>NC_134359.1:94720149-97120149 GCF_048569485.1 Anomaloglossus baeobatrachus | reverse complement strand
ATGGGAGAGGATAAGCTTTTATATTTTAACAGGGTTAAAGGGAAGGTGTCGTCCAAAAAAAAAATTCAATAACAAAAAATGTAAAGTATCACTGTTTTAATATTTTGTTTAAATATTATTTGTTTTTAATTGAGCAAAATATAAAAAAAATTTAAAAGTTTGATACTTCCCACTGTTAAACACTAGGGGGAGCAGCTGCTTAAATCCTACAGAAATCCTACTGTAGAACTAGCTCACATTACAGCTGCAGTAAGGCTTTGTGCATACGTAAATGCTGAAATTTCTGCAGCGATTTGACAGCACATGTGCGCTTCAAATCGCTGCAGAAACACTGTGGAATGGATGCAGTGTTTCAGCAGATTACATGCCGATTTCATGCACTCGGGATACTTTCTCTCCCATAGACAGAGTGGGAGCTGCATCCAAAGTGCACGGAATAATTAACATGCTGCTTTTTTGAACACACGGATTTGGGTCAAAATTTTGGCATCCAAATCGCTGCGTTCAAAAAAGCAACGTACGGATGGATTATGCACAATCCATATAGATTGTGCTGGGGACGCAGGACGCATGCATTTACGCTGCAGTGCCATGGAGGCGAAACATTTATATGAATCTTCCCATCTACTTCTTTTCCATCTATCTACTGCCCTTCTCTTGCTCTGTGAAGCCAGAGCTGTCACAAAAAAAGGATAACATAGGCTGCTTTCACACATCTGGTTTGTGATTGTCAGACACAATCTGGCAAAATGCGGATAGAACGGATCCAGCACCGGATCCGTTTTTTCCCCATTGGCTTGTATTAGCGCCGGATTGTGCTGGATGGCCTTGCGTTGCATGCGGCGTCCACCGGATCTGGCAAAATTTCTTCGTCCAGCTGCCGGGAAAGACGCAGCAAAACAACGGACCATGCCATTCAGCGCCGTTTGACATGTTGTATAATGGAAGCCTATGGGCACCTGATCCGTCATCCGGCATATGACAGAATCCAACGACGGATCCGTTTTTTTGAACTGAGCATGCTCAGTATCACAACGGATCAGTCAAAAAACGGAAGGAACGCATGGAAAAAACTGATGCGACGGATCTGTTTTTTCACCGGATTCGTCGCTTCAGTTTTTTCACCGGATCGTGCCTGATGGCAAAAACCGGATGTAGTAAAGCAGCCATAGAGGGAAACCAAGCAGGTACGAAGCTGCACTTAAATGTTTAGCCCCGCCATGATGCACCGAGCGTCTGTACAAGATTTGAACAGTCAGTCTGTGCTGACAGATTCCCTTTAAAAGCCTCACTATAGTTTCCAAATTAGTTTTACATGTTTGATAAACCCTTTACTAGTCCTGTGTATCCTGACAATACTGCTTTTTAGGCTCATCACATTTTTTTTTTTTTACTTGTATTTATATTGTGGCCCCCTTGTAAAATCATCACATATAGGGTCCCCCCTGAAGCGTAATCACATATAGCCTAAGATAATAACACTGACATTCGGGGTAAAGGATAATGACGCTAACATTGGGGGTACAGGATAATGACACTGGGGGTACAGGATAATGACATTGGGAGTACAAGATAATGATACTGGGAGTACGAGATAATCACATTGACACTGGGGGTGTGGGGAAATGACATTGATATTGGGGGTACGGGATAATGACACTGACACTGGGGGTACAGGATCATTACACTGACACTGAGGGTACGGGAAAATGATATTGGGGGTATATGATAATGACACTGACACTGGGGGTTACGGGATACTGACACGGGGGGTTACAAGATACTGACCCTGGGGGTTAGGGATAATGACGCTGACACTGGGAGTACTTTTGTATTTCCCAAATTTCACAATAATGAGACAGGGAATGTTTGAAGGCATTTTTATTACTTTCCGCATAGTCAAAAGTTTACATACACTTCCTTAGTATTTGGTACCATTGCCCTTAAACTGTATGACTTGGATCAAACGTTTTAGCTGTCCTTACACAAACTTCTCACAATTGTTGGTCAGAATTTGGGCCAATTCCTCCTGACATAACTGGTGTAACTGAGCCATGTTTGTAGGTCGCCTTGCTCGCACAGGCCTTTTCAGCTTTACCTATGAATTTTCAATAGGATTGAGATCAGGGCTTTGTGATGGCTACTCCAAAACATTGACTTTGTTATCCTTAAGCCACTTTGTAACCAGTTTGGCAGCATGCTTCAGGTCTGTGTCCATTTGGAAGACCCATTTCCGCCCAAGCTTTAAGTTCCTGGCTGATGTTTTGAGATGTTGCTTCAGTATTGCCACATAATCTTTTGTCCTCATGATGCCATCTAATTTGTGAAGTGCACCAGTCCCTCCTGCAGAAAAACAACCCCACAACATTATGCTACCACCCCCATCTTTCACAATTGGTATGGCGTTCTTAGGTTTTGAAGCTTCTCCCGTTTTCCTCCAAACGTATCGATGGTCATTATGGCCAAACAGTTCAATTTGAGTTTCATCAGACCACAGGACATGTCTCCAAAAATTAAGGTCTTTGGTCCTGTGTGCATTTGCAAACATTATTCTGGTTTTGTTTGTTTTGGAATAATGGCTTCTTCCTGTCAGAGTGGCCATTCAGCCCATGTTGATACAGTAGTCGTTTCACTGTGGATTATGACACAATCTTACCAGCTTCCGCAAGAATCTTCACAAGGTCTTTTGCTTTTGTTCTTGGGTTGATATGCGCATGTCTGACCAAAGGACGATCATCCCTGATGCAGCGCCTGTTTCCCAGCGGCGCCACAGGAGCCATTCCATAGGTCATCACATTTCAAGGTTCAAGACCTCTTCTTCAGGACCACAAAATGAAGAAAAATCAACAATACCACGGTCCAGGTCAGAGACTCCTGCCAGGAAGGGGTCACTGCAGCTGAGGGGGTCGTCGACAGGGAGAAGGTCTACCTTTGGAGACAAGGTCCATGTCACGGAGACGATCGTCGTCGGGGAGGTCAGCGCTGAGGAGGAAGTCGCCTTCACGGAGGAGGCTTGTATCAAGGAGGAGGTCACCTTCACGGACAAGGTCGGCATCGAGGGCGAGACCGTCTGCATCCTGCGAAGTTGCCCAGCATTCGGCCCACACCAGGGTCGTCAGGCCAGGTCTGAGCACGGCGACTTGCTAGGGTCCTCCCGGGCGAAGCAGCTTTAGTGCGGGGCCATCCCGAAGTTGATCGTCATCTGGAGACAGGGAGTTTGGCTAGTGGGTTCCGTCAACCGACGCAGCCTGATGAGTATACGTCTATGTTGTGTGTGTCTTCACCTAGTTCAATTTCCTCGTAAGCGAGCTTTAGCCAGGGCGTCATATGGGGACCTGGGTGTGCTGGGCAGAGCGCAGCAGTGGCGGGGTCCAATATTGGTAGCCTTAGCAGTGTGCAAGGGGGTGTGCGCGAGTTTCTGGAGCTGCTGGATAGGGCGAGTAGCGGGTTGGTGGCTAAGAAACTGCTCAACGAGGTTGCTTGCGGTTGGATAGCAGGCCCGTTTGCAGTTCCCGCCATTCCTGATTTGATGGTCTCGCCATTAGGTGTTGTTCCAAAGAAGGAGCTGAACAAATTTCGACTCATTCAACATTTGTTGTTCCGAACAGGTTTGTCCGTGAGCGACGGCATAGGTATAACTCGTTTGATGCAGCAGTTAGTTGGGTTCGGAAATACGGAAAAGGAGCATTGTTAGCGAAAATGGATATTAAATCCGTTTGCTGCTAGTGCACCCCGGGAGTATGCATTTGTTGGGATATTTTTGGGACGGTTCCTATTTTGTTAATCAGTGTTTGCCGATGGGGTGTTCCATATCATGCGCTTCGAGGCGTTTAGTTAATTCTTATAATGGGCAGTGTGCGATGTGTCGCAGCTGCCGTCGGTGATTCATTATCTCGATGATTTTTTTGTTTATTGGGCCGCCAGAGTCAGCAGTTTGCCAGACGTTGTTGCGTACCATGAAAAAGTTATCTGGTCGGTTTGGAGTTCCATTGGATCAGGATAAAACTGAAGGTCCATGCACTTGTTTGAATTTTTTTGGGCAATACCATAGACACTGAAAAGATGGAGTGCAGGTTGCCAGTGGAAAAAACCATGGCGTTGCGCATGGAGGTGAGAGCGGCAGGTCGCCTTAGAAAAATCTGGTTGAAGGACCTTCAGCCTTTGTTCGGAAAGCTCAGTTTTGCTTATCTCATCATGCCAATGGGACGAGTATTTTCACATCGGCTGGCGGCAAACATTACATGCGGGTGACACGAGACCTCAGTTGCTAATGATTGTGGAAGTCATTGACGATTTTGACTGCGAGCTTTTTACAGACACAGCAGGTGGTACGGGTTTTGGAGCTTATTACAGGGGTAGATGGTGCGTTGGAGAATGGCCGAGATTGTGGCATGAGGCATGGTTTACAAGGAACCTCACGTTGTTGGAGCTTTTCCCAATAGTGGTGGCTGTGTCAATTTGGACGGAGCTCTTCAGTAATAAAAGAATTTATTTTCACTGTGGTAACATGTCAGTGTTTATGGCAATTAATAATTTCTCTGATGCGTCTCCTCCGGTTGTATGCCCTCTATGGTATTTTGTGCTGTGGTGCCTTTGCCTCAACGCATGGGTGGTGGCTGTTCATGTACCAGGGGTCGAGAATTCCATTGCTGATTTTCTTTCTTGCTTGCAGTGGAATAGTTGTTGGAGCCTGAAGCCGGAAGCAGAGTTCGCCGGCAGCAAATGGCTGGTGGAGCTCTTGGAGTTGGTGTTCAAGCGGCAGGCTCATTAATCAGAGCGTCTCTAGCAGCGGGTACGTGGGACGCGTATTTAGCGGTTTGGAGAGAATAGATGGACTGGAGACGGGAGTTTGGGGAAGAAAATTCAGTAGGGGCATTGCTTTGTTGGTTGTGTAGGTTGGCAGCTTTTTCCGAGGTTAATCATTTTATGGCGGGGGTAGCGTTCGGTTGTAAGTTCAGGGGTTTAGCAGATATAACTAAGAATTTTTTGGTTTAGCAAGTGTTGAGGGATTTGAGAAAAGGGCTCCCCAGACTGGATAGTTGGAAGCCTGTGTCGTTTAAGTTGGAGGAGCTGGTAGCTCTGCTGGAGCAGTTGTGCGCCTCGCATTTCAAAGTGGCTTTGTTCAGGTTGGCGTTTTCCTGGTCGTTTCTTGGGGCTACAAGAATAGGGGAATTGGTGTCCCCATCGTCATCCAGAGAGGGTGGTGTTTTAGGTCAGGATGCGGTCAGTCTAGGTCAGTCATGGCGAACCTTTTACAGGCCGAGTGCCCAAACTGTAGCCCTAAACCCATTTTTTTTTCCGAAGTGCCAACCAATCCTATTATATAAAGAATTGATTGTAACCTTACCTTTGCCGTCTTCTCCTCAGCAGGGGACATCACGCTCATGCTTACCACACACTGAAGCTGAGCCCCTGCCCTTTCCAGACACAGCAGTTGGATTGATCTTTCTGGAAAAAATTGCAGCATATTAGACAGAGTTTAGCCTGGAATGCAATCAGATTTCACCCTGTAATCCACATCTACATTTCAAAGCCTGAACACCCTGAAATCCCATAAAGACGTACGAGTTGCCCCCTCCCCTTCATTGTGTAGTTCTGTCCCCCTTCCTGGCCACTTCCTGGTAAACATCACCCCCATCCCCATCCTGATATATATATTTCCTACATTCTGGTGTATTTGTCCCCATCATGGCCCCATCCTGGTAAATGTCCTCCACTCTGGTAAATGTACCCCATCATTGTAAATGTATCCCATCCTGGCATGTTCCCCCATGCTGTTAAATGACCCCATCCTGGTAAATGTCCCCTTTCCTGGTAAATGTCTCCTTTCCTGGTAATTGTACCCCTTCCTGCTAAATGTTCCCCATCCTGGCATTTGTCCTCATCCTGGCATGTTCATGTACCCCCATCCTGGCATATTTCCCCCCATCCTGGTAAATGTATCCCCCATCCTGGTAAATGTACCCCTTATTGGCATGTTCCCCTTCCTGCTAAATGTACCCCATCCTGGCATGTTTCCCCCCATCCTTGCAGCCATGTTTCCCCCCATCCTTGCAGCCATGTTTCCCCCCATCCTTGCAGCCATGTTTCCCCCCATCCTTGCAGTCATGTTTACCCCCATCCTTGCAGCCATGTTTCCCCCCCATCCTTGCAGCCATGTTTCCCCCCATCCTTGCAGTCATGTTTCCCCCATCCTTGCACGTTTCCCCCATCTTTGCAGCCATGTATGCCCCGTGCTCTGTTTGCTTGCCCCCGTGCTCCGTCGGTTTGCCCCCGTGCTCCTATGTTTGCTCCCCATGTGTCCCCCGTGCGCTCCATGTTTGCCCCGTGCTTGCTCTGTCCCCTGTGCTCCCATGTTTCCCCCGTGCGCTCCATGTTCCCCCGGTGCTGGCTCTGTCCCCTGTGCTCCCATGTTTCCCCCGTGCGCTCCATGTTCCCCCGGTGCTGGCTCTGTCCCCTGTGCTCCCATGTTCCCCCGTGCGCTCCATGTTCCCCCGGTGCTGGCTCTGTCCCCTGTGCTTCCATGTTCCCCCGTGCGCTCCATGTTCCCCCGGTGCTGGCTCTGTCCCATATGCTTCCATGTTCCCCCGGTGCTGGCTCTGTTCCCTGTGGTCCCATGTTCCCCCGTGCGCTCCATGTTCCCCCGGGCGCTCCATGTTCCCCCGGTGCTGGCTCTGTCCCCTGTGCTCCCATGTTCCCCCGTGCGCTCCATGTTCCCCCGGTGCTGGCTCTGTCCCCTGTGTTTCCATGTTCCCCCGTTTCTGGCTCTGTCCCCTGTGCTCCCATGGTCCCCCGTGCGCTCCATGTTCCCCCGGTGCTGGCTCTGTCCCCTGTGCTCCCATGTTCCCCCGTGCGCTCCATGTTCCCCCGGTGCTGGCTCTGTCCCCTGTGCGTCCATGTTCCCCCGGTGCTGGCTCTGTCCCCTGTGCTTCCATGTTCCCCCGGTGCTGGCTCTGTCCCCTGTGCTCCCATGTTCCCCCGTGCGCTCCATGTTCCCCCGGTGCTGGCTCTGTCCCCTGTGCTTCCATGTTCCCCCGGTGCTGGCTTTGTCCCCTGTGCTCCCATGTTCCCCCGTGCGCTCCATGTTCCCCCGGTGCTGGCTCTGTCCCCTGTGCTTTCATGTTCCCCCGGTGCTGGCTCTGTCCCCTGTGCTCCCATGTTCCCCCGTGCACTCCATGTTTCCCCGGTGCTGGCTCTGTCCCCTGTGCTCCCATGTTCCCCTGTGCGCTCCATGTTCCCCCGGTGCTGGCTCTGTCCCCTGTGCTTCCATGTTCCCCCGGTGCTGGCTCTGTCCCCTGTGCTTCCATGTTCCCCCGGTGCTGGCTCTGTCCCCTGTGCTCCCATGTTCCCCTGTGCTTCCATGTTCCCCCGGTGCTGGCTCTGTCCCCTGTGCTCCCATGTTCCCCCGTGCGCTCCATGTTCCCCCGGTGCTGGCTCTGTCCCCTGTGCTTTCATGTTCCCCCGGTGCTGGCTCTGTCCCCTGTGCTCCCATGTTCCCCCGTGCGCTCCATGTTCCCCCGGTGCTTGCTCTGTCCCCTGTGCTCCCATGTTCCCCCGTGCGCTCCATGTTCCCCCGGTGCTGGCTCTGTCCCCTGTGCGTCCATGTTCCCCCGGTGCTGGCTCTGTCCCCTGTGC
This sequence comes from Anomaloglossus baeobatrachus, assembly GCF_048569485.1. Lineage (NCBI taxonomy): Eukaryota > Metazoa > Chordata > Amphibia > Anura > Aromobatidae > Anomaloglossus > Anomaloglossus baeobatrachus. The sequence goes on along the minus strand of NC_134359.1, from coordinate 97,112,514 downwards.
TTCCATGTTCCCCCGGTGCTGGCTCTGTCCCCTGTGCTCCCATGTTCCCCCGTGCGCTCCATGTTCCCCCGGTGCTGGCTCTGTCCCCTGTGCTTCCATGTTCCCCCGGTGCTGGCTCTGTCCCCTGTGCTTCCATGTTCCCCCGGTGCTGGCTCTGTCCCCTGTGCTCCCATGTTCCCCCGTGCGCTCCATGTTCCCCCGGTGCTGGCTCTGTCCCCTGTGCTTCCATGTTCCCCCAGTGCTGGCTTTGTCTCCTGTGCTCCCATGTTCCCCCGTGCGCTCCATGTTCCCCCGGTGCTGGCTCTGTCCCCTGTGCTTTCATGTTCCCCCGGTGCTGGCTCTGTCCCCTGTGCTCCCATGTTCCCCCGTGCACTCCATGTTCCCCCGGTGCTGGCTCTGTCCCCTGTGCTCCCATGTTCCCCTGTGCGCTCCATGTTCCCCCGGTGCTGGCTCTGTCCCCTGTGCTTCCATGTTCCCCCGGTGCTGGCTCTGTCCCCTGTGCTTCCATGTTCCCCCGGTGCTGGCTCTGTCCCCTGTGCTCCCATGTTCCCCTGTGCTTCCATGTTCCCCCGGTGCTGGCTCTGTCCCCTGTGCTCCCATGTTCCCCCATGCGCTCCATGTTCCCCCGGTGCTGGCTCTGTCCCCTGTGCTTTCATGTTCCCCCGGTGCTGGCTCTGTCCCCTGTGCTCCCATGTTCCCCCGTGCGCTCCATGTTCCCCCGGTGCTTGCTCTGTCCCCTGTGCTCCCATGTTCCCCCGTGCGCTCCATGTTCCCCCGGTGCTGGCTCTGTCCCCTGTGCGTCCATGTTCCCCCGGTGCTGGCTCTGTCCCCTGTGCTTCCATGTTCCCCCGGTGCTGGCTCTGTCCCCTGTGCTCCCATGTTCCCCCGTGCGCTCCATGTTCCCCCGGTGCTGGCTCTGTCCCCTGTGCTTCCATGTTCCCCCGGTGCTGGCTCTGTCCCCTGTGCTCCCATGTTCCCCCGTGCGCTCCATGTTCCCCCGGTGCTGGCTCTGTCCCCTGTGCTTCCATGTTCCCCCGGTGCTGGCTCTGTCCCCTGTGCTCCCATGTTCCCCCGTGCGCTCCATGTTCCCCCGGTGCTGGCTCTGTCCCCTGTGCTTTCATGTTCCCCCGGTGCTGGCTCTGTCCCCTGTGCTCCCATGTTCCCCCGTGCGCTCCATGTTCCCCCGGTGCTGGCTCTGTCCCCTGTGCTTCCATGTTCCCCCGGTGCTGTCTCTGTCCCCTGTGCTTTCATGTTCCCCCGGTGCTGGCTCTGTCCCCTGTGCTCCCATGTTCCCCCGTGCGCTCCATGTTCCCCCGGTGCTGGCTCTGTCCCCTGTGCTTTCATGTTCCCCCGGTGCTGGCTCTGTCCCCTGTGCTCCCATGTTCCCCCGTGCGCTCCATGTTCCCCCGGTGCTGGCTCTGTCCCATATGCTTCCATGTTCCCCCGGTGCTGGCTCTGTCCCCTGTGCTCCCATGTTCCCCCGGTGCGCTCCATGTTCCCCCGTGCGCTCCATGTTCCCCCGGTGCTGGCTCTGTCCCCTGTGCTCCCATGTTCCCCCGTGTGCTCCATGTTCCCCCGTGTGCTCCATGTTCCCCCGTGCGCTCCATGTTCCCCCGGTGCTGGCTCTGTCCCCTGTGCTCCCATGTTCCCCCGCGCGCTCCATGTTGCCCCGTGCGCTCCATGTTCCCCCGGTGCTGGCTCTGTCCCCCACACCTTGGCACAGCCGCACACCGCTTAAAAATAAAAAAAACAACTCACCTTGCAACACCCGCGCCATCGCTGCGTCCTCAGTTCAGTTCCCGCGCGGCCACAAGACACCGGCACCGCCTACTGACGCTCCTCCGTCTCCTAGGCAACAGGCCTGCGGCCCAGGAGAGGAGGCGTGTCAGAAGGAGCAGAGATGTCCTCTGCTAAACACCAATTTGCACTGTCGGCGCGACCACACCGATAGTGTAAATTGGTGCAGTGTGGCAACAGCGCGCGTGCCAACAAAAAGGGCTCTGCGTGCCCAGTCTGGCACGCGTGCCATAGGTTCACCATCACTGGTCTACGTGATTCGATCGAGTTTTGTATTCATCGGTCTAGAACGGGTCAATTCAGGTGAAGTAGAAGGGTTAGTTTGTGGGCATTGTCTGGTAGACTGCTTTCAAAGGGATTTAGCATTGGGGTCGACCGTTCAGGCCCCTTGCTTAAGCATATGGATGGATCCTTTGTCTAGGTATCAGTTTGTGTCAGTCTTTCAGAAATGCCTGGAGAGGCTAGGATTGGAGGTGGATAAGTAGATCGGTCCACTCTTTCCGTATTGGGGCCACGACAGAGGCTGATAGATGGGGTCTCCCAGCCGAGACAGTGCAGTGGATAGGCAGGTGGGAGTCTATATGGTACAAACCGTATGTTTGCCCCCATTTGGTATAGAAAAGCGAGGCGGTAGACCTTGCGGGCCGAAAGGGGTGGGTGGTCAGTTGTTATGAGGGAAAGCAACGTTGCTGAGGGGTTATTGTGAGATTTATAGGTTTTGATTGTCAGTATTTGGTTGTTTACCCCTCCCACTTATTGTTTTCTTTCATAGGAGGTATGCCCCTGGTTTGGATTTTTGATCACTCGTTTGTTTATTGGGGGCACTTAGAGCTGAGGTGCAGAGAAATGGTCGGCAGATGGGTTGGTCGAGATACGAGGTAATTGTGCGGTGGATTGGGGTGCAAGGCATGCGCTGGCGACAGGTGTCAGCCGATTTTCACCGTTTTGCACGGTTGGATCGTTCCCCCGATGTGCTGGTGTTGCATGTGGGAGAAAATGATTTGGGTATGCGTCCTTGCTGGCAATTGATTAGTGACATACGGCACGACTTGCTGCACCTCTGGTTAATTTTCCTGAATCTGAAGGTAGTTTGGACTGATATCGTGCCCAAGAAGAGTTGGAGAGGGACCGAGTCATTGGATTGACAAGATGGGAATAACGGTCAACAGGGCGGTTGGGAATTTCGTGGCTAGGAATGGAGGACTCGTGGTTCGACACAGGGACTTAAGTGGGCTTTACACACAACGACATCACTAACGAGATGACGTTGGGGTCACGGAATTTGTGACGCACATCCGGCCTCGTTAGCGACGTCGTTGCGTGTGAAACGCAGGAACGACCTTTAACACTCAAAATTACTTACGTAATCGTTGATCGTTGACCGGTCGTTCCTTTCCCGATTATCGTTGCTGTTGCAGGACGCAGGTTGTTCGTCGTTCCTGTGGCAGCACACATCGCTATGTGTGACACTGCAGGAACGAGGAACAACACCATACCTGCGTCCGTCCGCAATGAGGAAGGAAGGAGGTGGGCGGGATGTTCGGCCCGCTCATCTCTGTCCCTCCACTTCTATTGGGCGGCCGCTTAGTGACGCCGCACGAACCGCCCCCTTAGAAAGGAGGCGGTTCACCGGCAACAGCGACGTCGCTAGGCAGGTAAGTATGTGTGACGGGTGTTAGCAATGTTGTGCGCCACAGGCAGCGATTTGCCCGTGGCGCACAACCGACCGGGGCGGGTGTTTTTACCAGCAACATCGCTAGCGATTTCGCTGTGTGTAAAGCCCGCTTTAGAGTCAGGTGAGGGAAATTTTTGGCGAACAGACGGTGTGCAATTGATGGCAGTAGGCATTGATTTGTAGGTCTTGAGCATTCAGGAGGGAGTTCAGCGTGCACTAGGTTTGGTGGGGTGACTCGCATTATGAGGTGTCAGGTAATGCTCGTGGTGGCGATGGTGAGGGGGTGGTTCTTGGAGTTGGTGGAAATGTTTTGGTGGGGGGTGGTACATAGGATGGATGATGACCACCCCCCTCCCCGATTATTTTGGACCAGTAATTGCCTGGCGGACTTGGGGGCTCTCCTGGGTGGGGTCCCCTGAGAGTCAGTTAGGGATAAGGTATTCCGGCAACATAAGCGCCCCCTAGAAAAAAAAGGTTGGATGGTTTCTAAGTAATATTTGGTTGTCCGTCAGGTGTTTGGGGATCCAAGAACCTCCCTTGTGTGTAAATAGCTTTTTATTATTATTGTAATGTTTGTTAATAAAAGGGCCGATGTGGCCAATTTATCCAAAAGTGGTGTTATGTTTTCATTAAGGGAATGGGGAGCGGGAGTTGAAAGGGTTAGGGCGCTCTCACACATCCGGCTCTTCGCCGGTTTGCCGGTTCCTGCGCACACCAGTACAGTGTATACAGTACAGTGGCTGCGCGACAAGCTCCGGTCACATGCTGTCATGTGACCGGAGCATGTGACCCCGATGTTACAGCGCTGCCACTGTACTGTATCATACTGTACTGGCGTGCGCCGGAACCGGCAAACCGGCGAAGAGACGGATGTGTGAGAGCGCCCTTAGAGGTTAGAGGGACTGCAGTAGGGCAGTCATGAAGTTTATTCTCTCTGTACCCTTCTTGGTTCCTTTTTTGGTCAAGAGAGGTTCCCTTTCCATTACCCTGATTGTTAGAGCCTCATGGCTAGGATGATCTCTGCCAGTGAGTTTGTCGTATGATTTGGAATGATCCTTTTAATCAAACTGATTAAGTTCTCAAAACAATCAAACAGATAAACCTTATAAAAAAAAAAAAAAAAAAAGTTTATGTATGTTTGTTATCTAGTTCTACCACTAGATGGCACAAATACTTTGTAGAGATTCACAGTCTCCTATTTGTGGTTCATTTTACTGTAACCAGTTTGTTTTACTTCCTTGTTTACTCAGTGGGAAATTTGAGAAGGAATGAAAACTATGGATCAACACAATGCAGGATAATAATTACTTCTTTCATAAAGAGATAATGTTCATTAGCACTTGTTGTATTATTATTTACTATTATGTTTTATCAAACATTTGCTGCCTTTATCGTTATCTATCCTAAAGGGAACCAGAGAGGTCAAAATTTTCTAAGTAAATGCAGATCAGGCTTGGGGGATATAAATTATAATTAGTATCTGGATCATGTCAGTGTAATAAGTATCACTCAGTGGTGAAATTAGAAAGCAACATTCTAATCCCTCTTTGCCCTGCTCCGTTCCAGTTATCAGGGTACGACACAGCACTGAGAAGTCACAGTAAGGGTATGTGCTCACGATCATGACACACTGCGTTCTGGACACGGCGGGTCCTGACCTGTGGGGCTGCGAGTCTCTGCAGGAGAACGCAGGAGACCGCGGCTGCTCGTACCCATGACCAGGGTTCAAGTGCACTGTGGTCTCTCACTTGTGTTCTCCCTACGGAGGACGCATGCGAATCCGCAGCAAACAATTGACATGTTGCACCGCAGGTCAGTGTTTGCTGCGGAAAAAACAAGTACGCGCCCATGGGGTCTTGGGGTATTTATTCGTCACCAGGCCGGTTTGGGGGTTTTGCGTTGTCACAGTGTCCTGGCCCGGTTCCGCGATCCCGTGGTGTCAACCAAATGAAGGGGGGGATGATGAAGATGGGAGTAGTTGTCTTTTGTGACACCACTTGTTTTATGCAGCCTAAAGGGGAGCCGTCGCTACGCATGGTCACTCTCTGCTGGGGCAGATGGTGACGCAGCTCAGATGTTGCAGCTCTCCACAGGCAGAGCTAGGCCCCAGGACGGATGTTGGGAGTCGTTGTCCACCCCAGTGTGGGATGCACGAGGCGCGGGAAGGATTAGACAACACAGCAGTTGCAGTTTAAGGTGTTTACTTACTGAGTTGCTCCTGCCATTGGACTACCAGACTTTGCTGTGATGGGCTCCAGATGATCCCGGATAGTTCGGGAGCCGGTACCAGTGGGATACTTCGTGAGTCTTTCCTCCCTGCGCGCGCTGTTGTGTGAGTCCCTGCGACTTGGAGCTACACAGGGACCCGAGTCCTGGGGGTTGTTATGTTCCCGTATAGCAGGCAGCGCGTGTCCATTGATGGGCCGCCCTATGGTAACGGCTCCTGGCTCTATATGCTGCTTTGCCCCGGGCGCTGTTGTGGGCCAGAGGACTTGAAATCCTCCGCCCGGCGGATTCTGCTGGCAAACCGGGAAGTGCCCACCAGCCTAGGGCTCCGCACCCTGAGATGTGCACCGGTCCTGAGGGAGCTATTTTCTCTCCCCTCAGCGACCGTGTTCTCCTGTGTCTCACTTTGTTCCCAGTGGTGTCTCGACTCTCTAGAGTGTGTATGTGGCACCTACTCCCCTGATCAGTTGCTCCGCCCATTCGAGCCCCAGAGCTAGTGGCTGGGAGGCCCCAGATGATATGGTGACCATCCTAAATGACCCTACCCTAACCCTGTCCCGGTGAGAGGGCAACTGGCTTATCTGTGGTTGTGGATGTTGTAAACCGGTACCGACCTCCTCCTTACCCGGGATGAATACCGTACCTCTGGTGAGATACAGTACCGTGTGGTGACTGACGCCTCAGGGGCGCCACATTAGCACAGTGGGCACAGGATTTCTAGAAATCCCGTCCACTGTGCTTGTACTGTACAACGCAGCATTTTGGACGCTGCTGAGGAATGCTGCATCTAAAACGCTGTAAACACTGATCGTGGGCACGCACCCTAAGGGTATGTGCTCACGCTGCAGAAAGTTTCTGCCCCAAATATGCACTATATGGCTGAAAAAATGCAGCAAAAATGCATGCTTTTTTTAGGGAATTCAATGGCTGGAAGGGCCAAAAAAAGCAGGAAAAAACGGACCAACAATTGACCTGCTGCTTCTTATTTCTGCACCAAAAACTGCAAGATAAAAGAAACAACATGCACAGCGTTTTTTGATTTCTCATAACTTTGCTAGGAGAAGAAGAGACATGCAGATTTGGACAATAAACTGCATCAAAAACTGCACCTGACGTTAGGCTGTGTGCGCACGTTGTTGCAGATTTGGTGCAGTTTATCTTGCACTTCGTTGCCCAAATCTGCATGTCTCTCCTTCTCCAGCAAAGTCAATGAGAAATCTGAAATTCTTTTTTCCTTGTAGTTTTGGGTGCAGAAAAAACTGCAGCATGTCAATTGTTGGTCCGTTTTTTTCCTGCCTTTTTTAGCCCTTCCAAGCATTGATTTAACAAAAAAGTGCTCTTTTTTTGGTGCATTTTTCTGCCAAAAGGTGCGGTTTTTTGTTGCAGCATGCGCTTATACCCTAAAGGGTGCTTTACACGCTGCGACATCTCTAACAATATATCATCGGGGTCACGGTGGTTGTGATGCACATCCGGCGCCGTTAGCGACATCGCAGCGTGTGACAGCTAGGACCGACGAGAAACTGAGCGGAAAAAACGGCAAAAATCGTTGATCGTTGCCATGTCGCTCCTTTTCCAAATGTCGTTGCTGTTGCATGCCGCTGGTTGTTCCTCGTTCCTGCGGCATCACACAACGCTGTGTGTGACACCGCAGGAACGACGACCATCTCCGTACCTGCGTCCACCGGCAATGAGGAAGGAAGGAGGTGGGTGGCATGTTCCGGCCGCTCATCTCCGCCCCTCCTCTGCTATTGGGCGGCTGCTTAGTGATGCCGCTGTGACGTCGCTGTGACGCCGAACGCACCTCCCCCTTGAAGGAGGGATTGTTTGGCAGTCACAGCGATGTCGCTGACCAGGTATGTGCTTATGACGCTGCCGTAGCGGCAGCGGCGAAAAAAACGGATAAGTTGCATAAGTTTTTCCATGCGGCCCGTCCGTTTTTTGACGGATCCGGTTTGATACTGAGCACGCGCAGTTCAAAAAACTGCATCTGGCGGCCGGATGCGTTTTTTTGTCGCAGGATGCCGCATCCAGCGTTCATAGGCTTGCATTGTAAATCGCGCCGAATCCGGCGCGATGCTGTTATTCGCCGCAGGCAAAAAACGTTGTATGCAACATTTCGTCCGGCCACCGCATCAGCTAAATATACTGCATCCGGCAAAAAAATGGACGCAATGCAAGGCCATCCGGCACAATCCGGCGCTAATGCAAGTCTATGAGGAAAAAACACATCCGGCGGCAAAAAAAACGAATGCGTTTTTTCTGCAAAGCGCTGGATTGTGCCTCATTGGCCTTATTCTCCAATCATGCCCACTGTCCTGCTGATTGATGTCCAGGTGACCTGTGAATGTGCAGAATGAGACATCTATCTGCAGAGCAATAGGCATGATTGGAGAATAAGGGCTGCTTCTCACTTGCGAGTTTCTCGCAGTAGTGCAATGCGAGAAAAACTCGCATTGGAATCGGACACATGTTAGTGAATGATTCAGCTTGCATTTGCGATTTTTTTTTTCTCAGTCCAAATCGCAGCATGCTGCTTTTTTGCGAGTTTCTACTGCGCGTCTCTCCAATGCAAGTCTATGGGAGCGTGTAAAAAAATCGAATGTCACGGGTTGGCACTCACACCATCCTAGTGACATCCGATTTTCTAAATACATTTCTCGCATGTTTCCTAAAACACTGGAAACGAGTGATGTCTCACAATGTCTGTCAATCTCTATTCTCTGTTAGTCTCTCCCTCTCGGTCTCTATTCTCTCTCTGTCGGTCGCTCACTATCCCTGTCCCTCACTCTCTGTCCATGTCGGTCTATCCCTCTCCCCCCTCTCTCATACTCACCGATCACCAGCGCGGCGCTGCACAGCGTTCACACTGCTCCGGCGGCTTCTCCTCTTTTGAAAAAGCCGGCCGCTCATTATTCAATCTCGTATTCCCTGCTTTACCCGCCCGCCGGCACTTATGATTGGTTGCAGTCAGACATGCCCCCACGCTGAGTGACAGGTGCCTCACTGCAATCAATCACAGCAGCTGGTGGGCGTGTCTATGCTGTGCAGTAAAATAAATAAATAATTAAAAAAAACGGCGTGCGGTCCCCCCCCAAATTTAATACCAGCCAGATAAAGTCATACGGCTGAAGACAGGTATTCTCAGGATGGGGAGCTCCACGTTATGGGGAGCCCCCCAGCCTAACAATATCAGCCAGCAGCCGCCCAGAATGGCCGCTTCTATTAGATGCGACTGTTCTAGGACTGTACCCGGCTCTTCCCGATTTGCCCTGGTGCGTTGGCAATCGGGGTAATAAGGAGTTAATGGCAGCCCATAGCTGCCACTAAATCCTAGATTAATCATTGCAGGCGTCTATGAGACACCCCCAATGATTAATCTGTAAATTAAAGTTAGTAAACACACACAGTGAAAAAATCCTTTATTTGAAATAATAAACAATAACAAAGACCCTCGTTCACCACTTTATTAAGTACGCAAAAAACCCATCCTTGTCCAACGTAATCCACGGAGGTCCATCTCTGTTACATGAAGGTGACATGAGCTGCAGAATACCGCCGCTCCTGTCAGCTCCATGCAGCAACTGAGGTGAGTATCGCGATCAGCTGATGTCAGTCAGGTAACTCATGGCCACCGCTGGATCCTCCAACAGTGACAGCAAGTCTCCCGAGTGACAGCAATGAAGTCACAGGTGAGTTGCGGTCATGGGGGGATGATACAGCTAGCCGCGGGTAACCTGAGTGACAGCAGCACTAATCGCGCTGCTCAATTCAGTCACTCAGGAGATTAGCGGTCACCAGTGAGTCCTTCGCAGGTGACCACTAATCAGGACGCGACACAGACAGAGCCGCATTATGACAATGAAGTCGGGTGAGGTTCACCTGAGTTCATTCTGATCGTGCGGCTCTGTCTGTGTCTGCTGTCATCTGCCATTCAGCTCTGCTACATGGCTGTCTGTGGCTGCTGTCAGCGGCCATGTAGCAGAGCTGAATAGCAGATGACAGCTGCTGAGAAAAAAAAGGATCACACATGGATCACACACGCATTGCACATGCACTGCAATCACGAGAAAAATCTCAGGATCGCAGTGCAGTTGCATTGCACACTGACCTAACGTGAACTAAAATCAGCCGAGTTTTTTTTTCAGTTAACTCGGACTGATTTTACTCGCATAGATGTGTTTCCAGCCTAACTAACTTTTCAGAAATATCAAAAAACTGACCCGCACATCCAACAAATGTGAACAGGTGCTAACTGAAAAAACATAGTAACTATAAATGCAAACAGTTGCACACTGAAAAAAGCCAAAAATGTACTAGGAAAAATATGGCACTACATTACTGCAAAAGAGAGATATTTAGTTTATGTATTGGCCAATGCATGTAAGCCCGGAAACCAAACGGCAAGGTATATCTCTGTAATCCGGGAACTTAACTTAAATGCCACTATCTAGGTTAAAAACATCCATATTTGGGAAAAATGCCACTATTTGGACTGCAAACCTCCATCTATGGGCAGCTAGGCTCCTGATATAATGGTTATGAACAGCCAGGTCTTAGGGCGGAGTGCTCAGTCAGAAAGAGACACACTAGAAATATCAAAAAACTGACCCGCACATCCAACAAATGTGAACAGGTGCTAACTGAAAAAACATAGTAACTATAAATGCAAACAGTTGGATGTTTTTAACCTAGATAGTGGCATTTAAGTTAGGTTCCCGGAATACAGAGATATACCTTGCCGTTGGTTTCCGGGCTTACATGCATTGGCCAATACATAAACTAAATATATCTCTTTTGCAGTAATGCAGTGCCATATTTTTCCTAGTACATTTTTGGCTTTTTTCAGTGTACAACTGTTTGCATTTAACTAACTTTTCAGTGCTGTGTCCTGCCCTGTTGACTGGAATAGATCAGTTTTTGTTATACATTCATGTGTAGAACCCAGGGATATGGGGTGCTCGGTTCTGGGCAGTGTCTCTATTGGGAGTGTCACGGTGGTGGCCGTTCCCGGTTTCGTGCTTTGGGCCCTTTTTGTATTGGGGGATATTTACAGGGGATTTGTGAATAAAGTTATTTGTGACGCCACTTGTGGTGATGCGGCTAAGTATAGGGAACCGCCGCTGCAAGTTTTACTGGGGCTGATGGATGTGCAGCTCCACAAGTAGGGTATTACCCCAGTAGGTGTATGGTGCAATAGACGTCGGAAGGTGTCAAGACATGTATTCAGTGCAACTGGTTTACTCACTTTTCAGGTGTTAACTGGTTGCCCAAGGCCGGCTGGTTTCGCCTCTAGGTCCCCTTTGTCCCAGTGCCAGTCTGGTTCTCTGGTACCTTCTTCCCCTGCACCTGTCTCTGGTAAATGAGTCCCCGTGGTATGGAACACTGGGGTTCCCCGGTTTGTGGTTTGTCCACCTCTGTCCGCCTGATGGTAGCATGAACCCTGCGTGATTGGAGTCTCTGGTCCAGTCCTCGACTCTCTTTGCTACTGAGTCTTCAGATTTTTTAGAGTCAGCAAGGTCCTTGAGGGTCCCCTTTGCTGTGCAGGTGTTAACAGGTTGTCTTGAAGCTCTTTCCTGTCCTAGGATCCTGTACTTCGTCGGTGCGTAGTTCCGGGAGTACTCCACCGTACTCCACCAGCAACTACCTCTCCTCGGTAGCAGGTCACCGTCAACCCGAGTCAGGACGTTGTTCAGTCACACCTTCCACTTCCACTGTCAACTCTAGACTAAGGGGCACTTTGCACAGTACGACATCGCAGGTGCGATGTCGGTGGGGTCAAATTGAAAGTGACGCACATCCGGCGTCGCTGGCGATATCGTGTGTAAAGCCTTTATGATACGATTAACGAGCATAAAATCGTCGTAATCGTATCATCGGTGTAGCGTCGGTCAATTCCATAATTTGGAAATGACCGATGTTACGATGTTGTTCCTTGTTCCAGAAGCAGCACACATCGCTGTGTGTGAAGCCGCAGGAGCGAGGAACATCTCCTACCTGCATCCTGCGGCTCACGCCAGCTATGCGGAAGGAAGAAGGTGGGCGGGATGTTTACGTCCCGCTCATCTCCGCCCCTCCGCTGCTATCGGCCGCCTGCCATGTGACGTTGCAGTGATGCCGCACAACCCACCCCCTTAATAAGGAGGCGGGTCGTCGGCCAGAGCGATGTCGCAGGGCAGGTGAGTGCATGTGAAGCTGCCGTAGCGATAATATTCGCTACGGCAGCTGTCACTAGATATCGCAGCTGCTACGGGGGCGGGGACTATCGCGCTCGGCATCGGCTTGCGATGTCGTAGTGTGCAAAGTGCGCCTTAGACTGACTTCCTACGTTCCAGACTACTCTCCACAGTTTGCCCCTCCCACCTGGTCAACTAGTGGACTGGAGTGGCTCCACCTCTAGGCGGCCATCCATGGGTACCATTGTATGGGGGATTGTCGGGGAAAACTGGGATTACCTGGGTTTTTTGTGGTACCGGCACTGGGGTTCTGGGTACCTAAGGGAGTAGGCCCTGCATCCTGGTTGGGATGCAGAACCTTGTAGCACCCTGAGGTGTTCAGGGGCGCTACACATGCATTTATTTTTTTTTCTATAGCGGATCCTATGGTAAAATGCATGAATAAAACCTTTATACTTTACAAATGCTGTGTTTGGGGGAAAAAAAGAAAAAAGATGAAAAAGTTGAACTTCAGTTTTGATTGACAGTTATGATTGATATTTTTCATTGATTGATGGATAGACGGTGGTTAGCCTTGTACAGGAACGGGCGCAGACAGAAGACGCCCCTGTGAAAGAACAATCTAAGGGCCCTTTGTAGTCCAATAATTCATCATAATGCACAATTCCACCTGTTTTGCAGGTGATAGTAGTCCCTTTAACTCCTGGGCATTTGCACAGGTTGCCACAATTGTACATTCACCCCTGGTCTTGCAGCGCTGGGGTCCGGGGTTCAAATCCCACCAAGGACAATATCTGCAAGGATTTTGTATGTTCTCCTTGTGTTTCCATGGGTTTCCTCCAGGTACTTCGGTTTGCTGCATGATGTGTCCTCACCCTGATGAGACTGCCCACGCCATTAAACACCCTTTTCCAAACACAAAGAAAGGACAAAAACAGAAATTCAAAATAGCTTTATTGGAGAGAATCAAAACTTAAAACCACTTTCATCTTTTAACACCACCATCTTTGGAAGGGTAAAGTTTTCCACCGGAAGTGCTGGGGTTATGCCGCCGGACTCCCGACACGTTACCCATAGCCGATCTTCCGCCATCCGCTGCGACTTTCAACAACACCATTAAACACAACACCAACCAATAACATAAAGGGGAGGGAGGGTGGGCAGCTCTCGATCTCCGATCAAAGAGGCCGGAAACGCCTCGGGCACAGCTATATATACCCCCGGGAAGGGGGGGGGAGGACAGAAGCACATCCGGATCCGGGAGGTCCTAAGAAAGAGGTGAACGTGACACAATAGGGGAGGAAAAATGAAATCTGGAGATTAACCCTTTCCCGTGCGTTAGGAAAAGAAGGCAACAACTGCCACAACCGGGCTGGCCAGTCAGGGACTCCCCGGCAGATAAAGCCGGGCCCCCTCAATATTATTCTTAATTTATATACTATACGCTGTACACCGATGAGCACCATATAAATCACAAAGTCCATTCTACGTGTAATACTATGTAGTAATAAAGAATCCAATTGAGCTGTGTGTGTTTCTTCTGTACATCCATTGATTGTGCTGATGTAAGTGCCCACACTGTGCCCTGCCCTACACTCATGTGATAAGGGCACTGCAGCCTTTGGCTATGGGAGGTGACAGTAGGAGGGCAGCAGTATGTGACAGGGAACGCCTGCCCTCCCCTCACAAATACACAATCTGGTTTTACAGAGAACCCAAGCTGAGACATTCCAGCTGCAGCCTGTGACCAGGTAACGGCCCCTATAGCTCCTCCTGTCGCTTATATACTCATTTATTTTCAGATATCATATACCTGAATCATATGTCTGATGCTTTACTGAAATGTGTCTTATTTTCACTTGCCGGGTGTGTTACTATTGTCAGAATAGGAGGAATAATAACTTTTAACAAGTCAGACCATACAGCAGGCAGAGATACGGAATAAGATGCATTGATTTTATCTCTTAAAGGGGACTTAATTATTAAAAGTTGTATAAATTTGGTTCTGATATTTGGTATCTCCATTCGTTGTTTCTTCGCAGAAGTGTCACTTCATTGTAATTTGTCATTATATTAGTTATGGAAATGTAGGAATGGCGCAGATATATCTCCACTGGAAGCAGAGACGGTGATATAAGGCTGTGTGCGCACAATGAGCTTTTGGTGCGTTTTTTTACACTGCTTATTTTTGCTAAGTCAAAAACACAGCCTCTTACCGTACAGTTCCAGCAAAATGGATGGGATTGTATAGAAATATCAAGGCATCTGTGTTTCTTTTCTACTAAGCATAAATTGACCTAATGTTCATGTTTCAAACCCGCAGCATGTCAATTTCTTTTGTGGGTCCGCTGTTTTGTGTGCAGATTTTCCCTATAGATTTGCTCAAATGCGATTTTAGTGCATTTCCGCTGTGGAAACAGATAACAAAACGCATGTAATCCACACATAAGTATATCAATAAAGTATCGTCAAAGCCAAATACCAGTACGGATCAAAAACAAAGCAGTTTATTTAAGATATAACACACCAAAGAGACAAAAAATGAAGTGTTAAAAACGCATGTAAAAAAAAACTCACACAAAAATATATGTAAAAACCGCAAGTAACCTAATTCACATAATAGGTGCAGAAATTCCGCAACAGCAAAAAGTCTCCAAAAGCTCATCATGGGAACGTAGCCTAAAGAGGTTATACAGTTTTATGCCATTTCATGTTGTCCACCTAGGCATCACCACTAAATCCAGTGATTACCTGCAGCCGTGATGTGTAGCAGATGTGATCCCAACGCTGCCGTCCTGTTAACAGGGACCAGTCGGGAAAAGCTGAGAAAAGGAGCTAGAGCGTAAGGAGCTTAAAGAGAACTTGCACCAGGTATAAAGTGACTTTCTATTGCTCTTATTTTATTCCTGCTACCTGTTTGAGTATTCCGTTTTCTGCCTTTTTTATAAATCTGCCATATGGATCCAGTGATATGGCCGCTGTATTTAGTGTTCCTAGTATTCTAATCTTGTGGTCTTTACCAAGGGGATGTTGCTCACAGGTTTCTCTTTGTCTTTAGGCTGTGAGCACTGCCTATTTGATAAAAAACTATAAAGTTTAGTATATTGGGTAGACTAAATAAAAAGGCATATATCACTAGATTTTTTCAGATAAAAAAAAATGAATAGAATACTTAGGAGAGCAGCGGGAATAATATAAGGCCCAAAACTGGCCACTTTTCACCAGGTGACAGGTCTTCTTAGGCTACGTACCCACGATCTGGACATGCGGCGCCCTGGACGCAGCATGTCCTCTCCTGTGGGGCCTCGAGTGTTGTCCGCAGGTGACTGCACCGACCCATGCCCACGATCAAGGTTCGGGCCACTGCAGTTTTTCTCTCTGTTCTCCCTGCAGAGAACACTAGCGGCTCCACAGCAATAAATTGATATGCTTTGGCTCGGGAAGCCGCACCGCAGGTTAGTTTACGCTGTGGGCAAAACAAGCACAGTGGGCATGGGAATTCTATAAATTCCATCCACTGTGCTTGTACTGTCTAACCCAGCGTTTTGGACGTGGCGATAACACGCTGCGTCCAAAACGCTGTGAACCCTGATCGTGGGCATGTAGCCTTACAGTAGGTAAGTACTTATACGTAATGAACTGGACAATCCCTTTTAAAATCAGTTTACTACTGTCTATTAGATCACCTGCACACGTTGAGTATTTGGTGAGTTTTTTACCTCAGTATTTCTAAGCCAAAATCAGTAGTGGGTGAAAAATACAGATGTGGTGCCCTTGTTTCCATTATACTTTTACTCTGATTGTTCCACTCCTTGTTTTGGCTACAAATACTGAGGTAAAAAACTGACAAACTGCTGAATTTGTTTACGTGGCCTTAGGCCGCATGAAAGGGACTGTGTTAATTGATATGATGGCTCACAGTAAACTCTCATGCACACATTGAGTATTTGGTGAGTTTTTTACCTCAGTATTTGTAGCCAAAACCAGGAGTGGAACAATCAGAGGAAAAGTATAATAGAAACACGGGCACCACTTCTGTATTTATCACCCACTCCTGGTTTTGGCTACAAATACTGAGGTAAAAAAACTCACCAAATTTCAACGTGTTCACGTAGCCTTAGACCTCATGCTGACTTCAGGTTTTTCACATAGGAGAAAAACAGACCACGCTTCATCAGGTTTTCTTTATTGCTGAGAGAAAAATATAAAAAGTTTCTCCACCTTCTCCTATCATTTAGTTATAAACAGAGCACACAGATTGTGTCCGACAGGCTTTCTATATTTTCACGGACCCATGGACTTTCATTGATGAGTTTGATTCAATACTCGGATCAATATAGGACATGTCTCTGCAATTTTGCTCAGACCACTCAGTCCGCCACAAATCACTGACATGTGAACAGCACCACATGGATATCACTTGAAAAACTTGTGTGTGAACGAGGTGCAAGAATAGAAATCCAATGCCATATGGACCATCCAAGAGCCATCCGTTTTTTATGGATATATTACCATTCTGTAGCAGAAAACGCTCTAAATGGTCCTGTAAATGAATAATAGCTGCTGAGAAAAAAACTGGATTACATACGGACAGTACACGGATAAAAGTGAGGAAAAAAATCATCCTACTTTTCTGGATGAAAATGGGGCTAATTTGTATACTCTAGTGTGAGCATCCCCTAAATATTGCCCTCACAATAACTCTCTACCTATGTGCAAAAAAATATGCAGCTTTAATATTGGGAAACCACATGTAATATAAATGAAGCCTTTTCATGTTTTCTTGAGATCCCACCACATCACAAAATTTGAATTAAGAAAGCATAAGACAAAAAGCGCACTTGTCTTCTCGAGTATTTTTTCATTTTAGTTTTAAAATAAAAACAAAAATAAAGCAATTTAGCTAAATTATGGTGGCCACTGAAGCTTAACGGACAGATTACATACTATTAGTAGATTTAAGATCCACATAGGTATCCTCAAAGCTACCTTTTCACCTCATATTCAGTAGTTTTACATTGTATTGATCAGCAGTGGTTTTGCCCCTATTGATAAAACACTCATTCTAAGGATAGACCATTAGTATTTAAGGCCCCCTGTATGTATTAGGCTAGTGTTGGCTGCACCCACCCATACCAATGGGTTTGTCCTACAGTCTGTGTTTGGGGGCACCGGTAAACTGATTTTCAGGGTGGATGTCGATTGGGCATGTTCGATTTCTAACCTTGAGCATCCTCGATTTCTATAGCTTTGCTCTCCCTGAGATAAGCCACCGGCAGAATTGTAAGTCGGGGCTTTCTCATCGAGAAGAGAACAGTGCTTCATCAAACGAGTGCTCCTATTTATGGAAAAGATTGTCAAGATGGCTGTGCACTAAATGATTGTCCAGCAGCCATCTAATGTGTATGGAAGTCTTACAGAGGTTCACCACTATTTTAACATTGATGGCCTATCCTTAGGATAGATAATTATGTCTGAAAAGAAGGAAAAGAACCAGGCACTCAAATACTATTCAATCCATTTTGTTGCTTTATACAACTCTTGAATGTTTCACTCGGGATGGAGCTGAAACATTTAAAAGGTGAATAAAGCAACAAAATGGACTTAATATATTTGAGTTCCGGGTTCTTTTTCTTCTTTCCTGGACGGCTTTCCACGTGCACTGATGTTTGAAGGTGGAGTGCCGCTTACCTGTTGGATCTTACTGTCAATGTCTAATAGGCTGGGGTCCGACACCCGGCACCCCCACTAATTAGTAGTGGCCGCAGGCGGACGGAAATGCTCAGCTCCAGAGCTGCTAAGTCTTGTGATAGCAGCCACGACTGAGTACTACACATCTACCTCCTATTGATTTGAATGGGAGGTGGATGTGCAGTACTCGGCCGCTATCATTAGATGCAGCGGCTCTGTAACTGAGAATTTCCGGCCACCTGTTACCACTGCCTTAGGCCTCTGTCACACGTTCGTGCCTCCGGTACGTGTATGGACAGTTTCCTCACGTACCGGAGACACGGGCACACGTTGACATATGTTTTCCTATAGTTTGGGGCACACGTAAGTATTTTTGCACGGAACGTGTGTCCGTTTCGTACTTATGTGTGCCCTTGTGCTCCATACGCCGACATGTCCGTTTTTCTCCGGCATTACGGGTGTCACACGGAACGCAAACATGTCACATGTAACACACACGAACCACACGGATGTGTTCCGTGTGACACGCACCGGAGAAAGACATGTGTCTTTTAAAAAAGAAACAAACCTTTACTCACCTTCTCCAGCCCTCCTGTCTCTGCCACTGCTGTCACTTGCTGCCGACCGCCGCTCATTATGCTCATTTAATATTCACTTCACTGCGGCCGTAAGCAGCAGCAGCGGGGAGTCTGCAGGACCAGAGACCAAAGATCAGCACCATGGACAGCGACGCCAGGGACAGGTGAGCAGAAAGTTCCCGTTCTCCGTGTGTTATCACGGATAACACACGGAGAACACACATGTGCTATACACACAGCACACCGAGGACAATCTGCATCTTTGACACGTCCGTGAAACACGTGCGTGATTTTCACGGGCGTGTGACAGAGGCCTTAGTGATCACAAAACTTTAATTTCATGATTAACTTATGTCTTTGGTATTTATGGCTTTTCAATTCTACTCTTCTATTATTCTATGTAATATCTATGTAATATCAAGGGTCTTTCCAAAATTGTAACTTGAGGTTATTGGGCCCAATGCACAAGCTTTGAAGAGACCCTACCATATTTGATAATGCCAATAACCCGCAGATATAGAGTTAATATGCAAGTTAATAGTGTTATGTACAGTAGGTGTCTAGCCACTGTACTGAAAGTGCATCACCTGGGAGAAAATGAACTTATTTCTTCCAAGTCATGCAGACGTGCCCAAAGCAATTACAGATATCGCTCACAACACTGAGAGCAGCAGCTGTAAGTACTCACTGATTGACAGCCGGCTCTGTACCTATGCACTGCAGAGCCGGTTTACAGTTAAGGACTAGGTTGTGCCTACAGCCGCGGCTCTCAGTGCTGTGAACGGTGACATTAATTGCTCCAGGCACGCCTGCATAACTGAAAGCCAGCAGCTCCAAGGAGAATTTTGTTAATTTTCTCCTGGGTGCTGAGCTTTCAGTACTTTTGTTGGGCACCTTTCTAATGCTATTAGCCTGCAGATTAACCCAATATCTACATACAGGCTAATAGCGTTATCTGACCTGACAGGTTCCCTTTAATTATCCCCACTGTTTTTGGGTCTTTCATCGGTACAGACTAGGCTGATGCTAAAAGCCCGGCACCCTGTCTGTGTACCAAGCAGCTGTGTTCCATATAGAAACATGGTGCCATTGCAAATTCTGTACCTGCTTGTGGTGGGGAAGGGCTTACACAGATTTTGACACTGACCCTAGGAGCTTACAGCTCTCCTATCTTAATATAAGGACTAAGTCTTGGCAGCAGAAATATAATTTTACAAAAGCAGGATGTGTTCAGGATCTAGCTCCATTTGTTCAGCTTTCAGAGCTGTAAAAAGATTTAGCTGAGTTATTAGCCACCACTTAGCAATCTCGAAAAACAAACTAGAAACGTGTAGCGGAGCCCTGGAGCTGAACGTACTGGAACTTATGCAGCGAGGATATTCACTGGTACATTAAGTTTATTGTTATTTTAACGTTATGTAACACAATATACCGTACTCGGTCCTGCACACAGAGTTAAAAGGCATTATCTCAGCGCCGCCAGGCTTGAAATATTTTAACATTTATTAACCCCTTTGCACACCCTCCTGTATATGTATGTCACAGTGCGCGAGTATGGAGCGGGCTCAGGAGCTGTGTACACTACATACGGGGCAGGTGCCAGCTGTAATACATAGCCACATCTGCCTGTAACAGCAGCCATCACTACTATTTAACTATATAAATGCTGCTGTCAATCACATACTCACCAATACCCTACAGCCCATGCAATGTAATGACAGAGGACCGATGGGCTACTGTGTCGCCCAGAGCTATAGGGTACTCGGTCCTGGGCCGTATATGTACGGGGATGCTGTGTAACAGTTGGGTAATGGCCGATGCCCAGTTCCGTGACCCTGGGGACGCTTTTTAAAAGGGGTATATATACAAGGGAGTGAGTTTGTATTGTGACGCCACTTGCGGGTTGCGGTTATGGTGATGGAACCACCGCTGCACAGTCTGTTACCTCTGGGGCTGATGGTTTTGTCCCAGTGCCGGTGTGGTGACCTAGTAGTCTCTTTCCCCGCCACCTCTCACTTGTTGGTGGGACCCCATAGCCTGGAGCGTTTGTAGGTCCCTTAATGTCTGTCGGCAGTCTCTCGTCCGTATGGCAGGCAGTGTGAACCCTGTAGGGTCGGTGTTCTGTTCCAGACCCTGGCTCATTCTTTACTGCTAGTGCCCCTGGATTCTTGGGCCAGTGAGGTTCGTGAAGGTCCCCTTACTGTGCAGGTATTTGTCAGGTTGCCTGAAGCTGTCGCCTGACCTAGGGCCCTGTGCCCCATCGGTGCTCTGGTTCCAGAGGAACGTGGCTGTACAGTCCCTGGCAACCAGTCTCCTAGCCACCTAGGTTACTGTTACACGACCCCGTCTGGAGACACGTCCGTCCCCTTGAACGGTCACTACCAGACTCCCTATCTGACTGAGTGTCTGTGTCTCTTTGTCCCCTCACACTGGGCTGCTTTCTAGTGGAGTGGCTCCACCTCTGGGTGGCCATCCATTGGGTACCGGACTAGTCAGTCATCCCTAATGGGGAGTGGGAAACTGGGGATGTTATGTGTGTTGTTGGTACTGGCACTGTGCTTCCACGTCCCTGGGGGTAGGCCCTGCATCTATGTCAGGATGCAGTACCTGATAGTGCCCTGTGGGGTTCAGGGGTGCTACACTACCATGGCCCCCATCTTGTTGCTCCTCTGAAGCTTAGATTTTCAGCATGTTTTAACCACTTTGGATTTCAAAAGATGCCAACCGGCTAAAAGAAGTCACTTCATCATTCTTCAAGTGTTTTCTGCTCTGAAGTCGCTGTGTTCTTTACAATGGCTACTTTACTATACCTAGACACCACTTCTATGCCTATAACTTCCGCCGTTATCAAGGTAATGGTGGTGGACAGAATATGGGTGGACACACTGTATATGAAGAGCAAGCCATATTGACATTGCAATGCATTATTTTTAAGGTTTATTGAGTGCCTGTACATTTACAGGGCCGCAAATGATATAAATATTGTGGTGGATTTCTGTTTTCACACAAAGCTGTTCAGTTACAGTGGATTCAAATGTGCCAAATTTTGGCAAAGAAATTTCTACAATTGAAAGAGGGTTTAACTCATCCTGAATGAAGCTGTTTTGTCAGAAAATACATAATTTTTACTTTTTTTTTCCATTCAGATGTATAGGATAGTCATAAACCTTTCTGCAACAAAATCTGCTATTTGTTAATACACCCCGAAAAAGAAAATAAGAAAAAAACTGCAATTTACGAACACCCTGTCTATCCAGTGGCAATGCTTGCCTGATTCCCTGCTAGTTTCTGTGTCCTGGCCATCAGTGATGATGGGAACAGACAGCCCCATTACTAACCTAGTAAGTATACAGTATACGCTCATACTGGAAAAAATGATTTGAAAAAGACTCCCCCACACTTACTCCTTCACCAATTTATTAATTAAAAAGAAATCCTCGAAGTTCCGATGTAATCCAATGGTGTAATGTCCCACGAGGCTCCATAGGTCACTCACTGTCAGTGGCAGGCACGGAATTTCTCACAAGAGAGACATGTCTGTTTTTTTATCAGTAGAATAGGATTTATGGCACACTTGGAATTATGGGTGCTCAAGAAGGATTCAAACTCGTCAATAAATGCGGAAGAAACTTGGCACACCAAAATGAATATAAAGACTTTATTATATAGGCAATCAAAAAAATCCTAAAAATTGTAATGTTTCGACCCCTATATTTAGGTCTTCATCATACACAGTAGATTCTTGTGTGGGAATATGCAATTAAGATAGTGACACAGTCAAATTCCCCGTGAGCTCTATAGAATAATGAGATTGCTGTTCTGTATAGATATAATGGTGCAGGATAGCAGCGCGTCTTACACGCAGGGAGGTCTTCATCACTGTCTGATGAAGATCCAAATATAGGGGTTGAAACGTTACTATTTTAGGATTTGGGATCCGTTTTTCGTGGCGGCGGAGAATAAAAAAAACACAGATGTGCAGTCTGCTGTTTGCCACGGACCCATAGACTTGCAATACACTTGTATCAAAATGGGGTAGGCATTTCATTGATTTTTGTTCCAAGGAGAAAAAATCAAACATGTGCACAGCCCCATAGAATAACATTGGTAAGAGTACTATTCATCAAAACCCCACATTGCACTCATCCGATATAAACGATCTTGTGCACGTGTCCCAACACTGATGAAAATTGATGCTAAAACACGGATGACACTTGTACCATTTTCTTGACGAATCACTGACCTCTGAATGAGGCCTTAGCGTAGTGGTTCTATTTCCACATTATGGACCTATTTCATTATTACATTTGTGATCTAGGTTTTCCTGTTTTAAGAATTTTCACAGATTGAATTGCACCCACTAGTCCAGTCTTGTGAGGGGTTAGTGGACAGGGGTGGTACCGCAATATACATAGGAAAGATTTCCACTACACTTTTAAGTCATACAAAAGTATAATCTTGAAAAATATGGTTATAATTTAAGAAATTTTAATGTTGTCTTGTTTGCAACCACAAAGGATGTTTCGACTGAGTCTTTTTCAAATTGTTGTGTCCGTGTAAGGCTGAAGGTGTATAGTTGTATCCAGTCCTGGGTTTTGGACCCGTGGAAGCACTTTGCCTCAGTGCGAAACGGCCGTTGTCCGGCGTACCTGCACTCCCCCTCCCCGCCCATGTTGTAACCTGTTTACAATTGCACATTAAAATCTGCAGAACCCCATCGTGAAGTGCTGCTTTCCTTGCCTTTATGGATTCATCGTACCTTAGCATAGGGATGCTTGAGCTCGTGGTTTGTCCCCAAACTCTGTTTGTTTTTTAGTAAAGTCTGTGTTAGGTCCGAACACCGAACCTTGTTTTAACTCATCTCTAGTCTCCACTTTCCGTGCTTTTGTATGAACTACTTAGTATGAAGAAAAAAAAAATCAGACATCGCAACTACTCCTTAGACTATGCTATCCGAGAAAAACAGATTTCGAAACACTGACATGTGAATGAGCCGTCATCCTTAGCCGTCAGCTTAGTCCACTACACCGTCCTCAGGCAGCATAAACGCTAAAGCCAAAGGAATTGAAATAGATTTTTCAGGCATTTGGCCCCTAGGGATTGTGTGACAAGGACAGGACATTCAAAGCAGAATGTTTTTAATACACATAATTGAAACTGACAATAAGACTATTGAGAGAAGTAGGGCCGTCAGGGGCACATGCTATCTTCAGACATCAGCCCCCTGTGGTATGACTATCAGCTGACTGCCCTGGCCACAGACTTTCCTGTGAACCATCTCACGCTCATGAGAAATGAGGGAATGTGTCCTTTTCATGGTAGTTAAAGTGAAAATCTCATTTGAGATACAAGAGAGTTCATAAATTCTTCTTAGTCTCTTTAAATTTAGCACTTTGTAGTCCGATTCCCATCTACGCTTTTAGAGTAATATACAGTATATATATATATATATATATATAGTATATCCAGTACATGCTTCCTTGATCTTGATGCCACATTCTTGACTATCTTCTCTAACTTTATTAATTAATTTCCTGTTTTACTTTTTCAGTATCTTATCACATGTCATCTCCGGAAAAAAATGATGTATCATGTCATGTGGGCTTCTTAGGTCAATTCTGCGCCTATCAGTTACAATGTCACGCAGTGTTAATCTGCCAGTGCTTCATGTGATACCAAGATAACCGGCTGCATCACATCTACTGACTCTTCTCTTAGCTCTTATAGCTGTGGTGCCCACCGAATACTACGTCCATTACCATGGGGAGGAAACTAGACTTGTCCAAGCTGAGCGAAGATGAAGCCAAACATGTATGGGAGGTTGTGGAAAGAGACATGAATCTCCGCAAGAATGAAGAGCAGAGGCTTGAGTGAGTACACTAAAAAGCACAAAACCTTCAGATACTACTGTTCAGTACATGCTGCACCAGCTGCCATGCCAGGGAAATGTCTTCTTACTATAACTGTTATGTTTTCCAGACTAATAAGTTATTTTTAGATTTAAGTGGAATTTTCTGTTCATTTTTTGGTGCAGTTTTTGTAAACTGTCCATTTTTATGGGCCTAAGGGACAATGTTTCTTGTTATGGAATGTGCAAGGAGACCTATAGGCCATGCAGTGCTCCTCTGGGAATTTAATATGCAAAATAGCATATTAATATGTTAAATATTAAATAAATGTTCAGAGATGAATATGACTTGATCTCTACCACAATCTTTTAGATGTTGCACTGATGAAGGGAAAACATCCCAAAACACGTATCTGCAAATAGAGTTTCTGGTTTGTCATCTTACCCTAAGTCGTGTGGCAAGACTAAATAAAAGGATGATATTGACTTTTAGGATTGTTGCATCCAATAGGTTGCACTAAAGTTCAAAATCTCTTCTCTGAAGACAATATTTACATACTCTCGATTTTTGTAACATTATGTGACAACACAAAAATAACATTTGGTTCAAAGTCAAACGCATCTCTGTGTTTTGGTGCAAACCACATTGTCCAAAAAAAAAAATGCATACCTAATACAGTCTATTCGGCGGCTCACATGTAAGTCATAAGAGTATTATGGAACAATTTGTATTTCGCCTGTGTTTTATGTACACTTCTATTTTTTTACTTTACCATATTGATCCAAAATGCTGACCTAAAATCTACTGTGTGAAATAGGTCTTGATCAAATAGAAAAGATTATCTCCTTTAGTACAATGGTGCTTGAACGTTTACAAACCCTTCAGAATATTCCATATTTCAGCATAGATTTGAGCTAGACCTGTCAGATTTTCACACAAACCCCAAAAGTAGATAAAGGTAACCAAATCAAAAAAATTTGTAAAAAAAATTATTAGACTTTTGGCCTTTTTGAGCAGTAAATCATATCTGTTAGATGCACAAGTATGAAAATCTTTAATATTAGCAGATAATTTGAAGGTGGAATTAGAGTCTAGTGTTGTCGTCACATTGATTGAAAATCAAGTGTAACGGAACACGTTTGTGGAAGGGTATCATGGCCCACAATAAGAAGATTTCTGAGGACTTAAGAAGGTTGATGGTCGTTAGGCTGGAAAAGGTGACAAAATCATCTCTAAAGAGTTTAGACTCCACCAATACTCAGTCAGACAGATTGTGTACAAGCGGAGGAAATTCAAGACAATCATTACCCTCCCCAGGAGTGCTCAACTAATAAAGATCACTCCAAGAGCAAGATGTATAATAGTCCACGAGGTTACAAAAGTACCCAAGGTAACTTCTAAGCAACTAAAGTATTCTCTTACATAAGCTAATGTTCATGAGTCCACCATAAGGAGGACATAGAACAACAATGCTCTACACGGCAAGGTTGCAAGAATAAAACCACCGATCTCCAAAAAGAACATTGCTACTTATGTGCAGTTTGTTAAAGACCACCTGGACAAGTGTCGCGCCCAGGGTTATGGGGTAGTTGGTCCCGGCCGATGTATATCAGGGGAATGTCACTTTGGTGGCCGTTGCCCGGTTCTGTGCCCTGGGCCCTTTTTGTAAAGGGGATATTTTTACAAGGCATTAGTTTATTGTTCACACGTGATGCCACTTGCGGTGTTGCGGCTATAGGGATGGAGCCACCACTGCACAATGTCACTACTGGGTCTGGTGTTAATTGCAGCCTGGATGGTAGGCCCTCCGCAAGCAGTGCCAGGCCTCAGAGGACAGGTGATGTGACGGGTGTCGTAAGAAGGTAGTTCAGTGCAACTGGTCTTTACTCACTGTTTGTTGGTGGTAACTGGTTACCTGAGGCCGGCTGGTTTCACCTCCAGGTCCCCACTGTCCCAGTGCCATTGTAGTAATCTGGTACTCTCTTCCCCTGCACCTGTCTCTGGTTAATGGGTCCCCGTGGTGTAGAGCAACTGGGGGTCCCTGTCCAGTGATTTGTCCACTTCTGTCCGCCTGATGGTAGCATGAACCCTGTGGGGTTGGAGTCTTTGGTCCTGTCCCCGGTTCTCCCTTTGCTACTGAGTCTTCGGATGCTTAGGGTCAGCGAGGTCCTTGATGGTCCCCTCACTGTGCAGGTGTCAACAGGCCAGCTTAGAGCTTCTACCTGTCCTAGGGTCCTGTACCCCGTCGGTGCGTAGTTCCGTGAGTACTCCTCCGTACTCCACCGGCAACTACCCTCCTGGGCGCCAGGTTACGGTCAACCCTGTGTCAGTGCATCTCCTCCTGTTCACCTTCACTCCTCGACTTCCTCACTGTTCTGACTGTTCTGTTCTCAGTCCGCCCCTCCCACCTGGTCAACTAGTGGAGTGGACTGGCTCCACCTCTAGGCGGTCATCTATTGGTCCGACTCTAGCCCTGTACCATTGTATGGGGGATTGTTGGGGAAAACTGGGATTACCTGGAGTGTTTGTTGTTACCGGCACTGGTCTTCCGGGCCCCTTGGGGGTAGGCCCTGCATCCTGGTGGGGATGCAGAACCTTGTAGCTCCCTGATGGCTTCAGGGGTGCTATACAAGCCATAAGGCTACTGGAGCAATATTTTGTGGACCTTTTTGGTTTAAATGAGAAGCATTATATTTGGGAAAAGAAAGACAATTACAGCACCAAAATCTCATACCATGTTTTAGGCCTATTTTGCACCAACTAGGCCAGGATAATAATAATATTTTTTTATAATAATATTTATTCACTTATATAGCGCAATTAATTCCACAGTGTTTTACATACATCAGCAACACTGTCCCTATTGGGGCTCACAATCTATGGTCCCTATCAATATGGTTTTCGAGTATAGGAGGAAACAGGAGAACCCGGAGGAAACCCATGCAAACACAGGGAGAACATACAAACTCCTTGCAGATGTTGTCCTTGGTGGGATTTCAACCCAGTACTTCAGCGCTGCAAGATTGCAGTGCTAACCACTGAGCCACCATACTCCCATAGGCTTACTTGCCATCATTGTTGGAACAATGAATTTAAACTTTTCAGTAGACTCTAAAATAAAATGTGAAGACATCTGTTACTCACTCTCCCATGATTGCGTACCAGTGTGACTTCACACGGTCACTGGACCCAATCAGCATCTGCTTCACTGTCACGAACGGACTAGGGGAAGTCCGGTGTGAGGCAAAATACACAACTAAAGTGGGGTAACACCCAGGGCCGTATTTGCCACTAGGCACCCGTGGTCCCGTGCCTAGGGCGGCACATTGCGGGGGGCGGCACTTTCTGGCAGCAATAAAAAAAAAAAAAAAAAAAAATATATATATATATATATAATTTTTTTTTTTATTATTTTTTTTTTACATCCCCGCCCCCCGTCCCTCCCTCCGTTACACTCGGCTGTGTTCCGGGGGGGGGGGGGGGAGTTGGGAGGGAGGAGAGGCGCACTTCTGCTGTCTATTTAAATACATGGCAGGCGCCAGGCATAGTGAGCTGACTAACCCCGGAAGTTCCATGGCCTGCACTTCCGGGGTCAGAGGCGCGCGGGCGCGACAATCAGCTCACTGCCCCGTGCTGCAGCGTCCAATGCTGCAGATGACACACGCCGCGGAGGAGGACGCGTCTGAAGCTGGAGCCAGCCGGCAGAAGAGGATAATCACCAGAGCAGGACAGCAGGCACCGGAGCAGGTAAGGCAGAGCCTAGAATGTATGGGCACCTTACAGGTTAGTTGATGATCGTTGCAAATTGCGATGCCTCTTTTTGTCCACTGTAATCATGCAAGGTGAGGCTGGGGGGAGAGAGGCTGAGGCTGGGGGAGGCTGGGAAGAGAGGGAGGCTGAGAAGAGAGAGAGGCTGGGGGGAGGCTGGGAAGAGAGAGAGGCTGGGGGGAGGCTGGGAAGAGAGAGAGGCTGGGAAGAGAGAGAGGCTGGGGGGAGGCTGGGAAGAGAGAGGCTGAGGCTGGGAAGAGAGAGAGGCTGAGGGGAGGCTGGGAAGAGAGAGAGAGAGGCTGAGGCTGGGAAAAGAGAGAGACTGAGACTGGGGGGAGGCTGGGAAGAGAGAGAGGCTGGGGGGAGGCTGGGAAGAGAGAGAGGCTGAGGCTGGGGGGAGGCTGGGAAGAGAGAGAGGCTGAGGCTGGGAAGAGAGGCTGAGGCTGGGGGGAGAGAGGCTGAGGCTGGGGGGAGGCTGGGGGGAGAGAGAGAGGCTAAGGCTGGGGGGGAGGCTGGGGGGAGAGAGAGGCAGAGGCTGGGGGGAGAGAGGCTGAAGCTGGGGGGGAGGCTGGGAGAAGAGAGGCTGATTCTGGGGGAGGCTGGGAGGGGGAAGGTGAGGCTTGGAGGAGGGAGGCTGATGCTGAGGGAGGCTGGGAGTAGGGAGGCTGATGCTGGGGGAGGCTGGGAGGGGGAGGGGGAGGCTTGGAGGAGGGAGGCTGATGCTGAGGGAGGCTGATGCTGAGGGAGGCTGATGCTGAGGGAGGCTGATGCTGGGGGAGGCTGGGAAGAGGGTGGCTGATGCTGGGGGAGGGTGGGAAGAGGGTGGCTGATGCTGGGGGAGGCTGGGAAGAGGGTGGCTGATGCTGGGGGAGGCTGGGAAGAGGGAGGCTGATGCTAGGGGAGGCTGGGAGGAGGGAGGCTGATACTGGGGGAAGCTGGGAGCAGGGAGGCTGATGCTGGGAGGAGAGAGGCTGATGCTGGGGGAGGCTGGGAGGGGGAGGCTTGGAGGAGGGAGGCTGATGAGGAGGGAGGCTGATGAGGAGGGAGGCTGATGCTGAGGGAGGCTGATGCTGAGGGAGGCTGATGCTGGGGGAGGCTGAGAAGAGGGTGGATGATGCTGGGGGAGGCTGGGAAGAGGGTGGCTGATGCTGGGGGAGGCTGGGAAGAGGGTGGCTGATGCTGGTTTAAGCTGGGAGCAGGGAGGCTGATGCTGAGGGAGGCTGGGGGGAGAGAGGCTGATGCTGGGGGAGGCTGGGAGGAGAGAGGCTGATGCTGGGGGAGGCTGGGAGGGGGAAGATGAGGCTTGGAGGAGGTAGGCTGATGCTGAGGGAGGCTGGGAGGAGGGAGGCTGATGGTTGGGAGGAGGGAGGCTGAGGCTGGGAGGAGGGAGGCTGGGGGAGGCTGGGAGGAGGGAGGCTGAGGCTGGGAGGAGGGAGGCTGAGGCTGGGGAGGCTGGGAGGAGGGAGGCTGAGGCTGGGGGAGGCTGGGAGGAGGGAGGCTGAGGCTGGGGGAGGCTGGGAGGAGAGAGGCTGATGCTGGGGGAGGCTGGGAGGGGGAAGGTGAGGCTTGGAGGAGGGAGGCTGATGCTGAGGGAGGCTGGGAGGAGGGAGGCTGATGCTGGGGGAGGCTGGGAGGGGGAGGCTTGGAGGAGGGAGGCTGATGAGGAGGGAGGCTGATGAGGAGGGAGACTGATGAGGAGGGAGGCTGATGCTGGGGGAGGCTGGGAAGAGGGTGTCTGAGGCTGGGAAGAGGGTGGCTGATGCTGGGGGAGGCTGGGAAGAGGGTGGCTGATGCTGGGGGAGGCTGGGAAGAGGGTGGCTGATGCTGGGGGAGGCTGGGAAGAGGGAGGCTGATGCTAGGGGAAGCTGGGAGCAGGGAGGCTGATGCTGGGAGGAGAGAGGCTGATGCTGGGGGAGGCTGGGAGGGGGAGGCTTGGAGGAGGGAGGCTGAAGCTCAGGGAGGCTGGGAGACTGATGCTGGGGGAGGCTGGGAGGAGGGAGACTGATGCTGGGGGAGGCTGGGAGGAGGGAGGCTGATGCTGGGGGAGGCTGGGAGGAGGGAGGCTGCTGCTGGGGGAGGCTGGGAGGAGGGAGGCTGATGCTGGGGGAGGCTGGGAGGAGGGAGGCTGATGCTGGGGGAAGCTGGGAGCAGGGAGGATGATGCTGGGGGAGGCTGGGAGGAGGAGAGAGGCTGATGCTGGAGGAGGCTCATGCTGGGGGAGGCTGGGAGGAGAGAGGCTGATGCTGGAGGAGGCTCATGCTGGGGAGGCTGGGAGGAGAGAGGCTGATGCTGGGATAAGCTGGGAGCAGGGAGGCTGATGCTGAGGGAGGCTGGGGGGAGAGAGGCTGATGCTGGGGGAGGCTGGGGGGAGAGAGGCTGATGCAGGGGGAGAGGCTGCTGCTGGAGGCGGGGGGAGAGAGGCTGCTGCTGGGGGAATGGGAGAGAGGGGCCAATGCTAGAGACAGAGGACAAGGGTTGAGGGATAGTGCAATGACAATATCGATGGGGGGAGTGTAAGGACTCAGAATAAGAGGGGGGCAGCATTGGGAGCTCATTATGGAGAAGGGGTAGCATGTGTGGGCTCAGTATGGAGTGGAACAATGTAGGGGGAGTCAATATCAAGAGTGGGGTAGTGTGTGTGTGTGTGTGTGTGTGTGTGTGTGTGTGTGTGTGTGTGGGTCTCAGCATAAGCACTAGTGTGGTGGTCTTAGTATGATGAATGGGGCAGCATGGAGGTGTCATTATGGAAAAGAGGAAGGCAGCATTAGGAGCTCATGGAGAGGGGCAGCATGCATGGGACACTGTGAGGAGGGGGCAGCATGCATGGGACACTGAGGAGGGGGCAGCATGCACGGGACACTGTGAGGAGGGGGCAGCATGCACGGGACACTGTGAGGAGGGGGCAGCATGCATGGGACATTGTGAGGAGGGGGCAGCATGCATGGGACACTGTCAGGAGGGGGCAGCATGCATGGGACACTGTGAGGAGGGGGCAGCATGCATGGGACACTGAGGAGGGGGCAGCATGCATGGGACATTGTGAGGAGGGGGCAGCATGCATGGGACACTGTGAGGAGGGGGCAGCATGCATGGGACACTGTGAGGAGGGGGCAGCATGCATGGGACACTGTGAGGAGGGGGCAGCATGCATGGGACACTGTGAGGAGGGGGCAGCATGCATGGGACACTGTGAGGAGGGGGCAGCATGCATGGGACACTGTGAGGAGGGGCAGCATGCATGGGACACTTTGAGGAGGGGGCAGCATGCATGGGACACTGTGAGGAGGGGGCAGCATGCATGGGACACTGTGAGGAGGGGCAGCATGCATGGGACACTGTGAGGAGGGGGCAGCATGCATGGGACACTGTGAGGAGGGGCAGCATGCATGGGACACTTTGAGGAGGGGGCAGCATGCATGGGACACTGTCAGGAGGGGGCAGCATGCATGGGACACTGTGAGGAGGGGGCAGCATGCATGGGACACTGTGAGGAGGGGCAGCATGCATGGGACACTTTGAGGAGGGGGCAGCATGCATGGGACACTGTGAGGAGGGGGCAGCATGCATGGGACACTGTGAGGAGGGGGCAGCATGCATGGGACACTGTGAGGAGGGGGCAGCATGCATGGGACACTGTGAGGAGGGGGCAGCATGCATGGGACACTGTGAGGAGGGGGCAGCATGCATGGGACACTGTGAGGAGGGAGCAGCATGCATGGGACACTGTGAGGAGGGGGCAGCATGCATGGGACATTGTGAGGAGTGGGCAGCATGCATGGGACATTGTGAGGAGGGGGCAGCATGCATAAGACATTGTGAGGAGGGGGAAGCATGCATGGGACACTGTGAGGAGGGGGCAGCATGCATGGGACACTGTGAGGAGGGGCAGCATGCATGGGACATTGTGAGGAGGGAGCAGCATGCATGGGACATTGTGAGGAGGGAGCAGCATGCATGGGACATTGTGAGGAGGGAGCAGCATGCATGGGACATTGTGAGGAGGGGGCAGCATGCATGGGACATTGTGAGGAGGGGGCAGCATGCATGGGACATTGTGAGGAGGGGGCAGCATGCATGGGACATTGTGAGGAGGGGGCAGCATGCATGGGACATTGTGAGGAGGGGGCAGCATGCATGGGACATTGGGAGGAGGGGGCAGCATGCATGGGACATTGTGAGGAGGGGGCAGCATGCATGGGACATTGTGAGGAGGGGGCAGCATGATGTGAGGACAATGTGCAGATCATATTTCATAATTGAGGAAGGTGTGGTGGGTATAATTTATAAGGGAGGGCAGTGTGGTGTTTATTAGGGGCAGTGTGACAGTCACAGTATATAAGTGGGGACGGTGGGAATATTTTATACTCATGCTATGTTTTGATGTGCCTGTGGTGATCCCCATTGGGGGGGGGGGGGTTAGTGCCCTTCGTTTCTCATTGATACTTTTTAAAGTGTTTTACAGAGTAGATCTGCCTTAAACAGATGTCGTGTGCAAAAACTCAGTTTTACGTTGTCACTAAGGGGCGCGACCACTTAAAGTGCCTAGGGCAGCACGAAGGCAAAATACAGCCCTGGTAACACCACAACAAACAAGGGGCACAACAGGAAAACTTTAATAATGGTAGGCCCTATTGGTAGTGAGAGGAAAATTGGACATCTCCTCCACTTACCTTCCGCTGTAGCCTGCACTCCTAGCCAGTCCCTATACAGCTTCCTCACTTGTCGCCAAGCCGGAACCTGAAGCCCTGAGATGACCCTACAATAGTCTCTGGCTAGGGAGTGGGCAGGTGAAGGACGCTAGCCCCACCACTACAATAAAACAACACACCGGGAAAAGAAGACACACAGGGGTTAAACATCACAACAGGTTGCTGCAGTCACACCAGCAACTCCTAGAGAGGGTTTCAGCAGCTCCTTCCTCCTCCAAGACCAGAATCCAAATGATCAAGAATAACCAGCACCCTCTGCTTCCAGAGGACTTGGGAGTATTCCAAACCGGAAACACCTGATAAGGATTCTGAGGCTGCTAGAAAGCAAACTGACTTTAATCCTATCTTCCCCAAAGGAAAGAAACCCACTTTTAAATAGCAGAGTCTCACCAGGTAAGGAAAGACTCAGACCCAGAACTGGTCACTAATCTCTTAAAGCAGAAAGAGACCGTGGAATTCACTCTCCACATCTTCAGATGTATAATGTATATCCTAAGGTAGAGCGAGAGCAGCAGCGTTCACTTCCTCTGAATGTAAGCAATTTGTCTCAAGGCGGGAGAGTGAAGCAGGCGACGGCTGTCCGTAGTGATTGTGTGACGTCACACTGGAACATGATCCCTGGAGAGACAGTGCCAACATGGCTGGAACAGTGGCGGCATCGGAGGGGAGTATACGTTTTATTATTTTAAAAAGGGGAAACCTACAGATTGAGAAGGGGTGGTCCAAGTATTACTTCATACCGCAATGTGCCATATTTGAAATTGAAGATTTTTCCATAGCTGTGAAGTGTAATAATCAATGAAACTAAGTGTATGCATCATTCAGTATAAATACATCTGTGCAATTAACTTAGTGGAAGAATGTAAATACCGTACTTCACAATCCTCTTTCCTCTAAACTCATCCTTCTTGCCAAACATTACGTCTGCTCCACCCTGATCAAACCCCAAAAACAAATAGCGCCTGGTATGTGCCGGTAGAAGTCTGTGATTCATCACTGTGCCTATTAATAAAGGAGACACTTATAACTACTGCAGTAATATGATGTAGCTGTGAACATCATTACCTATATGCAAAAAGGAATATAAAACAAGAAGGTGAAGATTCTTTTGATATAAATGCCCATTGTCCGCTCCATGATTCACACACCAAACTCTTGTGGCAAAGCTGCCATACCAGACTCCGCACCAAGGCCGGATTTACACAGAAAAAAAGCAAATTATTTTCCAGCCACACTTTCATTACTTATGCCATTGGTACATCTGCTTTTTAGATCTGTTTTATAAATCAACAATTTAAGTCCACAAGCAGCTTCCTATGCTAATATTTACAAGGGATCCGTAAAAACAGATGCCGCACAGATGGTGTCTGTATGTCATGCACTTTTTGACACCTGCATTAAGTTTAATGAGCAAGCCTGATGGAAAAACAGGTCAGACTAGTACATGCTACGATGTTAGCATACTGACAGCACATGGAAGTTCAATATACACATCTGAACAAGCAACAAGCATGTTAGGAAGGCGACACACACACAAACTACTTCTTAGTCTCTTACAATCTTCCCCATCATATCTCACAATGTAGCAAAAAGAGAAACCTTTATTGCCCCATGATGTGACTGAAAACGTTTCGGTTCCAACTGAACCTGAAGCTTGAGAAAAGTTCAGTTGGAACCGAAACGTTGTCAGTCACATCATGGGGCAATAAAGATTTGATGTTCAGCTGTAATATTGCAATGCTGCCTTCCTCCTCATATATATATATATATATATATATATATATAAATATAAATATATATATATATATATATATATATATATATATATATATATATATAAAACTCCTTCATATGACTGTGTATATATAAATATATATAAATATATATAAATATATATATATATATATATATATATATATATATATACACAGTCATATGAAAAAGTTTGGGCACCCCTATTAATGTTAACCTTTTTTCTTTATAACAATTTGGTTTTTGCAACAGCTATTTCAGTTTCATATGTTTAATAACTGATGGACTGAGTAATATTTCTGGATTGAAATGAGGTTTATTGTATTAACAGAAAATGTGCAATCTGCATTTAAACTAAATTTGACCGGTGCAAAAGTATGGGCACCTCAACATAAAAGTGACATTAATATTTTGTAGATCCTCCTTTTGCAAAAATAACAGCCTCTAGTCGCTTCCTGTAGCTTTTAATGAGTTCCTGGATCCTGGATGAAGGTATATTTGACCATTCCTGTTTACAAAACAATTCCAGTTCAGTTAAGTTTGATGGTCGCCAGGCATGGACAGCACGCTTCAAATCATCCCACAGATGTTCAATGATATTCAGGTCTGGGGACTGGGATGGCCATTCCAGAACATTGTAATTGTTCCTCTGCATGAATGCGTGAGTAGATTTGGAGCAGTGTTTTGGATCATTGTCTTGCTGAAATATCCATCCCCTGCGTAACTTCAACTTCGTCACTGATTCTTGCACATTATTGTCAAGACTCTGCTGATACTGAGTTGAATCCATGCGACCCTCAACTTTAACAAGATTCCCGGTGCCGGCATTGGCCACACAGCCCCAAAGCATGATGGAACCTCCACCAAATTTTACTGTGGGTAGCAAGTGCTTTTCTTGGAATGCCGTGTTTTTTTGCCTCCATGCATAACGCCTTTTTGTATGACCAAACAACTCAATCTTTGTTTCATCAGTCCACAGGAACCTCTTCCAAAATGTAACTGGCTTGTCCAAACGTGCTTTTGCATACCTCAGGTGACTCTGTTTGTGGCGTGCTTGCAGAAATGGCTTCTTTTGCATCACTCTCCTATACAGCTTCTCCTTGTGCAACGTGCGCTGTATTGTTGACCGATGCACATTGACACCATCTGCAGCAAGATGAAGCTGCAGGTCTTTGGAGGTGGTCTGTGGATTGTCCTTAACTGTTCTCACCATTCTTCTTCTCTGCCTTTCTGATATTTTTCTTGGCCTGCCACTTCTGGGCTTAACAAGAACTGTACCTGTGTTCTTCCATTTCCTTACTATGTTCCTCACAGTGGAAACTGACAGTTTAAATCTCTGAGACAACTTTTTGGATCCTTCCCCTGAACAACTATGTTGAATAATCTTTGTTTTCAGATCATTTGAGAGTTGTTTTGAGGAGCCCATGATGCCACTCTTCATAGGAGATTCAAATAGGAGAACAACTTGCAAGTGGCCACCTTAAATACCTTTTCTCACCTGCCTATGAAGTTCAAAGCTCAATGAGGTTACAAAACCAATTTAGTGCTTTAGTAAGTCAGTAAAAAATAGTTAGGAGTGTTCAAATCAAGAAATTGATAAGGGTGCCCGTACTTTTGCACCGGTCAAATTTTGTTTAAATGCGGAGTGCACATTTCTTTGTCGCTCTATTGGGAGACCCAGACAATTGGGTGTATAGGCTAT
Organism: Anomaloglossus baeobatrachus; assembly: GCF_048569485.1. Lineage (NCBI taxonomy): Eukaryota > Metazoa > Chordata > Amphibia > Anura > Aromobatidae > Anomaloglossus > Anomaloglossus baeobatrachus. The sequence continues at coordinate 97,076,591 of NC_134359.1, read as the reverse complement.
GCCTCCGGAGGCTGCACAAAGTATTACACTTAAAAGTGTTAAGCCCCTCCCCTTCTGCCTATACACGCCCCGTGCTCTCACGGGATCCCCAGTTTTTTGCTTTGTGCGAAGGAGGCAGACATGCACAGCACAGCTCCACAGATTAGTCAGCAGCAGCTGCTGACTATTTCGGATGGAAGAAAAGAGGGCCCATATAGGGCCCCCAGCATGCTCCCTTCTCACCCCACTCTTTGTCGGCGGTGTTGTTAAGGTTGAGGTACCCATTGCGGGTACGGAGGCTGGAGCCCACATGCTGTTTTCCTTCCCCATCCCCCTCAGGGCTCTGGTGGAAGTGGGATCCTATCGGTCTCCAGGCACTGAGGCCGTGCTCCATCCACAACTCCTGTGGAGCCTGCTGGATAGGAGCCGGGTATCGATCAGGGACAGGGCCCTGCATCTTTGAGGTACTCTGTGTCCCCGTGGGGACCGCGCACAGCAGCACTCCAGCATTGCTGGGTGTGCTAGTGCACCGGGGACTGCGGCGCTGACCGCCTTTGGTGCCATTATACACTGCAGCGGTGCTGAGTGTATTTGTGTATGGGGACGGCCGCGCTGACCGCCGCCGCCATTGTTTTTACTGAGGCGCGGCTGGGACTTGTAGTGCGCCGGGGACTCTGCGCTGGCCGCGCTTTTACGGCGGCCGCGCTTATAACTAGAGTCCCCGGCTTTTTGGGCCTAGTCTCCGTTCTTCCCGCCCTCAGCCCTGCCAGTCAGGGGAAGGGCGGGACGCTGCACAGGTCGAGCAGCACTGAGGGCTGGAGCATGCTTTGCATACTCCACCCCCCTCACTGTGCACACTGTGACTCCAACTCCCGCACTTTCTCGGTCACGCCCACGACTCCCTCATCTCCTCAGGACGCCGGCAGCCATTACTGTCAGCTCCTAGGACGCTGCAGAGGGGAGACAAACTCTGGGGGACCCAGGCACGAGTTCAGGGGGCCACACAACCGCTTTCAGCGGGCGGTAAGCAGCACCTGAGGTGCTGATTTCCCTGGTGTAGTAGTGTGTTTAGAGTTTATATCTTTGCTATACTTTACACTGTATGGTGCACAGTCAATTTTCTGGTCATATACCCTGTAATGTGGCTCAAGGGGCAACAAAACACAGGCTTACTGAGCTGCCAGCGCGGCATGTGCAAACCGGCAGGTTCCATTGACCCTCATGGTGGACCCCTGTGGCATTTGTTCTGGCCTCTGCTCAAGGGGTCCCAGGGACAACAACCAAACAGATCCAGGTGACAGGGACGGAGTTTGCAGTTTTTACTGACAGACTTTCTGAGACTATGGCTAAAATACTAGAAGCTGGCAGTCCAGACTGGTATCTCAGACCATGGGCACTGTACAATCACTGCCCTCTATTCCCCTCAGTTGGAACAACAATGTTCCCCAGGGGTGTCTCATAGGTCCCAGGGTGAAGCTCTGACACGGACCGCAGTCCCAGACCGCTTAGGCGAGCTCGCTTAGACACCCCCTCGACCTCATCACATTGTTCAGGGTCTCAGAGAAATGACTCTCTGTATCAGAAGAGGAGGTGGCTGATCAGGATTCTGATCCTGATGCCGCTCTCTACCTTGATATCCCTGAGGCGGACGCCATAGTGAATGCTCTTATTGCGTCCATAAAAATGATGCTGGATGTTTCTCTCTCAGGCTCATCCAGCAGAAGGGTCACCGTCTCAAGGTCCCCCAAGGGTACAGCGAGTAGGTTTCTGGATCACTCTGACGTCTCGGAGGCAGTCCAGACACGCCGAGTTTGTCCGGATAAGCGTTTCTTCCAAGCGCTTTAAGGATACACTTTATCCCTTCCCCCCTGACGTGGTCAGGGCTGGACTCAGTGTCCCAAGGTGGATTCTCCAATCTCTAGACTGGCGGCTAGATCCATAGTGGCAGTTGAAGATGGGGATTCGCTCAGGGATGCCACTGACAGACAGATGGAGCTCTGGTTGAAATCCATCTATGAAGCTATCGGCGCGCCTTTTGCTCCAGCATTCGCAGCCCTATGGGCGCTCCAAGCTATTGCAGCGGGTCAGGCGCAAATTGACGCACTTGCACGTACGTCTGCGCCGCAAGTGGCGTCTGTAACCTCTCAAACTTCGGCATTGCGTCCTACGCTATTAATGCTGTCCTGGACTCTGCGAGCCGTACGGCGGTTGCAGCCGACAATTCGGTGGCAATATGCAGGGCCTTGTGGCTTCAGGAATGGAAGGCAGACTCAGCTTCCAAAAAAGTGCTTAACCGGTTTGCCATTTTCTGGCGACCGTTTGTTTGGTGAGAGGCTGGATGAAATCATCAACCAATCCTGGGAAAGGAAACATCCTACCCCAGACCAAACCAAGATTACCCCAACAGAGAATGGGACAGTCGAGGTTTCGGTCCTTTCCGGGCGTGGGCAGGTCCCAATTCTCCTCGCCCAAACGTCCTCAGAAGGGTCAGAGGAACTCCGATCCATGGCGGTCTAAGGCACGCCCTTAAAAGACCGCCGGAGGTGCCGCCACCAAGTCGGCTTCCTCATGACCTATGGCCCTCACACCCCATCCTCGGTCGGAGACAGGCTCTCCCGCCTTTCAGACATTTCGCTGCCACAGGTTAAGGACCGTTGGGTGAGAGACATTCTGTCTCACGGTCACAGGATAGAGTCAACTCTCGTCCTCCGACTTGATTTTTCAGAACATCCCCGCCTCCCGGGCGAGCCGATGCTCTTCTACAGGCGCTGGGCACTCTGAAAACAGAAGGAGTGGTGATCCCGGTTCCTCTTCAGCAACAGGGTCACGGTTTTTACTCCAACCTGTTTGTGGTCCCAAAGAAGGACGGATCTTTCCGTCCTGTCCTGGACCTAAAACTGCTCCACAAACATGTAAAAGCCAAGCGGTTCAGGATGGAATCCCTCCGCTCCGTCATCGCCTCAATGTCCCAAGGAAATTTCCTTGCATCGATCGATATCAAGGAGGCTTATCTCCACGTACTTATTGCTCCAGAGCATCAGCGCTTCCTGCGCTTCGCCATCGGAGATGAACACCTGAAGCTCGTGGCACTGCCGTTCGGCCTGGCGACAGCCCCACAGGTTTTCACCAAGATCATGGCTGCAGTACTTGCGATCCTACACTCTCAGGGTCACTCGGTGATCCCTTCCTTAGACGATCTGCTGGTCAAGGCTCCCTCTCAAGAGGCATGCCAGCACAGCCTCACCGCTACTCTGGATACTCTCCAGACTTTCGGGTGGATCATCAATTTTTCAAAGTCAAATCTGACACCGGCCCAATCCTTGACATATCTTGACATGGAGTTGTCATACCCTCTCAGCGATAGTGAAGCTTCCGCTGAACAAACACCGTTCACTACAGACGGGGGTGCAATCTCTAGGTCAGTCACTCCCCTTGAGGCGCCCCACGCACTTCCTCGGGAAGATGGTGGCAGCAATGGGGGCAGTCCCTTTCACGCAGTGTTCATCAGCGTCCTAAAGGGACTCCTACGCAAGGAGACAGGAAACCGACATTCCTCAACAGGAACGTCTCCCTCTCTCAGGCATACCACTTCATTGTCGAGGGGAAATTCCTTCCTTCTCCCATCCTGGGCAGCGGTCACGACGGACGTGAGTAGGTTTCCGTGGGGAGCAATTTTTCTCCACCACAGGGCTCAAGGTACGTGGACTCACCATTGAGTCCTCGCTTCTGATCAATGCTCTGGAGATCAGAGCTGTGTATCTCGTCCTAAAAGCGTTCCAGCAGTGGCTGGAAGGTAAGAAGATCCGAGTTCAGTCGGACAACTCCACAGCGGTGGCTTACAGTCCGGCGGCTTCTGCTGTGGATGGAAGCCACAGCCTCCACCATATCCGCAGTTCACATCCCAGGCGTGGAACACTTGGGGCAGACTTTCTCAGTCGCCAGGGCATGGACGCAGAGCAAGGGTCCCTTCACCAGGACGGGTTTCACGAGATATGTTGCCACTAGGGCATGCCGGACGTCGACCTAATTGCGTTCCGGCACCACAACAAGGTTCCGACGTTCATAGCACAGTCTCAAGATCCCAGAGCTATGGCGACAGACGCCTTCGTTCAACACTGGTCGCAGTTTCAGCTTACTTACGTGCTCCCACCGTTGGCACGGTTGCCCAGAGTGTTACGCAAGATCACGGCAGACTGCCGCGGCTGCCGCCGCGTCATCCCCGTCGCTCCAGACTGGCCGAGGAGGTCGTGGTCCCGGATCTGTGGCATCTCACGGTCGGCCAACCGGGGGCACTGCCAGACTGACCAGAATTGCTGTCTCAAGGGCCGTTTTTTCCATCTGAATTCTGGGGCCCTCAACCTGGCTGTGTGGCCATTGAGTCCTGGATTCTAGCGTCTTCAGGATTATCTCAAGAAGCCATTGCCACTATGAGACAGGCTAGTAAACAAACGTCCGCCAAGGTCTAACCACAGGACGCGGAAAATATTCCTGTCGTGGTGCTCTGCTCAGGGTTTTTTCTCCCTGGCCATTCGCCTTGCCCCCTTCCCTGTCCTTCCTTCAATTTGGACTGGAAAAGGGTTTGTCGCTTGGCTCCCTTAAGGGACAAGTCTCAGCGCTCTCTGTGTTTTTTCCAGAAGTGCCTAGCCAGACTTCCACAGGTACACACGTTCCTGCAGGGGGTTTGTCACATCGTTCCTTTTTACAAGCGGCCGTTACAACCTTCGGATCTGAACAGGGTGCTGATGTTCTTCAGAAACCACCATTCGAGCCAATGAGAGATATTTCGCTCTCACGCCTTTCGCAGAAAGTGGTTTTTCTAGTACCAGTCACTTCACTTCGGAGAGTGTCTGAGCTAGCAGCGCTGTCATGCAAGGCCCCTTTCCTGGTTTTCACCAGGACAAGGTGGTTCTGCGTCCGGTTCCGGAATTTTTCCCTAAGGTGGTATCCCCCTTTCATCTCAATCAGGATATCTCCTTACCTTCTTTTTGTCCTCATCCAGTTCACCAATGTGAAAAGGATTTGCACTTGTTAGATCTGGTGAGAGCACTCAGACTCTACTTTTCTCGTACGGCGCCTCTGCGCCGCTCGGATGCACTCTTTGTCCTTGTCGCTGGCCAGCGTAAAGGGTCACAGGCTTCCAAATCAACCTTGACTCGGTGGATCAAAGAGCCAATTTTCGAAGCCTACCGTTCGGCTGGGATTCCGGTTCTCTCAGGGCTGAAGGCCCATTCTACCAGAGCCGTGGACGCGTCCTGGGCTTTGAGGCACCAGGCTACGGCTCAGCAGGTGTGTCAGGCGACTACCTGGTCGAGCCTGCACACTTTCACGTAACACTATCAGGTTCATACCTATGCTTCGGCGGATGCCAGCATAGGCAGACGTGTCCTTCAGGCGGCGGTTGCCCACCTGTAGGAAGGGGCCGTTTTTTCGGCTCTATTACGAGGTATTATTTTACCCACCCAGGGATTGCTTTTGGACATCCCAATTGTCTGGGTCTCCCAATAGAGCGACAAAGAAGAAGGGAATTTTGTTTACTTACCGTAAATTCCTTTTCTTCTAGCTCTAATTGGGAGACCCAGCACCCGCCCCTGTTTTTTTGTGTACACATGTTGTTCATGTTGAATGGTTTCAGTTCTCCGATATTCCTTCGGATTGAATCTACTTTAAACCAGTTTATAATTTTTTCCTCCTTCTTGCTTTTGCACCAAAACTGGGGATCCCGTGAGAGCACGGGGCGTGTATAGGCAGAAGGGGAGGGGCTTAACACTTTTAAGTGTAATACTTTGTGCAGCCTCCGGAGGCATAGCCTATACACCCAATTGTCTGGGTCTCCCAATTAGAGCTAGAAGAAAAGGAATTTACGGTAAGTAAACAAAATTCCCTTCTTTCTGTTAGTACAATAAACCTCATTTCAATCCAGAAATATTACTCAGTCCATCAGTTATTAGATATATAAAACTGAAATAGCTGTTGCAAAAACCCAAATTGTTATAAAGAAAAAAGGTTAACATTAATAGGGGTGCCCAAACTTTTTCATATGACTGTATATATATCTCTCTAATATATAAAGCTGAGTGTATGTGTATATGTGTGTGTATGTGTGCATGTGTGTACAGTATGTGTTTATGTCCGCTAAAGGAATCCGCACCGTTGCATTTACAATCACGAAATTTTGCACAGACGCCCCATGTGACCCAGGGAACGTCATAGACTATGTTTTGACGGGAAACCCCACGCTTTACAGTTACTTGCTAAAATCCTGCCTGTATTAAAGTGAATAGAGGTGAGAGCTATAGGCTATTAATAGCAACTGTCAGTGGTTGCTATAGGAACAAAATAAACTTAGTATAAGAAGCTTCTGTGTGAGGTAATATGATGTCGGTGGGGAGACGGATAGAGAGAGACAGAAAGAGACAGCCCTGGAAAGAGACAGCCGGGCAAAGAGACAGCCCTGGAAAGAGACAGCCCTGGAAAGAGACAGCCCTGGAAAGAGACAGCCGGGCAAAGAGACAGCCCTGGAAAGAGACAGCCCTGGAAAGAGACAGCCCTGGAAAGAGACAGCCCTGGAAAGAGACAGCCGGGCAAAGAGACAGCCCTGGAAAGAGACAGATGGGGAAAGAGACAGATGGGGAAAGAGACAGCCCTTTAAAGAGACAGACGGGGAAAGAGACAACCCTTTAACACTAGAACTACTGGACTCGTGACACCTATATAGAAATACATGGTGCAAAGTAGTCAAAATGACTACCTCAGTAGTTCTAGTGTTAAAGAGACAGCCCTGGAAAGAGACAGCCCTGGAAAGAGACAGCCCTGGTGGAAAGAGACAGCCCTGGAAAGAGACAGCCCTGGAAAGAGACAGACCTGGAAAGAGACAGATGGGAAAAGAGACAGCCCTTTAAAGAGACAGACGGGGAAAGAGACAGCCCTTTAAAGAGACATACGGGGAAAGAGACAGCCCTGGAAAGAGACAAATGGGCAAAGAGACAGACGGGGAAAGAGACAGACAAAGACAGATGGGGAAAGACACAGACGGGGAAAGAGAGAGACAGACACACATATAGAGACAGACACAGAGATAGAGAGAGACAAACAGACACAGAGATGGAGACAGACTGATACAAATACAGACAGAGAGATAGAAACAGACAGACCGAGACATAGACACAGACAGACAAAGAAAGACACAGACAGCCAGACAGCGACACACAGACAGAGACTGGGAGAGAGACAGTTACTATCCCGGGCAACGCCCGGGCACTACAGCTAATATATATATATGTATCTCAATAATACATATGACATTGGTAACTTCTCAGCAACTGTCCGCTCCTATCGCAGTAATGAAAAAAATGTTTCCACACGAAATACAGATTTTACCCATGAATTCAAAATTTTAAGAGTCATGGTAGACAAAGAAGTAAATTTTACTAATAAAATATTTTTGGAAATTTGTTTTTCACATGTACAGTACTATTGATTTATGAAATAAAAAGTAAAGTGATAGTTACTTCTTAAGGCTCGCCATCATCGATGAGTTCGGCCGCTGCAATGTCCCATCTCGGGGTGGGCTCGGGCAGCCAGTCTTTCAGCTTCTTGCTGTCTGACACTTTCTTGAACACTTCACATAGTGAAATACAATGTAAAATGACTTGTCCTTGACAGGAGGTTTAGACGTCCTGTCCACCACCATAGTCTTAAAATTAATGTAACAAAAAATATACTGTATGTAACTACCATTCCTCTGACACTCCTCTGTACTGTTGATCATATTCCTCGCCAGTCTCCTCACTTCCTCTTCCGTATTACGGTGCGTAACTTTTGCAACCAAACAGGGGCCACATTTTGAATGCTTCATTGCTGTGGCCAGTGATTGTCTGCAGCGGTCATACATCGTCCAGAGGAGTGAGCAAGGTAAATGGCAAGGCATCAAGGCAGTAGTGTTGAAGAGCAGGTGGGAATGGGTCCGTGAGTTTTTCAATTAATTTTTCCACCATACTGGACCCATTTTTCCATTGCAAAAAAACGGACTATTCTTTGTAAGGCTGGGGCTACCCATCAACTTTGTCCATCAGACCATTATTGCCCAGCCAAAAATCTTAGTATGGCAATGCTACATCATAACATAATGAACTTCAATGTAGTTACATTGCAAATTTACTCTCTGAGACTATGATACACAAGTGGATTTCTTGTGATTTAGGTGTCAGAGTTGCACCTTTTTTTTTTTTTTTTGCATCATGGTCCCATACACTTTTATTATGCTGTTATGATATATCAATGCAATACTGCGTTTTTTTTAGCCGTGCAGTGACTGCCAGAGCCATGGTCACAGTACAGCCCCAGCCTAAATCTGAGTACAGTGGAACTTTGGATTACGAGCAGAATTCGTTCCGGGAGTGTGCTCTTAAACCAAGTTACTCTTATATCAAAGCAAATTTTCCCATAGGAAATAATTGTAACGCAGACAATTCGTTCTACAATAACAATAATCATTTTTACTGTACAGTAATACAAAATACTGAACAGTAAAAAACAAAACTAATTAAACAGCACTTTAGCTTACAATACAATTATTGGTGTGCGGGAGGTACAATATAGAGAGACAGAATTATGTATAAATATGACACCTTTATTCTAGTACATTACACAAAAACACACCTCAAATCTATTCTCCCCAAAATAAGGGCAGAACCAAGCCAAATGTGGGGTATGAATACTGCACAGGCAGATTACAGTACAAGCAATGTGCTGTACTGGTTAGCAGAAAGAAAGTACAATACTGTATCCACAAATACAAATTGATAGACATGCTGCATAGTATATACTGTACTGTACAATGGTATACTGTGTACAGTACATAGGAACAAAAAGTCACCTCCAGAGTGCGTCAGAGCACGGTGAAAGGACAGAACCGGAAGTGTGCACGGTGAGTATTTGCTCTTATTGCAAATTATTGCTCTTAAACCAAGTTACAAATGTGTAAAAAGCTTTGCTTGTCTTGCAAAACGCTCTCAAACCCAGTTACTCTTAATCCAAGGTTCCACTGTATCTGGATTATTTGAGGCTGCAGTATGTTATTTTATAAGTAATCTAAAAACATTTTTTTTAAATTTTGTAAATTGAACATCACCATAATCATACTGACCCACACAATAAATTACTAATGATTAGACATCACCTCTGCAAATTTAATCATGTATTACCTGGGTTGGGGGTCCACACGAGGTGTTTCGCTCTCCCAGTGCTGAAACCTTAGCTTTGCCTCCATTGGGTTGATTCACACAAAAATACTTAGCTGCACTTCTCTGTAATCCCTGTAGTTAAAGGGTCTCTCCACTACTTTTAAATTGATGACCCATCCTCAGGATAAGTCATTAATATGAGATCGAAGGGGGTTTGGCACCAAACACCCCCGAGGTCAGTTTTCTCTCTATCAGTGGCGGACGTGTAGTAGCAGTTGCAGAGATGAACAGAAAAGCTCTTTAAACTGTGTAGTGGACACTGCAGATCCATTAATATTCCCCCACCAACGGGTTGATCTGCAGCACCCACCTGCAGCCACTACGTAGTTGATGGAACTGCGCTGTTCACCTCTGCAACTTCTGCCATCTGTCCGCCACCGGCACTGAGAACAGCTGATCTGTGGATCCGCTGGTTGTCAGACACAAGACACCCATAGATCTGATATTGATGACATATTCCAACGTTAGGTCATCAATATAAATGCAGTGGAGCAATCCTTTAATTCCCTTTGCCTGAGTTCACATATTCTGTCCATGGAGCCAAGTTGGCAAATTCTGCATGTCAAAACCTCACATAACTTAGTGAATTCTCTCTGTTTGGGCACGCTCACATGAGAGTGAAAAACGGACGAGTGCAATGCGAGAAAATCTTGCATTGTACTCTGACCAATATTAGTCAATGAGGAACAGCAGTTGGTCAGCTTTTCTCATATCCAGATTCTGGATGAGAGAAAAGTCGCACCATGCTGCGATTTTCTGCGAGAGCCGTATCACTCACACCCATTCAAGTCTATGGGTGTGAGAGAAACATCGGACTGCACTCGGAAGTTGTCCCAGTGCAGTGCAATATACGCACAGGCTGACAATGGAGGAGATGGGGAGGACTAACCCCTCCCTCTCCTCTGCAGCGCCCGCCCTCAGCTTCACAGCTGTGACCTGATTGCAAGATCCGGTCACAGTCGCATGACACTCGGCTCACGCTCGCAGCAAAGCCTGAGTCGGGAGTCATTAGCATATCGCATCCGATGCCATACGCTAGTGTGACTCCAGCCTTTTGCTGCACATACAGATGCATAGTGCCTCAGCAATTTATAGTAAATTTCATTGTGATTTTTCTGCATGGTTCTCATCCGCACCATGGCCGAAATAAGTGAGCCCAGCCTTAGGTTACCATTTTTAATTTTTTTGGCCTAATTGTTGAATCAGGTAAGAATAAAGCCAGCTTTACACCTTACAATTAGGTGTGCGATCTCGTATGCGATGTGACACGCCCAGGTTGCATATGCGATTTAATGAGATCGCACGTAGGTCGTTCATTTGCTGTCACACGTGCGTTAGTAGTCTATGTTAAAATGATCAATTTTGTGTGCGATCCTTTAGATCATGTGTTATGTGTTCTGTGACGTATGCATTGGGCACCCTTCTTTTTTTTTTTTTTTATTTATTGACTTGCCAAGCGTGTGTAAGTGTAGGGATCCGTTTTTACTATGTCATCTGCCATTCAGCTCTGCTACATGGCCGCTAACAGCAGACACAGACAGCCATGTAGCAGAGCTGAATGGCAGATGACAGCAGACACAGAAAGAGCCGCACGATCAGAATGAACTCGGGTTAACTTCACCCGACTTAATTGTCATGCTGCGGCTCTGTCTGTGTCGCGTCCTGATTAGCGGTCACCCGTGAAGGACTCACCGGTGACCACTAAACTCCTGAGTAACTGAATTGAGCAGCCCTCTCTCGTATGCTTACCGATCCCCGATCACCGGCGCGGCGCTGCACGGCATTCACACTGCTCCGGCGGCTTTCACTATTTTGAAAAAGCCGGCCGCTCATTAAACAATCTCGTATTCCCTGCTTTCCCCGCCCACCGGCACCTATGATTGGTTGCAGTGAGACACGCCCCGACGCTGAGTGACAGGTGTCTCACTGCACCCAATCACAGCAGCCGGTGGGCGTGTCTATACTGTGCAGTGAAATAAATAATTAAATAATTAAAAAAACGGCGTGCGGTCCCCCCCAATTTTAATATTAGCCAGTTAAAGCCATATGGCTGAAGGCTGGTATTCTCAGGATGGGGAGCTCCACGTTATGGGGAGCCCCCCAGCCTAACAATATCAGCCAGCAGCCGCCCAGAATTGCCGCATACATTAGATGCGACAGTTCTGGGACTGTACCCGGCTCTTCCCGATTTGCCCTGGTGCTTTGGCAAATCGGGGTAATAAGGAGTTATTGGCAGCCCATAGCTGTCAATAACTCCTAGATTAATCATGTCAGGCGTCTCCCCAAGATACCTTCCATGATTAATCTGTAAGTGACAGTAAATAAACACACACACCCGAAAAAATCCTTTATTAGAAATAAAAAACACAAACATATACCCTCGTTCACCACTTTAATAAAAAGTAAATCCTGGATGGTCCAGCGTCGCTTCCAGCTCTGCTGCATGGAGGTGACCGGAGCTGCAGAATACACCGCCGCTCCTGTAACCTCCACGCAACAACTGAAGACAGCCGCGCGATCAGCTGAGCTGTCACTAAGGTTACCCGCAGCCACCGCTGTATCCAGTGACAGCGGGTAACCTCAGTGACAGCTCAGCTGATCGCGCGGCTGTCTTCAGTTGCTGCGTGGAGGTGACAGGAGCGGCTGTGTCTTCTGCAGCTCCGGTCACCTCCATGCAGCAGAGCTGGAAGCGACGCTGGTGTCATGATGTATGTAGTTTTCTCCATCCCATATTTTTGTATAAGATGCCATGTGATGTATTTTACCTTCCCCCCAGCCTGTATCATATTGCAATCAGGCTTCAGCAGTAGCTATTGTCATTGATTTGGTGGGGGTTGCATATATATATTGTTCTTCTCAGCATGGGACTTCTCCAATCTACAACTTGGTAAACAGAACAGAGCCAGCAGTCTAAAGTCCATTCATGCATCAAATGGCCAGGGGGAGGTGTGCCCACCTAAGGGGCTGATCCCAGGAGAGAAGAACATGTTAGTTCAGTTAGTTGGATCTCGGCTGGAGACGTACTAGGATCTATAGCTGAGGCTGGATCCTGGGGTCTGTGTGTGTGGACTGTTACAGACTGGAGATCCGCGGCCACGTGGGATTGTGTTTTGTTGTTCACCCGGTTGGACTCCTTGCAGATTTGAAGGATTTATATTTATGTTTGCTGCTTTATCTTTGTGGTTCCAATAAAGCCCTTTGGATTGTTCCTTGGCCTGGCGTCCCTCACTGCTCTGTTGCATACCCCGTCACAAACTGGTGGCAGCGGCGGGATCAGAGCAGAAAGAATGGAGGACAACGGCCCATTAACATCTGGAATCAGAACCTCAGAGTACAAGAACTGGACTGTGGTGAGCCTACAAACAATGGCCCGTGAATTAGGAGTCGGTTACAAAGGACTCTCTAAGGAGCAACTAATTGAGGCATTGGAAAACGCTTGCCTGCAAGATGGCACCGAGGAACAATTTCCACAGCAAAGGGAGGAAAGACGGGAGCTGGAGGTAAATACCCAAAAAAGTCAATGGATTGTGTGGTATGAGGAGGAGATGGCACTGCTTGGAGATGAGGCCACCATAGAAGATAAGAGGGAGGCTATTCGCGGAGCTAAGGAGAGGGCATTGCTGGAGAGGAGATTTGCTGTGGAAGCAGCTAGAGGCTCCAGGCAAACTTTAACCACAGCACCAACTATGAGGGAATTCTCCAGAGTGTCCCGCAAGGACTTTAAGCCATTTAATGAAGCTGCAGGTGACATTGAGGGCTTCTTTCAGGACTTTGAGCATCAGTGCCGATTAGTTACAGACTGGAGATCCGCGGCCACGTGGGATTGTGTTTTGTTGTTCACCCTGTTGGACTCCTTGCAGATTTGAAGGATTTATATTTATGTTTGCTGCTTTATCTTTGTGGTTCCAATAAAACCCTTTGGATTGTTCCTTGGCCTGGCGTCCCTCACTGCTCTGTTGCATACCCCGTCACAGCTGGATCATCCAGGATTACGCCAGACATGGAGGCCTTTTTCGGGCTTATTAAAGTGGTGAACGAGGGTACAGTTAGGTCCAGAAATATTTGGACAGTGACACAATTTTCGCGAGTTGGGCTCTGCATGCCACCACATTGGATTTGAAATGAAACTTCTACAACAGAATTCAAGTGCAGATTGTAACGTTTAATTTGAAGGTTTGAACAAAAATATCTGATAGAAATTGTAGGAATTGTACACATTTCTTTACAAACACTCCACATTTTAGGAGGTCAAAAGTAATTGGACAAATAAACCAAACCCAAACAAAATATTTTTATTTTCAATATTTTGTTGCGAATCCTTTGGAGGCAATCACTGCCTTAAGTCTGGAACCCATGGGCATCACCAAACGCTGGGTTTCCTCCTTCTTAATGCTTTGCCAGGCCTTTACAGCCGCAGCCTTCAGGTCTTGCTTTTTTGTGGGTCTTTCCGTCTTAAGTCTGGATTTGAGCAAGTGAAATGCATGCTCAATTGGGTTAAGATCTGGTGATTGACTTGGCCATTGCAGAATGTTCCACTTTTTTGCACTCATGAACTCCTGGGTAGCTTTGGCTGTATGCTTGGGGTCATTGTCCATCTGTACTATGAAGCGCCGTCCGATCAACTTTGCGGCATTTGGCTGAATCTGGGCTGAAAGTATATCCCGGTACACTTCAGAATTCATCCGGCTACTCTTGTCTGCTGTTATGTCATCAATAAACACAAGTGACCCAGTGCCATTGAAAGCCATGCATGCCCATGCCATCACGTTGCCTCCACCATGTTTTACAGAGGATGTGGTGTGCCTTGGATCATGTGCCGTTCCCTTTCTTCTCTAAACTTTTTTCTTCCCATCATTCTGGTACAGGTTGATCTTTGTCTCATCTGTCCATAGAATACTTTTCCAGAACTGAGCTGGCTTCATGAGGTGTTTTTCAGCAAATGTAACTCTGGCCTGTCTATTTTTGGAATTGATGAATGGTTTGCATCTAGATGTGAACCCTTTGTATTTACTTTCATGGAGTCTTCTCTTTACTGTTGACTTAGAGACAGATACACCTACTTCACTGATAGTGTTCTGGACTTCAGTTGATGTTGTGAACGGGTTCTTCTTCACCAAAGAAAGTATGCGGCGATCATCCACCACTGTTGTCATCCGTGGACGCCCAGACCTTTTTGAGTTCCCAAGCTCACCAGTCAATTCCTTTTTTCTCAGAATGTACTCGACTGTTGATTTTGCTACGCCAAGCATGTCTGCTATCTCTCTGATGGATTTTTTCTTTTTTTTCAGCCTCAGGATGTTCTGCTTCACCTCAATTGAGAGTTCCTTAGACCGCATGTTGTCTGGTCACAGCAACAGCTTCCAAATGCAAAACCACACACCTGTAATCAACCCCAGACCTTTTAACTACTTCATTGATTACAGGTTAACGAGGGAGACGCCTTCAGAGTTAATTGCAGCCCTTAGAGTCCCTTGTCCAATTACTTTTGGTCCCTTGAAAAAGAGGAGGCTATGCATTACAGAGCTATGATTCCTAAACCCTTTCTCCGATTTGGATGTGAAAACTCTCATATTGCAGCTGGGAGTGTGCACTTTCAGCCCATATTATATATATAATTGTATTTCTGAACATGATTTTGTAAACAGCTAAAATAACAAAACTTGTGTCACTGTCCAAATATTTCTGGCCCTGACTGTATATGTTTGTGTTTTTTATTTCTAATAAAGGATTTTTTTGGGTGTGTGTGTTTATTTACTGTCACTTACAGATTAATCATGGAAGGTATCTTGGGGAGACGCCTGACATGATTAATCTAGGAGTTATTGGCAGCTATGGGCTGCCAATAACTCCTTATTACCCCGATTTGCCAAAGCACCAGGGCAAATCGGGAAGAGCCGGGTACAGTCCCAGAACTGTCGCATCTAATGTATGCGGCAATTCTGGGCGGCTGCTGGCTGATATTGTTAGGCTGGGGGGCTCCCCATAACGTGGAGTTCCCCATCCTGAGAATACCAGCCTTCAGCCGTATGGCTTTATCTGGCTGGTTTTAAAATTGGGGGGGACCACACGCCGTTTTTTTTAATTATTTAATTATTTATTTCACTGCACAGTATAGACACGCCCACCGGCTTCTGTGATTGGGTGCAGTGAGACACCTGTCACTCAGCGTGGGGGCGTGTCTCACTGCAACCAATCATAGGCGCCGGTGGGAGGGGAAAGCAGGGAATACGAGATTGTTTAATGAGCGGCAAGCTTTTTCAAAATAGTAAAAGTCGCCGGAGCAGTGTGAATGCCGTGCAGCGCCGCGCCGGTGATCGGGGATCGGTGAGTATGAGGGAGGGCGTAAGACGGATAGCCTGACATGGACAGAGATAGTGACCGACTGACAGAGATTAGTGAATGACAGACATTGTGAGGCGCTTCAGAACGCAGCTTTTCAGCTGCGCTCTGAAGCGGACCTTTTTTAAGCTGCGGTGCAGAGCGCACACCTGCGCACATAGCCTGAGACATCAAAATCATATGAGGGATGTCACATGTTTCAATTGACTAGGTTCATACAACAAAACGTCCAATGTATGAGGAATAAACGACGTGTATGCGATCACCGTATTTGCGTTCAATCTTGATCGCACGTAGGTGTCACACGCAAATACGTCACGAACGATGCCAGATGTGCGTCACTTACAACTTGACCCCGACGACGGATTGAAAGATCTATTGAAGCGTGTAAAGCAGGCATAATACACACTTTAAGGTCTAGTGGTGCATTCTCTGGAGTAGTCGGTTTCAGATACATGATATTCATAAAATTTCTTGTGTATGGTATATTAATTTCTTTCTGATCTTTATCGTCCTTTTCTTTACATTTGCAGTGACCTAAAAGAAAAACTAGAAAAGGAGAGCAGTAAGCGGGATCTCCTGTGCAATCAGAGTCAACTGAACAGCAGTCACTGCATTCACTGCCTGCAACCCTTCCAGTTCCTGATCAACAGCAAGCGCCAGTGCAAAGACTGTCAATTATATGTCTGCAAAAACTGCAGCCGCTACAACAAGAAAGAACAGGGCTGGGTGTGTGATACATGTAGGGCCTCCAGGTAGGTAACATTTGTGTAATCAATGAATCAGTTCTATGGCATAATCAATGGTCAGAATATTTTGTGCCAAAAGTTTGCATCAAAAAGAATTTCAGGATCTTTTGCCACTGTTATCATTGTAGTTCATGTCATTCCTGTATAGACGTTATAATGACCTTTTATAAAGAAAATGTGTCAAAACATTGATTTAAATACCACTCCATTGCAGAAATGTGTTACTTCTGGAGCACAGTATGTGAAATCTCTGCTTGCAGTCCAACCTGGGTGTTTCTTCAGAGTATACTGTGGGGGCGTGTGCTTCCACCTCTCCCTTCGAGTGTCACACGGAAATTTTTACAAACTTCATCGATTGTCATGGCGGCAGCAGGTTTTGTTCAGACCACAGATTCTGCCCAATAACTTTTCTGGTGTCTGTGATCAATGCAGGTAGACTCGGGCGATGACCTGCAGAGTGTTAATTCATAGGCAGGCTAGCAAGAGTTAATCTCTGCTAATCTGCTTGTTAGTCACTTTTGATCACATGTTGTGGGGAAGCCAGTCACATCCGCTCCACTCCTATCTATGCTGACTATATCCCAGCACCTATAGTTTATCTTAGCTGGTCTGGTGCGTTGTTGTGAGCCAGACTATCTGGTGGTTGTCCTACTTGTTGCTAAGTGCAATTGTGGAGTTAACCCTTGTTGCTACCTTCCTGCTCTTGCTTTTCTCATTATTTTCTCTTTGCCTATTACTATGTGTCAGAGTTTTGTTTTTATCTTGTTTGTCTTTATCTGTTTTCCATCACACGCCTGCCCAATACTTCCCTGGTGGGAGGGGGGGTATCAGAGTAGAACTGCTCAGGAGCATAGCAGGAATGGGACTCCTGCATCTCCACTATCAGGACTAACCCTGAGGTTATAGATAGCCTAGCATCCCCTAGCTTGAGGGACAGCATAGGAGCCCTTGTCCCCCGCTATCCTAACAGTCACCTGGTGACACCCAGATGCTGCCAATCAAAGCTTAGCAGCGTCTGAGACTGGTAAGGCTAGTTTCACACTTGCGTTGGACGGCTTCCGTTGCTATCCGCAGCCTTGAGGAATTACGGTAACCGTTACAGGAAACCGTTATATTCCTCCTAGACTTCTATTAGCTACGGATAGCAACGGATGGTCTTGCATTGCATCCGCCCCGCAGCGCATCAGTTGTTTTGACGCTGACCGTCAGTGAGCATCGGGCGGATGGAACGCTGCATGTAGCGTTTTTCTGCACTTGGCGGAGTGTCAAAAAAACGCAACCTGCAGCATTCCGTCGGCGTCCGTTGTTTTTATAATGGACGCCTATGGTGGCGGATTACGTTAGAATCCGTCATTTGACGGATTCTGTTAACGCAGCTGTCTTTACACAACTGCGCATGCTCAGATGTGTAAAGTCAAGGAAAAAAACCTACAATGGATTGCGTTATTTTGTACGATCTGTAGCATGCGTTGTGCTACTATATGCAACACATCCGTTGCATGCGTCACACAACGCAATGCTACGGATCCCGTCCAACGCAAGTGTGAAACTAGCCTTAACTGCTAGTTCAGCTGTCGAGCTGTGAGTGGCAGAGAAGGGGAGTGAGAGAAGGAAGCACACGCTACCGGAGAAGACTGAAAAACGCCCAAATTAACTGAAAGCAGAGATTTCATGTACTTCGCTCCAGATGCTAAAAATGTGAATATCCCTTCAATGTTACAGCAAAAATTGAAAAGATCAGGGATTTTTACAAGGTGTTTAACTCAATTTTTTTGAGTGACCACTTCTCTTTAAAATATCATAACTTCTGCGC
Organism: Anomaloglossus baeobatrachus; assembly: GCF_048569485.1. Taxonomy (NCBI): domain Eukaryota; kingdom Metazoa; phylum Chordata; class Amphibia; order Anura; family Aromobatidae; genus Anomaloglossus; species Anomaloglossus baeobatrachus. The sequence continues at coordinate 97,058,469 of NC_134359.1, read as the reverse complement.
AGGCGTAGCATGGATTACCATGACGCCTGTGTCAAAAGATCCTGAATTAATTCCATTTGCTGTGGCATTGCCACTGTGTCCATCTGCGGCTGCCAACTAGAGGAACTGAAAGCATATAGATTACTACAGCTCTCATTTACTTCAGTATGAAATCGGCTCCCTCTAGTGGTGGATGCATGCATCTTTATGAACGGGATTGTCTTTTGAAGACATCATCTGGAAAACCAAGAAAAGAAAAAACTCCTAAAAATATAATTTTATTATAGTTATTAAAATCTATAAGTATAAAACGAAAATTGCTTTTACGTAGTCTTTATATAGACAAAGAAATTAAGTGGGTGTAAAGGGGTGATAGATCCGATTCGTGGGGGCAGTGTTGGTTATTTTACTGTTCTCAAGGTAGGGACAACTATAGAGAACAGTAAAATAACCAACACTGCCCCCACGAATCGGATCTATCACCCCTTTACACCCACTTAATTTCTTTGTCTATATAAAGACCACGTAAAAGCAATTTTCGTTTTATACTTATAGATTTTAATAATTAACTATAATAAAATTATATTTTTAGGAGTTTTTTCTTTTCTTGGTTCTCCACATTTTTTTCTCCTATTACTATCAGTTTTGGTTGTACATGAAGACATCATCTGTCCATTTGACTGACTGGGTCGTACAACATCATTCCGCACTGACACATATGAGACATAAAGGAGAGCCGCTCTATAGGAGCTGCCATTTAATCACAGCACTGCATACTCATGTAGTGACATGTCTACCAGGAAAAATGCCGAGCTACGGCAGCTGTGTTTTCCTTAGAATAAACAGGTATTTACTTGGGATGCCGGAAGCACCATCAATAGTGGTGCAATTTTGAAAAGTATTTTTTCTGATAAAGCCACTCGTTACAACTTACCAAAGCAGAGCTATAAAGTTGTAATGCAAAATCACATACCAGAGTTAATTGTGTGAATACTAAAAATACTTATTCCACACAAGAAATCTCTGCTCCAGTTCATGGTAGGAATGTAACACAATCTGTTGTATGTAGAAACCATTTCCGGCTTTGCAGATTTCTAAGCAAAATTCCAGTTCTACCTGCTCTAGAATAAGCAATAGTCACAAAAGGGACAGAGTGGGAATGGCTGCCAGAAAATGTATCTTATGTCGATGTAGCACCCACGGGGCAGGGGTTAAATGTACTCGTCACTGGGCCGGTGATATTGGGTATAGGAAGTCACAGGTGGCCCTGCCCGGCTTCGTGGCCCCAAAGTGTACAATAAAAGGGATGGAGAATGGGATGATGGTGGTTGAGGAGGTTGGGCGTTATAGTTGTCTTGTGACGCCACCTGCGGTATGCAGCCAGGAATTAGCCGTCGCAGCAGTCGCTGTCCTCCGGGGCGGATGGTGTCGCAGCAAGGATGGTTCTGCTCCCCACAGGTGGAGTGGGCCACGGGGAGGATGGTGAGGGCTGGAATGGCCATTGGCGCCGAAGCGCAGGGCGCTGGCACCGGCAATAAGAACCTGAGTCTGTGCTCCGGGATGTTGTGGTGGCCAGAGGGACAAACAATCCCCCTGTCCGGCAGATTCAGGTGATACAACGTAAAGTCTGTTCCCTGAACAGCACCAGTCCCGAGGGTGCAATGAAGCTCTCCCCTCGGCTATCATATTATCTCCTCTGTCCCCCAGGAGCTACCGAAAAACCCTTCCGCTCCTCTCCTGCTGGAGAAGTTCCTCACTGCTGTGTCAGCTCCTAACTCCCCCTGGTGGCAACTCCTCCCCCTGTTCCCTGTCACTAGTGGGTAGCAGCCCCCCATGTTTGGTGACTACCTTAAGACCAGACCCTAGCCCGGTTCCCAATAGGGACAGCAACCTGACTGTATGTATGAGTTTGTGTGTTGTGGAACTGGTACCGACTGTGGAGACACGGGGCTCAGTGGGTGCTCTCGTCCACTAAAACCCGCCGCATTTAGAAAGACAGCGTGGCTCAGGGCTCATCCCAACTGAACGCCGGCCTCCTTAACCGTGGGCGTAACACTACTCAGACAACACAGGGTGAGGGAACCACAATAATTAGACTTTATAGAATGGCCGGAGCACTGACCCCCCTCCCCCCGGGCATGTGTGGAGGCCAGCATGACACTGATTGGAGTGGAGGTCATGATGTCACGGGTGGGGGAGGGGGAGTAAGTCAGGGTACAGTTAAAAGGTGAAGCTGGGGGAGGAGCGGCACTTTTCCCGCTCTGGGACACCAGTGAGAGTCCCCATCCCCGTCTGTGGATTAGCTCCTGGAGCACGAGAGCTACTGCCGGCAACCATCCCCCTAGGTGGCTACAGAACACTGTAGCGGGGATCACCGGTGGGAGTCCGGAGGGGGCAGGGACTGCATCCCTACAACAGCGGCGCCCCCGGAGGTCTGGACCGCCAGAGAGGCTGTCGCCTGACCTGACTCCCAGGGCCCAGCGTCGCCACAGAAGCCCCTCCGGGGACCCTCCAGGCCGGACGCCGTGAGCTGAGAGGTTCAGCAGGCCCCGGCCTTTGAGGAATTCTAACGGGTGGCTGGGCCCAGCGGCGGTTAGCAGGCCTGCGCTGGAGTTGGGGGGCGGGGCCTGCTGCCGCCTTGTCTGCGAGTGACGTCGGCGGTGCAGCGGGGCGCTCTGGTGATGTACCTGCCGAGCGCCCTGAGCCTCTCCCTGCAGCGATAGTACCCCGGATGGATCCCTGTGAGGTGGGCGGAGCCAGGCGGCTGCGGTCGGAAATACATCGGGCCTGGCATTCAGGGCCTGCGGCTACAGAGGCCCTGTCTGGAAGAGGGGCCACATGGAGCGGAGCAGGGGGGGCCGTGCTTGGAGAGCCCAGAGGTTAATACGGGGCTCCCCCTGTTGGTCGGCGCTACTGATCATCATGTCCAGGATATGCGGCCGGTGGGGTCCTCGTGCCGCGCGGCTACACAAGCAATGGAGCAGAGTCAGATGGGAGGAGCCAAGTCATGCTAGATCGGCAGGAGGGACGTCAGGATGCAGGTGGTCCGGCTGGCAGGGTTTCTACCTTTGTGCAGCCTGGTGAGTATGATTCAATGTCTTGTTTGTCTTCACATGCTGGTCAGGTACACAGTAAGGGGGGGTGACAGGTCAGCTGGGGTTAGGATTAGGGGTGCCAGCGGGTGTTGGGGGGAATGCGTTAAGTGGGGAGTTGTCAGAATTTAAGTTGCGTTCGCCAGTTGCGGGCACGGATTGGGGGCCAGGGAAAACCCCGGGGCCAGTGGCGGCTTGGGTTCATTCGTCCGTCATTGCGGCTAGTGAGTCCACAGTTGGGAGTATCTCTTCCCCAGTATTAGTGTCAGTTCAAACAGAAAAGAGTACGGAGGTGACAAGATGTATTTTGACAAAGGGGAAAAGACGATAGCAAGAAGGAAGATGTGGAGAAGTGGCGATGGCGCTTGATTCCTCAGACATTTGTTAATTGGTTGCAGGCGTTGCAGTTTGGGCAAGAGTAATTGGCGAAAAGGCGCCGGAGAATTGTTTTTCATTTGTTTTGCTATATGGGCTCGATTGGTGAGGCCTATAGGATTTATGGGGGGTAGACCTGGATCCGTTATGACGAGCAGTTTCATCAGAGGATGGCTACCGTCCATCCATAAGATGGGATCAGAAGGATATAGGTTTGTGGTTGTGGGTGATGGCGGCAGCCAGATATGGGCAGTCATTTCAGGGCGGGGCCGGGTTCCCCGGCCGGTCAGGAAGCTGGGGTGCCAGTGGTCAGTACGGACAGAAAGGGTCCTAGAAGTCAGGTTCGTGTTGGTAAGTTAATGAGAGGGAATGCAAGTTCGGTGCCACTTGCCGTTGTTTGAACACCTCTGCACCCATTGTAACGGAGCATCCCATGGGGCGTCCAGGGGTCAGACAACGGTGATCTTAGTTGCGATGCTTCCGTACCTAAATAGGGATCCTGATAAGGACAAAGCTGAAGTTTTGAGGTTGGGTTTTGGGGAGGGTTTTAGGATTCCTTTCCCTGTTTTGAAGTTCCAGGGACAACCAGGAATCTACCTCGGCGTATCAACATGTGGCGGTGGTAGGTGGAAAGTTAGGAAAGGAGGTGGCGTTGGGGAGAATGGGGGGCACGATTAGGCACCCTCCTACCTTTTTCTAATTTTGTGGTTTCGCCATTTGGGGTGGGGCCCAAGAAGGAGCCAGGTAAAGTTCGGCTGATCCACCATTTGTCTCATCCCAGGGGTAGGTCAGCGAATGATGGTATACTGGCTGAGCTTCGTTAGGTGGTGCATACGTCATTTGATGAGGCTACAAAGTAGGTAAAGAGTTGTGGGAGGGGTGTGTTGATGGCAATAGACAGATATTGAGGCAGCTTTCTGGCTCTTACCAGTTCATCCAAACAGTGTTCGGTTATTGGGTTGTTTTTGGGAGCGAGATTGTTTTGGAGACCCCTGCTTACCAATGAGTTGTGCAGTATCGTGCACATTTATTGAAACCTTTAGTTCTTTTTTAAAATGGGTGGGGCGTGATGTTTCTAGTTTGGCATCACTGGTACCTTACCGGGGTGAATTTTTGGTGTGTGGGATTGGCTGTTTCGGCACAGGCACCAGCATTCTAACAGCAATGGAATGGATAATGAGAGGCTTTGGGGTGCCTTTGGCACCTGGAAAAAACTGTTGGGCCAAATACCTGTATTTATTTTCTGGCCATTGTAATTGACTCAGTGATTTGGGAGGTTCGGCTTCCTGACGACAGGTTGCCACGCTTAAGGTTGAGGTAGCAAGGGCATGCCGGGTGAGGAAATTACAATTAAAGGAGGTTCAATCACTATTGGGGAAAACTTAATATTGCGTGTCGGGTAATGTCAATGGGCCGAGTTTTCACGTCGGCTAGCTTGCACTAAAGCTGGAGTGCTTGCTCCTCACCCCTACATACGTTTGTCGGCGGAACATAGAGTGCACTTGTCGGTTTGGGGAGAGTTTTTGGGGAGCAGGACAATGGTCGTTCGTTGCTTAAGGATGAGGTAGTGGATAATTTCAAATTGGAATTGTTTACAAATGCTGCGGGTGACTCAGGTTTCGGGGCCTTTTTTCAGGGTCAGTGGTGTGCGGATTGGTGGCCAGAAAGTTGGATGGCGGAGGGGTTGACAAGGAATGTGTCGCTATTGGAAATTTTTTCCAATGATGGTCGCACTTCATTTGGGGAGGGACCAGTTGTCGAATAAGTAAATCCGGTTCAACTGTGACAATATGGGGGTGGTGCTGGCGATTAATAACGGCTCGGCATATTCTCCCACAAGTTGTTCTGGGGTTGCGGCAGCTGGTCTTTATTTATTTGGAAATTAATACGTGTCACAGCAGCTCAGGTACCAGGTATAGAGAACCTAATAGTGGATTTCCTCTCTTGTTTTCAGTGAGATTGCTTCCGGGATTTTGCGGTAGAGGCGGACGGCAGCAGCTTGTAGTCCCCTGCGCAGCTTTGGAGCGTGGTCTTCAAGCAGCAAGGCCACTGATTTGGGCTGTTTGGCTGGTACCACGTGGGCGGCGTATCAGGCCACATGGGTTCTCTGGGAGTAGTGGTTGGGTGGTTGCATGCTGACTGAGGATTCTCAGTTAGGACTGTTCCTGCGAAAATTGGGGGAAGTGGCGATAACAGGTTGGTCTTCCACGAAGTTGAGTCATTTGATTGCAGGTTTGGCATTCGATTTCTGGTTGCGAGGTGTACAGGATTTGACAAAGAATTTTTGGGAAGTTCAGGCGCTGAAAGGTTTTCATAGGGGCCATAGGCCGCGTGATGGTAGACGGCCTGTGTTATTCACCTTATTGGATTGTTTGGCTAGGGTATTGCGAGTAGTTTGTACATCTGCATTGAAGTATCCTTGTTCCGGTTGGTTTTTCGTTGGCGGTTTTTCGGGGCTTTGCGTATTGGCAAATTGGTATTTCCCAGTATGACGTGCCCCGGGGGCTTGGGTAATACGCCCAATTTAAGTCCTAATTTAAATACGTCCTAATTTTGGAGCATGGGGATCGAATTTTGGATCCAGAAATCAAAAAATGGATCAAGTAGGGGCAGGCAGGCGGGTTCGTTTAGGGAAGATTACGGCATCGGGGATGTGCCATTGGCAGTGTGTTTTTGAGTTTTGCAAAGATCCACCCGAGTCAGGATGGCCCATTGTTATGTCGCGAGGACGGGTCTTTTTGTCCAGATATCAGTTCATTAGTGTTTTTGGGCATGTTTGAGATCATTGGGGTTGGTTTCGGTGATGTTTGCGTTGCATTCTTTTCGTATTGTGGCGGCGATGGAAGCCTCTATGTGTGGTCTCCCTGCTGAGACCGTTAAACAGATTGGTCGATGGAAGTATCAGCGTTGTAAGTCGTATGTTCCCAATGGTTTTCATGGGCAACTGATCGGAAGACTGGTTCTGAAGTGGGCGTGGGGGGGGGTGTCATTCTTTGTGTTTGTATTGGAGCTACTGGATATTTTTGTTAGTGCTTTGTTTTTCAGACACCCCCCCCTTTTTCTTGCCTGGTCTGGATCCTGGGCCATTCTAATGTGTACTGGGGAGCACAGAGAGCAGATACGAGAAGGAACAGGAGACAGCTAGTTTTTTCAGAGGGATAGGGCTCTTGTCGGATGGCTTGGGATCAGGGGTATGGGGTGGAATACGGTGTTGCAGGAGATGCATAACTATGCCCATTTGGGCTGGCCCCTGACATTTTGGTTTTACGTCGAGGAAATTATTTGGGTGAGCGGCTTTTTCGCATTTTGTTAAAAGATATTAAGCATGACTTGTTGCGGTTATGGGTGTCTTTTCCAGGCATGACAATTGTGTGGGTGGACATGGTTCCGAGAAGGGTTTGGGCGAAAGCATGGTCTGTGGAGAAGCTAAATAAGGCGCGGGTGAAGGTTAATAGGGTTATCTCAAAAATTGGTTGGCTGCAACGGGGGAGTTGCAGCTCGGCATTTTGAGCTGGAGCGGGAGGATGACGAATTTTGGTAGGCGGATGGGGTGCATTTGAATGCAGTAGGGATTGATTTGTGGGCCCTTGGATTGCAAGGAGGTATTGAGCGAGCTTTGCTATTGCGGGGGGTCTCAGGCACTTGAAGGTTATCAAGGTGCCATCGTTGTGGCAGGTTTATTGGTGGGTCCTTGAAGTTGGTTTTAAATTGGTTCGGGGAACCCATCCGGGTATGGATCCCCTCATTGGCAGAATGGTTGGTCACCTGGTGATTTTTGGGGGATCCCGACGGGGTATGTCGGGGCCCCCGTGGGTGTTTTTTGGTGGTTAATGAAGGAATAACCCTTCTTTGGTGCTCCTGAGCCAGTGTGGGTAACGGCTGGGAGCAATTTGGTTATTTTATGTGAATCACCAGGGTTTTAGCTTCAAGGACCTTACCACAATGCAAATTTTTACATGTTATGTATTTGTTTAATAAATGGCTGCTATGGCCAAAATTATCCAAAAGTTAAATTGGTGTCTGAGTGGTTATTAGCGGATAAGGGGGAATTGAAAAAAGGGGTGTGTATGCTTAATTTTGGCCAGAATCTACAATTCCAGGGTCATAGATCCCCAAAATATTAACGGCACATAACACATAACCAGCAAAACACACAAATGTAACAGGCAACAGAGTCTCACCCTTCCGCTGGCTCACCAGGGATTTAGAATGTCCATGCCTCAGAGGTTCCAGGGCTATTTACTCCAATCCAGCAGCACCCCGCTTTTGGCGGGCACCCACCGAGAATGGAATAATGCAAGATTTAGGAAGCTGGCTGAGGTCTGCAAAGTCTTTAACAGGTGACTGAACTGTCCCAACCTGAGTGTCCTCCTTAGGTAGTCCTGGTATGATGATACAATCCTGCAGCCGGAGTCGAAATCCCTAGGCTGTGGATATGGTCTCCAACCGGAACCGGAGTCCGTAGATTGAAGCCATAAGATATCCTGATCCTCTAGTCAGCTCCGAAGAGCTTAGACTGGATCCATCAGCATCCATCAACAACCACCTGGTGGCTTAAAGAAATCCCTTTTATAGCCACAGCCTTCCACTTGGATACACTGCGTCCTCATCGATTGGTTGGACAAGATCGCCTCTCCCATTGGATGAATCTCAAGCTGCAGGGACAATGTTCATTTAAATGATGTGCATAGAAAGACTGAAGATATCTACATGAAGTCTGCAAGTCACAGACTCGACAATGGCTACTAAGGTAATCACATTAGCAATACACAACTACAATACAATGGTTACTGGAAAAGTCTGGAGAACAATACGTCTGGCTTTCAGTGGCCAACACAATTACATTGAGAAAACAAGAGTCTTGTAAAAACAATGAGGGACTTCTCCCCCGTCAATCTATCATGCTGTCTGGCTGAATTTTAAGAAACTTTAACCCATGAGAGTCCATGTCGTCACACCGACCTCCTCTGGACCCAGGATGAGTACCACACCTTAAGTGAGGTGCAGTTGTGGCGCCCTGGACAAGCCAGGTCGTCACAGAACAACACCAACACACCCCACACCCCGGTTAGGCACACCGAAGCCAAACACAAAATCCTTGTTGCTTTCCTCCAGGGGCTGATGTCCACACCAGGGGGTGGGCCAGGCGGTTGGTCCCGCCCACCGAGGAGTACACAGTCCTGGAGGCGGGAAAAGGAAGCAGAGGAGTTGAGAGTTTGAAGGGGAAGTGAGAGGAAGTAAAGTGGTAGTGGAGCAGTCTGAAGGTGGTCCGGGTGTGTGGCAAGGTTGGCAGACGGTGGTGACCGTCTGCAGGAGAGGCCGATTAGAGTGAGCCGTAAGGACCGTGGACGGGCGGTGGCCCGGCGGTACCGGACCGGTGAACAAAGAGAAGCCAGCACCATCCGGCAGGGCTTACGGACCCCGACAAGGCTAGGAGTCACCGTTGAAATTGTCAAATCCATTAGCGAAGGGAACCTCCGGGGTTTCCCAGCAGCCAAGACCCGATTGAAGGCGACAGCTCAAACCGTAAAGGGAAACACAGTCACCACCAAGGCTACAGTTCCCAGGGCCAGAGCCTGCGGGCAAAAGGGGCTCCTTCAGCACCCATCCAAGCTGGGGAGCGGGTTACCGGTGGGAACCCATTGGAACCGTACACACTACACAGGTGCAGGGAAAGGCAGTCACCATCAACCTGCCGGGAGGAGAAACACCGCAGCCGTCTGTGGGACCCGTCCATCAAGCCGTTTGTTTTACCGGAGACTTTGCATTTGTCATTGGCTGAGTGAGTACCACCGTGCCGTGCGGCACAGCGCTGCCCCCGCGACCCTGCACCTCACCAGGCCCCATAACCCGCCTGCCCTACATCCCTACCCCTCACCGGGCCCCGGGACAACCAACCCCCCTACCCACGGAGGGAAGAACCAACATCCAAGCTGCTCCCTGTCATCGCTCCTGGGATCCCCGTCCAGAGCAGCGGTGGTGTCACAACCTCACCACAACCGTGGGTGGCATCACGGACAATATCCCTAAACCCAAAACCATTCCCCCTTTTCACTCACGGGCGAGGAACGCCGCTCGAGTCCCCGGGATCCGGCCCACCGCTCGAGCCACCACCGAGCAGCAGCACCCGGACCCGAGCAGTGGGTGAGCGCAGCGTCCCCTCCTCCGCTCGCGACACAGTACCCTGTGGCGACTGAAGCGTCAGGGGCGCCACATCGACACTTACTGCACGGGACTAGAATATGATAATGATGCTGGGCCTCATGTGCAAATACTAATTTGGATTCAGCTGCATAACTTGAAGCTTGTGTTCTCGCTGCAGAATCTCCAGCAGAGACCCCAACTCTCACTTGTCTTTAACCAAACAGATCTTTAGAACCGCCTTAAACACCAGGGACCAGGTTCCCCTGCAGCCCCTTGCTTTTGTAAACAGGTGGCAGAGGGGGCGCTGTAGTCGTAGTTGTATGTGTCATGCGACCCCCTGACCCCTGCTCACAGACAGACGATCGGGCCCCTGAACATATGGAGTGCGTTCACTGACTTGCCTTTTCGGGGTTATCTGTACCTCTCTTTGTTCTATCTTCTTGGAATAACAGGAGACGACACAGTCAGCTTCACTTCAAACAAACGTAACTATTACTGAGCAGTTCTTTGCAGGATTCGCATTAATGGAAATACAGTCACTTAAATGATCAGTTTAGTTTTTCCTTTCCTTTCTTGCTTCCAGCTTTCTATCACTTTCTTTCTCTCTTCCAGTGCCCACTGGCACTATTCTGCAGTTCCCTAGCTGAGCTCTGTTACTAGTGAACGTATGGGCTTCGTCCACCCACAGCCGCCTGTGGTCCACCCCGTCTCTCGCCTGGGGGGTCCTCACTCTGATCTCTCTTTCGTTTGGCTGCACTAAATCCCCAGCCGGCTTTTCCTTTCTTTTGTGGCCAATGGGCCCCACGAATCACCTACGTTGCCCAGCAAGCTGCTGACAACAGATCTACTCGTATGGGACCTGGGCCACCGGCAACACCTCACATCTTGCTGCTTAGGAAGCCATCTCGTCACTCACTCAACACTTCCTGTCTCCCAGAGATCTAGTGCCCAAACTCCTCCTAGAACCAAAACTGCAATTAACCCCTATAGTGCCTGCTGCACCTATAACCTGACCCTGCATATCACATTACATTAATAAACATTGTCATATTCTACTCTGGCCACTAGATGGTTCGGCATTCTCATATAAAAAACACAATATGAAATCTACAACTTAAATGACATCATTCAAACATTGCGGCCGATATCTTCAGGGGAGAGTCCTACTGTCCTTGTCCACCTTCCTACACTCCCACTATGTGTACGCCTCTGTACTGGCAAATTTGTTACAAATAACAGCCATAAGATCAGTGTCTTGAGCAGGTGGCTACGGTCAGGGATAACCATTTACATACACGGTTCAAAAATATTAAGGGATCACTTACACATCACAGTATAAGGCCTCATTCACACATCTATAGTTAAACACGGACATGAAAAAAGTGGTACTGGTATCATTAGGCTAAGGACACACATCCGGCTTTTCTGCCGTTTGTCGGATCCGGCGCGCTCCCGTACAGTGTATACAGTACAGTGGCTGCGCTGCAACTTCCTGGTCACATGCTCCGGTCACATGACAGCATATGACCGGAGCTTGTCGCTCAGTCACTGTACTATATACACTGTATGGGAGCGCGCCGGATCCGACAAATGGCAGAAAAGCCGGATATGTGTTCTTAGCCTTAAGGGGGCTTTACACGCTACGATATCGTTAATGTTTCATCGTCGGGGTCACGACGTTAGTGACGCACATCCGGAGTCATTAACGATATTGCAGCTGTGACACTTATGTGCGACCTAAAACGATCGCAAAAGTGGCCAAAATCGTTTGCCGCGGAGAGGTCGTCCTAAAACAAAAAATCGTTTACCTCTCATTAGCGATGTTGTTCCTCGTTCCTGCGGCAGCACACATCGCTATGTGTGACACTGCAGGAGCGAGGAACATCTCCTTACCTACCTCCATCGGCAATGCGGAAGGAGGAGGTGGGTGGGATGTTTACGTCCGGCTCATCTCCGCCCCTCCGCTTCTATTGGCCGCCTGCTGTGTGACGACACTGTGACGCCGCACGACCCGCCCCCTTAGAAAGGAGGTGGATCGCCGGCCAGAGCGACGTCGCAGGGCAGGTAAGCCGTGTGACGGGGGAGCGCGATTTTGTGCGCGACGGGCAGCGATAGGCCTGTGTCGCACAAACAGTGGGGGCGGCTATGCACGCTAGCGATATCGGTACCGTGTAAAGCCCCCTTTAGTGTCATTAGTGTACAGTTCGTGTGTGTCATGCCGGAGTGAGGGAATGCTCAGCGTGTATAGTGTATTCTGTAACATATTGTGAGACCTGCTGATAGGCAGCACTCAGAGGATTAATCTCCCACTCTGCTCTCACCCAATGACTGCAGCTGTATGAGTCACGTGCAAATAAGAAGCGCTAACTCCAGCTATACAGTGAAAAAAAAAATGATCGGGAGAGGAAGGGGATCTGCCAGCCTGCATGTTGGGAGCATATTTAATGCATCACTAGAAGGAGAAGTTGCCTCAGAGGAGAAGCACAGTCAGTCCATAGGGAGGAGTACTGAGTGAGGATTACCAGAGGGACAGTCTGAGAACCAGTGAACTGGTCTAATAAGAAACGTTTTCCCTCAGAGGTCTGCCTGTCTGCATGTGTGGGTCCACTTTCCACTGTGAGTGCAGAAAACACTGACCAGCTATTACCTACTACCTGTATATAGTTATTCTTCTTGTTGTCATCAGTAAAAAAAAAAACTGCTTATTCCCGATGCTTAAAAGGGGCAGCTACAGTGAAAAATACTATATCTCAAGGTTACATTTGGGGAACTTTGTGTGTCTGTAGCTTGGTGGGGATCCACTGTGACAGTAAGCTCGGCCACCCTGAGGCGGATTACAGGCCACCGATTGCACAACCCCAGCCACACGAGGTTACCACACACTATCTCATCAGGAGCATACCCAGATATTTTCTGGAGCACATACAGACACATGAAGTCCATACACTACTGGGTCACATGAGTATGAGTTGCCATGCTGAATTTCTTGCAATTGGATCCGACTATAATTTCAGTTTTTGATGAGTTGGTTGATTGATGACTCTGGTTTCTATTGACTGTTGATTTGTCATTTTGTTTTTAACAAACTACACAATTTATCAGTAAAGATTTTCAATTTGAATCTTTCATTCATCAATATCCATTGTGTAAATTTTTAGAGCAGCGTACATAGCAGGTGGATGCACTGTAATATTCGCTTGCTAATACCCCTATATATTCCACAGAATGGTGCAGATTGGGTCCCATGAATGGTATTATGACCACGTACGCGCTAGGTTCAAGCGGTTCGGCAGTGCCAAGGTGCTGCGCTCTCTGTACCTGCGGCAGCAGTCTGATGGTAGAGGAGGACCTAACATGACAGGTATGTCTGAGATGACTGTATTATCTAATGTGGGGTGATTGCTCCACCTGAACACATTTAGAGCTGCAGACTATGGGGAAACATTTAGCTTCTCTACATCTAGGCTTGTCCTATTCTGCACAGCTAATGCTGTATTCACACCTGCATCAGTGTCACGGTCGTTTCCCTGCTGTTTTGAGACTAGTGACCGCCTTAGGACTGGAGCCTCCCATCTCCATCTAGATTCCTCTTTTAAACAAAGTTTCCTTTCCTTTGGTATCTTATGAGTTATTATCAGGTTTTGTTGCTAGCAGCTCATAGCAGTGCAGGTTAGCTGTAGCTGCTTTGAACCCACACCCATTTAGGTTTAAATAGTGGGGTTTTCCCAGCAGTCATTGCTGTTGTTAAAATTCATTCTACTATTGCCATCCTGGTGGAAGGAGCTGCTGAGGAATTGTCATGTGCCCATTCATCTGCTAGTTTGGAGTCTGTCTGCTGCCATGAAGTTTGGTGTTTGCATCCTTCTGTTTATCCCCCTGTCTGTCTTTCCTTTCTCTTCGTGTTTTTTAGTGCAGTGGTGGGACTAGTGTCTTCCACCAGCGATTTCCCTAGCCAGGGTGTTTGCAGGGCTAGAGAGGGATTAGGTATCTAGCTCAGTGACTGAAACACCCTGTATGCTACGGAGCTCAGGTAACAGCTTGAGGTGAGTTCACGGGGTGTCCCCTCACCGCTCTCCTTAGTCATAGGACCCACCATTGTTAAAGTGTCCCCCCTTTGATTTTGTAAAGTGTCAGACCTCCGTCGGTCTGAACGCATGTGTCACGCGGTACATACGAACATCTCCTACTCCGTGCGTGACAATCAGAGGCAGGATGCAGATCTGTTCTTCTAGTCAATACAGAGGAGACCTCTGATGGACCCCATTGTGAGTCGGTAAGGGTCCCATTCCTGTGCTGCCTGTCGGGTGACAGCTCCAGAACTGATTTATGGCTGTCATTATACATAAAAAACATGAACAGATAAGAACAAAAGGTGAATGACTTTATGATACTGTTACAATAAAATCCACCTGTAGCGGGCAGTATATGTTCTGTCTGATCAATAATTGAAATGTATATTTGTGGACAGGTCTCCAGGACAGGGTACAAAGCCTGCCGGATATCAACCGTGAGTACCTGCTAATCTTCATTTCACTACTAAGATGGGGAAAGTTTAAACGATTAAAAAGATTTAAACATCCAAATCCCACTCAATTTACGCTTTAGCTGAGATATCAACAGAGCAGATGCCTAACTATAGTAGTATAGTTGCAATGGCACTCAAGCCCCGGAGCCTAGAAGGAAGGGTGGGCAAAAATGGTCCCTTTGGCCCTTATGAAAAATTATTACTACCTAGGGCTTATTTTAGGGGTAGGTCTTATTTTGGGGGAAACTGGGTACTAAAGACCCATGAGAGTTGGGGGCCCTGATGGAGATTTTGCATTGGGGCTCACGAGTTTCAAATTACGCCAATGCACCAGAGCGTGAAGTCACACATGCCGGTATTGTGGCATTACCTTACATTTCTGTGATTTCCTTATAAAACTCTTGGCTACATGGTTTTATCAGGTGTAAAATCATCAGATATATTTCATCTGTAAAAAATTCTAGGCCAAAAAAACTAATTTCTACACCTAGGCAAATCATAGTAAAAAAAAATAAAAATGTGATTTTTGACCAGAAACTGCCATCCAACAAATGAATAAATAGATTATTTTTTTACTGCTTTTGGGGCTGTGGAATCTTCATCTAGCCAAATAGTCATAATACTGGCACATATATAGACAGTGCTGCAACTTGGTGGGAATTTTTGCAAAACTTTGGGAGAGGTTAATGACAATAGTGATTATAGGTTTTTTTTATATTTTTAAGTAAAATACTTTGTACCACCTAGTGGTTATAAGTGGAGACAAATTTATTGTGTTTAAAGAGTAAACATCATTTTAATTTTTATTTCCTAAATCAATAGTACACATGAAAGTGAGAAACTTTGTAATATATTTTATTAGAGAAATTTGCTTCTTTCTCCTCCAGGACTGAGCTTTCATTTTCAATATTCCCAATATATAGGTAAAATTAGTCTTCAGTGAAATCAGGTATACCTATTACTGAGATGGGAGATGGCAGCTACTACTGATAAGATTGTACATAGAGAGGAGGAAGGAGCTAGAAAGTTGTGCAAATAGTTGGCAACCCATACAAATATATCACATTCTCTATCACCGGATTATTTATAACCCACAATGACATTTGTTGCGAGAATATCATCCAGCCCTTTGTTTAAATGCTCTTACAGCGTCTGCCATTACTATCTCTAGCAGTCATGCATTCCACAGTCTGACTGTAAAGAACCCTTTCCTATTTGGCGACTGGAATGGTTGCTCTGGGCAAGGTGGACAGTTTTTGTTTTAGGCTACTTTCACACTTGCGTTCAGCGGAGTCCGTCACTATGGAGAATAGCGCAGTCTGTTAACGCACTGCGCTAATCTCCATAGACTTGTATGGACGACGCACTGTAACGCAAGTGTCAGCGTTGCATCCGCTGGACGATGCAGCGTCATTATTTTGACGCGGCGCCGGGCGGGAGGAACGCAGCATGTAACTTTTTTTGAGCAGCGCAATCCGTTGGATTTCACTGCGCATGCCCTCTCTGGCTCCCTGCACCTGTAACCAAGGTAAGTATTGGGTAACCAAGGAAAGTGCTTTGCCGATATTTACCCTCGCTACGTGTCCAGGGAGCCCGACACTTCCCCGCTTGGCTCCGCCCCCTCCCGCACTCCACTCCGCATGTATGTACATACACGCACACACACACATACACATATACATACACACACGCACACTCCCCTGTCCTCAGCGCCATGGCCCCGCTCGGCTCCACCCACTCCTCACTCCGCCCCCGCACACATTCTCGGCTGCCGAGCGATCAGCTGATCACCCGGCGGCTGGCTACTGGGTGCGATCAGCTGATCACCCGGCGGCCGTCTTCGGGGAGCGATCAGCTGATCACCCGGCGGCCAGCTACGGGGAGCGATCAGCTGATCGTTCACAATAGTCTGCCGCCGGTAAACTGTAAAAAAAAAAAAAATCAAAACGGATTCCGTTGTTTTGCAGCATCCGTTGCATCCGTTGTGCCACTATATGCAACACATCCGTTGCATCCGTCACACAACGTAATGCAACGGATACCGTTCAACGCAAGTGTGAAACTAGCCTTAGACAGTTTTAATAAATTTGCGTCATTCACTTTTCTCTTTGTCTGTACTAATATTATATGGAATATTATTCCCAGACAATTTGATGTTTTTATTCCTAGTTGCAGTTGTCATATTATTATGGAAGTTAGCATATACAGTTCTATTAAACTTCAACTATATATTTGCCAACAGGAGAGTATCTGCGCCAGGCCAGGGCTGGCATGTTTGATGATGAGGATGATGATGTCCTGGACAGTGCAGAAGCTCAGCGCTACAGTATGGTAACCACACACATCTGCTGTTCATAGTTTTCTGCTTCTATCCACTATCAAGACTCCGGTTTCTAATTGATCATCACCTTAGCCTGCTGTAAAGGTTAAATAATATGGACTCCCACAAGTGCATTTTTTTACTTAAGCACATATATTTCAGGCTAAACATAATTTCTGCAGTTGGGTTTCATAAAAAAATGCAGTTTGTTTCTTGCTCATTGCTAACTGCAAAATCAATTAACTTATGCCGGCGTCACACGGTACGATATATCGGGCGATATGTCGTCGGGGTCACGTCGTTAGTGACGCACATCCGGCATCGTTAGACATATCGTACCGTGTGACACCTCAGAACGACTGTGAACGAGCAAAAATACTCACCGTATTGTTGCTCGTTGACACGTCGTTCATTTTCAAAAAGTCAGTCCTCCTTCTGTGTTCCGGTTGTTCATCGTTCCCATGGCAGCACACGTCGCTCCGTGTGACACCCCGGGAACGACGAACACAGCTTACGTGCGATCCGCCGGCAATGCGGAAGGAAGGAGGTGGGCAGGATGTTTACGTCCCGCTCATCTCCGCCACTCCGCTTCTATTGGCCAGCCATAGTGTGACGTCGCTGTGACGCCGCATGTCCCTCCCCCTTCAGGAAGAGGATGTTCGTCGCCCACAGCGAGGTCGTCCGGGAGGTAAGTGCGTGTGACGGGGTTCAAGGCCATGACGCACAAACGACGGGGGCGGGTATGATCGCACAATAGATCGTGCCGTGTGACTCCGGCATTAGAATCTGTCAGTGACCTGATTCTGACAGGAAGTTTGAAACTTTTCTCTATATTTTACTGAGTTATTCTTAGCTGATTTATGACCACAAACCACATCAAAGGTGAGCTGAACATTCATATGATCAGATTTCTACTGAGAGTCGCTCAATAAAAGAAAGATAATATTACAAACTCCCTATGAAGCTCACTAACAGAGTCTAAAGGGGGCTTTACACGCTACGATATCGTTAATGTTTTATCGTCGGGGTCACGTTGTTAGTGACGCACATCCGGCGTCATTAACGATATCGCAGCTGTGACACTGACCAGCGACCTTAAACAACCTCAAAAATGGTGAAAATCATTCACCATGGAGAGGTCGTCCCAAACTCAAAAATCGGTAAGGGTTGTTTTTAGTTGTGGTTCGTCGCTCCTGCGGCAGCACACATCGCTATGTGTGACACCACAGGAGCGAGGAACGTCTCCTTACCTGCCGCCGGCCACAATGCGGAAGGAAGGAGGTGGGCGGGATGTTACGTCCCGCTCATCTCCGCCCCTCCGCTTTGATTGGCCGGCCGCTTAGTGACGTTGCGGTGACGTCGTTGTGATGCCGAACGTCCCCCCCCCCTTGAAGGAGGGATTGTTCGGCAGTCACAGCGACGCCGCCGACCAGGTAAGTACATGTGACGCTGCCGTAGCGATAATGTTCGCTACGGCAGCGATCACAAACAATTGCATGCGCGACGGGGGCGGGTACTTACACGCTCGATATCGCTAGAAATTGCTAGCGATATCGCTACCGTGTAAAGCCCTCTTTAGATAACTCATTCTGCGTTCAGCAATAGGAAAGGGTGCCTAATTATTAATGAAGCCCAGTTGCAAAATTTATTTTTATTCCAAAATACAGCCGTGGAAATAAGTATTGAACATGTCACCAATTTTCTATGTAAATATATTTTTAAAAGTGCTATTGGCATGAATTTCTCACCTGATGTCAATAACAACCCATCCAGTTCACACAGGCAAAGAAATCAAACCATAGATGTCTATACATTTTGTGAAGTGTAATAATGAGAAATGACAAAGGGAAAAGGTATTCAACACGCTTACTGAAATTTATATAATACTTCATACAAAAGCCCTTGCTGGTGATGACAGCTTCAAAATGCCTCCTTTATGGAGAAATTAATCACATATATTGCTCAGATGTTATTTTGGCCCATCTTCCACACAAACACTTTTCAAATCTTGAAGGTCACTTCGGCTCCTTCTATGAACTCTGAGCTTTAGTTCCTTTCATAAATTTTCTATTGGATCCAGCTCTGGTGATTGCTGGGACATTTTAGCTGCTTTATTTTCTCTCTCTGAAACCAATTGAGAGTTTCCTTGTTTGTTTGGCATCATTGTCTTGCTGAAATTTCCACCCTCATTTCATCTTCATCATCCTGGAAATGGCAGCAAATTTTTATCAAGAATGTCTCTGTACATTTGTCTATTCATCCTTCCATCAATTATATGAATTTTGCTGAAAAACAGCCCCACACCATGATGTTTCCACCTCCAAACTTCACTGTTGTTTTTTGGGCAGGATTCAGCTTTGCTAAAGCTGTATGATCCACAAAAGAAGATAGAAAAAGATAGGGAATCCAGCTCACTATGCAATTTTGTTTCATTCATTTTCATTTCATTCATTATCGCTTGGATAACATAGCCTTTGAACAATATCATGATTAAAAGTGCTACATACACGGTACAAAGATATATTTTACTTGTACATACACTTGAAACGCATAGATGGAAGTGCTATTATATCCATTATATTTTGTCCAAAGGACATGTTATCCACGCGATAATGATGTGTATCGGGTAACCATCGTGACAAGGGCGGAACCTCCGCTGCCAGACCGCTGACGTCAAAGGCAGGAGCCGCTTGCCTCTGATTGGTTAGTGCACTGCCTTTGAGTAGCGGCTGACAGCGGAAGTTCCTCCCTCTTTGCAAAGGTTACCGATACACATCCTGTAGCGGCGAACTTCAAGAACCGTGAGGCCAGCAATGCAACGGAAGGTAAGGTGAGCATAATATGTGTGTGTTTGTATGTGTTTCTGCGTGTTTGTGTGTGTTTTTGCGGACTGTAAGAGCAGGTCAGAGATGTACGGAACCGGAAGTGTGTGCAGTGAGTATTTTGCTCGTACGGCAAAGCTTGCTCGTAAAGTGAGTTACAAATTTACATCAAGCTTTGCTTGTTAAGCGGAATACTCGCTAACTGGGTTACTCGTTAACCGAGGTTCCACTGTACTGCAAAGAGAAACTGTGGTTACAGCACAGCATATGCTTCTCTACAAATGCGCATACAGCACATGACACATTAAGTGTTCCCATCTATGATCGTTTCTAAGGGTATGCGCATACAACGTCTTTTTCAGGTGCTGCGTAACGCGCCTGAAAAAGCGCTGAAGAAATGTTTGGAAGCCATTTGCTATTTTATACATACAATGAAAAATAAAAAAAAGCTCGTAGTGAAGCCGTCTCAAATGAAGACCTAAATGATGCTTCATGAAAAACACCACTGGTCTTCTGCTTGAAAAAACTGGTTATGCCTGCGTCTAAGGCCCCTTTCACACGTCAGTGATTCTGGAACGTTTGTGCTTTTTTTAAAACGTACCAGAATCACTGACATACGCAGACCCATTATAATCAATGGTCTGCTCACACATCAGTGATTTTTCACTGAACGTGTCTCCGTGCAGCGTGCACGTGTGGCCGTGATTCTGCACGGAGACATGTCAGTTTTTGTCTGGCATCACTGATGACCCACGGACCACACTATGGTGTGATCCGTGTGATCAGTGAAACAAGTACAAGAAAATCACGGACATATTAAATATTCAAAATTTTCAACTTACCTTGCCTGCGATTCGCTGTGCCTCCTCCGCTATATTCATGAGAGCAGGAACTGCCGACCAGGAAGTAGGTACAGAGAGCGGTGGGTGGACGCTGCAGACCTGAGGAGATCAGCACTATGGACAGCAGCAATGAAGGCAGGTGAGTAATGTCCATATGCAATCACGGGATCACGGATCACAGATTGCACATGGACAACCCACGTGTGCCGTGAATCACGGAACATGGTGGGACATGTGCGTGTTTTACACGTCAGTGAAGAACGTCAGTGTTTTTCACTGACGTGTGAAACGGGCCTAATAGATGACATGTGCACATACCTTTGGAATCATCTGGGTGAATATTGGGGGTCAAATCAAATGACGAGAACTTACTGCATACTGGTTATACATTAGAGGGGACCTAAGTTCCCCCAGTAATAACCAGAACAATACTTGTCAGAAGAAAGTGCCAACCACAATAAATATGTAATATCTAAAGGTGAGTGTATGTACATTATGTGTATGTGTGTGTGTATGTACATGCGACGGTGCAAATTCCTTTAGTGAACAATCACAAAATTTTGCAGACGACTCATTTGACTCAGGGAATGTCATAGACTATGTTTTGAGGGGAAAATTTAACCCCGCAATTTACAGTTAGGCTATGTGCGCACGTTGCGTTTTTTCCTGCGGAAACGCTGCGTTTCTTTATCGTTCCTATGGGAGACCCAGACCATGGGTGTATAGCTACTGCCTCCGGAGGACACACAAAGTTACTACACTCAAAACGTGTAGCTCCTCCCTCCCAGTATATACACCCCCTGCTAGCCAGTCCTAGCCAGTTTTTCATGCTTTGTGTCAGGAGGATCACACACACACATGCATCCTTTTTTGATTTTCATTTTTTCTACAGATTTGGAAGAAAAGCGGGTCCACTGGACCCCCGGCATGTCCCTTCACACCCCCCTGGCGGCGGTGCTGTTAAGGTTGATTCAGGGCAAGAGCCCTTCATGCCGCGCTCCTTCACCATCCCATGCTGGGGCTCTGGCTTGAAGTGGGAGCCAACACGGTTCTCACTGCTTTGCAGGAGACCGGCCTCCATCCGCAGCCCTTTGACAGGACCCTGCTGGACGGAGCACTGGACCCCCACCCCACCCAGGGACTGGACCCTGCGTCTCAAAGCTAAGTATAGAGACGTTATTCAGAGGGTCCTTCTGCAATGTGGGGCACTTTATTAGGGGGACAGTGTTTGACTTGATAATGCTGCTTTTACTGTGTTTCCGGCCGGTTCCACTGTTTTTTTCTGTGTACCGCGCCGATGATGCCTGATTTTCGGCCGCATGTTTAACTCTAGGCCCCGGCTTCAGCCGCGGCCTAGTTTCGTCTCGTTCCCCTGCATGTCAGTCATGCAGGGGGACGCTGCAGCGCCGCCCAACCGCCGCTCTGCACAGGGGAGGACACTCCTTGTTGAGGAGATGATTCCCTCCCCTGTACATTTCTTAGCCCTCCGATTCCCGCTCCTGGGTTAACCCCCGCCCTCCCCCCTCACTCTAGCGCCATTTTCTCAGCGTTCTTAGTACGCTGATCGGCGCTGGCTGCTCTGCAGTGCAGAGGGAGTGAATATCTGGCTGGGGGTCCAGGCTTGGAACCTGGGGGGGCACTCACAATAGCGGCCTGACAAGTCACAACCTCTGGTTGTGCACTTTTATATACTATCAGGGCATTGTGAAGGAGTTAATTCTTTATTATAGAACCTCCTCCTCAGCAGCTTGTCTCACTAGGAGCAAAGCTCCAAGGCTGTACACTACATGTTCTGCATGTAGGCTCATATTGCCTGAACCGGCACAGACCCATACTGTAATGGTTCTTAGGTGGTGGTGCCTCAGCCTGGAGTCTCCCCAGGCTGAACCCCTGTCTTGTGTTTTCTAGACATTCTAGACAGAGCCCCCCACCTCTGCAGCAGGTCTCACAGAGCGAGGCTGCAGGCTGTTTTTTATTATCCACTGCTGGTAATCTCGTACGGCTGTACCGAGCTCATAACCGCTGTGGCCCCTCAGCTTGGAGGCTCATGCATGGTCCCTCCAGCTGCTCCGGGTTCGGTGGCTGACCCCTGGGGGAATCTCTTTTTCCAGGGGTCGGCTGTCCCGGCATCCGCTGAGCATGCAACCCCCTTCTCAGGGCGTTTTCTGCTTGCTCAGCAAAGCTCACAGACCCCGTCCTCCTGACAGGGAGACGCAGGGTCCCCTGTCCTCCCCGTC
This sequence comes from Anomaloglossus baeobatrachus, assembly GCF_048569485.1. Lineage (NCBI taxonomy): Eukaryota > Metazoa > Chordata > Amphibia > Anura > Aromobatidae > Anomaloglossus > Anomaloglossus baeobatrachus. The sequence goes on along the minus strand of NC_134359.1, from coordinate 97,036,133 downwards.
CCGCAGCTCCGATACGAGCTGACTCACTGGACGAGGAGGATGTCTCTATCAGGGGCTCGGACGCTGCTTTACGTACTTTGATCCGCAATTTTCCTGCCTTCCTTTTGTCCGGCTCCTGTTCATCGCTTGAGAAAGCGTTGCATATCCTGGATCTGGTGCGGGCGCTCCGGATCTATGTGTCTTGCACCGCCGTTATTAGGCAGTGCACCTCTCTCTGGTGCTGACCGCTAGTCAGCGTAGCGGTCTCTCGGCATCTAAGCCGACCCTGGTTCGTTGGCTTAGGTCGGCCATTTCCGAGGCCCAACAAGTGTACTCAAGTGCCTTCCCCGCCGGGGATCAGAGCACATTTGTTCAGACCTGTCGGTGCCTTTTGGGCTTTCAGGCTCCAGGCTACGGCTCAGTAGGTCTGTCAGACTGCAGCTCGAATTAGTCTGCATACTTTTTTCGAAGCTCTATCCAAGGCATGCTTATGCTTTGGCAGACGCGGGCTTAGGCAGACGCATCTTTCAGGCGTCTGTCGCCCATTTGTGAAGTTAGGTTTTGCCTGCTTCTCAGTTGTCTGTTTATTCCCACCCATGGACTGCTTTGGAACGTCCCATGGTCTGGGTCTCCCATAGGAACGATAAAGAAAAACAGAATTTTGTTTACTTACCGTAAATTCTTTTTCTTATAGTTCCGTCATGGGAGACCCAGCACCCTCCCTATTGCCTGTTGGCAGGTTTCTTGTTCCGGTGTCTTCACCGGCTGTTATTGTTGTAGACAGAGGTTCCGGTTCTTCCGGTTTTTACTCTGTCTCTTCTTGTGGGTGGATGTCCTCCTTCAGCTTTTGCACTAAACTGGCTAGGACTGGCTAGCAGGGGGTGTTATACTGGGAGGGAGGAGCTACACGTTTTGAGTGTAGTAACTTTGTGTGTCCTCCGGAGGCAGTAGCTATACACCCATGGTCTGGGTCTCCCATGACGGAACTATAAGAAAAAGAATTTACGGTAAGTAAACAAAATTCTCTTTTTTGAACTACAGCGTTTTCAGTGCCAAATTGCATGTGTTCAGCTTCCCCAGCAAAGTCAGAAAAATCAATGCACATGCTGCGTTTGTAAACGCAGCGTTTTGGATGCCCAAAATTGCTGCGGGAAAAAAAGCAGCATGTCACTTCTTTTGTGCTTTGTACCTGCGTTCTCCACCCATTGAAATCAATGATGTGAGTCAAAACGCAACCAAAATGCACTTGGACTGCATTTTTGTTGCGTTCCGCATGCTTTTTTGACAGAGAGAGACTTTTCAGTCTCTCTCTGTCAATGTCGATCAATCTCTGTCTGTGGATGTCGGTGAATCTCCCTCTGTCAGTCGGTCGGTCTCTTTCTCTGTCAGTTGGTCGCTCTGTCTGCCTCTCTCTCTGTCGGTCGGTCTCTCTCTCTGTCTGTCCCTCTCTCTGTCCATTGGTCAGTCTCTCCCCCTCTCTCATACTCACCGATTCCTGATCACCGGCGCGGCGCTGCACAGCTGTCACACTACTCCTGCGGCTTTTCCTCTTTTGAAAATGCCGGCCGCTCATTATTCAATCTGGTATTCCCTGCTTTCTCCGCCCACCGGCACCTATGATTGGTTGCAGTCAGACATGCCCCCACGCTGAGTGACAGCTGTCTCACTGCAACCAATGACAGCTGCAGGTGGGCGGGTCTATATTGTGCAGTAAAATAAATAAATAATTTTAAAAAAAAACCGACGTGCGGTCCCCTCCAATTTTGATACCAGCCAGGGTAAAGCCACACGGCTGAAGGCTGGTATTCTCAGGATGGGGAGCGCTACGTTATGGGGAGCCCCCAGCCTAACAACATTAGCCAGCAGCTGCCCGGAATTGCCGCATCCTTTAGATGCCACAGTCCCGGGACTTTACCCGGCTCATCCCGAATTGCCCTGGTGCGGTGGCAATCGGGGTAATAAGGAGTTAATAGCAGCAGCCCATAGCTGCCACCAAGTCCTAGGTTAATCATGGCAGGCGTCTCCCCAAGATACCTTCCATGATTAAGCTGTAAGTTAAAGAAAATAAACACATACACCCGAAAAAATCCTTTATTTGGAATAAAAGACAAAAAAAACCACCCTCTTTCACCACTTTGTTAAAATCCTCAAATACTCCTCCAGGTCCGACGTAATCCACACGAGGTCCCGCGACGCTCTCAGCTCTGCTACATAAAGCTGACGAGCGGTCAGAGACCAGACCGATCTCTGTCAACTCCACGCAGCAACTGAAGTGAGCCGCGCGATCGACGATGAAGTCACAGGTCAGTTGCGGTCTCGGGTGGAGGACTCCAGCTGGCCGCGGGTAACCTGAGTGACGGCAGCGCTAATCGCGCTGCTCACTTCAGTCACTCAGGGGATTAGCGGTGAGTCCTTCACGGGTGACCGCTAGTCAGGACGCCACACACAGGAAGAGCCGCGGTATGACAATGAAGTCGGGTGAAGTTCACCCGAGTTCATTCTCATTGCGTGACTCTGTCTCTGTGTGCTGTCAGCCGGCATGTAGCAGAGCTGAATTGCCGGGGGAACGCACTGTCAAAAATGTATCCAAAACGCATGGAAAAAGCATCCAAAATACATGCGTTGTGGATGCATTTTTTTTACAAACGCAGTGTCCAGTCTGCCAGAGGGTGCGTTCTTTTCTGCACTGCAGAGAACGCAACGTGCACACATACCCTTATTCGCCAAAAAACCTACTTACATTAGTCAATGGAGCTGGAAGCTACAGGTCATTAATAGGAGCTGTGATTGGTTGCTATAGGCAACAAAGGTCATTCTTCGTATGAAACTTATGTGTGAGGTAATATGATTTTGCTGGAGAGACGGACACAGAGAGACAGACACAGAGAGACAGACACAGAGAGACAGACACAGAGAGACAGACACAGAGAGACAGAGACAGACACAGAGACAGACAGTGAGACACTTAAGGGTGCTTTACACGCTGCGACATCGCCAGCGATAGCTAGCGATGTCGAGCGCGATAGCACCCGCCCCCGTCGTTCTTGCGACATTTGGTGATCGCTGCTGTAGCGAATATTATCGCTACGGCAGCGTCACATGCAGATACCTTGTCAGCGACGTCGCTGTAACCGCCGAACAATTCCTCCTTCAAGGGGGAGGTGCGTTCGGTGTCATAGCGACGTCACTGCAGCGTCACTATGCGGCTGCCCAATAGCAGAGGAGGGGCGGAGATGAGCGGCCGGAACATGCTGCCCACCTCCTTCCTTCCTCATTGCCGGTGGACACAGGTAAGGAGATGTTTGTCGTGCCTGCGGTGTCACACATAGCGATGTGTGATGGCGCAGGAACGATGAACAACCTCGCTATTGACCAGACAACGATTTTTGGTAAATGAACGACCTGTTACAGACCAACGATTTTTAACTCTTTTGCGATCGTTTAAGGTCGCTCCTAGGTGTCACACGCTGCGATGTCGCTAACGGCGCCGGATGTGCGTCACTAACACCATTACCCCGACGATAGATCGATAGCGATGTCGCAGCGTGTAAATGGCCCTTAAGTTACTATCCCGGACAATGCCGGGTACTACAGTTAGTATATATATATATATATATATATATATATATATATATATATATATATATATATATATAATGAAGCTATGTAGATATTGGAGGGTGGACATTCACTTTCACTGTAACATGAGTTTTATTCTGGACCATGCACATATTACATACAGTGCACTTGGGCATTTATTACACACTGTCATGTAGTTTAGCTTATGGTATGAACCCAATTCTATTCGATACTGCGATTCAGGAGTAGTGGGATATGGGGTTTATGTATTCATACCTGATTATTTTTCTGCTCTTTTCTTATTTTACTTGTCAATGAATTTCCCTCTGAAAGATGCGCAAGACCAAGCGTCTCCTGTCCGTTCATCCGTTTGACTTTGACAATGATTCTGAGTATTCCGCTCAATCACGCAGACAATCAATGCAGCTTTCTCCATCTCTAGAACAAGATGTTTTCCAGGTATCTTTGGGGCTCAGGTGCTATCACTATTTCCATAATTCACAACTTGATTCACATGGTGGTTGGGTGGCATATAATGGGTGGAAATACCAAGCTTCACCTGTGCTTTGTACACAAGTATTTGTGATCGTTTGACAGCAAACTAAACTTTGGTATTTTCCATGACACTTTGTTCCACAGTCATTTTCTGAGTTCACCAGCTCTGGTAAAGATGTGGCTCAAAAAGGCACGCTCATTGCTGAGGCGGAGCTGGCATCTGTGTTCCACCAGCTACTCCAGGAACAAGGCCAAAAAGTCACCAATCCAGAGCAGGAGTTCAGCACTGAAGTCAGATTAACACTGAACTCTCGACGTCGCAGTCTGGAAAACATCCGGAGGTCCAGTAAGTACAAGCCCCTAGAGCTTCAACATGATTAATACTAGAGCAGTGAAGGTTCTCATCTCTTTATGTCACTTTAATATGTTCTACACATTTTCCAAACCCCACTGTCTACACATCCCACAAATGTTTGATCAGATTGGGATCTGCAGAATTTGTAGTCCAAATCAATGAACACTTTATGTTCCTCTTATCAATTTGAACATTTTTGGCAATGCAGCAGGGGGCTTTAACCTGAAGGAGGACCAATACCAATGAGAATAGTATTGCCATGAACATACCTGGTCTGCACCAATGGTTTGTTTTATATACATATATATATATATATATATATATATATATATATATATATATATATATATATATATATATACACAGTACAAACCAAAAGTTAGTTTGGACACACCTTCTCATTCAAAGTGTTTTCTTTATTTTCATGACTCTGAAAATTGTAGATTCACATTGAAGACATCAAAACTGTAAATTAAAAAATGTGGAATGAAATACTTACAAAGGTGTGAAACATCTGAAAATATGTCTTATATTCTAGGTTCAAAGTAGCCACCTTTTGCTTTCATTACTACTTTGCACACTCTTGGCATTCTCTTGATGAGCTTCAAGAGGTAGTCACCGGAAATGGTTTTCCAACAGTCTTGAAGGAGTTCCCAGAGATGCTTAGCACTTGTTGGCCCTTTTGTCTTCACTCTGCGGTCCAGCTCACCCCAAACCATCTCGATTGGGTTCAGGTCTGGTGACTGTGGAGACCACGTCATCTGATGTAGCACCCCAACACTCTCCTTCTTAGTCAAATAGCCCTTACACAGCCTGGAGGTGTATTTGGGGTCATTGTCCTGTTGAAAAATAAATGATGGTCCAACTAAACGCAAAAAGGATGGAATAGCACGCCGCTGCAAGATGCTGTGTTCGGTATGCCTTCAATTTTGAATAAATCCCCAACAGTGTCACCAGCAAAGCACCCCCACACCATCACACCTCCTCCTCCATGCTTCACGGTGGGAACCAGCCATGTAGAGTCCATCCGTTCGCCTTTTCTACAAAGCCACGGTGGTTGGTTCCAAAGATCTCAAATTTGGACTCATCAGACCAAAGCACAGATTTCCACTGGTCTAATGTCCATTCCTTGTGTTCTTTAGCCCAACAAGTCTCTTCTGCTTGTTGCATGTCCTTAGCAGTGGTTTCCTAGTAGCTATTTTACCATGAAGGCCTGCTGCACAAAGTCTCCTCTTAACAGTCGTTCTAGAGATGAGAAGGTGTGTCCAAACTTTTGGTCTGATACATATATATATATATATATATATAAATATGCTCAAGAATCTCCATATGCTGTAAATGAAAATATGATTAGGCAGAACAAGCCTTCTTCTTTCATTACAAATAACATCTATAGTACATGAAAACCCATAATACTATTAAGTCCATACTATAGTAGAACTTGAGGATAAATAAATTACCAAATATACACCTTCTTCCATTACTGTGTGGTTCAATTCTGTTCCATGAGTTTTTGTTGCCCATGACCCTGCCACCTGTTCACCAGTTGTCCCCTTTCTTCTCGCTTATGACCATTTTTCCTGTATTCTCTTCACCTGTCAATGAGTTTAATGCTAAGGCTGATTGATGAGAATTACGCAGCACTGGAGACTTGCACTTAGGCTACATACACACACCGTGTAAAACGGACCTTTAAAGTCCCGTGTGTCATCTGTGTTGCCTTCATGTTGCGCCTGATTTTCATCAACTGTTTTTACAAACTGAAGCAGGTAACTGTCTGAACATTATATCCATTGACTTTTAATAATAGGCCAGTGAAATATGTATGGAAAACTGAAGCAAAAAGTATGGCCTTGATTCATCAACAATAACATTGTTTACAACAGTCTTAATGAGGCGGCGTGCTAGAGTCAGAGATGCTTGATTCATTAAGGCACGCATGTTTCTTACTGAATGTAAGCGCCTCTGATGCGTGTCTCTCACCTCACCACAAATCTTTCTCCAGTTAGAGACTGGCATAAGATTTTGACATCACAGCTCGTCATGAATTAGATGCGTTGTCACACCCCTGTCCCATCCATGTTCCATCCATTTTGCCAAAACTGCAAAACTCTGCATTGCACAAACGTTTTGCAATGATTTTATTGCTTTTATGAATTGAGGCCTAGGTCTTCTGCTTTTCATCCATGTTTAATGAATCCCACAAGTCCTCTAATCATGTTAGAACAGATCCTGCATAGATTCATTGGGATCCATTTTTTAACATGAGTGTCTATGGACAACGGATCAGTTAACAGATGGCTATTTATCTTCCATTTGTGACGGATCCGGTAAGAAAACAACGGATTTGTTCCAAATGCAAGAAAAACGGATGGCTAAATACACTAGCAATCTGTTAATGGACCCATTGCCCATAGACTCCACGTGTTAAAAACAGATCCGGCCAACATCCATTATTTAAAGGGAACCTGTAACCGGATGTTTATAATACTTACCTAACGGTTGGTGCAGAGCAGACTGGTCCGTTTTTCGGGTCCCGTGCCTCCTCTTTCGGTCATCTTTGTCCTCCTTCTGAAGCTAGTGTGGATGACACGTTCTACGTCATCTACTTTAGCCGATAGTGAGGTCCTGCGCAGGCGCACTTTGATCTATCTTGCAGGGCAGATCAAAGTGCGCCTACTCAAAACCTCACTATCGGCTAGTGTAGATGACATAAAACGCATCATTCACACTGGCTTCAGAAGGAGGATAAAGATGGCCAAAAGACACGCACCGACCATTAGGTGAGTATTCTAAACATCCGGTGACAGGTTTCCTTTAACAACGGACAAAAACGTTGTGGTTGCACAACTTTTTGCCACCGGATTTCTAACGGATCCATGATAACGAATGACTACAGCACATGTAAACTCAGCCTAAGTCTGATCTATAAAATGAGAGAGAATAGGACATGCACTGAGTCTCGAGGACCAGGCAAGCAAATCTATATCTAAAATAGATGGCTTTGGAATCAGATTTGAACACGTCGATGTGATATTTCTGTCTAAATACTTTTTCCCATGTTGTGTATAAGATATAAAGATGAACGTGATTTCCCACTATTATTCTTGTTCTAACAGATGGACTCGCACACCATTTAGTTGTTCTGTTACATATTAAAAACAGAATAACGCAATTTATGGCCGGAGTCATGTGTTACATTATCTACTCCAATAATATCAGTAAGGTTTCCATTTCACTATCCGTCATTTATTGGAAAGCAATAGTGTGCTATTTTTCCGGTAACAATGATAGAATCTGTGATGGAAGCCACAACACTTACAGTTAGCTCCAGAAATATTTGGACAGTGACAAAAGTTTTAGCATTTTTACCTGTATACCAAAACCTATTCATAATACAGTTATACAATCAATATGGTCTTAAACTACTGTAGACTGTCAACTTTAATTTGAGGGTATTCACATCATAATTGAAATAAAGGTTTAGGAATTACAGCTCTGTAATATGTATCAGCCTCTTTTTCAAGGGACCAAAAGTAACTGGACAATTATCTCAAAAGCTCTTTAATGGGCTGCATGGGCTATTCCCTCATTAATCCATCATCAATAAATTAGTTGGGTAAAAGGTCTGGAGCTGATTCCAGGTGTGGCATTTCCACTTGTAAGCTGTTGTTGTAAACCCACCCACAACATGCAGTCAAAGGATCTCTCAATAGAAGAGAAACACACCATCATTAGGCTGTAAAAAAAAAAAAAAAAGAAATCCATCAGAAAAATACCAGAGCTGTTTGAAGTGGACAAATCAACAGTCTGGTACAATGTGCAAAAAATAGGGCGCACTGCTCAACTTGGGAACTCAAAAAGATCTGGATTTCCATGGAAGACAACACTGATGGATATTCACAAAATCTTTTCTATGGTGAAGAAAAACCCTTTCACAACTTCCACCCAAGTGGAGAACACTCTCTAAGAAGTTGGGTTTCAGTATCTAAAGGCCGCTTTACATGCTGCGATATCGTTACCGATATCGCTAGCGAGTGTACCCACCCCCATCGGTTGTGCGACACGGGCAAATCGCTGCCCGTAGCGCACAACATCGCTCAGACCCATCACACTACTTACCTGCCTAGCGACATCGCTGTAACCGGCAAACCGCCTCCTTTCTAAAGGGGCGGTTCGTTCGGCGTCACAGCGACGTCACTAAGCCAGCGCCCAATATAAGCGGAGGGGCGGAGATGAGCGGGACGTAACATCCCGCCCACCTCCTATCTTCCGCATTGCGGGCGGCCGCAGGTAAGGAGATGTTCCTCGTTCCTGCGGTGTCACACATAGCGATGTGTGCTGCTGCAGGAATGACGAACAACATCGTACATGCAGCAGCAACGATAATTGGGAATAGGGGGGCATGTCACCAATTAGCGATTTTACACGTTTTTGCGACAATGCAAAATCACTCATAGGTGTCACACGCAACAGCATCGCTAAAGCGGCCGGATGTGCGTCACAAATTCCGTGCCCCCTTTAGATCGCTTGAGCGATGTCGTAGCATGTAAAGCGGCCTTTAGTCTACCACAAAGAGAAGACTTCTTGAGACCAAATACAGAGGGGGTCAACCCAAGTTGTAAACGATTAATCAGCCTTAAAAATAGGCCAGATTAGACTTTGACAAAATACATTAAAGAAGCCGTTCAGTTCTGGAAATGCATTCTTTAGAAAGATGAAACAAAGATCGACCTGTACCAGACTGATGGGAAAAATGTTTGGAAAAGGCTTGGAACTGCTCATGATCCAAAGCACAACACATCTTCTGTAAAACATGGTGGAGGCAGTGTGATGGCCGGGCATACATGGCTTCCAATGGCCCTGGGCCACTAGTGTTTATTGATGATGTGACTGAAGACAGAAGCAGGCGGATGAATTCTGATGTGTACAGGGCAATACTTGCTGCTCAAAATCAACCAAATACAGCAAGTTTGATTGAATGGCACTTCACAGTACAGATGGATAACAGGATTGTCAGCTTGCCTTGTTTTTTGAATAGCTTATAAAAAAAAAGAAATCAGACAGGGAACATTTTTTACATACAGAAATTGATCAGAGAAATATGCGACCATGCACAACACTAAAAGGTATATGGTGTAAAATAATAAATATATGTTCCAAAAAAATAGTGTGTGGGTCCTATGGATGTAGCTGACCTACGGTAGCAGAGACTAGGCACCGAGATATAGAACAAAAAATTCTAAGGAGAACCGATTTGGTCAAAAAAGTATAACAAATTTTATTATTAAAATGAATGCCAACTGGCAGAGAGCTAAAAACAGGGGCATCACATGTGTAAATATTGAACAGGTGGGGACAGGTATCAATGTACAGGTATAAGGATACTAGACCTGATGGTTTATAAAGGAAAAAAATTCAGGTATACAAAGCCATATCAAGTTAACATAGTTATTCACAGTAATGTCAATGGTAAATATACAGTAATAAACCATCAGGAATCTGTTTAATAAAAGAGGGTGTAATGATGAACACATATATAACCAGCCAATGAGGGTGTTAAAAGCAAAACTATATGTATAGTTGTCAACTTTAACATTAGTATATGCAGTGGTATGCTGTGGTATGCTGTGTAAATGGATGTTAAGGAGGTATGCATATACAGCTCAAAGAAATTATTAATATGGCCTATTGTGCAAAAATAGAGACATATGTGTCCACATAAATAGGGGAGTAGTGGTGATAAGAAAATCAATGGACCGTGTTCTTCTCTGGGCGCGGTACATTGACGATATCTTTTTTATCTGGCAGGACACTATTGAGTCCCTACATGATTTCATGAATGGACTTAATGACAATGACGTCAATATTCATCTTACCTACCATTTTGATAAACTATTGATTTTTTGGACGTCACTGTCAAGAGGGACTCTAATAACATGTTACAAACTGATCTTTTTCGCAAGGAGACAGCAGTCAATGCTGTACTCCATGCATCATCATCCCATCCTATAACAACCATCCAATCAGTTCCAGTAGGCCAATTTTTAAGGCTAAGACGCATTTGTTCAAATGATCCCGATTTTGAAAAGCAGGCAGAAGCCCTAAAAGAAAGGTTTTATGCTAGAGGATATAGTAGAAGATCTGTAAAAAAAGGCGTATAACAGAGCCAAACATATAACGAGGCAACAAGCTTTATATTCACCAAAAGTAGATAGGTCTTCACCAACTAAAACTTAGATTTATAACCAAATATCATTCACAGTCTGAAACCTTACATTCATGTCTGGCGAGGTATTGGCCCATTCTTCTAGCAGATCCAATCTTTTCCCAATATATTCATGAAAAAACGAACATAACATATAGGAGATCAGACAATTTGAGAGATTGCTTGGTAAAAAGTCACTATTCCAACAAATTAGTGACGTTTCTGGATCAAAACAAGCGACCGTGGGGTTGTTCCCCTTGTGGCAAATGTGTAGCCTGTTCCAACATTGACAATGCTACCACATTCTCCAATTCTGATGCAACTAAAACTTTCAAGATTACACATTCAATAACATGCAATACTACAGCTGTCATTTATTATGCCACTTGCCCTTGTGGACTCATTGATGTCGGCCTTACCTCACGCCAACTCAAAGTACGTGTATGCGAACATGTGAATGGTATTTTAGCAGCCAAAGAAAGTAAAGATTTATTCTCCCTCAAAACAATACCGAAACATTTTAAAATACATCATGGATGTGATGCCTCCCAACTACGTGTACGTGGTATCGACCACCTTATACCCCATATTCGAGGGGGGGACACAAAAAAACAACTTGCCAAAATTGAGGCAAAATGGATATGGACGCTTAACACTTTACATCCCCTGGGCCTCAATGAAAATCTGAGCTTCGTTCCTTTCCTGTGAATTGTTTGTCATCTCTTTTATCTATCATTTTATGGTTTTTAATCTGTTTTTAATTTTCCCCTATGTAAAACAACCTTTTCTTATCACCACTACTCCCCTATTTATGTGGACACATATGTCTCTATTTTTGCACAATAGGCCATATTAATAATTTTTTGAGCTGTATATGCATACCTCCTTAACATCCATTTACACAGCATACCACAGCTCTCATTACTGCATATACTAATGTTAAAGTTGACAACTATACATATGGTTTTGCTTTTAACACCCTCAGTAGCTGGTTGATACCTGTCCCTACCTGTTCAATATTTACACATGTGATGCCCCTGTTTTTAGCTCTCTGCCAGTTGGCATTCATTTTAATAATAAAATTTGTTATACTTTTTTGACCAAATCGGTTCTCCTTAGAATTTTTTGTTCTATATCTCGGTGCGTAGGGAACATTTTTTACAGACACATTGGAAAACCACAAAAAATCATTATGATTATAAGGGATACATGTCTTATAATATGTATATATTATATATAATATGTCTTATACATGCACCAGCAGTTCTGGGTGTATATTGCTAATCCCTGCCTAACAGTCTCAGCCTATAGTAGCATAGATAGAGATATTTAGAAACAGTATTTCTAAAGGTCCTTTATGATATGCTAATGAGCGCAGGGACAAATCGCAAGGGGGTTATTTCCCTTGGATAGTCGGCCCCTTTAGCATGTAAGCACAGCTCTATGCGCAGCTTCAGAGGCATGGTCGCTCACCTCTCTGCTTCCTACGCTAGATTTCGGCTCAGTGCCCATGGATCAGAAGTCCCTGGACTTCCATTCATGCGCACTGCACCAGCTTGAAGCCGGGACACGTACAACCAGCTTTATTGTGCACATGACTGAGGGGCCGACTAGCCAAGGGAACTAACACTCTTGCAACTAGTTCCTGGCTTCATCACCATATCATAAAGGATCTTTAGAAATGTTTTTCTAAAGATCTCTTTATCTATGCTACTAGATGCTGGGACAGTTAGGCAGGGATTAGCAATATGCACCCAGAACTACTCATGGTTCTGGGTGCATATTGCACTGACAGGTTCTCTTTAAGCAAAAAAAAACACAAGCAGGCAACAACTAAAGTTAGCTGGAGTAAAGGCCAGCAAAGCATCAGGAGGAAACCCAGCCTTTGGTGACGTCCATGGCTTCCTGACTGCCTGCAAAGGATTCTCTACTCAGTGTTACAAATTAACATTTTATTTATGATAAAGTTGCTTCGTCCAATTACTTTTGAGCCTCTGAAATGAGGAGGCTTTGCAGAAAAATGGTTGCAATTCTGAAGCGTTTCACAGCATAGTTTTTCAACCCCTTTTATTAAATCTGAAAGTCTCCATTTCAATTATATCGCAGTTGTTTTATTTTAAATCAAAAATAGTAACATGCAGAGCCCAAATCACGAAGATTCGTTTACTGTCCAAATGTTTCTGGACCTAACTTTATATAAATCTGGTCGATATAAGGTCACATTATCATGAAAGTAGAGTATATCTTCTGGATTTTTTGTAACATTAGACCCTTAGTTAAGAGACTAAAGGGTGCTTTACACACTGCGACATCGCTAGCAATATATCGTCGGGGTCACGTCGTTAGTGAAGCACATCCGTCGCTATTAGCGACATCACAGCGTGTGACACCAAGGAGCGACGATCAACGATTGCAAAAATGTCAAAAATCGTTGTTCGTTGACGCGTCGCTCCTTTCCTTAATATCGTTGCTGCTGCAGGTACGATGTTGTTCATCGTTCCTGCGGCATCACACATCGCTATGTGTGACACCACAGGAACGACGAACATCTTCTTACCTGCGTCCACCGGAAAAGAAGGATTGAAGGAGGTGGGCGGGATCTTCCGGCCGCTCATCTCCACTCCTTCGCTTATATTGGACAGCTACCGTGTGACGTCGCTGTGACGCCGCACGAACTGCCCCCTTAGAAAGGAGGCGGTTCGCCGGCCAGAGCGACGTCGCAGGGAAGGTAAGTCCGTGTGATGGGTGTTAGCGATGTTGTGCGCCACGGGCAGCGATTTGCCCATGTCGCACAACCGACAGGGGCGGGTACGTTCGCTAGCGATATCGGTACCGATATCGCAGCGTGTAAAGTACCCTTAAGGCATTTTGAGGTTGTATGAACATAAGAATCAGACCCAAAATCAGAAAATATTTTTTATTGCAACTGCCATAAATAATGTCCAATTTCCCCTTTTTCACCTCTTCCTCCGATCCTTCAGACCTTCCTTGTTTAACAGAATCCCCCCCAGAGTGTTCCATCCCTGATTCCCAACTAACTCGCACCCGCTATCTCCCTAAAGGCAGCCCTTCCCATGTACCTAAGGGATCGCAGTACTCTGGTGACATGGACACTTCGGATGAAGAAAGGGGTGCTATACCCAAAGCTCCCCCCAGACGTAGAAGCCGTGCATCATCTCAGGAAAATGTCCACCAGTCAGGCACACAGGTAACATCCTTAAGGATTTCTGTGCGTCAGTAAAGGTGTCAGAAATCCTGTTTGCAAACATCTTTGTGTTCATGAAATAAAGACGATGAGTTGTTCTGGACTCTTTTGCTTCCTTTGGTTAATGCTTTTGATTGTCATTCACTGCTGAGTCACTGTCATGTTCCTGATATAACATGGGTATAATAAAGCCTACAGTGTGTTGGGCATAATGTTTACCGTTGATGTAATTAGACCCTTTTTATTCCGCGCTTCCTCTTTAATTAAAATCACAGCTAATATTCACTTTTGATGTAAATGATTTTCCCTTCGCTTCCCTCTTAAGCTCTTCACTTCTTTGTATGCTTTTGTTAATTATATTTTCTTAGCTTTGTTCTTGGATTGAGTGTCTCTTACAAAAAAATCATTTAAAGGTTCTTTATTAGGAAAAATGTTGGATGGACACTAGAGTTGAAAAAGAGCCGTAAAGCTTTTATTTATTAACCCTTCTCACCTTCATTAGTTCCTCCATTTTTTTAGTAAAACTTACTTTGAACCAATATTCCTACTCTGTAGAGAAGTTTTTTGTTCCTTAGAAGAGCTGCCTGCTTTAGACAATACCATTTCCATAGACTGTCTTTAATAACCACCCGATTATGGGTTGGTCCACAGTTCAGAGGCCTCAGGATCAGGTGTAATCATTGTAGTTGCCTACAGAAAGTATCCAATATCCTGCAGCACCTCTGTAGGGGAAAATCACCATTACACAGTACCCACTGAAACTAGAGGGTTGTATGCGTAGCGCAGAGACGTTTAGAGTCCTCTAGTGTGCATTGTGCTGTTGGTAGTAGTTTTGGCCAATAGATGGCTGTCCTGAGCTCATAGTGAACCCTCACCCCTTCCTATTTCCTAAAAATTCCCTTATGTGATATTTAAAGGGCGTCTACCAACACAAAATGACTGTTCAAACCAAGCTCAGGCCCTCGGCAAAGTTTCCCAACAACTTGTTATCCATCCATCTTTGCCTTTCTCTGTCTACTGTAAAACCAGAGCTCTTAAGTCAAGGAAATGGGGAGTGGGGATAAATGGAAAACAAATAGGTGGGACTATGCACTTAACTGTTTGACAATGCCAAGGGTGCAAGGAGCGCCTGTGCTTGGTTAGACCAGTGGTTTTGTGCTGACTGTCTCCCTTCATAGATGTCCTTTCAACACCAGATCCCTTTTAGAGTGAAGGCAAACGCAAATACATAAAGGACCTGTTTAATTATCGTAGTAAATCTCTAAAATTTTTAGCAGAATTGCCCACTTTTTAATTATGTAAATTGAATAATTTCACCCTAAGTAATTTTAACATTTATGCAATTAGTGAGTATGTTGGGTTAAATTTACTATATGCAAAGAGACATTTCAGATTTTCCAAGGAAGCACAAGTGAATTGAGTGAGGCCGTGCACATCTAGTCTGAATGTGGCCGGGAATATGCATATTGCATACTAGTGGTCACATGTCCGCTCAGTCTCACAACCAGCAATGGAGAACCCTCCCAGTGTGCACTGCAAAGTGAGCACAGACTTTTGTGAAAAGCCTGGAGAACCTCTTTAAGTAACAAATTGGGGATCTAATATTAGGAAATCCTTAAAGTAAATGTCCGTCCTTGAATACTATTCTTATTTTTATAGTATGTAAGCAAGCTCATATTTGTGTGCCTAACTGCTCAGTTAAGGTTGCCCTAAATATATTCTTGATGCAATCATATAATTCCATTTCGAAAGCTCCAGTGATGTTCTTATTTTCACTCCGTTTCACTTTCGGCCTCGTGCTCTACACAAATGAGAAAGTTTCTTGGGTCTACATATCCCCAGAGCCATGTGTAAAGGGAGCTTGCTGACTGCTCTTTTCACTGGCAAAGCCAGCCCCCACTGTTGTCACTGCCATTGCCTAGCCAGAGAAGAGGACTGGCTAATCTATTGAAATAAGCAGTAGTCCAGCCTTCTGCCCACACAGGAGCTCCCTCTAGTGGTGACAGTAGATGAGCAGAATTTTTACAATAATTTCTATCATATCTTTTCGGCTAAGATGATCTGTTATAAAATGAATCAGAGCTAAATGGCGGACCAGCAACACCAAATTTGGACATTCACTTTAAGGAAACACTGATATGTGCAAAATGGATCAGTTGTTTAGCGTTAAAAGTGCAAAATACCTGAAAGTACTAAAACTTCTTCAATATTGGCACAATTCATACAGTACAGTTATTATTATGCTGTTTATAATGTTTTACGATAACAAAAACAGTGAATAATAAAATCAAACAGCTTTGTGTTTTTCTTGTACATCTTAAGAATTACCTACATTGATTTTAACTCCATGTCTTTGTGATATCGCGGACAATTGTGGGGTCAGGTATTCGTATCTGTGTCTGAGATTCCTGGTGGTGGTGAACACATTCAACCTATTCTTATTCAATAATTTTCTAGTATTGAGTCCTCCCTAAAAGCAGGTAATTTGGTGATGGGAGTAATCTCTTGTGGTGATGGGCCCTGTCCTATGAGTTCCTCTTCCTTCTCTCACAGATCTCTGATCTTAACAAACGCATGTCTGCAATTGAACGCATGCTAAACCGCCTAGAGGAAAGAATCTCCGTGCAGTCAGACGAGGTAATCCCAACTCATTACTGCTCAGAGCAGAAGACAACAAGTATCCATGTAAAGCCTGATATTGTCCAATCCATTAGTCGACAGGTTATGGAGCACACACGGATGCAGACCTGGAGGAAGCAACCCTTAAAAGAAAGATTGGAGAACTTGCCAGTAACCTGAGTGATAAAGGAGGATCCTCTGATGAGGAAAAAGGACCAAAACTCAAGTCAGTAGTGAACACTTACAATCCGGATCCTATTAATCAGATCCAGAAGGTAAATCATTAGGAAATGAATGAACGTCTTATGTTGTTGATTGATAAATAAAAAATATCTTGTAGCCACGTGAAATTCAAGAGTCTCTTGCTTAGAAAGGAAGTAAATCAAATACCTATAGTTTGTAGTCCTAAAAGGGACACCAAACGTGGAGCTTCACTTTAGTAACAACACCATGTATTTTATGAACCATTCTAGAACCAATATTTGTGTAGCGACCAAGCACAAGTTATTTTACTGTTTTACTGGATATGGGCCTCACATCTGGCAGAAATATTATACTCAAAAGGGGAAACAAGTTGCTAGACTGTTTCCCCAGAGGCCTTGGTGGATCCCAGTAGTTCTCCCTCAATATGGCACTTACAATTCTGCTTGGCTTTGATCTTTCTCTGGCTCATCTGGATCTCACTCACCAGTTCTACCTATCTAAGCATATACAAAAAAAGGAAGAAAAAAATTGGGCACTGCAGCACAAAGACTGTGGAGTGGAGCCGTACTTACAGACCTGGTATATAGCTGTCAATGGATTTGATTAGCAACTCCAGGTGGTGCCCAGCCTGCAACGCAGTCACTGTTCAGAAGAATCCAAGTAAAGGAAGAAAGGCAGCATCTTACCATGAGGTTTTTCAGCTTTATTCAAATCATGTGGATTACAGCATGTGGGGGAGAGGGGAGTGCGGGAGCGGCAAGTGGATGACGGCCATTTCAGGCTGCAATAAGCGCTTTGACTAGTCCCCCACATGCTGTAATCCACATGCTTTGAATAAAGCTGAAAAACCTCATGGTGAGATGCCGCCTTTCTTCCTTTACTTGGATTCTATCTAAGCATATGTGTATGCTGAATTGCTTTCACGCGAACAAACCCACCAAGATTTGATCCTTCAGGAAACTGGTGTATTTTTCCTGAAGCGTTTTTCTTAGCATTTTTTGGTCACTTCCTGAGTGTTTTTCAATAATGTTGACTGCAGGTAATTTTTTGGAGTATATTTTTCTAGTGGTTTTGAGACAGCTATTTTACTGCTATTTTCCGGATTTTTTTTTAACGCCATTCAACAATGAAGAAACCGCTTTTCAAGCAAAAATGCTGCCAAAATGCTTAGAACTCACCTGCATCTTCCGGAAATCTTTTGAGCCTTCCCATTGACTTGTATTGTAATCTATAAAGCATCTTCAGAACATAAAATGCCGGCCTGAAAAATGGTTAGGTCACTTTTTTAACAGATTGGCATTTTTGGAAACTGAAGTGGTTAAGACACTCAAAAGCCTAAACATATGAACAGCAAGTTATTTTTTCATAAAAAATTAGATATTTTTTTTTATTCCTTTGCACATGTCTTGGATACATTTTCAGGCAGGCTTCCCTACATGACCAACCTGAAAAACGATGTCGGATGCAAATATTCTGAGACTGTCAATCAACATTTCAGTAGTTCGTGCTCACACCTCACATCGTGTTGGTCATCTTGTTCAGTGAATCAGATTGCAATTTAACTCTGAATTGACCTGCTCGAGTGCATCAATAGAGTCATTGGAGTCCCACTGGAGGTGTAACCACCTCCACACACAGACAGCTTCTCAAGCTTTTGGTCTCCATCGTATATAATATACTACTCCCAAGGGGGGAGTATGTGAGCAGCCAAACTTATCCATCTCTCCGGCTGCTTGAAAAAAACAAAGCCTTGAAGTGCTCTAATAAATCTCTAGGTGTGCTAGAGCTTGCATCCAGGCTTATATCACAGAGGATAACCACCTCTGTGATACATACCTCACAATGCTTACATGTTCGGCAGCCATCTTACATCCTCTACAGCTATTCCTGCAGTGTCTCTTTTTTTACAACTGAGACCCAGGTGCTTCTCTCAGAACAACAGGGGATTCTTGCATCAACCACCAATGCCAGTCCAGCTGGTGCTTGTTGCCAAACAAAATATAGCTCCATATCATGTAAATATTACCACATAATATTATATTAACTCCATTTCAAGCCTCAAAATAGTTCAGTGTGTTTGTATACCTCTGCTTTCCTCCAGAGTCCCAATACTATACTGGAAGGCCCTATACTGGAAGCTCAATCTCTCCACAGACATGTCATCAAGGTAGATACTTCCTCACGCCACTCCAAAACTATGGAGATCTAAAAGCCAATTTTATCAATCACTAGCATGTGTGCTACAACAATTCTAGCAGTCAGTGTTCACACATTGCTGCCCTATTGCAGTTTCTTGTTCTTTGGTAGAACCGCAATATTTTTCCATCAAGTTTGGATCACAGCAAAAAAAGCAAAACAGCCATGATATGGGAACGCAGCCTAAAGGCCGGGTACTAATACATATGCATTAGCCCTGTGTAGTCACGGATTTATGCAATAAGCTGTATGTAATCAGATCTGTGATGAATACATTTAGGTAACATTATATGGATTTACAGCAGAATACAATAGTCCAAATGGGAAAATGAACTGGTCTGTGATATCTAAAGTTAATAGAGCAAATGTACCTTTACAATGAAGCATAGCTGTTTGGGTCTATAAAATTTGCTGCCTGCATTCACCTGGATCTAAACCTCCATATATCTACTCCATGCCTGCTACTGTCTACGCTGATGTCATGCGATGTTCGGCTATGCACACACCTGTGGGCACTGTGTTGTCAGACTCTGTTCACACCACAGGGCCTGACAAGCAATCTGAGGCTTCTGTATTGTCCAGACTGATCTGGGCGTCGGCTGATTCAAATTCACTGGTCTTCAGCTCTGCAGGAGTTAATTCCTGTAGACCCTTGAGCAGGACCTAAGAGCTCAAGTTACTAATTGCTTCATGCACCTGTCTCCTCCATGGCTTCCTTCCTGTATATGCCGATGATAGCTTCTACGTTTGCCCCAGTGATTCCTGGTCTTGGTGATTTTTCTGTTTATGGTGATCCTTGTTGCGCTTCTGAGTGGTGTGAGCATTCCCCTGTTGTGCATTACTCCCCTCCTTTTTTCCATTGTTTCCCAGTACACATTTTGTCTCTCCTTTGTGTTTTGAGTGCTGTGTGTACGAGTTTCCATTCTCTCTTGTCCTTGTTGTTTTGTGGGGTTTTTGTCTTGTGTTTTCCATCCCACCCCAAGGGTGTAGGAGAAGGAGGGTAAGATCAGGGCTCGGACAGAAGTTAGTGTCATGCTGGGGATTCCGACCTGGTTACCATCAAACCTACCTCCGAGATAAGGGACAGCGCATGAACCCCAGTCTGAGGGCCAGCCTACGGTCACCTGTCCTGTCATTACATACCCTGTGACACTCCATGATACTTGAGATATCTTCTCCTTGTGGGTCACTTAGTTTTCTTCAAGTGTTCTTCTCAGTGGCGGACACACAGAAGAGGCCCCTGTCCACCTGTCCAAGAACAATAGGTGGGTCCTTTGCAGCACAGTAGCTCATCATAATGCCCAATAACTTGCTGTGGAGGTGGTACTGAGCCCCCTGACCTATAGGGCCCCTATGCAGCAGCACAGGTTGCACCGATGACGTCTGCCACTGGTTTCCATGTTCTTTAAAAAACATAGCAGTGATGTGTGGGCATGTTTGTCTGGCAGATATTTTAGGGGATATAAACTCTATATCTGAATTGGGCATTAGTAATTTAACCTTTAAAGAAATAAGAAGTATATCCGCTCCTTATAGAGAAGTGTTTTTTAATGTGAAGGGGAAATACAATTTAGAAATATTTCAATAATAATACATAAAGTAGGTGTTTAATGGTTAAACATTGGAGTAACTTTATATTTCACAGGATGGGGTGTCTATAATAGGAGTGGAAAGAATAACTAGGCTTCCCATTGCTCCATCCTCTTATAATAAGGACCTGCTAATGGGAGCGCTCTTGTAATATCTTCAGTACAGTAAGAGACACATCACGAAGATCAAAGTGCCTCTTTAGAATGGGTCCAAGGCAGAAACCGAGAGCTCTTGAGTTGTGCCAACACAGACAATTAGCACACTATCTGCCCTTAGTACCTCTGCCTAATGCAAAACCCTTTTCATCCATTTGGCATAACACGTTAGTGGAAGTTTCATCCTGAGTGGTCGGGGATAGCAACATCTCTTTTACACTAATGGACCTATTTAGCGGTTACTAAAATAAAAAAGGACATGAAACATGAAATGTTTGCTTTAGGTTTTTATCTCCTTTTCCTGGCTTTTTGTCATGGTAAATCTTGGATTAAATGACGTATACCATATATACACAAACATATGCTTTCTTCCTTATTGTCACATGTTTATATCTGACATGTTACAGCTAAAAAAACATACATTTATTAAAGGGGTTTATCAAGGTTAGAAGTTATCCCCTATCCACTGGGGGTCTAACCTTTGGGACGCCCATCAATCTCTAGAACCAGGACTCGGTAGACCTTTATATGAATGGAACAGTGGTCAATCATGTGCACTGCCTCTCTTTTCATTCTTAATAAGAGTGCCAAAGAACAGCTGAATACTACTCTCTAACTTCGGAAGTCCCATAGAGAATGAATGAAATGGAGGGGTGCATAATCAACCACTGCATCATTCATGCACAGCTCTACAGAGCCACAGTTCTAAGGATCAATGCAATGGAAGTTCCAGCAGTCACACCCCTAGCGATCAAGAAGTTATCTCCTATTCTTAGGATAGGAGATAACTTATAAAATGAGTGCAACCCCTTTAGAGCCAAATTGTGATTTTCCCATGTCTTGGTATCGTGAATGGTAATTTAAAAAGGAAGTATTATCTTGTCTAAATGTTTTGCTTATGTATGTATATATATATATATATATATATATATATATACTTAGGACGCTTTCACATTGCGTTCTGTTCTCCTCCGTTCAGTGGTCCCGTCGGGCCCTCCGTCTGAACCCCCCAGAAAGTGTACGCTTTCTGAAGGCAGACACCCAAACGCAGTCTACTACGTCTGGGTGTCACCCTCCGGAAAGTGTATACACCCAAAAATGGTGCACGACCGAGCACACGACAACTCTGTCTGCTTTATTATAGTCAGTGGCCCTGTCGACACACATGTTCGAATCACATTTTGCAGGGGGTTCAGACCGAAGCCCTGGCGGGCCCACTGAGCGGAGGTCTGAACGCAATGTGAAAGGAGCCTTAAGGCCCCTTTACACACTGAGACTTTCTAGCGATCCCACCAGCGATCCCAACCTGGCCGGGATCGCTACAAAGTCTCCGGTGAGTCGCTGGTGAGCTGTCAAACAGGCAAACCTGGAAAACGACGCAACAGCGATACCTACCTGCAGAACAACCTAGCTAGTCATTGGGGACGTTGTAAAGCAGCGTTTTGAAAGGGAAGTTGCTAACGAAGTCACTGTACAGACCCCTTTACACACTGAGACTTTCTAGCGATCATGCTGCACAGCGGGAAACAAAGGACCAAAGAATGGTCCTGAGAGATGTGTAGTGATCAGCAATCTCACAGCGGGGGCCAGGTCGCTGATGTGTTTCACACACTGCAATGTCGCTGGGGAGGTCGCTATTACGTCACTAAAACTGTGACGTTACAGCGATGTCGTTTGCGATGTTGCAGTGTGTAAAGGGGCCTTTAGAGATACCCATTCCCTAACTTACCCTTGGGTGCATGGATTTTCTGAATGGATGTGGTACCTTTTCCCATCTGCAGAGGACAGCAGCTCAGGCTCTCTGTGACATCACATCCAAAACATTGAAGACCATGAATGCCACTGAGAGAGCCATGCAAGAAGCCTTTGGTGGTGAGAATGAACAGCCCATCCTTCCTTACATCAAACCAGAAGTCAGCAGCAAGGCACAGGCCGAGTTCCAGAAATTAGAGGAAAATGTAAGGAATAGGATGTACTGCATGGTTTGCATAGTTTGGTGATGTAAGTTTAGGTCATGTGTCATGTCAACTTCAGCGAGTTCTGCATTACATCCTTCATTACATAAAAAACCCTGAAAGGACAGGTAATAACATTACCGTATATATAATGCACATAATGTTGGATTTGCTTTGGTACATTAGATATTAGAAGATCAATTACTGTTCAGTAAAATGAAATATGAACACACGTTTTGAACGTATGAACAATTCAATCATGGCTTATATTTAGAAACAATTAGACCACATGTCAGGCTGAATTCTGGCCTCCGTGAAACAGTGTCTGAGTATGGATGGCAAAGCCTGAACACTCTCTAAAATGCCTATGAGGCTTTCAAGTCTCAAGTCAGGAGACCCAAGGCTGGTCGGTTGATCGTGGTCATAATTCAGACAGTGATAGGCGAGAGGCAGACGGCTGAATTTGTTAATATTTGTTTAGGCACACTAATATGTTGTAACCAATAGGCTAATCAATGTGTACACTTGATAACTGGTCAGATATGTATGTAATTTATTATATTCTAGGTGTACATGGCAGCAGATAAGACATATGGACTTGAAAAGAACTTGCAGGATCTGGAGGAGCGTTCACGTCAGAGTGGAACCACTGACTCCGAGCTTTCGGAGTTAGAGGTCAGCGTAGCATCAGCTATGGCACAAGTGCAGCAGACAGAGAGCGAGGTGAGAGACAGGAATCTGATTCTTACATTTTTTTAAAAGTTTCTCATATAATCTATCTCATTTTTGTCATGTTTAGGTGTCAGATATTGAATCCAGGATAGCAGCTCTGAGTGCAGCAGGACTCACTGTGTCACCTTCAGACAAACCCAAGAAGAAGTCCGGACCGCGGGTAATGTAACACAAGATACATGTCACTCTGCAGAAAACATGGAATCATGAGCAGACACAGCCAGAAGAGGGCCCCTGTGCGTGAACAGTGTATGGGCCCTTTGTAGTACAATAGTTCATCATATTGCATAATTCG
Organism: Anomaloglossus baeobatrachus; assembly: GCF_048569485.1. Lineage (NCBI taxonomy): Eukaryota > Metazoa > Chordata > Amphibia > Anura > Aromobatidae > Anomaloglossus > Anomaloglossus baeobatrachus. Next base: position 97,012,566 of record NC_134359.1, on the reverse strand, counting down.
CCTTCTTTGGATGTGGTGGTGGACCCTCCTACCTCTTGGGCCCCTTTGTGGTTGCACAGGTTGCACCATTGGTATAACGTTCTTCCCTAAAGTAAAATGGCTCTACATTTTTAAACATATATTGTCATAAGTCAATGACTCCTTGTTGTTTTACAGAGGTGAATTTAGTTCATCCAAAAACCCTATAGTGATTTTATTTTGCGTATTTAGAAATGCATCATTCAAAATTTATTTTATTTGAAATAAGCCAAAACATCACTTGAAAAGAAAACAAGAACCACAGAAACTGAGCAGAAACTCAAGAATTTTGAGGAGTTTTGAGATTTGGAACATTATTTGGAGAGTTTACGCTCATTTTCCAGTTTTTCTGCTCCAAAAACACTTTAAAATACCCTATGTGTAATGCCAGGGAAGTGATGAGATGATCGGACTGCAGGCCAGCAAACGCAGTATGCCAGACACACTTTGCGTGTCACGCATACTGTACACCTTTAAAGGGCCGGGGTACTTTTCACCCCCCTTCCGGTCCTGGAGAAGGGACTTTGGCAGAGACTTTTTCACAATTTGACAATAATGGGGTGAATGGTGGCTGGGCACACGCCACAGTCTGATCAAATGCACCAATACCAGCAGGAAAAGTAGAAACCACTAAACAGGTATTAGGGTAGGCTAGTGACAAAACCAAAAGAGCAAAGCAGAGAACAAACCAGCAGAAACACAAACTACTAACCTTCCTACCCAGGCACAACTGAATATAATCAGCACTGACCAAAGGTTTAAATATCCCTCTCATGGATCAGCTGACACTGCTTAGGTAACACCCAGTCTCCACCTTTGACCAAGAGTGGCAAAGGAGGGGGTGAGGAAGATTAAATGGAAGGAACCTCCCACCACCTTGCTGAACCAGAAGACATGGCGTCCCATATTCCCTGGCAACAGCTGACACCAGAGGAGCTGGCGTCCCGAGACTCCTGCATCACTGAGGGTGATGGCGTCTCACCTCCCAGCAATGCCACAACCTGAAGTGAGTCTCTCAGAGCGCATGGCCAGTGAGGGGCAATAAGTGACCCGACGGAGAGTCGGAGTATGTCCAGGAGTTCGAGAGACTCGCTTGGGTGCAGAGATATGAGAAGGATTAACTGCACCCCCCCCAACCCCCGGAGACCAGCCATGATGCCCACAACATGCAAACCACCAGACCTGACAGTGTGCACATTGAAAAACTGTTGAAAACATTAGGAAGCTTTTCGCTACGTTGAAACGTCTCATTTGTTGAGAATTTTCAGCACACTAATTGTGAATGGGATTTTGATGTGAACCTCACATCTCCACTGCCACTGGCTGCACATTCATGGACCCCTCTACTTCCAATGAGAAAGATTACCCAAAGCAGTCATTCCATTGACAAAAACATATGGGGCAGACAAATGTTTTCTCTACTGTTTCTTCTTGAGACCATACCTTCAATTTCAACTCTCCCACGCCTACCATATGACTGTTTTATTTTATACCTCTCATTGATATATTGGTTGCAAGACAGTTGTTGAAACATTTCCTGAAAGTTGCCTGTAACCCTGTGCATTCCCAAAGACTCATATTTTCAAGGGACATTTGAAACTGGAGCTGTGTCACCAAAAAAATGTCTGTGTGTTGCACATTAAACAATTGTGGACTTGTGCAGGTCAAATGGGCAAGTTTATTTAAAGGAGAGAAGGGAACGAAGCAACTGCTGGACAAGTGTTATCTTCCATGGGAACAAAGGATTACCATGTTCCCTATGACGTGTGCCCATATCAGGTGGCCTTTATACACCTTAGGTAATTTAACCTGCCAAAATGAGTGGGTTGGACAAGTTTTTCTACATCTCTTAAGCACCTTTTAAGATATTTTCATATTACAAAATGTTTTTTAGACTTTGTATTATCACATACATTAAAAATGCTGTCCATATCATTTACCAGATGATGAGTATCATGAGTACCCCTGCCATATCCAGAAGTACCGAGCCATTTCAGTCCTCACCGCCAGAATCATACAACCTTACTTCAACACCCAGTGAAGCGAAGGTTAGTGTTTTCTTATATCAAATACTAAAACAATTATAAAAGTATTTACATTTTTTGAATAATAAAGATCGGATGAAGAGGTAGAAAACCAGAGCAAATTATTGTGCAAGAGGTAACAATGTAGAAAACCATACAAATCCTTTTAAAATCAAGATACTTTATTAATAATTGATAAAAATAGTCAAATACGGTCCAGGCTTTTGGCACTATGTGTGAACACACAAATACCTATAGTAATGATACCACCAAGTAGGAGTGTAGGAAGTGGAAGCCTGATTAAGAGAGGTGTAATAGGCCCAAACTGGTTGAGGGGGTATACAATATTTACTTACCCTCCACTGAAACCTACCAACTAGCAGAGGTTAACACCCTAAGGTTAGTAGTGCCCCTGCTCTACGTCGGCTTTCCCTTGTGTGCTGTAACTGTCAATTATAGATGAGTAAAGTAGGGATATAGATGACCCTGACTCTAAACTTAATGTACATTGCCCTAGACAGATGGTATAATACATAATAGTGCATATAAGTTAACACACATCTCCCCAGCATGGACAACACATAATATTCAATAAAGGCCACTGATGTACTTATTAATATGAAGTCCTCATAGAGATCCCAACACGTTTCCCCCCCTCCACAAATGCCTGGGGGTTCATCAGGGGATTCTTTGTATAGGAGGATTAAAAATGTGCCTCCATAAACATGGCCACCAGTGCTGATTAAAACACCATCAGCAATGTAAACCAGCAGGAGTCTATATCATGATGAATGATGACCCTTCTAGCTGAAAGCAGGCTACGTGGTCTATGGTCTATTCCACTTCCTACACCCCTACGTGGTGGTACCACAACTATAGGTATTTGCGTGGTCACGGTGTACAAACACCTGGACCGTATTTGACTGTTTTTTTCAATTATTAATAAAGTATTTTAATTTTTGAGGGATTTGTATGGTTTTCTATTATAGAAAAATCTGAGAAGTAAATCTGAAAGAAGTAAAAGATGTAATCTGAGTTGATTGTGTGGTTCTTCTAGAAAACAAAGCATCTTTTCAAGGGGTGGCCCCATGCCGCACCTCTATTCTGCTGGCATCACCACTGGAACCTTCAGTAGTTTAAAAACTCTTCTCTAACTAACGCCATCAGTAGGTTTTGCAACAATAAGGTTGTGAAGGTCTTGAGATAGGTCACTGGTCTTACCTGTAGAGTTGTGCAGGGTGGTAGTCGTGGGTGAGAATTTGACTGCAGATTCTCTAGCACACTAAATACCTGGTCCTGTCTGGTGTGTGCACTATGGCTGTGTGGGATGGGAACTCATGTAGGCCGCATACTGCTGCTGTCGGCTTCCCAGGACCGGATGATGACTCACACTCACAAGGAGACCAACAGCTCACTTTAAACAACAACTCTTTACTGCGCGGTTCATTCTCTCTCATAATCACAAGTTCACATTCCTGATAGCGGTCACATATCTTCCAGCACATTACAGTTTTGCACAGCATTATCAGACACAGTTCAACTGTTCAACTTCCCTCTGGGTTGCTTGATGGTCACCTTCCCTTCCTTTTGACTCAATCCAGTCTCATTAGGGGTCCCATCATGACTGGAGTAAAGCTTTGCACTCTCGGGTGTTTAGAGGGAAACCGCTCAGTTGGTTGACTGCGTAAAATGCTGGTTAAGGTTAACCTGGTAATTTAATGGTTAAGGGTCCTGGCCACTAGAGTCCTGCACTAGTAGGGATATATCGTTACTTTGACAGTTAAGGGACCTCATTTCTAGGGTTCTGACTTCTGTTGTCTGGGGCTACTCCATTCAATGATTGGTCTCTAGTTCCAACACTGTCCACACCCTGTGTCTCTGTCAACATTCAAGGTTCACGCTATCTTGCCTACTGTCTCCTCTCCTTTGTTGCCATAAACCACCACTGTATGAGACCTTCTTGTCATACCTTCCTCCCATGCCTGGCTGAGTATAGTCTTCACTTTCGCTCACTAGGTCTTCACTGCCTCTTCTTCTAGAATGAACTGTCACTTTCTGTTTCAACTGCACCCTCCCAGTCTCGGCTAGTCCCAACACTTAACTACTTCTGACCATGTAGTCAGCAACTTCCTGAACAAGGGTAAAATAACACATAAAATACAGTACACCTTATTTATTGCATACCATTACTAACACTTATCACATTCTACATCACAATATATACAAAAGACCAAAGACATAATTCATACTGATCAACATAACAATACATTGACGTGATTGGAGTCTTCAGGGGCAGAAGCGTGACAGCCACAGTCCACCACTCTTATATACCCATGGTAATGAGAGACCTTTTTATAGGCCATCAGTTGAACTCGCTGATTTTATTTTTCACTGTCTCAGGATTGCTTTCTAATTACTGATAGATTTCAGCTGGTTTTATGACTTTCCATGGCTGTTTGCACCTCCTTTTTCTTCATGTGTTCAATACTTTTTCCCTGGGTCATTTCTCAATTTTACACATAACTTAATTTATGGACAGGTATGGTTTCATTTCTTTGCCAATGTGGGTTGGATGGGTTGTTACAGGCATCTGGTGAAAAATTCATGTCAGTAGGACCTTTAGAAATATATTTACTTGGAAAATTGGTGATGGTCAATACTTATTTCACTCGCTGTATGTACATATATGCTTATAATCATATTTGACACAAAGTTAAAAAATATATATAATTCACAAGTGCATATTGTTTTATAGGGCCACTGTAGATGTATAAGTCTTCATTATCTGGATGTATTTGTCCTCTTCTCTTAGATTCTGGCAATGCAGCAGGCTCTAAGAAAAAAGTTTAATATGGACACAGATATGGCAGGCGAGTATGCTACTTTAAGTCTAAAACTTTACTATATGTCAAACTTTTTTTTTTAAGTATCCAAAGTCAGGAACCTACTTTTCAAGAAAAAGTACTGTAACAGATGAAAGTATCACTTCATTCCACTATCTGAGCATTTTAGGGAAAAGGGACATTACATTCGACTCGTCTTACAAATACAAAATACAGGCCCTCATCTGGCTTTCTTGATGAAAAACGAAACGTTATGACTCTGATGTAGAGGATGAAAAAATGAAAGTGCAACAATGAAAAATTGAATGTGGAAGAAAGGGTTTTAAAAAAAAAAACATTTTAAACAAAAAAAATCATGTATTCTTGAATTTCATTTTCCAATATGCTTTAGCAGCTGATGAACAGGCAAAGTTCCTCTCCCCATAATAATTCAGTGCGTGTCTTCCTGCACTCCCAGATAAAGAAGACTCCTGACCTAAGGTTTATACTCTGATGTTAAACATTAGTAATAAACTAACTGGATGAGTTGACCTGAATGTCTTTAATTAACCTCCCTATAATGTTGTGATTTCATAGAAGCTTATCTGAATATGATTACTGATGTTCCTCTCATCTGAATCATTCTTCTTTATTTTTTTTTTATGAGAAACGTAGTGAAAATGTATGAGTACATTTTTATAGTTATAAACTATATCTACTACACCAAGGCTCATGTTTGCTTGGCGCCTTGCCTGTCTTTTAATCCTGGTTTCCAACAATGACATGGCTTAGCTTTCACATGTACCTAGACCTAGGTCTCAGAGCGGGGAAGAACAAGGTCCAGCCTATACTTTGCTTTAATAAAAAAAATAATTTGAGAAAGAATAACAAATTACATGCCCTTGAAAGTCTTAAGACATACAGAGATGAGGTTGTGGAATTTAAGGTCCCATCAGAAATGAGGTCACTTTGTTGGAGGGTGAACTTATACAATTTTGAATAAACTAAGTAGCTAACGTTCTTTACATTAATTATTATTATTAATAATATTTTTTAAAGTACCATTAATCACATGGTGCTGTCCATGTGAAAAGGGTCCATAATTATTACATACATAAATTAAACAAACTTACATACTGATACAGAGCGGGAGAGGACCCTACCCTCACGGGCTTATAATCTACAGGGTGATGGGGAAGTAGACAGTTCATTGGGGGGTTGCAGCAGCTGCGGTGGTTGTATGGTGAGAGCCGGGTCATTGCAGGCTGTACGCTTTCCTGAATGATTTTTCAGGTTTCATCTGAAGGTTCCAAATGCGGGCAACAATGTATTGAGGCACTGAATTCCAGAGAATTGTGGATGCTCAGGATTAATCATAGGAATCATAGAGGCAATTGGGTGAGCAACGTACAAGAGCAGAGGAGAGAAGAAGGTCTTTTGAGGACTGGAGATTGTGTGGTGAGGTATCGGGAGCTTAGTTTGGAGGAGACAGATAATGGACAGCCTTGTAAATCATTTTTAGTAGTTTACACTGGATTTGCTGAGGGATTGGAAGCCAGTCAAAGGATTGTCAAAGGGAAGAGGCAGAGGAGTAACAAGGGGAGAAGTGGATTAATTGGGCATTGGATTTAAGGATAGACTTAAGAGATTGTGAGTTTGTTAATTGGGAGGTCACAAAAAGAAAAAAATGTGTCATATATATTGTGATCAATATATCTAGTATGGAGTTGTTGAGAGAAACAGGGCAAGGTTTAAGTTTGGTTTTGGCCACATGGGTTTTAGAAAGTGTGATGAAATTGAGGATATGGCTTAAAGACACTCTAGGAGAAAGGACATCAAAGTCAGAGAGGTAGATCTGGGTGTCATCAGCATATAGTGAAAGCCATGGGACTTAGGCTAGTTTCACACTTGCGTTGAACAGTATCCGTTGCATTGCGTTGTGTGACGGATGCAACGGATGTGTTGCATATAGTGGCACAACGGATGCAACGGAGACTGCAAAACAACGGAATCCATTTTGATTTTTTTTTTTTTTACAGTTTACCGGCGGCAGACTATTGTGAACGATCAGCTGATCGCTCACAGCAGCCGGCCGCCGGGTGATCAGCTAATCGCTCCCAGTAGCCGGCCGCAGGGTGATCAGCTGATCGCTCCCCGTAGCCGGCCGCCGGGTGATCAGCTGATCGCTCCCAGTAGCCGACCACCGGGTGATCAGCTGATCGCTCCCAGTAGCCGGCCGCAGGGTGATCAGCTGATCGCTCCCCGTAGCCGGCCGCCGGGTGATCAGCTGATCGCTCCCAGTAGCCGACCACCGGGTGATCAGCTGATCGCTCCCAGTAGCCGGCCGCCGGGTGATCAGCTGATCGCTCGGCCGCCGAGAATGTGTGCGGGGGGCGGAGTGAGGAGTGGGTGGAGACGAGCGGGGCCATGGCGCTGAGGACAGGTGAGTGTGCGTGTGTGTATGTATGTGTGTGTGTATGTACATACATGCGGAGTGGAGTGTGGGAGGGAGCGGAGCCAAGCGGGGAAGTGTCGGGCTCCCTGCACACGTAGCGAGGGTAAATATCGGCAAAGCACTTTGCTTGGTTACCCGATATTTACCTTGGTTAAGGGTGCAGGGAGCCAGAGAGGGCATGCGCAGTGAAATCCAACGGATTGCGCTGCTCAAAAAAACGTTACATACTGCGTTCCTCCCGCCCGGCGCAGCGTCAAAATAACGATGCTGCGTCGTCCAGCGGATGCAAAGTGGACACTTGCGTTACAGTGCGTCGTCCATACAAGTCTATGGAGAATAGCACAGTGCCTTAATGGACTGCGCTATTCTCCATAGTGACGGACTCCGCTGAACGCAAGTGTGAAAGTACCCTTAATGAGTTGAGGGTTGGAGGAGGAGGTAGCAAGGGAATGGGATACACTAAATGTGCAGTGCAGCAAAGTAACCTGTATGAGAAAGTGTCAACCATGTTTCTGTGAAGCCCAGAAATTATAGGTTACAACATGTAAAAAGGTTATGAATAACACGTTCTATCATGCTCCAGAGAAAGCGGTTGCCGTACCGGGGGTGAACAGAATGGTTTTGAGGTTGCAAGGATTTCTATTAACTGAGGGAGTGATAAGAAAGAAAATTAATAGTAGGTAATAGCTGAGGTGGACCAGTATTGGGAGATATATCACCAGCACTGAGGAGAAGCAGAGGTGGTGAGATGAGGTGAGAGAAGGAGAGTGCAAGGGATCTAAGTAAGGTATAGGAGGGTTTGCAGATGAGGTCAGGTGAGAAGAAGAGATAAATACTTGTTTTCAGGGTGTTGTATGGTTTTTCGGGAGAGTAAGGTCTATGGGAACAATAACTGTGAGGACATATATAAGCATTGTGGAATAATAAAAAAGAGATGGTGCAGTTAGTAATAAGTTGTTTCTCTTACCTTTTTGTTCACTTCTGCTACATTTCAGATATAATTCTAAAATCCATTTACTTTACGTAGATATATTGTTGTTTATGCATTAATTGCAGAATACTGTTGCATTGTGCTTGTATATATACTGTGTGTGTGTGTGTGTGTGTGTGTGTGTGTGTTAGGTTACAGTTAGGTCCAGAAATATTTGGACAGTGACACAAGTTTTGTTATTTTAGCTATTTACAAAAACATGTTCAGAAATACAATTATATATATAATATGGGCTGAAAGTGCACACTCCCAGCTGCAATATGAGAGTTTTCACATCCAAATCGGAAAAAGGGTTTAGGAGTCATAGCTCTGTAATGCATAGCTTCCTCTTTTTCAAGGGACCAAAAGTAATTGGACAAGGGACTCTAAGGGCTGCAATTAACTCTGAAGGTGTCTCCCTCGTTAACCTGTAATCAATGAAGTAGTTAAAAGGTCTGGGGTTGATTACAGGTGTGTGGTTTTGCATTTGGAAGCTGTTGCTGTGACCAGACAACATGCGGTCTAAGGAACTCTCAATTGAGGTGAAGCAGAACATCCTGAGGCTGAAAAAAAAGAAAAAATCCATCAGAGAGATAGCAGACATGCTTGGAGTAGCAAAATCAACAGTCGGGTACATTCTGAGAAAAAAGGAATTGACTGGTGAGCTTGGGAACTCAAAAAGGCCTGGGCGTCCACGGATGACAACAGTGGTGGATGATCGCCGCATACTTTCTTTGGTGAAGAAGAACCCGTTCACAACATCAATTGAAGTTCAGAACACTCTCAGTGAAGTAGGTGTATCTGTCTCTAAGTTAAAAGTAAAGAGAAGACTCCATGAAAGTAAATACAAAGGGTTCACATCTAGATGCAAACCATTCATCAATTCCAAAAATAGACAGGCCAGAGTTACATTTGCTGAAAAACACCTCATGAAGCCAGCTCAGTTCTGGAAAAGTATTCTATGGACAGATGAGACCAAGATCAACCTGTACCAGAATGATGGGAAGAAAAAAGTTTGGAGAAGAAAGGGAACGGCACATGATCCAAGGCACACCACATCCTCTGTAAAACATGGTGGAGGCAACGTGATGGCATGGGTATGCATGGCTTTCAATGGCACTGGGTCACTTGTGTTTATTGATGACATAACAGCAGACAAGAGTAGCCGGATGAATTCTGCAGTGTACCGGGATATACTTTCAGCCCAGATTCAGCCAAATGCCGCAAAGTTGATCGGACGGCGCTTCATAGTACAGATGGACAATGACCCCAAGCATACAGCCAAAGCTACCCAGGAGTTCATGAGTGCAAAAAAGTGGAACATTCTGCAATGGCCAAGTCAATCACCAGATCTTAACCCAATTGAGCATGCATTTCACTTGCTCAAATCCAGACTTAAGATGGAAAGACCCACAAACAAGCAAGACCTGAAGGCTGCGGCTGTAAAGGCCTGGCAAAGCATTAAGAAGGAGGAAACCCAGCGTTTGGTGATGTCCATGGGTTCCAGACTTAAGGCAGTGATTGCCTCCAAAGGATTCGCAACAAAATATTGAAAATAAAAATATGTTGTTTGGGTTTGGTTTATTTGTCCAATTACTTTTGACCTCCTAAAATGTGGAGTGTTTGTAAAGAAATGTGTACAATTCCTACAATTTCTATCAGATATTTTTGTTCAAACCTTCAAATTAAACGTTACAATCTGCACTTGAATTCTGTTGTAGAGGTTTAATTTCAAATCCAATGTGGTGGCATGCAGAGCCCAACTCGCGAAAATTGTGTCACTGTCCAAATATTTATGGACCTAACTGTGTATGTATATATATATATATATATATATATATATATATATATATATAATTGCCTTATTCTGTCTGTCTGTCTGTCTGTCTTGCTCCAAAATTCTGTCCTTACCGCGACAAGCGTCTCATTGGCTGCTCGCCTCAGCTCCGCCCCCCCCCCGCATGGATTGGCCGCTCGCCCAGGCTCCTCCCCCCACACTGATTGGCCTCTCGCCCCGGCCCCCAGCACGCATTGGCAACTCGGCCACGCCCCGCCCCCCTCACGCATTGCACGCTCGCTCTGGCCCCGCACGCATTCCCCGAACAGACACGGAGCCCCGACTACCAGGTGAGTGCTGTATCCCCGGGAGCCCACATCAGCATACGCCGCCAACCCAGCCGACACATACCCTCGCATTGCTGGGGTTGCCGGCGTACGCTGGTGTGGGTTCCTGTGCGAGCGGGGGACGGGGGACGCTGGTAACCATGGTACACATCGAGTAATATTGTGTAGCATGGTTACCAGCGTACACCGGCTCCCAGGTGAGCACATCAAGGTCCTGCAGCGGAGAATCACACACACACGCACACACATAAGAACAGACACACACACACACATCAGATCACACTCACTCTCACACACACCTCACACACACATCAGATCGCATCCACACACTCACAACATCCAGTGATACCGCTTGCTTCTCGGCGGCGATACTGTGCGTGCAGTGACCTTCCAGGACCTGCCGGAGGATCACATGGCCAGAAGCATGTGGTAACTCCGGATGTTGTGAGTGTGAGCGCGTATGTGCAATATCGTCAATGTATGTGTGCGTGTATGTAATCGGGTGTGTGCGTGTCGGCAGAAGGCAGAGGAGCACTGCGTGCAGCACAGCTGCTGGGACCGCACACCGGAGGGCACAGGCAGAAGTGGGGTGTGAGTCTATGCGATCAGATGTGTGCGTGTATACTGTCTGATGTGTGACTGTGGAGCACGATGGGGGGTGCACAGCATGGGGGATGGAGCATGATGGGGAGTGCGCAGCATGGGGGATGGAACACGATGGGGAGTGCGCAGCATGAGGGATGGAGCACGATGGGGGGTGCGCAGCATGGGGCATGGAGCACGATGGGGAGTGCGCAGCATGGGGGATGGAGCACGATGGGGGGGTGCGCAGCATGGGGGATGGAGCACGATGGGGAGTGCGCAGCATGGGGGATGGAGCACGTTTGGGAGTGCGCAGCATGGGGGATGGGGCACAATGGGGAGTGCGCAGCATGGGGGATGGAGCACGTTTGGGAGTGCGCAGCATGGGGGATGGAGCACGTTTGGGAGTGCGCAGCATGGGGGATGGAGCACGATGAGGAGTGCGCAGCATGGGGGATGGAGCACGATGAGGAGTGCGCAGCATGGGGGATGGAGCACGTTTGGGAGTGCGCAGCATGGGGGATGGAGCACGATGGGAAGTGCGCAGCATGGGGGATGGAGCACGATGGGAGGTGCGCAGCATGGGGGATGGAGCACGATGGGGGGTGCGCAGCATGGGGGATGGAGCACGATGGGGGGTGCGCAGCATGGGGGGTGGAGCACGTTTGGGAGTGCGCAGCATGGGGGATGGAGCACGTTTGGGAGTGCGCAGCATGGGGGATGGAGCACGATGGGGAGTGCGCAGCATGGGGGATGGAGCACGATGGGGAATACGCAGCATGGGGGATGGAGCACGATGGGGAGTGCGCAGCATGGGGGATGGAGAACGATGGGAGGTGTGCAGCATGGGGGATGGAGCACGAGGGGGGGTGCGCAGCATTGGGGACGGAGCACGATGGGGGGTGCGCAGCATGGGGGATGGAGCACGATGGGGGGTGCGCAGCATGGGGGATGGAGCACGATGGGGGGTGCACACCTCCCCCCAAAACACCCAAACACACACACACACACGCGCGCACGCACTGCACAACACACCACACACACACTGGGAACCACAAACACCGCCCTACACAGACACCCACACACACAGACAACGCCGCACACACACAACACCCAACACACAAACACCGCGGCACACACAAATATACGCACATACCGCACAACACACACATTGCACAAAACATACCTCCCCCCAAAACACACACACACCCCACACCCACACAAATGCGCAACACACACAACGCTATAGACACACAGCGCTCCACAAATAACGCAACACACACAACGCAACACACAAACAACATCGCTCTCACCCCCCACCACACCCAGACAACACCCAGAACATGTACAGCGCCCTACACAAACACTTGGTAACTACACACAACAACATCTATATATATATATATATATATATATATATATATATATAACAAAAATCATACATTAACTACACAATACGTAAATTCTAGAATACCCGATGCGTAGAATCGGGCCACCTTCTAGTATATTATATATATAAATATATATATATATATATACAACATAGATGTGAAGCACTTCTAAAAAACTGTGGTTATACAATTAAATAAATTAAATATTATGTTAGTAATTCACAGGAATGCTAAATCCTAAATAAAAAGAGGACAGAGTCTGAGTATGTAAAGACAAATGCAAATACTGCTATTTTTGGAACGGCCCAATGTTCAGTTTTTGATATTTTCTGTAAAGTAGTAAAAAATTATATAAATTTCTCTGCATGTTTTGATTTAGAACTCAATGTGCAACGTTACCAATGAACGGGAATAAAAATTATTCTAAAGATTTGGGGCTTAAGGGCGGCGTCACACGTTACGATATATCGGGCGATATGTCGTCGGGGTCACGGATTCCGTGACGCACATCCGGCATCGTTAGAGATATCGTAGCGTGTGACAGATACGAACGACTGTGAACGAGCAAAAATACTCACCTTATCGTTGCTCGTTGACATGTCATTCATTTTCAAAATGTCGGTCCTCCTTCTGTGCTCCAGTTGTTCATCGTTCCCGAGGCAGCACACATCGCTCCGTGTGACAGCCTGGGAACGACGAACACATCTTACCTGCATCCCGCCGGCAATGCGGAAGGAAGGAGGTGGGCGGGATGTCACGTCCCGCTCATTATTATTATTATTTATTATTATGGCGCCATTTATTCCATGGCGCTTTACAAGTGCGAGAGGGTATATCATCTCCGCCCCTCTGCTTTTATTGGCTGCCCACTGTGTAACGTCGTTGTGATGCCGAACGTCCCTCCCCCTTCAGGAAGAGGATGTTCACCGCCCACAGCGACGTCGTTCGGGAGGTAAGTGCGTGTGACAGGGGGTTAACGACTTTGTGCGCCACGGGCAACTAATTGCCCGTGACGCACAAACGACGGGGGCGGGTACGATCGCACGATAGATTGTACCGTGTGACGCCGTCCTTACTCATGTATTTGTACACACTGCTCTTATTTTGAACACAACTGTATCCTATAGAAATATTATGTATTCTTAATACCGCTCTTATATCTGGTTTTTACACAGATGGTTCCTCAGAGCGTAAAGCATTGTACCACGGCTCCCTGACACAGCGCAATCCAAATGGGAAGAACAGAAGTCTGGACCGTGTCTTTGCTGTAAGAATCATAGATTAATTAATTTGGGGAGAGAAAGAAGTGTTAAAACTTTAGATATACTGGCTAGAAAATTGTCAATTTTACTTTTGTATTATACTAGTACATATTAGACATCATAACACAAGAGTATAACAGTCCAATTCATTAATCAGCCTCTGTTAATGGAATATTGAACCCCTATGTGAAAGTGAACTGATGAATTGTGCGGATGCCTGGAGGTTGGGTGATCGGTTATGTAATACACAAAACAAGAGTCATTATATCGCACTTGTGTCATTACAACGTACTTGTCTTGCAGAAACCTGTTCTCAGCCAAAGATGAAACAAAGATCAAAGCCTTCTTCAAATGCAGTGGCTTCTTCTGCTTTATTAACACTTGGAGGATTAAGTCCCAGCAGCAGCAAACTTTATGCACTCAGACATGACTTCTATCAGTGCCTGGAAGTAGAATATTCACTGCCCACTAATTATCGTTATAATGGTGTTATATGGAAAAAGATAAACCCATTATAGTATTGTTCTCTACGTCTGACAAAACTGACCAATTCTGCAAAATAAAACACACACTTTATCATATTCTGATTTTAAACCATAATGTAAAATGGTGAACATGAACTCCACCTATATATGGAAGAAAATAGGTACATGTACTGTATATAAAGAAAAAGTAAATGAGTGAAACGGGATGTGGAGGATTGAACTAAAGGGGGCTTTACACGCTGCGACATCGCTAATGCGGAGTCGTTGGGGTCACGGAATTTGTGACGCACATCCGGCCGCATTAGCGATGTTGCTGCATGTGACACCGATGAACAATTTTGCATCGTTGCAAAAACGTGCAAAATCGCTCATTGGTGACATGGGGGTCCATTCTCGATTATCGTTACTGCAGCAGTAACGATGTAGTTCGTCGCTCCTGCGGCAGCACACATCGCTATGTGTGACGCCGCAGGAACGAGGAACCTCTCCTTACCTGCCTCCTGGCCGCTATGAGGGAGGAAGGAGGTGGGCGGGATGTTCCGGCCACTCATCTCCGCCCCTCCGCTTCAATTGGGCGGCCGCTCAGTGACGTCGCTGTGACGCCGCACGGACCGCCCCCTTAGAAAGGAGGCGGTTCGCCGGTCACAGCGACGTCGCCGGGCAGGTAAGTATGTGTGACGGGTCTGCGCGATGTTGTGCGGCACGGGCAGCGATTTGCCCATGTCGCACAACAGATGGGGGCGGGTACCCACGCTAGCGATATCGGGACCGATATCGCAGTGTGTAAAGTAGCCTTAAGAATAGGTCATAGATATAAGATCAGTAAGGGACCTATAACCGCCAACCCCACCAATCGGCTGAAAATAGCTCTAGCCTTGGCTGGTTTTACAGGGAACCTGTCAGGTGCTCTATGCCCTGCAACCAAGCAGCATTCACACCTGTATGCACAAATTCCCTGCCTAACCAGCCCTGTATAATGCTATTCACTAATATGAATGTTTCAAAATCTACTTATAAACCTCTTTTTACCTATGCTAACTAGGCCTGTGACTAGACGCAGGGGCGTTAGTTCCCCTGACTAGTCGCCATCTTTTTCCATGTTATGACGCCCCTGTGGCATCAGCGGCAGCTCCTGGAAATCTCGCTCATGCATCCGGCTCATTTTGGTCACATCAGTGCGCCTTTGAAGCTGCGTGTATGTTTCTCAACTTCATTAGGCGCATTGTGCATGACCGGCACTTCAGAAGACATTTATGTGAGCCGTCCTCTGAGCTTCTGGTCAAGCCCAGTTTGCTTAATGAAGCCGGGAAGCGTACACACAACTTCTGAGGTGCACTGCTGCTGCCAAAATAAGCCGCATCAATGCGCAAGATTTCTGAGAGCTGGCGGTGACTGGGAATTCATGTTGTTATGCTCACAAGGGCGTGATAACATGGAAAAATGGCCGACTAGTCAGGGGAACTAATGCACCTGCCACTAGTCATAGCCTAATTAGTATGGGGAAAGCGAGGTTTATAAGTCATTTTTTAAACATTCATCATAGTGAATAGCATTATAAAGGGAAGGTTAGGGAGGGAATTTGGGTATGAGGTTTGAGGGCATAGGCAAGGCATAGACCTGACAAGTTCCCTTTAAGTGATGTACGGGTCAGTGCACAGCAGCCTTTTAAATTGCTGAGTGACGTCTACAAAGTTCTGCAGTTTCTCTTATTCAAAAGAATAAAGGTGTAAAACTTGGCAGTGGCCACTAAGCAATGTACCGTGCTGTTGTGTTCCGCCCCGATTGGGAGTAGTGTGAGGTGTCGGACCCCACCTATCTCATATTGATGACCTATCCCACAAATAGGTTATCAGTAGTTCAGTTCTGGACAAGCTATTTAATACAAAAGAAGAGAAGCATAAATTGATAGATATCAGCATGTAAATAATATATAGCCAAAATTGTGGTAAGATGAGCGTTCACAATTAGTTACTAGTTGGAACATTCACCATTTTCCATGCACAAATAGAAAATAGTTGTATAACACTTATTTTTGGGCTATTGCATGTTCTTTCCCGGGCTCTAGTGAAAAGAACCAAAGAAAACCACGTTACATTTTGTCTATTGCTTTATGTCTAAATTTTCTAAATTTGCATTGCATCTGTGTAGCATTCTTTGTGTTCTCTGGCTCCAGGGATATCATTGTCTTGTGACCAAAAGATAACTTATAAGTTTTATAAATGTAGTTAGGAAAAACAATATTAATCTATGTTCTCCTCAAACCAAAGTGGTTATAAATAAAATGAGGCCTTAAGTAAGAAAAGTATAGCCACTAACGATGAGCGAGCGTGTTCACCACTGCTAGATACTCAATCGAGCATCGAGGTGCTCGGATACGCTCGGTGCTCGGCTGAGAAACGCGGGTGCTCTGATGTGTCGTACATGAAACAAGAACACAAAGAACCGGCTCCCATCAATAAATGATGAGAGCCAGCACCCCAGTGACGGCCAGTTGCAGTCACTGAATGGCTTACTCAGGGAGTAAAAAGAATGTTTTCGGAGGTATTGTGTGAAGAAAAAACACCCTCCCCCCAAAAATGCTCTGTTTATGGCTGGCTGTATGTGGGCGGAGAGACAAACTGCCCAATCATTGACTTCCATTATACCCGTTACTCGAATTGAGTCCTTTTCAGAGCGTATGACCTTCTCAACTCAAGTAACAAGCATCCGAGTATTTGAGTGCTCGCCATCACTAATAGCCACCTCTTATTGCAATTTATACATTCTTACTTATAATGTCAACAACATAACATACCGCCATGTAGTAATGGGATAATACTGTAATTAATAGCACAAATAATAATATGCACAAATAATATGCAGTATACAAAAAAGACTACACTAATAGAGCCATGTCATAATCACTGCCATCTTGGTTTAGAGGTCTTCAAAAACAGAATTGGTACAACAGTCCTGCTTCCCTGACCATTGTAGGAGAAGGCATACTAAGGCCTCCGCCACACATCCGTGAAAACCACGTCCGTGTAAAACGGGCCGTTTTTCGGGTCCGTTTTCCGTTTTTTAGGTCCGTTTTTATAGTATGTGTGGCCTGCGTGTGTATCCCGTATGCTAGCCGTATGTGCGTGTGGAATGTCCGTGTGTGTGTGAGTGAAATAACTGACGTGTGTGTGTTGTCCGTGTGAAATGTACGTGTGTGATGCAAAATGTCGTTACTACATGTCGGAAGACAGAGTAGCGGGATGAGAATGAACTCGGGTGAACTTCACCCGACTTCATTGTCATGCCGCGGCTCTGTCTTTGTGCCGTGTACTGATTAGCGGTCACCTGTGGAGGATTCACCGGTGACCGCTAATCCCCCGAGTGACTGAAGTGTCCCCCCCCTCTCTCATACTCACCGATCCCCGATCAACGGCGCTGCACAGCATTCACACTGCTCTGGCGGCTTTTTCTAATTTGAAAAAGCCGGCCGCTCATTAAACAATCTCGTATTCCCTGCTTTCCCCGCCCACCGGCGCCTGAGATTGGTTGCAGTGAGACACGCCCACCACGCTGAGTGACAGGTGTCTCACTGCACCCAATCACAGCAGCCGGTGGGCGTGTCTATACTGTGCAGTAAAATAAATAAATAAATAATTAAAAAAACCGGCGTGCGGTCCCCCCCATTTTAATACCAGCAAGATAAAGCCATACGGCTGAAGGCTGGTATTCTCAGGATGGGGAGCTCGACGTTATGGGGAGCCCCCCACCCTAAAAATATCAGTCAGCAGCCGCCCAGAATTGCCGCATACATTATATGCGACAGTTCTGGGACTGTACCCGGCTCTTCCCGATTTGCCCTGGTGCGTTGGCAAATCGGGGTAATAAGGAGTTATTGGCAGCCCATAGCTGCCACTAAATTCTAGATTAATCATGTCAGGCGTTTCCCCGAGATACCTTCCATGATTAATCTGTAAATTACAGTAAAAAAACACACATACACCTGAAAAAATCATTTATTAGAAATAAAAAACATAAACAAATTCCCTCATTACCAATTTATTAACCCCGACAAAGCCCTCCATGTCCGGCGTAATCCACGGACCTCCAGCGTCGCTTCCAGCTCTGCTGCATGGAGGTGACAGGAGCAGCAGAATACACCACCGCTCCGGTCACCTCCATGCAGCTAATGAGATGAGTAGCGCGATCAGCTGCTGTCAGTCAGGTAACTCGCGGCCACCGCTGGATCCAGCGGTGGCCGCGGGTAACCTCAGTGACTGCTCAGCTGATCGCGCTACTCATCTCATTAGCTGCGTGGAGGTGACCGGAGCGGTGTATTCTGCTGCTCCTGTCACCTCCATGCAGCAGAGCTGGAAGTGACGCTGGAGGTCCGTGGATTACGCCGGACATGGAGGGCTTTGTCGGGGTTAATAAATTGGTAATGAGGGAATTTGTTTGTGTTTTTTATTTCTAATAAATGATTTTTTTCAGGTGTGTGTGTGTGTGTTTTTTTACTGTCACTTACAGATTAATCATGGAAGGTATCTCGGGGAGACGCCTGACATGATTAATCTAGGATTTAGTGGCAGCTATGGGCTGCCAATAACTCCTTATTACCCCGATTTGCCAACGCACCAGGGCAAATCGGGAAGAGCCGGGTACAGTCCCAGAACTGTCGCATATAATGTATGCGGCAATTCTGGGCGGCTGCTGACTGATATTTTTAGGGTGGGGGGCTCCCCATATCGTCGAGCTCCCCATCCTGAGAATACCAGCCTTCAGCCGTATGGCTTTATCTGGCTGGTATTAAAATGGGGGGGACCGCACGCTGGTTTTTTTAATTATTTATTTATTTATTTCACTGCACAGTATAGACACGCCCACCGGCTGCTGTGATTGGGTACAGTTAGACAGCTGTCACTCAGCGTGGTGGGCGTGTGTGACTGCAACCAATCACAGGCGCCGGTGGGCGGGTAAAGCAGGGAATACGAGATTGATTAATGGGCGGCCGGCTTTTTCAAAATAGTAAAAGCCGCCGGAGTTTTTATAACAGCTGTGCAGCGCCGCGCCGGAGATCGGGGAACGGTAAGTATGAGAGAGGGGGGGGAACTGACCGACAGACAGCTAGAGGGACAGATAAGACAGAGAGACCGACCGACAGACATAGAGACCGACCGACGGACTGAGGGAGAGAACGAAACAGAAAAAGAAAAAATACCGACATCACATGAAAAAAGCACAAAACGTACAGGGAGCAAACAGAGATGCGTCCGTGTCACTCGGATGTGCGCACAGACCCATTGACTTTCATTGGGCCCGTGCTGCATGTTGCATGCAGAAAACGGACATGCTGGCGTGAGACACGGACCAAAAAACGCATCACGGAGACGGACTCACGGACATAACCAAAAACGCAATTGTAACCGCAGAGATATAGTAACATTGGTGCACGTTTGGCCGTGTCTCCAGTATACACGGAAACGGACCAAACACGCACGTGTTTCACGGATGTGTGTTTCAGGCCTAACAAGAAGTTCTAAAAAAACATTACATATGGATTGTCACAACTGCTCCCTATGTGTATCTAATATATGTCATGAAATTCAAGAGTGATTTGTCCTTGAGGTTCCCGCTGGAGCGCATTTTTGTTTGGTTAATGTATGGTTTATATTGTGAATAACTAATTAAAAAAAGAAAAATTAAAATGTTAACATGGTGTGTTATTTCCTATACATACAATATATTCCTCATATTGACACAAAACATTGATCAGTAGCGGTCAATTACTGTTTGCCTGATGAATAAGAAGAATTATTAATGTATTATTCTTGCTTATAAAGTGCCACCACAGTCCGCAGCACTCTACAGACATCATCGTCACTGTATCCACTGGGATTCACAATGTAAATGTCAAGCTACCACTATGGCGCACAGGGACTAAGGTAGGAAAAAAGCTCCTTAATGCAGTTAGATACAAGTACAGCAGAGGTCGCTAACACAAGAGCAGGGATAGTGATCAGTCAGGGTCAATGCCAGGATGTCATGTCTGTACCGAGGGGAAAACAAGCCAAAGTAAAGAACAGAGCTGAGGTTGGATACTGGAAGAGCAAGGGAGGGAGGAGAAGACATGGAACTTTGCCTGGAATCCGTAGGACCGGGAGGTTCGGAGGACAGATTGGGAATGAGGAACGGAGGTCAGGTCAGGCAGGAGGGACGAAGGTTAGGTCGGGCAAGAGGGACGGAGATCAAGACGAACAGTACCAGGTAGCAGGACAATAAACAGAGAACTTCTCAGAGGAACAGTAGAAGTAGATGTAGAGGATGCCCCATTCTCATCTAAGCAGGCGTAGGTGTGAAAGGTTAGTAGACCATGAGGAAGGCCATGAGCAGATTGCGCGATACTATCAAGATAACGTTGGAGAAGACCCTACTGGACCTATCTAGGTTTGCACAAGATCTATCTTCCTACAGAACGTTCCTGAATCAGTCTCCATGGCTTCAAGATCAAGCAGAAGGCCGTAAAAAATAATAATAATAAGACTACCCATTAGGCTGGGGTTTTTTTGTACTGAATAATCTCAAATTTGAGAACCTGTTTTGGCGCTGCAGTCCAACCAATCCCTTAAATGGGTCCAGTCACAAGAACTAGATTCATGCTGCCAAAGCACAGGTAGCATGGATCAGATCCTGGCTGCATGATTGCATCCAGGTATATTTTATGCTGAAACATTTCAGCATGTATAGTTTGAAATGCTATCCAGGGACTCACTAGTCTCATGTTGACCCTGGCCACATTCTCCCCACCCTGCTTCAGGTGATTGATTGGGGTCTCCCATATGTGTACACAGGGAGAGACTTGTCAGTCAACTACATCAGGATGGGGTAAAGCCAGTCGGCATCCACATGTCTCTCCTTATAGGTGCCCTATGTTTTCACTGAAACACTGCGGAATTTCAAAGTAAAACATACCTGAATCAGGCTCTGATTCATGCTGCTGATGGTTTGGGCAGCATGATTCTATCGACAGGTTAGGGTATGGGTTCAGATAGAGCTACAGAGGAGTAAAAAGCATCCAGTTTCTCTCGCATCGGAAACTATGCGCAAGTGGAACCAAGGCCTAACTCCCAAATTTCTGAAGGTAGCGAGCATATCTAGCACCAATTCTTCATAATTGTATGCCCTGTGATTACCCAAGTAGTTCTTTACAACAATGACAAAACTCTTCTAGGCCAAAGCCTCAAAGTCATTCGTGTATGTGTTAAAATTGGAAAAGTTCATGAGTTTACGAATATGATGATCATCAAAGATTCTAGATTTTAGTGTTTCCATGCTCAGTCCATGGAGTGGTCTACAAATGTACGTGAAGTAATTACCCGATTTGTCCAAAGCCCTAACAAATTACTTCATTAATCCAAGCTTAATATGAAGCGGTAGCAGAATTAGTTTGTCCTTGTCCACCAGCGGTTTGGTAATGATACTGTATTTGCAGTGCTAACAATCATTTTTTCGCTTGTAGGCCATGACACTTTTGTCCAATGATCTTGCTTTGCCCTGCTATCCCAGAGGCACATGAAGAATGGGAAGTTTGTGTATCCAGATTGTTGTCCAAGAAAGAAGTTCACCACCTTCAGATCAACACAAATTGACCACTGATGTTCATAACAGATTTTCTGTAAATTTTACAGTTTCACATTCTTCTTAAAGTTTTGTTGAGTGAATAACAGAAGGAGATGCATAACGGTTACCATTGTGCAAGAGATCACATTTTAAGCTTTCAATGGAGCTGTCTATAAAAAGCCGCAAGTCTTCTGGTCGATATTCTGTTAGTTCCTTTTCAAGTACAATTCCTGGGATATCATTGCAGTATACAAGTTCTTCCTTTTGGTTGAAATATGGGAGAAACCTCCCTCCCCTTTTTGATAGACTGTAATTTTAACTTCTGCATTTCTAAAATTTTGTTTATTAAGTCTGGAAGCTAAAGTTTCAGATGCTTGCTTGGCCAGATTTTGTCTCAAATCAGATAATTGAGGGTTTTTTTGCTTTATTGTTGAGGCTTCTAAGAGTTCCCTCAAATTCACTTCCACTGCTACTACCGGCCATACACTCCAATCCCTGCCTCTCTTCAGAGTCTCAATACTGGAGAGAACAATAGGGGTGTATGCCGCGCTGTTGCCAGAATGACAAAATGTTGATTACATCAATATCTTTTTTTTATTCAGGTCTATGCATTTCGGAGAAACTCAGTCTCCTTCATCAGGACAACAGAAAAATCAACAATCTATGGTTGTATACAGTGTGTCCACTCATATCCTGTCCCCCACCATTAACTTGAGAACGGCGGCAGCTATAGGCATAGAAGTGGTGTCTAGGTATAGTAAAGTAGCCATCTGCTACGCAATGAAACCACCTATAGCGCCACATGGTGGAAAACAACGGAGTTAGCATTTTTATTTCGAAAACGGAAACGAGATAGAGAAAAAAAATGAAATACAAAGTTGTAGGGCATCATCAATTCAATACGAATCGACACCTTGCATACAGAAATGCTATGATTAGAACGAGTAAAACTCACAAGGCTGCAGACGTGAAGCGATACGTCATGGAGACCTTCCTACAAGTCATTGGGTATGGTGGCTTCGTGGAGTGGCCTCCACGTTCACCTGACCTGACCCCATTGGACTTCTTTCTGTGAGGTCACATCAAACAGCAGGTGTATGCGACCCTTCCACCAACAATGCAGGACCTACAACGACGTATCACAGATGCTTGTGCAAACGTGTCACCTACCATATTGCACAACGTGCAGCAAGATACAGTATACTGTCCAGAGTCCAGATGTGCATTGCACACTGCAGACGGTGGCCACTTTGAGCATCGATGTTAAATGAGCGCCATATGCGTGACCAGCATTCAATGTTTTGAGGGAGTCATGGGTTTCATATCATAGCATTTCTGTATGCAAGGTGTCAATTCGTATTGAAATGATGATGCCATACAATTTTTTAATTCATTTTTTTTCTCTATCTCGTTCTGTTTTTGAGATAAAAATGCTAACTCCGTTGTTTTCCACCAAGTGGCGCTATAGGTGGTTTCATTGCGTAGCGCATGGCTACTTTACTATACCTAGACACCACTTCTATGCCTATAGCTGCCGCCGTTCTCAAGTTAATGGCGGTGGACAGGATATGGGTGGACACACTGTATATAAACATATATGACAGAGGCACGCCTACTGTAATTAAAAGAAAAGTTGGACAAAATGTCTACTTTCTCTGTAGATATGTGTATATATACTGTAGGTGCTGTCTCTGTCATATAGGAGTGTATATAGGTGCTTTATCTGTACAACCATAGATTGTTGATTTTTCTTTTGTCCTGGTGAATGAGACTGAGGTTCTCCAAAATGCATAGCAAAAAAAGATATTGATATAATCAACATTTTGTCATTCTGGCAACAGCGCGGCATACACCCCGATTCTCTTCTACAGTATTCATTTCAACACACGTGGGGCTGCTGCAGCCACCACTTCTCAGTTTTTCTTAAGGGTTCTGACTATCACAACCCCAATAGGTGAGTTCTTATTGATTAATTCACTTTATTTACTTAGTAAGGCCTATTTCACACGTCCGTGAAAACAACGCACGTTTTGCACGGATGTGGCAAAGGTGCGTATTGCCCTCTGTGTGCCGTGATTTTGGCACACGTGTGTTCTCTGTGTGCTATCCGTGACAACACAAGGAGAACAGGAACTTTCTGCTCACCTGTCTTTGGTGTTGCTGTCTGTGGTTCTGATCTACAGTCTCCAGCCCTGCTGACTTCCTGCTGCTGCTGCTGCTTCCGGTCCTCTGTGCCATTCATATGAGCATAATGAGTGGGGGTCGGAAGCAAGGGATAGCAGTGGCAGAGACAGCCGCGCTGAAGAAGGTGAGTACAAAAACTCATTATTTCACAGACACGTATGTTTTCTCCGGTACGTGTCACGCGGAGCGCATATGTGCAGTTCGTGTGACACCCGTGCTGCCGGAGAAAAACGGACATGTCTGCCTGTGGAGCACACGGATACACGTATGCTCCACACGGTCCATGGCAAAACACAAACGTGTGCACAAACCAACTGATTTCAATGCGTCTATGTGTTCCTGTGTCTCCGGTACATGTGAAAACGGACGTCACACGTACCGGAGACATGGATGTGTGAAGGAGGCCTAAAGCGGGCTTTACACGCAACGACATCGCTAACGAGATGTCGTTGGGTTCACGGAATTCGTGATGCACATCCGGCCTCGTTAGCGATGTCGTTGCGTGTGAAATGCACGAACGGCCGTTAACTATCAAAAATACTCACCATATCATTGATCGTTGTCCAGTCGTTGTAATCGCGATTATCGTTGCTGTTGCAAGACGCAGATTGTTCGTCGTTCCAGCGGCAGCACACATCGCTATGTGTGACACTACAGGAATGAGGAACATCACCATACCTGCGGCCACCCGCAATGAGGAAGGAAGGAGGTGGGCGGCATGTTCGGCCCGCTCATGTCTGCCCCTACGCTTTTATAGGGCGTCCGCTTAGTGACGCTGAACAAACCGCCCCCTTAGAAAGGAGGCGGTTCATCGGCAACAGCGACGTCGCTAAGCACGTAAGTATGTGTGACGGGTGTAAGCGATGTTGTGCTCCACAGGCAGCGATTTACCCGTGACGCACAACCGACGGGGGAGGGTGCTTTCACCAGCGACATCGCTAGCAATTTCGCTGTGTGTAAAGCCCACTTAAGACCTTATCTGCTCTCTTTATCCTTAGCTTTGCATCTCTTCAGAGTCTGACAGTGGATGGGTCTGGTCAACACAGGCATCTTTCCGATACCAAATCAGGATAATCCCACTGAGCTTTCTTGTAACTATTAATGCCTTTAATCTTTACAACAGAAAAATAACAATCGTCATTTTTCAGTTGTCTCCATACCATTGGCACTCCAAAGTTTGAACTTTTTCAGTCACCATTTGTCCACTTTCGTAGGTGCTCCACACATGTTTTCCAAACCATCTGTGGAGCCCAAGACTTATCCTAATCTCCAAGTTGTACTCCAAACAGAAGCAAGGTATACGCAATGCTCAAAGTCTGTGATATTTCATACTTTTTTTCAACTATGTAACGCTCGAAATAAGGATCATCAAGCTACGATTTGCCTACTTTGGATACATCATACCAAAACAACAATCACTGGAGAAGGACATCATGGTCAGAAGAATAGAAGTAGCCTTCCACATGAGTAGTAGATTAAATCAGGATTGTTGATGTACTGTAGCCGACTTCTTTACAAATGCACAGTATAATTCTGCCTTGAAAAAGTCACTTTAATAGCATTGTAGGCCTACAAATTGAAATACAAAATTAATATATGGGATATTTCACTGCCAAAAACATTGTTAAAGAGTCAAAGACAGCTACTGCATTTGTCATTACACACAAGTTGCATTGGGGAATGCATTATTTTAATGGATGTCCATTATCTCAAAAACTAGAACCAATTCAGCAATAGCAATGGGAATTATAAATTCAGCACTCTAAATCCATTCAAAAAAACCTTGTCACCTAAAAAAAAATATATTTTTTTTTTATACATGTGCAATAGTTATTATACTACCTGTAAACATCTGAGGTTACGGATTGCATGAATCACTTAGGGTTACTTTGCACGCTGGGACATCGCTAGCACATGCGATATCTTGTGATAGCTGCCGTAGCGAACATTATCGCTACGGCAGCTTCACACGCACTTCCGTGCCCTGCGATGTCGCTCAGGCCGGCGACCAGCCTCCTTCCTAAGGGGGTGGGTCATGCGGCGTCACAGCAACATCACACGGCAGGCGGCCAATAGAAGCGGAGGGGCGGAGATGAGCGGGACGTAAACATCCCGCCCACCTCCTTCCTTCCACATAGCCAGTGGAAGCAGGTAAGGAGATGTTCCTCGCTCCTGCGGCTTCACACACAGCGATGTGTGCTGCCGCAGGAACGAGGAACAACATCGTATCTCCTATTGGTGCGACATTATGAAAATGTCCGACGCTACATAGATCACCGATTTACGACACTTTTGCGATCGTTTATCGGCGCATCTAGGCTTTACACGTGGCAACGTCGTTACCGACGCCGGATGTGCGTCACTTTCGATTTGACCCAGACGATATCACATTAGCAATGATGCAACGTGCAAAGTACCCCTTAGGCAGGTTAACGATGCAACAATTTTTAGCCCTTATGCTCCTCCAAACGACGGATATCAACAAATGTCCTTAGAATAGTTTCTGAAATCCAGAGGCCGGATATGAACAATAGTCATTATGATAGTTCCTCAAATCGAGACGATGGCTATAACGACTTTAGCACGTGTATCGAGCGCCAATCTCTATAGCCCATTCATGGGCACCAGTATTTGACCACAGCAACAGATCTTCCCCCTCCATATCACAGCACCAACTTCCTGACCAAACATGTGTCTCCTGGCTTTTCTACCTCTTTTGGGGTCAGCCCCCTGGATGAGGAGAGGTGATTATATCCTACCCCCTTAAACATTTGTTTCATGTAACTCAGAGTATGATGGAGGGCAGGCTCAGGTCAGTCTGCAGGATTTTGCATCAGGGAGACCCTCTGCAGAATAGAATAAAAGACGCACAACCCTCCCACCAGATGAAGAAAATGAATCCTACTGCAGGCCTCATTACATTAGAGTTCCCATGGAGGCCAACTAAAATGCACACAATTACAACCCCTTCCCCCTTCAAATTGTGTACCTTAAACTGATGAACAAGCAATCTCTTATAAAATACAACAATAGCGCTCCATGCTGTAAAAAGTCTGAAACCCTTGGAGCTGTGGATTTCGCTGTACCACATTGGTCCAATAGTCTTTAGTCTTTAGCCACCTCCTCATACTACCTATAGGTAATAAATGCTTTTCCAAGAGGATTTCACAAATTTGACCTATTTATATTCCTTACTCAACTCATGTTGATTCATCAAGGAGTAATTGAGACCAATAGAGACCTGCGCAATTTCAAGTTATTGTTTTCTACGTAGATTTTGTACTTGTATACCAAGAGATTTCTTAAGTGTCCTTTTTAGGTTTACGTTCTTTTTTGAAGCCTTTCTAAAAAAAAAATATATATATATATATATATATATATATATATATATATACTTCCAAAAGGAAACATCAATGTATAAACATTCAAGTACATTTTAAGAGGCAATGTTATTGGAAGGAAATGCAGGAATACAATATATGCAAGTAGGTGGTGTAACGAACATTGTAAATGCTCATTAATACCATGAGATGAGAAAAGACCTGGCCTTTCCCTTTTTTATTAAGTAAATGGAACTTGAAAAGATAAGAGTCATATGTGAGTCATTAAAAGCCACTGTTCAGTTGGTTAAAAAGGAATTAACATAATGGATTTCAGGCACTAGGTAGGTGAGGGGAGGATGCGAGCTGATAGAGGGGCAAGGGGCTGCTATTGACGTCAAGCCAGACACAGCTATAACTAGAATTGGAGGGGAGCAGGTAGAGGAGAACAGCTGGGGAGAGAGTCCCCTGCCACAAAAAACTGTGAGTATGATGGATATCCACTTGTCTCATTGGTGGACATGCAGTCATTTTTACCTTTAGAAACATTTTACCAATATGAACTACTGGAATGATTTAATAGCATTTTTTTTAAACTTGAATCCAGTTTAATTATTAACATTTCTTTTTGTGCATTTAACCACTGAGTCAGTTCTTTCCAATGTGTGATGGGTTGGAAATTTGCCAGCCGGACTGGGTATGTGATGAGCAAGAGATCATAGAGTGGATTCTAATAGGCGATACCCAATATGCTTGGTACTGAAATAGCTAAACATCATGCTCCTTGTGAAGCCATCATTGTATAGAAGTTATGTTGTTATGCACATCATACGTTTGTAGAGCACTGAGAGTGGATTCTCACATCTGTATGGTTTATTTAGTAAGTTCTTATTTATTTTTCATTCCGATGCATGTAGTTCCATCCCAATTAGAAATGTAGCAGCTGACAAAAATGTTTATCCCATTGGGGAAGCCATAGGAAAGCCTGATATCAACAAATCATATTTATTATTCATTTATATTACTTAGAGCAGATATATTTCACAGCGTCTTAAGGCATTATCAATATCTATACAAACAGTTATAGACTGTGGAAACTTAATATACCGTACTCTCTAAATCACCTGCTCCATAGCGTAAAAATATTCCTTACTGAATTATGTGCAGCACAATCATATGATCAGTATGAAAGACTTACAAAACATTAAGGGCTCATTGAAATTTTTTTATATGCAAAAAAACTGCCTGAGTTTCATCAGTTGTTTTGATCAGTTTGGTCAGTGTCAGTTTTACCTTCAGAGATTGGTCAATTTTCTCAGTTTTTCTTGGATAAAAATAAACTGATGGATGTTCCTCAAGCTTCTGTCAAATGGTCCAAGAAAAATATCATCCATTTTTTTTCTTGAATCCATAGACTTGCATTCGCGAGTTTGATCCGACTCAGAGATCAATATTGGACAAGTCTCTGTGCTTTTGTGCAGACTATTCAGTTGAAGGGGAAAAAAAAAATCAGCTGTGTACTATCCTATAGGCTATCATTGGTACAAGTGTTATCCATGAAAAATACAGATAGCACTTGTCAGGAACAGCCCTAGCTAAATTACTTTTGTCACTAGGGGGCCTTTCTCTAGTCAGGCTGCTGCAGTGCTATAATTAACTTTGTCACCTGCCATTTGTTCCAAGATCTTGGTATTAGATTTCTATTCTGGATACTGTGACCTTTTCTTGCTGCAGATCAGAATATGTATAAATATGTATAACTGGCAGTTGAATGGCATGTATCGATATAGCATATTCCTCACAGCACTCGTACAAGAAAAATTGACATCTGAATGAGCCATAACTGGGGAGTCTTAGCTCTTCATGGAATTTATTGTATATTTTTCTGTCTTTCTATAATCTTTCAAAGAGTCATATGACTCAATTTGACATACTGGTACATTTGTAAGACTTCTATCTCACCAGCGTACCGTATTATAAGACACAGTTTTTTCCCCCAAAACTGGGGGCAAAATGGGGGTGCGTCTTATAATCCGGATATGGTGGAGCGGGGTCACAGGAGGCAGGGTCGGCGATACTGAGGGCTCAGACTAGGGGGTTTCACTGCAGTGGAGCAGCTCAGTAGGGTCACAGGACAGAGGGTTGACGATGTGGCAGGCACTGTTGATCTGACAGCGGACTCCACTGAATCGCCCTCAGTTTACACGATGGACTTCAAGAAAATGGCCACGGAGGTGGTGCATGCACAGTTTGACGCGATGAACTTCAAGAAAATGGCCGCAGAGTCCTATCTGCCCACGCGCCGCCTCCACGACCATTTTCATGAAGTCAATCTCGTTAACTGCGGGCAATTCAATGGAGCCCCAGACCGCCGCCAGAGCAATGGCGCCAGCTCCCGCGACACCCCCGAGCCCACAGTATCGCCGACCCTCCGTCCACTGACCCTCCTGAGCCGCGACTCCCCCTCCCCTGAACCGGCAGCATCGCTGACCCTGCCTCTTATGACAAGATATTATAAGATGCACTAAGATAAGATTATAAGACTGACCCTCATTTTAACCCTCATTTTAAATTATTTTTTCTTTTTTTCCCCCTCTAAATTTGGGGTGCATCTTATAATCCGGTACGTTTTATAAAATGAAAAATATGGTATATCTATAGTCTCTAGTAGACTATCTCCAATGTTGAGTGACATTCAGATCTGCTACGGGATTAATTTACGGTAACTTCATTTGTGTACTAAAATCTAGAACAAGAGTGTGTATGTGATCTCCAATTGTCTTCCCTTGTAGACTGCCTTATGCTCTGCTGCTCTTCACCAGCAGTCAGTGGGTTCAAGAAACATAGAATGAAACTGGTGTGCGCCTCTATTTCCTGCTTGTTGCTGCTGTGCTTGGCCATACCCGAGACTCACAGCCGAGTTCTTCAGCCGACCCTCGACATTCGAAGTGAGTATCCACAATAGGATGATGCAGTTGGATTTCACATGCTCTGTACTAATATTGTGATGCTTTTTTTACAAGTTCTTAAAGGGGACCAGTGTTTTCATGATTGAATCCTGTGCTCTTTCTGCTATTTACGGTCCAGTGGGTGGTTCTATCAGTAATTGACACATTTCCTTGTACAAGTGTGAATACAGAGCTAGCTGTCAGTCACTGATGGAACCACCCACTGGATCATACATCACAGAAAGAGTAGATTGAAAAGGATCCCGTCATGTCAAAAACGCTATTTAACCTGCATATATGTGGTTAATCTGCAGGTAATGGTGTTATGAGGTCGTGCAGCTTCCACATTGAAAGGCAGGCTACGGGAGGAAATTAACCTTATTCTTTCCGGCAGCCTCAGGCTTTCATTCGTAGAGGTGCGGGCGGCGTAATATCAGTTATTGCTCAGTTCACAGTGAGTGGCGGCTGTAACTGCTCCCCAGTACTGACAGCTGACTAAGGGGGCGTGATTACAGCCGACCCTCACTGTGGACTAAGCGGTGACTGAACCCATACCAACCATGCCTCTATGACTGAAAGCCAGAGGCTGCCAGGAAGAATGAAGTTAATTTCTTCCCGGAAGCCAGGCTTTCAGTTCGACATTCACACAGCTTCAGAATGCTATTAACCTGAAGAGTAATCCCATATCTGCACGTTAACAGCATTTTTTTTACATGACAGGTTCCCTTTAAAAAGAAGAAAATGCAGATTATACTGAATCGTTTCTCTCCATAAGAAAACGTGTGCATGAGATTTCTGAAGTTTCGCTGGAAATGTAACAAGCAGCTTTTAATTTGCTTTAAAAAAAAAAGGCAGCAAAAAGATGCTGCAAAAACGCAACATGTGAACATAGCCAGAAACATGCAGTTTTTAGGGTGTTTTATTTTGGCTTTATGTGATATTCTAGAATCTAGAAATTAGAACGTATTGACACATTATGCTACCTTAAAGTAAATTTGGTATTGGAAGTTTATTAAGCACAAATGTAATTATAGACCCAACCAGTTACTGCTCATTCTATTGCATTCTATACTTAGGAAGCCCCTTGCTAGAAATGAAGTCTCAGTAATGACCAGGTACCA
The DNA here is from genome assembly GCF_048569485.1 of Anomaloglossus baeobatrachus. Taxonomy (NCBI): domain Eukaryota; kingdom Metazoa; phylum Chordata; class Amphibia; order Anura; family Aromobatidae; genus Anomaloglossus; species Anomaloglossus baeobatrachus. The sequence continues at coordinate 96,981,267 of NC_134359.1, read as the reverse complement.
CCAGAGGAGAATTTAAAACATCTACAAAGTGCAGCAATTACTGCAAGGAAAGAATGTGATCAAACAAACCATTATATACATACGTATAAATGTAGGGGCAGAAATAGTACTTATTATTTCATTATTTTTTTTAATTTATTTGCAGTATTTCATTATTTTACAATAATCCACGTGCTTGCAACCACACATGTTGAACAGTCCTCAGTTCTGAGCTTTGAAACAAATTCATAACATTATTATATGGAGCTTGCTTAAACAATTAAAGGGAATCATATACAAACCAAAGAGTTTGTAAATAATGCAGTCATTGCCGCTTGTATGTGTTCACGTTTGCTTCATTGTCTTAGGTTGTGCTGAACAGTTTTTGCTTTTTATAAATTAAATACTAACCATGTAGACCTGTAAGGGATAACAATAATGCTTTCCATTCCTCTTTTGCACCAAAGGATAACTTAATTGCAATTTGCAAATGATGGCCCTCAGTGCACCCTTGGTGTGGCTAAATGCCCCGATGCACTGTTCTACCCATTTATTTACTGCCACTGTCTTCTTCTATGTTGATTGAGAGCATTGGTTTTCCCACAGCCAGCATTGCCTGATAATAAACCTCTAGTACATACGCACTTTGTATCTGCAGGATCGAGTGAACGCATCACTCTCTCCTCTCTGTTGACCTCACTTGCAAAACATAGGGACAGTTTTCGAATGCTAGAGTTTTCGCATCAGATGGTGCTGTTTCTCAGCAAGCCAGTGCTGTCTATTATTATGCAAGGAGAAGTCAAGATGTTAAGTGGATAGAATGGTGCACCGAGACGTGTAGGCTCGCCAAGGGAACTCTCAGCACTTTCACCGAGGCATTTAGTCACACCAAAGGTGCACTCAGCACTTTCATTTGCATGTTGCACAGACAGTAAAACTAAAGAACAATGTTCATTCTTGCTTTTGCTCCATCCTCAACAAGACTGTGATCAGTTTGAAATGTAAATTTGGGCTGACAGATTCCCTTTAAGGAACTATTTTGTAGACAGAGCATAAGGAGCACAGCTGTGTAGCACACGTGACTGGTAAACCCCCAGAAGACGTAATAACACAAAGGCAACACTGAGGTCATGATACAATAGAGGTTGCTGCTGCTAGGGAGAGGGGTGAGGGGGCACTTTCTGAACTCACCTCAAGCTGACTCCTGAGCTTCTTATTGTACCTATACAGGTTCTTGCAACCTGTCGCTGAGCAGGATACTTTATGCCTTCAGCTAGCCCTACACTCACCCTGGCTAGTGAGCAAGCCGACAAGATCACTAGTCTTGCCACACAATACACAATCACGAGGGTAGGAAAACAGACAGGGGAAGTAGACATGCAAACAAAAAACACTCCAGGTGTCTTCAGTGCAGCAAACACCACTGTTGTACGCAAGACAAACTTCTTCCAGAGCTCGCTTCATCCAAAGTGGACCACATAGAAATGAAGAATTCAGTTTCTATCACATGCATCATGTGATCAGATCACATGACTTAAATAGTGAAGGGGGTGTGAACCCAAAGAGGAGCACCTGAGATTCGAAGCTACAGCCAGAAGCCAGGCAAGAAAGGGTGCTTAACCCTTACAGCACCAGAAGTAAGGAGATGTTATGAAATACAAATAGTGAACCTGCCAGCTACAAGGCATTGTGACCTTCTGACATCAGATTCACCCAGGGTCTCCCCTGAGCAAGATAAACTCATGACAAGATGTAAGTAATAGCAAGATTTTCTACGGCTTATGTTTTTTAAAAAGAAAAAAAAAATATTCCCAATATTGAAATGGGTTACCCTAGTTCAGTGTCGGACTGAAGTGACAAGGCCACACTAGTAACACTGACTCTTGGGGCCCACTGTTCAGCTGCATTCAAACATTACATTACCCTCAATTTACTTCTAGTTCTATATAGTAATAAACTAGGTAGTTTGTAAAATGAATGAGGAGATGCTGCGTTTGTCTATAAATAAGAAATCAAATGTATTGGGTTAACTACTGCTCGTTTTTTGGGGGTAAGTAGCTTACTCCTGCGCAGAGGCCCACCGGGGAATTCACCCGTTTCGGGCGGCACGGTGGCTCAGTGGCTAGCACTGCAGTCTTGCAGCGCTGGGGTCCTGGGTTCAAATCCCACCAAGGACACCATCTGCAAGGAGTTTGTATGTTCTCCCCGTGTTTGCGTGGGTTTCCTCCGGGTACTCCGGTTTCCTCCCACATTCCAAAGACATACAGATAGGGACTCTAGATTGTGAGCCCCAATGGGGACAGTGTTGCCAATGTATGTAAAGTGCTATGGAATTAATAGCGCTATATAAATGAATAAAATTATTATTATTATTATTATTAAGTCCAAGCCTGCTCAAATTTTATAATTTATGTAACAAATACTGTTGAGAAATTCCAGTTATTAGAATCATGACTGTTTCCATGTTGTTCTTATTTACTCCTGGTCATGCTACTTATTTGTAAAGTGACACACTGGTAATTTTAAGAAGTTTCACTCTGATTAAACTACTATTTCTAACAAGATTTCCAACTTCCCTAGGTCTATTCCCTAAAATGTCAACAGCTGCACACAGGAGAAGTGGTATGTCTGCTCATATATGCTATATATACAATATATGTGTGTTTGTGACACCTGTTAATGTATATGTGTAAAATGTCCTTTTTAACATGTTCACAATTAACTGCTCTATGTTTCTAAAAATGTTGCAAGAATTGCAGATAAATATGATCCCTGGATGTCGACAGAGTATTATTATGTTATTGTTATGAATTGAAAACATATTAAATCTAATAAACATGAAATTAAATCATATAAAAAATTATACAAGTTTGGTATGGCAGTAATTACAGTAACCTGGACAATCATGTTGCCAGGTCATTTTTACAAAATGAGGGCAGTAAAAACAAAACTCAAAAACCAATGCTGCAACTGCATGTTTTACACAATTTCATCCCACTTGTAAGCTTTTTCCTGCCTGGGTTTTTTTTTTTTTAAGTACAGTTAGGTCCAGAAATATTTGGACAGTGACACAAGTTTTGTTATTTTAGCTGTTTACAAAAACATGTTCAGAAATACAATTATATATATAATATGGGCTGAAAGTGCACACTCCCAGCTGCAATATGAGAGTTTTCACATCCAAATCGGAGAAAGGGTTTAGGAATCATAGCTCTGTAATGCATAGCCTCCTCTTTTTCAAGGGACCAAAAGTAATTGGACAAGGGACTCTAAGGGCTGCAATTAACTCTGAAGGCGTCTCCCTCGTTAACCTGTAATCAATGAAGTAGTTAAAAGGTCTGGGGTTGATTACAGGTGTGTGGTTTTGCATTTGGAAGCTGTTGCTGTGACCAGACAACATGTGGTCTAAGGAACTCTCAATTGAGGTGAAGCAGAACATCCTGAGGCTGAAAAAAAAGAAAAAATCCATCAGAGAGATAGCAGACATGCTTGGAGTAGCAAAATCAACAGTCGGGTACATTCTGAGAAAAAAGGAATTGACTGGTGAGCTTGGGAACTCAAAAAGGCCTGGGCGTCCACGGATGACAACAGTGGTGGATGATCGCCGCATACTTTCTTTGGTGAAGAAGAACCCGTTCACAACATCAACTGAAGTCCAGAACACTCTCAGTGAAGTAGGTGTATCTGTCTCTAAGTCAACAGTAAAGAGAAGACTCCATGAAAGTAAATACAAAGGGTTCACATCTAGATACAAACCATTCATCAATTCCAAAAATAGACAGGCCAGAGTTAAATTTGCTGAAAAACACCTCATGAAGCCAGCTCAGTTCTGGAAAAGTATTCTATGGACAGATGAGACAAAGATCAACCTGTACCAGAATGATGGGAAGAAAAAAGTTTGGAGAAGAAAGGGAACGGCACATGATCCAAGGCACACCACATCCTCTGTAAAACATGGTGGAGGCAACGTGATGGCATGGGCATGCATGGCTTTCAATGGAACTGGGTCACTTGTGTTTATTGATGACATAACAGCAGACAAGAGTAGCCGGATGAATTCTGAAGTGTACCGGGATATACTTTCATCCCAGATTCAGCCAAATGCCGCAAAGTTGATCGGACGGCGCTTCATAGTACAGATGGACAATGACCCCAAGCATACAGCCAAAGCTACCCAGGAGTTCATGAGTGCAAAAAAGTGGAACATTCTGCAATGGCCAAGTCAATCACCAGATCTTAACCCAATTGAGCATGCATTTCACTTGCTCAAATCCAGACTTAAGACGGAAAGACCCACAAACAAGCAAGACCTGAAGGCTGCGGCTGTAAAGGCCTGGCAAACCATTAAGAAGGAGGAAACCCAGCGTTTGGTGATGTCCATGGGTTCCAGACTTAAGGCAGTGATTGCCTCCAAAGGATTCGCAACAAAATATTGAAAATAAAAATTTTTTTTTTGGATTTGGTTTATTTGTCCAATTACTTTTGACCTCCTAAAATGTGGAGTGTTTGTAAAGAAATGTGTACAATTCCTACAATTTCTATCAGATATTTTTGTTCAAAGCTTCAAATTAAACGTTACAATCTGCACTTGAATTCTGTTGTAGAGGTTTCATTTCAAATCCAATGTGGTGGCATGCCGAGCCCAACTCGCGAAAATTGTGTCACTGTCCAAATATTTCTGGACCTAACTGTATATTATGTGGTAGACTACATGGTAAATGGGAGCTGAACGGCACTGGGTTATTAAGCCGGCGTCACACGCGCCAATATGTCGTGCGATCGCACTCGCCCCCAATGTTTGTACGTCACGGGTAATTTGTTGCCCGTGGCGCACAAAGTCGTTAACCCCCGTCATACGTACTTACCTCCCAAACGACCTCGCTGTGGGTGGCGAACATCCTCTTCCTGAAGGGGGAGGGACGTTCGGCGTCACAGCGACGTCACACAGCAGCCGCTCAATAGAAGCGGAGGGGCGGAGATGAGCGGGACGTAACATCCCGCCCACCTCCTTCCTTCTGCATTGCCGGCGGCCGCAGGTAAGCTGTAGTTCGTCGTTCCCGAGGTGTCACACAGACCGATGTGTGCTGCCTCGGGAACGACGAACAACCGGCGCACAGAAGGAGAAACGATTTTATGAAAATGAGCGACGTGTCAACGAGCAACGATAAGGAGAGTATTTTTGTTCGTTAACAGTCGCTCGTAGCTGTCACATGCTACGATATGTCAAACGATGCCGGATGTGCGTCACGGAATCCGTGAGCCCGACGACATATCGCCCGATATATTGTAGCGTGTGACGCCGGCTTTAGTAAACATGTTCTCAGTACAGATGCTGGCTGTGAACATCAACCACAAATCCTGCTTTTTGCCATTACCTAAAAACCTGTAATTCCCTTCATTTAATAATAATAATTTTTATTTATATAGTGCCGAGTCTTCAGCACTTCTTTTCCTTTCTTTTTACATTTCCCATTATTACTCTTAATACTATTTACATATGATCAGGGCGGCACAGACAGAACCTCATCTATTATACAACATAAAACCTACTGGATACCTTGTTTGAAACATAAAATATTCTTCCTAATGTATTTTCTGCAGATCCTGATATTGACCCATCATGGTACACTGGCCGTGGAATACGTCCTGTAGGCCGGTTTGGCAGGAGAGGAACTACCTGGGAAGACACTCAGAAGTCCATGTACAGATCACTGGGACAGACATGTGTCCCGATAGAAGACAGCACTGAGCTGAATGATGACATCTAAAACTGCATGTGTGATGCCGTCAAATCATCTTTCGCCTATGTACTGTTTATTTATATTTTGGAAATCAACCAATTTGTTAATTATTCAATCACCAGTAAGAAGTTTCTATCAGAGGCATCTACATAACAAATTGGAAGCATATATCCATATTCTGGGTATGTTTAGCTTTCTCTTCCCACATCATGTATACAACATGTACTTAGCTTTTTAATTAATTGGGTTGTCCGCTACTCAACCACTAGGTTTGCCCCCGTTAAAATAAAAACACTTTTACTCACCTCCAGTGCCGATGGTGTTCCAGCGGTGTCAGCACTTTCTCTCTCTTGGAGCTCACATGAAGTTTTATGTCACACGATACCTGGTCCCAATAAGCACTAGCCTCTCTGTCCACCTTCAGATGAATAGAACATCAGGAGGAAGTCAACGCCGTGGATGCCGCTAACTCACTATTGATGTCTGATATGTCTGCATGTAGGGACAGTGATTGGGCGCAAGGATCGCGTATTGTAACTGCAGGGTTGGTTAGGGGATCAGCCGAGGCCTGAGGTTGTAGTCGTGTCCCCGGATGACGCCCTACATGAAATAGGGTTTGGGTATGTGATGGAGATGGTGAGGTGCATACTCTTAGGAGCCCTTTGTACACTACGACATCGCAGGTGCGATGTCGGTGGGGTCAAATCGAAAGTGACGCACTTCCGGCGTCGCTCTCGCCATCGTAGTGTGTAAAGCATTTTTTATACGATTAACGAGCACAAAAGCGTCGTAATCGTATCATCGGTGTAGCGTCGGTTATTTCCATGATTTGGGAAAGACCGATGTTACGATGTTGTTCCTCGTTCCTGCGGCAGCACACATCGATGTGTGTGAAGCCGCAGGAGCAAGGAACATTTCCTACCTGCGTCCCGGCCGGCTATGCGGAAGGAAGGAGGTGGGCAGGATGTTTACGTTCCGCTCATCTCCGCCCCTCCGCTTCTATTGGCCGCCTGCGTGTGACGTCGCTATGACGCCACATGACCCGCCCCCTTAGGAAGGAGGCGGTTCGCTGGCCAGAGCGACGTCGCAGGGCAGGTGAGTGCATGTAAAGCTGCCGTAGCGATAATGTTCGCTACGGCAGCTATCACCATGATATCACAGCTGCGACAGGGGCGGGGACTATCGCGCTCGGCATCGCAGCATCGGCTTGCAATGTCGTAGTGTGCAAAGGGCCCCTTAGGGACTGCTGATCTATTACCCTTGCTGTAGGTTTTCGTCCCAAGAAATCAGGGTCAGACGCCAGGCTTCCATCCAACAATTCAGCTTTACTGCATATAACTTTTTCGTATAAACCTTCTCCATAGGAGATGCACCACTCCATTACTGGACAGGTTACACATTTCCATACAACTCCTCCTAACACGGCTGTTACCACGTCCCACCAGCTTCCTGGAGCACCGGCACTTCCCGCTACGGGTTTGGGCATTTTGGCTGTACTGAGTTCCACTTCGGGAGTCCCAAGAATCTGTAGTCACAGTGGCTGTCCCTGGCTTGTCACGCCTGCCTACTTGGCCACAGGGGTGCTCTTTCCTCCTTGCAAGCAGGAACCGCTCTGTCTGTTCAGCTACCCTCTTCTACTTTCTTCAACTACTCCTGTCCATCTATTCTCACCCCACCCCCCCTTTAACCTTTTCTGAAACTGTGGACCAGGCTTATCCCAATTGCCCTTGAAGCCTCACCACTGTACCGCTCTATGTGAAGCTCCTGGCCAAACTTAGGGAGCTCGGCGCTATCTAGCAGTAGTTGGTGGGACTGCGACATAACCCACGAAAATTCACATTAATTATTCCACAACAGGTAAAATGACTTAACATTTAAATGCACAACCACAATGCAAGATCACAGGTCTTCAGGGAGGTTTGTAGGGCTCAGGTCACCACCCTACATAACAACCTCAAGTGATCCTTGAGAGAGCGAGCACGGACACCGCTGGAACAGCACCGGCACTGAAGGTGAGTATATGTGTTTTTATTTTAATGGGGGCAAACATGATGAATGAGAAGGGATTGTCCTGGTAGTGGACAACCCATTTAATAACTTAGAGGGAAACTATCATGTTGAAAATGGTATCTGATCTGCAGGTAAGATATTATAGAGCAAGAGAAGCTGATCATATTGATATTAAAGGGGGTTCATTTTAATTAATAAATCTTGTAAAGTTCCTGTGCTGAGATAATCTTTTATACAGTATGTGTCCTTGCTATGTACTGTGTAATGGCCATGTCCCATATAGGGACTTGGTCTGATCATATCACATTTCCTGGACCAGGAAAGCCAAAAAAAAAAAAAAAAAAAAAAAAAAAAGAGTATACAAATTAAATGCAATTTTACCAAATGTTGAATTTTTGCCTCATTTCATGCCAGTGTTTCCCCTGTGATAAGGATTCTCAAAAAATTTACCAATAACTTTTGATGCTAAAAAATTGCAAAAACTGGTTAAAGGGACTCTGTCAGCAGGTTTCTGCAATGTAATCTGAAGACAGCATACTGTAAGAGTTAAAACAAATAATTCAGCCTTGCCTCTCTTATCACAAAGTCTGCTTCTGTTAAACTGCAATGTTAGGGGTACTTCTCTCATAGCGAGATTGCTAGTGAGATCGCTGCTGAGTCATAGGTTTTGTGACGTACCAGTGACCTCATCAGCGATCTCGCTGTGTGTGACACTAAGCAGCGACCTGGCCCCTGCATTGAAATCGCTGAACGTTACACACTGTTCTGGTTCACTTACTTGCTCGTTGATCTCCCGCTGTGTAGCATACATCGGCATGTTTGACGGCGGGAGAGCAACGAGCACCGACTCTGTGTAAGTGGTGTACGCTGGTAACTAGGGTAAATATCGGGTAACTAAGCAAAGCGCTTTGCTTGGTTACCCGATATTTACCTTGGTTACCAGTGTACACCGCTTAGCGCTGGCTCCCTGCACACGTAACCAGGGTACACATCGGGTTACTAAGCAAAGCGCTTTGCTTGGTTATCCGATATTTACCTTGGTTACCAGCGTACACCGCTTAGCGCTGGCTCCCTGCACACGTAACCAGGGTACACATCGGGTTACTAAGCAAAGCACTTTGCTTAGTTACCCGATATTTACCCTGGCAACGTGTGCAGGGAGCCAGCGCTAAGCGGTGTACGCTGATAACCAAGGTAAATATCGGGTAACCAAGCAAAGCACTTTGCTTAGTTACCCGATATTTACCTTGGTTACCAAGCGTAGAGTCGCTGGTGGCTGGTGAGATCTGCCTGATTGACAGCTCACTAGCGACCATGTAGCGACGCACCAGCGATCCTGTCCAAGTCATTTCGTGGTCGGAATCGCTGGTACGTCGTTTAGTGAGACGGTACCCTTAGTTTACGCCTCTTATCTTTATCATTAGTGGGTCTTAGCAGCAAGTGAGCAGTAGTCTGACTCCACCCCCCTTTTGTGATTAGCAGCTTCTGTCTATGGAATTGTACAGTGAAAGCCTGGTGTGGGTGGGAACATCTCTCTCAGCCATGCTACATACAAAATCTAAAAACTTTCACTGTGTTAGAAAGGCTGCACACAGTAATCTGAAGGATATATCTTTGGATTCAGGATCCCTTTGCCTACATCATGCTGCTCTCAGATGAGGTAGCAAAAACCTGATGACAGATTCCCTTTAAAGACAAAAATAAAAAAGATTTTAGATTTTGCCTCAAATTCCTTAATCACATGCACCATTTTGAAGAATTTTGCACACAAAAAATCAGCATCTACCACATGGCAAAAAAAGAAAAGTAACTTCAATAACTTGCAAATGAAGATTCGGTGCGTTATATTTATATAAATGGTTGAACAGTTTCTTAATAGTATTGAAAGAAACAAGGCCCTGAGATCATAAATCCACTCTTCTTAAAGAAACCATGACAGTTAAACATAAAAAATACATTCTGAGAGATCCCATTGACTTGTATTGGGGTCCATTAGATTTCTGTCAGGGTCTTCATAGTTTTGATAACATTACACACTGTTATATTTGCTGTTACAAGAACCTTGATAGAACACAGAATAATGCCAATGTGAACAGCGCCCTTGGCTGAAGTCTATGGCTACGTGCACACATTGAATATTTGGGGAATTTTTTACCTCAGTATTTCTAAGCCAAAACCATGAGTTGGTAAAAAAATGCAGAATTGGTGCCCGTGTTTCTATCATAATTTACCTCTGATTATCTTACAAATACTGAGGTAAAAAACTCACCAAATACTCAACATGTGCGCATGGTCTTAAGGTTTTTGCACACGTTGAATATTTGGTGAGTTTTATACCTCAGTATTTGTAAGCCAAAACCAGGAGTGGTTACAAAATACACAAGTGGTGCCCGTGTTTCTGTTATACTTTTCTTCTAATTGTCTTACATATATTGAGGTAAAAAAAACAAAACACCACCAAATACTCAACATGTGCAAATACCTTAAGGTCACGTGCACACGGTGAGTATTTGGTAAGTTTTTTACCCCAGTATTTGTAAGACAATCAGAGGAAAATTATAATAGAAACACAGGCATCACTTCTGCATTTTCTACCCACTCCTGGTTGTGGCCTACAAATTCTGAGGTAAAAATCTCACCAAATACTCAACGTGTGCACATGGACTGATTGATCTGGATGCAGCATAGTCTTTTCCATGCATTTTCTATTTTTTTTTCTCCTATTTATGAAAATTGTAAAAATAAATGCACTTTGTTTTCTCCTTTAAAAATTGAATATTTTATAATAAAAATAATACATTGATTTTAAAGACAGATTTTAATGGCACTATTGGTTTTCTGCTGGTGTTATTTGTGATGTTTCTGACTCTTTTTACAATTAATAACTTATATTCTTTAGAAATGAAATTTTATTTTCTGGCTTCTTTTTTATTTTCCTCTTCTTATTGTATACATGTATTCTATACGGCTTGTCCTAGAAATTAGATTTTATTTTCTGGCTTTTTTTTTTCCATCTTCTTATTGTATTCATATTCTTTACGCTTGTTTTGCCTAAAGTTAGGCTGTGTGCACACGCTGCGTTTTCACTGCATTTTTGCTTGCGTTTTTTCAGACAAAATTTGCAAGGAAATCCTTATACCAGCAAAGTCTATGAGAATCTTGAAGTGCTGTGCACACGATCAGGATTTTTTCCTTGCGAAAAAAATCTGCAGCATGTCAATTCTTTCTACATGTTGGCTGCGTTTTCACCATTGAAAACAATGAAAGAAATGCAAAAAAAAAGTATAAAAAAGCGTAAAAAAATGTGACAAATGGCTGCAAAACGCATGGTTTTGCCGCAGCGTTTTTTCCAGCCAGAAGATGCAGATTTGGTTGCATAATGTCTGCATCCAAATCTGCAACGTGTGCACATAGCCTTACTATCTCACTCATACGTGACTGCGCCTTTATTGGGAATGGCAGCATCTCTGCCTTACACTGGGGGGATGTGTTTCGACAAGAGTAATGTAGGAATCCCGTCTGTGTTGCTTTTCCTCCTTTTCTTGTTCCAAAGTCAGTAGTTTGGTGGCTGCAGGTAGATAAAGTAGAACTGGGATGAGTAAGTGTTACGGGAAGTATCAGACCATTAAATATGAATGTGAATTAAGTGGTAAGATCACAGAAAACAGGGGAGAGTAAAGGATGAGCTTGGTGTGTAATGTATGAAGAGATCCTGTGCAGAGACATATAAAGTGGAGAAGTGAATGATGGAGTTTAAGATTACTTCCCTGAGGAATGCAATATAGCATCTAACTTATCATTGCCTCCATTACACACCACCATGACCCTGGAATTGTTGACTCCGGTCTTTCCATACTCCACCCCTCCTTTCCCAATTCTTATCTAAAATGACTGCACAGACACCAATTTTTCTTTGGATAATTTTGGCCATAGCAGCCATTTTATTGAACAGAAATATATAACAAATAAAAAACATTGCAATATGGTAGGGTCCTTGAAGCTACAAACCCTGGTGATTCCTACCAACCGAACCATAAACACCAACTTGCCCCCAGCCGTTACCCACACTGGCTCAGGAGCACCAAACGGTAAGGGTTAATCCTCTGTTAACCCAAACCACCCCCAGGGACCCCGACATACCCCGTCGGGAATCCCCATAAAATCACCAGGTGACCAGCCATTCTGCCAATGAGGGGATCCATACCCAGATGGATTCCCCAAACCAATTTTTCAACCAACTTCAAGGACCCACCAATAAAAACCGCCACCCAGCCACTACGACCCGTAAACAACCCCGCACCCCACCCCTTGAACATACCAAACATACCCCAACATATGAGGGAGGGCGGGTGGGACTGTCACTTCTGTCCCCACGAGCGGGAAATGTGCCGCTCCTCCCCCTGCTCATTGTTTTATTTTAAAAACGGGCTCGCTCTCTCCCCCTCCCCTCATGACACCTTGACCTCCCCACCAATCAAGTGTCATGAGGGCCTCCGCAAATGCCCCGGGGGGAGGGGGGGGGCAATGCTCCGTCCCTTCTTGACCCTGGAATTGTTGACTCCGGTCTTTCCATACTCCACCCCTCCTTTCCCAATTCTTATCTAAAATGACTGCACAGACACCAATTTTTCTTTGGATAATTTTGGCCATAGCAGCCATTTTATTGAACAGAAATATATAACAAATAAAAAACATTGCAATTTGGTAGGGTCCTTGAAGCTACAAACCCTGGTGATTCCTACCAACCGAACCATAAACACCAACTTGCCCCCAGCCGTTACCCACACTGGCTCAGGAGCCCCAAACGGTAAGGGTTAATCCTCTGTTAACCCAAACCACCCCCAGGGAACCCGACATACCCCGTCGGGAATCCCCACAAAATCACCAGGTGACCAGCCATTCTGCCAATGAGGGGATCCATACCCAGATGGATTCCCCAAACCAATTTTTCAACCAACTTCAAGGACCCACCAATAAAAACCGCCACAACGAGGGCACCTTGATAACCTTCAAGTGCCTGAGACCCCCCGCAACCGCAGTGCCCTCTCGATACCTCCTTGCAGGCCGAGGGCCCATAAATCAATCCCCACCGCATTTAAGTGCACCCCGTCTGCCAACCAGAATTCCTCATCCGTCCTTTCCAACTCAACGTGCCTTATCGCAACTCCCCCATTCCGAGTAACAAACTTCGAAATCGCCCTATTCACTTTTGCCCGCGCCTTGTTCAACCTATCGACCGACCGCGCTTTTCGCCAACACCTTCTCGCCACGATCTCGGACCAAACTATAGTTAGCCGTGGAAATGACACCCATAACCGCAATAAATCATGCTTGATGTCTTTTATCAAAATTCGAAAAGGACGCCCCCCCAGATCATTTCCCCCGACATGTAAGACCAAAACGTCGGGAGGCCTGTCTAAACGGGCATACCTATTCACCTCTTGCAGTACCCTGCTCCACCCCAAACCCCTAACCCCCAACCAACGTACAAGAGCCCTATCCCTTTCAAAACCTAGTTGTCTCCCGTTTCTTCTTGCATCCGCTCGCTGGGCTCCCCAGTATACATAAGAATGGCCCAGGATCCAAACCAGATATGGGGGGGGGGTGGTTCTGTAATACAAAAATGTACAAACAGACAACCAATCAGTTTCCTCATTCCCCAACTTGAAAAAACACCCAGTCCACCCCCCCCCCCTCGCAGCCGCAGAAACCCCCCGCTCAATTGCCAACGATCGCCTGTGGACGGACATACAACTTAAAACGCTGCGACTTCCACCTACCAATCTGCTTCACAGTCTCTTCCGGCAAACCACACATAGCGGCCTCTGTCGCTGCCCCAATGCGAAAAGAATGTGACGCAAACGACCTCGGATCTAACCCCAAAGACTTCAAACATGCCCTGAAAACACTTACAAATTGGTATCTAGATAAAAAAGACCCGTCCTCATGACACAACAAGGGGCCATTGACCTGCGGGCGAATCCTTCCAAAGTTCCCGAAGCACTTGAGCGGGCACATCTCTGATGCCATAACCACACCCAAGCGAACTCGCCTACCCACACCTCTTTGATCTGTCTTCGATCTCCGAATCCAGAATTCGATCCCGCCTTCCACGGCGACAATATCACCACGACCCAGGCCCCCGGGAGAAGTCTTACTGGGCGATACCAATTCCCCAATCCGCAATGCCCCAAAAAATGCCAAGGAAAATGCTAACCGGAACAAACTCACCTCAAACGGCGATATACAAACCCCCCACAATGCCCCACCCAACTGCTCCAATAAGCTAAATGATACAGGCCGTCTACCATCCAGCGGCTTGCATCGTTTCCGAAATCCCTTCAAGGCCTGAACCACCCAAAAACTCTTAGTCAAATCCTGTAAACCCCGCAACCGAAAACCAAATGCTAATCCCGCCATAAAGCGATTCACCTTCGCAACTGACCATCCTGCAACCGCTGCCTCCCCCAACCTTTCCAACAGTACTCCCAACTGATCTCCCTCAGCAGACCCACAACCCTGCAACCACTGCTTCAACAGACTCCATGCCGCCTGATACGCCGTCCATGTGGTACCCGACAGGGACGCCCGAATCAGTGGTCCTACTGCCTGCAGACCACGTTCCAAAGCTGTACCGGACACTCCAAGCCGCTGGCCTCTGCCTCTGGCGCGCAAACCCGGAACCGATCCCACTGAAAACGAGAGAGGGAATCGGCTATTAGGTTCTGAACACCTGGCACATGAGCAGCCGTAACGTACGCATTGATTTGCAAGCAAACCAGAACCAGCTCCCGTAACACCCAAATAACTGGAGGGGATGATGCTGAAAACTTGTTAATGGCCAGCACTACCCCCATATTGTCACAATTAAAGCGAATCTTCTTGTTCGCCAAATGTTCCCTCCACAGATGAAGCGCCACAAATATCGGAAAAATCTCCAAAAGCGCCACGTTCCTCGTCAAGCCTTCATCAACCCACCTATCAGGCCACCGTTCCGCACACCACTGACCCTGAAAGAAAGCCCCAAAACCTGAGCTGCCCGCCGCATCAGTAAACAGTTCCAAATCAAAATTGTCCTTTACGTCCTCCATCAGCAGCGAACGACCGTTGTAATGCTCCAAAAACTGACCCCAAACTGCTAAGTCCGCTCTGTGTTCCGCCGATAAACGAACGTAATGGTGCGGAGCAAGCACCCACGCCGTGGCACCAGCCAATCGGCGCGAAAAAATTCGCCCCATTGGCATTACCCGACACGCAAAGTTAAGCTTTCCCAATAAAGACTGAACCTCCCTTAATTGCAATTTCTTCACACGCCGTGCCCTTGCCACTTCGTCTTTTAGCCCGTTGACCTTTTCCTCAGGAAGCCGAACTTCCCAAGCCACGGAATCAATCACAATACCAAGAAAACTTATGCAAGTCGTCGGCCCCGTCGTTTTCTCAGGTGCTAAAGGCACCCCAAAATAAGCCGAAACCCACTCCATTGCCGCTAAAATCCCGGCACACTGCGCCGAGTCAGCCGGACCTACACACAAAAAATCATCCAGGTAATGTACCACTGATGACCAACCCGAAACGTCCCGAACAACCCATTCCAAAACGAACTAAAAGTCTCGAAAAATGCGCACGAAATCGAACACCCCATGGGCAAACAACGATCAACAAAATAGCCACCCTCCCAACAACAACCCAGCAGCCTAACACAATCCGGATGCACCGGCAATAGCCGAAAAGCCGATTCAATATCAGTCTTAGCCAACAGCGCCCCCCTCCCACATCTCTTTACCCACTTTGTAGCCTCATCAAACGACGTATATACCACTGAGCACAGCTCAGCGGGTATTCCATCATTCACAGACCTGCCTCTTGGATAAGACAAATGGTGAATAAGCCGGAATTTCCCTGGTTCCTTTTTCGGCACCACTCCCAACGGCGACACCACCAAGTCGGGAAAAGGAAGGGCCCGGAACGGGCCCGCCATTCTCCCCAACGCCACCTCCTTCCTTAATTTTTCCGCCACAACCGCGCCATGCTGGTAAGCAGAAACGAGATTCCTGGTTGCCCCCGGAACCTCAAAAACGGGGGCAGGAATCCTGAAACCCTCCCCAAAACCCAACCGCAAAACCTCCGCCTTTTCCCGATCTGGGTACCTATTTAGGTACGGAAGCATCGCGACTAACTTCACCGACGTCAGACCCTTGGGTATGAGAGCCGCCGGGCTTGGGTTTCCCCTTCTTGAAGCATTTAGACGCTCCGTGGGATGTCCCGTTACAATGGGTGCATAAGTGCTTAAATCGGCACGTGGCCCCAAACTTGCACTGCCCGTCGTTGAATTGCCAGCATAGACCTGGCTTCTGCGATCCCGCCTGACCCTGCTGACCACTGGTCCCTTGATTTCCCGACTGGCCGGAAGTCCCGGCCCTGCCTTGAAAGGGCTGGCCATACCTAGCCGGTGCCATGACCCGCAACCATAACCCTATATCTTTTTGATCCCAACGTATAGATGGGCGTACGGCCTTCCTCTGACGAAATTGTTCGTCATACCGAAGCCACGTCTGCCCCCCATACACCCTGTAAGCCTCACCTATCGAATCCATGTAACAAAATAGATGAGAACAATTCTCCGGCGCCTTTTCGCCTATCACACTCGCCAAAATAGCGAAGGCTTGCAACCAATTGGTAAACGTCTGAGGGATCAAGCGCCACCGCCGCTTTTCCTCATCCTCTTTCTTACTATCCTCCTTTTTTCCTTTATCTAAGTTAAATTTTGCCAAAGGAAGGAGGGAGAAGATCTCGACATATTCGTCCTTCCAGATCTTTTCCCTCACCTCCTTCTTAAGGTGCGAACCTAAGGGGCCCTCAAAGCATACATAAACCTCCCCACGCGCCCTATCATCTAAATGAATCCTGTCCTTATCCTTTTCCGTCTGGACCGACACCGAAACCGGGGAAGAAATACCCGCAACCACGGACTCACTAACCCCCAGAATGGGCGGATTAACCCACGCCCCCACCGGCGCCGGGGGTTCCCTTGGACCCCCAATTCGCTCCAGCAACGAACGCACGCAACCTAACAGCTCTCCCAGCTCCCCACCCCCCGACGCATACCCACCAACACCGAACGGTACCCCTGGACTTAACCCCGTCTGATCTACCCCTCCCCCTACGTTCTGATCTCGGTTAAACTGAGGAGACAGACACGACACAGAAGCATACTCACCGGGCTGCACTAGGGAGAAGGCCCCGCCAGCCAGACCGCCTGATTCCTGACGTCCATCCACCCGATCCGCAGCTTCTTGGCTCCTCCCACCGGGTTCCCCGCTGTTAGCCCTTGCCGCCGCAAGGCCGGGAGACACCTCCGACCCTGTAGTACGGGCCTGACGTCCGTCCTGCCAGTCGTCCGCCCCAGAGAGCTGCCTGCGTTCCTCCAAACCTTGCCAGTGCAGCTCTCCAGTGCTCCTCCAGGGGGCCCCATCTTCAATCCGGGCCTCTGCTGCTGTAGGCCCTGCGCTCCAGGCCCGGTGCACCACAGATCCCAGCATCCGCGCTCCGCCCCCTCTGCTGGGGCCCGCATGCTCCTCCATTCTGTCCTGCTGATCCTGACAGGGCTCAGGGCACAGGGCAGGCACATCACCCACACGCCCCGCCGCAGCGCCGACATCCCTCGCTGACTGGGCGGTAGCAGATCCTGCCTCCAGCTCCAGCAGAGGCCTGCTAACCGCCGCTGGGCCCAGCCGCACATTAGAATTCCTCCCAGGCTGGGGCGCACTGGACCTCTTTGCTCGCGGCGCCCGGCCTGGAGGGTCCCTGGAGGGGCTTCTGCAGCGACGCTGGGCCCGGGGAGGCAGGTCAGGAGAAAACCGCTGCGGCGGTTTGGACCTACGGGGGCGCCGCTCCTGCAGGGGGGAAGCCCCTGCCGCCTCCAGCCTCCCGCCGATGATCCCTGCCACCGCATTCTGCAGCCAGCCAGGGGGATGACCGCCGGCCGCCGCTCTGAGCTGCTCCAGGAGCTGATCCACCGATGCCATAGCAGGTGAGGTAGGGGTACAGGGACTGTCACTTCTGTCCCCACGAGCGGGAAATGTGCCGCTCCTCCCCCTGCTCATTGTTTTATTTTAAAAACGGGCTCGCTCTCTCCCCCTCCCCTCATGACACCTTGACCTCCCCACCAATCAAGTGTCATGAGGGCCTCCGCAAATGCCCCGGGGGGAGGGGGGGGCAATGCTCCGTCCCTTCTTGATCGCTGCCATCATGCTCTGTGTAATGTTATACCACACAAAGTACAATTCAGTGTAAAGATAAGATGCAAACCTTTTCCAAAAAATATATATTCTAATTCATGTATGTCTAAGCTCTGAAAGTAAAACTTAGTGCAGAGGTTTTTGGGATTTGTAGAAAAAAATCCTGCAAAGTAAGCATGCTTCAAAAATAGGAGTGTTAACAATTTATCAAAACGCAAAGAAGTTAAAAGAGAAATCTAAATCACGTGAATATTTGGTGTGATTGCTCTTTGCCTTCAAAACAGCATCAACTCTTCTAATTACACTAGCACATCTTTCCACCATGGCCACTATCCATTTTTTTTTCCTTTCCATTTTTGCCTTCCCTTCTTTCAAGAGGCATACCATTTTTATTTTTTCCATCAATATAGCCGTATGAGAGCTTGTTTTTTTGCGGGACGAGTTGTGCTTTTGAATGACACCATTCATTTTACCATATAGTGCATTGGAAAACAGGAAAAAAATTCCAAGTGCAGTGAAATTGCAAAAAAAAATGCAATTATTTTTTTGGTTTTCTATTTGCCATGTTCACTATATGATAAAACTGACCGACCTGGCAGAATGATTCTCTAGGTCAGTACGAGTGCGTAGATATCAAACGTGTGTGTGTGTGTGTGCATGTGTAATATTATATATTTATATATATATATATATATATTATATATATATATATATATATATATATATATATATATATATATATATATATAATATATTTAATTTTTTTATTTTATTTTTTTAAAGTTTTCCCCAATTTTTTTTTTTCCTCTTTTGGCTAGAACCGAAACATTTTTATTTTTTGGGATGCGAGGCTAAGTGATGGCTTGTTTTTTTGGGCCTTGAGCTGACATTTTTACTGATACCGTTTTTGGGTAGAAGCAATGTTTTGATTGCCTATTATTGTAGTTTTTTGCAAGGTTGTGGCAGCCCAAAAAATATTTTTTTTTTACCCTGTTTATCGATTGAACTAATTTATTTTAGATTTTGATAGATCACCCATTTCTGAAGACAGTGATACCAAATATGTGGAGTTTTTTTTAATTGTTTTATTGCACCACAATACATTTCTGCTGAATGGGTGTCAGAGAACGGCACGATCATCGGTGTGGCCTCTGACTTCATGGGCCCAGTCGCAGTTGCATCCATTGTGACCACAATCATTACACCCCAGGGGTTCCATATCATCATTTCCAGGACTCCTTGTTCTTCTTTACACTGAGGAAAGTTCGTAGTGACATTGGTTGCAAGTTTGGGGTCGTCCTGCTGCAGAATAAATTTAGACAGCCTCCCTGATGAAACTGCATGATGGATAAGTATCTGCCTGTATTTCTCAGCATTTGAGGACATCAACAAGTGGGCAATGTTGAGGCAGTAGACACAGAAGTCAGCCAGGGAAACGTAAGCAAAAAATGAAAGACACATAGACCTCAATTCATCAAAATGTTTTTGCCAAAAATCTCAAAGTTTCACAAAATTTAGCAATTTTCCTGTCTTCGCATCAGTTTGGTCCAGCTCCACCAAAATGGGATGACTGGGGACATGACTTCATTGCTAATCTAATTCATGATGAGCTGTGGCATTCCTTACTCCAGAAATCTTACTTCAGTCCCTGTGAGACCAGAACTGCCAACTGTCTAGAAATTCCTGGACTGGCCATAAAAATAGAGCAGTTATTTATTTCCCCAGTTCATAACATAATGTGATATGTCCATCATTTTTTTTGAAACTTGAGAAATTTGTACAGAATATTTTGATTTGAATTGTCATCATTTTATAAGAATGCAGTTGATGTCTTCATATCTGTATTACGGATGGTAGACAAAGATCACTTAAAATCTTAATGATTCATTATACTTTTTCAATGTGTCCCAAAAAATATCAGCGGTCTGTGATTTTTTTTGATAAGCTGTCCAGAAAAATTAATCAAGTTGAGACCCTTAGGGGTACCCAGCTACACTCATCAACTGTCTGAGAAGTCTGGCCAGAAGAGGGCTGGAAGAATTGCTTACAAAAACTGTAACTTCAAAATGGCACCAATGCCAAGCAGCTCAACTATGCATTAAAACATAGGAACTGGTGTGCAGAAAAATGTAAGTAGGTGCTCTGGACTGATGATTCAAACTGTGAAATATTTGCTGTAACAGAAAGCAGCTTGAGTACTGAAGGGCTGAACATGGTACAATAATGAGTGTCCGCAGACAATCGTTAAGCATGGTGGAGGGTTCTTGCAAATTGCGGCTGCCTTTCAGCAAATGGAGTTAGAAAGTTGGTCAGGATTAATGGTATCCTCAATGTTAAGAAATACAGGCAGATACTTATCCACCATCAATACCATGATCTGATTGGCTCCAAATTTACTCTGAAGCAGGACGGCCAAAAAAATAAAGGCAATGTTAGTAATGATTGTCTTCAGTGTAAAGGCTCGTTAACACAAGTGTATAACATGGCTGAGTGCCATTCGATGTTTTGTTGGATAGCACTCACTCTAATGTTATACTATGGGGCAGTGGCACTGAAAACCAGTGCTTTTTCTTTCTCATGCCAATGTAGCGATGGCTGATGGACCACCGCGGTGCAGAGTACAACTACGACACACAAGATGAGATTGCAGAAACAAGGGTATGCTTTATATACAGGCAAGACAAACAACAACGATGCAACAACATAACTGGCCTCTGCTAACAGGTCCATGTGGATGCTGCACTCTGGCGAATGAGGCCTACTCTATGCCCTACAAAGTGCACACAATGGTTTTGACTCACGCTACTGCTGCTAGGGATTCAGTCCAACTCCTGGGATTTCAGTCCTGGTGTTTTGCTGGCACGCACTTCTCCAAGTGGACAAAGGAACTACTCCTCCGCCATGGACCTGGCCTCTCTTCGGCTCCTTGGTTGGGCTTCGCCAGCCTTGGGGATGTCTTCTACTCGGTTCGGTATCTCCACCACTGCACTCAGGGGTCACTCACGGTCCTGCTCGCGTTAAGATTCTTGCACCAGTCCCGTAACTCCTCTAACACCGTAGTCCTCAAAGCTCTCTCAATGGCAGGCTCAACTCTCTAGCAGTCTCTCGCAGCACACCACACTCTCTCAACCTCGCCTTAGACAGACAATGCTCCTCCTTCCTTTTACCGCACTTTTTGGCCAGGCTAAACCAAGGGTTCAGATATAAGGGGGAAAGATGCGTTGGCTCAGCCAGGCAGACCATGAAAACAGGAACAGGGGTACTGTTTCTTAAAGGCGAAGCATACCTTTTCATTTGTAACAGTAACCCCCTAAACCAGGGGTGGGGAACCTCCGGCCCGCAGGCCGCATGCGGCCCGCCATGACCTTTTATGTGGCCCCCGGGCAGATTACCGGGGGAGGCAGTGCTGGTGCTGTCACCGCGGTCTTGCTGCCGCCGGCCCTTTAAATCCACACATTGCTGTTTGTACTGCAATGTGTTCTCCCGTCGGCCAGTGCTTACTTTGTGGGTGGGTCCACAGCAGCCTCACAGCTTCCAGCCTTGTGTGTCCGCCCCCTGCCCTCCGGAGATCAGTGCCTGCCTTCTCCTTCTGATGCGGTGTGTCCGGATCCTGCACTCCAGTGATGTGAATGCAATGCTGCTGTGAGTCCAGCGCCGACCCTCTGCTGCTATGTGCCCTGCCCAATGCTTTGTGCCTCCCCACACCAGTTCTGTAAACCCTCTCCCCCAGAGTTGCATGAAACTCTCAGCGCAGTGTGCCCCCCAATGTCCTGTGTGCACCCCTCCCCCAGTCCTGTGTGCAGCCCCCCAATGTCCTGTGTGCACCCCCACACAATCCTGTGTGCAGCCCCCCCAGTCCTGTGTGCAGCCCCCCCAGTCCTGTGTGCAGCCCCCCCAGTCCTGTGTGCACCCCCCACACAATTCTGTGTGCAGCCCCCCCCAGTCCTATGTGCAGACCATCACCCAGTCCTGTGTGCACCCCCCTAGTCCTGTGTGCACCCCCCAGTCCTGTGTGCACCCCCCAGTCCTGTGTGCACCCCCCCAGTCCTGTGTGCACACCCCCAGTCCTGTGTGCACCCCCCTAGTCCTGTGTGCAGCCCCCCCAGTCCTGTGTTCAGCCCCCCCAGTCCTGTGTTCAGCCCCCCCAGTCCTGTGTTCAGTCCCCCCCAGTTCTGTGTTCAGCCCCCCCAGTCCTGTGTTTAGCCCCCCCAGTCCTGTGTTCAGCCCCCCCAGTCCTGTGTTCAGCCCCCCCCAGTCCTGTGTTCAGCCCCCCCCAGTCCTGTGTTCAGCCCCCCCCAGTCCTGTGTTCAGCCCCCCCCAGTCCTGTGTTCAGCCCCCCCCAGTCCTGTGTTCAGCCCCCCCCAGTCTTGTGTTCAGCCCTCCCCCAGTCCTGTGTGCAGCCCCCCCAGTCCTGTGTGCAGCCCCCCCAGTCCTGTGTGCAGCCCACCCCCCAGTCTTGTGTGCAGCCCCCCCAGTCCTGTGTGCAGCCCCAACCAGTCCTGTGTGCAGCCCCCCCCCAGTCCTGTGTGCAGCCCCCCCCAGTCCTGTGTGCAGCCCCCCCCCAGTGATGTCTGTGCCTCCCCCCCAGTGATGTCTGTGCCCCCCCCCAGTGATGTCTGTGCCTCCCCCCCAGTGATGTCTGTGCCCCAGCCCCTCCAGTGGTGTCTGTGCCCCCAGCCCCGCGTGTGGTGCCTGTGCCCCCAGCCCCGCGTGTGGTGCCTGTGCCCCCAGCCCCATGCCCCCAGTTAATTAATTACTTCACCCAATATAGCAGGGTCATTTAAACATTGATAATTTTGTGCGGCCCCTGAAGGTTGGTAGAAATTTCCAAATGGCCCCCGACAGAAAAAAGGTTCCCCACCCCTGCCCTAAACCAATGTGGCATGAGAAAAAAAACACTGCATGTTGTGTTTAGCAGCGTATATCAAACAGCGTGTACTCATTCAAGTCAATGGGTACAAAACATCGGACTGACATCTGAGTTCAGTACAATATACGCTAACACAGACAATGCAGAAGATGGAGAAATTATGTTCTCCAACTTCTCCTTACCCTTGCTCTTATTCTCGTATACGAGAAAACAAAGGGAATTGTGCAAGCCTCATACACAGAGGATCTGTGGTTAGGTCTCTTAAGGGGCCACGTCTCACTAAGCGACATCGCTAGCGACATCGCTAGCGACATCGCTGCTTAGTCACGGTTTTTGTGACGCAACAGCGATCTTGCTAGCGATGTTGCTGTGTGTGACATCCAGCAACGACCTGGCCCCTGCTGTGAGGTCGCTGGTCATTGCTGAATGTCCTGGACCATTTTTTGGTCGTTGCTCTCCCGATGTGAAGCCCACATCGCTGTGTTTGACAGTGAGAGAGCTATGATCTGAATGTGCAGGGAGCAGGGAGCCGGCTTCTGTGGACGCTGGTAACCAAGGTACACATCGGGTAACCAAGCAAAGCGCTTTGCTTGGTTACCCGATATTTACCTTGGTTACCAGCGTCCGCAGTTTCTAGAAGCCGGCTGCCTGCACACGTAGCCAAGGTACATATCGGGTAACTATAAGCAAAGCGCTTTGCTTAGTAACCCGATGTGTACTATGGTTACCAAGCACAGCGTCGTTACACGGGTCGCTGGTGGCTGATCTCTGTGGAGATCTGCCTGATTGACAGCTCACCAGCGACCATGTAGCGACGATCCAGTGATCCCTGCCAGGTCAGATCGCTGGTGGGATCGCTGGAGCGTCGCTAATTGTGACGGTACCTTAAGATGCTCCAAACAACTTCCTTACTGACTTCCTTCATAAACGAACTGCAAGTGACCTAGAAGAATTGATAATGTTTTGAAGATAAAGGGCGGTCACACCAAATATTGCTTCAATTTAGATTTCTCTTTTGTCCATTTCACTTTGCATGTAGTTGCTAAAAATAAACTATTAACACTTCTGTTTTTCAAAGCATTTCTACTTTGCAGCATTTTTTCCATACCTGCTTAAATGTTTTCCACAGTAATGTATATACAGTATATATATATAACTTGTCAACTTGTCAGCTGACTAGTTTGACATTTTGGACAAGTGCGAACACTTTGGGTGAAGTCATACAAAATATGTTAACTCACCTATTGCTTGAAAAATCTCTTTCACACCATTCCCTGTCTTAGCTGATGTTTCCATGAACAAAAGTTGTTTTTGTTCAGCAAAAGCTTGTGCTTCCTGTGAGTTAAATAATTCATATAGAAAAGTCATTAACAAAAAGTGGCATCATTTCTGCTATAAATTGTAACTCGACTTATAACTTGCATCTCTACTTTAAATTGATAAATGAGAATATCTTTGCACATTTTTTAGGCAATTTGTATTTTTGAGGATTAACTTTATTATTGAACAACTACAGGGCTGTCAATCACCATAAAAGGTTAATAAACCTGAATATTTAAGAAAGTAAAAGTCAGGTTTTGTCTTTCTTAAAATATCTCTGTGCGCAGAATTATAGGGAACTATTAGGTTACGTTCTCACGATCAGTATCCGGTGAGTTTTATGACGATGCAGAATTCCTGTATCATTTCCGCATTTTAGTTTACTTGTGTTTTTTTATTGGGTTTTTGAAGCTGCGTTTTTATTGCATTTTTGACACTAAGTTTTTTTTCTTGGTTTGGTGTGTCATAACTTAAATAAAGCAGTTTTTTTTTCTGAAACTCCCTGGTATTGACATCATTTGGTGTTGATTACATCTCTTTTTTTGTTTCCAAAGCACCAAAAACACATGTGCATTTTTTTAACAGAGGAATTACCACATTTAATGCAAGTCTATGGAGAAAATCCGCACAGAAGACTTAGCGTAGTGTACCCAGAAGAGACGTTGACAAGCTGTGGATTGGAAAAAAGCTCCACAGGTCAGTTTAAGCAGCGTAAAAAAGAAGCATAGTGGACATGAGATTTCTATTAATACCATACACTTTTGTTGTAAAGTAAACGTTGCTTATCTAAAGCAGCGAAAAAACGCAGTGTCAAAAACACAAGTAAAACTCAATGTTGGCATGTAACTGTCATGATGTGACTGTAGGATAGGGAAGGACAGGGGGCTCCTATACTGTCCTTCACACTAGGGGACCCTAGGCTATCCCTAACCTCACGGCTACCCCTAATGGTGGAGATGTTAGCCCCCAGGGAAGTAACAGGCAGGAGTGTGATGGCAACACAGATAAAGACAGACAGGGAAAAAAACAAAACTCAGATACATTGCAAACCTCAAGAACAAAGAGAAACTAAGGAGAAAAGCAAGAGAAGTAAGGCAACAACAAAAGGACAACACAGGTTAATTCAACCAAAATATCCCAATAATCACTACACAACTAGTTAAAAGAAGTTTCTTTATTGATGGCATATTTACTATAAACATTCATGACAAATTACAAATTAAAACCTACATAAAAATCCGTAGGCGGAAAACAGGTCATACAGTCATATAATGAGAAATTAAGACATATGGGGAACCATATAGTAAATATACAATCACCAGTATATAAATATTAGAAGAAGAAGCAGTGTGAAACGTGCGTTGGAGTGAGAACCGGGGAAGCTGGTGCACGGTTATTATGAATACAGGTCTGGTATTAGGTTTTTAGGAGGGCAGTTTAATGATGTGGCTGTATTAAGTATTTTACTGTTATGAAGGCAAAATTTATTGCATCGTTACTCTAATAATTATATACTTGTGACTGTATAATTACTATATGGTTCCCCATATGTGTTAATTTATCATTATATCACTGTATGGCCTGTTTTCCTGCCTACGGATTTTTATGTAGGTTTTAATTTTTAATTTGTCATGAATGTTTTTAGTAAATATGCCATCAATAAAGAAACTTCTTTTAACTAGTTGTATAGTGATTATTGGGATATTTTGGTTGAATTAACCTGTGTTGTCATTTTGTTGTTGCCTTACTTCTCTTGCTTTTCTCCTTAGTTTCTCTTTGTTCCTGTGTTTGCAGTGTATCTGAGTTTTGTTTTTTATTATTATTTTTGATTATTGGGATATTTTGGTTGACTTGATAATGGTATATCCTGATAGGATTAATTTTTGACTATCTTGGTTAAAAACGTCTAATTTTGGGTTAACAACACAGGTTAACACTGCAACTGCTCACAGCAATGAAGTACTATAACCACCAGTAAGTCTGGATGATAATACCTCTCCAGACCAGTATAGAGAAGCTATATCTGGCATTAAAGGGGAGAGTCCAGCCAGCATATATAGAAGGGGAGCGAATGTGACTGGCTGCCACACAGCATGTGGTCAAAAGAGACTAACATGCAGCCCAGTAGAGATTAAAGCGGGCTTTACAAACTACGATATCATTAATGAATTAACGTCGGCGTCACGGTGTTTGTGACGCACATCCGGCGTCATTAACGAGATCGCAGCATGTAACACTTAAGAGCGATCTTAAACAATCGCAAAAGAGGGCAAAATAGTTTGCCGTGGAGAGGTTGTCCTGAAACAAAAAATCGTTTTCAGGATGTTAGCGATGTTGTTTGTCGTTCCTGCGGCAGCACACATCGCTGTGTGTGTGACACCGCAGGAGCGACGAACATCTCCTTACCTGCCTGTTTACATCCCGCTCATCTCCGCCCCTCCGCTTCTATTGGCCGCCTGCCGTGTGACGTCTTTGTGACACCGCACGACCCACCCCCTTAGGAAGGAGGCGGTACGCCGGCCAGAGCAACGTCACAGGGCAGGTAAGTCCGTGTGACAGGAGTAAGGGAGTTTGTGCGACACGGGCAGCGATATGCCCGTGTCGCACAACTGACGGGGGCGGCTACGATCGCTTGCGATCTCGCTAGCGATCGCTAGCGAGATCGCTGTGCATAAAGCCCACTTAACTCTTGCTAGCCTGCCTACGAACTACAAGTATATGGGTCGATTGCCGAATCTGCCTGCACTAATCACAGATATCAGAGAAGTTTGGAGACATACTTCCAGAATCTGTAGTCTCCACAGATCCTGATGCCATGACAATCGGTGATGTTTGTAAAATAAACTCCTTCTGACACTACCCTCAGGGGCACTTTGCACACAACGGCATCGCAAGCCGATGCTTGCGATGCCGAGCGTGATAGTCCCCGCCCCCGTAGCAGGTGCAATATCATGTGATTGCTGCTGTAGCGAACATTATCGCTACGGCAGCTTCACATGCACTCACCCGCCCTGCGACGTCGCACTGGCCGGCCAACCACCTCCTTCCTAAGGGGGCGGGTCGTGCGGCGTCACTGCGACGTCACACGGCAGGCGACCAATAGGAGCGGAGGGGCGGAGATGAGTGGGACGTAAACATCCCGCCCAGCTCCTTCCTTCTCATTGCAGCCGGGACGCAGGTAAGGTGATGTTCCTCGCTCATGATGTGTGCTGCCGCAAGAAAGAGGAACAACATCGTACCTGTCGCTGCAACGTAATTATGGATTTCCCAGACACTACACCGATGATACGATTACGACGATTTTGAGCTCGTTAATCGTATCATCTAGGATTTACACACTACGATGTCGAGTGCGATGCAGGATGTGCGTCACTTTCGATTTGACCTCTCCGACATCGCACCTGCGATGTCGTAGTGTGCAAAGTGCCCCTTAATGTGCAGAATTATTATGCAACTGAAAAACAAATGTTATAACCTCAATTGTCCATTTTCATCGGTTATAATGAGAGTACTAACCAAACAAACCCAAAATATACAAAAATAAATTTGTGACATTTAAAAAAAAAAAAAAAAGTATCAGTGACCAATATTGCCTCTTTTCTTTTCAGTAACAGTCAGAAGCCATCCATCCATGGAGTCTGTCAGTTTCTAAATCTGTTGATGATCGACTTTTTGTGTCGCACCAACCACAGCCCCCCCAGACACTGTTCAGAGAAGCAACTGTTTTCTTTCACTGTACATCTCCTATTTAAAGCCTGCTTTACACACTTCAATAGATCTTTCAATCCGTCGTCGGGGTCAAGTTGTAAGTGACGCACATCCGGCATCGTTCGTGATGTATTTGCGTGTGAAACCTACATGCGATCGATATTGAACGAAAATACGGTGATCGCATACACGTCGTTTATTCCTCATACATTGGACGTTTGGTAGTACGAAACTAGTCAATTGTAACGTGTGACATCCCTCATACGATTTTGATGTCTGAGGCTATGTGCGCAGGTGTGCGCTCTGCACCGCAGCTTAAAAAAGGTCTGCTTCAGAGCGCAGCTGAAAAGCTGCGTTCTGAAGCGCCTCACAATGTCTGTCATGCACTAATCTCTGTCAGTCCGTCACTATCTCTGTCCCTCTCTCTCTGTCCATGTCAGTCTATCCCTCTTACCCCCTCTCTCATATACTCACCGATCCCCGGCGCTGCACGGCATTCACACTGCTCCGGCGGCTTTTACTGTTTTGAAAAAGCCGGCCGCCCATTAAACAATCTCGTATTCCCTGCTTACCCCGCCCACCGGCGCCTATGATTGGTTACAGTGAGACACGCCCCCCACGCTGAGTGACAGGTGTCACACTGCACCCAATCACAGCAGCCGGTGGGCGTGTCTATACTGTGTAGTGAAATAAATAATTAAATAATTAAAAAAAACGGCGTGCGGTCCCCCCCAATTTTAAAACCAGCCAAATAAAGCCATACGGCTGAAGGCTGGTATTCTCAGGATGGGGAGCTCCACGTTATGGGGAGCCCCCCAGCCTAACAATATCAGCCAACAGCCGCCCAGAATTGCCGCATACATTAGATGCGACAGTTCTGGGACTGTACCCAGCTCTTCCCGATTTGCCCTGGTGCGTTGGCAAATCGGGGTAATAAGGAGTTATTGGCAGCCCATAGCTGCCAATAAGTCCTAGATTAATCATGTCAGGCGTCTATGAGACACCTTCCATGATTAATCTGTAAATTACAGTAAATAAACACACGCCCGAAAAAATCCTTTATTGGAAATAAAAAACACAAACATATACCCTGGTTCACCACTTTAATCAGCCCCAAAAAGCCCTCCATGTCCGGCGTAATCCAGGATGCTCCAGCGTCGCATCCAGCGCTGCTGCATGGAGGTGACCGGAGCTGCAGCAGACACAGCCGCTCCGGTCACCTCCACGCAGCTAATGAAGACAGCCGCGCGATCAGCTGAGCTGTCACTGAGGTTACCCGCTGTCACTGGATCCAGCGGTGGATGCAGCGGTGGCCGCGGGTAACCTCAGTGACAGCTCAGCTGATCGCGCTACTCACCTCAGTTGCTGACTGGAGCTGACCGGAGCGGCGGTGAGTAGCGCGATCAGCTGAGCTGTCACTGAGGTTACCCGCGGCCACCGCTGGATCCAGTGACAGCGGGTAACCTCAGTGACAGATCAGCTGATCGCACGGCTGTCTTCATTAGCTGCGTGGAGGTGACAGGAGCGGCTGTGTCTGCTGCAGCTCCGGTCACCTCCATGCAGCAGCGCTGGGTGCGACGCTGGAGCATCCTGGAGTACGCCGGACAAGGAGGGCTTTTTGGGGCTGATTAAAGTGGTGAACCAGGGAATGTGTGTGTGTTTTTTATTTCCAATAAAGGATTTTTTCGGGCGTGTGTTTATTTACTGTAATTTACAGATTAATCATGGAAGGTGTCTCATAGACGCCTGACATGATTAATCTAGGACTTATTGGCAGCTATGGGCTGCCAATAACTCCTTATTACCCCGATTTGCCAACGCACCAGGGCAAATCGGGAAGAGCCGGGTACAGTCTCAGAACTGTCGTATCTAATGTATGCGGCAATTCTGGGCGGCTGTTGGCTGATATTGTTAGGCTGGGGGGCTCCCCATAACGTGGAGCTCCCCATCCTGAGAATACCAGCCTTCAGCCGTATGGCTTTATCTGGCTGGTTTTAAAATTGGGGGGGACCGCATGCCGTTTTTTTTAATTATTTAATTATTTATTTCACTACACAGTATAGACACGCCCACCGGCTGCTGTGATTGGGTGCAGTGTGACACCTGTCACTCAGCGTGGGGGGCGTGTCTCACTGTAACCAATAATAGGCGCCGGTGGGCGGGGAAAGCAGGGAATACGAGATTGTTTAATGGGCGGCCGGCTTTTTCAAAACAGTAAAAGCCGCCGGAGCAGTGTGAACGCCGTGCAGCGCCGGGGAGCGGGGATCGGTGAGTATATGAGAGAGGGCTGCTCAATTCAGTCACTCAGGAGTTTAGCGGTCACCGGTGAGTCTTCACTGGTGACCGCTAATCAGTACGCGACATAGACAGAGCCGCAGCATGACAATGAAGTCGGGTGAAGTTCACCCGAATTCATTCTGACAGTGCGGCTCTGTCTGTGTCTGCTGTCATCTGGCATTCACCGCTGCTACATGGCTGTCTGTGTCTGCTGTCAGCGGCCATGTAGCAGAGCTGAATGGCAGATGACATAGTAAAAACGCATCCCTACACATTACACACGCTTGGCAAGTCAATAAATAAAAAAAAAAAGGGTGCCCAATGCATACGTCACAGAACACATGATCTAAAGGATCGCACACAAAATTGACCAATTTAACATAGGCTACTAACGCACGTGTGACAGCAAATGAACGACCTACGTGCAATCTCATTCAATGGCATATGCGACCTGGGCGTGTCACATCGCATACCTAATTGTAAGGTGGAAAGCTGGCTTAAGAAAGGCCCAAAAGTTCTCAGTAGGATTTAGATCAAGTGAGGAAAGGGCCGGTCATTAGTCTTTCATTTTTAAGACCTTTACTGGCAGCCGAGCAGTGGAGACTTCGAAGCAATGTCCTATGTAAAAATCATGGTTATCTTGAAAGATATAGACTTTTTTTCTGTACTACTGGTTGAAAAAATTTCTTTCTGAAAACTATCAGCTGGTTTGGGAGGTGATTTTGAGACCTCCTTCAAAGCTAAAAGATCCAACTAGCTAATCTTTAATAATACCAGCCCTTAGTAGTACCCACCTTCACAGTAATGGAGTCTTAAGGGTGCTTTACACGCTACGACATCGCTAGCGATAGCACCCGCCCACGTCGCTGTTTCGTCATCGGGTTGATCGCTGCTACAGTCATGGCCAAAAGTTTTGAGAATGACACCAAAATTATATTTTCACATGATCTGTTGCCCTCTGGTTTTTAATTGTGTTTGTCTGATGTTTACATCACATACAGAAATATAATTGCAATCATATTATGAGTACCAAAAGGTTATATTGACAGTTAGAATGAGTTAATGCAGCAAGTCAATATTTGCAGTGTTGACCCTTCTTCTTCAGGACCTCCTGCAATTCTCCCAGGCATGCTCTCAATCAACTTCTGGACCAAATCCTGACTGATAGCTGTCCATTCTTGCATAAGCAATGCTTGCATTTTGCCAGAATTTGTTGGTTTTTGTTTGTCCACCCGTCTCTTGATGATTGCCCACAAGTTCTCAATGGGATTAAGATCTGGGGAGTTTCCAGGCCATGGACCCAAAATCTCTATGTTTTGTTCCATGAGCCATTTAGTGATCACCTTTGCTTTATGGCAAGGTGCTCCATCATGCTGGAAAAGGCATTGTTGGGCGCCAAACTGCTCTTGGACAGTTGGGAGAAGTTGCTCTTGGAGGACATTCTGGTACCATTCTTTATTCATGGCTGTGTTTTTAGACAAGACTGTGAGTGGTGCGATTCCCTTGGCTGAGAAGCAACCCCACACATGAATGGTTTCAGGATGCTTAACAGTTGGCATTAGACAAGACTGGTGGTATCGCTCACCTCTTCTTCTCCTAATAAGCTGTTTTCCAGATGTCCCAAACAATCGAAAAGGGGATTCATCTGAGAAAATGACTTTACCCCAGTCCTCAGCAGTCCACTCCCTGTACCTTTTGCAGAATATCAGTCGGTCCCTGATGTTTTTTCTGGAGAGAAGTGGCTTCTTTGCTGCCCTCCTTGAAACCAGGCCTTGCTCAAAGAGTCTCCGCCTCACAGTGCGTGCAGAAACACTCACACCAGCCTCAACGTCTTCCTCCTTTCCTTTCTCCTCCCCCTTTATATTCCCTAACTCCTTCCATTCCCACTTCCCCTACAATACCCCTTCCCATCCACTTTTAGCCTACCCTTTCTTCCCTTCCTCTTCCCCTTCTTTGTTATTTCAACAAAATTTTTAAGAATGCATTTTAAATACTTCAATTACCCCCTCCCCTGTTATTGTAAACCCCTTAAAATTTAATAAAGTATACAAAATAGCGCAAATGTGAGTGGGCCCTAAGACTTTTAACAGGTTTTGACTTTTCAAAGTCAGTTAAATATCTTTTTTGTCCCATTTTGCCTAAGGAAGACAAGATACCTAATAATTCTGTACTCCTTGATAAAAGGCCATATCCTCCTCATTACAAGGGTACCGTCACAAATAACCTGATCTGCTTCATCCAATATGCATTGAAGTTTATACAACTTGGAGTTGTAAAATCTGCATAAAAATGACGATATGGTCAAAATACTCACTTGCCTAATAATTGTGCACACAGTGTAGTGCGATAATCTATGCGATTACATTGGGTATGTCTGTGCAGTTTTCATGTGACTGTCCAATTACAATGATATGTATAGCACAAACTGTGCTCATTCATCAATTTTCATTTTCTAACAGTCCAAAATGCATCAAATTTAAGTGTGCGGCTTTTAATAAGATGAAGGATTGCCAATTGTCTTGGAGATGCTATGTCATTAACAATTGTAATATGCCATATTGGTCACATTTTTGCATGTGTTTCTTACTTATATTTTCCCTACTGACATCATTGATACAAGGATGATGTAGTACAGCCATGGGGTTTTGTTATAAAACTATTCTTCTAGGAACAATTGCGACAGAACTAAAACAAAAAAATCCATGAATTTGCATATATTAATGTCTTATTTTTATTGTCATTTTTATTGACAAGTTTGGCAAAATTGGTTAAAAAAAAATAAAATAATAATAATAATAATAATAAAAACAACTAATTTTTGCCAGCTGTGAACATGGTCTAAATGAGCAGATATTATCAGTGCTGCCACCTGCTGGTTGTATTTGGTCTATATACCTTGTAAGTGACATGCACAGTATAATTAAACAAAACCAAAGGAAAACCTCTAAAAACAAACTTTATTTCACTATATTAATATCAATTTTGATTTGGTTAAAAAAATCAGGAAAAAGCCTCCATACAATAAGATGTCAGACAGATGTCATATGGGGGTGAGAAACACACAGTGAGGTATTAGGTTGGGTAGTGGGCAAGAAGTGTGTGTATACAGGACAGTGCTCCTCCTACTGAGATGATGATAGCTGACGGATAATAGAATGTTTAGACTCAGGGACCTATATATAGTCAATACATATAGTCAATATATCTTCCTTTTTTCATATAGATGGCCTAAATAATCATTGAATACTTTCCAAGTCTCGCCAGTATCCCCTGATGAACCTCAAAATTCTAGGGGGTAAACGCGTCGGGATTGTCAATCTAGTCCCAGCAGAGAAATAACTGGGATTTCATACCGATATATAGGCTTTGTCTATGAATAAATGTGGGATCAATTTCTGACCACACATACTAACCTAATATAGTACATATGACTACATGACGGTAATCCGCACCTATTTTTTGCACTTGGTTGCGGTGGTATAAGGTTATCCTTGATAGTGGTAGGGGCTTGGATGGTCAGCCGCCGAGGAGCGGGGGGGCACCCAAAACAGTAAGGAGATTTAACCTCCACGGCTAGGCTGGACAATCCTAGGGTTTTATAGGTCCCTGTGTCTAAACATTCTATTATCCGTCAGCTATCATCATCTCAGTAGGAGGAGCACTGTCCTGTATACACACACTTCTTGCCCACTACCCAACCTAATACCTCACTGTGTGTTTCTCACCGCCATATGACATCTGTCTGACATCTTATTGTATGGTGACTTTTTCCTGGTGGTTTTAACCGAATCAAAATTGATATTAATATAGTGAAATAAAGTTTGTTTTTAGAGATTTTTCTTTGTTTTTTTTATTTAACTCTCTATATGTTAGATTCTTATGGATATAGCACAGTATAAGTAAACCACCCAAATATCCAAAACTCATGGAAATATGGTACTCTTTAGGCAGGTTTGGATGACACCTAAAAACACACCAGATTGCCAAAAATGTAGTGAGATCTGCTAATCATGGCTCTACATAACTTGCTGTCTATTGATGATCCATGTGGTTGTACTGCAATATTAGAATTTAAAGAGACAGTGTCCATGAAGGCTTAGCAGTACTGGGCAGTAGCTGTCATATCATTGGTGCAGGGCAGAAGAGGGAGACGGGCCCACTACTGCCTGCAAAGCAGCTTCTGTCAAAGTAAAGGGGTGCACTCCATTTGCAGACACATGTTTTGGGGTGTTACCCCTCCACAGTGCGAGGCATGAAATCTGATTTGGCTAGTTGAGAGAAATCTTCCTGTGGATTTAAAGATTCAGAAAATGACAAGGCAGCGTAAGGAGACTTATAGGCCATGCAATTCTCCTCTGGAATATGCAAACAGCCTCTTGAGGAGGTGAAATAGAGTTTCTGGTTTGAGTCCTTATCTTAAGTTATGTGGCAAGGCTCGTTAAAGGGTCGATATTGACTTCTGAGATTGCTACATCCAATAGGTGGCACCAAAGATATAGTCCTGTTCCTTCTAAAGAGGCTAGTTGCATATTTAAATTCCAAGAGGAGAATTGCAAGTTACCTGTAAGTCTCCTAATGCCACCTTGGCACTGTCCGAAAGGAGAAATCTCCCAACTTAGATCCCTAGTATATGAAGGTACACCATTTCCTTTTGCTCTATCTGACTGCGATTCTTACTATCAATTATACACAACATCAACACTAAATAATTGGGACGATTTAGGAAACTATAACCCAGGGATTTCCTTCCTCCAGTAATTTTTATCACAATACCAGGGGTCTGAGTGATAATCACTTCAGACCCTGCTTTTGTTGATGTGGTGGGTCCCACCAGCTTCAGTGACACACAGAGGTCCAATCCCTCATTTCTGTATATTGTATCTTCTCTTGACAACAATTTAAAGGCATTAATGGCTTAAAACATAAATATCACTTACTAATAATTCAATAATACATATTTCATATATTACTTGGTTTCCATGCCTTAAATTTGGGGGCATGGCTAGAGGGGTACAATTTTGTAATTGGTAAAAAATAAACTGTAAAACCTTTCTAGAATTAAAAATGGTTTCCTGGGTTTTGGAAGAAGAATTCTGCTCTTTGGCACCATTGGCAATAACATAAATGAACGTGCCCAATTCCCTTTCTTTGTAAAAACCTCCAATCAGGAGAAATACACCAAGACATGTGGCAACACTATTTACACACAAATCTTTGATGAATTGAAGACACTGAAGCATTTTGCGTTCGTTCCTTTACAATAAAAAGTAATCTTAGAATAATTAGACATTACAGGCAGGATTGTGCTATACCTCTGCTAAGACTTTTCTATCATCCTGAAGGTCACTTTTATTTCCTACCAATGCGATAACCATCTCTCCGCTGCAGACATATTTTTCCAGCTCCTGAAGCCAAAGTTGAGCTCTAATGAAAGTCTCCTAACGGCAAAAGAGAATACATGTTAGTAACGACAACAAAGGATATGAAAGCAGAATACAGTGTCCATCTCCATAATTTTCCATGAGATACAAGAAGATCTACCTCTCACCTGTGCATACATAGTATGTAACAAGTACAAAACTATTGTTAGAAGAAACTCAACATGTATATAGTAGGAAAGCATTTATTCTGTGTGCTAAGCAAGTCTTTCCCAAATTCTGCTTTAAAGCAACCCTCCACCCTTGCATTAGAAAGTGACCATCCATTTGTCATGTATCGATAGCCTACCTAGTGCAGTCTGTTTTCCTCTCGTTGCTTTCTGAGACTGGCCGTACAGTCTTTCTACATCCTAGATGACAGTCCCAGTGGCATATAGAGCAGTGACAAGTCTGAATCCCACCTCCACAGTGAGTCTGAATCCCACCTCCACAGTGAGTCTGAATCCCACCTCCATAACAAGTCTGAATCTCACCTCCATAGCACATGAAAGACTAGGGAGGCATTCTTCAGTCTTAAGGGCCTTTCACACTGTGTTCCAATCTCCGTTCAGTGGTCCCATCCTTGTTTCCGTCCGAACCCACCAAAAAACGTGTTTTGGATGTATGCACTGAAAGGGCTATTAAGTATAATAGTGCAGACTGAGTCACCCTGTGCTCTGTTATGCTCCTGTAAATGGTGCACATGCTTACTGGAGATGGACTCCCAAACATAGTAGATTCAGTCTGGGTGTCTGCCTCCGGAAAGTGTATACTCACAAAAATGATGCACGACAGAGCACACAATGACTTCGTCGTCTGCATCATTATAGTCAGTTGCCCAGTCGGCAAATACGTCCGAAACCCATTTTGCCGGGGTTTCGGACGGAAGCCCCAACGGGACCACTGAACGGTGAGAGTAACACAATGTGATAGTGTCCTTACAATTCTGTTCTCCATGCCATTGTGGTGGTCATATTGAATGTAGGAGGACACTTGATCAATCACATAATGGCCAACATTTATCAAGAAGGTTATACCAGTTTTGGGTGTAAAAGTTGCAGTTCGGGCAAAAAAGATTTGGAAAAAGTCACAAATTAGCCAAAATTATGGGTTTTTTTGCTCCATTTGTGCCAAAACTTGAAGCGTGAGTACCAGGAAGACTACAATAAATCTGTCCCAATATACACAATAGTTCTGTATTTTAGTGTATTATGTCTATCATTATATGATGTGCAGCCAATCTATTAGGTTCTGCCTCCCGAGTAAGAACAAAGGGTTAGATTTGTGCTAACTACTCCTGCGAGGCTGAAACATGCATCCTTTGGAGCAATTTTCGGGGAATTTTATTGTGCAAAGCTAACAGTGGATTAAAAGGGATGGGAAATATGAAGTAAAGACATATACCGTACTTCTCCATCCTGCTGTATCCTCAAAGTTTTTACTGCAAAAACTGCAGATATCTGGTGTTTTGTTGCTGTATTTTTTATGTGTTTTCCCCTTTTCTTGATGTGTTTGTAGTACAGAATAGACACTGTTTATTTTACGGCCGTTTTTTGTCCAAAAATGCACTTAGAACCGTAATTACTTTTACATGCATTTTTTCAGGTTCCCCATAGAAGCTTTTAGGAACAAATACACACAGAAAACACATTTTACCAGCTTTAAATATACTCTCGGCATGAGTTTTCATGAACTCATATCTACTTTGCTTGAACAGGGAAACAGTTGAATTTCTGCACAAGAAAACAGTGTTTCTGCTACGTGGGAACATATCTTTAGAATGAATTTACATAAAGCAGATTTTGTCACAGAAATTTCTGCAAGAAAATTGACAGCAAATACTCGAGTGAGCAAACCCTCAGCTTGGAATCACACAAGCAGGTTTGTTTTTTTTTGTTGGCAGAGCAATGTGGATTCAAAATAAATGGGTTATAAAAAGGAAAGGCTGAAACGTCTCTGAAACGTCTCGTACTTTTGAATTTGGCTTGAAAAATTGTGGGATTGTAATGCTAACAGGCTACAAGTACACAGTCTTTTTGCAGAGTTTTTGAAACAGAACATTTTTTAGGAGGATTTGGAGAGTTTACACTCTCTGTTTCTGCTGCAAAACATGACTCTGGCATTGTCTATATTCTGGTGCAATGCCAACTTCACCTGCCCCCCACCCCCAAACAAACAATATACAATGACACATAAGTTTGGATAATTTGGTCACAGCAGACTTTTATTTAACAACATGATAAAAGCTCCAAACGTTTATAAATAAGATTGGTAGAGTCATTGAAGCTATCAAAATCTGGTGATTACCAAAAAAACAACTCCATAGACTATAATTACTCCAAGCTGTACCCCTACAGGTTCAGGAGCACCATAAATCAAAGGGTTCCTTTCAAAAATCAACACTTCCAGGGATCTGACATTCCAGTGCTGCAAGTCGCCCCCCATAAATCACCAGACAATCTTATACTAATTGAGGAATC
This sequence comes from Anomaloglossus baeobatrachus, assembly GCF_048569485.1. Classification (NCBI taxonomy): domain Eukaryota; kingdom Metazoa; phylum Chordata; class Amphibia; order Anura; family Aromobatidae; genus Anomaloglossus; species Anomaloglossus baeobatrachus. The sequence continues at coordinate 96,943,227 of NC_134359.1, read as the reverse complement.
CATGTCCTAAGGAATTCCCTGGACCAATTTGGAGCCAACTTCAAGGATTCCCCAACTGCCATGACCCAAAAACTGTCCCTATTAAAAACCTAATCCTACAAATTAGGGAGGGTGGTGTGACAAGTGGGAACTGCACAGATTATCTAAAATCCCCAGCAACTTTGCAGATCAGCCTTCAGCAGGCAGGAAGTGTCTAGCAGGTGATGCTGGGAAGCAGGGAGTGTGGATGTGCCTCTGCAAAAGGAACAAATTGTCTGTTTGTCTCTCTGCAAAGGAGCAGTGCTCAGAAGTGTAGTGTAAGCATCCTGAGAAAAGAGTCACAGTACAAAGATCTGCCAGTTCAGGACAGAGACTGCCAGGAGTGGAGAACAGCTCACGATAGTTCAAAAGCAAACTTGTGCAGCAGAGGGATAGAGAAGAGTGACCAGCACAGAATCCATCCCTCACACCACTGCATAAGGTACAGTGTTATACTCTGTGCGCATCCACATTGTAAGGAGAACGACTCTGTGTAAAGAGAGAGGTTAATCTGTGAACAGACTGTAATGTATGTTATTCTGGAAGCCCTGATTGAACAGTATTAAAGTCTTCAGTCTACTGAAGCAGTGTTATATAGCTGTGTGTTGCTGGAAACTGTACATCACCTCATGTATGGAAGATGTTGGTTAAGTGTGCTCTGATTCAATCCTCCAAATTTCCAAAGAACTCATGTTTACTTTGCCCAGCCTCCCTATAGAGTGGCGGATATACAACAGTGGGCAGGTCTAACTCTGTCCCAGAGAGTGTGATAATGCTAAACCTCACCCCAACTACCCTTTATAAACTCCCCTGCCCTTGGCTTACCGTAATAATATCCACACCTCCCTCCAACCCATTGTCATGCCGGCCTACACCCACAACGAGGGGCTGAGGTTCCGACCTTTCCTTTCTCAACAAAAGCAAAGCTTGAGAATTATTTACAGGACAATGACCACAGGAATTGTATCTGAAGCTTCAGCCACGCTCTGGATGTTTTACCTAATCTGAAGAGGATCCACAGTTCTAACTATATACCTGATGTAATATGTGAACTTTGCCAGCTCTTTCCACACTCTTAGGGGATTTTATTACACTGTTATATTAGGAGATTATTCAGTGCAGGGAAAGAAAGTTATGTTGTATGTTTAGCTATGATTAGTGGTCATGCTCAATACTTTATAATGAAAGAAAGTATTTTGTCACCCATACATAATCACAGGAAACTTGCGGATTTCAGCAGTATTAGTAGCTTATTTGACGTGCATGGAGGCCTACCAGTTATCCTCGACACAAGATGCTGGAGGAAAGAGGGATCCTCATTACATCCCAAAATCAATGCAGTGGCCCTTAATAGTTTGTTATAAGTTGTATCCTGGAAGCAATCTACAAAAATATAATTGTCAACCCTGACAAAAATGCAATAAATTTACCTTAGAACTAATGTCATAAACCAGCAAGGCTGCACTGGCACCCCGGTAGTAGAGATGGCACACACTGTGGTATCGCTCCTGTCCAGCAGTATCCCAGATTTCAAAGTTGAGAGTCTTACCTTGGAGATAAACGCTTTCTGAGAAAAAGGCACCTGCCACAAAGAGATAAAAAGACCAGACATAAAAAAATTATTATATAAAGATATCACCTATTATAGCAGCATCATCAGTAGAGATGAGCGAACCGGTCGCGGTTCGGCTCGAGGTCGGTTCGCCGAACGGAGGTCCCGTTCGAGTTCGGTTCGTCGAACGTTCGACGAACCGAACAGGAAACAATGGCAGGCATTCACAAACACAGAAAAACACCTAGAAAACACCCTCAGAGGTGTCCAAAAGGTGACAAACAACTCACAACACAACACAAACACATGGGAAAGTGACAAAGACATATAATCATGCGAAAACAAAAGAGCTGGACAAGGAAAAAGAGGAGGAGACACAGATATAGGCATGGCACGCCCTTCTAAAATCATGTAAAACACCACAAGGTGACTCCAAGCGGAGTTCTCCCTTTTTTCCAAAAATTGGGCCACACACACAGACACCCACCCCTTCAGTGGCAGCACTTGTGCCCCAGTTGTACACTTCACAGCTAGATTTGCATCAAGCACAATCAAAAATACGCCATACTTAACCGTTTCCAGGATGACACCGGGGTAGGTAGATAAAGTCTTTGCTGACCCCAGATCTCTTAATCTTGGATCATTTTTAAAAACAATGTAAGCAAGGGTTACTCCAAGCGGAGTCTCCCTTTTTTCCAAAAATTGGGCCACACAGGCACTCACCCCTTCAGTGGCAGCACCTGTGCCCCAGTTGTACACTTCACAGCTAGATTTGCATGAAGCACATTCAAAAATACGCCATTCTTAACCGTCCCCAGGAGGACACCGGGGTAGGTAGCAAAGTCTTTGCTGAACCATGACTTGTTCATCTTGGCTCCTTTTAAAAAACACAGCAAGCAAGGGTTACTCCAAGCGGAGTCTCCCTTTTTTCCAAAAATTGTGCCCCACACACACCCACCCATTCAGTGGCAGCACTTGTGCCCTAGTTGTACACTTCACAGCTAGATTTGCATCAAGCACATTCAAAAATACGCCATTCTTAACCGTCCCCAGGATGACACCGGGGTAGGTAGCAAAGCCTTTCCTGATCCCAGCTCTGTTCATCTTGGATCATTTTTTAAAAACACAGCAAGCAAGGGTTACTCCAAGCGGAGTCTCCCTTTTTTCCAAAAATTGTGCCCCACACACACCCACCCATTCAGTGGCAGCACTTGTGCCCTAGTTGTACACTTCACAGCTAGATTTGCATCAAGCACATTCAAAAATACGCCATAATTAACCGTCCCCAGGATGACACCGGGGTAGGTAGCAAAGTCTTTCCTGATCCCAGCTCTGTTCATCTTGGATCATTTTTTAAAAACACAGCAAGCAAGGGTTACTCCAAGCGGAGTCTCCCTTTTTTCCAAAAATTGTGCCCCACACACACCCACCCATTCAGTGGCAGCACTTGTGCCCTAGTTGTACACTTCACAGCTAGATTTGCATCAAGCACATTCAAAAATACGCCATAATTAACTTTCCCCAGGATGACACCGGGGTAGGTAGCAAAGTCTTTCCTGATCCCAGCGCTGTGCATCTTGGATCATTTTTAAAAACAATGTAAGCAAGGGTTACTCCAAGCGGAGTATCCCTTTTTTTTCAAAAAATTGGGCCACACAGACACCCCATCAGTGGCAGCACTTGTGCCCTAGTTGCAAACAGGATGTTTTGATTTGCATCAAGCACATTCCAAATCCACAAGCATTTACTCTCCCCAGGATGACACAGGGGTAGTAAATTCCTTGTGGATCCATGACTTGTTCATTTTGATGAACGTTAGTCTGTCCACATTGTCACTGGACAGACGCGTGCGCTTATCTGTCAGCACACACCCAGCAGCACTGAAGACACGTTCAGAGACAACGCTGGCAGCTGGACACGACAAAATCTCCAAGGTGTAAGTTGAGAGCTCTGGCCATTTTTCAAGATTTGAAGCCCAAAATGAGCAAGGCTCCATTTGCAAAGTCATGGCATCGATGTTCATTTGGAGATACTCCTGTATCATCCTCTCCAGCCGTTGACTATGTGTCAGACTTGTTGTCTCTGGTGGCCTTGCAAAGGCGGGTTTAAAAATTTATGAAAAGATTCCATAAAATTGCTGTTACCAGCACCAGATACGGTCCTACTGGTACGGGTAGACTGTTGAAGATGACGAGACCGTCCCATGTTTCTCAAGTTACAACTGGGAGATTCACTCCCTGCACCTGCACGGTTGTTTGGTGGAAAAGCTGAGCTAAGATCGAGTAACAGCTTCTGCTGATACTCCTGCATACGTGCGTCCCTTTCTATGGCTGGAATTATGTCACAAAATTTGGACTTGTACCGGGGATCTAATAGTGTGGCAAGCCAGTAGTCATCATCACTTCTAATTTTGACAATACGAGGGTCATGTTGGAGGTAGTGCAGCAAGAAGGCGCTCATGTGTCTTGCGCAGCCATGCGGACCAAGTCCACGCTGTGTTTGTGGCATAGAGGTGCTAACCGTTCTTTCTTCCTCTGACATCTCCCCCCAACCTCTTTCAACTGAAATTTGACCAAGGTCTCCCTCATCCGCTGAGTCTTCCATGTCCATCGACAGTTCGTCCTCCATTTCTTCATGTTCTCCTGCACCTTCCTCAACATTTCGCCTGCTACCATGCGCCCTTGTTGATCCCTGTCCCCCATGGTCCCATGCCTGCCGCGTTGGTGACGATGCACGTCTGGACCTTGGTGATGTTGTTGTTACTTGCGCATATGAATCCTCCTGTACTTCCTCCCCTTCCTGTTGTTCCACCCCCTGACTCCGAATAGTGTTTAGCGTGTGCTCCAGCATGTAAATGACTGGAATTGTCATGCTGATAATGGCATTGTCAGCGCTAAACATATTCGTCACCATGTCGAAACTGTGCAGAAGGGTGCATAGGTCCTTGATCTGAGACCACTCCATCAGGGTGATCTGTCCCACCTCTGCATCTCGTTGGCCCAGGCTATACGTCATGACGTATTGCACCAGGGCTCGGCGGTGCTGCCACAGTCGCTGTAACATGTGGAGAGTCGAATTCCAGCGTGTCGGCACATCGCATTTCAGGCGATGAACCGGCAGGCCGAAAGACTTCTGGAGCGATGCAAGTCGCTCAGCTGCGGCGGTTGAACGGCGGAAGTGAGCAGACAGTTTTCGTGCCCTGGTCAGAAGGCCATCTAGGCCGGGATAGTGTGTTAAAAATTGCTGGACAACAAGGTTCAACACATGAGCCATACAAGGCACGTGTGTCACCTTGCCCAGGCGAAGGGCCGCACCCAGGTTTGCAGCATTGTCGCACACGGCCTTACCAGGCTGCAGGTTGAGTGGAGACAACCATTTATTAAACTCGGACCGCAGAGCTGACCACAACTCCTCAGCTGTGTGACTCTTAGGGTATGTGCGCACGTTGCTTTTTACCTGCTTTTTACCTGCTTTTTTGCTGCTTTTTCTTCTGCGCTGTTTAATGCCAAAATGGATGTGTTCTTCTATTCAAGCAAAGTCTATGGGAATTTGGGTTTCTTGTTCACACTATGTTGTTCAAAATGCTGCCTTTTTGTGGCAGAACTTTGGTCAAAAACTCAGCTTTTCAAAGAAGCAACATGTCAATTGTTTTTGCCATTTGGGTTTTGCACTGCAAAGCTGAGTTTTTGACCAAAGTTCTGCCACAAAAAGGCAGCATTTTGAACAACATAGTGTGAACAAGAAACCCAAATTCCCATAGACTTTGCTTGAATAGAAGAACACATCCATTTTGGCATTAAACAGCGCAGAAGAAAAAGCAGCAAAAAAGCAGGTAAAAAGCAGGTAAAAAGCAACGTGCGCACATACCCTTATTCCCAAGACATGTCAAGCTAAAGACCGCCTGATGCCGTTGCGCTCTGCTGCCAGCATAGTAATGAGGGGTGCGTGATTCCTTCTGCGCAGTGAGAACGCTGGTGGCCTGACCAGGCAGGCTTGGGGCGAAGGTGGAGGACACAGATGAGGTGGAGGAAGCAGAAGCAGTGGCGGAACTTGGACAGACAGAGGATTGACACACAAGTCGTGGGGACGGCAAGACTTGTGCAGCAGACCCTTCACCATCTATCACCATAGTTACCCAGTGCCCAGTCAGCGACATGTAACGTCCCTGTCCATGCTTACTGGTCCAAGTATCGGTGGTAAAATGCACCTGTTCACACACAGAGTTTCTCAAGGAAGCGGTGATGTTGTGTGCGACATGCTGGTGTAGCGCGGGCACACCTTTCTTAGAGAAGTAGTGGCGACTGGGCATCTGGTACTGGGGCACAGCGACAGACATAAGGTCTCTAAAATCCTGTGTGTCCACCAGGCGGAAAGGCAGCATTTCGGTAGCCAAGAGCTTACAGAGGGATAAAGTCAACCTCTTAGCTTTGTCATGGGTCGCAGGAAATGGCCTTTTATTTGTCCACATCTGAGGGACAGAGATCTGGCTGCTGTGTGTAGACGGTGTTGAGTAGGGTGTCCCTGGAAAAATGCAGGTTTGTGAGGAAAGAGCAGTTGGAGACATGATGTTGCCTTCATCCAACGTTGGTGCTATCGATGTCTGAGAGAGCTGTACACACGCACTTGTTTCCCCTTCCAAACCAACTGACGACCTACCAAGCAAACTGCCTGTTGCGGTTACAGTGGTGGAAGTTGTGCGTGGAAAACCAGGTGTGACAGCTGTCCCCACAGTCCTAGAAGATGAAGAGCGCGCGGATGCACTGGAAGGGGCAGGCCGTGGATGGTTCGCTCCGCTAGGCCGCATTGCAGCACGGTGAGCTTCCCACCGGGACCTATGATATTTATTCATGTGACGATTCATGGAAGAAGTTGTCAAACTGCTGAGGTTTTGACCTCTACTAACAGAATCACGACAAATTTTACACATCACATAATTTGGGCGATCTTTTTCTATGTCAAAAAAGGACCAGGCTAGGCAAGGCTTAGAGGGCATGCGACCTGCTGATCCACCCCGACTAGTGCTCAGAGGCACAGTGGTGGCTGAGGATGCAGTTGTAGATGTGCTACCAGTACTCCTACTCTGTCCAGGAAGGCGCAAGGTAACTTCGTCGTCAGTTGCATCCTCCTCCACCGTCTCTGTTGACCTCCTCGAGGGCCTGACTGTGGGTTGACAGTAGGTGGGATCTAGAACTTCCTCATCAATTGTTGTGTTTGCACTCCCCTCACCCTCAGACCGAGCCTGTTCTTGCCCTGACCGAATATTTAAGTTGTCATCCCAATCTGGTATCTGCGTCTCATCGTCATCAGTATGTTCCTCATTGTCTATAACAACAGGTGTTACAGTTTGTAAAAAAGGGTCAACATTATGCTCAGAAACGTGGTCCTCACGGCCTGAATCAGAGTCACAAAGGTTCTGGGCATCACTGCAGACCATTTCCTAGTCTGTACTCACTGTAGCTTGGGAGCAGACCTCTGATTCCCAGGCTATAGTGTGACTGAACAGCTCTGCAGACTCAGCCATCTCAGTTCCACCATACTGTGCAGGGCTGATGGAGACTTCAGAGCTGGGAGAAAGCAAGTTTGATTGGGATGACAACTCAGAGGACTGGTGTTTTTTGGATGTGGTAGTTGAGGTAGCTGAGAGGGCACTTGTTGGACCACTTGAGATCCATTCAAGCATTTTCCTTTTTTGGCCATCATCTACCTTTGTTCCAGTTGTTCGTGTCCGTAAAAAAGGGAGCACATCGGATTGTCCACGGTAAGTAGTAGACATCTTACTTTTGCTGGTAGATGGTCTATCTTCAGCAGATGTTAATGGATCTTTGCCACCTTCCCCACGGACAAACCCTTTTTTTCCTTTTCCAACACGCCTCTTCCCCTTTCCACCAGCATCTGTCATGTTGCCACTCATGTTGATTGCGACAAGATTGTGCACTTAAAATGTGGTAGTAAAAATTGAGAGGTGGTGTAGATTGCAGTGGTGGTCTAGCTTTATTAACAGCAGAATAATAAAGAATAATTATCCCTGACAATGCAACTACGGCCCTTAAACTGGCAGCATAAATTGCTAGTATAATGGCTTAGTAACAATGAGTTTGAGTGTGCAATGCAGGCAGACGTGCTGTAAATATCTTTGCACTACTGGGGCAATACAGCAGTCCAACAGCCACGTTTAGGATGCCACTAAGTTCACTCAGTGTTTGCTAGTATAATGGCTTAGTAACAATGTGTTGGAGTGTGCAATGCAGGCAGACGTGCTGCAAATATCTTTGCACTACTGGGGCAATACAGCAGTCCAACAGCCACGTTTAGGATGCCACTAAGTTCACTCAGTGTTTGCTAGTATAATGGCTTAGTAACAATGAGTTGGAGTGTGCAATGCAGGCAGACGTGCTGCAAATATCTTTGCACTAGTGGGACAATACAGAAGTCCAACAGCCACTTTTATGATGCCACGAAGTTCACTCAGTGTTTGCTAGTATAATGGCTTAGTAACTATCAGTTTGAGTGTGCAATGCAGGCAGACGCGCTGTAAATATCTTTGCACTACTGGGGCAATACAGCAGTCCAACAGCCACGTTTAGGATGCCACTAAGTTCACTCAGTGTTTGCTAGTATAATGGCTTAGTAACAATGAGTTGGAGTGTGCAATACAGGCAGACGTGCTGTAAATATCTTTGCACTACTGGGGCAATACAGCAGTCCAACAGCCACGTTTAGGATGCCACTAAGTTCACTCAGTGTTTGCTAGTATAATGGCTTAGTAACAATGAGTTTGAGTGTGCAAAGGGCAGGAGGGTACAGTGGCAGGGTTGTGGGTCTCTGGGTAGAGGAATGGAAGCCTGCCTTTGTATCCCTCCTAATGGGGAAATGCAGCGAGGAAATCCCTGACCTTAGCTACACAGACGCTGTCCTCTTGTGTAGCTGTTAAACTCTGTTTTAAACTATGTCACCTATGGCTCTGACCCTGCCGGTATGAGCCCTTAAAAGGACTGATAGAAAGTGCTATCCCTAAGCTGTGCAGCGCTGTGTATGGAGCGTATACAGCAGTATCGGCGATAGGAGCTGCGCCAGTGATGTCTGACATCAAGGACGCAGAAGGCAGATAATGGCGTGCTGGAGGAAAATGTCCGGTTTTATTATGCAGGGACATGTGACATGGACATCCTATCACACATGCCGTTGCTTCTCTGGCTAAAAGTCCACTTAGCTGTGTGTGTCTGGGATTGGCTGACATGCTGGCCCGCCCCACTACACGCGCGCGCTTAGGGAAGGAAGACAAGGGAAAAAAAAAAAAAATGGCGATCGCCATTATACATACAGCAGTGATCTGAATGCGCTGTTCCCGCACACTATACACTGAAATGTCATAATAGTGTGAGTCATAGAGTGACTTACACTATTACAGCGGAAAGCCAGCTAGGAATTAGCTGGGGTTTTTTGCTGCTAGAACCGTTCTCGAACGTATCTAGAACTATCGAGCTTTAGCAAAAAGCTCGAGTTCTAGTTCGATCTAGAACAGCCCCCAAAATCACTCGAGCCGCGAACTGGAGAACCTCGAACCGCGAACCGCGCTCAACTCTAATCAGCAGTTTTCAGAGTTTAAAGGGTTTTTCTAATTTCAGAAAACCTTTGTCCCCAGGCATAGTTTTAAAAAAAGAACTTTCCACACGCTCCCTACTACCAAGGCTGCGTCTCCAGTTTCCGCCACTTCTCCCGATGTCTGTTATTGTCTCATTGATAGTTCTGCGGCCAATTAATGAGCTCAATGGCTTTGCACAAGCTGCTCATTGCTACTGAGCTCACTGATTAGCTGCAGCGTGGTCAACATGAGATAGACACCGTGAGAAGAGGAGAAAACTCTGTTCTGGATCTGGGGGCGATGTGTAAAGCACAGTTTAATTGTTTTTCTATGTTTGGAGAGAGTGGTTTTGTGAAACAGGAAAACTCCTTTAAAGAGAATCTGTCAGCAATTTTTTGCTATGAAAGCTGAAGACAGCATGCTGCAAGGGTTAAAACATAGAATTCAGGGTTGCCTGTTTTGTCATGGTCTAATCTGTTGTTTATTTGCTATGTTTATTTAACCAGCAGGACTTTTCATTGCTCAGATAAAGTCATGCAGTCCAGTGTGCCCCCTCCTCTCACTGACACATAACTGTCAATATACAATCTCTATAGAGAGCCTGGAGTGAGCAGGACTGCTCTCAGCTCTGCTACATGGCTAAATCTAAACATTCTGATTGTGTCAAAATGGCTAGACCCAGTAATCTAAGGGCGGCGTCACACGCTACGATATATCGTGCGATATGTCGTCGGGGTCACGGATTCCGTGACGCACATCCGGCATCGTTAGAGATATCGTAGCGTGTGACAGCTATGGATGACTGTGAACGAGCAAAAATACTCACCTTATCGTTGCTCATTGACACGTCGTTCATTTTCATAAAGTCGTTCCTCCCTCTGCGCGCCGGTTGTTCGTCGTTCCCGAGGCAGCACACATCGCTCCGTGTGACACCCCGGGAAAGACAAACACAGCTTATCTGCGTCCCGCCGGCAATACGGAAGGAAGGAGGTGGGCGGGATGTTACGTCCCGCCCATCTCCGCCCCTCCGCTTCTATTGGCCGGCCGCTGTGTGATGACGCTGTGACGCCGAACGTCCCTCCCCCTTCAGGAAGAGGATGTTCACCGCCCACAGTGATCTCGTCCAGGAGGTAAGTACGTGTGACGGGAGTTAACGACTTTGTGCGCCACAGGCAACTAAGTGCCCGTGACGCACAAACGACGGTGGTGGGTGCGATCGCACGATAGATCGTCCCGTGTGATGCCGCCCTAAGTGATACATTGTTGGATTCAGGATCTCTTTGCCTATATCATGCTGCTCTCAGGTGAGGTAGCAAAAACCTGCTGAGAGATAACGTTTAAGTAATAATTTAAAGTAATGGCTTAGTAATGGTTTTCCCCTGCAGATCAAAACTTGGTGGTATGAATTTGAAATTATGGTTTAACAGAATTTAGAGAATATTCAGACTGCTGTTATAGAAGGGTTTTTTTGTTAGACGTTTACAATATCTTCAAACAGTATGTGTCCGCGCTCATCAGGATGCCTACATAAGATTCCTACTAACACTAGCAGAATAAAGCAGGCTTTACACGCTGCGACATCGCTAGCCGATGCTAGCAATGGCGAACGTGATAGCACCCGCCCCCATCGTTTGGTGATTGCTGCCACAGCAAACATTATCACTACGGCAGCGTCACACGCACTTACCTGGTCGGCGTCGTCGCTGTGACTGCCGAACAATCCCTCCCTCAAGGGGGAGGGACGTTCGGCATCACAGCGACGTCACCGCGACGTCACTAAGCGGCCGGCCAATCAAAGCGGAGAGGCGGAGATGAGCGGTATGAACATCCCGCCCACCTCCTTCCTTCCTCATTGCTGGCGTATGGCAGGTAAGGAGAGGTTCCTCGTTCCTGCGGCATCACACGTAGCGATGTGTGCTGCCGCAGGGACGAGGAGCAACTTCGCCCACACGACAGCAGCGATATTTGAGAATGGACCCCCATGTCAACGAGGAGCGATTTTGGACGTTTTTGCAACGATCCAAAATCGCTCCTAGGAGTCACACACAACGAGATCGCTACAGCGGCCGGATGTGTGTCACAAAATCTGTGACCCCCAACGAGATTACTGTAGCGATCTCGTAGCGTGTAAAGCCCGCTTAAGTGATATAACTATATACTTGCTCTGCTTTTTGCCATTGTTATTAAAGCTCTGTGGTATTTTTGCAGCATGGGAGTCTGGACACATTCTGGGTACGTCTGGATCACAAAACAAAATAAACAGTAAATGTTAGTTTGTTCCGTGTTAAAGCAAAATTAAATGCAAAAATCATGGTCACAAAAGTTAAAGGGTTATTTCCATCTCATAAATTACTAGCATATTACGTATGGCACTTTATAATTATATCCTAAAAATGCTGATTTCTAGATTATCAGTCTATCACAGAACATATATGAGTAAACCACTCGTTCCTTATGTGAAATTATTTTTAACCAAGCTTAAAAATTATTACAAATCATTGTTGGCATCGCATCATCATGTGTATATAGGACATGTGCTGCCAAGAACATTATGTTCATTCCGCACAGAACGATCGTACTAAATTTGTTCTGTGTGTATGCCCCCGGTACTGGAAAAAAACACATAAAAATAAAGAATTCTTATATTTATCTGTCTCCAATGCTGCGGTCTGTGACGTTTGTCTGGGACGGGTCCAAAAACACAAGGTAACTGTCACAGACAGACTACAGGCAAGCCGCCCACTCAGCAGGATCCCGAGAACTCCGAAACCCTTTAAACCCTGTACAGGGATCTGGAATTACAACAAGGTACAGGAGATCTCTGCCTATGGAAAGGCTGCAATTCAGAGAAGAATGGTAGTCAGGCAGGGTCCAAACCAGGAGGCACAGAAAGGTAAAAAATCGTCAGGCAAGACCGTAGTCAGGAAGTCAGGCTAAGGTCAAAACCAAAGATGTCAGCAAAAAACAAAAATGTCAGGCAGGAGAGTAGCCAGGGAACAGGCAGTGGTCAAAATACAGGGATCAAAATACAGAGCAGAGTGTGAAACAGAGAAGCAATAACACTAAAGGTGGCTTTACACGCTACGAGATCACTAAAGCGATCTCGTTGGGGGGTCACGAAATTTGTGGCGCACATCCGGCCGCTTTAGCGATGTCATTGTGTGTGACACCTATGAGAGATTTTGAATTGTCGCAAAAACGTTCAAAATCGCTCATCGGTGACATGCCCCCCCCTCTTCCCAATTATCGTTGCTGCTGCAGTAACGATGTTGTTTGTCGTTCCTGCGGCAGCACACATCGCTATGTGTGACACCGCTGGAACGACAAACATCTCCTTACCTGCGTCCACCGGAAGAGGAGGAAGGAAGGAGGTGAGCGGCATGTTCCGGCCGCTCATCTCCTCCCCTCCTTTTCTATTGGGCGGCGGTTCAGTGGTGCTACTTGAACGTCGCTGTGACGCTGAACGAACCGCCCCCTTAGAAAGGAGGCAGTTCGCCGGCCACAGCGACGTTGCTGCACAGATAAGTGCGTGTGACGCTGCCGTAGCGGTAATGTTCGCTACGGCAGCGATCACCACATATCGCTACAACGACGGGGGCGGGTGCTATCGCACTCGACATCGCTAGCAATTGCTAGCAATGTCGTAGCGTGTAAAGCAGGCCTTAGACTATATCTGGCAGTGACCAGCAGACTGTAGGAGTAATAAAAAGGATGTGGCGCCTTTCCATTTGCCATAGCTGAAAGGTGGTAACTTCAGCTGGAAGACACATGCCAGCTACAATCAGCCAGTTGTAGTGCATGTCACAGTGAATCCCAGCTTAGTGGATGGGCAGAGCCTGAACCAACCAGAGCCACTGGTACTGACTCCTCCCCTATCACCAGCACTGCCCACGATGAGAATAGGGCGACGCCTGGTGACCAAAGCAGAAGTCGCAGGAGCGGACTCTGGTGGAGACGTGACAGTGTCTCTGCTGTTTCTTCTGGGCCCGCTCATTATGCCTCATGCATATTCACTGCACTCGCCGCTGACCCAAACGTAACAGCAGCTTGGAAGACAACAGTGCTGGAGATAGGTAAGTATACAAGTTAATGCTGTCTGTTTGCTACCCGGATGTCACATGGATAGCAAAGGGACAGCACACAGAACACATAAGCACACACATACACACCTTCAACACAGACCGTGCAATACGTTCGTATTTTGCACAGATGTGTAAAAGAGGCCTATCACAGTGTAGTTGTCTTGTTTACTCAGGCTATTAAACTACCACCAATTGGTTACATGTAACCAATCAACGGTCAATTAAGGTCCACAGTTGGTCAGTTTACATTAGCTCCATGTTTTATCTGCCCAGCAGTGCTTTTATCTACTTCAATGGGGACGTGCTGCAGTTACTTACACAGTACTGTGCGGGGAAAATATTGAGATACTGTGCTAATTCAGTGTTGATGTCTCTTCATTTTTAAGATAACTACTCATCCTAAAGTTCAGTTCCCATTGATCCTATGGAAAAAAATAAAGGGAATAGCTCTGTAACACAATAGTGGATTCATATTGCTTTATATTATCATGGCTATCTCTCTGCATTATGAGACTAGTGACAGATTCAGGACTTGAAAGTCATTTCCATTCTTCCCTCTCAATATTAAATGTTTTTTCCTTGGGCAGTCGTAGGGCCCAAGTTTGTCAGTTTGCTTTCCAGCAGCTTCAGACTCCTGGTCAGGTATTTCCAGTTTTGGACTAGTCCCTTTATATACCATGCTACCCGTAGAGGCTGACGGTTATTCTCTTTGTCATTTTTATGTTGGCCCGGAGGTAGAAGGGGCTAGCATTTCTTACCTGCCCACTCACTAGCCAGGACTATTGTAGGGTGACTTAGGGCTTCAGGTTCCTGATCAGTGACAGGTGAGGAACCTGTATGGCTAGGGAATGGCTAGGAGTGCAAGGTACAGTGGTAGATACTGTAAATGAAGGAGGTGTCCATCTTCCCTTTCACTAGTGCTAGGGTTTGTTAAAGTGTCCTTAGTATACCCATTGTTTGTCATGGTGAAACCCCAGTTTATCTTGTGCTTTGCCCCACGCCAGACCTTCCCCGAGTCCATGCGTGACATATATGCTTGGTGATAATAATGCTCAAATACATATTCTGCACATGAAAGCTGGGAAGTCAATCAATAAGCATTAAGTAAAACTGTTATTAACCCCTTCCCAAGATGTGACACTGATGCATCATATGTCAGGTGGATGTACTTGATACGGGCTCAGAAGCTGAGCAGGATTTTTTTTCTGGCAGATTATTGCTAAGTTAATCAATCATCCATCATATGTCACTAACATCAGGAGGTGGAGCGGTGGTTTGCCTGCTTTTGTTAACCTTTTACATGCCACTGTCACCCTCTGATAGCAGCATTTACAGTGCACGGCTTGTGAATGTGCCATTCTAAGGGGCCCTTTGCACACTACGACATCACAAGCCGATGCTGCGATGCCGTGCGAGATAGTCCCCGCCCCCGTCACAGCTGCGATATCATGGTGATAGCTGCCGTAGCGAACATTATCGCTACGGCAGCTTCACATGCACTCACCTGCCCTGCGACGTCGCTCTGGCCGACGAACCACCTCCTTAGTAAGGGGGCGGGTCGTGCGGCGTCACTGCGATGTCACACGGCAGGCGGCCAATAGAAGCGGAGGGGCGGAGATGAGCGAGACGTAAACATCCAGCCCACCTCCTTCCTTCCGCATAGCCGGCTGGGACGCAGGTAGGAGATGTTCCTCGCTCCTGCAGCTTCACACACAGCGATGTGTGCTGCCGCAGGAACGAGGAACAACATCGTAACATCGGTCTTTCCCAATTCATGGAAATGACCGACGCTACACCGATGATACGATTACGATGCTTTTGCGCTCGTTAATCGTATCAAAAAGGATTTACACAGTACGATATCGATTGCGACGCCAGATGTGCGTCATTTTCGATTTGACCCCACCGACATCGCACCTGTGATGTCGTAGTGTGCAAAGTGCCCCTAAGTGCCCACTAGTACCTCTCCTATGCGATTGCAGAGATCTAATGTGTTGCCATTCAAGCCAGGAGTCTGCTAAAGAACCCCATGCATGTCATGATAGCGCTCTATTGAAATCCAGCCTGCGGCTGACATTCATAAGGGACTGTGATTTTTCCTATAAACTGAAATAATATACCAATTCCATGAAGAGGCCTTTACAGGTGAATGAATGTGAAAGTTTCCCAAGAGTCATTTTTAAACACGACAATACCTAGCCTCATGTTGCTGATGCTACTGTAAGCAGTGTGCATGGCCTAAGCGTGCTACCCTGGCCTGCTGCTTTTCCGGACTTGTTTCCCATAAAGCACATCTAGGATGTCATTAGTCGTCAATTGCAAAGGAAGCTGCCAGCAGCAGATGTTGATTATTTACGTGGCCAACTGCATTCAGCGTGACAGAACATTCCTCAGACAACCATTAATAACCTCATTAATACAAGCCAAGAAATGCAAGTATGGGGATTTTTGAGCATAGCTCTCATGCACATTACTGAATAAATCAAGATATTTTGAAAATTTGCTTCCATTTTTCTTAGACCTCCAGAAGGTAGTAAGTCCCCTATAAACCAGAGACAGAGAATAGGGAGTTACCCTGGGGTTTTTGGAGAAGAAGGTGCAGACCAATGCCTGGGCTTGAGAGCTGCTAGAATGTCCCTTGGCTGAAAGCTGCCAGGAATTATCCTACAGAGGGGAAGTCATCCGCTACGATCCACAATGAGTTTGCAGGTTTATCCGGGAAGATGAGATGGGCCACCGGGCTTTCATGGAACGCAAAATGGTGGAATCTCACTGCGGGTGAACGAGTGACCTTTCTGAAAATGGATGGTCCCCGTGGATTGTTTGTGGTCAGCATGATCCGATGTCTGCTGATAGACAATGGGAGCTTCCGTAGGAGCTGGCCAATCGAGAGGTGCAGAGTGGGTGCCGATGGAGGGTGGCTCCGATGGTACAGGAGATAATTGTTATCCAGGTTATGCTTGGAGCTTTTGCAAATGTCCATCTGTCTGAAGTCTAGGAGATGGTCTGGTGTGCTGAGCTGGCACAGGAAGATAAGCCGCTTACATCAGCTGAAGACGAGACAGAGGCTCCAGTGCAAGAAGACAGAGTCGGATAACTAGAGGTTCGGATGTGCCTGTGTCGCGGGCGGAGGAGGGGACGCCGCGCTCTCCCTCTGCTGCTCGGGTCCGGCCGCCGCGGCTGCTGTGGCCTGCTGCTGCTCGGTGGCTCGAGCGATGAGCCGGATCCCGGGGACTCTAGCGGCGCTCCTCGCCCGTGAGTGAAAGGGGGTTTGGGTGTGGGGATGGTTTATTGTCCGTGACGCCACTCACGGTTGTGGTGATTTCTTGGCACCACCGCTGCTCTGTATGGGGATCCCGGGAAGGATGGTATGGAGCAGCCAGTTGTTGTGTTGCCCCTCCGTGGGTAGGGGTTGGTGATCCCGGGGCCCAGTGATGAGTTGGGAGATGCAGGGCTTGGTGGGCGCAGGGACGCGGGGACAGCGCGGTGCCTTGCGGCACTGTGGTACTCACTCAGCCTGAGACGTTGACACAGTTTTACGGTAAACCACACGGCTGGAAAGACGGTTCCCATGGACGGCTGCACTTGCTCTCCCAGTAGGTAAAGGTGATGTCCCTTTAACCTGCACCTAGTGTTTCTGTGTTGGTAGCGATGGGTTCCCACCGGTAACCCGCTCCCCGGCTTGGATATGGGCCGGAGGAGCCCTGCTTTGCCCGCAGACGCTGGCCCCGAGGAACTGGTGCCCTGGCGGTGGCGGTGTTCCTCCTTAATGGTTGGACTTTTGCCTTCAGTCGGGACTTGGTTGTTGGGGGATCGACGTCCCCTTCACTGACGGATTTGGCAAATTATGGCGACTCCTAGCCTTGCCGGGGTCCGAGAGGCCCCTGCCCTGGTGCTGACTGTCCTTCGTATACTGCTCCAGACCGCCGGGCCACTATCCGTCCGCGGTCCTTCCAGCAACCTCCGAGCAGTCCCCCTCCAGACGATCACCGCTGTTGCTGACCTTGCTGACACTGTCCTGCACTTAGCCGGACCAACTTCAGGTCTTTCTACGCTCACTTTTACTCCTTTCTTCTTTGCTCTACTACCACTTCACTTTCACTTAGCTCCTCTACCACTTCCTTCTACTTTGAACTTCCACTTCTATCTCTTGACTCAAGCTCTTCCCTGAACTGACTGCCTGGTTCCTCCTGCCTCCAGGGCTGTGAACTCCTCGGTGGGCGGAGCCAACCGCCTGGCCCACCCCCTGGTGTGAACATCAGCCCCTGGAGGAAGGCAACAAGGATTTCGGGTTAGCTTTGGTGTTCCTAACTGGGATGTAGGGTGTGGTGGTGCAATGACCTGTGACCCCTGGCTTGCCCAGGGCGTCACTTTCCCCCTTAGCAAAATGCAGACCGTCCGCGGGCTGCCCGTCCAACACCGGTTTTATTTTCTGTAAAAGTATAAAAAGTAAACATATAAATCATAACATCATCCCACAACGGGAGGCACATTTCTTAAACGTTACTAAACGGTTTTACGGGTACGGTTTCCGCTCTCTCCCACCCAAGCAACCTGGCCCTGATGCTGCCCCTAAAGCCCAGGCAGCACCCCTTGATCCACAGTCCAGTACAAGTTACCCGAGCGGGATCTGTCCTTCCCCTCCAGAGGGTAGCCACCGGTTCCTGTGGTGGCTGGGCCCCAGCCTGCTCTGCTAAGGGCTCTCCCTCCAACCTGCCTCTCCGGAGGCGGCAACTGCGGAAAACGGTACGGTAAAACAACATATTTACAAGCCACTTAACGTTTGTGGTTGCCCTGCAAGTTCACGGGCTTGTCCATGGATAGTTCCCATGCAAAACAACTTTTTAAACGGTCCCCACGGGGACAACGGTGCCGGCTCCGGCCGGTTCAATCACTGTTAATCAGGTTAAGTACACGGTAATCATTTTCCTTATCATCACTTTAAACTTTCAAACACTTTTAAACATGAACTCACACAGACTTCCTGACCCCCCTCTTTAAAGGACAGTCTCCCTGTACCTAAGTGGGGGTCTACCTAGGTTGGGACGGGTGGACCTTCGGGGTCCGGTATCAGTGAGGCTATGCAGTGGGGCAGAGGGAACAACCGGTTCCTCTTCCCTTCTATCGTGTGGGGCAGGCGGAGGCATAGGGGAGCTGGGTACAGGTTCATCCCTGGGCACCGGCACTGGTTCTGGCTCACGGTCGACCGCTTCCACCACTTCTTCATCCACAGGTTGTGGGAATAGTATCACTGGAAGAATCACCGTGCCGTTCTGTGTAGGCCAGTCTGCTGGGAAGTCACCCATCACAGTGTGGATCACCTCTTTTTCCTTCTCTGCTGGTGGAGGAACTGGTTCGTCTGCCGTTGCCCTCAATGCTGGTGGGCACCTTTCCAGATGGTCCCGGGAAACCGTGGCCAAAGTGCCCCCTTGGTCACGACTGATCTCGTAGGCCTTCCCATCTTCCCACCCTGTGGGTTGTATGACGTATGGGATTGGTTCCCATTGATCATCCAGCTTGTGGGTCTTCCTCTTCCGCTTTAACACCACATCTCCTGGCTGGAAAGGGCCCGCAGACGCTTTCTGGTTGAATCGCTGCTCTTGCTGTTCTCGACTTCGACTTAGGTTCTTCTCCACATATTCCTGAATCTGCCGGTATTGTGCTCTCCGCCGAGTTTCCCATTCAGCTGTCGAAGGGAGTGCTTCCGGGGACTCCAACCCTATTTCCAGGTCCACCGGCAGGCGGCCGGGATGAGCCCTCATTAGGTATGCTGGGGTGCACTTTGTCGAGCTGGACGGGATATTGTTGTACATATCGACCAAGTCAGGTAGCTTCTCCGGCCACAGGTTCCGCTCTTCCAGCGGTAACGTCTTGAGGAGTCCCAGGACCAAGTGGTTCATCTTCTCACACATGCCGTTGGTCTGGGCATGGTAAGGGGTGGTCCAGATCTTCTTACAGCCGTACAACTGGCAAAACTCGTGGAACACCTCCGCTTCAAAAGCCGGGCCTTGGTCAGTAAGCACTTTTTCTGGATATCCATGTGGGCGGCAGAAATAAGCCTGGAACGCTCGAGCAGCAGTTCTGCCAGTTAGGTCCTTGACGGGGACAACCACCATGAATCTTGAATAGTGGTCTACGATGGTCAACGCGTAGGCGTACCCACTTCGGCTGGGGGTGAGCTTGACATGGTATAGGGCGACCAGTTCCAGCGGCTGATGTGTGATGATTGGGTGCAGGGGTGCCCTCTGGCTGGTCTCGTCCTTCCTCCTCAGCGTGCAAGGGCCACACTCCCAGCACCAGGCTTCTACCGACTCCCGCATCCCACTCCAGTAAAACCGCTCTCTCAACAGCATCTCCAGCTTTTTCCACCCGAAGTGCCCGGCACCATCATGGTATGCCCGTAAAACAGTAGCCACATCAGCTTGGGGAATAACCAACTGGCAGATTTTCTCATGAGTCTTCGGCTTGATCAGCTCACGGTACAGCTTCCCTTGATGTAGATACAGCCGCTTCCGTTCTTTCCACAAGCGCTGGGCTTCAGCCGGGGCGGCAGGGTCTATCCCAACAGCACCTTGTTCCACCAGGGTCTTGACGAGGCGGACAGCCGGCGCCTGGTTTTGAGCTTCCTGCCACTCTTGACTGGGCCGTGGGTCCAAGTCCACCCGTTGTTGGTGTACCTGTATCCTCTCGGTTGAGGGCCGGTGAAATGCAGGCAACTCGATCTCCTCGAGGTCATCATCCTCGCACCCTTCTTCTGACAAATGGGGCACTCGGGAGAGTGCATCAGCATTAATGTTGACACGACCAGCACGGTACTTGATGGTGAAGTCATAGTTGGCTAGCCGGGCCACCCACCGCTGCTCCAACGCGCCCAACTTGGCCGTATCCAGGTGAGTCAACGGATTGTTGTCCGTGAACGCGGTGAATTTTGCTACGTTCAAGTAGTGACGGAACCTCTCCGTGATAGCCCATACGAATGCCAGAAGCTCGAGCTTGAAGGAGCTGTAATTCTCCGGATTCCTTTCAGTTGGCCGAAGCTTCCGGCTAGCATAAGCAATCACTTTCTCTTTCCCATCCTGGACCTGGGACAGGACTGCTCCTAGCCCCACATTGCTGGCGTCTGTGTAGAGGATGAACGGGCAGCCATAGTCGGGATATGCCAGGACCTCTTCTCCGGTCAAGGCCGCTTTCAGCTGGCAGAAGGATTCCTCATGCTTTTCTTCCCACACCAGTGGGGCTCCGATGGGTCTACCACCTTTGGTCTGTCCCACGAGGAGATCTTGCATGGGGGCAGCCATCTTCGTGTACCCTTTGATAAAGCGCCGGTAGTACCCCACCAGACCCAGAAACTGCCTTACTTCCCTCACGGTGGTTGGTCTTGGCCAGCCCTGGATGGCAGTGATCTTCTCAGGGTCAGGGGCAACACCTTCTGCACTCACCACGTGCCCCAGGTACTGCACTCTGGGTTTCAGCAGGTGGCACTTAGAGGGCTTCAACTTCATCCCGTATTTGGCAAGGGACGCAAACACTTCGGCCAGGTGCTCCAGATGGGCTTCATACATCTGGGAGTAAACAATCACATCATCCAAGTACAATAGGACGGTCTCGAAGTTTAGATGTCCCAGACAGCACTCCATCAGCCGTTGGAAGGTTCCTGGGGCATTGCACAGCCCGAACGGCATACTATTAAATTCACAGAGCCCCATCGGGGTGGTGAAGGCGGTTTTCTCCCGATCTTCCGGGGCCACGGCCACTTGCCAGTACCCACTGGTGAGGTCAAGGGTAGAGAAGTAATTTGCAGTTCTCAGCGCGGCCAAAGACTCTTCAATCCGGGGCAGTGGGTAGGCATCTTTATGGGTTATCTGATTAATCTTCCGGTAGTCCACACACATCCGCATGGTACCATCCTTCTTCTTGACCAGTACCAACGGAGCGGCCCAGGGACTACAGCTGTCCCGAATAACCCCTGCCTCCTTCATATTCCTCAACATATCTTTGGCACACTGATAATGTGCAGGTGGAATAGGCCTGTACCTCTCTTTGATAGGGGGGTGTTCCCCGGTGGGGATATGGTGTTGAACCCCCTTGATCCGCCCGAAGTCTAGTGGGTGTTTGCTGAAAACCTGTTCGTACTCCCGCACCACCCTGTATACCCCTGCTTTGTGGGGTATCATCAGTGCCCACGTGTAGCTGTTGGTGCCACTCATCTAATTTACCTGCCCTTGCAGCGGGGAAGTGCTGGTAGTAGGTGGGGGGACGGAGGGACTGGCTTCATGGATGGTGTGGGGATCTAGGGTGAGTAGCTTGGCAATGGTGGCATACCGGGGAAGCCTGACTTCTTCCTCCCCACAGTTCAACACCCTCACGGGCACTCTCCCCTTCTTCACGTCTACCACCCCTCGGGCGGCCATTACCGTGGGCCAGTGTTCAGAGGGTATGGGCTCCATCATGGCAGGGTAGTCACGCCCCTGAGGCCCTACCGCTGCTCTACACCAGATCATCATCTCACTCCTAGGGGGCACAAGCAACGGGGCCACATCCATCACTCTCACTCCACCAATCTCTCCTCCTGTTGAGTTTACATGCTGGCGGTACACCAAGGCTCGGATCTCTCGCTGCACAGCTCTCTGTCGGCTCCCCGCCGCCGTGGCGGCCAGCTGCTGCAGTAGGGCCAACACATCACTCATACAGTGCTCCATCACATTGGTTCCTAGCACTATCTTCGGGTTATGATCACTGGGTTCATTCATGATCACAATCATACCCTGGTGTTGCAGTTCAGCTTGCCCTACCGTCATAGCCACCTGTTTATACCCCACTTGGGTCAATGGGAGTCCATTGGCAGCAATTAGCGTTATACTAGTATCTGGGGGTGCCAGCTCGTCTATCCCCCAATACCGCTGGTACAACGTATAAGGTATGGTAGTTACCTGGGATCCAGTGTCCAAGAGAGCCATCACCGGTATGCCGTCCACAACCATGGGAATGATGGGTCGGGCCCCGATATACCGGTCCCGCCAGTCCGGGGGGCCACGGGGTTCTACTCCTGAGGGTTGGCCCGGGGCCCCAGGGGTTGCTCGTTTAACGGCCACTCTCGGATGTAATGCCCAGGCTTACGGCACTTGTAGCAGATGGGAGGCCTGCCCCGCGGGTTGCTATTACTTCTCCGCTGCATCCAGGGGACATCTTCAGGGCTGTCGGCAAGCTGTATCGGTGCTGAAGGCTGAGATCTGGTCAACGGTTGGAGTGCAGCAAGAATCTTGGCGAGGTCTCCGTCCATGCGACGGACCTGGGCTGCCAGTTCCTCCATAGTGCTGCTTGGGGCTGCAGGTGTTGGAGAGGTTGGTAGGGCAGGGGCCACCACCACGGGAGCTGTCTCGATGGGCCACGGGGCTGGCTCCAGGGCTTCTGAGGCTGGGGGCTGTAGTGCTTTAATGGCCCGTTCCTTTAACACAGCAAAGTCCACATCAGGGTGTTCCAGGGCCCACAGCCGGAGTTGTTTATGATCTTCAGGGGACCTCATCCCCTGCGCAAATTGCTCTACTAACATCTTGTTGCTATCCGCCTCATTAATAGGGTTCACCCGCTTCAGTGTGCGGAGGGCGGTTTGCAGACGTAAAGCATAGTCCCGAATGCTATCCACAGCCCGTTGCCGGCACTGGTAAAACTGCATCCTCAGTTCAGCTTCAGTCCGGGTCTCAAAGGCAGTCTGTAGCTTCTCAAAGATGGTGGCTACAGAGAGCCGGTCCCCCTCGGCCCAGGTCTCCGCTTCCTGCTCAGCCGCACCGGTTAACTGGCCTAGCACTATCGCTGCACGTTGCTTATCAGTCAGGGGGTACAGTTCTAGCAACGGGTTAAGCTTTTTCCGGAAGGCCTGTAAGGCATCCGGTTTCCCGTCATACTGCGGTGGCCAGGCAGCTCCGGGCGCATAGGGCAAGGAGAACGGCATGACCTGAGCGAGCGCGGGGGCCGCGGCACCTCCCGCCAGTGCGGCCGGGACCTGGGCAGGCCCATTCCCATCCGCGGGTGCCACTGCGGCTGCGACCACCGCTCCTCCAGCGGCTCCGTCGGGCGCAGACATCTTGTTTCCATCCCCCTTAGCTTCTTTTCGGCCCCTCCTTTATTGGGGCGGAGTTTTGGCCTTCGCGCCTCTGCTACTCGAGAAGACGCTCGAGCGGGAACATTTCGCGCCAAAGATGGCGACTTCTGGAAATTTTCAGCCGGATACCTACGGCGGTTACAAGGCGCACCTCTACCTAACGGCAGAGCGGTAAGATACTGTTCGTGACGCCAAGTTGTCGCGGGCGGAGGAGGGGACGCCGTGCTTTCCCTCTGCTGCTCGGGTCCGGTCGCCGCGGCTGCTGTGGCCTGCTGCTGCTCGGTGGCTCGAGCGATGAGCCGGATCCCGGGGACTCTAGCGGCGCTCCTCGCCCGTGAGTGAAAGGGGGTTTGGGTGTGGGGATGGTTTATTGTCCGTGACGCCACCCACGGTTGTGGTGATTTGTTTGCACCACCGCTGCTCTGTATGGGGATCCCAGGAAGGATGGTATGGAGCAGCCAGTTGTTGTGTTGCCCCTCCGTGGGTAGGGGTTGGTGATCCCGGGGCCCAGTGATGAGTTGGGAGATGCAGGGCTTGGTGGGCGCAGGGACGCGGGGGCAGCGCGGTGCCTTGCGGCACTGTGGTACTCACTCAGTCTGAGACGTTGGCCCAGTTTTACGGTAAACCACACGGCTGGAAAGACGGTTCCCACGGACGGCTGCACTTGCACTCCCAGTAGGTAACGGTGATGTCCCTTTGACCTGCACCTAGTGTTTCTGTGTTGGTAGCGATGGGTTCCCACCGGTAACCCGCTCCCCGGCTTGGATATGGGCCGGAGGAGCCCTGCTTTGCCCGCAGACGCTGGCCCCGAGGAACTGGTGCCCTGGCGATGGCGGTGTTCCTCCTTAATGGTTGGACTTTTGCCTTCAGTCGGGACTTGGTTGTTGGGGGATCGAATTCCCCTTCACTGACGGATTTGGCAAATTATGGAAACTCCTAGCCTTGCCGGGGTCCGAGAGGCCCCTGCCCTGGTGCTGACTGTCCTTCGTATACTGCTCCAGACCGCCGGGCCAATACCCGTCCGCGGTCCTTCCAGCAACCTCCGAGCAGTCCCCCTCCAGACGATCACCGCTGTTGCTGACCTTGCTGACACTGTCCTGCACTTAGCCGGACCAACTTCAGGTCTTTCTACGCTCACTTTTACTCCTTTCTTCTTTGCTCTACTACCACTTCACTTTCACTTAGCTCCTCTACCACTTCCTTCTACTTTGAACTTCCACTTCCATCTCTTGACTCAAGCTCTTCCCTGAGCTGACTGCCTGGTTCCTCCTGCCTCCAGGGCTCTGAACTCCTCGGTGGGCGGAGCCAACTGCCTGGCCCACCCCCTGGTGTGAACATCAGCCCCTGGAGGAAGGCAACAAGGATTTTAGTAGCTTTGGTGTTCCTAACTGGGATGTAGGGTGTGGTGGTGCAATGACCTGTGACCCCTGGCTTGCCCAGGGCGTCACACCTGTTGCACCCTCGACTGGGACAGTTGACAGTATGGAACTTCAACAGCAAGGCTTCAAGCCTCAAAGAGATGGACTGGTGTGTGAGCAAAACCCCCTGACCCCTATCTCTACGAGAAGAAAAAAGAACAGAGCGGTGAAAAAGTGAAAGTAACGGTCATGAATTGCACTGTAGCATTGAGCTGGGTTGTACTGGGACTCACAGAACCAGTAAGATTGGAAGCAACCCAGAGGTAACTGAGGATGTGTCTGAATATGCTCTGTAGAACTGAAATGTACTGGAAGATGTAAAAGTTTGTGTGTGGGTGAAGATGAACCATTAAGTAAAATTCTGTTGTTA
This sequence comes from Anomaloglossus baeobatrachus, assembly GCF_048569485.1. NCBI lineage: Eukaryota > Metazoa > Chordata > Amphibia > Anura > Aromobatidae > Anomaloglossus > Anomaloglossus baeobatrachus. The sequence continues at coordinate 96,918,106 of NC_134359.1, read as the reverse complement.
AAACTGAACTGGTGGCGTTATTGTCTGCCGAGTCATGGCATCTTTCTCTTCTAGAAGTTCTGTATTGACTAGACAAACCTGCCTACACTGTAACACCACCACCACCAAAGGCTCATCTGATGACAACAGTGGCTGATGTATAGCGCTCTCTTTATTGTCTCCAACATTGCTGGTGGCCATTTCTGCATCGCATGAATAGACTTTCATCAGTGAACAGCACTGAGACCCACAAGTCCCTCATCCTCCAAGACGATGACACCTGTGCCTAGTGGTGTGATCAGGTAGCCTTGCAGATCGTCAGCACATAGACCATGCTGATGTAAACAGTTTTGAATGATCTGACGTGACACTTGGGTGCCTCTCACCTCCCTTACATGTGCCTAGGGTTGTGTGGTATTCATCATCCGGTCCCAAAGGCCATTGTTCACAATGAAATGGTCATCATCTTAGGATTTGGCCAAAGGATGTCCACTTCTATGCCTTTCTGTGACACTTCCAGTCTTTCTCTCTATCTCTGTTGCAACCTGCTGATGACACTTTGTGACATTGTCTTGGTCTCATGATGTCAAAATGTGAACAGTATGATGAGGAGGACTGTTTGAATATCAATTCTAATTGAACCCCGAAATGTATTGGCCGATTCATGGATCAAAAACCTGTTGTGAATTTTACCATTAAGAGAACATCAAAGGCAGCTTTACACGCAACGATATTGCTAGCAATCTCCTTAGCGATGTGACACGCCCAGATCGTTGCTACGATTTACCGAGATCGCTCATAGGTCGTTTTGTAGCGGTCACACGTACACATCTAACAAACGACGCTACATCGTTCAGCGATATATTGTTTGACCAAGGCGGTCGTGTGGACACCGTCACACAGCATTCCTCCCAACGATTCCGGCAACGTCAGAGGCATATAATTGTCCATAGCATACACCCTGGCATGACACCAATCAGAGTGGAGGAGGCGTGGAGCATTGCTCGTAACGACACGCCCACGTTGCTGATGACGGACGCACTAACGAAGTTGTTCGTCATTGGCAGGGTGTCAAACGTAACAATATGTCTGCTGCGTTCGAAACGATGAATAATATTTTGAAAATGAACGACGTGTCAGCGATCAATGATTTTCGCTAGTTTTAAGTTCGTTCGGAGTCGTTCGTAGGTGTCACACGCAACGACGTCGCTAACGACGACAGAAGTGCGTCACGAAAACCATGACCCCCATGACATATCGTCAGATAAATCGTAGCGTGTAACGGGGCCTTAAGTTGTGCAAAAAGTAGTGAAACATTGAACAGTTGGACATGCGCATTCAAAAGTTTAGAGAAGATCACATTAACTTCACCTGAAAAAGTTAGAGGGCATTTTAGGATCATCCTGAAATTTCACCTGAAAGCCAAATATCCCTAACTTTTTGTGAGGAGTGAATGTGATACCTTCCTTATTTTCCCACATGTATTTATGATTATGAAGGGCACAGAAAATCAGTGGAGCACGGCACCGATTAATATAAAATCTGCAATAGGCATCCTTATAAGTAGTGTGGCCACTGGCAGTCATGCACAGAAGTAGCAAGGAGTGTTCAAATCAAGAAATTGATAAGGGTGCCCATACTTTTGCAGAGGTCAAATTTTGTTTAAATGCGGATTGCACATTTTCTGTTCGTACAATAAACTTCATTTCAATCCAGAAATATTACTCAGTCCATCAGTTATTAGATATATGAAACTGAAATAGCTGTTGGAAAAACCCAAGTTGTTAAAAAGAAAAAAAGTTAACATTAATAAGGATGCCCAAACTTTTTCATATGACTGTACCCCTTGGGCTCCTGTTTAATCATACAGGTTTGATCACTGATTTTCAGCCCCTTAGTGTGGCTATTAGAATATTTTTTACTAAAGTGGTACCTGTGACTAAGGCTTCCTAGCCGAAACGTGCGTTGGGGCGGACACCATTCCTGTAAGCACCATACATCTCTTGGATCGTACATAAGTGAGCTCACTGGTCTCCTTGTTGATATCTGCCCCTAATTATAGGGAACAATTACACAGTCTTTTGATCTCTTTTGTGTATATCCACTCAATGTAGTTTAAATTGTGGTTGGTTGCTGCTTATTGGGGTATACTATATTATGTATATTCTACTACTGTATATTTGCCTGTGCAAAACACTTTTCATCTGTACCATTTATAATAAAGATTTTTCACTGCTTTGTTATATGGGTGTCAGGTCATATTTTTTTTCGCCTTCTATCTCTTGATCTAGCAATTGTCCCTAGGTCCTAATATTTGCATGTTGTTATTTTTTTGATAGCACATACGCCCATACTGTATTATATTCAATTATACTCATGTCATGGGCTTCTGTTAATTTTCATTAATAAAGAATACTCAGCATAGAAGGGGGGATAATATGAGATCAATAATGGCCGTTTTTAAAATGGTCTTTAAAATTGGCATATATTGGGATAACTTACATCCTGTAGTAGAGACAGTTTCCCGAAAATCATCTCTTATATACCTGAGAACCAGGCTCGATTTTCCCACATCAGTGCTCCCCAGTAACACCAGTTTGAAGGCATGTCTCTCCGAGATTGACTCCAGTGCCAGGTCCATCCCTATAACATGACACAGGAAAAACACAGTTGGAAACACTAAATAGTACAGTATACAGTATAAGCCTAAAGGGAACCTGGCATGTTGAAAATGGCATCTGATCTGAAGGCAGGATGATATAGAGCAGGAGGAGCTGGTCAGACTGATATTCATTTTTGTGGGAAAAGTTTCAGTAAAACTTTATTCATTGAAGTTTCTATACATGAGTCCAGTGGGCGGTCCTCTGAACATTCAGAGATAGATGATAATCACCAGTAGGACCGCCCACTGGACTCATGTTTAGAAACACCAGGGATTTCAATAAATAAAATACAAGTTACGACTCGCTCACGTGCATATAAAAAAATTGGTTCTATTTTCATCCAGAAATGTTGGTCTAGAGAAATCCGCTTGGTATTCCATATGTAATGCGAGTGCTATACGAGTGTGCATATGTAATGCAATTTTTTCTCAGCAAATATTATTCTATAATACTTTACAGGGCCATTTACAGTGGTAATGTATCCGTAAAAAATGGATGCTACTAGGATGGGCCGTGTGACGTGCGTTTTTTTTTCTCGCACCCATTGACTTGCATTGGCGAGTCTTAGCCCATATATGAGCCACTCAAAGCATGCCGAGATTTTATTCCTCGGGCCGATTACAGCTGTAGGTAAAATCGCAAATCTGCTCTGCCTCATTGAATAACATGCAATTCTATTTTTCTCGCGTTGCTCTTGACTATACTATACGCAAGTGGGAGGGAGCCCTTATACTGAATATTTTCCAACAAACCTATGTATATATATATATATATATATATATACATACATATATATATATTATATATATATATATATATATATATATATATATATATATAGGTGGGCGGGATATTCCGGCCGCTCATCTCTGCCCCTCCGCTTCTATTGGGTGGCCTATTAGTGACGCCGCTGTGACGCCGCACGAACCTCCCCCTTAGAAAGGAGGCTGTTCGCCAGCCACAGCGACGTCGCTAGGCAGGTAAGTCCGTGTGACGGGGACTAACGATGTTGTGCGCCATGGGCAGCGATTTGCCCGTGACGCACAACCGACGGGGGCGGGTGCTTTCACCAGCGACATCGCTAGCGATGTCGCTGTGTGTAAAGTGGCCTGTAGTCGGAGACACACCTCCTGTCTCATTTTTGGTTGAAGGTGCTGCTGTCTCCTCCCCCTCCAGCTACGTATATTCCAGTGCTTCTAAGGCCCCTTTCACACGTCAGTGATTCTGGTACATATGTGCTTTTTTATACGAACCAGAATCACTGACATACGCAGACCCATTCTAATCAATGGGTCTGCTCATACATCATTTTTCACTGAACGTGTCTCCGTGCAGCGTACACCCGTGGCCGTGATTCTGCACGGAGACAAGTCAGTTTTTTTCTGGCATTACTGATGACCCACGGACCACACTATGGTGTGATCCGTGTGTGATCCGTGAAACACGTACCAGAAAATCACGGACATATTAAATATTTTCAACTTACCTTGCCTGCGATTCGCTGTGCAGCCTTTGGTCTCTGCAGCTCCTGCCTGGCTCATGAATATTCATGAGAGTAGGAATAGCCGACCAGGAAGTAGCTGCTGAGAGCGGTGGGCGGACGCTGCAGACCCGAGGAGATCAGCACCATGGACAGCAGCAGTGAAGGCAGGTGAGTAATATCCATGTGCAATCACGGATTGCACATGGACAACCCACGCGTGCCGTGAATCATGGAACACGGAGGGACATGTGCGTGTTTTACACGTCAGTGAAGAACATCAGTGTTTTTCACTGGCGTGTGAAATGGGCCTAAAACTATAAGGGTGGTCTCAACAGTGAGGCGTCAGCTATTAATTGGTGAGGCATAGCTGTGGAGGCACTTTTCACAGTGATCATATGCAGCCCAGTCCCTTTTATTACCTATTATAATGTTCACATGTATAAAAAAAAATGATAATGAGACATTTTTTAAATTTTAGTCTGCATTTCCTCTATGGTTGGGGAAGTCCATATACCATCTTCTTCTCTGTCTGGTGAGGCCCGGCCATTATCTTGGTATATCAAATATATGAACAGCAGAGTCCGGCACCATTTGTCTGACACAATTCATGGATATAGGTGCAGGCTGACAGACAGCATTTTGGACGACGACTGTTTTGCGCACGGGTGGGCTTCAACAGGACCTGTGATAGGGTCTAGGGAGCCATGTAACTCCAACCAAGAAGATGAGGTTAAATACATACAAGCTGATTATTGTGCACGTGCTCACTGGGAAATAAATAGTGGCTGATCATCAGCCTGTGTAAGGCTATTCGCGCACGTTCAGTATTTGGTGCAGAAATTTTCTGCACCAATTCTGCATCTTCTGGCGGTGCGTTTTTGATGCGTTTTTTGCATGCGTTTTTCCATAATGAAGTCAATGGGTGGAAGTGTTGACAACTCAGGCAATAACGCACCAAGAATTGACATGCTGCAGATTGCTTTCTGCACCAAATCTGCAAAAAATCTGTAAAAAATAAGCAACATGTTGACAATACTTCAGAATTCACATAGACTTCACTGGCATAAGGATAGACATGCAGATATGTGACAAATCTGCACCAAAAAAATGCACCAAAAACACAGTGTGTGCACCTGACCGTAATGCACCTTATGTAAATGTTTGATTATATTGCATGTGCTAACATGAATGGCATTCATACACATTTAGAACCCATTTAACACATGTTTACAGTTAGTTTGCATATATTAAAATCTAGTAAACTGAGAACAGAAGACTAATGCCTCAATATGACAGCTGTCTGCCGTTATTTTTCCAGCATTGAGGCACACCTTTACTGTTAAATGCCTTTGTTGAAGCAATAAAAGAAGACCGGACTCGTACGGATTGTCAGCTCACCTGTGACAATGACCTGCTGCCCTCAGTCCATTGTGTGGTGGAATAGCTGATGGTTCAGAGTAAGAATTCTCCAAGGTATGACAGGTACAAAGTCCAAAGAGGGCGGCACCAAGAAATTGCAGGTGTACTGTACTTTTTACACTACTCAGCTGATGTTTGTCTAATGTGTAAGGACTGAATCCTTTCGGGTTCCATGTTTCCACCTATTGCAGAGCATAGTACTACCCCTGAAAAAACCTTACAGCACTTGGACCAATGTTATTTAATGGGGCAGTGCAGATGAATGATTTTGTTTTACTGCCATACTCCACGTGTGAAAAAAATTGCAATATGCTTGATTTTCCTCCAGAAATTGGATGAGACTCACCCATTGAAGTCTATGGGTGCAAAGATAAAACAAACGAATGCCACAGTAAGGCATCTGATTTTTACAGATACATTTCAATTCTGTAACATAGGAAAGAGTAAATCATCCTGCAAATGATTAATACCTGCTGTGACCCCAGGCGTACATGCAAATGTATTCAGGGATTTGGCCCATCGTGAAGGTGTATATTTTGGATGCACGTGGCCACCACACGGCTACTTATGTCATGTAAGGCCTATTTCAAACATTCGTGCAAAACACATGATTTGCACGGACTGCGTTGAAGGTGCATATGGCCATCTGTGTGCCGTGATTTTGGCACACGTGTGTTCTCAGTGTACTATCCATGATAGCACACAGTGCGGGAACGTTTTACTCACCTGTTCCCAGTGCTGCTGTCTCCAGTTCTGCTGTCACCGATGCTGCTGCTTCCGGGTCTGTTGTGTAGTGAATATTCATGAGCATAATGAGCATGCCTGAAAGCAAGTGACAGCAGCGCCGAAGAAAGCAGCGCTGGAGACAGGTGACTATAGAAAATAATTTTATTTCAAAGACACATATTTTCTCCAGTATGTGTCACACAGATCACATGAGTGTGCGGTCCATGTGACACCTGTGCTACCGGAGAAAAACTGACTTGTTTACGTGTGGAGCACATGTCTGTGAAAAAACAAGGATGTGTATGCAAACCGATACAGACATCATATATACATCATACATACGGAAAACGGACATCATACATACCGGAATCACAGACATGTGAAGGGGGCTAATCAGTCATCACACCGACATCACTTGCATCTTTGGTGTACAACAGCCTGAGCAGACAAAGAGATCAGCAGAAAAAAATGGTACCCCGTCGTTTTCCTTGGTTCAATACGTTATTGAAAATCCATGTGCACACATAACGTACAGTGCGGTCTTCAATACCACGTACGCAGTTCGGAATATCATTACTTAAATCATAGAAGAGTGTATCACACTATGTATGACATGTAAAATTAGTAACATTTTCCTGACATGATTTGTTCTCAAATAGTTGCATTTCCTATTTATTTGTTGACATTGTGATGAGCCTGTAATTACCGTAGTTTTATCGTAAATGGATATCCTGTCCTCACAAGCAAGGGCATGACTAACAATCAAGGGTTTATTAGAAGTTTTACCCCTGAAATAGTTTAAATTGTTTATGATGGAAGAAGCATTTGTATAGCAATTAAACACTATACAAATGCTTCTTCCATCATAAACAATTTAAACTATTGCAGGGGTAAAACTTCTAAGAAACCCTTGATTGTTAGTAATGCCCCTGCTTGTGAGGATAGGATATCCATATACGATAAACTAATCACAGGCTCATCACAATGTCAACACATAAATAGGAAATTAAACTAATTGAGAACAAATCATGTCAAGAAAATGTTACTAATTTTATAATGATGTGTCTAATTGTATTAATTAGCACAAAAAAGCCATCTTAGGCATGTACCCATGTTAAAAAAAAAACCTCCTATGGGGTTTGGGCAGAGGGTGAGGCCCTTGCTGATGTAGACGGAGAACCTGCTGGATAGTGAACCAGCAGGGCTTTAAGCAGTTTGGCCAGTCAATGACCCAGAGGCCGAGCGGGGGTATAGGCCTCAGCTTATGACTTGCACTCAGGTGACCAGACAACCTTCTCCGCCAAGACACCCGATTGCACCTCCTCCTCCATAAGGGCCATAAGACTCCACCACCCACTTTGTCCTGGTCCTTCTGCCTTGAGTAATCCGTACCAGAACTCAATGCACTCTTTAAAGGATGTCTGTTCAGACATATCTCCCTCTTTCTTCTCTGACTTTCTCCCACAAAAGGACGTCGTCCCGCGTGCCCCTAGGTGACCAGTTGTACAGCTCCTACTCCAACAGGGTAGGGTCTTTTCCAATTAGCCATCTTGTTTTCTCCTGCTCTTTGCTCGGACCTTGTTGACAATCTGTAACGAGCAGACTTTCTCCTTCAACTTCATCCAACAGGAGCAGACACTTGTCGACATAGGTTTGCATTTCCAGGTGTAGCCCTCTATCTGATGGGTGTAGCTTCTCACGGGCTAGTCAGATCTTTGAGCCCTTCTGCTTCTCCAACACCCATGATGGGCAAAGTTTTCTTTTTGACCTGTGCTACCATCCACAATCTTAGAGCCTATGCTTATTGCCATCTTCAACAATACAGCGGTTGCTGTCTTCAACGTAATGTAGGCCTTACCAGCAATCCTAGGATCTTACGTCGGCAAGTCAAAATTATGCCGACTATGCCAAGTGTAGTGTTGCACTGGGTGGCAGTCATGGGTGATGGATTGACTTCCTGGCATGCTACATACGAGAGATGGTCCTTGCTGGGTATCGTCTGGATTGCATGCACGAATAGACCACATGTCGCCATTGGCATCGACTGGCCAGAACTAGAAGATGACTCGCTTTCACAAGCAGACCACAAATTCAGTTTTAACAACAAATCTTTACTTGATAGGTCATTTTTGTAGATGATGAGGTCAGGAGGGGGTTGTGCCACTAGGGCCAGAGTACAGCATTATGCTCACAAAGGTACTGGAATCCATGTCTTTTCTCCTCTTAGAGGGTGAAGGCAGGGGATAACCAGTAGTGCCATAGTAGAACCTTGTGCTTTCAGATGCTTGGAGAGACTCCGCCCCGGGAAAGCTAAATTTGCTCACATCTTAATCTATTCTGACCCATTACCACTAAAGAACCCTCCTCAGGACCCTTCTGTCTGGGGCCAGTGTGTTTGAAGGAAGGGCAGTCTCTAGCCTCAGCGTTCTCTCAGTTAACACTTCAGGATCAGGCTATTTTAACTCCGATCTCCTCTCGCCTTCTTCCACCACAAGTCACTCACTGCATGCAACCTTAGATAGAAGGAACCGTCTCTTTCCCTAACAGCTAACTCCACCCATTGTGGGCTAGTCTCAATACATAACTATTACTTATCCTATAGTCTGGTAACTACATATACATGTGTTATGTAATATACATTACAACATACAGTAAATCCTTGCTGTACATTATACAGGAACATATTCCAATACATCACAGTTCACATATCACAATATTTACCATAGACGCAAAACACAATTCACATCACACTACATGACAATACAACAATGCGTTTGGTGTCTTCAAGGAAAGGAATGCAACAGTAACAATCCACCTCCATACACAGGAACAAGGCCTGATTATACCACATATTCTCTGCAGGGAAGGACACAAAAAAAGTGTAAAGACATTACAGCACAGAATCATAGCTGTTTCTTTTCGTGAGGTAAAACATTTTCATGTCTGTCTGTATTTAAAAGATGTTTTACCTCAAAGAAAGAATAATTTGCTATCCCATGCTGTAATATCTGTATACTTTTTCACTTCCTCCCCGGCCGTATGATCAGACCATGTCCCTGTACGGTCAGACACGGCCATATCACAGTACATAGCAGAGACACCTTTATAAGATTATCTCAGAACATTTTCTTAAGGCCGCTTTACACGCAGCAATATCGCTATCGATATCGCTAGCGTGCATACCCGCCCCCGTCGGTTGTGCGTCACGGGCAAATGGCTGCCCGTGGCGCACAACATCGCTCAGACACGTTACACTGCTTACCTGCCTACCGACATCGCTGTGACCGGCGAACCGCCTCCTTTCTAAGGGGGCGATTCATTCGGTGTCACAACGACGTCACTAAGCGGCCGCCAAATAGAAGCGGTGGTGCAGAGATGAGTGGAACAAACATTCCGCCCGCCTCCTTCCTTCCTCATTACGGGCGACCGCAGGTACGAGGTTGTTCCTCGTTCCTGCGGTGTCACGCATAGCGATGTGTGCTGCCGCAGGAACGACAAACAACCTGCGTCCTGCTACAGCAACAATATTTGGGAAATGGACATCGTGTCAATGATCAACGATAAGGTAAGAAAATTTGCTCGTAAACGGTCGTTCGTGCGCTTCACACGCAACAACGTCACTAACGAGGCCGGATGTGCTTCATGAATTCCGTGCCCCCAACGACATCGCGTTAGCGATATCGTTGCGTGTAAAGCGGCCTTTAAACACATACAATTGTGGAATTTATTATTATTGCAAGATCTATAGATTAAAATGAACTTTGTTCATGGGAAAACCCTTTATGTCTACCTTCAACCTTAAAAACTATGATAACTAGTAAATTGCTAGATTTAAACTAGCTCTGACGAGGACCATACCAGGCAAGGAAGACCAATCTGTGCTGCAGGGGATAAGTTCATCATCCTCAGAAAAACACAAATTGACAGCACCTCAGATAACAGCCCTCATAACTGATGTATAGACATCAAATAGCAGACACATTTCACCATCATCTGTCCAGAAGAGACTGCGAGAAGTAAGCCTTTATGGTCAAATTGTTGCCGAGAAGCCTCTGCTGTGGACCACAAATAAGAGACTTATTTTGACTTGCTGGACATTAGATCAGTGAAAATTTGTATGTGGTCTGATAAATAAACACTTGAGATTTTTTATTCCCGTCACTTGCCAAGTGTTTGTGTGCCGCCCCTGGAATTCAGGGGTTGCTGCTGTGGCTCGAGGGTCTCCGGACCCGGGGGCTCGCGGCCACTTTAAATGAAAATGGGATATTTACAGGGGATAAGTGTTTGTGACGCCACCCGTGGTTCGCGATAAGGGGAGTACCACCGCTGCCGATGGGAGTACCCGGGGGAGATGGAGTGGGGCAGCCAGATAACGTTCCCTCCACGGGTAGGGGAGGCCCCGGGACTCTGGATGGTGGAGGTGGTGGGGAGCGTGGTGCAGATTGGAAGCAGGGGAGGACAGAATACTCACTTAGGCGGTGTTGGAAGTGCTGCGACCGCAAAGCAGACTCTGACACAAAGGTAAACCAAGTCTCTAGGTGCCGCTGCCACTTCAGGAGAGCTCGGCCAGGAGTCCGCTCCCTTTGGTATTGCTGATGGTCTGTACCTTGCCTCCATGCACTGGAGTGTCCGTTGTGACCCCTATGCTTGAAGCTGTAGGGGTCCCGCTCCCCACTATTAAACAGTGAAGCTGTGCTCTCGATGGCTGACACTTGGGATTTCAGTGGGCCGCATAAGCTGGAAAGCCCTATCCCCCTTGTTGTGTTGATACCTTCGATCTCTGAGCTCTTGGGAAAAGTCCATAAAGAAACTATCCTCCACAGGTTAATTATCAGGTTGCGTAAAGCTACTCCCTGATCTAGGGTCCAGTACCCCACCGTGCTTGGTCCGGTTCAGTTACTAGGTACTCCGGTGCCCGCCGTTCCCCAAAACTAAGCCTGGCACCTTTCTCTAGTACCCTGAGACCGGGTTTCCGACTCCTCCTGTCCCAGACCACCGTCTCCGACCTAGCCAAAAGTCCCTAGGGAGCTCCAACTCCCAGCTCCTCACTCTTTGGGAGCTACTTCTCTCTAAGCTTTGCTCTCCACTTCCTCTCTCTGACTTCCTCCCTCCCACCAGTCTGCCTGACCACTAGGCGGGTGGCCCTTTTCCAGCTAGACCACCCACTGGTGTGCCTGACAGGGTGTGGTGTGAGGTGTGACTAGGATTTGTATGCTGATGGAGCAATACCAAAAGTTAGGATCCCAGAACCATGAGGGTTGAGTCCTGCACCAAAAGATAAAGAGGGTGCAGTACCCTGTGACACCCTGACTAGTTCAGGGGCGTCACATCTGTCATATGCAGAACAAGTGAGTAGATGGCTTCTTCATGTGCATTGCCACAGTGAAGGTTTGCTCTTTGTGAGACAATGACCCAAAACACATCTTGAGGCTATGTGAGGGCTATATGACCAAGAAGGGCAGGGATGGAGAGCTGCCTCACATGATATGGTGTCCACAATAACCTGACCTCAACCCAATTGAGATGGTTTAGGATGAGTTGGACACAGAGTAAAGGCAAAGCAGCCAACAAGTGCTTAACAATTGGGACAAGAAAGGAAAGATTATCTCTTCTGGGACAGATGGGATCATGCATTGTGGTTGTGCATGTGCTCCTTCCTTTATTCTTTCCTATCCCTCAGTTGAATTTGATGGATATTTGTCTTTTTTTCAACCATTTTAACAATGCATCTCTCGGAATTCCTATAAGACTGGTGGAAAACCACTGCAGATTAATACCTGATGAACTTTCTTGAGAAACTGTCAAGGGGTGTAAAGTTGTCATCAGAGTAAAAGGAGGGTGACGGTCATGCGCAGTATGAAGCTGGGTGTACACATACCAGCTTCCCAGAGGTCTACTGCGCATGACCGGAAGAGCCCGGGCATACAGAAGAGCGGTCACAGCAAACACCAGTACGTGTGTCACTGGTGGTGATGCTGAATTGCATAGCATGTTAGTACATCCCTGTGGATGTGCTAACATGCTAAGAGGGCGGACTAGTCGGGGGATATAAAACCCTTGAGACTAGTCCCCGCGCTCATTAGCATAAGATAAAAGATCTTTAAAAATACTTTTTCTAACGATCCCTTTATCTATGCTAGGTGTATACAGGGACGGTTAGGCAGGGATTAGCAATATATACCCAGAACTGCTCGTGGTTCTGGGTGCATTTTGAACCTAACAGGTACCCTTTAAGCTAAGACTAGCCTACTTTTGACATATCAAACGAAGAGATCCATCACTAGAAAAGGAAAAATAGAAGGAACAAGGCAAAGAGAAAAAGCAGCCTCCCAATGTCACGTTAGGTATGGGGAAGTACCAAGCTAGCAGCAAAAGGTAAGAGAAGGGGACCCCTGCGTTTAGGGAAGGGGGAGATGGTGACCCCTGACCAAACCTACTGCTTGTCCCTGGGGTCCCTCACCACCCTAAATAGGTTCCACACCTATTCGCCGAGCCGGATACCTGACCCTACGTATCTCCTTAGTGCTGGACACTCAATAGGGCATGGGTGGGATGAGCTCTTTGTCAACTCCACTAAATGCTAAATAAAGACACAAGGGGGACACATGAGGAAAAAGCATGAACTACGTATTCACAGATGACACAGGCAGGAGTTCAGCAAGCTTGAACAACAATAGTACAGATGAGTACAAGCCACCTGCTTGCAACCAGAGCTAGAATGAACTGAATAATATCCCCAGCACCAGTCCAGGGAAGGAGGGAGTATTTAAGCACCAAGGGAATGCTGATGATCAGCAGCTGGTTGGAAGGCGAGCTCCTGCTGGGTCCAAAAGGGAGGGTGATGAAAATCCACCAGGAAGACTACCTATACCAATGAATACTGACAGCAGGAACAATAGAAAGTCAGGGAGCATGTTGCGCAGCCAAAAGCTGTGACCTATGCCAGAAACCACATGGCTATCTGTCACCTGTGACACACCGTGACACCCGATGGCTTGATACTATCAAGATAATGACAGAGAAGACCCTGGTTGACCTATGTTTGATTGATCTTTCTACAGAGCGTTCATCCATCAAGTCGCCATGGATTGGGATCGAGCAGAAGGCCGTGAGAAGGTTAATATGGTGTATTAATATATTATATTGTGTTCTGAACAGGATTCTTTCGAGTTGGAATTGGCTCATAAACCAAGAGGACAGAACCCCAGAGATGAAGGATCGTCAAGGTCTCTGGACACATGTGTGTCTCTATATACGGTACATAAAAAACTAACGAATCAATGAACTGCCCAATGGATAAAGTCAGATTGTGTGCATTGTGCATCCGTCCTCCCCCTGTCTGTTCATCCACTCCCTCTGATGTCAGCTGCAGAGCTTAGGGGGAGAGGAGAGGGATGAGGAGGTGAGAGAAAGAGGAGGGAGAGAAAGGAGGGGAGTACCCTGCAGAGAGGAAGAACATCTGACCCATTTCCTTTTACAATCTGGAAACAGTAGCGTGAGAGGGGTAATGTAACCAGAGTGGGCTTATATTTGATGCAATTAGGAGACATGACAGGCAGGTATCTGCATACAACAGTACTCAGCATCAGCAGGATCAGTGGAGGACACACTGAGGCAAGGACAAGAGAGGCACAGGCACATGTATGCAGGCTGTAAGTACACTGTATGATGACACGCATTGGTGTAAGTAGCAGTAATTCCATCAGGGCATATGCTGGGATTTCACATCCCAGGGAAAATTAAGCAGGATACCCTGACGCATACACAGTCTGCAGGTAGAACCATTAGAAGATAGGAAAAATAGACATCCAAAGGTGGTGAGACAACTGGGGGAGGCCAGCAGAAGCATCTGCAATGCTACCACCGCTATAGTGGACAGCTTTCTTGCTGAAGCTTTACCTGGAGGAGGCTGCATGTGGAATTTGGATTGATCCTTTCTAATTTTCCAAACACTGAAACCTCGAAGAGAAGAATGGGTACCCAGGGCCCGGGAAGGAAAAGGCACCCCAACAGGGAAAAACTGTCTGCTGAGGACCATGCTTTAAATCAGATCGCTCGAGAGGTGAGTGAAGGCTGTTATGGATACTTTCGGAGGGTATAATGTATAAATACTGGACTATGCTGTGATAATGATGGTCTAACCAATACAATGATTCACAGGTTCTGACAATAGGCCCTCACCGATAATTTTCGATTTACTTATTATACATTGCTTATATAGCGCCATCATATTTTGCAGCGCTTTATATACATTATCATCACTGTCTCCATTGGTACTCACAATGTAACAGTATGTCTTTGGAGTGTGGGAGGAAACTGGAGACGTGGAGGAAACCCCCGAAAACATGGGGAAAACATACAAACTCCTTGCAGATGTTGTCCTTGGTGGAATAATACCATATAACTAACCAGTTACTATTACTGCTGACTTTATTTAAAGGGTTATTCCCATATTAAATATGCTATCCCAATAGATAGTAGGTGTAATAATAATATTTTTAGCAAATACCTCCAATTAGAAATGTAGTATAGTTCTCCTGATAAGCTATGTCACTTACCTCATGTGCAGGGTATTACAGTATCTTAGGTGTCCATGGTTACCATCACTGTCCCTATATGAGTGGTCATAACAATAATAATATTTATTCATTTATATAGCGCTAACATATTCTGCAGCGCTCTACATACATCAGCAACACTGTCCCCATTGGGGCTCACAATGTAAGGTACCTATCACCATTAGAGTTGAGCGGATAGTGAAAAATCCGGGTTTGGCGGCTACCCGGCGGGTTGAAAAAGAAGTCCGGATCCGATCCAGAGTTCGGCCCCATATATGTCAATGGGGAGTGGAATCTGGGGACGAGAAAGAGAGAGAAAGAGAGAGAGAGAAAGCGAAAGAGAGAGAAAGAGAGAGAGAGAAAAAAAACCCCAAAAAAACCCAAATCCGGATCGTTCAGCCGGATTCCCGGGTCCGGGTCAGAGCCGGATCGGACGCTGAAACCGCGCGGATCCGGATTTTTACAGTTGGGTCTGCTCAACACTAATCACTATGTCTTTGGAGTGTGGTGGGAATCCCACACAAACATAGGGAAAACATACAAACTCCTTACAGATATTGTCTTTGGTGGAATTTGAACCCAGCACCCCAGCGCTACAAGACTGCAATGCTAACCACTGAGCCACCGTGCCAGATTACTAAGCTGCAATGCCCTGCACATGAGGTAAGTGACATAGCTAATCAGGAGAACTTTACTAAGTTTCTAGTTGGAGGTATCAGCAAATATTATTGTTATTACACCTAGTACATATTGGGAGAGGATCTTAGAGATGGGAATACCCCTTTAACTCTATTATGAATTTGAGATAACGTATACTATAAGTATAGAGATCTTAAATACATGCGTGATTCTCTTTGGCCAATATGGGGTTAAAAACCGTATACAGGGAATAAGTGAGCCCCTGGAGAGCTCTCCTTTCTTCCACTGTCACGTGTCCAAAGCCGGGGTCTTTCAGCTGTCGCGTCACCTGGTGCTGCTGTCAGGGACTGAGATGCCCTAAGCCTTCTGTCCCCAATAATAAAGCCAAGTTACCATTTGTTTGCTTAGTGATTCCGCAATCCTGTCTAGATACAGAGTCCAGGATGGGCTACAACAAAGATGATTTACCGAGAGAAATTGTCGTAAAATAAAAAAAAATACCAACAAAGTGTACTGGACCATGGCGGCTATGTAACCGGTCAGTATCATGTATGTCTTCTCCAGCATTGCTGTAGGTCCACAGGCTTCTCCCTGCTGGTCATGCACTATATATAAAGATATATTAATAGTTAGACCCCGGATCAAAAGTGTAATCTAGTGAAGAGACCTGGGTTTTATAGTGGGAGCCCGGAGTCCATCCTGCTGAGGCATCGCCTAAAATAGCCAGCTCTGGAAAGCGGCTCTGGGGTAGGGCAGATGGCACATGAGCATCTCGCTAGAAAGTCTGATCTGTATCATCAATCTGATTTAGCAGATCTGACAACTTAACTAACTACAGCTGAGACGTATACAGCTGCTCCAACATGGAATTAAGGTTATGATCCAGTGTTATTCCACCCCGCAGCAGTATTTTGGTGCGCTATTCTATTTCTCGTGCTGGGTGAGCATTATTTGGCTGCTCCAGGCGGCGTGCACACATTATCCTGCACAGACTTGTTCAAGTAAAACATATACAATATGGATTCCATAAATCTACAATCAGGAAGAAGCTAGTCCCATTTGCCTGTAATATTTAGAGTCTGGGGATATGTGGTATTTCCGGACTCGAAGAATTCCAGCTTGGCACATATCAAGATTTCGCAAGTTTACTCTTTAAGGGTATCACTGAGTTTATTCTTCTAATGTACTGTAGTAAATCTACTACAGGTTAGAAGGAACATTGACCACATTTATGAGTTTATTCTCGCTTTTAGCAGAAACGTCATAAACGGCCCAAAAATGTGCATTTTGGATGAAAAGTTGCACATTTTTGGAACTTAGATGAAGTAAAGGAGTTTTACAAAGTCTTTAAGTTATTCCATATCGATAGAATAAGGTATGTACCATATTACAGAGGGTGGTGGGGGTGGTATGACCATTGGGTCGCGCTGAAACTCTGAAAATGAGTGAGTCTATGAAGACCTTGCATCCGAATGGATAAATGGAGCAGGTCTAGTACGCAGTGCTTAACTCCATTCCTTCTCTCTAAGACTGCATTTTATTCAGCCTTAGGCCTCTTTCTCACGTCCACGTAAAACACACACGTGTTTCACGGTCCATGGTGAAGGTGCGTATGTGTGTGTTCTACATGTGCGGTTCCCTGTGCTATCGGTGTGACATCTGGATAGCACACGACACCATGAGCTGGTATACTTACCTGTCTACCGCGCTGCTGTTACTTCCGGGTCCGCGCTGAGGAAAGTGAATATGCAATGACAAAAAAAAATGACAGTTGCACTCTGAAATGCTAAAGCATGAAAACAATGAATGTAAGAATATAGAAATGTATTACTGCTAAAGGAAATCTAAGAAAAAATTGAGATATTTCGCATACAAATACAGCCATTTTTATATCTGCCCAGTAGCCACGTCACGGCATATCTTGTATAGTGGGTACCTACTCTGAACTGAAGCCTCTCTCTGGGTTTTAAAACCTCCTGTTGGCTGACTAAAGGCATTCCCAAAATTGCAATGTGAACAGGTGCATAACTGAACATGACAAAAAAAAAATGTTTGGTAGTGCCGTCAGTCTTTGTGTCTAGATTAATGGGAGTATTGTTTTCTGACTGTGCACCCCTCCCCCACTAGCCACAGGTAATTTTATTCACTATAGCAGGTTCCTACTTGCCCATACACAGGTGGTTTTTAAAACCAGAGAGAGGCTTCAGTTCAGAGTAGGAACCCAGCAAATGAGATATGCCATGGCGTGTCTACTGAGCAGATATAAAAATGGCCATTTTTGTATGCTAAATATCTCATTTATTCTTAGATTTCCTTTAGCAGTAATGCATATCTATATTCTTACAGTCATGGGTTTTCATGCTTTAGCATTTCATAGTGCAACTGTCTCTTTTTTGTCATTTTTTGTCATGTTCAGTTATGCACCTATTCATATGGCAGTTTTGGGAGTGCCATCTGTCTTTTTCTCTAGGTGAATATGTAATGAGCATAATGAGCGGATCCAGAAGTACCGTAACAGCTGAGGCAGAGACAGCAGCGCCGGAGACAGGTAAGTATAAAAATTCTTTATTTTTATGTCACCTGTGTTTTCTCCGGTACATGTCACACTGATTACATCAATGTGTGGTCTGTGTGACACCTATGCTGCCGGCTGAAAACGGACATGACGCCGTGTAGAGCACACGGACACACGGTCCATGTGAAAATATGGACATGTGCTCTGTCCCATTGATTTTAATGGGTCCACGTGTGTCTGTATCTACGGTATGTGAGAAAAAGGACATCACACGTACTGGGGACACGTATGTGTGAAGGAGGCCTAAGGCTATGTGCGCACTGGGAAATGGAATTTTCTTGAGAAAAGTCCGCATGCTCTCAAAGATTACTGCACCCGCGGTAAAAAACCACGGCAAACCGCACCCGAAAACCGCATGCGGTTTGCCGCGGTTTCACCGCGGTATTGTTCGCGGTATTGCCACGGTTTTGCCGCGTGCGGGTTGGGATGTGCTATATTGCATTCAATGCAATAAAGCACATTGAAAAAAAAAAAAAAAAGTCATTTAATTCTGAGATAGTAGATAGATAGACAGAAGAATAGATAGAGGGATAGATAGATAGATAGATAGATAGATAGACATATAGAGGACAGATCACTGCATTTCCCACGGTCGGCAGTGAGTTCACATTACCGGCCGTGGGAAATGACCGGTAATTACCTCTGCTGTCTGCTGCATTCATTCAGCGCTGTGTCTGTGACAGTCGCGGCTGGATGTAAGCAGTGCAGGACGCCGGAGCTGTGGATTACGCCGGAGCTTTGGTGCGGGAGGGGTTAATAAAATGGTGAACGAGGCTTGTTTGTTTTATTTAAAATAAAGGATTTTTCGGTGTGTGTGTTTTTTCACTTTACTTACGGGTTGATCATGTCAGCTGTCACATAGACGCTGCCATGATCAAGCCTGGAGTTAATGGCGGTGATCCACCACCATTAACCCCTTGAATTACCCTGACCTCCACTGCTACACGGCGGCAGGAAGAGCCGGGGACATGCCGGTGCTGCCGCATAATGCATGCGACAGTCCCGGGGCAGCTGCGGCTGATATTCTCGGCTGCGGGAGGTGGGAGGGAGGCGGGGGACATTAACCCTGCCCCTCTCCCTCCCCAGCCTGAGAATACCGGGCCGCCGCTGTGTGCTTACCTCGGCTGGAAGGTAAATATACAGCGGAGCCCACGTTCTTTGTTTTCTATATTTCCGTTTGCTTTCTATGTGTGTTCTATGTGTCTGTGTTCTATGTCTCTGATGTCTGTGTGAGTGTGATCTGTGTGTGTGTTTACTCTCTGCACGGCTTCCTCTTCCTGTAATGACATCACTTCCCTGCAAAACCGCAGACAGGTGATGTACATTACCGGAGGTAAACTGCGAAATACCGGGAATAACGCAGGAAAACGCAGTGAACCGCACAGAATTTGCTGCCTGCGTTATTCCCTGTGGGATTTCACGATTAACATTGGAGTCAATGTAGTGAAATCCCGCAGCGACGTGCGGAAAAGAATTGACATGCAATTGTTTTTGCTGCGGGAATCCCGCAGCAAAACATGCAGCTGTCAAATTCCGCCTAGTGCGCACAGGATTTTTTTTGCCCATAGGTTTTGCTGGTGATTCACTGCAGAGATGTTATGAACATTTTCTGCAGCGAAACATGCGGCAAAACCGCAAAACATCCGCGGCAAAATCCGGTAAGTGCGCACATAGCCTTAAAACAACTTTCCAACAAAAGCCTGAAATTTCTATGGCAGCTCATAGTTCGCCTCAAATTATTTTGTTATTACTAAATGGTTGCACCTTATTATAACGGTGGAACTAACTAATCTTAGGGCTCATTCAGATGTTATTGATTTTTCATACTTACTATAAAAAACAAATACCGATTTTCATCAATCCAAAAATGAAGGAGAAATTCATCTCAAACACGCGAGTTTTCTTTTATTTGATTCAATTATAGTGCAACACACAGCAACATTGAACCCATGGTTAGCAGGATTTTTGGACTTTGCTGGCTACGGCGAGGCTGAATCCTGGGCTTCATAGCGAGAAGGGATTGGCAATATGGCGAGCTGGACTTTATACACATTTTTCATCAAAATTTTAGATCAGATTTTCACCAGTGTTTTTTTTTGTTTCTCAGTTTTGACCATCAGAGTTTAATCATTTTTTTTTGCATAAGGTAAGTATTCGGAGGTTCCCCCCCTTTGCGATTAGGTCAATTTCTCTCCTGCGCTTTAATTTTTTCCTCCCCTTCTTCCCAGAGCCATAACGTTTTTATTTTTCGGTTCACAAAGGCATAAGATGTCATTTTGAATGACGCCATTCATTCTACCGCATAGTGTCTTGTAAAACAGCAAAAAAAATCCAAATCAGTAGAAATTGTGAAAAAAAAAATGAATTCTGACATTTTTTTCTGAATTGTTTTTACGGTGTGCATTTTGTGGTAAACATTACCTCGTAATATGATTCTCCTCATCAGTACGATTACGGAGATACCAAACGTGTCCAGTTTTCGGTTGTTATTTTAGTAGTGAAAAGAAAATCAGAAGTTTGCAAAAACTAAATTTGGGGGTTATGTCACCATTTTCAAAAACTCATAACGTTTTCATTTTTCAGTTGATGGAGCTGTGTGATAGTTCATTTTATGGAGGACGAGACAATGTTTCTATCGATACACTTTTGGGATAGATATGACGTTTTGATCGCTTGTTACATCATTTTTGTGCTACTGCAGTAGCCAAAAAAAAATTAATTTTAGTGTTCTTGAATCTTTTTTTGTCCATAGTGTTTACTGATCATGTTAATCAAAGCAGCGATAACAAAAAAGGGTATTTTTTAAATTTATTAACTTAATTTTCAATGGGGCAAAAGGGGAGTGATTTGAACTATTTTTTTTTTTTCATTTTTTTTAACTTTTTTTTACTTTTGAATGTTTTTAATAGACAGCTTAGGGGACTATAACCTGCAATTGGCCATAGGCAGATTTAACACTAGAACTACTGGACTCGTGATACCTATATAGAAATACATAGTGCAAAGTAGTCAAAATGACTACCTCAGTAGTTCTAGTGTTAAAAGGATACGCATGGAGGTCTTTTCCAACCCCCTGCTGTCATAGCAAACCATCGGTGACCTGTGATCACGTCATAGGCTCGCCGATGGGAGCTTAAAATGGTTTGCCCCCATGCCAGCGAGTGTTAAGTTAAAGGGAACCAACCAGCAGGATTTTCATATATAAAGTAAAGCCAGAGCTATATTGGCACTAGGATGCTGAATGTAAGCATAGCTTTTGTTCAGAGATTGGATGCTTTATTTCAGAAATATGTGCAAGTAAAGTTCCAGCAATGCACTGCTATTTGACTGACAGGTGCAACAGGAAAAGACTTGCTATTTATTCCTGCCCCTGTCTGCCTGCCTTGCCTTCTTCCCCCTGTCGCCATTATAGGCATTAATTCTGACGCAGGCAGCCAGAGAGGAGAAGGAATAGATAGCAAGACCCACATATTCCTGCCCCTGTTGCACTTGTCAATCACATAGCAGTGCATTGCTGGGATTTCATTTGTGCATATTTCTAAAATAAAACATCCAATCTTTGAACAAAAGTTATGCTTACACTCAGCATCCTAGCGACAGTACAGCACTGGCTTTACTTTGTATATGAAAATCCTGCTGGTTTGTTCCCTTTAAATTCTGTCAATGGGATTTAACAAGTTAACAATCGCGAGCAGAGCACCGCTCTACCCGCAATATTTAGCGGCAACTCCTGGCTCTAATACACAGCCATTACCTGCCGAGTATGGGGGGCCCATCCTATGAGCCCATTCCATTCACTCGCTTCCGGCATACACAGTACATGTACGGTGGATGTTGTAAAGGGGTTCAACATGAAAATTGGACAGAACGTAGATGGCATTGTAGAGCTGTCTAATTTTTGAACATCACCCATATGCATTTGCAAGTCTGATCCATGACTTAGATTAAAATTTGACATGTCTTTGTATTTTTGCTCTGCGCCAAAACATAGAGATACAAGTGCATCTCAATAAATTAGAATATCATCAAAAAGTTAATTTATTTCAGTAATTCAATGCAAAAAGGGAAACACATATATTATATAGAGTCATTACACACAGTGATCTATTTCAAGTGTTTATTGCTGTTAATGTTGATGATTATGGCTTACAGCCAATGAAAATCCAAAAGTCATTATCTCAGAAAATTAGAATAATTACCACAAAACACCTGCAAAAGCTTCCTAAGCGTTTAAGAGGGTCCCCTAGTCTGGCTCAGTAGGCTACACAAACATGGGTAAGACTGCTGACTTTACAGATGTACAATAGGCAGTCATTGACACACTCCACAAGGAGGGTAAGCCACAAAAGGTCATTGCTAAAGAAGCTGGCTGTTCACAGAATGCTGTATCCAAGCATATTAATGGAAAGTTGAGTGGAAGAGAAAAGTGTGGTAGAAAAAAGTGCACAAACAACCGGGATAACCGCAGCCTTGATAGGATTGTTAAGAAAAGACCATTGAAAAATTTGGGGGAGATTCACAAGGAGTGGACTGCAGCTGGAGTCAGTGTTTCAAGACCCACCACACATACACGTGTCCAGGACATGGGCTACAAGTGTCGCGTTTCTTGTGTCAAGCCGCTCATGACCAATAGACAACGCCAGACACATCTTACCTGAGCCAAGGAGAAAAAGAACTGGACTGTTGCTCAGTGGTCCAAGGTGTTTGGTCATGAGCTCCCACAAATTCACCACCAGGCACCTTTTCAAGTAACCAAATTCCCTTTCTATTACTCATTTTCAGTTTAACTACCTGCAAAAAATAATAGAAACACAACATACACATTAGTGTGATGTCGAGGATACATTTTCGTGAATTTCAGTACTTTCAGATAAAAGTGATCAAAATGTGCAACCCCTAAATATTAACCCTAGAATGCATATGTGACGCCCTGGAGTAGTCAGATCGTCACAGGATTCTGCAGAATCTTTCTCTCCCTGTGCAGGGCTCAAACCTCCATGGTTCTGCAGTACTGCCTCCACCAGCATTCACAAATCCTAGATACACCTTCCACCACACCTATCAGGCACACCAGTGGGCTGCTTAAGCAGGAATAGGGCTGCCCACCTAGGGGTCAGGCAGGAAGGTGGGAGGTGTCAAGTAAGTTCAGTGGTAGCCCTGGAGTTGTGAGGCGCTCTGAGGAAGCTGGGAGTTGTAGCTCCCAGGGGAGAAGCAGACTAGGTCACAGACTGTGGTCTGGACCTAGAGGAGTCGGACCCCCGGTCACAGGATATTGAGGCTAGGTGCCTGGGACCTGTCTTGGAGAACGGTCAGCAGACTGGGCCTAATCACCGGTCTGGGACCGAAGGCACGACTGGGTACACGGACTCTATGTTGGGGAGAAGCTTCAGGCGACCCGGCAATTAACCTGCGGAGAACAGGACCTCTATGGACTGTTCCCACGAAGCTCAGAGATCAGGGGCACTAGCGCAATGAGGGGAATAGGGATTTCTAAACAAGCGGCCCACTGAAATCCCAAGTGTGAGCTCCTGAGAGCAGGCTCCTTCACTTAGCCATAGTGGGGAGCGGGGCCCAGAAAGCTCCAAGCTGACGGGTCACCAAGGACACTCTAAATTCTGTGCCAGAAGGCAGGTCACGGACCAGGCAGTGCTGCAGGGGACAGGAGGACGAGCTCCCCTCAGGAGACAGCGGCAGTCAGAGACTTTGTTTACCCTGTTGTCAGCGTCTGCTTTACTGCTGAGAGAGTACCTGATTAACCCTTGCAACCAGCGAGCTTGCGCTCCCTCTGTACGGCACCCCATTCGACCATCCAGAGTCCCGGGGCCTTCCCCTACCCGTGTAGGGTGACCACATCTAGCTGCCACACCCCATCACCCCGGGTACTCCCAACGGCAGTAGCGGTACTCCCAATTATCGTACACCATGGGTGGCATCACGAACTATATATATATATCTCCCCTGTAAATACCCCCTTCTTCATTTGAGTGTGGCCCCTAGCCCCCGAATCTGAGACCCTCGAGTAATCACCACCCCCGGATCCGAGCGGTTCAACCGCTGCAGGGGCGGCTCACATACCTGGGGCCTCGCAGGCCTGCTAGGTTACTTTTTTTCTATTGTAGATTTCTATGGTTGCGCATTCTAGGGTTAATCAATTTCGCTAAATGTGTTATATGGATCTTTTAGATGAGTTGGACCAAGGATTCAAGCAAAGTCATATGAAAATCTTAACTTCGGAAAAACGGAACATGCTAATATTCATATATACAGTATATTAATAGATATGTACAGAATTACAGTTTTTTGGGTCTTTTCACTACAATCTAAAATGTCCAGTCTAAAGCCTCATGTAGACAGCACAAAGTCCTTGTGAATCCACACTATAAAGTTGTAAGCGTGTTTCATGTGCCACTAGATGGTGCATGGGAACAATGCCATAAAATGGAGATATAGAAGCATCTAAGGAACAATATCTCCAAAATCCAACCTCTAAGGCTACTTTCACACATCCGGTTTGAGCCGTGCGGCTCAATCCGGCTGTGAAACCTATGCAACGGATGCGGCGAAAACACCGCATCCTTTGCATAAGTTTTTACATGCGGCCCGTCCATTTTTTTCCGGTTGCGGCATGCTACTGAGCATGCGCAGTGGAAGAAACTGCATGCGGCGGCCGGATGCGGTTATTTCCGCATCGCGCCGCATCCGGCGTCCATAGACATGCATTGAAAAATGCGCCGCAGCGGCGCGATGCAGTTTTTTTGCCGGAGCAAAAAACGTTGCAGGCAACGTTCCATCCGGCCGCGGCATCGGCTAAATCTGCCGCATGCGGCAAAAACCGGACCGAACGCAAGTCCATGCGGCACAATACGGCACTAATGTAAGTCTATGCAAAAAAAACAGCAACCGGCGGCAAAAAAAAAACGGTTGCGGTTTTTCTGCAGAGCGCCGTATTGTGCCGCAGAGCAAAAACCGGATGTGTGAAAGTAGCCTAAGGCTAAGGCCACACGGCGAGGAAAACAGAGTGAGTGGAATGCTATAACAAAATCGCAATCCACTCAGACCAATGTTACTCTGTGGGGCAACTCCCAAGAGCAATTTTTTTCTCAGCCCTAATCGGTCCGAGAAAACAATCGCAGCATGCTGCGGGTGGAATCCGATTCATTTTCTCTTGTACCCATACAAGTCTATGGGTGCAAGAGAAACATTGCACTGTACTCGCATTACAGCGGAGTGCAGTGCAATATACGCATCAGCTGACAATGGAGGAGATGGGTGAGATTAGTCCCTCCCTCTCCTCTGCAACGCACCCCCCTACTCCCTGGCTGTACTGTGATCGCAGGATTGCATCACAGTCGCATGACACTCGGCTTACACTCCAGCAGAGCGGGAGCTAAGTGTCATGTGATGCACTCGCAGTAATGCTGGTGTGGCCCCAGCCTAATAGAGACTGACATTTTATATAGTATTTTTTTCCATAAAAAGTTTGATTAGAGAGAAATGGCGGCACTGTTTCTAAAGGCCACTTTACACGCAACGACATCGCTAACGAGATATCGTTGTGGTCACGGAATTTGTGACGCACATCCGGCCTCGTTAGCGACATCGTTGCGTGTGACACCTACGAGCGACCGCTAATGATCCGAAAAACGGCAAAAATCGTTGATTGTTGACACGTCATTCCTTTCCCAAATATCATTGCTCATTTTGAATGCAGGTTGTTCGTCTTTCCTGAGGCAGCATACATCGCTACATGTGACACCTCGGGAACGACGAACAACAGCGTTCCTGCGTCCTCCGGCAACGAGGTTGGAGTGACGTTAATGCGGCTGCTCTCCGCCCCTCCGCTTCTATTGGTGGCTCGCAGTGTGACATCGCTGTGACGCCGCACAAACCGCCCCCTTAAAAAAGAGTTTGTTCGCCGGCCACAGTGACGTCGTTAGGAAGGTATATGCGTGTGACGCGTACTAGTGATATTGTTCGCCACGGGCAGCGATATGCCCGTGACGCACAAACGACAGGGGCAGGTGCGATCGCTAGCGATGTCGCAGCGTGTAAAGCGGCCTTAAAAGTCTAAATTGTACAGACTCATAATATTCTTGTCTGAATGGGACAGTAATTGTGCAAAGTGATTAATGGAAATGTGAAAAAGAAAACTACTTCTCCAGACAGAATCAAAATGATGGCACCAGGTATTATAACTGTATTATGCATTTATTGTAAAAAAAATATAATAAATAAATTGTATTTTGGACCACAGGGTGACTTTAATTTGACCTTAATTTCACCTATGTATATACAGTATAATAGGGAGCCAACATGTCACCATGTATTATGGGTTTGGCATGGTTTACAGTCCTCATATAAATACCTAGAAAAACAAGCTTTTCCATATGGTTAAAAATATCTTAATAATGAAACAAATTAAAAACATTTACATGAAAGTATGTAAAGTTAAAAACAAGACAGATAATGATAAAGTTGGGTATTCCTGGAAGATGATTAATGACATAACAATGTTTAATAGTGAAACACAGGTATGTGCTTCATGATTGTAATATACATGTCTGCAATCAACCAGTATACAGTTAGGTCCAGAAATATTTGGACAGTGACACAAGTTTTGTTATTTTAGCTGTTTACAAAAACATGTTCAGAAATACAATTATATATATAATATGGGCTGAAAGTGCATACTCCCAGCTGCAATATGAGAGTTTTCACATCCAAATCGGAGAAAGCGTTTAGGAATCATAGCTCTGTAATGCATAGCCTCCTCTTTTTCAAGGGAACAAAAGTAATTGGACAAGGGACTCTAAGGGCTGCAATTAACTCTGAAGGCGTCTCCCTCGTTAACCTGTAATCAATGAAGTAGTTAAAAGGTCTGGGGATGATTACAGGTGTGTGGTTTTGCATTTGGAAGCTGTTGCTGTGACCAGACAACATGCGGTCTAAGGAACTCTCAATTGAGGTGAAGCAGAACATCCTGAGGCTGGAAAAAAGAAAAAGTCCATCAGAGAGATAGCAGACATGCTTGGAGTAGCAAAATCAACAGTCGGGTACATTCTGAGAAAAAAGGAATTGACTGGTGAGCTTGGGAACTCAAAAAGGCCTGGGCGTCCACGGATGACAACAGTGGTGGATGATCGCCGCATACTTTCTTTGGTGAAGAAGAACCCGTTCACAACATCAACTGAAGTCCAGAACACTCTCAGTGAAGTAGGTGTATCTGTCTCTAAGTCAACAGTAAAGAGAAGACTCCATGAAAGTAAATACAAAGGGTTCACATCTAGATGCAAACCATTCATCAATTCCAAAAATAGACAGGCCAGAGTTAAATTTGCTGAAAAACACCTCATGAAGCCAGCTCAGTTCTGGAAAAGTATTCTATGGACAGATGAGAGAAAGATCAACCTGTACCAGAATGATGGGAAGAAAAAAGTTTGGAGAAGAAAGGGAACGGCACATGATCCAAGGCACACCACATCCTCTGTAAAACATGGTGGAGGCAACGTGATGGCATGGGCATGCATGGCTTTCAATGGCACTGAGTCACTTGTGTTTATTGATGACATAACAGCAGACAAGAGTAGCCAGATGAATTCTGAAGTGTACCGGGATATACTTTCAGCCCAGATTCAGCCAAATGCCGCAAAGTTGATCGGACGGCGCTTCATAGTACAGATGGACAATGACCCCAAGCATACAGCCAAAGCTACCCAGGAGTTCATGAGTGCAAAAAAGTGGAACATTCTGCAATGGCCAAGTCAATCACCAGATCTTAACCCAATTGAGCATGCATTTCACTTGCTCAAATCCAGACTTAAGACGGAAAGACCTACAAACAAGCAAGACCTGAAGGCTGCGGTTGTAAAGGCCTGGCAAAGCATTAAGAAGGAGGAAACCCAGCGTTTGGTGATGTCCATGGGTTCCAGACTGAAGGCAGTGATTGCCTCCAAAGGATTCGCAACAAAATATTGAAAATAAAAATATTTTGTTTGGGTTTGGTTTATTTGTCCAATTACTTTTGACCTCCTAAAATCTGGAGTGTTTGTAAAGAAATGTGTACAATTCCTACAATTTCTATCAGATATTTTTGTTCAAACCTTCAAATTAAACGTTACAATCTGCACTTGAATTCTGTTGTAGAGATTTCATTTCAAATCCAATGTGGTGGCATGCAGAGCCCAACTCGCGAAAATTGTGTCACTGTCCAAATATTGCTGGACCTAACTATTGTGAGACTGTGACCGGGGTTATCTATGACGGCCGGTATGTCTCGCCCCGGTTGTGCTCACTCCATGATAATCCACTATAGGGTTAATGCTGTTTTCCCTACAGGCTGAAGGGAGGGATAAATAGATTCAGGAACAAGGGCAGGTGTGCCGGGTGTGAGGGTGATCACATCTCCCTGAGTTCTCTGCCGGAAAGGCACATATGTAATATTGTGGACTTTTTCTTTGGAATAAACCGTGTGCTGTGAACCTTGGTGCCTGGATCCCGTGTCTTCTGCAGCGCAGCCGACGACGCTACCTCACATATGGTGGAGAATGCGGGCATGACAGCCGGTGAGGTGTAGCATCCATTCCTGGTGACCCAGTAGCACATGTCCTGGATTCGAGCGGCTATACTACAGCCCAAACCCGGCGACGCCATGGAGGACATACTAAAGCATTTGGCTCAGGCTAATGCACAGCAGCAACAGGCTAATGCACAGCAGCTACAAACCAATGCACACCTGCTTCAATCCTTGCAAATGCAGGAAAAAAAAATTCCAAGAACAGATGGATCAGGCCAATGCACGTCAGCAGCAATCCTTGCAAGTGCACCAAGAACAGATGGAGCAGGCCAATGCACGTCAGCAGCAAGCCTTGCAATTGCAGGAAAAAAGGCACCAAGAACAGATGGTTCTCCTGGCCAAGTCGATCCGTGCCGGACCGGCAGCAACAACCCCGGGATCGGGTGATGACGGCAGCGTCCGGAAAGCGGTGAGACAAGCGTTGCAAAAGATGACCCCGGGTGATGATGTGGAAGCGTTCCTGGCGGTGTTTGAACGGGTGGCCGAGCGGGAAAAGCTGCCGACCCCGCAGTGGGCTGAGGTATTGTCACCTTATCTGACGGGGGAACCCCAAAAAGCATACCTGGACCTCTGTACCGAGGACGCCATTGACTATGTGACCCTGAAAGCCGAAATACTGGCTCGGTTGGGGGTGAATACCTATGTACGGGCTCAGCGGGTAAATCAGTGGTTCTTTGAGGAAGCCAAACCCGTACGCTCCCAGGCCTATGACTTGTTACATCTTGTAAAAAAGTGGTTGCAGCCTGACACTCTGAGCCCGGCGCAAATGGTGGAAAGGGTAGTAGTGGATCGTTTTGTGCGCACTTTACCCGTCACCGTTCAACGGTGGGTCGGACAGGGTGACCCGAGTACCCTGGACCAATTAGTGTCCCTGGTAGAGCGGCATGTGGCTACGCAGGACTTGATACGGGACACTGAGACTTTGCGTACCGCCCGGCGGTTCGGCCCCTCCAAGCCTAGGGCCAAGGACCCACCGCTGACACCGGTGCGGGAGTCCGCTACCGTCCCGTCTGAAGCTGCACCCTCCGTCCCTGAGGTCCGGAAAACTATGTACCCTAAACGACAACTCGTCAAGGGGGTGTCCTTCCCTATTAGATGTTGGCGGTGCCAGCGGGTGGGACATATGGAAGCCCAGTGTCCACTCACCACGGAGCCCATGGATTGTGGGGTTACCCGGCGGGGTTCAATGTATGCTCAGGTGGTGTGTACCGCTGACCTGGTCTACCCAGAGACTGAGCCCCACTTGTGCCAAATTCAGGTGAATGGATGTCCGGTTACAGGCTTGTTGGATTCCGGAAGCTTAGTGACCCTTGTGCGATCAACCCTAAGGGCTAAAGTAAAGGCCACCGGACGTACCGTGGGGGTGGTTTGCATACATGGGGACCGCCGAGACTATCCCACGGGGATAGTCACCATCACAGCACCTTGCGGTCAGGTGCAACATGAGGTGGGACTTATTAATACTCTTCCCTATGATGTGATCCTAGGAAGGGATCTGCCCTATTTTTGGACTTTATGGAAGGGACCTCCTAAGTCCCCTCAGATATTGGTCAGTCCGGGACCTGAGCCCTACAATCCTGAATCAGGGACGCCTGCCGTAGGGGTCCCCATGATAGGGACAGGATGTGAACCTGATAGGTCGCCCCTAGAGGTATTGGCAGGAGAGGCTGAGACGGTCGAGCCCATCCCGGAGTTGGAGGCGTCCCCGGATACGTTTGGGACAGCCCAACTCCAGGACCCTACATTAATACATGCCCGGAGTCGGGTGACAGTAGTTGACGGGGTGGCACAGCTGCCTGGTGCCCAGGTAAGATACCCCCATTTCGCTCTTAAGCAGGATTTACTCTACCGGGTAGATGAAATACGGGGCGTAGGGGTAGAGCAGTTGGTGGTGCCCCAGCCGTATCGCCGGCGGGTCCTCGACTTGGCTCATAAACACCTGATGAGTGGTCACCTAGGGGTCAAGAAAACGCAGGAGCGAATATTGCAAAGGTTCTATTGGCCCGGGGTCTTTGGGGAGGTAAAACGGTTCTGCGAAACCTGCCCGGAGTGTCAGCTTACCGCACCCCTGACCCACTTTCGCAGTCCGTTGGTACCGTTACCCATTATAGAAGTCCCTTTTGAACGGATAGGGATGGATCTGGTGGGGCCCCTCGTAAAGTCTGCTCGAGGGCACCAGCATATCCTAGTGATCGTTGACTATGCCACCCGGTATCCAGAGGCGATACCTCTCAGACATACTGCAGCCAAGCTTATAGCTCGGGAGTTGTTTGCTGTGTTCTGCCGGGTGGGGTTGCCCAAGGAGATCCTTACGGATCAGGGGACCCCATTCATGTCTAAAGTGACCAAAGAGCTATGCCGGCTACTCCAGATCAAGCAGTTGCGTACGTCTGTGTATCATCCTCAGACGGATGGTTTAGTGGAACGATTCAATAAAACCCTGAAAACTATGCTCAAAAGGGTGATTTCCAAAGACGGGAAAGACTGGGATATGATGCTTCCCTATTTGATGTTTGCCATACGAGAGGTGCCACAGGCATCCACGGGGTTTTCGCCTTTTGAATTGTTATACGGGCGACATCCCCGGGGATTGTTGGACCTGGCAAAAGAAACCTGGGAGCAGGAGCCCACCCCCCATAAAAGTGTGATAGAACACATTTTGGGTATGCAGAACCGCATAAGCGCGGTCATGCCAATTGTGAAGGAGCATTTACAGGAGGCTCAGGCCGCGCAAAGCGGCCGCTACAATAGACAAGCCGCCGTGCGGACCTTTAATCCCGGGGATCGGGTGTTGGTATTGATTCCCACGGCGGAGAGTAAATTCCTGGCTCAGTGGCAAGGCCCCTACGAGATAAAGGAAAGAGTCGGGGTGGTTAACTACAAAGTATTGCAGCCCGGTAGGCGGAAACCTGAACAAATATACCATGTCAACCTATTAAAACCTTGGCAGGAACGGGAAAACCTGATGGCTGTTTTTTCCCCACCTCCCTCCTCTTCGGGTCGTTCACATCCGGCTCCAGCGACCTCCGGAGGGGACGAACCGGAAGTAAGGATTGGAGAAGCCCTCACCAAGACACAGAGGCGAGAGGCCAGACGGTTGGTTCAGCAGAACCCCGATGTCTTCTCCGAGCTGCCCGGTAGGACCAGTCTGATACGACATGATATTGTCACCGAGCCCCACCTGAAGGTACGCCTGAAGTCATACCGGGTACCGGAGGCTCGACGACAAGCCATATCAGAGGAAGTAAAGTCAATGTTACGCCTGGGGGTCATCGAAAAATCCCGGAGTGAATGGGCTAGTCCGATTGTCCTAATACCAAAACCCGATGGCTCCTTAAGGTTCTGCAATGACTTTAGGAGATTGAACGAAATATCCAAGTTTGATCTCTACCCCATGCCCCGGGTGGATGAGCTGATTGATAGGCTGGGACAGGCGCGATATTTTACCACGCTCGACCTGACCAAGGGGTACTGGCAGGTGCCACTAACGGAGTCCGCCAAGGAGAAAACCGCTTTTGTTACGCCGGAGGGTCTCTTCCACTATGTTGTCTTGCCTTTTGGGTTACATGGCGCTCCAGCCACGTTCCAGAGGTTGATGGACTTAGTGCTGGAACCCCACCAGGCGTATGCTTCAGCGTACCTTGATGACATCATTATTTACAGCTCCGATTGGCAGACCCACTTGGAACAGGTACAAGCGGTGGTGGACGCGCTTCGAACAGCCGGATTGACAGCCAATCCCAAGAAATGTGCGTTGGGACTCACGGAAGCCCGCTACTTGGGCTACGTAATAGGCCAAGGAGTGATTAAGCCCCAAATTAACAAAGTGGAGGCGATCCAGAAGTGGCCTAGACCCCTGACCACGAAGCAGGTTAGGGCCTTCCTGGGTATCGTGGGGTACTACAGGAGGTTTGTAAAAGATTTTGCGGGACTATCAGCCCCCTTGACGGACCTTCTCAAAGGCAAGAAGTCCGTCATGGTGCGCTGGACTCCGCAGGCCGAGGACTCCTTCCGGGCCCTGAAGGAGGTCCTGTGCGGACAGCCCGTTCTTGTAAACCCTGATTTCCGGAAAGAGTTCATAGTACAGACTGACGCCTCGGAGGTCGGCCTGGGGGCAGTGCTGTCTCAGGTGGTTCAGGGGGTGGAACACCCCGTCACCTTCTTAAGTAGGAAGCTCACCCCTCCCGAGCGGAATTATAGCGTAGTGGAGAAGGAGTGTCTGGCGATCAAGTGGGCCTTGGAGTCCCTACGCTATTACCTGCTGGGACGGCAGTTTCGCTTGGTGACGGATCACTCTCCACTGGTCTGGATGAGGTCCGCCAAGGAACGGAATGCCCGGGTTACCCGGTGGTTCCTTTCTCTGCAGAACTTCCGGTTTACGGTTGAACACCGGGCCGGTAGGTTGCAGGGCAACGCCGATGCCTTGTCCCGCGGCCCATGTTTGATGGCAGGAGTTCAACCCCGCACGCTTGAACTGAGGGGGGGGGTATGTGAGACTGTGACCGGGGTTATCTATGACGGCCGGTATGTCTCGCCCCGGTTGTGCTCACTCCATGATAATCCACTATAGGGTTAATGCTGTTTTCCCTACAGGCTGAAGGGAGGGATAAATAGATTCAGGAACAAGGGCAGGTGTGCCGGGTGTGAGGGTGATCACATCTCCCTGAGTTCTCTGCCGGAAAGGCACATATGTAATATTGTGGACTTTTTCTTTGGAATAAACCGTGTGCTGTGAACCTTGGTGCCTGGATCCCGTGTCTTCTGCAGCGCAGCCGACGACGCTACCTCACACTATATATAGTAATGCATAAAGATAAATGCCAAAAAATTGTAGTAATTAAAGTACATATCTATAAGTAGATAGAAGATGGCAAAATACAAGGGCTATGTGTTTATAGAGACATAGTTTGAGATATATGACAATGGTCAAAACAACCCCTCATGTAAGTCTCTAAGAAAAGTGAAGTTATCTAATACACAGACAGCACAAGATGCCAATACAGTATATAAGACCTAAAAGCAGATTTTACTAAGAGGTTATTTTGACTCAGTGTGGCACAGCCTTACCCAGTGACACTGAATCCAGGAACCCACCACACCCGACGCGCGTTTTGTAATGAAATGCTTCATCCATGGGTGAATCCTCTTATATAGAAATATTAAACTTGTAATAGATAGTTATTATTTGTTATACATTGGTATAAAGCTAAAGTGTTACAATCGTTTCTGCGCCTTAGTATCAATGATTTAGCATTGGGGCGGGACTTTGTGGGTGGGGTCTTTTCTATCTACCGTATTCCTCCCCTGCATGTTTTCCTCCCCTTTATTTATATTTTGTGCTGCTGCAGCCTCAATCATCCCTATGGCCAGTGTGAGTGCAGTGCTATGTTCACGTTGTAGTTGAATTCTTCAATAATATAGCACCAACTCAGGCACCATTTTATTCAAGACACTGTCTCTGTGAATATCACCTGAAACAAGCTGGTGACTGATGATATTTACAGAGACAATGTCTTCAATAAAATGGCACTATAGTTGGCGGTATGCGCACGCCCTGACTGCGGCACCATTTTATTGAAGAATTGCACTACAACATGAACATAGCACTGCGCATGCGCCGACCAAATGGTTTGATCTCGATTCCTCACCATGATGCCAGTGTGGGCAGGCAGAGGTGATGGCCGGGGCATGCACAGTGCTATGTTGTCTTGCTCTGAGACACCACTGCCGGCCTCTTTAAACGCAAAGCACGTGCAGCCTACATGGAGATGGCGCTCTCCCTGGTGCAGTAGCCAATCCCCTCCATCCCGCAACCCCAGCTCGCACAGCCTGAGCCCTGCATCACAGCACAGCGGTTGTCAGCAGCCTCCATACAGTAGCAGCCATCTTCAGGTCATGTGACTGACCTCCCTCATCATGACATGAGTGTTGTGGCTGGATGGTTCATCACCTCTCCCCTCCCTCACATGACACTACTGTGGGCGGGCGGAGGTGATGGCCGGCACATGCGTAGTGCTATGTTGACGTGAAGATAGCACTGTGCATGAGCTGGCTCTGCTTCGGACACAAGGACACGTTCAGCATTATATAGTGAATAGAAGATTATTGGTTATGCTTGATAAGGCTTTGATTGGCCATAGCAACCAATCAGAGCTCAGCTCTCAATTTTCCTAAGCACCTTCAATGCTGAAAGTTGTACTCAGGTTGCTTTAATCAACCAGAACAATCTTACTGTTAGACAATTCTCATAAATGAGGCCCCAGTTACTTCTGCAGTGGCTATAGGCAACCAGAATGATCTTACTGTGAGACAGTTCTCATAAATGAGGCCCCAGTTACTTCTGCAGTGGCTATAGGCAACCAGAATGATCTTACTGTGAGGCAATTCTCATAAATGAGGCCCCAGTTACTTCTGAAGTAGCTATAGGCAATCAGAAGGATTTTACTATGAGACAGTTCTCATAAATGAGGCCCCAGTTACTTCTGCAGTGACAATAGGCAACCAGAGCGATCTTACTGTGAGACAGTTCTTATAAATGAGGCCCCAGTTATTTCTGCAGTGGCTAACCTTTTTTTTTTTTAAAAAAAAAAAGGTCCTTTGGCCAATCAAACTGTTGCTCTCGCTTTCGGACAGAGGGACGCATTCAGCATTATATTAAAGATAAATTATACTTTTTACATTATCCCACCAGAACAGTGACTATTATTTGTTCTCCAACTGTTGAGGATTTATAAATGACCATACGCATTACATAGTTACATAGGTTGAAAAAAGCCCTAGGTCCATCTAGTTCAACCTTCCTCCACCAGTTCTACATTTGGTCACTAAGTCATTTATAACCGACAATGTTGTGTACTGAGGAAATCATCCAGCCCTTTTTTAAACTGTTATAGTATCTGCCATTGCTACCTCTTGTGGTCGGGCATTCCACAGTCTGACTGCTCTAACTGTAAAGAACCCTTTCCTATTTAGCTGTCGGAATCCCTTTTCTTCCACTCGCAGGGAATTCCCCCTGCTCATTAGATGAACACCAACCGAACTCTCTAAATTTGGAAGCACGGACTTCCAGCTAATTTATGGTGGCAACTTTTTTTCCTGTACTGAGAATGCATGACGTCTCAGACGTCAGTCCGGGCATATGTATCAGAGGGAGATGAGGAGTAAGCAGTCGGTAAAACAGGTCTTCAGCCAGCAGCTACAGCTACAAAATCATGTACTTGTACAGCTCAGACTGACCATTTATGCTAGTGACTATGGTAGACGTCAGTCCTGCCAGCTTCAAGACCTCTTGGACTAATAAGGTAAATGAATAGAGGCTGGACATTGAGCTATGCATGGTATGTACTGATAGGGACAGCTGGGCCTCTCTCCATGTGTCCCTAATGACTGAGCTGTTCTCTGGTTCCAGGCACACAAGGCTCACTGCTAACATATTTTTTTTATAAATCATAAATACTATATTTTATTATTTTGCAAAAAGTTTCACCACTGACATTCAAAATTTAATGCAACTAATTATTTTATAAAATAAACAAAGAAAAAAAACAATCCTCCCAATCCATTATTTTGCTCTTGTTATTTGCTAGCCGGTATTAACATGTGCTGAACAAATTGCAGTCTCATTCTTCAGCAGAGACGGGCAGCAACGGGCAGCAAGAGCCATCTCAAAACTTTCAAGAATCTGCATTCCTATCATTGGTGATGTCTCAGACAATGGCAGCGGTACAGAAAGTCCCAAACATGCAAGTAAACAAATTAGTACCTTTTAGAATAAGAAATTGTAATGGTTTTAAGAAATCCACAAACTAGTCCCCCTTCTTAACCCCTTCACCTATGGGTGATTTTCCATTTTTTTGTCCCCCCCCCCCCTTCTTCCAAGACCCATAACATTGTTTTCACTCATTATAGCCATATGAGAGCTTGTTTTTTGCGGAATGAGTTGTACTGTTGAATGGCACCATTCATTCTGCCACATATTATACTGGAAAATGGGGAAAAAAAATCCAAGTGTAATGATATTACAAAAAAACTGTAATTCTACGATTGTTTTTTTTTTTTTTTAATTCACTATGTTCAAACTATATGGTAAAAGTGACCTAACATTATGATTCCCCAGGACAGTACTAATTCGTAGATACCAAACATGTATAATGTATACAAGTGGTGAAAAAAAAAAAATAAGAAATTTGTAAATATATATATATATATATATATATATATATATATATATATATATATATATATATATATATATATATATATACAGTGCCTACAAGTATTCAACCCCCTGCAGATTTAGCAGGTTTGATAAGATGCAAATAAGTTAGAGCCTGCAAACTTCAAACAAGAGCAGGATTTATTAACAGATGCATAAATCTTACAAACCAACAAGTTATGTTGCTCAGTTAAATTTTAATAAATTTTCAACATAAAAGTGTGGGTCAATTATTATTCAACCCCTAGGTTTAATATTTTGTGGAATAACCCTTGTTTGCAATTACAGCTAATAATCGTCTTTTATAATGTGGCGCCCCTGACCTGGTCAGGCACCACTGAGTACTGCACCCATGCTGGGGACAGTACAACACAGGTAATCCAGAAGGCTGACCGGGGTGTGGAACACAGAGGCGCATAGTGATCAGGTCTCACACATGTACCCATGAGAGGACCCCTGGGGATCCCAGGAGGGGGCAAGCCTTCACCTTCACTGGAATAGTGGAGGGGGTAGAGCCTCCATCTCCTCTCAAGGGGTGTGGTGGAGAGTCTGGTTGCTAGGTGGCGTAGGCAAGAACAGGAGAGGAGGAGCAGTGAGCCAGTTCAGTGTAGAGTCCAGGGAGCTCGAGTGAGGAGCAGATCCCTGGAGCTGTGCAATCTGACAGCGTCCGCGCAGTGGCTACAGACGGGGGAGAACGGTCAACTAGGAGTGCTGCCTGAAAGCCAGCTTCAGCTAGAGAGTGCAACGGAGTGGGAAGTAAGGAGACTGCTAGAGAGCACCAGGCCCAACCGGGCGGCAGATCCCGAAGCGAGGATAGATTCACCTTTCCCTGCTAAACCTGCCAGTGTGGGGCTCTTAAAGCCCACACCACAACACTACAAAAGCCGCAGCCACGTAACCACAAGTTAGGGCCCATAGGTCATAGGAGGCGAGAGGCTGGAGTGGCCTGGTCCGGGGAACAAGCAAACGGCAAACAACAAGGGGAGAGAGGCTGCAGCATCTTCCCTGGGTGACCCCCATAGGGACTCAAAGTCGGGGTCACCCCAAACCACCAAGGGCTAAGGAAGGCGAGTCAGTAGTCACCCTCATAAAGTCAGCCTGAAGGATACCTGGTTCCTACCTGGTTCATCTCAGCTACGCCCGGGTTACTCACCCTGCCACCTGAAGTGAGTAAAAACCCTGAAAGACATCCTGCCTGTGTGGTCATTCTGCGACTTGTGGTACTACAAACCTACACAGGGCCCTGGGGCTTGCCTCACTCTCAGGAGGCTCCTACATCTAACTGCACACACCATCAGCCCCAGGCGACCCTCAACCTGCAGTGGCGGTCCCTACTGGCCGCAATACTGAGAGTGGCGTCACGATCAAAAACAGAAGATTTCCTACCAGTGACGGAGATCCAGCAACGTGGAGTCCCTGAAGGTAACGCACCGACACCGACACAACACCTGTGGGGCTTCACAATAAGACCTGATCAGGCCGGCACAGGTCTCTGGAGTTATCTTGGCCCACTCCTCCATGCAGATCTTCTCCAAGTTATCTAGGTTCTTTGGGTGTCTCATGTGGACTTTAATCTTGAGCTCCTTCCACAAGTTTTCAATTGGGTTAAGGTCAGGAGACTGACTAGGCCCCTGCAACACCTTGATTTTTTCCCTCTTGAACCAGGCCTTGGTTTTCTTGGCTGTGTGCTTTGGGTCGCTGTCTTGTTGGAAGATGAAATGATGACCCATCTTAAGATCCTTGATGGAGGAGCGGAGGTTCTTGGCCAAAATCTCCAGGTAGGCCGTGCTATCCATCTTCCCATGGATGCGGACCAGATGGTGTCACGGCCGGGCGGTCGGGCAGACCCAGGAGGTGGATCCACTGGACCGAACTCTCTGAGATGGTGGTAGGGAGTCCGGCAGCTGAAGCACTGATGGGCAGTAGAACAGTCCGTGCAAGAGAAGGCAGCGGAGGAGTCCCAGGGACCACGGAGTCACAGAAGGTGGTCTTGGTGACGTAGCTCAGGTTCGGAGGCCGAGGTGATATCAGGCGGGGTCCGGAACCTCTGGAGCAAGATGACGGGTCACCGCAGGGATCCGGGATGGTACGGACTGTCAGATGGCAGACGGACAGCGTGCGGGGATCAGGACACGGCAGACTGGATGGCGAGGCAGGTACGGCTCTACAAAGACAGATAGGTGAGTACAGGCACATAAACACCAAGAGACCTGACTCCTAGCTCAGGGAACACGAAGATCAGGCCCCGCCCCCTTGGACAATGACCCCCTATATACCCTGTACCTGTGCAACCTCATTTCCTGTTAATGGACGCTGGCCCTTTAAGAAAGGGTCAGTGACCGCGCGCGCGCCCTAATGCGCAGCCAGGGAAGGAGGCTGCGAGGAGGACGCAGGGGAGCCGGCCAGGTCCAGGGAAGCTGTCGGGCGCCGGGATCGGGGGCCCGGAGCCCTGGGACGGACGGAATCCGGTGACTGGGGAGCGGAGAGCGTGGCAGGTGAGCCGGGGAACGGGGGTGAGGACCCGGGGAGCGTGACAGATGGCCAGGCCCCTTGGCTGAGAAACATCCCCACAGCATGATGCTGCCACCACCATGCTTGACTGTAGGGATGGTATTCTTGGGGTCGTATGCAGTGCCATCCAGCCTCCAAAACGTCACGTGTGTGGTTGGCACCAAAGATCTCGATCTTGGTCTCATCAGACCAGAGAACCTTGAACCAGTCTGTCTCAGAGTCCTCCAAGTGATCATGAGCAAACTGTAGACGAGCCTTGACATGACGCTTTGAAACTAAAGGTACCTTACGGGCTCGTCTGGAACGGAGACCATTGCGGTGGAGTACGTTACTTATGGTATTGACTGAAACCAATGTCCCCACTGCCATGAGATCTTCCCGGAGCTCCTTCCTTGTTGTCCTTGGGTTAGCCTTGACTCTTTGGACAAGCCTGGCCTCGGCACGGGTGGAAACTTTCAAAGGCTGTCCAGGCCGTGGAAGGCTAACAGTAGTTCCATAAGCCTTCCACTTCCGGATGATGCTCCCAACAGTGGAGACAGGTAGGCCCAACTCCTTGGAAAGGGTTTTGTACCCCTTGCTAGCCTTGTGACCCTCCACGATCTTGTCTCTGATGGCCTTGGAATGCTCCTTTGTCTTTCCCATGTTGACCAAGTATGAGTGCTGTTCACAAGTTTGGGGAGGGTCTTAATTAGTCAGAAAAGGCTGGAAAAATAGATAATTAATCCAAACATGTGAAGCTCATTGTTCTTTGTGCCTGAAATACTTCTTAATAGTTTAGAGGAACCAAACAGAATTCTGGTGGTTTGAGGGGTTGAATAATAAATGACCCTCTGAATAAACTATTCACAACTTAAAAAAAAAAAAAAAAAAAAAAGAAATAAAATTCTTTTTTGCTGCAGTGCATTTCATACTTCCAGGCTGATCTACAGTACAAATGTCACAATGCCAAGTTAATTCCGAATGTGTAAACCTGCTAAATCTGCAGGGGGTTGAATACTACTTGTAGGCACTGTATATATATATATATATATATATATATATAAAACAAAACAAAAAAAAACAAAACAGTATTGCTCTTTTGTTGGCAATTTCCGAGACCAATAGCGTTCTCATTTTCCAGGATCTGAGGCACAGTGACGACTTATTTTTTGTGTCTTAAAGCTGGCGTTTTTAATTATACCATATTTGGGTAGATGCGATTTTATGCTCACTTTTTATTGCATTTTAATACAATGCTGCAGTGACCAAAAAATGTAATTCTGGCATTTTGAGTTTTTATTTCGCTACGCCCTTTACCGATCAGATTAATTGATTTTATATTTTGAAAGATCGAACAATTCTGAATTCGGTCATACCAAATATGTGTTGGTTTTTTTTTTATTGTTTTATATTCAATGGTGGTTTGATCTTTTAGGGGTGTTTTTTCATATTTTCAAAAACTTTTTTTTTTAACAGTTTTTATTGATTTTATTAATCCCCTTAGGGGACTTGAAGCCTGCACTGTCCAGTCGCTTCTGCTCTAAAAAGCAATGCTCCAGCATAAGAGCGATACTTCAGCATCCCTCTGAACAGCAGAAATGCTGATCTCCTGTGAGTGCCAGCGCTCTACACTTTTTAGGCACAGTGCACAATTCAGAAGGGAAGGAGCACCATATCAGAGTGCAGATTTGGCTGGAATGGTTTGCGGATTAAAGTCACATTGGTAGAGCCTCTGACGTGTCAGGACAGCAGAACCCCCATAAGTGACCCCATTTTACAAATTAAACCTCAATTAATTCATCTTAGGGGTGCAGTGATCATATTGACACCACATATATTTCACAAAAAGGTTTTTGGGCAGTGAAGAAAAATAATTATATTTTTTCCTACTCATGTTGTTTTAGCCACTGATTTTTGACAAGGGAAATAGGTAAAAATGACCACATAACTGTTAGGGCTAAGCCACACGGCGAGAAAAACAGTGCGAGTGGAGTGCGATAAAACATCGCATTCCCCTCGGACCAATTCTAGCCTGTGTGTCAGCACACATGGGCGATTATTTTCTCAGCCCTAATCGGACTGAGAAAACAATCGCAGCATGCTGCGATTGTAAGCCGAGTCTCTTTCTCTCGCACCCATTCAAGTGAATGGGGTGAGAGAAAAATCGCACTGCACTCGCGGTACACCGGTGTACTGCTAGTGCAGCGCGAGAATGGCAATAGCCGACTATGCAGTAGAGAGGGAGAGAAATCCCTCCCTCCCCTCCTGAGTGCCGGCCCGCCCCCCGCAGCTGAGGTCTGCTCGCACGAACGGACCTCAGTTGCAAAGACACAGGCATGACACTCGGCTCTGCTGTACTGCCAGCACGAGCCGAGTCTCATGCAAGTGGATCGCAGTAGTGCCCGTGTGGCCCCAGCCTTACACAAATTCTCGTGAACGTGACTAAAACCCCTATGTGACTGTACAGTACCGTTTGGCCACATGGTGAGACTCAGGAGGTAAGGAGCACTATTTGACTTTTGGAGAGTAGAGTTTCCTAGAATAGTTTGCAGACTTCATATACACAGCCCCTAAGTGCTGAAACCTCCCTCATATGACCCAAATTTGGAAATTACACCCCTCTGCGAATTCATCTATGGGTGTAGTGATGATTTTGACTCTATAGGTGTTTTCCAGAAACAAGCAGCAATACATGTTGCAGAATGAAAATTGGAAATCTGCTATTGTATGCCCATACATTGCAGTGCCCTGCTTGAGTTGCTGGTGACCTGCACCCCATAAAGTAATAGAGCTTCACTCACTACAGTAATGCCAAACATGTGAATGCTAACTGCACTTTAGGCACAATATAAGGCTCAAAAGAGAGAGGGGCATTTAGATTTGGTAGCACAGATTTTGCTGGGTTTCTTTTTTGGAGAAGTCATAGCGCTTTTCCAGAGCCTTTATGAAAAATGTTAAAATGTTCTAATTTTTTTTACCAAATTTTTGATATCTTCATAAATAAACGCAAAAAAAATCGAACATTTACCACTAACAAGAAGTACAACATGTTGCGAAAAAACGTGTCAGAATCACTGTGATATGTTGAAGAGTAATGCGGGTGTCACACGGTACGATATATTGGGCGATATGTTGTCGGGGTCACCTCATTAGTGACGCACATCTGGCATCGTATGACATATCGTACCGTGTGACACCTCGGAACGACTGTTAACGAGCAAAAATACTCACCTTATCGTTGCTCGTTGACACGTCGTTCATTTTCAAAAAGTCGTTTCTTCTTCTGTGCTCCGGTTGTTCGTCGTTCCTGAGCAAGAAGGCCTGCGGAGACACCATCACATGTTTCTCAACGCTGGCAGGAAACTAGCCAGGTCTTTACCCGGGAAGGAACAACCACGGGAAGGGCAGTCTCCAGTCAAGGAGACCACCTATGCCAAACATGGTATCCATCCACAGACAGCCGTTTCGGGGTATTTGCCCCTCATCAGTGTGGAGTAGGAATCTGGCTAGTGGGACATTGCCTAGTAAAAGACTATGTGAGGAAGGATGGTTGACCTTAGGGAGATCAACATCCACCACTGCGGAGACACCATCACGTGTTTCTCAACGCAGTGATTCTAGAGCAATGCCCCTGGGAAATATTCAAAGCAAGAAGGCCTGCGGAGACACCATCACATGTTTCTCAACGCTGGCAGGAAACTAGCCAGGTCTTTACCCGGGAAGGAACAACCACGGGAAGGGCAGTCTCCAGTCAAGGAGACCACCTATGCCAAACATGTTATCCATCCACAGACAGCCGTTTCGGGGTATTTGCCCCTCATCAGTGTGGAGTAGGAATCTGGCTAGTGGGACATTGCCTAGTAAAAGACTATGTGAGGAAGGATGGTTGACCTTAGGGAGATCAACATCCACCACTGCGGAGACACCATCACGTGTTTCTCAACGCAGTGATTCTAGAGCAATGCCCCTGGGAAATATTCAAAGCAAGAAGGCCTGCGGAGACACCATCACATGTTTCTCAACGCTGGCAGGAAACTAGCCAGGTCTTTACCCGGGAAGGAACAACCACGGGAAGGGCAGTCTCCAGTCAAGGAGACCACCTATGCCAAACATGGTATCCATCCACAGACAGCCGTTTCGGGGTATTTGCCCCTCATCAGTGTGGAGTAGGAATCTGGCTAGTGGGACATTGCCTAGTAAAAGACTATGTGAGGAAGGATGGTTGACCTTAGGGAGATCAACATCCACCACTGCGGAGACACCATCACGTGTTTCTCAACGCAGTGATTCTAGAGCAATGCCCCTGGGAAATATTCAAAGCAAGAAGGCCTGCGGAGACACCATCACATGTTTCTCAACGCTGGCAGGAAACTAGCCAGGTCTTTACCCGGGAAGGAACAACCACGGGAAGGGCAGTCTCCAGTCAAGGAGACCACCTATGCCAAACATGGTATCCATCCACAGACAGCCGTTTCGGGGTATTTGCCCCTCATCAGTGTGGAGTAGGAATCTGGCTAGTGGGACATTGCCTAGTAAAAGACTATGTTCGTCGTTCCTGAGGCAGCACACATCGCTCCGTGTGACACCCCGGGAATGATGAACACAACTTACCTGCGTCCCGCCGGCAATGAGGAAGGAAGGAGGTGGGCGGGATGTTACGTCCCGCTCATGTCCGCCCCCTCCGCTTCTATTGGCCGGCCGCAGTGTGACTTCGCTGTGACGCCGAACGTCCCTCACCCTTGAGGATGTTCGCCGCCCACACCGAGGTTGTTTGGATGGTAAGTATGTGTGACAGGGGTAAACGAGTTTGTCCGACACGGGCAACAAATTGCCCGTGTCGCACAAACGATGGGGGCACGATAGATCGTACCGTATGACGCCCGCATTAGAGTTGTCTCATACAGTGACAGTGGTCAGATTTGAATAATGAGGCTTGGTCAATAACATAGTGGCTCAGTCCTCATTGGGTTAATTTAGGTTTTGGAGAAACATGTCTAGGCTTGGATGTTTTTTTCTTTGCAAGAAAAGGCTTTCATCTGGACAACCTCCCTTACAGACCAGACATATGAAGAATACGGGAGATTGTTTTACATGCAGTACTCAACCAGAAATTCATGCAGGTCTTCTAATGTTGCAGTAGGCCTCTTGTTAGCTTCCCAAATCAATTTTCTTCAGATTTTTTCATCAATTTTTGAGGCATGTGCAGTTCTCAATTATATACTTGTGCTAAATTTAAGCCACTTCTTGATGACCATCTTCAAAGATGGTCATCAAGACCATCTAATGCCTTGGAAATACTTTTGTACCCTTCTCCTAACTGATAACGTTCAGCAATGACATACATTTGCTGTGTTGTAAGCTGTTTACTGACCATGGCTTTTGTTTATAATGCACATCCACAATTATAAGATGTTAACACTATTGCAACAACATTATTTTAGTTTTGTCATTTTATTTTCCCCCTAACATGATCTCAGTTTCATATTCAATGGATTAATACAAATTATGGGTAACATTAAAGATGTAAAATGTTTTGTTTGTTTGTTGTTTTTATTAAATGAAAAAACATGGCATTTTA
Organism: Anomaloglossus baeobatrachus; assembly: GCF_048569485.1. Lineage (NCBI taxonomy): Eukaryota > Metazoa > Chordata > Amphibia > Anura > Aromobatidae > Anomaloglossus > Anomaloglossus baeobatrachus. The sequence goes on along the minus strand of NC_134359.1, from coordinate 96,873,208 downwards.
CCGGTGGTTTCTAAACTTTTTATATCCACTGTAGCTCTTTCAAGCACAAGTCCAGAAATACTTTTATGTAGACAGTCTACTCATGTTAATGAGAAACCATCATTTATGCATATTCAAATAAGGCTGAAGTGCTACCATAGATCTAAAGCATTTGTCACTCCAGCTCCATAAACCACGCAGCCACCTCCTGCTTGACATCCTTTATGCTGTGCAAATTCAGGCAAAGGAAAAATGAGTCAAGTAGCAGACAGCACTGGGTAATGAATAGAGTTGGAGTGACAGAGGCTACAAATCTTCAGTAGCTCTTTGCATATACATTCAAACACTGATTTTTAAATAATGGAGGAAAGGACTGGCCATGTAAAAGACAAAAAGACATTGTTGGACTTGTCTTTGAAAGACTACATTCACATATAAATAACATGGGAGTAAAATCCTGCTGACAGATTCCCTTTAAGTACCCCGAGAACAGAGCTTTAATGGCAATGCATGGCAGGTTCTTTCTAAAGCAGGCTTTACACGCAACGACATCGCTAACGAGATGTTGTTGGAGTCATGGAATTCGTGACGCACATCCGGCCTACGTCGTTGCGTGTGACACCGCAGGAACGACCGGTAACGATCAAAAATACTCACCATATTGTTGATCGTTGTCCAGTCGTTCCTATCCCGATTATCGTTGCTGTTGCAGGTACGATGTTGTTCGTCGTTCCTATGTGTGACACCGCAGGAATGAGGAACAACATCGTACCTGCGGCCGCACACAATGAGGAAGGAAGGTGGTGTGCGGGATGTTCGTCACGCTCATCTCTGCCCCTCCGCTTCTATTGGGCGGCCGCTTAGTGACGCCGCACGGACCGCCCCCTTAGAAAGGAGGCGGTTTGCCGGCCACAGCGACGTCGCTAGGCAGGTAAGTATGTGTGACGGGTGTAAGCGATGTTGTGCGCCATGGGCAGCAATTTGCCCGTGACGCACAACTGACGGGGGCGGGTACGCTATCTTGCAATATCGATAGCGATATCGCTGTGTGTAAAGCCCGCTTAACTCTGGAATGGAAGCAATTCCTTCTAGCAGATAATACCTATGTTAATATAATGTCCAATGGCACATTCCACTTTTCAAAAATAATTACATTGGATGCATACAGAGGATTCATTCACTTACTGTACATGGCAGCCCTATTATAGTTCAATTTGATACAGAGCCATAATACTACTGTGAGCAGGAGATAAAAACCTGTCCTGATCATGTTGATCTGACACAAGTTAACGGTAATTACAAGAAAGGGCTTTAAGGCTATGTGCTCACGGGAGTTCGTACCTGCGAATATATCCGCAGATGCAGCTCCCAGGAATCCGCAGCTATCCATTCCTGCAGGATTCCAGTGAAATAGCTGCGGTAAACCTGCGGACATTTGTGCGACTTACCTGCGGAAGTCCCGGCCTCTATCTCCATACTGGAGAGGCGAAACTGCCGCAGATATTTCCGCAGAAATAATTGACATGCAGTTACGTGAGGCGGTGGGACATCCGCAGCATGTTCCGCAGCTGCACATACCTCAGCATGAACACAGCACTCCCCATGTCCCATAGGATAACGTGGGGAGAGTCTGTACTTACTAAAAACCTGCAGATTTATCTAGAAAATGCAGATAAATCCGCAGGCTTTCAGCGGCAAAATCCGCGGTTACATTATCCCGAGAGGCACATAGCCTAATACTCCAAAGAGCCTGTGGATGAGGTCCGACGATGCAGCTGTCACATTTGGTTGAAAATCACGTTCACCTGTGAGGGCAAATGGGTGTACAAAGTGGTGTAACCTGCTGACTTTGGGGCTACTTTGTCCCAGGAGATAGGAGTGGCCTTTGTCGACTATGACCGAACCTTCAAACTGGCCACAGAATTTGTACAGCAAGAATGGAACTCTCTGCACAGGTGTTACATAGCTGTAAAGCCTCTCATGAGCTGCAATATTGTGCCTCTGTATGGCATCATATTTTTGTTATCAGCAGTAATATAGAAGATCTTCACGATATGGCATGCAGTGGACCATGCCTTTTTTGCCGAATAGGTGAAATATATACATACACAAAATAAAACTACAATTTCATACATGAATATGACTTGCAACTATTTAGCATATGAATAGTTATGCAGATTCTTCTCATGTCACTGCATTGTTACTGTTTTGCTCCTGGTGATGGAAAAATCTCTTTCTTCTGCATACTATAAATTACAACCTGTTCTCACATTCACTAATAGCTCAGTGTGTTATAAGGCTGATTTCCAAGCGAAAGGTCACTGGTTCACATCGAGGAGAAGCATAAAGATTTCCCAAGAAAAGAGAAACAGCATCATCCAGCTAATTGATAGTGGTCTCTCAGCCAAGAAAATTGTCAAACTGCATCATGTGAGGCCATGACAGTTGGAATAATACAAAATGAAGTCCGTCCACCATTTAAAAGCCAAGAAATGGACGTCCAGGCAAAATATCGGAGTCAACAAGTTGGCTCATCACAAAGTCTATCAGTTCTGGTGCAACAAACACGGCAGTGGAGGCGGCTCGTATGCTTTGTAACAGTGAGATCACTTATGTCCATGTAAGCACAGTGCAATACACGTTACACAAGTCTGGAATGGTGGCCCGAAAAAAGGTGAAGAAGTTTCAACTTCAATATTTTCATAAGAAGAATTGGCTCGAGTTTGCAAAGACGTACGAAAAGTGAACAGTAGAAAATTGGAAACAGGAGATTTGGAGCGATGAGTAAATAGGTCTGAAAGAAACAAGGTAAAAAGGGGATAAGAAATCGAGAAATAGAAGGAGCTGTCAAGTTTAGTGGGGAATCCTGATGATATGGGGTTATTGCACAGCCAATGGTGTTGGATACTTGCCCAGGATTGATGGTGGTCTCAGTGCAGAGCTATATGTGAGTATCCTACAAGAGGAGTTACTTTGTACAGTCGAGTACTATGGGCATGAGAAGAACGACATAGTGTTCCAGCAGGACAACAAGCCAAAGCATAAGTCGAGATTGGTGAAGAAATAGTTCAATGACAATGAAGTAGAAGTGCTGGATTGGCCTCCACAATTCCAAGACCTCAACTCAATCGAATACTTGTGGTTAGAGTTGAAGAAAAAGCTGTATGCATATGCAACCAGTATGCACCAATATTGGGAACGTGTTGAAGAGACCTGGGATCGGATTCCAGTTTAGACATGCTTGAATCTGATTGAGAGAATGCCCAGAAGGATGCAGGCAGTGTTGGATTTACAAAAAATAAAACTTTGGACTTTTAGGAGCAAAACAGTAACAATGCAGTGACATGACAAGAATCTGCATAACTAATTACAGTATATGCTAGTAATTGCAGATTAAATTTATGTATGAGATAGTCAAGATGATTGTCTATAAAATGAAGGCAGTCTCACGTTCAAAGCTGTAGTGGATGGTGAGATATGGAGCCTGAAAGTCAAAAGAACAAAACATTGTTACCCTTTTGCTTGTCAGTGTATAAGTAGATAACAGTAATAGTACACAGATTAAAGAATGTCAAGAATTATATTAAATACAAAATCATCAGTAAGCGATTCAGTAGGGAGGTTAACAGCCTACAAAACAGAAACCTAAGCATCACAAATATATTTTACAATGGACACATTCCCATTTGTGCAATGCCTTGTGGGTTTTTATAATCAAAAGGTCAATTGTACTCTGCTGTTCTCTCTGCAATTTAATAGCAAATCATTGCAGAGCGCGGACAGTAGCAGCAGAGAAATGTAACATCAGATGTTTTTCTCTTAACTGTTGTGAGTCATTTTAAGGCTTATTAGATTATTTGTAAAGACCTAATTACACCGATAACTTGGTTAGATTACATTTAGCCATTTTCTTTGAAGTGCCCTTCTAATGATGCTGCACTCCCCTGAGTCAGATTAGCAGTTTATAACTTCATAGTTTCATTTTGTTCTTTCTTAATAGTATCTATTGACCTAAATGATCCTATCTTTATACTACAGTGAAGGAAATAATTATTTGATCCCTTGCTGATTTTGTAAGTTTTACCAACTGACAAAGACATGAACAGTCTATAATTTTAAGGGTAGGTTAAATTTTAATAGTGAGAGATAGAATATCCAAAATAAAATCCAGAAAATCACATTGTATGAATTATATAAATGAATTTGCATTTTGAGGGGCCCTTTCTCATCTTCTGTCATATTTTGTGCAGTCCTTTTCTGAATATTAACCCCATTCCCCTTGTATCTGACCTTCGATGTTTTTATGAATTTTTTGCATAACAATAAATAAAACTATGTATATTTCACCCTTACATTCTCCTTGGTTTTGTTCTTCCTCTTCTCCGGTTTTTCTACGTTACTTGAAGACTATACCCACCAAGGGGTCACTAATTAGTGACTCCCCGGTGCACCACTCTACTCTGGTATGGCCAGTTTTTTTCCTGTGTTTAATGTATTTGCATTTTGCAGAGAAAAATAAGTATTTGATGCCTCTGGCAAACAAAACTTTATACTTGGTGGCAAAACCCTTCTTGGCAAGCACAGCAGTCAGACATCATTTTTTGTAGTTGATGATGAGGTTTGCGCACATGTCAGGAGGAATTTTGGTCCACTCCGCTTTACAGATCATCTCTAAATCATTAATATTTTGAGGCTGTCGCTTGGCAACTCATAGCTGCAGCTCCATATGTTTTCTATTGGATTAAGGTCTGGAGCCTGGCTAGGCCACTCCATGACCTTCATGTGCTTTTTTTTTGAGCCACTACTTTGTTGCCTTGCCGGTATGTTTTGGGTCATTGTCGTGCTGGAAGACCCAGCCATTACCCAGGATTTAATGGTACATGGCTACATCCATTGTCCCATTGATGGGGTGAAGTAGTCCTGTGCCCTTAGCAGAGAAACACCCCAAAACATGTTTCCGCCTCCATGCTTGACAGTGGGCATGGTGTTCTTTAGGTCATAGGCAGCATTTCTCTTCTTCCAAACACGACGAGTTAAGGCCAAAAAGCTAAATTTATGTCTCATCGGACCACAGCACCTTCTCCCAATCACTCTCAGAATCATCCGGGTGTTCACTGGCAAACTTTAGACGGGCCTGCACAGGTGCCTTGTTGAGCAGTGGGATTTTGTGGCCACTGCAGGATTATAAACCATAATGGCTTAATGTGTTACCAATGGTTTTCTTCAGTGGTTCAAGCTGCCTTGATATCATTAACAAGTTCCCCCTGTGTAGTTTGAAGCTGATCGCTCACTTTTCTCATGATCCAGAGGTGATTTTAAATTTTATTATTTTGTGAAGGGGAAACATTCGGAATGAGAAGGGATTATCTAAATAGTGGACAACCCCTTTAAAATTGGTTATTTATGAAGAAAGAAAAACTAAACTTTCAACGCTTTCACAATTTATAGTTGCTATTGGAAAACAATGAGATGAAACTGATTTACTAAAATTTACAACAATTTATTTGTGCTCAACACAGATTAAGTGTATAAATGACAAGACTCCATAGCAAGAATTCTTACATTAGTTATTTAGTTGTTTCTAAAAATGCCATGAAGAACTTGTTGAAGGGTTGCTCCACTAGTTTTATCTTGATAACCTATCCTAATCATTGGTGGAGGTCCAAACCCCAACACCCCCACTGATCAGCTGCTCTTTGTGCCGCCATCTGCTGGATGTTAGCACTTGCAGAGCTGAACTGCACGGTCCAATAACTATTTTGTCCAAAATAGTTAGGACCTAGCATCACCTTATAGGTGCTCAGGAGAAAAACAAAATAATACAAAAAGGGAGAAAACTCAGGCACTCAATATACCCCAATGAGTAGAAAAAAAACAATGATTCATTCTTGTTGCTTTATTAATATATACGCATGGTGTTACATAGTCCGTATACAATTTGACGTGTCGACCGGATGACTTTTATCACACCGGACCGTCAGATGGCATGACACTGGAAGTGCTATGGTATTAATGCAGGGAGAACCTTTTGCAGTAACCTGGTTCCACTGAGAAAAATGTCAGGAATGGAAGGTAGCGTGGGTGGAGGATGAAGACCAGAGGATTACTATCCCATTTGTTAGTTGGACAAGTCTGATTGTCAATGGTAATCGAAGCGAACCAGGATAGGGACCCAATACACAAAATGAATAGAAGAGGTGTCAAATATGTTATAAATCTATAAGAACTAAAGCTATTGTATCTCAAGGAGAAACCTCATAATGTGTAGGATCACTTGTCATAGGAGTAGAGAGAGTGTCCCTGTGAATGCCGCTGTCAGCCTAAGTCACACATCCCTGAAATCTGTGTCTGAGCTTCCATCTCCTGCTGTCTTCAGATTATAAAACCTGCTGACAGACTCTTTAGGCCATGTGCACATTTGTTCAGTATTTTACATCAGTATTTGTATTTAATATCAGTAGTGGGTAAAAAATGCAGATGTGGTGCTCGTGTTTCTATTATACTTTTCCTCTAATTGTTCCACTCCTGGTTTCGGCTTACAAATATTGGGGTAAATTACTGACCAAATGCTGATTGTGTGCACGTGGCTTTAAAGGGTGCTTTACACGCTGCGACATCACTAGCGTTTGCTGGCGATTTCATGCGCGATAGCACCCGTCCCTGTCGTACGTGCGACATGTGGTGATCGCTGCCGTAGCGAACATTATCACTACGGCAGCATCACACGCACTTACCTGCTCGGCGACGTCGCTGGAACCGCCGAACAATCCCTCCTTCAAGGGGGAGGTGCGTTCGGCGTCACAGCGTCATCACTAAGCAGCCGCCCAATAGCAGAGTAGGAGATCCTGCCCACCTCTTTTCTTCCTCATTGCAGGCGGCCGCAGGTAAGGAGATGTTTGTCATTCCTGCGGTGTCACACATAGCGATGTGTGATGCCAGAGAAACGAGGAACAACCTGTGGCATGCCCCACCACCGATATTTGGTAAAGGAGCGACGTGTCAACGCTCACCGATTTTTGCCGTTTTTGCAATCGTTGAACGTCGCTCCTAGCTGTCACATGCTGCGATGGAGCTAACGGCGCCAGATGTGCGTCACAACCACCGTGACCCCGACGATATATCATTAGCGATGTCGCAGCGTGTAAAGCCCCCTTAAGTGAGTTTGTCAAAGATTTTGGTGGTATTGGTCTAGGATTTTTACAACCAATATAAAGCCCTCCAGGCTCCCATATACTAAAGCTATCTTGTCTGAAGATGTCTGAAGTAATTACCTGTTTATTTCTCCCACCACTGGTGATCAGCAATATGTACTTTATTTGATATCAAGAATGAACAGAATAGTTAGAATCACTCCATACCCAGACTTCCTGGTGAGGCTGTGTATATATATATATATATGTATGTATGTGTCTTTGTTTATAAGCAGCCACCATTCAGATGAAGCAAAGCAGCAGGTAGGCGGGGATACACAGCCAGGACCAATGAAGAGACAGGAGGTGTGTCTCAGGCTACCTCAGATGCACTGTAATTAAGCTGTAGCTATAATGAAACTGAGCTAAAAAGCAGCAAGTTCTGAGGATAATAAATAACAGGTAATAATTGGATGTATGTGCTGACCTATCAATTTTGAGGTCCTAATTGAACTGTGAATTAAATCCAATTTTCTATTATCATTGGGGATTGTAAATTCCATATATGCGCTGTCACACAGAGATTTTCACATACTTGGTGGCAGCTTCGGGTTGTGTTCAGATTGCAGATTCTGAAACGCTGCCTGATAACGTCTCTAAGGTAATCAGCGCAGGCTGACTCAGGCGTCAACTAACAGATTAATAGTTCATAGACAGTCATCTTTGATCACATGTTTGGTGAGAGCCAATCACATTTGCTATCCTCATATACATATGCTGGCTGGATCCTTCCACCTATGCCAGCTATAGTTTTTCTTGGTTGGTCTGGGGAAGAGTGGTGATCCAGACTATCTGCTGTGATACCTGCTGTTGTGTGCGTTGTGGAATTTACCCTTGTTGCCTTTTTGTTGCTACCCTCCTGCTCTTGTTTTTTCCTGAATCTCTTTTTGTCTATTCCTTTGTGTTTGCAGTGTGTCAAAGTTTTGGTTTTCTCTGGTTTGTCTTTATCTATTTAGAAAAACCACAAAGAACTATATAAAAAAAAACACCAAAAAGGAGCCAAGACAAATGATATGTGCACACACAGAATGTGGTGAGCCTTCCTCATAAAGATGGCTGCAGCCAAGGTGCCAGATGCTGATGTCACAGCCACTCAATTTCACTAGAGGGGAGGGGCGGCTGCTTAGCATAAGACATGTGTCACGCTCCCCGGGTCCTCTGCTCCGCTCCCCGGCTCACCTGCCACGCTCCCCGCTCTCCAGCCTCCGGTGCCCGTACTTCCCAGGCCCCCTGGTCGCCGCTCCCGGCGCCCGACGGCTTCCCAGTCCCTGGCCGGCTCCCCTGCGTCCTCCTCTCAGCTTCCTGCCCTGGCTTCTGGCACCCGGGTCGCGCGCATGCGCATTAGGGCGCGCGCGCGGTCACTGACCCTTTCTTAAAGGGCCAGTGTCAATTAACAGGAAATGATCCACACAGGTACAGGGTATATAGGGGGTTAATGTCCAAGGGAGCGGGGCCTGTTCTTCGTGTTTTCCCAAGCTAGGAGTCAGGTCTCCTTGTGTTCTGTGAGATACTTACCTCTCTGTCTTCTAGAGCCGATCCTGCATCGCCATCCGGTCCTGCGGTACCTCGAACCCCGAACGCTGCCCATCTGCCATCCTGACAGTCCGTACCATCTCGGATCCCTGCGGTGACCCGTCATCTCGCTCCAACGGTTCCGGACCCCGCCTGACACCATCACGGCTTCCGAACCTGAGCTCCGTCACCCGGACCACCATCAGTGACCTCGTGGTCCCAGGGACTTCTCCATTTTCTCCTAGTGCACGGACTGTCCTGCTACCTACAGTGCTCCGGCTACCGGACTCCTTTCCCTCATCCGGGAGTTCGGCCCAGTGGATCCACCTCCAGGGTCTACCCGTCCATCTGGCCCTAACAGTAAGAACAGGCCATGGATCCCGCCGAAGCACTAGCGGCCTTGCATGAGGAACTCCAACGCCAGCGTGAAGTCCAGACCCGCATGCTGAACTTTATGACTTCCGTGGACACCCGCCTGACCACGCTACAAGCGGCAGTCACGTCTTCAACATCCCAAGCCTCCACTAGTCAAGCCACGACCCCCGCTCCCGTGGCTGCCTCTTCGGATGCTTCCAGACTGCGTTTGGCCTCACCACCCCGGTACGCCGGAGATCCCAAGACCTGCAGGGGGTTTATAAACCAATGCTCCCTCCATTTCACGCAGCTGCCACATCTGTTTGCCTCCGACCAAGCCAAGGTCGCCTTCATCATGTCTCACCTAGAGGGCGAGGCACTGGCGTGGATGAACCCCTTGTGGGAGAAGGAGGAACCTATGACCAAGAACCTCCAGGAGTTCCTGCAGGCCTTTCGCAGCACCTTTGACGAACCCGGACGCGCCTCCGCGTCTGCGTCATCACTTCTCCGGTTACGTCAGGGAACACTGACGGTGGGTCAATACGCCATCCGTTTCCGCACCTTGGCTTCAGAACTCGGGTGGAATAACGAGGCCCTAACCGCCGCCTTCTGGGAAGGACTATCGGGTCGAATCAAAGATGAGCTGGCTGGACGTGATGTACCGTCCACCCTGGACGCCCTGATTACCCTAGCGACTCGAGTGGACATACGCTTTCAGGAGCGGTCCAAAGAGGTATCCCGTGAGAGACGTCCGGTACGGCATTCCTCTCCTCCACAGAAGTCCGCCGTACTCCAGTCAACGGCCTCTGGTGTCTCCGTCCATGAGCCCATGCAGATCGACCGTGTGCGACAGTCTGAACAACGTCGAGCAGAGCGGCTCGCCAAGGGTCTCTGCTTTTATTGCGGAGAGGGCACACACCTGCTACGCGCCTGTCCAGAGAGGCCGGGAAACTCCAAAGCCTAGGGTTGGTAGGAGAGGCCACCCTAGGTGCTGGGACTCTCTCAGACCCAGTTACATGGACTGTGCAAGTGACAACGGGAGAGACGCGGTTTACGGATGAGGCATACCTCGATTCTGGGGCAGCAGGCAATTTCATCCAGCAGGCCACGGTGGACAAGTACCAGGTGCCTGTTACTCCACTCGCCAAACCTCTTGTGATTGCCTCTGTGGATGGGAGACCCCTCTCTGACACCATCTCGTGGATCACCAAGCCGGTGGAACTGCGTATCGGTGCCCTGCACACCGAGAACATCGCTCTCTATGTCCTCCCACACATGTCCCATCAAATCCTGCTGGGTCTTCCCTGGTTGCGGACACACGAGCCTTCAGTCAGCTGGGGCACTGGCGATATCACTCGATGGGGGCCTTCTTGCCATGAGAGGTGTCTGAAGACCATACAACCCATCCGGCGACCTCCGGTTCCCGAGTCCTCACCGGGACTGCCCTCAGCCTATTGGTCCTTCGTGGACGTCTTTGATAAGAAGGAGTCCGAAGTACTTCCGCCACATCGTCCTTACGATTGTGCCATTGACCTGCTCCCGGGAACTACACCACCTCGAGGACGGATATATCCACTGTCTCCAGCCGAAACAAGGGCCATGTCTACGTACATCACAGAGAGCCTGGCTAAGGGATTCATCCGGAGATCCTCCTCTCCTGCTGGAGCAGGCTTCTTCTTCGTAAAGAAGAAAGAGGGTGACCTACGCCCATGTATAGACTACCGGGGATTGAACCTAATCACCGTGAAAAACAAGTACCCCCTGCCGCTCATCCCCGAATTGTTTGATCGGCTCAGAGGAGCTCGTGTGTTCACCAAATTGGATCTTCGGGGTGCCTACAACCTGGTCCGTATCCGCTCAGGGGATGAATGGAAGACCGCGTTCAACACTCGCGATGGGCACTATGAATACTGCGTGATGCCCTTCGGCCTGTGTAACGCACCAGCAGTCTTCCAAGAATTAGTGAACGATGTGTTTCGGGACCTTCTCTACGTCTGTGTGGTGGTATATCTGGATGACATCCTTGTCTTCTCTCCGGACCTCCAGACCCACCGAGAGAACGTGCAACTGGTTCTACAAAGACAGAGAGAATCGTCTGTACGCCAAGTACGAGAAGTGCGTCTTCGAACAGTCTTCTCTCCCCTTCCTGGGGTACCTCATCACCGATACCGGACTGCAGATGGATCCAAAGAAGGTCTCCTCCATTCTCAACTGGCCTCCTCCTTCTGGACTGAAGGCAATCCAACGCTTTCTGGGATTCGCTAACTATTACCGCCAGTTCATTCCTCACTTCTCGGCTCTGACTGCTCCTCTCTCCGCCTTGACCAAGAAGGGGGCTAATCCAAAGGACTGGTCACCTGCGGCCGACGCCGCGTTTGGCGCTCTAAAGCGAGCCTTTGCCTCCTCTCCTGTACTCCACCGTCCAGAGTTAAACCGCCAGTTCACCTTGGAGGTGGATGCCTCCTCCTCGGGAGCCGGAGCAGTGCTCATGCAGAAGTCCTCCTCCGGGAAGATGGTGACGTGCGGTTTCTTCTCCAAGAGCTTCTCCGCGCCTGAACGCAATTACACCATCGGTGACCGAGAGCTATTGGCGGTCAAACTGGCTCTGGAGGAATGGCGCTATCTTCTGGAAGGAGCAGTGTACCCTGTCATTGTTTGTTTACACGGACCACAAAAACCTGGAATACCTGCGGACTGCTCAGCGACTGAACCCACGGCAAGCCAGGTGGTCCTTGTTCTTTGCCCGGTTCGACTTCCAGCTTCATTTCCGACCCGCGAACAAGAATGTACGCGCTGATGCCTTGTCTAGGTCTTTCGTGCCCGTGGAACAGGAGGAAGAGACATCTCAACCCATCATCTGTCCAAGTAAGATTATTCCGGTGGCTCCTGTCACCCTGGCCCAGATACCGCCCGGGAAGACCTATGTCTCTGAGACTGACAGGCAAAAAGTGTTACACTGGGGCCATGCCTCGAAAACAGCCGGTCATGCTGGTCAGAAGAGAACATGGAGTACGATCGTACGTCATTACTGGTGGCCATCCCTTCGCACGGACGTCGCTGCTTTTGTCTCTGCCTGCTCCTCTTGTGCCAGGAACAAGACGCCCAAACACCTGCCATATGGCCATCTTCTGCCTCTGCCCATACCCTCAGTTCCCTGGCAACACATAGCGATGGACTTTATTACGGACTTGCCATTGTCCTCCGGACACACAGTCATATGGGTCGTGGTGGATCGGTTCTCTAAAATGGCCCATTTCATTCCTATGGCTGGACTGCCCTCTGCTCAGGAACTCGCGGACGCCTATATACATCACATCTTCCGCTTGCATGGCTTTCCATCACACATAGTGTCCGACAGAGGAACTCAGTTCACCTCCCGCTTCTGGAGGGCTCTCTGTAAACATCTGGGAGTGACTCTGGACTTTTCTTCGGCCTACCATCCTCAGTCGAACGGCCAAGTGGAACGGGTCAATCAGATATTGACCTCTTTCTTACGTCACTACGTGAACGCCCATCATGACGATTGGTCCACGCTTCTTCCTTGGGCTGAATTCTCCCATAATCACCACGTCAGTGAGTCCTCCTCCAGTTCTCCCTTCCATGTCGTCTACGGACTTCAGCCGTCTGTCCCATTGCCTGTATCCTCGTCCTCGGACATCCCTGCTGCTGATGCAGTACTCCGTGACTTTACAACCATTTGGGACTCAGTTAAGGCGTCCCTTGCACGGGCAACCCTGCGGATGAAGAGACACGCGGACAAGAGACGCCTGGATCCTCCGTGTTTCTCTCCGGGAGATCTCGTCTGGCTTGCTTCCAAGTACATCCGACTGAAGATACCATCCTACAAGCTGGGACCTCGCTACATCTGACCGTTTAAAGTCCTCGGCAAGATCAATGAGGTCTCCTACAAACTGCAGCTCCCGGCCACGATGAGAATCCCCAACTCCTTCCACGTCTCTCTGCTCAAGCCGGTTGTCCTTGGTCCCTTCTCCGCTGCCGCCAGTCCGGCTCCTCCTCCTATTACTGAGGACGACATCTATGCGGTAAGAGATATCGTGGCCATGAAGACCGTACGTGGTCGGCAGTTCTTCCTGGTGGACTGGGAAGGGTATGGTCCTGAGGATAGGTCCTGGGAGCCCAGGGAGAACGTGGGCACTCCTCTGATCCGTGCCTTCCTGTCCCGGTTGCGGGGAGGGGGGCGTGGGGGGGGGGGGGGGTACTGTCACGCTCCCCGGGTCCTCTGCTCCGCTCTCCGGCTCACCTGCCACGCTCCCCGCTCTCCAGCCTCCGGTGCCCGTACTTCCCAGGCCCCCTGGTCGCCGCTCCCGGCGCCCGACGGCTTCCCAGTCCCTGGCCGGCTCCCCTGCGTCCTCCTCTCAGCTTCCTGCCCTGGCTTCTGGCACCCGGGCCGCGCGCATGCGCATTAGGGCGCGCGGTCACTGACCCTTTCTTAAAGGGCCAGTGTCAATTAACAGGAAATGATCCACACAGGTACAGGGTATATAGGGGGTTAATGTCCAAGGGAGCGGGGCCTGTTCTTCGTGTTTTCCCAAGCTAGGAGTCAGGTCTCCTTGTGTTCTGTGAGATACTTACCTCTCTGTCTTCTAGAGCCGATCCTGCATCGCCATCCGGTCCTGCGGTACCTCGAACCCCGAACGCTGCCCATCTGCCATCCTGACAGTCCGTACCATCTCGGATCCCTGCGGTGACCCGTCATCTCGCTCCAACGGTTCCGGACCCCGCCTGACACCATCACGGCTTCCGAACCTGAGCTCCGTCACCCGGACCACCATCAGTGACCTCGTGGTCCCAGGGACTTCTCCATTTTCTCCTAGTGCACGGACTGTCCTGCTACCTACAGTGCTCCGGCTACCGGACTCTTTCCCTCATCCGGGAGTTCGGCCCAGTGGATCCACCTCCAGGGTCTACCCGTCCATCTGGCCCTAACAACATGCACACTAATAAGGCTTGCACTGGGAGCCCATCATATAATGAGTGAAATGCACAGTGTCTGAACTGTGACCTATAAATGACGCCAGAAACCCAGGTCAGGCGGGCAAAACAGCACTATACAGGTGCATCTCGCACGGATACACGAGACGCACAGTGTCTGAATAATGGCCTATAAATGACGCACAACACCAGGTCCAGGCGGGTCAGTTAGCACTATGAGTACATAACACATGACAGGCTCACCATTTAACCACCTGAATTCAAAAGGTCCACACACATCCTGCAAAAATGGATAAAATGTGCCATACCTCAAATAGTGAGATATTAGTTTATATTTTGGCCCAAAAAAATGTATATATGTTTTTTTTTTTTTTATATAGTTCTTTGTGGTTTTTCTAACTAATTTAGTGTAGGGACTCGCAAGTGTGAGAATCCTTGACGAACGGATTGTGAGCTTACATATTTTGGGCCAAAATATAAACTAATATCTCACTATTTGAGGTATGGCACATTTTATCCATTTTTGCAGGATGTGTGTGGACCTTTGGCATTCAGGTGGTTAAATGGTGAGCCTGTCATGTGTTATGTACTCATAGTGCTAACTAACCCGCCTGGACCTGGTGTTGTGCGTCATTTATAGGCCATTATTCAGACACTGTGCGTCTCGTGTATCCGTGCGAGATGCACCTATATAGTGCTGTTTAGCCCGCCTGACCTGGGTTTCTGGCGTCATTTATAGGTTAAAGTTCAGACACTGTGCATTTCATTCATTATATGATGAGCTCCCAGTGCAAGCCTTATTAGTGTGCATGTCTTATGCTAAGCAGCCGCCCCTCCCCCCTAGTGTGGAGGTTGAGTGGCTGTGACATCAGCATCTGGCACCTTGGCTGCAGCCATCTTTATGAGGAAGGCTCACCACATTCTGTGTGTGCACATATCATTTGTCTTGGCTCCATTTTGGTCTTTATCTATTTACCATCTCGCTACTGCCCCATCTCTCCCTGGGGGAATGTCACGCTAGATATGGGGAACAACCAAGCAAAGTGAAAGAGGTAAGGGAAGGGAACCTCTGCATCTAGGGAAGCGGGCGATGGTATCTACAGATGGTAATCCTACTGGTGGTTCCTGTGGTCCCTCACAACCCTAGATAGGTTCCTTACCTATGCGCCAAGCCGGATACGTGATCCTAGATATCCCTAGTGCTGGACACTAAATAGGGAATGGGTGGGATGAGCGCTTCGTCAACCCCATTAAACACTAAAGAAGGACAGAAGGAGGACACACAGGGGAAAAAGTATGAACTTCTTATCTACAGATGACACAGGCAGGAGTTCAGCAAAGCTTCAGCAGCGATACTACAGATGAGTACAAGCCACCTGCTTGCAACCAGAGCTAGAGTGAACTGAATAATATCACCAGCACCAGTCCAGGGAAGAAGGGAGTATTTAAGCACCAAGAGAATAATTATGATTAGCAGCTGGGTGGAAGGCGAGCTCCTGCTGGGTCCAAAAGGGGAAGAGATAAAAATCCAGCAGGAAAGCTACCTATACCAATGAATATTAACAGCAGGAACAATAGAAAGTCACGGATCATTTCGCGCAGCCAAGTTCTGTGACCTTTCATTGAAAGAAACCATATAACTGTCTGTCACCCGTGATAGAGAGTATTAGAGTAGTTTTTTCAAGAGTATAGAAAGGTACAGGACTCCAGCGTCTCCACCATTAGGAGTGATCCGAAGGTTAGGGAAAGCCTAGGGTTACTTAGCGTAAGGGACAGGATAGAAGACCCCTGTTCCTTGCTATCCTGAAGTAACATTGCGATATGCTGCCTGTAAATTTATTCAAAGACCATTTAAAAATCCTGTTTTTAAAATAATATATTTTCTCTGTCCAAAAAAATCCTTACGGGTCTTAAAAAAAAAAAAAAAAAAAGGATGCATTTTAGAAAGTCTGGATACTGGGGTTGACAAATCTAAGCATTGCTAATCTAATGAAATGTACTTTGTTGATTGTATACTATTTTTCCTTTTGGAGGAGCTTCCGCTGCCAGAGTGCTGACGTCAAAGGCAGGAGCCACTTGCCTCGGATTGGTCAGCGCGCTGCCTTTGAGTAGCGGCTGACAGCGGAAGCTCCTCCATCGTCACGATGGTTACCAATACATATCCTGTACCGGCGAACTACAAGAACCGGGAGGCCGGCGAGGGAACAAAAGGTAAGGTGAGCATAATATGCGTGTGTGCGTGCTTGTGTGTGTTTGTGTGTGTGTGTGTTTGTATGGACTGCAAGAGCGGGTCAGAGCGCGGTTAAAGTACGGAACTGGAAGTGTGTGCGGTATTTGCTCGTACTGCAAAGCTTGCTCGTAAACTGAGTTACAAATTTACAGCCAGCTTTGCTCGTATAGTGAAATACTCATACACAAAGTTACTCGTAAACCGAGGTTCCACTGTACTTACCTAAAAGGTCGCTGCGGTGGAGTTCGGCCATATGGGCATCTCCGTTCTCTGGTGCCTCCTCTTTCGGCCATCTTCGGTCTCCTTCTGAAGTCTGTGTGCATGACGCGTGCTACGTCATACACACTCGCCGGCATTGAGGTCCCGCACAGGTGCACTACAATACTTTCATCTGCTCTGCTCAGGGCAGATCAAAGTATGCCTGCACAGGACCTCAATACTGGAGAGTGCGCATGACGCGTCCTACTTCAGAAGAAGGAGGACAAAGATGACGGAAAGAGGAGGCGCTGGCACCGGAGAACGGAGACACCCATATAAGCCAACTCCACCGCAGCGACCATTTAGGTGAGTATTATGAAGTGATTTTTACAATCTACACAGCGGTCTGGGCTCTTATATACAGCATGTTAGAATACTATACATAAGAGCCCACTGGTGGTGACCGCAGCTTATAGGCCCCAAATCTGGTGACAGGTTCCCTTTAACTACAATTCTTTGTAAGAACTGGAGATGTAGAACCTTTCCTTTTGGGCTTGGGCAATGTGTGAGATCATGTGAGAGATCCCATCCTATGTAATCCCTATTAGTGGATTCCTTTCTTAGCACAAAAACTGGTTTAGCAATGCATAAAAAAAGTGCTCCAAATCTGTATCCACTGTGTGCACAAGGTACGTACAGTTCGACAGCAGTGCAAACAGAGCGAATGGCTGCTGTAAAACATCATGCAAAGGGTTTTGTCGTATGCATAACACAATGAATTGAGCCTACAGTATAGCGGTAACGGATCTAGGTATATTGTATAGGGACAAGAAAACATATTGAATATTCTATGAAGTGGCTATTGTGGAACACAAGGAAATATTTATGATACAGGGCTGTGAGAAGCAATTAGCTGATTTGCATCTGACAAACACTTTATAGCATGGCAGCTGTTGACCTCAAACTGGATAAGTAACCTGAGTCTTTGCACTGCATGAAAACCTGTCCATGAGTGTTGGCATCCACCGTGATGTCATAAAGAGATCATCTTGCAATAAGGAACGTGGCCTCATAGTAAAAGATTGTAAACCATACACTGCTTTTTATGTCCAGGAAAAAGGTAACATAGGGTTAGAAACACAATACCTCTAAATAGGCTTGTGACTGCAACTTATTCACACATGACCCGTATGAATTACAAGTTTGCAGGAACATACATTGGTTTTATCTAGAACTTTGGAGCATAGAATCACAATCACCGCTTATTTAAATGAACTGTCTTGGAGTAAGACATGTTAGAAAATGATTATCTTATGACATATTGTCATGCTCGCCGCATGCAGCGAACAAAAGTGGACCCACTGGACCACAGAAGGACCCCGTGCTTACCCTTTTAGTGGGAGGGGCCTGACTAGTATTATTATTATTATTATTATGTATTATTATAGCGCCATTTATTCCATGGCGCTTTACAAGACAGACTTGTATAGGAGGAGAGAGGACCCTGCCCGCGAGGGCTCACAGTCTACAGGGAATGGGTGATGGTACAATAGGTAAGGACAGAGCTGGTTGCGCAGTGGTCTACTGGACTGAGGGCTATTGTAGGTTGTAGGCTTGTTGGAAGAGGTGTGTCTTGAGGTTCCTCTTGAAGCTTTCCACGGTAGTGGAGAGTCTGATGTGCTGAGGTAGAGCGTTCCAGAGTATGGGGGATGCACGGGAGAAATCTTGTACGCAATTGTGGGAAGAGGAGATAAGAGAGGAGCAGAGAAGGAGATCTTGTGAGGATCTGAGGTTGCGTGCAGGTAGGTACCGGGAGACTAGGTCACAGATGTAGGGAGGAGACAGGTTGTGCATGGCTTTGTATGTCATGGTTAATGTTTTGAACTGGAGTCGTTGGGCGATGGGAAGCCAGTGAAGGGATTGGCATAGTGGCGAGGCTGGGGAGTAGCGAGGGGAGAGGTGGATTAAGAGGGCCGCAGAGTTTAGGATAGATTGGAGGGGTGCAAGAGTGTTGGAAGGGAGGCCAGAGAGCAGGAGGTTGCAGTAGTCGAGGCGGGAGATGATGAGGGCATGCACTAATGTTTTTGCAGATTCTTGGTTAAGGAAAGCACGGATCCGGGAGATATTTTTGAGTTGTAATCGGCATCAGTTGAAGAGGGCTTGGATGTGTGGCTTGAAGGATAGAGCAGAGTCGAGGGTTACTCCAAGGCAACGAGCTTGTGAGACTGGGGTGAGTGAGCAACCATCAAGTTTGATGGAAAGGCTTGTTGGAGGAGATGAGTGAGGAGGAGGAAAGACAATGAACTCTGTTTTGTCCATGTTAAGTTTTAGGAATCGTGCAGAGAAGAAGGATGAAATAGCAGACAGACATTGTGGAATTTTGGTTAGTAGAGAGGTAATGTCAGGTCCAGAGAGGTAGATCTGTGTGTCATCGGCATAGAGATGATACTGGAAGCCGTGGGACTCTATGAGCTGTCCCAGGCTGAAGGTGTAGATGGAGAACAGCAGGGGTCCAAGAACTGAGCCTTGGGGGACACCGACAGATAGGGGGCGAGATGAGGAAGTGGTGTGAGAATGGGAGACGCTGAAAGTTCGGTCGGTTAGGTATGAGGAGATCCAAGATAGGGCCAAGTCTGTGATGCCCAGAGATGAGAGAATCTGTAGTAGGAGGGAATGGTCTACTGTGTCGAAGGCAGAGGACAGGTCCAGGAGGAGGAGGATAGTGTAGTGTCGCTTGGCTTTGGCAATTAGTAGATCATTGGTGACTTTGGTTAGGGCAGTTTTGGTAGAATGATGTGGTCGGAAGCCAGATTGAAGCCGGTCAAAGAGGGAGCAGGAGGAGAGGTATGAGGACAATTCAAGATGGACATGCTGTTCCAGTAGTTTTGAGGCATAGGGGAGAAGGGATATGGGGCGATAGTTTGACACAGAGGATGGGTCAAGGGAGGGCTTTTTGAGGATGGGTGTAATAGAGGCATGTTTAAAGCATGAAGGGAATACACCAGTTGTTAGTGATAGGTTGAAGAGATGGGTTAGGGCTGGGATGAGGACTGCAGTGATGTTGGGGATGAGGTGCGATGGGAGCGGGTCCAGTGCACAGGTGGTTAGATGTGATCTTGAGAGTAGAGTGGAGAGATTGTTTTCTGTCATGGTGGAGAAGCTGTATTTGGAGGAAGAGGGATGAGTAGCTATGATGAGGGGCTGTGGTGATTGTGGGCCAAAGCTTGCTCTGATGTTGTCAATCTTCCGCTTGAAGAAAGAGGCAAAGTCTTCAGCTGAGATGAGAGGAGAGGGAGGTGGTGCCGGAGGACGGAGGAGAGAATTGAAAGTGTTGAATAGCTGTTTAGGGTTGTGAGAGAGAGAAGATATGAGGGATGAGAAGTAGGTTTGTTTTGCAGCAGTGAGTGTGGACTTGAAAGTGGTGAGGGACTCTTTATATGCAATGAAGTGCTCAGTGAAATGAGACCTCTTCCATCTGCGCTCAGCAATTCTGGAAGCCCGTCTTAGTTCTTTAGTCTGCCTTGTGTGCCAGGGTTGCCTGTTGATTGTGCGGGTTTTGGTGTGTGTGAGGGGGGCAGCTGATTCGAGATCTGCAGAGATTGTAGTGTTGTATAAAGTTGCAGCGGCATCTGCATCATATAGAAATGCAATGTCTGTGAGGGGGAGAAGGGACTGAGAAAGGGCGTGTAAATCAATGTGTTTGATATTTCTGCGAGGGTGTGGAAGTTTGTGGAGGGAGGGTTGCATACTTGGAGAAGAGAGGGAAGAGAATGTGAGTAGGTTGTGGTCAGACAGGGGGAGAGGCGAGTTAGAGAGGTTGGATAGGGAACAGAGGCGAGTGAAGATGAGGTCCAGCGTGTGGCCATCTTTGTGAGTAGCTGCAGAAGACCATTGGGTGAGGCCGAAGGAGGAAGCGAGTGTTAGAAGTTTGGAGACAGATGAGTGGGAAGTGTCAATGGGGATGTTGAAATCACCCATGATGATGGTGGGGATGTCAGTGGAAAGGAAGTGTAGTAGCCAGGTGGTGAAGTGGTCAAAAAAGGCAGTGGCTGGCCCTGGAGGGCGGTAAATGACAGCCAGCTGAAGGTTGGAGGGGGCGTAGATGCGTACGGAGTGCACCTCAAAAGATGGGAGCGTAACAGAGGGTGGTAGTGGAATTGGTGTAAAGGAGCATTGGTCGGACAGGAGCAAACCAACTCCTCCACCATGCTTGTTACTGGGGCGGGGTGTGTGAGAGAGTTAGAGACCGCCATAAGAAAGTGCAGCAGAAGAGGCTGTGTCAGAGGGAGTGAGTCAGGTTTCTGTGATGGCGAGGAAGGAGAGTTTATTAGTGATGAAAAGATCATGAATGTAGGATAGTTTGTTGCAGACAGAGCGAGCGTTCCATAGAGCACCTGTTAGTGGGACTGGGGGAGCGGGGCTGGGTGAATGGGTATGAGGTTTGAGAGGGTGCGGAAATTTGTGTTAGATTGTGGATGAGGGTTTGAAGTGACATTAGGGATGTGGTGAGGAGGACCAGGATTTGGAGAGATATCTCCAGCAGTGAGGAGAAGCAGTGAGAGTGTTAGTAACTGGGAGCAGGAGAGGCCGTGAGATGGACGTGTGTGTCTGGAGACACTGGGTGAAATGTGGAGGAAAATATCTGAGGGGAAGGTAAGATGGGTGGGGAGGATGGAGGGAGAGATGAAAAGTTCATTACTGAGTTTAGGGATCAGAGGGGGCAGTAAAAAGTGAAGTATTATAGGGGTGAAAGTGAATAGAAAGATAAACATTGTTTACATTGACTATGTATGCTGTTACCTTCCGGTCACTTCCGGCCCAATTCTGGCCTAATTCAATGTATCATACTTATATGGTGCATACTTGTCATGGTGCAGACAGTAGGCACCCATTGCGAGATTGACACCAGGTGCTACTCCCAGGGTAGGGACTGGGACTGTGGCAGCTAACCCCTAGCGCAGGGGGTCACAGGAGTAGACAGGGCTGAATCTCAAGTGTAGACAGGGACCACCGGAGTGGTAGAGGCAGATGGCATAGCCAGAACAGATAGGCAGGGTCTTTGGTGTAGCAAGGACTACCAGGGTAGCTGAGGCTGGAGGCACGGCTAGGTTGGACAGGCACCATCTCTGGTATAGCAGGGCCACTGGGGTAGCTGAGGCTGGAGGCATGGTTGGGTTGGAAAGGCACAGTTTCTAGTATAGCAAGGCCACCGGGGTGAATGAGGCTAAGGGCACGGCTGGGATGGAAAGGCGGGGGCATGGTACACTGTAACAGAAGCACAACGGGCAAGGGGAACTGACAACTAGCTGGCTAGAGCACTAGAACACTAACTAAACACATTGATCAGACACCTCCCCTAGTGGGAGAGAGCCTTATGTACCCAGTGCCTCTCAGCAATAGGCTGAGAGGCACTTCCTGGGAGTGACGCGCTGGCCCTTTCAGAAAAGGGTAGCAGCGCGCACCCCAGGAACCCTCCTGGAGGACCTATGTTGCATGCACAGGGCCTGGGAGGAGAAAGCAGAAAGCGCGCACGTGGGGGAGTGAGGAGACGTCGGCACATGTGAGACCTGGCCACGGTAGTGAGTAGCATACGTCCCTGCTGAAAGAGGAGAGTAGGGAGTGCAGAGACGCCAGCGCTACATATATTATGACAGGTCAGGAGAACATAAGAGCCGGTCAATGGAATCAATTGCTTTGTGATACAAGAATTGCCTACACACTCTGGATGAGGCCAGACCTCTCACAAACAGAAGTCTTACCATTGCACATGACATGTCCGATTTTGTTGCGTCATGGATGAAGTTTGCCAATGCAAGTCTATGGGTCCGTGAAAGAAATCGGATAGCACCTGGAAGTCATCTGTGTGCTGTCCGGATTTCTCAGACTGTTTGATAGGAAAATCTTGGAAAACCATCTTCAGTTTTTTCTCACTGCATACGAGAAAAACTTTTGAAACTCCAAGGTCTGGTGGTAATAACTGACCAAACCTTGATCAAATCAC
The DNA here is from genome assembly GCF_048569485.1 of Anomaloglossus baeobatrachus. Lineage (NCBI taxonomy): Eukaryota > Metazoa > Chordata > Amphibia > Anura > Aromobatidae > Anomaloglossus > Anomaloglossus baeobatrachus. The sequence goes on along the minus strand of NC_134359.1, from coordinate 96,850,791 downwards.
TTGTGAAACTCAGAGCATTTTTGGTCAGTCACAACAGAGTGCTAGTGTACTACATAGCCAAGAACCACACAACAATGCCAGATCACAATTTTTGTACCGGTGAAGCACATTAAACTTTAGCTGTGGTAGAAGTCGTTCAGGATACACCGGTGCCGGGAGATCAAACAGTCATCAGAGGGAGCTAGAGACTAGAGAGTCAGTGTGCAAAGAAAATATCAATTCAATGTGTACAACGTTTACAGTATGTGCGAACGTTTCTGCCACTCAGCTCCTGTTTTCTTAGCTAAAGATTACAAAAATTTGGAAATGTGTCCATACATTGCTTTTTTTTAGCAAAAAATGAAATGATTTCTAACTTCAAAGGCATTTGTGGTTGCTTTATTTTTTCACTATTTCCATACAGATGTTTGCAGAGGAGAGCTACAGTAAGTGGTGACATGAGAACAAGCAAAAGTATTAAAGCCCTGGGGTGTGATCTCATGTATGTGTTGTTTTTTCATTTATTTCTGTTCTGGGTGAAGGGTAATATACATTACTATATAGTAGATTATCTATACGTCCTTAGATTTAGGCTCTGTTCACACTAAAAAAGGGATTTTTCTCAAGAAATTTCTTGAGTCTGAAAGATTAGCGCACTTGCGGTCAAAAAACGCACCAATAATGCATGAATTTTCCCGCAGGTTGGTCCCTGCGTTTTTTTACCATTATCTATGGCAAAAAACGCAGGTACCTGCAAAAAAGAAGTGACATGCACATTCTTTTTCTCAAGAAATTCTGCAGAAAGAATGTTCTTCAGAAATAAACGCAGTGTGAGCTCAGATATTTTTTTCCCATAGGTTTTGCTGGGGAATGTCTGCAGAAAGGTTACAACCATTTTCTCAAGAAATTTCTGCAGCAAAAACGCCAAAAAATGCAGGTAAAAAGGCAGTGTGCGCACAGGGCCTTTAGGGTACTTTACACACAACGATATCACTAACGATATATCGTCGGGGTCACGGTGTTCGTTACGTACATCCGGCGCAGTTAGCGATATCGTTGTGTGTGACTAAAAGGAGCGACGATCAACGAGCGCAAAAAAGTCAAAAATCGTTGATCGTTGACACGTCGCTCCTTTTCATAATATCGTTGGTGGTGCATGCCGCTGGTTGTTCGTTGTTCCTGCGGCATCACACATCACTATGCGTGACACCGCAGGAACGACGAACATCTCCTTACCTGCATCCACCGGCAATGAGGAAGGAAGGAGGTGGGCGGGATGTTCCGGCCGCTCATCTCCGCCCCTCCTCTGCTATTGGGCGGCTGCTTAGTGACGCCGCTGTGACGCCGAACGAACCGCCCCCTTAAAGGAGAGATTGTTCGGTGTCTCCAGCGACGTCGCGAAGCAGGTATGTGCGTGTGATGCTGCCGTAGCGATATTGTTCACTACGGCAGCGATCACCCAATGACGAAACAGCGACGTGGGCGGGTGCTATCGCTAGCGATGTCGCAGCGTGTAAAGCACCCTTTAGTATGTTCCCAAGAAGTAGAAAAGAGATAGAAAGGAGTATAGACAGTAGCATCATAGCTACATGGTTTGTTTCCAGTCTATATTCATGGAGATACATAAGTCCACATAGAGGCTTTATATACAGATGATTAAGAGATTTGCAATTAAGAGAATCAGCAGAGTTGCTCCACTTTTTCTTTTTTAAAGGAATCTAGCAGAAGAATTTCACATACCAAACAATGCCATGTAAGGCCATGTGCACAATAGAGAGTGCCTTTTTCTTAAGAAAATCCAGACCCTCGAAAGAAACCCGCACCCGCAGTAAAAAAACGCACTAAAACCGCAGCGAAATCTGCATGCGGTTTTACCACGGTTTGCCGCGGATTTTCCGCAGGTTAGCCCCTGTGGATTTTTACCATTATCTATGGCAAAAACCGCAGGTACCTGCGGAAAAGAAGTGACATGCTCATTAATTCCGCAGCGGAAAATTCAAAAATCCACGGGTATAAATAAAAACGCAGTGTGCGCACAGCATTTTTTAAAACCCATAGGATTTGCCGGGAATGACTGTAGCAATTTTAGACACATTTTCTGCAGCAATTCTGTGGTAAATCCGCGGTAAATCTGCAGCGTGCGCAGAGGGCCTAATGCTTTCGAAGACACATCCAGCAATACCTTTATATGGTCAGTCCATTCCTCCATTACGGAGAAACAGGCGTTAAAATTTATAAACAAATGATTTAGACCTGAAGCCTCTGTCACTCCAGCTTTATTCCACACCCAGCATCGCCTCCTCCTGTTGGACTGACGGCTTATTTCCCGGAAGTCACACAGCTTAGAAGCTGTCAGTCCAATAGGAGGCGGTAGTGCTGGGTGAGGAATAGAGCTGGAGTGACAGAGGCTTCAGATCTACAAATAGATCTTCTGCCTGATTTGCATATCAATTCAAATGCTGATTTCTCAGTACTGGAAGAACCGAACGGTCCTGTAAAGGTATTGCTGGACTTGTCTTTGAAAGAGCTACATGTGCATATATATATAGTTTATGGGTGAAATCCTGGTGATTACCTTTAAATAACGCAAACATGTATAGTCATTCAGACTCATTGGTGAAATATGGCCCCTGAATGTAAACCTCAGGCTCTACACCTTTTGGCAGGTGTAAATAGCACGACATTTTTACAAGTGCTCTTATAGCAATCTTAGAAAACTATTGTTCGGGTATGATTTGATGTCTAGGTTTAAATTTCCATAATTACCTCAGTATAGTAAGGTGTGTATATTTATGGTGGACACATAAACTTACATATAAACTTATAATAATTTTCACTGATTCTTAAGATATGATGTATGAGGCCAGTTTTACACATCCAGCCTTCACCGTCTGAGTACAGATCGCAATGTCCGCACTGGCTGCCGGTCATCTGACCCAAGTTCAGCAGGATCATATATGCTTTTTAGGCTGTTGCGTTCCGGTCAGGAGAGTCGCATCCAATTTAAACATTGTGGTCCGTACTGAGACTCTAATGTGGGAATCGTTAAACTGTCCTATGAGAGTCACCATCAAAATATAATTTTACATTACCTCCAGGCCTTGCATATTGAGAATTTCAGAGACATGTTTATAATTTTCGGTTAAATGCAGTCCCCACAAGGGTTAAATCTTTTCGAGTCACAGGCAGCATCTCGCTAATGCCTTATGGCCGAGTGCCAGGATAATCTGTCCCTTCCAGTGCTGGCGGCTCAGAGCTGTGATCTCGCTAATGTTTGTGAACAGCTCCTAACTTGGCCTTATACGGTCACGCGCATGACATCATGAGCAGCAGCTATGGAGAGCGCGTGACCTCACACACGACAAAAATGTTCTAACAATGCCCAAAAGTAACTAAAGCTTGTCACTCATAAAGAACACAGACAACAGTCTAATACATATTCTTCCACTTTTTTCCATGTATGATATGAACATATCACATATCCATCTGACAATTCAAGGTAAAGAACTGTTTGTGAAAAGTGTCTCCAAAGCTCAGTAATGGACCTGTAAAGAGGTCCTGTCACTTGTCACAAATGTCATTTTTGGACCTGGGGTAAATCCCACTATTGTCCCAAATTTGGCGTCCCTGGTGGTTTCTTCCCTCCCTGCTTCCGTAGACTGACATGTCCCTCAGCGATGACTGACAAATTGGAGCAATACTAGGCACCTCCATCAAGTAAGGTTAAAATATCGATCTTTATTTAATCCATTTAAAAACAAAGAACTGAGTGAGAATTCAAACCTAACGCATTTCTGATGCACTCGGCACCCTTACTCATACAATAGTGTCACGTACACCAGAAACGCTGTTGCACGTGACACTATTGGAAATCAGTAATTTAGCCTCACTTGTCTTTTTTTAACTGACTAAATAAAGATCGATATTTTAACCTTACTGGGTGGATGTTACGGTTGCTGCGAGCACTGGAGACTATGTCCAGATTTCTTGCTACTGCACATGTGCGAGCGCTGGAGACTAAGTCCAGATTTCTTGCTACTGCACATGTGCGAGCGCTGGAGACTAAGTCCAGATTTCTTGCTACTGCACATGTGCGAGCGCTGGAGACTAAGTCCTATCTTGGAGCCATTGCACATGTGCGGGTGACATCATCGCTGACACGAGGTCACATGTCTCTGACACCTTCTATGCCGATTGGTCGCTGGTCATGTGCTTGTGACGCCTTGCTCGGTGATAGGCCAGCATGACGTCACTCTTGTCGTTCTGGCAGCCGATTGGCTCTGGTGTCCTCCATCTTGGATGAGGCACAGAGTCTATATAAGACCCTGACACACGCCGCATGGCGCTCAGTCCTCTTGGTTCATGCATGAGGGTAGACGCCCTGTGCACGTTCCTCTAGGAATTCCTCTGTCTATGCAAGGTGAGCGCTACCGGCAGGGTAGCGTTCTTATACCTTACAGCTTCGGCTGCTGTCCGTATCCTTACCTCTTAGGGGAGCGGACATAGGCAGGTGCCTGAGGCACATGGTCTGGCTGGGCCTTGTGATTCGACTCGTAGGTGGACGTTGCCGCTAGGGTAACGTTCCTTATACTGTGTCTGGCAGTTGTTCGTATCCTCGCACACTAGGGGAGCGAACAGAGGTAGGAGCTTTGTGCGGCTTACGCTGCTGTTCGTCTCTTTTGCACCACTAGAAGAGCGGACCTAGGCAGGTGCCATATCTAGTGGTTCGTGTCCTCGCACACTAGTGGAGCGAACGCAGGTAGGAGCTTTGTGCGGCTTACGCTGCTGTTCGTCTCTTTTGCACCACTAGAAGAGCGGACCTAGGTAGGTGCCATTTCGCACACATTGCCTTTGTCTCTGTGATTATTAACAGAGATCATTCCACACACCCTCCAAGTAAGGGAGGAATTGCTTTACTTACTTATTATATCCTTCTGTGAGTTAACAGAGGTATTGCACTCTGCCATAGTCTGCAGCAGAGTCTTTGCACGGTGGACCCTGACTGTCTGATACTCCTTTAAGTTATTATCAGACAGCCCCCCGTAACAGTGGAAGTGGTGAATATTTTTCAGTCATCGCTGTGCTCTATCAGCTGTTTTAGGCAACTGCCCATGTTATAAATTCTGGCTTTCCTGGGGATCGGCACGCGTGGTGAGCTTAGCTACTTTTTGACATGTCCCTCACTATACATACACATAGTGGTGAGGAGAAGAAATTAGGAGCTGGCCTCAGACAGACACATTGGCCACGATTAATCAAAGAATTCTGGTATAAATTTCTTTGAATTGTCACCAAACTTTGGCTCTTGAGTTCCACAAAAAGTTTACATCTTTTAGCATTTTCAAGGCAGTTTCTCCCAGTTCCGCCAAAATGAATGGAGCTGGTATGTGACGCCACAGCTCATCTAATTCATGACAAGCAGTGAGCACTACCATGCTGGCTCCTCAAAATGAGGAATGATGAGCGAACACTACGATGCTCGAGTGCTCTCTACTCGAGGCGCGCAGCTTGGATGCTCCGACGGGCTCAACTCAAGTAATGAGAATAATGGAAGTCAATGATTGGGCAGTTCAAGTCTACGCCCACATGTTGCCAGCTATAAGAAAGAGAATTTCCAAGGGAGGGTTGTTTTTTTTGGGCACCCTACATCCAAAAATGTTTTTACCCTGAGTGAGAGCCATGCAGAGACTGCAAGTGGCTATCACTGGGGTGCCGGCTCTCATCATTCACTGACGTGATCCAGCACTTTGTCTTTAATGTTTCATGAACGACACATACGAGCTCCCCTATGCTTGATTGAGTATTGAGCACTGGCGAGTACGCTCGCTCATCACTAAAGACAAGCTGTGGCGTTCCCTATGCTAAAAAATTCAGTTGGGCTTAGGGATTGGAGTAAGATTTCTGGCGTGGACTACAAAAGCACACACCACTCATCGGATGATCCAGAATCATGAAGTGTGCACTGCTACATGAATCAGGAGCATCTGAATCCAGCAAGCCTCTTCACCAAGACCAGTGAGAAAATTGGTAGCCTTGATGAATCAGGGTCATAATCCTCAGCTGACTTTTCAAAGTGAGTCCTCTCTGTAATGCATTTCAGCGTAAAACATAAGTGGCTGCAACAATACCGCCAGTCTCTGATTAATGTCGCCCATAGTTTGAACAGCATGTATCTGACAGGTTCCCTTTAAATGACAACTGATCATCTTACATGCAGCCGAATGGCGGTCATTAATGGCCCTGATCGGCCAGCGTAAATGGACCCTACGGGTATGTACCCACAATCAGGACTCACTGCGTCTAAGATGCAGCGGGTCCTAACCTAGGTGGCCACCAGTCTCCTCCACCGGAGACTGCAGCTGCTCGTGCCCAAGATCTGTGCTTGGGCAGATGTGGTCTCTCTCTTCTGTTCTCCCCAATGAGAACGCTTGCGACTCCGCAGCAAACAACTGACATGCTGTGGAAAGCCACACCACAGATCAGTTACTGCTGGAAAAGCAAGTGCAGCAAGCACAGGAGGTCTAGAAATCCCTCCACTGTGCTTGTACTGTACAACGCAGCGTTTTGGATGTAGCGAAAACACGCTACATCCAAAACACTGCAAACACTGATCGTGGACACTGGGCACACAGCCCAAGGGTAAGTTCACACATGCAAAAAAAAAAATAAATCGTTACAAGTTTAATTCAGAAAACTTGCACAATTTTTTTTTCTCACTTGTGTGTGCAATCTGTTTTTTTTTTTACAGCAGCAGCTCTTCATAATTTACAGGACCATTTACAGTTTTCTATCTTAAACAGATATTACACCGTGGCCCGCATTGCATTTTTTTTTTTTTGCACACCCATAGACTTGAATGGTGAGTCTCATCCAATTTACAGAAAAAAACAAACTAGTGCAAGCTGTGATTTGTTTCACACGCAGGTTCGGTCAGTGAATATAATCACTCATCTGCAGAGTTTCCATTAAATACCATTGTTTAGAGCGCACCGGACTGCAAATACGGCGGTGTAAGCGAGCCCTTATATGTAACCTTTACATGGGGTATTGGAGGAACTCACACTTTCCTTCTCCTCCCTGCCTGTTTTCCCAGGCAGCTTGTGAAGAGGTATATATAAAAATAGCCTGGGTCGGGTGTGTCTGTGGGAGTTCTCTGTAGTCCTCTGCCTGTCTCCAAATATTATAAATAGAAATTTTCGGCTGGCTGCACACAGTACAGTAATGAAGCAAACTGCATCCCTATATAGTACAGGGGAACATTAAAGCCACTCGACTTCCAAGAGTGGATTCATATGTAACAATTTCACTGAAAATGTTGAATACAAATAATTACAATGTATATAGTCAGGTCTCATGTATTATATCATTACCGGTCTTACAAAAACTGAACTGATCCAATAACTTATTATTCTATTATCAAAATATATAACTGTTTATTGCAACAAACAACTTCTTATTGAGTACAGTAATTACTTCTGCTTCAGTGGGACAAACTCCGCTCATTTTGGAAGTTTCACCAAAGTGAATGGAGACAACCTCATGTGTGGCACTTGATGGGTAAGGTTGCTTTCACACATCTGGTTTTTCCTGTGCGGCACAATCCGGCTCTTTGCAAAAAAACCGCAACCGTTTTTTTTTTGCCGCCAATTGCGTTTTTTTTTTGCAGAGACTTACATTAGTGCCGTATTGTGCCGCATGGGCTTGCGTTCGGTCCGGTTTTTGCCGCATGCGGTAGATTTAGCCCATGCGGCGACCGGATGTAACGTTGCCTGGCACGTTTTTTTGTCCGGCAAAAAAAAACATATTGCGCCGCATCTGGCCGCCGCATGCGATTTTTTTCCACTGCTCATGCTCATTGGCCTGCCGCAAGCGGCAAAAACCGGACGAGCCGCATGTCAAAAACTTATGCAAAGGATGCGGTATTGTCGCCGCATCCGTTGCATAGGTTTTAGAGCCAGATTGGCAGGCTCTGCTAAAACCGGAAGTGTGAAAGCAGCCTTAGTTCTTGAGCTAAATTCACCCGGCATTTAAAGAGGTGATTCACTACTTATTTTTCCAAGCCACATCGATATAATGTTGAGATACAAGGCTTCTCTCAAATACCTTGTGTTGGTAATAGTGCTTGTGAGGGCGCTATTGCAGTCTGCTCATCCCCTTCTAGTGACCCCCGAGCTCCGTGACCTCTGGGATCCGGTGATGTCACGTCAACTTCCAGTTGACCTGACATCATCGAGACGGCCCCAGTCTTCCTGGGTGACTGGGCATAGTTTCACCGCTCGTCACAGCCCATCGTTGCTCTTGCTTGCGGTGCTCTGCAGTGAAGGAGAGAGCACGAGATGCTGGGCTGTGATGAGCAGTAAAATGCTGCCTACAGCCCAGTCACTCAAGAAGACTGGGGCCTCCTTCAGAGATGTCTGGTCAACTGGGAGTTGACGTGACATCCCCGGATCCCAGAGGTCACGGAGCCTGGGGGTCACGAGAAGGGGATGAGCGGACCGCAATAGCACCGCTCACAGGCACTCTTGCCAACACAAGGAATTTGAGAGAAGTCTTGTTTCTCAAAATTATATCGATGTGGCTTGAAAAGATAAGTAGTGAACCACCTCTTTAATAGGCATCAATGGGTGATCCATAATAGTCTTCAATGAAAATACCCTTTAACCATTCAGCATTTAGAAAATAAGAATCTAAAGAACCTTAAAAGGGCTCTGTACTAATTAACAAGACCAAAGCAAACATCCACGGGGGTCCGCTCATCTCTAGATACCACCCCTGGATCAGTGTACTCCACACTGTGTCCTCCACTGATCACCAGGCATCAGATTTTGGCAGAGATATCACATTGATTCTAAGCCAATCAGTGGCTGTTGGTTGGCTACTACTTTCACATTTCTATATTATAGAAACACCGTTGTTTTATTTTTTTTTACATTTTTTCCACCACCATGGGCCATTGAAATGTGGACTTCTCTTTGCCAAAGTTTAATGGATTACACTGACTGTATAAAAGCATACAATGGAGTGAGAAGGGTTAAAAAACTGAGCCAGCATTATAGATGAACACAAGATCCTAGAAAAGGGAGTTATTCAATGCGTTTCGGAGCGGATACTCCTTCTTCAGGCCAATCACATATTCATATTTAGTGACTGACTGTATAAAGACAGGCAAATTACCAAGACTAAGGCCTCACTCCCCCGTCCCCTATTACATCACTGCTCCGGACCTCTGCTGGACATATTCCAGTGTGCCATATGAGGTAGGAATCCGACTCAGCTACCGGTGACAACAAGCTGAATGGAGAAGTGCAGAGGTCAGCCACATGACGGCTGCAAGGATCTCTAGGTCTGCGGGATATTTTTGTCACTGCACATTGATTACAAAGCACGCCTGCTCATAAGAAAGCAGCAAACCTTATAAAATGTGTTTTGTATCTGACCCTGACCATTCAGTGTGATATCATCTGTTTTTAATCGCATTTTTTAGTGCAAATCCTTATACCAGCAAAGTCAATGACAATTCTGATTGTGCACATATTACTTTTTTTCACTTGCAAATTTGGTGCAGAAAATAAACTGCAGCATGTCAATTCCTTCAGCATTTTTCCATACACAAATGCAAACAAAAAAAGCATTGAAAACATGACAAAAATGCAGTAAAAAGATGCACAAAGATTACTGAAAAAAATATTGTAAAAACATCACAATAAAGGAGCAATTTCTAAAGTGAAAAATTGATGTTTTTGAACGCAATAAAAAGAAGAAGAAAAGGTGCGGTGTGAATATATTCTTGACAAATTTTTTGAAGTTTTTTTTTTCCCAGCATTTTGATATATCTAATTTGAGCTCATTTCACAAGAAATCTGCCTCTAGGGTCTGACAGTCTTTTTTTAAAAAGCAGCACAGCAACATATTATTCTTTTCAGCACTGGAGTGATCTAAATCTAGGCCCCCTGGTGTTATTTTCACCATCCCGTGGCTTCATCATTTTTCAGCACCGCTCCAGTCCAGAAGAGTCATTTTGTGACTAACTTCTGACTGGTCGGAAGTCAGAAGTTGCGTCACAATTTCTCAATACAAGTCTATGAGAGCAAGAACGAGGCCCTTATAGACTTGTATTGAGTTGTGACTTCTGGAACACAATAACTGAATTGCTCAAGTGAAAAACTTTTGGAATGCGGCTATATTTATTTTTGGGATGAGGTTTTCTTTTCCTGAAGCGGTTTTGGAAAGTTTTGAAAGAGATTGAGGAGTTTTTAATTTTCTTAAGCATATTTTTTTTCTTTTGCACCCTTTTGTTTGGACGGTGCCCCGTTTGGAACATTTGTCCATCAGGAGCCAATTGAAAGAAACGTCACACACATTATTTTTTTTCCTCCAGATATTTTTTCAAAAGTTGACACCAAAACAAAAAATGCTCAAAAGACCGAACATACGAACAGCAAAGTGGTTTTAGAAAGATTGAGCACACGTTGTGTATTTGTCACATTTTTTCTGTGCAGATTTGTCGCAAAGCGAAGGATTTCTTAGTCCCAGCAAAGTGAATAAGAATCCTGAAGTCTCCTGCACACTATGCTTATTTTCTTCTTGCAGATTTGGTGCAGATATAAATCTGCAGTATGTCAATTCTTTTATGCGGGCGTCACACGAGTCGATCTATCGTGCGATATGTCGTCGATGTCACTGTTTTCATGACGCACATCCGGCATCGTTTGCGACGTCGTTTCATGTGATACCTACGAGCGTCTCAGAACGATCGCAAATCGGTTACAAATCGTGTATCATTTACACGTCGTTTATTTTTAAAAAATCGTTTATTCTTCCCTGCGCCGGTTGTTCGTCGTTCCCGAGGCAGCACACATCGCTACGTGTGACACCCCGGGAATGGTGAACACCGCTTACCTGCGGCCACCGGCAATGAGGAAGGAAGGAGGTGGGTGGGATGTTTACGTCCCGCTCATCTCCGCCCCTCTATTGGCCGGCGGCTGTGTGACGTTGCTGTGATGCCGAACGTCCCACCCCCTTCAGGAAGTGGATGTTTGCTGCCCATAGCCAGGTCGCTCAGCATGTAAGTACGTGTGACAGGGGTTTGACGACTTTGTGCGACACGGGCAGCGATTTGCCCGTGACGCACAAACGACGGGGGCGGGTACGATCGCACGATAGATCGTATTGTGTGACGCCCACATTAGTGTTCTTTTTGCAAATTTCCCCCATACTAACGACCGTGTACACATGTGCAGTAGGGAACAGGTGCCCAGCATGCCCATGGGCAGCACGCAGGAGGTCACCGTTGGCAGCACGGCGCTGGTGGCATCATGCAGGTCGCTGGTAGGAGCACAGAGGTTGCAAGCGGTAGTATGCAGGTTGCCAGTAAGAGCACAGTTACCCAGTAGGATGATCACGCAGGTCGTCGCTAAGAGCACACAGGGCGCATGTGGGAGCACAGAGTTGCCTGATTAGATCACGCATGTCGTCGCTAAAAACACACAGAAGGTCGCCGGCGGGGGGGAGCACGCAAGAGGGGTCGCCGGGGGGAAAGCACGCAAGCAAGAGGGGTCGCCGGTGGGGGGGGCACGCGAGAGGGGTCGCCGGTGGGGGGGAAACCACGTAAGAGGGGTCGCCGGGGGGGGGGGAAGCACGCAAGAGGGGTTGCAGGGGGAAGCACGCAAGAGGGGTCGCCGGGGGGGGTGGGGGAGCACGCAAGAGGAGTCGCCGGGGGGGGGGGGAGGAATCACACAAGAGGGGTTGCCGGGGGGGCGGGGGGAAGCACGCAAGAGGGGTCGCCGGGGGGGGGAGCACGCAAGAGGGGTCGCTGGGGGGGGGTGCGGCTAGCACGCAAGAGGGGTCGCCGGGGGGGGGGGGAAGCACGCAAGAGGGGTCGCCGGGGGGGGGGGGGGGGAAGCACGCAAGAGGGGTCGCCGGGGGGGAGGGGGGGGAAGCACGCAAGAGGGGTCGCGGGGGGGGGGGTTTAACACGCCAGAGGGGTCGCCGGGGGGTTGGGAGCACGCAAGAGGGGTCGCCGGGGGGGGGGAAGCACGCAAGAGGGGTCGCCGGGGGGGGGGAGCGCGCAAGAGGGGTTGAGGGGTTGCCGGGGGGGGGGGGGAAGCACGCAAAAGGGGTCGCCGGGGGGGAGGTGAGCACGCAAGAGGGGTCGCCGGGCGGGGGAGCACGCAAAAGGGGTCGCCGGGGGGGGTGGGGGGGTGAGCACGCAAGAGGGGTTGAGGGGTTGCCGGGGGGGGGGGAAGCACGCAAGAGGGGTCGCCGAGGGGGGGGAAGCACGCAAGAGGGGTCGCCGGGGGGGGGGGAAGCACGCAAGAGGGGTCGCCGGGGGGGAGGGGGGGGAAGCACGCAAGAGGGGTCGCGGGGGGGGTGTTTAACACGCCAGAGGGGTCGCCGGGGGGTTGGGAGCACGCAAGAGGGGTCGCCGGGGGGGGGGAAGCACGCAAGAGGGGTCGCCGGGGGGGGGGGAGCGCGCAAGAGGGGTTGAGGGGTTGCCGGGGGGGGGGGGAAGCACGCAAAAGGGGTCGCCGGGGGGGGGTGAGCACGCAAGAGGGGTCGCGGGGGGGGGTTTAACACGCCAGAGGGGTCGCCGGGGGGTTGGGAGCACGCAAGAGGGGTCGCCGGGGGGGGGGGAAGCACGCAAGAGGGGTCGCCGGGGGGGGGGGAGCGCGCAAGAGGGGTTGAGGGGTTGCCGGGGGGGGGGGAAGCACGCAAAAGGGGTCGCCGGGGGGGGGGTGAGCACGCAAGAGGGGTCGCCGGGCGGGGGAGCACGCAAAAGGGGTCGCCGGGGGGGGGTGGGGGGGGTGAGCACGCAAGAGGGGTTGAGGGGTTGCCGGGGGGGGGGAAGCACGCAAGAGGGGTCGCCGAGGGGGGGGAAGCACGCAAAGGGGTTGCCGGGGGGGGGTGAGCACGCAAGAGGGGTCGCGGGGGGGTGAGCACGCAAGAGGGGTCGCGGGGGGGGGAAGCACGCAAGAGGGGCCGCCGGGGGGGGGGGGGAAAGAACGCAAGAGGGGCCGCCGGGGGAGGGGGGGGGGGAAGCACGCAAGAGGGGTCGCCGGGGGGGGTTTGAACCCCACGCAAGAGGTCGCCAGTGGGTGCATAGAAATCACCAGTAGCAGCACACTGGTCGCCCATGTAGGAGGTCGCAGGTGGGAAGTCGCCGGTAGGAGCATGGAGGTCACCAGATAGAAGGTTGTTGGAGGCATCATGCAGGTCGCTGGTAGGGGCACAGAGGTTGTCGGTAAGAGCACAGTAAGATAGGAGCATGCAGGAGGTCGCCGGTAGCAGCAGGGAGGTCGTCAGTGGGAAGTCGCCGGTAGGAGCATGCAGGAGATCACTAGTGACTGAGAAGTCGCCGGTAGGAGCATACAGGAGGTCGCTAGTGAGAAGTCGCCGGTAGGAGCATGCAGGAGATCACTAGTGACTGAGAAGTCGCCGGTAGGAGCATACAGAAGGTCGCTAGTGAGAAGTCGCCGGTAGGAGCATACAGGAGGTCGCTAGTGAGAAGTTGCCGGTAGGAGCACGCAGGTCGCCGGTAGGAGCACGCAGGTCGCCAGTGGCAGCCGCCGCCCCGGGAGGTGTGATGTCTCCAGTGTGAGGGGCGGGCGCACAGTCACACGGAGGAAATTGCCGCCTGTGCACAGTTCCTGCACCTCCCTGCACTGTCCTGGCCGCCGGCGGAGTCCGCTCACTTGTTACCTGTGCCGCCTGTGAGGTGGCCGGGCCTGCTGTGCGTCACCTGTCCGCTCCCATGAGCGCTCCTGCCCGGTGAGAGGAGAGCAGCCCCCGACACCTGCCCGGAGACTTCTGACAAGGAGACTGGAGAGGAGGCAGCAGGACGCGGCCATGCAGGAGATCACAGACTGCCTCAGCCCCGAGGCGCAGAATGTGGTAAGACACTGCAGAACAGCTGCCACTGTCCTGCGTGGGGCTGCAGCCTGTCTTGAGTGGGGCTGCAGCCTGTCTTGAGTGGGGCTGCAGCCTGTCTTGAGTGGGGCTGCAGCCTGTCTTGAGTGGGGCTGCAGCCTGTCTTGAGTGGGGCTGCAGCCTGTCTTGAGTGGGGCTGCAGCCTGTCTTGAGTGGGGCTGCAGCCTGTCTTGAGTGGGGCTGCAGCCTGTCCTGAGTGGGGCTGCAGCCTGTCCTGAGTGGGGCTGCAGCCTGTCCTGAGTGGGGCTGCAGCCTGTCCTGAGTGGGGCTGCAGCCTGTCCTGAGTGGGGCTGCAGCCTGTCCTGAGTGGGGCTGCAGCCTGTCCTGAGTGGGGCTGCAGCCTGTCCTGAGTGGGGCTGCAGCCTGTCCTGAGTGGGGCTGCAGCCTGTCCTGAGTGGGGCTGCAGCCTGTCCTGAGTGGGGCTGCAGCCTGTCCTGAGTGGGGCTGCAGCCTGTCCTGAGTGGGGACATAGCCTCCCCCTGCAGGGCTTCTCTGCCTTCCCCTAATAGGATCCTAAAATCTACCTGGAGGAGCCCCTGCCCCTGAAACTCTGTGTGGATCCTGCCCATCAGGAAATCTGACTGACAACTGGTGTGGGCGCGTTATTGTCACAGGTCACTCTGGTTGTCACCAGCTTTGTATTACTTTACAGTAGACTTCTCTACCACTTACATTTGTTTTCCCCATTTATTCCCTGTATTTTTGTTTGTCTTCAACCCCATCTTAATATTATAGACGTCTTCTCCAGTTTCTTGGACGCCCCCTTCTCTTATGACTTTACTTTCCTGTGGTCTTGTGATTTTGGCACTTTCTTTGTCCGGTTTCCTCAGCGTCCGCACCTCCTCATCCACCAGGGGACTTGCATGAATGAATTCCCCTTTCTTAGGGTACTTTCACACTTGCGTTGTTTTCCTTCCGTCACAATCCGCCGTTTTGGAAAACGGTGGAATCCGTTAACAGATTCCGCTGTTTCCCATAGACTTGTATGGACGACGGATTGTGCCAAAAGTACCTGCGTTGCTTCCGCTGGCCGACGCTGCGTTGCTTCCGCTGGCCGACGCTGCGTTGCTTCCGCTGGCCGACGCTGCGTTGCTTCCGCTGGCCGACGCTGCGTTGCTTCTGCCGAGCGGAAGGAACGCAGCATGTAATGTTAATTGCTTGCGTCAAAATGACGCCCAGCAGTGGATTCCGTTACATCCATCAATAGTTATAATGGATCCCTATTGTGGCGGATTCCGTTGCAAAGTGCTTTACAACGGAATTCGCCGCTGGATTTCGCTAATTTCTACTGAGCATGCCCAGAATGAAAAAAAAAAACAAAAAACGGAGCCGACGTATTCATTCCGTTAGACAGACGCCAAACGGATGCAATGGGTCCGTTATTTCACAGGAATCAGCCAACGGATTCCTGTGAAATAATGGACCCGTTGCATCCGTTGACAACACAAAAATAACGGATGCATCAAAACGACGCAGCAACGGACCCAGTGGATTCATCCCAACGCAAGTGTGAAACTTGTCTTAGATACCACCATATTTCCTTAGGTTTAGTTCACACCTTGTGCTTTTGCATTTTACAGCGGCACCAGCAGAATGTCGAATCTTTCAGCTCTTTTACATTTGTCACCGACTTGAATGCTAAAAAAAATGCGTCAAAAACTGCGTATTTTACAAACTCTCTGGTTTTTGGTGCTGAAAATTCTACTGCAAATACTTAAGGTGTGCACATAGGTGACTAGTGGGATTGCTCGGGGCCCATACAGTCATGATGATCTTTGGTAGGGAGTCCTCATAATGGGGGATGTTGTAGTTTGTAGGGTGGGACATGTATCTCACACAGTAGCTGAAGTTTCAGGGAGTTTTCCCGGAGTCGCTCTTTTACTTCACTTTACTACATTTTTACATGTTCTGTGGTTTCTGCTATAAGATATTACTTCATAGTTTGAGTAACAGGAAGTTGTGACTGCAGCAATGTGCATGTACCGGATAAGCCGGCTCCGGGCTCGGTGCTGTTCTTGGCTACATGATATGTGCTAAGTAGTGATGAGCGAGCACTAAAATGTTCAGCACTCGTAACGAGTAGTCAGACGTTCAGACAGGCTTGACTCCTATAATGGAAGGCAATGGGAAAGATCTGGAAAAATGGACGACTTTCCCATTGACTTCCATTTTTCTCGATACAAAAGTCACACTGATCCAAGCGTCCGACCTGCTCGTTTTGAGTACCGAGCACTCGAGCATGGTAGTGCCCGCTCATCACTATTTACAAGTACTGAGCACCCGAGCATGGTAGTGCCCGCTCATCACTATTTACAAGTACTGAGCACCCGAGCATGGTAGTGCCCGCTCATCACTATTTACGAGTACTGAGCACCTGAGCATGGTAGTGCCCGCTCATCACTATTTACAAGTACTGAGCACCTGAGCATGGTAGTGCCCACTCATCACTATTTACAAGTACTGAGCACCTGAGCATGGTAGTGCTCTCTCATCACTGGTTACGAGTACCGAGCACCTGAGCATGGTAGTGCCCGCTCATCACTATTTACGAGTACTGAGCACCTGAGCATGGTAGTGCCCGCTCATCACTATTTACAAGTACTGAGCACCTGAGCATGCTAGTGCCCGCTCATCACTATTTACGAGTACTGAGCACCAGAGCATTGTAGTATCCGCTCATCACTAGTTACGAGTACTGAGCACCCGAGCATTGTAGTGTCCGCTCATCACTAGTTACGAGTACTGAGCACCCGAGCATGGTAGTGCCCGCTCATCACTATTTACGAGTAGCGAGAACCTGAGCATGGTAGTGCTCACTCATCACTAGTTACGAGTACAGAGCACTCGAGCATGGTAGTGCTCGTGTGGCGCCCCTGACCTGGTCAGGCACCAGTGAGTACTGCACCCATGCTGGGGAAGTACTTCCAGGTAATCCTAAAGGCTGGAATAGGGTGTGTACGCACAGACACATAGCAACCAGGTCTCCCACACCTTGAGAGGGGACCCTTGGGCAGACCCGAGAGGGGGCTTGCCTCCACATCTCATCAAGGGGTGTAGTGGAGGGGCTGGGAGCTAAGGTTGCAGCGGCTGTCAGGAAAGTAGGAGAGCCAGTCTGATAGCAGTGAGCGTGGTTGCTAGGAGACACAGGCGCGCGCACACGCTAGTCAGACCCTGTACGTGAAGTAGCCATTAGCGGGGGAGAACGCTTATCAGTCAGAAAGACGCAGAGGGAGTCTGTCAGTCGGTCGAGTACGGAGACTCCTGGTGACTAGGCACGCACGGGGAACAGGTCCCTAGAGTAGACGTCCATTTATTGATCTGCTAAACCTGCCGGTGAGGGGAACTACAAGTACCTTACCAACCATCTAGAGTCTGAGCCTCAGCAGCAATGAGGGGGCCCATAAGAGGGATCGAGCCTGGAGCCATCTCACTTGGTCCACGTGGTCGGCAAACGGGCCAAAAAGGGGAGAAAAGGCAGCTGCGACTTCCCTGGATGAATCCCACGGTACTTCAAGTCAGGGGTTATCCGAAACAAGAAGTGCTAGGAAGATGAGTTAACGGTTACACTTAGACCGGCCTAAACGATACCTGGTTCCACCTGGTTTAATCTCAGCATCGCCCGGGTTCCTCACAAACACATCTGAAAGTGAGTAAACAAGTTGAAAGACCTATTGGACTGAGACTGAGTTATTCTGGGACCTGTTGTTCTACACATCCGAGCCCCTGGGACCAGCCTCACTCACGGGGAGGCCACACCATCCGACTGCAGACTCCATCAGCCCCAGAAGCTCATTAATCCCGCAGTGGCAGTCACCCAAATCCCTGACCGCAAACTGTGAGTGGCGTCACGACTCATATATATATATATATATATATATATATATATACAAAACCGACATACCCATGGCAAGAAATACCAAGTGAAGACCCTGCAACGTCCTTGAGGGTGGAGTGATATCCCTGAGGCAACTGCTGCAGGTGGGCGACACACTCACTCATCACTATTTACGAGTATCGAGCACCTGAGCATGGTAGTGCTCGCTCATCACTAGTTACGAGTACTGAGCACCCGATCATGGTAGTGCCCGCTCATCACTATAAGTTTTCTTCCATAGACATCCTAAATGGTTACAGTATTTGTCTAGAGCTTTAAACAAGTCCTTGGGATTGGGCATTTTTATTTCAGAACTCCATGTTTGCTCTGAATTTCTGTCATTAGGTCCTCCATCTTTTTTACCCGTAAACATTATAATTATCCGGTATTTATCTATGTAACAGCAGTGTACTCCATAGCTATGATTAGTGGGCAGAGTTCACATGGAGTTGTTTTGAGTATTTTGAAGCGAATCTGCTCCAAAATACTCATCAAAAACGGCTTAAAAAACTATTCCTGTTCAGTTCAATCCACTTTGCTGTTCACATGTTCCTTACAGGTTTTTTGCTTAAAGACAATTTGAGGAAACCCTTAGCAGACTAAAAAGTGACATGAAGCCAAATCCTCTTCAAACTTGACATATCAGAGTCAAAAGGCTGCAGAAAAAAAACAGAATTTGGGGCAGAGAAAAATGATTTAAAATACTTTTGTAAACCTTGTCAGGAAAACAAAGACATCTATTTTTTTTTTTTTTCTTAGCAAAGTTTTGAAAACCTGACATGTTGGGGCAGATTCCTCACAAAATCTGATGTAAACTTAAAGTTAAAAGTCAGCAAAAAACTTTGGTGGGAATCTTGTAATATCACTTCAGTGAAAAGCACTAAAGGGTACTTTACACGCTGCGACATCGTTAGCGATGTGAAATTCTAGATCGCAAGTGCGATCTTTTGAGGTCGCACATAGGTCATTTTACGCATGTGCGATCTCGAAAGATCGCGCTTCCGATCTAGAATTTCACATCGCTAACGGGATCGCTAGCGATGTCGCAGTGTGTAAAGTACCCTTTAGGCTATATGCACACACTGTGTTTTTTGTGGTGCGTTTTTGTGGTGTGTTTTTGTGCTCAAAACTGCATGACTTTGTTTCCTCAGCAAAGCCTATGAGTTTTCAGTTTTGCTGTCCGCACGCAACTTTTTTTTTTTTTTTTTTTTAGCTGCGTTTTTGAGCTGAAAAAAAAATGGTCATGTCAATTCTTTTCTGCGTTTTACTGCGTTTTCCACCCAAGCAATGCATTGGAAAAACGCAGCAAAATGCAGAGATCAAAAACGCATGCATTTTTCTGATGCGTTCTTGCCGAGGGTGCGATTTTGTGCATTTTTAGCTGCCAAAAATGCTTTGTAGTCACAAAAAGTGGCTAGGTGCACACATAGCCTAAGGGGCCTACTCTGAAGTGGATTCACTTGTTGGATTTTTCTGCCTCCAGAACAATCTGTGTTGTCCTAACATTACTACTCCCAGTACTGAGTATCTAATGTTGAACCAGGCACATTGTGGCTTTGGTGCAGGGCAGGGTTAAAAAATCCCAAATTCCGAGCCCTTGTTAGGTTTGTGGGTGCATCTTTTTCACTGCAGATTCTACCCCTTTAAATGGACCTATATTGCGTGCCTGCCGTCTTCAGGCCGTCTGAGCCTGAATGTGCAGAGACGTGCATTTCCTTACATTGTGGTCTGTTCTCTTTATTTTGCTGTATGTAGTCGTGTAGCCTGCGTTACGGCTGACGGCACACGTGCATGATCCGTCTCGGCTGTACCCGGCTGGGTGGAGTGCTGTTGGCAGAACTATTTAGTTTTAGCTTCTATAAAATGACTGAATCACTGTAGTATCATGGCGAGGCTATTATTACTTTATAATAACTATGAAGCTAATGCAAAAGTAGCAGTCTGTATTTTTTTAATCATTGTTACAATAAATCCAATTTACCCTCAGTCATTTTAGTTGTCAGTCAGGTTTGTGTCGATTGTCTGTGCAGCCCCTGGTGTTGTATGTATAGCACTTGGTATTTTATGTAAATACAGAGAGAAAAGATTAATATTTACAGAAATGAAGTAGAGGGGGAAAAAAAATCCCAAATCTTCAGGTACAACATCTCTCTGGCTGCTTTCACACACCCGGTTTTCGCCATCAGGCACAATGCGGCGCTTTGCAGAAAAACCGGATCCGGCGTCTGCTGCAGCTGTATCCGTTTTTGTCCTCATAGACTTGCATTAGCACCGGATTGTGCCGCATGGCTCTGCGTTCTATCTGGTTTTCGCCGGATCCGACAAAATTTGCTTGTCCAGCGGCCAGAAAGAACGCAGAATGAAACGTTTTTTGTCCCCGGCAAAAAAACGCATTGTGCCGGATCCGGCGTGTTTTACAATGAAAGCCTATGGATGCCGGATCCGTCTTAATGCAGCATACAACACATTACAGTGATGGATTCCGTTTTTTGCTACGGAACATGCTCAGTATCACAACGGATACCTCACAAAACTGAAGGAACTGATGGAAAAAAACTGATGCGACGGATGAGGCGAAAAAACGGATCAGTTGCATCAGTTTTTTCCATCAGTTCCTTTAGTTTTTTGACGGATCCGTTGTGATACTGAGCTTGCTCAGTTCAAAAAACCAGATCCGGTGGCCGTATCCGTTTTTTTTTTTTTTTTTGCTGCATTAGGCCGGATCCGGCGTCCATAGGGCTCCATTATAAAACACACCAAACAGCGCAGGATTCGTCGCGATACGTTTTTTTTTTGACGGAGACAAAAAACGTTCCCCTCAGCGTTCCATCCGGCCGCCGGACAAGCAAATTTTGCCGGATCCGGCGAAAGCCGGATGGAACGCAAGGCCATCCGGCACAATCTGGCGCTAGTAGAAGTCTATGGGGGAAAAAACTAATCCGGCAGCAACAGACGCCAGATCCGTTTTTTTTCAGGTTTTTGCCGGATTGTGCCTGATGGCAAAAATCTGATGTGTGAAAGCAGCCTAAATCTTCAGGTTACACACAAGATCTCTAAAGGCTAATTATACACAAGTGCAGGAACCTCAGAAAATTAGATTTTTTTTTCTAATGATAGATAATCTTTTAAAGCATCACTCCAGCTTTTTTTTTTTTTTTTTTTGCTTTTGTAATATCACTGCTGGAGTGGTGCTTTAAATCTAAGTCCCCTGCCCCTAGGGTTATAGTCACCCTCCAGCTTCTTTGGAGCCACTTTGGTCCCGCGGCTCCGTCTTGTGCCTGTATTTCTGACTGGCCAGACGTTACATCACACGCTCTCAATACAAGTCTATGAGAGCCAGAACAAGCTTTCATAGACTTGATTTGAGTTGTGAACTCCGGTGCGCTCCATGAAACACTGGCGCTGCCGGCAGCTCGCAAATCACAGGCGACCGACTGAAGCGGTGGTGGTAGCACAAGAACACGGCGGCAGGTGAGTATAAGAGCGGGGGCAGGGGACTTAGAGTTAAAGCAACACTCCAGAAATAATAATAATTAAAAAAAAAAAAGCTTTTTGGTGCTTTATAGCTGTGTACAGAAGATTTTTTTTCTATTATTCATGCCTTTTTCAGTTCAGATTTGTCACAAAACCTCAGGCTATATACGCACACTATAGTGTGTTTTGGGTTTTTAAAGCAAAAAATGCACCTCTGGCCGAAAAAACACATAAAAAAACGCATTTGTTTTTGCCAAGATTTTGCCCATTTGTTTTCGCCCATGTGTTGTTTTTTTTTTCACTATATTCAGTGGCAAAAAGAATTGACATGCTGCTTCTTTTTTCTGCACCAAAAACTGCAGGCAAAAAAGAAGCAACGTGTGCACAGCCTTTCTGAATTCTCATAGATGTTGCTGGGGAAGAAAATGTATGAAATTTAGGCCCACAAACTGCACCCAAAAACGCAGCAAAAACTATAGTGTGCGCACAGAGCCTAAGGCTATGTGCCCACGCTGCGGATTTTGCCGCGAATTTGCCGCGGATTTTCCGAAAATCTGCAGCAGCGGCACTTCCAAGCCATTTCAATGGCATTTTGGAAATGCTGTGTCCATGCTGTGGATTTTTCCGCGGCAGATTTGCCGCGGATTTTGATCCGGAAAAATCTGCAGCATGTCAATTATTGTTGCGGATTTTGGTGCGGATTTTGGGTATAGAATGGGGAAAAAAAAAAAATCCGCATCAAAATCCGCGGCAATTTCGCGGTAATCCGCGGCAAAAATAAGGTGCGGATTTGCCGCGAAAGTCGCGGATTTTCATGCAGAAAAATCCACAGGTACATTCTACCGTGGACACATAGCCTAAGGGTTTCCTGATGGCAGCAAAGTGAATGAGAATCCTGAAGTCTCCTGCACACGTTGAGTATTTTCTCAGTGAAGATTTGATGCAGATTTAAATCAGCAGCACGTGAATTATTTCAACGTTTTTGCTGCAGATTTTAATCATACTAATATATGGGAAAATCTGGATCAAAAATGCGTCAACAATAAAAAAAAAATGTGGTTTTGGTGTTGCGTTATTCTTGCCAAGAGGAGCAGAATTTTCTGCACCAAAGACTTTGTACGCACAAAACATTTATCACCTATTCACAATGTCCGATCATTGAGGGTCCCAGTGTAAGGACCCCCACAATCACTAGATTCGGGGCTTGGTCCCTAGTTTCTCCTCTCTCGTGTTGGGTTAGAATGGAGTGTCAGGCTCTCACATGCACACGGCCCATCCATTTACTGTCTGTAGGATTGATAGACAAGTAGAACTAGTTCTGCTCTCGAAATAGGTAATTACTATTGTATTAGTCTGGGCAATTATATGTGCTATGAATACACCTGCAGCATCGCAAATCTGTCCTGCCTTATCGTATGTTCTCACGATCAGGATTTGATCATATCTGATATCATTTTATATACAATGCTGATGAATAATGTATATTGTACACCATAAACATGCATGGAAAAAAATTGTATGTAAGGCTGTGTTTAGGTGGCCATATTCACTATCCGAATGCAGGCGATGATCCCTACACTGACCATTGGTTTCCTGACCCAAACTCAATAGCCTTGTGTATAACTACAAGGTATAGGAGATATGCAGTCTATGTGGGTATTGTAGTCCATATATGACCGG
The DNA here is from genome assembly GCF_048569485.1 of Anomaloglossus baeobatrachus. Lineage (NCBI taxonomy): Eukaryota > Metazoa > Chordata > Amphibia > Anura > Aromobatidae > Anomaloglossus > Anomaloglossus baeobatrachus. Next base: position 96,827,858 of record NC_134359.1, on the reverse strand, counting down.
TTATATACAGGAGTCTGAACCGGTGTAAAATGTCACATAATCTGTATGGAGAAGCCATAGAGTTACCCTATGGAGTGACAGCGGGTGTTATTACCAACATAGGCAAATACTGAAATGATGATCATAGCCTTATGGTTAGCGCATATAAGAAGTATCCGTCAGGAGCCCAAATTGTTTAGCTCATAAATCACCATCTGGTTACATTTGTATCTACCTCTCAGCTGTCTGCCTTTCCTCAGTACGCAGCCAAGAGGCATATTATTACACGTTATGCCCCAGTCAGACATATATTTTTTACGTACCTCTTCTATATTAACTTTTGTTTTTCTTTTTTTTAAAGGGAACTTGTCACCAGATTTGGGGCCTATAAGCTGTGGCCCCCACCACCGGGCTCTTATATACAGCATTCTAACATGCTGTATATAAGAGCCCAGGCCGGGGGTATAACATAAAAAACACTTTATAATACTTACCTAACGGTCGTGCGGTGGGTCTTATGAGCGTCTCCGTTGTCCGGTTCCCGGCGTTGCATGTTTTGGCTATCTTTGATCTTCTCTTGCCACGGTGCATGACGGGTCCGACGTCATCCACACTCACCGGCATTCAGGTCCTGAGCAGGGCAGATCAAAGTATTGTAGTGCGCCTGCGCAGGATCGGCGAGTGTGTATGACATAGACGCGTCATGCACCCAGGCTTCAGAAGGAGGATGAAGATGGCTGAAAGAAGCGGCACCGGAGAATGGAGACGGCCATTAGGCCCACAGCGCGACCATTAGGTAAGTATTATAAAGTGTTCTTTATGTTATACCCCCAGCCTGGGCTCTTATATACAGCATGTTAGAATACTGTATATAAGAGCCCGGTGGTGGTGGCCGCAGCTTATAGGCCAAAAAAGTAGTGACAGGTTCCCTTTAAGATAATACACATAAACATTATAGTCTGAGTCTATTCATGCTTCCATGCTTTTTTTTTTTGCAAACCAGACAGAAATGTGTCCGTATTTGTTCTGAGTCACAGATTAAGATCACCCATACAAGTCTATGGGTCCATGAATATCAGGCATACGGGTGTCATATGTGTGCTGTCTGTTTTGAACATTTTAATGCGTAGGAGATGCTTCGGGTACAAGCACACGGTCCGGAGACATCACGTCCTGGACGCAGTGTCAGCCGTTCTGTGGGGGAGTAAGTGCTCTCCGTAGGAGACCGCAGCTGACCATGCCCACGATCTGGATTAGGGCTGCTGCGGTCTTCTTTGTTCTCCCTGCGGAAAACACTCGTGGCTCCTCCGCAGCAATAATTTGACAAGCTGCGCTCAGGAGGCCGCACCTCGAGTCGGTTTACGCTGTGGGTAAAACCAGCACAGAGGACATGGGATGACTGTGCTCAGAACGCTGTGACCCCTGATCGTGGATACACAGCCTTGGGGGTATGTGCACAAGTTGAGAATTTGGTTGCAGAAACTTTCTCACCATTTCTTCATCTCTTGGCAGAAAAAATACAGCGCAAAAATGTGTGTGCTTGATGCGTTTTTCATCTTGAAGTCAATGAAAGAATTGACATGCAGCAGATTATTTTCTGCACCAAATCTTCATACTACTGAACGTGTGCACAGCACTTCAGGATTCTCATTGACTTTGGTATCAGGATTTGCTTGCAGTTTTGTGACAAATTGCACTAAAAAAACACACAGATAAAAATCTGATCCAAAACGCTGATGAAGATCTGTGCTAATATTTCATGTACGAGAAAAAAAAAGTCGGAATTAGGGTTAGTTCAGCAGAACTGATCTGTTTTCCACATAGAAAAAAAAGAATGTAGCCTCAAAAATACTCATAAAAACCTCTGACAATCTTCTCTGTACTCCATTTTTGCGGCGTCTGTATTTTACCTTCATATCTGCATCTGTGTTGTATTCTTTTTTTTATACATCAACACGTTAAAATACACATGATCAAATATAGTTTCTTAGGTTAATAATGGCAATGTATCTGTAAAAATCAAGTTTAAAGGGGTTGTCCACTACTTGACATTGATGGCATAACCAAAAGGGTGCTTTACACGCTGCGACATCGCTAACAATATATCGTCGGGGTCACGTCGTTAGTGATGCACGTCCGGCATTGGTAGCGACATCGCAGCGTGCGACACCAAGGAGCGACGATCAACGATCGCAAAAACGTCAAAAATCGTTGATACGTCACTTATTTTCATAATATCGTTGCTGCTGCAGGTACGATGTTGTTCCTCGTTCCTGCGGCATCTCACATCGCTTTGTGTGACACCGCAGGAACGACGAACATCTCCTTACCACCGGCAATGAGGAAGGAAGGAGGTGGGCGGCATATTCCGGCCGCTCATCTCCACCCCTTATCTGTTATTGGGCGGCCGCTTAGTGATGCCGCAGTGATGTTGCTATGACGCCGAACGCATCTCCCTCTTGAAGGAGGGATTGTTCGGCGGTCACAGCGACGTCGCTGAAAAGGTATGTGCGTGTGACGCTGCCGTAGTGATAATGTTCGCTACAGCAGCGAGCACCAAATGTCGCACTAACAACGGTTGCGGGTTCTATCACGCACGACATCGCTAGCTATCGCTAGCGATGTTGCAGCGTGTAAAGCACCCTTTAGGATAAGTAATCAATGTCTGATCGGCCTGGTCCGATACCTGGCATCCCCGCTGATCAGATGGTCCCGGCGGCGGCAGCAGGCAGCCAGATTCGCCTCCCATTCTAATCAGTAGGAGGCAGATGTGTAGTACCCAGCCGAGGCTGCTGTTAGGAGACGGGGAAACACCGGAACTGAGGATTTCCTGCTGCCGCCGCCGGGCCCAAAAACAGCTGATCGGCATGATGTCGGACCAAGCCCATCAGACATTGATGACCTATCCTAAGGATAGGCCATCAGTGTCAAAGTAGTGGCCAACCCCTTTTAATACAGATAATCGTTTATGGAATCCGTTTTTCTTCTTGCTCACAGACCAGGGCCTGATTCATCAAAATTGTTTGTTTCTGACATAGTGTGCAGAGCTGGGACGGGGGTGTGGTGACCGCTGCTCATCAACTTTAGATTATCAAATCTTATTCCAGACCCCGATTGGAGTAAGATTAATGGTGGGGCGCACACAGAGGTGCACTCCAGTTCTTTACGGCTCTGATTCATGCATATTTTTGTGAATCATGAGCTTCTGACTTCAGCGTGCCCATACAGCAAGACCTTCATGAACATCGCGATCTTGGTGAATTGGGACGAAAGACTTGAATGCGCGTGTCTTGTCTGAAATATGTAAGAGTAAGGCTATGTGCACACGTTGCTTTTTTTTCAGCGCGGAAAAAAACGCACCCTCTGGCAGAGGGGAGAATTGTAAACAATGCTTTTTGAGAAAAACTCATCGAAAACGCATGCGTTTTTCATGCGTTTTTTTAGGTGCGTTTTTTTAAGACTTGTCAGTGTTAATAAAGTTGGTTGAACACAGACCTTTGGAAAAAAAACCTGTGATGTCATTTCCTTCTCCACATTCTGTTTGGATAAATGGGAGGGCTTGGAATGGAAGGAGCACCATTTGAATTTTGGAAAAGTTGAAATAAACTTCGCGCACCATGTCACATTAGCAGGGCCCCTTGGGTACCTATACGTCAGAAAACCCCCACAAGTGACCCCATTTTGGAATCTGCACCCCTCAAGGATTTTATTCAGGAGTATATTAAGCATTTTGAATCCACAGCTACTTCACCCAAAATGTTGCTGTAGCAACAATATTCTCACTTTTAGGCCCGTTTCACACGTCAGTGAAAAACACTGACGTTTTTCACTGGCGTGTAAAACATGCACATGTCCCTCCGTGTGCCGTGAATCACGGCACACGTGGGTTGTCTAAGTGCAATCCGGGCTCCGTTCTCCGTGGCCCGTGATTGCACTCAGTAATCATCTCACCTGCGCCCGCTCCCGCTCTCCATGGTGCTGATCGCTCCCGCGGTGCAGCATCCGGCCGGCGCTGACCCCCGCAGCAGCTGCTTCCGGGTCGGCTGTGTCGCGCATCATGAATCTGCGTGACAATAATGAGCCGGCTCAGAAGCAGCAAGCTGCACGGGCTGCAGAGGACATCGCTGGACGCTGGGTGAGTTAAAATGATTTTTATTTTAAAAGCACGTTTTTTTCTGGCACGTGTTTCACGGACCACACCACTGCGTGGTCCGTGGAACATCAGTGATGCCAGAAAAAAATGGACATGTCTCCGTGCGGCAATCACGCACACGCGGGTACGCTGCACGGAGACACGTGCAGTGAAAAATCACTGACGTGTGAGCAGACCCATTCATTATAATGGGTCTGCGTATGTCAGTGATTCTGGTACGTTTAAAAAAAAGCACAAACGTCCCAGAATCACTGACGTGTGAAAGAGGCCTAAGGCTATGTGGCCATGATCCAGCGACACGGCGTCTAGTACACAGTGCCAGCCTTCCTGCAGCTGCCCATGCCCACGATTTGGGTTCAGGCTGCTGTGGAGCTCTATGCTACCTGCAGAGAACACTCTCGTCTCCGCAGCATAAATTGACATGCTGAGGCTCGGGAAGCCACGCCACCGGTCAGTTTATGCTGCGGAGAAAAGAAGCACAGTGGGCATGGGATCTCCAAAAATCCTTCCACTGTGCTTCTACTGCACAACGCAGCGTTATGGACGCAGGGAAAACACTCAGCGCCCATAACGCTGCAAACCCTGATTGTGGGCACACAGCCTAAAAAGCGTCAATGGATGAATGGATGTCAAATATATATAACGTCCCACCCCCGCCTGCATATTCTAAGCTGGCACCTTTAGTACCTTTCATGTGGCACTAAAGGGTGCCTAGCTTATTTATCCAAAAAAAACAAAACAAAAAAAAACAATGAAAAAAAAATGGCGTGGGGTCCCCCCTATTTTTGATAGCCAGTCAGGGTAAAGCAGACAGCTGTAGCTTGCAAACCACAGCTGGCAGCTTCATCTTGGCTGGTGATCAATTTGGAGGGCTCCCCAGGCTTTTTTTTTATTTATAAATAAAGAATTAAAAAAAAAAATAACGTGGGGTCCCCCCAAATTAGATCACCAGCCAAGGTGAAGCTGACAGCTGGGGTCTGGTATTCTCAGGGTGGGAAGAGCCATGGTTAATGGACTCTTTCCAGCCTAAAAATAGCAGGCCGCAGCCGCCCCAGAAGTGGCGCATCCATTAGATGCGCCAATCCTGGCGCTTTGCCCCAACTCATCCCGCGCCCTGGTGCGTTGGCAAACGGGGTAATAAATGGGGTTGATACCAGATGTGTAATGTCACCTGGCATCAAGCCCAGCAATTAGTGATGTCACGGCGTCTATCAGATACCAGACATAACTAATTGACAGTAATAAAAAGCAAAAAAAAATGACAAAAAATTTTTTATTAGAAAAAACACTCCCCAAATCATTCCCTTGTTCTCCAATTTAATCAAAAAATTTGAAAAAAAAATGGGTCCGCAGAAATCCATTTGGACGTCCCACGTCGCCTCTGGACCTTCTAGAATATGGGGGCACGTTCAGGGAACGTATCCCCCATTTTCTAGGAGGGCAGACCCTCCATTTGAGGAGAGTGGGTGCCAAAAATCTGCACCCACTCTCCCTGGGTCACAGCTGCAGAGTGCCAAGCAGGCAGCACAGCTCTCTGAACACAGTGCTGGCTGTCAGCTGCTCTGCACATGTGACCGGCCAGCGTGCACTGTGAAGGAGGAGGGGGCCGCAGGGGATCAGCGCTGCGACCGGACAGGTAAGGGGGAATACCGGGGGGAATAGGGGGAGACCTGGCAGGGCCTGGGGGGGCATTTTTCTGTCGCATGTCTCAAGGCACATGCGACAGAAATCATAGGAGCAGGGCGGCCGGTGCGTTACTGTGCGCGCGGCCATGTTGGATTTTCGGGAGGGGGGTCGGGGGTCGGGGCGGGCACTTTGGCGACACCGGGGGCTTTCCAGGACTTTGCCAGGAAGTGAGGTCAACAGGAAACCTCTTGACCTCACTTCCAGGTAAATGCCTGCATTCTGGCATGCTGACAAAGCCCGCGGACCGCAACAAAAAAGCAGCGAACTGCGGTGTATCTGCGTTCTGACCCACATCATTGATTCAATGGGGGAGAGAACGCAGCCACACCGCACAAAAGAAGTGACATGCTGCTTTTCTTTCCGCACCGATTTTTGGCATCCAAAACGCTGCATTTAGAAACGCAGCGTGTGCACTGATTTTTCGGCTTTCTCATACACTTTGCTGAGAAAGCTGAACGCATGCAATTTGCCACTGAAACGCTGCGGTTCTAAACGCAGCGTTTCCGCAGTAAAAAACTCAACGTGTGCACACAGCCTAAGGAGCATGCAGTGATTATTTTTTTTCCCCACAGACATTTGAACAGCTCTATTGGGTCACAATGGTCAGTGTTGTCTGTCTGATTCTTACAAGGACAGCACACGCCTAGGTACAATACGCTTGTCTGAACGAGCCCTTAGGCTAAGTACAGCTGAGTGCTGAGCTTACCAGACCAGTCCTGTCCACGTGTAACTTTGTGAGCCTGTGGCGGACAGTCTCAAGGACTGCCTGCTATTTACATGCACTTACATCGGCATCCGTATAACATAACCTAAAAGTGTTATTGTAGCAGGAAGTTTCTTCTTGGGGCTTGTCCTGGTCGGGGCTGGTATAGCTCACACTTGGTATGCCATGCGCAAACTTGTTGCTTGTGTGGATCCTTTGCTCCTTTGTGTTTATTAGGGGGAGTGGACGTCGTGTGGCTTAGCTTCAGCTTCTACTTATGCAAGTCACATCAGATGGTGCAATATTCATGTCTCCTATGAGGCTATGACCTATGAGGCTATGTGCCCACGGGACTCTGTATCTGTGGATTTTTCTGCATCAAAATCCGCAGCTTTCCCCGGAATCCGCACCTTTTCATAGGTGCGGATTTGACGCGGATTTTGTGATTCTTTTTTTTTTTTTTTAAATTCAATTGAATAGGCAAAATCCGCACGAAAATCCGCAACAATAATTGACATGCTGCAGATTTTTCCGCATGAAAATCCACACGATTTAGGCTGCCGAAAAATCCGCAGCGTGGGCACAGCATTTCCCAAATGCCATAGAAATGGATGGGGAGTAGCTGTACTGCAGATTTCTGGAAAATCCGCGGCTTTTCCGCGAGAAATCCGCGGCTTTTCCGCGAGAAATCCGCTGCAAAATCCGCGCATTTTCCGCAGCGTGGGCACATAGCCTGAGGGGTGTCGCACAGCAGTGACAGTTTCCGCTGAGTTGGTTATAGCTTTCATATGACCTATTACTTGTGTGTACCTCCTAAAATATTGCACAGGCCCATATTGGAGGTATACCTAGCAATAGTACTATATAGCACCTTTATAGGACCGAGGTGCAGTATACTAGTGCATACCAGAACTTCAGTGTTTTGCATGCATCTGAAGAGTGCTCCATGATGCAATGTTGGGCTAGGGGACTTTACACACTGTTTAAATTGTACCCCTTTTTACTAATAAAATTTGATGCAATTGGTACTTTCCCCATTGAGGAAATCAAGCATGACCCGATGGTTCTTACCGTGCGTTGAAGACCTGCATTTTCCCCCCTGAATTTACACACACCCCCCCCCCTTCCCCAAACTCTTATTAGGATGTCACTGTAGTAGCAGTATTCGGTAAGCTGGTGCGGAGCCGGCAGTGTGCGCTGCTCCGGTCAGCCTAGGGGGGTTGATGCAGTGGTTGAGGGCATCCAGCTGTCTGCATGTGTGTCTGTTCACCATCAGAGCTGATAGTACCAGTCTCCAGAAACTGGATTAATAGTGTTTGGATTATGTGTGAAAATAATTTTTAAATTTGTTTAAACAAGATCTCGGTGTGATTTGGAGTTGTCTACACAGCTCAGGACCTGGCCTTCCTATTCTAGCCTGATATTTGGGATTATTCTCAAATCAGAAAATTCTCAGTAAATATATAAGTTCACAAGTTGTCATTTTTGTCACATCTGCAAATAACTGAGCTCAGGGGTTCAGCAGATGTAGACAGCACAGACAGCTGCAAAAGACAGCATTGGACCCGGGGAGGATAAGTAAGGCCTTTTGTTATTTTACACATTGCTGTAAGCAACAACAAAAAAATGGGTGAGAGCGGAGAACCCCTTAAATAACGGTTTTAGGCCCTGTGCGCCGCGGATTTTTTCCGGTTTTTGCTGCAGAATTTGTGTGACTTTTATTCATAACCTTTCTGCAGTCCTTCCCCAGCAACATCTATGGGAAATCCAAAATTCTGTGCGCACACTGCGTTTATTTCCCTACAGGTTTTGTTGTAGAATTTCTTCAGCAAAAAGTAGCATGTCACTTATTTTTCGCAGGTACCTGCAGTTTTGCCATAGATTATGGTTAAAACCCACGGCAAACCCGCACCAAAACTCGGGAAAACCGCATGCGGATTTTGGGTGTGTTTTTGGTGCGTTTATGCCGCGGGTGCGGAATTCTGCCAGAGGGTGCGGATTTTTCTTAAGAAACCCAAATTTCCCAGTGCGCACAGACCCTAAAAGGAGCTCTCCCACCAAACATTTTATTGCCTAAACCTGTGTAAATGTATATGAAGTGTAGGTGTGCTAATATACTTACCAATCGCTGTCTTCTCCAGCTTCCATTGCCGGTCTGTTTCTCACTTGTGACAGTTAGGCTATGTGCCCACGTAGTGTATTTTCATGCAGTTACGCTGCGATCTGCACCGCAGCATAACTGCATGCGTCCTGCGTCCCCTGCACAATCTATGAAGATTGTGCCTAATCCATGCCCACGTGGCGTATTAGAACACAGTGATTCGGCTGCTGCCGAAGCGCTGCATTCTAAGAAGTGACGTTACTTCGTTCGTGCGCTTTGCATGCAGCCCCCGCTCTGTCTTTAGGAGGGGCTGCTATCAGAGCGCATGAAATCGGCTTTTCACTACGCAGTGTTTCTGCAGCGATTTGAAGCGCACGTGTGCTGTTCAAATCACTGTAGAAATTTCTGCAGGGACAGTACGCAACGTGGGCACATAGCGAGTATCCGACTTGCTTGATCACACAGTGCTCCATGTATGAGCCGGAAAACCTTTTTATAATGTAAGTGTATGGAACATCAGAACAAGACTCCTTAGGCTTATGTCGCGGGCGGGGAGGAGGGTGTCAGCACACTACACTCACCCCCTTCTGCTCGGGTCTGGCGGCCGCTGCTCAGTGGTGGCTCGAGCTGTAGGCCGGATCCCGGGGGTTCTCGAGCGGCACTCCTCGCCCGTGAGTGAAAGGGGTTTGTTGGGTGTGGGGATAGTTTATTGTCCGTGACGCCACCCACGGTTGTGGTGATTTCACCACCGCTGCTCAATATGGGGATCCCGGGGATGGTGATGCGGAGCAGCCAGGTGTTGTGTTGCCCCTCCGTGGGTAGGGGTTGGTGATCCCGGGGCCCAGTGATGGTGTGGAAGGTGCAGGGCCTGGTGGGCGCAGGGACGCGGGGGCAGCGCTGTGCCTTGCGGCACTGTGGTACTCACTCAGCCTGAGACGTTGACACAGTTTTACGGTAAATCACACGGCTGGAAAGACGGTTCCCACGGACAGCTGCACTTGCTCTCCCAGTAGGTGACGGTGATGTCCCTTTTCCTTGCACCTTTGTTTCTATGTTGGTCGCGATGGGTCCCCACTGGTAACCCGCTCCCCGGCTTCAAGCTGGACCGGGGGAGCTCTACTCTTTGCCCGCAGGCGCTGGCCCTGAGAAACTGGTGCGGTGGCGGTGCTTCTCCTAAAATGGTTGGACTGTTGCCTTCTATCGGGACTTGGTTGTTGGGGGATCTACGTCCCCTTCACTGACGGATTTGGCAAATTATGGCGACTCCTAGCCTTGCCGGGGTCCGAGAGGCCCCTGCCCTGGTGCTGACTGTCCTTTGGTCCACTGCTCCAGACCGCCGGGCCACTACCCGTCCGCGGTCCTTCCAGGAAATTCCAAACGGTCCCCCTCCAGACAGTCACCGCTGTTGCTGACCTTGCTGGCTCGGTCCTGCACACAGCTGGACTACTTCAGGCTTTCTTTCTGTCACCTTTCACCTTCCTTCAACTTCTCCTACTCCTCCTTTACCACTTCCACTTCTAGTTCACTTTCACTTAGCTGTTTACTCAAGCTCCCCCTGAGCTAATCTTCACTCCAGCCCTGCCTGGGCTAATCTGCCTGGTACTTCCCGCCTCCAGAGCTGTGTCCTCCTCGGTGGGCGGAGCCAACCGCCTGGCCCACCCCCTGGTGTGAACATCAGCCCCTGGAGGAAGGCAACAAGGATTTTTGGTTAGCTTTGGTGTGCCTAACTGGGGTGTAGGGTGTGGTGGTGTGATGACCTGTGACCCCTGGCTTGCCCAGGGCGTCACACTTACATTGTAAAAAACACTTTTGGCTCACTCATAAGAAGGCCGTGTAATCCAGCAAGTCGGAATAGCCATTACGTGATCCAATAGAAGAGCTGGCAACTGGGGAAGACAGCGATCGGTGAGTATTTTGTCATAAACTATAGATCAGGTTCAGACAAACAAAAAGTTTGGTGGGAGTGCTTCTGTAAGATACATATAAGCCAGATAGTGGCCAAAAGAACATACTTCTACCTGGAGGCATATGGTAAGGTGTAAAGGGGGTTTCCCTCTAACAAAAGATAATTTTAAAGTTGATATAAATCAATAGATTTTGGAGCAAGTCCACAGTTGGATGTGTTTGAACAAACAAAAAAAAAATGTTCCTGTGCTGAGATAATGTTATATATGTACTGTGTAATGCATGTGTAATGGATGTGTCTGACCGTACAGGGACAGGGTCTGATCATACCACATCTCCTGGGCCAGGGAGAACGTAAATGAGTATACAGACATTACCGCACAAGATCATAGCAGATTCTTTTTGTAAGGTAAAACATTTCCTTGCCTGATTTTTTTTTTTTTTTAAATGTTTTACCTCACAGAATGAATAATTTGCAATCCCGTGCTGTAATGTCTGTATATGTATATATATATATATATGTATATATATATATATACAGTTAGGTCCAGAAATATTTGGACAGTGACACAAGTTTTGTTATTTTAGCTGTTTACAAAAACATGTTCAGAAATACAATTATATATATAATATGGGCTGAAAGTACACACTCCCAGCTGCAATATGAGAGTTTTCACATCCAAATCGGAGAAAGGGTTTAGGAATCATAGCTCTGTATTGCATAGCCTCCTCTTTTTCAAGGGACCAAAAGTAATTGGACAAGGGACTCTAAGGGCTGCAATTAACTCTGAAGGCGTCTCCCTCGTTAACCTGTAATCAATGAAGTAGTTAAAAGGTCTGCGGTTGATTACAGGTGTGTGGTTTTGCATTTGGAAGCTGTTGCTGTGACCAGTCAACATGCGGTCTAAGGAACTCTCAATTGAGGTGAAGCAGAACATCCTGAGGCTGAAAAAAAAGAAAAAATCCATCATAGAGATAGCAGACATGCTTGGAGTAGCAAAATCAACAGTCGGGTACATTCTGAGAAAAAAGGAATTGACTGGTGAGCTTGGGAACTCAAAAAGGCCTGGGCGTCCACGGATGACAACAGTGGTGGATGATCGCCGCATACTTTCTTTGGTGAAGAAGAACCCGTTCACAACATCAACTGAAGTCCAGAACACTCTCAGTGAAGTAGGTGTATCTGTCTCTAAGTCAACAGTAAAGAGAAGACTCCATGAAAGTAAATACAAAGGGTTCACATCTAGATGCAAACCATTCATCAATTCCAAAAATAGACAGGCCAGAGTTAAATTTGCTGAAAAACACCTCATGAAGCCAGCTCAGTTCTGGAAAAGTATTCTATGGACAGATGAGACAAAGATCAACCTGTACCAGAATGATGGGAAGAAAAAAGTTTGGAGAAGAAAGGGAACGGCACATGATCCAAGGCACACCACATCCTCTGTAAAACATGGTGGAGGCAACGTGATGGCATGGGCATGCATGGCTTTCAATGGCACTGGGTCACTTGTGTTTATTGATGACATAACAGCAGACAAGAGTAGCCGGATGAATTCTGAAGTGTACCGGGATATACTTTCAGCCCAGATTCAGCCAAATGCCGCAAAGTTGATCGGACGGCGCTTCATAGTACAGATGGACAATGACCCCAAGCATACAGCCAAAGCTACCCAGGAGTTCATGAGTGCAAAAAAGTGGAACATTCTGCAATGGCCAAGTCAATCACCAGATCTTAACCCAATTGAGCATGCATTTCACTTGCTCAAATCCAGACTTAAGACGGAAAGACCCACAAACAAGCAAGACCTGAAGGCTGCGGCTGTAAAGGCCTGGCAAAGCATTAAGAAGGAGGAAACCCAGCGTTTGGTGATGTCCATGGGTTGCAGACTTAAGTCAGTGATTGCCTCCAAAGGATTCGCAACAAAATATTGAAAATAAAAATATTTTGTTTGGGTTTGGTTTATTTGTCCAATTACTTTTGACCTCCTAAAATGTGGAGTGTTTGTAAAGAAATGTGTACAATTCCTACAATTTCTATCAGATATTTTTGTTCAAACCTTCAAATTAAACGTTACAATTTGCACTTGAATTCTGTTGTAGAGGTTTCATTTCAAATCCAATGTGGTGGCATGCAGAGCCCAACTCGCGAAAATTGTGTCACTGTCCAAATATTTCTGGACCTAACTGTATATATATATTATATAATATATATTATATTATATAATATAATATAATATATAACTTTCTCCCCTGCCCAGGAGATGTGGTATGATCAGACCATGCCCCTGTATAGTCAGACACGGCCATTACACAGTAGATAACAGGGGCACATATATAAAATTATCTCCGTACAGGAACATTTTTTAAATAAAAACCATCCAATTGTGGAAATTATTATTATTCCAGGATCTATTGATTAAAATTAACTTTGTTCATAGGAAAACCCCTTTAAGTACCGTATCCACTGGCATATACTTTCAGCTAAGGCTGCTTTCACACATCCGGTTTTAGCAGTGCGGCTCAATCCGGCTCAAAAACCTATGCAACGGATGCGGCGAAAAAACGGATCCATTGCATAAGTTTTTCCCATGCGGCCTGTCCGTTTTTTGACGGATGCGGCTTGATACTGAGCATGTGCAGCACAAAAAAACCGCATCCGGCGGGCGGATGTGGTTTTTGCCGCAGGACGCCGCATCCGGCGTCCATAGGCCTGCATTGTAAATCGTGCCGGATCCGGCGCGATGCGTTTTTTTCGCCGCACAAAAAAACCGTGCTAGGCAACGTTCCATCCGGCCGCCGCATGGGCTAAATATGCCGCATCCGGCAAAAACCGGATGCAACGCAAGGCCATGCGACACAATACGGCGCTATTGCAAGTCTATGCGGTTGCGGTTTTTCTGCTGAGCGCCGTATTGTGCCGCACAGCAAAAACCGGATGTGTGAAAGCAGCCTAAGTGCCCAAACGGAGTGTGCACCTTGCATTGCCCAGCTATGCAGAAGGTTTTGAGTGGAAACTTTCTCTTTGTTGGTTTCTATCTCTTGCTCCTAGCAGAGGTCACCTCTCCACGATGAGGTTACATAAAGGGGCAGTTGTTTTACTTTACTTATGAATGCATGCAGTCTACACACGTTTTGCAGAAATAGTTAAAACTTAATAGATCAAAAGAATTTTGATTGCTGGACAGAAGAGGACAACGGCAGTAGTGTTGCTTGTATGCAATCTACGCAATGCAGAAGTGAAATGGACAGGGTTAACCCTTCCCATTGTGCTTACTGTTAGGGGGCCACAGTTATTCCGAGGTTTCCTGTGTTAGTAAAATGTGTATGTTAATTTAGTTGTCTTCCTTCCTATGGGTTGTCCCCCGGTGTACGTCTTTCTTCTTAATTTAACCTTTTTAAAGAGCCCCATTCTTAATTGTATGATCTACGAAAGGTGAATGAATGCACAAGGTGATCTGTCCTTGCGGTGATTCTACATTTAGGAGGTTTCCCTTTAAAACTGACACAAAACTAATCACAAAATTAAATATTTTGAGGAATCCCAAGTCCAGTGTTTTTAAGGCCGTGTTCACACAGGGCAGGTTTTCTGCAGAGAAATTTGAAGCAAACCCAAAATGAAAGTGTGCGTTAAAGGAGTTGTCCGACATTAGCTTAACAAAAATTTTTGAGTTTATCTGTGCTGTATTGTCATATAAATCACACCTACATTGTTATTTTTTGTTTACATTCAGATCCAGCAAACATGACCACTTCCTGTGCTGAACCTCAGTCAGAGCTGTCACCACCCAGCCTCAGTGTCCAGCCCCATCCCCTGCCCGCCCCCTGCACACACATTCCCTGTCAGTATTCTTCCCCAGCACTGACCTGGTATCACTACAGCATTGCAAATAACAGCCCCACATATGGCTCTGCACAAGCACACATATGGCTCTGCACACGCACACATATGGCTCTGCACACGCACACATATGGCTCTGCACCGCACACGCACACACATGGCTCTGTACACGCACACATATGGCTCTGCACCGCACACATATGGCTCTGCACCGCACACGCACACACATGGCTCTGCACACGCACACATATGGCTCTGCACCGCACACGCACACACATGGCTCTGCACACGCACACATATGGCTCTGCACCGCACACATATGGCTCTGCACCGCACACGCACACACATGGCTCTGCACACGCACACATATGGCTCTGCACCGCACACGCACACATATGGCTCTGCACACGCACACATATGGCTCTGCAACCCCCCCCATCCCCATCCCCCCCATCCCCATCGGGAACACATGTAGGGAGTACATACTCACACTTCCTCTGTCCCCGCCGCTCCTGCACGTTCGCGCGCTGTCTGTGCTCTGGATATATCAGGACAGTAGTGACGTCACCGCTGTGCTGAAGAGAGCACAGACAGCGGGAGGGACAGTGATGAGAAGCAGCGCTGCGCTGCTTCTCATCAGCACTTTCAAATGTACCGGCATCGGTGATCTGTGATGCCGGTACATTTGAATGTGTGATCCTAAGCAGGGGCCCGGTGCTGGAGCTGACACCATGGCAGCTGTCGCCAGGCCCCGCCCCCAGGTCACGGACCCCACAGCAGTGCAGGGGGAGGTTACTGGAGAGTAAAAGAGGTGCGGGGGAATGTGTGGGAGGGTGCAGGGAAGGGGGTGGGGCTCATCAAACTGCAGACACCCAGCAGGGAGGCGACATGCTGTTTCCACATTTGCATGTCAACATGGCCCTGCCCATGCTGACATGAAATGACCGGAAGCAGCAAAATCGCGGCAGGAGTGGTCACATGACCGCTCTGAGCCGGGGGAGAGGGGCTGACAGCAGGGCAGGTAAGTGGTCTCTATCTACTTACCTGCCCCAATGTAGCCCCATAGGGTAATAAAAAAAAAAAATGTCAAAGAAGCCGGATAACCCCTTTAACATCAGATTGGTTTTGGTTCAGATTTGACCATGGGTTTCACTTTTTGACACGGCTGAAATCTGCACCTGCAGAATCGAGCGCATGCCCTACTGTCTTCTGTGGTGTGTGTTTGAAGGGGTGTTTTGAAACTTCATTACATTTTAGTTTGATGTTAATTTTTTTAAACCGCTCCTCGCAGCCCCACCCTGATTTCTCTAATACGCCGGATTCCTGCGATACGGCCTCGTCACTTCCACCAACTCGTGCCGTTTCGTACTCCCAAGGGGTACATAAGGTCAGCTTGGCGCAGTGTTACACTGACACCTCCTATCCATGCGGGCATGGGGAGGGAGACAGAGCGGGCTGCGCAACCTCCGGTGCGACACCTCACTCACAACCCCGACAGGCCCTTTTCGCTAGCCCCTGTGAACACAAGGCCGGGTAGTCTGCCACCTTGTCTTCGTTAGATAGACGTCTGGTGCGTTAGGAGAATTATATCGGGCCAGAAACCAGCCTAGGTAGCATGTGATACTAAACCGAGCTCACAGACAAGGAGATTTATGGTTTTTTTTTTTCTTCAGTACAGATGGCCTTACATTGGATTAATCTCTATTGAATCCAACAATTTCCATGAAACCAGACTAATATGACGTTGTCCCTAATTTTGTAGTGAAAAAGAAAGATTGGGCTTTTGGATTTCAAAATGCCTGACTTTTGTTCTCTGACACTGGCCTGCTGCCCCTCAGTCAGAACACGAGAGGTTGAGGATGAATATGTATGGGGGACACAAAGAATATCTGCTACCCAACTTTCTCCTGACCGCTCTCTAGACTGTGGCTTGCACACATTCACAGCAATGAGCCGGCTACAGGAGTGCAACCTACAGACAGAAAATGGAAATATTTGCACCGCTAAAGTTTCTGATATTGATTTGGATTTTGGTGACAAATATTGTGATCTGGAACGTCAAGATAACTCTCCAAACCCTGTGTGTGTGTGTGTGTGTGTGTGTGTGTGTGTGTGTGTGTGTGTGTGTGTGTGTATATCTATCTATCTATCTCTCTCTTGTCTATCCTTCTATCTATTAGAGGATAAATAATAAATAAATAGATAGATAATGGATGGAAGGATATATATATAGGGATGGATAGAAAGTGTCTATCTATCCACAAACACACTGCACATACATATCATCTTCAGCTTTAGACGGCTGCAATCAAAAGATATTTGGTCACATGACATAATGTCACAAAGGTCCTTAAACAGTCTTAGGCCTGTTTCACGCGTCAGTGATTCTGGTATGTTTGTGCTTTTTTTTAAACGTACCAGAATCACTGACATACGCAGACCCATTATAATGAATGGGTCTGCTCACACGTCAGTGATGTTTCACTGACCATGTCTCCGTGCAGCGTACCCGCGTGTGCGTGATTGCCGCACGGAGACATGTCCATTTTTTTCTGGCATCACTGATGTCCCACAGACCACGCAGTGGTGTGGTCCGTGAAACACGTGCCAGAAAAAAACGTGCTTCTAAAATAAAAAGCATTTTAACTCACCCGGCTCCAGCGACGCTCTCTGCAGCCTGTTCTGCCTGCTGCTTCTGAGCCGGCTCATTACTGTCGTGCATATTCATGATGCACGACACAGCCGACCCGGAAGCAGCTGCTGCGGGGGGTCAGCGCCGGCCAGATGCTGCACCGCGGGAGCGATCAGCACCATGGAGAGCAGGAGCGGGTGCAGGTGAGTTGATTTCTAAGTGCAATCACGGGCCACGGAGAATGGAGCCCGGATTGCACTTGGACAACCCACGTGTGCCATAATTCACGGCACACGGAGGGACATGTGCGTGTTTTACACGTCAGTGAAAAACGTCAGTGTTTTTCACTGACGTGTGAAACGGGCCTTAACAGGATATCAACGCTGGGGCCCCTAGTAGAATGGGGGCCCTGTGAAATTGCCAAGGTTGCTTTCCCTTCTCCATAATGCCAGTCCTGCATACCAGCATGTCTCCTGTTCAGTTCTTCTAGACTCCTGCAATTAAGAGACCTTTGGTCACATGACTGTGAAGTCATCAAAGGTCCTTAAACAATCTTAACAAATGTTGGGGTCCCTAAGAGAGTGGGTGCCCTGAGAAATTGTGTGTTTTGACTCTGACTGTAACTAGGGCTTAATTTTGGAGTAGGGCTTATATTTTAAGCATATTCCAAAAATCCTGTAAAATCATGCTAGGGCTTATTTTCAGGGTAGGCCTTATTTTTAGGGAAGCACTGTATGCATGGTCAGGTTTCATTTGCTGCCTATATGGTAGAAAACTGCTCAGATCGCACACAACTGGAATAATCCAATAAGCTTCCACAGTACAGTGTGATAATAGGTTTGGCATTAGGAATCCACACTTACAAACTTACTGGTTAGATTTCTACCACAGGATTCTTGTATATACTTTTCCTTGATAAAGCTTTCTGACTTTTATGGAAATATGGTGAGCTCTTTAGGATGTAATACTATTAACAATCCAAAGCAAACAGTGTCACAAATTCCTTGTTGAGTGAAGTAAGAAGCATAGAGGTGCGGCCGGTGCAGTTTGTCACCGCTCAGTAAATAGTGAGCGGCGGCTGTAACCGTGATTTGGCACTGACTGGCAGCTGGCTCCTCAGTTCATGCAGTGCTGAGCCGATATAGCGTGCCAGGGTGCAGTTACAGCCGCCGCTCACAATGTACTGAGCCATGATTGAAGCCATGCTGGCCGTGCCTCTGCCTTGAAGCCCGAGGCTGCCAGGAGGAATAAAGCTCATTTCTTCCTGATAGCTGGGCTTTACTTGATGGCCAGGCAGATTTAGAACTCTAAAGCCAGCTTTACACCTTACAATTAGGTGTGTGATCTCGTATGCGATGTGACACGCCCAGGTTGCATATGCGATTGAATGAGATTGCACGTAGGTCGTTCATTTGCTGTCACACATGCATTAGTAGTCTATGTTAAATTGATCAATTTTGTGTGCGATCCTTTAGATCATGTGTTCTGTGACGTATGCATTGGGCACCTTTTTTTTTTTTTTTTTTTTTTTTAATTTATTGACTTACCAAGCGTGTGTAATGTGTAGGGATGCGTTTTTACTATGTCATCTGCCATTCAGCGCTGCTACATGGCCGCTGACAGCAGACACAGACAGCCATGTAGCAGAGCTGAATGGCAGATGACAGCAGACACAGACAGAGCCGCACTGTCAGAATGAACTCGGGTGAACTTCCCCCGACTTCATTGTCATGCTGCGGCTCTGTCTGTGTCACGCCCTGATTAGCGGTCACCAGTGAAGGGCTCACCGGTGACCACTAAACTCCTGAGTAACTGAATTGAGCAGCCCTCTCTCATACTCACCGTTCCCTGATCCCCGGCGCGGCGCTGCACGGCATTCACACTGCTCCGGCGGCTTTTACTATTTTGAAAAAGCCGGCCGCCCATTAAACAATCTCGTATTCCCTGCTTTCCCCACCCACCGGCGCCTATGATTGGTTGCAGTGAGACGCCCCCCACGCTGAGTGACAGGTGTTACACTGCACCCAATCACAGCAGCCGGTGGGCGTGTCTATACTGTGCAGTGAAATAAATAATTAAATAAAAAAAACAGCGTGCGGTCCCCCCCAATTTTAAAACCAGCCAGATAAAGCCATACGGCTGCAGGCTGGTATTCTCAGGATGGGGAGCCCCAAGTTATGGGGAGCCCCCCAGCCTAACAATATCAGCCAACAGCCGCCCAGAATTGCCGCATACATTATATGCGACAGTTCTGGGACTGTACCCGGCTCTTCCCGATTTGCCCTGGTGCGTTGGCAAATCGGGGTAATAAGGAGTTAATCGCAGCCCATAGCTGCCAATAAGTCCTAGATTAATCATGTCGGGCGTCTATGAGACACCTTCCATGATTAATCTGTAAATTACAGTAAATAAACGCACACACCAGAAAAAATCCTTTATTAGAAATAAAAAACACAAACATATACCCTGGTTAACCACTTTAATCAGCCCCAAAAAGCCCTCCATGTCCGGCGTAATCCAGGATGGTCCAGCGTCGCATCCAGCGCTGCTGCATGGAGGTGACCGGAGCTGCAGAAGACACCGCCGCTCCTGTCACCTCCACACAGCAACTGAAGACAGCCGCGCGATCGGCTGAGCTGTCACTGAGGTTACCCGCGGCCACCGCTGGATCCAGTGACAGCGGGTAACCTCAGTGACAGCTCAGCTGATCACGCGGCTGTCTTCAGTTGCTGTGTGGAGGTGACAGGAGCGGCGGTGTATTCTGCAGCTCCGGTCACCTCCATGCAGCAGCGCTGGAAGCGACGCTGGAGCATCCTGGATTACGCCGGACATGGAGGGCTTTTTGGGGCTGATTAAAGTGGTTAACCAGGGTATATGTTTGTGTTTTTTATTTCTAATAAAGGATTTTTTCGTGTGTGTGTGTTTATTTACTGTAATTTACAGATTAATCATGGAAGGTGTCTCATAGACGCCTGACATGATTAATCTAGGACTTATTGGCAGCTATGGGCTGCCAATAACTCCTTATTACCCCGATTTGCCAACACACCAGGGCAAATCGGGAAGAGCCGGGTACAATCCCAGAACTGTCGCATCTAATGTATGCGGCAATTCTGGGCGGCTGTTGGCTGATATTGTTAGGCTGGGGGACTCCCCATAACATGGGGCTCCCCATCCTGAGAATACCAGCCTTCAGCCGTATGGCTTTATCTGGCTGGTTTTAAAATTGGGGGGGACCGCACGCCGTTTTTTTTAATTATTTATTTCACTGCACAGTATAGACACGCCCACCGGCTGCTGTGATTGGGTGCAGTGTGACACCTGTCACTCAGCGTGGGGGGCGTGTCTCACTGCAACCAATCATAGGCGCCGGTGGGCGGAGAAAGCAGGGAATACGAGATTGTTTAATGGGCGGCCGGCTTTTTCAAAATAGTAAAAGCCGCCGGAGCACTGTGAATGCCGTGCAGCGCCGCGCCGGGGATCGGTGATCGGTAAGTATGAGAGGGAGGGTAAGAGGGATAGACTGACATGGACAGAGAGAGAGGGACAGAGATAGTGACCGACTGACAGAGATTAGTGAATGACAGACATTGTGAGGCGCTTCAGAACGCAGCTTTTCAGCTGCGCTCTGAAGCGGAAGCTGCGGTGCAGAGCGCACACCTGCGCACATAGCCTCAGACATCACAATCGTATGAGGGATGTCACACGTTACAATTGCCTAGGTTCATACAACAAAACGTCCAGTGTATGAGGAATAAACGACGTGTATGCGATCACCGTATTTGCGTTCAATCTTGATCGCACGTAGGTGTCACACGCAAATACGTCACGAACGATGCCGGATGTGCGTCACTTACAACTTGACCCCGACGATGGATTGAAAGATTTATCGAAGTGTGTAAAGCAGGCATTACTTGCAGATTATTCCCATATCTGCTTGTTAATAACTTTTTGTGACATGACCGGTTCCGTTTAATCTGAAATCTGGAGACCAATATGATTTAAGTTCCTTACCTTCTGAGGCAGAGGGATTATTATAGCATAGTACTGGGAAATGTGGGGTTATGCTGTTTGGAGGTCGGTGCGTCAGGCATTATACTGTTTGGATGGCTAGTGGGGGCCATAATACGGTGTGCAGGACATCACACAATGTAGAGGATTGTGTTGGAGCCATCATACAGTGTTTAGGGTTGTGTTGGGGCCATTGTACTGTGTGGAAGGTTGTCTTGGAGCCATCATAGAATGTGGAGGGTTGTGTTGGGGGCCATCCTATTGTGTGGAGGGTTGTGTTGGGGGCCATCCTATTGTGTGGAGGGTTGTGTTGGGGGCCATCCTATTGTGTGGAGGGTTGTGTTGGGGGCCATCCTATTGTGTGGAGGGTTGTGTTGGGGGCCATCCTATTGTGTGGACGGTTGTGTTGGGGGCCATCCTATTGTGTGGAGGGTTGTGTTGGGGGCCATCCTATTGTGTGGAGGGTTGTGTTGGGGGCCATCCTATTGTGTGGAGGGTTGTGTTGGGGGCCATCCTATTGTGTGGAGGGTTGTGTTGGGGTCCATCCTATTGTGTGGAGGGTTGTGTTGGGGGCCATCCTATTGTGTGGAGGATTGTGTTGGGGGCCATCCTATTGTGTGGAGGATTGTGTTGGGGGCCATCCTATTGTGTGGAGGATTGTGTTGGGGGCCATCCTATTGTGTGGAGGATTGTGTTGGGGGCCATCCTATTGTGTGGAGGGTTGTGTTGGGGGCCATCCTATTGTGTGGAGGGTTGTGTTGGGGGCCATCCTATTGTGTGGAGGGTTGTGTTGGGGGCCATCCTATTGTGTGGAGGATTGTGTTGGGGGCCATCCTATTGTGTGGAGGATTGTGTTGGGGGCCATCCTATTGTGTGGAGGGTTGTGTTGGGGGCCATGCTATTGTGTGGAGGGTTGTGTTGGGGGCCATGCTATTGTGTGGAGGGTGGTGTTGGGGGCCATCCTATTGTGTGGAGGGTGGTGTTGGGGGCCATCCTATTGTGTGGAGGGTGGTGTTGGGGCCATCCTATTGTGTGGAGGGTGGTGTTGGGGCCATCCTATTGTGTGGAGGGTGGTGCTGGGGCCATCCTATTGTGTGGAGGGTGGTATTGGGGCCATCCTATTGTGTGGAGGGTGGTGTTGGGGCCATCCTATTGTGTGGAGGGTGGTGTTGGGGCCATCCTATTGTGTGGAGGGTGGTGTTGGGGCCATCCTATTGTGTGGGGGCCATCCTATTGTGTGGAGGGTTGTGTTGGGGCCATCCTATTGTGTGGAGGGTTGTGTTGGGGCCATCCTATTGTGTGGAGGGTTGTGTTGGGGCCATCCTATTGTGTGGAGGGTTGTGTTGGGGCCATCCTATTGTGTGGAGGGTTGTGTTGGGGCCATCCTATTGTGTGGAGGGTTGTGTTGGGGCCATCCTATTGTGTGGAGGGTTGTGTTGGGGCCATCCTATTGTGTGGAGGGTTGTGTTGGGGCCATCCTATTGTGTGGAGGGTTGTGTTGGGGCCATCCTATTGTGTGGAGGGTTGTGTTGGGGCCATCCTATTGTGTGGAGGGTTGTGTTGGGGCCATCCTATTGTGTGGAGGGCAGAAAAAAAGGATAAGAGATGGATATTCAATGGTATGTAAAGGGCCACTCAGAATAAAGTTACATGAAGAAGGAAAAAAGCTGAGCTTTTTATGGCCACACATAATAAGTAAATAGAGGGTGCAACTATAGTAATGTAAATTATTTATTGAGAATTACAAAGTTACAACAAGAAGCACTATCATATTACATAAGAAAATAGTGAAACACACATAAAGTGAATGGAGATAAGGAACCAGAGTATTCCCTGCTTAGGACCTCAGCAGCATATAACAATATAAGGGTATGTATAATGTCCCCATGTATTTGATGATTGGCCAAAATCATGCACAGAGATATCCATTAGGGAAGCCCAAGGGGGCCTATGTAAAAGGGAAAATTTTCCCAACCCTATGAATCACAAGGGACAACGCTTACCCATAAATAAAGTGCAGGTGCAGGTGCAGTTGCTGGATTGAGAGTCCTGTGGAGAGAGAGGGAAGCCCCAACGCGTTTCGCAATGCTTCCTCGGGGGGCCGTGTGATCCTGTATGGTGAGCCTCACTTTATATAATCACAGAAATAATGTTCATAATTACCGCCGTTTAAGCGCCGCATGCGCAGTGGCAATGTGCGGCTATTGTGTGGAGGGTTGTGTTGGGGCCATCCTATTGTATGGAGGGTTGTGTTGGGGCCATCCTATTGTGTGGAGGGTTGTGTTGGGGCCATCCTATTGTGTGGAGGGGTGTGTTGGGGCCATCCTATTGTGTGGAGGGGTGTGTTGGGACCATCATACTGTGCGGAGGGGTGTGTTGGGACCATCATACTGTGCGGAGGGGTGTGTTGGGGCCATCATACTGTGCGGAGGGGTGTGTTGGGGCCATCATACTGTGCGGAGGGGTGTGTTGGGGCCATCATACTGTGCAGAGGGGTGTGTTGGGGCCATCATACTGTGCGGAGGGGTGTGTTGGGGCCACCATACTGTGCAGAGGGGTGTGTTGGGGCCATCATACTGTGCGGAGGGGTGTGTTGGGGCCATCATACTGTGTGGAGGGGTGTGTTGGGGCCATCATACTGTGCGGAGGGGTGTGTTGAGGCCATCATACTGTGTGGAGGGGTGTGTTGGGGCCATCGTACAATTGTGGAGGGGTGCGTTGGGGCCATCATATTGTATCCAGGGCTGTGGGGGAGTTACACTTGGGGCACCTTACTGTTTTGGGGTCACCATACTTTTCCGGGTGGATACAAAATGGTCAGCATAGTGTGCATGTGAAGAAATTCACTGTGTTGGTATCATAGTGTTTGGGGGGCATTTTGGTTTGCATCATACTTCATGGTAGCAATGAAAGGGGATTGTAGGGGCTTCAATATAAGGAAAATCTCTTTGTAAGGCCTGAATATTTTTATGGGAGGGGAAGTATGTGGAGGGGGTCCAAATAGACCTTCTGCTACAGGACCCCTTGATTTATTTCTATTTGCATTCCTGCCAAGTAGAGTCCTTCCTCAAGTTGTAGGTGTGTCTGCAAGGGTATGGACACATGTTGAGTATTTGGTTGCAGACATTTCTGCATCTCTTGCTAGGAAAAACGAAAAGCATAAGGCTATGTGCGCACGTTGCGTATTTCCATGCAGTTACGCTGCGATCTGCAGCGCAACGTAACTGCATGCGTCCTGCGTCCCCAGCATAATCTATAAAGATTATGTAGGAGCCGTGCGCACGTGGCGTATTAGAGCGCAGCGCTTCGTCTGCTGCCCGAAGCACGCGTTCTAAGAAGTGACATGTCACTTCTTTTGTGCTTATTGGTTCGGTCTCTCTCTCGGTCTGTCAGTCTCTGTGTCTCCCTGTTGGTCGGTCTCTCTCTCTCTCTGCTGGTCTATCCCTCTCCCCCCTCTCTCATACTCACCGATCAGCTGCACAGCTGTCACTGCTGCGGCGGCCTCTCCTGCTTTTGAATGCTGGCCGCCCATTATTCAATCTCTTATTCCCTGCTTCCCCCGCCCACCGGTGCCTATGATTGGTTGCAGTCAGACACGCCCCCATGCTGAATGACAGCTGTCTCACTGCAACCAATTACAGCCGCCGGTGGGCGGGTCTATGTAGTGCAGTAAAATAAATAAATAATTTAAAAAAAACGGCGTGCGGTCTCCCCCAATTTTGATACCAGCCTGGGTAAAGCCACACGGCTGAAGGCTGGTATTCTCAGGATGGGGAGCCCCACATTATGGCGCACCCCCCAGCCTAAAAATATCAGCCAGCAGCCGCCCGGAATTGCCGCATGGATTAGATGCGACAGTCCCGGGACTGTACCCGGCTCATCCAGAACTGCCCTGGTGCAGTGGCAATCTGGGTAATAAGGAGTTAATGGCAGCAGCCCATAGCTGCCACTAAGTCCTAGTTAATCGTTGCAGGCGTCTATGAGACACCCCCAATGATTAACCTGGTGAAAGTAAATAAACACATACACCCGAAAAATCCTTTATTTGAAATAAAAGACAAAAACCACCCTCTTTCACCACTTTATTAAAATCCCCAAACACCCCTCCAGGTCCGGCGTAATCCACGAGGTCCCGCGACTCATCCAGCTCTGCTACATGAAGCTGACCGGAGCTGCAATAGAACACCGCCGCTCCTGTCCGCTCCATGCAGAAACTGAAGTGAGTCGCGCTGTCAGTGGGGACGTCACTGAGGTAATGTCGGGATGTGTGCAGTGATGATGAGGGCTATAGTGTCGGGTTGTGTGCGGGGATATCGGGTTGTGTGCGGGGATGTCGGGTTGTGTGCGGGGATGTGGGCGGTAATGTCGGGATGTGTGCGGGGATGTCGGGTTGTGTGCGGGGATGTCTGGTTGTGTGCGGGGATGTCGGCGGTAATGTCGGGTTGTGTGCGGGGATGTCGGCGGTAATGTTGGGATGTGTGCGGGGATGTCGGAGGTAATGTCAGGATGTGTGCGGGGATGTCGGGATGTGTGCGGGGATATCGGAGGTAATGTCGGGATGTGTGCGGAGATGTCGGGATGTGTGCGGGGATATTGGAGGTAATGTCGGGATGTGTGCGGGGATGTAGGCGGTAATTTCAGGATGTGTGCGGGAATGTCGGGGTGTGTGCGGGGACGTCTCTCAGGTTACCCGCGGCCACAGGTCTCGGGTGGAGGACTCGAGCTGGCCGTGGGTAACCTGCGTGGCTCACTGCAGTCATTCAGATTTGCGGTCACAGGTGAGTCCTTCACCTGTGACCGCAAATCAAGCCGCGGCACACGCACAGAGCCACGTGATCACAATGACGTCGGGTGAAGTTCATCCGAGTTCATTCTGATCGCGCGGCTGTCTCCCGCAGCCAGCCATGTGCTCTTTTTGACATTCCGGTCCCAGTCGGCTCTGCTGAAAGTCTATGGGGATGCAGCAGAGCCGAGTGGGACCGCACTGTCAAAAATGTGCGCTCTGGATGCTTTTCCCACTCTGTCTATGGCAGAGCAAGCATCCAGAACGCATGAATTCTGCAGGAATGTGCGCACGTTGCGTTCTGCCGAATGCGTCTCAGAACGCAGCTTTTCGGCTGCGTTCTGAGACGCACATGCAGTGACTATTTTACGCTGCGTAATAGAACGCAACGTGCGCACATAGCCTAAACGTGTTTTTTGCTACATTTTTTGTGGAGATGTTTGTCATTGCTTTCAATAGTGAAAAATGTAGACCACAACAATGAAAGAATTGACACGCTGCATATTATTTTCTGCAACAAATCTGCAAGGAAAAAAACCCAACATGTGCACTACACTTCTGGTTTCTCATTGACAAAACTGCACTAAAAAAGGCATAAAAAAATGCTATTAACATGCAATGTGTGCACACAGCCGTAGTTATTTTTGGTGGAGGGAATTAATTTCAAATTTATATTCACGCGTCATTTTAATTGTAGTTTTGCTGCATGTCTTTCCTAATACTGTAATTAATTACATTATATGTTCAACGTCAGTTGCAGCAGAAAGGCGTAAATATGGCAAATGTGAATATATCTTTACTCTGGATCTGGACCATATCATTCTTGCGAAAAACAGAAGCAGCTTCAACTATAAACTTAGTCTCCTCACAAGATAACAGCTGATTACCACATTTCTACACACAGGTCATGATATTTCTTAGTTTAGAATAGATTGTGTAGGTAATATTCTCATTTAACGCCTCTTGCTCATTTTATCTGGATTCTTTAGCTTTAGACATTAGTGTTTTGTGTATGTGCTTTTATATCTGTTTTATGTACTGTACTGATGGCGCTATGTATATATAATAACCGTAGGACACTAAAACAAGTTCTGGTAGGAGAAACAAAATGGACAGTAGACTAATTCCTGTTGCTACAATTTTTGCGTATTGCGGCACATGTCAATTGCTTTATAATTTTCCATGGAAGCTGAACGAAACCTATATTGCGTAGAAAATGTATTAAGTTTTCTTATGTTTATGATTTCACAGGCAGAAGCTCGATTGGCGGCCAAGAGAGCAGCGCGAGCCGAAGCCCGAGAGATTCGGATGAAGGAACTGGAGAGACAGCAGAAAGAGGTAATAATATGTCATTAGCATAAAACCATGGTAAGGTTTAGGTAATAAGATATAAGAAACTGCAAACTAAAAAGACAACGTGTCATGTCAGGTCTCATCCATAGTGACCAGTCGATTCAGGAAGTTCTTATCAGTCCAGAAACACTGACAAATGGACCGGGAAGTTATCACTCGCAGCTTCTCTGATCTGTTGTCAAACATTTGGGGACCCACTTTGCAGATAGCCTCCTCATGTCCAAATGTTCATGGATAATGACACAAACGCGTTCACGGGAAATCCCCATGATGTCTGCTATTGCTTTAGCTGAAATTCGTCGATTCTCCAGTATGAGGTTGTGCACAGCATCGACGATCTCCGGAACAACAACCACTCTCATCCAGGACGTTCCTCATCAGTGGTGCTGAAGTGGCCCGTTTTAAATTTGGCAACCCAGTTCTTAACTGTGGAATATGAAGGGCATTGATCCCCCAATGTCTATGACATATCACCAAGAATATCCTTCACGGACTTTCCTTGCAGAAATAAGAATTTTATCACTCCTCTGCTCTCAGTTGCTGTGAATATCGCATTAGACTCCGCCATTTTGTTTTCCCGCGTGCGTACAACACTGTTGCCATAAGCAACAAACACAAACTTTTGAAACCATACATTTGACACATAAGGCTTTCATGTAATGTGACATTCGTTACCATAGGATCACAGAGCCATATCAAGACTTATGAGCAGCCCCTTGTCCTTCATTTTCTGGAACAATTTTAAGGGTGCCAACACTTTCGTCTATGACTGCATCTGTAAAAAATTGTTAACAAAGTGAGTCACTCAATGTATTGGCGACACACAACAGAAAGATGGAGACAAGATAGTATGTCATTGTTAGGACCTGTGCATTTTAATATTTGTTTCATTTGTTTATATTTTCATTGACCATTTTATATTTTGTCTTTTTTTTTTTTTTTTACAATTCATCTACAGTTTAATTTCTTTGTGGTGGTTTTTTTTTGGTTTTGTTTCTTTTTGCTAAAGTTGGCCATGCATGATACATTAATGTCAGACAATTCTTTAATTTTGAGTGGAGCAGCGAACTATGGGCCATCGACATTGTAGGATTTGAACATTTTCCCCCTCGGGAAGATAACGCTGTCAGTTGTCTTGTGCTGGTGCATCCTCCTTTACCTATCCAAATAAATACGCATGCTCGGTCTTCTAATGCGTAGAGGTTTTTAAGGAAACCTGTGCAAATAGTAGTGGGCTGACACTGAGTTGGCTTGTATAAAAGGAGATGTCGCACATTTTCCTTCATTGCTTGAGAAATTTGAAACATTTCCTGAGGCACATGGAAGTCCAAATAGCATGTTTCTCATTGAGCATTGAACATATTGACTCTTAATGGTTTTAACTTTCTTTAGCTGATCATGGTCATAAATGTTCAATATTATCCATGTGAACCGGAAGCTTTTATGATTCACCAACAATCTAAAGGCTGCTCGGAGAAATAGTGATGGAACCACTTAGGCCTCCTTCACTTATGTGGCACACAGAGAAAAGGGCCCCTGTGCAAGTAGAATATATGGGCCCTTTGCAGCCTAAGATCTCATAAAAATGCAAGATTGAACCTACTTTGGAGGTCGAAATGCCCCGCCGCCCCAACCTCTTGGGCCCCTGGTTACACCATTGGTATGTCCGCTCCTGCATAGATCCCATTTTTACTTCTTTCCGTTGTGGATACATATCCCATTCTTTCTTGTAGGATCACTTTTAGGATGAAACGCTTCTCTAACTCCATACATATCCCTGTGTTGACAGAAAGCCACTAAATGCAGCTTTTGTTTTTGATACCTATAGATGTCGGACCAGCGCAGGAAGGGCACATACATATAATCTATTGTGTCTGACAAGCAAAAGAAATATCTGCCATGTTTTATGCCATTTCCCACGCACTGAATGTGAGAGTCTTTATTGTGCAGGACTGGTGGTACTTCTCTTAATTATTACTGCAGTGTTAAAGGGAACCTGTCACGATTTTTTTTTGCCTATAAGCTGCAGCCACCACCACCGGGCTCTTATATACAGTATTCTAACATGCTATATATAAGAGCCCAGGCCGGTATGACAACATAAAAAACACTTTTTATAATACTTACCTAACGGTTGCTCTGCGGTGGAATAGGGCCTAATGGGCATCTCTGTTGTCCGGTGCCGGAGCCGCCTCTTTCGGCCATCTTTGTTCTCCTTCTTCTCTAGCCGCGGTGTATGACGGGTCCGACGTCATCCACACTCGCCGGCATTCTGGCCCTGAGCAGGGCAGAGCAAATTATTGTAGTGCGCCTGCGCAGGACCGGCGAGTGTGTATGACGTAGCTGCGTCATGCACACAGGCTTCAGAAAGAGGACGAAGATGGCCGAAAGAGGAGGCACCGGCACTGGAGAACGGAGACTCCCATATGGCCCAACTCCACCGCAGCGACCGTTTAGGTAAATATTATAAAGTGATTTTTACGTTTAGAATGCTGTATATAAGAGCCCACTGGTGGTGGCCGCAGCTTATAGGCCCCAAATCTACTGACAGGTTCCCTTTAAGAAAAAGGACAAAGAAGAAGGTTTTTAAGTGACATTGAGCATAAAACGAAACGTGGTCACTGATATAAATCAACAAGACATTCTTTCGGACACAACAGTGAAATGAGGGCACTATGTAAAAAAAAAACAAAAAAAACCAAACTCAACCAACCTGCAATTGGAAACTTGAAAAGCATTGATTACTACAGAAATTTGTTCCATTTGTACCTACTTTTTGCATATGAGGCTTTCAGTGCTGAAAGGTTGGGTCCATTCAGAATGGAGGGAAAAAAAGTCTTGACTGCAGAAGAGCAAAAATGCCCGTCTGCTGGTGGAAATGTCCACCATGTACATTCTCACTAGATGGTTGGCTGATTCCAATGATCTTGGTGGTTTTGGTGACCATTATCGTGTATAGGGGCTTGTGGAGCATTTCCTTTTGTAATTTCCATACTTGCAGGCAGCACAGTCTGACAAATACAACAAGCATCAGAGAGCAACCTCCTCTGGCATTATCTCCTGACACCCAATTATGGATGTATAGAAATACAGAGCTGTCAGATGCAGGTTTCACTAGATGGACCTAGGTCTCTTCAACCTATGTAACTAAGAATATGGATTTTATGGAATATTTAGATTTATTCAATGTAATCCCCAGTGCTATCCAAAAATAATTGGCTGTTGCATAGTCAGAGTGTGCATTGCAAGTTATTTTAAGCATCTGTGTCAGAATATCCAATTCATGGATCATCAGTGCGATATTACAGTTAAGTTGTGGAATAAGGCAGTAAGAAGATAAGTTTTAAGTGGTTTCTTTTATGCAGTACACAGAAAAGTAGCGATGGCATCCAATTTCAGTGGATCTCTTTTGCAGAGTCTAAATTTTCTCACTTCTGTATTGGCTATATTTGTAAAAGCTATACCTCGTACACCACTCAGTAGTCTGTGCAGACTTGGTACAACCCTCAATGAAGTTCTAATAATAATATAGAAATCCAGGAACCAATGCACTGGACGATCTCCTTCAAAAAGTCACTTTAGTTATACCAATGTTCACAAAAAAAAATAATTACAGCAACGTTTCAGCCACACAGGTCCTTTATCAAGCCATTGCACACCTTGTTTTTTATTGGCAAGATAAGGGCCCTTTGTGGCTGAAACATTGCATGTTTTTTGGGGTTTTTTTTTGTACTTTTAGTATCAGTAAAGTGACTCTTTCAAAAGAAATTGTCTGGTGCCTTGGTTACTGGATTTCTGTATCCGGTTTGGCAAAATGAAGGCAATCTACTGAACTGAATGCAGGCTCTAATCATTTTGAACTGAATTTTGATGGCTATGTGGTATCGCCCCCTTCTTGCCAAACATGCATCCACATACAGTAGCATGTCTTTTACTAGATATATTAGTATCTGCAGACGCCTGCCAGAGGTATATGTCAGAAATTTTTTCCAGCATATACATCACATTGAGATTATTAATGTGAAGTCAGCAGGGCCTCCTCAAAGAGAAATTGTGATTCTTCATCCAACAACCCCTCCCATACAGATCAGCATAAGTCATTAGCCGAATCCCTGTGTACACAGCTAGACCGGTAACTGTCTCCATACTTCTGTCTTTATCGCATGTCTTAAGAAGAGATGAACGAAACTGTTGAAGTTTTGGTTCGGCGGGTGCACCCGGACTTTAGACAAAATTTGATTTGGGACCCAAACTTAATTTGAACCCCAATGGAAGTCATTAATTGGGCAGTATGGGTCTCTGCCCACATGCAGCCAGCCACAGATCACTTTCAAAAGTGAGTGGGTGGGGTTTTTCCATTTTTATTTTTTATTTATTTATTTTTATTTTTTGGCACACACTACGTCCGATCATGCTGTTGTTACCCCCAGTGTGAGTAGTTCAAAGGCCTAAGCCACACGGCGAGAAAATCGGTGCGAGTGGAGTGCGATAAAACATTGCATTCCACTCGGACCAATTCTAGCCTGTGTGTCAGCACACATGAGCGATTATTTTCTCAGCCCTAATCAGACCGAAAAAACAATCACAGCATGCTGCGACTGTAATGCGAGACTCTTTACTCTCACACCCATTCAAGTGAATGGGGTGAGAGAAAAATCGCACTGCACTTGCGGTACCCTGGTGTACTGCGCGTGCAGAGCGAGAATCGCAGTAGCCAGCTAAGGAGGAGAGGGAGAGAAATCCCTCCCCTCCTCCGTGCCGGCCCGCCCCTCTGCAGCGCTGGCCCGCTCCTCCTCAGAGCTGGCCCGCCCCCCGCAGCTGAGGTCAGCTCGCACGGTTGGACCTCAGTAGCAGGGACACTCGCATGACACTTGGCTTCTGCTGTGCTGCCAGCGCGAGCCAAGTGTCATGCGAGCATCGCACTAGTGCCCCGTGTGGCCCTGGCCATACACTGCAAGCGGCTCGCACTGGGCTGAGCATGGAGTGTACCCAAGCACAGCGATGCTCACATGAGTGGTTTGCATACTTCAAACACTCGAACTCCAAAACCTAACTCTGTTTTTTTTGTACTTCGGGTTCGCTCATCTGTAGTCTTAATCTTAAATAATAGTAAAAGAGCAATTCTTGGTCATAAGTGCGGAGACCAGTCTCGTTAAAAATTCACCATATGAACAGTGTTATAATATGACCAGTCGGTACGTTTTTCCTATAAGCATACATTCTGCAGTTACAATCTGAATATTTGTACTTTTTATTGGATTATGAAAAGCTTATTACCGGCCCATAAACAGAAACGCTGCTAAGTATTTTCTCGTTGTGAACAGACACGTCGTAAACAGATCTACAGAAAAACTGGAAATGGACGATTTGGCAGAGCCTCCAATACGGCTCTTCTGTCCCAAACTTTGGTCACTTGTAACAGGAGTTTTCAGCTCAGCCTCTGTGCCTTTTCTTAAATCCCAGACATGGCGTTGTATTCTAGGTAGGTCACGTGCCAGCCTGACCTAGATTGTACTCTAGACGCTGCCAATCCTAAGTGTATGAGGCTTAGGCTGCTCACCTCGTCCTGCCTTTGGCTTATATATAGAAATGTCTCGGCTCCTCTGTACAGCGTTCCTGCACTAGCCGGTCTTCAAGGAGAAGCTTTACGGCATAAAGATGTAACGTATACTACAGTGTTTAACGCCGGGAGATCGGTGACTTTATATGACACTGAGAAATCTCGTTTACTTCTTGTTGACTTCTCTGTTGCTGTAAGATGTAAGCTCCTCTCATTGGAAACGCTGTGATGTTATGTGAATGATCAGCTCATCCCTAATGTAATGGGGAGGCATTATCGCCACAGGAGCCTCTCCTCTCCTCGCTGTTCTGTCATGCTGTATCTGCTTTGCTATTTTTCTTCTATTTTCTGACGGTTCCTTTCTCTTTATTTTTGTACAGATTTACCAGGTTCAGAAGGTAATGTTATTGTGTGCTATTCCCTGCATGGTCTTTCCTTCACTTATCTGTATATCTAACTCTACCTTTTGTTTCTGGGTTTTTTTTACTACCGGTAGCTGGTATTGGATCTTTGTAACCTAACTAGGAATTTATTTTCTGCATGAAATCAACCAAAGACTAAATTTAAGCACCTGTGTTACAGCTACAATGCCTTGACCCCTGTAATTCTCCTAAACCTTTAAATCACGGTTTTCATGGTGACCTGAATTTGGTTCCGTAAAATCCTAAAGGGGAGCAATTTGGATAAATAATACTGCCCCAATCTAACGTTCTTTTAACAGACATTTTTCTGGCAGGTTAAAGGGAATTTGTCAGCAGGATTTCGCACTAAAAAACTATTTATATGTATATGTAGCTCTTTAAGAGAGAAGTCCAGCATTACCTTTACATGGCCAGTCCAATTCTCCATTACTGAGAAATCGACGTTTGAATTGATATGCAAACGAGGCTGAAGAGCTATTTGTAGATCTGAAGCCTCCGTCACTCCAGCTCTATTACCCGCTCAGCGCTGCCTCCTGCTTGCCTGACAGCTTCTTTGCCTGAAGTCGCCCAGCAAAAGAGCTGGAGTGACGGAGGATTCAGATCCACCAGAGACCTACTGCCTCCTTTGAATATCCATTCAGACGCCGATTTCTCAGTAACATAGGGACAGACTGGCCATGTAAGAGTTATATGCACATCTAAATAGTTTGGGGGAGAAATCCTGCTGACAGGTTCCCTTTAATTAACCTCTATGAAATTTTGTATCCTGTTCTAGTAGCATTCTCTCTTGAGGCACCGAACAACCACCCAATGACCCCCGTGTACGTCCATACAGGGTCTATACAATTGCCTTGATGTTCACTGTAGGTGACTGTATACTTTAAAGGGGTTATTTGGTACTTTGCTTATTTTTACCCTATTGGGAAAAGAATTACCTGTCTATTGTGCCCGGCAACAATCCCTGCCAGCAATTCTGCAGCTTCAGTGACATTACGTCTAAAGAGCAGCTTCTTCTTTTACACTCTGCTCTGTCAATGGGCCATCACTATTACTGTTGTCAAACCGCATGATGTCGACAGAGCAGACGAAAGAAGAAGAGCTGCTTCCTTAGGCTAGGTTCACACTTTCGTTGTTTTGCATCAGTCACAATCCGTCGACTTGAGGAATTACGGTATCCTGCAAAATATTTTGCAGGAATCCAGTTTTTCCCCATAGACTTCTATTAGTGACGGATTGTGACTGATGGCCTTGCGTTGCATCCGCTGCGAACTGATCAGTAGTTTAGTGACTGACCGTCAGGCGGGAGCAACGCTGAATGTAACTTTTTTGGAGCGGCAAAAAAACGGACTCCGCAGGTGTCCGTCACAATCAGTCACAAGCTATAATAAATGTCTAGGGTGCTGGATTCCGTCGTAATCCATCACACAACGGAATCCAGTGCTGGATTCCGTCATGCTCTACTGAGCATGCCCAGCATGTTTGGCACACCCAATGGGCTGTCCCAAACACAAACGGATCACGACGATCCGTCAAAGAACGGATGCACAACGGATGTAACGGACGCGACGGATCAGTTTTTTCACAGGGTACCTGTGAACGGATTCCTGTGAAATTACACATCCGTTGCATCAGTTGACATCTCAAAAATGACGGATCCGTCATTGCGTCGCAACAACGGACCTGACGGAAGCAAAACAGCGGAAGTGTGAACCTAGCCTTAATGTGAGGTCAAAGAA
This sequence comes from Anomaloglossus baeobatrachus, assembly GCF_048569485.1. Lineage (NCBI taxonomy): Eukaryota > Metazoa > Chordata > Amphibia > Anura > Aromobatidae > Anomaloglossus > Anomaloglossus baeobatrachus. Next base: position 96,792,993 of record NC_134359.1, on the reverse strand, counting down.
GCCGCAGAATCACCGGCATGAGCAGTTTGTGACCTCCTCAAGCCAGAAGACATTGACGTCGGGCACAGCAGGTAGGTAATAGTGATGAGCGAGCACTATTATGATATGTACTCGTAACAAACAGTCTGACACTTGGACAGGCTCATCTCGTGTACCGGCTCATAAAGGAAGTCAAAGGGAAATGTGAGCATTTTTCCTGAAGATCTACTGGAAAAATGTTCAAGTTCCCCATTGATTTCCATTATACTTTGTAATCGAGTCAAGCCTGTCCAAGTGTCCAACAGCTCGTTATGAGTACCGAGCATGGTAGTGCTCGCTCATCACTAGTTACGAATACCGAACACCCGAGCATGGTAGTGCCCGCTCATCACTAGTTATGAGCACTTGAGCATGGTAGTGCTCATTCATCACTAGCATGTAATTAACAACTACCTGTCTGTAAAAGCTTAGCACCATAGCAAAAAATAAGTAAATCCTGGATAACCCCTTTTAATAAGTGAACCCAACTAGTCACACTTTAGTGTTTTTATTACAATGATGCGATTGCCCTGCGGATTACACAACTGAGATTTGACATTGAGCCCTGTACCGGTTCTGCCGCCGGTCTAGGCTGTAGGTGGCCTCTCCCTGCTATGTGGTAAATAAACTGAGTCATCTATATAACCACTGCTTTATAGCATGTTAAGATATGAGCAGACTTTATTGTGTTACAGGGTGTATGTAATCAAGTACAAATATTTTAAAAACACATTTATTCTAAAGAGTTAGACTTGCTGTCCACTACACTTTATTGCTTTAAAAATTGACCCATGGTCAATTGACTCCGTGGACCTGGAGTTAAAAAATCAAATAATATCATGGGGTTAATTAAAAGTAATTTAAAGTACTGCTCAATTTTTTACAATCGGAGCAAATCATATTCTCTCCATTCAGTGAGTGGGCGCAGTATGCTTTAATTCCAGACATTCCCTACAACTGCGTCATAATGTCAGTTTGGATGATTCACAAGATTTTTTTTGGTCTCCACGAAGAATATGGTCTTTTATAGTCTGATTTTGTTTTATATGCCTATTCTAGTAGAGCTATTCTGGGTTCACAAGACAATTGTGGTTTATGTCACTAGTCTATGGGAATAATAAAAATTCTGCATGTATTCTACTGACCCATCATATGCCAAAAGTGTAGACTGTCACAGATGGGGATGTATGTAATGGGAGTGTGTACAGTGAACATCTGGATATGTCTGACGGCTAAAGAAGTCATTCAACTTATGGCTGGCAACCTATTCAACTCTGTGCTAACATTGCATCACTGTCTTGCTGAATTTTGCTCTGTTCCTGTCCTTCTGATCAGTCTTCTTTTTTTCTCTTCTTCCCTCAGAAATATTATGGTTTGGATACCAAGTGGGGTGACATTGAGCAGTGGATGGTAGGCGTTCTCATTGTAGCCCTCCCTTCGAATTCATGTCATTCTTGTCTTCTGTGTGTGACGTGGACGGCCCATGTCTTGGTTTCTTGTCTCATGTCTTTGTCATGTTTGATTTAAAGAAAAAAAATAAATATCCTTACTCGGAAGAGGCCATTTTTAATCCACACTTGATACTACAGTAATAGACACAATAGTACCTCCATACTGTTGGCTGTAGTGTTTCTGAGGTTTGTGTCCCCAATCCTCTGCCTACACTGTAAATACATCACCGCTGACTTCACATACTGCAGCTCATCATACCTGTACACTAGTGTCATAGGTACATTAGTGTTTTGTTTTATACTTGTTTGTGCACGCTGTTATGAAGTAACCCTCTTGTGTAGAGGTATATTTGTAAGCATGTTAAATGGTGTGTGAATATTTCCAGACCCACATCATTATTGTTAAACTCAAGAAGATATTTCTGAATTTGAGGGAACCGCTTTATTCTATTCAGTTCTTTCCATTTTCCCTTTCCTGTATATACACTGCTCAAAAAAAAAATAAAGGGAACACTAAAACACCACATCCTAGATCTTAATGAATGAAATATTCCAGGCGCAAATCTTTTATTACGTAGTGGAATGCGTTGAGAACAATAAAACATTAAAATGATCAATGTAAATTAAAATTAATATCTCATGGAGGTCTGGATGTTGAATGATGCTCAAAGTGGAAAATCAAATTACAGGCTGATGCAACGTCAGTGCAAATTTCTCAAAACGAGGAAATGAGGCTTCGTAGTGTGTGGCCTCCACGTGCCTGTATGACCTCTCTACAACACCTGGGTATGCTCCTGACGAGGCAGCGGATGTTCTCATGAGGATCTGCTCCCCAATCTGGATTAAAGCCTCAGTCAACTCCTGGACAGTCTGTGGTGCAATATGGTGTTGGTGTATGGAACGAGACATGATGTCCCAGATGTGCTCTATTGGATTCATGAATGGCCAGGTCAGTCCATAGCATCAATGCCTTCATCATGCAGGAATGGCTGACACACTTAAGCCACATGAGGCCTAGCATTGTCATGCATCAGAAGGAACCCAGGGCCCACTGCACCTGCATGTGGTCTCACACTGAGTTTGAGGAAAGCATCCTGGTACTAATGGAAGTCAGGGCACCTCTGGCTAACGCATGGAGGGCTGTGCGGCCCTCCAAACAAGTTCTTCCCCACACCATTACTGACCCACTGCCAAACTGGTCATGCTGAAGGATGTTGCAGGTAGCAGAATGTTCTCCACGGCGTCTCTAGACTCTGTCATGTCTTTCACATGTTAGCATTGTGAGCCTGCTATCATCCGTGAAGAGCACAGGGCGCCAATCTCAAATCTGCCATTTTTGGTGTTCTCTGGCAAATGCCAATTGCCCTGCACGGTGTTGGGCTGGAAGAACAACACCCACTTGTGGACATCGAACCCTCGTACCACCCATATGGAGTCTGTTTTTGACAGTTTGAGCAGACACATGGATATTAATGGCCTGCTGGAGGTCATTTTGCAGGGCTCTTGCACTGCTCCTCCTTGAACAGAGGAGGAGGTAGCAGTCCTGCTGCTGGGTTGTTGCCCTCCTATGGCCTTCTCTACATCTCCTTGTGTAGTGGCCTGTCTCCTGGTATCTGCTCCATGCTCTGGACACTGCTGACAGACACCGCTAACTTTCGTGCCACAGTTTGCATTGAAGTGTCATCCTGGATGAGCTGCACTCAGGGCCGGATTAAGGTTGGTGGGGGCCCCTGGGCAGAAAATCTGGTGGGGGCCCCATAACGTTAACAGTTTTAGCCATAACAGTAGAGCGCGAACTGTAGCATTTAGATAGAAATCCAATGAACATTTATCCTGTTCTGCCACATTCAGATTTACAGTACTACAATACAGACACAGTCCAGGATCACTCACAGCCGTCACTTATACACGGAAAGTAGAGTTAAGGCTGCTTTACACATTTCGATCTCGTATGCGATCACACACGCCCCCATCGTATGTGCGGAACAGGCAATTTGTTTCCTGTGTCGCACAAACGATTACCCCCATCACACGTACCTTCCAAACAACCTCGCTGTGGGCAGCGAACATCCACTTCCTGGAGTGGGAGGGACATTCGGCGTCACAGCAACGTCACACAGCGGCCGGCCAATAGAAGCGGAGGGGCGGAGATGAGCGGGGCGTAAACATCCCGCCCACCTCCTTCCTTCCGCATTGCCGGCAGTATGCAGGTAAGCTGCAGTTCATTGTTCCCGGGGTATCACACGGAGCGATGTGTGCTGCCTCAAGAACGATGAACAACCAGACGTTCAATTTTTAGAAAATGAACGACGTGTCAGCGATCAACGTTTTAACGCACAATCAGGGTCGCATGTAGCTGTCACACACTACAATATCACTAACGATGCCGGATGTGCGTCACTTACGACGTGACACATCGTTATATATATTGTAGCGTGTAAAACTTTACTCACATTTTTTACTGATCCCAATGTTAAGGCAGCCAGGGCCGGCTCCAGGTTTTTGTGGCCTCCGGGTGAAAGAGTCTCAGTGGACCCCATCCACACACAGACACGCACATACACATACAGACACGCACATACACACACAGACACGCAATTACACATACAGGCATACATATACATATTTGAAGACAAATTCATAAAAATACATATAAACAGACAAATATATGCACAGTCATATACACTGACACACATGCCAACAGCCTCACTCACCTCTCCCGCTTGTTTCCGTCCAGCTTCTTCAGGACATGTGGCTGTGTTTCACGATGGCTGTCACTAACAGACATGACTGCACACCGACAGCACTGCTGTATATACATCACAGGAGGGGCAGGGGGCATAGACGTTACTGGAGTGGCAAACAGCTCTGGTGGTGTACTCATTACTGCGATGGGTGACATAGCGCTCTGGGGGACCCATATAGTTCTGGGGGGGGCCGCACAGACTGCTCTAATTCATATATACACACACACACAGTACTGCTTCTTACACACACAGCTCTGACACACACACACACACTACAATGCACCCTCTACACACACACACACAATGCACCCCACATCACCACACACTACAATGCACCCCCCCACACACACACACACACTGCACCCCACATCACCTCCCACACACACACACACACACACACACACACACACAAACAATGCACCCCACATCACCTCACACACACACACACACACAATGCACCCCACATCACCTCACAAACACACACACAATGCACCCCACATCACCTCTCACACACACACACACACACACACACAGAATACAATGCACCCCCCCATTACCCCTCCCCCCACATACAATACAATGCACCCCCCCATTACCCCTCCCCCCACATACAATACAATGCACCCCCCATTAACCCTCCCCCACACACAATACAATGCACCCCTCATTACCCTTCCCCACACAGAATACAATGCACCCCTCATTACCCTTCCCCACACACACGATACAATGCACCCTCCATTACCCCTCCCCCCACACACAATACAACCCTCATCACCCCCTACACACACAAATTACACTGCCCCATCACTACACACTCCTCCCTCCCTCCCTCGGAATACAGTACTCCTCCTCTGCCTGTACAGAGCTGTGTTCCTTCACAAATGTTCCCCGTTGTGTCCTCAGCCCCTCCTCACTCATCCCCATTAATTACACCTGTCTCTTCAGCTCCTTCATGGAGCGCTCGCTTCCTCTTGTCCCCTGTGTGGCGCCGGCAGCACTGTGATGACGTCAGCAAGGTGCTGATCTCATCACGTTGCTGCACGTCGGGGGCGGGGCCGGGTCCCGGCGCGCTGTTCAAATGTATTTACGTCTGAAAGATGCAAATACATTTGAATAGGAAAGAGGAAGCTGCGGTCATCGGCTCTGCTGCACTCCTCTGCACTGGGTGCATGCCGAGCACAGCACACAGCAGAGCCGACAGAGCACAGCGCGCTGCCTCCTGCTAGTGTGCCTGGCATGCACACACAGTGTAGAGGAGCGCAGCGGGGACAGCAGATACAGCGGCGCACTACACCGTGCCCCTGCTTCTAGGGAGGGGGAGAGGGAGGGGGAGGGTGAGGGAGGGGGGGAAGCTGCCCGCCCCTCGCTGGGTACGGCCGCAGCACATAGCAGGGAGCATTAGCACACCTGACCCCGGAAGTACAAGCGGCCGCTGGTACTTCCGGTGTCAATCAGCGTCCTGTGCCCGCAGTTTGTTTTTGCGTCTTAAAGACGCAGATACAAATAAATAGCGGTGCTTCAACACCCCGCGCCAACCCCCCCCCCCCCCCCCCGAAAACACAGCTGATTTATTAGACTGTCTTTACGGAGGGGGAGAGGGTGGGAAGAAAAAAAAAATGCTGACAGGTGCCAAGTATGGTGGGGGCCCCCTTAGAAGCTCTTTTGGTGGGGGCCCCTGGGCTGGAGCCCCGTCTGCCCCGCCTATAATCCGGCCCTGGCTGCACTACTGTGCCACTTGTGTGTGTTGTAGACATAAACTCATGCTACCTCTAGGGGTGAGAGCAATGACAAAATGCAAGTGACCAACAGCCAAAAAGGATGAGAACAGAGAAATTGTGTTGTCATCACCTGCAGAACCACTCCTTTATAGGGATTTTCTTGCTAATTGCCTATCCGTTGTACCTGCTGTCTGTTCCATTTGCACAAGTAGAGCTGTAGGGGGAAAAAGCGCAATAGGGTCTTACCCGGTATGAGGGTAGAGAGACAGAAAGAGGTACACTCACCTGGTAGGGTTGTGCAAGTCACAACTCCTTATGATCGCATGTGAGTGCCTTTTTGTGGTTTAGCAGCGGCCCCGGAATGCAGTGTATAAAATATAGGTCAGGTAAAGAGAAAACCGGTTTAAATGCCGCGCTAAAAACCACTGATGCTGTAGATGAAAAAGATTTCCTTTATTTCATAATTCTACGCGTTTCAGAGACATCTCCGTCTCCTTCCTCCTTTGTAATATGATTTATTTTCCTGAGGAAGGAGACGGAGATGTCTCTGAAACGCGTAGAATTATGAAATAAAGGAAATCTTTTTCATCTACAGCATCAGTGGTTTTTAGCGCGGCATTTAAACCGGTTTTCTCTTTACCTGACCTATATTCCATTTGCACAAGAGCAGATTCACAGTCAGTGTTGCTTCATAACTGGACAGGCTGATTTATCAGAAGTGTGATTGACTTGGAGTTACATTGTGTTGTTTGTGTTCCCTTTATATTTTTGAGCAGTGTATATGCTTTTCATTACAATATGCACAATGCCCATCGAGTGTGAATTGTATTATTAGTTCATTATATTATATATATTGGGGTCTGGTAAAGGGTTTTTTCAATTTTGAAAAACCCCTGTTCCCCAGCTGCATTCTGTTTAAAACAAACACAAACAGTGCTTAACGGTCTCTTCCCAGGTCCAGCACTGAGTTTCCTCCGCTGCACACAGTGTGTTATTGTCTGCAGCGCTGAGGTCACGTCGACAGTGCTGCCAGCATCAGTGACATCAGTGGCTCTGCCTGAATTGACAGCACGCGTTACTATCATTGAATGTACTGATTCACTGCAGAGTTATCCTAGTGACCTCAACTCTGCAAACCATAACAGACATCGGGAGCAGTGGTGAAGACTCTGTGCTGAACCTGGGGAGGGTGAGTAAAGCACAGATGTTGTTTGTTTGTTTTTTTAACTGAAATTAGTGGACAGAGGTTTTCTGAAACCGGGAAATGAAGTTTTCTACAGTTATAGATAAAGCGTGATTTACTGGACACACACACACACACATCACATCACATCAAACATCACACATCACATCTTTTTTCTGTACCGGTTGCCTCTGTATTGACCAGCACAGTAAATTGTTCTTTTTGATATAGCAGGAAAAAAAAAGGTACACCGACATTTGCCGCCATGATGGAAGGCAAAATAAACTTCTGTAGACTGTCGAGGATAAAGGGGCAAATGCAGAGATCCCCCAAGCTTTCTGACCTTGAGAGCCACATTTACATCTGAAAGAGGGTTGGGAGCCACATTCAGCTCTGAGAGAGGGTCGCGAGCAGCATCCAACTCCCGCCCCCCTCAGAGTAGTGACACCTTGAGCTCCAATTATTGGTATAATGACAGCCAAAGCTTTTCCACAGAAATCACACCGAGAGAATACACCAATTTAAAGGGGTTCTTACCATACCCTCCTTTCCAATCTGCTCTTCTGTGTGGGGCTACTCACAAAAGTTCCCATATGGAGATCTGTTCTTTATAGCTGTTCGCTAGACCTGGTGCTAATGCACCAAGCTGGAAAACAGCCGCGAGCCACACACCTTGGCCCCTCAAGCCACATGTGGCTCCTGAGCTTAAAAGGGGTTGTCCGACATAACAAAAATGTTTGAGTGTAAGCTAATCTGTGCTGTATTGTCATATTAAACACCCCTACATTGTTATTTTTTGTTTTCTAACTTTTGTTCCTCTTGAATTATCCCTTTATTCTCTGCAGCTTCTTGTTTACATTCAGCTCCAGCAAACATGACCACTTCCTGTGCCAAACCTCAGTCAGAGCTGGCACCGCCCAGCCTCAGTGTTCAGCCCCACCCCAGTGTCCAGCCTCGCCCCCTGCCCGCCCCCTGCACACACATTCCCTGTCAGTATATTCTGCCCCAGCACCTGACCTGGTATCACTACAGCATTGCAAATAACAGCCCCACATCAGGCTCTGCACCCCACACCACATCGGGCTCTGCACCGCACACATATGGCTCTGCACCCCACACCACATCGGGCTCTGCACCGCACACCACATCGGGCTCTGCACCCCACACCACATCAGGCTCTGCACCTCACACCACATCGGGCTCTGCACCTCACACCACATCGGGCTCTGCACCCCACACCACATCGGGCTCTGCACCGCACACCACATCGGGCTCTGCACCGCACACCACATCGGGCTCTGCACCGCACACCACATTGGGCTCTGCACCGCACACCACATCGGGCTCTGCACCGCACACCACATCGGGCTCTGCACCGCACACCACATCGGGCTCTGCACCTCACACCACATCGGGCTCTGCACCCCACACCACATCGGGCTCTGCACCGCACACCACATCGGGCTCTGCACCGCACACCACATCGGGCTCTGCACCGCACACCACATTGGGCTCTGCACCGCACACCACATCGGGCTCTGCACCGCACACCACATCGGGCTCTGCACCGCACACCACATCGGGCTCTGCACCGCACACCACATCGGGCTCTGCACCGCACACCACATCGGGCTCTGCACCGCACACCACATCGGGCTCTGCACCCCACGCCACATCGGGCTCTGCACCGCACACCACATCGGGCTCTGCACCCCACACCACATCGGGCTCTGCACCGCACACCACATCGGGCTCTGCACCGCACACCACATCGGGCTCTGCACCGCACACCACATCGGGCTCTGCACCGCACACCACATCGGGCTCTGCACCGCACACCACATCGGGCTCTGCACCCCACACCACATCGGGCTCTGCACCGCACACCACATCGGGCTCTGCACCCCACACCACATCGGGCTCTGCACCCCACACCACATCGGGCTCTGCACCCCACACCACATCGGGCTCTGCACCCCACACCACATCGGGCTCTGCACCGCACACCACATCGGGCTCTGCACCGCACACCACATCGGGCTCTGCACCGCACACCACATCGGGCTCTGCATCGCACACCACATCGGGCTCTGCACTGCACACACACACACCAGGCTGTGCACCGCACACACACACACATCAGGCTGTGCACCGCACACACACACATCAGGCTGTGCACCGCATACACACACACATACATACACACACACACACATCGGGCTGTGTACCGCATACACACACATCGGGCTGTGTACCGCATACACACACACACACCCACACCTAGAGTTATATATTATACATAATCCCCCTCATGCACTCTCTTCTCTCCCACTGCACTGTCTCCTCTTCCCCCAGCACTCCCCTGTCTCTCACCCCCATGAAGTCTCGTTTCTGCCCCCCTGTTGTGTCAGCCATGATCTCTAGCCCCCCACTCTGTCAGCCGTGCATGCTCTTCTCTGCCCCCTCCCCCCCCCCTCGCTCTCCCTTCTCACTCGTGCAGCATGCTGTCTCTTCTCCGTGCTGTGATGATTCCAGTGTCCCATACAGAGCTCAGTGCTGTTGTTCGCTGGTGTCAGGTGACATCCCTGCTTCTGACTGTATTCAGAAGCCAAGAGCATGGGAGGCTGCAGTCATCAGAGACAGCGCACTGGGGAGGGGGGTCACAGTTGCCCGGGCACCATCTATCTATATATATAATTGCCTTATTCTGTCTGTCTGTCTGTCTGTCTGTCATGCTCCAAAATTGTGTCCTTACGGTGACACAAAGCTGATTGGCCGCTGGGCTCGCCATGGCCCCGCCCCCCCCCACGGATTGGCCTCTCGCCCCGGCTCTCTGCAGGCCCCGCCCCCTCACGCAATGCACGCTCGCTCTTGCCCAACTGACACGTAGCGCCGACTCCCAGGTAAGTACACACACACACATCAGATCACACTCACTCTCACACACACCTCACACATCACATCCACACACTCACAACATCCTGGGATATCGCTTGCTTCTACACCGGCTCCGTCACGATCCCAGCAGCGCCAGACATAACCTTGCGATGCTGGGATCTTCACGGAGCCCGTGAACGCTGTTAACCATTATACACATCGGGTAACTAAGGTCCCTTGGTTACCCGATGTGTATCATAGTTAACAGTGTACACCGGCTCACACTCACTCTCACACACACCTCACACATACATCACATCGCATCCACACACTCACAGCATCCGGCGACATCGCTTGCTTCTCGGCCTCGATACTGTGCTGTTGTGACCTTCCAGGACCTGTCGGAGGATCACATGGCCAGAAGCATGTGGTATCTCCGGATGTTGTGAGTATGAGCGCGTATGTGCAATATCGTCAGTGTGTGTGCGTGAGTGTATACGATCGGGTGTGTGAGTGTCGGCAGAGGAGCATGGCGTGCTGGAGGAGGCTGGGAGGAGAGAGGCTGATCCTGGGGAAGGCTGGGACGGAGAGGCTGATGCTGGGGACAGAGAGGCTGATGCTGGGGACAGAGAGGCTGATGCTGGGATGAGAGAGGCTGATGCTGGGGACAGAGAGGCTGATGCTGGGGACAGAGAGGCTGATGCTGGGGACAGAGAGGCTGATGCTGGGGACAGAGAGGCTGATGCTGGGGACAGAGAGGCTGATGCTGGGGACAGAGAGGCTGATGCTGGGGACAGAGAGGCTGATGCTGGGGACAGAGAGGCTGATGCTGGGGACAGAGAGGCTGATGCTGGGGACAGAGAGGCTGATGCTGGGGACAGAGAGGCTGATGCTGGGGACAGAGAGGCTGATGCTGGGATGAGAGAGGCTGATGCTGGGATGAGAGAGGCTGATGCTGGGGACAGAGAGGCTGATGCTGGGGACAGAGAGGCTGATGCTGGGGACAGAGAGGCTGATGCTGGGAAGAGAGAGGCTGATGCTGGGAAGAGAGAGGCTGATGCTGGGAAGAGAGAGGCTGATGCTGGGAAGAGAGAGGCTGATGCTGGGAAGAGAGAGGCTGATGCTGGGGACAGAGAGGCTGATGCTGGGGACAGAGAGGCTGATGCTGGGGACAGAGAGGCTGATGCTGGGGACAGAGAGGCTGATGCTGGGGACAGAGAGGCTGATGCTGGGGACAGAGAGGCTGATGCTGGGGACAGAGAGGCTGATGCTGGGGACAGAGAGGCTGATGCTGGGGACAGAGAGGCTGATGCTGGGGACAGAGAGGCTGATGCTGGGGACAGAGAGGCTGATGCTGGGGACAGAGAGGCTGATGCTGGGGACAGAGAGGCTGATGCTGGGATGAGAGAGGCTGATGCTGGGGACAGAGAGGCTGATGCTGGGGACAGAGAGGCTGATGCTGGGGACAGAGAGGCTGATGCTGGGGACAGAGAGGCTGATGCTGGGGACAGAGAGGCTGATGCTGGGGACAGAGAGGCTGATGCTGGGGACAGAGAGGCTGATGCTGGGGACAGAGAGGCTGATGCTGGGAAGAGAGAGGCTGATGCTGGGAAGAGAGAGGCTGATGCTGGGGACAGAGAGGCTGATGCTGGGGACAGAGAGGCTGATGCTGGGGACAGAGAGGCTGATGCTGGGGACAGAGAGGCTGATGCTGTGGACAGAGAGGCTGATGCTGTGGACAGAGAGGCTGATGCTGTGGACAGAGAGGCTGATGCTGTGGACAGAGAGGCTGATGCTGGGGACAGAGAGGCTGATGCTGGGGACAGAGAGGCTGATGCTGGGGACAGAGAGGCTGATGCTGGGGACAGAGAGGCTGATGCTGGGGACAGAGAGGCTGATGCTGGGGACGAGAGAGGCTGATGCTGGGGACGAGAGAGGCTGATGCTGGGGACGAGAGAGGCTGATGCTGGGGACAGAGAGGCTGATGCTGGGGACAGAGAGGCTGATGCTGGGGACAGAGAGGCTGATGCTGGGGACAGAGAGGCTGATGCTGGGATGAGAGAGGCTGATGCTGGGGACAGAGAGGCTGATGCTGGGGACAGAGAGGCTGATGCTGGGGACAGAGAGGCTGATGCTGGGGACAGAGAGGCTGATGCTGGGGACAGAGAGGCTGATGCTGGGGACAGAGAGAGGCTGATGCTGGGAAGAGAGGCTGATGCTGGGAAGAGAGAGGCTGATGCTGGGAGGAGAGAGGCTGATGCTGGGAGGAGAGAGGCTGATGCTGGGAGGAGAGAGGCTGATGCTGGGAGGAGAGAGGCTGATGCTGGGAGGAGAGAGGCTGATGCTGGGAGGAGAGAGGCTGATGCTGGGAGGAGAGAGGCTGATGCTGGGAGGAGAGAGGCTGATGCTGGGAGGAGAGAGGCTGATGCTGGGAGGAGAGAGGCTGATGCTGGGAGGAGAGAGGCTGATGCTGGGAGGAGAGAGGCTGATGCTGGGAGGAGAGAGGCTGATGCTGGGAGGAGAGAGACTGATGCTGGGAGGAGAGAGGCTGATGCTGGGAGGAGAGAGGCTGATGCTGGGAGGAGAGAGGCTGATGCTGGGAGGAGAGAGGCTGATGCTGGGGACAGAGAGGCTGATGCTGGGGACAGAGAGGCTGATGCTGGGGACAGAGAGGCTGATGCTGGGGACAGAGAGGCTGATGCTGGGGACAGAGAGGCTGATGCTGGGGACAGAGAGGCTGATGCTGGGGACAGAGAGGCTGATGCTGGGGACAGAGAGGCTGATGCTGGGGACAGAGAGGCTGATGCTGCGGGCAGAGAGGCTGATGCTGGGGACAGAGAGGCTGATGCTGCGGGCAGAGAGGCTGATGCTGCGGGTAGAGAGGCTGATGCTGGCGCAGCATAGCGGATGGAGCACGTTTGGGAGTGCGTAGCATGGCAGATGGAGCACGTTTGGGAGTGCGCAGCATGGCGGATGGAGCACGTTTGGATGGAGCACGTTTGGGAGTGCGCAGCATGGCGGATGGAGCACGTTTGGGAGTGCGCAGCATGGCGGATGGAGCACGTTTGGGAGTGCGCAGCATGGGGGATGCAGCACGATGGGGAGTGCGGAGCATGGCGGATGGAGCACGTTTGGGAGTGCGCAGCATGGCGGATGGAGCACGTTTGGGAGTGCGCTGCATGGGGGATGGAGCACGATGGGGAATGCGCAGCATGGCGGATGGAGCACGTTTGGGAGTGCGCAGCATGGCGGATGGAGCACGTTTGGGAGTGCGCAGCATGGCGGATGGAGCACGTTTGGGAGTGCGCAGGATGGGAGATGTAGCACGATGGGGGGTGCGCAGCATAGGGGATGGCGCACGATGGGGAGTGCACACCTCCCCCCAACACACACACACACACACGCGCGCGCGCACTGCACAACACACCACACACACACACACACACACACACTGGGAACCACAAACAACTGCCCTACACAGACACCCACACACAGACAACTCTGCACACACAAATATACGCACATACCGCACAACACACACATTGCACAAAACATACCTCCCCCAAAACACACCACACACACACAAACCGCGCAACACACACACACGCTACAGACACACAGCGCTCCACAAACAACGCAACACACAAACAACACCGCTCTCACCCCCCGCCACACCCAGACAACACCCAGAACATGTACAACCCCTACACAAACACTTGGTAACTACACACAACAACATCTATATATATATATAATCATACATGAACTACACAATACGTAAATTCTAGAATACCCGATGCGTAGAATCGGGCCACCTTCTAGTACAACATAATGAGCTGAGGACACTGTTGGGAAAACAGCGCTCACGGTGTCCTAGACAGAGAGGGCAGCCCTGTGTTTGTCCAGCACATACAGGGCACAGATAGCAGCGCACAGGGAGGGGGCGGGGCTCATCGCACTGTACAGCCCAGCAGGGCGGCAACATGCAGTGGCAGATTTGCATGTCAACATGGGCCTGCCCATGTAGACATGAAATGACCGGAAGTAGCAAAATCACAGCAGGAGCAGTCACAAGACCGCTCTGAGCCTGGGGAGAGGGGCTGACAGCAGGGCAGGTAAGTGGTCTCTATCTACTTACCTGCCCCAATGTAGCCCAATAGTGTAAATAATAAAAAAAGCAAAATAAGCCGGATAACCCCTTTAAGGGTTGGGGACCCCTGGGCTAATGGATACATATAACACGTCAGCTAAAGGTAGAGACCCCACGGTGCAGGCCGCCTTCTAGTTCCCAGTTTATATGTATACTGTGTCCGTTTTCTTAAGTGTGCCTCCATGTTGTTTCCCCTTCAGATGCTTTTCTTTGTATTTTATCCATCTCATGCATGTTTTTCTCCTTCCCTCTCCTTTCCTGTGTCTTAAGTGTCTCGCTTTCGCTCCTTGATCTTAGCAGCTTTGTGTTATTTTCTTCTTCCCTAAATGCATATCCAGGAAGACAGTGAGCGGTACTCACACCGACCACGGAGAAATCTCCAGGTCAGTTTTTTACCCAGTGCAATGTATGGACAACTTCCAGATCAACCTGATGTAATGGAATAATTGTGTGTAAATGTATGTTGTGCGATGGATAAGTACTGCAGACAAGTCATCCCATAATAACATTTGTGATCGGTGTAATTTATTGACTAAATCCATGGACTTCTTACAAGGGGTTAGCAATCTTGATTACAACCAATGTTATACTAAAATACTCATAGTAAAAAAATAAATAAAAATAAAATACTTAAAACCTTCTAGGCTTATTTGTCTTGTCTTAAAAGTACATCATTTATGGTTGAGAATTCTTCCTAAATATTGTGAAGCCGCTGGATTATATTTAGTCCTCATTCAAGGTTTTTTTTTCACATGTATTAAAAAATAGTACGAGTGTCATCAGTGTTTGGTCAGTGTGTCCCTTTTTGCCATCAGTGTTTCATCAGTGATTTTCACATAGGAAAAAAATCGATTACAAAGCTTCTCCTATACATGCAATGTTAATCACAGACTCTACACTGATGCTATCCCTGAGCTTTCCGTGCCATGTGCCCATAGACTTGTATTGGTACCTTTCGTAGGTGATGCCAGTAAAAAAATAGACGTGTCTTTGTGATGCCTGCACGGACACGTGGTCTGCAAAAAAAATACGGTTATATAATTATGAATTGCCCACCCCATAGACCACAGGGGTGGGCAATTCATTTTCCCAAGGAGTCACATGAGAGACCGTGATTGGTGTGGAGGGACGAATTAATAGACTAAAATTAATTCTGCCCATTATTATTAAAATATTATTATTTTATAGAAAAAAATACCCTGGCGACAGGGAAAGATAGAAAGAGACAAACGCGGCGCCAATCTGAGTGTAGTGAGTTTTTTTATATATAAAGGTGTTGAAATAGTGGAACTCTCACCTGGTTCAGAGGATAGAAAGCCTGGAATAATCCAAGAGGAGTTGATCCACTTTGCAATAGGATTATGGTGCAGCATGCAGCAATCGCACTGGATACTATAGAGGAGCCCTCCAGCAGGGCCACTTAGTGAAAGACGTTCCAAAGGCAATTACCAGTTTTGTGATGCTCCTGCTACCAATGGTGGAACATAGTAATTGTACAACGTAACATTGAGCAGAATAAAGGTTGCCGACACCCTTCTATTTACAGTGTGAGCCTCCACACAGACCCTAAATACAGTATGCGCCCTTACACAACCCCCTACATACAGTTTTTGCCCTCACATAGCCTCGTTCATGCAGTATGAGCCATCATATAACACCCTATACAGTATGAGCCCCCATATAGTCAAAATATATACAGTGCGAACCTCACATAACTTCCTATATACGGCATGAGACCCCACATAACCTCCTATACACAACCTCCTATATACAGCCCCCTATATAGTATGAGCTCCCACACAGCATCCCAAATACACCATGAGCCCACATATAGCCTCCTATATACAGCATGAGCCCCCACACAGCCTCCTATATACAACATGAGCCCCCACATAGATCCACAATATACAGTGTGAACCCCACATGACCTCCAAAAAACAAATAAACATCACCACATACTAACCTGTCTCCTTTTCCCCCCCGGCGCGCTGCTACGGCCTCTGGTGCACTGAAGCTCCGAACAGCACATGTGATGTCATCACGTCTGCTGTGTCACATGCTGATTGCTGGAAGGAGCCAGCAGACCCTCCTACATCAATGTATTCATCACTGTCTAAATCCTGAGCATACTGATAGTAGTGACATCGGGTGGCAGCTGCATGGTGCTGTCTGAGTGCTACTGTATTGAGCCCTTCGGCTGTCTCGGTCCGTGGGCCGGACTGAAACAGCAAGAGTGCCGGATGTGGCTCGCGGGCTGCACTTTGCCCGACTCAATCACAGACTATTATCGGTGCATGTTCTATTTGTGAAAACTACGGATAAAACGTGTACATCTGAATATATCCTTAGGGCTAGCTTTTTTGGTAATTTGGGACAATCTATCAGCAATGACCCTGATGTACTACTAAGACAAAACAAGAGGAAATGCACGGTCTCTGTATTTTTAGTCCTGTCTGTCTACTTTCTTGTGATCTTGCTTATTTCATTTTCCCTTCTATCCTTTGAAGGCTTCTGATGAAGATGATGTTATGTCTGTGACTAGCAGGAGCAGTCTGAGGGTCAGTAACCTGTGCCACCGTACCACATCCTTTGCGTGCATAAACCTGTGTGCTGGTGTTTTACTAACATGCTCTGCATACACCACATAATTGTATAGTAGCGCTCAATTACCGATCTATCTGATGTAGGATGCAGTATTGTTTGGTGGCCTCACCCCAAGTGTCATGTGCAGAAAGTCACAAGATGAACGTCCGACTTTGTGACCTTACATTAGTTATAACTCACTTAGTAAGCAGAACAATTAGAATTGACCTCGTTTAGTGCAGTCTCTGACTCTTCATATGAATGTATGAGAACTATAGAAGCACTGTTTTACTAACCACAGTGGAGCATTACATGATGATTATGCTTGCTCTTTGCTTGTGCTCTTACGGGAGGTTGTCAGAATTGTCACACCTATCATGATCACTTGACACTGTCACGTGGGTTTAGTTACGTCACCCATTGCCTCGTAGTCAAGTATTTTGGCATGCTCGCTTGTTTTGCCTTGTGCAGGTGTGTATTGTGTGACAGGCCAGCATTCATATCACTCAGCCCTTCTTTCTCTCTTTCTAACAGACCAATGGTTACGAGGATGAATTGCTTGGAGCCACTCAGTATAGGAAATACAGCAGGGTCAGTGGAAAGCTGAAGACTGCATGTGGCAGCCAGACAGGCTGGACATATGTTCAGCTACATTAATAATGGTGATATCCAAAAATGGCGAAAAACAAATGACCTGTCAATTCAGGAGTAACTGATGGCCTCGGTCTCTGTCACACTGTGGCAGTGGCTCCATGTGGCGGATGATTTGAGTTGTGGTGTTTTTGCTTTCCCTTCAGAGCTCAACAGGCAGTGGAGATACAATCCCGTCCTCCCGGGAAGCCCCCAGGGATGAGGCAATGGTTGGTTCAGTGCTCGGTGTTTATCTGGCACTGTGTGTGGAGCTTGTGCATGGGAACTGCATACCCCTAACAGATGGCCTATGTGTGCTGACCTAAAATACCATTAATATGTTTGTGCGATCCTTTTTGTCGTAAACTGACAATAATAATGCTTCGTAATGACCATTGACCTTATTATATACAGTGATCTGAGCCGTTATAGATTTGTAGCACCATAGGGTGTAGGTTAGATACCAATATTATTAATACCCTGCTTGTAATTTTGATGAATACTCTATGCATGGAGCTGTAATAATCTGAAATGCTGGTACGAGTCCAGTATCGTGGACCGGTCATCCTTCTGCTCCAGCTGTTACTGACCTACAAGATCCACAGGAGACACTGACGTATTCTGCTATACACCCAACACTGTCGGTGCTTATAGGGAAAGGGCGTTTCTGTTCATGAGCTCATGGGTCCTTTATTAGACACATTTCAAGCTCTTGTACCGTCTTTTTGCATGTCTGCAATCACTGCATAAACTGTAAGCCTTTTATATTGGCTAATGTACCATAGTAGACCTAGATAATTCGTGTGTTTCACCTAGCAGGTATGACCCCACAGGGTGTATATGTAGTGGATTTGCATGTGTAAATTCTGTTGTGTATTACATTATTGACTTTGATTATTGAGAATATATACGAGGGGGGAAGCTTGTCCAGCAATATACAGCGTAGATAGAACAAGGCTGCAGAATGAGTTGTGAGAATCCGTCAGTAAGGCTGCTTTCACACTACGTCTTTTTAACATGCGTCCTGAACGTTTTTTTGCTGCAAAAGCGGATCCTGCTTTTACAGCAAAAAACGCATGCAAACGCATGTGTTACTTTGCAGGATCCTGTCACTGGATGTTTAGGGGCGGGCATTGGAGTCATGTGATCGGGAGTGAGGGGAACTAAACGTGCCAGACTGGGAGCCGGCTTCTTACAACTGCGGAGGTTCGTAACCAAGGTAAACATCGGGTATACTTGCTTGGATACCCGATATTTCCTTTTGGTTACGAGCGTCTGCAGCTGCTAGGAGCCGGGCTCCCTGCACACGTAACCAACGTAAACATCGGGTAACTAAGATAAGTGGTTACCCGATATTTACGTTGGTTACGAGTGTCCGCAGCTCTCAGGTGGGGGAGAGGGAGGGGGAGAGACAGAGAGAGAGGGAGGAGAGAGAGGGACTGATCACGCGAGACTGGTTCTGGGCATGCTCAGTAGAGCAAGCAGGATCCTGTCTATCAGCATGTCAGCGTTCACATGCGTTTGCGTGCTGTTTAGTCAGGATCCAGCGATTTGTAGTATTTGGACGCAGCTCAAAAACGTTACATGTAGCGTTTTTGAAAGATGTTAAAAAACTGCAAGTCGCTGGATCCTCACTATAACGTATGCAAACGCAGGTGAACGCATGTTAACGCAAGTCCATTGCAAATGCATTGAAATGAAAACGCATTTGCACTGGATCCGTTTTTGCGTTAAATCAACGTTCAGGACGCATGTTTAATAAACGTAGTGTGAAAGCAGCCTTCACTGCTTCTGATGTGAAAGGTTATAGCTTTTATTACTCTTTTTCTGAGCTCCACTCCCTGAGGTATGACCACAAAGTTCAGCTTAAAGGGAACCAATCACCAGGATTGTCATACATAACCTAAAGCCAGTGCTATACTGGCACTATGAGGCTGATTCTCTACATACCATTAGTGGTCAGCTTGGATGTTTAGGATTTGAAACCCAAGAAAGTAAAGTTTATAAAATCGGCAGCTTCTTGAGTGACAGCAGCTGAGGATCAGATAATATCTTGGGAGGTATTCATACTTATCCCCTCCCTCTTTTAGAATTAGCATAATTATTATACAATCGATTTAACTTTTCACTACCAGGACCTGTGGTGAGGTCATACCCATGTGACCAGAAGGGGCGGGACCTCACCCAACAAAGCTGGATGCCGAAAGCAACATTTTGCTGTTTGCTGAGGCCCCGCTCCTTCTGGTCACATGGGTATGACCTCACCACATCCTGGTAGTGAAAAGTTAAATAAATTGTATAATACTTATGCTAATTCTAACAGGAGGAGGGGGTAACTATGAATCTCCCCTAGATATTATCTGCTCCTCAGCTGCTGTCACTCAAGAAGCTGCCGATTTTATAAACTTTACTTTCTTGGGTTTCAAAACCTAAACATCCGAGCTGACCACTAAAGGTATGTATAGAATCACCTCCCGGCACCTCCCGATGAAGCGGAAGCGAAACACGTGTTGAGGTGCAGGGCAGCGTGTACAGTCAGGTGGTCTTTTGGTGGGTTACTGGCATCTCCTTGCAGCGGTTTCTTTCCCTCAAGCATGTAGCTTTAACCTTTTTACATCTACCGCTGTCATTATAATTCCTGCCATTTCATGATATGGTCTCTGGATAGTGCACTAGGATGTAATGTTACATTTGGTGAAAGTTGACTGACTTATGTGTATACTGTTTTCTATGAAAATACCTATAACAGTTAATTATAAAATTCTAGCTGTTATTACACAGGTAACTATACTGGTGTATATATACAGTTGTTAACTCTCTCTTACTATCTGCCACTGCATTATAGTAATATAAAAATGCCATTTAGGCTATTAACAGTATATCACTATAACGTCTAGTTTTACTACATTGCATGTTATATTCTTATTACAACTGTCATTGCATGTCTTTTTGTATTATCCTGCAATCACTATCTGATTTAACTATGTGAGACCCTTAGTGACCAGGCTGGTTATATTGAGACTATCCATATAAAAACCATGCAACTATGCAGCTTTCCATCCTGACCACTTCTGGTCTCTCATTAACTACATTGATAATGCAGTTGAGACCTTGTCGCACATGTAATCCTGACACGCACGGCTGCCCTGTTTTTTGTGCTTGTGTACATTGTTTTTAAATCTCACTTTTTGCACTTTACTGTGTGTTCCTATGTCGCATTGTCCTAAAAATAAAAAATATTTTGTAATTTTTGCAAATCTTTTTGGCACATAGCCTTTATTTCTAAATATATTGATTATATGAACAGAGTCAGTTTGAGTATAATGTATAGAATCAGCCTGTTAGTGCCAGTATAGAACTGGCTTTAGGTTATATACAAAAATCCTTCAGATTGTTTCCCTTTAACTGTCATGTGCTCATAAATCAGGACAGAGGTGCTCTGAAGAAGGTACCGTGCTTAAAAATTAGAAACATAGAAAGCAGACTATGGGAAGCACACCATATATCATGTTTAATTAAACATAAACAGATTTTAGATAAAGATTATTTTTTAGCCCAAATACTGCATTTAAAGAGTACTTATCACCAATCTGGGGCTACCACTTATTTACAGAGAATGTGTAACCACAAAACGGAAATTGAACTATTCAGACCTTCATATAAGTGGACTTACTATAAGACTCTTACTAGTACTGTACTGTAGGTTTTTCTAACTGTGTTTAAGAAAAAAAACAGTTTTATTACACATGTAAATGTGGGGCGTCAGTGCACCCTTGGCATGGCCAAAGGCTTGGTGCCCCTTTCCACCCCCTCAATCACAATCCTTGTGCATTCCTTCATGGTGATTGGCAATGTTTGCTTCAGAGCAACTCCTGATCTAATTCCACAGGCCAGCACATACTGACTTCGGAGACCGAGCACAGCAGTTCCACACACACATAAACACGGTCAGGCCACCTTCACACATCCGTGCAAAAACTAACATTTTGCATGGTCCATGGTGAAGGTACGTGTGTGTGTGTGTGTGTGTGTGTGTGTGTGTGTGTGTGTGTGTGTGTGCGTGCGTTTTACGTGTGCTGTCCCTGTAACATGCGGATAGCACACGGACAGCATGAGCTGGTATACTTACCTGTCCCCAGTGCTGCTGTCTCCTGTGCTGCTGTTACTTCCAGGTCCACAGTCAGTGCAGTGAATATTCATGAGCAATAATGAGCAGGCCCTGAAGTAACATCATAGGCAGAGACAGCAGCACTGGAGACAGGTATGTATAAAAATTCTTCATTTTTACGTGACCTGTTTTTTCTTCAGTACATGTCGCACTGATGTCGTACGAATCACATCAGTGTGCGGTCTGGGTGACACCCGTGCTGTCGGCAGAAAATGGACATGTCACTATGTGGACCACACAGACATGAGTGTTCTCCATAGAGACATGCGGACTAGGTCAAAAGTCAAACATGTGTGCAGACCTATTGATTTTAATGGCTCTACGTGTGTCCGTGTCTCTGGTACGTGTGAAAACAGACGTCACACGTACCAGACACACTATGTGAAGGAGGCCTCAGTGTGTGCAGCTACAGAGTTCTCCTCTCCCTCTCTTGTGTATAGCAGCTATTCGCTGCACACAGGATCGTAAAGCAGCAATAGCCAATGCTGACCTAATGAGAGAAAGATGAGACCATGCACAATATCGGTGAATGCACACTCTCCTCTCATTCTCCTGTGTATAGTGTCCACATGTTGCTGCTTAATCCTGTGTGCAGCAAGCGGCTGCTATACCTATGACACACCCGCGCCGGGGCCGTGTGGTGACTTTGTACCGGGCAGCGGTTCTGCTCGTGGGGCGCCGCAGTGGTGTGGCCCGGCTCTGTGACCCCAGCAGTGTCGTATTAGTAAATATGAAGGGGATGATGACCGTTTTTATTCGTGACAACACCTGTGGTATGCAGAAAGTTAAGTGCCGCCGCTGTGGGATGTTTCTCCCCGGGGTAGATGATGACGCGGCTTACATGGTGTAGCTCTCCACAGGTAGAGCTGGGCCCCAGGGTGGATAGGGGTGGTAGTAGTCTATGATGGTGGGCGGGCGCAGACGAATAACGGAGCGACATAGGGCTGCAGTTTTAAGGTTTTTACTCACTGTAGCAGATTCCAGGGTAACATGACATGCCAGTGACTGCCTTTGGAGTGCTAGGGGTTTGCTGTGATGGGCTCCAGCTGATCCCTGGTATTTCGGAGGTAGAGTCCGGTGCACCTTTCTTAAGTGTAGCTTCCCTGGTCGTCTCTTCGCTTGTTTTGCCCTCCTGCTTTGCTCCCTCGCTCACTAAACCCTGTGCCAGTGCCCGTGAACCCTGTTGGGTGGCATGAAGCTCTATCCCTTGTTTTTTTTGGGTCACCTTCCAGTAAATTCATGTGCGGTTGTGGATGCGGTGCTTGAAGTCACCTCAGCCGCTGGTTTTGCTAGCGGAGCCCATAGGTTATACTCCCCTAGCCTAGGGACCAGTTCCTGTGTTGCGACCTAGTCCTTCCACCCGTAGATTATATGTGGAACAAGGCCACAGAAAATTAACTCCCGTGGTCTCTAGGACCCTTTCTGTCTGTACCCGGGCCGAGCTGCACCAGCTCCAGGCCTCAGGTTTTCGCTCCTCCACTGCTCCTCACTCTCCAACTTCACACTTCACACTGGTTTACCACTTGAACTATTGTGTTCCTACTCCTAAGACTCTATCCCCCCCAGCCTGGCTTCGGGTATAATCACGCCCTTGCCATGTCTGATCAGGTGTTTCTGAGCCTGGTTGTCGTGCTTCTGTGTGAACCAGTGTTGACCTCCTTCTTACCCAGGATGGAATACCACACCTCTGGATGAGGTGCAGTACCTCTATGGCGACTGAAGCCTCAGGGGTGCTACTCATAGGAGAGGGGTAAGAAGAAAACCCCACTCCTTTACACACTGACGCTGCATGCGTGCGCACACTCGGCTGTTCTAGTGTCAGTTTGGGGTTTAAAATTAAACAGCATTTGTAAGCACTGCCAATCACCACATCAGGAGGGACATATTATTGTAATTGAGGAAGCATGTAACAAAATGTACAGTTCTAGGATAATTTTTATAGTGGCTAAGTCTCCTATATGAAGGGCTTAATAGTTAATGACAGACTCCCCTTAATAAAACAATAGGGAGCCCCCAGACTTGAGTATTTTTCTAAATATAATCCAGTACTAAAACCTTGCAGATGTGGCTCTAATGCCCCCCAAACGTTTCTGACTTTAGAGCAAAGTCAGGTCCGAACTTCTGGGTTGAATGCAGCACTTGATCCTACAATCCTTTTGCGTCCGCTCTCACATTGAAAAAGTGAGAACAATCTCACGCTGCCCATGGTTTTATTTTTAAAAAAGGGCAATTTCAGATCGATAAGTACAATTTCTGCAAAAATAACTTTCCCTTGAAGGTGTCCATTTCCTTTTCAAAGGTTGGGTTGATCTGTCATTATTCCTATTGATCCTGATGGTCAGCATGCTTTTTGCTCCAATATAATGTACTTTATGACCCTTACTGTAGAATACATTTACTCATATATTGCATTATATAATGATCTGTGTTAATTTGCTGATCTGTGTTCGATTGGGCCCTTAATTTGTCACATCACAAAAGCCTTTGTTAGAGTTCAGTTCACATGATATCTGCAATTCTATTTATACATGAAATTTATTGTAGTGCTGAGACTGATAAATGGCGGACCCTCAGCCCTTATGGATGCTATTCATAAATAAATACTATGCTCCGTAACACCGTATAAGGCTATGTGCGCACGTTGCGTAAATACATGCAGTTATGCTGCGCTTTGTAGCGCAGCGTAACTGCATGCGTCCTGCGTCCCCTGCACAGTCTATGGAGATTGTGCAGGGGCCGTGCGCACGTGGCGTTTTAGAGCGCAGCGCTTCGGCTACTGCCGAAGCGCTGCGCAAAAAGAAGTGACATGTCACTTCTTCCGTGCGCTTTGCCGGCAGCTCCTGCTCTGTCTATGGCAGGAGCTGCAGGCAGAGCGCATGGAATCGGCTTCACTACGGACATTTCTGCAGCGATTTAAAGCGCACATGTGCTCTTCAGATCGCTGCAGAAATTTCTGCAGTGAACTGTACGCAACGTGCGCACATAGCCTAAGGGTAATAGTGGGTATGGGCACCACTAACTCCCCACTTATAGCACAAACTCAATAGCATAATAAGGCAAGAGAATGAGCGTTTTTAAAGTGCAAAAAGTGACAGATTTTATTAGAGACATGAAGTGGACATCTTAAAAGCACTTAAAACATCTCTGGACCGGACATTGGCAGTAACACATCCAAGAACCCAGTGTCAATGGGCTATTAAGTGCAAATCAATCTCAGTCAAGTAATCACATCATACTTAGATAGAGGCCCATGACACCAAGGATTAAACATGATACATACAGTATAGAGTATTGGTGCACAGCACCCGTATGAAGGAAACAATATCCATAGCCGGTCACAGCAGGAAACCCTAGGAAAACACCCTACGTACGTTTCGATATGTTTTTGTAGTAGCCAAAATCTTCATCAGGGGAAGATCCATGTAGCCCTCAGTAGGATCGTCAGCCCTTATGCATGCTATCCATGTAGCCATCAGTAGGACAGTCAGCCCTTATGGATGCTATCCATGTAGCCCTCAGTAGGACAGTCAACCCTTATGCATGCTATCCATGTAGCCCTCAGTAGGACAGTCAGCCCTTATGGATGCTATCCATGTAGCCCTCAGTAGGACAGTCAGCCCTTATGGATGCTATCCATGTAGCCCTCAGTAGGACAGTCAGCCCTTATGCATGCTATCCATGTAGCCCTCAGTAGGACAGTCAGCCCTTATGCATGCTATCCATGTAGCCATCAGTAGGACAGTCAGCCCTTATGGATGCTATCCATGTAGCCCTCAGTAGGACAGTCAGCCCTTATGCATGCTATCCATGTAGCCCTCAGTAGGACAGTCAGCCCTTATGCATGCTATCCATGTAGCCATCAGTAGGACAGTCAGCCCTTATGCATGCTATCCATGTAGCCATCAGTAGGACAGTCAGCCCTTATGCATGCTATCCATGTAGCCCTCAGTAGGACAGTCAGCCCTTATGGATGCTATCCATGTAGCCATCAGTAGGACAGTCAGCCCTTATGCATGCTATCCATGTAGCCATCAGTAGGACAGTCAGCCCTTATGCATGCTATCCATGTAGCCCTCAGTAGGACAGTCAGCCCTTATGCATGCTATCCATGTAGCCCTCAGTAGGACAGTCAGCCCTTATGCATGCTATCCATGTAGCCCTCAGTAGTCCGATATCTCCATCTCCTGAATTCCACAGTGTGAACAGTCTTTTCCTTATACTCATAAGATGATGTTTGAACATTACCTGTATAAGGCTCCGCTACATCCGCTTTATGAAATGTTATTTTGGTCTGTATCAGCAGGTATACCGCTCACTTGACTGAGCCCTTCAGAGTCAGAGGGACCCCATTGACTTATAATTGGGTCTATCAGATTTCCATTAGAATATCTGCAATTTTTTGAGAAAAAAAATAGCATAGCACTATTGTTTCCAGTAAAAGTGACAATCTGTGATGTTGCCTCCAATACAGATATGAACCTAGTGTAAAAAGTTTTATTTTTTTTCCTACTCGGCCTAAATCCCAGTCCCTCTCTGAGGCTCCGCATTCAGGCACATCCTACATGCACTGAATGTTAATGGGGCTATGTATGTTTAGTAAGTAATAGAAAATCTGCTAATGTCATTAGCGGCACAATAAGGTTTCCCATTCTTGTCATTTCCTTCCAGACAGTAGAGATGAATGGTAGCTGCATACAGGAATGTCCCTGTGCTGGGCTGTGTAGGGTTACCCTGTGTCTGCAGACAGCTTGTATCTCTCATGTTCTTCCTGTCTCCCCTGTACAGAGCGCGTATTACTCTGACCTCAGCCTGGCCAATGCTCCACTCACAGCCAAGTCACCGCAGCAGTCCACACTCAACGGAAATCGGGTCTGTTCCTTTCCTCTCTGGTTGACCTGTGCATAGTTATTGTATTTCCTATCTGAGCGGGAATATGCCAAATCATGTAATCTGCTACTAGATGAGTCCATTTTTCAGGTGTGATGCAATTTGCCATGTTGGAGGATCTATATATAACTTTTCTAGTTCATGGATTCAGTAACCTTTAAACCAGATTAATAAATTATTTAACCCTATAGTGCTTCTCCCTTCATCTGTCCTATAATTTAGCTATTACACATTCAGTAAATTCCACATTGTACTGTTGATGCTCTGCCCCTGGACTGACACTACTTATCCTATTTCAGCTGTCCTCTGCTGGTCTCCTGGCATCAGCATCTGGTGGTTGTCAAATGAGTGCTTTATTGTTTCTTCCCCTCCATCAAATAGTGAACACTGCAGACGATCAGCCGCCATTGATTGTAGCACTCATATAACGCCCAGATGCTTAGGTTAGGTCACCGTAGGGGGACGCACTGAGGAGTATAGAGGAGTAGCTCTGGTCTGAGAGTTCTCTGTTTTTCTCGTCACCCCCCACCCCCTCATTTTCTTAGAACCATTGACTGACTTATTGACCAATGATGTCTTTTTTCATAATTGGTCATTAAGCAAAGTATGATGTGGACTCAGGAGCTGAGCTTGCTTTTTTTAATGTTGTATTGATGTTTCGGGCATACCGACTCCCATTGCCATAGCACCCCCCTACACCCCAGACTTCCCTTAGGCTACTTTAACACATCCGGTTTTTGCTCTGCGGCACAATACGGCGCTCTGCAGAAAAGCCGCAACCGTTTTTTTTGCCGCCGGTTGCAGTTTTTTTTGCATAGACTTACATTAGTGCCGTATTGTGCCGCATGGGCTTGCGTTCGGTCCGTTTTTGACGCATGTGGCAGATTTAGCCGATGCCGCGGCCGGATGGAACGTTGCCTGCAACGTTTTTTGCTCCGCCAAAAAAAACCGCATCGCGCCGCATCCGGCCGCTGCGGTGCATTTTTCAATGCATGCCTATGGCCGCCGGATGCGGCGTGATGCGGAAAAAAACGCATCCGGCCGCCGCATGCGGTTTCTTCCACTGCGCATGCTCAGTAGCATGCTGCAACCGGAAAAAAACGGACTGGCCGCATGTAAAAACTTATGCAAAGGATGCGGTGTTTTCGACGCATCTGTTGCATAGGTTTCACAGCCGGCTTGAGCCGCACCGCTCAAACCGGATGTGTGAAAGTAGCTTAGGATGCATTTTTGAAAACTGATGTGGACTAGTTTGTGTATAGTTCACTCTCTTTTCCCCCTTCAAAAATTAAGTCATTGACAAAAATACACGTTTGGTATTGTTGTGTCCCAAAAACAAAGTCTGATGCCTGAAAATATCAAGTTGTTTAAGTAATATGTTAAACTTCAAAAAGAAAAAAAAGAAAATTGATTACCAGTATAACCATTTTTGGGGGGCTTGCTGCAACAAAAAAAAACCCAATAAAAAGCAAACAAAATTCCATACATACCCCAAAATTGTATGAACAAGACTTCATCTTAGGGTGGAAAAAACATGTGTTTATATAGCTCCTACGGAATGAAAATTATGAAGTCACAGGTTGCAGAAAATTATAATAATTAATTATTATTATTAATAATAATTAAAAAGTATAATTTGTCCCATAAAAAACAATCCCTCATATGGCTACATCGTTCCCCTCTCCCCCCCCACCCCACCCCAAAAAAAAAGACTCTTGGAACCATGGGAGAAAGAAGAAAAAGCACTAAAATGAAAAAACGTCCTTGGCCACTAAAGGGAGGACAGATGGAAGGGAGTGTGACTACAGAGGGCAGACTCCTTTATGAGGAGGTGCACAGAACCTACGGCTCAGGGCTCTTCTGGTGCTTTGTGTTCAGTATGTATCTCGCAGACTGAACACGAACAGGGTACATACAATATACCCACCTGACTGAGGTCTCCAGCATTATTTGAGCTTATGCGCTCCATTTAGAACCAATTAGTTGGCCTGTTAGGTGCCAGATGGATACAATATTCTTTAGATGTACCCTGTTTGCAGCCTACATTATAATTGCACATACCTGATAATATATGACTGATTGTATGGGACGTCTTCATCTAGTTGTGTATACTTTCAGGGAGCTTCGAGCATAAAAACCTGCTGTAATATGTATGATATAGCGTCATGCCTACATTTATATTGGAGCTCATCTTGTCAATCATTGATACAAAGACAAAGCATTTCTCTTCTGTTTGCTCACACTTTCATCCTCTTTTCCAGCCATCACTATTGAACTGCAACTCTCTACCTTCCAGATCACAGCGGGTGGGTCACTTCTCAGTCCTCCACTTGCCTTTACTTTTTTATTTGGTTACATTATCTCACATAACTGCCCTTTTTGTTTCTTTCTCCGGCTGTCCCCAGCTGACTGTCTGCTTTCTGTCTTCTTGCTGATAGGGATCTCTGTATGATGAGGGTGTCACCAGCAGTAGCCGGAGATCATCAAGTTCACGACCTGTGAGATTATTTTCCTAGTTGATGATGCTCTTCCTTTACAATAATCAGTATATGAGATACATATATATATATATATATATATATATATAGATAGATAGATAGATAGATAGATAGATAGATAGATATTATAAATATAATATACAGTGGAACTTTGGATTATGAGCATAATTGGATCTGGGAGTGTGCTCTTAAACCAAGTTGCTCTTATATCAAAGTGAATTTTCCCATAGGAAATAATTGAAATGCAGACAATTCGTTCCACAGCCCAAACATTTTTACTGTATTTATAAAAACCTATTACAGCAATACAATATAATGTACTGTATTCATATAAAATTATTACAGTACACGAATGCAAAATACTGTACAGTAAAAAACATATAAAGCAAATTAAACTGCATGTT
The DNA here is from genome assembly GCF_048569485.1 of Anomaloglossus baeobatrachus. Classification (NCBI taxonomy): domain Eukaryota; kingdom Metazoa; phylum Chordata; class Amphibia; order Anura; family Aromobatidae; genus Anomaloglossus; species Anomaloglossus baeobatrachus. The sequence continues at coordinate 96,763,676 of NC_134359.1, read as the reverse complement.
AGCTTACAATAGAATTGTTGGTGTGTGAGAAATACAGAACCAGTGCAGCACATTTCTTGTAATCCATAAGAAAGTACAGTATTATATCCACAAATGCAAATTTATAGACGTGCTATATAGTATATACTGTACTGTACAATGGTATACTGTGTACAGAAAGTTACCTCCAGAAAGGATGGAACCGGAAGTGTACACGGTATTTGCTCTTATTGCAAAGCATTGCTCTTAAACCAAGTTACACATTTTTACAAAGCTTTCCTTGTCTTGCAAAACGCTCTCAAACCAAGTTACTTTTAATCCAAGGTTCCACTGTGTATAATATGTATATAGACAAAGATAGATATATGTATGTATGTGTGTGTGTGTATATATATATATATATATTTATATTTAATAAAATGGTGAAGTTTTGGCGCACGTCTTACTTTAAAAGCTGTTCTATGTGAGTGGAAATAAAAAGGGGCTGTATGGTATAAACCTCACACTTCTAACCTGCTGTGATTAATCAAAATAAAAAGAAAATGTGATGTAAAACAGCAAATCCTGCAATGTAAAACCACGTAATTTCATTCATGTGTTTGATACAAGTTGCACATGTTCTGTGTGACAGCGGCCATCTGCAAATGGGACAATTTCAGAATTGATCAGAAGCTTCTCATCAGGTTTTAAATACTGTTTTAATGAACTGTAGGTATTCGTTTGTCTCCGAGCATTATGTGCATGCGCCATCGAAGATTAACGTAATCCTGCTGTTAAAAGAGGGACTAAAGGCCCCGTCACACTAAGCAACATCGCTAGCAACATCGCTGCTAACGAACAACTTTTGTGACGTTGCTAGCGATGTTGCTGTGTGTGACATCCAGCAACAACCTGGCCCCTGCTGTGAGGTCGTTGGTTGTTGCTGAATGTCCTGGGCCATTTTTTAGTTGTTGCTGTCCTGCTGTGAAGCACAGATCGCTGTGTGTGACAGCGAGACAGCAACAACTAAATGTGCAGTGAGCAGGGAGCTGGCTTCTGCAGAGGCTGGTAACCAATGTAAACATCGGGTAACCAAGAAGCCCTGTCCTTGGTTACCCGATATTTACCTTCGATACCAGCCTCTCTCACTGCCTGTGCTGCCGGCTCCTGCTCTGTGCACATGTAGCTAGCTGCAGGACACATCGGGTTAATTAACCTGATGTGTCCTGCAGCTAGGAGAGCAAGGAGCCAGCGCTAAGCAGTGTGCGCTGCTCCCTGCTCTGTGCACATGTAGCTGCAGCACACATCAGGTAATTAACCCGATGTGTGCTGTAAGTAGGAGAGCAGGGAGCCAGTGCTAAGCATTGTGCGCTGCTCCCTGCTCTCTGCACATTTAGCTGCAGCACACATCGCGTAATTAACCCGATGTGTGCTGTACTAGGAGAGCAGGGAGCCAGCGCTCAGTGTGCGCTGCTCCCTGCTCTCTGCACGTGTAGCTCCGTGCAGTGGTAACCAAGGTAAATATCTGGTTGGTTACCGATATTTACCTTAGTTACCAAGCGCAGCATCTTCCACGCGGCGCTGGGGGCTGGTCACTGGTTGCTGGTGAGCTCACCAGCAACTCGTGTAGCCACGCTCCAGCGATCCCTGCCAGGTCAGGTTGCTGGTGGGATCGCTGGAGCGTCGCAGTGTGACAGCTCACCAGCAACCTCCTAGCAACTTACCAGCGATCCCTATCGTTGTTGGGATCGCTGGTAAGTTGCTTAGTGTGACGGTACCTTAAGCCTATAGTCTTTTTAGTTTTACCAAAAATAATTTCAGAAAAATGTCCGCCCTCGTTATTACAATCTCAATGCAGAAATATTTTATGCGTATGAGAATCTAATTATTCACTTAGTACTTCCGGTATCCTCTGCTCACAGTGCTGCTGCCTCATGGTGTATTCCTGAGGAGATTTTGGGCCATTTGATTATTTGTAAGGCTGTTTTCACACTACGTTTTTTTAACATGCGTCATGAACGTTTTTTTGCTGTAAAAGCGGATCCTGTTTTTACAAAGAAAAACGCATGCAAACGCAAGTGTTATTTTACAGGATCCTGTCACTTGAAGTTTATGGGCGGGCATTGGGAGTCATGTGATCGGGAGTGAGGGGAACTGAACGTGACAGACTGGGAGCCGGCATCTGACAGCTGCGGAGGCTCGCAACCAAGGTAAACATCGGGTAACTTGCTTGGATACCCGATATTTACCTTGGTTACAAGCGTCTGCAGCTGCTAGGAGCCGGGCTCCCTGCACACTTAACCAAGGTAAACATCGGGTAACTTGCTTGGATACCCGATATTTACCTTGGTTACGAGCGTCTGCAGCTGCTAGGAGCCGGGCTCCCTGCACACGTAACCAAGGTAAACATCGGGTATCCAAGCAAGTTACCCGATGTTTACCTTGGTTACGAGCCTCCGCAGCTCTCGGGAGGGGGAGTGAGGGAGGGGGAGAGAGAGACTGATCACACCAGGCTGGTTTCTGGGCATGCTCAGTAGAGCAAGCAGGATCCTGTCTATCAGCATGCCAGCGTTCACCTGCATTTGCATGCAGTATAGTCAGGATCCAGCAATTTGCAGTATTTGGCCGCAGCTCAAAAACGCTACAAGTAGCGTTTTTGAAAAAAGTTAAAAAACTGCAAGTTGCTGGATCCTCACTATAACGCACGCAAAGGCATGTGAACGCATGTTGACGCGAGTCCATTGCAAATGCATTGAAATGAAAACGCATTTGCACTGGATCCGTTTTTGCGTTAAAAAAACGTCCAGGACGCATGTTAAAAAAACGTAGTGTGAAAGCAGCCTTAGGAGGCGCTTAGCAGATCTGTGAGTAGAGAACAGGCTGATTGGCCGTCTCCATACCTTGTACTGTGTGACGGGTCCCCACCTTGTGCCTTCCACAGATTCTCACTCATCCTTTCGTGGAGCTCCATATTCCTATTCACTAGTCTATATTTTATCATTCTCCTATTGCTGTTTCTTTTTCACTGTCACGCTAATGTTCTTTTCTTTACCTTTCTCTGCTTCATGACTATGGAAGCCCTCTGAGTACAGTTGTTACCTGGGCTCTGGGTCTCGTGCCTCTTCTCGTGCCAGCTCTGCCCGTGCCAGCCCGGTGGTGAGGACTGCTCTTACTCTCTCCTTTGTCTTTCTTTAATGCTTTTTTCTACAAAAGTTTGTACTACATTCTGTTTACCTTAAAGGGAATATGTCAACAGGTTTTTGCTATGTCATTTGACAACACCATGATGTAGGGACAGAGACTCTGATTCCAGCAATGTATTAGTTTACTGGATAGGGGTCATGATACAATCAGTTTTCTCTGCTGCAGAGCTCAGTTATTGAGCTGTGTATAACCCATTCACAGCATTGATTGTCAGCTTTTTTTTTTTTTGTACAAAGTATAGTTTAAGTACAGTGTGTTACAGAGCTGCAAATCAATGCTGGGGGCAGGGTTGCACTAGGAGAAACAAGGGCGGCTTGTGCTGTAATGATAATCTCCTGCTGATAAAACACTATTGAAAAGGCACAACACAGCTTAAGGCTATGTGCCCACAGGACTCTGTACCCGCGGATTTTGCCGTGGAAAACCTGCGGATTTATCTGGATTTTCTAGATAAGTCCGCAGGTTTTAGCGAGTACAGACAGTTCCCATGTTATCCTATGGGACATGGGAAGTGTCTGTGTCCATGCTGCGGCATGTGCGGCTGCGGAATATGCTGCAGATGTCCCGCAGCCGCACGTAACTGCATGTCAATTATTCCTGCGGAATTACCTGCGGAAATCCCGGCACTCTACTATGAAGATAATGACCAGGACTTCCGCAGGTAAATCGCATGAATGTCCGCAGATTTACCGCAGCTATTTCGCTGGAATCCCACATCTATGTACAGCTGCGGATTCCAGGGAGCTGCTGCGGACATACCTGTGGATATATCCTCAGGTGCGAGCTCCCATGGGTACATAGCCTAATACGTGACATATTGCTGGAATCAGGGTCTCTGCTCCTACATTATGTTCCTCTCAGATTACATAGCAAAACCTTCTGACAAAACCTCCCTAAAGGAAAAATGTGACGTAAAAAATGCTATTAACCTGCAGTTATGGGGTTAATCTGCAGGTAATAGCATTTTAAACCTGTCCGGTACCTGCACATTAAACCCCACCGCTGGGAGGAAAAGAACTTTAATCATCTCACCACTGTGTTCAGGCACCGGCTTGGGTTCAGTCACCTCTCTGTGTATGAAAAACAGCGACTGTAACGGCGCCCCCCACACTGACTGAGAGCCGCTGTGTATTAGAGGAAGCTGTCAGTCCATGCAGGGGATGGTTACAGCTGCCGTTCTCCATACACAGAGTGGTAACTGAACCCTTGCCAACACTGCCCTGTGACTGAAACCGGAACGCTGCCAGGAGTATCAAAGTTCTTTTCCTCCTGGCAGTGGGGTTTAGTGTGCAGGCACCATACAGGCTTAGAATGCTATTAAAGGCAACCTGTCACCAGATTTGGGGCCTATAAGCTGCGGCCACCACCATCAGTGGGCTTTTATATACAGCAGTCTAACATGCTGTATATAAGAGCCCAGGCCGCTGTGTAGATCGTAAAAATCACTTTATAATAGTTACCTTAACGGTCGCTATGGTGGAGTTGGGCCGTATGGACGTCTCCGTTCTCCGGTACCTCCTCTTTTGGCCATCTTCGTCCTCTATCTGAAGCCTGAGTGCATGACGCGGCTACGTCATACACACTCGCTGGTCCTGCGCAGGCGTTCTACAATACTTTGATCTGCCCTGCTCAGGACCTGAATGCCGGCAAGTGTGGATGACGTAGGATGCGTCATGCACCCCAGCTTCAGAAAAAGGACAACAAAGATGGCCGAAAGAGGAGGCGCTGGAGAACAGAGACGCCCAAATAACCCAACTCCAACCCTAACTGCATCAACCTTTTAGGTTAGTATTATAAAGTGTTTATGTTATACCCCCGGCCTGGGCTCTTATATACGGCATGTTAGAATGCTGCATATAAGATCCCACTGGTGGTGGCCGCAGCTTATAGGCCCCAAATCTGGTGACAGGTTCCCTTTTAACCTATAGATTAACCCCATATCTGCAGGTTAATAGTATTTTTCCTTGTGACCGGCTCCCTTTAATTTCAACAATGGCACAGTTTTGCTAAACTTGTATACTCCATTATGTTATGTCATATTGAACTTTATTTTTTGCATTCTGTGTTTTATAATTGTAGAGATCTGTGAATAATTCTAGTTTATAAAAAAAGAAAAACAAACAAAAACCTAAATGTGACATGCATGAGCTGAACCATAAAGGTCCTGGGCTATCCACGATGCTAGTTGTGTCTGTCTCTTGCTGGGTGCGCTTGCATCTCTGAGTGTTACTGCTTTCAGTATAACAGTACCTCACACATTTACTCTGTGATCAGTCTTCAGAACCCACAGGACCTCCGTTATTTTGTCGTGGGTCCTCCAGTGCCCACTCAGTCATCTGGAGGATGTGTGTGTTCCTTCAGTAGGCAGAGTGAGTGTGCGGGCACGACGTGCATTGTGCGCCAGCGGATTGTTCATCTGTATAAGATTTCTAACACTTCCATCATTTGTGTGAAGTACCCAGCCGCTAATGGCAAATGGAAATTCAGAACCTGCTCCACGTTTCACAGTACATGTTACTGCTAAACTAATGGACCCCGGATTGACCACTTGCTGTCCAGAGTTTAATTTTTTTTTCTTTTTTTCAACATTACAGGTTGAAGAAAGGTCCGACAAAGACTTTGTAGAAAAGGTATTGCATTTTTTGCTCTGATTACATGAATCTACCATAAAATAAGAGTTAGATAGGGGTTAAGGCTTGTCTTAAAGGGAATCTGTCACCAGGTTTTTGCTCCCCGATCTGAGAGCAGCATAATATAGGGACAGAGACACTGATTCCAGCGATGTCACTTACTGAGCTGTTTGCTGTCATTTTGATAAAATCAATGTTTTCTCTGCTGCAAATCTAGCAGTTATACAGAGCTCATGGAATATGCTGGACTACCTCGCAGCACGCCAAGTAGTCCTGTAATAAGCTACTGCTGATTAATCAGTCATTTTATCAACACTACACTAAGCAGCTCAGTAAGTGACACCTTGCTGGAATCAGGGTCTCTGTCTCTACATTATTCTGCTCTCAGATTAGGTGGCAAAAACCTGGTGACCGTTTCCCTTTAACCAGGGAGCATGGCTTTTAATAATGAACAAAAGCTCAGAACTTCTGATAAGTATATTATAATAAGTTGGCTAAATTTCTTTTCTTCTAAATATTTGTCAGAACAGTACAAAAAATGTCCTACCCCATTTAGGCCTTTTTTTTTTTTAATAATAATAATTAGTGATGGGCGAATAGTAACTATTCGGGTTCGGTTAATGCTTACCGAATACCGAGTACTATTCCAGTACAGAAAGAAAAATGCTCGGGTTCCCTATTGACTTGCATTAGGTTCGTTAATCGTGACGAATACCGGAACAGTACTCTGGGATTCGGTACTAATAATCCGAACCTGAATAGTTACTATTCGCCCATCACTAATTTGTAATCTAATATTTTGTGAGAGCTTTGAAATTATTACATTTACCAATTTCTTACCTTCTGTTCCAGAGCGGCCGACCAGTCTCCGGTTTATCTGCGGCAACTCTTGCCTCATTGGGTGGGACGTCCTCTCGTAGGGGAAGCGGAGACACCTCCATATCTGTTGATACAGAGGCATCAATTCGAGAAATAAAGGTGAGTGTGCAAACACAACAGATTTAACAATCTATTCAATATGTCTACCATTGGGTTGTACAGTTGAGATTTGATACTGCGCTATGTTCAGTATTTCCTGTAGAAGGATTGTTCCAAACTACATGTAAGGCTGGGGTCACACGGGGATTAGTGCGAGTGCTCGCATGACACTCTGCACATGCTCGCAGCACAGTGGGAGCCAGTGTCATGCGACTGTGGTCTGATACTGCAATCAGACCACAGCTGCGGAGGGGAGGGAGGGATTTATCTCCCTATCTCCATTGCCGGCTGATGTGAGAATCGCATTGCACTCTGCTGTAATGCGAGTGCAGTGCGAAGTTTCGATCGCCCTTATAGACTTGAATGGGTGTTAGTGAAACAGGATCGCATTTCACCTGCAGAATGCTGCGATTTGTCTTCTCGGTCCGATTAGGGCTGAGAAAAAAAATCGCTCATGGGAGCGGCCCCATAGAGTAATATTGGTCTGAGTGGAATGCGGTTTTTTGTTTTTTTTATCGCCTTGTACTCGCTCAGTATTACTCGCCATTTGTGCTAGGCCTAATAGCAATATTTGCTGTTGTAGAGCGAAATAAACTTTCGTTCCGTACCCATTTGTCTAGAACCTGTTTGTGCTTGTTCTTTCTTCCTGTCTCATTCAACTATTTTTCTTTTTAAAATCTCAAGTTACCCAAAAACTTGTCTCTGAAAACCCAAGACACCTGCTTTGTTTAGGACACATATTTAGTTACTTGCTTTGTTCCAAGTTTGCTTATTTGGTTGAATTGTTGCATTAGACGTAGTAATGGTAGCTGAGCCTGTACGACAGACAAAAGTGCAGTTTTTGAAGGAGTGTGAACACAAACTATTAAGCAAATATTGAAGGAGGAGTGTAAATACAGCGCCCAGCCTTCTATATGCAAACCAAGAAATAATGAACTGCAACCGCTGCACTGAACTTTGCTGCCCATTTTTGATGCGGTTCCAACATGCGACTTATCTCTTTCCTTGCTGATTTGAAGCACTTTTAAATCTGCATCGTATCAGATTTCACTTTGTATTGTTTTTCACCCATTCAAATGAATGGGAAAGAAAACACATAAAAACCCACGCAAAAAACACAAGCATATTTTACCTGCCAAGAGAAGCTTTTGGATTATAAGATACACTTTTCCTCCCACAAATTTGGGAGGAAAATGTGGGGTGCATCTTATAATCTGAATGTTGCTTACTGGGAATGGTGAAGAGGGGTTGCAGGAGCAATGCCGCGGGTGGTATGCTGTGCTAGGGCCGCCGACCGAGGGCACTTTGCTGTGTTGTGCCTACGGGCACTATCCTGAAAATATTGGTGGTGCAGAATTCAAAATAATGGTGCCCAGAGTCAGCACGTGCACAGGTGGAGCTCTCGGCTGAAGATCCCATTTGGGCACGTGACACCTCCGGGCTCCATTTTCCTTAAGTCTGCTGCTGGGAGAGCAATGTGCCGGAGGCAGTGCGTGCGCAGATGAGATCTTGAGCTGAAATCTGTGCACGCGCCCGTAGCCACAGCACAGTTCCCTCAGCCCGCTGCTTCGGCACAGCGCCCGATGCGTCTGCACAGCGCCCGCTGCTCCGGCACAGCCCACGCAGTATCGCCCTATTCCATCACTGTCCCTGCCTCCTGTGATCACACTCCACAACAACTGCCACCCGCTCCCAGTAAGACACCACTGGATTGTAAGACTGACCCAATTTTTTTTTTTAATAATCTTTTTTTCCTCTGAATTTGGAGTGCATCTTATAATCTGTTGTGTCTTATAAACCTAAAAATACGGTACTTAGTTTGTCCACTACTTTAACGTTGATTGTGTTTCCTCTATATAGGTTATTAATGTCCGATCGGCCAGGGTCCGATAACCGGCACCCCCGCCAATCAGCTGTTCTCTATGCCGGTGGTGGCAGCAGGCAGCCAGAAATGCTCAGTTCCGGAGCTGCTCAGTCTTGTGATGCTGGGCACAGCCCGGTACTGCACATCTGCCACCTATTCAAATAACTAGAAGGTGGATGTGCAGTATCCGGCTACAGCCACTATCAAAAGACAGAGCGGCTCCAGAGCTGAACATTTCCGCTCGCCTGCTGCAAACACCGTTAAAGGCTGGTCAGCGGGGGTGCAGGGTGTTGGACCCCGGCCGATCAGACATTGATGTCCTATTCTAATGTAAAAATAGTGGACAACCTCTTTTAACAGACTCCTAATTACAAAATAAAATATTTTGTACCTTCATCATTTTTAATGGCTGATATTCCCTTTTTAACCCCATAGCGACGGCCTAACGTCTCAAGACGTCAGAAAAACAGGGTACTTACTCTGTTCCGACGCTTTGAGACGTCAGGCCGGAAAAAGCTTTTAGCGCCCCCCAGTGACGGAAAATATCGGGGGACCCTCTGAGACCCTCAAGATTATGAATCGGGGTGTTTTTTTTGGACCCCGATAATGTGATCGCCGGTATACACCGTATACCGCCGGTCACATTAAAAAAAAAAAAAAATGGCACATAATACTGATTTCTTTCTCATCTGACATGATCAAACTTGTCAGATGACAAAGAAATATAAGCCCCTAGTGCCCCCAAAGCCCACGGTACCGGAGAAATCAACCCCCACCGGACATCCAAAATGGCACCGACGCGCGCCGAAAACTGCCGCCGCCGTCGGCTCTGCATTCATTTCCCTCTGATCTGAAATGATGCAACATTTCAGATCGGAGGGAAATGTCCTCCCCCTAAGCCCTCCTCCGGGACACCGGAGATCTCTGGTCCCCCGGAGCCCCATCCGGTTCTCCAGAGCCCTCCCTCCGGAGCATTTAGGATGACGCCGCCGCCGGCTCTGCATTCATTTCCCTCTGATCTGAAATGATGAAACATTTCAGATCGGAGGGAAATGTCCTCCCCCTGACCCCTCCTCCGGTAAACCGGAGATCTCTGGTCCCCCGGAGCCCCATCCGGTTCTCAAGAGCCCGCCCCCCCCCTCTCCTCCGGAGCATGCAAGATGGCGGCACGCACAGTAGCGCGCGGCCGCATTTATCCTCCTCTCATTTCTGTCGCATGTGAAACGTCACATGCGACAGAAAAGTCGTCCCCACGTCCTGCCAGGTCACCCCCCTGTCAGCCCCAGCCCCCGGTCTTCCCCGGTACCTGGCTGCCGCTCCGTCCCCGCGATCACTCCGCCTCCCTCTGAAAAGCGGGAGGCGCATGCGCAGACAGCAGCTGTCAGCTGGCTCCTTGCAAGCAGGGACGCTGAGCTCACTACCGCAACTGCTGTACTGTGGACCGGGGGAGTGTGAGTGCAGTAATCTGCAGCCACACTCCTCACATGGAGGGTCTGCTGTTCCAGAAAATGGGGGATACGTTCTCTCAGCGTGCCCCTCATATTGTGGAATGAGGTTACTGCAGGTCACTCTGCCCTAGGTTGGACCGGGGCAGTGTGAGTGCAGTATTCTCAGATTACTGCACCCACACTGCTCACAGGAAGAGCTTGCTCTTCCAGAAAATGGGGGATACGTTCCCTGAGCGTGCCCCCCATATTCTTGAAGGTCCAGAAACTCCAAAAAGGATTACGGCGGACCGGAATCTTTTTTATTTTCAATAAATTGGTGAAAGAGGGAAAGTTTTGGGGAGTGTTTTTTCAAATACATTTTTTTTGTCGTCTTTATTTTTTTTCTATTACTGACTGGGTTAGTGATGTCGGGTATCTGTTTAGATGCTGTGACATCTCTAACCTCTGGGCTTGCTGCCAGGTGACATTACACATCTAGCATCAACCCCATTTATTACCCCGTTTGCCACCACTCCAGGGCAACGGGATGAGCTGGGGCGAAGCGCCAGAATTGGCGCATCTAATGGATGCGCCAATTCTGGGGCAGCTGCGGCCTGCTATTATTAGGTTGGGAAAGGCCAAATAACTATGGCCCTTCCCACCCTGATAATACCAGGCCACAGCTGTCTGCTTTACCTTGGCTGGTAATCCAATTTGAGGGGGATCCCACTTTTTTTTTTTTTTAATTATTTATAAATAATTATAAAAAAACAGCTTGGGGTGACCTCCAAATTGGATCACCAGCCAAGGTGAAGCTGCCAGCTGTGGTCTATAGGCTGCAACCGTCTGCTTTACCCCAGCTGGCTATCAAAAATAGGGGGGACCCCACGTCATTTTTTAACAAGATCGGAGGGAAATGTCCTCCCCCTAAGCCCTCCTCTGGGACACCGGAGATCTCTGGTCCCCCGGAGCCCCATCCGGTTCTCCAGAGCCCTCCCTCCGGAGCATTTAGGATGACGCCGCCGCCGGCTCTGCATAGTTTCCAAAATGGCATCACTTGTGAGGGGTTTCTTCTGTTTAGGTACCTTAGCGGACCTGTAAATGCAACATGGTGCCCGCAATCTATTTCAGCCAAATTTGCTTTCCAAAATTCAAATATTGCTCCTTCTGTTCCGAGCCCTCCCATTTGTCCAAACAGAGGTTTTTGACCACATGTGGGGTATCGGCGCGTTCATAAGAAAGTGGGTAACAAGTTTTGGGGTCCATTTTGTTGTGTTATTTCTTTTAAAAGTGAATAAATTTGGGTTAGAGCAGCATTTTTAGGTAACATTTAATTTTTGCTTTTTTTCATTCCACATTGCTTTTGTTTATGTGAAGCACCTGAAGAGTTAAAAAACTTCTTGAATGTGATTTTGAGTACTTTGGGGGTGCAGTTTTTAGAATGGTGTCACTTTTGGTTCTTTTCTGTCACCTAGGCCTATCAAAGTCACTTCAAATATGATGTGGTCCCTAAAAAAATGGTTTTGTAAATTTTGATGTAAAAATGAGAAATCGCTGATAAACTTTGAACCCCTCTAACTTCCTAACAAAAAAAATGTTGGTTCCAAAATCGCGCTGTTGTAAAGTAGACAAGTGGGAAATGTTATTTATTAACTATTTTGTGTGACATAACTCTCTGGTTTAACGGTATAAAAATTCAAAAGTTGAAAATTGCTAAATTTTCAAAATTTTTGCCAAAATTAAATTGTTTTCATAAATAAACAAACAAAATATTGTCCTAAATTTGGTACTAACATGAAGTAAATATGTGACGAAAAAACAATCTCAGAATCACTGGGATCGGTTGAAGCTCCAGAGTTATAAACTCATGAAGTGACACTGGTCAGAATTGCAAAATTTGGTCTGGTCATTAAGGTGAAAATTAGCTCCGTCACTAAGGGGTTAAATGGGAATGATTTGTTGTTGTTTTTGCTGCTTTTTTCAGCCATATACTTTATCATCATAATTTCTTGCTAATTATATTTAGTGTAGGTCTGTAGTTTTGTATAAAACTGTAAATGGATTATATTCTTCAGAAATAATATCCCTTTCTCGCTGAAGTCTTTGTAACCACAGCGTGTTTTGTAGGTTAGGAGTATTTGGGTTAGGAATATTTGAGCGTTCTCCTTTTCTCCTGATGTCGCTCAGGATTAGGCAGTGCCTGGACGATGTGGGTCCTCTGTACGGGCTGAGCCCTGTCCCAGCTGTGCACAGCGGTCTTGCCCCCAATCTGCTAATCTTTCTGCCACTGGTTGAGTATCCATATGACGTTGTGTCTAATCCCCTGCAGGAATGCTACATCATACAAGACGTGTGCTTTCTTCTATTTTTTTGTTTCATGCTTTTGTTTTCTCTGCTGCTTTATTCCTATGCATTCTGTGTCCCTCTGTCAGGAGATCAGTGAGTTAAAGGAGCAGATTGAGGATGTAGAAGGCAAATACATGCAAGGGCTGAAGGAGATGAAGGTACTGCGGTGTGTGACACTAATCTCTGCCAGGGCATAGCCGACATATGGTGTGCTGCCACGCAGAATCATTAAACCTTCATCTGATATTGCTGGACTACTAATTTTGTTTTCACTAATAAACAATTTTTTTTATTCTTGATGTTAAATATTTGCTGCTATTTGTATTAATATTTCTATTATATTTCAGGACTCCTTAGCAGAAGTGGAGGAGAAGTACAAACGGTCTATGGTGACAAACGCCCAGCTAGACAATGAGAAAACGTCTTTGCAATATCAAGTGGACACGCTGCGGGAGGTCCTGCTGGAGATGGAGGAAGAAGTGGCCGAATCTAGGCGTCAGTATGAAGAGAAGCAGAAAGTGAGTTATGCAGCCTTATTTAGCATCTCTGGACAGAAAACCCCTGTAATATGGGAGCGGCGGTGACACGGACCAGCAGATCGGGCAACCAAGACAAGTAGCAAACAGGCTGATGGTCCAGCCAGAGATACTAGATGGGCAAGGAAGGGGGCACAGGACCACATGCGGTTAGGCGGTCTTAAAAAAAATAACCAAGTTTGATTTAAAACCAATATTATTATTTATTTCACCTTTATTTTTCTTCACCTTCTTCCAAGAAATGTATTTATTTACCTGTTGACAAAGCTGTACAAGCCAGCTCCCCCCTTTTTTTTTTCTTGCAAATTTTGTTGTAGTTTTGAAGTACACCATTTATTTTACTATATAATGCGCAAAAAAGGGAATTGTTAAAAAAAAAAATACCACAGCAATTCTGCCACTGTTGTTTGTTGGTTTTATGTTTACGATGCTTGCATGGCCGTGAAAAAGACCTGGTATCTTTCTTTTGTGCATTAGTTTGATAACAGTGACACCAAATATAATTTTATTTTTTATATAAAAAAATAGGTAAAAAGGCTTCAGTCACCATATTCTTAGGCTAGTTTCACACTTGTGATGGATGCAACGGATGTGTTGCATATAGTGGCACAACAGATCGTACAAAACAACGGAATCTGCTTTTTTTTTTTCTTTACAGTTTTACCGGCGGCAGACTATTGTGAACGATCAGCTGATCACCTGGCTGCCAGGTGATCAGCTGATAGCTCACAGCAGCTGGCCGCCGGGTGACCAGCTGAACATTCGGCCACCGAGAATGTGTGCGGGGGACGGAGTGCGGGGTGGGTGGAGCCGAGCGGGGCAATGACGCTGAGGACATCAGTGCTGGGGACTGCATGGCTGGAGACAGGTGTGTGTGTCTGTGTGTACATGCGGAGTGGAGTGCGGGAGGTGGCGTAGCCAAGCGGGGAAGTGTCGGCCTCCCTGCACACATAGCCAAGGTAAATATCGGATAACTAAGCAAAGCGCTTTGCTTGTTACCCGATATTTACCTTGGTTACCAGCGTACACCGCTTAGCGCTGGCTCCTTGCACATGTAGCCAGGGTAAATATCAAGTAACTTAGCAAAGCGCTTTGCTTAGTAACCCGATGTGTACCCTGGTTACGTGTGCAGGGAGCCAGAGAGAGCATGCACAGTGAAGGATTCCGCTGGTCAAAAAAACGTTACATGCTGCATTCCTTCCGCCCAGCGGAAGCAACGCAGCGTCGGCCAGCGGAAGCAACGCAGGTCCATCAGTCGCAATCTGTCGTCCATACAAGTCTATGGGAAGCAGCGCAATCCGTTAACGGATTCCACTGTTTTCCAAAACGGCGGATTGCGACTGAAGGAAAGAAACGCAAGTGTGACAGTATCCTTAGAGCTATAGGGTTTTTTTGTTATTTATTTTTATGGGTTTTTTTTTTTGTTTGTTTTTTTTTTGTTTTTCGTTGCTAAAGTTGTATGAGGGTTTGTTGTTTGCAGGACAAGCTTTAGTTTTATTGGTAGCACTTTGGATGGAGGATGTGACCAAAAAGCAGCAAATCTACAATTTTGATCCCTTTTTGTGTAAATATTAGGATCCTATTTTTTTTTTTTCTTTTTGTTTGGACAATTGTAAATACAGGGATGCCAAATTATGTCATTTGTTAGATTTCACTAGCTTTGTTTTGGTATTTGGGGTTTTGGTACTTTATTTATTTTTGCCCATTTTTTTTAATAATATATATATATTATTTATATATATATATATATATATATATATATATATATATATATATATATATATATATATATATATATATATATATATATATATATATATATATATATATATATATATATATATATAAAAATACCAGTACAGTTGCATAAGTGATCAAGAAATCCCCAAGAGGACTTGAAGAAGAAGAATAAAATGTGTGTCTCTCTCTCTATCTAGATAGATAGATAGATAGATATGCGTGCGTGTGTGTATATGTATACATATATATGTATATATATACATGTGTGTATATATATATATATATATATATATATATATATATATATATATATATATATATATATATATATATAAATTTATATATTATAATTTATTTCATTTTTTTAAGTTCCCTTAGGGATTTCTTGATCACTTATGCAAATGCAGTGGTATTCTGTTCTCCTGTTAAGTCTAATCTGTGAGCTGGGGATCTACTCCATCCCCCATACTCTGGACCTGTCTATCCCAACACATCACAGACAAAATCCTAAAGATGTTCTATGTGGGGCAGATGAGCCGGAAGCTGAGGATCACAATACTTGAGCAATGACTGATTGCATCACACACCATTGTATATAACCACATGCAGATTTCGTTAGAATTTCCTAATGCCATTAGTCATTATTTTCGAGTTCTCTCCTTCATTTCTGTTTCCCCATCACAGATTCTTGAATTATATTGTGCACAAATGGTAGAATGTGTTCCTTGTAGTAGCTCTGCAGAGGTTACGTGTTATTATGAGGATAATGGTGCACATTTTTGGGCTTATGTGTGTTTAATGGCACTGTAATTTTTCTTTTCAGGAGTGTGAGCGTCAGAAACACGAGCAGGGTGTCCTCCGTTTTCAACTCGCAGAGATGAAAGAGGCTTTGGAGCAGAGAGAGGCTCTGATGACGGTGAGGAAGGAAGATCTGAACTTATTGGTTACAACAACACAGGATTTATTTGTCTTTTGAGAAAAAATTGTAATGTAGAGTTACAGAATAAGATGGCTGTCAGTGATTGCCAGCCGAAAATGGTAAACCGCCCTACATGCATCAAGTGTGTTAGCCTCTTTGCCTCTTTGCTCTGTTGCTGATCTGGTTTTTCTGTCTTGCCATTCCTTCCTTTTTGCTTTTTTTTGAACTTTCTTTTTTCTTTCTTTCTCGCTGCTTTCCTTCGCCAACCATTAGGAAATTCGCCAACTGCAACAGAAACAAGAAATCGGTGACCGTGAGATCTGTGACCTCAAAGAAACCATAGAGTGGAAGGATAAAAAAATAGGGGTATGAGCCTTTTGTTAAGGGTGCCTGTGAGCTTTCACGAGCCGAGCAGCCGCCACAAGAATAGGGAATTTACTGGAAGGTGAAGGCGTTTGCAAAATGAGCAAGAATCTAGACTGCGTGTGAACACCACACTGGCATAGTATGGCGCCATGCAAAGAGATGTATATTTTATGCCAAAAACTGGATGTGACACATTTTTATGTGGGGGGGACATTTTTTTTTTTATATATATATAAAAACTGAGCATTCCAATATCTACGCTGCAATGCCCTGCACATAAAGAGACATGGCTATATAATATTTGGCCGAGCATTTGTGTGTAAGCGGAAGTCGGGGAGAGATCGGCCAAGATTTATCTCATGTATATGGCCAGTTTGGATAGCTTGTGGTGAATCGCTATTTCTTCCAACTTCTTCATGCACAAGGACACTCATTTACGTGTTCCCTATGGGGAGAGCAGAGTAATCTGTGGCCAGGCAGATCTAGCAGTGGTTTATCCAGCGTGGGAACAAATGGATCGGGCATGTGAATTAAAACGGCACAACCCTTCCCTCCCTAATATCATCTGACAGACAATTGGGGAGTGTGGGGCCTCAGACACATCATAGGGGGCGGATTCGGCTAAAACCGCCATGTTGGCTTTGATGTGTATGTGCGCCTTAAGATTTCAATTAACAAGATTAATTTAAAGCCCAGGTGTGCATAATATTATTAAATATGTGATACTTTTATCTCTAAACCCTGCATACTAAAACTGTTTCCATGCAATTTTTCCACTAATGTGCGTTTTACCTTTTTTAATATCATCCTGCGTTTTTTCTTTCTTTCTTAACCCTGGAAGTGCAGGCGCTGGAGAGACAAAAAGAGTTTTTTGATCCAGTTCGGACTGAACGTGATGCCCTTCGGGACGAGGTGACCCAACTAAAGGATGCATTAAAGGTACAATGGATGCACTTTTACCCTGTTTTATTGTGTGTAGCATTGTGAAGTCAATCCATAAGGTATAATTAGCACCATCTGTATTGGAGGGCTGTAAGAAGGTCTGCTGTCAGGGGGAGTCTATTGATGTCGGACATCTGCCTTTCAGTCTATTGCAGTAGCACGCAGCTCCAATATTGTGGTGGTTGGAGGTTTTAGTAGAATATTAATATTGCCACCAGAAGATGCAATGTAAAGAATGGACAGACTTGTAGCTTAGCGGACTATACAACATATGAAGCATCTTGGGCTGTGTTCACACGTTGTTTTTTTTTCAATAGGCAAAATCTACTCTCTTGGCTGTAAAAAAAACTCCCTACAAAAAGCATTTTTTGCTGCGCTATTTTGGTTCAGATTATTTGTGTCATTTGTCTACAACACGTTTAAGAAAGCTAGTTTTATTCACGAAAAACTCAGCAAAAATACATGATTGTGTTTTTTTGCAGCGTTTTTCCACTTCCTCGTTTCTTTCTATGGGTGAAAAAAGCTGAAAGAGTTGACATACTGCAGTTTTCAAAAACGCAACCGTTTGCCAATTCATTCAGGAAAAAAAAAAGCAATTGTGTGCATGAGATTTCTGGAGTATCATAGCTTTTGCTGGTACTGGTAGAGTACATGCCTACAATGAGTTTGACTTACTTTTTTGATGCTGCGTATTTTTGCTGTGTCAACAATGCTGCGTTCTACAGTACAAGCACAGTGGATGGGATTAATAAAAATCTCCTGCCCACTGTGCTTCTTTTTTACGCTGTGTAAATTCACCTGCAGAACATTTTTCAATCTGCAGCACGTCAATTTCTCTTGCGGGTACGCGGAGCTTTCTGTGCGGAATTTCCCCAAAGAATTCTATTCGATGTAGAAATTCCACAGGTAGAAAACGCCTATACGTTCTTAGTGCGTTTCCACAGGGGAAATGGATCAAAGACGCATGTAATCCACACATAAGAATGTCAATACCAACAAGTTTCAAAAACAAAGCACCTTAATTCAAAGCATGACTCACCAGACAGACAAAATAAAGCAACGTTAAAAAAGCGGAAAAAAAAACCCGCACACAAAAACACAATAAAAATAAAGAATACGCAAGTAACTAAGGTGCAAAAATTCTGCAGCATCAAAAAGTCCAACATTGATCGTGGCAACTTAAGGCCCCGTTACACGCAACGACGTATCTAACGATATATCACCGGGGTCACGGATTCCGTGACGCACATCTGGCATCGGTAGCGACGTCGTTGCGTGTGACAGCAAGGAACGACCGTTAACGATGGCAAATACTCACCTTATCGTCCATCGTTGACACGTCGATCCTTTTTAAAAAATCGTTGATTGTAGAGGACGGAGGTTGTTTGTCGTTCCCGAGGCAGCACACATCGCTATGTGTGACACCTCGGGAACGATGAACTGCAGCTTACCTGCGGCAGCCGGCATTGAGGAAGGAAGGAGGTGGGCGGGATGTTACGTCCCGCTCGTCTCTGCCCCTCCGCTTCTATTGGGCGGCTGCTTTGTGACGCCGCACGAACTGCCCCCTTCGGAGGCGGTTCGCCGGCAACAGCGACGTTGCTAGGCAGGTAAGTCCGTGTAACGGCTATTAACGATTTTGTGCGCCACGGGCAGCGATTTGCCCGTGACGTACAAACGACGGGGGCGGGTGCTTTCACCAGTGACATTGCTACGTGTAACACCCCCTTGAACCTCAACAGTAGCAAACAACTGCTGCAAACGTGGCACATCACATGAAACGTTACCGATCAGTAGTCATTTGAATGCCCACTTACGAAGGCTGACCAAAGTAAATGATGCGCACTGAGCGATGTATATGAGATCACTCAGTGCACACAGTCTGCCATAGTTCTTGACAGTTTGAGTCCTGTTTACGGTGCACGATGCATCGCTGAGAATGACTATCTTTTATGCTGCATAAAACATAATTTCACCCAATAAACAAGCATTTTGATTACCGGCCTATTTACATAGCAAGTGGTGAAATTATTGTTTTTGAACAACGCTCATTCACGATTATCTTGCAGTGCAAATGCCCCTTTTCGTATAAGAACTTTGCAAATTAACCACATTGTACCATTGTCTACGCTGCAGCAAATATATTTCCAAACTGCAATTTTTTGCATTTGAAGCACAGCCACAAAAGCCTGCATAGGAATGATCATGGGGATTTGCAATAATTTAGATTCTATGTGTCATCTAGTCACATTGCTGTAAAAAAATGGCTATGGGAGGAAAATGCTGAAATTGTAGATAAGAGACAAGTTGACCTTTTACCAAGACATGTCTTGTGCTGTCATACTTCAGGCACCCACAGCTTTTGTCATCTATTGTTGGAAGCCACAGATTACACTATTTTGTCCGTTTTGGAGATTTAAATTGACACAAAGTAAAAAAGGCAAAATTAATAGATAAAAAAATGGGGATAAAATGTCATATTATACAAATAAATGTTATTGCTGATTACAGTGACATGTTTATTTAAATGAGGCAAGTACCTTTTTTCCTTTAACCGTAGCTTTCAAAATTGTTTGCAGTTTGTTCATTTCTCTCCGCTATTGGAAAGGCTTTCTTACTAATCATATCCAGCACATGATTTGCCATTTTTTCAGCAGCTGACCTATAGGTATTTCTGTTGTATTTAGAAACACGGCATTGTGCTGGACTCTGACGGTACTCTGAATGGCGACACTTCCATCGAAAACCACGTAAATTCTGACGGTCCGCCGGATCCTCCTGTCCGGGCCGTGTCAATGGGTAAGTGATAGGGTGAGCTTTTCTCTCTCTTTCTCAGCCTCTCCGGCAGCACACTCTCGGAGCCTTTTCGCTTTCCTCTAACCCTGCATGCTGGGCTTTGTATAACTTCTGCAGCCTGTTGCCTTGTAAGGCTATTCTTCATTCAAAACAGACTCCCTGTTCCAAAGTAAAAGTAGACGGCTGTATAAAGGCAAGCTAGGCTATAAAACAAGTATCAGATGTAGACTGCAGTCGTTGTTCCCACCTGGATGGAGCTACATATATCTGGTAATTATTAGTTATCCGTGGTTTGTAATCATTCCCGTACTGTACATGCGTCTGATGAGGAACGGGCTATCTGAATGTTTTAATCTTTGGCACTAGCTGTAGAAGACCTCACCCTGGCTGCCTTCTTCTTTTTTGGAAATGATCAAAGTGCCTTAAATACTAAAAAGGAAATATGTTTTTCTAATCCGAATCAACATTTTTTTTTTAATCTAGGAGGCAGAAGATCACAGTATTTATTTTTCATAATTTTTTTTCCTGATGTATAAAGTTTACTGTCATTTTGACTATTTCGCAGCAAGCTGAACCCTTCCAGAGTAGACTGAAGGATCTCTTTTTTCAGAATGTAAAAAAAAAAAATCTGCTTTGCTGTATGTTTCTTCTCTTCATCAACCATCCGGGCTTCGAACGGTGGGTTCTTTATCTCTGCACTATCCAACCTGTTGCTTTTCTACCTACTCTTGAGCAGAAAACATTCATTCCCTGTCTTTTTCTGACCTCTGCTGGGGGATGTGGCTTTTGAAAAGTCAGAGGATGCTTCATTCTTTTGTCCGTGGTTTTTGTAGGAAAAACAGAAGAAACAATGGAAGAAAAGGCGACCACCTCAGTGGTGGGTGAAGGTCAACCTTCTCAGACAGAGCAAGATAGAGAAGAAGTTGCACAAGATGCTCAGAAAGAAATTCAGTTGCACACAGAGGGTGGAGAAGTAATATGTGAGAGCAATGAGAAGGAAAATGGCAATTCCATGGTGGAGATGGAACCTGTTGATGTCGGTAGCCACAAATCTGAAACCCATGTGGATGAGCAAAAGGGAGAGATTTCTTATGATATAAGAGAAGATCTGCAGAAAATGTCACTGACTGAAGTTTTGGAGAACTTATCAGAGGTAGATGGTGACACAACATCAAAGCAGAGTGATATAAGCCCATCAGGAAGTGATGTCTTCCAGGATGCTATTGATTATGTCGATGAACCTCCCAGTACAATGAGTGCATTTTCTGAAGATGACGCAGGTTGTTTGAGTGAATGTGAAAGAGAGGAACCAAAAACCAGCCAAGAGGAGTACATCCCAGAAGCTGATGATCAGTTCACCATGGATGGAGAAACTGAAACTACAGACGAACCTAATGTCACTATCTGTAAGAATGAGAGCTCGGAGAGTAAACCGGACACTAATAAAGAAAACGCCAATCTCGAAGACCTTGGTACAGAGTTGTCAGAAACAATAACTAGCGATAAAAATGTAGATCTAGAACAAGAAGTAATTGTGGAAGAGAAGATCGAACCTCCGCTTTCTCCTTTGGAAGAATCAGGGTCACAAACTATTGTGGATCAAAACAAAAAGGATGAAACATTGTCTGTTGCTGAGAAGAGTGAAGTTATTGATGATGGTGAGATTATCTCTGCCGTTGACCAACCATCACAAGACACTCTGTTATCTTCTACCAATGTAGCTGCACAGGTGGTAAGCGATAATGACAACAAAACATTGGACGTTTCAGAGTCTCACATTGTTAGCAAAAGGAATAGTGTAACGGAGGAAGAGTCTATAGTTGACTCTGTCATCCCAGAGGACAGTGGTGATCAAAGCGTGCATAAACCTATCCCAGAGGAAGAGAGTCAAGATGTATCCTTGGAAAGGGAAGATCATAAGGTAGTAGACCAAAGAGAAGATTTATTGCCTCCTGACGTAGATTGTGACAACATCCAGAATGCAGATGAAACTCTGTCAAGCACAGCTGAAAGCCCAAAGGAAATAGTGCCACCTGAGGTTTTCAGTAGTGAAGGAGAATCCACACAAGAGGGTGAAGAAACAGAGGAGGAGGATGATAAAGATAATGATACCATGCGAAGTGAAAAGTACACCGGAGAGAGTGAAATACCCTGTGCATCATTAGGATCGTCAGTAGACAGACAATCTCTTGAAGATATTCGGATGGAAGATGGCTCGGATATGAGCCCAAGGAGAGGAAAGGGCAAAAATAAAGAAGACTGTGTTGTTTCCTGATGACGTGATCTGTTGTTCCATAGATATATATATATATGTGGCACTGCTGAATGTTATGGAAAGTTTTTATGCTTTTGCACTAGTACTACTCTCAATTGCTTCCAAAGAGGCTGTATATCTTGTTACTAAAATACAGGCTGGAGGTGTTCTGCTCTGTATAGTTTTCTGGTTCTCCTTGTAGGCTCCTGTTTTTGAAGTTGTATTTTGCGGGGTTAATTTTAAGAATATAGATTATAGCAAAAAAGGCTTTTTTTTCCCCACATATTTTAACTCGGGCCTCACCATTGTTGAAGTCCATGCCAATATGGAAAATATATCTGTACTATATCTTACATTTTTTTTATTCTGTATCCAGTATATCATGGAAATGAGCTTAATTGGAGTGAGGCCGGCCTCACCGTCTCAAACTACTGCTCTAGAGGTGAAAGTTGCCCAAGGGGGATTTTTATTAAATGTTGCTAATAGCCATATATCCTATGTAGACGAGTATAACTAGAACTGCCTGTATTTGGTTGCCTTTGCCCTTCCTCTCCTACCAGTGATGGGACATATGGACGTCTAGTTTTGTGTTCTGAAATAGTTCCATGTGCTCCATTAGAGACACAATTCTGGGTGAAAAAGTCACAACTTTTATAATCTAATTTATTTACATATCTATGATTCTTGCACTGTTCTTCTAAATATCTTTTTTTGTTCTTGAACCTTTTTAGATGTTCCTAATCATCAAGTAAATTGCAGGAAAAAAAAAATGTTATAGCTTTTATAGATGCCACATATAGTTTTATAACAGAAAATGTTATTTATTTCTCTTGTCACTGGAGTTGCGTGATTTGAGCTCACATTCCATGTAAAGCCTAGCACAAATGCTCAAGAAAGTAAGATGGACAGAAAAACGTTCCTTTTCGTATGTGTACGTTGTAGATGTATACACAGTTGTAATGTTGGTGCGATTAAATTGAAGAACAGCAATTCTGTTGTGCAGCATTATGAACTGATCTAAAGTGGAACTTCAACTGCATGGTTTAAAGAAATTATACAGAATGTGTCGTCTTATCTTTTAATATGGAGTTTCACTTATCGGGAACCTGTCACCAGGATTTTCCCCTATGGCCCTGTGCCCACGGGAGCTTGCTTCTATGGATTTTGCCGCGGAAAACCTGCGGCTTTATCTGGATTTTCCAGATAAATCCGCAAGTTTCAGCATGTACAGACAGTCCCCATGTTATCCTATGGGACATGGGGAGTGCTGTGTCCACGTTGCGGAATGTGCGGTTGCGGAATATACTGCGGATATCCCACAGCCGCACATAACTGCATGTCAATTATTCCTGCAGCATTACCTGCGGAAATCCCCTGCCTTGGTCCCATACTTACCTGCCTTGATAGCAGACACCCGGTCACTTTCCCTCGATGCACAGGAGCAGGAAGGAGGAGGTGGGCGGGGCCTGCACGAGCTCCAGTCATGTGACAGCCGGAGCTAGTTCAGGCCCGCCCACCTTCTCCTTCATAGTGTAAACACGGCCGGAGACGGAGATAAGTGCTGCGTGATGGAGGTATGAACGCACCGATCACTCAGCACTTGTTCTGCATTGAGGATGCAGTGCCGGAGCCATGGTACTGTATCCTCAATGCAGAATGCCCGAACCATATCCGCAGGACATTCCGCAAATAAACCGCAGCATGGAAACAGACAAACGTTGTGCTGCGGATTTCTGGGAGATCCTGCGGAATGTCCTGCGGATATAACCACAGGACACTTTCCCCCGTGGGCACATAGCCTATAAGCTGCGGTTACCAGGAGTAAGCTCTTGTATTCTAGAATACTGTATATAAGAGCCCAGGCCTATCTGTATAATGTAAAAAAACACCTGTATTACACTCACCTGCAGGGCAACCGGGCGATGGCAGTCGCTGGTCTCGGTCCAGCACTTTTCATCTTCCTTCCATCGCCATCCTTCTTCCAGCTCCGTGTGGATGATGCATCCTACGTCATCCACACAGAGGCCTCCATTATGCTCCTGCGCAAGTGCACATTGATCTGCCCAAAGTATTGCAGTGCGCATGCGCCAACATTCTTTGACTTTCCCTGCATCTGTGCATTACAGTACTTCGCTGCCCTCAGCAGGGCAGATCAAAGAGCGCCTACACAGGAGTGTAATGGAGGCCTCTGTGGGGATGACATAGGACACGTCACCCACACGGGGCTGGGAAGGAGGACGGCGACTGCATAAAAAAGAGAAGACACAGGACTGAGCAGCGACGCCCATCAGACCCGACCGCCCCACAGTTGAGTATAATAAAATATCTATTATGTTATACAGAGCGACCTTGGCTCTTATATACAGTATTCTAGGTTACAGTATATAAGACCTCACTGGAGGAGGCCACGGCTTATAAGGGAAAAACCTGGTGACAGGTGGTTCACTTTAAACCATGAGGAGTTGAATACCAGCCACTTCACCTATTACACACCTCTACCTTGTCATAGATCATTATAGCAATTTAAACCTGAATGCAACAACATATAATCCTAAAATTGAGTAGCAATCACACAGTCGGCGGAGACGTAGAGCTTGTTTGATCCCTTTATATGATAATTCAAGCAAAATTACCCAATCTTGTAGACTTTTACAAAACAATTTAAGGGATTACGGCTCCAAATATTAATAGAGGCGAGTGCAACTACTCATTACCTGAAATGTATACAGATGAATGGAAATTATTTGAACTCCAAAATGCTAGAAGCAGAAAGGTTTTTTATTTTTTTGTAAAAGGTTTGTGTATACACCTTTCATAAACCTCACCTTCTACATATCAGGTGTTTGCCTGGTCAGATCCAAGAGGAATATACTACCTTAATTGTTTTCTGCCATTGAATCGCTGGTTCTGCGGTGCTGCATTGCCATCATGTGGCAGATCGCGGACACTGGATTATCTAGATAACATGAAGTCTTGCTTTGTAGGTTATGATCTTATGAAATGTATGCGACAAATCTGTTGTTCTTCAATGCTGTCACTAGAACCACATATCACACCTTTATGATGAATAATTAAAAGAAATTCTAGTAGTCCTGCTGTACAAATCTACAGGCCACTTTCTGTGTGTTTGCTACTTGATGTGTACGGAGACTTGGGCTGTATCATTTTTCTACTTAAACACATTCGCATCTTGACAGCTTTGCTTTCAGATACACAACAGGTATAAATACGGAAATACTGTCTATTATCAATTCACATTTCCTGCTGAAACTAATAAATGGATAATATCCAAAGGTAATGTGGAAGGAAGAAGGTTTTAAAATAATTGAAACTGTAATTATGGAAATAAACTTAGTTCTATAAAAACAAATTGTATCCTGATTTATTTACAACTAAAAGTTGTGTTTTTTCTGAAATGGGATTCACCTTTTCAAAAATTATAAGGATTAGCATTTAAAAAAAAAGTTATCTTGGAAAGGCTTTCTAATAAATAGATTTAAAGCACCACTCCAGTGTTTTTAATTATTGCACCACTTTAGTGCTGCTTTAAATCTAAGTCCCCTGCTCCGTCTTATACTCATCTGACACCGTTTTTATTTTTTTCTGGTCAGTCTCTTATGATTTGTGACTTGCCAGCAGCTCCAGTACCGTATTTCACGGAGCACGCCAGAGGTCACAACTCAATACAAGTCTATGGGAGCATCATTCTGGCTCTCATACACTTGCATTGAAATGTTGTCAGGTAACTTTTGACTTCCAGCCAGTCAGAAGTTACGGGCACAAGATGGTGCCGTGGGACTGGAACGGTGCTAAAAAAAAAAACAGTGAAGCTGACGGAAAGTGAGTATAATACCAGGGGCAGGGAACTTAGATTTTAAAGCACTACTCCAGCACTAAAAAAAACACTGGAGTGGCGCTTTAACACATAGTTATGGCCGAAATTGTTGGAACCCTTGAGTTTGAAATAATGAAGTAATTCTCCTAGAATATTATTTCAACTTATTTTAATTACACGATTTGTTATCCATATGGTTTATTTTCTTAGTGTTTTATTGGGACAACACAGAAAAAACAGAGGCAAAAAGGCAAATTGGATATAACTTCACACACAAACTGAAAATGGGTTGGACAAAATTGTTGGCAGCCTCAACTTATTTGGTTGCACGCCCTTTAGAATAAATAACTGCAATCAATCGCTTCCTATAACCATCATCAAGCTTCTTACACCTCTCAACTGGAATTTTGGACACTTCTTTAACAAACGGCTTCAGGTCTCTCATATTTGAAGGCACATTCTCCCAACAGCATTTTTAAGATCGCTCCTCATGTGTTCAATGGGATTTAGATCTGCACTCATTGCTGCCATTTCAGAACTCTCTGGCGCTTTGTTTACATCTATTTCTGGGGGCTTATTGAAGTATGTTTGGATCATTGTCCTGATTATAGACCCAGCTTTCTGCACTAAGCACTACACTGTGGCCCAAAATCCTTTGAAAATCTTCATATTTCACACAGTCATTTTGGCAAACTGCAGTTTAACTTTTTTATGTACCTGTCAGCAGTGGGGTCCTCCTGGGTCTCCTTCCATAGCGTTTCATTTTATTCAAATGTGGACGAATAGTGTGCGCTGTCACTGATGCACCCTGAGCCTGCAGAACAGCTTGAATTTCTTTGGAACTTGATTGGGGCTGTTTCTCCACCATCCTGTGTTGCAACCTTTTTTTTTTTTCTCTGCCATTCACATCCTGGGAGATTAGCTACAGTCTCTTGGATTGTAAACTTCTTAATTGTGTTGCGCACCGTGGACAAAGGAACATCAAGATCTCTACTTGTATGAAATTATAACCTTGATATTGTTGATATTTGTTTTAGCAATTTGGATTCTCAAGTCATCAGACAGTTCTCTTTTTTCTATTCTCCATGCTTAGTGTGGCATACAATGACACACAATGGAAAGATTGAGTTAGGACAGATGAGTTTGAATGAGCATTGCATGCTTGACACAAAGTTGTTTACCCACACTTTTGGAAAGGTGCCAACAATTTTGTCCAGCCGATTTTTGGGGTTTTGTGTGAAATGATGTTCAATTTGCCTTTTTTTTTCCCCCTCAGTTTTTTTTTGTTCCAATACACACAAAGGAAATATACAGTCAGGGCCAGAAATATTTGGACAGTGACACAAGTTTTGTTATTTTAGCTGTTTACAAAAACATGTTCAGAAATACAATTATATATATATAATATGGGCTGAAAGTGCACACTCCCAGCTGCAATATGAGAGTTTTCACATCCAAATCGGAGAAAGGGTTTAGGAATCATAGCTCTGTAATGCATAGCCTCCTCTTTTTCAAGGGACCAAAAGTAATTGGACAAGGGACTCTAAGGGCTGCAATTAACTCTGAAGGCGTCTCCCTCGTTAACCTGTAATCAATGAAGTAGTTAAAAGGTCTGGGGTTGATTACAGGTGTGTGGTTTTGCATTTGGAAGCTGTTGCTGTGACCAGACAACATGCGGTCTAAGGAACTCTCAATTGAGGTGAAGCAGAACATCCTGAGGCTGAAAAAAAAAGAAAAAATCCATCAGCGAGATAGCAGACATGCTTGGAGTAGCAAAATCAACAGTCGGGTACATTCTGAAAAAAAAGGAATTGACTGGTGAGCTTTGGAACTCAAAAAGGCCTGGGCGTCCACGGATGACAACAGTGGTGGATGATCGCCGCATACTTTCTTTGGTGAAGAAGAACCCGTTCACAACATCAACTGAAGTCCAGAACACTCTCAGTGAAGTAGGTGTATCTGTCTCTAAGTCAACTGTAAAGAGAAGACTCCATGAAAGTAAATACAAAGGGTTTACATCTAGATGCAAACCATTCATCAATTCCAAAAATAGACAGGCCAGAGTTAAATTTGCTGAAAAACACCTCATGAAGCCAGCTCCGTTCTGGAAAAGTATTCTATGGACAGATGAGACAAAGATCAACCTGTACCAGAATGATGGGAAGAAAAAAGTTTGGAGAAGAAAGGGAACGGCACATGATCCAAGGCATACCACATCCTCTGTAAAACATGGTGGAGGCAACGTGATGGCATGGGCATGCATGGCTTTCAATGGCACTGGGTCACTTGTGTTTATTGATGACATAACAGCAGACAAGAGTAGCCGGATGAATTCTGAAGTGTACCGGGATATACTTTCAGCCCAGATTCAGCCAAATGCCGCAAAGTTGATCGGACGGCGCTTCATAGTACAGATGGACAATGACCCCAAGCATACAGCCAAAGCTACCCAGGAGTTCATGAGTGCAAAAAAGTGGAACATTCTGCAATGGCCAAGTCAATCACCAGATCTTAACCCAATTGAGCATGCATTTCACTTGCTCAAATCCAGACTTAAGACGGAAAGACCCACAAACAAGCAAGACCTGAAGGCTGCGGCTGTAAAGGCCTGGCAAAGCATTAAGAAGGAGGAAACCCAGCGTTTGGTGATGTCCATGGGTTCCAGACTTAAGGCAGTGATTGCCTCCAAAGGATTCGCAATAAAATATTGAAAATAAAAATATTTTGTTTGGGTTTGGTTTATTTGTCCAATTACTTTTGACCTCCTAAAATGTGGAGTGTTTGTAAACAAATGTGTACAATTCCTACAATTTCTATCAGATATTTTTGTTCAAACCTTCAAATTAAACGTTACAATCTGCACTTGAATTCTGTTGTAGAGGTTTCATTTCAAATCCAATGTGGTGGCATGCAGAGCCCAACTCGCGAAAATTGTGTCACTGTCCAAATATTTCTGGACCTAACTGTACCTGTGTATAAGAAATTGTGTAATTGCAATAATTTTCTGACAAAAATACTTCATTTTCTGGAACAATTTCAAGGGTTCCAACACTTTCGGCCATAACTTTATATTCAGGAGGAGCGAAGCGAGCCTTTGTGTTGTGGTCGCTTCACGGCCAAAATATCTGAGCACCTGCGATACTCAGCCGAGGTCCACAAGTACCCTAGCACCCCAATGCTGGATCAAGTAACAAGCACTAACCAGAACCAAAGGACCATCTGATTGTCTGTCTACATTTCCAGGATTTTTTTTTTTCAACAATTTGGTGGAGCAAATATAATTGAAAATAAAAACTGAAGAACTCCAAACCCATCTTTAGACAAAACTGCACCATAATCTTATGTGCGAATACTCAAACTGTGAATGTGGCCTTACAACACAATACTACATGAACAAACCTCAGACATACCGGTATTTATTTTTATTTTTTTTTAATGGAGATTGACAGAAATTACAAGAAATACACTAAAGAAGAAATTGTAGGAATTGTAGTATTAGCATATTCTTCAGTGGCCCTCTGCTAACATAGATCATGAGTAGGGCTTCCTGTCATGTTCATAGGCCCTAATGAGAACAATCCAAGGGTCCATCTGTTTGAGGCCATGCATATAAGACATTTTTTCAAGTTTTTATATTTATTGCTATGAACATTTGTGTCTCCCTCAATCTGTAATTTACAGGCTGTAAAAAAAAAACCAACAATTGAAAAAATTCCATTAAATGTCATATTTGCAGTGTCACACGATAGTGTAAGTTAGTGGTAGATTTGACTCCGGACTGACAAGTTGACTAATGTTAGCATGAGTTATGCATGAAGGTTTGTTGGCATGGTATTATATGCATGCATATTAGAGGAGTTTCCCTGCTCTTTGTTGATGGCTTTTCTTTTGGCTAGGTTATCAGTATCAGATTAGTGGGATACTAAGGACTAATTCAAAGGTCCGAGCATAATTTCTTAAAGCATGGACTGGTTGCGCCTCTTCCGGACCGAGTGTGACAGTTTCTTATATTTCTGGTCAGGAGACCGGTGGTCAGTTTGTGTGTTGTGGTCTGAAATCGTACTGAAATCAACAGACTTCAGAATAAACCCCAAGGGATCATATACACAAACAGATAATTGTTTAAATGATGAACAACCAGGATTGTAATTTGAGATGAACAAAGTATTTATACAGAAAAAGAATTGTGAATTAACTGGCTGAATAGCGATAAGTCGCTCAACCCAATCACATTACACAATTATCATGAATGATGGGTTGACTCATTAGGCCCAGGACACAAGGCGAGTAAAATCGTACGAGTGGAATGCGATAAAAAAAAATAACATTCCACTCAGACCAATGTTACTCTATGGGGCTGATCTGCAAATTATTTTTTTTTTGTCAGTCATAATAGGACTGAGAAAACAATCGCAGCATGCTGCAAGAGTCAGCGAGAGACGTGTCACTCGCACCCATGCAAGGTTATGGGTGCAAGTGAAACATGGGACTGCACTCAGATGACCTCTGAGTCCAATGCGATATATGCATCTGATGACGATTGAGGAGATGGAGAGATTACTCCCTCCCTCTGTTCCTCAGCTGTGATCAGATCACAAGATTGGTTCACAGTATAATGACATTCGGCTTATACTTGCAGCAGAGCCTGAGCTGAGGGTCATTAGTATATCGCATCCGATGCTCTCGCATCCAATGCCATATGTTCATGTGGCCCTAGCCTTACTGTTAGAAACTGATAGATTATCTGTCAGTGTCACTCCTGTCACTTCCCACCAGTCAGCCAGCTGAAGTGGCTGTGGCACGCTAATTTTTAGCGAGGGACAGCTCCCTACATTTTGTAGCGGATGTGCTTTGAATTACCGTGTGGTCCAATAGGACTGAGCTGTGGAGGTCTGCACAGCACTGATCATGGAGTTAAACAGTGAAGAGTGCGCACCCTCACTAGAGTCCTCATTCTCTGTCAATTAGTGAGACTCCTAGAAGTCAGATAACTATATTGATGGTCGATCCTAAGGAAGTCCTGGAAAACCCCTTTAATTATTTAGATACTGTCTGTGATCACTTTTTTTTTTTTTTTTTTTTCAACATTTCCTTCTCTTTTCTTTCATTTATCTTAACTCATTCCCTTCTGTCCTTGACTGGTTTTCTAAACTTTCTTCTCAAAGAGATCAGGCTGAAGAAGCTGATGGATGAGCGAGAATCCTTCCTGGAGCAGGTAATGCAAGGTTCTGAAACGCATTTAGTTTGGCTTCTTTAGAAAAGTTTATAACAGAGCTTTAACTTGCTGAAACTTCTGTTAATATGATATCCTTAGAATTTTAGAATATTTTTTACATATGTTCATTTAAGCCAGATTCCCATTGGGTAGTTCTGTCAAGCATTACGTCACAGACTGTCAGAATCCCAGAAAGCCTGAATTCGACAGGAAGCCCAATATAGCCCTGATGGAGCCATTCACTTGCATGACGCCAATGGAGTCACTGAGCACACTCTCTGGCCTCCATTCTCACAGTATTTGTCTTTTTCAGACATGCACAAAAATCTGGTTTTCCACTTTTTTTGCATATCTGAAAGACTAATAATGGCAGTAATGAGGCCAGGTAGTGTCAACCGTGACTCCATTGACTTCATGCAAGTAAATGGCTCCATCAGTGTGCACGTTAAATTATCTTTTGGCTTTATGAGAGGAACTCTGATGCAATGCTCAACCCCATAACATACAATATAATGGATATATCCATCATGAAGACGGTAAGGGTATGTGCGCACGTTGCTTTTTACCTGCTTTTTACCTGCTTTTTTGCTGCTTTTTCTTCTGCGCTGTTTAATGCCAAAATGGATGTGTTCTTCTATTCAAGCAAAGTCTATGGGAATTTTGGTTTCTTGTTCACACTATGTTGTTCAAAATGCTGCCTTTTTGTGGCAGAACTTTGGTCAAAAACTCAGCTTTGCAGTGCAAAACCCAAATGGCAAAAACAATTGACATGTTGCTTCTTTGAAAAGCTGAGTTTTTGACCAAAGTTCTGCCACAAAAAGGCAGCATTTTGAACAACATAGTGTGAACAAGAAACCCAAATTCCCATAGACTTTGCTTGAATAGAAGAACACATCCATTTTGGCATTAAACAGCGCAGAAGAAAAAGCAGCAAAAAAGCAGGTAAAAAGCAGGTAAAAAGCAACGTGCGCACATACCCTAAGACTGTGTAGAGAAGGCTCAGGAATGGCGTCTGTTCCACATGCAGCAGCTGCTAGCTAAATTAAATCGCCATCATCTGTGGCTAACAGCCATGGGCATCTGTTAACCATTTAATGGGAACCTGTCAGGTGTAATATGCACCGAGAACCACGAGCAGTTCTGGGTGTATATTACTAATCCCTGCCTAACCGTCCCTGGATCTAGTAGCATAGAAAAAGATCTTTAGAAAAAGTATTTATAAAGATCTTTTATCTTATGCTAATGAGTCCAGGTTCTAGTTGCGAGGGCGTTATTTCCCCCAACTAGTCCACCCTCTTAGCATGTTAGCACGCCCACAGGGGTGTGCTAACATGCTTCTCAATGCAGCATCACCAGCAATGACGCGCGTACCTGTCTCCACTGTTCAAAAGTCCACGACACTTTCGGTCATGCATAGTATGAAGCCGGGTGTACACGTCCCAGCTTCAGCGAGGTCTACTGCGCATGACTGGAAGTGCCCAGACTTCTGAACAGCGGGGACAGGTACGCGCGTCATTGCTGGTGATGCTTCATTGAGTAGCATGTTAGCACACCCCTGTGGGTGTGCTACCATGCTAAGAGGGCGGACTAGTCGGGGGAAGTAACGCCCTTGCAACTAGTCCCTGTGCTCACTAGTATATGATAAAAAAAAAAATCTTTTGAAATACTTTTTCTATAGAGCTCTCTTTATTTATGCTACTAGATACAGTGACTGTTAGCCAGGGATTAGCAATATATACCCAGAACTACTCATGGTTCTGGGTGAATATTGTACCCGACAGGTTCCCTTTTAAATGCGGCTATCAATTACTGAAAGTGGCACTTGCACACATTGGCCCACCGCAAAGTGGCCGTGGTACCAATGGGATACTATACCAGCCAGGAGACAGCTGAAAGCCCCATCACTACCATTTGCTACTCCTAGGTGACTTTCACTCTATACTGCAATTCTTTGGTATTGGACAATCACAAGTTCAAGTCCCCCAACGGTACTAAAATAGGGTAAAAAATAATTTTTTAAAAATATAAATAGAATGTTAAATACCAACTTTTCTCTATTAATACATTTTAAAAATTAAACATATCTGGTATCACCACATCAGTAAGGCCTGGTCTATCTAAATATAAAATCAGTTAGCCCTTAAGAGTAAACACTGTAAAGGGTAAAAACAAAAAACTTTACAATTGCATCATTTTTCAGCTACCCCACTTCCTTAAAACAATAAATAAATAAAAATATATAATATATATGTGTGTGTGTGTATATATATATATATATATAATATATATATGTGTGTGTGTAATAAATATATATACATACATACATACATACATACATACATACATACATACATACAGTATATATGATCACAACACATCTACCAAAAATTGTATCAATAAAAATGCAATTCTACACTATGGAAGAATGTTTGCATTTTTTTTATTCACCATTTCATCTTATTTTGGAGGTTCATTTTTCCACATCATGTGCTAAATAGGAAAAAAAAGACATTCAGAACTACAACTCGTGCCACAAATAAAAACAAGTCTATGTTGATAGAATAATAAAGTTATGGGTTTTGGAAGAAGGGTAGGGAAAAGCAAAAACACAAAAATGATAAATTGTATGGATGTTAAGGGGTTAACATGACCGTGAAGTTAATTAAGTCGGTAGTGGGTGTATGGTGCGAGCACATGGGTTGAGCTTGCCTCGTATACGGCAGGTATGGGCTGTGTGTTACAGCCAGGATTTGCCTCTCACAATAGCACAATCAATCACAGGTTCAGTTTCTCTAAGGCAGGGGTGGGGAACCTCCGGCCCGCGGGCCGTATACGGCCCGTGACGACTTTTTATGCGGCCCCCGGGCACATTCCCGGGGACCATTGTGCTTTGGTGGCAGCCGCGCTTTTCCCGGCTGCCGGCCCTTTAAATCCCACAGCCTGATGCCCTGTGGGTAGATGCTAGAATGTACGGGCTCTCTCCAGATCCTGACTTCCAGGACCTGACTGCAGCCCATACATTCTAGGCTTATCCCCGGCCTGTGTGCTCTGGTGGGCGGGTAAGCAGCAAGCTGCGATAAAGTCACACAGAAGAGCTGCAGCAGGTTTACCAGCCTCCCGAAACTGTGCTGTGTGTGTGTGACTCTCCCTCCCCCTCACTGCGAGTACTCAACCCATCGCTGCCCCCCCCCCCGCTCAGTGCTGTGTACACCCTCGTACTGTGTGTACCCCCCAATGCTGTATGTACCCCCCAATGCTGTGTGTACCCCCTCGTGCTGTGTACCCCCTCGTGCTGTGTACCCCCTCGTGCTGTGTGTACCCCCTTGTGCTGTATGTACCCCCTAGTGCAGTGTGTACCCCCTAGTACAGTGTGTACCCCCTAGTACAGTGAGTACCCCCTAATGCTGTGTGTACCCCCTAATGCTGTGTGTACCCCTTAATGCTGTGTGTACCCCTTAATGCTATGTGTACCCCCTCATGCTGTGTACCCCCTCATGCTGTGTACCCCCTCGTGCTGTGTACCCCCTCGTGCTGTGTGTACCCCCTCGTGCTGTGTGTACCCCCTCATGCTGTGTACCTCCTAGTACAGTGTGTACCCCCCAGTGCTGTGTACCCCCAGGTGCTGTGTGTACCCCCTAGTGCTGTGTGTACCCCCTAGTGCTGTGTACACCCCAGTGCTGTGTGTACCCCCTCGTGCTATGTGCCCCCTAGTGCAGTGTGTACCACCTAGTGCAGCGAGTACCCCCTAATGCTGTGTGTACCCCTTAATGCTGTGTGTACCCCTTAATGCTGTGTGTACCCCCTAATGCTGTGTACCCCTTAATGCTGTGTGTACCCCCTCGTGCTGTGTACCCCCTCGTGCTGTGTACCCCCTCGTGCTGTGTGTACCCCCTCATGCTGTGTACCTCCTAGTACAGTGTGTACCCCCCAGTGCTGTGTACCCCCAGGTGCTGTGTGTACCCCCTAGTGCTGTGTGTACCCCCTAATGCTGTGTACACCCCAGTGCTGTGTACCCCCTCAGCGTGGTGTAACCCCTCACTGCTGTCCGTGCCCCCCCTAGTGCTGTCTGTACCCCCTGGGTGATGTCTATGCCCCCCCACCAGTGCTGTCCGCACCACCTAATGCTGTCCATGCTGCCACCAGTGCTGTCCATGCCACGGTGAGTGCTGCCTGTGTCCCCCTTATGCTGTCCATGCTCCCCAGTGCTGTGTGCCACCCCTCAGTGCTCTTAACTCGCTACTGCTGTCTGTACCCTCCCACTGCTTTCTATGCTCCCCAGTCCGTGCTCTCCTATTGATGTCTATGTTCCCCCAGACCTGTCTGTCTCCCTAATGCTGCCACCCAGTGCAGTGCGTGCTGCCACCCAGTGCAGTGCGTGCTGCCACCCAGTGCAGTGCGTGCTGCCACCCAGTGCAGTGCGTGCTGCCACCCAGTGCAGTGCGTGCTGCCACCCAGTGCAGTGCGTGCTGCCACCCAGTGCAGTGCGTGCTGCCACCCAGTGCTGTGCGTGTCCCCAGTCATGTCTGTGCCACCGCCAGGGCTGTCCATGCCCCCTACTGATGTATATGCCCCAGCCCCTCCTGTGATGTATATGCCCCAGCCCCTCCTGTGATGTATATGCCCCAGCCCCTCCTGTGATGTATATGCCCCAGCCCCTTCTGTGATGTATATGCCTCAGCCCCTCCTGTGATGTATATGCCCCAGCCCCTCCTGTGATGTATATGCCCCAGCCCCTCCTGTGATGTATATGCCCCAGCCCCTCCTGTGATGTATATGCCCCAGCCCCTCCTGTGATGTGTACTCCCAGTGTCTCCTGTAATTTATGCGCCCTGGCCCCTCCTGTGATGTGTATGCCCCCAGCATCTCCAGACAGAGACAAACCTGGAAAAGCAGCTGTGAGAAACAAGATGATCAATATCACCGAACATTACAATCGCACCAAAGAGAAGCAGCTCCGGCCACCACAATAGGGGTGAGTTAATCGTTTGACCAAATATAGCAGGGTTATTTTTCAGGTTGATAATGTTGTGCGGCCCCCAAAGGTTAGTAGGAAATTCCAAATGGCCCCCGGCAGTAAAAAGGTTCCCCACCCCTGCTCTAAGGGGACTAATAAATACAGTGGAAAGGAAAAAAAAAGTTTAAATCACCCTCTTTCCCCCATTAAAGATAAGGTAATAAAACAATATGTGGTATTGCTGCAGTCAGAAAAGTCCAATATTTCAAAAATATAAAAATAATTATCCCGATCAGTACACACTGTAAACAGAATTTTTTTTTTTTTTGATCTCTGCAATACTACAAAAAGTGCTGTAACAACCGATCAAAATGGCATATCGATCCCAAAATGGTATCAATAACCCCATTCTCGCCCCACAAACATTTAAGCCCCTTACATGGCTCTATCAAGAGAAAAATGGAAACCTTACAAGTCTTGGAAAATGGAGACACAACCAAAAAAAAAATATTTTTTTAAACCTCAGATTTTTTTTTTTCACCACTAAAATTAAAAAATAAACTGGATATGTTTTGGTATCTCTGCAATCATACTGATGAGGAGCATCATATTGCCAGGTTATTTTTACCACACAATGTACGCCGTAAAATAATTCTCCAAAACCGTGTCAGAATTGTGGGGGGCGTTTCACAGATTCATTGCACTTGGATTTTTTTCCCATTTTCCAGTACACTGTAGTAAAATGAATGGTGTCATTCAAAAGTACAACTCGTCAAGCAAAATAAACAAAACCGGTCTGTCTATGTGGACAGAAAAATAAAAAAGTTATACCTCTGGGAAGAAGCGAAGGGAAAAACAAAATGTAAAAATGGAACTTGGTCGCGTCGTGAAGGAGTACATGTACAAATCATTTCACCCCACAAATGAGCGTGTTGCTTATTTGTCAGTAGATTGGGGGCCGCTTAGGGTATGTTCACACAGGGCTTTTTTGGTAAGTTTTTGCTGCGTTTTTAAGCTGCAGATTTGCCTTGGTTTTATGCAAATCCATGCTAATAAAAAGCTGCTTTTTACAGTCCAAACAAGGTCTATGAGATTTCTGAAATATCCACACACAAACACCTGCAGATTTTTTTTCCTGACTGTTTTGTGAAATACATGCGTTTTTGCTGCAGATTTCAAACAATGAGATGTCCATTCTTTGCAGCGTTTTTGCAAGGTTTTTTCATTGATACAACCCATTTTGTAGAAAAAAATGCATCAAAAATGCACCAAAAACGCAGGTGACTCAAATAAGATTTCCTGCCACAATATCAGGTTTTGGTCAGGAAACAAACGTACAGA
Source organism: Anomaloglossus baeobatrachus (assembly GCF_048569485.1). Taxonomy (NCBI): domain Eukaryota; kingdom Metazoa; phylum Chordata; class Amphibia; order Anura; family Aromobatidae; genus Anomaloglossus; species Anomaloglossus baeobatrachus. The sequence continues at coordinate 96,726,374 of NC_134359.1, read as the reverse complement.
AAAAGCCCTGTGTGAACATAGCCTTAAGGCCTAGTCACACACAACGACTTACCAGCGATCCCAAAAACGATACAACCTGATAAGGATCGCTGGGAGGTCGCTGGTGAGATGTCACACAGACCGTACCAACGACGCAGTAACGATCAGCGACCTGTATAACGATCTCAGGGGGCGTTGGGACCATGCTAGGTCGTTGGTAGATGTCAAACACAGCGATACGTCCTGCCCAGTAGGACATCACCTTTGAAGAAAATGGTCTGGACCATTCGGCAACGACTAGCGATCTCACAGCAGGGGCCTGATCACTGGTAGATGTCACACATAACAAGATCGCTGACGAGATCGTTGCTGCGTCACAGAAACTGTGACTCAGCAACAATCTCTTTAGTGATCTCATTGTGTGTGACGGGACCTTTTAGGGGTACTTCTCACATAGCGAGATCGCTAGCGAGATCGCTGCTGAGTCACGGTTTTTGTGACGCACCAGTGACCTCATTAGCGATCTCGCTGTGTGGGACACTGAGCAGCGATCTGGCCCCTGCTTTGAAATCGCTGCTAGTTACACACAGTGCTGGTTCATTTTTTGGACGTTGCTCTCCCGCTGTGAAGCACACATCGCTATGTTTGACAGCGAGAGAGCAACGATCTGAATGTGCAGGGAGCCGGCATATGGCAGCCTGCGGTAAGCTGTAACCAAGGTAAATATCGGGTAACCAAACGAAGCCCTTTGCTTGGTTACCTGATATTTACCTTGGTTACTAGTGTCCGCCGCTCTCAGGCTGCCAGTGCCGGCTCCCTGCTCCCTGCACACGTAGCCAGAGTACATATCGGGTAAATAAGCAAAGCGGTTTGCTTATTAACCCGATGTGTACCCTGGCTACGAGTGCAGGGAGCTAGAGCTAAGCGGTGTGCGCTGGTAACCAAAGTAAATATCGGGTAACCAAGTGAAGTGCTTTGCTTGGTTACCCGATATTTTACCTTAGTTATCAAGTGCAGCATCGCTTCCACGCATCGCTGTGGGCTGGTCACTGGTGAGATCTGCCTGATTGACAGCTCACCAGCGACCATGTAGCGACGCACCAGCCATCCTAATCAGGTCAGATCGCTGGTGGGATCGCTGGAATGTCGCTAAAGTGTGACGGTACCCTTAGACAGGGTCCATTTACACAATTATCAGCCTAAGTTTACACAGTCTTTTATTTGCCTTTCTTTGGTCCACTATGTAACACCAAATTGTGTTGTAATTTAGACCGTGATCCGTTACCAATCCACCTCTCGATGTACCACATCCACAGTGCTGAGAGCTGAAAAACATGTCTAAAATACAGGATCATTCATGACCTGTAACGCACAAATTGCTGGGGAAACAAAAAGCACAAAAGGGTCTTATCTGATGGTAAAAGGCAATAAAAAAGTGTGTTGTATCAGCTGACAACCAAATTCAATGTGCTTGTCCGCTCACCGCTCACCAAGAAATGTCCTTCATCATCATCACTGGAGATGCATAAACCTTCATAGCTGGCGTCCACAAATTTCATAAGACGCAAGTAGAGAAGAGTTTGATCCAGCACCAGTGTAGTTAAAATATCAGTTTATTATAATCATGACAAACCATAGAAAGATAAGTTAAGTAAAAGTCCAAAGTCCGTCCGAAATGCGTCCGGTTGCACGCCTTGCACTCATTCCATGGACTTTTACTGAACTTATCCTTCTGTGGATTTATTTTAATGATTATAATAAACTGAGATTTTAACTATCCTGGTGCTGGATCAAACTCTTCTCAATTTGATTCCTAAAAAGTCAAAGTGCAGAGAGTCGCTCATGTGGTGGGCTCATGTACCACACAACAATTAATAAGTCAGAAATATCAGCTGCTCTAGTACCACAGGTTAAAAAAAACCCTGGTGTGTGCTAGAAAGAAGTAGGTGGACTCTGCACTTCTGATAATGATCCCAAAAAATCCCAGGAGACTAACTTCAATTATTGTGCTTTATTTTATTGTTTGTTTTTATTTATTGTCATTTGACTTCATCAGGAAAACCACATACTCTGATGAAGAAGTCAGCTGACTTTGATAAGCATTGAAAAAAAGGTGCAGTAATTCAGTAAAGGCCCCGTCACACTAAGCAACATCGCTAGCAACATCGCTGCTAACGAACAACTTTTGTGACGTTGCTAGCGATGTTGCTGTGTGTGACATCCAGCAACAACCTGGCCCCTGCTGTGAGGTCGTTGGTTGTTGCTGAATGTCCTGGGCCATTTTTTAGTTGTTGCTGTCCCGCTGTGAAGCACAGATCGCTGTGTGTGACAGCGAGACAGCAACAACTAAATGCAGGCAGCAGGAGCCGGCTTCTGCGGAGGCTGGTAACCAATGTAAACATCGGGTAACCAAGAAGCCCTGTCCTTGGTTACCCGATATTTACCTTTGTTACCAGCCTCCGCTGCTCTCACTGTCAGTGCCGGCTCCTGCTCTGTGCACATGTAGCTGCGGCACACATCGGGTAATTAACCCGATGTGTGCTGTAACTAGGAGAGCAAGGAGCCAGCGCTAAGCATTGTGCGCTGCTCCCTGCTCTGTGCACATGTAGCTACAGCACACATCAGGTAATTAACCCGATGTGTGCTGTAGCTAGGAGAGCAAGGAGCCAGCGCTCAGTGTGCGCTGCTCCCTGCTCTCTGCACGTGTAGCTCCGTGCGGTGGTAACCAAGGTAAATATCGGGTTGGTTACCCGATATTTACCTTAGTTACCAAGCGCAGCATCTTCCACGCGGCGCTGGGGGCTGGTCACTGGTTGCTGGTGAGCTCACCAGCAACTTGTGTAGCGACGCTCCAGCGATCCCTGCCAGGTCAGGTTGCTGGTGGGATCGCTGGAGCGTCGCAGTGTGACATCTCACCAGCAACCTCCTAGCAACTTACCAGCGATCCCTATCGTTGTTGGGATCGCTGGTAAGTTGCTTAGTGTGACTGGACCTTAAGTCTCCTCTGATTTTTTGTATCTTTGTCAGCAGAGCAGAGTCCACCTACTCCTTTCTGATTCATGGCATGTAAGGATTTGGGGTACATTAGTTCTTGTGTATATGTAGCTTATTAAAGTAGCCCCGTTTGTTGCTCCAGAGCTTTCAGGTAGCAGCATGCTCTTTCACATTACCTATAGCTTGGGGCTGGCTTCATGGCAGGTGACATTTTTAGTGAAGGCAGTAAGCCCTAAATTATTATTAGGTAGTTCTCTATTGGACATACTCAATAAGCAGTATAAGCCTCTGGCCTGACTGTAGTGAGCACATTGTGTGGCCACTTTGATGTCGATTCTTATTTTTTGCAATCTTTTGGATATTTTGTGCAGAACGTACTAAATGTCAATCCTGAATGTTATCTTGTCTCAGATTAAGAAGCTTAAAGGCCAGCTGGATGAGAAAAGCCCCAGGAACAAAAGTCCGGAGAATCCAGACAATGAAAACATGGAGAATGGCACTGATGTGCAAAGTGAGCGGGGTTTAACCTACCTTGTCTATAAAATTATAGTTCCAGGATATCTGATCATTTGTGTATTAAGTGTGAAGATTATTAACTCACTGGCTAAATATCTGCATGACTAAGAGCACGTGTTCATGTGTGTATGCAGCTGTGTGTGCTATGATCCAAAGGGAGTAGGCAAATGTAGCAGAGCAGAGTTTAGTTATATGGAGAGATATATCTTTGTGTGTGTGTATATGTGTGTGTGTATGTGTGTGTGTATATGTGTATGTGTATATATATATATATATATATATATATATATATATATATATATATATATATATATATATATATATATATATATATATATAATAAATATATATATATAATTTAATGGGCCAATAAAGTATTAAACTTGGAACGCTACTTTAGAAAATTCAGCTCTACTATATTTGTATATATTTTATTGTTTGGGAAACAGACAGTGCTCACATTAGAATACCTGGCCAAATCGGGGATTGTGATCAAGCCAGGTCTGTGTTAAACCGTCCTTAGGTTACCCATACAACATAGATGAGTATTGATGAGAGCTTGTTTGGCCAGCAGCTTTCGCTCCCCACTTCCATGTGCTTAAAGGGAATCTGTCATCAAGCTTTTGCTATGTAATCTGAAAACAGCATGCTATAGGGATAAAAATACAGATTTTTTTAGTGATGCGTCTCTTATTCAGCTCCAGGAGATTACCATTGCTGGACTATATTGGCTAGTCTGACCACGCCCCTTCTGTGATTAGCAGCTCACTGTCTATAGACATTGTATATACAGAGCCTGGTGCAGGCGGGGCAGCTTTCACAGCTCTGCTACGTGCTAAATCTAAAATCTGTCAAAGTGATGCATCCAGTAAACTAAGTGATACATCGATGGATTCAGTATCTCTTTGCCTACATCATGTTGCTCTCAAATGAAGTAGCAAAAACCTGCTGAGAGATTTCCTTAAAGTTCACTTAGTTTGGCCAAATAGTCACGTGTTTGCATTGAGAAATGTGAAGTAAGCTGGTGGCAAATATCTCTATTGGCTGCTTTTCTCCAGGGGAAACAAAGATAAAGTGTTAAAATTCAAGGAGCCTGATTTCATCCGCCATATATTCATCGTCTATTGAGTCCTCTTCAGCCTACATATATTTGCGTTTGAAATCCTGTCCTGTAATATCAAGAAAACGTTGGGTGATGCCACTTCAATACACAATCCAATCTAGCACAAAGCCTAATGTGCATTCAGTCAAGTGAATTTATAGACTTTAGCCACACTTGCCTTTATGCAGAAATTACATTGTTCTTTTTTCCACAATCCTCTCTGTACGGCAGGAGTGGGATTCAGATGGTTCTGGCCGGTTTGGGCAAACCGGTTGTTAAAATAGCAGCCAGTTCCCCAAACCGGCAAGAAATGGCTCCGGCGATCCGATTCTCTGTATTCACTTGTGTTGGTGTCTTTAAGACACTAACACAAATGAATTCCCGTGCCTCCGTACGCGCCACACTACCAGGTTCAGTGGAGCGTGTCTGGTCCTGACCTGGAGTGCAGTGACACGCTGACGCTGCAGAGGTCACAGCAACGTGGTGAGGTTTCTCATCCTGCTGCCACCTACCAGCGTCAGTGTTCCTGCAGAGTGCCGCGGAAGATAGAGGAGAGGCCGCCGGTGCTTGGAGCAGGTAAGTGCTTGGTGAGCCGAAGATGCAGGGAGACAAGAATCTGCAGGGGAGAGGAGCCGCATAAGATGGGAACTATATGGGAAAAGGAGCCACATGGGATGAGATCTGCAGGGGAAGAGGAGCACATGGGATGAGATCTGCTGGGAAAAAGAGGCCATGATAGGATCTGCTGGGGAAAGAAGCCATGATGGGATCTGCAGGGGAAAGATGCCATGATGGGATCTGCAGGGGAAAGAAGCCATGATGGGATCTGCAGGGGAAAGAAGCCATGATGGGATCTGCAGGGGAAAGAAGCCATGATGGGATCTGCAGGGGAAAGAAGCCATGATGGGATCTGCAGGGGAAAGAAGCCATGATGGGATCTGCAGGGGAAAGAAGCCATGATGGGATGGGATCTGCAGGGGGAAAGAGGCCATAATGGGATGAGATCTGTATGGGGAAGGTTGTCCGTTCCAATTTTAGCAGGGCTCCTTTGGTAATAATTTTAAAAAAATGAAGAAAAACCGTTTAATACAATATGACTGACAGTGACTGGAACAACTGGTGCTGGACAGGAGAGAGAAGGTAGAGGAGGGTGAGAAGGGGAAAGAGATTTTACTTTAAATTACTTGTATTTTTTGGTTGAGGACAGTGCGTGAAAATGGGTGTGGCTAACAAAATGGGTGTGGGTGCTGAATGGGTGTGGTTTACAAGTGGGCGGAGTTTACAGAGAACCTGTTGTTAAAAATTTGAATCCCACCCCTGCTGTACGGTGATGTGGACCCAGCCTCCAGGAGATATCTGACAATATTGCTGATAGAGCTGAGGAAGGACCGAAGGCCGGATGTAGCGAAACTGACACATTGGGATCCATTCAAATTAAGCACACAGTTAAGAATTAACTAAATCTTATCTCACTTGCTTATGGCTTTGTTATAACCGTCAGACTCTAGGTTGGTTTATCACTGGTCTTCACTATGACCCAGTCACAGCCCTGGACATTATGTGTAACATTCATATTACCATATATATTCATGCTCCCATTATTGTAGACATGTATAGATGTACACAGCTCTGCAGATCCAGGAACACAGTGACGCCATCACTTCAGGATACATTTTTCACAGGTTTGTTTTAAAACATGCTAATCTTAATTTCCTTCTATTTGGGTGTATGTTTATGACCTTTTATTAGATTAGATATTAAAGAGGCTCCTGAATCTGGTGGCTTTTCTTTTTGTACTTGTTCCAACCCATTTCTCTACACTGTGTGTAAATCTGGACCCCAGTCATCAAGAACAGCATTGTGCATGTCCGTCTCTATGACGAGTACACTGTAGAAAGATGTGTGTGCCTCTATTGAATTTGTCACATCATTCAGCAGCTGGGAGTGACTCTTTGAGACTTTGTCGGCTGCGCTCAGTTAAGCCCCCTACTGGCCAAACCCCAACCAGTTGTAGGGTGCTTTCACACTTGCGTTCAGCGCAGTCCGTCACTATGGAGAATAGCGCAGTCGGTTAACGCACTGCGCTATTCTCCATAGACTTGTATGGACGACACACTGTAACGCAAGTGTCAGCGTTGCATCCGCTGGACGACGCAGCGTCGTTATTTTGACGCTGCGTCCGGCGGAAGGAACGCAACGCAACGTAACGTTTTTAGGGCAGCGGAAACCTTTATTTTTCACTGCGCATGCTTTTTTTTTTTTTAAATTACAGAAATTTTATTTTGTTTTTCGGTGGCCGAACGTTCAGCTGAGCGCCCGGCCGCCAGCTTGTGAGAGCGCTGAGCTGAGCGCCCGGCCGCCGGCATGTGACAGCTCTCAGCTGAGCGCCCGGCTGCCGGCTATTGAGAGTGAACAGCTGAGCGCCCGGCCGCCGGCTATTGAGAGCGATCAGCTGAGCGCCCGGCCTGCCGCCAGTAAAACTGTAAAGAAGAAAAAAAAAAAAAGCTTTCCGTTATCTTGTACGATCCGTTGCATCTGTCACACAACGCAATCCAACGGATGCCGTTCAATGCAAGTGTCAAACTTGCCATATATGTTTTTTGCTAGAGCTGGATTAAAAATGTGAAGATTTGCAATGTTGCAAACCATTTTATGCCAGAATGGCAATGCAAATGGTTTGAGGAATTAGGCCCCTTAGTCGTTTTAGTCAGTGGGTGTGGTGAGCCTTCAGTTTTCTATATGGGAGTCTTTTTTAGGACCCTGTCCACTTGTCTCAAACAAAACAACTAGATTTATGTTCAGGTTAGAGAGGCCTGCATCTCAGAAATGGAGCCATACCGGAACAAACAAAATTATTTGAGATTTAGGAGAACAGCAGAGAAAAAAAATGACATGCTTATGGTTAGTGACAGGTCCTCTTTGCAACTTTGTACTTTGGGGGTAAAAAAGCAAATAGACCACCCTCTGGTGTGCCTGACAGGGTGTGGTGTAAGGTGACTAGGATTTGAATGCTGATGGAGCAACCCCAAAAGTCAGGATCCCAGAACCATGGGGGGGGTTGAGTCCTGCACCAAAGGTTAGAGAGTGCAGTGCCCTGTGGCACCCTGGCTAGTGCAGGGGCGTCACAAATACAAGATCCAAAATTCAAGAATCTTTATCACACCAGTGATCCGGTACGTCCCCACGACATCTTCAAGCCGAGTTTTTCTAGGCAAAGCTGCTTCAGGAAACACTCGGTGGTCTTTTTCCTGACTTGGCTTTGCTGGCAGCTTTGCCGTCGTGTTTTGGTCTTTTCTGTCACTAAAGTTCTTGATAGATTGAAAGACTACATACTTAGAAGAGCCTATTATGCTTCACGTAGAATGACAGCGGTGCTATGGAGGGGCCTCTTGTGTGGGTTGATTATCATATGAACTTTCCTAACTATTCATAGCCCAATGTGAACACGCTCTGATCAAATGGTTTTTATTAGCGTAAAAATCGTGGTTGGTTGGCAGATATCCATCTGTTTAAACGGGATGTGCTGCTGACAATGAGTGATCGTTCATAAGAAGTACAACTCATAAATGCAATTTAAAAGTGTTATTCCCATCTCCGAGATCCTATCCCAATATGTAGTAGGTGTAATAATAAGAATATTACCAAATGCCTCCAATTGGAAATGTAATATAGTTCTCCTGATTAGCTATGGCTTACCTCATTACCATAGCTTAGGTATCCATGGTTACGACCACACATATATGGATAGTTAGTTGCTTGTGGCCGTAACCATGGATACACAGGCTACTTTAGTGAGATAAGAGACAGAGAATCAGGAGAACTGTACTACATTTCTAATTGGAGGTATTTGCTAATATTTTTATTATTACACCTACTACATATTAGCATAGGATCTTGGAGATGGGAATAACCTTTTAAGCAGGTAAAGGAAGTAACAAAACACTGAACGTGTGCACAGCAGTCATTTTTACAGTGCTATGTGCCATCTTCATTTTTAGTGGCACTTTTTCAGGGGGGAGAGTTCCAGGTGGAATCCGCCTGAAAAAAGACTATTTGTCCTCTAAAAACATAGATATGGCTAAGGGGATACTGTTATATCCTTGCAATAGCTGTGTATAGTACCAAAAAAGCCCCCAAGTCATCAAGAGTGACATTTTTCAGTCTGCTTTTGACAATGGGGCAGGATGGATGGTGAGCAATTGGATTCGTTAAGAAGTGCATGCATCTTAAAGGGGTTGTCCGGTCTAAAATAGTCATTCTGTGCCACTCTGTGACTGCAGACTTGTGAATCCTCACAGTTGTGCACTGTGAGGATTCTCCGGTGTCAGTGCTGGGAGTGATGGTCATATGACCGCAAGTAAGTGATATAGTCTAGTCAGATTCGGGGCAAAAGTATATCTGGCGTCCTTAAAGAGAATATATTGTGAGAGGCCAGAAAAAGTCTAGTTGGATTTTTGCCGGGGAGTCTGCATATCACATACTTGCGGTCATATGACCATTTTTCCGAGCTCTGACACCGGAGAATCCTCGCAGCACACAGTGCATACAATGTGAGGATTCAGAAGTCTGCAGTCACATAGAGGGACTACAGACTTGTCGTTTTAGACCGGATAACCCTTTCAACAATTCAGGTGAGGATTGTTGTGCGCCCTGCCACAATCCTACTCAAGTCAGGGATTGGAGTAAGATTGCTGGCATAAGGTACGCCACAGCTCATCATGAATGTAGTGTCACGCCCATGTTCATTTGATGGAATTCTGTGAAAATGGGGCAAAAAAGCCAAAAATAGGGTGGTTGTTTGTTTTTTTTTTTGTTTTTTTTTTTAATTATTTATTTATTATTGCAAAAGACATCATTGCATGAAAATTGTGACTTATAGAAGCGATTCATGCTAGAATTGTTGCATAACCATTTTGATAGATTGGGGACAAAATCTGTTATGTTTATGGACAGGCAAGAACGCCTTCCCAAAAATACATTTGGGCTTGGAACTTGTGAGCTAGCACCTCTACATTTATGTCTGCAAAGGCTTTGGACTTGTGTATAGCCTCTGAATGGTATGGAGTCATAGTACACCACCCAGAGATTTCTACACGACTTCTACTCACTTTTTTTATGCCCCCAATTTCATATGACAGTATATGTCTGAATCTGGCTAAATCTGGCTTTGTTCTATGCTAACATATTTTTACATACAGTGCATGACAACCTTTTCAGTTATTTTTATAACACTAATGTAAGCTTTACATTTATAGAATATGCCTTACCAATCTAAAATCGCATCTCTATTGGAGGTATCCAATTAGAGAGAACCTATCATGTAAAAAAAATAATTTTGCATTCATTAGTTGGGCAGATTCACAGCAGATTTTATGTATAGATACAGGTCATATAACACAGTCAGTCCTCTAATTTTTCTTCCATTCCTAACTCTGAAATTCCTCCTTGCTTTCTGTTACAGTGCATTAATTTATTTCTTATTTTTTAGGAGACGCCAATAGACAAATCAACGATCTCAAGTTTAAACTCACCAAATCCACACAGGAGATAACCGCCCTGGAACAGAACGTGAGTTCTTCCACAGATTGCATGAAACATGGATGTGCGGCCTAATCTCGGTTGTAAAAGACATGATTTTTTTAAACTAGTAACTTTTTAGGCTTTTCCAATCAAGTTGTACAAACAAAACAAAATTTGTCCCTGTACCCCAACTATCTCTCTCTGCTCTTTATTCTTTTGTGAAATTGGTTACAATTCTGTGAAAATGGCCAGAAAATGGTAAAAAGTGTCATACTTTGCAAACAAATATATTCAGATAATGAACATAGGCAAGAAGTTGATGGTTAAAAAGTCTATCAAAGCTAGTTGCATTAATTCATATTACATCCCAAAGTATTTTATTTCACATTTTTATTTCACATTTGTAACATGTTCATTTATTATTCGGGTTTTATGCCACAGCCCAGTGACTCACAGAGACTGGGGACGGCCGCGGTGATGTTACGTCAGCAGGAAGTTGACGTGACATCACCGGATGCCCGAGGTCACGGAGCCCGGGGGTCAGGAGATTGGGAAGAGCGGTCCGCAATAGCGCCGCTCATAGGCACTATTGGCAACACAAGGTATTTGAGAGAAACCGTGTTTCTCAACATAATATCATTATGGCCAATAATAAATGTGTGTGAAACACCCCTTTAATTTACTGTTAATTTTCCATGTTGCTAGATAGAAGTTAGAGGGACTTTTTTTTGGTTGATGTTTCTCATCAGAGAAAAACTGTTGACACTCAGACCAAACTAGGATGAAACTGCAAACAAAATCATTGATGAAACTTGGACCATTCTTATGAAAAAAAAATTGACATCTTAATGAGCCCTTAGTGCGATTGTTTTGTTTTTTATTATTATTATTTTCTTTACGGAATTTTTAAAAGTAAGTCAATCACAAGGCACAAAATGTGTACAAATAAAATACAGTCATATGAAAAAGTTGGGGCACCGCTATTAATGTTAACCTTTTTTCTTTATAACAATTTGGGTTTTTGCAACAGCTATTTCAGTTTCATATATCTAATAACTGATGGACTCAGTAATATTTCTGGATTGAAATGAGGTTTATTGTACGAACAGAAAATGTGAAATCCGCATTTAAACTAAATTTGACCGGTGCATAATTATGGGCACCCTTATCAATTTCTTGATTTGAACACTCCTAACTACTTTTTACTGACTTACTGAAGCACTAAATTGGTTTTGTAACCTCATTGAGCTTTGAACTTCATAGGCAGGTGTATCCAATCATGAGAAAAGGTATTTAAGGTGGCCACTTGCAAGCAGTTCTCCTTTTGAATCTCCTATGAAGAGTGGCATCATGGGCTCCTCAAAACAACTCTCAAATGATCTGAAAACAAAGATAGTTGTTCAGGGGAAGGATACAAAAAGTTGTCTCAGAGATTTAAACTGTCAGTTTCCACTGTGAGGAACATAGTAAGAAAGTGGAAGAACACAGGTACAGTTCTTGTTAAGCCCAGAAGTGGAAGGCCAAGAAAAATATCAGAAAGGCAGAGAAGAAGAATGGCGAGAAAATCCACAGACCACCTCCAAAGACCTTCAGCTTCATCTTGCTGCAGATAGTGTCACTGTGCATCGGTCAACAATACAGCGCACTTTGCACAAGGAGAAGCTGTATGGGAGAGTGATGCGAAATAAGCAGTTTCTGCAAGCACGCCACAAACAGAGTCACCTGAGTGTATGCAAGAGCACATTTGGACAAGCCAGTTACATTTTGGACGAAGGTCCTGTGGACTGATAAAACAAAGATTGAGTTGTTTGGTCATACAAAAAGGCGTTATGCATGGAGGCAAAAAAACACGGCATTCCAAGAAAAGCACTTGCTACCCACAGTAAAATTTGGTGGAGGTTCCATCATGCTTTGGGGCTGTGTGGCCAATGCCGGCACCGGGAATCTTGTTAAAGTTGAGGGTCGCATGGATTCAACTCAGTATCAGCAGATTCTTGACAATAATGTGCAAGAATCAGTGTTGAAGTTGAAGTTACGCAGGGGATGGATATTTCAGCAAGACAATGATCCAAAACACCGCTCCAAATCTACTCAGGCATTCATGCAGAGGAACAATTACAATGTTCTGGAATGGCCATCCCAGTCCCCAGACCTGAATATCATTGAAAATCTGTGGGATGATTTAAAGCGTGCTGTCCATGCTCGGCGACCATCAAACTTAACTGAACTGGAATTGTTTTGTAAACAGGAATGGTCAAAAATACCTTCATCCAGGATCCTGGAACTCATTAAAAGCTACAGGAAGCGACTAGAGGATGTTATTTTTGCAAAAGGAGGATCTACAAAATATTAATGTCACTTTTATGTTGAGGTGCCCATACTTATGCACCTGTCAAATTTAGTTTAAATGCGGATTGCACATTTTCTGTTAGTACAATAAACCTCATTTCAATCCAGAAATATTACTCAGTCCATCCGTTATTAAATATATGAAACTGAAATCGCTGTTGCAAAAACCCAAATTGTTATAAAGAAAAAAATTTAACATTAATAGGGGTGCCCAAACGTTTTCATATGACTGTAACATGCAATAGAACAAAATTATATAACAAAGAACAGAATGTAAATTCCCATGACAACACAAAATACATTGACTATTGTTGATTTATGTGGTCCTGAGGAAGGAGACTTGTTCCCAGAAACGCGTCGACCTGTTAAAATAAAATACAAAAATTAATCAACATTATTCTGCATTGATGGTAGCGCGGCTATAATTCCATTTTCTCTCCAGCGATTGATTGAACACAAATCCCATGAGATATCTCTTCTATAAAAGAAAATACAAATAAGGGAAATAGATAAACAGAAGAAAAACAAGGGAATGAAAGATGGGGGGGAGGGGGGGAGGTGTTAGGGCACATGTCCCCAAAACTATGGACTGCGCAATTGATTTTTGATCATCTGTTATTCTTTTAGATTATCCGACTTGAGAGTCAGCTAACCCGGTACAAGTCTTCATCAGAAAATGCTGAAAAAGTAGAGGATGAATTAAAAGCTGAAAAACGAAGATTACAGCGAGAGGTGAACACTGGTTGTGTCTGCATAAATACATGTATTATACCTTATTTTTTCCTATTATTAGTATAAGGCTGTGTTCCCCGTCTGTCAGATTCCATCATATTTGATAAAGAAAAATATATGTCGCTGCATATAATGTTGTTGTTTTTTTTCTGTCAAAATAAGATACCATACCTAATGGAACAGGACGAACCTAACGGTGGCTGCTCTAGAGTTATGGATGTCCTTTTGGGTTAGCTTGCCAACCTCTGTGGGGACGTTATTCTATCAGATCCACTTCACATTTGGTATCAACACTTACTACATGGACTAATTACTATCACTATATCAGTATTGTGATTGTGTGGTCTCCAAACTGTGGTCAGCAGCTCTCTGGTGTGCAGGCACCAAGGGCAAACTGAGCTCCAAATGTGTTAATGCCACCAGTCATTGGACCAGTATAACCACTGGACTGCCCTCTTGGCTTCACGGGAAGAACAGCCTTTGGTCTAGTCATAGAGGTTGAAAAGAATTTGAAAAACTAGGCTTTTTCTTTTTTTTAAACATTTCACCATATGTGTCTGCAGACATAGTGGTATTGCAGCTGCTGAGCTTTTTGCAATTTTTTTTTTAATCATTCTCAGGCCGGAGTCACACTGTCATATGCATCCGATGGAAGATGCTAATGACCCTCTGCTCAGACGTGAGCCGGGCGTCATGCAACTGTGATCGGATCACAGGTGAGAAAAGGGAGATTCATTTCTCCATTGCCTGTCTCTACGTATATCGCACTGCACTCTGATATCATCTGAATGCAGTCCGACATTTGACACGTACCCATAAACTTGTATGAGTAAGAGTGATGCAAAATTTTCTCGAGTCATACACCAGTGTAACTCCGTATTCTTGCTTAGGGCAGAGTCAAACTTGTGTATCGTTTTTAATGCGAGAGCATCGGATGTGATATGCTAATGATGACCCTCGGCTCAGGCTGTGCTGCGAGCGTGAGCCAAGTGTCATGCGACTGTGATCCGTTCCTGAGATCGGGATCACAGCTGTGGAGGAGAGGGAGGGATTAATCTCTCCATCTGCCCCATTGTCAGACTGTGCGTATCTCGTAGTGCACTTGGATGACATCCAAGTTCCGTTCGATGTTTCTCTCGCACCCATGGACTTGTATGGGTGCGAATGACCCAGCTCTCAATGACAATCGCAGCATGCTGAAATTTTTTTTTTCCTCAGTCCTTTTAGGGCTAATGAAAAACTCTCAGATCTGATCTGCACCATTGTCTTAAATGGGGCCTAGAGTAATGTGAAATTTACTAGCATTGCACCGATGCTAGTCATTCGCAAGTGTGACTCTGCCCTTATAGCTATAGTAGTGCTTAAATAGTGATTAATTTTTGCTACATCCATGTTCCATGATTAATTTACTGTTTTTGTCGTCTTTGCAGCTGCGTGCAGCCTTGGATAAAATAGAAGAGCTTGAAGTAGGCAATAGTCATTTGATCAAACGACTGGAGAAAATGAAAGCTAACCGAAGCGCTATTCTGTCTCAGCAGTGAGCCCCTGTGGTATAGTGGTGGATGAACTGTGTGCGTATAGGAAGGAGCACAGGGTGTGCCACTTGACCAGGCTTCTGCTTCTATTGAAGTATCAAGAGTCAGCAGTATGTACTATAGCAATGATGTATAATGGAGGGATCTTTTTTGCCGATACATCATCTGTTGAATCTTTTCCCTTTTTGAGGAGGGGAAAAGTAAAAAGCATCTTGGGAGGTTCATGATGATGATAGCGCGTCTCCTTTGACACCTCCAGGAAGGGAGCACACGTATGCTGAAGCGGGTAACTCCAGCAGCACAGAGTGGTGGAGAAAACGGAGTCGAATCACCGACTGCAAAGGGATTTATGCCCTGTAATAATAAGTCTCATTACAAGCATCTCATGTCCCATAAGTGCAGACGTTCTGCTACTTTCAGCATCTTCCCAAACCAGCTCTGACATTACCCTCATATTTAAACCCATAATAGGTAAGACGACTCGTTCGGCAGCAATAGTTCTTATACGTGGATCTCCCACCGAAACCATGCTGAATTTTGCTCTTCCAAAAAAAGCACAATATAAACTGGGCAAAATGTTATCAGACGTTCGTGTGGCGCACAGCTGTGCTATATAGAAGCAAAAGGATGGCCGTCCTGCATGTTTATCTGCTTCACTCTGTAATCCTGAAAGAAGCAGTGATTGAATCCACAGAGGAGCAGGAAACGTACCTCCCGGAGCGCCCCACGTTATATGGAAGCAGAGGCCAGCATCTCTCGTTTAGCACTGATCCCATGCTGGCTTCATATTGTTGAATATACTTATGTAGGTTGCCCTCACCTGCCTTGAGCCTTTTTTTCAGACAACTGGAATGTTTTTTTTTGTCTTTTTTTTGGGGGTGGCCCTCATAAGAGAAAACCACTGAAAATGGAAGGCACCCAAAGATTTCTGAATGTGAGTGTTTGTGTGTTATTAATTTTCTGGACTCACAAGCCATTGATATACAGACTTATGTGGTATGATGTGTGCATTCCCAATGCCATACATTTTTTTTGAGGAAAGTGGCCTTACTTGACTTGTGCTGGACTCTACATGAATGAGCATGAAGCTACAGACCTATCACGTCTTCACTGGAGTTTTCTCTTTCAGGTTTAATAATAAAAAAAAAGACAAATGTTTCACTGAATAAAGAGGAGCTGAAACTGTGAAATTGCATCTTTACTTCTTTCAATTTCAGTATAAGCGGGATAAAAATAAGTTTTGGGAAAGATTTTCTGACTAGAGTTGAGCGAGTACCTAACGATTAGTACTCACTATACTCATAACGAGTACTGTCTAATACTCGCGTATTCATTCCGAATAGCGTGTGCAATGCAAGTCAATGGGAAAAACTCACAAAGTAACAAGTAACTCGAATTTGCTACTTGCACGAATAGTGCGGCATTCGGGTAACTTGTTACTTTACGCGTTTTTCCCCATTGACTTGCATTGCACACGCTATTCGGAATGAATATGCGAGTATATGAGTATAGCGAGTACGAATAGTTACTTGCTCAACTCTATTTCTGACTACACAACCTGGTTGGATTACACAGTATTTGTACAGATATTCTGGAGGACGAACTTCCAGAGGTCTCCTTTAATGTTGAGAGTTAACTATTCGTACTCGCTATGCTGTTAGCGAGTACTGTCCGCTACTCGCATATTCGTTACGAGTAGCAGGCACAATGTAAGTCAATAATGGGGAAATATTCGCTAAGTAGCAAGTAACCCGAAAGCTGTACTTTTCATACGAGTAGCAACTAGTGCGTTTTTTGGGTGTACTCACTACTTAGCGAGTATTTACCATTGACTTACATTGCACCCGCTACTTGTAACGAATATACGAGTAGCGGACAGTATTCGCTCAACACTAGTCTCCTCGCTTCCAAAGTCTCCCGATCCTAAGGAGAAGTGGAGCTAGTAAAATGAAGGAGCGGCATCTAACCAGACATGACATCCAGTCTCCTGCATAGTCAATACTGAGCTCTGTATATCCCCACCCACAGCACTGATTGACAGCTTTCTGAGTACACTGTACATTGACAGAAAGCTTCTAATCCGTGGTGGGATCGGGTTACACAGAGCAGTTGACCAGGAGGCACAAGGCATCTAGTCTTGTAGTGATAATCTCCTGGTGATGAAATTTGCCTTAATCACTAGGACCTTACAAATGTGGAATGTATAGAGGGCAGAGATTGCCTGCAAAAAGACCTCAGACACCATTTGCGATTAAAGGAAATCTGTCAGAGGGTTTTTGTTATGTAATCTGTGTGCAGCATGATTCCAGTGATGTCACTTACTAGGATGAGTGTTGCTGTTTTAATAAAATCAGTATATTCCTACACTCCCCCAAAAAAGTGTTGAATAACATTAGTCAGAGTATGATCTGATTTATTTTTTTTGTCGAATAGCACTCAGACACTCATACGGTCGTCTGCACATGCCCTTACAAACATAAAATCATATTACAAAGCGAGCTGTTCAGACAATGAAGGCTCTTCTCTTTAAGGCTCTGTTCACACTAGAAAAAGGATTTTTCTCAAATTTCTTGAGTCTGAAAGATTAGCGCACTTGTGGTCAAAAACGCACCGAAAACCGCATGTGTTTTTGGTGCGGTTTTGGTGCGTTTTTCACGCAGATTGGTCCCTGCGTTTTTTTACCATTATCTATGGCAATAAACGCAGGTACCTGCAGAAAAGAAGTGACATGCACATTCTTTTTCTCAAGAAATTCTGCAGAAAGAATGTTCTTGAGAAAAAAAACTGTGCGCACAGATATTTTTTTTTCCATAAGTTTTGCTGGGGAATGTCTGCAGAAAGGTTCAACCATTTTCTCAAGAAATTTCTGCGGTGAAAAGTAGTATGTGAACAAGGCCTAAGACTGAAAAAGGTGTTGCTGAAGCCATATCCTGTAACTACTTAGTTCTACCTGAGAAACAGGCTTCAAAACAACATAAGAACCCCATTCACAATAGAGTTGTATATTGGTTGTTCCCAATTATATGGACCGTAGAAGGACCTACGCTGAACATAATATCAAACAAAAATAGCGTACCAAATCCAATAATAAAATCAATTTTTATTTAATTCTATAAAATACACAATCATTGAGGTGAAAGGAACCCAACAGTGTGGTAACAAACATAAAAGGGAGATACACAACCAGTCAGTTGTATAAATATGAAAAGATTTGTACAATTAGTGGGAGCAAGCCGCTGATCAAAAAATCACATGTATTTTATATACAGGGTGTCCACCCATATCCTGTCCACCGTCATTAACTTGAGATCGGCGGCAGAAATAGGCATAGAAGTGGTGTCTAGGTATAGTAAAGTACCCATGCGCTACGCAATGAAACCACCTATAGCGCCACCTGGTGGAAAACAACGGAGTTAGCATTTTTATCTTGAAAATGGAACGAGATAGAGAAAAAACGTGAATTACAAAGTTGTAGGGCATCATTAATTCAATACGAATCGACACCTTGCATACAGAAATGCTATGATATGAAACCCAATTAACCCCCCAAAACATTGAATGCTGGTCACGCATATGGCGCTCATTTAACTTTGATGCTCAAAGTGGCCCCCGTCAGCTGCAATGCACATCTGGACTCTGGACAGCATACTGTATCTTGCTGCACGTTGTGCAATATGGTAGGTGACACGTGTGCACAAGCATCTGTGATATGTCGTCGTAGGTCCTGCAATGTTGGTGGAGGGGTCACATACACCTGCTCTTTGATGTGACCTCACAGAAAGAAGTTCAATGAGGTCAGGTGAGCGTGGAGGCCACTCCCTGCAGCCACCATACCCAATGACTTGTAGAAAGGTCTCCATGAGGTATCGCTTCACGTCTACAGCCTTGTGAGTTTTACACGTTCTAATCATAGCATTTCTGTATGCAAGGTGTCAATTCGTATTGAATTGATGATTCCCTACAACTTTGTAATTCACTTTTTTTCTCTATCTCGTTCCGTTTTCGAGATAAAAATGCTAACTCCGTTGTTTTCCACCAGGTGGAGCTATATGTGGTTTCTTTGCGTAGTGCATGGCTACTTTACTATACCTAGACACCACTTCTTTGCCTATAGCTGCCGCCGTTCTCAAGTTAATGGCGGTGGACAGGATATGGGTGGACACACTATATAACTAATACTTCATGAGGCCATAATTAGAATGTGAGAATGTGCAAAGCAATGGTACTATACAGTAATACAAACCAGCAATTGGACATAATTCCATGGGACAAAAGGCATATATAATAAAGTATGTAAGAAACACACAGTGAATTGTAAAAGGTTATAATGAAAAAAACTTGTAATCAAAGTAATAACACAGTGTATAACAAGATATACAATATTACAGTACCTGCCCATGAACCTAATAATTAATGCATTAAACTGCCAGGGAACTAGATCACTACAATACACCACAGCTTCGAAAAACCCTAGGTATAAGGTAAAACAACCAAGGGGTCACTGCATAATTAGCTAACCTTATTGAAATTCATAATACATAGGAATCACATAGTGTTACACCATGATGCGGTGTAAACCGAAACCCAGCGGTGCAAATAAGACACAACTAGTGATACATAATAAATTACCTGACTGTGTTGTGGAAAGCCCGCTCTCACGACGCATGTTTCAGTGTCTGCCGCCTTTCTCAAGGGAAGAATGAGTTTGTAGTGAACGGGCTACTAAGTAGAGGCTGAAGGAGATGAGCAGTATTTTCATACAAGGAAAACCACATCTAATGCACAGATGAAATTTTGCACACATGAAAGAGGAATCATTCATGTGCATACGGCATCACTCACTCCATTCTAGCCCGAACAGTGAACAAGCCACATAATGGTAGGCTGAAGAACTGTATAGGACACTTCTTAAAGACCAAATTTTTCACATTGTCACAACAGTTTAGTACAATTCACATACGTCTAAATCAGGAGCGAGGAACTTTTTTTTTTTCTACTAAGGGCAATGTGGATATTTATACTGTTATTTGCGGGCCACACAAAAGTATCAACTTAAAAATTTGCCTTCTGTATTTGGTCAAACAATTAACTCCCCCTTTAATGTGATGGCTAAAGCTGCTTCTCTCTGGTGCGACATTATGTGTATAATGATGCTGCTACTATCATATACTTTCCCAGGTTACATAGGAGACACAAATTCTGCTGTATATGTCACATAGGAGACACAGACCGCTACATGTTTAACATAGGAGACATACTGCTGCATGCATCACATAGAAGACACAGATTCTTCCGCATACATCACATAGGAGACACAGACCACTATATGTATGACATAGGAGACAGACTACTGCATTCAACAAAGAGTAGACAACGATTCTGCTGCATACATCACATAGGAGACATAGATTCTACTGCACACATCACATAGCAAACACACTCTGCTGTGTACATCACATAGCAAACACAAACTCTGCTGCATACATCACATAGGAGACACTGATTTTGCTGCTTACATCACATAGGAGACACAAACTCTGCTGTATACATCACATAGGAGACACAGACTGCTGCATGCATTACATAGGAGACACGGATCTTGCATCAGCGCAGAGACTTTGCTGTTTTGCGCATGTGTACCTATGTATTCGGCTTTGCCCACAGTAGGGCAGAGTGAAGTGCGTCTGCACAAGCCGACAATGTCTGTGTAGGTATGAGGTTTTACCAGGCACCGTGGCTAGTGAAGGAGGCGTCATTCACATCAATCATCAGCAGAGGACAGTAATCAGCGTTTAGAGGAAGGACTGCACTGTTTTATAGACTGCAGCACAGGCGCTGAGGTAGGTACTGGTTTTAGTTGATAACTCAAAATTTTTTTGCCAGGTTCCCATTAAGGCTATGTGCCCATGGGACAACGTACCCGCGGACTGTGCATCAGGTTTACCGCAGCTGCTCCCCGGAATCCACAGCTAAAACCTGCGGAAACAGTGCCGATTTCGTGCAGAATTCCTGCGGATTTCCTGCCCTGTATCTCCATACTGGAGGAGCGGGAATTCCGCAGATATTTCCGCATGAATAATTGACATGCAGTTGTGGGAGATCTTCAGCCGCACATACCGCACCATTGCTACAGCACTCCCCAAATCCCATAGCATAACGTGGGGAGTGTCTGTACTTCATACCTCCCAACCGTCCCGGATACAGCGGGACTCTCCTGCTTTTGAGCCTTTGCTCCACAGTCCCGAGCGAGAGCTAGATATCCCGTGGCTCCGCCCACCCACTGTAGCCCTGCCTCGCTGTTTCTCCCTTCTATCCATTACAGAGCCGAGCGCGCTACATGAAACTCCTGTGACTGCTGCTGGTAAGGTATGAATCACCCCCGGCACCAGAGCCGACATCCCCTGCCCCAGAGCCTGTGCGCTCCTCTCCAGCTGTTTTCTCTGACTCCCCCGTGTGTTTGCTTTCATTGCTGGAGACACACGGGAAATCAGGAAACTGCGAAGAAGACAGTGCAACCAACATTCCTTTCCTCTCCTGCAGTCTGCACTGGCCAGTAATATGCAGAGTTAGCATCTGCCAATGCTTCTATTAGCTTACCGATCACATAGTCTCCTCCCTGCAGAGCTGCTGGGTCCTAGCTGTCCAACAGGTTCAGCTCTGGTTTATCCTGGCTGCCCTACCAGTTAAAGGGAACCTGTCAGGTGTAATGTGCAACCAGAGCCACGGGCAGTTCTGGGTGTATAGTGCTAATCTCTGCCTAACCGTCCCTGTATACACTAGCATAGATAAAGAAATCTTTAGAAAAAGTATTTTTAAAGATCCTATATCTTAGGCTGAGTGCGGGGACTAGTCCCAAGGGCGTTACTTCGCTTGGCTAGTCGTCTCACATAGCATGTTAGTACTCACACAAGGGCGTAATAACATGCTATGTAAGCCGACTAGCCAAGCGAAGTAACGCCCTTGGGACTAGTCCCGCACTCATTAGCATAAGATATACGATTAGTGATGAGCGAGTACCAAAAAGCTCGGGTGCTCGAGGCTCGGGCCGAGCATCCCAAGATACTCGTGTATTCGGCCCGAGCACCGAGCCCAATGTTATCCTATGGGAGACCCGAGTATTTTTATGAAATGACCCCCGGCAGCATGTAGAAACCCTAAAAATGTCACAAAAGTCTTAGAAGAGTGCTCAAATGACATGGCAACAGCATGGGGAAGACCCCTTGAAGCATTTATCACTCAAAAGTCACAGCTGTGAACAATTTTGTCCGAGTTTTACGCCATTTTTACGGACTCACCAGAAAACCTTCCAAAATGACACCAAAATGAATTTTCATGGCGGAAATGTTAAGGGAACATACCCAATAGTGAAATAGAGCTGGTGTATGTTACTTTTTGAGATCACATGAAAGATTTTACGTGAAAACATTGTGGGGCACTCCGATGTCCAAAACGCACGTTTTGTGCTTTTTACTAGCGATGTCGGTCATTTTTTTTTTTTTATTCTATCTCCCTCAGTCCGTCGGTTGGTCTCTCTGTCTGTCTGTCGTTCTCTCTCTCTCTTGTCTGTCCCCCTCTCACAGTCTGTCTGTCAGTCTCCCCCCTCTCTCATACTTACCGTTCCCCGATCACTGCCGCGGCGCTGCACAGCTGTTCACTAAACTCCGGCGGCTTTTCCTCTTTTGAAAAAGCCGGCCGCTCGTTAAACAATCTCGTATTCCCTGCTTTCCTGCTTTTCGGCGCCTATGATTGGTTGCAGTGAGACACGCCCCCACGCTGAGTTACAGGTGTCTCACTGCACCCAATCACAGCAGCCGGTGGGCGTGTCTATACTGTGCAGTGAAATAAATAATTAAATAATTAAAAAAAATGGCGTGCGGTCCCCCCAATTTTAATACCAGCCAGATAAAGCCATACGGCTGAAGGCTGGTATTCTCAGGATGGGGAGCTCCACGTTATGGGGAGCCCCCCAGCCTAACAATATCAGTCAGCAGCCGCCCAGAATTGCCACATACATTAGATGCGACAGTTCTGGGACTGTACCCGGCTCTTCCCGATTTGCCCTGGTGCGTTGGCAAATCGGGGTAATAAGGAGCTATTGACAGCCCATAGCTGCCAATAAGTCCTAGATTAATCATGTCAGGCGTCTCCCCGAGATACCTTCCATGATTAATCTGTAAGTGACAGTAAATAAACACACACACCCGAAAAAATCCTTTATTAGAAATAAAAAACACAAACCAATTCCCTCGTAACCACTTTAATAAGCCCCAAAAAAGCCCTCCATGTCCGGCGTAATCCACGGACCTCCAGCGTCGCATCCAGCTCTGCTGCATGGAGGTGACAGGAGCTGCAGCAGACACCGCCGCTCCTGTCACCTCCACGCAGCTAATGAAGACAGCCACGCGATCAGCTGAGCTGTCACTGAGGTTACCTGGATCCAGCGGTGGATGCAGTGGTGGCCGCGGGTAACCTCAGTGACAGCTCAGCTGATCGCGATACTCACCTCAGTTGCTGCGTGCAGCTGACCGGAGCGGTGGTGTCTTCTGCAGCTCCTGTCACCTCCATGCAGCAGAGCTGGAAGCGACGCTGGAGGTCCGTGGATTACGCCGGACATGGAGGGCTTTTTGGGGCTTATTAAATTGGTTACGAGGGAATTTGTTAGTGTTTTTTATTCCTAATAAAGGATTTTTTCGTGTGTGTGTGTTTATTTACTGTAATTCACAAATTAATCATGGAAGGAATCTCGGGGAGACGCCTGACATGATTAATCTAGGACTTATTGGCAGCTATGGGCTGCCATTAACTCCTTATTACCCCAATTTGCCAATGCACCAGGGCAAATCGGGAAGAGCCGGGTACAGTCCCAGAACTGTCGCATCTAATGTATGCGGCAATTCTGGGCGGCTGCTGACTGATATTGTTAGGCTGGGGGGCTCCCCATAACGTGGGGCTCCCCATCCTGAGAATACCAGCCTTCAGCCGTATGGCTTTATCTGGCTGGTATTAAAATTGGGGGGACCGCACGCCGGTTTCTTTAATTATTTAATTCACTGCACAGTATACACACGCCCACCGGCTGCTGTGATTGGTTGCAGTGAGACACCTGTCACTCAGCGTGGGGGCGTGTCTCACTGCAACCAATCATAGGCGCCTGTGGGCGAGGAAAGCAGGGAATATGAGATGGCTGTGTGCAGAGCACAGCGCGCCCGCCGGTATAAAGGCTCGGTCACGCTGTGCAGGCCGGCCAATCACTGCAATTCCACAACTAACAGGGCTGTGGCATTGCAGTGGTCTGCCAGCCAATCCCTGCATGAGAGCTGGCTCTCAAAAGAGCGCCAACATGCAGGGATGAAGACCACGAGTATCGCGAAATAACTCGGTACCCGCCGAGTAGCCCGAGTACAGTGATACTCGTGCGAGTACCGAGTAGTGACAAGCGTACTCGCTCATCACTATATACGATCTTTAGCAATACTTTTTCTGATGATCTCTTTATAGTTAGGCAGGGATTAGCAATATGAACCCAGGACTGCTCCTGGGTCTGAGTGCATATTGCACCTGACAGGTTCACTTTAAAAGGAACCTGTCACCAGATTTGGGGCCTATAAGCTACAGCCACCACTAGTGGGCTCTTATATACAGCATTCTAACATGCTGTGTATAAGAACCCAGGGCGCTGTGTAGAAAGTAAAAATCACTTTATAATACTCACCTAAGGAGTGGTGCGGTGCAGACTGGTCGGATGGGTGACAGGTTCCCTTTAATCTCTGTTGGACGGGCTGCCCAACTGGTTCTTCTGTGCTGGATTCTGACTGCCCAACCGCTTCGGCTCTGCTGCGTCCTGGCTGCCCAACCGCTTCGGCTCTGCTGCATCCTGACTGCCCAACTGCTTCGGCTCTGTTGCATCCTAGCTGCCCAACCGCTTCAACTCTGCTGCGTCCTGGCTGCCCAACCGCTTCAATTCTGCTGCGTCCTGGCTGCCCAACCACTTCGGCTCTGCTGCGTCCTGGCTGCCCAACCGCTTCGACTCTGCTGCGTCCTGGCTGCCCAACCTCTTCGGCTCTGCTGCGTCCTGGCTGCCCAAACGCTTCGGCTCTGTTGCGTCCTGGCTACTCAACCGCTTCAACTCTGCTGCATCCTGGCTACTCAACCGCTTCGGCCCTGCTGCATCCTGGCTGCCCAACCAGCTCTGCTGCGTCCAGGCTGCCCAACCAGTTCCGCTCTGCTAGATCCTGGCTGCTCCGCCAATTCCGTTCTGCTCCATACTGGCTGTCCAACCAGTTCAGCTCTGCTGAGTCCTGGGTGTCCAACCAGTTCAGCTCTGCTCTTTCCTGGCTGCCCAATCAGTTCAGCTGTCCTGGGTCTGCCTTATTAAAGTCAATAGCCACTTCACAGGTCGTGCTAAAATCCTATTTTTTTTTAGGGCTTCACACAGAAGGCCCCGACGGAGCAATTGATGTTTGGCGAAAACACAATGTGAACATAGCCTTAAAGTGACAGGTATTATCTCACAAATAATAATGTGATGTTGGTTAATTGGGGTTATCCGTCCAGGACTTTTGGATTTTTTTTCTTAAGGGGCTAAGAATTCACAGACCAGTAGTTGTTATCTATCTGCTTGTTCTGCGCAGCGCTGATCTGTGCTGACTCAGAGAGATCACAGATGACTCCTGGTGGTGATTCTGCAGCTTCATTTGATCTCACTGTGGAGCGGTGATGGTAACGCTTCCCATGATTACACCAGAACAATAAGTCTTCTCTAATTGCTTCTATTAACCCCTTCACCCCGGGAGATTTTTCATTTTTTCCTCTCCTTCTTCCAAGAGCCGTAAATTTTCTATTTTTCCGTCAATTTTGCCATATGGGGGCTTGTTTTTTGCGGGACGAGTTGTTCTTTTGCAAGAAACCATTAGTTTTACCATATAATCTACTGGAAAACGGGGAAAAAAATCCAAGTGCGTCAGCCTCACCGTGTTAAATATATGGTGAGGCTGACGGGTCAGTGGGACGCCTCAGATCAGTACGAGTTCATAGATAACAAACATGTATACTTTTACTTTTATCTAAGGGGTTAAAAAAAATCAGAAGCTGGTCCCTCAAAAAATTGGGCTTTTTGCGCTATTTTCCGAGACCCATAGCGTCCTCATTTTTCAGGATCTGGTGCTCAATGATGGCTTATTTTTTTGCATCTTAAGCTGGCGTTTTTAGGGATACAAAATTTGCGCAGATGCTAAGTTTTGATTGCCTGTTATGGCATTTTAAATAATTTTTGCGGAAACCAAAAACCGTAATTTTGGAGTTTGGAATTTTTTTCTCGCCGCACTGCGTACTGATCAGATTATTTGATTTTATATTGTGATCGGGCATTTGATCGGCGATACCAAATATGTGTATATTTTTTAAACAGTTATTTTCAGTGGGGCGAATGGGTGTGATTTGAACTTTTAGGTTTTTTAATTCTTTCATATTTTTAAAAACTTTTTTTTAATTTATTTTACTAGTCCCCCTAGGGAACTACAAGGATCAGAAGTCTAATCACTTGTTCTTTCCTGTTGATCTAGGCTGCACAGCTCTGATCAGCAGAAATGCTTCTTTCCTGTCAGTGCCAGCGCTCTGTCAGGTCTCACAGGAAATACGTCATGGTAGCAACAGGAGTCATCACATGACTCCGAGCTACCATGGCAACCATCATCTACCAGTGATTGTGTCACAGGGCTCCGATGGCAGCGGGGAATGGAGTGGCCATTTAAATCACGTTGTCACATTTTGACAGCATGATCTAAGTGAAAAGCAGGCGCGGGTGGATCGCGGATCCACCTGCGCCTGTTAGCCCCACATTTCTATTGTTCAAATCAGAAGATGTTTGGGGGGTCACCACCGATTCACCACAGCAGCCGGTGGTAATTACCCTGACATTACCAAGGACAAACTGGGGTCGTAAAGGGGTTAACAAAAAGTACAATATTATTAAAGATAATTGATCTAATAGAGTAGACCTTATATGTGATGTGCAGCTTTTACATAGTGTAGATTAAGGTGTCAGATCTGTTTTAGAATATAATTTTGTAGTTATAAAATATTCTAATTTAAAATAAATACTACCAAGTTTGCATTAAGAATATTTTATACTTTTATGTTTATAATTAGTGTTTATCAAACAATGTGATCGGCAGTGCTGAATGGGTGTGGATGGGGAGTGGTTATGGGCGTGACTAGTTGGGAAATGGGTGTGGTTAGGGGCATGGCCTTAAATCGCCGCGGCGTGCCGCGCAGTTTTTCCTAGTGATGGTCAGTCTGGCTTTTTTTTGTGATCCGGTTCCCATGGCTCCGCTCACCAAAAAGAGGCGGCTCATTCGGATCGTTCTCGGCTCCTTATTAATTGTGTTCACCCCATTTGAACACATTTTTAAGATTGTAGTGAAGCCGCTGAAACCACGCCCACTTACAAGGGACTAATTAGATTGTGGAGTGGGCGGGGTTTAGATGCGGGTGGGCGGGGTTTCAGCATCGAAAAGAGTAGTTTAGCGATTTTAGTGGCTCACTTTGGTGATCCAGCTCCTGTCGGTCACTGCAGGGAGCCGGATTTTTGTGTCGGATCGTTCACGACCGACACATCACTAGTTTGTTCCTCTTTCCTTTCTTTGAAAGTTAAGTTATTAAGGTATGTGTACTTGCTAGAACCTGCGGATTTATCTAGAAAATCCAGATAAATCCGCAGGTTTTCCTCGCAAAGATTTGTCAGTCACTGTGACGCCCTGGACTAGCCAGGTAGTCACAGACATTACACCACACACACCCCCTCCCCTGGACCGTCACACCAGTCAAACAAAAACCATTCTTGCCTCCCTCCAGGGTCTGATGTCCACACCAGGTGGGGCGGTTGGCCCCACCCACCGAGGAGTTCACAGGCCTGGAGGCGGGAAAAACCAGTAGATTGAGTTTTGGAGGTGAAAGTGTGAGTAGTAGAAACTGCAAGTGTCTGGGTCGGAGCCCAGGCACTGACAGCAAGGTTGGCAGATGGTGGTGGCCGTCTGCAGGAGTTGGTGGATCTCTGCGGAACCGTAGGACTGGGGTCGGGCGGTAGCCCGCCGGTACCGAACCGGGGAGTGGAGTGAAGCTAAGCACAAAGGCAGAGCCATCGGACCCCGACTAGGCTTGGAGCTGCCGACAACGGTCAAATCCGAGTGTGACCGGAACCCCAGGGGTTTCCCAACAACCAAGACCCGACAGAAGGCAACAGTCCACACCGTGAGGATATACAGCCACCGCCATAGGCTAGAGATCCAAGGGCCAGTGCTTGCGGGCAAAACGGGCTCCTTGGGTACCTATACGCCGGGGAGCGGACTACCGGTGGGCAACCACAGAAGTCAGAACATTCTAACAGGTGCAGGGAAAGACAACCACCATCAGCCGTCCGGGGAGAGCACAAAAACACTGCAGTCGGCTGCGGGACCCGTCCATCCAGCCGTTTGGTTTACCAGAGACTCTGTCATTGACTACCTGAGTGAGTACACCAGTGCCATCCGGCGCCGCGCCGCCCCTGCAACCCTGCACCCCAGCCATCAAGCCTCCCTGTTACACCACCGGGCCCCGGGATCACCAACCCCTACCCATGGAGGGGACAATATCCTAGCTGCTCCCTACCATCGCTCCCGGGATCCCCGTCACCAGCAGCGGTGGTGCCCATCATCACCACGACCCGTGGGTGGCGTCACGAACTATCTCCCAAAACAAACCACCCCTTTTCACTCGTGGACGAGGAGCGCTGCTCGAGTCCCCGGGTCCGGCCCACCGCTCAAGCCACCGAGCAGCAGCAGAAGCCCCGGACCCGAGCATGGCGAGCGCGTCCCCTCCGCCCGCGACAACTTGGCGTCACGAACAGGATAGAACCAATCTACCTACCGGTAGAAGTGCAACTTGCCGTCCCCGCCGGTGGCATCCGACCGAAAAATTTGAAGTTCCGCCATCTTTGGCGCGAAGATTTCCCACTCGAGCGTCTTCCCCGAGCAGGGAAGGTGCGAAAGTGAAGCCCCGCCCCCAAAGAGGAAGTGCTAGAAAGAACCAAGGGGGGCGCAGGTGAAAGCCTGCATGATGTAGCCGAGGGCATAAGAAGCGGGGACGCCAGGACCCTGAAACCTTCCCATTCCTGGAAGCACAAGCGTCAGGATGTCCACCCCATCTGAAAGCCCCGAGTCCACAGAGCCTGCGCCCGGGACGGCGGCGTGGCTGAATGCCCAAGTGATGGTGCAGTGCTGTCGCAACCGGGCCCAGGTGCGTGACCTGCTGAATCGCTGAACCGCTGAACTGGAGGAGTTGGCTGCGGTTGTGGGGGCGCATGAAATAGAGGCCATGCTAGAGGAGCTGGTGAGTGACCCACGCCCTTATGTCCCCGAGGGACCGGCCGCTGCGGCTGAAGGACCCGGTCTACCTCCGGCCCCTGCAGGGCCCGCTCCAGCACCCGTGCTGACCGCCCCTGCTGCCCCGCTCAGCCCGCCGCTCCCGATGGGGATGGCGGAGTCCGCGCTGACGCCCCGCCAGGGCCCGGAGGCCCGAGAGGACGGTGGCCAACCGAATGCTGGAGCAGTTGGCTCAGAAGAACCGATGGCGGTCCTCCGTGCACCGACTGATGACGAATCGCCTGCCACTGGGGAGCCACGGGTCTGGGCTCAGTTGGAAACCGTATCTGTCCTGCCGGGTCCCGCCCTCAGTCCCCTGGAGTCGGATGACAGCGGCTCAGGGGCTGACACAGAGCCTGTCTCAGAGGAAGAAGGGGTCTTCGGCTTGCATAATATGGAGGCTACCTACATCCCTCGGAGTGGCAACAATGGAGGCCGGGCGGCCCTTCCCCGGCACGCCTGCCGCATGCTGGAGGGGCTAGAGACTGTAGTTCTTCGCCTGGAGCAGGGCGAGGAGTATGGAAATGAGCAATAGTGGCAGCGGTCTTCCGTTGCAACCCAGTTGTCCCCGTTGGGACCCCCAGCACCGTGTTTCTGTTAAATTAATAAACACCAATCATCCAAGTTTGTCACCTGATTAACAACAAGTTGATTATACCGGCCGTTGCCAACAAGTTACCCCCGTAGGGACTCTATGTGTTTTCACCGCCCACATGAGGAACTACTCATGAACATGGCCGAGAACTTGCAGGCCAACCACGAACTTGGGGTTTTGTAAATAGTTTGTGGGCCGTTTTCCGTGCTGCCTCCGGAGAGGCAGATTGGAGGAAGGGCCCGCAGCGGAATAGGCTGGGGCCTGGCCACCACCGGGACCGGTGGCCATCCTCCGGGGGTCAGGGGTCCCCCTGGACGTGGGGTCCCCTGAAGTGACAGCCGGGTGTGAGACACCGTACCCGTTCCTGCTTGGGTGACCTGGAACAGAGTTCCTGCTTCCGGACTGGGGAAGAGGGGTGCTGCCCATTTCTTAGGGGCAGCATCAAGGTTTAGGTTACTTGGGTGGGGAAGCGGATGAACATGAACCCGTCCGTCATTGTTAAAAATGTTTATTAATGTTTGCAACGTTAAAGTGCCATGCCTCCCGTAAGGGAAGAACTACAAATATGCTTGTGTTAAATGTTTTATATGTTAATTTATCTTTTACAGAAAAATAAAACCGGTGATGGATGGTCAGCCCGCGGACGGTCTGCATTTTACCAAGGGGGAATGTGACGCCCTGGACTAGCCAGGTAGCACAGACATTACACCACACACACCCCCTCCCCTGGACAGTCACACCAGTCAAACAAAAACCCTTCTTGCCTCCCTCCAGGGTCTGATATCCACACCAGGTGGGGCGGAGCCAGGCGGTTGGCCCCACCCACCGAGGAGTTCACAGGCCTGGAGGCGGGAAAAAGCAGTAGATTGAGTTTTGGAGGTGAAAGTGTGAGTAGTAGAAACTGCAAGTGTCTGGGTCGGAGCCCAGGCACTGACAGCAAGGTTGGCAGACGGTGGTGGCCGCCTGCAGGAGTTAGTGGATCTCTGCGGAACCGTAGGACCGGGGTCGGGCGGTGGCCCACCGGTACCGAACCGGGGAGTGGAGTGAAGCTAAGCACAAAGGCAGGGCCATCGGACCCCGACTAGGCTTGGAGCCGCCGACAACGGTCAAATCCGAGTGTGACCGGAACCCCAGGGGTTTCCCAACAACCAAGACCCGACAGAAGGCAACAGTCCACACCGTGAGGATATACAGCCACCGCCATAGGCTAGAGATTCAAGGGCCAGCGCCTGCGGGCAAAACGGGCTCCTTCGGTACCTATACGCCAGGGAGTGGACTACCAGTGGGCAACCACAGGAGTCAGAACATCCTAACAGGTGCAGGGAAAGACAGCCACCATCAGCCGTCTGCGGAGAACACAAAAACACTGCAGCCGCTGCGGGACCCGTCCATCCAGCTGTTTGGTTTACCAGAGACTCTGTCATTGACTACCTGAGTGAGTATACCAGTGCCATCCGGCGCCGCGCTGCCCCTGCACCCCAGCCTCCCCGTTACACCACCGGGCCCCGGGATCACCAACCCCTATCCACGGAGAGGACAACATCCTAGCTGCTCCCTACCATCGCTCCTGGGATCCCCGTCACCAGCAGCGGCGGTGCCCATCATCACCACGACCCGTGGGTGGCATCACAAACTATCTCCCAAAACAAACCACCCCTTTTCACTCGTGGACGAGGAGCGCTGCTCGAGTCACCGAGCAGCAGCAGAAGCCCCGGACCTGAGCGTGGCGAGTGCGTCCCCTCCACCCGCGACATCACTATCGGCGGGACGGGAGAAGCCACCATTAAAGTATGTTTTCCTCTGAAACGACGTAGTGTTAAATTATGTACAGCAGGTTTACTGTTGACGTGGAGGAACTGAATTGCCATTAGGATCACTAGCCTCTGTTACCAACTGTCCTCCCCTTGCATATAATAAAAAAAAATACAAAAAGGTCGTGCCTTGCAGTGGACAAACCCTTTAAGTTAAGGGCCTTTAACATAAGCCACTCCCACGTTGCTGTGCCTGCTGCTCGGGTGTCACTCGCCCAGTATTTTCCTATTTTAACAATTATTTTTGTAATTTCTTGGAAAAGAAAATCTCAAAATGAAACTAACATACGTATTAATCCGCCCCTCAGCCCAATCACCCCGCTCTTTTATGCAAATCACTGCGCCCCATTCTTCCTCTGTGATCGCTATTTTAGAAGGGCCGGAAAGCGCCACGTGACCCCTGACGTCATTACTGTGACCTTGTTATCCAGCCAATTGTCTGTAGCGATTAGAACCTGCCGCAGCGCTGATTGGTGGAGAGTCTGTGCAGCTTCTCTTGGGCGGGCCAATAGCGGAATTGCTTGCTTCGTGGCGTGCGCCGCCATTACTGCTAGTTCCCGCCGCGGCTCCTGAGGAGAGGAGGTGACTGACCGTGCAGCCGGTGAGTTCCGTCGTCCGCTGGCGCAGTTCATAGCTTCATGGCCGTCTTGGTGAGCCGCTTTTTGCTGGACTGTATAGGAAGTGACTGAGGCTTTGTGTATGGACGGTTGGTGACTGCACGGGGTGATATACACGGAGTCCGCCCCTCCTCCAAACTTACACCTAAGTTTTGTAGGGGATGAAACAACAAGAAAAGTAGTTTTGTTTTTTTAATGGTAACCGGTCACGTCCCCTGAATCTTCCCCTGCAGACCCGGCCCCTCCAGAGCAGAGCCTTCTCGTCCGCCATGATGATAAGGGGTCGTGCTGGGGACCCACCAGAAACGCCCCCGTGGTTTCTATCACTCCAATCCGATAAGGATATCTGGAATTTTTCATATGTATAAATACGATTCTGTCCATAGAGCTCTGAAATCACAATCTATAATGGTGGCTCCACATCCGGCCATCGGAGGAGGGTCCTAATGACAGACACGGGTCGTCAGCAGTCCACCGGCTGTCATGGCAACCCAGCGGTGCCCTGTGATCACGTCAAGGTGGTGCTGATGGGCAGGATCAGTCACGTGCTCCCTGCTGGTGTGTGGTAAATCAGAATGACAGCCGTGAGCGGAGCTGTAATAGAGGCACATGATGGCTCATCACATCAACCGACATGTGCAGGGACAGATACATGCTCAGCTCCTGAGCCTGCATCAAAGGTAGGGACACTGCCAATGGCGTACATATGCACGTCATCAGCCGTGAAGGGGTTAAAGCATCCCTCCAGAAATTAAAGGGAACCTGTCAGCAGAAATGTTGCACTAAACATAAGATTCCCCCTCTGCGGGACATTCTAAAAAGAATGAAAAAAAGGAATAAATAAAAAGAATGAAGATAATAACTTAATAGGTGTATATTATGTAGATGTATAAAAGCTTTCTTGGGCAAGTTAGACATGGAATGAACATGAAATATCTGTAGATAATAGAATGAACGCTTATAACGAGGTGTATATTATGTTCCCTGAGCATTATAGGTGTGGAATGATCATGAAATATATGTAGATAATAGAATGAACGCATATCCCATATAACCAGGTGTATATTATAGGTGTGGAATGAGCATGAAATATCTGTAGATAATAGAATGAAGGCATATAACCAGGTGTATATTATGTTACCTGAGCATTATAGGTGTGGAATGATCATGAATATATATATATATATATATATATATATATATATATATATATATATATATATATATATATATATATATATATATATATATATAAATTTGCCTTATTCATTCTGTCTGTCTGTCTTGCTCCAAAATTGTGTCCTTACAATGACAACCATCGGACTGGCCGCTGGGCTCAGCCTGGCCCCGCCCCCCGCATGGATTAACCGTTTGGCCAGGCCTGCCCCCCGCATGTGATGCCCGCTAGGCCACGCCCCCGCACGCGATGCCCGCTGGCCACGCCCCCACATGGATTAACAGTTTGGCCAGGCCCGCACGCAATGCCCACTGGCCCCGCCCCCGCATGGATTAACCGTTTGGCCAGGCCCGCCCCCCGCACGCGATGCCCGCTGGGCCACGCCCCCCGCACGCGATGCCCGCTGGGCCACGCCCCCCGCACGCGATGCCCGCTGGGCCACGCCCCCCGCACGCGATGCCCGCTGGGCCACGCCCCCGCACGCGATGCCCGCTGGGCCACGCCCCCGCACGCGATGCCCGCTGGGCCACGCCCCCGCACGCGATGCCCGCTGGGCCACGCCCCCGCACGCGATGCCCGCTGGGCCACGCCCCCGCACGCCACGCCCCGCACGCGATGCCCGCTGGGCCACGCCCCCCGCACACGTTGGGCACCTGTACACCACCCCCCAGGACTACTCCCATTATACTTCTCCTATTATACTCCTCTCTGAGGGGTTCGCAGCATGGGGGATGGAGCACGATGGGGGGGTGCGCAGCATGGGGGATGGAGCACGATGGGGGGGTGCGCAGCATGGGGGATGGAGCACGATGGGGGGGGTGCGCAGCATGGGGGATGGAGCATGATGGGGGGTGCGCAGCATGGGGGATGGAGCACGATGGGGGGGTGCGCAGCATGGGGGATGGAGCATGATGGGGGGGGTGCGTACCTCCCCCCCCAAAACACACACACACACACCGCCACACACGCACTGCACAACACACCACACGCACACTGGGAACCACAAACACCGCCCTACACAGACACCCACACCCACACAGACACCGCGGCACACACAAATATACGCACATACCGCACAACACACACTGCAAAAAACATACCTCCCCCAAAACACACACACGCACTCCACACCCACACAAACCGCGCAACACACAGCACCAGACACACAGCACTCCACAAACAACGCAACACACATACAACACCGCTCCCCCCCCCAGACAACACCCAGAACATTTACAGCGCCCTACACAAACACTTGCCAACTACACACAACATCATCTATATATATATATATATATATGACAAAAATCATACATTAACTACACAATACGTAATTTCTAGAATACCCGATGCGTAGAATCGGGCCACCTTCTAGTATGTAGATAATAATAATAGAATGAAGCCATATGGCATATAACCAGGTGTATATTGTTACCTGAGCATTATAGGTGTGGAATGATCATTAAATATATGTAGATAATAGGAAAATGAAGGCATATAACCAGGTGTATATTATGTTACCTGAGCATTATAGGTGAGGAATGATCATGAAATATATGTAGATAATAATAGAATGAAGGCATATGGCATATAACCAGGTGTATATTATGTTACCTGAGCATAATAGGTGTGGAATGATCATGAAATATCTGTAGATAATAGGAAAATGAAGGCATATAACCAGGTGTATATTATCTTACCTGAGCATTATAGGTGTGGAATGATCATGCAATATATGTAGATAATAATAGAATGAAGCCATATGGCATATAACCAGGTGTATATTGTTACCTGAGCATTATAGGTGTGGATTGATCATGAAATATATCTAAATAATAATAGAATGAACGCATATGGCATATAACCAGGTGTATATTATGTTACCTGAGCATTATAGGTGTGGAATGATCATGAAAGATCTGTAGATAATAGGAAAATGAAGGCATATGGCATATAACCAGGTGTATATTATGTTACCTGAGCATAATAGGTGTGGAATGATCATGAAATATCAGTAGATTACAGGAAAATGAACGCATATGCCATATAACCAGGTCTAATATATATGGTTATATGCCATATGCGTTCCTTTTTATATTATCTACAGATCTTTCATGATCATTCCACACCTATAATGCTCAGGTAACATAATATACACCTGGTTATATGGCATATGCCTTCATTCTATTATTATCTACATATATTTCATGATCATTCCCAGGGTGGATTTGATTTAAATCAACTGATTTAAATCACGATTTAAATCACTAGTCAGTAAGGCTTGATTTAAATCAGTGATTTAAATCAAAGTTTCTACCTAAACTAGTTCTTGCTACTTTAACATGCAAGTAGATGAAGATTTTTAGAATCACTTTTTATATTACTTTTTTCTCCCCAGTTTAATGGGTTAATCATTCATATTTGGACACCACTGTTCTGTTGTACTTAGGAAGGAGAAAAATAATCCTGACCTTAATAACAATTTAAATAGATTTATTCAACTGAAACAATAACATTACAGCATAAGTTATTTGCTTAAACAAACATCCATGTTTGTTAACTAATTTGGCTAAACAAAATATATATATATATATTTTAAGAAACTTAGACTGTCAGCCCAGCCGACACATGAAAAACTTAAAGGGAACCTGTCATCAGAAATTTCGCCCAAAAGCTAAAAGATTCCCCCTCTGCAGCTCCTGGGCTGCATTCTAGGAAGGTCCCTGTTATTATTGTGCCCCATGTGAGACCAAAATAAAGCCTTTATTAAGTTCTACCTTTTTGTATGCAGCTTCTGTAAATCCGTCCCGGGGGCGGGCTCTCTGCCGTCCGTTATTCTGCCTCCTGGTCCTGTATGCCGCCCCCATCGCTCCTTTCCATATCTGATGCACCGCCCACTGCTCCAGCCATCCCCGTGCATGCCCAGTGCCAGTCTCACAGGACTGAGCACTGTGACTGCTGGTGACGTGTGCGCAGGCAAGTGATTATGGACGGGGCTGTGACTGTTATCAGCAAGTACCCGGCCATAATCTCTTGAGCGCGCAAACCTCTCCAGCGTCACACTGTGCTCAGGATTTATGCTAGACTGTATGGGCTGCTTCCAGGGATGACGTCCCTTTGTCATGTGATAGGGGCGTGTTCGAAATACTATCACATGACAAAGGGACGTCATCCCTGAAAGCAGCCCATACAGTCTAG
Organism: Anomaloglossus baeobatrachus; assembly: GCF_048569485.1. Taxonomy (NCBI): domain Eukaryota; kingdom Metazoa; phylum Chordata; class Amphibia; order Anura; family Aromobatidae; genus Anomaloglossus; species Anomaloglossus baeobatrachus. The sequence continues at coordinate 96,689,853 of NC_134359.1, read as the reverse complement.
CATAAATCCTGAGCTCAGTGTGACGCTGGAGAGGTTTGCGCGCTCAAGAGATTATGGCCGGGTACTTGCTGATAACAGTCACAGTCCCGCCCATAATCACTTGCCTGCGCACACATCACCAGCAGTCACAGTGCTCAGTCCTGTGAGACTGGCACTGGGCATGCACGGGGATGGCTGGAGCAGTGGGCGGTGCATCAGATATGGAAAGGAGCGATGGGGGCGGCATACAGGACCAGGAGGCAGAATAACGGACGGCAGAGAGCCCGCCCCCGGGACGAATTTACAGAAGCTGCATACAAAAAGGTAGAACTTTATAAAGGCTTTATTTTGGTCTCACATGGGGCACAATAATAACAGGGACCTTTCTAGAATGCAGCCCAGGAGCTGCAGAGGGGGAATCTTTTAGCTTTTGGGCGACATTTCTGATGACAGGTTCCCTTTAAATACTACTGTCCCTGCTGTCCTCTGTAGCTCACTTGTCGTCATCTTCATCATCATCTTCTTTGTTCCTATTCATAATCTGGAAAAGAAAAACAAGCTTTCCTGCTTTATTGGGTCCCAACCGATTTCTCAATTTCAAATGAATGAGTCCAAAGGAAGAGAATATTCTTTCAACGCCTGCAGAAGAAGCTGCTGCTGTTAAAAGTGAAATCATTACTTGAACAGTCTCTAAATCCAAGCGCTTAAGTGACTTCCACCAGTTTACTGGTGTGACCTTCCTTAAAATATCTTCAGCAAACATATATTTCTTGAATGGTTCCCCCTTAGCTCTGAAGTTTATTATAGTTGGCATTAAAGAAGGATGATTGCTGGATACCCATGTCATAGCTAACTCCTCTTCCTCAGCACTTAGGTTTTGACCCTGATATTGGATATTGACAATATTTGCCAAAAAATGAGCTGGAGTCAGTGCTTGTCCCATTCGTTTGTTTACTGCTTGTAATTTAATTTTGTCCATGTGTAGCTCTGTTTTTAAGTGTTCACTCAGTTCCTTCCAAATTTCAACAGCATCCGCAATAAAACAGCTATTTTTCTGTATTTTGTTTAAAGCTTGAGAGATGGGTTTCAGGAAGCTCAGCATATTTTCAACATTTCTCTTAAGCCCAATGTTGAGGATTTTGGCCGTGACAGTGCCATCTATTTTATCTCGATTTTCTTCACAAAGTGTCATCAGAATAGGCCAGTTGCCAGTTTTTGATATACTGCTCAAAACAGTCCACCACAGAGTTCCATCTAAGGGTATGTGCGCACTAGGCGTTTTTTTCACGCTTCGTTTTTATGTGCGTTTTTGTCTCAAAAAACGCACCCGCGGCTAAAAAACGCGGCAAAAACGCATGCGTTTTTGACGCGATTTGGTGCGTTTTTTGCTGCGTTTTTGCTCACTGCGTTTTTAATCAGTGCACAATGCCATTAAAGATTGTTGATGGAAAAAAAAAAAAAAAGGTCTGATGTCATTTCCTTCTTCAAAATGTTCATTGTATGCAGGAGAGCAGACAGCTGCAGAACTAGTGTATGCAGGAGAGCAGACAGCAGCTGCAGAACTACAAGGCTCAGCATCCTCCATCCAGGACTGTATGCAGTTTTTTGCCCAAAAAGAAAAAAAAATGACATGGGCTTCGCCATATTTTTGTATGCTAGCCGGGTACAGCAGGCAGGTACGGGCTGCCCCCAACCCCCAGCTGCCTATTTGTACCCAGCTGGGAACCAAAAATATAGAGAAGCCCTTTTTTTTTTTTTTAATTATTTCATGAAATAATTAAAAAAAAAAAAATGACGTAGGCTTCGCCTAATTTTTGAGTGCAGCCGGGTACAACTAGGCAGCTGGGGATTGGAATCCACAGTGCAGGGTGCCCAAGATTTCTGGGCACCCCCACTGCGAATTGCAGTCCGCAGCCACCCCAGAAAATGGCGCTTTCATAGAAGCGCCATCTTCTGGCGCTGTATCCAACTCTTCCAGCTGCCCTGATGCCGGGTGGCTAGCTAGGTAATAATGGAGTTAGGGCTAGCTGTATATTATCAGCTGGCCCTAAGCCCGAAATTCATGGTGTCACGCCAATATTAGACATGGCCACCATGAATTTCTAGTAATGATAAAAAAAAAAACAACACACAGAAAAATATTTTTATTAGAAATAAAACACAACACAATTAGTGACTCCATCTTTATTGAAATAAAGAACCCCCCTCCGCAGTAATCCTGGGTCAGCGTCCCGCGCCGTCCAATCCGGATCCAATATCATCTGATCGGTTTGCTGGAAGGCAAAGCGATCAGATGATGTGTCAGGATCAAGTGCCTGAATCACATCACACATCAACTGATTGTATAATCGGCTTTTATACAATGAGCAGATGCATCGGTGAAAAAAAAAAAAAATACTCACTTATGTGCTGTGCTGACTACCGGCAGCTCCTGGAGCGATTGATTGGACAGGAGTCTGATCCTGTCCGATCGCTGCAGGAGCTGCCGGTAATCAGCTGATGAAGTCCCCTGACGGCAGGATCAGCTGATAGCCGGCCGGGCGCGAAAAAGCCGGCGAGACTACAATCAGCTGATGCGTCAGGTGACTGCATCAGGTGATCCACCGCCAGGTCCTGCAAGCAAGGTCCTGCCCCGGGGAGACTGCACACAGCCAGAGCGGCGGGACCGGGACAGGAGCGGGCATGGCACCGGGACCCTGCAGAAAGGTGAGTATATATGACATTTTTTTATTTTTCTACTGTTCACTTTGGTTTTCGCCGCTGCCTCCACCTCCCGCCCAGACATGGCTCCGAACGGAGCTGACATGGCACCGGGCGGGTTGTGGACGCAGCGGTGACGGTACCGGGAGGATTCATGCTTCTGTGTTTACCAACAGAAGGAATCCTCTTCCTGTACACGTCACTGTAGTACCCACCCCTTGCGTTTTATAGCTGCGTTTTTAGTCATAGAAACGCGGCTATATGCGTTTTTCATTGCGTTGTTGAACATTCATTGAACTCAATGGGTGAAAAACGCAGAAATAATTGACATGCTGCGTTTTTGTGGTCACCACAAAAACGCAGCTAAAAAAAAACGCTGTGTGCGGACAGCACTTATGAAAACCCATTGACATTGCTGGGGAAGCAATGTCACTGCGTTTTCAGCACAAAAACGCGGTTAAAAACGCGGCAAAAACGCATAGTGCGCACAAGGCCTAACATCTTGTGGGAGCGTTAGCTTGGTTCCACCCATCCTTTTCAGAGCTGCGGCAGCAAAATGATTACGGAAGTATTTAGCAATTTCAACAACATTAGCCTTTATTTCTGGAACACTTAAGTCTTTGGCTAAGAGGTGCAGCAAATGAGCACTGCAACCATATGTTATTAGCAGCTTTGTATTCCCTCCCTGCTCTTCTAAATCTCTTCTCATCTTGGATACGTTTGCAGCATTGTCAGTGACCAAACTGCGTACTAGACATTTGAATTTTTGTTCACATGTCGTTATAGCTTTTACTGCCACTTCTTGTAAGTATTCTGCTGTGTGTGCATTTCCTGACGTATCAGTTGTTTGTGCAAGGAAGACTTTACCTTCTTCTGTTGTTATACAAGCACATACAATAGGATCATTGTGGACATTACTCCACCCATCAATACTTAGGTTAACAATTTTACCCTCCAGAGCTGTTGCACATTGCTCCATTTCTCTGTCATACACTTGATCCAGCAGTTTCCCTGCAACATCAGCTCTGCTGGGTGGACTGTATCCTGGTCTCAGTGACTGAACCATATTAATGAAATGTGGGTTCTCTGTCAGACGGAAAGAAGAGTTCGTTGCATAAATAAACTGGGCAATTTTGTCATCATTCAACTCTTTTTCTAATCTGCTAGTTCTTATCACAAACCTATCTATGGTGGTTCCAAGAGGTAAAGGTTTTTTCTTCCTTTTGGGTGATGGTGATATGTGGCTGTGGGTGTCTGATGATGCTGCTGCTGCTAATGAAGCACTATCCTGGATGGATAACTCTGAAACTGTAGAACAGGATGATGGTGATCTTGGAGGTGGATAGTTTCCAGAATCCATGAATTCCCCTAAACAAAAAATGTCAATGCTGTTATTTTATTGTTTATTATACAATTTCTACTTATTGTACACAACACATCACTGCCCCTGCCCCAAAAGGAATATTTGTTTTTCTTCATAACTGTACCAAATGACAGTAACATGCAGTAATAATAAGAAATATAATTTTTCTCACACATGACAGTTTAGTCTTTAGAAATAGGATTCAATAAAAATGTTTACCAACCTGAAGATCCTGCCTGTTCCGAAGTTTCTTTGGTCATCTTCATCACCGCACTTCTCATGATGTTGCCTCTTTCGTGCCCCCAGGCCTTGCATCTCTTTGTTGCATCGTTTGCATTTTGCACGCATGCCTGCCTTGGGCTACTTTCACACATCAGTTTTCTGCATTCAGGCACAATCCTTTTTTTTTCCTGATCCAAAGGATCCGGCCAAAAAATGTAAAACCGTATCCATCGGATCCGTTTTTTAACGTATCCGTTATGCCGGATGCGTACAAAACTGGATCCGGTGGATACGGTTTGCATCCGGTTTGTCTTTTTTTTTTTTTGAAGGATCAGCTTTTTTAATTTGGTGCATGCGCAGTTTACAAAAACGGATCCGGTAGCCGCATCCATTTTTTACCGCATTGCACCGGATCCGGCGTCCATAGGCTTTCATTGTAAAACATGCCGGATCCGGCGCGATGCGTTTTTTTTGCCGGACAAAAAAACGTTGCATGACACGTTGCCTCCGGCCGCCGCGTTGATAAATTTTGCCGCATCCGGAAAAAAACGGATGCAATGCAAAGCCATCAGGTACAATCCGGTAACAATGCAAATCTATGGGGATAAAACGGATGCAGTACCGGATCCGTTTAACCCGTTTTTTTTCTGGATTGTACCTGATGGAAAAAAACTGATGTGTGAAAGTAGCCTTACCGATAGGCGAAGGAGCTTCATTAAAATATTCCCAAACTGGGTCTCTTTTACGGCCTGCTGCCATTATAAGGAAAGAATGTAATAAACCTCAGATCGTACACACAAACAGATCCAGACTTGTCTGTCTGTGGCTATGCTGCAGTATTGTGCTCAAAGTTTCTCTTTCATTTTCTTGTCTGCTTGCCCTTCCTCCTCCTCACACTAAGGCTACTTTCACACATCAGTTTTTTCCCATCAGGTACAATCCGGAAAAAAACGGGTAAACCGGATCCGGTATCGCATCCGGTTTATCCCCATAGACTTGCATTGTAACCGGATTGTACCTGATGGCTTTGCGGTGCATCCGTTTTTTTTCCGGATGCGGCAAAATAAATAAATGCGGCGGCCGGATAGAACGTTCCCTGCAACGTTTTTTGCTCCGGCAAAAAAAACGCATTGCGCCGCATCCGGCCGCTGCGGCGCATTTTCAATGCATGCCTATGGATGCCGGATGCGGCGCGATGCGGGAAAAAAACGCATCCGGCCGCCGCATGCGGTTTTTTCCACTGCGCATGCTCAGTAGCTTGCCGCAACCGGAAAAAAAACGGACCGGCCGCATGTAAAAACTTATGCAAAGGATGCGGTGTTTTCACCGCATCCGTTGCATAGGTTTCACAGCCGGATTGAGCCGCACGGCTCAAACCGGATGTGTGAAAGTAGCCTAAGGCTATGTGCGCACTTACCGGATTTTGCCGCGGATTTTCCGCGGATTTGCTGCATGTTTCGCTGCAGAAAATGTTCAGAACATCTCTGCAGTGAATCACCAGCAAATCCTATGGAGAAAAAAAATCCTGTGCGCACTGGGCGGAATTTGACAGCTGCATGTTTTGCTGCGGGAATCCCGCAGCAAAAACAAGTGCATGTCACTTCTTTTCCGCACATCGCTGCGGGATTTCACTCCATTGACTCCAATGTTAATCATGAAATCCCGCAGGGAATAACGCAGGCAGCAAATTCTGTGCGGTTCACTGCGTTTTCCTGCGTTATTCCCTGCGGTATTTCGCGGTTTACCTCCGGTAATGTACATCGCTTGTCTGCGGTTTGCAGGGAAGTGATGTCATTACAGGAAGAGGAAGCAAAGCATAGAGTAAACACACACACACATCACAGACACAGATAGACATCACAGACACATAGAACACACATAGAAAGAAAACGGAAATATAGAAAACAAAGAACGTGGGCTCCGCTGCATATTTACCTTCCAGCTCGAGGTAAGCACACAGCGGCGGCCCGGTATTCTCAGGCTGGGGAGGGAGAGGGGCAGGGTTAATGTCCCCCGCCTCACTCCCCCTCCGGCAGCCGAGCTGCCCCGGCACTGTCGCATGCATTATGCGGCAGCACCGGCGTGTCCCCGGCTCTTCTTGCCGCCGTGTAGCAGTGGCAGCAAGGTAATACAAGGGGTTAATGATGGTGGGGGACCACCGCCATTAACTCCAGGCTTGATCATGGCAGCGTCTGAGACAGCTGACATGATCAACCCGTAAGTAAAGTGAAAAAAACAGACACCGAAAAATCCTTTATTTTTAATAAAACAAACAAGCCTCGTTCACCATTTTATTAACCCCTCCCGCACCAAAGCTCCGGCGTAATCCACCGCTCCGGCGTAATCCACAGGTCCTGCACTGCTTACATCCAGCCGCGACTGTCACAGACACAGCGCTGAATGAATGCAGCAGACAGCAGAGGTAATTACCGGTCATTTCCCACGGCCGGTAATGTGAACTCACTGCCGACCGTGGGAAATGCAGCGATCTGTCATCTATCTATCTATCCCTCTATCTATTCTTCTGTCTATCTACTATCTCAGAATTAAATGACTTTTTTTTTTTTTTCCAATGTGCTTTATTGCATTGAATGCAATAAAGCACATCCCAACCCGCACGCGGCAAAACCGCAGCAATACCGCGGTAAAACCGCATGCGGTTTTTTACCGCGGGTGCGGTAATCTTTGAGAGCATGCGGAATTTTCTCAAGACACTGAGACTTTCTAGCGATCCAACCTGCGATCTCAACCTAGCCGGGATCGCTACAAAGTCTCTGGTGAGCTGTCAAACAGGCAGACCTGGCCAACGACCTAACAGCGATCCGGACCTGCAGAGCGACTAGCTGGTCGTTGGGGACGTGTCAAAAAAGCAGGTGAACTTCACCCGACTTCATTTAATGCCGCGCGGCTCTGTCTGTGTGCTGTGTAAATAAATAAATAATTAAAAAATCAGGCGTGCGGTCCCCCCCCCCTATTTTAATACCAGCCAGATAAAGCCATACGGCTGCAGGCTGGTATTCTCAGGATGGGGAGCCCCACGTTATGGGGAGCCCCCCAGCCTAACCATATCAGCCAGCAGACGCCCAGAATTGCCGCATACATTAGATGCAGCAGTTCTGGGACTGTACCCGGCTCTTCCCGATTTGCCCTGGTGCTTTGGCAAATCGGGGTAATAAGGAGTTAATGGCAGCCCATAGCTGCCAATGAGTCCTAGATTAATCATGTCAGGCGTCTGAGACACCCTCCATGATTAATTTGTAAATTACAGTTAAAAAACACACACCCGAAAAATCCTTTATTAGAAATAAAAAACACTAACAAATTCCCTCATTACCAATTTATTACCCACAACAAAGCCCTCCATGTCCGGCGTAATCCACGGTCCTCCAGCGTCGCATCCAGCTCTGCTGCATGCAGGTGACAGGAGCAGCAGAAGACACAGCCGCTCCTGTCACCTCCACGCAGCTAATGAAGACAGCCGTGTGATCGGCTGAGCTGTCACTGAGGTTACCTGGATCCAGCGGTGGCCGCGGGTAACCTCAGTGACAGTTCAGCTGATCGCGCTACTCACCGCCGCTCCGGTCAGCTCCACAATGAGGTGAGTAGCGCGATCAGCTGAGCTGTCACTGAGGTTAATCGCGGCCACCGCTGGATCCAGTGGCGGCCACCGGGTAACCTCAGTGACAGCTCAGCTGATCGCGTTACTCACCTCATTTGCTGGTGATTTCCCCCCCTCTCTCATACTCACCGATCCCCGATCACCGGCGCTGCACGGCGTTCACACTGCTCCGGCGGCTATTCCTTTTTTGAAAAAGCCGGCCGCTCATTAAACAATCTCGTATTCCCTGCTTTCCCCACCAACCGGCAAATGTGATTGGTTGCAGTGAGACACGCCCATACGCTGAGTGACAGCTGTGTCACTGCACCCAATCACAGCAGCCGGTGGGCGTGTCTATACTGTGCAGTAAAATAAATAAATAAATAATTAAAAAATCCGGCGTGCGGTCCCCCCTATTTTAATACCAGCCAGATAAAGCCATACGGCTGCAGGCTGGTATTCTCAGGATGGGGAGCCCCACATTATGGGGAGCCCCCCAGCCTAACAATATCAGCCAGCAGACGCCCAGAATTGCCGCATACATTATATGCGACTGTTCTGGGACTGTACCTGGCTCTTCCCGATTTGCCCTGGTGCGTTGGCAAATCGGGGTAATAAGGAGTTATTGGCAGCCCATAGCTGCCAATAAGTCCTAGATTAATCATGTCAGGCGTCTGAGACACCCTCCATGATTAATCTGTAAATTACAGTTAAAAAACACACACCCGAAAAATCCTTTATTAGAAATAAAAAACACTAACAAATTCCCTCATTACCAATTTATTACCCACAACAAAGCCCTCCATGTCGGTGTAATCCACGGTCCTCCAGCGTCGCATCCAGCTCTGCTGCATGCAGGTGACAGGAGCAGCAGAAGACACAGCCGCTCCTGTCACCTCCACGCAGCTAATGGAGACAGCCGTGTGATCGGCTGAGCTGTAACTGAGGTTACCTGGATCCAGCGGTGGATGCAGCGGTGGCCGCGGGTAACCTCAGTGACAGTCCAGCTGATCGTGCTACTTACCGCCGCTCCTGTCAGCTCCACGCAGCAAATGAGGTGAGTAGCGCAGCTGATCGCGCTATTGCCTTCATTAGCTGCGTGGAGGTGACAGGAGCGGCTGTGTCTTCTGCTGCTCTTGTCACCTGCATGCAGCAGAGCTGGATGCGACGCTGGAGGACCGTGGATTACGCCGGACATGGAGGGCTTTGTTGTGGGTAATAAATTGGTAATGAGGGAATTTGTTAGTGTTTTTTATTTCTAATAAAGGATTTTTCGGGTGTGTGTTTTTTAACTGTAATTTACAAATTAATCATGGAGGGTGTCTCATAGACGCCTGACATGATTAATCTAGGACTCATTGGCAGCTATGGGCTGCCATTAACTCCTTATTACCCCGATTTGCCAAAGCACCAGGGCAAATCGGGAAGAGCCGGGTACAGTCCCAGAACTGCTGCATATAATGTATGCGGCAATTCTGGGCGGCTGCTGACTGATATTGTTAGGCTGGGGGGCTCCCCATAACGTGGGGCTCCCCATCCTGAGAATACCAGCCTGCAGCCGTATGGCTTTATCTGGCTGGTTTTAAAATTGGGGGGACCGCACGCCGTTTTTTTAAATTATTTAATTATTTATTTCAATGCACAGTATACACGCCCACCGGCTGCTGTGATTGGGTGCAGTGTGACACCTGTCACTCAGCGTGGGGGCATGTCTCACTGTAACCAATCATAGGCGCCGGTGGGCGGGGAAAGCAGGGAATACGAGATTGTTTAATGGGCGGCCGGCTTTTTCAAAAAAGGAAAAGCCGCTGGAGCAGTGTGAACGCCGTGCAGCGCCGGGGATCGGTGAGTATGAGAGAGGGGGGGACACTTCAGTCACTTGGGGGATTAGCGGTCACCAGTGAATCCTTCACAGGTGACCGCTAATCAGGACTCTACACAGACAGAGCCGCGGAGTCGCTGTAAAGTCCCCTTTACACACAGACTTTGCTGCACAGCGGGAAATAAAGGACCAAAGAATGGTCCTGAACGATTTGTAGCGATCACAACTTCACAGCAGGGGCCAGGTCGCTGATGTGTTTCACACACTGCAATGTCGCTGGGGAGGTCGCTGTAACGTCACAAAATCGGTGACGTTACAGCGATGTCGTTTGCGATGTTGCAGTGTGTAAAGCCACCTTTAGATTCACATTCTTCTTGTGTTGTGCAGATCTATTCCACTCCAAACAATCAGAAATATATTGTCTAACTTCTTTGACTTGGCACTGAAGGGGTTGATTCTGTATTCATAGGTTTGTAGAACAATAGGATTAAGGTCTTTTTCTCAACTCTGTTCATGTTGTAATATTTTTGCCGTGAAGAAGAGGCTGGGACCTCTGCGGCGTCAAATTCAGTTTTGAGAACTGCGTAAGTAAAGCGAGCGTCTGTGATAGTATAGGAGAGAAACTGCCCACTAATCCTACAGAAACCTCTGCAAGAGCATGGCATTGTGAATGTTACACATATACAGCCTTTATTCTACTGAGTTAAACAACTCAGCTGTATCTCATGATGGAAGAACCTTTGGATGGTAAAATATTTTCCTCAAAAAGCAGTTTATTGAAAAAAATTGATTTAAATCAAAAAAATCCAATTTTTTTTTTTTTTTTTTTTAAAAAACATTGGTTTTTATCCACCCTGATCATTCCACACCTATAATGCTCAGGTAACGTAATATACACCTGGTTATATGCCACATGCATTCATTTTCCTATTATCTACAGATATTTCATGATCATTCCACACCTATAATGCTCAGGTAACATAATATACACCTGGTTATATGCATTAATTCTATTATCTACAGATATTTCATGTTCATTTCATGTCTAACTTGCCCAAAAAACCTTTTATACATCTACATAATATACACCTAAAAAGTTATTATCTTCATTCTTTTTATTTATCCCTTTTCATCATTCTTTTTAGTATGTCCCCCCCTCTGCAGCTCCTGGGCTGCATTCTAGCAAGGTTCGTGTTATTATTGTGCCCCCTTTTAGACCAAAATAAATACTTTATAAAGTGGTACCTTTTTTGTATGCAGATACTGTAAATGGTACACGGGGTCGGGCTGCCTGGTGTCCGTTATTCTGCCTCCTGCCGCTTTAGGCTGTCCCCCATCGCTCATTTCTATAGCTGTGGACGCCGCCCAGTGCTCCAGAGGTCCCCGCGCATGCCCAGTGCCTATCTCTCGTGGATGAGCACTGTGCCCAGTCTCACCGCTGGTGACGTGTGCGCAGGCTTTAGATTATGGGCGGCGCTGTGATTTTCATTACCAATTAACCACCCATAATCGCGTGACCGCACTTTCCCCCTCTGCCTCCTTTGTTATGCGCAAGCGCGGGCCTGCTGACCCCACGTTACCTCTTTCCCATCTTGCCCTGAGGCAGGAAATAGATGGGAGGAGCGCGGAGCAGGACAATCCTGCGTCTAATCTTGATCGGTGGTGTCAGTCTCATGTCCGGAGTAGATCAGCTGATCACCGGCAGCTCCTGCAGCGATCGGACAGGAGCCAGCACGTAAGTGTGTAGGGGTTTTTTTTTTTCACTGATGCATCAGCTGATTGTATAAAAGCCGTTTATACAATCAGCTGCTGTGTCATGTAATTCAGGCCCGTGTACATGACACAACATCTGATCGGTATGCCTTCCAGCAAACTGATCAGATGATATTGGACGGCGCGGGACCCCTGGCCCAGGATTACTGCGGAGGGGAGTTTTTTTTTCAATAAAGATGAAGTCACTAATTTTTTTGTTTTATTTCTAATAAAAATATATTTCTGTGTTGTTTTTTTTTTTTTTTTATTTTATCTTTACTAGAAATTCATGGTGGCCATGTCTAATATTGGCGTGACACCATGAATTTCGGGCTTAGGGCCAGCTGATAATCTAAAGCTAGCCCTAACCCCATTATTACCCAGTGAGCCACTCATCACCAGGGCGGCTGGAAGAGTTGGATACAACGCCAGAAGATGGCTCTTCTATGAAAGCGCCATTTTCTGGGGTGGCTGCGGACTGCAATACGCAGCGTGGGTGCCCAGAAAGCTTGGGCACTCTGCACTGCATATTCCAATCCCCAGCTGCTTAGTTGTACCTGGCTGGACTCAAAAATTGGGCGAAGCCCACGTCTTTTTTTTATTTTAATTATTTCATGAAAGTCATGAGATAATTAAAATATAGCGAAGCCCTTTTTTTTTGGTTCACAACCGGGTACAAGCAGCAGGGGGTTGGGGGGCAGCTCGTACCTGCCTGCTGTACCTGGCTAGCATACAAAAATATGGCGAAGCCCATGTCATTTTTTTGGGGGGCAAAAAAATGCCCACACACACACACACACACACACACACACACACACACACACACACACACACACACACACACACACACACACACACACACACACACACACACACACACACACACAGCGGAGGGGGGGGGCTTTCATTACAGATGGTAACGGCAGGGGGCGGGGGAGGGGAGGCGGCCAGGACTCACATCCCGGTGGTTGACAGGTGTAAAGTGGAGAAAAAAAGCATGGCTTGAATCTCCACAAAAATGGGGCTGAGATCCTCCCTCTGCTGTGATCTGGACAGCCCAGGGGGCGCGTCCAGGTCACAGCATATTCCCACTGTAACGTTACACATAGGGTCGGATAGCGACCACTATTCTCTATGCACAGGGGCTGCCATAAAGGAGTGTGTAACTGTCGTTACATACAGCAAATCCAACATGGGCCCCCAGTGTATACAGTAAAATTAGAATAACAGAAAAAGTAATTAGGCTACGATTTTCATTTTGTATTAAAAATACTTGATTTCAGAATCACTATTTTTAATACAAAAATAAAAAAACACGATACAGTCCCTTTAAAGGGAACCTGTCAGGTCTAATATGCACCCACAACCACGAGCAGTTCTGGGTGAATATTGCTAATCTCTGCCTACCAGTCCGGCCTATAGTGGCATAGATAAATGGATCCTGCCACCTCTGCTCATGTCTTGATTGGCATGACTGGCAGATGCAGGGTACACAGTGCAATCTCTTCTGCGCATGTGCTAACTTGTGGCGTCATGGGAGGGCAGAGCTTGTACTGCGTCCCCATACGTATAGGCTTGTAGCTCGGTATGCTGGGGGAGGTACCTGATCGGAGCACATGGACCGCCGGCGATTGGGGAAATAAGCACATGTGACCCACCATGGCACTATATTTAAATATAGGTTCAGGGATTCTAACCACGCCCTCTGAGAAAACGAGCTACGTGAAATGCGTGTCAGGGAAACAGCTGAGGCGATCCTATTTTCATTATGGGTAAATACTGATTTTATTCCAATGACTTTAAATTATTTTGGACTATATTATGTACTAGGCTAATGAATTCTTATTTATGTCTTGTACTATCCGGGCAAGAGTAACCTATGAAAGTGCACCAATCACCAGGATTTTTGTATATAACCTAAAGCCAGTGCTATACTGGCACTATCGGGCTGATTCTATACATACTTTTCGTGGTCAGCTAGGATGTAAAGGCTTTGAAACAGAAGTAAAGCTTGTAAAATGAACTTTTTTTTTTTTTTTTTTGATAGCAGCTGCAGCAGCTAATAATTGAGGTGTGGTTTAATAGCGATTCTTGCCCCCCTGCTTGTTGTTCCTCCCTTTATCTTTTATTTATAATTCCATTATGGGGAAAACTGGAAAAAGAAAGCACAATAGGTTCTTAGCCCAATAGGGAAGGGGTTAAATAATAAAATCAAACTCACCTATAGAAGTTGTGCCAGTCACAACTCCTATATAAACATGTACACACCAGGTCAAAGGTTGCAGTCCCAGAATTGGCAGATAGCAGAAAGTAGTAGAAATGGGTTTTCAACACGGCGCCAATGACCAGAAAGGATTGAAGATAGGATTAATGTTTCTTTATTTTCATGCACAGGTCAACTCGTTTCAGGAGTCTCAGCTCCCTTCATCAGGACAAACAGGCAAAAAAAATCAAATCCCTTGTTTGATTTTTTTTTTTTTTTTGCCTGTTTGTCCTGATGAAGGGAGCTGAGACTCCTGAAACGCTTTGACCTGTGCATGAAAATAAAGAAACATTAATCCTATCTTCAATCCTTTCTGGTCATTGGCGCGGTGTTAAAAACCCATTTCTGCTACTTTCTGCTATTTATAATTCCATTATAGAGGCGTTTTACTAATGGTTGTGGCTATAAATCATGGTGGCTAGAAGGACCTTGCTAATGTCCATACCCATGTGACCAGAAGGGGCAGGGCCTCAGCCAACATAGCTGATACCAGAAAGCAATATTATGCTGTTGGCTGAGGCACCGCCACCTCTGGTCACATGGATATGACGTCCGACAGGTCCTTCTGTACACCATGATTTATAGCCACAACATTCTATAATGGAATTGGCATAAATAATAGTAGGTGGAGGACAGACAGGAAGGGGGGTGGCAATCACTATGAATACACACCCCTGCTATTAGCTGATTAGCAGCTGCTGCCAATCAAAAAACTGTTCATTTTGCAAGCTGTACTTGCTTGTGTTTCAAAACCTATACATCCGATCTCACAACTAAAAGTATGTATAGAATCAGCATGATAGCACCAGTATAGCACTGGCTTTAGGTTTTCATAGGAAAACCCTGATGATTGGTGCACTTTAAAGACCTTTACTCAATGCACTGGTTACTTTATATATATATGTGTGTATGTGTGTGTATATGTATGTATGTATGTATGTAAATATATATGTATATGTGTATATATATATATATATATATATATATATATATATATATATATATATATATATATATATATATATATATATATATATATATAATATGCTTTGCTGCACAATGTGATATTCTTAACCATACTGCCCTCTAGTGGCTGATAGATAAATTAAAAAAAAAGTGATTTTCTTTGTTTCTGTCACAGCAGCAAGGGGGAGATTATATATATATATATATATATAGTGTGTATGTATGTGTATATATATATATATATATATATATATATATATATATATATATATATATATATATATATATATACATATATATATACATTTAATAAGAGGGTTTTATAATCGTTGAAGCTGACTGACGGTTCTCCTGGTTTTGATTATAAATTTGAGTTGCTGCGCATTAATATTGGTCTGAAATGCATTTGTGGAACTTTTCTGTTCTTTCAAAAATGCAGCAGTTTTCCATTCGTGAGGGGGAGGGGGACCCAATTGTGTACATTACATTTATGAAACCTCCTAGCTGGTACTGTAAAAATCAGTTTTTAATTTGCATAAAACTAATGAAGAAACGCTGCAAAAGTTCTACTTGTAAGCAACATAGCCTTAATAGCTGGGCCATCTCTCACCGTATTTATTCAAAGGATAGCAATACACCCTTGGACACACGTAGAAGGCCTCATAATAAATGTTTAGACAATTTTAAAGAGTGGGATTCTCACATTAATAAATCCAATGCACTAAGTGCAAGGCCTGGCAAATATTTAAAGGAGAGACTGCAATACACAGTGGAAGACACATAGAGGAAGGCCTCAGAATATATTTCAGCACAATTTTAAAGTGTGGGACACCTACACTAGTAAAGCCTATGCACTATTTGCAAGAGCTGTCAAAAATTAGGAGGAAGTACTCCAATACACTCTGGAAGACGCGTAGAGGAGGGCCTCAGAACAAAAACCCTATTTTTTTCCCATTATTAAGGAGTGTGACTCCTAGACTGGGAAAACCTATACTCGAAGTGCAAGGGCTGAAAAACATTTACCGTATTTTTCGCTTTATAAGACGCACCTGATTATAAGACGCACCCCCAAATTTGGTGAAGGAAAAGAGAATTTTTTTTTTTTTTTTTTAATAAATGGGTCCATCTTATCATGCCAGTGGCCGTCAAATCATACAGGGTATATGTCTCTCATAGCCCCCCCATCCTAACATTAGCCCCCTTAATCTGGATATAGCCCGCTTATATTGAATATAGCCCCCTATGGCTGGCACACGTCCCCCTGTGGCTGGCACATGGCCCCTATTGCTGACCATGGCCCCCTGTGGCTGGCACACTGCCCCTATTGCTGACCATGGCCCCCTGTGGCTGGCACACGGCCCCTATTGCTGCCCATGGCCCCCTGTGGCTGGCACACATCACCCTGTGTTTGATATGGCCCCCATGCTGCTTATAGTAAAATAAACGCTTTCCTTACCTTCTCCAGCACTGTTCTCTCTCCGTGCTGCTGAGCTCCTGCACTTCCTGATTCTCGGTGCCGGTCATGTGATCGGTACAGCAGAGTGACTTCCATAGCACACTTCCTAATTTCATATTCTGAACTGGTGCTTACTGAACATGACATACATTATCCAAAGTAGCAGTTGTACGCAAGTAAAATGAAGGAGACAAAACAAGAATGTAGATAGTGAACATTGGAATATATGAATATGCATTACTGCTAAGAAAATTACATTTTTTTTTCAAATGAGGTGCTTGGCAAATAAAGGTGGCCAAATATACTTGTGCCGAGATACCACGTCAAGGTGTAACTCTCATCTGGGTCCTACTCTAATTGCTTTGCCTCTCTTGTCCAAACTGGCCTTTATTTGCTAAGTAACTCATATTTTTCAAAAACATTTTGTGTTTTCTTGGCAGTAATGCATATTCATAGTCCAACGTTCACCATCTACATTCTTGTTTTCTCCTTCCCTTTACTTGAGTGCAGCTGCTATTTTGGATATTGTATGTCATGTTCAGTATGCACCAGTTAAGACGATGAGATTAGGAAGTGGCGGCAATTTTTCTAGTTTGTATTATGGAGTCATGTCCTTTTGTCTGCGCACTCCTCCCAGTTATTTCAGGCGTTTTAATCTTCTTTTTGCAGGTTCTATTCTTCTAGCCCATATAAAAAGTCAGTTTGAACAAGAGGCATCTATATATATAATTGCCTTATTCTGCCTGTTTGTCTGTCTTGCTCCAAAATTGTGTCCTTACGGTGACAAACAGCGGATTGGCCGCTCGCCTCGCCTCTGCTCCGCCCCCCGCACGGATTGGCCGCTCGCCCAGGCTCCGCCCCCCACACGGATTGGCCTCTCGCCCCGGCCCCCTGCACGGATTGGCAACTCGCCCACGCCCCGCCCCCCTCACGCATTGCACGCTCGCTCTGGCCCCGCCCCCCGCACGCATTCCCCGAACCGATAGAGACCCGACTCCCAGGTGAGAACAGACACACACACACACACACACAATCAGATCACACTCACACACACACCTCACACACACATCAGATCGCATCCACATACCCACAACATCCCGTGATATCGCTTGCTTCTCGGCGGCGATACTGTGCAGTGACCTTCCAGGACTTGCCGGAGGATCACATGGCCGGAAGCATGTGGTATCTCCGGATGTTGTGATTGTGTTAGCGCATATGTGCGATATCTTCTGTGTGTGTGTGTGTGTGTGTGTGTGTGTGTGTATGCGATCGGATCTGTGAGTGTCGGCAGAGGAGCACGACGTGCAGCACAGCTGCTGGGACCGCACACCGGTGGGCACAGGGAGAAGTGGGGTGTGTGTGTGTGTGTGTGTGTGTGTATGCGATCAGATGTGTGCGTGTATACTGTCTGATGTGTGACTGTGGAGCACCATGGGGAGTGCGCAGCATGGGGGATGGAGCACGATGGGGAGTGCGCAGCATGGGGGATGGAGCACGATGGGGAGTGCACAGCATGGGGGATGGAGCACGATGGGGAGTGCGCAGCATGGGGGATGGAGCACGATGGGGAGTGCGCAGCATGGGGGATGGAGCACGATGGGGAAGCGCGCAGCATGGGGGATGGAGCACGATGGGGAGCGCGCAGCATGGGGGATGGAGCACGATGGGGAGCGCGCAGCACGGGGGATGGAGCACGATGGGGAGCGCGCAGCACGGGGGATGGAGCACGATGGGGAGCGCGCAGCACGGGGGATGGAGCACGATGGGGAGCGCGCAGCACGGGGGATGGAGCACGATGGGGAGCGCGCAGCACGGGGGATGGAGCACGATGGGGAGCGCGCAGCACGGGGGATGGAGCACGATGGGGAGCGCACAGCACGGGGGATGGAGCACGATGGGGAGCGCGCAGCACGGGGGATGGAGCACGATGGGGAGCGCGCAGCACGGGGGATGGAGCACGATGGGGATGGAGCACGATGGGGAGCACGATGGGGAGCGCGCAGCACGGGGGATGGAGCACGATGGGGAGCGCGCAGCACGGGGGATGGAGCACGATGGGAGCGCGCAGCACGGGGGATGGAGCACGATGGGGAGCGCGCAGCACGGGGGATGGAGCACGATGGGAGCGCGCAGCACGGGGGATGGAGCACGATGGGGAGCGCGCAGCACGGGGGATGGAGCACGATGGGGAGCGCGCAGCACGGGGGATGGAGCACGATGGGGAGCGCGCAGCACGGGGGATGGAGCACGATGGGGAGCGCGCAGCACGGGGGTTGGAGCACGATGGGGAGCGCGCAGCACGGGGGATGGAGCACGATGGGGAGCGCGCAGCACGGGGGATGGAGCACGATGGGGGGCGCGCAGCACGGGGGATGGAGCACGATGGGGGGCGCGCAGCACGGGGGATGTAGCACGGGGGATGGAGCACGATGGGGGGTGCGCAGCATGGGGGATGGTGCACGATGGGGGGTGCACACCTCCCCCACACTGCCACACACGCATTGCATAACACAGCACACACACACTGGGAACCACAAACATTGCCCTACACAGACACACACACAGACAACGCCGCACACACACAACACCCAACACACAAACACCGCGGCACAAATATACGCACATGCCGCACAACACACACATTGCACAAAACATACCTCCCCCCAAAACACACACGCACCCCACACCCACACAAACCGCGCAACACACACACACAACGCTACAGACACACAGCGCTCCACAAATAACGCAACACACAAACACTGCTCTCACTCCCCGCCACACCCAGACAACACCCAGAACATGTACATGCCAACTCATATTTTTTTAAAAAAAATGAATAAATCATGTTTTCTTAGCAGTAATGTGTATTCATATTCCAATGTTCACCATTTACATTCTTGTTTGGGGTTTTTTCCCCTTCCTATTACTTGAGTGCAACTGCTGTTTTTGAATTTCTGAATGATAGTTTGCCTATTTATAACTTTCTCTTTTATTTCAGGTGAAAGTACTGACATACTTGACAGCTCAAGTAAATGCTATTCCTCCTTTATGGAGAACTCAAGACGTTTTGAAGAGAATTATTGGACAGTTCCTGCAAAGGATTACAGGATGATGCAGGGCTCTGCACATACAGACATGAGGGTTCAGCGTGACCCCTTGTGGTTTGACGTGGCTGCTGACATCAGAAAAAGTGACGTTCTTCCAAAGAAGAACAATGTCGCTTGTCATGCAAAATCATTGCATTTGGAAAATTGTGACACCTTAGTAGGATTTGGGCATAAAATATTTGATAAGGACTCTCTAATTCCATTGAATTTTTCACATAAACAAGAGAAAGACACGTTCCTGGTCTTTGAAGCTTCCAGCCTTCAAAGTTTAGCAAAGGAGACCTTCCCATCGAGGCAGTGTGCTTGTAATTGCCAAGCTACATCCGGGAGGTCATCTGCATGTGACTTGAGAGTTAAGGCAGATGAGAATTTTCTGGAGCACACATTTCCAGCTTTAAAGATTTGTGAAGATTCTGAAACTATGAATAGACGTATCAAAAGCAAAGATAGCGGTTTAGGTTTTGATGATACGAATATGGAATTGGTACAGGCTGAAGGGAAGAATATCCCGCCATGGCCTAAATGCTTCCCAGATGTTACTGATGATCCAGGAGACCACGATTCTTCTTCTGTTGACCTATTTGAGGATGAAACCTTCTTCTCTGTTAAAAGTGGCAGCTTTTACAGTAGGTCCAGTTCACCATTTTCCCTTGATGGGAGTACAGATATAGAGCAGTGTACTTTTGAGGAGGCTCTTGAAGACCTCTCCAGTTTGTCATTGGACAGACAGGGTCACGATTCACTGATTGTCCCCAATGCTAATGTTCATTCTCAATTGTTGGACACATCCATCAAGTATGTGAAACACCCAACCTATGAACGAATGGCGAAGTCCGCTGTATCCAAACAGAGAAGCATTTCATGCAATACTGATCTGTCATGGGTGTCACGGGCTTATGATGACAAAGAAACCCAAACCAGAAAAAGCACCCAAGACATTGGAATAAATACAGAGACCATACAATATGGATTGTATTCACAGGTAAGCGGAACTACAGCTGAGGAATTGTGCTTTGATGCATGTACACAGAGGAAAATGTATAAGGACAACTTCGGGTTTAACGTTCTGCTTAGCACTTTTGATCTGTTTGGCTCCTATAGCCTTTAGGTATCACTGGTTTTAGCAGAAATCATTGATTCCATCAGTGAGCTTGTTCTGGTTGCAGAATTTATAAGCCTTTTCTGCCTTCTTATGAACAGCTCTATGCTGATTTTATTGTCACGTTAAAATACAGCTTCTCATCGGCATTGAAGATTTCCAATCCCCTCACCTCAAACAGCCTTTATGGCTAGCATCCTAATGCCAATCACTGGAGGTAGGGCTAAACAAATGGCAAAGAGCGGCTGAGCTATGTAATTTCCAAAACACCCATAGAAATGAATTTTAATGCTTGAAGGGATTGAATTACTAATGTTTTTGATATAACAAAACATTTCTTGTTTTGTGTCTTAAGTTGCATTTACACGTGCCATTTTAAAGTAGTTTATGAAGGTTTTAAAGCCAATATCCGTACTGGTACTATATACAGTGGAACCTTGGTTTACGAGAACAATCCGGAGATGTGCTTGTGAACCAAGTTACTCGTCTAGCAAAACAAAATTTCCCATAGGAAATAATGCAAGCTCAGACAGTTCGTTCCACAACTTGTTCAATGTCCCATTCTGGTCCTCTATTGTGCCATTCCACACATGCACAACACACACACACATGCACAAACACACCCACACATGCACATAATATGCACACCTTACCTTCCGTTCCATCGCTGGCCTCCTGGTTCTTGTAGTCCGCAGGTACAGGAAGTGTATTGGGTAACCATTAAAACCGCTGCCCGAGCTTCCGCTGCCTGAGCGCTGACGTCAAAGGCATGAGCTGCTTGCCTCTGATTGGTCAGCGCGCTGCCTTTGAGAAGTGGCTGACAGCGGAAGTTCCTCCATCGTTGCGATGGCTACCCTATACATCTCCTGTACCAGCGGACTACAAGAACCAGGAGGTAGACGATGGAACGGAAAGTAAGTGGAGGTGTGTGTGTGTGTGTGTGTGTGTGTGTGTGTGTGTGTGTGTGTGTGTGTGGACTGCAAGAGCGGGTCAGAGCGCAGTGAAAGTATGGAGCCGGAAGTGTGTGCGGTGAGTATTTGCTCGTACAGCAAATCTTGCTCGTCAACGGAGTTACACATTTACAGCAAGCTTTGCTCGTATAGCGAAACGCTCACACACCAAGTTACTCGTAAACCGAGGTTCCACTGTATTAAGTTGGGTCCAGAAATATTTGGACAGACACAAGTTTTGGCACTTTAGCTTTTTACCAAAACATATTCAAGATACAGTTATATAATCAATATAGGCTTAAAGTGCAGACTCTTCTTATTCAGGGTTGTCTCACTCTGGTGTATAAAACGGACGAGCGCAATGGGAGAAAAAATCGCATTGCACTCACAAGTGTTAGTCAATGAGACAGAGCAGATCTGTGAGTGCTTACTCAGCTCAAATCGGACTGAAGAAAAAAAATCGCAGCATGCTATGATTGCACTCGTGCATCGAACATGACTCTTCAATGGGTGCAAGAAAAAAAACTGGGCACTACACATGTCCATGAGCTGTCCGCTTTTTTACAGATACATTACCATTCTGTAGCAGAACACTAAATGGTCTTGTAAATAACTTTGGAATAATAGTTGCTGAGAAAAAAAACAACAAATGGCATATGGATGCTAGGTTAGAAAAACAATGCACAGTAACATAGCACTCGCATGACGTACGGAATAGCATACTGATTTTACTCGTCCAACTTTTCTGAATGAGAATGGGACTGGGTTTTTTTTGCGTTTAAAGCCAGAGCCTGCAAGAGGGACATGCTGGAGCTCTGATGGCAAAGTGGGGAAATTGGTTATTGCCGCCAGAACCCCTAAAATTGATTCCATCTTGAAGAGACTGCTGCAAAATGGGCAATTATTGATCAAGGCATTCGGTGGGGCAGCACTTTATTTAATGATTGAGCGATTGCTTGAGCTGAAACTCTTCCTTGTAGACATGGCCAACCCTCAGGTAACACTTAATGAAGGTCAATGGACACAAGTGGCTGAATTGAAGGAAATGTTTCTTCACTAGTGATGGGCGAACCCCTCGACGTTCCAGATCGGGAAACTCACCTGAGCTTTTTGTAAAGTTCAAGTTTGGGGCCAGCGATAACGCGAACTTGCGTCTGAACCCCGTGCTTGGACTTTACAGTTATGGTACGGGACAGAGGGGGCTGTAATATAAAAAATATAGTTAATAATAAACATTGTCATCATTGTCATACTTACCAGTCCTGCGATGCGTCCTGCAGACTCGCTATCTCACGGCCGCTTCTGCTTCCGAGTCAGTTCATTAACTTCCGGAGGTATTCACTGCACTGTTCGTCACTTGGCAGTCTTCGGCATTTTTCGGTCATATTCGCGGTAACGTCAAGGTGACAGTCAAAGTTCAATCAAGTCAATGACTAAGCCATGGACTCGCGTGAACCATGATGTTACCGCGAACACGGCTGAAAAAAGCCGAAGACTGCCATGTGAGGAGCAGTGCAGTGAATACCTCCGGAAGTTAATGAACGGACCCGGAAGCAGAAGCGGCCGGGAGATAGCGGGTCTGCAGGACGCGTCGCAGGACTGGTAAGTAAAATCATACATTTTTTTTAATAGTGTTTGTTTTTTTTTTTGTTTTTTTTTCTCTTTCTTTCTCTTTACAGCTCCTGGACCCGAACTGTAGCATGGGTTTTCTAGGAAAACTAGTGTTCAGGACCTTGTGCCACTGTGTTTGGTACGGGTCCAGAACTTTACAGTTCGGGTTCGCCCACCCTCTATTCTTCACCCATTTACAGTGACTAAAAAATTACAAACTGAGGACTTAACTCCCAGCATTTCCATAAAGGAGTGGAAGAGCATGATTTCACTTAATTTTGGATTTTTTTTTTTTCTCTTTTCAGTACGAGCTATGGTAAAGTGAATGGTGCGATTCAAATCCACAATTGATACTGCAAGAAACCACTCTATGGAGTGTAAAAAAAAAAAAAAAAAAAAAAAAAAGTTTTCTTGGAGGTAAAATCTAGAGTGCAAAAAAATCAGATTAAACGATGTAGTTGCTAAAATTCAGAGTTGAAAGTATTTTGTATTATGATGTTCCTGCTTTTCCTGCTAGTTTGTTTTTTGTGTGGCCATCGCCAAACTTTCAGTTGTGAATCTTCAATACAAAACCACATGGAGAGACGCATTTGTACTTTTTACAAACTGTACCCTGATTTTCTCTAGAAGCTGTTTAGATTTCAGTTATCATTATATGGGATGTAAATAGCCAATGGGTAAATTTCAATATTCAACAGTTACAGCAATTAACAGATGGCAACTCTCTCAGTGCAGAAATTTTTTTTTAAAAATTAACCTTTAATATTTCCACTAAAATGGTCAAAGACCAAAGACAAACAACACTAATAGATAGGTTTTAACCCCTCCTGCCTCTTAGGGGATATATATAAACCAAAGTGAGTTTCAACCTCAATACTAGATTAGACCCATCTCACCAAATCATGGGTACCTTTAAAGTCCACTAGTAATGATAATAAATTAGATTCATCTCACCAAATTATTACAGGTGCCGCTCATCACAGAAAATGGGGTCCAAGTTATTCCATAATGGAGCCCTTAGGAAATTGGATTTGTCTCACCAAATTTATAAAGGTGCCACTCTTCATGAGGATATTGGGGTCCAATTCATTCCAAATGGAACCCTTACGAATGTTTTCTCCCGACGCGTTTCATTCAAAATTCACTCTTCAGGGGAGTCAGAAATCCATCTCAGGTCTCATGCAAATATGTACCTGTGAGCTGCACAATATGCCAGAATATACAGAATGACAAAAAAATAATAATAACGGCAAACCTGCAAGCCCTGTTTAAATTCATAAAAAGCACTCACCAGTCAGCCTAGACCCATCAAGGAGTCATAGATGCGGCGGACCCACTCTTAGTCCCAAGATACATGGACCAGATACCTAAATGACACGCCGAAAAATGCACAATAACAACAAAAATCAGCAATTCAGCGATCCTCAAAGATCCCACATACAGATATAGGTAGACGGGGAACTTACCACGTGGCAGGAGCGGCCGTAACTCTCGCTCTCTCAAGGAGCCGCCGCATAATGCCAAGTTTTAAATGTTCCCCCTCATCCGGCCATGTGACGCTGTTTCCGCCCATTTAGTCACATGACAACGGCCGGATGCCGCGTCATGTTGTTTACAATAACCAAGGCAACCAAGTGCCGTCCCCTCACTGCCTGGTCACGTGGATACCACGTCACACAGGCTGAGTATAGGATTACATCAGTCTCAAAACAGAGACAGCACTTTCATTTAATTCATTAGGGCGAACAACATAGTGTGGTCATTCTTCCAATAAACGGATGTGACCATCACACTAAACAGGAGGAGATTTCATAAAAAGTAGCTACAATAGCATACAGTATTATTATTGTTAGATTGTTTGTAGCATGGAATGTTCACACCGCTGTAAAAGACGGTTCAACCAACGATTGCCACAAGCAATTATAAGGTGACTGCATATTGTATTACAAATTATAGCCATGTCACCAAATTATTAAGACACACCTCTTAAACAAACATCAGAAGTCTGTCACCCATATGTATGGCAGTGTCATTATTATCCAAAAATCAATATTAAAACTCAAAGAATCCCAATAAGGCAAAAGACATCTCCAAGAGAAACATTTTTATAGATTTTTATCATTAAAGAGATCCCATATATGATGACAATATATGGGGGACTATCCCAAAAACTGACTATGATCTAGAAAGATGAAAAAGATGAAAAGGAGGGTAAAGAAGGAATGGAAGAAAAGTGGAATGAAAGGGACTGCCCTTGCCCTAAATAAACTAGCTGTAAATTCTGACCCTACCTATCATGTGGGGGTTGGCGCCCTAAGATAGAACGGTGTGTGGGCGCCCCCACTCGGCCGACGTGTGTCCCTCCTCTCTACCACTGACCCTGCACCACCACTAGATAAAGGGTGCAAAGGAAATTTCCTCATTTAGTCCATTAGGGTGTAGAGTCTTTAACCAATAAATCCATCTGGACTCTTGTTGCAACAACCTCCTGTCCCAATTCCCTCCTCTAGGTAGTGGCTTAACGTGATCAATACCCTGAAATACAATAACAGTGAGGTCCCCATTATGCATACGATTTATATGTCTTGCCAGTGGTGTATCGTTGTTCAATCTGATATCCCTGAGGTGTTCACCTATCCGCCGTCTGAACTCCCTGCGGGTCTTACCCACATATTCCATTCCACAGACACAGGTCGCCTTATAAATTACCCCCTGTGTCTTACAGTTGATGAAGGATCGAATATCATATTCCTTCTTCGTCACCTGACTTGTAAACCTTTTGCCAACAAGAATTGAATTGCAGGCTATACAACCGCTACATTTGTAGCAGCCCTTCAGGGTTGGAAAACTGTATGTGGGATCTTTGAGGACCGCTGAATTGCTGATTTTTGTTGTTATTGTGCATTTTTCGGCGTGTCATTTAGGTATCTGGTCCATGTATCTTGGGACTAAGAGTGGGTCCGCCGCATCTATGACTCCTTGATGGGTCTAGGCTGACTGGTGAGTGCTTTTTATGAATTTAAACAGGGCTTGCAGGTTTGCCGTTATTATTATTTTTTTGTCATTCTGTATATTCTGGCATATTGTGCAGCTCACAGGTACATATTTGCATGAGACCTGAGATGGATTTCTGACTCCCCTGAAGAGTGAATTTTGAATGAAACGCGTCGGGAGAAAACATTCGTAAGGGTTCCATTTGGAATGAATTGGACCCCAATATCCTCATGAAGAGTGGCACCTTTATAAATTTGGTGAGACAAATCCAATTTCCTAAGGGCTCCATTATGGAATAACTTGGACCCCATTTTCTGTGATGAGCGGCACCTGTAATAATTTGGTGAGATGAATCTAATTTATTATCATTACTAGTGGACTTTAAAGGTACCCATGATTTGGTGAGATGGGTCTAATCTAGTATTGAGGTTGAAACTCACTTTGGTTTATATATATCCCCTAAGAGGCAGGAGGGGTTAAAACCTATCTATTAGTGTTGTTTGTCTTTGGTCTTTGACCATTTTAGTGGAAATATTAAAGGTTAATTTTTAATTTTTAAAAAATTTTTTCTGCACTGAGAGAGTTGCCATCTGTTAATTGCTGTAACTGTATCATTATATGGGAACATTACCCTATCGTTTAATTGCGCCAGCATAGGTTTCACTTCAGCCCCACGTGGATTATGGACCTTATGCAAAATTGATCCTCACACTTGTTTTTAGTGCTCTGCTCATTTTTGTGTACACAGGATTAACGGTGTTACCCATTATTACAACCTTTTCTCAGTCACTGTTTCCCCCAAGTAAAATAATACTTATACTAACCTCCGGCACTGTTCCAGCGGTGTCAGCACTGGCTCTCCTGGGGCTTTCGTGACATTGTCATGCGATCCCTGCAGCCAATCAGCAGCTGCTTCACTCTCCTCCTGGTCAGACATCCAGAGGAAATGAGAGAACCTCAGCTCTCTGTTCCTCTGGAAGTCCATTACTTCCAAAGTAAGGGACCATAAAGTGGCCACAGGATTCGCATGACATAAAAAATGTCATGCGATCCCCTGGAGTGCTAGTGCTGACACCACTGGACTGGCACCAGTGGTGAGTTTAGGTGTTCTTATTTTACTTGGGGCAAACTGTGACTTGTGAAGGGGTTGTCTGAGCAGTGGATAACCCCTTTAATATATTTTCTGTACAGCATAGCCATGTTCCTCTAATAAAAGTTAATGAAATGTGAAAAAAAAAAATGCAATTTCTCTGATGCCTCATTGGGGGACACAGGACCATGGGTGTTATGCTGCCTATCCATAGGAGGACACTAAGTAGATGCAAAAGAATAGCTCCTTCTCTGCAGTATACACCCCCTGGCCGGGCCAGGCAGCCTCAGTTTTAGCTTAGTGTCTGTAGGAGGCACTTCCTTTCAAGGTTTATTTTTTGAGGGTGACGGTTTCCTTTTGGGACCGATCTCCCACTACCATCAACGGGCGGGAACGTGGAGTGTCGCCTCCACGTACCCCTTCCTGTGACGCTGGATCCTGGGCTGGACGACGGGTTCCACAGACACCGATTTTTCCAAAGCCCAGGGTAGAGACCTGTGCCCCTATAGCCCAATTCCTCAGCCCCTCTTTGCAGGCTCTGAGTTGAATATGGCACCGGTGTGACCGGACACAGCAAGCTGACTCTATTTTCACTGCCTGGACTGAAGCAGTGTTTAAGGTTAGATCCCCCCTGACTGGTTTCCCAGACAAAGGTAGAAAAGACTGTGCAGGGAAGGCTCCCAGGACTGCTGAATTTACAGTATTTATTATGAGAAAGTCCCTTGCTGATTGCAAGGAGGAGAGCCCCAGGGATCCTGAACACAGTGTTAACTTTTCTCTAGCTTGCTGGCTGGAGGAGGGGAAAGTCCCTCGCTGTTTGCAGAAAGTCCTGCACAGATAATTTCCCGGTGGCAGGGGGAGGGCACAGAGCTCAGGAACTCACGCTGTTTATTTGCTCTGTTTTATTTGCTCTAGCAGAAAAGCCGGCTGATAACCACCAGTGACAAGCTGTGTGCTGACTGGAGGGAGAGGGAGGAAAACTGTCAGAAGCTCCCTTCCCGCCGTTTTTTACTACCCACAGCAGGGGGGGGGCCACACTGACTTCTTCGTGCTCTTTTAAGGAATGTGTGGGAAGATCTCCATAGAGCTTACTCCTTCCTGAGGACAGGGCCATCGGTTGATTCTGGTGAGGTGCTTGCTTCACTTGTAGCCCTTCTGAGCTTTGCTCCCCCTCCTGGCATACTCCTATTAGGAACATGCAGAATTCTAAGGGCACTAAGAGTGCGAAGGCCCACATAGTCTATTATTCAGCTTGCACTGCCTGCCACGCTGAGCTACCACGTAAACACACCTCTTCTCTCTGTGAGTCATGTGCCCCTATAGCCCCCAAAGACCACCCTCCCACCACCGCCGCAACCGTCAGCCCAGAGCCTAGGGCTCCCAGCCCACCGGAATGGGCACAGTTTTTGTCCCAATCCATGGAAAAACTGTCACAGAACCTGGTGCTGGCTATGCAATGTCGTCCTCCACACCCTTCGGGGTCCCTGGACGGAACGCTGCCTGAGGATACCTCTATGGAGGATCCTTCTGAGGTAATCCGGGCACATGCTTCACCCGTTGCAGGGATCAGGAAAAGAGCACACGGCCGGGTGTCTCCAGCGTGCTCTCCCTCGGGAGCACACAGGGCAGGTTTTCCCACACGCTCCACGGCTTCTGAAGAGCTGGAGGAGGGAGAATGCTGTTTGTACCAAGAGGATTCCTTGGTTTCATCCTCCCCAGATGATCAAACTGCAATAGACTCCCTTATAGCAGCAATCAACCAAACTCTGCATGTGGAGGATCCCCCATCCACTACCACTGACCATGCGGTCTCCTTTAAGAGGGCAAGGAAACCCCAAAAGGTTTTCGCTGATCACCCAGAGTTTCAGGATATCCTCACAAAGCAAAGGGAGAAGCCTGACAGGCGCTTCGGTAACTGAAAACTCATGGAGTCCTGGTACCCTTTTGCCTCACCTGCCCCTAAGGGATGGGCCGATCCGCCCTCGGTCGACCCCCCCCCCCCCCCCCTTCCCGGGCTCTCGCCTTACCACAAAGACGCTCCTGTCTTTACCTGATGGTTCCTCCATCAAGGACCCAACAGACAGACAGGTGGAGCACCTCGCCCGCTCTGCTTTTGAGGCTGCGGCTTCCTCCCTCTCGCCCTCCTTTGCCTCTGTGTGGGTGGCAAAGGCGATCTCGGTCTGGGCAGAATCCCTTAACACTTCGCTTGAGGAATCCCAGTTCACTCATACCTTCACAGAGGTAACAGCTCAAATTGCCGCTGCGGCGGAGTACCTCATGCAGGCCTCCATGGGCGCTGCTACCTGCGCAGCGTTTGCCGCCTCAAATACCATAGCCATCCATAGAGCTCTCTGGCTCCGACAATGGCGAGCAGAGTCTGCCTCCAAGAATTTTCTCACGGGCCTTCCCTTTTTTCCAGACCGATTGTTTGGCGAACGTCTGGACAAGCTCATGTCTGACGCCACGGGAGGAAAGCGTACCTCCCCAGGCTGAAGTACAGGACGTTCTTCACCAAACGTCCACAGTCCTCGTTCTGCTCCTTTCGGAACTCATTTGGTTGGTCGACATCCCGTGCTGTCCCCGCCACCAGCCGCAGACTACGCAGGGACCGACCTTCTCAGCTCTCCCTGAAACCCACTTCGTCATGGCAGCCTAGACCGAAACAGTCCAGGACTAGGGAGACTTGGCCACGACGTTTTCCCCCCTCATGACTCCTTCGGCGCCCCGGAAGACACACTCATTGTAGGAAGTCGACTGCGGCTCTTTCAACACATCTGGGCTGCCGCCTCAGACGACAAATGGGTGCGAGACCTTGTGTCTTCCGGTTACCACATAGAATTTCGGACCCGACCCCCGAGTCGGTTCTTTCTCTCAAACCCCCCAAAGACTCGAAAACGACGCAATGCTTTTTTCTCAGCAATCCACTCGCTCCAAACAGCAGGAGTGATAATACCTGTCCCAGACGACGAGAAGTTCGGTGGTTTTTATTCCAACCTCTTTGTGGTCCCCAAAAAGGATGGGTCAGTTCGACCCATCCTGGACCTCAAACACCTAAACAAACATGTGCACGTACGGAGATTCAGAATGGAGTCCCTAAGGTCCATTATTGCATCCATGGTCGAAGGGGAATTCCTCGCCTCCATAGACATCAAGGACGCGTACCTGCACATACCCATCGCCCCAGATCACGAAAAGTTCCTCCGCTTCGCAATTCAGGACTCCCACTTTCAATTCGTAGCTCTACCCTTCGGCCTTGCCACCGCACCAAGGGTCTTCACCAAAGTCATGGCGGCCGCCATGAGCGTCCTTCACGCCAGGGGAGTAGTCATTCTCCCTTACTTGGACGACCTCCTCATCAAGGCCCCCTCCTTCCGCGACTGCTCAACTAGCGTACAGATCACTGTGGACACGCTATCCCGCTTAGGGTGGCTAGTGAATCTGGACAAATCATCCCCGATCCCATCACGATCCATTACCTTCCTGGGCATGTCCCTGGACATCCGTTGGGGCTTGATCCTTCTCCCTCAGGACAAGGCGATCGCTCTTCAACGAGCGGTACGCTGCCTTCTACGTCCTCCTCCGTCTCGCTCCATTCGATTCAGCATTAAGGTACTCCGCAGGATGGTGGCGGCTATGGAAGCAGTACCCTTTGCTCAACTGCACCTCCGCCCACTGCAGCTAGCCCTTCTAGCGGCCTGGGACAAGAGCCCCTTCTCCCTGGACAGACATCTTCACCTGACGCCTTCAGTCAGGTACGCACTCCGCTGGTGGCTTCGGTCCTCATCCCTTTCGAAGGGGAGATCTTTTCTCCCAGTGAACTGGCTGGTCCTGACCACGGACGCCAGCCTCCTAGGCTGGGGAGCAGTGTACCGGCACCACACTGCTCAAGGACTTTGGACGCCCCAGGAGTCTTTCCTACCCATAAACATCCTGGAACTCCGCGCGATCTTCCTCGTGCTCAGAGCGTTCTCCCCTCTGCTGGCGGGTCGTCAGATTCGAGTCCAATCGGACAATATGACAGCTGTAGCCTATATCCATCGGCAGGAGGGCACCCGCAGCAAAGCGGCTTATCTCGAGGCCCACAAGATCCTCAGCTGGGCCGAATCGACGGGATCCGTGATATCAGCGGTACACATACCGGGGGTAGAGAACTGGGCAGCAGACTTTCACCAAGTCGCCAAGGCCTGGCCGCCGGAGAATGGTCTCTCCACCCAGATGTGTTTCTACACATCTGCACTCGCTGGGGCACACCAGACGTGGACCTAATGGCCTCAAGGTTGAATGCAAAGGTACCCGCGTTCATAGCCAGGTCACGCGACCCGCAGTCGATCGGCGCGGATGCTCTAGTCTGCTCCTGGCACCACTTCTGCCTGCCTTACATATTTCCACCTCTACCCCTGCTGCCGCGGGTAATCAGGAAGATCAAGGCAGAGGGAGTCCCGGTGATACTGATAGCACCGGACTGGCCCAGGCGCGCCTGGTACACCGAATTAGTACAAATGCTCACAGACGCACTGTGGTGCCTTCCAGACATCCCAGACGTGCTGACCCAAGGGCCCATTTCCCATCAGAACTCCAGAGCCCTGAAGCTGACGGCATGGCCATTGAGACCTGGGTATTAACAAGAGCGGGATTTTCCCCCGCGGTTATTTCCACCATGATCAGCGCCCGAAAGCCTGCTTCATCCCGCATTTACCACCGTACGTGGAAAATCTTCCTTTCGTGGTGCAGGGAAACTAACGTCTAGCCTAGTCTCTGGCCATCCCCATGTCTCAGCGCTCTCAATCTTCTACCAATGCCGCCTGGCTCAAAAACCGCAAGTCAAGACCTTCCTCCAGGGCATTTCCCATCTTGTTCCCCCGTACAAACGGCCGCTGGAACCATGGGATCTCAACCTCGTTCTGGACAGTCTCCAGAGGTCTCCCTTTGAACCCCTCAAGGAATCCTCCCTTGCTCTTCTGTCCTGGAAGGTAACATTCCTGGTGGCAATTACGTCCATCAGACGGGTTTCGGAGCTAGCAGCACTCTCCTGCCGCGAGCCTTTTCTGATTTTTCACCAGGACAAGGTGGTTCTGCGCCCCCTTTCGGATTTCCTTACAAAGGTTCTTACCCAGTTTCATTTGAACGAGGACATTTTTCTGCCTTCCTTTTGTCCACACCCAGTTCATAGGGTGGAAAGGTCTCTGCATTCGTTAGACCTCGTCAGAGCTCTCAGATATTACATATCCAGGACAGCCCCCTTTAGGAAAACTAACTCTTTGTTCGTCATTCCTGAGGGGCCTAAGAAGGGGACAGGCAGCTTCAAAGGCGATTCTGGCTCGCTGGATTCGCTCTGTGATCCAGGAAGTCTACCGCTTGCAACTCAAGCCCATTCCCAGTGGGCTGCGGGCTCATTCCACGCAAGCAGTTGGCGCTTCGTGGGCCATTCAGCATCAGGCTTCAGTGGAACAGGTGTGTAAGGCTGCGACCTGGTCTAGCCTATATACGTTTTCAAAGCATTACAGAGTCCATACCCAGGTTTCAACTGAGGCAAATCTGGGTAGGAAAATTCTACAAACCGCAGTAGAGCACCTCTCTCAGTAGGCGCTCCAGGTGTGTCTGGGACTGGTTCCTAGTCCTTGGGTTGTGTTGTCGTCTTTTATGTTTCCCACCCATGGACTGCTTTAGGACGTCCCATGGTCCTGTGTCCCCCAATGAGGCGTCAGAGAAAAACGGATTTTTGTGTATTCACCGTTAAATCATTTTCTCTTAGCCATCATTGGGGGACACAGCACCCACCCTGTTGCCCTGTTGGGCCTTGATTCTCTCAGTACCTTATTTGGTTATGACTCTTTTTTTTCTTATGTTCCTCTGAGAAGTTTTTTCTGGTTTTTTTTTTTTTTTCTCCTACTGCTTGTGTACTAAAACTGAGCTTGCCTGGCCCGGTCAGGGGGTGTATACTGCAGAGGAGGAGCTATGCTTTTGCATCTAATTAGTGTCCTCCTATGGATAGGCAGCATAACACCCATGGTCCTGTGTCCCCCAATGATGGCTGAGAAAACTATTTTACGGTGAGTACACAAAAATCTGTTTTTATGTTCATACTCTAGATTAATATTTGTAATTGCAAGCTTAGAAACTCCTGAAGACAAAAATGATATGCTATGGAATGGTAAATACTTAAAAAAAACTCCTTATGCTTAGTTAAAAACTTAAGCTGTGTTTTGCTTTCCAGATTCCAGCACCTAGAGGAGTGGGAACTGCCAAGGATTTGAAAGAATCCAAGTATGTATCATAAAAACCTAAGTCCAGACAGTAAAGGTCGTCCCTTTACATACATGGGAATCTTGTACCGCTAAACCATATGCAGAGAGCTTGGGGGTCAACAGTTTCTAAAATGTGACTCTTAAGAACTCTTGTATGAGAAACTGATGTCTAAACGAGTTCTTTCTCTGTATTTCACAGAACTTATACCTATTAGTCTGTGGCTGTTCACATTCCTATTTACAGTGGTACCTCGCTTAACGAGTAACCCACTTAACGAGAATTTCGCTTAACAAGCAAAGCTTTCTGTAAATTTGTAACCCGGTTTACGAGAAAGCTTTGCTGTGTGAGCAAAATCCTCACCTCACACACTTCTGGTTCCGTCCATCCACCGCGCTCTGACCCGCACTTGCAGTCCACACAAACGCACACACATACAGTATTATGCTTACCTTACCTTCCGTTCCGCCGCCGGCCTCATGGTTCTTGTAGTTCTTGGGTACATCGCGACGTGCTCGCGGTGATCTACAAGACCCAGGAGGCCTGCAATGGAACGGAAGGTAAGGTGAGCATATAATATGTGTACCTTCCGTTTCATCGCCGGCCTTCTGGGTCATGTAGTTCGCTACTCCGCTCCACTCCAGGCTGTACATCTGCATCCATAGCGACGAAGCAGGAACTTCCTGGTTCCTGTCACCGCTACTCAAAGGCAGCGCGCTGGCCAATCAGAGGCAAGCGGCTCTGCCTTTGACGTCAGTGCTCTGGCAGGAAGTTCCTCCCTCGTCGTTATGGTAACCCGATACACGGCCCACACCGGAGAACAGCAAGTCCCAGGAGACCGGCGATGGAACGGAAGGTAAGGTGAGCATATAATATCTGCTGTGTGTTTGTGCGGAATGACAGAATAGGGGACCAGGATGGGACATTTAACTAGTTGTGTAATGAATTGTCTGCATTGCAATGATTTCCTATGGGAAATCTTGCTCTGCTGAGGCATGCAACTCCTGCCTTTGACGTCAGCGCTCTGGGTGCGGAAGTTCCTCCCTCGTCGTCATGGTTACTAGATACACAGCCCGCACTAGCGAACAGCAAGTCCCAGGCGATGGAACGGAAGGTAAGGTGAGCATAATGTGTGTGTGTGTTTTTGTACGTGTTTGTACGTGTGTGGGATGGGACATTTAACAAGTTGTGGAATGAATTCTCTGCATTTAAATGATTTCCTATGGGAAATCTTGCTCTGCTGAACGAGTAACTTTGGTTAACAAGCACAGTCCCAGAACGGATTGTTCTCGTTAAGCAAGGTTCCACTGTATTTTTGTGGACACCATGGTCCACACAAAAACAGGAAGAGATATCTGATTTAGATCCGACTCGCTGATCAACCTTGCCAATAAAATTGGACAGCACTCACATACCATTCATGTGCTGTACAGTTTTCATTGACTTTCTTTGTCGCTCCATTGGGAGACCCAGACAATTGGGTGTATAGCTTCTGCCTCCGGAGGCCACACAAAGTATTACACTTAAAAGTGTAAAGCCCCTCCCCTTCTGCCTATACACCCCCCTGTGCATCACGGGCTTCTCAGTTTTTATGCTTTGTGCGAAGGAGGCACACATGCACGCATAGCTCCACAATTTAGTCAGCAGCAGCTGCTGACAATATCGGATGGAAGAAAAGAGGGCCCATAACAGGGCCCCCAGCATGCTCCCTTCTCACCCCACTCTGGTCGGCGGTGCTGTTAAGGTTGAGGTACCCATTGCGGGTACATAGGCAGGAGCCACATGCTGTTTTCCTTCCCCATCCCTTAAGGGCTCTGGGTGAAGTGGGTACCTAATCGGTCTCCAGGCACTGGGACCGTGCTCCCTCCGCAGCCCCTGGGGAATCTGCTGGACAGGAGCCGGGTATCGTCAGGGACAAGGCCCTGCTACTGTGAGGTACTCTGTGTCCCCTTGGGGACCGCGCATGGAGCGCTTTTGTCATACACGCTGCAGCACTGCTGGGTGTGTTAGTGCGCCGGGACTACCGCGCTGACCGCGCTTATTTGCCGGCCGCGCTTATAACTTTAGTCCCCGGCTTTTGCGGCCTAGTACCGCATATTCCCGCCCCCGGGCCTGCCAGTCAGGGGAAGGGCGGGACGCTGCACAGGACGTCAGCGCTGAGGGCTGGAGCATACTTTGTATCCTCCTCCCCCCTCACTGAGCACCGTGGGGCACCAGATTCCCGCACTTTCTAGGGCACGCCCACGGCCCCCTCCTCCTCACAGAACGCCGGCAGCCATTCCTGTCAGCACTTCTGAAGCTGGAGAGGAGAGACAACACGGCTCTGGGAGGCCCAGGCAGGGAATCTGGTGGTCACACAACCGCTTTGGGCGGTCGGTAAGCAGCACCTGTTTCTAGGTGCTGGCCCCCTGAGTGCCGAAGTGTGTGTGTGTATATATATATATATATATGCTTATATGCTATACATTTACTCTGTACGGTCGCACTGTTGATTTTTGGCTATATACCCTCCCGGATTGTACTCAGAGGAGACAACAGCATGTCGTCCGCAAAAAGCAAGGGTGCCAAAGCACAGGCTTACTTTGCAACCTGTACCTCATGTGCGGCTATACTACCGACAGGTTCCACCGACCCTCATTGTGTGCAATGCTCGGCCCCTGTGACACTCACTCAGCCGGAGTCTCAGCCACTGGTGGGACCCTCGGCCCAGGTGGAACCACCGGCTCCCACTGTCCAGGTGACAGGGACAGAGTTTGCAGTATTCGCTGACAAACTTTCTGAGTCTATGGATAGATGGTCTGCTAAGATACTAGAAGCTTTGCAGTCCAGACCGGTAACACAGGCCCCGGGCACTGTTGAATCATTGCTCCCAGCCCCCCCTTGGTCGGCACAGCAGAGTGCTCCTGGGTCGACTCATAGGTCCCAGGGTGAGGTCTCTGACACGGACCGCAGTCCCAGACCGCCTAAGCGGGCTCGCTGGGAAATTCCCTCGACTTCATCACACTGCTCAGGGTCTCAGCAGGAGGACTCTCTAGAGGATGAAGCGGAGGTGGCAGATCAGGATTCTGATCCTGAGGCCGCTCTCAACCTAGATACACCTGAAGGAGACGCCATAGTCAATGACCTTATAGCGTCCATCAATCAGGTGTTGGATCTTTCTCCCCCAGCTCCTCCAATTGAGGAGTCAGCTTCTCAGCAGGAGAAATTCCGTTTTAGATTTCCCAAGCGTACAATGAGTACGTTTCTGGATCACTCTGACTTCAGAGAGGCAGTCCAGAAACACCGAGCTTGTCCAGATAAGCGCTTTTCTAAGCGCCTTAAGGACACATGTTATCCCTTTCCCCCTGATGTTGTCAAGGGTTGGGCTCAGTGTCCCAAGGTGGATCCTCCAGTCTCCAGACTGGCGGCTAGATCCATAGTTGCCGTGGAGGATCGGGCTTCACTCAAAGATGCCACTGACAGACAGATGTAGCTCTGGTTGAAATCCATCTATGAAGCTATCGGCGCGTCCTTTGCTCCGGCATTCGCAGCCGTATGGGCACTCCAAGCTATCTCAGCTTGTCACTCGCAGATTAATGCAGTCACACGTGCCTCTGCTCCACAGGTGGTGTCCTTAACCTCTCAGGCGTCGGCGTTTGCGTCCTACGCCATTAATGCTGTCCTGGACTCTGCGAGCCGTACGGCGGTAGCGTCCGCCAATTCGGTGGCAGTCCGCAGGGCCATGTGGCTACGTGAATGGAAGGCAGACTCTGCTTCCAAAAAGTTCTTAACCGGTTTGCCATTTTCTGGTGACCGCCTGTTTGGTGAGCGATTGGATGAAATCATTAAACAATCCAAGGGAAAGGACTCATCCTTACCCCAGTCCAAACCAAACAGACCTCAACAACGGAAGGTACAATCGAGGTTTCGGTCCTTTCGGCCCGCGGGCAGGTCTCAATTCTCCTCGTCCAACAGGCCACAGAAGGGTCAGAGGGACTCCGATTCATGGCGGTCTAAGTCACGTCCTAAAAAGACCGCCGGAGGAACCGCTCCCAAAGCGGCCTCCTCATGACTTTCGGCCTCTTCACACCGCATCCTCGGTCGGTGGCAGGCTCTCCCGCTTTTGCGACGCCTGGCTGCCACAGGTACAAGACCGTTGGGTGAGAGACATTCTGTCTCACGGTTACAGGATAGAGTTCAGCTCTCGTCCTCCGACTCGATTCTTCAGAACATCTCCGCCCCCCGAGCGAGCCGATGCTCTTCTTCAGGCGGTGTGCACTCTGAAGGCAGAAGGAGTGGTGATCCCTGTTCCTCTTCAGCAACAGGGTCACGGTTTTTACTCCAACTTGTTTGTGGTGCCAAAAAAGGACGGATCTTTCCGTCCCGTTCTGGACCTCAAACTGCTCAACAAACACGTAAAAACCAGGCGGTTCCGGATGGAATCGCTCCGCTCCGTGATCGCCTCAATGTCCCAAGGAGATTTCCTAGCATCAATCGACATCAAAGATGCTTATCTCCACGTACCGATTGCACCAGAGCATCAGCGCTTCCTGCGTTTCGCCATAGGGGACGAACACCTGCAGTTCGTGGCACTGCCTTTCGGCCTGGCGACAGCCCCACGGGTTTTCACCAAGGTCATGGCAACAGTAGTAGCAGTCCTACACTCTCAGGGACACTCGGTGATCCCTTACTTAGACGATCTGCTTGTCAAGGCACCCTCTCAAGTGGCATGCCAACACAGCCTGAACATTGCTCTGGAGACTCTCCAGAGAATCGGGTGGATCATCAATTTCCCAAAGTCAAATCTGACACCGGCCCAATCACTGACATATCTTGGCATGGAGTTTCATACTCTCTCAGCGATAGTGAAGCTTCCGCTGGACAAACAGCGTTCACTACAGACAGGGGTGCAATCTCTCCTTCAAGGTCAGTCACACCCATTGAGGCGCCTCATGCACTTCCTAGGGAAGATGGTAGCAGCAATGGAGGCAGTTCCTTTTGCGCAGTTTCATCTGCGTCCACTTCAATGGGACATTCTCCGCAAATGGGACAGGAAGTCGGCGTCCCTCGACAGGAACGTCTCCCTTTCTCAGGCAGCCAAAGCCTCCCTTCGGTGGTGGCTGCTTCCCACTTCATTGTTGAAGGGGAAATCCTTCCTACCCCTATCCTGGGCGGTGGTCACGACGGACGCGAGTCTTTCAGGGTGGGGAGCGGTCTTTCTCCACCACAGGGCTCAGGGTACCTGGACTCAGCCAGAGTCCTCCCTTCAGATCAATGTTCTGGAGATAAGGGCAGTGTATCTTGCCCTAAAGGCGTTCCAGCCGTGGCTGGAAGGCAAGCAGATCCGAATTCAGTCGGACAACTCCACCGCGGTGGCATACATCAACCACCAAGGCGGAACACGCAGTCGGCAAGCCTTCCAGGAAGTCCGGCGGATTCTGCTGTGGGTGGAAGCCACAGCCTCCACCATATCCGCAGTTCACATCCCGGGCGTAGAAAACTGGGAAGCAGACTTTCTCAGTCGCCAGGGCATGGACGCAGGGGAATGGTCCCTTCACCCGGACGTGTTTCAAGAGATCTGTTGCCGCTGGGCGATGCCGGACGTCGACCTAATGGCGTCCCGGCACAACAACAAGGTCCCGGCATTCATGGCACGGTCTCAAGATCACAGATCTCTGGCGGCAGACGCCTTAGTTCAGGATTGGTCGCAGTTTCAACTCCCTTATGTGTTCCCTCCTCTGGCACTGTTGCCCAGAGTGTTACGCAAGATCAGGTCCGACTGCCGCCGCGCCATCCTCGTCGCTCCAGACTGGCCGAGGAGGTCGTGGTACCCGGATCTGTGGCATCTCACGGTGGGCCAACAGTGGGCACTACCAGACCGACCAGACTTGCTGTCTCAAGGGCCGTTTTTCCATCTGAATTCTGCGGCCCTCAACCTGACTGTGTGGCCATTGAGTCCTGGATCCTAGCGTCTTCAGGGTTATCTCAAGAGGTCATTGCCACTATGAGACAGGCTAGGAAACCAACGTCCGCCAAGATCTACCACAGGACGTGGAGAATATTCTTATCCTGGTGCTCTGATCAGGGTTTTTCTCCCTGGCCATTTGCCTTGCCCACTTTTCTTTCCTTCCTTCAATCCGGATTGGAAAAGGGTTTGTCGCTCGGCTCCATTAAGGGACAAGTCTCAGCGCTCTCTGTGTTTTTTCAGAAGCGCCTAGCCAGACTTCCACAGGTACGCACGTTCCTGCATGGGGTTTGTCACATAGTCCCTCCTTACAAGCGTCCGTTAGTACCCTGGGATCTGAACAGGGTGCTGATGGCTCTTCAGAAACCACCTTTCGAGCCAATGAAGGATATTTCTCTCTCACGCCTTTCGCAGAAAGTGGTCTTCCTAGTAGCAGTCACATCACTTCGGAGAGTGTCTGAGCTAGCAGCACTGTCATGCAAAGCCCCTTTCCTGGTGTTTCACCAGGATAAGGTGGTTCTGCGTCCGGTTCCGGAATTTCTCCCTAAGGTGGTATCCCCCTTTCATCTCAATCAGGATATCTCCTTACCCTCTTTTTGTCCTCATCCAGTTCACCAATGTGAAAAGGATTTGCACTTGTTAGATCTGGTGAGAGCACTCAGACTCTACATTTCCCGTACGGCACCCCTGCGCCGCTCGGATGCACTCTTTGTCCTTGTCGCTGGCCAGCGTAAAGGGTCACAGGCTTCCAAATCAACCCTGGCTCGGTGGATCAAGGAACCAATTCTCGAAGCTTACCGTTCTTCTGGGCTTCCGGTTCCCTCAGGGCTGAAGGCCCATTCTACCAGAGCCGTGGGTGCGTCCTGGGCTTTGCGGCACCAGGCTACGGCTCAGCAGGTGTGTCAGGCGGCTACCTGATCGAGCCTGCACATTTTCACGAAACACTATCAGGTGCATACCTATGCTTCGGCAGATGCCAGCCTAGGTAGGCGAGTCCTTCAGGCGGCGGTTGCCCACCTGTAGGAAGGGGCCGTTTTACGGCTCTATTACGAGGTATTATTTTACCCACCCAGGGACTGCTTTTGGACGTCCCAATTGTCTGGGTCTCCCAATGGAGCGACAAAGAAGGGAATTTTGTTTACTTACCGTAAATTCCTTTTCTTCAGCGCTCTATTGGGAGACCCAGACGATTGGGGGTACAGCTACTGCCCTCTGGAGGCCACACAAAGCACTACACTAAAAGTGCAAGGCCCCTCCCCCTCTGGCTATACCCCCCCCGTGGTATCACGGGTTCTCCAGTTTTAGCTTTGTGTGCGAAGGAGGTCAGACATTCCATGCATAGCTCCACAGATTTTAGTCAGCAGTAGCTGCTGACTGTTTCGGATGGAAGAAAAGAGGACACATATAGTGTTCCCAGCATGCTCCCTTCTCACCCCTGGATGGTGTTGTAAGGTTGAGGTACCTATTGCTGGTACAGGGCTGGAGCCTGACATGCTGTTTTCCTTCCACATCCCCTTGTAGGGCTCTGTGGAAGTGGGATCCTGCCGGCCTCTCAGCTCTGACGCCGGGCTCCATCCACAGACCCATTAGAACCTGATGGAGACGGAGCAGGAGTACGATCAGGGACAGGCCCTGCATCATACAGGTACTCTGTGTCCCCGGCAGGCACAGACACACTCCGGGCTGGCTGGGTGTTGTAGTGCGCCGGGGACCGCAACGTGGAGTTGGTGTCCCTACAGATTACTGGGGGACTTTTTTGTGTATGGGAACGCAGCGCCGACCCCCTCTGGACCGGGCGGCGCTGCTGTGACTTGTGGTGCGCCGGGGATCCGCCGTCCGCGCTTTTACGGCGGCGGCGGTTATAAATTTAGTCCCCGGCTTTTTGGGCCTAGGACGCCGGCAGCTCCGATTCGTTCCCGCCCCCACCCTGTCATTCAGGGTAGGGGAGAGACGCTGTTCGCTAGCAGCGACGAGGGCTGGAGCCTGATTTACATGCTCCAGCCCTCTCACTTGGCACAGAGGGAAGCAGGCTTCCCGCTCTTGGCCAGGAACGCCCAGGGCCCGCCCCCCTTCCTCTCTCGAGACGCCGGCAGCCATTACATGCATGCCTGGCTGGAGGAAGGACGCAAGGCTCTGGGAGACCTGGACTAGGGGCTATCTGGCGACCACACACCCGCTTTTTTAAGCGGGCGGTAAGCGATTTTTCTGTGCTGGTCCCTCTAGTGCCTCACGGTGTATCGGTGTACTGTGTACAGATATATAGATATTGTATTTCTTGCACTGTGAGGTCGCTTCTGGCTGCATATCCCAGATCGCTCTGTGGAAGCAGCAACATGTCATCCTCAAAACGCAAGGCGGCCAAGGCAAAAAGGGCTGTGTATACTGCGTGTGCTGCATGTGGGGCTAATCTACCAGCAGGCTCCGATGACCCCCATTGTGTGCAATGCTCCGACCCGGTGCTGCTTCGCCAGCCGGAGTCAGGAGAGGTAGCGACCCAGGCTGAGACGCTTGTAAGTTCTGCCCCGGTGACAGGGACAGACTTTGCAGTTTTTGCAGATAATATGTCTGGGTCTATGGCAAAAATCCTTGAAACCTTGCAATCTATGCATGGGGCTCAGTCTCTGGGCACGGCGAGGCCTCTGTCCTCAGGTCCCCCTTACTTGGAATGTATCCAGCCCACAGGGGGGTCCCCGGCTTCACAGGCCGAGGATTATGACTCAGATGATGGCCCCAGCCACCCTAAGCGAGCTCGCTGGGAAAAACCCTCGACGTCATCACACTGCTCAGGGTCTCAGCGCAATCAGTCTCCCTGTGATGTGTCTGATGAGAGTGATCAGGAATCCACTCCTGGAACCCCTCTCAACCTGGATACCCCGGATGGGGATGCCATGGTAAACGACCTTATCTCAGCCATCAATAGGCTGTTGGATATTTCTCCCCCAGCCCCTTCAGCAGAAGAGGCGGCTGCGGAGCAGGAGAAGTTTCGTTTCCTTTATCCCAAGCGTAAATTGAGTGCTTTGTTAGATCACTCTGACTTCAGAGAATCAATCCAGAAGCACGACGCTCACCCAGAAAGGCGTTTCTCTAAACGATCTAAAGATACGCGTTTCCCTTTCCCCCCTGAGGTGGTCAAGCGCTGGACACAGTGTCCAAAGGTAGACCCCCCGATTTCCAAACTTGCAGCTAGATCCATAGTTGCAGTGGAGGATGGCGCTTCACTTAAAGATGCCAATGACAGACAGATGGACCTTTGGTTAAAATCTGTCTATGAAGCTATCGGCGCGTCGTTTGCTCCGGCATTCGCAGCCGTATGGGCACTCCAGGCTATTTCAGCTGGCTTAGCAAAAGTGGATGCTATCATGCATCCAGCAGTGCCGCAAGTGGCGCACCTTACCACGCAGATGTCGGCGTTTGCGTCTTACGCTATCAATGCGGTCCTAGAATCTACCAGTCGCACCTCAATGGCGTCCGCCAATTCGGTAGTTTTGCGCAGAGCCTTGTGGTTAAAGGACTGGAAAGCAGATGCTGGTTCCAAAAAATGTTTAACCAGTTTGCCTTTGTCTAGAGATAGACTGTTTGGCGAGCCATTGGCTGACATCATTAAGCAGTCCAAGGGTAAAGACTCCTCTTTACCACAACCCAGAACATCCAAACCTCAGCAGAAAAAGTGGCAGCAGAGGTTTCAGTCCTTTCGAGGTTCGGGCAAGACACCATTTACCTCGTCCAAAGGGACTCAGAGGACGCAAAGAATCTCAGATTCGTGGCGGACTCACACACGCCCCAAGAAAGCAAATGGAGGTACCGCTTCCAAAGCGGCTACCTCATGACTTCCAGCCCCCCCCCTCCGCATCGCCGGTCGGGGGCAGGCTCTCCCGCTTTTCCGGCATTTGGATGTCACAG
The DNA here is from genome assembly GCF_048569485.1 of Anomaloglossus baeobatrachus. Taxonomy (NCBI): domain Eukaryota; kingdom Metazoa; phylum Chordata; class Amphibia; order Anura; family Aromobatidae; genus Anomaloglossus; species Anomaloglossus baeobatrachus. The sequence goes on along the minus strand of NC_134359.1, from coordinate 96,646,791 downwards.
GTCAAAGACCGGTGGGTGACGGACATTTTGTCTCGCGGGTACAGAATCGAGTTCAATTCTCGTCCTCCAGCTCGGTTCTTCAGAACCTCCCCACATCCAGACCGAGCAGATGCTCTGCTGCAGGCGGTGGATTCCCTAAAAGCGGAAGGAGTGGTGATCCCAGTCCCTCCTCAGGAACAAGGGCAAGGGTTTTACTCCAATCTCTTTGTGGTTCCAAAAAAGGACGGCTCGTTCCGTCCTGTTCTGGACCTAAAACGGCTCAACAAACATGTGCACGCCAGGAGGTTCCGGATGGAAACCCTCCGCTCTGTCATTGCCTCAATGTCCAGAGGAGACTTCCTTGCCTCAATAGACATCAAAGATGCTTATCTCCACGTGCCAATTGCTACAGAACATCAACGTTTTCTACGTTTTGTGATAGGAGACGACCATTTTCAGTTCGTAGCTCTTCCATTTGGTCTGGCGACAGCCCCACGGGTCTTCACCAAGGTCATGGCGGCGGTGGTAGCAGTCTTGCACTCTCAGGGACACTCGGTGATCCCTTACCTAGACGACTTATTGGTCAAAGCTCCCTCTCAGGAGGCATGTCAGCACAGCCTGAATGCTACGCTGGAGACTCTACAGTCTTTCGGATGGATCATCAACTTTCCAAAGTCGATCCTATCACCGACTCAGTCACTAACGTATCTTGGCATGGAGTTTCATACTCTAGCAGCGATAGTGAAGCTGCCGCTGAACAAGCAGCGGTCACTACAGACAGGGGTGCAATCTCTCCTGCAGGGCCAGTTGCATCCCTTGCGGCGTCTCATGCATTTCCTAGGGAAGATGGTGGCAGCCATGGAAGCAGTTCCCTTTGCGCAGTTTCATCTGCGCCCACTTCAATGGGACATTCTCCGCCAATGGGACGGGAAGTCAACGTCCCTGGACAGGAAAGTCTCGCTTTCCCAGACGGCCAAGGACTCTCTACAATGGTGGCTCCTTCCCACCTCATTATCTCAGGGAAGATCCTTCCTGCCCCCATCCTGGGCAGTAGTTACGACAGATGCGAGTCTGTCGGGGTGGGGAGCAGTGTTTCTCCACCACAGGGCTCAGGGGACGTGGACTCCGCAGGAGTCCACCCTTCAGATCAATGTTCTGGAAATCAGAGCAGTGTATCTTGCCCTACTAGCCTTCCAGCAGTGGCTGGAAGGAAAGCAGATCCGAATCCAATCGGACAACTCCACAGCGGTGGCATACATCAACCACCAAGGAGGGACGCGCAGTCGGCAAGCCTTCCAAGAAGTCCGGCGCATTCTAATGTGGGTGGAGGACAGAGCATCCACCATATCCGCGGTTCACATCCCAGGCGTAGAAAACTGGGAAGCAGACTTCCTCAGTCGCCAGGGCATGGACGCAGGGGAATGGTCCCTTCACCCGGACGTGTTTCAGGAAATCTGTCGCCGCTGGGGAGTGCCGGACGTCGACCTAATGGCATCCCGGCACAACAACAAGGTCCCGGCATTCATGGCGAGGTCGCGCGATCAAAGAGCTCTGGCGGCAGACGCCTTGGTTCAAGATTGGTCGCAGTTTCAGCTCCCTTACGTGTTTCCGCCTCTGGCGCTCTTGCCCAGAGTGCTACGCAAGATCAGATCCGAGTGCAGCCGCATCATACTCGTCGCTCCAAACTGGCCGAGGAGGTCGTGGTATCCGGATCTGTGGCATCTCACGATCGGTCGACCGTGGTCACTGCCAGACCGACCAGACTTACTGTCCCAAGGGCCGTTTTTCCATCAGAATTCTGCGGCCCTGAACCTGACTGTGTGGCCATTGAGTCCTGGATCCTAGCATCTGCAGGATTATCTCAAGGAGTGGTTGCCACAATGAGACAAGCTAGAAAGTCGAATTCTGCTAAGATCTACCACAGAACGTGGAAGATTTTCTTATCCTGGTGCTCGGCCCAGGGAGTGTCTCCCTGGCCATTTGCATTACCCAAGTTTCTTTCCTTCCTGCAATCGGGGTTAGAAAAGGGCTTGTCGCTCAGCTCCCTTAAAGGGCAAGTTTCGGCACTATCCGTGTTTTTTCAGAAGCGTCTAGCACGTCTTCCTAAGGTGCGCACGTTCCTGCAGGGGGTCTGTCATATTGTGCCCCCGTACAAGCGACCGTTAGATCCATGGGATCTGAACAGGGTACTAGTTGCTCTCCAGAAGCCGCCCTTCGAGCCTCTGAAGGAAGTTTCCTTTTCTCGGCTGTCGCAGAAAGTGGCGCTTCTTGTTGCGATCACATCGCTTCGGCGAGTGTCTGAGCTGGCAGCTCTGTCATCCAAGGCTCCCTTCCTGGTGTTCCACCAGGACAAGGTTGTGCTGCGCCCCATTCCGGAGTTTCTTCCTAAGGTCGTATCCTCTTTTCATCTTAATCAGGATATTTCCTTGCCTTCTTTTTGCCCTCATCCGGTTCACCGGTATGAAAAGGACTTACGTTTGCTAGATCTGGTGAGAGCACTCAGAATCTACATTTCCCGCACGGCGCCCATACGCCGTGCCGATGCACTTTTCGTCCTTGTCGCTGGTCCGCGCAAGGGGTTGCAGGCTTCTAAAGCCACCCTGGCTCGATGGATCAAAGAACCAATTCTAGAGGCCTACCGTTCTGCGGGGCTTCCGGTTCCTTCAGGGCTAAAAGCCCACTCAACCAGAGCCGTGGGTGCGTCCTGGGCATTACGTCACCAGGCTTCGGCTCAACAGGTGTGCCGGGCAGCTACCTGGTCCAGTCTGCACACTTTCACCAAGCATTATCAGGTGCATACCTATGCTTCGGCGGATGCCAGCTTAGGTAGAAGAGTCCTGCAGGCGGCAGTGACACCCCCGTAGGGGAGGGCTGTTTTGCAGCTCTAACATGAGGTATTTATTTACCCACCCAGGGACAGCTTTTGGACGTCCCAATCGTCTGGGTCTCCCAATAGAGCGCTGAAGAAGAAGGGAATTTTGTTACTTACCGTAAATTCCTTTTCTTCTAGCTCTTATTGGGAGACCCAGCACCCGCCCTGTTGTCCTTCGGGATGTTTTTTTGTTGTTTGCGGGTACACATGTTGTTCATGTTGAACGGTTTTTCAGTTCTCCGATGTTATTCGGAGTTAATTTGTTTAAACCGGTTATTGGCTTCAACCTTCTTGCTTTGGCACTAAAACTGGAGAACCCGTGATACCACGGGGGGGGTATAGCCAGAGGGGGAGGGGCCTTGCACTTTTAGTGTAGTGCTTTGTGTGGCCTCCAGAGGGCAGTAGCTATACCCCCAATCGTCTGGGTCTCCCAATAAGAGCTAGAAGAAAAGGAATTTACGGTAAGTAACAAAATTCCCTTCTTCTCCATCGTTTCATTGGGGGACACAGGACCATGGGTTATGCTGCTGTCACTAGGAGGCTGACACTAAGTAAACAGAAAAAGTTAGCTCCTCCCCAGCAGTATAACCCCTGAGCCAGAGGCGGACTCAATCAGTTTTTTTGCTTAGTGTCGTAGGAGGCTGATGTGGGCCGACTGGGCCCTCTTCAGCCACTTGATTTTTTGCGTATATTTTTTTCATTTTTCTCTCGGCGACGCTCGTCGCTCTCATCTGTTGGAATTCTCTCTTTCTGCAGGTATCGTTTCCCTACCTCAGCTCTCGCAGCCCGTGTGGGTACCACTCCCCTGGGTCGCAGAAGCTTGAGTCGTCGGGCCCTCTCCCCCGTCCAATTCCACGGTACCACTCCCGGGTTGGCACGCGGGGCTAATCCTTCCTGGGCACCTCCTATTCACCCTGCGGTATCACCCCAAAGGGTGCAAGGGACATACAGCAGGGACTGGACCTCGCAGCGCGTCTGGATGATGGGGCCCGCAGCGCTGCTTCACTACAGGGGGCTCTCTGCCCCCACCGGTGTCCACCTCCCTGCCTGCCTGCCTGCCTCATTCTTCTGCGGTCCGCAGCCAGTCCTCCGGTGTGCGGAGCACAGGGACACAGGTGCAGAGCTCCCCTGCACACTGGCAGAGACTACGCCGCCGACCAGGTAGGACACCCCCTCCTACATTCCCCCAGGGGGTTACAAAATAGAGGCCCCGGTCCGGGCCTACTCACCGGGCTCCCCGGCCACGTCCTCATCCAGCGCTGGAATCCACACAGGCAGACGGCCGGTGCACGGACGTCGCGGCCGCGCCGCCGCCCCCACAGGTAGAACCGCCGGTCTCTGCATTACCCTGCGCCGGCTGCTTCTATTTAGGCTCCGGCCTGGGCCTAATCACCTGACGCCCCGGGCCGCATCGGGCGACGGAGCGCACGCACTGCCGACATCCGGTCTTCGCAGCTGCGCCACAGCCACCGTTCACTGGCAGGACAGCCGGCCGGTACCTTCCATCCTCCGGCAGCCTCCAAAATTTAGGCCCCGGCTTCGGCCCTGTCCCCGGCGTCCTAGGCCCAGCGTGATTGGCCGCCGGCCGCTCGGTCTCCACCCTCCTCCCAGCCCCAGGCATCACAGGGAGGGGCGGTGGAGGTTTTTTCCCGCTCTCCTCGGCCCCCCCCCCCCCCCCCCCCCCTTCAGCCTCCTCAGCATCCATTTAAAAAAAAAAAAAAAAAGAGGCTGATTATAGCAGTTTCCCTAGTCTGCGGATTGCTGAGGCTACAGCAACCCTCATTTGGGGGAAAAGTAGCCAACATTAGCCACGTTCTTTGAACGATAGTGGTTGTTTCTGTTTCTTTTGTCATGGGCTCAGTTTATTTCAATATGTAAATGTAGACATATATATATATATATATATATATATATATATATATATAATGTATATTAACTCTTACGAGCACGTATTCGGGTTCTTGGTTTACATAAGAGGCACAGTTGGTTTAGGGCTGTTCTCTCAGTTGTGAATTACCCCGAACGCTGTCACATTAGTGCTTCCAGCTTCCGCGGGCCCTGGCACTGCACGCACCGGTATCCTGCACCGGCAGACGGGTTGGCGCCCTCTCTCAGACCCCGCATCCCCGTGCTGACGTCCCTCGGGTGGGTGCGCATGCGCTGCGTCCCCGGGCCGTCGCTCTGCCGTAACCATCCGCAAGACTGGCGCATTCCCCCCGGGGAGTTGAGTCCCGTACTAGGGACCTTTTCCTCTGCCCAAGGCGGACCCGCCAGGTCTCTTCTTCTGCGCCCCCAGGGTTCACCTTACTCCCCAGGTCCAGACTGCCTCTCCTCTGGTAGCCTTTCGACCTCTCGGGGATGGCCCAGGCGTTTCCACCTCGACTGGACTTCGAGCAGGAGTACCTGGATGTTTGGCGCATGACTAATAGCCGGGTAAGGATGGTGAGTCAAGCCTTAAAGGTACGGACAGTCCTTCTCTACGTGCACGCACCGGGGGAGGTGAGTCCCGTACCAGGGACCTCACCCGCTGCTCGAAGCGTACCCGCCAGGTCTCGCCTTCGGCGCCTCCCCCTGGTTTTTCCTTCATTCCCAGGTCCAAAGCTCCCGCTCGTCCAGAAGCCTTCCGACCTCTCTGGTGATGACCCAGACGTACCACCTCTGCTGGATTACGAGCAAGCGCCGAGGTTCGGCGCATGACGATTAACCTGGAAGAAACGGTGAGTCGGACCATAAGGCCAACGGATAGTTCTCTTCTCCTCTCTGAGCACACAGGTCTCCTTTAAGACTTTTCTAGAGGACCCATGATGTTTTCAGTGGACATCCAATAGTTCGCAGAGCTACTGCTCCTTCACAGACATCATCCAGACTAGACGTTACCAGCGGTAAGTCTTGTTATTGTCGTTATTCATTCTCCAAGGGGCTCCGGAGAGAAGGGGCATGCCCCCCTGCGATCGACCCGCCAGGTTGCCTCTTGGCTTAAGGTGACGTCTCTCAGGGACTCCACGGACTCCCTACGCAGAGGACTACATTCCATCTCTGCCGATAAGAACTGGTTGACATCTTCGGTAAGTACCTTCTCATCATAGCCCTGGCACTTTACCAGCTTCACGGCCTGAGCCTATAGCAGCAGGGTGTCCACCCGTCGAGGCCTCTGCCTCAGGAGCTGGATCGCGGAGGCGACATCTAAAGAGTCGCTGACCTTCCTTCCGCCTTCAGGTGAACGTCCCTTCTGACATAGGTTAGTCCAGTAGATCCCCTAGACTGCGTGAGGGAAGTGTACATCTCTCCCTAGGCTACGTGAGGGAAGAGCACATCTCTTCCCAGCATCGGCCCAGACGCTCAGGATCGTCGCCTTCACCGCTCGGCTCCGGTCCGTTCGAGCCGCAACCGTCAGGGCGCCTCTATCTCTCATCGTCATTTCTCGCTACTAGGGCAGCTGCTCCACCGGTTGGAGTCCTTTCAGACCCCGGCCCGGTAGATCATCCCCTGAGGCATGTTTTTCGAGACCGCCAAACGGAAGTTACTCTTCACGCAGGAGTAGTTTTCCTTCCCCGCACCAAGTCGGGTTCGGTAGGCAGGTCCGCAGCGGCTGGGGGAGGTGATAGCGGCGGTACACTTACCGGTGTTCATCCTTGCCCTTCCAGAGGTCCCCACTGAGGAACGGAGATAAGTAGCTTCTGTATGCCCCGGGGATCCGCCTTCCCTTCCTAGTGGACCAGCTTTCGTGTCCGGTCCCTGGGAAGATCCCCTCTCCGTCTCCTCTGGAGAATAGCATCAGCCATTACCAGTCTCCTATGCTAGGGTGGGCTTGTCCACCTTTCCACGGCACGATCCCGAGGAACACCCCTTATGTGTGGTCTCCCCTTCAGCATTCCAGGATTTCAGATCCATCCGGTTAGACCGGTCACGTTTTTCTTCACTGGGGCGAGGTTGTTACGATCAGGTTCCAGTCAGTCCATGCCACAGCGGTGGCGTGCATCATCCACCAGGGAGGCGCAGGAAGTGTCATGAAAAAGGAAGAGGTCATGAAGATCTTGCTCTGGGCCGGATCTCGCGCTCTCTAATCTCGGCAGTTCTCATCCCTACCGTGGACGTTTGGACGGCCGTTTTTTCTCAGCAGGAGGGGCCTCGCCTAGGCAGATTGGCTCCTCGACAGGGAAGTCTCCAGCCAGATCTACGACGAAGGAAGACCTCCAGTCGTGGTCCTATTGGCCCCCCGATCCAGCTTTCTAGTCAACGGCGCGTCTAGGGTGCCCCCTTTTCTGCGCTAGGTGACGACGCCCTCGCCCGGCTGTGAGGCCGGTTCATTTATTCATTTTCTTGGGCATCCGCCTACGGCTTCCCATGATCTCGAGCTTCTCAAGAGGGACCAAGGCAGAGGGTGGCTATGGAGGGGCCCAGGCGAGCATAGTTCACAGAAGTCACTCAATCCACTCGCAGAGGCCCTGTGGCGCTTTCCAGACCGTCCAGTTCTTCCGTGTTGAGCCCTCTCTGCCACCAGGACTTAGAAGCCCTAAGTTTCCCGACCTTAAGAGCGGATCCCGGGTTCTTGCTCGCACAGGCCGGTTGGCAAGAAGGATGCAGACAATGTTGGAGACCGGGGAGCCGGTTCCCTCGAAAAGGTATTACCACACGTGTGGAGTTCCTCCGGGGTGTAAAGAGCACATCTTCTTTCCTCTCTCTCTCACTCCTTTCCTGCACTACTGCCATGCTGACAGTCAGATCTGGATGCGGCTTTCTAGCGCGTCCCTCTAGGGGCATGGTGTCGACGCGGTCATTTCAGTTCAGAGGCTTATCACTTCTCGTCCCACGACCAAGGTGTTTCACGCAGAGAAGCGTACATCTGGCTCGGCGGCATCGCCGTCCACTAGTAACGTGGGACCTTAATCTAGCGATGAGTTCACCTCACGGCTCTCGGTTTGAGCTTTTCCGAGGGGTTCTTACTCCCACCTGTTCGGATAGGTGGGCTCCTCGTGGCCGTCTCCTTGTTTCAAGGGGCATCAGGGCGAACAGCTCTCTCTTGTTGCCTTTGTTTCCCCCCTTTTTTTCCAGGCCCTCCAGTAGGGCAAGGGGGGTGCTCCGGCCACTACCCTCCCTTCGGTCTAAGGCAGCCCGCCTTCCTTCCAGTAAGGAGTTTGGGGTTTCGGGTTCGGTTCTAGTACCTTCTCTCAGCCTGAAAAGAGCCTAGTTTCGTTCCTGAACGGGTACGAGCCCTCAGTAGGTTGTGCCCTCAGGACCGCATTTTTCGGTCTACTCCGACAGTCAGTTCATCTTTTCTGGACAGTTCATCTTTTCATCCGGTCCCAGGAGGCGCATGCCGGCGCCCAGGGCTAAGATTTCCATAGGGATCCTTCCGTCATAGGTGACGCCTATCGCATGGAAGACGGACCTCCGCCGTTTTTTCTACCGTCCAAGGAGAGTCTCTTGGATGATTGGACTACAGACGTTGACGGACCGAGGTCTGCCGGGCCTCCACCCGGTCTAGTAGGCAGACCTTTACTAGTTCCTATCAGGTCACACCCAAGCTTTGGCAGTGGCCAGTTTTGCCGTTATCTTTGCGGGCGGCAGTAGCACACCTGTATCAAGGTAGGTAATTGTAGGTCTGGGTCAAGCCCGACAGGATGAAGCGGTTTCCTACCGATCTCCGGTGATGGTTCTCTTCCCACCCAGGGACTGCTTTTGGACATCCCATGGTCCTGTGTCCCCCAATGAAACGATGGAGAAAGATAGATTTTTGTGTACTCACCGTAAAATCTTTCTCTGAGTCTTCATTGGGGGACACAGCACCCACCCTGCTTTGTGTTTTTTGGGTTACATTTTGCCGGTCTGTTGCCTCAGTGGCCATATTCCCAGGCCATTGGTCGCACGTCTATTTGATTATAGTTTTTTCCTTGTCTTATTCAAGATTGTTTGGTTCTCCTCCTACTGCTTGTGCACTAAACTGATTGAGTCCGCCTCTGGCTCAGGGGTTATACTGCTGGGGAGGAGCTAACTTTTTCTGTTTACTTAGTGTCAGCCTCCTAGTGACAGCAGCATAACCCATGGTCCTGTGTCCCCCAATGAAGACTCAGAGAAAGAGATTTTACGGCGAGTACACAAAAATCTATCTTTCTTCTAGCTCCAATTGGGAGACCCAGCACCCGCCCCTGTTCCCTTCGGGCTGTTGTTCTTTGTGTACACATGTTGTTCATGTTGAATGGTTTTCAGTTTTCCGAACTTCCTTCGGATTGAATTTACTTTAGACCAATTTATAAGTTTCCTCCTTCCTGCTTTTGCACCAAAACTGAGGAGCCCGTGATGCACGGGGGGGTGTATAGGCAGAAGGGGAGGGGCTTTACACTTTTAAGTGTAATACTTTGTGTGGCCTCCGGAGGCAGTAGCTATACACCCAATTGTCTGGGTCTCCCAATTGGAGGTAGAAGAAAAGGAATTTACGGTAAGTAAACAAAATTCCCTTCTTTTGAGTAAACATAGTAAATAAACTATAGATCGGACTGTGACAGGACAAGCATCCCTGAACTTCGTGTAAACCCCTGCGTCATGCTGGCAGAGCTTACATAGCAAAAACTTGCATACAGATTCCCTTCAAACCTTTTCTTTTGCCTACAAGAAAAATTGCTGACATCTGAGCCCTTAAACGTCAAAAAATAAACCAGCTGTTCTCATTCGTCTTAGTTTTCAAGATTTGGACTCTGTGTAGCAGGATGGCCATGCATGTAATGAGTGATAATCAAGTTATGAGAACTTCATAAGAGGAGACTCAATCTTTGCATTGTGTGTCTGTGTGTGCGCCAGACTAAGCATGGGGAACAGAAAGAGGAGAAGAGAACCAAAATCGTTAAAAAGAAAAAATATCAACAATCTCAAGGTTACAAATCCATCTCCCAAGATCTTGATCTTCCTGTGTCCATGGTGCACAACCTAATCAAAGCATTTACAATCTAGGGCACTGTATGTAATCTTCCTGGATTTGGACAGCAGAGAAAAATTGATGAAGGGCTGCAACGCAGGTTAGTGCAGATGGTGGATGAGCAGCCCCAATAAAGTTCTATAGAAATTCAAGCTCTCCTGAAGGCTCAATGTGCACCCGTTGATATTTGAGTGAAATGTCATGGCAGGAGACCTAGGAGGACCAAACTACTGACATGGAGACATAAAAAAGCTAGAGTGGATTTTGCCAAAATGTACGTGAGGTAGAGCTTTTTTGGTTATGCATTTTACGGTTTACCAAAACTGAATTAAAGACTTTGAAGAAAAGTACACTGTACCTACAGTCAAATATGGTGGAGGTTTAAAGATGTTTGGGGTTGTTTTGCTGCCTCTGGCACGGAGTTCTTGTGTGCAAAGCATCATGAAATCTGAAGATTCCCAAAGGATTTTGGGTCACAATGTGTGAGCTTCTGGCAGAGACTGAGTGAGCGATCTGGGATTACATCACTCAGGTGATTTGTGGTCACACCTGGAGGTTCCCACGGTCCTCCACCTGTGACCGCAAATCACCTCAGTAACGTCACCGCTGTTCGCGCAGCTCACTCAGTCTGTGCCTGAACCTCATAGCGGGCAGAGACTGCCCTTCACAGTGGATGTTTTTTGTATATTTCAAATAAAGGATTTTTTTTGTGTTTGTTTACTTTCACTTACAGATTAGTAATGGGGGGTCTCATACATGCCTCACATCACTAATCTAGGGCTTAATGGCAGCTGTGAGCTGCAATTAACCGCTTTATTACCCCAATTGCCACTGCACCAGGACAATCGAGAAGAGCCGGGTAAAGTGCTAGGACAATCTTGGGCGGCTGCAGGCTGCTATTTTTAGGCTGAGGGGGTGCCAGTATGCATGGGTCTCCGCAGTCTGAGATTACCAGCTTGCAGGCTTTATCATGTTTCTGTATCAAAATTGGGGGGGGACACTGCACATTAATTTAAATAATAAAAAGACAAAATAATCTAATGTTCCTTTTATTTTGAGACACAAATGAGATAAGCGCACGGCTAAGGGCTACAGCTTGTGGCCATATGCTTTATCTGTGCTGGGTATCATATGTGGGGACCCTATGACAATTTTTTTTATTTTTTATAACCTGATTAGATGTGCATAACGTCTGCAATTGGTAGCACCAGACACGCTGTCACTCAGGGTGGGGGCAACTAATCAGATGCCGGTGGGTGGGGAAAGTAGTTGAATATGCATGAGGCTAATTAGTGGAGGTAGGAGAGTGTGTGGAGGTACAGCCATGCTGGAGACTGGTAAGTATAGTGCGCTTGTTTTATTTTATTCTTTATTTTTACTTATTTTATTACCAGATCCAGATCAATCCCAGCCCGAGCCCGGCACTCGGGTACTTTTGAAACCCGGCAGGTCTGGACTTGGACCGCACATCACTTCTGGAGGAAGTGCAAAAAGCCTGCAAAAAAAGCCATAAAATTTGCACCAAAAGCCTGGCCAAAAATGCAGAATACCACCAGGGGACCTCCTGCCACAAGATTAAGGTTTTGCTGCACAAACAAAGCACAGACCAGAACCGGATTTTTTTAAAAAAAAAAAATTAACGGGGACCCGCCGGTCCTGGTTATCTGCCAGTCCACTCATCTCTATTCACGTGCCATAAATTTACAATGATGATTAAAGCCTACAGCCAAATGTACAGGGCTGGGTCAATATCTGGTTAAAGAGGCGTCCCTGCACTACCCTGCTTCTCCCCAGCAGGGACACAGACTAGCTCACCAACTAAAGGTGTAATGTGTCTTCCCCCTCACTCCTACGACCATTCATGTACCCCTCTGCCTCCTCCCGGGGCCTGTGCATGCCACAAGGTCCCCTAGGAATGCGCTTATGACACGCGTGTCTGTCCTCTTAAAGCACCAGGGCGCCATTTACTGTAAGTGCCTCAGCCAATGGCTCAGAGGCGCTAGTTACTTAAAAGATATTATCAGACTAGGGGAGGTGCTTGCACAATGCCATTATTTAGTCAGTCTTCCTGTCTGCTAGCTAGTTGTCAGGCCATATGCTCCTGTCCCGTTATCTATTCCTGTGCACGCCTTCCCATACCTGTCTGCCCTTCTTATGCCCACCGTACCTGTCTGATCCCAGCTGCACCCGCTAGCAGTAGACCCTGTACCTGCCTGCACCTGTGTCTGTCCCAGCGTTCCCTTTTCTGGGGGTCAGCTGCTACAGTCCCAGACACCGCTTGGGAGTGACTCTTGGGGTCTACCTCTGGGGTCTACCTCGGTGATCGCTTAGTTTAGCCCCTCCCACATCAGAATAAGCCCGGTCCACTCCTACTACTGCTCTGCCCAACACCGACGAGCTTTATAAATCTCAGGTTCTGGCTGTGGGTGGAATAAGAATGTGTGACAACACTCGGCTCGGTATCGTCCTGCCTCTTCTCTGTAATCGGCTCTTGGGTAGATTTGTTGTCTAGTAGGCGCTTGGTGCCGCATGTTTTCTTTTTGTTTCAATAATTACTGGGCATACTTGGTGCTCCTGCAGTGAAGACTTCTTGGATCTCATGGATGTCAAATGTTTAAAGGGCACCTGTCACCAGAAATGTTGCTATTAAACTAAAAGAATCCCCTTCTGCAGCTCCTGGGCTGCTTTCTAGAAAGGTTCACCTTGCTACTGGCCCCCCTTCAGACCTACATAACAACTTTATAAAATATTACCTTTTGCTATGGTAATGAGGTTTGTTGGCCCCTGGTGCAGGCTGTATTTCGTCCATTATCCCCCTCCTGCCGCTGTTCACCGTCCCCTAGGTTCATTTACATAGATGAGGCCGCCTCCCTCATTTTCCGCAGTGCTCCGAAAGTGCCATTGCGCATGTGCGAGACTATCGCGGGACTGAGTGCTGTTTCTTTGTCGCTCCATTGGGAGACCCAGACAATTGGGTGTATAGGCTATGCCTCCGGAGGCCGCACAAAGTATTACACTAAAAGTGTAAAGCCCCTCCCCTTCTGCCTATACACCCCCCGTGCTCCCACGGGCTCCTCAGTTTTTTGCTTTGTGCGAAGGAGGCAGACATGCACGCACAGCTCCACAGATTGGTCAGCAGCAGCTGCTGACTATATCGGATGGAAGAAAAGTGGGCCCATATAGGGCCCCCAGCATGCTCCCTTCTCACCCCACTCTTGTCGGCGGTGTGGTTAAGGTTGAGGTATCCATTGCGGGTACGGAGGCTGGAGCCCACATGCTGTTTTCCTTCCCCATCCCCCTTAGGGCTCTGGGCGAAGTGGGATCCTATCGGTCTCCAGGCACTGAGACCGTGCTTCATCCACAACTCCTGTGGAGCCTGCTGGATAGGAGCCGGGTATCGTTCAGGGACATGGCCCTGCTACTTGGAGGTACTCTGTATCCCTGTGGGGACAGCGCACAGCAACACTCCAGCTTTGCTGGGTGTGCTAGTGCACCGGGGACCGCGGCGCTGACCGGGTTAATATGTGCCATTACACACTCAGCGTTGCCGAGTGTGTTTATGTATAGGGACTGCCGCACTGACCGCCGCTGCCATGGAAAACCGCGGCGCGGCTGGGACTTGTAGTGCGCCGGGGACTTCCACGCCGGCCGCGCTTTTACGGCGGCCGCGTTTATTACTAGAGTCCCCGGCTTTTTGCGGCCTAGTTTCTTTTCTTCCCACCCCCAGCCCTGACAGGCAGGGGAAGGGCGGAACGCTGCACAGAACTAGCAGCACTGAGGGCTGGAGCATGCTTTGCATACTCCTCCCCCCTCACTGTGCACAGTGCGGGCACCAGTTCCCGCACTTTCTGGGTCACGCCCACGGCTCCCTCCTCTCCTCAGGACGCCGGCAGCCATTCCTGTCAGCTCCTCGGACGCTGCAGAGGGGGACAAAGTCTGGGAGACCCAGGCAGGGACTCTGGTGGCCTCACAACCGCTTTAAGCGGGTGGTAAGCAGCACCTGTGGTGCTAGCCCCATTGTGCAGTAGTGTAACATTATATGTTTATGGTATATATATTTTACACTGTATGGGGCACAGTTGATTTCTGGCTATATACCCTATTGTGTTGCTCAGGGAAGATAATAGCATGGCGCCCACGAAAGGCAGGGGTGCCAAAACACAGGCTTTTTATGCTGCCTGCGCCGCATGTACGACCCCGCTACCGGCAGGTTCCACTGACCCTCATTGTGTGCACTGTTCGGCCCCTGTGGCACTTACTCAGCCAGAGCCTCTGCTAAGAGGGGCCCAGGGGGAGCCACCTGCTGACACTGTCCAGGTGACGGGGACGGAGTTTGCAAAACTCTCTGAGACTATGGCTAAGATACTAGAAGCCTTGCAGTCCAGACCGGTATCTCAGCACAGGGACTCTGTTGAATCTTTGTTCCCTGGCCCACCTCAGTTGGACCAACAATGTCCTCCCGGGGTATCTCATGGGTCCCAGGCCGAGGGTTCTGACACAGACCCCAGCCCCAGACCGACTAAGCGAGCTCGCTTAGAATTTCCCTCGACATCATCATATTGTGCAGGGTCTCAGAGGGGGGAATCTCTGGTTGATGAAGCGGAGACAGTTGATCAGGATTCTGATCCTGAGGCCGCTCTCAATCTTGATACTCCTGACGGGGACGCCATAGTGAACGATCTTATTGCGTCCATCAATCTAATGCTAGATATTTCTCCCTCAGCTCCTCCGGCGGAGGAGTCGGCTTCTCAGCAGGAGAAATTCCGTTTCAGGTTTCCCAAGCGTACACAGAGTATGTTTCTGGACCACTCTGATTTCAGAGAGGCAGTCCAGAATCACCATGCTTGTCCAGATAAGCGTTTTTCTAAGCGCCTTAAGGATACACGTTATCCCTTTCCCCCTGACGTGGTCAAAAGTTGGGCTCAGTGTCCCAAAGTGGATCCTCCAATCTCCAGACTGGCAGCTAGATCCATACTTGCAGTGGAAGATGGGGCTTCACTCAAAGATGCCACTGACAGGCAGATGGAGCTCTGGTTGAAATCCATCTATGAAGCTATCGGCGCTTCTTTTGCCCCAGCATTCGCAGCCGTATGGGCGCTACAAGCTATCTCAGCAGGTCAAGCGCAAATCGACGCAGCCACACGCACGTCCGCGCCACAGGTGGCGTCCATAACCACTCAGACGTCGGCATTTGCGTCTTACGCTATTAATGCTGTCCTGGACTCTGCGAGCCGTACGGCGGTTGCAGCCGCCAATTCGGTGGTACTACGCAGGGCCTTGTGGCTACGGGAATGGAAGGCAGATTCTGCTTCCAAAAAGCGCTTAACCAGTTTGCCAATTTCTGGCGACCGATTGTTTGGCGAGCGTTTGGATGAAATCATCAAACAATCCAAGGGAAAGGATACATCCTTACCCCAGCCCAAACCGAACATACCCCAACAGAGGAGGGGGCAGTCGAGGTTTCGGTCCTTTCGGGGCGCGGGCAGGTCCCAATTCTCCTCGTCCAAAAGGCCTCAGAAAGATCAAAGGAACTCTGATGCATGGCGGTCTAAGTCACGTCCTAAAAAGACCACCGGAGGTGCCGCGACCAAAGCGGCTTCCTCATGACTTTCGGCCTCCTCACTCCGCATCCTCGGTCGGTGGCAGGCTCTCCCGCTTTTGCGACACCTGGCTGCCACGGGTAAAAGACCGTTGGGTGAGAGACATTATGTCTCACGGTTACAAGATAGAGTTCACCTCTCGTCCCCCGACTCGATTCTTCAGGTCATCCCCGCCTCCCGAGCGAGCCGAGGCTCTTCTGCAGGCGCTGGGCACTCTGAAGGCAGAAGGAGTGGTGGTCCCTGTTCCTCTTCAGCAACAGGGCCACGGTTTTTACTCCAACTTGTTTGTGGTCCCAAAGAAGGACGGGTCTTTCCGTCCTGTCCTGGACCTGAAACTTCTCAACAAACACGTAAAGACCAGGTGGTTCCGGATGGAATCCCTCCGCTCCGTCATCGCCTCAATGTCCCAAGGAGATTTCCTTGCATCGATCGATATCAAAGATGCTTATCTCCACGTACCGATTGCTCCAGAGCACCAGCGCTTTCTGCGCTTCGCCATAGAAAACGAACACCTGCAGTTCGTGGCACTGCCGTTCGGCCTGGCAACAGCCCCACGGGTTTTCACCAAGGTTATGGCTACTGTAGTAGCGGTCCTCCACTCTCAGGGTCACTCGGTGATCCCGTACTTGGACGATCTGTTGATCAAGGCACCCTCTCAAGAGGCATGCCAACACAGCCTCGACGCTACCCTGGAGACTCTCCAGAGTTTCGGGTGGATCATCAATTTTCCAAAGTCAAATCTGACACCGGCCCAATCGCTGACATACCTTGGCATGGAGTTTCATACCCTCTCAGCGATAGTGAAGCTTCCGCTGATCAAGCAGCGGTCACTACAGAAAGGGGTACAATCTCTCCTTCAAGGCCAGTCACACCCCTTGAGGCGCCTCATGCACTTCCTGGGGAAGATGGTGGCAGCAATGGAGGCAGTCCCTTTCGCGCAGTTTCACCTGCGTCCTCTTCAATGGGACATCCTACGCAAATGGGACAGGAAGCCGACGTCCCTCGACAGGAACGTCTCCCTCTCTCAGGCGACCAAAGCTTCCCTTCGGTGGTGGCTTCTTCCCACTTCATTATCGAAGGGGAAATCCTTCCTACCCCCATCCTGGGAGGTGGTCACGACGGACGCGAGTCTGTCAGGGTGGGGAGCGGTTTTTCTCCACCACAGGACTCTGGGTACGTGGACCCAGCAAGAGTCCTCGCTTCAGATCAATGTTCTGGAAATACGGGCAGTGTATCTTGCCCTGAAAGCGTTCCAGCAGTGGCTGGAAGGCAAGCAGATCCGAATTCAGTCGGACAATTCCACAGCGGTGGCATACATCAACCACCAAGGCGGCACACGCAGTCGGCAAGCCTTCCAGGAAGTCCGGCGGATTTTGATGTGGGTGGAAGCCACGGCCTCCACCATCTCTGCAGTTCACATCCCAGGCGTGGAAAACTGGGAAGCAGATTATCTCAGTCGCCAGGGCATGGACGCAGGGGAATGGTCCCTTCACCCGGACGTGTTTCAGGAGATCTGTTGCCGCTGGGGGGTGCTGGACGTCGACCTCATGGCATCCCGGCACAACAACAAGGTCCCGACGTTCATGGCACGGTCTCAAGATCCCAGAGCTCTGGCGGCAGACGCCTTAGTTCAGGATTGGTCGCAGTTTCAGCTCCCTTATGTGTTTCCTCCGTTGGCACTGTTGCCCAGAGTGTTACGCAAGATCAGGGCCGACTGCCGCCGCGTCATCCTCGTCGCTCCAGACTGGCCGAGGCGGTCGTGGTACCCGGATCTGTGGCATCTCACGGTCGGCCAACCGTGGGCACTACCAGACCGACCAGACTTGTTATCTCAAGGGCCGTTTTTCCATCTGAATTCTGCGGCCCTCAACCTGACTGTGTGGCCATTGAGTCCTGGATCCTAGCGTCTTCAGGGTTATCTCAAGACGTCATTGCCACTATGAGACAGGCTAGGAAACCAACGTCCGCCAAGATCTACCACAGGACGTGGAAAATTTTCCTGTCGTGGTGCTCTGCTCAGGGTTTTTCTCCCTGGCCTTTTGCCTTACCCACTTTTCTGTCCTTCCTTCAATCTGGACTGGAAAAGGGTTTGTCGCTCGGCTCCCTTAAGGGACAAGTCTCAGCGCTCTCTGTGTTTTTCCAGAAGCGCCTAGCCAGACTTCCACAGGTACGCACGTTCCTGCAGGGGGTTTGTCACATCGTTCCTCTTTACAAGCGGCCATTAGAACCCTGGGATCTGAACAGGGTGCTGATGGTTCTTCAGAAACCACCATTCGAGCCAATGAGAGATATTTCTCTCTCACGCCTTTCGCAGAAAGGGGTTTTTCTAGTAGCAGTCACTTCACTTCGGAGAGTGTCTGAGCTAGCAGCGCTGTCATGCAAAGCCCCTTTCCTGGTGTTTCACCAGGACAAGGTGGTTCTGCGTCCGGTTTCGGAATTTCTCCCTAAAGTGGTATCCCCCTTTCATCTCAATCAGGATATCTCCTTACCTTCTTTTTGTCCTCATCCGGTTCACCAATGTGAAAAGGATTTGCACTTGTTAGATCTGGTGAGAGCACTCAGGCTCTACATTTCTCGGACGGCGCCCCTGCGCCGCTCGGATGCACTCTTTGTCCTTGTCGCTGGCCAGCGTAAAGGGTCACAGGCTTCCAAATCAACCCTGGCTCGGTGGATCAAGGAACCAATTCTCGAAGCTTACCGTTCTGCTGGGCTTCCGGTTCCCTCAGGGCTGAAGGCCCATTCTACCAGAGCCGTGGGCGCGTCCTGGGCTTTGAGGCACCAGGCTACGGCTCAGCAGGTGTGTCAGGCAGCTACCTGGTCGAGCCTGCACACTTTCACGAAACACTATCAGGTGCATACCTATGCTTCGGCGGATGCCAGCCTAGGTAGACGAGTCCTTCAGGCGGCGGTTGCCCACCTGTAGGAAGGGGCCGTTTTACGGCTCTATCACGAGGTATTATTTTACCCACCCAGGGACTGCTTTTGGACGTCCCAATTGTCTGGGTCTCCCAATGGAGCGACAAAGAAGAAGGGAATTTTGTTTACTTACCGTAAATTCCTTTTCTTCTAGCTCCAATTGGGGGACCCAGCACCCGCCCCTGTTTTTTTTTGTGTACACATGTTGTTCATGTTGAATGGTTTCAGTTCTCCGATATTCCTTCGGATTGAATCTACTTTAAACCAGTTTATAATTCTTTTCCTCCTTCTTGCTTTTGCACCAAAACTGAGGAGCCCGTGGGAGCACGGGGGGTGTATAGGCAGAAGGGGAGGGGCTTTACACTTTTAGTGTAATACTTTGTGCGGCCTCCGGAGGCATAGCCTATACACCCAATTGTCTGGGTCTCCCAATTGGAGCTAGAAGAAAAGGAATTTACGGTAAGTAAACAAAATTCCCTTCTTTCAAAACGCAAGCGCCGGTGATGTTGTTGCGCAGGCGCGAGATTATGGGCGGCGCTGTGAATGTCATCACCAGCGTCATCCAAGTACCCGTCCATAATCTCGTGTCCGCACTTTTACCTCTGCCTCTACCGTTATGTGCTTGCGCTGGCCATTGCTTATTTTTATTATCCCCGTTTTTTACCTTTTTTTTTTTAAACAGTGCTCAGTCCCGCGATAGTGCCACTGCGCATGCACGAGACTTCCAAAGCACTGCGGAAGATGAAGGCGGCGGCCTCATCTATGTAAATGAACACTGGGGGATGGCGAACAGCGGCAGGAGGGGGATAACGGACGAAATACAGCCCGCCCCTGGGGCCAACAAACCTAATTACTATAGGAAAAGGTAATCTTTTAGGCTGTGTGCACACGATGCGGTTTTTACCGCGGAAACGCTGCGTTTTGAACCGCAGCGTTTCAGTGGCAAATTGCATGCGTTCAGCTTTCCCAGCAAAGTGTATGGGAAAGCTGAAAAATCAGTGCACATGCTGCGTTTCTTTCCGCAGCGTTTTGGATGCCAAAAATCGGTGCGGAAAGAAAAGCAGCATGTCACTTCTTTTGTGCGTTGTGGCTGCGTTCTCTCCCCCATTGAAATCAATGATGTGGGGTCAGAACGCAGCCACAACGCATGGACCTGCTTTTTTGTTGCGGTCCGCGGCCTTTGTCGGCACGCCAGAACGCAGGCATTTACCTGGAAGTGAGGTCAAGAGGCTTCCTGTTGACCTCACTTCCTGGCAAAGCCCCCGGTGTCGCCAAAGTGCCCGCCCCGACCCCCGACCCCCCTCCCGAAAATCCAACATGGCCGCGCGCACAGTAGCGCACCGGCCGCCCTGCTCCTATGATTTCTGTCGCATGTGCAATAACACATGCGACAGAAAACTGTTCCCCAGGCCCTGCCCGTTCACCCCCTATTCCCCCCGGTGTCATACATACCTGTCCGGTCGCAGCGCTGATCCCCCGCGGCCCCCTCCTCCTTCAGTGCACGCTGGCCGGTCACATGAGCAGAGCAGCTGACAGCCAGCACAGTGTTCAGTGTGAGCTGTGCTGGCTGCTCGGCACTCTGCAGCTGTGACCCGGGGAGAGTGGGTGCAGATTTTTGCACCCACTCTCCTCAAATGGAGGGTCTGCCCTCCTAGAAAATGGGGGATACGTTTCCTGAACGTGCCCCCATATTCTAGAAGGTCCAGAGGCGACGTGGGACATCCATATGGATTTCTGCGGACCCATTTTTTTTTATTAAATTGGAGAACAAGGGAATGATTTGGGGAGTGTTTTTTCTAATAAAACATTTTTTGTTGTCTTTTTTTGCTTTTGTTTACTGTCAATTAGTTATGTCGGGTGTCTGATAGACGCTGTGACATCACTAATTGCTGGGCTTGATGCCAGGTGACATTACACATCTGGTATCAACCCCATTTATTACCCCGTTAGCCAACGCACCAGGGCGCGGGATGAGTTGGGGCGAAGCGCCAGGATTGGCGCATCTAATGGATGCGCCACTTCTGGGGCGGCTGCGGCCTGCTATTTTTAGGCTGGGAAGAGTCCAATAACCATGGCTCTTCCCACCCTGAGAATACCAGACCCCAGCTGTCAGCTTCACCTTGGCTGGTGATCTAATTTGGGGGGACCCCACGTTATTTTTTTTTTTATTCTTTATTTAAAAATAAAAAAAAAAACATGGGGAGCCCTCCAAATTGATCACCAGCCAAGATGAAGCTGCCAGCTGTGGTTTGCAGGCTACAGCTGTCTGCTTTACCCTGACTGGCTATCAAAAATAGGGGGGACCCCACGCCATTTTTTTCATTTTTTTTTTTTTTTTTATTGGATAAATACTAAGCTAGGCACCCTTTAGTGCCACATGAAAGGTACTAAAGGTGCCAGCTTAGAATATGCAGGCGGGGGTAGGACGTTCTATATATTTGACATCCCTTCATCCATTGACGCTTTTTAGGCTGTGTGTCCACAATCAGGGTTTGCAGCGTTATGGGCGCTGAGTGTTTTCCCTGCGTCCATAACGCTGCGTTGTGCAGTAGAAGCACAGTGGAAGGATTTTTGGAGATCCCATGCCCACTGTGCTTCTTTTCTCCGCAGCATAAACTGACCGGTAGCGTGGCTTCCCGAGCCTCAGCATGTCAATTTATGCTGCGGAGACGAGAGTGTTCTCTGCAGGTAGCATAGAGCTCCACAGCAGCCTGAACCCAAATCGTGGGCATGGGCAGCTGCAGGAAGGCTGGCACTGTGTACTAGACGCCTTGTCGCTGGATCATGGCCACATAGCCTTAGGCCCCTTTCACACGTCAGTGATTCTGGGACGTTTGTGCTTTTTTTTAAACGTACCAGGATCACTGACATACGCAGACCCATTATAATGAATGGGTCTGCTCACACGTCAGTGATTTTTCACTGCACGTGTCTCCATGCGGCGTACCCGCGTGTGCGTGATTGCCGCA
The DNA here is from genome assembly GCF_048569485.1 of Anomaloglossus baeobatrachus. NCBI lineage: Eukaryota > Metazoa > Chordata > Amphibia > Anura > Aromobatidae > Anomaloglossus > Anomaloglossus baeobatrachus. Next base: position 96,625,545 of record NC_134359.1, on the reverse strand, counting down.
CGGAGACATGTCCATTTTTTTCTGGCATCACTGATGTCCCACGGACCACGCAGTGGTGTGATCCGTGAAACACGTGCCAGAAAAAAACGTGCTTTTAAAATAAAAAACATTTTAACTCACCCGGCTCCAGCGATGTCCTCTGCAGCCCGTCCTCCCTGTTCCTTCTGTGCCGGCTCATTATTGTCGCGCATATTCATGATGCACGACACAGCCGACCCGGAAGCAGCTGCTGCGGGGGTCAGCGCCGGCCGGATGCTGCACCGCGGGAGCGATCAGCACCATGGAGAGCGGGAGCGGGTGCAGGTGAGTTAATCTCTAAGTGCAATCACGGGCCACGGAGAACGGAGCCCGGATTGCACTTAGACAACCCACGTGTGCCGTGATTCACGGCACACGGAGGGACATGTGCGTGTTTTACACGCCAGTGAAAAACGTCAGTGTTTTTCACTGACATGTGAAGCGGGCCTAAAAGTGAGAATATTGTTGCTACAGCAACATTTTGGGTGAAGTAGCTGTGGATTCAAAATGCTTAATATACTCCTGAATAAAATCCTTGATGGGTGCAGATTCCAAAATGGGGTCACTTGTGGGGGTTTTCTGACGTATAGGTACCTAAGGGGCTTGGTGCGCGAAGTTTATTTCAACTTTTCCAAAATTCAAATGGTGCTCCTTCCATTCCAAGCCCTCCCATTTATCCAAACAGAATGTGGAGAAGGAAATGACATCACAGGTTTTTTTTTCCAAAGGTCTGTGTTCAACCAACTTTATTATCACTGACAAGTCTTAAAAAACGCACCTAAAAAACGCATGAAAAACGCATGCGTTTTCGATGCGTTGTTTCTCAAAAAGCATTGTTTACAATTCTCCCCTCTGCCAGAGGGTGCGTTTTTTTCCGCGCGGAAAAAAAAGCAACGTGTGCACATACCCTTATAAAGTTATGTAGGTTTGAAGGGGGGCCAGTAGCAAGGTGAACCTTTCTAGAATGCAGCCCAGGAGCTGCAGAAGGGGATTCTTTGTGTAATAGCGAAAATTCTGGTGACAGGTTCCCTTTAAGAAAAGGAAGTTTCAATTTAATTCATGTAAATCACGATTTATTTTTCATGATCTGTGCAATACATATAATTTGAATAATTTTTGTTTTTTCAAAGAACAATGAAAGCAGAGCAGAGAGCAGTGAAGGCCGAACTACAGCTTGTTGATGTCCACCGCTGGTTGTGTTGGCAAATGTGCTGGAAAAGTCAGCAGCAGGCGATAGAGAAGCAGACATTCTTTAACTTAAGCAAAGAAACTACTGCACAGTCAACATCTGTGACCAACTTCAATCTCTCCTCAGCTCTTGCTGAAGTGGAAGAGAAGTATCAGGAAATGAGGGCTAAAATTCAGTCTGGTACCCCTCTTGATACACTGGTTCCACTCCCTATGCAAGTAAGTGCCAGTAGGCATCTTTATTTTCTTTGACCATTTGTTTGTGGGCGCTGTTACCAGTTGTTTATTTAAATAACCTACTTTTCATCTTGACACTTTAAGGCTACTTTCACACATCCGGCTTGAGCTCTGCGGCTCAATCCGGCTGTGCAAGCTATGCAACGGATGCGGTGAAAACACCGCATCCTTTGCATAAGTTTTTTACATGCGGCCAGTCCGGTTTTTGCCGCTTGCGGCATGCTACTGAGCATGCGCAGTGGCAAAAACCGCATGCGGCGGCCGGATGCGGTTATTGCCGCATCCGGCCGCCATAGGCATGCATTGAAAAATGCGCCGCATCGGCCAAATGCGGCGCGATGCGGGTTTTTTTGCCGCACGAAAAAACGTGCCAGGCAACGTTCCATCCGGCCGCCGCATCGGCTAAATCTGCCGCATGCGGCAAAAACCGGATGGAACGCAAGGCCATGCGGCACAATGCGGCACTAATTACAGTCTATGCAGGAAGATCGCAACCGGCAGCAAAAAAAAACCGGTTGCGATTTTACTGCAAAGTGCCGGATTGTGCCGCAGAGCAAAAACCGGAGGTGTGAAAGTAGCCTAAGGCTATGTGTTCACGGTAGAATGTTGCTGCGGATTTTTCTGCATGAAAATCCGCGACTTTCCCGGCAAATCCGCACCTTTTCAAAGGTGCGGAATTGCCGCGGATTTTGGTGCGGATTTTTTTTCCCCAATTCTGAAGCCAAAATCCGGATCAAAATCCGCAACAATAATTGACATGTTGCAGATTTTTCCGGATCAAAATCCGCGGCAAATCCGCCGCGGAAAAATCCGCAGCATGGGCACAGCATTTCCAAAATGCCATAGAAGTGGCTGGGAAGTGCCGCTGCTGCAGATTTTCGGAAAATCCGCGGCTTTTCCGCGAGACATCCGCGGCAAAATCCGCGCATTTTCCGCAGCGTGGGCACATAGCCTAAGACACTGCTTTATATTATATTATCCATTTTCTAAGTAATGACCTAATAAAAAAAACTCTTTGTAGCCAATCAGAACAGTTTTCTTTCCTACAGTGCTCTTTAGAAAAAAAAAAAAAAAATTAAAGCTGTGTTCTGACTGCAGGAAGTAAGGGATGGCAGGAGAGCAAGGGCAGGGACAATATGCATGCAGGCATATTCGAGAGGTGGCATTTAAGTTCGGATCAGGCAAGCTACTGGACAATAACTGGTGCAGGGAAATGGAAAGAAAGTAACTTCCAGCACCTATTGTGCTGGCAGTATGTTGATAAACAGGAATCGCCCACTAGATCACATAGCTAGAGAATCTGTACAGTTTTTAGCAATATTAACTTTGAAGTTTTAGGGCAATTGGACTAGTTTTTTACTTTTGTTGATGAAAGGACTGGTTCAGTATAATCCTTTTTAGCTTGGTTTAAAAACCACGCAGGGTTAAATTGAGTAATAGAGACATTTCTCACCTTTTTCAAAGTGTTAACATTTCATGCATGGTGGCCGTGGCACTGCATAAATGCTCTGCTCACGCTTATGATAGAATTGTCATTTATCCCATTGTCTGTATTACCCACCCAAAAACTACCGACTGGTATACGCCTTAAATGAAATGTCACCTAGTATTTGTTACGCCACATGATGTAGAGGCCATGCACACTAGCCTGCCCAGCTCCTCCTGATAACACACACTTTGCCTGTGCCTCACCCAACTGCAAATTTCCGTTGAGTCAAGCTGTCGCATCCTGCGCTGCTTTTAATTACCCTTCACCATAATCCCTGAGGAAAAGCTTATGATGAGAATGCACCCCTCTTCCCCTGAATGAGCTATAGATCTCAATTGTTGGTTGAGCTAACTAGTGTCCCAGTCATTGGTTACTGTCATCTAGTGTCGTCCTATCACTTTTTTTTTTTTTTTTTTCTGGCACCCTGGGTATTCCGACTTCTTGCCAGGGTGAATCTGACATACTACACCAACATAGCAGATCGTGTAGGATGATCAAGCGGCTTCACTCTCCGCCTGTCCCTGTATGCGTTCTCTACGTCGCTCCCCTGCGTCCCAGTCAGTGTACAAATTGAAGTTTGGTTCTGACCATACATCTAACCTGAGAGACTTATGCGGGCTTTACACGAGACGAGCTATCGTGCGATGCATTGTCGGGGGTCACGGGTTTCGTGACGCACATCCGGCATCGTTCACGATGTCGTCTCGTGTGACACCTCCGAGCGACGCAGTATCGCTCACAAATCATGAGTTGTGTACTCGTCGCTGAGTTTTAAAAAATTGTTTATTTAACATGGCGCCAGTTGTTCATTGTTCCCGGGGCAGCACACATTGCTGTGTGTGACACCCCGGGGACAATTAACACAGCTTACCTGCATCCCGCGGCACCCGCCGGCTATGCGGAAGGAAGGAGGTGGGCGGGATGTTTACGTCCCGCTCATCTCCGCCCCTCCGCTTCTATTGGCCGGCAGCTGTGTGACGTTGCTGTGACACCGAACGTCCTTCCCCCTTCAGGAAGAGGATGTTCGCCGCCCACAGCAAGGTCGCTCAGCAGGTAAGTACGTGTGACGGGGGTTTAACAACTTTGTGCGACACGGGCAGCGATTTGCCCGTGACGCACAAACGACGGGGGCGGGTACGATCGCTCGTGCAATCGCACAATAGATCGTAATGTGTAAAGCCCGCATTAGTCAACTGTCTGGTTCAGATGGTGAACCAGTTCTGTCGCTCTTCCCCCCCCCCCCCCCCCCCTCTGTCGCTCTTCCCTCCCCCCTCTGTCACTCTTCCCCCCCCCTTCTGTCGCTCTTTTCCCCCCCCTTCTGTCGCTCTTCCCCCCCCCCCCTTCTGTCGCTCTTCCCCCCCCCCCCCTCTGTCGCTCTTCCCCCCCCCCCCTCTGTCGCTCCCCCCCTCTGTCGCTCCCCCCCTCTGTCGCTCCCCCCCCCCTCTGTCGCTCTCCCCCCCCCTCTGTCGGTCCCCCCCCCCTCTGTGGCTCTTCCCCCCCCCCTCTGTCGCTCTTCCCCCCCCCCCCTCTGTCGCTCTTCCCCCCTCCCTCTGTCGCTCTTCCCCCCTCCCTCTGTCGCTTTCCCCCCCCCTCTGTCGCTCTCACCCCCCCTCTGTCGCTCTTCCCCCCCCCCTCTGTCGCTCTTCCCCCCCCCCTCTGTCGCTCTTCCCCCCCCCTCTGTCGCTCTTCCCCCCCCCCTCTGTCGCTCTTCCCCCCCCCCTCTGTCGCTCTTCCCCCCCCCTCTGTCGCTCTTCCCCCCCCCCTCTGTCGCTCTTCCCCCCCCCCTCTGTCGCTCTTCCCCCCCCCCCTCTGTCGCTCTTCCCCCCCTCTGTCGCTCTTCCCCCCCCCCCTCTGTCGCTCTTCCCCCCCCCCTCTGTCGCTCTTCCCCCCCCCTCCTCTGTCGCTCTTCCCCCCCCCTCTGTCGCTCTCCCCCCCCCCCTCTGTCGCTCTTCCCCCCCCTCTGTCGCTCTTCCCCCCCCCCCCTCCTCTGTCGCTCTTTCCCCCCCCCCCCTCTGTCGCTCTTCCCCCCCCCCCCCTCTGTCGCTCTTCCCCCCCCCCCCCTCTGTCGCTCTTCCCCCCCCCCCCTCTGTCGCTCTTCCCCCCCCCTCTGTCGCTCTTCCCCCCCCCCCCCTCTGTCGCTCTTCCCCCCCCCCCTCTGTCGCTCTTCCCCCCCCCCCCTCTGTCGCTCTTCCCCCCCCCCTCTGTCGCTCTTCCCCCCCCCCCTCTGTCGCTCTTCCCCCCCCCTCTGTCGCTCTTCCCCCCCCCCCTCTGTCGCTCTTCCCCCCCCCTCTGTCGCTCTTCCCCCCCCCCCCTCTGTCGCTCTTCCCCCCCCCCTCTGTCGCTCTTCCCCCCCCCCCTCTGTCGCTCTTCCCCCCCCCCCCTCTGTCGCTCTTCCCCCCCCCCCTCTGTCGCTCTTCCCCCCCCCCTCTGTCGCTCTTCCCCCCCCCCTCTGTCGCTCTTCCCCCCCCCCTCTGTCGCTCTTCCCCCCCCCCCTCTGTCGCTCTTCCCCCCCCCTCTGTCGCTCTTCCCCCCCCCCCCCTCTGTCGCTCTTCCCCCCCCCTCTGTCGCTCTTCCCCCCCCCTCTGTCGCTCTTCTCCCCCCCCCCCTCTGTCACTCTCACCCCCCCCCTCTGTCGCTCTTCCCCCCCCCCTCTGTCGCTCTTCCCCCCCCCCTCTGTCGCTCTTCCCCCCCCCCTCTGTCGCTCTTCCCCCCCCCCTCTGTCGCTCTTCCCCCCCCCCTCTGTCGCTCTTCCCCCCCCCCTCTGTCGCTCTTCCCCCCCCCTCTGTCGCTCTTCCCCCCCCCTCTGTCGCTCTTCCCCCCCCCTCTGTCGCTCTTCCCCCCCCCCTCTGTCGCTCTTCCCCCCCCCCTCTGTCGCTCTTCCCCCCCCCCCTCTGTCGCTCTCCCCCCCCCCTCTGTCGCTCTTCCCCCCCCCCCCTCTGTCGCTCTTCCCCCCCCCCTCTGTCGCTCTTCCCCCCCCCCCCTCTGTCGCTCTTCCCCCCCCCCCCTCTGTCGCTCTTCCCCCCCCCCCCTCTGTCGCTCTTCCCCCCCCCCCCTCTGTCGCTCTTCCCCCCCCCCCTCTGTCGCTCCTCCCCCCCCCCCCCTCTGTCGCTCCTCCCCCCCCCCTCTGTCGCTCCCCCCCCCCTCTGTCGCTCTCCCCCCCTCTGTCGCTCTCCCCCCCTCTGTCGCTCTCCCCCCCCCTCTGTCGCTCTTCCTCCCCCCCCTCCCCCCCCTCTGTCGCTCTTCCTCCCCCCTCCCCCCCCTCTGTCGCTCTTCCTCCCCCCCCTCCCCCCCCTCTGTCGCTCTTCCTCCCCCCTCCCCCCCCTCTGTCGCTCTTCCTCCCCCCCTCCCCCCCCTCTGTCGCTCTTCCTCCCCCCCTCCCCCCCCTCTGTCGCTCTTCCTCCCCCCCTCCCCCCCCCCTCTGTCGCTCTTCCTCTCCCCCCCCTCTGTCGCTCTCCCCCCCTCTGTCGCTCTTCCTCCCCCCCTCCCCCCCCTCTGTCGCTCTTCCTCCCCCCCTCCCCCCCCCCTGTCGCTCTTCCTCCCCCCCTCCCCCCCCTCTGTCGCTCTTCCTCCCTCCCTCTCCCCCCCTCTGTCGCTCTTCCTCTCCCCCCCCTCTGTCGCTCTCCCCCCCCTCTGTCGCTCTCCCCCCCCTCTGTCGCTCTCCCCCCCTCTGTCGCTCTCCCCCCCTCTGTCGCTCTCCCCCCCTCTGTCGCTCTCCCCCCCTCTGTCGCTCTCCCCCCCCTCTGTCGCTCTCCCCCCCTCTGTCGCTCTCCCCCCCTCTGTCGCTCTCCCCCCCTCTGTCGCTCTTCCCCCCCCCCTCCCCCCCCTCTGTCGCTCTTCCTCCCCCCCTCCCCCCCCTCTGTCGCTCTTCCTCCTCCCCTCCCCCCCTCCCCCCCCCTCTGTCGCTCTTCCTCCTCCCCTCCCCCCCTCCCCCCCCCTCTGTCGCTCTTCCTCCTCCCCTCCCCCCCTCCCCCCCCCTCTGTCGCTCTTCCTCCTCCCCTCCCCCCCTCCCCCCCCCTCTGTCGCTCTTCCTCCTCCCCTCCCCCCCTCCCCCCCCCTCTGTCGCTCTTCCTCCTCCCCTCCCCCCCTCCCCCCCCCTCTGTCGCTCTTCCTCCCCCCCCTTCTGAACACTTTGTTCTTTTGCCTGGTTCCCACCCAAGGGGCCCATTATTTACTTTGGTTTACTATGATGGCTGGCAACGCAGCAGCTCATAGAAATGTATTATGATTATTATTTATTAGTACGCCACTTATTCCATGTTGCTTTAAAAGTGAAAAGGGTATACATAAAAAAACAGTACAACAATCATGAGCATTACAAAAACAGACTAGTACAGGAGGAGAGAGGACCCTGCCCGCGATGGCTCATAGTCTACATGGGCGGGTACATTAGGTGAGTACAGAGCTGGTTGCACAATGGTGTACTGGTCTGAGGGGTACTGTAGGTTGTAGGCTTGTCGGAAGAGGTGAGTCTTCAGGTTCCTTTTGAAGCTTTCCACGGTACGTGAGTCTGATATGCTGGGGTAGAGCGTTCCAAAGTATGGCGGCACGGGAGAAATCTTATGCAAATCTGGGAAGACGAGATAAGAAGGGGAGTAGAGAAGGAGATCTTGTGAGGATCTGAGGTTGCATGCAGGACAGGTAGGTATTGGAAGACAAGGTCACAGATTTATGGAGGAGACAGGTTGTGGATGGCTTTGTATGTCATGGTTAGTGTTTTGAACTGGAGTCTTTGGGCAATGGGAAGCCAGTGAAGGGATTGATAAAGGGGCGAGGCCAAGGAATAGCAAAGGAAGAGGTGAATTAATTGGGCCGCAGAGTTTAGGATAGACTGGAGTGGTGCAAGAGAGCTGTAAGGGAGACAACAGAGCAGGAGGTTGCAATAATCCAGGCGGGAGATGATGAGGGCATGCACTAGTGTTGTACTTCTTTCCTTGTTTTATAGTGTATTTTCATCTTGAACATTCTCATTTGGATATGTTATCAATATCTGCGAGCGTCCATCCTCTTTAACCCCCAATGCAAAAAAAAGCTGGGTAGAGGCAATATTGCATGGATGTTTGCCCTATTGTTCATTGGGGGGTGACAGTGACAATGCTAAAATATGTAAAATGTACAAAATTAATGAATGTGAGAATTTAAAATCCGCATTAAGTACCCGAGCACAACAGTTTTTATGATAGTCAATGACACACACCAAACTTGGATTAAGAATGGCACTAATCTGAACTATTTCTGATTGCAGGTCACTACATTTGAAGCTTGTACTGAGTAAGTATATTAACCCCTTAATGACTGCAGACATTACCCTAATTACTGCAGACAGTAAAATTATGTCTTAACACTCGTACTCCCTGGTGGCTGCTGTGGGCAGCTGACAGTGGTCCGCTCAATGTCAGCTGATTTGAACAGCTGACGTGTGCCTCGCAGCCACGAGTGGATCTAATATCCACACGTGCCTGTTAACCCCTTAACTCGTGATGTCAATGTGACATTGCAATTTAAATCCCCGCCGCAGTAAATCTTCTTAGCTGGCTCCACTGGTGGCTTTGTGACATGACCACTGTGAGATGATGGTTGCCATGGTAGCACAGGGTAATGTGATGACTCCTGTAGCTATATAGCGATCATGAGTCACTTCCTGTTTCACCCGGCCGACTGCTGTCAGTGATGAGGTATTTCTGGTGATCACAGCTGTGATCAACAGAAATTAATGAGCGATCAGACTGCTGATCCTCAAAGGGACTAGTGAAATAAGATTTTGTTGTTTTTTTTAAAAAAAAAAAAAAAAAACCTAAAACTTCAAATTACCCCCCCCCCCCCCATTCAAGATTAAAGAGTTTAAAAAAAAATACACACATTTGGTATTGCAGAGTTCAGAAATGCCCGATCTATCAAAATATAAAATCAGTTAAGGCTGGTTTCACACTACGTTTATTTAACATCCGTCCATAACGTTTTTTTAGCGGAAAAACGGATCCAGTGCAAATGCGTTTTCACTTCAATGCATTTGCAATGGACTCGCGTCCACCTGCGTTCGTTTGCGTACGTTAGACACAGGATCCGTACTTTTGCGTTATTTTAACATGTTTCAAAAACGCTACTTGTAGCGTTTTTTACCTTTGTCAAAATAACGTATCTCACAGGATCCTTCACATTGCGCCGCGAGCTGCAATGCATTTCAATGAGCGCTGGATCCTGCCTAGCAGAATGCGTTGAGTTGCGTTGTAACAGGATCCTGCTTTTGTACTGAGCATGCCCAGAAAGTACTGAGCATGCCCAGAACCAGTATCGCGTGATCTGTCTCTCTCCTCCTCCCTCCCTCACCCTCTCTATCTCTGTCTTTCCCCCTTCCTCTCCTCCCTCTCTCTCCCACCTGAGAGCTGCGGACACTCGTAACCAAGGTAAATATCGGGTAACCACTTCACTTAGTTACCCGATGTTTACGTTGGTTACGTGTGCAGGCAGCCCTGCTCCTAGCAGCTGCAGACACTCGTAACCAAGATAAATATCGGGTATCCAAGCCAGATGTTTACCTTGGTTACGAGCGTCTGCAGCTGTCAGAAGCCGGCTCCCAGTCTGGCACGTTTAGTTCCCCTCACTCCCGATCACATGACTCCAATGCCCACCCCTAAACATCCAGTGACAGGATCCTGCAAAATAACAGATGCGTTAGCATGCGTTTTTTGCTGTAAAAGCAGGATCCGCTTTTGCAGCAAAAAAACGTTCCTGACGCATGTTAAAAAAACGTAGTGTGAAAGCAGCCTAACCTGATCAGTAAACACTGTAGCAGTAAAAAAGTTCCAAACGCTAAAATTACGCTTTTTGGTCTCCGCAAATTTTGCGCAAAATGTAATAGGTCGTAGCATCTGCGCAAAAATGGTACTTAAAAATGAGAATGAAAAGTGTTGCGGAAAATGGGGCAAAAAGTGTGCTTTTTTTTTTTTTTTTTTTAATACCTTTAGATGAAAGTACAGCTATTCGTGTTTGGTATCTACAAACTACTCCTTTGACTTTAATGTGAGCAGGTTTTTTTTTTTTTTTTTTTTTTTTTTACAAATAACTGTAAAGTGCGGGGTTAAATTTTCCCCTCTGAACATAGTCTATGATGTTCCCTCAGTCAAATGAGGCAGGCAATTTGGCTTTTCCTCAGCCATGCAAGGTCATGTAGGTTAGGATATAATGTATTTCTGTAATGTGATGTTTTCATACAGTAAACAAGAACATCCCCAAAATATAAAATAGCTAAAGGAAGCCTACCACATGATTCCTGCTGCTCAAACTGCAGGCAGAATGAACTTGAAAGTCTTCTGCTTTCTAAACCTAATCTTTTTTTAATTTGAAATAGTTGTTTTTAAAGTGCAGCCGAGTATGAGGTGACTAGTCGCAGGGGCACGGTCCAGTTAGCGTCTCCTTACCCTCTCACACTGTGTAAGGAGTGACCCGTCAGTCTAGCAGAGCACTCTGAGAAGCCGTCTGGGACAGACCTCTTGGATACTCGCTGCATCTCCGCTTTCAGCTGTGTTTCTCATGCAGCATTTAATTTCAGAGAAGACACCGATGTTTGCAATGCAGGAGCTGTTCTTCAATTCATGCTGTCTGTGGTTAGTGCGGCATAATGAGCTGACAGTTTCCTTAAAGTACAGGCGTTAGGCCCTGTGCGCACTTACTGGTTTTTCCCGCGGATTTCCTGCGGTTTTGCTGCATGTTTCGCTGCAGAAAATGTTCATAACATCTCTGCAGTGAATCACCAGCAAAACCTATGGGAAAAAAAAATGCTGTGCGCACTATGCGGAATTTGATAGCTGCATGTTTTGCTGCGGGATTACCGCAGCCAAAACAATTGCATGTCACTTCTTCTCCGCACATAGCAGTCAATGGATTTCACTCCATTGACTGCAATGTAATCGTGAAATCCCGCAGGGAATAACGCAGGCAGCAAATTGTGTGCGGTTCATTGCGTTTTCCTGCGTTATTCCCTGCGGTATTTCGCAGTTTACCTGCGGTAATGTAAATCGCTGCCTGCGGTTTGCAGGGAAGTGATGTCATTACAGGAAGAGGAAGCGGAGCAGACAGTAAACACACATCACAGACCGACATAGAATACACACACATCACACTCACACACAGACATATAGAATACACATACAAATCAAATGGAAATATAGAAAAAAAAAAAACCACGTGGGCTCCGCCGTATTTTTACCTTCCAGCCGAGATAAGCACACAACGGTGGCCCGGTATTCTCAGGCTGGGGAGGGCGAGGGGCAGGGTTAATGTCCCCCGCCTCCCTCCCACCTCCCGCAGCCGAGAATGTCAGCCGCAGCTGCCCCGGGACTGTCGCATGCATTATGCGGCAATCCCAGAGTGTCCCCGGCTCTTCCTGCTGCCGTGTAGCAGTGGCAGTCAGGGTAATACAAGGAGTTAATGGTGGCAGATCACCGCCATTAACTCCAGGCTTGATCATGGCAGCGTCTATGTGACAGCTGACATGATCAACCCGGAAGTAAAGTGAAAAAACACACCGAAAAATCCTTTATTTTAAATAAAACACAAAAAAGCTCCTGGTTCACCCGTTTATTAACCCCCCGAGACACACAGCTCCGGCGTAATCCACACAGGACTGGCGTAATCCACGTCCTGCGATGCTTGCATCCAGCCACGACTGACACTGCTGAATGCAGCCTCGCAGCGAGACAGCAGAGGTAACCACAGGGCATTTCCCATGGCCGGTAATGTGAACTCACTACCGACCGTGAGAAATGCAGCGTGTGCTCACAGGGACTCTGTCTCTCTGTCTATCTATCCCTCTATTTAACTATCTAGCTATTTCTATCTATTTATCTATCTATCTAAGAAGGAAATGACTTTTTTTTTTTCAATGTGCTTTATTGCATTGAATGCATTAAAGCACTTGTACCAACCCGCACGCGGAAAAACCGCGGCAAACCGCATGCGGTTTTCGGGTGCGGTTTGTCGCAGTTTTTTACCGCAGGTGCAGTAATCTTTCAGTGCTTGCGGAATTTTCTTGAGAAAATTCCATTTTCCAGTGCGCACAAAGCCTTACTGTGTTATAGTATTCGTCTTCTTAATGTTGATTATATTTTTTGGGTAGTAACTTGCTGAAGGACACTTGTCAACACAGCAGAAAGCAGAATGTATCTGATGTTCCAGCTGAGGACTTAAATGGAACCAAATGTGTGAAAAATGTAAGTACCTGTTCTTGCCCAGTTATGATTCCCCCACCCCCTCTTTTTAATCTTTATATATTTTACTTCTAGGATTTTGAAGACTTGTCTTGTGTGAATAAATATGAACAGAAACCAAATGGTGGGTTTGATTATGAATTTGCATTTCATAATTTAAAAAAAAACATTTACATGGCGTATGCATCCTTTGTATCTTTTTTATGTCAGCTAGTGAATCTGTGAATTGGGCTAAAGCTGCTTATGCACGTGATATAACCATCAGCTAAACCTATATTTGGTACATAAAAAATTTATGGAATACAGGTATTGGATTGCAAAGTATTTAAGAAATTCTTCATGTGCATGGGTCAGAACCCTTCTTGAGTACCATATTTTCTTTCCTCGAGCATTTTCTCGTCTAACGTATATTCGGCAGATGGCCATCTCTCCAGACCCCTATATTAGTGTTCAGTCCCTAAACACATGGTCTTGTGGTCACGCCAAAATCACAGGGTTTTGCTGACAATCAGCTTTTGTGCATGGGTGGCCTTAACTGTTAGATTTTTGAAACGCAAATGTAAATCCTCCAAGAACAGCACTGCAGCCGATAAGTTCCCACACAGAATTGAAACAAAAGGCACTTTTCATGCAAAGGAGTTGTCCACTACTCTGACAACCCCCTTCTCAGTCCATATGTTTCCCTTTTTTAAAATAATAACTTATACTCCCCTCCAGTGCCGGCGCTGTTCCAGCGGTGTCAGCACTGTCTCTCCCGGGATGTGTACTGGTTTGACGTCCCACTATTCCGGCAGCCAATCAGCAGCTGCTTCACACTTCCCGCATTCAGACAAATTGCTTACATCGGGAGGAAGTTTAATCTGCCCAATTCAAGCCTTGCTGAAGCATCCCCAGGTGATCACGAATCCTCCACCAAATTTTGCAGTGGATGCAAGACACTGTGGCTTGTACGCCTCTGCAGGTCTCAGTCTAACCATTAGATGACCAGGTGTTGGGTAAAGCTGAAAATTAGACTTATCAGAGAAGATTACCTTACTCTAGAAATTGGGCACATTAAACTTTGCGAAGCACGTATGAATCAAACCACATACAAGGTTATCCTGGAAAAACAGTAGCTTCCTTCTGTTCAGGCAATTTTCTCCAACTCTGAGGACTAGTTTGTTCCAGCAGGACAATGCGCCATGCCACACAGCTAGGACAATCAATATGTGGATGAAGGAGCACCACATCAAAACCCTGACATGGGCAGCCCAATTTCCAGACCTGAACTCCATTGAAAACCTCTGGAATCAAGAGGAAGATGGATAGTCACAAGCCATCAAACAAAGAAGAAACTGGTTACATTTTTGCACCAGGAGTGGCATAAGGTCACCCAAAATCAGTGTGAAAGACTGGTGGAAAGCAGCCAACTACATTCGGGTGTCCATCTGCAGAAAACGTATGTGCAAAAATAGCACAAAACAGAGCACACGCTAACGTAGTGTGCTCAATTACAGTGAATGGCTCTGCCGGCGCATGCGTCCGAAACACGCTTTGCAGAGTGGGGGAGGGGCGGTTCGGACGGATGCCCCGACGGAACCAGTGAACGTAAGGCAAAATGCAATGTGAAAGGAGCCCAAAAATCATGGTTATTCCACAAAATATTGATTTCTGAACTCTCCCTAAGAAAACATTATTACCCTGTTTTTCGGACTATTAAGACGCACTGAACCATAAGACGCACCCTGGTTTTAGAGGAGGAAAATAAAATAACACACTGTTATGGGGCAAGGATCTGCTGCTGACACGGTTATGGGGGTAAATGACCCCAATTCTCTACTAAGGTAACCCATCCTGGTAATGATCCTCCTGCCTTGTATATGATCCCCATCCTTGTATATATGTACCCCATCCTGGTATATGACCTGATCCTGCTATATACCGCCATCCTGGAATATGCCCTTATCCTGCTATATACTGCCATCCTGGTATATGCCCTCATCCTGCTATATATCCCCATCCTGCTATATACCCCCTTCCATCCTGCTATATGGCCCCATCCATCCTGATAACACACAAAAATAAACGTTTATACTCACCTTTCCTCACTCCAGCAGTATCGCTCCTCCCAGTCTGTGGCGGCAGCAGCGCCGCTGATCTGTGTGGAGCAGTCACCGGTCACTTCCCTGCAGCACTGCAATCTCCTCCAGTCTGCCGGTCAGCTGACCTGCTTGACTAGCGGCACACACAGCGATGACATAATCGCTGTGCTCACCGTTTTCTACACAGATCAGCTGACCGGCAGACTGGAGGAGATCGCGGTGCTGCAGGGAAGTGACCGGTGAGTATGCCGTACTTATTCACTACTCCCCGCGCTGATGATGATGCGCAGGGAGCAGTGAATACAGCCGCACATGATCACTCCAGGCTGTAGTTGCCAGTGGTGATCACGACCGGCTGCTTAGTATGCGCGCACCTCCCGTCCACCTGTCAACGCTGCGGGAGGATGGGCGTGCATATGTAATGAGCGGGCCCACATGGTCACGGCAGGCGCTGCTGCTGCCTGCTCGTGCCGCAGATGACCCGCTCCACCTCAGCACCCTCATTCCCGACTGCAGCCCTATATTCAGACCAGAAGACGCACCCTCCACTTTCCCCCAACATTTGGGGGGAAAAAGGTGCGTCTTATAGTCCGAAAAATACGGTATTATTGTTTCTAAATGATTATGAACTTGTTTTCTTTGCATTATTGGAGGTGTGAAAGCTTTGTGCATTGTTTTGTTGTTTTGACCATTTCTAATTTTCAGAAAATAAATACAAAATGTATTGCTTGGAAATTCGGAGACGTTGTCAGTAGTTTATAGAATAAAAGAACCATTTACATTTTACTAACAAATATAAAGAGAAAAATCAGACAAACTGACAACGTTGCAATGGTCTCTTAACCCCTTCAGCGCCCAGCCTATTTTGACCTTACTGACCCGACCTTTTTGCGCAATTCTGAACAGTGTCCCTTTACGATGTTATAACTCTGGAACACTTCAACGGATCCTGGCGATTCTGAGATTGTTTTTTCGTGACATATTGTACTTCATGAAAGTGGTAAATTTAGCCCGATATTTTTTGCGTTTATTTTTGAAAATTTCGTAAATTTGGCGCAAATTTTTAAAATTTTGCTTTTTTCAAAATTTGAAATTTTATGCCTATAAATCTGAGTTATGTCACACAAAATAGTTACTTAACAACAATTCCCACATGTCTGCTTTACACCAGCGCAATTTTCGAAACCAATTTTTTTTTCGTTAGGAAGTTAGAAGGGGTCAAAGTTCATCAGCCATTTCTCATTTTTCCAACAAAATTTACAATAAAACATTTTTTAGGGACTACGCGATATTTGGAGTGACTTTGAGAGCCCCATTAGACAGAAAATGCCCAAAAGTGACCCCATTCTAAAAACTGCACCCTTCACTGTACTCAGTACCATATTCAAGAAGTTTATTAACCCTTTTGGTGCTTCACAGGAATCAAAGCAATGTGGAAGGAAAAAATGAAAATGTTACTTTTTTACACAAGTGTTACTTTAACCATAAAAATTTGCATTTTCGCAAAGGTATCAGGAAAAAATGCACCATAAAATTTATGGTGCAGTTTCTTCTGAGTACGCTGATCCCGCATATGTGGTGGAAATCAAATGTATGGGCGCACGGCAGGGCTCTGAAGGCAAGAAGTGCCAATTGACTTTTCAAATGCAAAATTGTCTGGAATCGTTAGCGGATGCCATGTTGCGTTTGGAGAGCCCCTGAGGTGCCAAAACAATGGAGCAACCCCACAAGTGACCCAATTTTGGAAACTAGACTCCTCATGGAATTTATCTAGATGTTTGGTGAGCACTTTGAACCCCTGGAAGCTTCACAGAAGTTTATAATGTTGAGCCTTGAAAATAATTTATATTTTTTTTTACCACAAAATTGTTACTTCAACCAAGTAGTTTTTTTTTTTTTCACAAGGGTATCCGGAAATAATGCACCATAACATTTATTGTGCAATTTCTCCTGAGTACACAGATGCCTTATATGTAAGGTCACAGTCTGAGGTGTATAAACGCATATAGTACCTCTTTATCTCACTCACTATATCTTCACTGTCCGTTACAAGATCACCCGACTCAGTCTTCAGCCTATTTATATATGAAGATCCTTCCTGCGCCCTAATGACCATGGCTAGTAGGTGCCCTCCTTCCCCCTCTATGAAATATTTCTGTTTGAGGAAGTAACGTTTATTTGCCGCCGACAGGAGACTTTCCTTGAGTGACGTTTGTGCCTTCTCTAGAGTTTTTTTTTATTTTCCTGTCTGGTTGAGCACCACCGCAGCCTCCACAACCGACACTTCCTGGATTAGACTTTGGGTGTAGCGTTTATTTTGGTTTTTGCGTAAGCATATTTCTCTGATATAGATGCCCCTCACTATGGCTTTCATAGAGTCCCAGATAATGTGATGGTGTGGCGTACTCATTAAGTTGAAAATATTCTAGAGTAGTATCATGCAAAGATTCCCCTGTAAGCTGGATCCAGAAGGGATTAAGCTTCCAGATAGGTCTAGAGAGGGTGAGGGGGTTCCCCATGAAAGTGTAACATGTAGTGGTGAGTGATACGCTTCTAGGTAGATAGGCCACCGTTTGTACATATGAGGTCATAAGTGTGTTCCCAATAGCCAGGTCTATCCGTGACAGTGTGATGGGAGCTAGAGTAGCTGGAAAACTGTTTGGTTGTGGGGTTTTGGACACGCCAAAGGTCCACCATACCCAGCTCTATCAGCAATCTAGCAAATGAAGTTGAGGCTGCGTCTTCTGATATGTTCCCCGAATGTAGCTTATCTAGATAGGGATGTAAATATGTATTAAAATCCCCTATTAGAGTCGGCGCAGGGGGAACGGAGTCTAAAACAGACAAGATTCTTTTTACTGGTTCGACGGAGTACGGTGGAGGAATGTATACCGCAACCAAAATAAATTGTATACCATACAGCGTGCAAAGTAAACAAATCTGCCCCCAGGGTCCATCACTGATTTGGTACATGAGAACGGGATGGATTTGTGCACCAACACACTGACACCCCGTGCATGGGTTGAGTATGTGGAATGATATTCATGTGTGATCCATCGCTTCCTCAGCCAATGAACATTATCTCTTACCATGTGGGTCTCAGATAAACATAGAATAGCCAGGAGAAGTTTCTGCAAATGAGTAAATATAGTGCATCTCTTATTCGCATCCCTGAGCCCCCTAACATTCCACGCTACAATATTAAGTGATGTCGCCATAAGAGCAGATTAAAAAATAATAAACCGGAAAAATAGTCTATCCTGGGGAAGAGAGACAATCTCCACCAATTACCATTAGATTGAGTGACACGACTGAGGCACGCCGCACCCCACAGACCAATTGCAGAATACAACAGTAAACGAAAAAAACATGGATATAGAGCCCTACACACCAGTGTACAGCACCCCTGCCCTCAAAAACAAGTATAACTTGCACATTTCTCTCAAATAGAGAAAATTAGGGCTAAATAATTCGCCCAGAGTCCATGCAGGGAGAAAGGTCCACAGCTTGTTACTGTAACGAGTGTCCACAATGAACCGGTCATCTCCCGCCCTGGATCCAAAATGGAATGAACAGTAGTAATTATACCAGCATAGCGTCTTAGACAAAAAACACCTGGCGGCAAAAAGGGGGATCTTCAAGTATTCTTCCTCCTCATGGATCTCTCATTAATATCCAGCCAAGACAGCGCCGCCCCCGCCGTATCAAAAAAATGAGTTTCTCCGTTCACAACAATCCGCAGTCTAGCAGGATACATCATGGAATATGGCACCTGTAAGCTGTGCAGGTGTTTTTTTAATCTCAATAAATTGCGCCCTTTTACGTCGTACCTCCATGGAGAAATCAGGGAAAATAGAGATTTTCCTCTCATTAATGGCCAATTCCTTAACATCTCTGGATCTGCGCAAAATAGCATCCCTATCTTTAAAATGCAGGAGTTTAAGCAAGATAGAACGAGGCGGTGCTCCCGGCGGGGGGGATGTGTGTAGAGACCCTATGCGCTCTCAATAGTAAAGAATGGGGATAATACGTCTTTGCCAAAGGTGTCCATTAGCCATTTTTCAAAAAAACCCAGTGGGTCATTCCCTTCCATCCTCTCGGGAACCCCACCAGGCACAGATTACTTCTACGGGAGCGGTTCTCTGAGTCGTCCACCTTGTTCAGCAGTGTTGTGATATTTTGCGTGACTTTTCCCAGCTCCTGTATCATTGGTGGCGATTTATCCTCCGCTGCACCCACACGTTCTTCCAGCTCCCCCACTCTGGCAGTCACCGCCTGCAGCTCATGTTTAATACAGGCTATATCCCGAGTGACAGTTCCCATTTGATTACTTAGGGTGGTCAGCGTGGTATTGCAAGTATTACCGTAATTGCTGCCAAGATTTCTGTGTGGGCTCAGCGGGGACAGACTGGCTGCTCCACATCGCCCCCTCCTCCACCCTCCATCACAGGCCCCAGCATCTGCAGTTGCTGTGCTGCTGAGTACGCAGGGCCCAGGTTACTCACTGCCCCCTCACTGGATGCACGATCTCCCGGCTCCATGGTGTGGTCGGCGTCTACATCAGACGTTGCACCGGAGGGCAAAAATATAGCAGGAGCCACCCTTGCATATCGCTCCAGCCTGCTCGCGACTTCCACTGCTCCACTATAAGATGGCGTGGTTATTGTCGGGGCCATCTTGGCTGCTGCAGGGACACCCTCCTTTTGCGTCTTTGTCTTTCTTGCCGGCACGAATCATCATGGTGCAGGGATCCCTCTCTCTAGATGCCCAAGGGGATATTGCAGCCTTCCAGGTCAGTTATGCCCGTTAGCAGGGATGGGTAGTCAAGATTTTTGTCGGATCCCGGCAGGCGCTCTCCCGCACCACGTCCTCCCTACATGCAGATGCCTTATATGTGGTGGAAATCAAATGTATGGGCGCACAGCAGGGCTCGGAAGGCAAGGAGCGCCAATTGACTTTTTGAATGGAAAATTAGCTCCAAAAGTCAAATGGCGCTCACTGACCCTCCGAATTTTGAACAGTCTATCAGGCTGTCTGCATTGTCCCTAAAATGGAGAAACTTATGAACGGCCTGAAACCGTTTGTGGGTCATGACCATGCCAAATATTGGAGTTTGATATAAAATCTCAGTTCTTCAGTATTGGCGAATTTCTGATTTCTTTACAATCCCCAGGTGAAGGACCTGTCCCCAATATTTCATAATTTCTACTGAGTCAATGGGACTCCCAAGTAGAATATTATGAATTGGGGTTTTAGGCCAAAAATTCATAGGCATACAGGTTAGTTTCCTCCACCATAAGTCTGACAATTGACTTCTTTGAAAAAGTCTATTTCCCTGAGGTTGGCAGTCTCAAACTGGATTCCTGATTGGGGAATGAAATCAGGAATCTGTGGAGCAAAATTTTCAGGAACGGGGGTCCAGACAGGGGCACTACTGCTAGGTTGGGCGTAACTAGTAGTAGGTTGGGGGTTACACTTGACTGTGGGTCTTCCTCCATTGCCTCCGGCTCTTCTTCCTCGGCCTCCGGCTCCGGACGATCCCTTGTCCTGCGAAGTCTTTGTCGTTTTGAGTCTGTGTTGCTGAAGGAGAAACAGTGGGAGGAATAGTTATAAGTGGGGCCCTCTCCCTCACTATCGGCTGCGAAGGGACGAGCAGGGCATTTGTGTGTGCAAAAAACCCCCCCCTAAACTTTATTATAGTGTGCGTGTGTATGTGCTAGTGTTTGGGGAAACTTTTTACTGCAGGAGAGGGCTGAGGAGATGCAGGAGCCAGCAGCAGCAGGGGGCGTAATCACCGGGGTGTAACCACCAAGGTGCAGGGGCGTAATCACCGGGGCGCAGGGGGACGCAATCACAGAGGCGCACAATCGCAAGGGCGCAATCACCGGGGTGCAGGGGGGCGCAATCGCAGGGGCGCACAATCACTGGTGTGCAGGGGGACACAACTGCAGGGGAGCACAATCGCAGGGGCGCAATCACCAGGGGCGCAATCACCAAGGCGCAATTGTGGCGCCCCGGGTGTGGTGATCCTGTTCAGGGACGCCACAGGGCTTGTTCGATATGGCAAACAGGTAATGTCAGTTTTTATTTTATATGTCGTGACGCCACTCACGGCTTGCGGTCTGGGATGTGAATGACCGCCGCTGCAGGTTTTACGAGCGTCTGGGGCTGATGGGGTCTGCAGCCAGATGATGTAGCCTCCTGTGAGTGAGGCAGGCGCCAGGGGCTCGGGTGAGTAGGATAGCGGGTCCTTGAATAACACAGGCTGAGTCCAAAAGTCTTTCAACTGGTTTTTACTCACTCTTGTTGTTGTGAGCTGACCCGGGCATTGCTGTGATTAACCAGATAAGACCAGGGTTCCTTCGGACCAGTCTGAGGGTAACCTGTTATCTCGCCTTCCTAGTACTCTGTGTTCGGATAACCCCCTAATGTGAAGTACCTTGGGGGTCTATCCAGGGAGTCGCTACTGCCTTTTCTCCCCTGTGTTTGGCCTGTTTGCCGGCAGCGTGGACCATGTGAGATTGCTTCAGGCTCTGTCCCCTTATGGGTCCTTGCGTTGCTGCTGAGGCTCGGACTCTGTGAGGTTCGTGAGGTACTTGTAGTTCCCCTCACCGGCAGGTTTACCAGATAGTTAAACTGGAGTCTGCTCTAGGGACCTGTACCCCGTACTTGCTTAGTCACCAGGAGCACCGTACTCTCTGACCAAGTGACCGTTCTCCTCCGCTAACCGTTACTACCCCGTGCAGGGTCTGACTAGTGGCCGTGCGCGTATTTACCTCGCGACCGCCGCTCACCACCACCAGACTGGCTCTCCTCTTCCATATCCTGACAAGCTCTGCACTTTAGCTCCCAGCCCCTCCGCTTCACCCTTTGACAAGATTTGAAGGCCAGCCCCCCCACCGGAGACTGCCCAAGGGTTCCATCTACTGGTGTGGGAGAACTGGTAGCTATGTCTCTGTGCGTATACACCTTGTTCTGGCCCTTAAGGTGGTGTCACACACAGCGACGACGACAACGACATCGCTGCTACGTCACCATTTTCTGTGACGTTGCAGCGACGTGCTGTCGCTGTGTGTGACATCCAGCAACGAGCTGGCCCCTGCTGTGAGGTCGTTGCTCGTTGCTGAATGTCCTGCTTCATTTTTTCGTCGTCGCTCTCCCGCTGTGAAGCACACATCGCTGTGTGTGACAGCGAGAGAGTGACGAAATGAAGTGAGCAGAGAGCAGGAGCCGGCGTCTGGCAGCTGCGGAAAGCTGTAACCACTGTAAACATCGGGTAACCAAGGGAAGACCTTTCCCTGGTTACCCGATATTTACCTTCGTTACCAGCCTCCGCCGCTCTCGCTGCTGGTGCCGGCTCCTGCTCTGTGCACATGTAGCTGCAGTATGCATCGGGTAATTAACCCTATGTGTACTGTAGCTAGGAGAGCAAGGAGCCAGCGCTAAGCAGTGTGCGCGGCTCCCTGCTCTCTGCACTGTGATATGTAGCTGCAGTACACATCGGGTTAATTAACCCGATGTGTACTGTAGATAGGAGAGCAAGGAGCCAGCGCTAAGCAGTGTGCGCGGCTCCCTGCTCTCTGCACTGTGATATGTAGCTGCAGTACACATCGGGTTAATTAACCCGATGTGTACTGTAGCTAGGAGAGCAAGGAGCCAGCGCTAAGCAGTGTGCGCGGCTCCCTGCTCTCTGCACATGTAGCGACGTTATGATCGCTGCTGCGTCGCTGTGTTTGACAGCTAAGCAGCGATCATAACAGCGACTTACAAGGTCGCTGTTACGTCACAGAAAATGGTGACGTAACAGCGATTGTCGCTATGTGTGAACCCAGCTTTAGGATTACCTGGAAGTACTGTCCGAGCATGGGTGCAGTACCCAGTGGTGCCTGACTGGGTCAGGGGCACCACACAATCACCGTAGCGCAATCATCGGGGCACAGGTGGACGCAATCGCAGGGAGGTGTAATCTCAGGGGCGCAGGGGGACGCAATGGCAGGGGAGCACAATCGCAGGGACGCATAATCACAGGGGCGTTATCACCAGGGCGCAGGGGGACATAATCGCAGTGAGGCATAATCAGAGGGGCGTTATCACCGGAGCGCAGGGGGGAGCAATCGCAGGGGGGAGGGGAGCGCAATCGCAGGGGGCCCAGTGATCACCCCCTCCTGCTGCCCAGTGATCGCCAGGTCGGGGAATTGATCACTGGCAGCAGCAGGAGGCACACGCCAGCCAGGATACTCTTCCCCATTCACTGACGCAGGTATCGTTCATTGCCCTACACTGGCTCTATGACCACTTCACTAGAAGAAACCCCCTAGGGAATATTATAGATTGCATTAACCTGCCTTGAATCATGATGTGATACCGGGTCAGAGGGTTCCATTTCCATTTACTACATCAGACATGTGTTCCTTTGGTGAATGCTCTATACTGTGACACCAAGCAGCACTGGTATAATTCTGTATTTTGCCTCACGTCTACAGACCATATTACCCTGATGGACATGATATACTATATGGCCACACAGTGTTGATCACACCTTGGACATTCTGCCATACACATGCAGACTATATGTATAGTCTTTTCCTGCCTAAAGATGTCATTACACAGCTCCTTCTGGTACGACGTGACCATTTGTTTTGACATCTAGACTAAATGTATAGTCTTTTCCTATCTAAGACTACATTACATTATACAGTTCTACTTGGTGTGACTTGACCATTTGTTCTGATATCTAGTCTGAGATAGTCCTTGAAAAAGGTCCTTTCAGGACTGAAACGTTGGGGACAGACTATTTTGCGTTTCAATAAAACAACGTTTAGCACCATCCAAGGTCTTTTTCTCATTTCTTTGTGGTGTGCCGGAGCTTTTTTGTGTTTTGCTGGACTTATTTTCTCCAGAGCACCCAACTATATAGTTGAGCCAGGTTTACTCTATTGTTTGGCAGCAGCAGCAGTCAGTCACTCACAGCAGCCGGGTGTCAGAAGCAGGGCACCGGCGGTGAGTAATCACTAGGGGAGCGGAGGTCGGGGAAGGCAGCGGAGGTCGGTGTGGGTTTGGGGGGCAGAATCGGACGGCAGGGGGGAGCGGAGGTCGGGGTGGGATCGAACGACAGGGGGGGAGCGGAAGACTGCACAGAAGGGGGGGAGCGGAAGACGGCACAGAAGGGGGGGAGCGGAAGACGGCACAGAAGGGGGGGAGCGGAAGACTGCACAGAAGGGGGGGGGGGGAGCGGAAGACTGCACAGAAGGGGGGGGGGAGCGGAAGACTGCACAGAAGGGGGGGGAGCGGAAGACTGCACAGAAGGGGGGGGAGCGGAAGACTGCACAGAAGGGGGGGGAGCGGAAGACTGCACAGAAGGGGGGGGGGGAGCGGAAGACTGCACAGAAGGGGGGGAGCGGAAGACTGCACAGAAGGGGGGGAGCGGAAGACTGCACAGAAGGGTGGGGGGAGCGGAAGACTGCACAGAAAGGGGGGGGAGCGGAAGACGGCACAGAAGGGTGGGGGGAGCGGAAGACTGCACAGAAAGGGGGGGGAGCGGAAGACGGCACAGAAGGGTGGGGGGAGGGCGGAAGACTGCACAGTAGGGACAGGTGGCAGGAGGGGACCCTCATATTCAGCATCGCCATCCACTGTCAGGATGAGGCCTGAAGGGGGAGGGCACCCACCGGTCACACCGCCCCTCCATATCTGATTGGAGGAATTGTGTCACATGGACGCTAGCTCCAATCAGGTCGGGGGGGGGGGATTACACAGAGGTTTCCCTACTCCAGCCAATGGCTGATTATATTGCATCATCAGCCATGGCAGCATTGTAGTATTTCACCAAGATTTATTGGTGAAATATTATAATCGTTCTGATTGAAAGTGAAAATGACAATGTTGTAGCCACGGGGGTGGGGGGGGGAGCCTCCACCCCTGGGCTCAGCTACAAGTCGTTACGTACCTGCTGCGCTGGTTACATTTCAGTTGGGAAGGCACAAACTTTCATGACGCATATGGTGCGTCGAGGGTCGGGAAGGGGTTAAAGGGAACCTGTCATCAGAAATTTAGCTTGAAACCTAAACGTTTCCCCCTCTGCAGCTCCTGGGCTGCATTCTAGCAAGGTTCCTGTTGTTTGTGCCCCCTTTCTGACCAAAATAAAGACTTTATAAAGTGGTACCTTTTTTGTATTCAAATCTTGATAATGATACACGGGGGCGGGCTCTCGGGTGGCCATTAGTCTGCCTCCTGTCGCTTTAGGCCGCCCCCCATCGCTCCATTCCATACTTCAGGATGCCGCCCACTGCACCCGAGGTGCCGTGCACGCGAGCACCGCTGGTCACGTGTGTCGCAGGCACGAGACTATGGGCGGCACTGTGATTGCATCGCAAGTGCCCGCTGATCATCTCGTGGCCACGCTCTCCCCTCTGCCTCCAGCGTTCTGCGCAAGAGCTGGCCAGATGACCCGACGTTGGAACGTTCTGCGCAGAACGCTGGAGGCAGAGGGGAAAGGGCGGGCACAAGATGATGGGCGGGCACTTGCAATGCAATCACAGCGCCGCCCATAGTCTCGTGCCTGCGACACACGTAACCAGCGGTGCTCGCATGCACGGCACCTCGGGCGCAGTGGGCGGCGTCCTGAAGTATGGAATGGAGCGATGGGGGACGGCCTAAAGCGACGGGAGGCAGACTAACGGCCACCCGAGAGCCGCCCCTGTGTACCATTATCAAGATTTGAATACAAAAAGGTACCACTTTATAAAGTCTTTATTTTGGTCAGAAAGGGGGCACATAAACAACAGGAACCTTGCTAGAATGCAGCCCAGGAGATGCAGAGGGGTAAACGTTTAGGTTTCAAGCTAAATTTCTGATGACAGGTTCCCTTTAACTTTTACCAGAGGTGTGCCTAGCCGCATGTGCTAAATATGCCGCATCCGGCAAAAAACGGACGCAACGCAAGGCCATGCAGCACAATACGGCGCTAATGCAAGTCTATGCGAAAAAAATGCAACCGGCGGCAAAAAAAGGTTGCGTTTTTTCTACAAAGCGCCGTATTGTGCCGCTTAGCAAAAACCGGATGTGTGAATGTGTGAAAGCAACCTTTAATTGTAAAGTAAAAATTGTCTGACTTAATTAAAAAAAATTGAAAACACACTTCCAAAAAATAACTTGAACAATTGCTGTGTTTTTCGTTCTTTATTTCTCTTACCTAAAAAGTAATGTATAGCTATGAGAACTCAATAGTCCGAAAACAAAGGCTGATCCTGCTTAATCTAAAATAGCAGTATACTCAAAGGGGGGTCATCTTTAATTTATTATCCTGTTTATAATGCTTTGTTTTATTTGTATTTTAGAAATCCATTCCGCAGAGGATTTATCAAAAAAGCCGATCCATTACTATGTTCATGTGGGTAATATAGCGCCCTTTGTTAAAGAGGTATGATTATTCAACCATTGGTAGTATTATCCAGTGCATCTGCTATTTTCTAATGTGATTCACTGCCTTGTTTGATTTACTGTTTCTTTTTAGTTATGTTCACTTGCAATGGATGTACTTCAACTGCAAGGCAACCAAAACTTGCAGCAAGCCCTAAGCCTCAGTGGTGTTTTCATGGCTCCTTGGTTGCTGAAATATCTTTTAACCTCTTCACGACACATGACTTCCTGGGTACGTCATGGATCGTGTCAGGTTAATCGCTGCAGTCAGCAGCAATTGCTGCACGTGTCAGCTGATTTGAACAGCTGACATGCGCATCTATCAAGCACGAATGGATTCACTACCAACTTGTGCCTGTTAACCCCTTTACAGCGCGCTGTGAAAATGTTACAGCACGATGTAACAGCGGGCCACAGTAAGCATTCACTTACCCAGCTCCATCAGAAGTCCGGTGATGTGATCACGTGGATCCGATGGTAGCACACGATCATGTGATGACTCCTGTAGCTATCATGAGTCAATTCCTCTTATAGCCAGCGGAGCGCTGGGTGTGAGAGGGGAAAGCTGCTTTTCTGCAGATCAGAGCAATGTTGCTCTGATCTACAAGAAAGAATGTGTGATCAGACTGCTGATCGTTATAGTTCCCTAAAGAACCTAGTAAAATAAAAGTAAAAAAACCTAAAAGTTCAACTCACTCCCCCCCCCATTCTCCCCATTGAAAACTAAAGGGTTAAAAAAATATATACATTTAGTATTTCTGTGTTCAAAAATGCCTGATCTATCAAAATATTAAATCCGTAAACGGCGTAGCAGCAAAACAATTCAAACGATAAAATTACATTTTTTAGTTTTTTTTTTGTCTCTATGAATTTTGCGCAAATTGCGATAAGACTATCAAAACGGTACTTCTATGAGCCATAGATCCCAAAAAATGAGACCGCTACGGATCATGGAAAATGGCGCAAAAAGTGTGTGTTTTTTGGTTTTTTTTTTTGTTTTTATTTTTGGATAACCTGAATTTTTTTAACCCCTTTTAGATAAAATTAAAACTATACATGTATGGTATCTACAAACTCGTTCCGACCTCAGGCATCACACTGACACATCAGTTTTACCATAGAGTGAATGCTGTGATTAAAATATCCTGAAAACAATCACTTATTTTTTTGCTGTTTTCCAGTACACTATATGGTAAAACTTTTGGTTTCATTTAAAAGTAGAACTCGTCTCTCCAAAACATAAGCCCTCATATGGCAAGATTGACAGAAAAATAAAAAAGTGGCGGCTCTCGGAAGGAGGGGAGTGAAAAAATAAACGGAAAATTGCCTGGGTGTGAAGGGGTTAATCAAAGATTCAGCCTTGCAGCATGGTGTTGTGAGGAACCAGGTCACCTGCCCTGCTGGTGCACTGTCATAGCTTAATATTGTAGAAATGGGGGTGAAGAACCTGTGTGGATGGCACGATGATGTGACCTTAATGGACGGAGCTCAGCAGAGAAATGATGGTGGAGAACCTGTGGTGTAATTAATTACATTGCTGGGGGCGAGACGAAGTTTAAAAAAAAGAATCATGCCTGAACTAGGACTCATTCAGATTTTCATCTTCAACTTGATCTGGAACAGTGTGGAAACCATGCATGACTTGCATTGAGAAATCTATATAGGCCTGTGTTTCTATGGCTGAGGCTTCTAAGTAGCAGCTACTTTTGTGGCTTCTAAAAAGGCTATTGGGCAGTCTTTGCTGATGCAACTATATACTGTATGTTTACAATGCTAACTATTTCTATTGGACATATTGCTTCGCAGGTTCAAGTGATGGACGTCTTCCAAAAATACCATGTTTTGAATGTTTTCCTTGTAGAATCATCTTTGACATGCAGGTAAAGTATTGATATAGTGGCCCAAATATATATCAAGCAGTTTACACTTTTTTTTTTTTCTTTGTCGCTCCATTGGGAGACCCAGACAATTGGGTGTATAGCTTCTGCCTCCGGAGGCCACACAAAGTATTACACTTAAAAGTGTAAACCCCTCCCCTCTGCCTATACACCCCCCCCGTGCATCACGGGCTCCTCAGTTTTTATGCTTTGTGTTGAAGGAGGCACACATGCACGCAAGCTCCACAATTTAGTCAGCAGCAGCTGCTGACTATATCGGATGGAAGAAAAGAGGGCCCATAACAGGGCCCCCAGCATGCTCCCTTCTCACCCCACTCTGGTCGGCGGTGCTGTTAAGGTTGAGGTACCCATTGCGGGTACAAAGGCTGGAGCCACATGCTGTTTTCCTTCCCCATCCCTTAGGGGCTCTGGGTGAAGTGGGATCCTAACCGGTCACCAGGCACTGGGACCGTGCTCCCTCCGCAGCCCCTGGGGGAATCTGCTGGACAGGAGACCGGGTATCGTCAGGGACAGGCCCTGCTCCTCTGAGGTACTCTGTGTCCCCTTGGGGACGGCGCATAGAGCGCCTGTGTAATGGACGCTGCAGCAGCTGCTGGGTGTGTTTGTGCGCCGGGACTACCGCGCTGACCGCGCTTGTTTGCCGGCCGCGCTTATAACTTTAGTCCCCGGCTTTTGCGGCCTAGTACCGCATACTCCCGCCCCCGGGCCTGCCAGTCAGGGGTAAGGGCGGGACGCTGCACTGGACGTCAGCGCTGAGGGCTGGAGCATACTTAGTATCCTCCTCCGCCCTCACTGAGCACCGTGGGGCACCAGATTCCCGCACTTTCTGAGGCACACCCACGGCTCCCTCCTCTCAGAACGCTGGCAGCCATTCCTATCAGCACGTCTGACGCTGGAGAACTTCAGAGGGGAGACAACACCGAGCTCCACAGCTCTGGGAGGCCCAGGCAGGGAATCTGGTGGTCACACAACCGCTGAGGGCGGTCGGTAAGCAGCACCTGTTACTAGGTGCTGGCCCCCCTGGGTGCCGAAGTGTATAGTTATATGCTTATATTGTATACATTTACTCTGTACGGCCGCACTATTTGCTTTTGGCTATATACCCTCTCGGATTACGCTAAGAGGAGACAACAGCATGTCGTCTGCAAAAAGCAAGGGTGCCAAGGCACAGGCTTACTTTGCAACCTGTACCTCATGTGCGGCTATGCTACCTGCAGGTTCCACCTACCCTCATTGTGTGCAATGCTCGGCCCCTGTGACACTCACTCAGCCGGAGTCTCAGCCACTGGTGGGACCCTCGGCCCAGGTGGAACCACCGGCTCCCACTGTCCAGGTGACAGGGACAGAGTTTGCAGTATTCGCTGACAAACTTTCTGAGTCTATGGATAGATGGTCTGCTAAGATACTAGAAGCTTTGCAGTCCAGACCGGTAACACAGGCCCCGGGCACTGTTGAATCATTGCTCCCAGCCCCCCCTCGGTCGGCACAGCAGAGTGCTCCTGGGTCGACTCATAGGTCCCACGGTGAGGACTCCGACACGGACCGCAGTCCCAGACCGACTAAGCGGGCTCGCTGGGAGCTTCCCTCGACTTCATCACACTGTTCAGGGTCTCAGCATGAGGACTCTCTGGAGGATGAAGCGGAGGTGGCAGATCAGGGCTCTGATCCTGACGCCGCTCTCAACCTTGATACGCCTGAAGGGGACGCCATAGTAAACGACCTTATAGCGTCCATCAATCAGGTGTTAGATCTTTCTCCTCCAGCCCATCCGAGTGAGGAGTCAGCTTCTCAGCAGGAGAAATTCCATTTTAGGTTTCCCAAACGTACACGGAGTGCGTTTCTTGATCACTCCGACTTCAGAGATACAGTCCAGAAACACCGAGCTTTTCCGGATAAGCGCTTTACTAAGCGCCTTAATGACACACGTTATCCCTTCCCCCCTGACGTAGTCAAGGGTTGGGCTCAGTGTCCCAAGGTGGATCCTCCAGTCTCTAGGCTGGCGGCCAGATCCATAGTTGCAGTGGCAGATGTTGCATCACTCAAGGATGCCACTGACAGGCAGATAGAGCTCCTGATGAAATCCATCTATGAGGCTATCTGCGCGTCCTTTGCTCCGGCATTTGCAGCCGTATGGGCACTCCAAGCTATCTCAGCTTGTCAGTCTGAGATTAATGCAGTCACACGTGCCGCTACTCCGCAGGTTGTGTCCTTAACCTCTCAGGCGTCGGCGTTTGCGTCATACGCCATGAATGCTGTCCTGGACTCTGCGAGCCGTACGGCGGTAGCATCCGCCAATTCAGTGGCAGTCCGCAGGGCCATGTGGCTACGTGAATGGAAGGCAGACTCTGCTTCCAAAAAGTTTTTAACCGGTTTGCCATTTTCTGGCGACCGACTGTTTGGCGAGCAATTGGATGAAATCATTAAACAATCCAAGGGAAAGGACTCGTCCTTACCCCAGTCCAAACCTAACAGACCTCAACAACGGAAGGTACAATCGAGGTTTCGGTCCTTTCGGCCCTCAGCCAGGTCTCAATTCTCCTCGTCCAACAGGCCACAGAAGGGTCAGAGGAACTCTGATTCATGGCGGTCTAAGTCACGTCCTAAAAAGACCGCCGGAGGAACCGCTCCCAAAGCGGCCTCCTCATGACTTTCGGCCTCCCCAAACCGCATCCTCGGTCGGTGGCAGGCTCTCCCGCTTTTGCGACGCCTGGTTGCCACATGTCCAAGACCGATGGGTGAGAGACATTCTGTCTCACGGTTACAGGATAGCGTTCAGTTCTCGTCCTCCGACTCGTTTCTTCAGAACATCTCCGCCCCCCGAGCGAGCCGATGCTCTTCTTCAGGCGGTGAGCACTCTGAAGGCAGAAGGAGTGGTTATCCCTGTCCCCCTTCAGCAATGGGGTCACGGTTTTTACTCCAACTTGTTTGTGGTGCCAAAAAAGGACGGATCTTTCCGTCCCGTTCTGGACCTCAAACTGCTCAACAGACACGTGAAGACCAGGCGGTTCCGGATGGAATCTCTCCGCTCCGTCATTGCCTCGATGTCCCAAGGAGACTTCCTAGCATCAATCGACATCAGGGATGCTTATCTCCACGTGCCGATTTGCACCAGAGCATCAGCGCTTCCTGCGTTTCGCCATCGGGGACGAACACCTTCAGTTCGTGGCACTGCCTTTCGGCCTGGCAACAGCCCCACGGGTCTTCACCAAGGTCATGGCAACAGTAGTAGCAATCCTACACTCTCAGGGACACTCAGTGATCCCTTACTTAGACGATCTTCTTGTCAAGGCCCCCTCTCGGGTGGCATGCCAACACAGCCTGAACATTGCTCTGGAGACTCTCCAGAGGTTCGGGTGGATCATCAATTTCCCAAAGTCAAAACTGACACCGACCCAATCGCTGACATATCTCGGGATGGAGTTTCATACTCACCCAGCGATAGTGAAACTTCCGCTGGACAAACAGCGTTCACTACGGACAGGGGTGCAATCTCTCCTTCGAGCACAGTCGCACCCCTTGAGGCGCCTCATGCACTTCCTAGGGAAGATGGTGACAGCAATGGAGGCAGTTCCATTTGCGCAGTTTCATCTGCGTCCACTTCAATGGGACATTCTCCGCAAATGGGACAGGAAGTCGACGTCCCTCGACAGGAACGTCTCCCTTTCTCGGGCAGCCAAGGCCTCCCTTCAGTGGTGGCTTCTTCCCACTTCTTTGTCGAAGGGGAAATCATTCCTGCCCCCATCCTGGGCTGTGGTCACGACGGACGCAAGTCTGTCAGGGTGGGGAGCGGTCTTCCTCCACCACAGGGCTCAGGGTACCTGGACTCAGCCAGAGTCCTCCCTTCAGATCAATGTTCTGGAGATAAGGGCAGTGTATCTAGCCCTAAAGGCGTTCCAGCCGTGGCTGGAAGGCAGGCAGATCCGAATTCAGTCGGACAACGCCACGGCGGTGGCATACATCAACCACCAAGGTGGCACACGCAGTCGGCAAGCCTTCCAGGAAGTTCGGCGGATTCTGCTGTGGGTGGAAGCCACAGCATCCACCATCTCCGCAGTTCACATCCCGGGCGTAGAAAACTGGGAAGCAGACTTTCTCAGTCGCCAGGGCATGGACGCAGGGGAATGGTCTCTTCACCCGGACGTGTTTCAAGAGATCTGTTGCCGCTGGGGGAAGCCGGACGTCGACCTAATGGCGTCCCGGCACAACAACAAGGTCTCGGCATTCATGGCACGGTCTCAAGATCACAGAGCGCTGGCGGCAGACGCATTAGTTCAGGATTGGTCGCAGTTTCGACTGCCTTATGTTTTTCCTCCTCTGGCACTGCTGCCCAGAGTGTTACGCAAGATCAGGTCCGACTGCCGCCGCGCCATCCTCATCGCCCCAGACTGGCCGAGGAGGTCGTGGTACCCGGATCTGTGGCATCTCACGGTGGGTCAACCGTGGGCACTACCAGACCGACCAGACTTGCTGTCTCAAGGGCCATTTTTCCATCTGAATTCTGCGGCCCTCAACCTGACTGTGTGGCCATTGAGTCCTGGATCCTAGCGTCTTCAGGGTTATCTCAAGAGGTCATTGCCACTATGAGACAGGCCAGGAAACCAACGTCAGCCAAGATCTACCACAGGACGTGGAGGATCTTCTTATCCTGGTGCTCTGATCAGGGTTTTACTCCCTGGCCATTTGCCTTGCCCACTTTTCTGTCCTTCCTTCAATCCGGAATGGAAAAGGGTTTGTCTCTCGGCTCTCTTAAGGGACAAGTCTCGGCGCTCTCTGTGTTTTTTCAAAAGCGTCTAGCCAGGCTCCCGCAGGTACGCACGTTCCTGCAGGGGGTTTGCCACATAGTCCCTCCTTACAAGCGTCCGCTAGAACCCTGGGATCTGAACAGGGTGCTAACGGCTCTTCAGAAACCACCTTTCGAGCCAATGAGAGATATTTCTCTTTCACGCCTCTCGCAGAAGGTGGTCTTCCTAGTGGCAGTCACATCACTTCGGAGAGTGTCTGAGCTAGCTGCACTGTCATGCAAAGCCCCCTTCCTGGTGTTTCACCAGGACAAGGTGGTTCTGCGTCCGGTTCCGGATTTTCTCCCTAAGGTGGTATCCCCTTTTCATCTCAATCAGGATATCTCCTTACCTTCTTTTTGCCCTCATCCAGTTCACCAATGTGAAAAGGATTTGCACTTGTTAGATCTTGTGAGAGCACTCAGACTCTACATTTCTCGTACGGCGCCCCTGCGCCGCTCGGATGCGCTCTTTGTCCTTGTCGCTGGCCAGCGTAAAGGGTCGCAGGCTTCCAAGTCAACCTTGGCTCGGTGGATCAAGGAACCAATTCTTGAGGCCTACCGTGCTTCTGGGCTTCCGGTTCCTTTAGGGCTGAAAGCCCATTCTACCAGAGCCGTGGGTGCGTCCTGGGCATTGCGGCACCAGGCTACGGCTCAGCAGGTGTGTCAGGCGGCTACCTGGTAGAGTCTGCACACTTTCACGAAACACTATCAGGTGCATACCTACGCTTCGGCAGATGCCAGCCTAGGTAGGCGAGTCCTTCAGGCGGCGGTTGCCCACCTGTAGGAAGGGGCCGTGTTACGGCTCTATTACCGGGGTATTCTTTTACCCACCCAGGGACTGCTTTTGGACGTCCCAATTGTCTGGGTCTCCCAATGGAGCGACAAAGAAGAAGGGAATTTTGTTTACTTACCGTAAATTCCTTTTCTTCTAGCTCCAATTGGGAGACCCAGCACCCGCCCCTGTTCCCTTCGGGCTGTTGTTCTTTTGTGTACACATGTTGTTCATGTTGAACTGTTCTGGGTTCATGGTTTTCGGTTCTCCGAACATCCTTCGGATTGAATTTACCTTAGACCAATTTATAAGTTTCCTCCTTCCTGCTTTTGCACCAAAACTGAGGAGTCCGTGATGCACGGGGGGGTGTGTAGGCAGAGGGGAGGGGTTTACACTTTTAAGTGTAATACTTTGTGTGGCCTCCGGAGGCAGAAGCTATACACCCAATTGTCTGGGTCTCCCAATTGGAGCTAGAAGAAAAGGAATTTACGGTAAGTAAACAAAATTCCCTTCTTTTGTTAAAGCCCCAAAAAGTCAAAATTCACGCATATTTTGCAGTTTCACAGATTATGCAAAATGTCTGCAACTGTCCTCAGCAAAAGTTAAAAAAAAAAGGGGGGGGGGGGTAGTGTACCAAAAGGGGTTGTGCTGCTCCTGGATAGATTTTTTTTTTTTTTTTTTTTTTTTTCCCTTTTTTAAGCTCTACTCCGGAAACATTAAATTTGTCCACCTCCTGTGCTCATAAGAGGTTTAAATGTCCTTTTCGGACAAATTACAACAAATATATTCCATCAATGGAAAAGTTGATGTAGGAGCTACCAAAGGCACCTTCACCTATCTAGAACACAACCTGTTGCATGCTCAGTGGAGACATGTTGGCAATTTCAATTCATTTGTATAAGAATTCTGACCATCTCTACCCTGACAGCAGTGTGTGATGGGCAGCTGTTGTCAAGACAGTTACAGGTCAGTTGATGGGACTTGGATATACTATACATTTTGACATTCTGTGGATATTCCATAAATTTAAGACATGGGACCACTGAGCCAAAATTATTACAAGGCAAACTTGTCAATTAAAGGGTACCTGTCAACAGATTTGTTCCATATCAACTGCGGCCACCTCCAGCAAGAATACTGTATATAAGTGCCCAGGCGGATCTGTATAAGGCTATGTGCCCATGTAGCGTATTTTCATGCAGTTACGCTGCGTTCTGCACCGCAGCGTAACTGCATGCGTCCTGCGTCCCTAGCACAAAAGATTGTGCCTAATCCATGCCCATGTTGTGTATTAGGACGCAGCGCTTCGGCTGCTCAACAACATGTATACAAGCCTGGGAAATACTGGGAGAATAGTGTCTGGTCAAACGAGACCAAAATTGAGCATCCTGGTGTCAGGCTGTTTTTCAGCATAAGGCACTGGCAAACTTCGTATGATTAAAGGAAGGATGATTGGACAAATGTACCAAGACAGCAGATTTTTATCAAGAATGTCATCATCTACAAGGATGTTCATGAATATTTCAGGAATACAATTATCCCAATATACAACTAAAACACTCTTATTGGCTTTATAAAAAGAAAATAAAGCTGCTAGAATGGCCCAGCCAATCATTTGACCCGAATCCAATAGAAAATTTATGGAAGAAAATGGTGAGTTCATAGAAGCCACTGGACTTTCAGGGCTTTAAAAGATCTACAGTGTATTAAATGCTTATTTTCCCCACTGTATGTATAGAAAATTGTTGATGTGTTCCATACATATTTCACCCGCTGTGTGTGTGTGTGTGTGTGTGTGTGTGTGTGTGTGTGTGTGTGTGTGTTGTATATTATAGTGTGCAACTGTTTTTTTTCTCTTAGTCATATTATTCATCATGAACAGATACGCACCTGTTATCACTATTGAATGTGCTGCTAGTCTTTTCTTTTTTGCTAGGTATAGAAAAGAGTGATGTCCTTTTGACAGGCTTTGCACTCCATCCCCCACCTTGCCCATTGGCGTCATGTATTTTTAACTTCCAGGGTTACTTGCTGATCTCATGTAGGTTTATAAAGGGAACCTGTCAGGTGCAATATGCACCCAGAGCCACGAGCAGTTCTGGGTACATATTGCTAATCCCTGCCTAACTGTCCCTGTATACACTAGCATAGATTTTTTTTTTCTTATGCTAATGAGCGCGGGGACTAGCCCCAAGGGCGTTGTATCCCCCAGCTAGTTCGCTCTATTAGCATGTTATTACACTAGCGTGCTGTTTTTGTTTTTTTTTCTTAGGCTAGGTTCACATTTCCGTTGTTTTGCATCAGTCACATGTGTTGCTTAATGCATGTGACTGATGCGTTGTACAACGGATGA
The DNA here is from genome assembly GCF_048569485.1 of Anomaloglossus baeobatrachus. NCBI lineage: Eukaryota > Metazoa > Chordata > Amphibia > Anura > Aromobatidae > Anomaloglossus > Anomaloglossus baeobatrachus. The sequence goes on along the minus strand of NC_134359.1, from coordinate 96,590,108 downwards.
CAAAGAACAGAATTCATTGTCGGACTCCGTTGTGTGCAGGGGCGGAGCACGAGGGGGCGGAGTTCGAGGTGGGTGGAGCCGAGCGGGGCCGTAGTGCTGAGGACGTCAGTGCCGCGGAGACTGCAGGGCTGGGGACAGGTGAGTGAGCGTGTGTGTGTACATGCCGAGTGCGGGAGGGGGCGGAGCCGAGCGGGGAAGTGTCGGCCTCCCTGCACACGTATCCAGGGTAAATATCAGGTAACTAAAAGCAAAGCACTTTTCTTAGTTACCCGATATTTACACTGGTTACCAGCGTACACCGCTTAGCGCTGACTCCCTGCACACGTAACCAGTGTAAATATTGGGTAACTAACCAAAGCGCATTGCTTGGTAACCCGATGTGTATCCTGGTTACGGGTGCAGGGAGCCAGAGAGCATGCACAGAGAAATCCTACGGATTGCGCTGCTCAAAAAACGTTACAGGCTGCGTTCCTTCCGCCCCTCGGTCAGTCGTTCCACGACTGATCAGTCGGGCAGAGGGTGCAACGCAGCATCATCAGAGGGTGCAATCCGCCGCTCATACAAGTGTATGGGAACAACGGAATCCGCTAAACGGATTCCGTTTTTTACCAGAGCAGCGGATTGTGACTGATACAATTTAATGGAAGTGTGAACTTAGGCTAGGTTCACATTTCCGTTGTTTTAAATCAGTCAGGTCCGTCAGTAACGGATCAGTCGTTTTTTTTTATGTCAAATGACGCAACGGATGTTTTTCACAGGAATGCTGTGAAAAAATTGATCCATCGCATCCGTTACATCCGCTGTGCGTCCGTTTTTTGACAGATCAGTCATGATCCGTTTGTGTTTGCGATAGCCCAGTGGGTGTGCCAAACATGCTGGGCATGCTCAGTAGAACATGGCGGAATCAAGCGCTGGATTCCGTCGTAAGACTGATTACGACGCAATCCAGCACCATAGACAAACCTTACAAGCTTGACTGATTGCGACGGATTCCTGTGCGGGGTGTTAATTTTGGCGGCCCGAAAAACGTTACACTCTGCGTTGTTTCCGCCCAGCGGTCAGTCCAAAAACGACTGACTGCGGCGCAGAGGATGCAACGCAAGGTAATCAGCCACTAATACAAGTCTATGGGACACAACGGAATCCGCTAAACGGATTGTGGTGTTTACCATAACCGCGGATTGTGACACAATTTTTAACGGAAATGTGAACCTAGCCTTAGTCGTATTATTCATCATGAACAGATATGCACCTGTTCACACTATTTGATGCGCTGTCAGTCTTTTCTTATTTCTTTATCGTTCCTATGGGAGACCCAGACATTGGGTGCATAGCTTCTGCCTCCGGAGGACACACAAAGTACTACACTCAAAAGTGTAGCTCCTCCCTCTGAGCTTATACACCCCCTGGAGAACCAGATCTAGCCAGCTTATCGCTTTGTGTTCAGGAGGCATACATCCACACATGCATTCTCATCTGACTTTTCATTTTTGGAAAGAGTTTGAAGAAAAGCGGGTCCAAGCCTGGACCACCGGCATGTCCCTTCTCACCCCACTGTGTCGGCGGTGCTGTTAAGGTTGATTCCAAGGCTGGAGCCTTACATGCCGTGCTCCTTCACCATCCCTCCGGGGCTCTGGCTTGAAGTGGGAGCCAGCACGGTTCTCCATGCTTGGCAGGAGACCGGTCTCCACCCGCAGCCCTTCAGGATCCTGCTGGACCGGAGCACTCATCCCCAGGGACTTGGAACCCTGCGTTCTCAGCAAGCTAAGTACCTGAGACGTTTATATATGGGGGTCCCTTGTACTTTATTGTTGTGGGAGAGTGTGTTGAGTGATTTTTATGACATTTCCGGCGGGTTCTCTGGCTGTCGCCTGAGAACCGCGCCGATGGTGCCTGCGCGCCGGCCGCACCGCTCAAATTTAGGCCCCGGCTTCGCCGGAGGCCTACTTTCGGTTTCACTGCCCTCACATGTCATTCATGCAGAGGGACAGCGCGGCTCCGCCTAGCAGCCGTTCTACAAAGGGGAGAGACACTCCTCACTGAGTACATGTCTCCTCCCCTGTAAGTCTCTTTGGCCCTCCAGATCCCGCTCTCAGAGTGAGTCCCGCCCCCTCTCTTCGCTCCGGCGGCCATTTTCTCAGCGTTTTTCCCTGCGATCACCACTGGTCTGCAGCATCCCTGCTGAGGTGCTTGGGGGTCCGGGCTTCGGGATCTGGAGGGCACACAAACCGCTCCAGCGGTCTGGTAAGCCACAACCTCCGGTTGTGGACCTTCTGTATATACTCTCTGGGGGTCATTCTGGCAAGAGCCCCCACTCCAGCAGCATGTCTCACACGAGGAGCAAGGCTGTATTCAGTATGCACTGCATGTAAGCTCCTACTGCCTGAACCGAGCACCTATCCACATTGTGATGCCTGCTCTAACCTGACAATGCCTCAGCCTGGAATCGTACCCCCAGGGGGTCTCTCCGGCTGCTCCGGCTCCTGTGGCTGAACCCCCGGCTTGGGTAGAATCCTTATCTAGGTCTATCTCCCAGTCTTTTGCCGACTCCATGGGACAGCTGTCCAGGACTTTGCTGAACATGCATCAGCCCCCTTCACAGGGTGCCTCTGCTGCTAGGGCTCTCTTAGCGGAGCTCACAGAGGATTCATCATCTGGTCCCAGACCCCATCCTCCTAAGAGGAGACGCAGGGCTCCATCTCCTTCCTCGTCCCGCGGCTCTGTTTCAGAAACTGACTCGCGGGATGAGGAGGATGCCTTTACAGGGGGCTCGGAGGCTAACTCCATGTGCCCCATTGATCTGTCCGAAACCGACTCAGATGTTAGTGATTTGATTGCGTCCATTAATTCTGTACTGGATATCAATCCGCCAGTATCAGAGGAGCAACCCTCTCTGGCAGAAAAGCACCAGTTTACCTCGCCTAAGAGAGTGCAGAGTGTGTTCTTTAACCACTCCAGTTTTCAGACCGCTGTGACCAAGCCCAGGGCCTGTCCTGACAAACGCTTCCCAAAGCGTGGTTCTGATGACCGTTTTCCCTTTACACCTGAGGTGGTCAAGGAGTGGGTTCATTCACCAAAGGTAGACCCCCCGGTGTCTAGACTCTCAGCCCGGACCGTTGTCGGTGGCTGATGGCACCTCTCTTAAGGATTCCACTGACCGCCAGATTGACCTTCTGGCCAAATCTGTATATGAGGCGGCAGGGGCCTCGTTCTCCCTGACTTTTGCAGCAGTGTGGGCTCTCAAAGCCATCTCTGCTTCTCTGGAGGAGATGCATTCCCTCGCCAGGGAATCTATGCCCGAAATGGTTGCCTTAACTTCCCAAGCTTCAGCTTTTTCATCCTATGCCATGTCTGCCATGCTGGAGGCTTCTCACCGCACTGCGGTGGCTTCGGCTAATTCCCTCGCTATCCGCAGGATCCTGTGGCTTCGAGAGTGGAAGGCAGATGCTTCCTCAAAGAAGTTCCTTGCTGGACTCCCTTTTGCTGGGTCCAGGCTGTTCGGTGAACAGCTGGATGAAATTAAGGAGGCTACTGGCGGGAAGAGTACTTCCATGCCACAAACCAAAACCAGGAAACCTGTCCAGGGTAGGAATCAGTCGAGGTTTCGTTCCTTTCGTTCCTCCAACTGGTCGTCCTCTAAGCCCTCGGCCTCGTCCACTAACACTGCCAAGAACCAAAAATCCAGCTGGCGCACAAAAGCGCGTCCATAGAAGACCGCAGGAGCTGCTGCCACTAAGGCAGCCTCCTCTTGACTATCTGTCCGCGCCAGCAACCTCCTTAGTCGGTGGCAGGCTCTCCCACTTTGGCGACGTGTGGTTTCAACACGTCTCCGATCAGTGGGTGCGGGATATCATGTCCCACGGCTACAGGATAGAATTCTCTTCCAGCCCGCCAAACAGATTTTTTCTGTCAACTCCCCCCCTGCTCCAAGGCCGCCGCCTTCTCTCAGGCCGTGGCATCCCTGCAGGCCAACGGAGTAATTGCACCGGTTCCCGCCCGGGAACGGTTCAGAGGTTTCTACTCAAATCTCTTCCTAGTCCCCAAAAAGGACGGTTCCTTCCGGCCCATCCTGGATCTCAAGCTTCTCAACAAGCATGTTCAGGTGCGGCATTTTCGCATGGAGTCTCTGCGGTCAGTCATTGCCTCAATGACCCAAGGGGATTTCCTGGCATCCATCGACATCAGAGATGCCTATCTGCATGTGCCAATTGCAGTTTCACACCAGCGTTGGCTACATTTTGCAATCGGAGAGGAACATTTCCAATTCGTGGCTCTCCCCTTCGGGTTAGCCATGGCCCCTCGAGTATTCACCAAGGTCATGGCAGCAGTGGTTGCGGTTCTGCACCTACAGGGGTTGGCAGTGATTCCTTACCTGGACGACCTTCTAGTCAAGGCTTCATCCAGCGCAGACTGTCAGCGGAGTGTCTCGCTCACTCTTGCCACTTTGACAATCCACCTGAATTAGGTTAATCTTCCCAAATCCACTCTGACTCCGACCCAGAGTCTCACGTACCTAGGGATGCAGTTCGAGACTCTGCCGGCACTTGTGAAGTTGCCCTTAGTCAAACAGCAGTCCCTCCAACTGGCGGTGCGCTCTCTGCTGAGGCCCCGCCATTATTCCATCAGGCACCTGATGCAGATGCTGGGTCAGATGGTGGCGTCAATGGAGGCTGTTCCCTTTGCCCAGTTCCATCTGCGTTCACTGCAGCTGGACATTCTCCGCTGTTGGGACAAGCGGCCATCCTCCTTGCACAGGTTAGTGGCTCTGTCGCCACAGACCAGGAGCTCTCTTCAGTGGTGGCTTCGACCCCTCTCTCTGTCCCAGGGGCGCTCCTTTCTGGCCCCGTCCTGGGTGATCCTCACCACGGATGCCAGTCTATCCGGCTGGGGAGCGGTATGTCTCCACCACCGAGCGCAGGGCACTTGGACTCCATCCGAGTCAGCCCTTTCGATCAATGTGCTGGAAACCAGAGCTGTGCTTCTAGCTCTCCTAGCCTTTCACCACCTGTTGGCGGGCAAGCACATCCGAGTCCAGTCAGACAACGCGACAGCGGTTGCCTACATCAATCACCAAGGCGGGACACGCAGCCGCCTGGCAATGTTGGAGGTACAACGCATCCTTCAATGGACGGAGGACTCAAAGTCCACCATATCCGCAGTCCACATCCCAGGCGTGGAAAACCAGGAAGCAGATTATCTCAGCCGTCAAACCGTGGACAGTGGCGAGTGGTCCCTGCATCCGGCAGTGTTTCAGTCAATCTTCCGGAAGTGGACCTAATGGCATTCCGTCACAACAAGGTTCCGGTTTACGTGGCTCGCTCCCACGATCCTCAGGCCTTCGCCGCGGACGCTCTGGTTCAAGACTGGTCCCAGTTTCGTCTGTCCTACGTGTTTCCCCCTCTAGCTCTCTTGCCCAGAGTTCTGCGCAAGATCAGAATGGAGGGCCGTCGAGTCATTCTCATTGCTCCGGACTGGCCCAGGCGAGCTTGGTACCCAGACCTTCTCCATCTGTCCGTAGAGGTGCCGTGGCATCTTCCGGACCGTCCAGACCTTCTCTCACAAGGTCCGTTTTTCCGCCAGAATTCTGCGGCTCTCAGATTGACGGTGTGGCTCTTGAGTCCTGGATCTTGACGACTTCTGGTATCCCCCCTGAAGTCATCTCCACTATGACTCGGGCCCGTAAGTCTTCCTCTGCCAAGATCTATCACAGGACTTGGAAAATTTTCCTGTCCTGGTGTCGCTCTTCCGGCCATTCTCCTTGGCCTTTTTCCTTGCCGACCCTTCTGTCTTTTCTACAGTCCGGTGTGCAGCTGGGACTGTCCCTCAACTCTCTCAAGGGACAAGTCTCGGCTCTGTCAGTGCTGTTCCAGCGGCGTATCGCCCTGCTGGCTCAGGTCCGCACCTTCATGCAAGGTGCGTCTCACATCATTCCGCCTTACCGGCGGCCCTTGGATCCCTGGGACCTCAATTTGGTTCTCACGGCTTTGCAGAAACCCCCCTTTGAACCTCTTAGGGAGGTTTCTTTGTTTCGTCTTTCACAGAAAGTGGTCTTTCTGGTGGCCATAACTTCCCTCAGGAGAGTCTCTGATTTAGCTGCGCTCTCTTCGGAGTCACCTTTTTTTGGTTTTTCATCAAGACAAGGTGGTTCTCCGTCCGACTCCGGACTTTCTCCCTAAGGTGGTTTCTCCTTTCCATCTTAACCAGGACAGTACCCTACCTTCCTTTTGTCCGGCTCCTGTTCATCGCTTTGAAAAAGCGTTGCATACTCTGGATCTGGTGCGGGCGCTCCGGATCTATGTGTCTCGCACCGCTGCTCTTAGGCGGTGCACCTCTCTTTTTGTGCTAACCACAGGTTGGCGTAAGGGCCTCTCTGTTTCTAAGCCGACCTTAGCCCGTTGGATTAGGTCGACCATTTCGGATGCCTACCTGTGTTCTCAGGTGCCTCCCCCGCCGGGGATCGAGGCACACTCGACCAGAGCTGTCAGTGCCTCTTGGGCTTTCAGGCACCAGGCTACGGCTCAGCAAGTCTGTCAGGCTGCTACTTGGACTAGCCTGCATACCTTTTCAAAGCACTACCAAGTGCATGCTCATGCTTCGGCAGATGCGAGCTTGGGCAGACGCATCCTTCAGGCGGCTGTCGCCCACTTGTGAAGTTAGGCTCTGCCTACTTCTCAGTTTTTCTGTTTATTCCCACCCATGGACTGCTTTGAGACGTCCGAATGTCTGGATCTCCCATAGGAACGATAAAGAAAAAAAGAATTTTGTTTACTTACCTTAAATTCTTTTTCTTATAGTTCCGTATTGGGAGACCCAGCACCCTCCCTGTTGCCTGTTGGCAGTTTCTTGTTCCGCGTGTTATCACCGGCTGTTGTCGTAGACAGAGGCTCCGGTTGTTCCGGTGCTTGCTCTGTTTTTACTTGTGGGTGGCTATTCTCCTTCAGCTTTTGCACTAAACTGGCTAGATCTGGTTCTCCAGGGGGTGTATAAGCTCAGAGGGAGGAGCTACACTTTTGAGTGTAGTACTTTGTGTGTCCTCTGGAGGCAGAAGCTATACACCCAATGTCTGGGTCTCCCAATACGGAACTATAAGAAAAAGAATTTACGGTAAGTAAACAAAATACTCTTTTTTGAGAGAGATCTAGATATATTCGTATATTTATATAATATTCTACTACACCCATGTGTGTGTATGTGTGTGTGTATGTGTGTGTGTATGTGTGTATGTATGTATGTATGTGTATGTATGTATGTATGAATGTGTGTGGGGTTTTTAGGTCTGAAGTGCTCTGATCATTAAATAGTTATTAAAATTTAAAAAAGGGGAAAAACTATTGAAACAAGCTTATCCAAAATTACACTATATAGTGCCTAAAAAATATAGTGCCTAAAAAATACTTAAAATATTTGGTGTTTTTTCTTTTTTCTTTTTTTTTTGTTTCATTCTCAAGTTATGCAGTACTGACTTTTGTTAAGTCAGAAGAAGCTGAAGCTGCCATGATAGACATGGATGGAAAGATGTTCTATGGAAAAAAAATAAAAGTTCGTGCCATCAAGACACCCAATTACAATCTTTCACTTGCTTTTCAAAAAATAAAATCTGTACCTAAAGATATCCCTCAAGATGGAAAATGTAGATTTGAGATGTTTGAGCCCAAAGAAGGCTCGGGATCACAGCCAGCGAAGAGCGACTCGACCCAGCGTGATCACACCGCTGATCAGACCCATGCTGCATCGGTTGTCGACAGTTTGACAAATGCAAGTGTAAATATGCCAAATAATGGTTGTCCTCCCATGAATACAAACCTAGGACTTCCACCTGCCCCACCTCCCAATTCATTTGGCGTTTATAACTGTATGTCTCCCAATCACCAGTGGATGTTTCAGACACCTCATTCAAACATGATATCCTTTAACAGCATGCCGAATTTTTTGCATGTTCCTTTTTCTTACCCTTTATATACATTGCCTAACTATCCTGGTTTTTTTCCGACAGTGACACATTCTCCTAACTTTGGTATTAACACGAAACCTAATGTAAATAATCAGTTTGGTAAAGGTCATGTCAGTCGTGTAAATGGAAAGCCAGGGAAGCCCCCTCATGGCACAGATGGACAGAGTAATGCTGCAATTTCACAGTCTATTGTGCCCAACCAGGTTCAATTACCTACAGACAAAGCTGAGCTATTAAAAACAGAAACGGGTGTAAAATTTATGGAAGATAAACCTGCTACAGTGAAATCTGTCAGTGAACGGGTATCGTTTACTATATCCAGCAGTAAAAAACTTCATCGTTCACAAACTGCGTCTCAAGAAAATTCACTGACAATGTCAGTGCCAGAAATCACAGCAGGCGCTCGTGATGTAGAAACTCCAGTCATTGACTGTTTGTCCTCTGTTGATGAGCAGAATAATCTATCTGGACCACCTAAAAACAAATCTGCAGCTCCTTTAAGATTGCCAACATCTGTTCCGCCCAGCGTCACAATACCTGAAGACAATAAGCAATCAGTAAATCCCAATTTCAACTCTGAACTGTTGATATATTCTGAAAAACAGGCTGGCATAAGCTCAAGTGTCCCATCACTGGAAAGAGATTCTCTTCCAGGTGGAGAAAAGGTAAGACTCTGGATCACTTTAGTATGAAAACATCTGTTGCATATTCAAACTGAGTGGCCACTACTAGGACAACCCCTGAATCCCTGTATTTTCCCCCTTAGATAGAACCTGGAAAGAAATAAAGCGGGTCTTATCCAATTATAACAAATAAAAGCGGGGTCTAAGAAAGACTCTTCTAGTCTGGTTGTGAAAGTCACAACCACTATCGTAGCATAAACAGCTGCTGCAGAGACCCACCCGACATATAATCAATAGTGAAGAGAAAAGGGTTAAACTCCGCTGATTGGGCACAGGGATTGTGTGACATAATGTCACATGATCCCCGGGAGATGCAATGACTGTAGGTCAGCATATGTGTTTTATTATCTTAAAATAACACCCTAGTGAAGAGATCTAGAGATGAGATTTAAAATGATGATCATTTAATTTGACGTGTTTCAGAGCCATCTAGGTTCCTTCCTCAGGAGAATAATCATAAACCCTTGATTTTGATTTATCCTGAGGAAGGAGCCTAGATGGCTCTGAAACGTGTCAACAATTAAATCATCATTTTATTGATCTCATCCCTAATTTAATCTAATCACTATCGCAGTGCGCAGTTTTGAACCCTATTCTCTTCACTATTGATTGTGTTTCCCCCTTGTAAGATAACTTATACTGACCGACCGCGCCATTTCAGCCATGTTGCCTGTGCATCTCCCGGGGATTGTATGACATTGTCACGCAATCCCTGCAGCCAATCAGCGGCTGCTTTACTCTCCCAGCCTTTTGGACATATCTCTTACATTCGAAGGAAGTGATAGAGCATCAGATATATAATTTGTCCGGAAACTGGAAGTGTGAAGCAACCTATTCAGACAACCAATGGTATACCTCAATATATGATATTTTAAGATGATATGTGATTGTCCTAAGGAAGGAGATGGTTCTGAGAAAATTGTAGATACAAATCACTATTGACCTGCTCCTGGATTTTTCTCGGACTGCGGCAGCATGGCAATCATACCCATTCTTCTTCTGGTGTTCGATGTTACATGGGGGGTGCTGCAGCCGTCGTTTTGGTCATTTCCAGTTGGTTGTGACTTACACAACCTGCCAAGGTGAGCATTTCCAACATTTTTTTAATCCTCTGTCACGGATAAAACCCCAGATTGCGCTTTTTTTTTTTTTTTTTTTTTTCTTCCCTCCAGCTCACTGCATATCACAGTGCCCGGGAGAGGCAGCTTTGCCACCCCTGGTGAAAGTTGTATTATTTTACAAGGGGGGATTTCCTAATAGTAGACCACCCTTTTAACTGTTTACTACCATAGTTAAATCCTTCCTTCCCCATCTAGTGGCTTGAGAGCGCTGCAAGAACCAGCTCCAGCTGACTATGATGTGAACCCACACAGGCAGCTGATTTAGGTGGCAGGAGAGTAAATCGTTCAGGCAGGCTACTGTACAGGAGCACAACGTGGCTGTCGACTTTTGTAGGCTCAACGGAACCAGCCAGTCTCCCACACTGGTATTTTCCAGGCCTCAAACTGCGCAACGTCTGCAATCTGATGAGGTCAGAGACTTTGAGTGCACAGAGGCATAATGGGTATTCTAAATTTGGATTAGCTTGATGATAACTTGAGGGCGGGCTAGTTAGAGGCACACAGGAGAGGGGTCTATGTGAAGCTGGATGCATAAAGGGGAAGGAGGAGGTGAAAATGACAATTTCTAAAAAGAAACCTAATTGGAATTGGTCTTTTATATTAACAAGTTTTCATTTACTGGACTTTATTAAAAAAAATAATTTTGAAAATAAGTTGACCCCCAGCGTGTATTGAAAGGGGAGGAGTGAGCTGCTAGATGCGTTGCTCTGCTGCTGCTTCTAGTCAGTGTCCTGCCACCTCACCCCGGATTCACAGCAACACTGCTGAGTAATGTTTCTCATTCGGTTTCTGAATGAGGGAGAGGGATATCAAGAGTAAGATAAACGTTTCTGTGTGCCGTGCATGGGAGACACAGCAGTTATCCTCCCCCACCCAGGAGCCGAGCTCAGGGAAAACTGACAACGGGAGCTTTGAAAGGGGCAAAAACTAGAGGCAGAATATATGGTCAGATATAGTGTTATTCCGCATTCACGTTTCTCCTCGTATGACTTAATCTAGCATCTGGGGTAAATTTTCAGAATATCTGTAGCTGCTTTTACTCACATCACTTTATTTGGTGTATAGTTTTCATTTTATGTCCGTTATTGAGCTATTTTATATATTCTTATCTATAGAACTGGGGTGTTTACCCAAAAATTGACTCCTCATCTGAGCTACCGATCGTCATCATTGCTAACCAGCTCAACTTATCCCAGTTCAAAAAAGTTATAAACAGACTTTCAGCTCTGCATAAAGATGCTACAAGGTGAGTAATCAATACTTGGTTGATATTGTTGGCTTTCAGTTTTTCATGTTTTTTTTTTCTTTTTTCCCCCTCTTTCTCTTGTTTTTACTTTTAGAGAGCAGATTGTTAAGACCTTAGACAAAATAAGGCGCAACAGAGGAGGAACATTCAGTGGCTTGACCATCCCAGAAATTATATTTGCAGTATCTGCTGAATTATCAGTAAATATTCCTGTAGCATGAAAATGTTGCATAGTAGGTATTGTCTGTCTGGTTTTTTTTTTTTTTTTTTTTTTTCTTCCATTGGTGCATGTTCATTTTTAATATTATTGGATATTTATATTCTTTCAGGTAACTTGAATTTCTACATGTAAGATGAACAGGAGGGATAACATAAGGTTTATCCTGGACTGAAAAATGACATGGTTTTAAAGTGGATATGTCACAAAATTTTCACAATACAAATAGCATGCATGATTAAATAGTTTTCTCAGATCTGATGAAGCTGGTGTTTTTTAGAAAGCCATATCAGAAGGGCTCACGTTCAGACAAACATTAGTACGCTGAATAGCTGTCAGTCAGGTTAGGTGACCGCAAATTGAATTTACAATTTCAAAAAAGGAATATAGAGCAGTCATTCTTGCATTCAAAATTATTAATACATCAATGACAGGACCCTTTCAAAATATGAGATACAAAAGATATGAATGTGCAGCACCCAGAAATCGCGGAACTCCACTTTTACCTATTTAGGTGAATACCTGTCATACTCCACACAAGTGTCGTATCTTCGATGTCTTCTTAGTTCCTTCTGTGCCTGATATTTCCATTATCCACTTATGCGAGCCTTTCATCTATAGTGCTCCCTTTGGGATACAGCTATCTTTTATATTTTTGGGATTTTTTTTTTATAGTGTGTGTATATATAAATATCCAAAAATAAGATCAGTGTATGGCTATGTGCACACAATGCATTTTTGCTTGCAGATTTGTCACAAAACTGCAAGGAAATCCTGATTCCAGCAAAGTCAGTGAGAATCCTGAAATGTAGTGCACGTGTTCAGGAGTTTCTCCTTGCAGATCTGGTGCAGAAAATGATTTGCAGCATGCAAATTCTTTCTGCGTTTTATGCCGATGCGTTTTTCCTGCCATGAGATCTGGAAATGGTGCAGAAATTTCTGCAATGTGGGCACATAGCCTAAGGATCAATATAAAATGTGTTTGTATTCCACTCAACAGTGCTTAATAGTATATACAACGTTAAGTTTTTAAAGGTTTGGCAATACAGTGGAACCTCGGTTTATGAGTAAATTGGTGTGTGAGCATTTTGCTATACGAGCAAAGCTTGCTGTAAATTTGTAACTCCGTTTACAAGCAAGATTTGCTGTACGAACAAATACTCACCGCACACACTTCCGGTTCCGTACTTCCACCGCGCTCTGACCCGCTCTTGCAGTCCAAACAAACGCGCACACATATGCTCACCTTACCTTCTGTTCCATCGCCAGCCTCATGGTTCTTGTAGTTCACCGGTACAGGATCTGTATCGGGTAACCATTGCGACGATGGAGGAACTTCCGCTGTCAGCCACTTCTCAAAGGCAGCGCGCTGACCAATCAGGCAAGCGGCTCCTGCCTTTGACGTCAGCACGCTGGCAGTGGAAGCTCCGGCATCGGTCGCGATGGTTACCCGATTCACATCCTGTATCGGTGAACTACAAGAACCAGGAGGCTGGCGAGACGAGTAACTTGGTTAACAAGCACACTCCCAGAACGGATTGTTCTCGTAAACCAAGGTTCCACTGTACTTGAAATGTTTGTGTTTTGTTTTGTTTTTTTTTATACCTTTCTTTTCAGCTTTGGTTGTGAGACAATGGTTTATAATGAAGTTGAGAACCAGTTCATAGCTTCATTAAAGTTGTTTTCAACTACTAGGACACCCCTTTCTCATTCCCCATGCTTGCCGCCATTAAAATAAATAAGCTTATACACCCTTTCAGTGCCAGCACCATTTTACCTGTGTCTGCACTCACTCTCCCGGGGCCCATGTGAAGCTGTTACGTCACATGATCCCTGCACCCAATCACTGTGGCTTCCCTCTCCCATGAGTAATCACACATATGAGTAATCAACAGGAAGTGAGAGCTGCGGCTGCCGCTCACTTCCTGTTGATGATTCTTACCTCAGAAGGTGAGGAAAGGGAAGCCAACAGTGATTGGGCGCAGGGCTCACATGACGTAACAACTTCAGAAGAGTCCTGGGAGAGCGAGTGCGGACCCCGCTGGACTGGCACTGGAGGCAAGTGTAAGGTTTTTGTTTTTGTTTTTTGTCTTTTTTTGTTGTTTTTTTTTTCTCTGCTGCAGTGTTGAACATGTTTGTTTTTCTCCATCAGGTCTCTTTATAGTCTTCCACATAATACTTCTGCAGTACAAGGAAAAAAAGCTGAAAGACAACTGGAGATGACTGCAGTGTCAGAGAAAAGCTTTGAACAGTTTTTTTTTTTTTTTTTTTTCTACAACATTGTTATACCTTCAACCTAGTTTTACAATTCAATTCAGTGTTAAAGGCCAGAATAAGTAGGTTTTTGTGTTCTGCTAGTTTTACTTAAATTTGCATATGTTTCCTTTTGTGTTAAAATAAAATGTTAGCCTAGAAAGACATATTTGAGTTGAATAGTTTTGGGTTTTTTTGGGGTTTTTTTTTTTTTTTTGTCAATTGATGCTCTGGACAGAAGTTGAAAATGTATCGTTATTCCAGAGTGTGAGCATTCTCCTTCACTATGAACAGTGATAATTGCTGATCAAGATTCAGTTCCCAAGTTCTGTTGTCGGGGAACGACTCGCTGTCATTTTTGCACCATACCAGCTTTTTTTTTTTTTTCTTTTTTTCAGCACTGGAGTTGTACTTAAATCTAAGTCCCCTGCCCCCAGTCTTGTACTCACCCTCCAGCGTCTTCATCCATTACTGTCGCTGCTTCGATCCCACGTCACCATCTAGTGCCCATAACTTATGGCTGGCCGGAAGTCCTTTATGTCACAAGCGCTCAATGAAAGTCTAGGAGGGCCAGAACAAGTGTCTCATAGACTTGCATTGAATTGTGGCCTCCAGCGTTCTCCATGAAACACTGCCAGCAGGTCACAAAGTGCCAAAGACTGACCGGAGCAACACTGGATAAAGAAATTGTAGGGTAATATATAAGAATAGGCGCAGGAGACTTAGATTTAGAACACCACTCCAACCTCATCTATATTGAGGGCTAAGAAATCATTCTGGAAATGTTTTTAGCAAATGATTAAAATGTTAATATTTTGCTGTTCAAATACTATTAAGATCTGTGGAAAGCTCCTGGTGCATAGGCTGAACGTATCCATCGGCCTGATGTATGCTAAAAGTTATATAGAGAATGTGCAGAAAGCATCCTATGTTTGCCTGCCTAGATTTCACAAATGCTTGCCAAATCCCAATTACCAGGGGAGCAAGTTATGTATTTTCCAGAGCAGAGGACAGCTACAAAGTATGTCCCTGGAGGACCCAACACATCCATGGGCATGGAGAACCCATTGATTCAGTAGAAGTAGAGTCCTGCTTCTTTTCCCCTGTGCCCGTGCTGGTGCTGCCTCGCACTGGAGGTCCTGGGAGCAGGATATTCTGTATCAGAGGACCCTTCTAACAAAAAGGCATTGTCTAAAGCTAACAGTTTACTAGTTCAGTGCCCTTGCTTGTTACAATATGAATAGTCAATGCAGATATGGTAATGATGCATCACTTTCATGTGTTGAGCCAGGCAGCCCTGGGTATTTAAATATAACATAATATACCTATTTCTGTCTCAATTTAAGTAAAACCATAGCTATACAAATAATATATTAGGTTTTCACTCATTAATTTTCCATGAGGCTGCTGAAGATAGCCGAGCAGCGAGGGTCTCAGCAGTCAGACCCCCAGAGATCCGAGAGTTTATCAACGATCTCCAGGATATCTCATTCTTATCAGAGTATCTATGTAGCCATAAAGTCATCAGGAAACCTAACCTCTTAAGGTACTGTCACACATAACGAGATCGCAGATGAGTCACCATTTTGGTGACGCAGTAGCGATCCCGTTAGCGATCTCGTTATGTGTGACACCTACCAGCGATCAGGCCCCTGCTGTGAGATCGCTAGTCGTTGCCGAATGGTCCAGGTCATTTTCTTCAAAGGCGATGTCCTGCTGGGCAGGACACATCGCTGTGTTTAACACCTGTGTGACAGGGTCACAGTGACTGCTGAGATCGTTATACAGGTCGCTACTGCGACCTGTATTGTTCCTGCATCGCTGGTAAGATCTGACTGTGTGACATCTCACCTGCGACTTACCTGCGATCCCTATCAGGTCGCATCGTTTTCGGGATCGCTGGTAAGTCGTTGTGTGTGACTGGCCCTTTACTGGAATACCACTTTAATCCTATGTTCACACTGCTACTACCATGGTTTCCATTTTTAAGGGATTTCATTCACTTAGAAGGTGATCCATCAGAGTTCACCTTACTTTGTTTTGTTATGTAGCATAGGGAAGCAAAATACCCAGATTCCTGACCAAATAGAAGCCGTGACTCCAGTCTGAACAGATCCTTATTAAAAGATGGCACTTCACTTTGATCTTTTCGTTCCTTTTATTTTCCCTTAGAAGGCAAATATGTATTTTTTGTATTATACTTTTATGTTGCTTTATATGTTCTGTAGCCTGAGATGCTACATGTTTGCCATTAAGTTTCTAATTGTGTTGTAATAAAGTGCAGAAAAATCTGGTTTCTTTTGCTTGTTTTTTTTTTTGTTAATTGCAAGGGCTAAATTTAAACGAATACAGATGTCAAGTGTAATTTACATTTCGAAGTATACAGTTGGTTGCAAAATCGCCTAATGTACAACAAAGTACTTGTCCTTCTGAAATCAGATTTATACACATCTGCTGTTTTTTGAGAATGTACATCCTCCCCAATTTCTGGTTAAACCCCCAAAAGCATTTAATTAAAGCATTTTACCGTGGGCTTTTACATATTGAGTAGTGGCACTTTACTCGGCTCATCCCGATTTCCCCTGGAGCGGTGTCAATTAGTGTAATATAAGGGGTGAATGACAGCTGTGATTTGTCAAAAAATCAGAGCTGCCACAAAGCTCTGTATTAGTAATGGTTACATGCTACATCCCCTCCCCCATTATTTAATTGTGTAAGTAGAAAGAAATAAACACAAAGAGAAGTCCTTTAGTTAAAAAAAACCAAAAAAAAAACCATCTCCAACATAATCCATACCACAACGTCCCACATCTGTCCCGGCCTTGCTACATCCTGAGGTCTCAGTGCGCGATCACTTTAGAAAACGTGACTGATCACTGCTGCATGCGGGACATACTGACTAAGCCACAGCTGTGAGAGTGGTGACGACGTCAGTGAGTTCTCCTGAGTTCACAGCTGTTTCCATGGTACCCCTGTGAACCCCCCCTGTACCTGTGAACTCACCTAAGGTGAACTCCATGCTGGATTACCGGCTTAGGCTATGTCACACATTGAGTATTTGGTTATAGAAAATCTGCATCTCTTGGCAGGAAAAAAATGGCACAAAAATGCAATGTGGTTTTGATGTGTTTCTGCTAGGAGATGCAGATTTGGTACAGATTTGGTTGCAGAAATTTATGTCTCCTAGCTGAAAAACACGATGCAGTTTTGACCCGTTTTTTTGTCCCCAGAAAAGGCAGATTTGGTGCAGAAATTTCTGCAATCAAAGACTCCGTGTGCACACCTAGCCGAAGCTGGTAATTCAGCAATGAGTTCACCAGAAGTCACAGCTGGGGTTCCGTGGGAACTGCCAGCTGTGACCTAAGTGAACTTACTGAAGTCACCGCTCACATAGCTGCTGCTCCATCAGTGTGTCTTGCAGGCTGCAGTGATTGGCTGCTTTTTCTAATGTGACTGTGCACTGCGACCTCAGATGTAGCAGAGCTGGGGTTGTCATGCGACAGTGTCTGTGCATTACATCAGACCTGCAGGGGTGTTTTCGGGGTTAATACATTTAAAGTATGTGGGGTTTTTTAATCTGTTTTTTTTTCTCATACGATTAGTAATGAGGGGGGGATTTTTTTTTTTTTCTTTTTATAAAAACTCATGGGGTTCCACGGACTTTGTTACACAGCCAAGATAACGCACACAGTTGGGGGCTGCAGCCTCCAGCTGTCTGCTTTATCTGTGCTGGGCATTAAAATACGGTGAACCCTATGCCACTTTTTTTTGTTATTTTACATTATTTATTTTTACACTCTGACTGCAACCAATCGCAGATGCTGTCGCATAGGGTGGGCAGGGGAAGCATGGAAAAAGCTTGAATGAGCGGACCTGGAAGCATTGTGACAGCCGCCTGGAAGTGTAATTTCTGCTTTAATTCCCATTTTGCTTCACTTTGCAACCCCCTAACCCTTACTACCACCATTTTATAACACTTAAGTTGAGGTACCTTTTAGGCTTATCTTATATGGGGTTCGGCATCTGGGGTCAAGTTCGTTTGTTCAAACATCTGTGGGTTCGGCCATCTGTAGCCGTGAGATCGCATGAACTGTTTAGGCATTTTTTTGGTCTCCACTGTTTCCATTTACCATCACATAAGTTACACACATCATTTTCCCCTCATTAATCCAATGGTTCAGTAATGTACATTTGGATTTGTGTATTTTTTTTATTTTTTTTTTACTCTGTTATTCTATCCAGTGACATCCAGTAAAATAAAGGTCTACAACACTGTACACATTTTTTTTAGGGGGTTGATAGGCGCTACTGTATAATATTATCATGAGTAAAGCTTCATATAAGAATTAGGCATACATCTAAAGTAATATACCAGATTTTATGTAAAAAAAAAAATATATATATATATTTCTAAAAGACCCAAGGCCCATTTATTTTTCGTGCACATGGTTCAATATTTGTAACAACTCCAAAAACCACCATTTTGCCTTGATTTTCTGAATGCAGCCTTATGCCAAAAATTGTGAAAGAACATTTCCAGTTATGCCCGATCCCCAATCATCGGCTTGGCTAAACAGGCCAGCAATCGCCCATGTATTGGATAAAATTATTTTTAAACCACCTTTAAAAATCATGATTCTCGACAGCACATCGTTCTATTTAAATGGGTGATGTTCTGGTGATTAACATGATTTTCTTTGTGCACAGAACAATCGGATTAGCAGTCAATCTGTGCTCATAGAAGTGGGGTCAGCCTGTCTAAACAGGCATATAGTAACAAAGGAGAGAGGGAGATGCGCTGAGTAGCACCCGGTGGGGAGGGGGATTATGGTATTGCCCGGAGGCTGCTCACCTCAACTGTTTGTGCACCCATGCACAACCCCGGTTGTTGCAGTAAAGGATCCACGAGGTCCCACTGATGCCTGGAGCTGTCTGAAATCCTAGGGAACAGTCCTTCCGGGTTGGTCACGTGACCACGAGCACCCGGAAGTGCGTCACCTCAGGTCCTATGCAGTCAGAGCAACTTGGTGTCACAGCAACCGTGGGTCCTGGTAATTGTTGTAGAAACTCGCCGCTCCCAGAGCTGCTCCTGCCGTTAATCCCTCAAGGGAATAATGTATGTGAAAATAACAGTAGCGGTCAGATAGGAGCGCTAGGGAACAGGAAGACGGGGAGGATTTTAAATTACAAACCTTTTTATTTAGTTTAAAAACCCTCTAATGGCCACTACGCGTTTCAACAGCTGATTGCTGTCTTCATCAGGTGATTAGAGGGTGAAGACGTGGAAGTGACATAGCTGAGAAAACATGACAATTGGGTGGTGTGTCTGATCATAATTAGAACCAAAATTAACCATTGAACCACTGATCAACATTTCATGGAAAACAGTTAAAATGAGCAGAATTAAAAAAGCCAAAAACAAACAAAAAAGGGGGGGGGCGAGGACGTGTTGATGCGTGCGCATACCAACGCACACAGATGAGCATGTTGTCGTCTAATTATAAAATAAATATTTAAAAAAAAATCTAATTTTTTTTTTTCCTTGTATGCAACCAGCACCTTATTAGCAATATATCCCGATGGTACCAAGGAAACCAATGGAAAAAAGACTATATTACGTACCGGTAATGGGATTTTCCTGAGTCCACGACAGCACCCACGAGACAGGGATCCGCCCCCTTCAGGACAGGAAACCTACAGATAAAAAGGGGCGGTCCCCCTCCCTCATCAGTTGGTTGCAGAGACCGGGAGAGGAACCGCCAAAGAATTAGTAAACAAAACAGACAAATCCCAGGACACCGAAGCGTGAAAAAGCAAACAAAGGAAGGGCAGGGGTGTAAAGGGTGCTGTCGTGGACTCAGGAAAATCCCATTACCGGTACGTAATATAGTCTTTTCCTTTCGTCACGACAGCACCCACGAGAGACTTAGAGAGAATACACACTGAGGGCGGGATAACCACGTGACGGGCCAAGCTGCCAAATGGAAGGACAGTGGAAGAACAAAAGGGCCAGCCGGCAGAGCCCGGAAAAATGGAGGGAGAAGACCAGGTCGCAGCCTTACAAATACCGTCGATGAGACAGCCGCCACAGCCACCAAGGAGGAGGCCACCGCCCCGGAGAACGATCAGTCACCGTGGAGGACAGAGGAACACGCTGCAGCACAGATGCGAGGGAAACAGTAGCCCACAGCCATCGGGGCAAGGGACGTCACGTCACCGGAGGACCACAGCCGGAACCCTGAAAGACAAAAACAAAGACCCATCCAGCCGCCAAGGGGCCGACCGAGCGACCCAGGGGGGAACAGTGCCCCCCCAAGCAAGGCCGCGAACCGAAGGAAAGGAGAAAGAGCACTCGACCGCGGGGAACAGGGACGCCACCCGGGGCAAGAAGCCGGGCCCGCCACAAGAAGAACCGATCTGGAACACCCCAAGGAAGGGAGGACCAACGGACAGGACCGGACGGGCGCGAATACGCCCGGCAGAAGCAAGGGCGACAAGAGGCGGGGGTCAGGGACAGCAACGCACCGGACGCGGTAGAACAGAGGACAACGGGAACACAGCAGACGAGGAGACCCAGGAAGAGCATCCACAGCCGACCACAAGGGTAGGCGCGGACTGGCGGCCTACAGCGTAGCAAGGACGGGAAGGCAGCAACGCCCCGACAAAAAACACCGGCAAGGGGAGCCCCGTGATGCGGGGAGGAAGGAAGGGACACCGTGACAAGAGGGCTGGCCGGGACGGAAGAACCCAGGGGCCCGGGACAGGCACGACATTCAGGAGGGAGGACCAGGGACGGCAGGGCCCGAAGGGAGCAGTAAGGAACACCAGAGCCAGGTCCTCCCGCTGCCCCGAGAGAGGGACCCGCCCAGCGAGGACAGGAAGCAGGCCGAAACTCAGAAGCGAAGCATGAAGCCCGAGGCGCCAAGCCCTGCGCAAGGCCAGGGAGGTGCAAGGCGTCAGAGGCGGAGTCGGAAGACCAGAACACAGGCCCCTGCGGCCAAAAGGCCACCGAGGCCAAGAGGCACAGAGGCCCAGAGGAACAGAAGCCCAGAGGAACAGAAGCCCAGAGGAAAAGAGGCCCCGAGGCCAAGAGGCCCAGAGGAAAAGAGGCACAGAGGCCAAGAGGCCCAGAGGCAGGAGACACAGAGGCACACAAGCCCAGAGGCACACAAGCCCCGAGGCCAAGAGGTCCAGAGGCACAGAGTCAGGAGACACAGAGGCCCAGAGGCACACAGGTCCAGAGGCACATAAGCACAGAAGCCCAGAGGCACACAAGCCAGAGGCACACAAGCCCAGAGGCACACAAGCCCCGAGGCCAAGAGGTCCAGAGGCCAAGAGGCACAGAGTCAGGAGACACAGAGGCCAAGAGGCACAGAGGCCCAGAGGGCAGGAGGCCAGGAGACACAGAGGGCAGGAGGTACAGCGGCCTGAGGTCAGGAGGCGCAGAAGCACGAGGCCAGGAGGCACAGAGGCCAGGAAGCCACAGAGGCAAGGAAGCACAGAGGACAGGAAGCACAGAGGCCCGGAGGCCAGGAAGCACAAGATCAGGAAGCACAGAGGCAGGAGGCCAGGAGGCAACAGAGGCACGCGGCCAGGAAGCACAAGGCACAGAGGCAGGAGACACAGAGGCCAGGAGGCACCGAGGCCAGGAGGCACCAAGGCCAGGAGGCATAGAAGCTCGAGGCCAGGAGGCGCAGAAGCCCGAGGCCAGGAGGCACAGAAGCCCGAGGCCAGGAGGCACAGAAGCCCGAGGCCAGGAGACATAGAGGCCCGAGGTCATGAGGCACCGAGGCCAGGAGGCACCAAGGCCTGAGGCCAGGAGGCACAGAGGCCCAAGGCCAGGAGGCACAGAAGCCCAAGGCCAGGAGGCACAGAGGCCCAAGGCCCGGAGGCACAGAGGCACGAGGCCAGGAAGCACGAGTTCAGGGGGCACAGAGGACCGAGGCACAGAAGCCCGGAGGCACAGAGGCCAACAGGCACAGAGGCCACAGAAGCCAGGAGGCCCAGAGGCCACAGAACCTGGAGGCCCAAAGGCCACAGAAGCCAGGAGGCCCGGAGGCCACAGAAGCCAGGAGGCCCGGAGGCCACAGAAGCCAGGAGACCACAGAAGCCAAGAGGTCCAGAGGCCACAGAAGCCAAGAGGCCCAAAGGCCACAGAAGCCAAGAGGCCCAGAGGCCACAGAAGCCAAGAGGCCCAGAGGCCACAGAAGCCAAGAGGCCACAGAAGCCAAGAGGCCCAGAGGCCACAGAAGCCAAGAGGCCCAGAGGCCACAGAGGCCAAGAGGTCCGGAGGCCACAGAAGTAAAGAGGACCAGAGGCCATGAGGCCACAGAGGCCAGGAGACCACAGAGGCCAGGAGGCCACAGAGGCCAGGAGGACACAGAGGCCAGGAGGACACAGAGGCCACAGGGGTCAGGAGGTCACAGAGCCACAGGGGCCAGGAGGACACAGAGGCCAGGAGGCCACAGAGCCCAGGAGTCCACAGAGGGCCAGGAGTCCACAGAGGGCCAGGAGTCCACAGAGGGCCAGGAGTCCACAGAGGGCCAGGAGACCATAGAGGGCGAGGAGACCACAGAGGACCAGGAGTCCACAGGGGTCAGGAGTCCAC
The DNA here is from genome assembly GCF_048569485.1 of Anomaloglossus baeobatrachus. Taxonomy (NCBI): domain Eukaryota; kingdom Metazoa; phylum Chordata; class Amphibia; order Anura; family Aromobatidae; genus Anomaloglossus; species Anomaloglossus baeobatrachus. The sequence goes on along the minus strand of NC_134359.1, from coordinate 96,568,029 downwards.
AGGGGTCAGGAGTCCACAGGGGTCAGGAGTCCACAGGGGCCAGGAGTCCACAGGGGACAGAAGTTCACAGAGGCCAGGAGCTCACAGAGGCCACCGAGCACAGGCCAGGATTAGTACAGCATGTGGGACGCTGAAGGCAGAGGAACCGCCACCCAGAGAGGCACCGACCCCGGACAGGAGGGCAGGGGGAAGGGCTGGCAGAGATCCTCATCCGAGCCGCAGGAGCAGAAGCACTGTCGGGCCACCGCCGTGGAGACAGAGCGCGGATGCGGCAGGCTCGCCATGCAGCCGGAAGTCGCAGGCACGCGACACATGGAGAGGCACCGGCCCGACCTACCCAGGAGGCACCAAGGCCAGGCAGCAACTCACCATACAGCGTCCGGCTCATGATGGAGGGGTCCGCGGGCTTCACCAGGAACCTGCCCGGCCACTCCCCCGGAAGGGCTCCTGTGCACTTCCGGGTCACTGCAGCAGAGAGCGCGCGCCGACGCGGCAGGGCCCCCCCCGCCGCGCCGCTGTTGCAGGCGTCATTTCCCAGGAGGCAAAGCCGGACCAAGAGAAAGAGGACGAGGTGCACCGGAGGACGGAGTCCACGAGGGGAGCTCCACCGACCGTGCTTCCGGATCCTGAGCTCCGCCGTTCCCTCGGAGACCGCACGGACTCAACTGGACCCAGGTACTGTAGGTTCCGATCCCTGCAGGACAAATAACCAACTGATGAGGGAGGGGGACCGCCCCTTTTTATCTGTAGGTTTCCTGTCCTGAAGGGGGCGGATCCCTCTCTTGTGGGTGCTGTCGTGACGAAAGGAAAAACAAGATTAGTTTGATCCCAACAAGGGGGAATGTCAAATTAATGTTTTGCGACATTATCAATAGTAAGATTATGCCTCTCAGTTGCCAACGTCCCCAATTTAAAAATCCAATAGCTCTTTTTTTTATTAGGCTATTAAAACGATCAGTATCAGCTACCCTGTCTATAATGGTAAATTTCAGTAGCTTAGGGTTTCTACCATGAAAAGTGTTATAATGTTTGGACAGGCTATGTAACTGGTAGCCTGTCTGAATATTATGCCTCTGTTTATTGAGTCGAGCGTGCATGGTTTGCACTGTGCGGCCCACATATTGGAGGCCGCATGTGCACTCTAAGAGATAAACTACATACATGGAATGGCAGTTCAACCTATGATTGGTGGAATAAGTCGCACCAGTTGTATGGGAGGTAAAGGATTTTTCACCTTTAATGATGACGTCACAGCAGAGGCATTTCGTTACGCCGCAGGGGTAGCAGCCCAGATTTTCTTTATCCCGATTACAATTACTAGGAATGACTTTGTCTTTATTAGGGACAGTTCTTATTGATATATTGCTAGAAGCTAGCATGTTACGTAAACATTTATTTTTTCTAAAAATGAGAGTGCTGAGAGTGCGAGGTACTGAAGTAAAGGGAGGCGACTGAAGATAAGTGTGGCATAGTTTTAACACAATCTCATAGTGGTGATAACTGTAACTGTTTAATTTCATTAGGGATTTGTTGTCTGTGTTTGTCTGGGGTACTGTGAAAAAGCAAAAAAAAAAAAAAAAAAAAGTGTGTCTAGTGATTTAGTCAGTAGTATTAGCCACACCTGTTTCTAGAAGCTTCTAGCAGCTTCTAGTAGTCCTTGTAGAACTATATAAACCAGCCAGAGCTAGCGAGGTGCTGAGAGTGCGAGGTACTGAAGTAAAGGGAGGCGACTGAAGATAAGTGTGGCATAGTTTTAACACAATCTCATAGTGGTGATAACTGTAGCTGTTTAAGAAGAGAAGAGTCGCCGTAAGCTGATCGATTGCTGGGACTTGCCGGGTCTCGCTGTTTGAGGACATCGCAAAACCGCGCGCCGTCAGACTTTCGCCTGTCATACGCTACATCAGCATTATGGAAGAGAAGAAAATCCACATGGTCACCTGCAACACATGCTACATGTTTACGGATCTGTCGCACAAAAAATTCAACTTCACCTGTCAAAAGTGCAAACTTGTTGCCCTCTTAGAGGAAAAGGTGCGGGGACTGGAAGAAAGAATAGCAACTTTGAAGCTAATTAAAGAACATGAGGACTTCTTGGACGAGGCAGAAGCAACAATTCAGGATATGGAAAGTGAGAAAAGCTTCAGAACACATACAGAGGCTGAAAAGTGGACACATGTGACCAAAAGAAGCCAGCGGATCAAGTGGTCGGCACCACCCACACAGCTTAGCAACCAATATGAAGCCCTCATGCTGGAGAACGAAAATGGCACAGCTCAGGATGATACCGTCTCTACAGGAGAAGACACAGTATCATCAAAAGAAGTTACTTTGTCAACAAAAGCAGAAACAAAAGACACTCAAAAGCACCCAGGAGCAACAAGCAGTGCGTCCAGAAAGAAAAGAAGAGTGGTAGTTATGGGCGACTCACTACTAAGAGGCACGGAGGCAACTATCTGCAGGCCGGACATAACCGCACGAGAAGTATGCTGCCTCCCGGGAGCAAAAATCAAGGATGTGGCCAACAGGATACCAACTATCCTCGGATCCAAGGACGAATACCCGTTCCTATTGATACATGTAGGAACAAACGACACGGCAAGAAATGATCTACCAACTATTTGTGAAGACTTTGAAATTCTGGGGAAGAAAATAAAGGAACGGAACGTACAGGTTGTTTTCTCATCAATCCTCCCAGTCGATGGCCATGGTGTCAGAAGATGGAATAGGATACTAGATTTGAACAACTGGCTACGACGGTGGTGCAGGCAGCAAGGATTTGGATTCTTAGACCATGGAGTGAATTACCTCTACGATGGACTTCTCGCAAGAGATGGGATACACCTCACAAAACCTGGGAAACACACGTTCGCCAGAAGGCTTGCCACACTCATCAGGAGGGCTTTAAACTAGAAGAAGAGGGGATGGGAGAAAAAACAGCAGACAAGAACATGCAGCAGAAACTAATCAAGGATACTAGATGCCGTAAAGAGGACCCAAGACAGGGTACTAAGAAGGAAGCTGAGAAAAGGGGAGCAAAACTTCTTTCCTGCATGCTGACCAATGCAAGAAGCCTGACCAATAAGATGGAGGAACTGGAGCTGGTAATGTATGAGGAGAAATACGACATAGTAGGAATAACTGAGACATGGTTAGATGATAGTTATGACTGGGCGGCTAACCTGCAAGGATATGAATTGTTTAGGAGGGATCGTAAAAAAAGGAAAGGGGGTGGAGTCTGTCTATATATAAAGTCCAGTTTAAAGCCCAGACTAAGAGAAGATATTCAAGAGGGAAATGAAGAGGTGGAGTCTCTATAGGTGGAGATACAAGGAGGGAAAACTAATAAAATCCTCATAGGGGTTTGTTATAAGCCACCAAATATAACAGAAACCACTGAAAATGTATTATTGAAACAAATAGACAAAGCAGCACATCACAATGAGGTGATTATTATGGGGGACTTCAACTACCCCGATATAGACTGGGAAACTGAAACCTGCGTATCTCAGAAAGGAAACCGGCTTCTGTCAGTAACTAAGGATAATTATCTGTCCCAACTTGTGCCGGGCCCAACTAGAGGGGCAGCCCTTCTGGACTTAATTTTAAGCAACAGGCCAGATAGAATAACAGACGTACGAGTGGATGGGCACCTAGGGAATAGTGACCACAATATAATACAATTCCACTTGTCCTTCAGTAAGGTGCCTTGGAGGGGGGTTACAAAAACGCTGAATTTCAGGAAAGCAAAGTTTGATCAGCTTAGAGAAGACCTTCGCCAAATTGATTGGGACATTGTCCTCAAAAATGGGAGCACAGAAAATAAGTGGGAAATTTTTAAATCGGTATTAAACACCCACTGCGAGCTAGCCATACCATACAGAAATAAAAGGGCTAGGAACAGGAGAAAACCAATGTGGCTAAATAAGGATGTAAAAGGGGCAATGAATAATAAGAAAAAGGCATTTAAAAAGCTAAAACAAGAAGGCAGCGAGGAAGCATTAAAAATATATAGAGAAAAAAATAAAATGTGTAAAAAACAAATATATTTAGCAAAAGTAGAAACTGAGAGACTCATTGCTAAGGAAAGCAAAACAAATCCCAAACTATTCTTTAATTATATAAACAGAAAAAAGATTAAAATTGATGGTGTTGGCCCTTTAAAGAATAATGAGGGTAAAATCATAGAAAGCGATGTGGGAAAAGCAAATGTTTTAAATACTTTTTTCTCAACTGTGTTCACACAGGAAAAGCATATGCCAGGGGAAATGCAGAGTGATCATGTAAATGCCCCATTAAGTATGACCTGCCTAACCCAGGAAGAAGTGCAGAACCGACTTAGTAACATTAAAATTGACAAATCACTAGGCCCTGATGGCATTCACCCTCGGGTATTAAGGGAGTTAAGTAATGTGATAGACAGGTCTCTATTCCTTTTATTTAAAGACTCTATAGAAACTGGGTCTGTTCCACTGGATTGGCGGCTAGCAAATGTGGTACCAATATTCAAAAAAGGGTGCAAAAGGGAACCTGGAAACTATAGGCCGGTAAGCTTAACATCTGTTGTGGGTAAAATGTTTGAAGGGTTTTTAAGGGATACTATTATGGAATGTCTCAATGTTAATAACTGTTTAACTCCATATCAACATGGATTTATGAAGGATCGCTCCTGTCAAACTAACCTGATCAGCTTCTATGAGGATGTAAGCTCTCACATGGACCGAGGAGAATCATTGGATGTCATTTATCTCGACTTCGGTAAAGCATTTGACACTGTCCCACATAAAAGACTGCTAAGTAAAATGAGAAAGCTTGGGCTCGGGGAAAATGTGTGTAGATGGGTAGGTAGCTGGCTTAGTGGTAGAAAACAAAGAGTGGTTATTAATGGTGCATACTCAGATTGGGCCAGGGTTACTAGTGGGGTGCCACAGGGGTCTGTATCGGGCCCCCTACTATTTAATATATTTATTAATGATCTGGTGGATGGTTTACAGAGTAAAATATCAGTATTTGCAGATGATACAAAACTATGTAAGGTAGTTAACACAAAGGAGGACAGTTTGCAACTACAGATGGACTTGAGTAAATTGGAGAATTGGGCTGAAAAATGGAAAATGAGGTTTAACACAGATAAGTGTAAGGTTATGCACATGGGAAGGAGAAACAGATGCTACGATTACTTACTAAATGGGAAACTGCTGGGGAAATCAGACATGGAAAAAGACTTAGGCATCTTAGTGAATAAGAATCTAAATTGGAGTGCCCAGTGTCAGGCAGCAGCCACCAAAGCAAATAGGGTGATGGGATGCATTAGAAGAGGTCTGGGGGCACGAGATGAAAACATCATTCTCCCTCTGTACAAATCACTAGTCAGACCACACTTGGAGTATTGTGTGCAATTTTGGGCGCCGGTGCTGAAGAAAGACATTACTGAACTTGAAAGGGTTCAGAGGCGGGCTACTAAAATAATAAATGGAATGGGTGCATTACAATACACGGAAAGGTTATCAAAATTAGGTCTATTTACTCTAGAAAAGAGAAGACTTAGGGGAGACCTAATAAATATGTACAAATATATCAGAGGGCCATATAGAGATCTCTCCCATGATCTGTTTGTACCAAGGACTATGACAAGAACAAGGGGGCATTCTTTTCGATTGGAGGAAAGAAAATTCCTACATCAGCATAGAAGAGGGTTCTTCACGGTAAGAGCAGTGAGGCTCTGGAACTCTCTTCCTGAGGAAGTGGTGATGGCCAACTCACTGAATGAATTTAAGAGAGGAATGGATGCATTTCTTGTTAGCAAAAGTATAGAAGGTTATAAATAGCATAATCTTACAGGTAGATAGAAGAGCGACCAAGATTATTAGAGGAATGGGTGGGCTGCAATACCAAGACAGGTTATTAAACTTGGGGTTAGTTAGTTAGGAAAAACAAAGGCTTAGGGGGATCTAATCACAATGTATAAATATATGAGGGGACAGTACAGAGACCTTTCCAAAGATCTCTTTACACCTAGGCCTGCGACTGGAACACGGGGGCATCCGCCACGTCTTGAGGAAAGAATGTTTAATCATAATCACAGATGAGGATTCTTTACTGTACGAGCAGTGAGACTATGGAGCTCTCTGCCGTATGATGTTGTATTGAGGGATTCACAAGTAAAATTTAAGCAGAGCCTGATCGCATTAATTGAAAAATATAATATTACCAGTTATGTATATTGGATTTTATGACAGGGTGTTGATCCAGGGAACTAGTCTGATTGCCGTATGTGGAGTCAGGAAGGAATTTTTTTCCCCATTGGAGCTTATTTGACACATTGGGTTTTTTTTGCCTTCCTCTGGATCAACATGTTAGACTACGGGTTGAACTAGATGGACTTAGAGTCTCCCTTCAACCTTAAAAACTATGAAACTATGAATTGGGTTTGTCTGGTAGGTTTTTCGAGAGTATAGGATCACCTCTTAGCATTAACCAGAATTTATTTAATAGCCCCTGAATAACGTTTTTAGGGTGGCAAAACGTAGTCACCAGACTCCATTTATTGAAGTTGGATGTCTCCTTTGTGTTTATATTTGTCCCCTTATTTATCTTGTCAATGCAAAATTCTTGGGATAGGCAGTTGGTTCTCCTGAATGCATCTTGTAGGAGTTTCCGAGGGTTCCCTTTTTGTAAAAAGCGTCTTTTCAAAATGGTAGATTCCTAAATGAAATCCAAATCTCTAGTGCAGTTCTTACGCACCCTCCAGTATTGGTCGTCCACTGTCAAAGCCCAAATAACTGGTTTGAAAAACGTGGAAGTGAACACTCTCCCCACTTCATCAAAACGTAACAAAAGATCCACATACTGGAGGGCATTGGTGGAAAAAGTGGCTGTGAATTTGAGGCCCCAGGACTTAGCATTGAGGTCACTGACTAATTTGAGGGCCTGCTCCTCGGTGCCTTTCCAGAGGAAGAGATAGTCTGTGTGCCTTCGGTAAAATGCTATCTTCTCAGAGAAGGTAGACTGCGCGATGAACAAGGACTCGAACGCAGGTTAGCGTAACTGGGTGCGAAACGAGTCCCCATCATGCAGCCCCTTCTCTGGTGGTACACAGTGCCTTCAAATGTAAAAACATTATGGGTGAGAATGAAATTGATGGCCAACAATAAGAATTCACACTGGAGACTGGATAAGGAACTGTCATCTTCCAAATATTTGCGAATAGCAGTAAGGCCTAATTCATGGGGAATGTTGCTGTACAGGGCAGCAACATCAAGGGTGGGGAAGGAACAGTTTGTCATAGAGGGAATTGCTCTGAGCTCTAATTAATTGGGAAGAGTCCCTAAGATAAGAGGGAAGGGTCAAAACATACTTTTGGAGGAATAGGTCAACATAGTGGGACAAGTTGCATGCAATGGACTGTGTGTCCGAAATTATAGGGTGACCTGGGGGGTTGGAGGGGTGTTTGTGTAATTTGGGAAGAAAGTAAAAATAAGGGATTTTATCTAATATATAAAGCTGAGCTGAATGTGTGTGTGTGTGTATATATATGTATATGTGTGTGTGTGTCTGTGTGTGTGTCTGTGTGTGTGTGTGTGTGTGTGTATATATATATATGTGTGTGTGTCCGCGATTGGCATCTGCACCGTCGCAGCTACAGCCACAAAATTCTGCACATTCACACTTCTGGACCCTGAGAGCGTCATAGGCTATGTTTTGAGGGGAAATTTTAACCAGACACAAAGAGACAGACAAAAAAACAGACTGACAGGGAAAGAGAGGAAAAGTGGCAGACAGGGAAAGAGATAGTGAGACAGACGGAGAAAGAGCCAGACGGATATATACAGAGGGGGAGACAGAGAATGGGAGAGAAACAGAGAGACAGTTACTATCCCGGGCAGCGCCGGGTGCTATGTTGTGAGGCAAAATTTTAACCCCGCGCGTTCCAATTTACCAATCAATTTTGCCCCTAGCTACATAATGGGGAAAAAGTGAAACGAAAAGTGTTGGGAGCAAATTGACAGCTGCCAGATGTGAACAAGGGGGACTTAAAAAATGAGGCGATGGCGCCAAAGAGTATATACCGTACAGTTGCTAAGGTGGGGCCCCGACATGGGATACTCACCACACTCGGGGATATGAACACACACACAAAATGCGCCACACACTACCACGTGCTTGAACACATATACCACCCTCAGCACACATCTCACCACACATACACCAACCTCTCCACATAATCGCCCTAAAACACACACAAGTCTGGTATTATCCTTCTAAAATAAAAATCTGATTAATAAGCAGCCAAACTACAAGAACAACAAATGTACCATATAGGAAATACGGCAGCTGTCAGTCACATGACCTGTCTATATGTGTATGTGAGCGCTAATATATACTGTCAGGGGGAGGGCTTTCGGTTGCCTGGAGATTTACAAGGCTGCCAATAGCAACCAATCACAGCTTAGCTTTTATTTTGCTACAGTTAATTAATCTGAGCTCTGATTGGTTAATATAGGCAACAATTTAATAATTACATTTCTATCTATTTGTTTTGTGGTTTTTGTGTGCAGAATACATTTTTGTTAATACATTCTATTTTGTTAACAGCAGTTATTAACCCGGGCGAAGCCGGGTAGTACAGCTAGTATATTATAATATCTAAAAATGTCCATTCTTTTTTGTTTAGGATACCGTTTGTGAAGGCTCCTTTAACCAATTGTTTGTATTCGAGACAAATTTTTATAGCGGGATTGTGGTCCAACTGTGTGTAGTACCCAGTATCCCCCAAAATCCTGACCCCCCCTCCCCCCATATACCAAATCCTGTTCATCAGGACTACACCCCCCCCCTTATCAGCATTCTTTATTACAATATTGTTATTATTACGGAGGGACAGAATAGCTTTACGTTATCTTTATATCTGGGGTGGGTTAAAGAGTGGACGACTTTAAGAACCAGATGTTGAAAGGTTTCTATATAAGAACCTCTATGATGTAAGTGATAAAGTTATTTGAGCGTTTTTTGTTTTTTTCTTCCACATGTACATAACTATCAGTAACAGGGTTAGGGGGGCAGGTAAAGGTTTCAATTTTTTAATGGTTTCTTCAATTAATAACGTTGTACTGTAAGTTTCCTAAAAAAAAAAAATCATTTAGATCTATATATATAGGGCAAAATTAGGGAAAAAGGACAGACCACGACTCAGTAGTGCTTTCTCATCATCAGTGAGTACATGATCAGAGAGATTATAAATACCATCATTTTGGCTTATGTGACTTTAGATTTCTTTAAGTTTAGATACTCCTCTTGTGGGGCTTGGTCCGGGGGTTCGACCACTCCCTCTACAGCCCGTGTTTTTTTTTCTTTTTGGGTGATGTCCTGGAGCCAACCGAAAAAACTGCGTGATTTTCGAGTCTCTCAGGGTGGGTCCAGGGTCCCTAGATCCATGTATTAGGGCTGTATGGGATTCATTACAAGATGTATATAAACAGATCTGCTTGAATTTCACGAAGCTGCCCATCGCCAATTTTTAGGGAACACAAAGATGAATACACCAAATGAAAAAAAAATGATAATTGTACAGCAAACTCAATCTGAAATTCTGAAGAAGCGATGAAAATTGGGGGATCGTTTTTGAAATACCCCAAATCCTCATAAACCATCACTTATGGGACCAGTTTTAATTCACCGACAGCAAAACGGTATGTTCACACATGGCAGACTTTACACACACACACACACACACACACATATATACACACACACACACACACACACACACATACACACACACACATACACACGGTGTGTATATGTGTGTGTGTGTGTGTATATATATATATATATATATATATATATATATATATATATATAAAATGTATAGATAGATTAGATATCTATCCAAAGAAATCCTCAGTCATTTCAATACTTGGTTAACTGAGAACTAAACTAATTCCCATGTTTGCATCCTATTTCAGGCAAATCCTTTGATCTCGTCTAGTGTGGATGCCACCTATAGGACTTGTTTAATTTCCGTTTATTAAAAGTATGTTTCTTTTAAAAATTATTACTAACATGTCCACAAGATGGCGGTATGCTCACATTATATGGTAGAATGCAAGACACTGAGCTCACACAGAACAAATGAAAGTCACGATTACCACCTAGGAGAATCTACCTACCCTTACAATATAGGATTTCATTCTGCAAGAGAGTTAATTTGCATACTTTTCTCCCATAGAGAGCTCCTTGTTCTATTTAACCCCTTCCTGCAGTAGCGACTACCCTGTCTCCCCAAAAATAAGACTTTCTTATATATATGGGTTTTTTTGCCCTGAAAAAAAGCACAAGGTCTTATTTTCAGGGGGTGCCTTATTCTCAAGGAGACATGGTTGAGGGTAAGTGTACCCCCCACAAAAAGGAGACCCCCCCTCCCTTCTTTCCCAGGATCTTTATACTTACCAGCCCTGGGCGTCTATGGCTCCACGATTTCCCTGTGATCTCCCAGCAGGTGTGCTGCACGCTGTCCTCCCCTGCATTTTGCCGATACTCGCATAATCACATCACACACACACTCATACTCATACAGACACGCATTAGATTTCACATCATTCCTCTCTGTGATCTTCCAGCATCTGTGCTCCCCTGCATCTGGCTGACACACACACATCAGAACACAGTCACACACCAGACCGCATACACTCACGAAATCGCACATACCGGTACAATCGCGTGCACACACAGCATCCGGAGATACCACATGCTTCCGGACATGTGATCCTCCGGCAGGTCCTGGAAGCTTACTGCACAGTGTCGCAGGTCCTTACGCCGCCGAGAAGCAAGTGATATCGCTGGATGTGGTGAGTGTGTGGATGCGATCTGTAATGTGTGTGTGTGTGTGTGTTCCGCCGCAGGACCTTGATGCGCTCACCTGCTCCAGCGTCTGGGGAGTATGATCGTGGGGGTCTTCTATCTTCTTTCTTTTGGGGGTGTCCGCTGTCTATAATGAAGTGTCCTGCAGTATATTATTTTTTATTTTATTTTATTTTAACTTTTGCCTTTTCCTCTATTTCTTTCAAGAGTAATAACATTTTTTTTTTGTTCACTATAGCTGTATGAGGGTTTTTTGTTTTTTTTTCTTCAATGGTACAACCATACAGTGTACTTAAAAATGAAGCTAAAAATTGGTGGGACTATTTCCCTCCCCCGTCCCCGAATTCTACATTCTTGTTAGGTGAGGGAAGGGAGGAGGTGGGTTTCCGCATTGTGTGTGATAAAAATGACCTTGTAATATGATTCTTCAGATCAGTATGATTGTAGTGATGCCAAACTAGTGAAATGTACCCTTCGATCAATTGATCTCTTGTAATCTAATATATAAAGGGGTGTGTGTGTGTGTGTGTGTGTGTGTGTGTGTGTGTCTGTGTCCGCTAAAGGAATCCGCACAGTCGCATTTACAATCACAAAATTTTGCACAGACTCCTCATGTGACTCAGGGAACGTCATAGACTATGTTGTGACAAGAAAATTTAACCCCGTGCTTTACACTTACACTCCAAAAAACCTGCCTCCATTAAACTGAATGGAGCTGCGAGCTACAGGCTATTAATAAGAGCTATGATTGGTTGCTATAGGAACAAAGGACATTCATAGTATAAGAAGCTTATGTGTGAGGTAATATGATATCGTTGGAGAGACAGACAGACACAGACAGAGAAAGAGACACACAGGGAAAGACACAGACAAACAGAGACAGATAGGAAAAAAAAGCCAGACAGAAAGACACACAGGGAAAGAGACTGAGAGACACAGACCGGGGAACGAGACAGACACAGAGATAGAGATAGACACAGACAGACGGAAAAAGACAGACAGACACTGGGAGAGAGACAGTTACTATCCCGGGCAACGCCTGAGTACTACAGCTAGTATATATATATAAAAACATGTATGATCCATTAACCCCCTAAGCTTTGTTCAGACTTCACTATTGAACTACAGCATATAGACTTCATAGGTTTTGTGTGACATTCAAGCACAGCGGCTGTTAGGAAGGAGTTAAGGAGAATAGGTACATCACCCCCATGTTGGAAGGAATGTAAGCAATGCTCCACCAATATTTTTATTATGTAAAGTATCATAAATGGAAAACCCCTTTAATACTGTGGGATCCTTACAACAAGTGAAGATGAACAAGTGAAGAACAAGTAGACAACAACTACTCAAGACTCTGGTCACACGTGCATATAAAAATCGTCTAAGTTTCATCCAGAAAAAAAAATGGCCAATATTTTTTTATCCATTTTATTTTATTAGATCCATTATTTAAATGTACAAGACGGAATAGTTTTCATGCAATGTATCTGTAAAAATTGGATGTTATACAGTTGATCTGTATGAATCTGATTGTGAGTTGTTGCTGCCTTAACTCTTTGGCTCTCACAGGTAAATGAATGAACAAGATAAATACTGATGTATAAGTTTTCATTCAGAATAATCCGGCAAGGTCTTTTGCTTGTAAAGTTGACCTAAGGAATAAAGCTACCAAGTAAAGAATTAACATTTTCATGAAGCAGGAGATCATGGTTAGCAGCTCACATTAGCAATCAGAATATTTCAGAAAATGATTAAAGCTGCAAATACTGTTTTTATATATTTTTTTTTTCTTTTAAAGGAACCCAACCAGCAGGATTTTCATATATAAAGTAAAGCCAGAGCTATATTGGCGCTAGGATGCTGACTGTAAGCATAGCTTTGTTCAGAGATTAGAGGTTTTATTTGTTCCAGCAATGCACTGCTATTTGATTGACAGCTACACCAAGAAGGTGTGTTGGGTCTTGCTGTCTATTCCCACCCATGTCTGGCTGCCTGCATAGGAATTAACCTATGATTGCAAGAGGGGGAGGAAGGCCAGGCAGGCAGACAGTGATGGCAATAGATAGCAAGACCTGACCCACATATTCCCTTCCTGTTGCACCTGTCAATCACATAGCAGTGCATTGCTGGAACTTTTACACATTTTTTGAATAAAACATCCAATTTCAGCACACAAGCTATGCTTACCTTCAGCATCCTAGCGCCAGTATAGCACTGGCTTTACTTTATATGTGACAATCCTGCTGGTTGGTTCCCTTTTAATATTTCTCTTTCTGATGCAGGAAAGAAAATCAGATTTTTCTCCCAAGGTCTGGAATCTGCAGACACCGTGGCCCTATAAGAATTTTTATCATTAAAAGTTGTCAAAACGTATTTAGGATTAAATTTTGGATTTCAGATGGGATATTCGGTCATTTCAGGCTTTACACATGCTGAAGCTGAGCTCTCCGGTAAACATCTTGTAATTGGAAAATGATTATTTTTATTATAAAGAAATGTGATATCTGGTTCTCTGGACTAAATGCTTGATGGATTGTCCAGATTATATTGTGTGCGATTCATCTCTGCAAAGCACGAACACTGTCAGGTCACTGTTTATTATATTGTGCCTTATATTTGCTAATCATTTTGTATGCTGAGAATCGAATGTTATATTTCACCAGTAAGAACTATCCTGTGGACTCGAGTGTATACATATGTCTGGTGTGTGCCTGAAATTCACATCCAGTATTTAGTGAATTATGTGTCTATAATAATCCAATAACCTCTAAAATTGATTTTATGCTGACTTGGAATGAGTTTGTTTATAGGCAGTTTTCCCCATGGATCTTATTTTGTACTAAATTAAGATGTTGACATTTGTATATATTAATATTTTATTTTTTTTGTTCAACTTTTTATTTTGAAAAAGGTTTTTTAAACATATTTTACAACAGAAAAGAAAAAACGGACATGCAATTACATGAGTAAATGTACCATTTCACAAGTATGCTTACAGATGGGATACGTCATAAACACACTAAGAGTCAAGTAGAAGGTGGGAGGGGTTCCATCCTGTAACAGGCCCCAGGGAGGGAGAGATCGGGGCTAGCCTAGGGGGACCCGGAGAGGGATTCACACAACACCTGAAACCGGTCTAAGACACGAGTACCAGTCACCCTAAACCCATGTCCGGTCCTACATCTGGTAGGTGTCCACAAGGGATATATTAATATTTTAAACACCCAAGCTCCACCCGATTTTTCTGTTGAGAGCTCTGACCCCAAGGCCACAAAACTCTTAGGGTCAGCGACTTTAAGTCTCTCATGTTTCAGCAGTGGCTCGGTCTACTGCTTCTTTTAGACTATGTGCCCACGGGAGCTTGCTTCTGCGGATTTTGCCGCGGAAAACCTGCGGATTTATCTGGATTTTCCAGATAAATCCGCAGGTTTCAGAAAGAACAGACACTCCCCATGTTATCCTATGGGACATGGGGAGTGTCTGTGTCCACGCTGCGGAATGTGCGACTGCGGAACATGCTGCGGATGTCCCACAGCTGCACATAACTGCATGTCAATTATTCCTGCAGAAATCCCGGCCCTCCACTATGGAGATAGAGGCCGGGACATCCGCAGGTAAATCGCATGAAAGTCTGCAGGTTTACCGCAGCTATATCGCTGTACTACCGCAGCTAAAAATAGCTGCAGATGCCGGCGGGCAGCTGCGGTAAACCTGCGGATATATCCACAGGTACGAGCTCCCGTGGGCACATAGCCTTACTCTTATTGTTTGCTGATTTTTTTTGTAATGGGGTATGTTCACACTGAGCATTTTGGTATGGTTTGTGAAGCTACTAAGTTTCCTATTCATTTCAATAGGAAAACACACCTATAAGGATTTTTTTATGTGTAAACAAGCAAAATGTCAATTATTAAGGCATTTCTCATGAAAAATTCTCCATATTTGACTTCAGTTAATTAAAAAAAAAAGCCCATACACAAGACTTTAAAGGGCATTTTTCATTTGCTATCTATATGGGCATATAGGTCATAGAAAGTTAAATAAAATGATACTTTTATTTCTGTGATCTGATGTCTTATTGCATAGCAATCCATGGTTTTCTTAATCTGTAAATGAGCTGTTAAGATCTATGGGCTGGACACGAATTTCCCTGAGAATCTGCCGCCAAAACTTATTTACCAGTGTGAGACATGTAATGACTGACAGTCTGCGCTCATGTTTACACACAGTTCCACAGTGCGATCAGAACTAAAACAGTACAGCAGAGCCATCACTGTAATGAGTCAAAGTTGTACTGACACATTTGCGCTGCAGGAATTCTAAGTGCTTCAACGCTGTCTCACAGGAAGACCATGTAGGGTGAAGGGGTAGTACAGCAGAGCTGATGGCAGTATGAGAGGATGTGTTGCTGTAAATGTTTGTAATGAGACAAGGTTCACTTCTACAGTACTGTTAGCTCTGCTGTACTGTTAGTTTTAATGTCACTGCAGAGCAGTGTGTGACAGATGGCAAAGTGTCAGTCATTACATGTCTCACACTGGTAATACCCCCTTTTTCAATAATCTCCAGAGGCAGATGCTCAGGTAGATCTGTGTTCTACCCATACATCTTAGCCACGGTTTTCTTTGATGCAAATTAGCTTTCTCAGGAATAGCACATCGGATCACAGATATCAAGGTGTCTTTTTATTTAACACCTTATGTCCTACATGTCTGTATAGATGGATTAGGATGGTTAATCCTACTGACAGATTCCCTTAAAGAAAAAAGTCACACACTAGTATATTTTTTGCTTGTTTTTTTATTTTGTGCCATTATCATTTAATTTCACCCTTTTTTTAAAGTCACTTTTTCTAGTCTAGTTCATCATTGAGAGCAGGGCTTGGGCTGTACAGATATTTACACCTGATTTTTAGACAAATATAATCCAGTTTCAATGGAGTGATTTTTATATACACCAGAAATTTTTGTAATATGTGCAACTTGTCATGCTAGGTACGGGGAAGTACCAAGTAAATGGCGAAAGGGAAGGGAAACCCTGTGTCTAGGGAAGGGGGAGATGGTGACCCTGATCAAATCTACCGCTCGTCCCTGGGTTCCCTCACCATCCTAGATAAGGTCCGTACCTATGCACTGACCCTGATCTGGCCCTAGGTAGGGAGCGGATGGGATGAGCGCCTCATCTTCCCCACTAGGCACTAAAGGACACACTGGGATAACAAAGGGAAAACAACAAACAACTTATCTCTAGTTGTCTCAGGGAAAGAAGCTGCAACCACCACCAAGATTCTCCAGATGTATGGAGGCCGACTGCTTGTACTGAAGACTTGATAAAGATGTATCAAATATCACCAGCACCGAGTGATAGGAAGTGAAGGTATATAAAAGACAAGGGACAGTACTCATGAACAGCAGCTGACAGGCTGACGAACACCACAGGGTCCTAGAGGGAAAGGGATGAAAACCAAGCAGGAATGATAGGTCAGTGAGCAGTTTGTGCAGACAAACTCTGTGACCTTCCATAGCCGGGCACCATAGGACTGTGTGTCACCTGTGACTGTACTCAAAAGTTGTAAAAATAGTTAAACAATATAAAGGTTCATTTCAACTTTGTACAAAATTACTGAATCGCATTCACGAGTTTGAAGAATTAGATGCAAAAAAAACCCCAGTACCAAATACTGCAAGATAAGTGACTTTAAACACAAATCGTTTTTTCAATTCGGATCTTAGAGCCAAAAAAATCTGAACTATGAACATCCTGTAGACTGTGAAATCTTGCGGGCAGGGTCCTCTCTCCTGTACTTGTCTGTGCCCTGTATTGTTCAAGACTATTGTACGTTGTCTCCACTATGTATACCCGTTTTCACATGTACAGCGCCATGGAATAAATGACACTATAAAATAAATACATAGTTACATAGGTTAAAAAAACCTAGGTCCATCAAATTCCACCTTTCTACCAATTATACATTTTTTTGTTATTAAATTAGCTATAACCCACAATGTTGTGCACTGAGGAAATTATCCAGGCCTTCTTTAAAGGCCAGAATCACACTTGCTAGTGCATCGCGTGTAACTCGCGTGAGTCTCTCATGGTAGAACCCGGCATGGCCGCACACTATGCATACAGGAGCGTCTGAGCTGCATAGAGATACATGCAACCGACCCGCTCCTGTCAGGAGAGTGTGCGGCCATGCCGGGTTCTACCATGAGAGACTCACGCGAGTTACACGCGAGGCACTAGCAAGTGTGATTCTGGCCTAAGAGCTGTTCTAGTATCTGCCATTACTACCTCTTGTGGAAGGGCATTCCACAGTCTGACTGCTCTATGAAAAACATTTTCCTGTTTAGCTGCCAGAATCTCCTTTCTTCCACCCTTGATTAGTGCCCGCTGGTCCTTAGTATTGTCTTTGGAGGGAATAAGTCATGTGCCAGTCCTTTGTATTGACCACACATGTATTTATACATATAAATGAGATCTCTGTGATGTCTTTTTTCCAAGTTACACATACCCAACTGTTCCAGCCTATCATCATATGACTGTCATCCAGCCTTCTATCCCTTGTAATAATCTAATTGTCTGCCTTTGAACTGATTAACTTCTGAATATTTTTAAAATGTGGAGCCCAAAACTAGATCCCATATTCTAGATGTGGCCTTACAAGTGATTAAGAGAGGGGTAACATTATGTTGGGATCACAGTATCTAATCTCTTTTTATACACCCTAAAATCTTGTTTGCTTTAGCAGCTGCTGCTTGACATTGAGTGCTGCTGCTCAGCTTATTTGTAACCAGAATAACTAGTTCCTTCTGTTCTGTAGTCCCGATTATACTTCCATTTAATGTATATCCAGCAATTTGATTACTATGTCCTAGGTGCATTATTCTAAATTTTTCAATGTTAAATCTCATTTGGCAAGTGTTTGCCCATTCAGAACTTTGCAAAGTCCATGAATATCATATTCGCCACATTACCAACATCCAGATTTGCACTTACCTCCTCATAGAAATCCAACATCTTGGTTAGACACGACTTTTTTTTTCATGAATCCATGCTGGTTGTCAGGCATGCTATTATTCTTTGAATATATCTCTGCAGGTCATCGCTTATTATGCCCTAAAAAACTTTGCATACCACCAAGGTCCTACTTACTGGATGGTAGTTGCTTGGATCCACCCTCTTACCTTTCTTAAATATCAGTACCATGTCAGCCATCCTTCAATCCTGTGACACCAACCCTGTTAGAAGAGAGTCTAAGTAGAGGAGATACAGTGGTTTGTTAATTACTGAACTGAAATCCCTCAATATCCATTGATGAATGCCATCTGGTCCAGGGGATTTGTCAATGTTTAATATGCTCAGATGCAGGCATACTTCTTGTGTTAAATTAGTTATATCAGTTGGTGAACTGTGAATTTTGCCTTGTTGACTAATCACTGGAACAGTCAGTTCATTAGTCAACACAGATGAAAAGTGCCTGTTTAATATCTCAGGCTTTTCTTTGTCGTATAATTGTCTTATTTTTTAAGGGACCAATACTATCCATTTTTTGCTTTTTGGCACTGATGTATATATAAAAAAATTGGGGATTTATTTTAATGTCATTGGTGATTTGTGTTTCAGTAGCTAACTTTGCTAGCTTGATTTCTTTGGCATTTCCTATTGAGATCTTTATACTCCTGACATGCCATTTCTGTATTCTTCGCCTTCAAGATTTTAAATGCTCTTTATTTTGGTCTTATTATACTTTGTACTAGTATTTATCCATAGTGGTTTCTTTTTATTCCTGGGCATTTTACTACCAGAGGGTATACTATTTCCACAAGATTTTAGTAGTATATCCTTAAACATGTCCCATTTATGTTCGGTATCCATGGTCCGAGATTACATGATTAAGCGCTTCACTTAATTTGTTGAAATCCGCTTTGCTAAAGTTCCAGGTTTTAGCATTTCCCCTTTGATATGATCTATTGATTATTACATTTAAACTTTCCATATTATGGTCACTGCTGCTCAAGTGCTCCCAAATAAGGAATTTTTCAAGTCAGTATTCACACAGCAGTTTCTGCTATTTCATGTATTCCCCTTACATAGTCACTGGTGTGCATACCTTATCTCCCCAAGTGCTCCCAGACCTGTAAATGTAAAATTGTATCTGTATCTGGTTATTTGATAGGACCAGATTCTGCAAATTATCTCTCCTGGTCGCTTTATCTACCAACTGAGAGAGGTAAAGGTCTTGAATTGTAGATAAGAACTTGTAGCTTTTAGCATCATTAGGGAACGGCTGCTGAAGATTGGAGTATTGCAAATGGAGCGGCCTGCACTTTGTCTAGACTTGAATCCCATAGAAACCCTATGGGATCAGCTGAGTCACCTTTTAGAGGCTCGAAACTGTACACGAGAACCCCAATGACCCAAGAAGAGTGGGAGCCATGCCTCAGGAGACAATAACTCCACTTGTGAGCAGCAGGAGATGTCATTGTCAACCTGTAATTGATGCTCAAGGCCTCATGACAAGTTATTGAGACATTTGACATTTTTTTCGGGAGTGGGTATACCCACCACTGGTGTTGGCTTTTGTTTCAGTAAATTGTTTGAGATGAGGAAATCACCATTGCATGCTTCTACTTAAATGCCCTACTTTGATAAAATATCACTGTAGCATAAACGTTTTGTTTTCCATAAATTTCACCCGAAAGCCAAATATCCCTAACATTTTTTGTTGTGTAGTTGTTCTAGTAGGAATATCATGACCGTTTATTAGTTGTATTTTACAGCAAAATTCATGAGCTGTAAATAGCTTACAGCCGAGAAAAGGGATCTCATTGTTAAAAGTTGTCACTCTGGAGACATTAATTTTTCCAAAGCAGTAGATCTACCATTGAACATTGTGAAGAAAATTCCTCAAAAACAGATGAAAAGACAAGAAGAAAATGTGTTCATGATGCTGCCAAGAGACCTATAGCAGCATTAAAGAAGCTTTAGGATTTTCTGGCATGTACTGGTTGTTTACTGTATATGATAACCATGTCCCATATGCTTCATATGTCTTGCCTTTAGAGTAGAGTGGCAAGAAAGAAGACATTTCTTACAAAGAAAAATGTTCAAGCCCAGCTATATTTTACCAAATCATGGTGTGATAAGACCAAGGTTGACCTTTTTGTTGATAATTCCAAAATGCATATTTGGCGCAAAGCTGAAAGAATAGCATACCCTTAGTGAAGCATGGTGGAGGCAGCATTATGCTTTGGGCCTGTTTTTCAGCAGCTAGAACCTGGGGCTTTAGTTAAGGTGGAGGCAATTATGAGCAGTTCCAAATTTCAATCAATTTTTTCAACAAAACCTTCAGCGCTTTGCTAAAGGATAAAGATGAATTTCACATTTCATAACGAAAACGGCCCTAAACATACCTCTAAATCAAGGAAAGAATGGCGATGCCAAAAGAAGATCTGAATCCAATTGATATTGTGTGAATGACCTCTCAATCTGACAGAGTTGGAGCTAATGCAAGGAAAAGTGAGCAAAGATTGACAATGCTAGATGTGCCATGCCTCCTACCCAAAAAGACTGAATGCTGTCCTAAATATTAGTTTGAGGATGTGCATATTTATACAACCACATTTATTTTTGTGAATTTTTCTATTTTCCCCAAAAAGATTTTGTGTTTTTTAGTTGAATTGTAGAGATTATATGAGGGGCCGCTGATAAGTCTTTGGCCTTGTGATTTTTTTTTTTTAGTTTTTTATGGTAATGAATGTTACATTACATGAAAGCTTTATGTGTCTAATATATGTTTTCAAAATTTTGTGTTTGTTGCTTATGACAACAGTGTTCTATGCATGAGGGAAAACAAAATGGCGAAGTCTAATGTGATATTCACAGCAACTGAGAGCAGAGGAGTGATTAAAATCTTGTTTCTGCAAGGAAAGTCCGCAAAGGATATTCTTGGTGATATGTCGCAGACATTGGGGGATCAATGCCCTTCATATTCCACAGTTAAAAACTGGGTTGCCAACTTTAAAACGGGCCACTTCAGCACCAATGATAAGGAACGTCCTGGACGACAGAGAGTGGTTGCTGTTCCAGAGATCGTCGATGCTGTGCACAACCTCATATTGGAGAATCGATGAATTTCAGCTAAAGCAATAGCAGACGTCATGGGGATTTCCCATGAATCTTTGTGTCATTATCCATGAACATTTGGACATGAGGAAGCTATCAGCACAGTGGGTCCCCAAATGTTTGACAACAGATCAGAGAAGCATGCAAGTGAAAACTTCCTGGTACATTTGTCAGCGTTACCGGACTGATACAAACTTCCTTGATTGACTCGTCACTAGGGATGAGACCTGGAATTAGTTGTATGACCCTGAAAAGAAGGAGCAGTCAAGAGTGGAGTCACAGTGGTTCTCCTCTTCCAAAGAAGTTCAGGGTGCAAAAATCAGCCACTAAGATGATGGCATCTGTGTTCTTGGATAAGGAGGGTGTGCTGCAAGTGGACTACCTTCAAAAGGGTTTCACCATCAATGCAAGGTATTACATTGAACTTTTGGACCAATTGAAGGCAGCTCTGAAGGCCAAAAGGTGCGGCAAGCTGTGCAAAGGAATCTTGTTCCTGCAAGACAGCACCTCTGCTCACACTGCACAAGTGACCACGGCAAAACTGGCAGAGCTGGGCTTCCAGCTGGTTGACCACCCACCTTATTCACCAGGTCTAGCCAGATCTAGCTCCCTCCGACTATCATTTGTTTCCAAACCTGAAGAAACAACTCAAGGGTACCAAATTTCACACCATTACGGATGCCTGGTTTGAGGCACAACCACGAAATCCTTCTTTTTGCTAGGCTTACAGAACTTGGAATACCGATGTAAGAAGTGTGTTGACATCAGTGGAGAGTATATGGAATAAATATAAAGTTTCATCATACTATCTCGATTCTTTCTGGGTAAAGCCAAAGACTTATCAGCAGCCCCCCGTAGGTGATATTAAAGGTGGAAAAAGTTCTAAAATTATGCTGCTTTTGGTAATTTATTTTTTTTTCATCACAAAAACCTGTCATTTTAACAGGGGCATGTAGACTTTTTATATCTACTGTATGTAGTTTGTTTTCTATACTGAAAAAGAGGAAAACATGATCCGCAAGGTCAAGGTGGTATGGAGGCACGAGATCGCACTACTGCTCGGTCATGAAGGCTTGTGGCAAACAAACAGAAAAATTAAATTCAGCTTCCAATGAATAAAAACTTGAAAAATGTATTAAAAATATTTTTTAATTACATGTGCACAGGAACAAATAATGCATATATGTTGGAGGATCATAAGGAAGGAAAAATTCCATTAAAACCTTCCAGATGCGTTTTGAACCCAAGGTGCAAATGAATTAAACTGACAGAATGGAAAACGTTACTTCCTTTAAATAGGTGTTTAATGAACTATACAGGGTGGGCCATTTATATGCATACAACTAAATAAAATGGGAATGGTTGGTGATATCAACTTCCTGTTTGTGGCTCATTAGTATATGGGAGGGGGAAACTTTTCAAGATGGGTGGTGACCATGGCGGCCATTTTGAAGTTTGCTATTTTGGATTCAACTTTATTTTTTCCAATGGGAAGAGGGTCATGTAACACATCACACTTATTGAGAATTTCACAAGAAAAACAATTGTATGCTTGGTTTTAACATAACTTCATTCATTAGTTATTTTCAATTTTATGACTACTTATAAAATGTGTTCAAAGTGCTGCCCATTGTGTTGGATTGTCAATGCAACCCTCTTCTCCCACTCTTGACACACTGATAGCAACACTACAGAAGAAATGCTAGCACAGGCTTCCAGTAGCCGTTGTTTCAGATGCTGCACATCTTGTATCTTCACAGCATAGACAGTTGCCTTCAGATGACCCCCAAAGACAAAAAATGTCTAAGGGGGTCAGATCGGAACATGTTGGTGACCATTCAACTGGCCCACGATGACCAATCCACTTTCCATGACACTGTTCATGTAGAAATGCTTGGACCTGTGATCCGAGCATTCCTACATGGACAGTGTCATGGAAACTGGATTGGTCAGCGTGGGCAAGTTGAATGGCCACCAAGGTCTCCCGATGTTTAATGTGTTACATGACTCTCTTCCCACTGTAAAAAATAAAATTTGGATCTAAAATGGCCGACTTCAAAATGGCCACCATGGTCACCATCCATCTTGATAAGTTTCCCCCCTTTCCATATACTAATGAGCCACAAACAGGAAGTTCATATCACCAACCATTCCCATTTTATTTAGGTGTATCTATATAAATGGCCTACCCTGTATAGCACCTGATAATAATACTACAATCTGTAACGCTCAACACCAGGGGGCGCAGGTACACTGGAATGGTATAGAGTTCCTAGGTGTAGTGAGACGCTAGTCTGCTATGGACACTAGTACCAAGGCGGGGATGATCTGCAGAATCGTCGATCAAGCAGAGTGTCAGAAGCCGGGAGGTCACACTAGCCCTGAGGAGCAAGAGAAGCCGAGGTAATGTGCAAGCCGGTGCTCGATAAGCCAGGAAGTAGCATCAGGTACAGAAGGGGAGCAGAGCCGTGGTCAGAGAACAAGCTGGGGTCGGAAGCTGAGAGAACCTAAAGATACAGAGGAGAGAGTGGAGCTGGGGTCACAAAACAGGTTGAGGGACAGGGAGTACAGACACTACGGGAGGGACAGAGGTTGCGAATGGGACGCAAGGTTACGGGACAAGATCAGAACAACTCATGACTACCAGAAGCGTACACTGCAGAGCAGGAACTATTACTTGCGGCGTTCCGGGTGAAACAGCTCCAAGATTGGGCAGCGCGATCACCAGGAATGAGGCGAATAGGCCCCTCCCATCGAGCATGAACCCGGAGAATACAAAAAACACCTAGGACACAATGCCTCTGCATGGAGCAGAGCCATAAGTGAATCATGACGTATGGACATACACAGACAGCAATAAGCATGGTGAATACATTTTTCAAGTTTTATATTCATTGGAAGCTGGATAAAATTTTTCCATCTTGTTTTCTATAACAACCAGGAAAATTGTCAGTGCAGCTTTAAGAAGTAACATTCAGTAACTCAGGATTGTTATGATCTAACGCAATCTATATACAAAGTTGCAATTTTTTATGTTGAACGCTTTATGTAGATTTCGTTAGGTAGGACATATCCATTAAATCATTGCAGAACAACAAAGGCACTGACAAACAGGGCGGCCATTGTGTTTGTGGAATCTGAGCGGACGTGCAAACCACAGCAGTTTTCAAATTGTTTAAAATTAATTGTTTGTGTCTGTAAGCCGAGCAACAATAAACAATCAATATACAAACCACAGCGGCTAACAATGCGGATTTCACCTAAACAGAGGCATCAGTGTTCCCTGGAGGTTGATCCGCAAACCATTTTCAGGGAAAAAAAAACTTAGAGAAAATGAAGAAATTGCTTTCCGGCTGTTTTGAAGCCTTAAGGGTGCTTTACACACTGTGACATCGCTAGCAATGTCGAGCGCGATAGCACCCACCCCCGTCGTCCGTGCGACATTTGGTGATCGCTGTCGTAGCGAACATTATCACTACGGCAGCGTCACATGCACATACCTGTTCAGCGATGTCGCTGGGACCGCCGAACAATCCCTCCTTCAAGGGGGAGGTGCGTTCGGCGTCATAGCGATGTCACTGCGGCGTCACTAAGCGGCCGGCCAATAGAAGCAGAGAGGCGGAGATGAGGGGCCGGAAAATGCCGCCCACCTCCTTCCTTCCTCATTGCCGGTGGATGCAGGTAAGGAGATGTTCGTCATTCCTGCAGTGTCACACATAGCGATGTGTGGTGCCGCAGGAACGACGAACAACCAGCAGCATGCACCACCAACGATATTATGAAAAGGAGCGATGTGTCAACGATCAACGATTTTTCACGTTTTTTGCGATCGTTAATAGTCGCTCCTAGCTGTCACACGCTGTGATGATGCTACCGGCGCCGGATGTGCGTCACTAACAACGTGACCCTGACGATATATCGTTAGCGATGTCGCAGCGTGTAAAGTAGCCTTTACTCTTTAAATTTACTTTCTCACAGTAATATCATGCAGTACTGACTTTTAGCCTGTAGATGTCACTGATGGTATTACTTATTTTGTGGTTATTTTACATGAAATATCCAGACATTGCTACTATCTAGTTTTTCAAGCTCCTGCTGTTACTTTTTGGCAAAGGATTTTGCCTATTATGTCATATATTTGGCTTATGTTAAATGGTCACTGTTGTTTCTTCAAACTTTGCATAAATCAATAGTACAGTCAAATATAAGAAATAGTGTATTATCTTTTAATGAAAATTCTTTTTTTCTATCCTCTTATCAGCCACTTCTTTCCCTCCTCACTGCCTTCTGACCTCACCATCCACCCTAAAAAGAACAGCTCAAATCCATCTAAGTCAATGCAAGCCTGAGTGCCAGAATAGTGCCGTGTCCTGTTCCACCTCCTATTATACTGTATGGAAGGGGAAGACGATTGAGGAGCGCACGCCTCGGCAAGTGATGGAAGATGACACAGACAGATTGTGCTGCCGCTTTCCAGGGAATCTGTCAGCAGGTTTTTGTCACTTGAGAGCAGCAATAGAAACAAAGACCCAGTGATGTCACTTACAGGGCTGCTTGCTATAGTTTTGATTAAAATCATTGCTTTATCAGAAGGAGATTATCATGAGGACTAGTAAACCTGGTACCATGTAGTCCTCCATATTTATGAGCTCTGTATAACCCCACCTCCACCACTGATTGGCAGATTTCTATATACACTGTCCATAGGCAGAAAGCTGCTAGTCAATGGTGAGGTTATACAGAGCTGAGCAATCAGAGAACCGCTAGATCTGTAGCAGATAAAACAAGGATTTTATCAAACAGCCCAGTAAGTGATACATAAATGGAACCAGGGCTTCTGCCCTTTATAATCCTGGTGCTCTCAGATGGGGTAACAAAAGTAATGTAACTATTTTAGCTTAGTCTTATGCTAGCTTCACATCCACCCAGCTCACTTCTGCTGTGAATGATCTTTAACGCTGTTGCTAGTTCTGTCTCATATTCTACAGAAAAAGGACGGGTCTCTCTCTGTACTGTGTATGGAGGACATGATAGGTGCAAGTCTCCATGCTCTAGCTCAGAGAAAACTGGTGAAATATGCAGGACACAAGTCACATAATGGCCAGACAGTGCCAGAATGAATGCCAATTTGATATATGAAGTTAACTAGTATTCATTGACTTAAAGGGATATTTCCATCTCTAAGATCCTCTCCCAATATGTAGTAGGTGTAATAATAATATTAGCAAATACCTCCAATTAGAAATGTAGTATAGTTCTCCTGATATAGCCATGTCTTACCTCATGTGCAGGGCATTGCATTAACTTAGGTATCCATGGTTATGACAATGAGCAACTAACTACCTGTGACTATATGCGTGGTCATAAACATGGATACCTAAGGTCCTGTAATGCCCTGAACATGAGGGAAGTGACATAGTGAGTCAAAATACCTCCAATTAGAAATGTAATATAGTTATTTGCTAATATTATTATTATTATTATTATTATTATTATTATTTTTATGATACCTAGTACATATTGGGATAGGATCTTTACCTCTTTAAATCACTTGTAACTATCGTGCTTCCTATGAATTTTCACTCATCTGAAAACCCTTTACATTGTAGACAGCAAATCCCTTTTATACAGATGGATGTTTTCCGGCCAAGAAAAGCCATGCGATCAAAGCGTGTTCACATTGGACTATGAATAGGAAGGAACATTCATACGATCAACACCCCACATGAATGGCCCCTCCATAGCGCCTGGGTCATTCGTACGGCTGTGTGTAGGATAATAGGCTCTTCTAAGTATGTATTCTTACGATCTATCAAGAACATTATTATTATTATTATTATTATTGTTTATTTATAGAGCACCATTGATTCCATGGTGCTGTACATGAGGGGGTTACATACAGAATACATGTACACGTTACAATAGACAGACTAGCACAGGGGGAAGAGGGCCCTGCCCTTGCGGGCTTACATCCTAAAGGATTTTGGGGAGGAGACAGTAGGTGGGGTGTAGGTGGGGCGGCAGCTCCGCACGGTGGTGGGGCGGCAGCTCCGCACGGTGGTGGGGCGGCAGCTCCGCACGGTGGTGGGGCGGCAGCTCCGCACGGTGGTGGGGCGGCAGCTCCGCACGGTGGTGGGGCGGCAGCTCCGCACGGTGGTGGGGCGGCAGCTCCGCACGGTGGTGGGGCGGCAGCTCCGCACGGTGGTGGGGCGGCAGCTCCGCACGGTGGTGGGGCGGCAGCTCCGCACGGTGGTGGGGCGGCAGCTCCGCACGGTGGTGGGGCGGCAGCTCCGCACGGTGGTGAAGCAGTGAGGTCATTGAAGGTTATAGGCATTTCTGAACAGATGAGTCTTTAGGTTCCGTTTGAAGCTTGCGAGTGTAGTAGATAGTCTGACGTGTTGAGGCAGTGAGTTCCAGGAGACTGGGGATGCTCGGGAGAAGTCTTGGAGTCGGTTGCATGAGGAGCGAATGAGAGAGGAGGATAGAAGGAGATCTTGGGAGGACCGGAGGTTACGTTTTGGAGTGTAGCGAGAGATTAGTTCAGAGATATATGGAGGAGACAGATTATGGATAGCTTTGTAGGTCAGTGTTAGTAATTTGAATTGGATACGGTGGAAGATTGGGAGCCAGTGGAGGGACTTGCAGAGAGGAGAAGCGGGGTGGTATTGAGGAGAGAGGTGGATCAGTCGGGCAGCAGAGTTAAGGATGGACTGGAGAGGGACGAGTGTGTTAGCAGGGAGACCACAGAGGAGGATGTTGCAGTAGTCGATGCGGGAGATTATGAGGGCGTGCACTAGAATTTTTGTAGATTGGGGATTGAGAAAAGGGCGGATTCTGGAGATATTTTTGAGTTGAAAACGGCAGGAGGTGGTGAGGGATTGGATGTGCGGTATGAAGGACAGGGCAGAGTCAAAGGTCACTCCGAGGCACCGAACTTTGGGTGCTGGGGAGAGCGTGATGTTATTAATTGTAATGGATAGATCAGGTGGAGAGTGCAGGGGAGATGGAGGAAAGATGATCAGTTCAGTTTTGGCCATATTGAGCTTTAGGAAGCGAGAGGAAAAGAAGGAAGATATAGCAGATAGGCACTCTGGGATTCTGGACAGCAGAGATGTGACATCTGGACCAGAGAGGTAGATCTGAGTGTCATCAGCATATAGGTGGTACTGGAAGCCATGGGACTTTATGAGTTGTCCCAGGCCAAATGTATAGATAGAAAAAAGTAAGGGTCCCAGGACAGAGCCTTGAGGGACACCAACAGAGAGAGAACGGGATGAAGAGGTTGTGTGGGAATGGGAGACACTAAAAGTGCGGTTGGAGAGGTATGAAGAGATCCAAGAGAGAGCGAGGTCTCTGACACCAAGGGAAGAGAGGATCTGTAGTAGCAGGGAGTGGTCAACAGTGTCAAAGGCTGAGGATAGGTCTAGAAGTAGGAGTACAGAGAAGTGGTTGTTAGCTTTGGCGGTAAGTAAGTCATTTGTGATTTTAGTCAGGGCAGTTTCAGTGGAATGATGTGGACGGAAGCCGGACTGTAGGTTGTCAAAGAGAGAGTTAGAGGAGAGGTGGGAGGAAAGTTCAGCATGGACATGCTGTTCCAGGAGTTTTGAGGCAAGTGGGAGTAGCGATATGGGTCGATAGCTGGTAGTAGAGGTTGGGTCGAGGGAAGGTTTCTTTAGGATAGGTGTGACTGTTGCATGCTTAAAGGCAGAAGGGAAGGTACCAGTTGTTAGAGATAGGTTGAAGAGATGGGATAAGGCGGGAATAAGGATAGTGGTGAGGTTGGGGAGGAGGTGGGATGGGATGGGGTCAAGTGCGCATTAGTGACAGAAAAGACCAAATATTTTAACATTTCTTTTATCTCAACAGTTCAGTAAGAGGTTAGCGCTAAAAATATCTTTTAAGTTAAGAAAAATAAATGTATATATCAACTGTAAAGACCTTTATTTGACAACTTAAAACATACATTGAAGATAAAGCGACCACTAATAGATTAGAAGACTGTCCATTGTATGAATAAGTCGTCTGTTTATTCTCCAGGAGGAGTGAGCTGCACATTGTCACTGCACCACACCGGCTTGTTTCATGGTCGCGTTCTTCTTCATGAGCGCCCCATTGGTATTGGAGTGGACAATGCAGAAGACCTGTACCATGCCCTGAAATAACATTCATTACTTCATAGGGAAAGAGATGAGAGGGATGTGAAGACAACCAGTGCAAGTTATTGACAAAAAGTGGACCTCTTGTAGACCATTTTCCTTCCTGTAATACAGGTGCGAGTTACCTAAATAGATTGTCTTTGTCTTAGCTGTAATTGTTCTTTTTTTTATTACATCAACTATTAAAAAATTGTGGACTACTCCCATTTTGTAAGCCTCAGCTCCGCTATGTAGGGGGCTGGTGACATAGCCTATCAACCTGGTACAGGAGGAGAGAGGACCTTGAGGGCTCACAGTCTACAGGGCATGAGTGAGGGTACAGTAGGTGAGGACAGAGCTGATTGCGCAGTGGTGTACTGGTCTGAGGATTACTGTAGGTTTGTTGGAAGAGATGGGTCTTCAGGTTCCTTTTTGAAGCTTTCCACGGTTGGTGAGAGTCTAATATGCTGGGGTAGAGAATTCCAGAACATGGGGAGGCGCAAAAGAAATCTTGTATGGGATTGTGGAAAGAGGAGATATGAGGGGAATAGAGAAGGAGGTCTTGTGAAGATCTGAGGTTGCATGCAGATAAGTACCAGGAGACTAGGTCATAGATGTGTGGAGGGGACAGGTTGTGGATGGCTTTTTCTGTAATGGTTAGTGTTTTGAACTGGAGTCTTTGGGCAATTGGAAGCTAGTGAAGGGATTTGCAGAGAGGAGAGGCTGGGGAATAGCGAGGGGAGAGGTGGATTAATCGGGCCGCAGAGTTTAGAATAGATTGGAGGGGTGCAAGAGTGTTGGGAGGCCACAGAGCAGGAGGTTGCAGTAGTCGAGGCGGGAGATGATGAGGGCATGCACTAATGTTTTTGCCGATTCTTGGTTAAGGAATGCACGAATCCGGGAAATATTTTTGAGTTGTAGTCGGCAGGAAGTGAAGATGACTTGGGTGTGTGGCTTGAAGGATAGAGCAGAGTCGAGGGTTACTCCAAGGTAATGAGCTTGTGAGACTGGGGAGAGTGAGCAGCCAATGACTTTGATGGATAAACTTGTTGGAGGGATTCAGAGAGAAGGAGGAAAGATACTTAATTCAGTTTTGTCCATGTTAAGGTTTAGGAATTGTGCAGAGAAGAAGGATAAAATAGCAGATACATTGTGGGAACAAGATTCATGATAGACACAATCATTTACGCTGACCAAACTTGCAATATTTCTAAAGAGGGTCTCAAAATTCTAAGCAATTGTGGCTCCATAAAATTTGATAGACGCATCAATATTTAAAGAGGAGCCGTCACGTGCCATTAATATGTTGTTCCTGAATCCTTTTTGCTTTGCTTCTTTATTGCTGATATAACCCACCATCTTTGTGTGTAAATCTGGACCTGTTGGTCACGGGAGCATGATCCTCAACTTATTTATATTAGAGTCATCATCAGGATCATGCGTCCTTGGGTAACGAGACTACGGTAGATTTACATAGATGGAAGAAGGTGAAAATATCTCAAGCGGAGAGGCAGCAAAAAATAGAAATGAAAGATTCTGAGGACTGCGGCATTAAATGGCATGGCAGCTACACAACAGATAATTTGGCAAATCAATGCTGATACCAATAATCTACATCTAAGTAAGTTATTTATGACAGGTGCAAAACCAAATATTATCAGAACATTTATCAGACATAACTTTTGGATGCATTGAGTTGTGTGGTTTTGAGACAGTTGGTAGGGATTAGCGAATCCGAACTGTGTCTGGGGCTCGAACCAGAACACGGACATTTAAAAAAAAATAAAAAAAAAATCAGTGTTTGGGTGCTGATCATATACATACACTCAATCCAGCATCGCTATACTAGGGTACGCTCGGTGCTCTGCCCAGTGAGAGCTGCTTGCAATCTGAGTACCTCTCACTGAGGGTAAAAACATTTTCGGATGTAGTATGTGTAAAAAAAACAAACAAAAAAAACCCCCAAAACCCTCCCTCCCCCAGAATTGCTTAGTTTATAGCTGGCTATATGTTGGTTTAGAGCAAAACTGCCCAATCGTTGGCTTCCATTATACTCATTAATTTGGGTCCCCATTGACTTATATGGGATTCGGGTTTTGGGAACAAGTTCAGGTCAAGTCTGGGTACAAAAACAAACTTTTAACTAAAGTCCCGCAGAATACGAACATACACAGGTCCGCTCATCTCTAGCAGTTGGTGTCTTTGGGGCTGCAAGAAATACAAGAAATAGCTGAGTACTATAGACAATGACTAGAGCAGCGGGACCTCTGTTTTAGACCGCTATTGATTAGCCATGTATTCCTTATCATGTGCCTATGGTATAAATTTACTTTTTTTGGAAAACTCCTTAAGGATCAAAATACTGCGTCAAAATGGTAAGAATCCTTACAGTATAGAATATCTGGCCATTATAATCTACAGGACACGTGCATGATCCCTGCTAATTGTGCATGCATCTCCGCAGATGTGAGGGGTCATAAATTCACCACCGCACACCTCCAAAGCAGGACTGAGCAGCATTGGATAACACCTTAAGCTTCAACCTGTGTCCACTGTACGGGCACCGACAAGGGAACATCACATCATTTTTTAATTTTTTTTTATTGTGCATCATTTTTTTAAATCCATGAATAAGAAAAATTATAGGAAGATCTTGGATCTATAATACTTGCTGAAGAAAGTTTTGCTACAGTTCCATTCATAGGGATGAAGATTGTGGAAATCGCAGAGCTTCCTGCAAGAAGAATCACATTCAGATAAAAGGGAAGGACTTTCAGTCGCACGTGTTTCTGTATTTAGTGTGAATATAACGTAAAACTATGATTGCATGTGTGCACTTATTGAGTTATACCGCACCAGGGAATTAATGGTGCTCTAAAAAGAAATAATATTTATGCCCGATACTGAAAATGCTCACTATCCCTGTGCTATAGGCAGAAAATGCTTGTCTCAGCAAGGTAGGTAATAGGTAGCTGCTGTAATAAATGGAAGTGCAGAGAGAATGTAATGAATGTGGCATGATCAGATTGCAAGGACAACTGGAAATGACAGGTACTGCAGTTTCTGTATAGTAATCTACTGCCCTGCACTGTCAATGTGGGAGGAAGCATCGGAGACTGCTATACAGAAGAGCTCAGAAAAGAGACTGCAATATAGAAGAACCCAGAAAAGAGACTGCAATATAGAACCCAGAAAACAGAGACTGCAATACAGAAGAGCTCAGAAGAGACTGCAATAGAGAACTCAGAATAGACTGCAATCTAGAAGACCCCAGAAAAGAGACTGTAATATAGAAGACCCCAGAAAAGAGACTGCAATATAGAAGAACCCAGAAAAGAGACTGCAATATAGAAGAACCCAGAAAAGAGACTGCAATATAGAAGAACCCAGAAAAGAGACTGCAATATAGAAGAACCCAGAAAAGAGACTGCAATATAGAAGAACCCAGAAAAGAGACTGTAATATAGAAGACCCCAGAAAAGAGACTGCAATATAGAAGAACCCAGAAAAGAGACTGCAGTATAGAAGAACTCAGGAAAGAGACCGCAATATAGAAGAACTCAGAAAAGAGACTGCAATACAGACGAACTCAGAAAAGAGACTGCAATACGGAAGAACTCAGAAAAGAGACTGCAATACAGAAGAACTCAGAAAAGAGACTGCAATATAGAATAATTTAGAAAACAGAGATTGAAATACAGAAGAACTCAGAAAATCAAGTCTTGAATATAGAAAAACTGAGAAAAGAGACTGCAATACATTAGAACTCACAGAGATTAATACAGAACTCAGAAACAGACTGTAATATAGAAGAACTCAGAAAACAGAGACTGCAATACAGAAGAACTCAGAAAACAAAGGCTTCAATCCAGAAAAAACTCAGAAACAGAGATTGCAATAAGATATTGCAATACAGAAGAACTTAAAAAATAAAAAATTTGCAATCCAGAAAACCTCAGAAAACAGAGACTGCAATACAGAAGAACTCAGAAAAGTTGCAGAATTGTCTGACAGCAGCAGCAGCCCTCCATCCCAGCCCCTGCCTCCTGCCATCAGCACTACACCAGCAGCAATGACAGAAGGATTCCTGGCAGTGTAGCTCCAGATCTCGGCTGCAGGCTCTTCCTACAGATCCTACTTATGTCAGATCTGGATCTAAACTTAGAGGCAACAGAACACAAGTAGAGAAGCCAGAGAGCCTCCACTTACTATAGGAGGAGGCAGGGTCCTCCTGATCTGTATAGTGGGGGAGGCAGGGGCCAGGCATACAAGGCATTGGAGCCTCCAGCCACACACCTACAGAAAGCGAAAGGAAACCCCCTGCAACCTACACAGAAGGAGAATGCTGCCCACCTACACACCAGCCTTCCGCTGAGAGGGGTCTCACATCCACCTCATTAATAAAGGGGAGATCACAACCTGCAGAGGAGAAGGAGGAGGAGGATTTTCCAACTCACCAAGGGCAGACCCTGAACTTCAGCCCATGAAAATGTTGTAGGCAACCATAAAAGAATCCCAAGCAGCAAGCACAAGATGAATGAGATGCAGGCACATTGCTTTCCTTAGATCCATCTCCTGCAATTGCTTCTACTTGAGCTGATCGCAAGGAGCCTTCTCCAGTGAAGGAGGATTAAGCACTTACAGGATCCGGGCTTCCTTGTGCATCTTCCAAGATTCAGCACATTTGTTTGTTTTGGGTTTTTTAAACCAAGGACCAAAAACACCCGGAGGTGATTGGTCCATTCAAGATCCTCCCTCAGCACCTTTGGGGTAGTTGTAAGTTCTCTTGTACCTGGATGCTGCCTGATTCCTAAACTGAGTGAGGACCTAAGACTTGTTCAGATGGTTCACTTAATGTGTTTTTTTTATATCCCCCTAAGCTGTGGACACACTGTCCAGAAATGAACCTGGGATTTCTCCTTACTTCCAGACATCTCCTCTGGATCCTCCTAGGTAAGAGTCCTCAGCATGTAACCTTTCACACAATTGTACCTGTGCCTCTATAGGTGTGATTACTGACTTCTAATTCTAATATCTTTATGTCACCACCCTAAGGTGTTTATATCATCATGTTCCAAGAAGTTGTGTGAGGGACACATCTGACAATCCCTTGGTATCTGCCTTCCTGTAGAACCTACCTGGTTGGCTGCTTATGAATATA
This sequence comes from Anomaloglossus baeobatrachus, assembly GCF_048569485.1. Lineage (NCBI taxonomy): Eukaryota > Metazoa > Chordata > Amphibia > Anura > Aromobatidae > Anomaloglossus > Anomaloglossus baeobatrachus. The sequence continues at coordinate 96,533,742 of NC_134359.1, read as the reverse complement.
CCTGTTATACCTGTTCTTTTTAGAGAACATATTAAGGATATTATTTTAATTAATACAATTAGAACACATTTCTTTGTAAATTAGTGTGATACTATATCAAAGAACTCTTGGGAGTCAGATTGCCCTTCTTGTCTGGTGCCTACTATGGTCAGGTAGCAGATGTTGTTTAATATTTCTTTAAATACGCTCCATTTATTTTTCTTTTTACAACGTCCATTATTTTGCCCTAAATAATGGGTCTATTCCAGTCATCAGATTGCAAAAATAAAAATGGCTAATGTTGTGGTAGCAACATACGACGAGTGCCGCTGCACAACATCTGCGCTAATTGTAAATTCTGGAACCCGATGACGATTTTGATACATTTTTAATATGTTTACAAATGTCTTTCATTCAGTAGATTAAAAAAAACCCTTCATGCATGTTGAAAAAAAAATTGTTCAAGCTGTCACGAAATGTGGACAGATTTCAAAAATGTCTCAATTTTTAGAAATTTGACAAACTGAAAACTGACAAAAAGTATTAATATTTTGATGTATCGTGATGGTTATTTGGATGTTAGTCCACCAGTACGTGATGTTTATGGTACAATCTGAATTTTTTTTTGATGAATGTTCTTACTCGCTGCTACATTTGGAAATATTGTTTTATTTATTGGTGTACAAAATAACTGATGGAAATAATTCCGCATAATTCCTGAAATTAACCGGTACCATAAATGACGCTATCTTTCTACTGCTATAGCTATATAGCTGAGGAAATGTCAGAGATTGAACTATCTGTTATTGAGCATTGAGATTGGCATGGGAATCAGACAGGTACCATAATAAATTACATATTTTCTGAAACTTTTATGATTTCACCTTCTTGTATCCATTTTTTTCAATGAGGATCTCAATGATTAGTAGTTTTCAAATAAGAAAGGTCACTTTACCAGGAATAGATTTTTTTTTTAATGGTGTGTCCATGGGTACACCTTAAATACATCTTGTAAACCTATGACCTAAGTAACTGAAACTGGGGTCTTAAGCTGGTGTCACACACAGCGACAACGACAACGACGTCGCTGCTACGTCACCATTTTCTGTGACGTTGCAGCGACGTCCCATCGCTGTCGCTGTGTGTGACATTCAGCAACGACCTGGCCCCTGCTGTGAGGTCGCCGGTCGTTGCTGAATGTCCAGCTTCATTTTTTGGTCGTCACTCTCCCGCTGTGACACACACATCGCTGTGTGTGACAGCGAGAGAGCGACGAAATGAAGCGAGCAGGAGCCGGCACTGGCAGCTGCGGTAAGCTGTAACCAGCGTAAACATCGGGTAACCAAGGGAAGACCTTTCCCTGGTTACCCGATGTTTACGCTGGTTACCAGCCTCCGCCGCTCTTGCTGCCAGTGCCGGCTCCTGCACTGTGACATGTGGCTGCAGTATGCATCGGGTAATTAACCCGATGTATACTGTAGCAAGGAGAGCAAGGAGCCAGCGCTAAGCAGTGCGCGCGGCTCCCTGCTCTCTGAACTGTGACATGTAGCTGCAGCACACATCGGGTTAATTAACCCGATGTGTGCTGCAGGAGAGCAAGGAGCCAGCGCTAAGCGCGGCTCCCTGCTCTCTGCACATGTAGCACAGCGACGTTATGATCGCTGCTTCTGCTGTGTTTGACAGCTAAGCAGCGATCATAACAGCGACTTACAAGGTCGCTGTTACGTCACCGAAAATGGTGACGTAACAGCGACGTCGTTGTCGCTGTCGTTTAGTGTGAACCCAGCTTTACACTGTAGGGAAGAAGGTCCCTATTTATGAAGTCTGACCATAGTAAAGCTCATCTGATTTTGGTGGGGCTTACTAACCATCTAATGAGTATTGAGGCCTCCGGACTCTCCCATTATAGGAGATATCTCTGAAGATAAAGTAGAGTGTCAAGACTAGTGTATTTTTAAAAAACTTGGGAGAGCGAGCTATCCTTCAAAAAAGTCTACCACTTTTTAATGCATATGGTCAGCCTAAAGGCCCCATACACATTAGACTGATGCCAGCCAAACCCACCAATATTGGTATCGGCAGATTCAGCCGACAGTCTAATGGGTATGGAAGCCTTCCGGCCTTCTCGAAAGATGATGTTGGGGGAGAGAAGGATCTGGTATTCCTATTTTGGAGGTTTACATTTTTTCTTCTCTGAGTTAAGATGCCAAAAGAGTTGAGAATTGACCCTCTCATAGTAAACTTTTCTGTGTATAATGTAGTCTGGAGAGTTAGCTGTGGGCTGAATGATCAAAATGTTGTGTATAAGGCTATGTGCCCACGGGACTCTGTATCTGCGGATTTTTCTGCATCAAAATCCGCAGCTTTCCCCCGGAATCCGCACCTTTTCGTAGGTGCGGATTTGATGCGGATTTGACGCGGATTTTGTTGCGGATTTTGCGATTTTTTTTAATTCAATTGAATAGGCAAAATCCGCACGAAAATCCGCAACAATAATTGACATGCTGCAGATTTTACCGCACGAAAATCCGCACGATTTCCGCTGCGGAAAAATCCGCAGCGTGGGCACAGCATTTCCCAAGTGCCATAGAAATAGCTGGGGAGTAGCTGTGCTGCAGATTTCTGGAAAATCCGCGGCTTTTCCGCGAGAAATCCGCGGCAAAATCCGTGCATTTTCCGCACCGTGGGCACATAGCCTCAGGGTCTTCACGAAACGTTTGCAGTAGGATCATTTTATTGTTTGCAGCCAGAGCTACTACATCTGATACCAGTTTTTATAGATCCATTGTCCATGCAAATGTACATTGCCTGGTTACTTAAAATCACATTGAAGCAAGCCTCTCTTCACTCCTGGGTAGGTCAGTTGTCACCTCAATCAAATTTGATGGGAAGAATAAAGCAACATGTACGGCACAACAGAAACCATGATGGACTTCTTGTAAGCCTATAGGGTCTGTCAAGACACTATTGGTATCAGTTGTAAGAAGAATCCTGTAGTGAATCTGTTGACTTTTTAGTTTCTTGAAAATTATCAAAAGGATCCTTTTTTTTTGCTGTGACGGACAACAGCAATGTTTCCAGGTCCAACTTTGAAACTGTTCATTGTCAAAAGTGGTTACTTCTTAAGTCAATATTGTAATAAATTGTACATAGTTTGGTAGCGTAACTCTCATCAGAGCAAATGTCATTGTACAGTGAGGGGGAAGAAGTGAGCTGTGACCATCACTTAGTAAACAGTGGATACTGTGTAATCCACTGTATATAGAGGTGTCACCTTTCATCGTAATACTGTCTGTGATGATAATGAGACTCATGAAGTCTTCTGTGCGAAACAGGAAAAAGGAGTCTAGTATAAGACCTTATATAAATGTTGCTATGCGTATATAATATTCATTTATTTTCCCCAGATGGCAGCATATAAAAATCAGTGTTGCTTACAGTCTACCCTGTTCGTAAACTGTAAAACTGGTATACTGCCTGGAGTTCACACAATGATAAAATGGGAGCTATCATTCAAAAATTCAACTAGGCTCGCGAAAAAAAAACCAACAAGCCATCACGTGGCTGTGTCAACAGGAAAATAAAAATGTACGTCACATTGAAGAAAAAGAGGTAAAAAATCGACTGAAAAAATGTCCTTAAAAGTTAAATCAGGAAAGGCATAAGGAAGTATAGAAAGAAGTCTGATGTCTGCAGAACCTGAGCTGTAATGATACAATAACTGAATTGTGGAAAAGTGTTAGCAACTAATTTTGAGTTCTTAACTATTGGAAAACTTTTGACATATTTCTAATATATGGCATTATATTATTCGTATAAGGTGACATCTGTATTTGCTAATTGTGACATGTTATTTATATGCTGTGTGTTATGGTTGTACTAAAGAATAGGAATAAATAGGAGGTTGCTAAGAATCCAGTATCGGAAAATGTAAGTCCACGCTGGTAACTTGATCGGTATTCAGGTTCAGTGGATTTACAGCGCTGTCCTGGACACCCGTTTAAGTTGCCTCGGCAATAAATATTATTCAGCGGCAGGTAAATGGGTTAGCAGACCCTTTCCTGACCAGAGATACCCCTTAATAACAAGACCCTGTATAAAAAGAGCAAAATGTTTGTAAACATTAAACTGACCATGGCAACTCCAAGTAATCACAGGTCTTTCACCTTTAGAAATGGAGTTAGAGCATTAGCTTCATCTCATCATCACTTTAATAGACTTTACAGACTTTAATAAACCACAGCTTCATGTGACTTCTTTCATGATGTGTTTTCCATATGGAAGACTTTCATTACATGAAAATGGCTTTAGAATTTTATGAACGTGCTGCTCTTGTGCAATGTATTCCTATGGTCTGCAAGAGTCACACAATAAATGGTGGACTGTGGGTAGGGTCTACGGCTTTGCCGAGCTCCTCTGCTGCCTCTAGTGCCTGTATCTCATCCCTGTTTTAAAGTTTGTGCGGGCACCATTCTTGGCGCTAGCAGTGCTTGTGCAGATTGATCACCCAGTGGTCTTCCGTAGTGATGAGCGGGCAGTACCATGCTCGGGTGCTCGGTACTCGTAACTAGTGATGATCGGGCAGTACCATGCTCAGGTGCTCGGTAATCGTAACTAGTGATGAGCGAGCACTACCATGCTTGGGTGCTCAGTATTCTTAACTAGTGATGAGCGAGCACTACCATGCTTGAGTGCTCAGTACTCTTAACTAGTGATGAGCGGGCACTACCATGCTCGGGTGCTTGGTACTCATAACTAGTGATGAGCGAACACTACCATGCACAGGTGCTTGGTATTCACAACTAGTGATGAGCGAGCACTACCATGCTCGGGTGCTCGACACTCGTATCTAGTGATGAGCGAACACTACCATGCACGGGTGCTCGGTATTCGTAACTAGTGATGAGCGAGCACAACTATGCTTGGGTGCTTGGTATTCGTAACTAGTGATGAGCGGGCACTACCATGCTCAGGTGCTCGGTACTCGTAACTAGTAATGAGCGAACACTACCATGCTCGGATGCTCGGTACTTGTACCTAGTGATGAGCGGGCACTACCATGCTCAGGTGCTCGGTACTCGAAAGGATCATTTGGATTCTCGATCAGGCTCGACTCATGTACCGAGTATAATGGAAATTAATGGAGAATGCAAGCATTTTTCTGAAAGATCTTCCAGAAAATATTGACTTCTATTTTACGCTGTACATGAGTTGAACACCTTCCGAGCATCCACTGCTCCTTACGAGTATCAAGCACCTGAGCATGGCAATGTTCGTTCATCACTAGTCTTCAGTAAAATGGTGCTGGTGGTAGCACATGTGCAGATTTAGATCTCTGCTCAATGATATGCTGAGACTTCATTCTGCGCATGCGCCACCATGGTGCCAGTTTACAAAAGACTGATTGGAGGTTAATCTGTGCATGCACATCCATTGGCCCCATTTTACTAAAGAACACTCGGACATCAATTTGTGCAAGGATCTCCCGTGGCTAACACAGCACCGGCATAAACTTTAAAACAAGAGTAAGAAACAGACACTTGAGGCAGGTGGTGGGACTGTGTTAGGAGGTCGTTGGTAGACGTCAAACACAGCGATGCGTCCTGCCCAGTAGGACATCGCCTTGAAGAAAATGGTCCCAACCATCCATCAACGACTAGCGATCTCACAGCATTGGCCTGATCGCTGGTAAGTGTCACACATAACGAGATCGCTGCTGCGTCATGGAAACGGTGCCGCAGCAACGATCTCGTTAGCGAACTCGTTGTGTGTGACGGGGCCTTTACAGGCCCTTTGGCCAATGGCCACATCTGTAATCCATGGTAGCCAGATCAGAGACCTGCCATCCTCTTCCTACCTGCTGTCATCCTCTGTGTTTCGTCTGATTAGTAGTCATGGTATAACATTATTATAATCAAAAAACGTCCTATAGGAACTGTCACCCAGAAAAAAAAAATTACCAATTCCACCAAAATGTTTTATTTTTTTTAAATATATCTTTATTCACACAAAAAAATCATTAAAAATAAATATAAAATGTAGGATTCCCCTGAGAAAGTCACGTGTATGAAACACGCTTTGGAGTTAGGAGGCATGCTGTGATTGTATACAAGCATCTGAGAATTTCTTAGCTATGTAAGGTTTGCCTCACCTATTAAGAATTGTGGCACTATTGTTCTTAGGCAAATCAGGATATAAGTAGGCTATTATTATCCAGCGTCTTTAGCTGGGAGATTATGTTGTATAGAAGTATTTACTACCTATGTGGCTAATGCTATACATATACCTAAAGGCCACGTCACACTAAACAACATCGCTAGCAACATCGCTGCTGAGGAACGACTTTTGTGATGTAGCAGCGATGTTGCTAGTGATGTCGCTGTGTGTGACATCCAGCAACAACCTGGCCCCTGCTGTGAGGTGGCTGGTTGTTGCTGAATGTCCTGGACCATTTTTTAGTTCTTGCTCTCCCGCTGTGAAGCACCCATCGCTGTGTGTGACAGCGACAGAGCAACAACTAAATGTGCAGGCAGCAGGAGCTGCCTTCTGCGGACGCTGGTAACCAATGTATATATCGGGTAACCAAGAAGCCCTTTCCTTGGTTACCCGATATTTACCTTCGTTACCAGCGTCCGCCGCTCTCACGCTGCCAGTGCCGGCTCCCTGCTCCCTGCACACATAGCCAGACTACAGATCGGGTAATTAACCCGATGTGTACTCTGGCTAGGAGTGCAGGGAGCCAGCGCTAAGCGGTGTGCGCTGGTAACCAAGGTAAATATCGAGTTGATTACCTGATATTTACCTTAGTTACCAAGCGCAGCATCGCTTCCACGCGTCGCTGCTGGCTGGGGGCTGGTCACTGGTGAGATCTGCCTGTTTGACAGCTCACCAGCAACCCGTGTAGTGACGCTCCAGAGATCCCTGTCAGGTCAGGTTGCTGGTGGGATCGCTGGAGCGTCGCTTAGTGTGACGGTACCTTTACCCTCTCATATATTGCTAGGATTTTAATTAGCTAATTTAGTTGTTTATACTTTTTATTCTTATAAGTGTCTTAGGGTGATTGTTGATTTTACATATCATATTGTTGAGGAGAGCCATTAGATCAAATATTTAATTAATCTGGACATACAGGACTGTGAGAAGTGTGTTTAATGAAATCAATTTGCCTTACATGAGCCAGGTTTTCAGATATAACCAAGATAGCCACCAATGACATCATAGACCATCCCATCTGCATGGATCCACCAGATGACGACATAGACCCTCCCATTAGCATCACCATGGATCTATCCAATCATGTCATAGACCCGCCTACGATGACGCCCACCAATCAGTTCATGGACTAACACATTGTTCAACCCACTGAAAAATAGACACATTCAAGTATGCTCACTGTAGGGCTGACCATGCCCCTTTTCCTAGGTTATAAAAAGGCATGTTCTTGAATAAATCTCTCAGTTTTTGGGCCGACCTCGATCGAGGAAAGATGAATAACCGACTGTGTGTCTCATCTCATTTTTCAAGCATGCACTCGATCCCCACCAATTAGAATCAGGCGGTAGGCAACACGAGTGAACCCTGGTTAAGTGTTCATCCTAACAATATCCGCTGCCTCAATTTTTTGTGTTTTTTGTTTGCATTGCAGGCTCCTAAATTTTACATGTACAGTAATAAAAAAAATTGGGATTGGTCTTTAAGGTCATTTTTTTTCTTCTAGGTGACAGTTCCTATAGGAATTTTTTTGATTATAATATGACCAAAGCATAATTAGATTTTTGATGATTAATGGTACAACATTATGCTGCAATGATGATATCTTACCAAGCCTACTAATCAAAAGAGGCATTGAGAATGCCGGTAGGTAGGAGGAGAATGGCAGGTCTCTGCTCTGGCAACCACAGATGACCATGGTGGCTGCTGGACCAAGATCCTGCGAATTAGTAATGGGCAGTCCCGCTCTTTTTGGTGATCCAGTTCCCATGGCTCCGATCACCAAAAAGAGCTGGCTCTTTCAGATCGTTCATGGCTCCCTATTATTCATCCCAGGTGAACACATATTTAAGATTATATTAATGCAGACCGAAACCTCGCCTACCCGCGGCTAAACCCTGCCCACTTACAACCGACTAATTAAATTGTTGCGTGGGCAGGGTTTTGTTCAGGTGGGCGGGGTTTTGTGTACTGAACACCAGACTTTTACTCCCAGTGAGAGTCGTTTAGTGAATTTAGTGGCTCTCACTGGGGATCCGGCTCCTGTCCGTCACAGCAGGGAGCCGGATCTTTGTGTTGGATCGTTCCTGACCGACACATCACTACTGAAAATCTTTGCCCAACTCCATCATCCAGCCAAAGCTACTGTGATCATTTCACAGTTTTGTAAGGTTGAAGGTAGACTTAAGTCTATCGAGTTCAACCGGTAGCCTAACAAGTGATGAATTTGGAGAACTTCTGACTGTCTAGTTTAAATTTACACGGTCTACAAATTACACAAGATTAGTAAGTCTGGCCTTATATACTTCCAGCTGGAACCCGAACTACTTAGTTCACTGCAGGACTGTCGAGACTGGATACAATTGTCTCATGTTCTGAACTGTGATCAGAACCAGGTCTATACCAGTTTCTGGCCTCTTTATGTAAACACAAAGGTTCTCATTCACTGAAAACAATGAGAAACTTGGCGGAATACCGAAACATAAAGTTGCATAATTTTCCATTATGTAAAGGTGAAGTTTTGACTTCTTATTACATAAAGCCACAAAACATTGGACAAACTCCATGATTACTGTTATTGTATGTTCTTTTTAAGCTTTTAAGTCTTTGCATAAGTCTAGACTTTTGACAGAGAGCTGAAAGATTGGAGTACGTAAATACCACAAATTAATTGAAATCATTGTTATTCTCTGTTGTTGATTTCTTCACATAATAATTAGGGTTGTTTACAAAAGTACTGGAGCATTTGGGATTTCACAAGACTGGGAGAAGGACCATGCATGAAATGCAAAAAAATGAAGAAATGGCCATTTATTTGCTTTTTGGGGGGTTGCTGGCTTCCCTGTCCATCCCAAATAAGGCAGAAAATGACTTTCCAATCTTTAGAATAATGTAACTGGCTCTCTGTATGTGACTCAAAAGGGTTTGTTCCTACATTACTTGCGAAACATGATGTTTGCTCATTTACAACACTCGTTCATCTAATCAAATCTGTTTTTATTATGTAACAATAAGTACTATGCTCAGAAATAGCCACAATACTGACATAAGGAAGTTAGTGTGGAATATATATGACATGTGTGGTCTATTGTAGGTCACGTTGTAATCAGATTTTGGATCTAACAAAGTGCTGTATAAACAAAATGCAGAATGTACGTATTTTGTAATTCTATTTCATGCTGTGTTGAACTATAAACTAAGTTAAAGAGGTTTTCCATTACTAATTTGACACCCTTTCTTTTATCCTAACTTTTCCTAACTAACAGTTTCCTAATATACTTCTGCTATCTACTCTGTTCATGCAAGCTTATCTCTAAGAGGCTCGTAAATACATTTATAGTTGTTGCTTTCCGTCTGGCTGCACATTGGAATCGGACCAACTGATCAGGGCACGTCACGGGTGGGGACTGAGAGGAGAGTGAAATATGATCTGGGCATGCCGCTGTCACTCTCAGAGAGGCAGCCCTGCCCAGTCGGTGCGATTCCGGTCTGCAGCCAGAAGGATTAAAGCTACAACAATAATAAAGGTATTTACGAGCCTCTTCGAGATAAGCTTAGGAGCAGCGTAGATATCAGAAGTATACTAGGAAAGGGTTAGTTAGGAAGAGTTAGAATAAAAGAAAGGGGGGCACATTATTAGTGGTAAAACCTCTTTAAAGTATCCCTTTCTTTTCATAAAATTGCATATAAGATACAGCTCATAGAGCTACATCAAAATTGAATGACCATTTGTCACATGCCTAGTAGTATTGGTGAGTTATCCAGTAAAGCACATTGATACACTATTGGATAAGTTATTATTGAGTGATGGGCATGGGCTTGATGCTGGGGATCGCCAGCAAAAATGGGGATGCTAATTGAGCAATGCAGTATCTTAAACTATAACACTTGTGTGGACATTTTACATTTTTGCTTCTAATATTGATTTGCATGAAATTATTGGATATTAATCATTAATTGGCCATTAAAGTATTCAGAAGATTTTAAAATATTTTTTTTTTCATAATGAAAACTGTATACGTTATGTGAGATGGCGGCAGGATACATTGCTAATGGCCGGTATGTACCACATAACTGGTTTAAACGTGGAGTTCCATGCTGGTACTTGTAGTGCCACATGTTTCTGCTAAGGTATTGTTTGTCAGGGCATTTTTACAGGTGGCTAAGGAGATGGATGGTTCTGGCCGCCTACATACCCCGCCCATGGGTGTGTTTGATGTGTGACAGGTCACATGATTTTTTTAATGGAGTCTGTTGTTTGGCACATGGCAGAGGGTGTGTTGTTTGACACATGGCAGATGGTGTGCAGTCTGTGTGGCAGTGTGTGGAGCAGCACTGTAGGAGAAGCAGCCTCTGAGACGAGAGAGGTTGCTAATCTCCAAGAGGCAGGAGCCTCTGGAGGGAACACAGCTGAGGGAAGTCACCCCGTGTTGAGAGTCTGGCAAGGACCAGACTCAGAGAAACTGCCAGGAGGCAGAGTGTGGAAGCAGCCTGTGTGCAGAGGCTGCTCCAGTGCACGGAGGTATTGAGGTCTCTCTGGATATAACTGAGGAAAGTGGATCCAAACCTGTGTTGCCGAACCACTGAATTAACGGACTGTAAAACCATGAGTGTGACGGCCAGTAAGCCTTGTGTCCCTTTTTGAAGAAACAGATTTTTGATTGTTATGTACTTGGAGTGTGGTTTATGTCTTGTTTAATAAACTGCTGGACTTTATTTGAACTGTGTGTTCTCCTATGCTACCTCGCATTGCAGCAAAAGTGAGTAAAAACCCCCATGTTCCGGTGTGTGAACTGGGTGCAACCTCACAGTTATTAAAATGGTCTTAGACCTGTTGAGGCTGGTGAACTTGCTTTCAAAATCCATCTCACAGTAGCTGTATAGTATTTTTTTGCAACTTTTTCCCTCCTGATATTCAAATTTGTAAAGTAAATGCATCAGTCTCATCAGGTTTAAGAGATCTTTTCCCCATGCTGTATTATCAGTAGTCCCGACATTCCTGAAATAAGGTAGAACAAGGCATGTTTGTGGCAGTCTATAGAGCAACCCAAGAAACAACCCTTGTGAATTGGTCATTTGAGCCATTTGCTGGGAGACATGTTCATGCTGCCATGTGTTCTAAAGGAAAAAACGTTCTCTGTCATCTATTATTTAGTCTGTGAATTTATTTTTGGCCCTATCCTTATATACTTGTACATCAGCTTAAAAGGGTTGTCTGGACTTAAGCCACACTGTTTGCCTGCATATTTGTAAATCCTCACATTGTGCACACTGCGTACTGTGAGGATTCTCCGATGCTGGGAGTGGCGGACACGTGACTGCAAGTGTATAATTTGCATACATGCAGTCATGTGATGACTAGACTGTGTCCGTCCTCACTCAATGCAAGTGTAGTGAGCGATGCTGGATACAGTCTAGTCAGAATGTGGCCAAAAGTACGGAAATCTCACGCAGGAATGGGCACATGACCTCCTGCTCCGGAGAGTCCTCACAGTGCATAGTGTGCACGATGTGAGGATTTAAATGTCTGCAGTGACATAGAGTGACTGCAAACTTGTGGTTTGATACTGTACCCCTCTTTAAAGTGTACCTATCCTTTATTAATGATTTACTTCCTTACACATCTGCAGATCAGTGAAGAATCAGCTTCTGAGACTCCCATCTGTTGCAAATATAATTAAGCACCAGGCATTTGCACACAGAGAAGTGTACAGGCTTAGTAGAACCTCTAAGGGCCCGATACAGCAAGCTGTTTATCCTAGTATTCTGGCGTAAAACACTTGGAAAAAAATCACAAAATGTCTGTGCAATGAGAAGTTGCCTAAAAATGTAGCAACTTTTGGTGTCTTCATGCCAGTGCCAGCCAAAATCAGTGGAGCTGTGGCAGGATAGGGGCGTGAGAATGCCTTCCTGTCTAATTCATTACCAGACATGGCATATCTTACAACTGACATCTTACTCCAATCTCTATCGCTGGTAAAGATGCACCTGATTCGTTAAGTGTAGTGTTGAGCGGATCCGAACTGTAAAAATCCGGATCCGCTCGGTTTCAGCGTCCAATCCAGATCCGACCCGTCTCTCTCTCGCTCTCTCTCTCGCTCTCTCTCTCGTCCGCGGATCCGCTCCCCATTCATATACATAGGTCCGGATCGGATCCGGACTTCTTTTCAAACCCGCGACGGATCTGCCAGACCCGGATTATTAGAATTCCGCTCAACTCTAGTTAAGTGGTGTGTACCCCTTACAGAATCAGGCTCCCCTTAGGCTAGGGCCCCACTTTGCGTTTCCACCTGCGTTTTTGGTGCTTTTTCTTTGGTCCGTTTTGGGAAGCACCTTTTCATGCCAAAAGGCATGCGTTTTGATTTTCCAGCAAAGTCTATGGAAAATGGGGATTTCTAGACCCCACTTTGCGTTTTAAAACACTGCGTTTAATTTGCATATTTTGTGGTAAAAACCATGCGTTCAAAGAAGCGACATGTCAATTGTTTTTGCCATTTTGGGTGCGTTTTGCTACCATTGAAGTCTATGAGAAATGGCAAAAGCCAAGATTCCAGCAAATTCCTGCGTTTTACCTGCTTTTCCAGTGCAGAAAACATGCGTTTTGGACTTCAAAATAATGATTTCATATGTCCCTTTACACACACACACACATAGTCCGACAATTAAAATTAAGAATTTTAATAAATTATTGCTATTTTTACATTAAATATCATATTACCGCAATAATTTCATTAGATTAATCTATTTTCATTATTTTTCACAAAAATATAGATTTGTTTCTTTTTTTCCAACTTTTTCATTGAGTTTGACTATTTAAACTTTATTTAGCAGTGTCATGATGTTAAAAACGCATCTATCAAAACGCAGGTGGAAAAGCAGGTAAAAAGCGCTGAAAACGCATCTAAAATGCGGTAAATACGCATGTGTTTTCAGCGCAAATTTCTGAAAAAGGCAACTTTGGTCAAATCAATTAAGCTCAAAACGTGCGTTTAGAACTGCAAGTAGATGAACGCAAAGTGGGGCCCTAGCCTTACTCTGCTACGCTTCTTCATTATGACTGGCGTGTACAACACCATTCTTAATGAATCAGGCCCTGACGGTCTGTACACCTCCGTACATGTGCTGATGAATAGCAAAATTATATACCTGCTGAGCAACGTGCTTGAGAGGATTTATTTCAGTGGGTCTCAAAATCCAGACTTCCAAAGATCTGCAAATGAGGGTAGCAGTTTTTAAATATAAAAAAAGGAGTTACTTTAAAGTTCACACCCAGAAAACCCCTTTTTTAGACAATGAGGAGTTTGTGATAATCTGTAGATATGGAAGCGCCAAAATCCCCAGTGATAAATTTAATATTACATGACACTATGTTATGCTCGCAGGGCGAGCACTTTTATTATGGGGTCCACTGGACCGACGGTACCGTTCACTTGCCTGGGCGAGTGAACTGACGAAGGTGGCAGCAGGTACACACGCTGGTAAGCAGCTGGAAGAGGGCAGCCCCAGGGAATCTGGAGTACCCCGACAGCTGGTGCCACAGTACAGTCTCTGGAATAAGTGGCCGCAGCAGCAGGCAGAGTAGTGGATCCGTCCAGAATGGATAGATGGATGTGGCAGCAGCGGCCGGCGTGTATACCTGTGCAGCAACTTGTATCGTTGCAGACAGCTGGCTTATGTGCTCATAGCAGCAGCAGATAAGGAATACACTGTAACAGAGGTACAAGGCAGCAGCAGGAAGAAACACAATATCAGCAGCACCGAGGACCTGAGAATTAGCAACGTAAGTAAGTCGTTGCCCAGGTACCGCCCTTAGGGGAAAGTTGCCTAAAGCAACTGTTGACCTGAGAGGCACTTCCGGGTCAGGGTACGCTGGCCCCTTAAGAAAAGGGGCATGGCCGCACGCGCCCCCTTCAGGCAGACTCAGTAAGCCTGCGATGTGCACACTGGCTCTGGGAGGCAGCGGCATGGACCGGGGCCGGGGCAGCGACATCCGGTCAGGTGAGGGATCAGATGTCCCTGTCGGGGGAGGGAGACAGAACAGCGCTGGAACTAGATTTGAGCAGAAAGATTCACCCTGCCCTAGTCTGGCATCTATTCTAGTCATCTATGGTAGCCAAACTAGGGCAGTCTTCACTTCTGCAACCAGCATCCTCAGCCCCCCATCCTGGGTGCCTCTTCTGTTCGCTAGGCTCAAAATATCATGACATCAAATGGCCTATTAGATATCAGATGTGGCAAAGATGTCAGGTAGAGGATGCTGGTTGCAGAAGTGAAAATTGCAATGTGTAGGATCAGCACTAGAGTTGAGCGAGTACCTAACTATTCGTACTCACTATACTCATAACGAGTACTGTCCAATACTCGCGTATTCATAACGAATAGCGAGTACAATGCAAGTCAATGGGGAAAAACTCGCAATGTAACGGGTTACCAGAATGCCACACTATTTGTGCGAGTAAAACATGGATAAATTGAAATTAATTTATATCCTGCTTCCTACAAAGACGGAGTTGTTTGCACTGGGTCCCTATTCTGCCTAACAGAAGGTGGTGCCAGGCAGGTACTCACTCTGTGACAATCATATACCTTAGTTAGGCGTGTTAACAGGGGTGCTTGGTAAATTTTCCTGATAAAATATATTCTGTGGTTATTTAATCATTTTAAAAGAATACAAACCATTGTGATAATTGGAGTAAAAGCCTCACGGAATATAAACCCCAATGTTGATCCTGTTGGAACTTGAACAGGATTTTCTCAGAAAGCGTAAAGATTATGATGTTTTAGTAAATCTGAGGATGAAGAAATAGGCAAAGTTTTGTCATTTTTATTTCAGTCATTGAAATGTTTTTGCAAAAGTGACAGTAAGTGGAGCCATATAGAATGTCACTTTTGTCGCTTCACATAAACTAACGATCTACTGTTATTTTGCCATCTTAACAGTTTCAAAGAATTCAATATGATTGCATTTCTGTAAATGCACGACTATCTCTGAAAGTCTATATATAATATAATTATGAAACTTTGGCTATTATTGACCTGAATTCCTGTTATACTAATGCATGGCAATTATTACTTTCGGTGGAAATCCTCACCAGTGATTTAGGGTTTTTTTGCTCTAAATTTCATCTGCAATTTATGTATTTCATGTTTCTCCTGTGCAGTAAAATCAATATAAATGGAGAAATAAGCGTACATCATGTTCCTGTCTAGAAGATTCATATTTCAAAGGGAACTAGTCTAGTGATGGGTGACCACTACCATGCTCGGGTGCTCAGTACTCCTAACTAGTTATGAGTGAGCACTACCATGCTCCAGTGCGCCATACTCCTAACTAGTGATGAGTGATCACTAAAAAGAACAGGTGCTTGGTACTTGTAACTAGTGATGAGCGGGCACTACCATGCTCGGGTGCTCAGTACTTGTAACTAGTGATGAGCGAGTACTAATATGCTCGGGTGCTCAGTACTTGTAACTAGTGATGAGCGGGCACTACCATGCTCGGGTGCTTGGAGCTTGTAACTAGTGGTAAGTGAGCACTACTATGCTCGGGTGTTCAGTACATGTGGCTAGTGATGAGCGAGCACTTCCATGCCTGGGTGTTCACTACATGTAACTAGTGATGAGTGAGCATTACCATGCTCAGTACTTGTAACGGGCCATTAGACACTTGGACAGGTTCAACTTGTGTATCGAATATATTGGAAGTCAATGGGGGGCTCAAGCATTTTTCCAGATCTTCCTGAAAAATGTTTGAGTTTCCAATTGACTTCCAATATACTTGGTACTCGAGTCTAACCCATCCAAGCGTCCAACTGCTCGTTACGAGTACCGATCACCCACTAAACTGGTCATTAGAATTGTGCTGCCTGAACCATGGGCTGAAAGAGTCAGACACTGGCTGTGTGATTGCAGCCATACTTTGAAAAAAATGTCTAGGAACTGTAGGGAAAGTCCTTACTAGTTCAACTAACAGGTCTCTCCAAATGTCTACACATCAGGAGAGACCTGTAAATCACATGGGGCAGGAGCAGACCCAGATAGTAGAGGGCTCCTGGGCAAGAACAATATATTGTGCCTTTGCAGTCCAATAGCTCATAATCATTCATAATGTCACCTGCTTTGGAGGTTGTAGTGGCCCTCTCACCTCTTGGACTCTTTGGGTGGCTGAACAGGTTGCACCAGTGATATGTCCGCTCCTGCCCAGTGGCGTAACTAGAGTTTGATGGGCCCTGATGCGAAATTTGGACCAGGGCCCCCCCTCTACGTACCCCGACACTTAGGGTACGGGATAATGACACTGACACTCGGTGCACAGGATAATGACGCTGACACTTGGCTTTTACCCTCAGCACCCAGATTTCCCATGATCTGAAATCCCTCTTTCTATCAGCACCCAGCTATCCTATGTTCATATCCATCTTGTCCTCAGCACCCAGCTTCCCCATGCTCTGCTACACATCTTACCCTCAGCACCTAGCTTTCCCATAACAGAGCATGAGAAAGCTGGGTGCTGAGAGATGTATAGCAGAGCATGGGAAAGCTGGGTGCTGAGGGAAAGAGCCTTTTCCCCCTCACCACAAAACATTACCATCCCATGCTTGTATCTTGTCCCCCTTGTATATAGTTCTCCAAATACTATAATGGCCCCCACATAGCCTTCAATATAGTATAAAGGGTCCAACATAACCCTTCATATATTAGAATGCACCCCCATAATCCTCAATGTATTACAATGCATTTCCCATAGTTCTCGATGTATTATAATTCACCCCATAGTTCTCCATATTTTATACTGCACCACAGTCCTCCATGTTTTATAACCCCCATAGTCCATGTATAAGGTAGGCTCCATAGTCCTCCATGTATTATAATGCGGCCCCATAAATCATCATATTGTATTATTCAGCCCCATACTCCTCCATGTATAATGCACCCCTATATTCCATGTATAAGGTGTCCTTCATTTTGTATAATGCAGTTCCATAGACCTCCATGTATAATGCACCCCAAGTCCATGTATAAGGTGTCCTTCATGTTTATTATGCAGTCCCATAGACCTCCATGTATCATGCAGCCAGCCCCCCCCCCCAGGGCCTCAATGTGTCATGCAGCCAGCCCTCCCAGGCGTCATGCAGCCAGCCCCCCCTAGGGCCTCCATGTGTCATGCAGCCATCCCCCCCAGGTGTCATGCAGCCAGCCCCCCCTGGGCCTCCATGTGTCATGCAGCCAGCCCCTCCAGGTGTCATGCAGCCAGCCCCCCCAGGGCCTCCATGTGTCATGCAGCCATCCCCCCCAGGTGTCATGCAGCCAGCCCCCCCAGGGCCTCCATGTGTCATGCAGCCAGCCCCCCCAGGGCCTCCATGTGTCATGCAGCCAGCCCCCCCCCCCCTGGGCCTCCATGTGTCATGCAGCCAGCACTCCCAGGTGTCATGCAGCCAGCCCCACCAGGGCCTCCATGTGTCATGCAGCCAGCACCCCCAGATGTCATGCAGCCAGCCCCCCCAGGACCTCCATGTGTCATGCAGCCAGCCCCACCAGGGCCTCCATGTGTCATGCAGCCAGCCCCCCCCCCTGGGCCTCCATGTGTCATGCAGCCAGCCCCCCCCCCTGGGCCTCCATGTGTCATGCAGCCAGCCCCACCAGGGCCTCCATGTGTCATGCAGCCAGCCCCACCAGGGCCTCCATGTGTCATGCAGCCAGCCCCCCCAGGGCCTCCATGTGTCATGCAGCCAGCCCCCTCCAGGACCTCCATGTGTCATGCAGCCAGCCCCCCCCCAGGACCTCCATGTGTCATGCAGCCAGCCCCCCCCAGGACCTCCATGTGTCATGCAGCCAGCCCCCCCCAGGACCTCCATGTGTCATGCAGCCATCCCCCCCCAGGACCTCCATGTGTCATGCAGCCATCCCCCCCCAGGACCTCCATGTGTCATGCAGCCAGCCCCCCCCCAGGACCTCCATGTGTCATACAGCCAGCCCCCCCCCAGGGCCTCCATGTGTCATACAGCCAGACCCCAACCCCCGGTGTTATGCAGCCACCCCCCCAGGGCCTCCATGTGTCATGCAGCCAGCCCCCCCCCCTGTGCCTCCATGTGTCATGCAGCCAGCCCCCCCCCTGTGCCTCCATGTGTCATGCAGCCAGCCCCCCCCTGGGCCTCCATGTGTCATGCAGTCAGCCCCCCCCTGGGCCTCCATGTGTCATGCAGTCAGCCCCCACCGGGCTTCCATGTGTCATGCAGTCAGCCCCCCCGGGCCTCCATGTGTCATGCAGCCAGCCCCCCTGGGCCTCCATGTGTCATGCAGCCAGCCCCCCCAGGGCCTCCATGTGTCATGCTGCCAGCCCCCCCAGGGCCTCCATGTGTCATGCAGCCAGCCCATCCAGGGTCTCCATGTGTCATGCAGCCAGCCCATCCAGGGCCTCCATGTGTCATGCAGCCAGCCCCTCCAGGGCCTCCATGTGTCATGCAGCCAGCCCCTCCAGGGCCTCCATGTGTCATGCAGCCAGCCCCCCCCCAGGGCCTCCATGTGTCATGCAGCCAGCCCCCCCCCCAGGGCCTCCATGTGTCATGCAGCCAGCCCCCCCCCCAGGGCCTCCATGTGTCATGCAGCCAGCCCCCCCCAGGGCCTCCATGTGTCATGCAGCCAGCCCCCCCCCAGGGCCTCCATGTGTCATGCAGCCAGCCCCCCCCAGGGCCTCCATGTGTCATGCAGCCAGCCCCCCCCAGGGCTTCCATGTGTCATGCAGCCAGCCCTCCCCCAGGGCCTCCATGTGTCATGCAGCCAGCCCCCCCCCCCAGGGCCTCCATGTGTCATGCAGCCAGCCCCCCCCCCCAGGGCCTCCATGTGTCATGCAGCCAGCCCCCCCCCCAGGGCCTCCATGTGTCATGCAGCCAGCCCCCCCCCAGGGCCTCCATGTGTCATGCAGCCAGCCCCCCCCAGGGCCTCCATGTGTCATGCAGCCAGCCCCCCCCAGGGCTTCCATGTGTCATGCAGCCAGCCCTCCCCCAGGGCCTCCATGTGTCATGCAGCCAGCCCCCTCAGGGCCTCCATGTGTCATGCAGCCAGCAAAATAAAAAAAACAAGTACCTCTCTTCTCCTTCCGACCCCTACGACCGCGGTAGTTACGCCCCTGCCCCCATATGTCACACGCCCTGCTCCCCATACAGCCTGCACCCCCCCATATCACAGACACTACACCCTCATATGTCTCACACCCTGCCCCACATATCTCACCCTGCCTGTACCCCAACTTACCCCTCTCAAACACTCTGCACCCCTTCACAACCTTCTGTCAAAGTCTGCAGCCCTCATCTGCCACTCACCCTGCACACCCCTCATGTCCTCTCTTTTTTCATTACGAGTCATGTCCAAAATCGTTCAGGAATCAGTATCTTCTCCTGCTTTCTCCCCGGCATCCTGTGTCTCCTCCCACACAGTCACATGGGCGTGACGTCATCGCAGGTCCTGGAAGGATGGATTCCGTGTGCTGTGCAGGAGCACTGCTGCTCTGCCGCAGGTCAGAGAGCCCCTCTCACAGGCCGGCCCCCTGACGGTCGCGTAGTCGGCCACTACACAGCGGCACTACACATAGGGGCCCGGCAGCCGGCTCTGCAGAGCGGCTGCCGGGCCCCTATAACCCTGCGGGCCCGGTCGCAGTGGCGACCTCTGCGACCGCGATCGTTACGCCCCTGCTCCTGCCCTTGGGCATGGAGAAGCCAGCTGAGAACTGCAGATTAGTCAGATCTCTCCCTATGGTCGCGGGCCAACTTTGAAGGTATGTTTATACCACAGCGTTAACATATCTAGCTGAAAACATGAAGCAAGGCTCTGATTCATGAATCGAGTGACAGGTTCCTTTTATGGCTGCAATGCAAATTTGCAAATTAGATGAAAGTGGGCTGAACCGACCGAAATCCGGAGAGATGTCAGTTATAAACTCCACATGAGATCATCTGGGATTTCGCTTTGAATTTTGAGCAGCGAATGACTTACAGGACAAAAAACAGACTTGCCTATGGCAAATGCACACTACAGTATGTGAATATGCTCTTACAATAAAATAAAACCAAACTTGGAAAGCTCATAAAAATGCAACTTAATACATTCACTTGTGTACTATGCTATAGGATTTGTGTAGGATTAGTAAAACAAGGCGGTTTTCTTCCAGTTTTGCAATTTAACCAAATTCACGTGAATTTGGCTGAGCTGCAATACTACATCCCAATAATATGCGACTGCAATCTAATAAAAATGTGTATATTCCTAGAGCCAACAATATTAGACAGGTTTTAAGCACCTTATCCAAGACCTGCAGTGATGTCTGTACATTTCCTTTTGTTCCCGTTTTACCATATGATAGGTTCAAGAAAGAAGATGAAACTCTTTTCATTCAAACACGGTTATAATATGGACAGTGCGCTCTGAGCGGAAATCTTTTATACAGATAATTAGTATCTAATTCATATCATGGGAGAATAAAGAATGATGTGAATAGGAGGCTTTATTGAACAGTGGAGCTGGTATTCATATAATGATGGAGCGCTTGCAGGAGACTTAACTTCACAAAAAATAGTTTATTGACCAGAGCAGATCATTACAGGAAACCTCGCGTCTATCATTGCAGTACCAATAACAAAGCCGCCTCGTGTGAAAGCGAAGAAAAAACGTGAATGTCACAGATATGTCACAGGAAGCACTTTTCAAACTTTGATGCACAGAATTTGTTGCTGTAGATAGACCTGGATAAATCTGTGCAGTCAGGCAGAAAGCAGAAGGCACCGGATGGGATATCGATACCCAGACTTTAATATCTCACAACATTCCCGGCCCTCCTCTCCTGTGAAACTACTCTGCAAACCTTGCAAGTCATTGCCCTTGTAGGTTGCATCTAAGAGACAAAGTGCATCAGAATCTTAGAAAATAAGTTCTATCCTTTCTGTAACCCACTAGAGACATATACTATTTTTTGCTTTAGGACACAATATATATATTTATAGTTACAGTATATATGTTTATATCTGTCTATCTATAGCTCTAAATATATATATTACAGTACAGACCGAAAGTTTGGACACACCTTCTCATCTCTAGAACAACTGTTAAGAGGAGACTTTGTGCACAGGCCTTCATGGTAAAATAGCTGCTAGGAAACCACTACTAAGGACAGGCAACAAGCAGAAGAGACTTGTTTGGACTAAAGAACACAAGGAATGGACATTAGACCAGTGGAAATCTGTGCTTTGGTCTGATGAGTCCAAATTTGAGATCTTTGGATCCAACCAAAGTGTCTTTGTAGAAAAGGTGAACGGATGGACTTTGCATGGCTGGTTCTCACCGTGAAGCATGGAGGAGGAGGTGTGATGGTGTGGGGGTGCTTTGCTGGTGACACTGTTGGGGATTTATTCAAAATTGAAGGCATACATAACCAGCATGCCTACCACAGCATCTTGCAGCGGCGTGCTATTCCATCCGGTTTGCGTTTAGTTGTACCATCATTTATTTTTCAACAGGACAATGACCCCATACACACCTCCAGGATGTGTAAGGGCTATTTGACTAAAAAGGAGAGTGATGGGGTGCTACGCCAGATGACCTGGTCTCCATAGTCACCAGACCTGAACCCAATCGAGATGGTTTGGGGTGAGCTGGACCGTAGAGTGAAGGCAAAAGGGCCAACAAGTGCCAAGCATCTCTTGGAACTCCTTCAAGACTGTTGGAAAACCATTTACGGTGACTACCTCTTGAAGCTCATCAAGAGAATGCCAAGAGTGTGCAAAGTAGTAATGAAAGCACAAGGTGGCTACTTTGAAGAACCTAGAATATAAGACATATTTTCAGTTGTTTCACACTTTTTTAAGTATTTCATTCCACATGTTTTAATTCATAGTTTTGATGCCTTCAATGTGAATCTACAATTTTCAGAGTCCTGAAAATAAAGAAAACTCATTGAATGAGAAAGTGTATCCAAACGTTTGGTCTCTACTGTGTATGTATATATATACATACACACACACACACACACATTAGTGTGTGCGCATATATATATATATATATATATATATATACCGTAATATATATATATATATATAATGTGTATACACATACTGGATATATATATATATATATATATATATATATATATAATGTGTATACATATACTGGATATATATAGAGATTAAAATAATGTAGACATCTATACATTTTTATACAAAGATAAGCATAGTTGAGTGCACCCCCTATAAAAAGTAAGAGTTTAATCACTATCTCATTGAATTCAATGATAATTAGCAACATTTTGACAAGATTGAGCGTCAAACTATATTTTTTTTAACCCATAAAATGAAAGTAAGCTTAATAATATATCTTTTATTGCAAAATCTTTATTTTCACTCACATTACAATAATTAATGCACCCCACATCCAAAACTACTACATTTAGTATTTTGGATGACTTTCATGATTTTTAAGGGCAGCACCAAGTCTTCTAGGCATAGAATGAGCACGTTGGCGACATATTACAACATCTATCTTTCTTTTTTTCATTCTTCAAGAAAGACCTCTTTAGAGTCTAGATGCATGATCAATACTTCTCTTCAGAATTCCCCATAAGTCTTTCAGTTGAGTTCACATCATTGTCATGTTGGAAAAGTGCACATGTACCAAGGGCACGGAGTGATGACAGTATCTTCTCTTACAATATAGATCAGTACATCTGTGAATTCATGACACCATAATGTAGCCCCCGACACCAGTAGCACTCATGCAGCCCCACACAAGGACACGACCACCACAATCACTGTTGATCATGGTATTGTTCAGCATTAAACAGACCATAGATTAATAAAATGTCCATGGTGCTTGCAGTATACATGTATTTTCTGGTATGGGATGGTTTCTGTAGAATATTTCTCATAATTATATGCGGCAAATAACAAGGATTTAGGCACCGCTCTTTCTAAATGGAACTAGAGCTCCTATTTTATGACTTGGTGTATATCGCTTTTTAAGTAAGCATCATCGGGTTCTAAAATGGTAAAATTTGATAATAAGTATGGGATTTTGTTAAGCTTGTGTGCTTTTATTTTTATGGGAATAATTGGAGGAAAATTAATTTATGGCACAATCACGTAATACAATAAAAAAAAAATACCAAAACTTTACTTCTTCTTTATTAGAAATCCATTAGAAGGGTATAAAAAGCGTAATCATAATCGGTTACAGACTTAGGTGCTTCTGACGTGCACAATGGCCTTAGTCATAGTCTTATGAGAACTGATTCATACTGGGAAATCTTATTTTCTGAGACATTAAGCAAGAAGACTCTGTTTACATTGTCTCCTGCATTGTAAGCCAATTTAGTAGGTTATAAGTGCTTGTACGTTCCCTTCAAATATCATTTGTAGCCTCATAGTTGGTTACACATAACTCTTGAGGCCTCTTTCAGACGTTCATTTTTGATGTGCATGTTCGACTTATATTTTTCATAGACCGAGCACCAATTATTATAGTCTATGGGGCATATATCCATTTGTTATCAAACTCGCCAATGCGTCTCTATGGATCCATAAAAACTAGTACAGCACACTGATGGCATCCATGTTGCATCCTCGTGCTGTCAGGTTTTCATTGACGGTTAGGGGAACCTAGGATACCACCATTTTTTTTATGCCCAATAGAAACTGATGAAACACTGACCAAACACTAATTAAAATTGGTCCTGCTTTTCATATACGAGACAAAAAAAACAAAGTACACTTGAAAGAGTGAATGAGGCCTTACATGATTCTTCTTTTCTTTTCTCATACAAAGGGGAAAGATCAGATTGGAGCTTTGAGATTTGTGGTGTAGAGAGATGTCTCATGGAATAAAGGTGTTATTGCGACACTTCACTGCGTGTCTGGCTTTGCTGATCTCGGGATTGTTGATCTTTCTTGAGTATACTGAACCATGAATCAAACCAAAGAGAAAATTGCATGAAAAATACCCTGACTATAAATAAATTGCAAGTGCTTAATAACAGGGTACTTAGTGTATACATTTTTGCAAAAAGGTAAAAAGCTGTCTCACCTCGCCAAGGTGTACCCATCTGAGACAGTCCCTAACCTACTGAAGTTAAAAACATTGAACAGCTAATTGCGTCTCACTTTGCTGTGTATTTAATCTGGGACACAGCTGACCACTTGCCACCATTCATATTGGAGTTTGACATGACACAAGTCAGGTATTGATAATGTTTTTAACTTCAGTAGGTTAGGGACTGTCTCAGATGGGTACACCTTGGCGAGGTGAGACAGCTTTTTACCTTTTTGCAAAAATGTATACACTAAGTACCCTGTTATTAAGCACTTGCAATTTATTTATTTATAGTCAGGGTATTTTTCATGCAATTTTCTCTTTGTTTTTTTTCTAGTCTTAAGGCTGCAATTCACATGCTTAATGTTGCATGTTTACTGAACATTGTCTCAGCTCAGTTTTTTTGTGTTTTTTGAACCATGAATCAGCCTTGAACAAGATAGTAAACGTTGTAAAGCTGGAGGCTGTGTGGACAGAGGGCATTCATTGTCTCAGGACTGTCTAATTGTATGTGTAGAAGAATTTATGTCATTTTATATATCAGAAATTATATGGATGGGTCATATAATGACTATTGGGGATGAAATATGATTGTGCTTTTTTTTGCAGTTTGACGTCTTTCATTGTCTGGATCTGTACATGCAAGGTGTGCTCATGGCAATGACATTTTCACTTCTTCCCTACTTTGGTTGGTATGTAGGAATAGATATTAGGAGGATAATGGTATTATCCTTGTCACTGCTATATGTCCTGAGAAAGGGGGCTGTGACCTCCAAAACGCGTTGACCTGTACCGAGTTAATTCAATAAAGACATGTAATAATTTATTTCGGACTTGAATTGGTGATAAGCGTGGCGTAACACCCGGTTTCCTTCAAATATCTACTTTGACTGCTTCGGGGTTGCAGCTACTTCACCTAGCTACTACGTGAATATAGGACTTGTGACGGTCCCAATCCCTATAGGTGAGTTCACCTTACTAATTATTATCTTGGTTTTTATCTAGTAAGACCCTATTGTGCTTTTGTCCATAGTCTCTGATTCCTATACTTTGGTTGGTGAAAGTGGTTGGTGTGTTAAAGTAAAGCTATCCAGTGCGCAGCCAAACTTCAATACTTGGGTAACTGAATAAATAGTACTACAGCAGTAACAACTGCCAGACCCTCTATCCAAACTGTAAGGATTGAGTATTTGGTAAGTTTGTTACCTCAGTATTTGTAGCCAACCCCAGGAGTGGAAAAATCAGTGGAAAGTATCAGAAACACGGGCACCACTGCTGTATTTTTTTACCCACTCATAGTTGTGGCCTAAAAATACTGAGGTAATAAACTAACCAAATACTCAACGTGTGCACATGGCCTAAAATATCTTACTACACGTAACACCATGATTTTACAATTACCATTACAACCATGTATAAGATGCATTCTCCTTTTGACGTGTGCTGATTAAAGAAGAGAACCTGTCAGGTCCCCTGGGCACCCAGAACCACAAGCAGTTCTGGGTGTATATACAGTCACATGAAAAAGTTTGGGCACCCCTATTAATGTTAACCTTTTTTCTTTTTAACAATGTGGGTTTTTGCAACAGCTATTTCAGTTTCATATATCTAATAACTGATGGACTCAGTAATATTTCTGGATTGAAATGAGGTTTATTGTACTAACAGAAAATGTGCAATCCGCATTTAAACAAAATTTGACCGGTGCAAAAGTATGGGCACCCTTATCAATTTCTTGATTTGAACACTCCTAACTACTTTTTACTGACTTACTAAAGCACTAAATTGGTTTTGTAACCTCATTGAGCTTTGAACTTCATAGGCAGGTGTATCCAATCATGAGAAAAAAGTATTTAAGGTGGCCACTTGCAAGTTGTTCTCCTATTTGAATCTCCTATGAAGAGTGGCATCATGGGCTCCTCAAAACAACTCTCAAATGATCTGAAAACAAAGATTATTCAACATAGTTGTTCAGGGGAAGGATACAAAAAGTTGTCTCAGAGATTTAAACTGTCAGTTTCCACTGTGAGGAACATAGTAAGGAAATAGAAGAACACAGGTACAGTTCTTGTTAAGCCCAGAAGTGGCAGGCCAAGAAAAATATCAGAAAGGCAGAGAAGAAGAATGGTGAGAACAGTCAAGGACAATCCACAGACCACCTCCAAAGACCTGCAGCATCATCTTGCTGCAGATGGTGTCACTGTGCATCGGTCAACAATACAGCGCACGTTGCACAAGGAGAAGCTGTATGGGAGAGTGATGCGAAAGAAGCCGTTTCTGCAAGCATGCCACAAACAGAGTCGCCTGAGGTATGCAAAGCACATTTTACAAGCCAGTTACATTTTGGAAGAAGGTCCTGTGGACTGATGAAACAAAGATTGAGTTGTTTGGTCATACAAAAAGGCGTTATGCATGGAGGCAAAAAACATGGCATTCCAAGGAAAGCACTTGCTACCCACAGTAAAGTAAAATTTGGTGGAGGTTCCATTATGCTTTGAGGCTGTGTGGCCAATGCCGGCATCGGGAATCTTGTTAAAGTTGAGGGTCGCATGGATTCAACTCAGTATCAGCAGATTCTTGACAATAATGTGCAAAAATCAGTGACGAATTGAAGTTACACAGAGGATGGATATTTAAGCAAGACAATGATCCAAAACACCGCTCCAAATCTACTCAGGCATTCATGCAGAGAAACAATTACAATGTTCTGGAATGGCCATCCCAGTCCCCAGACCTGAATATCATTGAAAATCTGTGGGATGATTTGAAGCGTGCTGTCCATGCTCGGCGACCATCAAACTTAACTGAACTGGAATTGTTTTGTAAACAGGAATGTTCAAATATACCTTCATCCAGGATCCAGGAACTCATTAAAAGCTACAGGAAGCAACTAGAGGCTGTGATTTTTGTAAAAGGAGGATCTACAAAATATTAATGTCACTTTTATGTTGAGGTGCCCATACTTTTGCACGGTCAAATTTTGTTTAAATGCGGATTGCACATTTTCTGTTAGTACAATAAACCTCATTTCAATCCAGAAATATTACTCAGTCCATCAGTTATTAGATATATGAAACTGGAATAGCTGTTCCCAAAACCCAAATTGTTATAAAGAAAAAAGGTTAACTTTAATAGGCATGCCCAAACTTTTTCATATGACTGTATCTATAATTCCTGCCTAACTGTCCCAGCATTTACTAGCACACATAAACAGATCTTTAGAAAAAGTATTTTCATCGGATATTCTAGAATTTACGTATTGTGTAGTTAATGTATGATTTTTGTTACACATATATATATATATATAGATGTTGCTGTGTGTAGTTGCCAAGTGTTTGTGTAGGGCGCTGTAAATGTTCTGGGTGTTGTCTGGGTGTGGGGGGGGGTGAGAGTGGTGTTGTTTGTGTGTTGTGTTGTGTGTTGCATTGTTTGTGGAGCTCTGTGTGTCTGTAGCGTTGTGTGTGTGTGGTGCTGTGTGTGTTGCACGGTTTGTGTGGGTGTGTGTGTGTGTGTGTAGGCATGTGTGTGTGGGTATGTGTGTGTGGGGTGCGTGTGTGTGTTTTGGGGGGATGTATGTTTTGTTCAATGTGTGTGTTGCGCGGCATGTGCATATATTTGTGTGTGCCGTGGTGTTTGTGTGTTGTGTGTGTGCGGCGTTGCCTGTGTATGTGTGGGTGTCTGTGTAGGGCGGTGTTTGTGGTTCCAAGTGTGTGTGTGGTGTGTTCTGCGGTGTGTGTGTGGCGGTGTGTGTTTTGGGGGGAGGTGTGCACCCCCCATCGTGCTCCATCCCCCATGCTGCGCACCCCCATTGTGCTCCATCCCCCATGCTGTACCCCCCCATCGTGTTTCATCCCCCCATTCTGGGCACCCCCCATCGTGGTCCACCCCCCATCGTGCTCCATCCCCCATGCTGCACTCCCCATCGTGCTCCATCCCCCATGCTGCGCACCCCCCATCGTGCTCTATTCCCCCATTCTGGGCACCCCCCATCGTGCTCCATCCCCCATGCTGCACCCCCCATCATGCTCCATCCCCCATGCTGCGCACCCCCCATCGTGTTTCATCCCCCCCATTCTGGGCACCCCCATCGTGGTCCACCCCCCATGCTGCACCCCCCATCGTGCTCCATCCCCCATGCTGCACTCCCATCGTGCTCCATCCCCCATGCTGCACCCCCCATCGTGCTCCATCCCCCATGCTGCACTCCCCATCGTGCTCCATCCCCCATGCTGCACCCCCCATCGTGCTCCATCCAACATGCTGCGCACCCCCCATCGTGTTTCATCCCCCACGCTGCACCCCCCATCGTGCTCCATCCTCCATGCTGTGAACCCCTCAGATAGGAGTATAATAGGAGGATTATAATAGGAGTATAATGGGAGGAGTAGTCCTGGGGAAAGAGGAGTATAATGGGAGGAGTTGTCCTGGGGGGGGAAGTGTACAGGTGTCCAACGTGTGTGGGGGGCATGGCCGAGCGGGCATAGTGTGAGGGGGCAAGGCCGAGCGGGCATAGTGTGAGGGGGGCGTGGCCGAACGGGCATAGTGTGAGGGGGGCGTGGCCGAGCGGGCATAGTGTGAGGCGGCGTGGCCTAGTGGGGCATAGTGTGAGGGGGCATGGCCTAGCAGGGCATAGTGTGAGGGGCGTGGCCTAGTGGGGCATAGTGTGAGGGGCGTGGCCTAGTGGGGCATAGTGTGAGGGGGTGTGGCCTAGCAGGGCATAGTGTGAGGGGACGTGGCCTAGCGGGGCATAGTGTGAGGGGGCGTGGCCTAGCGGGGCTAGTGTGAGGGGGCATGGCCTAGCGGGCCTAGTGTGAGGGGGCGTGGCCTAGCGGGCCTAGTGTCAGGGGCGTGGCCTAGTGGGCCTAGTGTGAGGGGGCGTGGCCTAGTGGGCCTAGTGTGAGGGGGCGTGGCCTAGCAGGCATCGCGTGCGGGGGCGTGGCCTAGCGGGCATCGCGTGCTGGGGCGGGCCTGGCCAAACGGTTAATCCATGCGGGGGGCGGGGCCAGGCCGAGCCGAGAGGCCAATACGACGGTTGTCACTGCAAGGACACTGTCACGGTGACACAATGTCACGGTGACACAATTTTGGAGCAAGACAGACAGACAGACAGAATAAGGCAATTATATATATAGATTACGCCCTTTAGGCCTGCTAACATGCTTTACAATGGCCAACGTCATGGCAACGCAATACAAAGAAGCTAGCAGTGGAGATGTTGCTAAGTAGACAGAAAAAACATCCAACAAAGACGCTTCAGGAGAAACACCACTGGCGTTTTTCTAAAGCGTCTTCGACCATGAGAAACTTACCAGTATCTGCACAGTGTCTTATAGATACCAAGAAGTGTTTATGCTGAGGGTATTTTTTGCTAAGTTTTTACAGCAACTCTGCAAAAACTACAAGGAGTTCAGAAAGGATGAGTTTTAATTGGAGTGTATGAGAGTTTCTGCTCTGAAAACTCAGCAAAAAAACTGTGAACACACTAATAGTATTCAATGGGTCCCTCTGGCACTGACTTTCTGGTTTGTATATCAATATTGACATCGGTGGCTTGACTTAAGCTCCCTACTAACATGGGTCAAATCTGTACTGGAGAGAGCGAAAGAGAATGGCCTGCCCCACTGCCAAACTACCCACCAAACCATAAAAATCCAGGCCTAGTAAAGAAACTTGGCCAAGAGCAAGTGAACCGGATTCACTAAGCAAGTCCAGCTTTGCGTTACTTTTTTATTTTTTTTTTACCTTACCCTGCTTGCCCATCTGGGTGAGTTGTATACTGCCTAATTTTCTGCTGTGGGTGTACAACCTATAGAAGTTTGTTTCACAATCATGTATAAATCATATGATCTTGCTTTGATGTCTTTGTTCCTCTTTTACTTGAAATATTCTGTAAGAGGGCAGCAGGAAAGGTCCTGGAAGGGAGGTATGTGTCACTGAGGTAGCAAACCTCCGTGGTGTATGGTCCGGTGAAGCAGTCTCCAACACATATAGTGCTGGGAGGTGTTTTTAATGGGCCCAAATTCTGGGGGGTAGGATCCGGAGAAGCAGGCTCCAGCATGTATAGTGCTGACAGGTGTTTTAATGGGCCCAAATTCTGAGTCTGGGTTTTAGGAACGGCTACCAGAGCTGGGTGAGTCTGGTGGTCCCCTTACCTTCAGTTTCCGTATTTCAACAAGCAATAAAAGGGATCTCCCTTGCGTCATTAGGCCCTGTGCGCACGCTGCGGATTTACCGCGGATTTTGCTGCGGCATTGCTGCAGAAAATGTGTCTAACATTGCTGCAGTCATTTCCCAGCAAATCCTATGGGTTTTAAAAAATGCTGTGCGCACATTGCGTTTTTTTATACCCGCGGATTTACCCGCAGATATTCCACTACGGAATTAATGAGCATGTCACTTGTTTTCCGCAGGTTCTTGTGGTTTTTGCCATAGATAATGGTAAAAACCGCTGGGACCAACTTGCGGAAAATCCGCTGTAAATCCGCAGTAAATCCTTGGAAAATCACGGCAAAACTGCGGCAAATTGCGGCGAAAACGCGGGTGTGGTTTTACCGCGTTTTTTACCGTGGGTGCAGGATTCTTTCAGAGGGTTCGTTTTTTTTCTTAAGAAAAAGGCACTTTCTAGTGCGCACATAGCCTTAAAGTGAACCTGTCATCAGAAATTTAGCTATAAAGCTAAAAGTTTCCCCCTGTGCAGCTCCTGGGCTGCATTCTAGGAAGCTTCCTATACTTCTTGTGGCCCCTTTTATACCAAAATAAACACTTTGTAAACTTGTACCTTTTCTTATGCAAATTTTGTAAATCTTCCATGGGGGCGGGCTGCCTGGGGTCCGTTGCTGTCCTCCAGCAGATTTACGCCGCCCCCGAACGATGAATTTCAAAGCTCAGGACGCCGCCCCTGGGTGCCCGTGGTCCCGCGCATGCGCTGTTCCACTGTAGCGGTGCCGTGCACTGTGTGCACGTGTGACCGCTGGTGACGCTTTGAGCGGGCACGAGGTTATGGGCGGCGCTGTGAGTGTCATCAACAAGTGCCGCCCATAACCTCGTGACCGCACTTTCCCCTATTACTCCAGCGTTATGCGCAAGCGCTCGCTGGCCAGATGACCGGACGTCACCTGCTGCTGAGCAGGATGGGAAAGAGGTGACGTCCAGTCATCTGGCCAGCGAGCGCTTGCGCATAATGCTGGAGTAATAGGGGAAAGTGCGGTCACGAGGTTATGGGCGGCACTTGCTGATGACACTCACAGTGCCGCCCATAACCTCGTGCCCGCGCAAAGCGTCACCAGCGGTCACACGTGCACACAGTGCACGGCACCGCTACAGTGGAACAGCGCATGCGCGGGACCACAGGCACCCAGGGGCGGCGTCCTGAGCTTTGAAATTCAGCGTTCGGGGGCGGCGTAAATCTGCTGGAGGACAGCAACGGACCCCAGGCAGCCCGCCCCCATGGAAGATTTACGAAATTTGCATAAGAAAAGGTACAAGTTTACAAAGTGTTTATTTTGGTATAAAAGGTGCCAAAAAAACTATAGGAAGCTCCCTAGAATGCAGCCCAGGAGCTGCACAGGGGGAAACTTTTAGCTTTATAGCTAAATTTCTGATGACGGGTTCCCTTTAAGGTGAAAACACCTCTGTTCATTGTGTCTGTGAGTGAGTGGTGGTGAAACGTTTTTGAGTTGAACTCCTTGTCAGGAGTTGAGAAGTAGTTGGATATGTAGTAGTTTTGTTTTTCCTTTGTATGCCAGAGAAAGGCTGTTTGTTTTTCCTTTTTTTGGATGGAGATTTATGGACTTTAATAAATCTGCCAGTTTTGCACCAAGTATTTTCGTGCCTGTGCCTACCTCGAGCCGCTGCCAGAGTGAGCGTTCCTTACAAAACACATTTTTAAATTTTCTGTTAAAATATGGCATTTTCTGTGCATGGCACTTGGAAAATATTAAATTCTTCGGCTTCATTTTGAAACTGTAGAATAAGGACTTACATTGCTTTGAAAGCTTCATCCTATCCCAGGTGCCTGGAGAAATAGGTCATTGTTAAATTAACAATAAAACCTCCTATAATTAACATTATTATTCATCATGTCATAAACCTGAAATATGTATATACTTATATACTTGGATATTTACCAGCTAAGGAAGGTGGAAGTAAGGGAAATATTCAACTACCAGTAATTACCGGATAAAATCTCTTTGAGAAAACTCCACCTGAAAGTGCAAACTTTATTTTCTAAGGTCCCATTTACACGTTAGAGTTTCATCCACATGTTTCATCCATTTTCCTTCTTTTTTCTTTTTTTTTTTTTGCAGATAGAATATTTATTCATTCTATTCTATTCTATAGGCCTTTTCACATGCCTTTACCATGGACCTTGTGTGGTTGTGTGACCCACAACCAGTGCAAAAAACTTTATCAACTGCCACAAGTTCCACGAGCACTAAGGCTGAAGGAAATAAAAAGGAAACTGGCAAAACGTGGCTCAATCTGCGCTGCTGTGAATAAGATAGTGGTCCAAGCTGTAGTATAAGAGAAAGAGCGCTTTAGTGATGACATGTGTTGAAGTGATTACCCACTTCCTCCTCAGAATAGGCACCTTCCTGTGCCACTCCTAATATATATGTCCCCATCCTGGTTTATTTGTCCCCATCCTGGTATATATGACCCATCCTGGGCCCCTCCTGATATATATATATATCCCCCTACTGGGCACATTTTGGTATATGTCCCCATACTGGTTTTTGTCCCCTTCCTGGTATAAATGTACTCCTCTTGATATACATGTCCTCTTCCTGGGCTCCTTCTGGTATATTTGTGGGCCTCAAAAAGTAAAATAGGAAAATGGATGGAACATGTGGATGAAACTCTAATGTATAAATGGGGCTTTAGAAAATAAAGCTTGGTGTACCTTGGTGCCTATTCTGAGGAAGAAGTCGGGAATCACTTTAAAACACGTCATTAAAGCACCCTTTCTCTTATACTAGGGTTTGGACCACTATCTTATTCTCAGCAGCGTAGATTGAGCCATGTTTTGCCACGTTCCTGTTTGTTTTGTATACAAGATGTGATGTGTGAATGAGTCTTAGGGGTACTTTGCACACTACAACATCGCAAGCCGATTGTAGCGATGCCGAGCGCGATAGTCCCCGCCCCCGTTGCACATGTGATATCTTGTTATAGCTGACGTAGCAAACATTATCGCTACGGCAGCTTCACATGCACTTACCTGCCCTGCGACGTCGCTCTGACCGGCGAACCGCCTCCTTCCTAAGGGGGCGGGTCTTGCGGCGTCACAGCGACGTCACACGGCAGGCGGCCAATAGGGGCGGAGATGAGCGGGACGTAAACATCCGGCCGACCTCCTTCCTTCCTCATTGCAGCCAGGACGCAGGTAAGGAGATGTTCCTCGCTCTTGCGGCTTCATACACAGCGATGTGTGGTGCCGCAGGAACAAGGAACAACATCGTACCTGTCGCTGCAGCGTAATTATGGAAATGCCTGACACTACACAGATCATACAATTTCGACACTTTTGCGCTCGTTAATCGTAGTAAAAAGGATTCACATACTCCGATGTCGACAACAACGTGGGATATGCGTCACTTTCGATTTGACCCCACCGACATCGCGATGTCGTAGTGTGCAAAGTA
The DNA here is from genome assembly GCF_048569485.1 of Anomaloglossus baeobatrachus. Taxonomy (NCBI): domain Eukaryota; kingdom Metazoa; phylum Chordata; class Amphibia; order Anura; family Aromobatidae; genus Anomaloglossus; species Anomaloglossus baeobatrachus. The sequence continues at coordinate 96,499,840 of NC_134359.1, read as the reverse complement.
CCCCTTAAGGTTGAGGATACACGGTGACCTTTGCCATGACATAGGTTAGGCAGCTTAAGATTGCTCTCTTCTGCTGCTACTGTACATCACAGTGTAATGCAGCTGAATATGGTTGCATTGTGACCTACACTACCAGGACAAGCCAGTCGCAAGAGAAAAAAACCATTTCTACCAGTTGAATTTTTCATGTGTTGCTTGTTGCTGGGCCTATTCTGACTCCATAATTAAGTGGTTAGTGTAGGGCGCTTGACACAGTTTCTGTGCTTGTCTCTTATACCATGATTTACATGTAGAGACTTCATCTGATAGCTTGATTCGACTGCAGAGACATGTATAAAAATTCCAGAGGAAGTGGTTTATTTTCCAGCGGAATTCAGTACAGTTGGTGAAAAAAACAATTCTGAACTAGAGCTGCGTAGATACGATGTTAGCAATAGGGCTAACATACACTAACCGGGGAAAACTGGACGGGTTAATGACATCAGAGCAGCTACAGGGAGAGAGGGAGGACAACCTTTTAAAAAAGGCAAACATTATTGCATAGAAACACTATGACAATACTAAACTGCATGACTCCCAAGTCGTGTGCCATAACACTCCCCATTCGAAATCTTTAGAATTCAAGATAATCAAATTGGACACAAAGTCCTTTGATGATGTCCACCGCTGTACTTGGTACCTGGAAGATAAAAGAAGAAAACCCCAAAAAATGCAACAATAAACTATAAAGTCCAAATATATGGTTGGTGGCCTGTAGTCTACAACAGTAGAATAAGTCCAAGTTCAATTGGAAACCCATTTTCGGATTGTGGAAGCCACAATATGCAAACACTTCCACCAACCCAATAGTTCAATGAAGACTGTTCCATGTCGTAAAACAGCTGGATATATGCAAAGATACGCTCCCACCGTAAGCTGTGTTCAGTAGTAACGTCCTTCTTCATGTGATGTCTTCTCTCATGAAGCACTTCTTGATGTATGGCAGATGAGTAATGTCCTGCACAACAAATGACCAGTACTACAAATGTGCACCATACAGGGACAGTGACTATAGTATGCAAGGCCTAACAAAAAGAGGCCATAATACCAACCAATACCCTATATATTTATATATTCTTTTGAACAGAACATTTTATACAGGATGCAGCCAGGCCTCCTTTTGTTAGGCCTTGCTTTGCATACTGTAGTCACTGTCCCTGTATGGTGCACATTTTTAGTACTGGCGCGGCCAGATGGCATCTAATAGGATGGGCGTAACTAATAGGCTGTTTACCAGATACTGTAAACCTGCATGTGTGAACGATGCTCTATGCAAGCCACAAATGTGCTATTTTACCATCAAGTAATTGCTCCCCTCCATCATTGGAAATGGTAGAGTGATTTTCTCCTCTTGCACCTGTGATGCTTCCATTTTATTGGAGGTCTTGCTGCATCCTGGTATTGCATTAGTTGTTTTTTTTGGCCTGGGCAGTTTACATCTACTGCCATCTTTCTGTGAGTAATTCCTTAGCTATTGGAGGATTTAATTCTGTTTTTGTTGTTGTTCAAACGTGCCATTCTCTTTCGCTCTCAAATATTTAGGAGATGAACCAGGGCCGCTGGGCTCTCCATAGGAAAAGCTTGTGTCAGTCTTATACTCTGCAATATTTTTGATAAACTCACAGAAAAAGACGTAGAAGAACGGAGGAAAGAAGACTTGATGTTGTCTTTTGTATCTTGACCCAAGTGTTGCCCACTTTTCCTGAACATCATACGCCAGCTTAAGAAACTATTGGGTTTACCCCCCAGCAGCGTCCAGGTATCTAAGGCCAGGTAGGTGCATGTCTGCCTTGGCTGGAGCTGGAGCTCTAACAGCAGGTCACTAAGCTATTGGAATTTTGAATTTTCCTTACTGGATATTTTTGGAAACTCCTGTAGTTACTTGAACAGTGCATTTTCTACGGGTTCAGGACTAACTTTCTTCTATTCTCTCCCATGCAACCATAAGGCCAGCAACTGGATAACTGATTTGGATAGATCTGATCTTGATCCGCTCTGTGGATTCTGGTCCTAACCATGTGATCAGTAAGTCTAGCTGTTTCGCAGTAGTGATGCTGAGGTCACTAATTACAGTTCTAAAGGTACCAAACTCTGTAGTTCTCAGGTTGATTTGCAAACCATGTGAGACCAGTCTTGGTAAGTTCATGGTGGACCATGTACCTTGCAAAGTTAGACATGTCAGTTTTATCTGAATTTGGAAGAAAAATTGCTAGCTGAGAACTGGTATTCATATGGTCTGTAGCGTCTTGACCTAGAAACATGGTAAATTATGGTGCGACTTAGGCATTTAGTCCAGTAACTGGTTTGGTGTGCATAGTCTCTGCCAAAAGAGAAGCGGGAACAATGTGCTTGTGAGCAGTGTGGTGACTTGCCGGCATATTGGTTTGCATGTTGGCGTCAATGTATGTAGTTTGTTGAGCTGCAAGGGCCTAGTATGTTCTGGTGCATGAAGGAATTTCAGGATGAGGGATTGGTAACATATTGTACTGACCTTGAATGCAGAGTGTTAAAGAAGGATTGGCATTCTGTTGATTTAGGAAAAATGTGTGTGCTGTCAGAAACGATTGTAGGAGTCAAGGGTGTGCTCTTTTGGCTTAGTACATAGTCTCTTGTGCGCTTAAGAGGTTCTTCTGCATCTTAATCGCTTAAACTGATACTGTTTCTTTGATTCCCATTGATAGCTTGTTTATGGACTTTTTAACCTTTCCATGGCTGTGGCGTGTGCACAGGGGCGTAACGACCGCGGTCGCAGAGGTCGCCACTGCGACCGGGCCCGCAAGGTTATAGGGGCCCGGCAGCCGCTCTGCAGAGCCGGCTGCCGGGCCCCTATGTGTAGTGCCGCTGTGTAGTGGCCGGCCTGTGAGAGGGGCTCTCTGACCTGCGGCAGAGCAGATGTGCTCCTGCACAGCACACGGAATCCATCCTTCCAGGACCTACGATGATGTCACGCCCATGTGACTGTGGGAGGCGACACAGGATGCCGGGGAGAAAGCAGAAGATACTGATTCCTGAACGATTTTGGACATGAGGGGTGAGGGGCATATGAGGGCTGCAGACTGTGACAGAAGGTTGTGAAGGGGTGCAGAGTGTTTGACAGGGGTAAGTTGAAGTACAGGCAGCAGGGTGTGAGACATATGAGGGTGTAGTGTGTGTGATATGGGGGTGCAGGCTGTATGGGGAGCTGGGTGTGAAACATATGAGGGTGTAGTGTGTGTGATATGGGGGTGCAGGCTGTATGGGGAGCAGGGGTGTGACATATGGGGGCAGGGGCGTAACTACCGCGGTCCTAGGGGTCGGAAGGAGAAGAGAGGTACTTGTTTTTTTATTTTGCTGGCTGCATGACACATGGAAACCCTGGTGGGGCTGGCTTCATGACACATGGAGGCCCTGGCTGCATGACACATGGAGGCCCTGGCTGCATGACACATGGAGGCCCTGGCTGCATGACACATGGAGGCCCTGGTGGAGCTGGCTTCATGACACATGGAGGCCCTGGCTGCATGACACATAGAGGCCCTGGGGGGGCTGGCTGCATGACACATAGAGGCCCTGGGGGGGCTGGCTGCATGACCCCTGGGGGGGCTGGCTGCATGACACATGGAGGCCCTGGTGGGGCTGGCTGCATGACACAGAGGCCCTGGGGTGCTGGCTACATGACACATTGAGGCCCAGGGGGGGTCTGGCTGCATGACACATTGAGGCCCTGGGGGGGCTGGCTGCATGACACATGGAGGCCCTGGGGGGGCTGGCTGCATGACACATGGAGGCCCTGGGGGGGCTGGCTGCATGACACCTGGGGGGGCTGGCTGCATGATACCTGGGGGGGCTGGTTGCATGATAGATGGAGGGCCTAATACAATATGATGATTTATGGGGCTGCATTATAATACATGGAGGACTATGGAGCCTACCTTATACATGGACTATGGGGGTTATAAAACATGGAGGACTGTGGTGTAGTATAAAATATGGAGAACTATGGGGTGAATTATAATGCATGGAGAACTATGGGAAATGCATTGTAATACATGGAGGACTATGGGAGTGCATTCTAATATATGACGGGTTATGTAGGACCCTTTATACTATATGGAAGGCTATGTGGGGGCCATTATAGTATTTGGAGAACTATATACAAGGGGGACAAAGATACAAGTATGGGATGGAAATGTTTTGTGGTGAAGGGGAAAAGGCTCTTTCCCTCAGCACCCAGCTTTCCCATGCTCTGCTATACATCTCTCAGCACCCAGCTTTCCCATGCTCTGCTATACATCTCTCAGCACCCAGCTTTCCCATGCTCTGCTATACATCTCTCAGCACACAGCTTTCCCATGCTCTGCTATACATCTCTCAGCACCCAGCTTTCCCATGCTCTGCTGTACATCTTCTCTCAGCACCCAGCTTTCCCATGCTCTGCTATACATCTCTCAGCACCCAGCTTTCCCATGCTCTGCTGTACATCTCTCAGCACCCAGCTTTCCCATGCTCTGCTATACATCTCTCAGCACCCAGCTTTCCCATGCTCTGTTGTACATCTCTCAGCACCCAGCTTTCCCATGTTCTGCTATACATCTCTCAGCACCCAGCTTTCCCATGCTCTGCTATACATCTCTCAGCACCCAGCTTTCCCATGCTCTGCTATACAACTCTCAGCACCCAGCTTTCCCATGCTCTGCTATACATCTCTCAGCACCCAGCTTTCCCATGCTCTGATATGGGAAAGCTGGGTGCTGAGGGTAAGATGTGTAGCAGAGCATGGGGAAGCTGGGTGCCGAGGACAAGATTGATATCAGAACATAGCAAAGCTGGGTGCTGATAGAGCGATTTCAGATCATGGGAAACCTGGGTGCTGTGGGTAAAAGCCAAGTGTCAGCGTCATTATCCCGTACCCTAAGTGTCGGGGTACGTAGAGGGGGGCCCCGGTCCAAATTTCGCATCAGGGCCCATCAAACTCTAGTTACGCCACTGCGTGTGCACATTCCTTCTCTAGTGCCTCCATTTCTGCCTTTTGATGTGCTGCTTCTGCTTCCATTTCTACCCTCTTGCATGTTGTTTCAGCTGCTACAATCGCTTCCAAAGCATCCATTTCTGCCTTCTTGAGTAAAAGTGGCTTGTATTATAGTAGCCTTGGCTTCCGCACATGCTCCTATGAGCTGCTCACTGAGAGTTAAACATTTTGAAGAGAGCGATTTAGATGAACATGTTGACTGCTTGGTGGATCCAGAAATTCGAGATGATGTCTCTTGTATTTGGGCGATCCTTGCCTCTGTCATAGACCTAATATCATGTACTGTACGGTTTCTCTCAAAATTAAGTTTCTGGAATCTTTGCAGTTCATCTGAACAATCCTGTGTATTAAGCTTTTCCCAAAAAATAATGTTTTTTTGTCTCTGTAGATAAGTCACAAATTGCACAAAGTTTTCTTAGAATGGTAGCTCTAATGGTAGCTGAGGAGAAGCAGGCTGAGAGATGGTAGTGATGAGCACTTTTTGCTCTCAGTCTGATACATAACAAGAGAGTTTGTAGTGCCCCTGAAGCCATCAGGGTGCTACAAGGTTTTGCATCCCCACCAAGATGCAGGGCCTACCCCCTTAGGGACCCAGAACCTCAGTGCCGGTAACACCAAAAACCCAGGTAATCCCAGTTTTCCCCAACATTCCCCCATACAATGGTACTCAGCTAGGGTGGGACCAATGGATGACCGCCTAGAGGTGGAGCCAATCCAGTCCACTAGTTAACCAGGTGGGAGGGGCAGACTGTAGCAAATAGTGAGTTGAGTGTCTGACAGGCGAAGAGTGAAGGTGGAAGCGAAGTGACGTCCTGGCTTGGGTTGACGGTGACCTGGTACCCAGAAGAAGTGGTTGCCGGTGGAGTACTCCCGGAGTTACGCACCAACTGGGTATAGGACCCTAGGACAGGATAGAGCTTCAAGCCGACCTGTTAACACCTGCACAGCAAAGGGGACCATGAAGGGAGAATCAGGGCCAGGACCAGAGACACCATCCCCACATTGTTCACGCTACCGTCAGGCGGACAAAAGTGGACAAACCACAGAACGGGGACATCTAGTGTTCTATTCCACGGGGACCCACTTACCAGAGATAGGTGCAGGGGAAGAAGGTACCAGAGAACCAAACTGGCACTGGAACGAAGGGGACCGGGAGGCGAAACCAGCTGGCCTCGGGCAACCAGTTAACATCTGCAGAAAGTGAGTAAACCAGTTGCACTGAATACCTGTGTGGATTACCTTCTTCCAACACCCACTGCACCATATACCCTCTGGGGCAAAACCCTACTTGGCTAGCTGCCAATACAACCAGCGCCAGTAGAGACATTCTGCAGCGGAGGCTCCCTACACTTAGCCGCTACACCGCAAGTGGCGTCACAGGTTAACATTATCTTATTCTCCCCTGTAAATATTCCCATTACAAAAAGGGCCCAGGGCACGGAACCGGGTAACAGCCACCACTGTGACATTCCCAAGAGAGACACTACCCAGAACCAAGTACCTCATATCCCTGGGTGCTATAAGTTCATGATTTACAATATCAAGTTTTTCTTTAACCTTCCATGTGGGCTTGATAGAGCATATTTAGCCCTTTGCCTGGACTCTGGATTAAGATCTAAACCTTGTTCATTAGATTGTGGGTCTTGCAAGGACTCTGCAGTCTTCTCCTCAGACATGATGCCGTCACAGGTGGAATGGTGCTGTGTGGTGATGTGGGCTGCTGGATTCTGACACTGTTTGCACTGAGGGAGACTGGGCTTTGATTGCTTTATACAGATTGATGATTTCTCTATGCTGCAAGCAGATTCTCAATTGCCTGATGCTGTATCACTATGAAAGCTGTAGTCTGACTTTACAGATGTATGTGGCAGATGTCTTTTTTACTATTCTTACTCCAAAAGTAAGCTGTAATTGAAGGGCGCTTGAGATGCCGTTTCTGAGGCTCTCTTTTATACCACTATTTACACTAAAGGCGGCGTCACACGGTACGCTATATCGGGCGATATGTTGTCGGGGTCACGGATTCCGTGACGCACATCCGGCATCGTTAGAGATATCGTACCGTGTGACACATCCGAACGAATGTGAACGAGCAAAAATACTCACCTCATCGTTGCTCGTTGACACGTCATTCATTTTCATAAAGTTGTTCCTCCTGCTGTGCTCCGGTTGTTCGTCGTTCCTGAGGCAGCACACATCGCTCCATGTGACACCTCGGGAACGACGAATACAGCTTACCTGCGTCCCGCCGGCAATGTGGAAGGAAGGAGGTGGGCGGGATGTTACGTCCCGCTCATGTCCGCCCCTCCGCTACCATTGGGCGGCCGCTGTGTGACGTCGCTGTGACGCCGAACGTCCCTCCCCATTCAGGAAGAGGATGTTCGCCGCCCACAGCGAGGTTGTTCGGGAGGTAAGAACGTGTGACGGGGTTAAACGACTTTGTGCGCCACGGGCAACAAATTGCCCGTGACACACAAATGATGGGGGCGGGTGTGATCGCACGATAAATCGGTGCGTGTGACGCCGGCCTTAGAGACGTTATCAGATAACTTGACTCAACTACAGAGGCATGAATGAAGATTCCAGATGAAATGATTTATTTTCCATCTGAATTCTTGTATTATGTACAGTGGGTAAAAAAAGGCCTACTGTACTGTGAGAAGGCTGGAAGATTCTAAGGATGTGTGCACACAGGGCCTTTTTATTACATTTTTTTTTGTGTGTTTTAATGCAGTTTTGTCACAAAATTGCAAGCAAGTCCTTATGCCAGCAAAGTCAATGAGACTTAAGTTTTATGCACCTGTTGCTTTTTTCCATTGCAGATTTGGTGCAGAAATAAATCTGCAGGATGTAAATTCCTTCAGTGTTTTTGCAATGTTTTTTTTCACCCCATAATGCCTGGAAAACGCATAAAGAACACGGAAAACGTATTAAAAAAGCACTTTAAAATCACACATTTTTTTTCTGCCACATGGCATCAGAGCAGCTAGAGGGAGTACAACCTTTTAAAAAGGGCAAATCGTATTGCATAGCAACATAATCTCAACAATATGAGGACAATACAATACAATACTGTATGATTCCCAAGTTGTGGGACATGACAGTGCCCAAGGGTCTTTCATGCGATTTCATTCACCTGCATAATGATACAGCACAGAATGACCTGTGACCATTTGACCTGTTTCACACCCAATTTTGCCAAGCCTTAAGAAGACCATACACTTTAAATGGATTTACGCCAAGCAGTGATTTGGCCACCAACTCTTCCTAACAGCCATCTACATATGCATGCTTTTTAATTTGGGAGATACGTTCTGATTACAGCTTACCTCCCTTGACATGAAAACAGAAGTGTAGAAACGTAACAAAACTTATCCTGGTTTTCCCCAAGATTATTTATTGGGGGAGAGTTGGGAGGCTACCATAAACAGATGGTCTCCAGGCCTCACCAAAGTCATTGGGTTTTGCCAACCAAAGTCTATTGTGTATGACAGTGGCATAACTTGAGTCCAATGGGCCCCGGTGCAAGGTTTGGACCTTAACCCCACCCCCTCCCATGTTTGTCAGATGTATTGGCTCTTGTTGTATTCTAAATCCTGTAAAAACATATGAGCAGCCCCCTTCATTATGTAGTTATGTCCCCAATCCTGTACTAATGTCCCATACTCCAGAATTGGTGCGTTACATTAAATGTGCCAATTCTGGCTCTTTGCCTGGCTGTTCACAATTGCCCTGGTGCAGTGACAATCAGAATTATATTTTGTGCGGTTGATATCAGCTGTGTAATGTCGGCTGGCATCAAGTCCAGGGGTTAGTAATGGAGAGGTGTCTATCAAACACCCTCACTACTAACTCAGTAATAAAAAAAACACACACAGGAAAAATAGTTTATATGAATAAAGACTCACCCACACTATCCCTCATTCACTAATTTATCAAAAATATTTCCACGAAGTTCCGTCATAGTCCACGATTCCTGAATGCAGCTTCGGTGACTGTGAATAGCAGTAATGTACAGCTATTCACAGCGCTGGGTAGTGATAACTTTCATCAAAGCCGCCGGCTCAATGCTGCACTCGGCAAAACCCAGCAGCTCTGATGAGCTCTCTTATCACTACCCTTGGCTCAGGCTCTGCTAAAAGCATGGTCCCAGTGTCATGTTACTGACAGCTGCGGATGAGAGGGAGGGATTAATCCCCCCATCTCCTCCATTGTCAGCCTGTGCGTATATCGCACTGCACTTGAATGTCATCCGAGTGCAGTCCGATGTTTCTCTCGCACCTATAAAGTCTATGGATGCAAGTGCTAGGAGACCTGCAGACAATTGCAACATGCTACGATTTTTTCCTCAGCCCAATTAGGGCTGAGGAAAACCTCACAAATGTCAGCTGCAGCATTGTCTTACACGAGGCTGAGTGCAATGCAAGATTTTCTCACTGCACTCGTGCAAGTCATACGTTAGTGTGAGTCTACCCGTACAGTAAAAATAAATAAGTATAAAAATTGGTGTGGGTCCCCCCCATATTATGATACCCAGCATAGATGCAGCCCCGTGTTTATCTTGGTTGTGCATTAAAATAACAGGAACCGCATGCGGCTTTTATAAAAAAAAAAAATGCAAAAAAACAGCGTGCGGTCCCCCCCACTTTTGATACCCAGCCTAGATAAAGCCCAACAGCTGGGGGCTGGTATTCTCAGACTGGGAATGTCCATGGTTATTGGCTGCCCCCCAGCCTAAAAATAGCAACCTGCAGCCTCCAGGATTGTTGCATCCTTTAGATGTGACAAGCCTGGTGCTTTATCCGTCTCTTCCCGTTGCTCTGGTGCGGTGGCAATCGGAATACTAAGGGATTAATAACAGCCCACAGCTGCTACTAAGCCCTAGAATAGTGATGGTAGGCGTCAATGAGACCCCCCCATCAATAATCTGTAAATTAAACAAACAGACACCAAAAAAATCTTTTATTTGGAATAAAATGCAAAAAACCACCCTCTTTCATTACTTCATTAACACCCTAAACACCCCTGCAGGTCTGACGTAATCCACATGAGGTTCCACAGCGATTCCAGCTCTGCTACATCTCAGCCACAGTGATAGAACATGACTGCCCACTGTGAGTGCAGACAGGGAATGAATGAGCCGCGATGAGCAATGACTGGTTACAGGCAGATGTTGTCACACAGGCTGGGGACATGTCTGACTGCAACCAATCACAGATGCCCGGTTGGTGGGTGGGGAAAGCAGTGCATATGCGATGAGCAATGATGAGCGGCACAGGAAGTGAATGACCAGCTGCAGGACCAGTTTACAGCCATGACGGAACCTCGGTAAGTATAAAGTGCTCGCTTCATTCTTATTTTCTTTATTTTTCCATTTTTTTTTTAATTTTCGAGTGCCGTACAAACAGCTGGAATCCAGGGTCTGGGCCCGGCACCCGGGCAACTTTGAAAGTGCGCGGATCTGGACTTTTACAATCCGGGTTCACTCATCCCTAATCAGTAATTGTAACCCTGTCTCTGATGATAAAGAATCTGCTGAAAACTGTTCCTAAAACTACATGAAATATGAGTCTGAAATAGTCCCTGTATCCAGTGTGAAAATGTCAAAATTACTCTATTTGAAAAAAATAAAAAATGATTGTGATATGAAAGTAATAACATTGGCAACAATTTGCCAAAGATGCATGGAACTCAAAAACGACTTAAAAAAGTTATTTTTTGACACGTTTCCTTTATGAAATCAGTTGTTTAGTTTTCATGTCCTTGGTTATTGTGAAGAACTTTATAATTAAATTAGAATGCAGAAATGTTAAATGTTCTTCTCTATTCGTGATGAATTATATACAGCACATGCCTGAAAATCCCATCGTGACTCTCCCTGCAGATAAGAGTGCAGCAATAGAAGACGGATACATTTTACAGGGTATCTTGCCAGTTAATAACGCCCATTACTTTTTAGACAAATGCACTTTTGATGTTCCTTGTCATAGGATGCTCAGAATTAATTTGTCTTCCTGTAAGTACCCTGGCCTTGAAGCATTAGATGAACTGAGGAGTAATAAGATAAGTCAATTCTCGTCACAGTCACTCGAGCTTTTTGTTCATGTGCCTGAGGCGGCTCCGGGTTTCTTCTCAGTGAAAAAGGTAACGGAAGATTTAATATTTCATCGTTTTATATCTCATCCGTTTGTTTAAGTGCTGGCATTGTTTGTACTATCTGTCATTTTGCTTGGTTCCTTATCATTCTGAGGTTGACACAGTCCTACACATACCATATAATCAACACAACACAGAAAATATGATTATGCCGTGGGTTGCAAAAGAAAATTGAAGCGGTTGTGAATAGCAACCAATTGGAGACCCCTTTGCAAAAATATCTAAACCATACAAACAAAACAGACAAAGATAAGTTTAGAAAACCATTTTATTATTGAAACAATTTTTTTTCATTTCCAGCATTATAAACAGTTACTACCCTGCTTAAAGGGAATCTGTCACCAGGATTTTACCATAACCTGTGACCACCACCAGTTAGCCCTTATATACAGCATTCCTGAATACTGTATATAAGAGCCCAGGCAGCTCTGTATAACGTAAAATACTCCTTTAAAATACTCACCTAGGGGGCGGTCTGGTGCGATGGGAGTTGCTGGTTGCGGGTCCGACGCCTCCTCTCTGCTGCAATCGCCGTCCTCCTTCAGTGTGGATGACACATCCACAGATTCCGGCATTCAGCTCCTGATTATTCGCGCCTTCATCTGCCCTGCTGAGGTCAGAGCAAAGTACTGTAATGCGCAGAAGCAAGGAAAGGTCCGCCTGCGCATGCACACTACAATACTTTAATCTGCACTCTGCCGGGCAGATGAAAGTGCACATGCAGGAGCTCAATGCCGGCTTGTGTGGATGACGTAGGTTGCGTCATCCACACTGGGCTGGGAAGGAGGAGAACCGTAATCGCACAAAATGGAGGAGGTGCCAGACCTGCGACCTGCGACCAGTGACACCCATCAGACAGAACCACTCCCTAGGTGACTATAATAAAGGTGTTTTTTACATTCTACAGAACGGCCTGTGCTCTTATATACAGTATTCTGGAATGTTGTATATGAGAGCCCACTGGTGGTGGCCGGAAGTTATAAGAGAAAAACCTGGTGATAGGTTCCCCTTAGAGTAAACTGTCAATGCCCCATCCTACAGCAGCATGATGTAGGGACAGAGACCCTGATTCCTTCCAGCTATGTGTCACTTACTGGTCTTCTTGCTGCAGTTTTGATAAAATCACAATTTTATTTGCTGCAGATCTACCAATTCTTTTATTGCTGAGGTCTGTATAACCCCACTCACATATCTGCTTGGCAGCTTTCTGTCTATGTATAACAACCAGAAAAAAAATCATATACTGTAAGGTAGTTAAATCAGTTTTTATAGGGACTACCTAAATTCCTATATATAAAAGCACATCTTTATTTCATATTCTTTTAAAAACAAAGTCATAAACAATCCCACACCGTGAACACATAACCCGCTAGGACCAGGACCACAAAGAGCGTTAGTCAAATATAGGTACTTGAATAAAGATATTTCATTGGGATAATAAACCAATATTCATTAATAATAGATTCTAAGAGGGCCCTCGCTAGTTCTCTCCGCTACCTAGCAATGGATATATAACTTATGTTACACGCACCCTAAATGTAAATTGGTACCCCAATTCCTCGGCGGCTGTCCCTCGGTATCTATCCCTATATCTCCCTCCTTATTGATCAAGATACATAGGATGATAAATATGATACCAGAAAAAAATAGTACTTATCTCAGACGTTTTCAAGAGAACACCTCCATTCTACTTACAGTTAGGTCCAGATATATTTGGACAGTGACACAAGTTTTGTTATTTTAGCTGTTTACAAAAACATGTTCAGAAATACAATTATATATATAATATGGGCTGAAAGTGCACACTCCCAGCTGCAATATGAGAGTTTTCACATCCAAATCGGAGAAAGGGTTTAGGAATCATAGCTCTGTAATGCATAGCCTCCTCTTTTTAAAGGGACCAAAAGTAATTGGACAAGGGACTCTAAGGGCTGCAATTAACTCTGAAGGCGTCTCCCTCGTTAACCTGTAATCAATGAAGTAGTTAAAAGGTCTGGGGTTGATTACAGGTGTGTGGTTTTGCATTTGGAAGCTGTTGCTGTGACCAGACAACATGCGGTCTAAGGAACTCTCAATTGAGGTGAAGCAGAACATCCTGAGGCTGAAAAAAAAGAAAAAATCCATCAGAGAGATAGCAGACATGCTTGGAGTAGCAAAATCAACAGTCGGGTACATTCTGAGAAAAAAGGAATTGACTGGTGAGCTTGGGAACTCAAAAAGGCCTGGGCGTCCACGGATGACAACAGTGGTGGATGATCGCCGCATACTTTCTTTGGTGAAGAAGAACCCGTTCACAACATCAACTGAAGTCCAGAACACTCTCAGTGAAGTAGGTGTATCTGTCTCTAAGTCAACAGTAAAGAGAAGACTCCATGAAAGTAAATACAAAGGGTTCACATCTAGATGCAAACCATTCATCAATTCCAAAAATAGACAGGCCAGAGTTAAATTTGCTGAAAAACACCTCATGAAGCCAGCTCAGTTCTGGAAAAGTATTCTATGGACAGATGAGACAAAGATCAACCTGTACCAGAATGATGGGAAGAAAAAAGTTTGGAGAAGAAAGGGAACGGCACATGATCCAAGGCACACCACATCCTCTGTAAAACATGGTGGAGGCAACGTGATGGCATGGGCATGCATGGCTTTCAATGGCACTGGGTCACTTGTGTTTATTGATGACATAACAGCAGACAAGAGTAGCCGGATGAATTCTGAAGTGTACCGGGATATACTTTCAGCCCAGATTCAGCCAAATGCCGCAAAGTTGATCGGACGGCGCTTCATAGTACAGATGGACAATGACCCCAAGCATACAGCCAAAGCTACCCAGGAGTTCATGAGTGCAAAAAAGTGGAACATTCTGCAATGGCCAAGTCAATCACCAGATCTTAACCCAATTGAGCATGCATTTCACTTGCTCAAATCCAGACTTAAGACGGAAAGACCCACAAACAAGCAAGACCTGAAGGCTGTGGCTGTAAAGGCCTGGCAAAGCATTAAGAAGGAGGAAACCCAGCGTTTGGTGATGTCCATGGGTTCCAGACTTAAGGCAGTGATTGCCTCCAAAGGATTCGCAACAAAATATTGAAAATAAAAATATTTTGTTTGGGTTTGGTTTATTTGTCCAATTACTTTTGACCTCCTAAAATGTGGAGTGTTTGTAAAGAAATGTGTACAATTCCTACAATTTCTATCAGATATTTTTGTTCAAACTTTCAAATTAAACGTTACAATCTGCACTTGAATTCTGTTGTAGAGGTTTCATTTCAAATCCAATGTGGTGGCATGCAGAGCCCAACTCGCGAAAATTGTGTCACTGTCCAAATATTTCTGGACCTAACTGTATTCTCTCCAAAATTCAAAAATTCCCACGCTCTCCATAGTCCTTATCCAAATCAGTAATACAAATCAAAGTCTCAGTCTCGACGCGTTTCTCCCTACTTATATATAGGGTTTATCAGGAGACAGTTACGGCTCAATCGCCACAACAAAATTTCAGCTGCACATGCCTCTCTGGGACGATGCCTATGATAAACCAAGCTTTCTGCCTATGCACAATCGGTGGTGAAGGTGCAATTATACAGAGCTCATCAAAATGAAGACCTACCTGGCACTTGATTTGTGACGCCCTGGGCAAGCCAGGGGTCACAGGTCACAACACCACCACACACCCCACATTCCCTGCAGGAACACCAAGGTCAAAACACAAATCCTTGTTGCCCTCCTCCAGGGGCTGATGTCCACACCAGGGGGTGGGCCAGGTGGTTGGCTCTGCCAACCGAGGAGTTCACAGTCCTGGAGGCGGGAAAACCAAGCAGTTGAGTTTGAGAGTTCAAAGTGAGAGGAAGGAGAAGGAGGACAGTGAGAGTAGTGACAGAGAAAGTGACAGTAGAAAAGCCTGAAGTTAGTCCGGGTGTGTGCCCCGGACTGAGACAGCAAGGTTGGCAGACGGCGGTGACCGTTTGCAGGAGAGGCTGATCGGAGGTTGCCGAAAGGACCATGGACGGGTGGTGGCCCGGCGGTACCGGAGCGGTATACGAAGAGAAGCCAGCACCATTGGCAGGGGCCTTTCGGATCCCGGCAAGGCTAGGAGTCGCCGTGAATTTGCCAAATCTGTCAGTGAAGGGGACCTCCTGGGTCTACAAACAACTAAGTCCCGATTGAAGGCAACCGTCCAACCATAGTGGGGAAACACCGCCACCGCCAAGGCACCAGTTTCCCAGGGCCAGCGCCTGCGGGCAAAAGAGAGGGGCTCCTCCGGCCCATATCCAAGCCGGGGAGCGGGTTACCGGTGGGAACCCATCGCTACCAACAACCGTATTCAGGTGCAGGGAAGAAACAGTCACCGCTAACTTGCAGGGAACATCTGCACCGCAGCCGTCCGAGGGACCCGTCCAACCAGCCGCTTGTTTACCGTGAACTGTGTCATCATCCTTGGGCTGAGTGAGTACCTCCGTGCCGTGCGGCACAGCGCTGCCCCTGCGCCCCTGCACCCCAACAGGCCTCATAACCCGCCTGGCAACCATCCTATCTCCCCATCACCGGACCCCGGGAACACTAACCCCCTACCCACGGAGGGGAGGGCCAACATCCAGTTGCTCCATACCACCACTCCCGGGATCCCCATACCGAGCAGCGGTGGTGTCCACACAATCACCACAACTGTGGGTGGCGTCACGGACAATAAACAATTCCCAAACCAAGCCCCTTTTCACTCACGGGCGAGGAGCGCCGCTCGAGTGCCCCGGGATCCATCGCTTGAGCCACCGAGCAGCAGAGGCCGCAGCAGCAGCGGTGGCCGGGACCCGAGCAGTGGGAGAGCGCGGCGTCCCCTCCTCCGCCCGCGACAGATTTACTTGTCCTCTAGTGATAATCTCCTGCTGATAAAATAGTGCTATTATCAAAAGCCCAGAAAGTGATACATGCTCACGAATTAGTGTTCACTGGAAGAGGCTGCTTTGTATTATAGAGATGGCGCAATATTATAGCCAAATGGAATAAACCTGCAGCCTCCTATAGCAATAGTTATATTCTCTTCCAGGCTCTTTAGCTTCTGACCACATGCATCAAGCATTACAGAACTGAAAATATATATATATATATATATATATATATATATATATGTGGCGCCCTGGACTAGCCAGGTCGTCACAGGTACTGCAACATACACCCCCACCCCGAGACAGGCACATCAGCCAGACACAAAATCCTTGTTGCCTCCCTCCAGGGGCTGATGTCCACACCAGGTGGGGTGGAGCCAGGCGGTTGGCCCCACCCACTGAGGAGTTCACAGTCCTGGAAGGGGGAAATACGTCCTAAAGTTGCATAAATAAATTTGTGAGTGTATTACTTTTATGTTCCTTCATGTTTGTGACATACTGATCTTATAAGTGTGGATTACTATTATTACCCCTTTTTTTCTTTTCTTCCATGACGTGGGGTGAGTAGAGGGAGGACATAGGGAAGACATTTAAAAAGGTTTTGTATACAACCTCCTATATTTAGTTTTATCCTACTACTCTGGGAAGCACATTTATGTAACTTTTTGTTTGTCCGTGTTGGAAAAATGGAGGTTTGTGGTTTTTCAAATAACAATATTTGATTTAAAAAAAGAAAATGAACTAAACAGTCTGATTAGTGGCTATGAGAAAACGTGCTGCTTAGCATACCCTGTATAAGTGAGCTCCATTCTTAGCATTTTCATAACCCTTTGATACACTTTCTGTACTTGTCAAAAATATAAGTGCCATTTCTGACATTGGACCTAGTCATAAAGATGCATCACAATGTTATAGCTTCTCTTAAAGAGGATCTGTCACCCGATTTTTGCTCCCCCGTCTGAGAGCAGCATAATGTAGAGCAGGGGTGGGGAACCTCCGGCCCGCGGGCCGTATGCGGCCCGCGACGACTTTTTCTGCGGCCCCCGGGCTGATTCCCAGGAACTGTAGTGCTGGGGCGGCAGCCGCATCTTACTGGCTGCTGGCCCTTTAAAACCCCACACAGCGCGTTCAATGCTGAACGCTGCATTTCCTATACCTGAAAGACTACGTCCCCACGCTGGCACTGCCTACGTGAGAATGTACTTTGTAGGTGGGGTCGGCGTGAGGGGTGCTAAAATCAAGGAGAGGATTGACTGCCAATCATCCCCCAGGTCTTACTGTGCCGGCAGCGCTCTGTGCCCAGCGGTGGGGGCTCCCTGTGCCCAGCGGCGGCTCCCTGTGCCCGGCGGTTGCGGCGGCGGCTCCCTGTGCCCGGCGGCGACGGCTCCCTGTGCCCGGTTGCAGCTCCCTGTGCCCGGCGGTTGCGGCGGCGGCTCCCTGTGCCCGGCGGCGGCGGCTCCCTGTGCCCGGCGGTTACGGCGGCGGCTCCCTGTGCCCGGTTGCAGCTCCCTGTGCCTGGCGTTTGCGGCGGCAGCTCCCTGTGCCCGGCGGTTGCGGCGGCGGCTCCCTGTGCCCGGTTGCAGCTCCCTGTGCCCGGCGGTAGCTCCCTGTGCCCGGCGGTTGCGGCGGCGGCTCCCTGTGACCGACGGTGGCTCCCTGTGCCCAGCGGCTCCATGCCCGGCGGCTACCTGTGCCCGGCGGCTGCTCCTCTCTGTGCCCGGTGGCTCCCTGAGCCCGGCGGTTACGGCGGCGGCTCCCTGTTCCCGGCGGTTGCGGCGGCGGCTCCCTGTGACCGACGGTGGCTCCCTGTGCCCGGCGGCTCCATGCCCGGTGGCTACCTGTGCCCGGCGGCTGCTCCTCTCTGTGCCCGGTGGCTCCCTGAGCCCGGCGGTTGCGGCGGCGGCTCCCTGTTCCCGGCGGTTGCGGCAGCGGCTCCCTGTGCCCGGCGACGGCTACCTGTACCCGGCGGCAGCTGCTCCTCTCTGTGCCTGGCGGCTCCCTGTGCCCAGCGGTTGCGGCGGTGGCTCCGTGCCCGGCGGCTCCCTGTGCCCAGCAGCGAAGGCGGCTGCTCCTCTCTGTGCCCGGCGGCAGAGCCCTCCGTGCCCGCAACCACCTCCAGCGCTCTGTGATCCCAGCCTCCCCCAGTTCTCTAACTACCTTCAAGCTCATCCGAGACTGCCTGTGCCCCCAGCGCTCTGTACCTCCAGTGCTCTGTGCCCCTCTTTCTCCCCAGTGTTCTGTGCCCCCCCAGTCTCCCAAGTGATCTGTGCCCCCCCAGTGTTCTGTGCCTCCCTCCAGTCTCCCCGGTGATCTGTGCCCCCCAGTCTCCCCAGTGATCTGTGCCCCCCCAGTTTTCTGTGCCCCCCCAGTCTCCCCAGTGATCTGTGCCCCCCCAGTGTTCTGTACCTCCCCCAGTCTCCCCAGTGATCTGTGCCCCCCAGTCTCCCCAGTGATCTGTGCCCCCCCAGTTTCTGTGCCCCCCCAGTCTCCCCAGTGATCTGTGCCCCCCAATGTGTTCTGTGCCTCCCCCCAGTCTCCCCAGTGACCTGTGCCCCCAAGTCTCCCCAGTGATCTGTGCCCCCCCCAGTGTTCTGTGCCCCCCCAGTCTCCCTAGTGATCTATGCACCCCTAGTGATCTGTGCCCCCATCTCCCCAGTGATCTGTGCCCCCCTAGTCTCCCCAGTGATCTGTGCCCCCCCCCTCAGTCTCCCCAGTGATCTCTGTGCCCCGAGCCTCTCCCAGTTCTGTCTGTGCCTTCAGCCTCTCCCATTCTTATCTGTGCCGTGTCCCCAGCGTCCCCCTGATTTGTCTGTGCCTCCAGCCTCTCCCATCATTTTCTGTTCCCACAGGGCTCTCTGTGTCCCTCCGGCATCCCCCAGGGCTGTTTGCCCCCGGCTATTTATATAACCCCAGCAATGTTTGTGCCCCCCATCTATGTCTGTGTAACCCAGTGATGTGTATATACCCCCAGTGAAGTCTGTACCGCCCAGTGATGTATGTACCCTCAGTGACGTCTATGCTCTGCTGCTTCCCTAGTGATGTATATTCCTCCCAGCCCTCCCCAGCAATGTTTATGCCCCCCATCTATGTTTGTGCTCCCCATCAATGATGTATGTATCCCCCAGTGATGTATGTACCCCCCCAATGATGTCTATGCCCCCAGCCTCCCCAGTGATCTATATTCCTCCCAACCCTCCCCTGTGATGTATATACAGCAGT
This sequence comes from Anomaloglossus baeobatrachus, assembly GCF_048569485.1. Lineage (NCBI taxonomy): Eukaryota > Metazoa > Chordata > Amphibia > Anura > Aromobatidae > Anomaloglossus > Anomaloglossus baeobatrachus. The sequence continues at coordinate 96,480,535 of NC_134359.1, read as the reverse complement.
CCCAGCCAACTCAAACCTGGAAAAGCAGTTGTGAAAAGCAAAAAGATCAATATCGTCTAATATTACAGCTGCACCAAAGAGTAGAAGCTCCAACCGCCACAGTGAGTTAATTGTTTGACCAAATATATTAGGGAAATTTTCAAGTTGATAATTTTGTGCGGCCCCCGAAGGTTGGTAAAAATTTCAAAATGGCCCCCCGCAGAAAAAAGGTTCCCCACCCCTGATGTAGAGACAGAGATTCCTCTGTCTCCTGATTCCAGCGATGTCACTTACTGAGCTGTTTGGTGTCATTTTGATAAAATCAACGTTTTCTCTGCTACAGATCTAGCAGTAAAGGGTACTTTACACGCTGCGATATCGTTACCGATATCGCTAGCGTGCGTACCCGTCCCCGTCGGTTGTGCGTCATGGGCAAATCGCTGCCCGTGGCGCACAACATCGCTAACACCCGTCACACGGACTTACCTGCCATGCAACTTCGCTGTGTCCGGCGATCCGCCTTCTTTCTAAGGGGCGGTTCGTGCGGCATCACAGCGACGTCACACGGCAGCCATCCAATAGCAGAGGAGGAGCGGAGATGAGCGGCTGGAACATGCCGCCCACCTCCTTCCTTCCTCATTGCCGGTGGACGGAGGTAAGGAGATGTTCCTCGCTCCTGCAGTGTCACACATAGCGATGTGTGGTGCTGCAGGAACGAGGAACAACATCGCTACTGACCAGGCAACGATTTTTGGTAATTAAACGACCTCACAGAGACAAACGATTTTTGCCTCTTTTGCGGTCGTTTAAGGTCGCTCCAGCCTGTCACACGCTGCGATGTCACTAACGATGCCGGATGTGTGTCACAAATACCATGACCCCGACGATATATCGTTAGCGATGTCGCAGCGTGTAAATGCCCCTTTATACAGAGCTCATGAATTTGCTGGACTACCTGCAGCACGCCAAGTAGTCCTCTAATGATAATCTACTTTCTGATTAATCAGTGATTTTATCAAATCTACACTAAGCAGCCCAGTAAGTGACACATTGCTGGAATCAGGATCTCTGTCTACACTATGCTGCTCTTAGATTAGGTGGCAAAAATCTGATGACATATTCCCTTTAAAGAGACCCTTACATCTGATACTTGCTGTCCAATCCAGTATGTATCAGGCACTTACTGTATGATCACAGTCAGGTATGTTTGCCTCTGAAACACTGCAAAACATACTATAATATATGTGCATGTAGGCAGAGACCTGTCAATCCCAGGCAGCAGGCGGGGAGAAGCCGCTGAGGACCCGCCTGTCGGACAGTCTACAGTGTGGCTTGATCCTCAGCAGCTATTAGGCTACTTTCACACATCAGTTTTTTGCCATCAGGTTCAATCCGGAAAAAAACGGGTAAAACGGATCCAGTACCGCATCCGTTTTTTCCCCATAGACTTGCATTGTTACCGGATTGTACCGGATGGCTTTGCGGTGCATCCGTTTTTTTCCGGATGCGGCAAAATAAATAAATGCGGCGGCCGGAGGCAACGTAGCTTGCAACGTTTTTTTGTCCGGCAAAAAAAAACGCATCGCGCCGGATCCGGCGCGATACGGCGTGTTTTACAATAGAAGCCTATGGACGCCGGATCCGGCGTAATGCGGTAAAAAACGGATGCGGCCGCCGGATCCGTTTTTGTTAACTGCGCATGCACCAATGTAATTAACAAAACGGATCCAGCCAAAAACCGGACGAAAAGGATGCAAAAACGGATGCAAACCGTATCCACCGGATCCGTTTTTTAACGGATCCGGCATAACGGATCCGTTAAAAAAACGGATCCGGTGGATACGGTTTTCACTTTTTTTTCAGGATCCGTTGGATCAGGAAAAAAAAGGACTGTGCCTGAATACAGAAAACTGATGTGTGAAAGTAGCCTTACAGTGTGTTTTTCTCTGCAATGCCGCAACGTTTCAGTGTCAAACATACCTAGCTAAGTTCATACCGCCAGTGTCTGATACCACATGCGGCGCATGGTTTGGGCAGCATGTATCAGCTGTCAGGTTCTCTTTAATGATTGCTGGTGCTCCAACTCCTCTACAGATCTGGAAAATGATGGGTCCACAGGGCTACATACTCTTCAAAGATTTTAACTGCACACAGGACACCAGGTGCACATTAAACTGCACTCGGCCATTTTCGGAATTGAGCCGAGCTGCCGCAGTTGTCGGAAATAACCTACATCATGGGTGGACATATCATTGGTGCAACCTGTACAGCTGCACTTGGCTCTAAGAGGTTGGGGGGCCCATTCCCACCTCCAAAACAGATGATATTGTCCATTTTGATAAATTTGCACACGGACATTTTTCTGTCAGTAACCTACACTGATAAAAAATTGGGAAGGGAATGCAGCGCAAAAGCAGAACTGAACCCCTTTAATTCTCAGGCTCCGTGTAGACCATAAGCTTGTGATGCACGTGACTGGCAGTGTACTCTGTGCCCTGTGCTAGTTGTGCATCGCTGGAGGAGAGCGCAGGCACACCGCTAGCACCACTTTTGGATGAAGGATAACCGACTCCCCGACAAGACACTGACACAACACTTGAACTTCTTTACAAAATAACAGGAGCATTTTGTCAATATGGAGGCGCAGGACTTAAAATTTTGCAATAGAACAAATCATATTTTTGAATACTTTTACAATAAAACCTGGCTCTTTCCCAATGATGTGCAATGTGCCGACTGCACCACGGCCTGTCGCGTTCTTTACTGCAGTCACCACTCATATTGTCCCCAGTGAGGCCTACCACACAGTCTTTTTGGAGGACACACTTTACAACACAGGCTCACTTGTTCCCTGCCTCCTCACAGTCCCATAGGTTACTAGCCACCCTTTCTGGTCTCCTCTCCTGTGGATCTAACTTTTCTCTCAGATCCCCAGCTCTGTTGCTGACGCTCAGTACAGTACTCCCTGTTGCCAGGGTAACATTTTCCATGGTAGTAGCAGTCAACGCCATACCTCCCAACTTTTGAAGAACAGAAAGAGGGACAAAGCATGCGACGTGGCAAATTTTGGCCACGCACCTAACCATCCCCCAAACCACACTCATTTGGCAGTGAGAGATGTTCAGCATACGCCCCAGACTGTTCATTCATTCATAGCAGCCAAAACTTTCTCATATTTATACAGTGTGTCCACCCATATCCTGTCCACCGCCATTACCATGAGAACGGCGACATCTATAGGCATAGAAGTGGTATCTAGGTATAGTAAAGTAGCCATGCGCTACGCAATTAAACCACCTATAGTGCCACCTGGTGGAAAACGGAGTTAACATTTTTATCTCGAAAACGGAACGAGATAGAGGAAAAAAAGTGAATTACAAAGTTGTAGGGCATCATCAATTCAATACGAATCGACACCTTGCATACAGAAATGCTATGATATGAAAGTGTAAAACTCACAAGGCTGCAGACGTGAAGCGATACCTCATGGAGACCTTCCTACAAGTCATTGGGTATGGTGGCTGTGGGGAGTGGCCTCTACGCTCACCTGACCTGACCCCATTGGACTTCTTTCTGTGAGGTCACATCAAACAGCAGGTGTATGCGACCCCTCCACCAACATTGCAGGACCTACGACGACGTATCACAGATGCTTGTGCAAACGTGTCACCTACCATATTGCACAACGTGCAGCAAGATACAGTATGCTGTCCAGAGTCCAGATGTGCATTGCAGCTGACGGTGGCCACTTTGAGCATCAAAGTTAAATGAGCGTTATATGCGTGACCAGCATTCAATGTTTGGGGGGGGGGGGGTATGGTTTTTATATCATAGCATTTCTGTACGCAAGGTGTCGATTAGTATTGAATTGATGATGCCCTACAATTTTTTAATTCACTTTTTTTCTCTATCTCGTTCCGTTTGAGATAAAAATGCTAATTCCGTTGTTTTCCACCAGGTGGCGCTATAGTTGGTTTCATAGCGTAGCGCATGGCTACTTTACTATACCTAGACACCACTTCTATTCCTATAGCTGCCGCCGTTCTCAAGTTAATGTCAGTGGACAGGATATGGGTGGACACCCTGTATAAGCGTTACCATATGATGTTACTTTTTTGTGTCTATAAGGACGTGTTCACATATCGCATAAATCCTCTGGGTTTTTTGTTTTCTGCCGCTGTCCACACCAAATTATACAATAACAATCTTCTCTGATTATTGCATCTTTGCTGCATTTCTTCTGCCTTTTCCTTATTATTTCATGCGTTTTTGGTGCAGATGTGAATCTGAGTTTTTAAAATACACAAAAGCTTGGATTCTGCTCTTATAAAAGTAACTGTAGTAACTTTTTCCATGTGTTTTTTTAAGCTCCATATAGAAGCCTCTAGAGAAAAAAAAAAAGCACCAAAACCGAAAATTTCAGCGGCGTCTTTTCACGAAATCACTTCCACTTTGCTTGGACCATTAAACACAGCAGAATTTATGTGCGAAAAAAGCAGCACAAAAATCTGACATTTACACTACATGTGAACACAGACTAAATGTCTAAGTAGAGTGGATGAGACGTCATGAAATCTTCGCCCTCGGTGCATCTAAAGACGCCACTGCACTTTGAAGTTTTTGTCGAGTTTTTTCTCTACAGGATTCTTTGTGGAGCCTGAAAAAAGTGCAAGAGAAAAAAATGTCGTTTCATTTTTAAACGCAGAATGAAAGCTTTTCTGTAATATTAAAATGCATTAAAAATCCAGCTTCACATCTGTATCAAACATGTATCAAATGTTGGAGAAAATGCATAAAAAATACAGCAAACACGCAATAATTAGATAAGATTGTTATTTCATTGCATACGGCGGACATCTACAGAAAAAATGCAGCATTTACAGTACGTGTGAACACGGCCTCAGTGATACATTATTACATTTTTTTATGCATTTTAATAGAGAAAAATAATCAATTGCGTCATTTCTTTTCACCAATTACCAATCAACATAAATAATCTGATCCCTGCCCTGTTCGGATCGTTACAATTATAGGGACATCAAATATGTCCATGTTATTTGCTGATTTGTGATGTTTATTATTTTTATTTTTTTTTAAAAAAAAGCAATAAAAATTACATTATTCTATTTTTTTGTTAATTATTTTTAGTAATTTTATTAGAAGAAACAACATTTTTTCCTCTCCTTCTAGAATACAATTGAGATGCTTTACACTGTAAGATGGAGCTCTAAGTCTTGTGTAACAGAGGCTGCATTGCGGGTTTATCTCTGTAAAATCCTTTCTTTGACATCATCAAAGCTGGTGGCTCAACAGCTATGGCAGCTGTTATGTGTTTGAAAGTTGCTGGTTTGATTCCAAAGGGGTGGTGAAAAGTAAAATTATATTTTTGACATTTTTTCTCATTTCTTTATAGTAGTTTTATGGGAACAAAATAATCTGACTTCTTCCTTCAGGTATATAGAGATGCAATGTATATCTCTATGCAGCTAAATAATTTGCTTCTGGCTTCTCTTCCTGCAATACAAGTCAAGATTACCAAATCCTCCTATGCCTCTCAATACAGGCAGTGGCTCAATGGTAGCGCTCACAAGATCATGACCAGATAAGAATCAGAGCAGATGACAATTTAATTTATGCACTGCTCTTCTTAAGTTAATTTATTCACTGCACTGAGGGGAGGAGCTGTGATCAGTGGGACTGTAGGAGAGAGCCCTCAAATCAGGACAGTCCAGCTGAATCCGGTACTGTTGGGAGGTATGGTCAACTCCGTTATGTCTCTTACATCCTTGCTGTTCCATCCTTCTCTTCCCTGGGGAATGGCGGCGTCACCCTGTTCCGTCTCTTCAGTACACTCTCTCGATCTGCTGAGTCCTTCAAAACTTCAAGACATCAAACATAAACAAGTGCACTGAGCCAGTGAGCTGCTCAGCCATAGAAAACAGTGATAGACAGTCATGGGTCAGGGTCAGCAGACGGTGTCATATCTGAGGACTAGAATATAACAGCATCGAGAAATGTAAAGTGCAAAACAATGATGGGGGGGTAACCTATCCAAACACCAACTTGTTCCAACACTGAAAACACAAAAACATTATTTACATTCTTCAGTTTCCCAGCATGAAGGTGTTTCCACCCTCTTGGAGCTAAAATAGGAAAATTAAAAGCTCATAAAATAAAAGCAAATTTATGTCCATGTGCCATACTTAAAATAAATAAGGATAAGAATCTGTAATGAGTGGGTGATGTGACCCAATGGGTCTCACAGATTGTGTGACCAGTATAGCAGTGACCATTGCTCACCATCATACCTGATGCCATATATGACCAGGACTAGCGATGATAGATGCAGATCAAGGAAAAGGTTAAGTGACACTTTGCCGTTGAAGAAAATCCAAGATCAAATGGATAAGAATCATGATCTTTATTCGTCTACGCGTTTCAGAGATTATTCTCCTTCTTCAGGACAAAAAATTACATGTATGTAATTTTTGGTCCTGAAAAAGGAGAATAATCTCTGAAACGTGTAGACGAATAAAGAACACGATTCCTATCCATTTGATCTTGGATTTTCTTCAACGGCAGCATAGCGTTTAACCCTTTCTTTGATCTGCACATATCTTCCACCAGGTAGCTGCAGCAGCCGTTGGCACACATTTATACAGTGGTTGTGACTTTCACAACTACTACAGGTGAGCCTTCCTGATCCCTTCATGTCCACTACTCTACTCGGGTAACACCCTAGCTGCGCTTTTTATCACCATCAATTTGTTTTCAGGACTAGAGATGAGCAGTTCTAGCAAAATTTCAAAATTGCCAAATTGTGTAGATTTTACCTATAAATTCAATTTGTGGTGAAGTTAATCTCCACAAATTAAATGTTCCTTATAATGCTGTGTGATCTCATTGTTACATGATAGTAGAGTTTTGTAGACATCGATAGGTGCCATCTACATTTCTTCTGGCTACCTGATTGAGCGATCTGACCATAGTTGCCAACATTTCTGGGGATGTTTAAGACCTAACTACTTAGTTATAGAAGTGCGGCACTCCTGCTTTATAAAGGTGCCAGAATAGGGTCCAACCCCGTATCAATAATATATTAAATTCGGCACTCAGGTTGAAAATAAATTGAATTTTTTTATTTTCCAAGATATCCAAGTTTTTCAAGCAATATTTGTGTTATCAAAAAAACAACGTTTCGGTCACACGACCTTCATCAGGTATAATAACACTACAAAAAAGTAGAAAAATAAAATACAAAATAAGCATGTGAACAAATCAAATGGCATGAAATAACATTAACATGCAATGTACATAAAATGTACATAAACTGAAAGACGTGTCCTCAATTCATGCAAAAAGGATCCTTTTGTCAATCAAAAAATACATCATATATAACTGGAACAACAAGGAATACTGGATATCAGAAAAATTGCTTTGTCCCTGGACTATAAAGCATAAATCTATATTCACAGAACAATTAGATCTGTTTCCTATAGAGAAAGGGAACAATAAAAATAACAATAATAAAATGAAGGATAAACAAATAGATCACATCAAGACTGGAACTGACAAAATACATTCCAAAAAAACCTAGACTAGAAATGCAGTATAACCCATTAAACTCACCAAAGCTTGTAAGATAGAATGATTAAATTGTGGTAAATATGAAGTTAAGAAGCTGCCTCTCCGGGTCCGTAATGCATGTGACCTGCCTGTCTGCTGTCTGGGTTTAAATAGCCCGCTTAATAGAACGATGGGCGTATAATCAAGGTGTAGCGTTACGTCACTTCCGATATAATGAAAAGGAAGTGACGAATCTGGATGGCAATATATCCACAGACTTGGTTGGCAGGCCGGCGCCTGCGCAGAACTCATCCGCGTCCGCTCAGATGGAAATGGAATAATGCTATGTGTACGATAGCGTAACGTCATTTCCGGTAACAAACCGGAAGTGGCGTCCGTGGATGGCAATATGTAAGAGGGTTTGGTTGGCAAACTCCTGCACGTATTTCGGTTTGGATCGCTTGTATATGTATACAAAATAGCGATCCATTAGAAGTACAGCACAAGACCCATTTAGACTAAAGGTTTATTTCATTATGCAAAGGGACAGGATAAAGGAAAGGGATGATGGGAATAGGGAGGAAGGGAATTGGGAAAAGGTGTTCTTTAGTGCACACTATAAATTATGATAATAATCAATAGTAAACTTTATATATATGGAAAGAGGAAAACAAAGAAAAGTTGGAGAGATAAAAAAGGGGAAAAAAAGGGGGGAGAAAAAAAAGACAAAAATAAGAAAAATAAACTCAGAAATAAAATAAAAAATAAACAGTAAAAACTAAAATAAACAGAACCTACGATTAAATAAGAAAATTAAAATAAAAATAAAAATAAAAAATGTGTGAAAAAATAAATAAAATAAATAAAAAATAAAACAGAAAATAAAAAATTAAAAAATAAAAAAAATAATTAAAAAATAAGTAAAAAACTTTTTTTAAAAAAGAATAAATGAAAGAAAAAACCTGTAATTAATGAAGAATAAAAGATAAAATATAAACAATTAAATAGAAAATTAATAATAAAAGAAAAGAAGAAAAGAAGAAGAAGACCAGAAAAATAATAAGAATAAGAAATAAAGATTGAGATTTAAAATTAAGATAATTAAAAATTAATAAGGAACAAATTAATTAATAGTGAAGGATATTAGGGAAAGGAGGGAAGGGGAAGAGGATATAAGGAATACCTATATGGTTCGACCATCTCCGGTGCTCGATCAATTTTTCTGCTAGAAGGGAAAAAGAGGATAAAAAACACTAATGAATAACAAGAATCAAAATAGAAGCAATTCACATTAAGCTAGAAGTGTCGAAGTCTCGATTGAGACCCCTAGGCTCCAGAGTTTGAAGCAAAAAATCCAGTAGGCTTCTCTCTGCTTCAGGGTTTTAACCCTATCACCCCCCCTCCTATGTGGTAAAATCTGTTCTAAAATTTGAAAACGCAATTGGCTGACTCTATGCCCTTGTTGATGGAAATGAAATGGAAGAGGTAATGTCAATTTCTCACAACGGATGGTAGACTTATGTTGAGAAATGCGGTCTTTAACCTGCCGTGTTGTTTCTCCTACATATAAAAGCCCGCAAGGACATTTGATGACATAAACTGCAAATGAGGTTTCACAGGTGAAAAAACCTTTTATAGGATAACCTCGACCAGTATAAGGATGTAGGACCTTATCTCCCTTTTGTACATTACTGCATTGTGGGCAACTTAAACATGGAAAAGTCCCTCGTCTTGGAGTGAGTAAGTGAGTCTGCACTGGGCCGGTCGACTTAGAACCCAAGTCAGCCCTAACCAATTTATTACCTAAATTAGAGGGACGCCTAAAGCATGGAAGAAAAGGTGATTTAAATTCCTCTGCCTCTGGATAACCTTTATGTAAAATGTTCCAGTGGCTTCTAATGAATTTGTGAATCTTGTAAGAAAACGGATGAAATGTATGTACAAATGCCAGTCGATTTCTTTTAGTTTTATCAGATGATAGTGCCGGAATAGTAGCATCACTGTTCAAAACCCCCTTAGGATAGCCTCTTGCTAAAAACTTAGATTCCATTTCCTGCAATCTATTATTTTTAGTCTCGGGTTGGCTAACAATCCTATGTACTCTTAAGAATTGTGACTTGGGAATAGAATTCCTTGTCGCTTTCGGATGACAGCTGTCATATAGAAGTAAATTATTCCTATCTGTAGGCTTTACAAATAGATCAGTTTGTAAGTGACCTCTGCCGTCCTTAATAATAGTTGTGTCTAGATAATTTATCTGTTGTGAATGATATTGTATGACAAATTGAAGTTCGGACCATATACTATTAATGTATTGATGAAACTCCATGAGAGAGTCCAATGAGCCCCCCCATACGCAAAAAACGTCGTCAATATATCTTTTCCAACAAACACAATGTTCTTGAAACCCTTGATATGCATATACAAATTTTTCTTCAAAAAATGACATATAAGCGTTAGCGTAGGGGGGAGCTACATTGGACCCCATCGCGGTACCTTGTTTTTGAATATAGTAAGTGTCCTGGAATAAAAAGAAGTTTTCAGTCAAAACAATATCCAGAAAATCCAAACAACACTCCCGTACATCATCCGGAAAATTATTCTTTAACAACAAGTCATGTACTGCTGTCTTGCCTTTACTATGAGTAATAGAGGTATATAGGCTCGTCACGTCCCAAGTAACTAATAAGGCTTCAGAAGGAATATTGCCCAAATTTTTAAGTACTTGCAAGAAATGGTTAGTATCTAGGAGAAAGGACAATGTCTCTTTAATTAGTGGAGTCAATATTCTCTCAAGAAGAATTGCCAGCGGTGACAGAATAGAATCCGTGCCTGCCACTATCGGTCTTCCGGGGGGATTAACTAGCGTTTTATGAATTTTAGGCAACACATAAAAGACTGGAACAATAGGATTTTGTTTTTGTAAAAAATCAAAAGTTTTTTTGTCAATAATACCCTTCTTTAGATAGTGGTCGGTAGCGGTTCTAATTCTGTCACGTATTCTGGCTGTTGGATTGTGAGATAAGACCCCATATACCTCATTAACACTTAGTTGTCTATCAATCTCCTGTAAATAAGTATGTCGGTCCATAACCACTAATGCCCCACCTTTATCTGCCTGTTTGATAATAAGATTCTTATCTTCTATTAGTGATATTAAAGCAGTCTGATCTTTGACAGAAAAATTGGAGGGACAGTATAGTGATTTATTTGATAACTCTCTAAAAAATGATGCTACATCCTTCTCCAGTAAACCTATAAAGGTTTCTACTGGAGGACTATTTTTAGGAGGCATAAAAGTGCTCTTGGTTTTAAGTCCTAGATCCTTTATATTGATAGGAGTCATCATTGTAGAGGGTTCTAATGGTCGTAAGCCGGTACTGGGGGTTGATGCAAAGTGTGCCTTAATACGTAAGTTACGATAAAACCTTAATAAGTCCATTTGTAACTGGAAACAATTGAAATTATATGATGGACAAAAGGAAAGACCCTTTTGAAGAAGATTAATTTGATCACAAGATAAATTTTTTGAAGAAATATTGACTACAATTGATTCCGACGTACCTGAGATCTGGTTACCATTGTGGACCTGATTGAGTCGACGACATTGTCCCCCCCGCCTTGGTTGCCTTTTTGACCTCTTCGGTTTCTCTGCCCTAAAAAATGAGGAGGTCTTGGTCGTCGAATGTGAGGGAATTCTGTGTCTGAAGCTGAGTTGTCGCTTGAGGAATACTGATAACGTCTTGGAAACATCCGAAAAGAAGTGTCGCGCCATCTGTATACCCGATTGTTCTTATAATCTTCGGTATCCCGTAAGAATTTATCACGTTTTATCCTCTGATTCTCAATTTTATGTGCTTGTAAATCACGTGTAATCTGATCCTTGATCTTAGCAAAATCTTCTGTAGAAGACGTCGAAGTCAACTGTTGTTCTATCGAATTAATCTCTTCTCTCTTAGAGATAATTGCCTGACTCAAATGATCCAGAGTCAAAGTCATTAAATCGAAGGAGCACTTGTTGAGAATTTGTTCGAAGCGGTTACAGTAATCTTGATTGTCACTGAAGATCGTCGGCCGAACACCAACCCTTAATCCCCTAGGGATTCTTTGTACCCGTAAATATTCAGCAATTGTAGCACAATGTAGTTCCAGACTCTGAAGTTTGCGAGATTCTCTCTGGTAATCCCGAGTTCGAAGTTCCTGTGTAGATGTATGAAGAAAATCACTCTGCAGCGTGACACGTCCAACTATGTCAGCTGTTTCATTAACAGTGTACGAAAAGGCCTCACTTGTCATGCCTTCTTGCTGGGTGCTCGCAGTAAAGGAGTATCAATTAGTTATAGAAGTGCGGCACTCCTGCTTTATAAAGGTGCCAGAATAGGGTCCAACCCCGTATCAATAATATATTAAATTCGGCACTCAGGTTGAAAATAAATTGAATTTTTTTATTTTCCAAGATATCCAAGTTTTTCAAGCAATATTTGTGTTATCAAAAAAACAACGTTTCGGTCACACGACCTTCATCAGGTATAATAACACTACAAAAAAGTAGAAAAATAAAATACAAAATAAGCATGTGAACAAATCAAATGGCATGAAATAACATTAACATGCAATGTACATAAAATGTACATAAACTGAAAGACGTGTCCTCAATTCATACAAAAAGGATCCTTTTGTCAGTCAAAAAATACATCATCTTCAGTGACAATCAAGATTACTGTAACCGCTTCGAACAAATTCTCAACAAGTGCTCCTTCGATTTAATGACTTTGACTCTGGATCATTTGAGTCAGGCAATTATCTCTAAGAGAGAAGAGATTAATTCGATAGAACAACAGTTGACTTCGACGTCTTCTACAGAAGATTTTGCTAAGATCAAGGATCAGATTACACGTGATTTACAAGCACATAAAATTGAGAATCAGAGGATAAAACGTGATAAATTCTTACGGGATACCGAAGATTATAAGAACAATCGGGTATACAGATGGCGCAACACTTCTTTTCGGATGTTTCCAAGACGTTATCAGTATTCCTCAAGCGACAACTCAGCTTCAGACACAGAATTCCCTCACATTCGACGACCAAGACCTCCTCATTTTTTAGGGCAGAGAAACCGAAGAGGTCCAAAAGGCAACCAAGGCGGGGGGGACAATGTCGTCGACTCAATCAGGTCCACAATGGTAACCAGATCTCAGGTACGTCGGAATCAATTGTAGTCAATATTTCTTCAAAAAATTTATCTTGTGATCAAATTAATCTTCTTCAAAAGGGTCTTTCCTTTTGTCCATCATATAATTTCAATTGTTTCCAGTTACAAATGGACTTATTAAGGTTTTATCGTAACTTACGTATTAAGGCACACTTTGCATCAACCCCCAGTACCGGCTTACGACCATTAGAACCCTCTACAATGATGACTCCTATCAATATAAAGGATCTAGGACTTAAAACCAAGAGCACTTTTATGCCTCCTAAAAATAGTCCTCCAGTAGAAACCTTTATAGGTTTACTGGAGAAGGATGTAGCATCATTTTTTAGAGAGTTATCAAATAAATCACTATACTGTCCCTCCAATTTTTCTGTCAAAGATCAGACTGCTTTAATATCACTAATAGAAGATAAGAATCTTATTATCAAACAGGCAGATAAAGGTGGGGCATTAGTGGTTATGGACCGACATACTTATTTACAGGAGATTGATAGACAACTAAGTGTTAATGAGGTATATGGGGTCTTATCTCACAATCCAACAGCCAGAATACGTGACAGAATTAGAACCGCTACCGACCACTATCTAAAGAAGGGTATTATTCACAAAAAAACTTTTGATTTTTTACAAAAACAAAATCCTATTGTTCCAGTCTTTTATGTGTTGCCTAAAATTCATAAAACGCTAGTTAATCCCCCCGGAAGACCGATAGTGGCAGGCACGGATTCTATTCTGTCACCGCTGGCAATTCTTCTTGAGAGAATATTGACTCCACTAATTAAAGAGACATTGTCCTTTCTCCTAGATACTAACCATTTCTTGCAAGTACTTAAAAATTTGGGCAATATTCCTTCTGAAGCCTTATTAGTTACTTGGGACGTGACGAGCCTATATACCTCTATTACTCATAGTAAAGGCAAGACAGCAGTACATGACTTGTTGTTAAAGAATAATTTTCCGGATGATGTACGGGAGTGTTGTTTGGATTTTCTGGATATTGTTTTGACTGAAAACTTCTTTTTATTCCAGGACACTTACTATATTCAAAAACAAGGTATCGCGATGGGGTCCAATGTAGCTCCCCCCTACGCTAACGCTTATATGTCATTTTTTGAAGAAAAATTTGTATATGCATATCAAGGGTTTCAAGAACATTGTGTTTGTTGGAAAAGATATATTGACGACGTTTTTTGCGTATGGGGGGGCTCATTGGACTCTCTCATGGAGTTTCATCAATACATTAATAGTATATGGTCCGAACTTCAATTTGTCATACAATATCATTCACAACAGATAAATTATCTAGACACAACTATTATTAAGGACGGCAGAGGTCACTTACAAACTGATCTATTTGTAAAGCCTACAGATAGGAATAATTTACTTCTATATGACAGCTGTCATCCGAAAGCGACAAGGAATTCTATTCCCAAGTCACAATTCTTAAGAGTACATAGGATTGTTAGCCAACCCGAGACTAAAAATAATAGATTGCAGGAAATGGAATCTAAGTTTTTAGCAAGAGGCTATCCTAAGGGGGTTTTTGAACAGTGATGCTACTATTCCGGCACTATCATCTGATAAAACTAAAAGAAATCGACTGGCATTTGTACATACATTTCATCCGTTTTCTTACAAGATTCACAAATTCATTAGAAGCCACTGGAACATTTTACATAAAGGTTATCCAGAGGTAGAGGAATTTAAATCACCTTTTCTTCCATGCTTTAGGCGTCCCTCTAATTTAGGTAATAAATTGGTTAGGGCTGACTTGGGTTCTAAGTCGACCGGCCCAGTGCAGACTCACTTACTCACTCCAAGACGAGGGACTTTTCCATGTTTAAGTTGCCCACAATGCAGTAATGTACAAAAGGGAGATAAGGTCCTACATCCTTATACTGGTCGAGGTTATCCTATAAAAGGTTTTTTCACCTGTGAAACCTCATTTGCAGTTTATGTCATCAAATGTCCTTGCGGGCTTTTATATGTAGGAGAAACAACACAGCAGGTTAAAGACCGCATTTCTCAACATAAGTCTACCAACCGTTGTGAGAAATTGACATTACCTCTTCCATTTCATTTCCATCAACAAGGGCATAGAGTCAGCCAATTGCGTTTTCAAATTTTAGAACAGATTTTACCACATAGGAGGGGGGGTGATAGGGTTAAAACCCTGAAGCAGAGAGAAGCCTACTGGATTTTTTTGCTTCAAACTCTGGAGCCTAGGGGTCTCAATCGAGACTTCGACACTTCTAGCTTTATGTGAATTGCTTCTATTTTGATTCTTGTTATTCATTAGTGTTTTTTATCCTCTTTTTCCCTTCTAGCAGAAAAATTGATCGAGCACCGGAGATGGTCGAACCATATAGGTATTCCTTATATCCTCTTCCCCTTCCCTCCTTTCCCTAATATCCCTCACTATTAATTAATTTGTTCCTTATTAATTTTTAATTATCTTAATTTTAAATCTCAATCTTTATTTCTTATTCTTATTATTTTTCTGGTCTTCTTCTTCTTTTCTTCTTTTCTTCTTTTCTTTTATTATTAATTTTCTATTTAATTGTTTATATTTTATCTTTTATTCTTCATTAATTACAGGTTTTTTCTTTCATTTATTCTTTTTTAAAAAAAGTTTTTTACTTATTTTTTAATTAATTTTTTTATTTTTTAATTTTTTATTTTCTGTTTTATTTTTTATTTATTTTATTTATTTTTTCACACATTTTTTATTTTTATTTTTATTTTAATTTTCTTATTTAATCGTAGGTTCTGTTTATTTTATTTTAGTTTTTACTGTTTATTTTTTATTTTATTTCTGAGTTTATTTTTCTTATTTTTGTCTTTTTTTTCTCCCCCCTTTTTTTCCCCTTTTTTATCTCTCCAACTTTTCTTTGTTTTCCTCTTTCCATATATATAAAGTTTACTATTGATTATTATCATAATTTATAGTGTGCACTAAAGAACACCTTTTCCCAATTCCCTTCCTCCCTATTCCCATCATCCCTTTCCTTTATCCTGTCCCTTTGCATAATGAAATAAACCTTTAGTCTAAATGGGTCTTGTGCTGTACTTCTAATGGATCGCTATTTTGTATACATATACAAGCGATCCAAACCGAAATACGTGCAGGAGTTTGCCAACCAAACCCTCTTACATATTGCCATCCACGGACGCCACTTCCGGTTTGTTACCGGAAATGACGTTACGCTATCGTACACATAGCATTATTCCATTTCCATCTGAGCGGACGCGGATGAGTTCTGCGCAGGCGCCGGCCTGCCAACCAAGTCTGTGGATATATTGCCATCCAGATTCGTCACTTCCTTTTCATTATATCGGACGTGACGTAACGCTACACCTTGATTATACGCCCATCGTTCTATTAAGCGGGCTATTTAAACCCAGACAGCAGACAGGCAGGTCACATGCATTACGGACCCGGAGAGGCAGCTTCTTAACTTCATATTTACCACAATTTAATCATTCTATCTTACAAGCTTTGGTGAGTTTAATGGGTTATACTGCATTTCTAGTCTAGGTTTTTTTGGAATGTATTTTGTCAGTTCCAGTCTTGATGTGATCTATTTGTTTATCCTTCATTTTATTATTGTTATTTTTATTGTTCCCTTTCTCTATAGGAAACAGATCTAATTGTTCTGTGAATATAGATTTATGCTTTATAGTCCAGGGACAAAGCAATTTTTCTGATATCCAGTATTCCTTGTTGTTCCAGTTATATATGATGTATTTTTTGATTGACAAAAGGATCCTTTTTGTATGAATTGAGGACACGTCTTTCAGTTTATGTACATTTTATGTACATTGCATGTTAATGTTATTTCATGCCATTTGATTTGTTCACATGCTTATTTTGTATTTTATTTTTCTACTTTTTTGTAGTGTTATTATACCTGATGAAGGTCGTGTGACCGAAACGTTGTTTTTTTGATAACACAAATATTGCTTGAAAAACTTGGATATCTTGGAAAATAAAAAAATTCAATTTATTTTCAACCTGAGTGCCGAATTTAATAAGACCTAACTACACCTATTCCGCAAACTTTTTTTTTTGTTAATTTCAAGACTTGTCCTCCATCGGCTTTAGTTATGGGTGAATAGTAACTATTCGTGTTTGGATAATGCTCACTGAATACCGAGTACTATTTCAGTATTGATCACAACAAGAAAAATGCTCCATTTCCCCTTTGACCTGCATTAGGCTTATTATTCGTGATGAATACCGGAATAGTATTTTGGGATACGTTACGAATAATCCAAACATGAATAGTTACTATTCGCCCATCACTATTTGGCCAAAGACAATTGACAACTAGGCAATGCTCGTGTTACTTGCGCTGATACTACCAACAAAGATAAAACATATATTTGTAATGCTTTTTAGCATAGATTCCTGTTAGACTAAATATGCAGACTTTATGGCACTCCTCAGTGCATTATGAAAAAGATAACCAAAGTGTTGACAGATCAATTTCACGGACCGCATTCTACATCTATTATGTTTATTGACGCTTCAGTCTCCTTCCTCCAGAATGTCAGTATTTTACTACCTACAAGTCTCTGTGGCATGTTCTTTCATGCAAAACATTCTATCATTCCAGATCTAGAATGGGAACTCAGACATTTATAACAGTCGCAGAGACATTTCACAGACAGTAAAGCAAAATCATATTAATTTATCTTGCATGTAAAGTAAATGTATTGAAAAGCAGGTTTCTGAAACAAAAAGGCACCTTATGTCATATATTATTGCCGGGTTTGTACGCATGGATTTCCATGTCCAAATAGGCTCTATAGAGAGGAAGAGAACTGGAACTCTAGTGCTGTCCATTGGAAGTAGCAATCCTAAACGTAAATATGACTCTTAACAGATGTGTTTTGGGCTTTTTTCCCCTCATCAGTGTATAGTAGGACAAATTATTTGGAAAGGTGATAATGATATTAAAGGGTGGGTATACCCTTGCTACATGTAGTAGTTGGCATTAGACTGTCATTTTTCTCTTTGAAAAGTCAATTTGCATATTTAAATTCCCAGAGGAGCATTGCATGGTCTATAAGTCTCCCTACATCTACTTGCGCTGTGAAGATTCTCTGGTGTCAGTGCTGGGAAAGAATAATGTGGTATGCATAGTCCGGGTTAGAAGCCAACTGGACTGATTCCAGCTTTGCACAATATACTTGCAGTAAGAACACTACACGCTGTAAGGATTCTCAAGTCTGCAATCACAGAGTTACTGCAGACTTGTTTTAGACTGGACAACATATATTGTAGTAGTGGTATTGACAACCACCATAAAGGAATAATGGAACAATCAGGTTTGTATGAATAATATCAAGCACACAGAATTTCTATTTAAGGCTGGCTTCATGCTTTCAAGATTTCTTGTAGGGATGGTGATTTCCAGTCTGGTTTGCAGATCTCCTATATGCCATGAGTGTGTTGAGTTCCGCTCAGAAGACTCTTGGGCATTCCGGAATATGGACCATGAAACTCTCATGTGTGTAAATGGTTTATGTGGTCAAGTAATGGTCAAAAAAAAAATCTCATAATCAATGATTGGAGCATGCGTCTAATCTTTTGCACTTCTTTCAAGGATATAGATCCAACCAGAGAAGCCATATACACCCCTATCAGTCCTAAAATGCATCTTCCCAGAAATGATTCCTCTGGGACTCTGTAGAACAGTGTTTCTCAACTGCAGTCCTCAAGACCCACCAACAGATCATGTTTTCAGGTTTTTCTCAATCAGGTTTTCAGGATTTCCTTAATGTTGCACAGGTAATGGAATTATACCATGTCTAATATTGAGGAAAACCTAAAAACATGATCTGTTATTGGGTCTTGAGGACTGGAGTTGAGCAACACTGCTGTACAAGAAGCTTTAGGCCAGGTGTTTGCCTCAGCAACTGTCTGATGCTGCAACGTAAACTCTGAGGTGCACATGTCGGAGCAAGAGAGGCTTCTACAAGAGTATAATGGTCTTTCTTTATGGTGTCCAATTCTCACTACACCCAAAAAAATCATTGATCAGCAAAATCAAAGGGTCTTGGCTATCCCCATTAAAGGTGTTTCTAAAGCCTCTTTCACACTTCAGTTTTTTGGCATCAGTCACAATCCATCTTGTGACTGATGCAACGGATCCGGTGGTAAAACTGATGTGACGGATCCTGTAAAAAAAACGGATCTGTTGCATTTTTCTTCTCATGTGAAATGTTATTTGCTATTAAAAAAACTATATATGAATGAGAGAGAGAGAAAGAGAGAGAGAGAGGAGTTGTTCAGCCAGACTCCGTTTTTACCCCATCTCAGCATGGTCGGTTTAAAAAACCAAAACAGAATAGGACGGATCCTGCGCCCGCTTCCATTCTAAAAGACAACTGATGGTGATGGATCCACTGCCATCCGTTTTTTTCAAAGGAGACAAAAAAACGTTCCTGTGGACGTCGCTTCCATCGGCATGCATAGAGATTTTTCGACGGATCCATCGTAATGACGGATGCAACGTCAGGAAATCAGTCGCTAATACAAGTCAATGAGAAAAAAACAATTTTTCATCGACAGATTGCGACTGATGGCAAAAAACTGATGTGTGAAAGGGGCCTAAGACATATATATTAAAGAAGTCATTATTACAAGGTTGGTGAAGATTCAGTGCCCTCACCAATCAGCTGCTTGGAGCCTACTGTACATTGTATACACCCAGCCACAGCAGGGGGTACCAAACATATGAACGGGAGAGGGGCATTGAATCCCCACTTATTTGGTATTGATGACCTATCCTATACATAGCCCATCAATGTATAGGTCCTGGATAAACACTGTGACGCCGATTCACGAAGACATTTCATACCCCAGTTTTTATGAGGGGCATGCAGGAATTAGATGTACCAAATTCATTAAGGGGCGCACATCTTATCTCAGGCATGCGCCTCCATGCTCCTTACCACAAATATTACTTCAATCAGAGACTGGAGTAACATTTCTGACATAATGTACACTTTTAATGAATTTGGGAGTGTCTTGTGATGCCCAACTCTTACCAAGCTCTGGCCACTTTAGTGGTCAAAAGTGGTGTGGTCAAATTTAGTGGAGCTGGTCAAATTGGCATTGCGCATATATTTTGTAACTTTTTAAATTGTTTACACCAATATTTTGGTGCAAACACTTTGAGGAATCAGAACCTTTAACTTCAGTAACTGACATTGCCCTGTTCATGTCATCGTATACCTTAATATTTTCAGCATTGGGAGGATATTCTCCTCCATAATACTTCCAAGGGGTAATAATGCAAAAATCTGGCAGTCCATCTAAAAATCTCATGATGAATTGGAGACCTATAGAAGCAAAATGGGCCCCATAGAAGTGTATGAGAGCCTTTGATGATTTACAGAGCCATAAGGTATATTGGCACATGGTTGATTTTGTTTTAAGAAATTTTTGAAACTGTCCCATTCACCTGAATGAGGCTTAAATATTTTCTGGTATGCCTAAATGACACCATTGAGATGAATGGAAGCGTTTTCCATGTTATTACCATGTGCATTAAGCCTGATGAAGAGTAGCCTCATTACACATAGTTTCCAGTTCCAGTTCCAGTTCCATAGTTTCCAAAGATTTGACTTTTTTCAGTCCTTCCTCTGAAGTTCAGAACCTGCTTCCGCACCTAAATGATATCAAATTATAAACTCTGTTGATGTCAAATGTCAATGTTGCACTAAGCTAAAGGCCTATTTAGTGTATGTGCACACGGCATCTCTTCTCGGGTGGATTCCTGATGGAATCCGCCAGAAAAGACACTAAGGATTTACCAAAAATAATTAACATCTGCACAACAATGACAAAATGACATTCCGTCTTTCTGTGAAACGGCTAAAATAAGTGACTGATCCATTCTGCTGACAGCTTTTTCTTGTTATATATGTAATAAAGAAACAAACACCATCAGGAAAGCCGATGCAGATGATGTCACGTGGGAAAGACAGTCATGTGGTTTCTGGCAGTAGAAGGCTACTGCGTTTAGCTCCCTGACTTTCTGTTGTTCCTGCTCTTAATATTCATTGGCTTTCCTGCTGAATTTTCATCTATTCCCCTTTAGGATCCAGGGGAGCTAAACGTCTGTCCAGCTGCTGATTAGTAATCTCCATGTGCTTAAATATGCCCATCTTCCCTGGACTTGTGGTGGTGATATTATTCAATTCATTCAAGCTCTGGTTGCAAGCAGGTGGCTTGTACCCATCTGTAGTATCAGTGCTGAAGCTTTGCTGAACTCCTGCCTGAGTCATCTGTGGATAAGGAGTTTACACACTTTTCCCCCGTGTGTCTTCCTTGTGTCTTCCTTTAGCGTTTAGTGGGGTTGATGAAGAACTCATCCCACCCATTCCATATTTATGGTTCAGCCTTACTGATACCTAGGGTTAGGTATCCAGCTCGGCGTATAGGTGAGAAACTTATCTAGGTTGGTGAGGGACCCCAGGGACCAGCAGTTGGTTTAGTCAGGGGTCACCATCTCCCCCTTTCCTAGACGCAGGGGTACCCTTCCCTTACCTTTCGCCGCTCGATTGGTACTTCCCCGTACCGGATGATGGCTGATTGGATAAGAGGAAAGCCGCTTAGCAGAAAACACCACTCATGTTTCCCTGAAGTGTCTTCTGCTTCAAAAATATGGTATGTGCACACTTTATATTCCATGTGCACAAACCATTAATTGGCCATTAATTGGGTAAATTAAAGTTCATACGATTAATTGTTCTTAAACATTACCTGTGTTGATCTTATTTTTTGTATTCATAAAATGGTTTCTCGGCAGCACATCCACTTATGTAAACGGCCTACAACAAAGTGAACAGTAACAGGACAAATAATCTTTAATCATTCCAATACATTTTTCATTCAGGATAACACAAGTGTATAAAAAATATATTTTTATCCAGAAAAAAAGGACAATTTTCCATCTCTATTATCATCCATTGCATTCATTTTTATGCTTTCGCAGTTTTCACAATTTTAGAAGAACAAATAAAGTTTCCTATTTTAATAATTGCAATGTATCTGTAAAAAATCAGAGGACCTGTATGGATTCTGAATTTTTTTTTTTTTACACACATGAAGGAGGGTCTCATCCAAAATACGGAAGGAACGAGCACATGCTGCGATTTTTGTCATGCACACATTCAGTCCATGGAAAAAAAGAAATGGTCACCTACATAACATTGGTCTCAGTGATGACCGTTTTATTCACAGAGAACACTTGAATGGAAGACACAGAGGTGTGAATGTGGCGCCCCTGACCTGGTCAGGCACCACTGAGTACTGCACCCATGCTGGGGACAGTACAAAACAGGTAATCCAGAAGGCTGACCGAGGTGTGACTACACAGGCGCATAGTGATCAGGTCTCACACATGTACCTTTGGGAGGACCCCTGGGGATCCCAGGAGGGGGCGAAGCCTCCATCTCCACTCAAGGGGTGTGGTAGAGAGCCTGGTTGCTAGGTGACGTAGGCAAGAACAGGAGAGGAGGGAACAGTGAGTCAGTTTAGTGTGCAGCTCAGGGGAAGCAGGAGCAGACCCTGGAGCTGTTGCAGTCTAACAGCGTCCGCGCAGTGACTACTGACGGGGGAGAACGGTCACCTAGTGGTGCCGTCTGAAATCCACACAAAGCTAAAGAGAGAGCAACGGAGTGGAGAGTAAGAGGACTGCTAGGGAGGTACCAGGCCCGCAGGGGTAACAGGTCCCAGTGCAAGGATAGATCCACCTGTCCTTTGCCAAACCTGCTTGAGGGGGCACTTTACACCCCCAAGACAACACCACAGAGTCCGCAGCCACGTAGCAAAGTGAGGGCCCATAGTTCACAGGAGGCAAGCAGCCGGAGTGACCTGGTCCAGGCTACAAGCAAACGGGCCGAAACGAGGGGAGCAGTAACTTCCCTGGGTGACCCCCATAGGGACTGCAAGTCGGGGTTACCACAAACAACAGAAGGGCTAAGGAAGGCGAGTCAGTAGCCACCCTCACAAGTCAGCCTGAAGGACGCCTGGTTCCAGCCTGGTTCATCCCAGCTGCGCCCGGGTTACTCACCCTGCCACCTAAAGTGAGTAAAACCCCTGAAAGACATTCTGCTTGTGTTGAGTTATTCTGCGCCTTGTGGTTCCACACACTTACACAGGGCCCTGGGGCTTGCCTCACTCTCAGGAGGCTATTACAACTGACTGCACCCACCATCAGCCCCAGGCATCCCTTAATCTGCAGTGGCGGTCCCCATTGACCGCAATTCTGAGAGTGGCGTCACGACAATCCTAAAAGAAGGTTTCCTACCTGTGACCAGACTGTTCCATCCACGTGGAGTCCCTGAAGGTAATGCACCGACACAATACTTGTGGGGCTACACATCTGGCGTCACGAACAGGATAAGGACTAGACCTGTTCAGACAGGTGACCATGTGCCTGGGCGGTCCGCTTGAAAAATTGGAAGCGCCGCCATATTGCCACCATGAAAAGCGCGCTGAAAAACAACAGCAGCCCGCGCTGGGAGAAGTTACCGCCCACGAAGAGGTGTGGCTACCCAGAGATCCCCTGCAGAGTTCTGGTCTCGCAAGTGATGAGAGCGGAAGCGTTCAGAGACGTCGGGACAGAAAGGGAGCCAGAAGCCTGCTACTAGGAGACGCAGAGGAGATGGCGTCTGAACGCAGAGACCCAGAGCCAGGCTCCGCTGCCTGGTGGTATCAGGAACTTGCCCAGTTTTGCGACCGACTGGAGGCCAGGGTCGTATGGCAGATCAGAGAGGGACGCACGGAGCTTCTGGAGATGGCTGCAGCGGTTCAGGCCTATGAGAGGGGAACCGCACGACGAGTGCCAGACCGAGCGGCGACGACTCAGACCCCGATGATGCTACCGATGGGTGAGTCCTGTGTTGCCACTGCCAGCGCGAGTGCCCCGACCCCTGCTTCCACGCCCGTGGCCCCTGGAGAGATGCCCGGTGCGGCGACGCTGAACCAGGCCGCAGCCACGCCAGGTGCGGCCCGCCAAGCCCAGGCCGCCGCAGCGATGCCCTGCCCGACCCGCAAAGATCCGGCTGCCACCGCGACCCTCCTCCACGCCGCAGGTGTGACGCTGACCCAGGCCGCCGCCATACTAGGCCCGGCCCGCCAAGACCCCACCGCAGCAGCGACGCTCGTCCGCGCTGCAAGTGAGGTGCTGAATCAGGCCGCAGCCACGCCAGGTGCGGCCCGCTAAGCCCAGATCGCTGCAGCGACGCCCAGCCCGGCCCGCCAAGAACCGGCCGCAACAGCGACGCTGACTCAAGTCGCTGCGGCGACGCCCAGCTCAGCCCGCCAAGAACCGGCCGCAACAGCAACGCTGATCCAGGCCGCTGCGGCGATGCGCTGCCCGGCCCGCCAAGAACCGGCTGCAACTGCGACGCTGATCCAGGCCGCCGCCATGCAGGGCGCGGCCCGCCAAGACAAGACGATACAGCTATTTACCCCGGCCTGCAAGGCCAGAGCAGACACCGCTCCCCAGTCCAAGGAAGTCCCTGCTAGGAAGTCCATGCTGGGGGAGGACCCCGAATACTGGAAGCTGAAGGCTGATCTAGAGGCCCACTTCCCAAAGGAGATGGTGGACCAGTATCTGCTCCCTCCACATACCCACAAGAAGACTCCTGCAACATCCACGCCAAAGAGTCCACCGCCCTGGCCTGCTGATGAACATCCATCCCTAGCGCTGCCACAAGAGGAGTGCTCAGAAGAACTAAGGGGGAGGGGAAGCCAGGAAGCTGAGAAGCTGACCCCAGAGCCATCAGCAGTGGATGCAGCACCCGTCCAAGAGCCAGAGATGCTGCCGTACTCCCGCTGGGATGAAGAGGGCCCGACATCCTCCGCTGAGGAAGATCTGTCCAGATACATCACCTGGGAGCCTGCAAGCGGTGAGATAGCAGCCAGGCAGGACCCAGCCCGCAGGACACGGCGCCGCAGCAGGACAAGGGATCCACCTGCACAGCAGTCTCCCGAGAAGAAGGATGAGGTCACGGCCAGAGACTTAGAGGAAAAACGGTCCTTGAGAAGAGCCAAATCCCAGGTCAGAGGCCCACTTTGTCGTGGAGTTGTGGAAGACTTCAGCTTAAAGAGTGGATATGGCTTTATAGTAGCACCTGGTGTAAAGGAGGGCATCTTTGTGAACAGAAGGGACGTTAGAGCCCATTTGCCCAGAGGACATCCAGGAAGAAACTTACAGATAGGAGACTCAGTAGAATTTACAAAGCACCAAGGAGAACGCGGATGGTACGCACTAGATGTTACACCATGTCCCAGAAATCCCTACAGAAACCCTGCTATCTCAATACTACAAGATAAAGATACAGAAAAAGAAACAGACACAGAAGAAGAGGAAAGAAAAGACAAAGAACCCATTGATGAGACCACTACAGATGATGACAAAGATGGAGAAAGCAACAGGTGCCACAGCCCTACAGGCCCAAGCCCTGGTGAGGAGGAATCTGTGTAAAGTAAAGTACAGCAAGTTACAAGTTTTGCAACGTTTACCAGTTTAAGCATGTGCCCACATGAACTAATGTGAGAAACCCCTTTTTGCACTTTGAAAATTGAACCTTAAGGCTATGAACTGGCTATAGCCACAAACTCTCGCAGTGTACATAGTTACCCCAGAGGTACCACCACCAGAGCCAGCCTGTTTAGGGGTCTGGCTCGCCTGCAACCAGGGAGCACGCCTGTTTATGGGGCCTGGCTCACCTGCAACCAGGGAGCACGCCTGTTTATGGGGCCTGGCTCTCCACCACAAAGAGGGTACCTGGTCAGCACCAACTGTGGAGGCCGCCTCTACATCCTGCCAGAAGAGGCTGAAGGCGCGGCTCCAGCAGGCCAGGTATACCCTGAAACCACCAGACCATGAAAGCCGCCTCTACATCCTGCCAGAAGTGGCTGAAGGCGCGGCCAACAGGAGAGGCAGATTGGAGGAAAGGTCTGGGGAAACGGATGGCCCAGACCTGGTTACCAAAAGAAACCGGTGACCTGCCTCCTGAGAGGGTTTTGGGTGGGTTAACGGACTTGTGGGTGGAGGGTGGTGATGTATGGTACCTGGTGGTTTTAAAATGTTTTACCATGTTTTACTGTTTTATGCATTTTAAAATGTTGTCTTGCAGCCCGAGGACGTGCTGGTGATAACTAAGGGGGAATGTGGCGCCCCTGACCTGGTCAGGCACCACTGAGTACTGCACCCATGCTGGGGACAGTACAAAACAGGTAATCCAGAAGGCTGACCGAGGTGTGACTACACAGGCGCATAGTGATCAGGTCTCACACATGTACCTTTGGGAGGACCCCTGGGGATCCCAGGAGGGGGCGAAGCCTCCATCTCCACTCAAGGGGTGTGGTAGAGAGCCTGGTTGCTAGGTGACGTAGGCAAGAACAGGAGAGGAGGGAACAGTGAGTCAGTTTAGTGTGCAGCTCAGAGGGGAGCAGAAGCGGACCCTGGAGCTGTTGCAGTCTAACAGCGTCCGCGCAGTGACTACTGACGGGGGAGAACGGTCACCTAGTGGTGCCGTCTGAAATCCACACAAAGCTAAAGAGAGAGCAACGGAGTGGAGAGTAAGAGGACTGCTAGGGAGGTACCAGGCCCGCAGGGGTAACAGGTCCCAGTGCAAGGATAGATCCACCTGTCCTTTGCCAAACCTGCTTGAGGGGGCACTTTACACCCCCAAGACAACACCACAGAGTCCGCAGCCACGTAGCAAAGTGAGGGCCCATAGTTCACAGGAGGCAAGCAGCCGGAGTGACCTGGTCCAGGCTACAAGCAAACGGGCCGAAACGAGGGGAGCAGTAACTTCCCTGGGTGACCCCCATAGGGACTGCAAGTCGGGGTTACCACAAACAACAGAAGGGCTAAGGAAGGCGAGTCAGTAGCCACCCTCACAAGTCAGCCTAAAGGACGCCTGGTTCCAGCCTGGTTCATCCCAGCTACGCCCGGGTTACTCACCCTGCCACCTAAAGTGAGTAAAACCCCTGAAAGACATTCTGCTTGTGTTGAGTTATTCTGCGCCTTGTGGTTCCACACACTTACACAGGGCCCTGGGGCTTGCCTCACTCTCAGGAGGCTATTACAACTGACTGCACCCACCATCAGCCCCAGGCATCCCTTAATCTGCAGTGGCGGTCCCCATTGACCGCAATTCTGAGAGTGGCGTCACGACAATCCTAAAAGAAGGTTTCCTACCTGTGACCAGACTGTTCCATCCACGTGGAGTCCCTGAAGGTAATGCACCGACACAATACTTGTGGGGCTACACATGAACATAGCCTCACAATCGGCGTATGGAAATTAAAGTTTATCAAATGCCAATAGATGTTATTTTGTTCATCAGCGCTAATTTATGAGCATATTATTGGGCCTTATAATTGGGCACTTGCACGTACTGTGCCTCGTCTACTGGAGAACTTGAAATTAGACGCAATCTGTTGACCAGTCGAGACTCTAAATACTACTGTTGTAGGACGATCGGGTAGAATAAGGCTTTTCCCTAGCAGAATTCAGCGAGCCTTCTAAGAGGTAGGCAGAGTGCCCAAATAATTTTATTATTGGAATGTAAACTTGTCTGGTGCTATATACACAGCATTACTGATTTTTTTTCCCACAGCCATTCATATACCATGACACAATATAAACATATAGCACGCAGTAATACTTATGTATAGTATGTTATTCCTAGTTTCATCTACTGGAAACTGAGCTCTGCTGGTCAAAGTTAACCTTAGTTTTACAGTATGTATCCGGTCACCTCTGACAGATGGAGCAAAGAGCAACTTTCGAGACTTCCCCAGACATCTTATATTTTATGGCCATTCCATCTTAAAATAACTAGAAATACTGTACATTGCAAGCATGCTCGGGCTGATGCTGCTGGCTGTGACGCACATGGTCATTTGTTTACATGAAAATTTCTATTACTGTTAGGGATAAGCGCACCCGTGGATGTTGGGTTCCCAGAGTTCGGTCGGACTTTAGTTAAAATTTTACCTTGGTCCTTGAATTTGACCTCGGACCACATAGATGTCAACTGAGACCTGAACTTCTGTGCTATAAAATGGTCATAGTAAAAGCTAGGGAGCTGCAAAAGAAACCAAAATGGGGTTAAGAGTAGGACAATTGTGTCGCGGGCGGGGAGGAGGGTGTCAGCACACTACGCTCACCCCCACTGCTCGGGTCCGGCTGCTGCTGCTCAGTGGTGGCTCGAGCGGTGGGCCGGATCCCGGGGGTTTCTCAAGCGGCACTCCTCGCCCGTGAGTGAAAAGGGGATTTTGGTTGGGGAGATTGTTTATTGTCCGTGACGCCACCCACGGTTGTGGTGATTGAGTGTACACAACCGCTGCTCTATATGGGGATCCCAGGGATGGTGAGGCGGAGCAGCCAGTTGTTGTGTTGTCCCTCCGTGGGTAGGGGTTGGTGATCCCGGGGCCCAGTGGGGTGCAGGGGCAGCGCTGTGCCTTGCGGCACTGAGGTACTCACTCAGCCAGTAAACACGACACAGTTCTCGGTAAACAAACGGCTGGTTGGACGGGTCCCTCGGACGGTTCACGGTGCTGCGGTTCCCTGCAGTTAGCGGTGACGGTCTCTTCCCTGCACCTTTGAAATGTCTGTTTGGTAGCGATGGATTCCCACCGGTTACCCGCTCCCCGACTACAATCTGGGCCGGAGGAGCTCCACACTTTGCCCGCAGGCGCCGGCCCTGGGAAACTGGTGCCTTGGCGGTGGCGGTGTTTCCCCGTTGTGGTTGGACCTTTGCCTTCAATCGGGACTTGGTTGTTGGGGGATCTACGTCCCCTTCACTAACGGATTTGACAATTTACGGCGACTCCAAGCCTTGCCGGGATCCGAAAGGCCCCTGCCCTGGTGCTGACTGCCCTTTGTATACTGCTCCAGACCCCCGGGCACACAGCCTCCGTGGTCCTTCCAGCAACCTCCAGACAGTCCCACTGCAGACCTTCACCACCGTCTGCTGACCTTGCTGACTCCGTCTGGGCACACAGCCACAGACCAACTTCAGGCTTTCTGTCACTTCCACTGATGTTTCACTTCACTCTAGCTCCCTCCTGAGCTACACTCTGTTCACCTCCTACTCCTTCCTCTCCCTTTTCTAGACTTCACTCCAGCCCTGCCTGGGCTAATCTGCCTGGTACTTCCTGCCTCCAGAGCTGTGTCCTCCTCGGTGGGCGGACACTAACCGCCTGGCTCCACCCCCTGGTGTAAACACCAGCCCCTGGAGGAAGGCAACAAGGATTTGTAGGTTAGCTGGTGTACCTGCAGGGAATGTGGGGTGTGTGTGGTGTTGTGACCTGTGACCCCTGGCTTGCCCAGGGCGTCACAATTGCCCTGGAAACAAATGTAGAGAGGGAAATTACTTAAAGGGGTTCTGTCACCATATCAATCATGGTTAAGTAGAAAGTAAATTAATAAAAAATACAAAAAATTAAGAGTCCCCCCCACATAGGACCAATGTTAATAGTGCCCCCTGAGAGCCTTTTTTCAGAGTTCACCCACAGAGCCAAAGTTGAAGAGTGCTGTCACAGAGCCTATTTTCACAGTTCCCCACAGAACAAAATTTTTTCTCTACTAGTGTGTACTTCAGCTGCTGCAGTTAAAAAGCTGTTAGTTGGATTTGGGATCAAACTAGCGGTCCTCGTTGAGGCTTGCTACCACCCATTCCAGCTCCTTTGCCATGGGGCACCTCCCCGATGCTGTTTACTGAGTGTCCCGGGAGCCAGAGGCATTTATCTTAAAAAACATTATTGTAGAAAGCAGACAGCCACGCCTGAATACTCCAGCTAGAACTAATGGAATAGGACTCTAGTTCTATTTTCTTGTTTGCCGGAACTGGGGCTATGATTAAGATGGTGGCCACCAGTAATTCGCACTGATAATAATCCTGTCATTTTTATTACTTTCTGCAAAGTCAAAAGTTTACATACACTAAAAGTACTATGCCTTTAAACAATCTGGGACAATATGGGACATCCCAGATGATGATGTCACGGCTTTGGAAGCTTTTGATAGGTTTATCGGTTAATTAGAGACATACCTGTGGATGGATTATAATTTACACCTGAAACATATTGCTTCTTTGTATATCATCATGGGAAAGTCAAAAGAAATCAGCCAAGATCTCAGGAAGAGAATTGTGGACTTGCACAAGTCTGATTCATCCTTGGGTGCAATTCCCAGATATCTGAAGGTGACTCGTTCATCTGTACAAACAATTATATGCAAGTACAAACAAGATTGGAAAGTCCAGCCATCATACCGCTCAGGAAGGAAATGAGTACTGTGTACCAGAGATGAACGTGCTTTGGTCAGACATGTGCATATCAAACCAAGAGGAAAAGCAAAAGACCTTGTGAAGATGCTGGTGGGAGCTGGTACAATTGTGTCATAAGCCTCAGTGAAACGCGTACTGTATCAACATGGGCTGAAAGGCAGGAAGAAGTCATTACTTCAAAAAAATATAAAAAGCCAGATGAATATTTGCAAATGGACACAGGAACAAAGACCTTAATTTTTGGAGACATGTCCTGTGGTCTGACGAAAATAAAATTGAACTGTTTGGCCATTATGACAATCGTTACATTTGGTGGAAAAAGGGAGAAGCTTTGAAGCCTAAGAACACCATCCCAACCGTAAAACACAGGGGTGGCAGCATCATGTTGTGGGGTTGTTTTGCTGCAGGAGGTTCTGGTGCACTTCACAAAATGGATGGCATCATGAGGAAAAAAGATTATGTGGCAATACTGAAGCAACATCTCAAGACATCAGCCAGGAATTTAAAGCTTGGGTGGAAATGGGACTTCCAAATGGACAATGACCCAAAGCATACTGCCAAACTCTTTACAAAGTGGCTTAAGGATAACAAAGTCAATGTGTTGGAGTGATCATCACAAAGCCCTGATCTCAATCCTACTGAAAATTTATGGGCAAAGCTGAAAAGGAAGATGTGAGCAAGGCGATCTACAAACATGGCTCAGTTACACCAGATCTATCAGGAGGAATGAGCACAAATTCCTACCAACTATTGAGAAGCTTGTGGAAGGATATCCAAAACATTTGATCCAAGTCATACAGTTTAAGAGCAATGGTACCAAATACTAATGAAATGTATGCAAACTTTTGACTTTACAGAAAGTAAGAAAAATGCCTTAAAACATTCTCTCTCATTATTCTACAATTTGGCAAATATAAATATTTTTTTTTAATCCTAACTGACCTAAAACGGGAAAGACTTATTCTGATTTTATGTCAGAGATAGTGGGGTGAGACATACTTCTGGTTTCAACTGTATATAAATATATGTGTGTGTGCATATATATATATATATATATATATATATATATATACACACATACATACACTGTATATTTATCCCTTTTCACTCCCCTTGTTCGGCCCTGTAATAATAAATAAGACTATCCTGACCTCCGGTGCGGCTGCAGTTCCAGCAATGTCTGATGTCGCGTTCCTGGGACCATTTGACATTATGACATGCAGGCCCTGCGACCAATCAGCACCCGGCTTCTTTCTCCCCTCCTTTGGACATTTGAGAAGGAAGTCAATGTAGCGCTCATCCTGATTTAATGTCCAAAGGTGGGGAGACAGATGCTGGGTGTTGATTGGTCTTGGGGCCCGCATGTCATAGCAATGTGACGTGGGGCTCAGGAACGCGACTTCAGACACCACTGGAACTGCAGCAGCATCGGAGGTGGGTATAAGCTTATTTATTTTGACGTGGGGCGAACAAGGTGAATAAGAAGGGGTTCTCCAAGTAGTGGACAAACCATTAAGAAAAAAAATGTGGACAACTGCTTGTTTGAGGGCTACAAAGAGAGGTATGTGACGTAATTGTCATTGGTCATTGGTCCTGCTTAAGGGGTTTACTCTTATCTTTATTAGGCATTATTCACATAACCACGTTCATTTTCTCATCTGCAAAAAAACAGATCCAATTTGAATGTCATTACTGAACTTTTGAATATCAAGATCCATTATCTTCACAACTTCTGAACATGAGTTATATTCGTATCATGGTCAATAGTTGATGTTACTTATTTCCCTCAGGACAGACACTGTGAAATGTTGTTGGTGACTGTATCTGGATACGCTACGCCTTATAATGTTAGATCATCGTTTCCGACAAAAAAAGCGATATTTGTGTCAGGTATGATTTAGAGATCTGTGTACAATGACGACATGGATTCTTTCATTATTGAGATACTCTCATCTCACGTTTAACTGTTCCTATCTGTCAATACCGTCTCCCATGAATCTCATTAATTCCCTATTATATCCATTTATCTGCCCAATTTGCCTGCTTTGGATATTGTTGCTATTATTTTTTCATTATGTGACTCTTATATTCTCTGCTATAGTATATGAGGCATATACTGACTTTATATACTACTCACTGACGCAATAGTAACCTGACCCAACGTACTTTCTTTATAAAACAAAAGGTCACTAAACCTCAGAGCACAAGTATACTCAACATGAAGAAGCAAACCAGTGCTCTTCCTGGTTAAGCTCAAGATGCTATAGGAAGAGTTTTACAATCCTTGTCTATTCTGTTATCACAGACCAAGTCTAATGTGTGAGAAAGTAATGTATAAATGTGCAACACATACATTATCTATCATCAACATGAACATCAGCATGTCACACCAATCCTTCCTGGAAAGATCCGCAGGCAAAACTGATAATTCCACACTTATAATTATCAAATTAGAAGATAGTGTGTTTCAGAAGACAAGTTTTCACGCCCTTCGAGTTGTCTCTCATTATTGCATATTTCAAACACATAATGATATCCTTAATTAAACTGTAAAATAGGACACTTAGGGGTACTTTGCACGCTGCGACATCGCTACTGCGATATCGTCGGGGTCAAATCGAAAGTGACGCACATCCGGCACCGGTAATGACGTTGCAACGTGTAAAGCCTAGATGCGCCGATAAACGATCGCAAAAGCGTCGAAAATCGGTGATCTGTGTAGCGTCGGTCATTTTCATAATGTCGCACCAATAGGAGATACAATGTTGTTCCTCATTCCTGCGGCAGCACACATCACTGTGTGTGAAGCCACAGGAGCGAGGAACATCTCCTTACCTGCCTCCACCGGCTATGCGGAAGGAAGGAGGTGGGCGGGATGTTTACGTCCCGCTCATCTCCACCCCTCCGCTTCTATTGGCCGCCTGCCGTGTGACGTCGCTATTATGCCGCACGACCCGCCCCCTTAGGAAGGAGGTGAGTCGCCGGCCAGAGCGACGTCGCAGGGCAGGTAAGTGCGTGTGAAGCTGCCGTAGCGATAATGTTCGCTACGGCAGCTATCACAAGATATCGCATGTGCAACAGGGGTGGGTGTAAGAGGTGTCGCTGTGATACAGTGATGCCACTGGCATCACTGACAGGACAGATGAGTTTTTCCGAAAACGATGGTAAACAATAACAAGATTTATTATCTCAAAACGTGCCCCTGTTTTGTATGGGGAAGGAAAAATACAAACTAGGAAAATAAACAGTGCAAATCAAACAAATTGTACAAGAGGATTATGTTTCAAATTTTACTACCAGGAGAACAGTCACATACTCTTGGTCCCTAAAAAGGAGATGTCTTCCCTGGGGCCAATAATACCACCCCCCTCCCTTAAATATGACTGGATCTACACAGGGTTAATTCCAAAGGGGAAGCCGTAATATGTGGCTTTTCTGCTGGTTCACAATCTTAACACTATCTCCAATCAATAAACTCCCTGGGATCCCAATATGACCAAACTCAGCTGTATAGCTAAGCAGAATTCAACCCGAGTTTACTAACCAAAATAACATATAAAAGAAGTGACCATATTCAATTCTCATTTACATGAAATAGAAATATTAACATTTTCTTTTGATTAACACGCTCTGTGGGAAAATCCAATCCGAACAGGAGGGTGCCTTGGGGAACTTCACCACGGACTGTGGCCTTTCTGAACTTCGCACCACAGTATCAACAGTCATTGGGAAGATGAATATAGTTTGTGCCTCACTGACACCATCCCATAGAGACCAGATATTTAGGTTGGTCTAAATACCTAACTAACCCTAGCTAAACTCGTGGGACCGGTCAAGGAGAATTTAGAGTAGAACGAATAACATGAGGTACCTCATCCTTGTTTTGGATATAGAGTGATTTATTCTTCCACGGGCGCCGTGTCACACTTCACAAATCGGCCGACTCTTTTCAAATGACCTTCTGTTGTTGGTCTTCTTTCTTTTTCACACTCTTCACCGAACGGAAATTGAGGATTAATGTCCCAGACGTCACCAGTCACAGGAGCAAACACAAAACACTGCTCATCTCAGCTTCGTCTCCGTGGCAACCCACCGACTTCTATTCACAGCAAAACTTTATTCATTCTCAACTTAACTGACAGAGCAATGGTGCAATAAACGTATTTTATAATCAAGCCGCAAAATTGCATTTTCATTACATAGTTCTGCTATTATTTACATCACATTACTCACAAAATTATTCAAGTATTATTTTGTAAACACTTAATAAATTTTAAAACAACAGTGAGTGTTGCTGACATATAGTGGTCAGATGCCATCGTTAAGGTGTGCCTTTTGCTCATAGTCAATACCAACACATATCGCTATACACTCTCCTACACTCCACCCCACTTATAATTGGTTGTCCCGACCATCTTTATTTGCACAAATTATAGTCAACACATATTGATCAGGATTATATCTCTTAGCGGGAATACCAGCAGTCTCCCTCTTTGATCTCCACAGATCAACCTCTGAGGAACAAGCGGGTGTGTCAGATGTCACCACCACCTCCAGAGGGATTTCTGGATTTTCAGGGATTCTTGGTTGAGTTCTCATTTCTATCTCAGGCTCATCAAAACAATCACACCAGATGTTGTCTGGTTGTTTTGTCAATACCCCTGGGTTGGGTGACCTCGGCATCTCATCCTGTGGTTCTGGGGCGACTGACACACAGCACTTCAACCAATTTCTATGCACCGTGCGAAAAGGACCATCACTCCCCTCAGGGGTAATCATATACACACTGCCTTCCGAGGAGACTTTAATCACGGTATATGGAATATTTTCCCACCGGTCAGCCAATTTTCCATCTGGTCGAGTAACTCGTACCAGAACTTGATCCCCTTGCCGAACTGTTTCTCCGGACACCCCCCCCAGTCGTGGTGGGGATGACTTTGTAATCGGTCTTTTGCCAGCTTATGCACCGTCTCCAGTTTACACTTATGGTCCCGCATCCACTTGTGCGGGGTTCGATGCTCGAATCCTTCTGGCGCTGAAAAGTTCAGTTCCACGACTTCCCTTCCAGGTCTCCCAAACATCATCATGTATGGAGAGAACCCAGTTGCACTGTGCACATGATTGTTGTACGCCCACATTAACTCTGGTATCAGTTCAGGCCAACAACTCTTTTGGTCTTGCTCAAGGGTTCTCAACATCTGCAACAGAGTTCTATTGAACCTTTTGCAAGCTCCATTGCCTTGTGGATGGTAAGGAGTAGTCCGGGACTGCCGCACACCATACAACTGGAGTAACTCCGTTATAAGTTTACCTTGGAAACAGGCTCCTTGATTAGAGTGTACTCTTTTCGGGCAACCATACACTTGAATGAAGTGTTTGCAGATGGCTTGAACCGCTGTCTCTGCAGTTTGGTCCTTAGTGGGTAACACCACAGCATATTTTGTGAAATGGTCTGTCATTACTAGACAGGACGCATGTCCATTCTTTGAGGGACTTACAGACAAATAGTCGATCATCAGAACTTCTAACGGGGCGGACATTACAAGGGTTTGTACTGGAGCCCTCTCCCCACACGTTTTGTTGACTTCACAGGTACGACACTGAATACACACTTGGTGAACCATCTATTCTAAACCAGGAGTATAAACAAATCTATGTAGCCACTTGTAAGTTTTGTCCAGCCCAAAATGAGCCAGAAGGGTTCTTGTTGGACAACGCATCGCGAGCTGCGAAGGGACTCGCAAACACTCCAAGAGCGTGAGTATCGTCCACCCACTTGATGTCGGAGCCTTTCTTCTGGTAACTGGCAAATGCGCGGAGTAAATCTTCGGTCTTAAATTCTGCAGGAAAGCCATAGATCTCAATCACATGTGACAGTTGTAGATCATCTATATCCGGCTATCTAGGCTAATAGTCATAGTAGTTATATCTGGACTTCTTGGGGCTGTCGTGATCTCCATCACTCAATGATAGCTCTTTCATATGATGAAGATCGACACACTCGCCATCATCATAAAAGAGAGAATCCCAGCTCTCTTCCTCGGTAGCGTTGGCTACACATGGAGTCACTTTATCAGTGGTTTCCAAAGAGGCCACACAAGAGTATGACACCGGGTCTGGATACCCTCCCAGGACAAAGTCCGTGTCAGTCAATAAATTAGGTTGGTTTAGGTCATCTGAACAGACCATGCCTGTATTAGGGCACAAAATGGGTTCAAGAGGATCCACCTTCGGACAAGGCTCTGCTTGCTTTGAAGGAGCCTCAGGAGGCTCTGCATTCACTCCTCCGGAAACAGAGTCCACTCCATCCAAGCTGGGCAACTCCTCCACAACCTCATGGCTTGTAAATGCAGGATCAATGACCTCCATGCCCTCTGCTCCAGTGTCATTAGGAGCTGCATTTACTAACGCAGATGCATTCTCTGCCATCACCATTACGTCTACTGTCACAAGTCCATGTGGCATCTCTGTATCTTGACCCCTCATAGTCCGTACCTCTTCACTACCCTGATCTATAACGTTTGCAGAGCTACACCTCCCCTCCAGTCCTGCAGAACCTAAATAATGGCCCACGTCAACCGTCTCGCCCTCAAGTTCCCTATCAGTCTCACTAACACCTTGAGCTGTATTGACATTCACTGGCGATACACGCTCATGCATGCTATCTAATCCAGCTCTGGCGCCTTCACACGGGCATGCTTTATAGTCGGCTCCGCGGCAGGGCTCAATGGCAAGGACAATGGCTCTGTTCTCCTCCTGTAAGACATGCTCTGCTATAACAGGAGAGGGATCTAATTTCCTCTCTGTAATATTTTCTTGCCTTTCATACAAGAGTGCATTACCCGTGTTATCGGCACTGCTTTCTAAGACTGTGAGCAGACCAGATGGGTCTTTCATAGTGTCACTTACAGAGATTACTTCTGCACTATCTGCGGCGGAGAATAAGCCGCCACTTTGGTGTACAGTCGTGCTGTCTATATTCTCTACTTTGCATCCCCAGCTGTTATCTATGGTATTAGATGGTAAACCTAAATTGGACTGATTTCATACAATGGTTACGGCTTCTTTTAAGTTCTCTATGCTGCTGGATAATTTCTCTAAGCAGAGCTGGAACATGCCCTGTTTTCTTTTCAAAGCGTAGCTACGTAGCTTTCTGACTTCGAAAACTGACTCTTTCCCTTGGCTTGATCTTTCTTTCTGTAGCTATCCTGTTCTGCCCAGGTGTCACATGAGCTTCTTCTATAGCTGCACTTTTTTTCTTGGTGATGCTTGGCAGCAGTGGCCCAGGAAGGAAAATATTCAGTCTTTTTGGAAGAAGAACCATGGTGAACAGCAGAGGAGGAACCATGGTGATCAGCGGATGAAGAACCATGGTGAACGGCGTCAGTGGAATCATTGCGTGAAGATGACAAGTGTCTTTCACCCGATTCCGACGTCGTCGATCTCTCATTGATGCTGAGGTTATTAAAAGTTTCACATAAGGAATCATTTTCAGCCTGTTCCGTTGTGACAAGATCAGCTCCTTGGTCTCTGCGCTCAGACTGCTTCTTTAGAACGGATGATTTAGAGGATGTCCGATCCTGATGGGCTCTATACTCCCAGCCTAAAGATTCCCAACTCCCCTTGTGGTTCCTGTATCTAGACTGGTTTGGAGTTTGATTGGGTGAAAACTCTATAGAATCAGTGGAGTTTTCACTGCTGACGTTTCCGTCATCTGCTGGAGGTCGCCTAGCCTTTGGAACGTACAAGGCTTTATCGGGTCTTCAATGTCGAGGTCGGCACTGATCCATTTTATCCTCCATGTCCTGAGATAATTTATCTTCACCTTCCTTCCCAGGCATCTTCCCGCTGTTTTGCTTCTAGATTCTTTCGCACTCTGGCTTCCTGGAGTTTCTTGCGATCAGCCTCCCTTTCGGCCCGGCTCTGGGTACTTCGAACTCCCAAGGCACTAATCACCAGTCTCCTTGCAAGAACCGCAGACGTTTCTGGACGGTCTTTAGCGGGCTGCAGAAAGTCCGCACATGCCCTAGCTTTGGCTCTGGACGCTCTGGTGGCCTGGGACAATGGTCGAACCTTCACCAGTGGGTTATGATACAGTGATGCCACTGACAGGACAGATGAGTTTTTCCGAAAACGATGGTAAACAATAACAAGATTTATTATCTCAAAACGTGCCCCTGTTTTGTATGGGGAAGGAAAAATACAAACTAGGAAAATAAACAGTGCAAATCAAACAAATTGTACAAGAGGATTATGTTTCAAATTTTACTACCAGGAGAACAGTCACATACTCTTGGTCCCTAAAAAGGAGATGTCTTCCCTGGGGCCAATAATACCACCCCCCTCCCTTAAATATGACTGGATCTACACAGGGTTAATTCCAAAGGGGAAGCCGTAATATGTGGCTTTTCTGCTGGTTCACAATCTTAACACTATCTCCAATCAATAAACTCCCTGGGATCCCAATATGACCAAACTCAGCTGTATAGCTAAGCAGAATTGAACCCGAGTTTACTAACAAAAATAACATATAAAAGAAGTGACCATATTCAATTCTCATTTACATGAAATAGAAATATTAACAATCTCTTTTGATTAACACGCTCTGTGGGAAAATCCAATCCGAACAGGAGGGTGCCTTGGGGAACTTCACCACGGACTGTGGCCTTTCTGAACTTCGCACCACAGTATCAACAGTCATTGGGAAGATGAATATAGTTTGTGCTTCACTGACACCATCCCATAGAGACCAGATATTTAGGTTGGTCTAAATACCTAACTAACCCTAGCTAAACTCGTGGGACCGGTCAAGGAGAATTTAGAGTAGAACGAATAACATGAGGTACCTCATCCTTGTTTTGGATATAGAGTGATTTATTCTTCCACGGGCGCCGTGTCACACTT
This sequence comes from Anomaloglossus baeobatrachus, assembly GCF_048569485.1. Lineage (NCBI taxonomy): Eukaryota > Metazoa > Chordata > Amphibia > Anura > Aromobatidae > Anomaloglossus > Anomaloglossus baeobatrachus. The sequence continues at coordinate 96,441,537 of NC_134359.1, read as the reverse complement.
CACAAATCGGCCGACTCTTTTCAAACGACCTTCCTTTGTTGGTCTTCTTTCTTTTTCACACTCTTCACCGAACGGAAATTGAGGATTAATGTCCCAGACGTCACCAGTCACAGAAGCAAACACATGCTCGTCTCAGGTTTGTCTCCGTGGCAACCCACCGACTTCTATTCACAGCAAAACTTTATTCATTCTCAACTTAACTGACAGAGCAATGGTGCAATAAATGTATTTTATAAATCAAGCCGCAAAATTGCATTTTCACTACATAGTTCTGCTATTATTTACATCACATTACTCACAAAATTATTCAAGTATCATTTTGTAAACACTTAATAAATTTTAAAACAACAGTGAGTGTTGCTGACATCTAGTGGTCAGATGCCATCGTTAAGGTGTGCCTTTTGCTCATAGTCAATACCAACACATATCGCTATACACTCTCCTACACGGGTACTATCGCGCTCGGCATCGCTAGTCAATGCTAGCGATGTCGCAACGTGCAAAGTACCCTTAATGTTACAAGGATTCTTTTTATAATTGTAACTATAAATGAGACTTAAAACTTGATTTCAGACATTCTTATAAAAGAAGAGGAATTTAAATAAGTTTTCCAGACTAATGGCTCAAGTCGGCAGTCACTCTATATATGTCCTATCAGGAGTCTCCGTTTCTGGCCACGAGAGCAGGTGGTCATGAGGCACCAAGTATGCGATTTCCATACTTTCCACCACTTTCCTACTAGATGTCTCTAGCCTTGTTCAATTCACTAGTATTGAGCAAGTCCGCACATGTCTAGTTGGCACATGACTGCATGTATGCCCATTGCTTACCTGCTCCTGGTGCTAACATCAGAGAATTCTGACAGCACACACACTACACACTGTGAGGATTCACAAGTCTGCAGTCACACACAGTGACTAAGGGTACTGTCACACTAAACGACGTACCAGCGATTCCGACCACGATACAACCTGGTCAGGATCGCTGGTACGTCGCTACAGGGTCGCTATTGAGCTGTCAAACAGTCAGATCTTTCCAAAGACGCAGCAACGATACGGCGGTCGCTGGGACCCTGTCACATAGCCCGATTCAAATCTTGATTAGTAACATAGGCGTGCATCTACATTGCCTTTTCTGCACCCCCTGCTCCGATTGGTGGTCCTAACTGCATTGTGACTGGGCGGCCTTGCCTTTAGAGAAGGCAACATAATAGCACTTCCATCCTTCTCTATCCTTGTCCATCCTACAGTCCTGATGCAGAATGGACTGTATTACGATCTGCTGCTACGGTCAAAGACAAGTGAATTCAGCCATCTTAAATGTACTGCGATCTACAAGCCAGAACAGAGGATGGAAGCAGCCAATCCGAATGCAGTAGCGATCACCAATCGGAACAGAGAGGGTGCGGAAAACAACCAAGATGTATGCTTATGTGAGTCACGAACAAGGTTGTTGGGTAAGGTATCAAACACCGATGCGTGCTGCCCTGCGGGAGCCCAATGACCAAAAAATGAACCAGAACAGTGTGTAACGATCAGCGATTTCACAGCAGGGGTCAGATCGCTGCTTAGTGTCACACACAGCGATACCGCTCATGAGGTCATTGGTACGTAAAAAAACCTGTGACTCAGCAGCGATCTTGCTAGCGATCTTGCTATGTGAGAAGTACCCCCAAGTGGAAAAAATACTTATCAGCCACTTCAGCTGGAAATCCATATCCTGACAGGAGACTAGAGCTGCAGGGAGATAGAAAACAGCTGGTCACCGGTGAGGCATAGTCCAAATAGATAGAAGTAGAAAAAGTCAAGCAATCCCACAAAAAAAAGTAAAAGAATAAAATCTTTATTTCAAAATCTTGGGTAAAATGCCATAGGACAGACATTAAAAACAGAGCAGATGGAGTCCAAAATGGCCGCCGATGCAGGAGGATGTATCTGACAGAGCTCTGAGACATCCAGAGACATCTGAGCCCCTGCCCGACTTAGATCCATCTGAAGCCTCCATATACCGTCCCTGAGAGCCAGCGGACCCCAGGAGACAAGTATTGTGGGACAGGACCCTACCTGAATCCCAGCAGACATCATTCTCCAGGGAGGCCTGGGACCACGCTGCAGACGCTGAGACCAGGAGTGCGGTGAAAACCGCCCAGAGGAAGGAGAGCCGACGGGTGAAGAGGGAGCAGAGGCTTGAAAATCCGGGAAGAACACAAGGGAGGAAGGGATACCCAGAAGTCCCAAAGCAGAGGAGAAGCAGACACTTACCCGGCCTGGAGGAGGGAGAGACACTGAAGCAGAGTGGAGCACGAGCCAGACACAGTGAGGGGGAGCCGCCTGGTGACTGTCGGGCCTGAGAGAGAGCCGGCTGGAAGCAGGCAGTGAAGTGACAGGTGACCGGCAAGAGAGAGGAGGCTGGTGAGTGGAAATCCCCCGTGCATAGGGGCGACAACCAGCCGGGTAACTGGCTGGTCCCAGGACACATACACCCCCTGGCTCTAAAGCCAGTGCCATGCACGAGAGCACCATTATTCACTAGGGCTGTAAATTAACCCTCACCCCCGCAGCACGAGTCGCATTGCTCTGATAAGAAACACAGGGGCTGCATACGGGTGTGGAGGGGGCTGAGGCTGGTTTACCTGGAGGGGGGGAGAAGAGGGAAAGCTAAGACCTCCAGAGAAGAAAGTAAGCCCTGAGATCTGATAACATCCGGTGCCCTTATAACATCTGAAGAGTTAACCCCTGACTCAAGTCTGATCCTGTGGCAGTACAAGGAGAGGGGTGCTACGGTTTCCTCTTCCATGATATAAGTTAAGAAGGGAGAAGGAAGAAAATTCGGGGTAGTGCTGTATAACTGTCTTTTCAGAGCCTGCCTTTTCTCTATATAGAAAAATCCCTCACTTTCTGCACTGTACTCTGCTGCCATCTTGTGGACATTGGAATAATAACTTGCTGCAAAAGAGATTTTCACAGGACGGAGCCATGAAAGAGATGTGCACCCCTGTATAATGTCTGAGTAGAGGGGGGTTTGTCTTACCGCCCAGATAGAGGACATAAGTGAACAACTATAACTTTAACGGTCTTACATCTATAAACAATATTGAAAGGTGACATAATATATTGTGCAGACCAGGTGACGATCTGGCTGGGGTGAGGAGGAGAAGAGGTCCAAGCTGGTCATATAGACTGAAAGGGGGGCAGTCGTTTGTGACCCCTCTAGACAAGTTTCTTACTAAAAGAGACCGTGCAGTGAGTGACCCCATGCCACCAAAGTCACGACAACAATCAACCCATAAAAGCAATCAAGCGAAAAATAAAACTACGCAGTCGGGTTCTGTGAATATGGACCTAGACTCTACGCCTTCGCTGTCTGCTTTGATGTCTCAACAGGAAGACGGAGGAGGGTCACGCGACTCCCCATCAGAATCTGAGCCGGGAGATATGGAACACCATTTTGACCACAGAAAATTAAAAAAGTATCTGGATCTCCTTCCTACCAAGGAAGACTTCAGATCCCTGATCTCGGAAGTAAAAGAAACCTGTAAGTCAGAGATTAACTCAATCCGCCAAGATGTTGGGCTTCTAGCAGATAGAGTGGACTCAGTGGAAAAGGATCACGATACCACTAGACAGTACATCATCAAATTACAAAAGAACGTGACCTCTTATGCTCGGGCTCTGAGTGAAACTAACAAACATCTGGAGGACCTAGACAATAGGGGGCGCCGTAATAATATCCGAGTGAGAGGCGTCCCTGAGGCTACAGGTAGTGAAGACGTCCACGCCATACTTGAAACCATATTCAACACTGTACTGGAGCGCCCTACAACTCAAAGGATAAAATTGGACAGAGCACATAGAGCATTACGCCCCAGGGGGCCTCAAAATTACTCTCGTGACATTATTTGTTGTGTCCATGACTTCCAACTAAAAGAGTCTATTATGGCCAAAGCCCGCACTTCGGAGGGAATTGAATATAAAGGGACTCGGATCCAATTATTCCCTGATCTATCTTGGATCACCTTACAGAAAAGGAGACATCTGCAGCCACTACTTGCATCCCTAAAAGATAAGGGCATCCGATACCGCTGGGGGTTCCCGTTTGCCCTCATAGCCTCAAAAGATGGTCGTACGGCTGTGCTACGCTCTACTCAGGACCTCCCAGCCTTCTGCACTGATCTGGGAATCCCTTCGCCTTCCCTGGTGGACTGGGAATTGGAGATGCCATCCAATCCACCCCGTCCGATCTGGCAACAAGTGGACTCTAAGGGGGGTTCTCCCTCATCACGGCCTAAGGCACGACCGGCTCCGACCTGAGACGACAATTTTATTTTTTCTTTCTTCTAGGAACAGGAGCCCTGAGTTTGAGTCTCTGGTTCCAGGCTGTAGTCCCCCCCTTGGGGGGGTGGCTTCATGCCTTCCCCGATTTATTATAAGGACTTTGGTTGGTCTTTTCTTTCATAACTAGTTGTTCACTTTCTTTTTTCTTTTCTGATATTGATATATCTGGTTACGATTCCTCATATCATTTGCATTGGTTTGCTACTAGGGTGGTGAGATCCGAGTGCTCCCCTCTCTTAGATGTTTAGAATCTAGCTTTAGACACTGACTGTGATAGCAGTGTGTCCATAGCCACAAACTCCCTTTAAGGGTTAGAATTACCCTGGTTCCTCCTACGGAAGAGTGGGTATAGGAGGTTAGGGTTTAGATATTGGTAAAGTTTTAAATTATGCCAATTTTTTCTTCTTTGACCCTGACCGGGGAGGACGGAGGCGGAGGTGAAGGCTTTTGCCTGCGGCTTCACTCCTCACCGGTAACATTTATGACATGTAAATGTTATGCTTTATATGTTATGTGTTTTGTCATTGTCTTTTACCATTCCTTATGTGTTTACCCTGATTGTGGTGAGGGAATCTTTAGTACCCCATTGAGAGACATCCATCATGGGCCGTCAGGCAAGTTTGAGATGGGCAATACCCGGTTAGCCTTTGTATGTAATGCTAATTTTGCTTTATACTACTCTAACTTAAAATATGGTTAAAATTTTAACACTAAATGTTAAGGGTTTAAACTCAAACATTAAGAGGCGAATGGCACTAGGTGAGATGCGGACCCAGCGAGCTGATGTGGTTTTCTTGCAGGAAACGCACTTGAATCTCAACGGGAACTGCAATTTCGCCAAACACCTTTACCCTACGATTTTTTTAGCCTCTCAGGAAAGGAAAAAAGCCGGTGTGGCGATCTTGATATCAAGGACCTGTCCCATTCAAGTTACTACTTCCCTGGCAGACCCACAGGGTAGATACCTTATCCTACAAGGGACATATAAGGAAGTTCCAATCCTTTTGTGTAACATTTATGCCCCTAACACCTCCCAGATCCTTTTTTTTAACCGGGTATTCCTCAAATTAACACGCCTTCCCCCCTCAGTGTGGATAGTGGGTGGAGATTTTAACACTATTTTCTCTGACTCTTTAGACAGGTTGACCATTAACAATCAATTGTCGAGCCCGTCTCAACGTAAATTGACAGCTGCCTTTCGAAGACTGATCCGCAGGTTTGCCTTATTTGATTTGTGGCGAGTTAAACATCCCTCAGAAAAAACCTTTACCTTCTACTCTCCCCCTCATGGTACACACACCAGGATCGATTTCTTCTTTGGCAACATTCAGGCCCTTAGATGGACGAGCAAAGTGGATATTGGTGCAATAACGTGGTCAGACCACGCGCCAATGACTCTCACCCTAGATCAGACAACCCAACGTACAAGAGTCTGCCACTGGAGGCTCAATGAGTCCCTCCTCAAGAGAACTTCCTACAGAGACAAACTGGAAGCAGGATTGATGGAATACTTTGAGAACAATGAGGGGTCAGTGCCCAATTTTTCTACTATCTGGGAAGCCCATAAGGCCGTCTTTAGAGGGCAATGCATAGCTTTAAGCTCCCGCATCAAAAAAGATAGACTATATCAGAGAGATCAGCTCCTTAAAAGTCTCAGAGACTTAGAAAATAGGATGACCCTTAACCCATCAATACGTACCCTTAGAGGTATAGTAAAGACTCGTGCCCAACTGAAGGACCTAGAGGTCAATATAACAGAAAAATTACTACTCTATAGCAGGCATAAATACTATGACAAAGGAAATAAATCGCACTCTCTTTTAGCCCGCCAACTTAGGGAGGAGAGGGGGAACTCATCCGTTTATGCCTTGAGAGATTCGGGAGGGAATACGTTATATGACCCCACTAAAGTTGCAAAGATTTTTCAGGATTATTTGTCAAGATTGTATTCTTTGCCCAGCACCCTTCCTACAGACCCAGGAAAACAGAGGGAGCTAATCCACTCCTTTCTTGAGCAGTGTAAGCTGCCTACCCTTACTAAGACTGCCGTAAACACACTAAATAAAGAAATCACGTGTGAAGAGGTAGGGGAGGTGCTTAAACTACTTCCTAATGGAAAATCACCGGGTCCAGACGGCCTGACATACTTCTACTACAAGGCATTTGCGGATCGACTTACCCCCTATTTAGTTAAATTATTTAATAGCTTCCTCACGGGCTCCCCTATACCCACAAGTATGTTACATTCATATATTACGCTTATACCCAAACCTGGGAAGGATGCTCTGGAATGTGCCAACTATAGGCCCATAGCACTCCTTAATGCTGATTTGAAAATCTTCACTAAACTACTAGCTCTACGCCTTTCAGTTCTACTTCCTCACCTAATACATAAAGACCAGGTGGGTTTTGTCCCTTGTAGACAGGGAGGGGACAATACTAGGAAGATCATTGACTTAGTAGAGGTTGTTAATAAGACAGAGAGTGAAGCACTCCTTCTTAGTTTGGATGCGGAGAAGGCGTTTGACCGTCTGGGGTGGCCATTCATGTTCGAAACATTGCATCAATTTGGAATTTCAGGTCCATTTATTACTGCCCTGAAAAGTCTATATTCATGCCCCTCAGCTTCGGTCAAGCTTCCTTATGCCACATCCCAACCCTTTCAAATACACAATGGCACTCGTCAGGGATGCCCTTTGTCCCCCCTTCTCTTTGTCATGTGTATTGAACCATTGGCTGCTGCTATTCGCAATGACCCTAATATACATGGAGTAATGGTACGAGATAAGGAGTTTAAGCTATCTCTATATGCAGATGATGTCCTATTGATCTTGTCCCAACCACATATCACCCTCCCGAATTTGCATTCCTTGTTACTACAATTTGGAAGGTTGTCAGGGTATAAGGTCAATCAGAACAAAACAGAAGCTCTGCCTCTTAATATTCCACAGATGCGGGTCTCCTCCTTACAGGGAAACTACAATTATAAATGGAGAAATATATCCTTGACATACCTTGGGATACAATTAACATCTAAGTATAAGCTCTTGTATCAGCAGAACTATCCTAGTTTATTTACTGAGATAAAAAGGCTCCTGCTCAATTGGAACAAGCTCCCATTGTCTCTGTTTGGAAGAATCTCTGCAGTCAAAATGTCTGTTCTGCCAAAGCTCCTTTACCTATTTGAGACCCTTCCGGTGTGTGTACCATACAAAGAATTGCGCAACATTCAGTCTAGTATACTTCAATTTATTTGGGCCCATAAGAGACATAGAATCAAGAAAACAACATTATTTGACAGTAAACTGAGAGGAGGCCTGGGGGTCCCTGATATTACTAAGTACTACTGGGCAGCACACTTACGTCACATCCCTGCATGGTCTAATCGCAGTGCCTTCTCTAGATGGATGGAAATAGAGAAGTTATGGCTAGCCCCAATACACCCTAACTCCTACCTTTGGGGCACCTCATCTAATAAGCCTGACCCACATACCCTGGGCCCTATAGCCTTTACGAAGAGGATATGGGACTGTTGTGTCAAGAAGTTTCCACTTAAATCTGAACACTCTCCATTGACTTCTTTTCTTTTTAATCCCAGAATGCCGGACGGTATGCAGGGTACAGCGACTAAAACGTGGTTTGACAGGAAACTCTTTTGCTTTGCTGACATAGTAGACGCACACTCCAGAGTCCTTCTCCCATACGCCACCATAGCTGCTAAATTTAATCTCCCAGGCAATTCCCAATATCGGTATTTACAAGTTAGACACCTGATGCACTCCCTTTTTGCCTCATTAGAAGTCTCTATCCCTACACTTTTTGAGAGATTGTGCAGAGCTGGGGCCTCTACTAAAGGCCTCATCTCCGATATATATCGTATTTTAATGGCTCCGTGCCCGGAAGACAAGCCAAATCATACATATATGAGGAAATGGGAAGATTTCCTTGGTGAGTCCATTCCCTTGTGTATGTGGAGGCGGATCTGGGATACGGCCTCTAAGACATCTTCATGCTATGTCTATAAGGAAAATCAGTATAAATTACTCATGTATTGGTATCACACCCCATCACTACTACATAAACTAAACCCAGCTATACCTGACAACTGTTGGAGGTGTGGAGCCACAGGAGGAGACATACCACACATATTCTGGGTATGCCCCAATATCCAGTGTTTCTGGAGGTTGGTGCAATCTCTTATTTATAAAGTAACTAATCTTCGGATTCCCCTGGACCCTAAATTCTATTTATTAAATATACCACTTGCTCAGCTGGGGAAAAGAGTGAAGCGGTTACTATTACACATGACCACAGCAGCTAGATGTCTGATTGCCCGCAACTGGAAGTTAGCTCATCCACCCTCACTTACCGATCTCCAATCTCGGATCCAAGATGTGAGAAGGATGGAGTATTTATCTGCCCTGTCAAATAACACAGTAGATCTTTTTGAGAGTGTTTGGTCACTTTGGGATACTTATTGGGCCAACAAAGAATAACAGTGAAGTACGGCCTTGATGGAAGCCTGATATGCTCACCCTCCCCAATCCATCCCCCCTCCCTTATGTTTCCCTGTCTAGTATTGTATTGTTCGTCTTGTCATATTCCCTGTTTTCAGTGTATTAGTGGATAATATGGATACTGATTTCTGGTTTACAGTCATTAACAAGTTTGTGAGACATATCCATGCATCCATGTATTTTTTTTTGTATCTGTTTTGAAAATCTTAATAAAATATTCAGTTATAAAAAAAAAAAAACAGAGCAGATGACGCATTTGGGATCGCACAGCATTTGAGATATGAGTAAGGATAATGTGTGATCCGAAACGCATCTGCTCGGTTTTTAATATCTGTCCCAAGGCATTTTACCCAAGATTTTGAAATAAAGATTTTTTCTTTTATTTTTTGTGGGATTGCTGCAATTTTTCTCCTTATCCACCTAGAGTGACTGCACACTTTAACGCCACACCCAAAGCCTGGACAACCCCATTTAAGCTCATTTTTAGCAGATCTGTTTTAAAGCCTTTTGGCCCCATGCATTTTTTTTCCTAAAAAAAAAATATTTATTTTTGGATTTGGGTTTTATTACTTTTTTTCTTCATACATTTATCTTTTGTAGAAATCATTGAATATTGCAGACTGTTAAAAAGGTTTGTCTGTAAGATTTCACACTGAACAGGACTGAGCAGCCTGCATAGTCCCTATTTCCACTCTCCCTAGTTCTGTTCTCCTTCTACATCTGAAATATCTGTTGGTTATTTCTTTGGTTGCTAATATGTGTTCTGCACAGCAGTGGGAAGGGTTATAGTCTATAACTTATAGATTAAGCTGTATTTGAGTTCATCTGATGGATTTTACACTGAAAGGGACTGTGCAGCCTGCAGTGTTTAAGAATGCATGCATTCTATATTGAAACTGTAGCAGTAATAATATAATAATAATTTTATTCATTTATATAGTGCTATTAATTCCACAGCGCTTTACATACATTGGCAATACTGTCCCTATTGGCTCACAATCTAGATTCCCTATCTGTATGTTTTTGGAGTGTGGGAGGAAACTGGAGTACCCAGAAGAAACCCACGCAAACACGGGGAGAACATACAAACTTCTTGCAGATGTTGTCCTTGGTGGGAATTGAACCCAGGACCCCAGCGCTGCAAGACTGCAGTGCTAACTACTGAGCCACTGGGCCGCCCAGTAGGACCCCATTATAAAAAATAATTTTTAGAAAAAAGTTTACAAAGAGGAGGACATGTGATCTCCCACAGGATAATGTGTCTGTGTGTCCTCACTAAATTAACCTCGAGAACACACATAAGCGTAAACTAGATGTGTGAATGGCACCTAATAGAAAGTATTTGGGAATCATTGAGAGAACTCCAGTGCTGAACTCAATAAACTATGATTTTCTGAAAATCATAGTCAGAAACTTTAATCACAGTATTTGTAAAGGGGGCTTTACACACTGCGACATCACTAGCAATTGCTAGCAATGTCGCGACCGATAGCACCCGCCCCCGTCATTCGTGCGACATGTGGTGATTGCTGCCGTAGCGAACAATATTGCTACGACAGCGTCACACCCACATACCTGTTCAGCAACATCGCTGTGGCCGCTGAACAATCCCTCCTTTAAGGGGGAAGTGCGTTCGGCGTCACAGCGACGTCACAGCAGCGTCACAAAACGGCCACTCAATAGAAGAGGAGGGGAGTAGATGAGCGGCCAGAACATGCCGCCCACCTCCTTCCTTCCTCCTTTCCGGTGGACACAGGTAGGATGATGTTCGTCGTTCCTGCGGTGTCACACACAGCGATGTGTGCTGCCGCAGGAACGACGAACAATCTGCGGAATTAAACAGCAACGACATTATGATTAGGAGCGACGTGTCAACGTTCAACAATTTTTACCGTTTTTGCGATCGTTGATCGTCGCTCCTAGCTGTCACACGCTGCGGTGTTGCTAATGACGCCGGATGTGCGTCACAAACACCGTGACCCCGATGATATATCGTTAGCGATGTCGCAGCGTGTAAAGCACCCTTTACTATTTCTTGCTGCCATCAGATTAGGTTTACACCCGCTAATAAATTATCTTTACTGTAAATGTATCACCTAGATTTACTGTATTTAGTGAGAAAAAAAACCTAAAATAATTTTTTCCCTAATTTGTTCTTATTTTCTGATATCACCCATAATACAAATGGTCACCCATATTTATATATATATACTCAGCTTCAGACGCTCCCTAAAAACGCATCTTTTTAGGGCGGCCTATCACACTCCCTAGCCAAACTAATTTCACCTAATCCCTCTACAACTTCTCAGAACATAACCCCACGTCAAACTCCATGGCACCCAAATGCATCTCAAGGCTCTGGCCAACTGGTCCAGGAAGCCATTATCTATCCCCCATGACATGGTTGGATTGTCATTGTAAATAAGCACTTGTACCTTGCCCCTTCCCCCATCTCATTGTAGATTGTAAGCTCTCACGAGCAGGGTTGCCATTTTTCCTTTTAAATATTGTATCTTCTTTAATTGTTACTTGTTTGTATATGTTTATGTATATGATATGTATAGGTATATGAGCCTCCTGAATTGTAAAGCGCTGCGGAATATGTTGGCGCTATAGAAATAAAGATTATTATTATAATATTTGCATCCAATTTGTATTGCGGCTTCCCATCATTATTTGCACATAGAATTGGTAAAAATAAGTTGTTGCAAATGTTATCAGATTCTATAGACTTCTAAACTGGGATTGTGGATTGAATAAGGACATAAAGTAAATGGAACGTCCATCATATCTGAAATGTAGACAGTGTATATAAATCTAGACCTATGAATATGACTGGATGATGCAGACATAAAATACATTCACTTTTCGAGCCCCTATTTAAAGGATAATATTTGCAAAACCTATTAACAATGTTGGCAGGCCAGGATATTGCCACAGGTTTAGTGACTAAACAGATTGTTAGGAAGGACCATTATTTTCTTCTTTCACTGTGAATAGAATTTCATTTTTTTCTTGAAAAGGAGAAGGATATTCATTGCTCTGTGGGACATTTATTGACCAGTAATCAGACACGTTACCATTTTCTATTATACAAAAATCAATTGACCAATAAAGTAGTTATGGAAATTCTATAGATTTCTTAGTGTAAGGAGTTTATATGTAAATTGTAACACCTTTGCTATTACACTGTTTTGTCTAGCACATCTATGAAAATTCAATTAACCTGACTAGCGCAAAATCAAAAGCCGAACCTACAATTTCAGCACATGACTGGTCCGTGACTAATGTGACCTTAGGCTCTGTAATAGTAATGCATTCCTGGAATCACATAAGTCACAACCTCATTTTATAATAAAACGCACTGACATTATCATATGCACAAAGGGGACTTCAAATTTATACATAAAAAAATTAAGTTTGCATTAGCATTTTATAACCTAATAGGAAGGGAAGAGTGAAAGGAATTTGGATATAAATTAAAATATGACTTGAACTAGGGTTTTCGCCAGCAAAATGTGAGTTGGGATGACTGCTCCTATTAGTTTAATGCGTGACTGTCATTTTAATTTTTATTTAATAAATCAATAGATAGTACACATGAAAATAAGCAACTTTGAAATGTATCCTATCAGGGATTTTTGCTTCTTTCTCCTCCTGGACTCTTCTTTCATTCTCAAAATTCTCAATTCCCAGGCAAAACCTGTCTTTAGTGAGTACAGATTTTTATGTTACCGAGATAAGAGGTGGCAGTTGGTTTTTATAAGATTCTATTCAGAAAAGAGGAGAGAGGGGGAAGGAGAGGCTCTGCCTCTAGCTCCATCCTTTGCATCAATCTCATCCCTCTGCCTCTAGCTCCTCCCCTTGCCTCTAGCACCTCCCTCTGTCTCTAGTTCATCTTTTTGCCTCTAACTCCTCCCTTTGCCTCTAGCTCATCCCTATGTCTCTAGCTCTTCCCTTTGCCTCTAGGTTCTCCCTCTGCCTCTATCTTCTCCATCTGGCTCTAGCTCTTCCCTTTGTCTCTAGCTCCACCCTCTACCTCTAGCTCTTTTCTTTGCCTCTAGGTTCTCTCTCGGCCTCTATCTTCTCCCTATGTCTCTAGCTCTTCTTCCTGTCTCTAGCTCCACTCTGTGCCTCTAGGTTCTCCCTCTGTCTCTAGCTCCTCCCTTTGTCTTTAGCTCCACCCTCTACCTCTAGCTCTTTCCTTTGCCTCTAGGTTCTCTCTCTGCCTCTATCTTCTCCCTCTGTCTCTAGCTCCTCCCTTTGTCTCTAGCTCCACCCTCTACCTCTAGCTCTTTTCTTTGCCTCTAGGTTCTCTCTCGGCCTCTATCTTCTCCCTATGTCCCTAGCTCCTCCTCCTGTCTCTATCTCTTCCCTTTGCCTCTAGGGTCTCCCTCTGCCTCTATCGTCTCCCTCTGTCTCTAGCTCTTCCCTTATTCTGTCTCTCCCTTTTACAATAGAATCTCATCAGTAACAACGCTCATCTCCTATCTCAGCAATATAAAAATTTATATCAACTGAATACAGCTTCTACCCGGGAATTGAGAATTTTGAAAATGAAAGATTAGTCCAAGAGGAGAAAGAAGCAGATTTCTTTGATAAGATAAATTACAAAGTTGCTGTGTATTATACATTTATGAAATACAAAATAAAAGACAGGGGTCAATTGAGAGAAAGATTCGGAGTATCAGTGCTCTCAATAGATGTGCTATTATGAACTTAAACTGGCTGCCTTTAATAACTTGTACTACAATGTGATTCGCAAATCTTGCTTTTCATTAACATACAGTGGCATGTAAAAGTTTGGGCACCCCTGGTCAAAATTACTGTTATTATGGTCTCTAAAAGGCATACAGTTAAAGATGACACACTTCCTTTGTATTTTATGCAAAAAAAACATATTTTCGACTTTTACATTTTTAAATGAACAAAAAAGTAAAAAAAAGGACAATGGTCCGATGCAAAAGTTTGGGCATCCTGCATGGTTATTACCTAGTAGCACCCCTTTAGGTAAGTATCGCAGCTTGTAAACGCTTTTTGTAGCCAAACAAGAGTCTTTTAATTCTTGTTTGAGGGATTTTCATCCATTCTTCCTTGGAATAGTCTTCCAGTTCTGTGAGAATCCTGGCTCGTCTTCCATGCGCTGCTCTTTTGAGGTCTAGCTACAGATTTTCAATGATGTCCAGATCAGGGGACTTTGAGGACCATTGTCAAATCTTCAGCTTGCGCCTTTTGATGTACTCCATTGTGGATTTGACATGTGTTTAGGATCATTATGCATTTGTAGAAGCTATCCTCTTTTCAATTTCAACTTTTTGACAGAAAATTTTCTGAGAGCTGCTTGTAGGATTGTTTGAGAGGTAAATCAGAACCCCTGCTTGACTGCAAAAGACCTTCATTAAGATATAGCACACTCTGGAGTTGTGGTATATTGTTCTATTGTTCAGCACAAATATGGCATTCATGGAAGAAAACCTCTCCTGCATCCCCACCATAAAATTCAGTGTCAGAAGTTTGCAAAAGTATGCATTTAAACAAGCCTGATCCATTTTGGAAACAAGTCCTGAGGACTGATGAGATTAAAATACAACTCTTTGGCCACAATGAGCAAAGGTATATGTGGAGAAAAAAAGGACACAGAATTTCAGGATAAGAACATCTCAAAGTGCAAGCTATAGGTTTTTCAATGCCACCCATAGTCCCCTGATCTGAACATCATTGAAAATTCCTGGCTAGACCTCAACAAAGCAGTGCATGCAAGAGGAGCCAGGAATCTCACAGAATTGGAAGACTTTACCGAAGAAGAATGGATGAAAATCCCTTAAACAAGGATTGAAGGACTCTTGTTTGGCTACAAAAAGCATTTATTATAAGGTGTGATAATTGCCAAAAGGGGTGCTACTTGGTACTAACCATGCAAGGTGCCCAAACTTTTGCAATGGTCCTTTTTGTTAGTTTTAAAATGTAAAAGATGATAATTTATACCGGCACGGCATATATTTTTGCCAAAAATACAAAGGGAATGTGTTTTGACCAGGTGTGCCCAAACATTTGAATACCACTGTATATATACCTGATTGTTACATGCGGCTCAATATAAACCCCAGATGAAGTGCAAATTCAGTGCGCGCTGGTATATGTTCTTGTTATAAACAGATGAGATAGTGGTAGTCAAATTGAATACGATGTGGATCTACAGTCATGGCCAAAAATTTTGAGAATGCTACAAATATTAATTTTTACAAAGTCTACTGCCTAAGTTTTTCTAATGGCAATTTGCATATACTCCAGAATGTCATAAAGAGTGATCAGCTTAACAGCAATTACTTGCAAAGTCAATATTGGCTAAGAAAATGAACTTTAACCCCCAAAATACATTTCAACATCATTGCATTACTGCCTTAAAAGGAGCAGCTAGCATTGTTTTAGTGATTGTTCCATTAACACAGGTGTGGGTGTTGATGAGGACAGGGCTGGCAATCAATCAGTCATGATTAAGTAAGAATGACACCACTGGACACTTTAAAAGGAGGCTGGTGCTTGGTATCATTGTTTCTCTTCAGTTAACCATGGTTATCTCTAAGAAACACGTACTGCCATCATTGCTTTGCACAAAAATGGCCTAACAGGGAAGAGTATCGCAGCTACAAAGATTGCACCTCAGTCAACAATCTATCGCATCATCAAGAACTTCAAGGAGAGAGCTTCCATTGTTGCCAAAAAGGCTCCAGGGCGCCCAAGAAGGACCAGCAAACTCCAGGACCATATCTTAAAACTGTTTCAGCTGCGGGATCGGACTACCATCAGTGCTGAACTAGCTCAGCAATGGCAGCAGGCTGGTGTGAGTGCTTCTGCACGCACTGTGAGGCAGAGACTCTTTGAGCAAGGCCTGGTTTCAAGGAGGGCAGCAAAGAAGCCACTTCTCTCCAGAAAAAACATCAGGGACCGACTGATATTCTGCAAAAGGTACAGGGAGTGGACTGCTGAGGACTGGGGTAAAGTCATTTTCTCAGATGAATCCCCTTTTCGATTGTTTGGGACATCTGGAAAACAGCTTATTAGGAGAAGAAGAGGTGAGCGCTACCACCAGTCTTGTCTCATGCCAACTGTTAAGCATCCTGAAACGATTCATGTGAGGGGTTGCTTCTCAGCCAAGGGAATCGGCTCACTCACAGTCTTGCCTAAAAACACAGCCATGAATAAAGAATGGTACCAGAATGTCCTCCAAGAGCAACTTCTCCCAACTGTCCAAGAGCAGTTTGGCGCCCAACAATGCCTTTACCAGCATGATGGAGCACCTTGCCATAAAGCAAAGGTGATCACTAAATGGCTCATGGAACAAAACAGAGATTTTGGGTCCATGGCCTGGAAACTCCCCAGATCTTAATCCCATTGAGAACTTGTGGGCAATCATCAAGAGACGGGTGGACAAACGAAAACCAACAAATTCTGGCAAAATGCAAGCATTGCTTATGCAAGAATGGACAGCTATCAGTCAGGATTTGGTCCAGAAGTTGATTGAGAGCATGCCAGGGAGAATTGCAGAGGTCCTGAAGAAGGGTCAACACTGCAAATATTGACTTGCTGCATTAACTCATTCTAACTGTCAATATAACCTTTTGGTACTCATAATATAATAGCAATTATATTTCTGTATGTGAAGTAAACATCAGACAAACACAATTAAAAACCAGAGGGCAACAGATCATGTGAAAATATAATTTTGGTGTCATTCTCAAAACTTTTGGCCATGACTGTACAATTGAATAATCATCAGTAAAGATTACATGAACGTCTGCCAGCAGTAGGGCTGAGATGCTGGTTATGTATATACAGCATCTCACATAGCCTAATTAATAGCTGCATGTAGAGGTGGAATTTGAGCTTTTGCAATATGAACTCTTTGACACCCAACCTTCCTTACAATTAGATTCCTTACAGTTTATGATAATTATTTATAAGGTCAGTTTATATTTTGGGCAAATTGTTAGGGGTTAATAATAACTACACTAATTAAACCTTTTTTTTATAATTTCTGTAAAAGACACAAAGTGAAGAAACCTGGTATATAGGATATGTAGATGCAAATAATATACGAATACATTCTATCATTTTTTAATTTTATATATTTATGTAATGTCTTTGTGGTGAAGAGATGCTATTAACTATGGATACATTTTATGTAGAACAAATCCTTTGTTGGAAATAAGGGTGCTACACAATCTCTTTCCTTGGAAAATAAATGCCGACAGCCCTGGGTGAAACATTTTTGCTGTTTAAAGAGAACTTGTCAAAAACTTTTAAGCCCTTTTAAATGATTAATATAATTCTGTAGCCCTTTAAAATATAACTCAGTGGATCCCATTAGGGCAACATAATGCTACTGCAGTAGTAAAAAAAAAAATCACATTTTAATGTTTATCAGGGCATAAAAATGGATTTATAGCTCCTTAGCCTCCACTGTATTCCTGTTACAAGTGTCTCCTATCATTAGGAGACTTGTGACTGGTTTGGGACTGGAGTCTCACATTTACTTGTGAGACTAGATTTTAAATGTGATTTGCTTTCTTTTGGTCTAGTGAGGGTTAACGTCATTTTTCTTGCCACCAGCTCCTGGTTAGTTCTCAGGTGCAGCTGGTGTTGACCACTCCCATCTCCTTTAAATAGTCACATGACCCATTACCTGATGTTGGTAATAGAATTCATTCGGTTTCTGACCACCTTAAGGGGAGGAAGTTCTCTAGGACCTACAGGTGATCCGCTGCAGGAGGTTTTGCAGTGCTACTTTTTTGAGCCTTGTTGTCTGCAGCCTTGGTGTCTGGCTGCAGCGGTGAAGTTTCTTGGTATATTCTTTTGTCTATGTCCCTCTGTCTGTCCTCCTTCCCCTGTGTGTCGTTAGTATAGTGGTGATGTCTAGTGTACTCACCGTCCTTGTCACTATACAGGGTGAGTTGGGGGACAGTAAGGGACTAGGCACATAACGGTGACAAGGGGAAGGTCTCATATAGGGATGTTAGGGGAGCTTAGGGACCAGACACAGGTTAACGTCAGGAGGTGTCCCATCCTCCACTACCTACCATCAGAGTCCTCCTCTCCTATACTATTGCTATAGAAACTCATGTATTTCACCGTGCGCCAGACAATCTGTCCATGCGCATCTGTCGCACCATGTTTCGGATGCTTGCCAGTCCAAACGTTACAATTCCCAAACTAGCAGCACCCTATCATGACAGACTGTTTGTTTTGGTACATACGTATACGTACGAATAGTGGGTGGTGGTCATTCTATCACTTTTAAGAACCACTTTACAGCTTTTTCACCCTTAATATTCATTTTAACCAAGACTGACCTTTGGTGTATGTTGTTCTGGTACATGGCCACTGACCTATCAGTCAGCCAAAAAAGGGTGCTGCTAGTTCTGAGGTACAGCCGAGGCGGGGGAACTGCAAATGCATCATCACGACCCAATATACTTACAGACTGAACTTCAAAATGCAATTTCTCGCTACTGAAGCATCACTTTGGCCATATATAGGGATTGACTGGCTGATCTTTTAAAGAATTGCACATTCATATACATTTTTGGGGAGTTGGTAAACTTTGACAGATTACCTTTAGGCTATGTGCCCATGTTGCATTTTTATGTGCAGAAAATCTACACATAATGCATGTTTTAGCAGAAAAAAAAACCAGCTGAAAAAACACGCATTTTTTATTTTTGTACGTTTTTTCACATGCTTTTTTTCTGCATTTTTTAATCATGGCGACCGCGGGGGTTCAGGCGTGGAGTTCAAAGCACTCGCAGCATTCAAGAGTCAGAGAGAGGAATCGCTTACCTCTCCCTGGTGATCAGGTCCCTGTAATGTGATCACAGGACCTGATCGCTGTCATGGTAACCGTGGGTCATCACCATGAAGACCATTACTGAGGTAAGGATTGCCTCACAGACCAGGGCACCTACGTCACTGGGGTTCTCTGCAGCCATTTCCTCATCTTGCAGGACCTTGCTGCTGGGAACCCCGGTGACATCACAAGGTGAACCGAGTTCATGCCGGCGGGTCTGCAGGAAACTCTGGTGATCCGCTGGCATGAACTCTATTCACTTTGTGATGTCACCGAAGTTCCTTGCAGACCGCAAGATGAGGAAATGGCTGCAGCGAACCCCAGTGACGTCAAAAAAGCACAATAAAAACGCAAAAAAAGCAATGTGTGTATTACACATGCGTTTCTTCCTGCATTTTTCACTGACTCCACTGACGTCAATTGGTGAAAAAAGCAGGAAAAAACGCAGAAACAATTGACAAGCTGCTTCTTTTTTTCAGCAACAAAAACTGCAAGGAAAAAAGAAGGATCATGTGCACAGCAAGTGACGATTCTCATAGACTTTGCTGGAATGATTATTCCTTGCTTTTATTGATTTAAAAAAAGGAAAACGCTAGAAAAATAAAAAAAAACTGCACCATGGGCACAAGGCCTAAGGCTATGTGCGCACATGTGCGCTCTGCACCGCACCTAAAAGGTGCACTTCAGAGCACAGCTGAAAAGCTGCGTTCTGAAGCACATGTTGCCGGCAGATTCGTGCGCTCTGCATGCTGCCTCTCCCTATAGACAGCATGCAAACCGCACGAAAGAAGTGACATGTCACTTCTTAGAACGCAGCGATTCGGGCAGCAGCCGAATCGCTGCGTTCTAATATGCCACGTGCGCACGGCCCCTACACAATCTCCATAGACAGTGCAGGGGACGCACGACGCATGCAGTTACGCTGCGGTGCAGAACGCAGCATAACTGCATGTAATACGCACACGTGCGCACATACCCTTAGTGTCAAAATTACTACATCATTAAGAGTTTATTATTTAATTAAGGAACATACAGTATATTATATGCTAACTATATTTATATGAGAAATAACAAATATCCTCAATAAAATAGTAAAAATTTGGGAATATATTTTTATTGTGACAGTTAAAAGTTTTATAACTCCTATGCAAGGAAATTCTTATAGAAAAGAACATCAGATAATTAGCCACTGATAAAAGATTTTTGCGAGAAAAACAAAATGAAACAATGTCACTTTGGAAATACATATTGAATTATTGTGAGCGCTATAAACAGTGTAAGGAGGCATGAGGCTTGTCACTAAGACAATGCTTTACCACCCTTAAGGCCCCGTCACACTAAGCAACATCGCTAGCAACATCGCTGCTGATGGACAACTTTTGTGACGTAGCAGCGATGTTGCTAGTGATGTTGCTAGCGATGTTGCTGTGTGTGACATCCAGCAACAACCTGGCCCCTGCTGTGAGGTCGCTGGTTGTTGCTGAATGTCCTGGACCATTTTTTAGTTGTTCTGTGAAGCACAGATCGCTGTGTGTGACAGCGAGACAGCAACAACTAAATGTGCAGGCAGCAGGAGCCGGCTTCGGCGGACACTGGTAACCACGGTAAACATCGGGTAACCAAGAAGCCCTGTCCTTGGTTACCCGATATTTACCTTCGTTACCAGCCTCCGCCGCTCTCACAGTGCCGGCTCCTGCTCTGTGCACATGTAGCAGAGTACACATCGGGTAATTAACCCGATGTGTACTGTAGTTAGGAGAGCTGGGAGCCAGCGCTAAGCAGTGTGCACTGCTCCCTGCTCTCTGCACGTGTAGCAGAGTACACATCGGGTAATTAACCCGATGTGTAGTGTAGCTAGGAGAGCAGGGAGCCAGCGCTAAGCAGTGTGCACTGCTCCCTGCATGTGTAGCAGAGTACACATCGGGTAATTAACCCGATGTGTAGTGTAGCTAGAAGAGCAGGGAGCCAGCGCTAAGCAGTGTGGACTGCTCCCTGCTCTCTGTACGTGTAGCAGAGTACACATCGGGTAATTACCCCGATGTGTACTGTAGCTAGGAGAGCAGGGAGCCAGCGCTAAGCAGTGTGCCCTGCTCTCTGCACATGTGGCTGCAGTACACATCGGGTAATTAACCCGATGTGTGCTGTAACTAGGAGAGCAGGGAGCCAGTGCTAAGCGGTGTGCGTGTCGCGGGCGGGGAGGAGGGTGTCAGCACACCGCGCTCACCCCTTCTGCTCGGGTCCGGCGGCCGCTGCTCAGTGGTGGCTCGAGCTGTAGGCCGGATCCCGGGGGTTTCTCGAGCGGCACTCCTCGCCCGTGAGTGAAAGGGATTGGTTGGGTGTGGGGATTGTTTATAGTCCGTGACGCCACCCACGGTTGTGGTGATTTCACCACCGCTGCTCAATACGGGGGTCCCGGGGATGGTGATGCGGAGCAGCCAGGTGTTGTGTTGCCCCTCCGTGGGTAGGGGTCGGTGATCCCGGGGCCCGGTGACGGTTTGGGAGGTGCAGGGCCTGGTGGGCGCAGGGACGCGGGGGCAGCGCTGTGCCTTGCGGCACTGTGGTACTCACTCAGCCTGAGACGTTGACACAGTTTGTACGGTAAACCAAACGGCTGGTAAGACGGTCCCACGGACGGCTGCAATTGCTCTCCCAGTAGGTGACGGTGATGTCCCTCTTCCTTGCACCTTGTGTACTTGTTGGTTGCGATGGGTCCCCACCGGTAACCCACTCCCCGGCTTCAAGCTGGGCCGGAGGAGCTCTACTCTTTGCCCGCAGGCGCTGGCCCTCAGAAACTGGTGCCCTGGCGGTGGCGGTGTCTCTGTTGTACAGGTTGGGCTGTTGCCTTCACTCGGGTCTTGGTTGTTGGGGGATCTACGTCCCCTTCACTGACGGATTCGGCAATTTACGGCGACTCCAAGCCTTGCCGGGGTCCGAGAGGCCCCTGCCCTGGTGCTGACTGTCCTTCGGAACACTGCTCCAGACCACCGGGCACACAGCCTACGGGGTCCTTCCAGGAACTTCCAAACGGTCCCCCTCCAGACAGTCACCGCCGTTGCTGACCTTGCTGACCTGTCCTGCACTCAGCTGGACCACTTCAGGCTTTTCTCTCTCTTTCTGTGCTGTCACACTCTTGCTTTCCTCCTTTACTCCTTCTCTTTCCTTCACTTTCACTTAGTTGTTTACTCTTTTCTAGCCCTTAGCTAGACTTCACTCTTGCCCTGCCTGGGCTCAACTGCCTGGTTTCTCCCGCCTCCAGAGCTGTGATCTCCTTGGTGGGCGGAGCCAACCGCCTGGCCCACCCCCTGGTGTGAATCATCAGCCTCTGGAGGAAGGCAACAAGGATTTTTGGTTCAGCTTAGATGTGCCTACCTGGGATGTAGGGTGTGGTGGTGTGTGACCTGTGTCCCCTGGCTTGCCCAGGGCGACACATTCCCCCTTAGCAAAATGCAGACCGTCCGCGGGCTGCCGTCCTACACCGGATTTTTTTTTCTGTAAAAAGGGATAACAAGGTAAATAACACATACATTTTCAATAACTCTTCCCAAAACGGGAGGCACATTTACTTTAACGTTGCATAACGGTTTACGGTTACGGTTTCCGCTCTCTCCCACCCAAGCAACCTGGCCCTGATGCTGCCCCTAAAGCCCAGGCAGCACCCCTTGATCCACAGTCCAGCACACGGTACCCGAGCGGGATCTGTCCTTCCCTCCAGAGGGTAGCCACCGGTTCCCTTGGTGGCTGGGCCCCAGCCTTCTCTGCTGAGGGCCCTCCCTCCAACCTGCCTCTCCGGAGGCGGCATGCGGAAAACGGTAACGACAAACAACATATTTACAAGCCACTAACGTTTGTGGGTGCCCTGCAAGTTCACGGGCTTGTCCATGGATAGTTCCCATGCAAAACTTTTAACGGTCCCCACGGGGACAACGGTGCCGGCTCCGGCCGGTTCAATCAAACAGAAAATCAGGTGAAACTTCGGTTAATCATTTCCATCATTGGCAGAACTTTCAAACTTTCAAACAAGTGGTCCCAACGGGGACGGTGCTGCGGGCATCCGCTGCCCTTTTGCGGCTCAGCAGTCCATTCTCACTCGTGGGGCTCTAGTGCCACCTTCACATGGTGCACCGCTCTGGACCCCAATGGTAGCTCGCTGCAGGCGATCTTCTTCCATATACATGCGGGCATGCACATCCGCTCTACACCCCTCTCGGGCATCGATCTCCCTGCGCAGCTGCTGTTGCCGCCGCTCCCAGCCGGGAGTACTTTCTGTTTGCTCCGGTTCAGCGTGTGCGGGGGACGGACCCAGCCAGAGTCCCTCCGTGTCGGCTACGACCGGCACCTTCAATAATGAGGGACCCCGCTGTGACATGGCCTCCTCTGCCTCCTGGCAGCTGCATCCCCGCCGTGCCTCCGGTGCATCTTTGCTGACGGGCTCAGCCTTTGGCTTCTTCCATAGAAGCGGTTCAGGGTGGTCATGAGCTTCTGCTGCAGGTCGGTCCGCCGGGGCGGATTGGCAGGGTACCGCTACCGGTGGTGGTGGTAGCGGGCCTAGTGGCGGGGCAGCAGCAGCTAACGCGGGTAGCGGGAGAGGCAGCAGGGTGAACGGGTGTAGGCCGGGCCCCTCAGCCGCAGCGGCCGATCCCTCGGGAATACAGGGACGTGGGTCTCTTACCCGTTCCTCCAAATCTTCCTCCACCTCGCATCTCCACATAGCAGCCACCACTTCCACCATGTCGGCCTCCCACTCCTCCAGGAGGAGCTGCATGCGGACCTGCAGACGGCTGCTTAGCTGGGCGGTCCGGACTTCCACCCACGCCGCCATGCCGGGCGCGGGGACCACGGTGTTGTTGGTCGGACTCAGCATCTTTAGCAGCGGCCTCTTCCAGGAACCAATAAATGGCCGCATGGTCCTGGCGTCCCTGCTTCCACAGCCGCGCTCACATGCGGCCAGCCGCCATCGCGTCCCCCTTAGCTCTTTTCGGCCCCTCCTCTCTCGGGGCGGGGTTTTGGCCTTCGCGCCTCTACTGCTCGAGAAGACGCTCGAGCGGGAACTTTTCGCGCCAAAGATGGCGGCTTCTGAAATTTTCCTGCTGGATACCTCCGGCGGTAACAAGGCGCACCTCTACCTGACGGCAGAGCGGTAAGATCCTGTTCGTGACGCCAAGTTGTCGCGGGCGGGGAGGAGGGTGTCAGCACACCGCGCTCACCCCTTCTGCTCGGGTCCGGCGGCCGCTGCTCAGTGGTGGCTCGAGCTGTAGGCCGGATCCCGGGGGTTTCTCGAGCGGCACTCCTCGCCCGTGAGTGAAAGGGATTGGTTGGGTGTGGGGATTGTTTATAGTCCGTGACGCCACCCACGGTTGTGGTGATTTCACCACCGCTGCTCAATACGGGGGTCCCGGGGATGGTGATGCGGAGCAGCCAGGTGTTGTGTTGCCCCTCCGTGGGTAGGGGTCGGTGATCCCGGGGCCCGGTGACGGTTTGGGAGGTGCAGGGCCTGGTGGGCGCAGGGACGCGGGGGCAGCGCTGTGCCTTGCGGCACTGTGGTACTCACTCAGCCTGAGACGTTGACACAGTTTGTACGGTAAACCAAACGGCTGGTAAGACGGTCCCACGGACGGCTGCAATTGCTCTCCCAGTAGGTGACGGTGATGTCCCTCTTCCTTGCACCTTGTGTACTTGTTGGTTGCGATCGGTCCCCACCGGTAACCCGCTCCCCGGCTTCAAGCTGGGCCGGAGGAGCTCTACTCTTTGCCCGCAGGCGCTGGCCCTCAGAAACTGGTGCCCTGGCGGTGGCGGTGTCTCTGTTGTACAGGTTGGGCTGTTGCCTTCACTCGGGTCTTGGTTGTTGGGGGATCTACGTTCGCTTCACTGACGGATTCAGCAATTTACGGCGACTCCATGCCTTGCCGGGGTCCGAGAGGCCCCTGCCCTGGTGCTGACTGTCCTTCAGAACACTGCTCCAGACCACCGGGCACACAGCCTACGGGGTCCTTCCAGGAACTTCCAAACGGTCCCCCTCCAGACAGTCACCGCCGTTGCTGACCTTGCTGACCTGTCCTGCACTCAGCTGGACCACTTCAGGCTTTTCTCTCTCTTTCTGTGCTGTCACACTCTTGCTTTCCTCCTTTACTCCTTCTCTTTCCTTCACTTTCACTTAGTTGTTTACTCTTTTCTAGCCCTTAGCTAGACTTCACTCTTGCCCTGCCTGGGCTCAACTGCCTGGTTTCTCCCGCCTCCAGAGCTGTGATCTCCTTGGTGGGCGGAGCCAACCGCCTGGCCCACCCCCTGGTGTGAATCATCAGCCTCTGGAGGAAGGCAACAAGGATTTTTGGTTCAGCTTAGATGTGCCTACCTGGGATGTAGGGTGTGGTAGTGTGTGACCTGTGTCCCCTGGCTTGCCCAGGGCGACACATGCGCTGCTCCCTGCTCTCTGAACGTGTAGCTGCAGTACACATCGGGTAATTAACCCCATGTGTACTGTAGCTAAGAGCAGGGAGCCAGTGCTAAGCGGCGTGCGCTGGTAACCAAGGTAAATATCGGGTTGGTTACCCGATATTTACCTTAGTTACCAAGCGCAGCATGCTTCCACGCGTCGCTGCTGGCTGGGAGCTGGTCACTGGTTGCTGGTGACAGCTCACCAGCAACCCATGTAGCGACGCTCGAGCGATCCCTGCCACGTCAGGTTGCTGGTGGGATCGCTGGAGCGTCTGACTGTGTGACCTCTCACCAGCAACCTCCTAGCAACTTACCAGCGATCCCTATCAGGTTGTATCGTTGTTGGGATCGCTGGTAAGTTGTTTAGTGTGACGGTACCTTTAATGTTTTTATGGTCACTGGATGGGGCAGACAGCCTCCATGTCTGATCACTTGGCCTTTGTTTAATCCACATTGTGCCTCAGGTTAAGTTTTAGAGAATTGTAAATTGTTTTTACTGTTTATTTAATGTTATAGTTTAAAGGTCCATTGGTCATATTAGTAGCATATCCAATATACCTAAACTTGAAAATGAAAATAGGAAGTACCCATAAAATAGAAACTTTATTAGAAATAGTACTGAATTTTATTGTATATAATAAAAGTTATAATTTATACTCACTTTCTAGATTTTGTATATTCCCAGCCCGCAACTTTTGGGATGAAGTTTACACTAACTTATTTTTTAGTTCTTTTTTTTAAGTTATTAAATTATACCTGGAAAAACACAACATAAAAATCACATGAAAAAAAGATGTTAATGGTGGATTTGGCATTTTCAACCTCACCGATTACTAATGGGTGCATAAAATCAAGAATGGAAGCTTTAATCTGCAATACACTGTGTTCAGAATTATTAGGCAAATGAGTATTTTGATCACATGATAATTTTTATACTTGTTGTCCTACTCCAAGCTGTATAGGCTTGATACACAACTACCAATTAAGTAAATCAGGTGATGTGCATCTCTGTAATGAGGAGGGGTGTGGTGTAATAACATCAACACCCTATATAAGGTGTGCTTAATTACTAGGCAACTTCCTTCACTTTGGCAAAATTGGTCAGAAGAGAGATTTGACGGGCTCTGAAAAGTCCAAAATTGTGAGATGTCTTGGAAAGGGATGCAGCAGTCTTGAAATTGTCAAATTTTGAAGCGTGATCACCGAACAATCAAGCGTTTCATGGCAAATAGCCAACAGGGTCGCAAGATTCATGTTGGCCAAAAAAGGCGCAAAATAACTGCCCATGACTTGAGGAAAATCAAGCGTGAAGCTGCCAAGATGCCACTAGTTTGGCCATATTTCAGAGCTGCAACGTTACTGGAGTATCAAAAAGCACAAGGTGTGCCATACTCAGGGACATGGCCAAGCTAAGGAAGGCTGAAAAACGGCCACCTTTGAACAAGAAACATAAGATAAAATGTCAAGACTGGGCCAAGAAATAGCTTAAAGGTACCGTCACACTAAACAACTTACCAGCGATCCCAACAACGATACAACCTGATAGGTTTCGTTGGTAAGTTGCTAGGAGGTTGCTGGTGAGAAGTCACACAGTCAGACGCTCCAGCGATCCCACCAGCAACCTGACCTGGCAGGGATCGCTGGAGCGTCGCTACACGGGTTGCTGGTGAGCTCACCAGCAACCAGTGACCAGCCCCCAGCCAGCAGCTACGCGTGGAAGCATGCTGCGCTTGGTAACTAAGGTAAATATCGGGTAACCAACCCGATATTTACCTTGGTTACCAGGGCACGCCGCTTAGCTCTGGCTCCCTGCTCTTAGCTACAGTACACATCGGGTTAATTACCCGATGTGTACTCTGCTACACGTGCAGAGAGCAGGGAGCAGCGCACACTGCTTAGCGCTGGCTCCCTGCTCTCCTAGCTACAGCACACATCGGGTTAATTACCCGATGTGTACTGCAGCTACACGTGTAGAGAGCAGGGAGCAGCGCACACTGAGCGCTGGCTCCCTGCTCTCCTAGCTACAGCACACATCGGGTTAATTACCCGATGTGTACTGCAGCTACATGTGCACAGAGCAGGAGCCGGCACTGACAGTGTGAGAGCGGCGGAGGCTGGTAACGAAGGTAAATATCGGGTAACCAAGGACAGGGCTTCTTGGTTACCCGATGTTTACCGTGGTTACCAGCGTCCGCAGAAGCCGGCTTCTGCTGCCTGCACATTTAGTTGTTGCTCTGTCGCTGTCACACACAGCGATCTGTGCTGCACAGCGGGAGAGCAACAACTAAAAAATGGTCCACGCCATTCAGCAACAACCAGCGACCTCACAGCAGGGGCCAGGTTGTTGCTGGATGTCACACACAGCAACATCACTAGCAACATCGCTGTTACGTCACAAAAGTTGTCCATCAGCAGCGATGTTGCTAGCGATGTTGCTTAGTGTGACGGGGCCTTAAGACTGATTTTTGAAAGGTTTTATGGACTGATGAAATGAGAGTGACTATTGATAGGCCAGATGGATGGGCCAGAGGCTGGATCAGTAAAGGTCAGAGAGCTCCACTTCAACTCAGACGCCAGCAAGGAGGAGGTGGGGTACTCGTATGGGCTGGTATCATCAAAGATGAACTTGTGGGACCTTTTCGGGTTGAGGATGGAGTGAAGCTCAACTCCCAGACCTACTGCCAGTTTCTGGAAGACAACTTCTTCAAGCAGTGGTACAGGAAGAAGTCGGTATCGTTCAAGAAAGACATGATTTTCATGCCGGACAATGCTCATCACATGCGTCCAACTACTCCACAGCGTGGCTGGCCAGTAAAGGTCAAAAAGGTGAAAAAATAATGACATGGCCCCCTTGTTCACTTGATCTGAACTCCATAGAGAACCTGTTGTCCCTCATAAAATGTGAGATCTAAAGGGAGGGAAAACAGTACACCTCTCGGACCAGTGTCTGGAGGCTGTGGTGGCTGCTGCTGCTGCACACGATGTTGAAACATATAAACATATCAAGCAACTGACAGAATTTATGGATGGTAGGCTGTTGAGTGTCATCATAAAGAAAGGTGGCTATATTGGTCACTAATTTTTTGGGGGTTTGTTTTTGCATGTCAGAAATGCTTATTTCTAAATTTTGTGCAGTTATATTGGTTTACCTGGTGAAAATAAACAAGTGAGATGGAAATAGATTAGTTTTTTATTAAGTTTCCTAATAATTCTGCACAGTAATAGTTACCTGCACAAACAGATATCCTCCTAATATAGCCAAATCTAAAGAAACCCCACTCCAACTTCCAAAAATGTTAAGCTTTGATATTTATGAGTCTTTTGGGTTGATTAAGAACATAGTTGTTGATCAATAAAAAAAAAAATCGTCTAAAATACAACTTGCCTAATAATTCTGCACACAGTGTAGAGAGAAGACACATGACGTCCGTGATACACAGTCCATATACAGCCTGGCTGCGGGTGTCCTTATCAAAAGCCTTATAAACATATATGAGGTTACTGAGCTCGGGTCAAGACACCCACGACCAGTCTGTGTGTACGGACTGTGATATACAGACGTCTATATTCACCCTAATACCAAAGAAATTAATTACTTTATACTAAAATTGTCTTCTGCCTCATTCAGACATCTAGTTTTTTGCAAAGCTTCTCCTGCCTATTTCAATGTCAAGCACACCCTTCCTAATTGGCCAATTTTTCCATTTTTGCTTTTTCACGTTTTCCTCCTCTTCTTCCAAGAGCCAGAGCTTTATTTTTTTAGGCAACAGACATTTTTTTTGGCAGGATACATAGTTTTGAATAGGATCATTTTATCATTCAATGTACTTAAAAAGTGGTAAAAAATTTCAAGTGTGATGAAATTGTGGAAAAAAAAATGCAATTCCTTAATTGTTTTTGGGTTTGTTTTTACGTTATTCATAGAGATGAGTGGACCCGTGGAAGTTCGGGTTCGGCGGGTTCAACCGGACTTTAGATAAAGTTTTGTTCTGGGCCCGAACTTGACCTGAATCTTATTGGAAATCACTGATTGGACAGTTAGGCTCTCCGCCCACATACAGCCAGCCATAAACAGATCACTTCCGGGGCAGTGAGGGCCGAGTGTATTTTTTTTGTACACACTACATCTGATAACACTGATTTTACCCCTAGTGAGAGCCGTTTAAACACCTTAAGTGGCTTGCACTGGGCTGAGCACTGAGTGTACCCGAGCACAGCGATGCTTGCACGAGTGGTCAGCCTACATAAGGCACCGTAACTCCGAATTCTGATTTTTTTTTTGTAAAGTCTGTTTGGGACGAATACTGAACTTTAACGTTCAGGTCAACTCATCTCTGGTTATTCATTGTATGTTGAAGATGCCTTGGTAACATGATTCTCCAGGCCAGTACAATTACAAAGATAAGAAACGTGTATACTCTTTTGTTTAATTTTTAAGTTGTGAAAATTTTTTATGAAATTCATAAAAAAAAATGAGCTTGAGTCACCATTTTCCAACACCTGTAATGTTTTGATATTTTTTAACCAATGGACCTGTGTCTGGCAAACTGACATTTTTATTGGTACTATTTTTGGATAGCTACAACAATTTGATTGATTCGGCACGCTTCGATCGCATCACAAGAGGGCCAATGGGAGCATAGAACACTGATTCTCAGCAGCATTTAAAGAGTTAACAGCAGCAGCCAGAGTTAGAGGCAGATGCTGGTTGTGTAACACAACCATCATTAGCTGGGAAGGATGCAGGCTCAGCTCCAGAGCCTGCATCAAAGACAAGAGCTAGACATATGATGTAGGAGTATGACATGTCACAAAGAGGTTACACCCTGACAGTATCCATGTGGCATCTGTGTGCTGTCCGTGATTTTCATGGACCCTTAGAGTTGTGTGGGTGATTCTGATTTATGACTCAGATCAAAAACAGACATGTTGCTGTGTTTTAGGAGGACACCTATCAAAAATTATCACTTCCTTCCTTCATGCCATGCTTTGCACATACATAACAGGTGCTCATTTTGGGTTTTCGTCATATTTAATGAGGAATTTTCACCCTTCGTGGAATGACTGTTTTAGTAAATACTTCATAACTGTTTCTTCAAAAGTCCAAATATTTTTTAGCTAATTTGTCTTGTTCCTCTGTTATGCATTCTTTCTTAAATTTAGGCAAAAAATGGGTGTCACTCTTACCTTTTTCATAGAGGTGTGTCCTTATAAAGTCTGATACTGTCTGGATTGATTTCACATTGTCCATGTGAAGGGACACACCTCCAGTAGTTAACACCCAGTTGTCTATTCTAGCAAGAGCTTAAATATATTGTATGTGCTGGGTGAGGAACCCCATACACAATAGATCCCTGTCAGCCGAATGACGGTTTGGCCGATCAATTGGCCAGCAGTTATTTCCCGCCGACTTAGTTTGATAGAAGATAAAAAGTTCTCTATTTTATATCAATTTAATTTGATGTAACGTTAAAAGTGTAAGCAAATACAGTAGTACCATTCCATTTTGATGCATTTTTTTTATTTTTATTTTTTAAGAAAAAGTAGATATATGTAACTTGATGAAAAAAATATGGCAACTCTCGTCCATTCATTAATATTACATGAAGTGTTAAATGTAGGGTATTGAAGCACAAGTATGGATCTGATACCTGGGCTTCTTGTACATTCATCGTCAGTCATCTGTCAGTCTATACTATTCGTATGGTAATATATTAGCTGTGGTTTGAGGCACACGATGACACAATTATTGTATAAGCGTGTGTATAAGTGTGTGTCATTGCTGTACTTTTCCTTTAGATGACAAGTAGATTCTTGATATAAGATGAATGTAACCTAGTATTATTGTTTTTTTTATATCTTCTAGCCCCTCCACTGATGGCTTTTGCACAATGTGACAAGGAGGTTTACAGAAACCTTCTGAATGAATTTTGCCTCCAACAATTCCAACTAAACATGGAGAGCTTGGGAATGAATCTGTGGTGCGACTGGAAAGCAACAGAAGAGTGAGTTCTTTTGGGTTTTTTTGTTTGTTTTTTACTTCTCTGTATGGGACTATGTAAAAATAAAAAAAAAGTAAAAAAGTTTTTTAGTATATAATATTTGATCGATGTCCAATTTAATAGCTTTAAAAAATCCTCAGCAATAACCAGTTCAGAGTAGCCCTTTTCTCATTTGCTAAATCGGCAGTGTATCAAATACTTATTTTCCTCTTTGTAGATTATAGGAAGATATTAGATATATAATAGATATCTTGCAGCTATGTAATTTTCCAACCCCCTTACATATTAGAAACTTCCCCCCTTTAGTACTTTTCATGTTGAGTTTATTCTACAGCTTGTTTAAACTAATAAATTAATAAAAAAAAAACAATGTGGGGTCCCCTCCATTCTTGACAATCAGCAAAGATAAAGCTGACAGTTCAGGCTGATATTATCAGGCTGGGAAGGTCCATAGTTATTGGTCTCTTCCCATGCTATAAATACCAGCCTGCAGCTGCCCCAGAAGTGGTGCATCACATGAGATGCTCAAATTCTGGTGCTTCGCCTCAGCTCTTCCCGATTGCCCTGGTGAGTTGACAATTGGGTTAATAGTAGTTGGGGATGATGTCAGCTTTGAATTGTTCAAAAACATAGCTGATATTAAAGGGAACCTGTCACCTAGAATATGCGTTCTGACCTATCAGCAGATGCATTACACCTCCCTACCCATCCCTGTGCTGTAAAATTGTATAATATGAAAGTAATAAAAAACGTTTTATTACCTTCATATTTCGTATGTAAATAGCAGGGAATGTGGTCAAAGGGGCGGCGCCTTGCCCTATGGACGTCTGCATATTTCCGTGGAATCCCGCCCCTGTGGGCGTGATACCATGGAGCTACGTCCCCGTCGCTCATTCTGTCCTGTGCGCATTGCAGCAGGCTTCTTTTCTGGGTGTTCAATCACCCGCTTCAGACGCGCACTGTGCATTCGCAGTGGGCGTCTGAAACTGACAAGGAGAACCCGGAAGAGAAGCCTGCTGCAATGCTCGCAGGATAGAATGAGCGGCGGGGACGTAGCTCCATAGTATCACGCCCACAGGGGCGGGATTCCACGGAAATATGCAGACGTCCATAGGGCAAGGCGCAGCCCCTGTGATCACATTCCCTGCTATTTACATACGAAATATGAAGGTAATAAAACGTTTTTTATTACTTTCATATTATACAATTTTACATATTATACAATTGTGGTTTGTTTAGATGCAGCTTTGGAAACTTTAGTTGAACTGCCATCATCTTTTTCCAAAGAAGACACTTTCTGCTGGCAACCATTCCAAAGAAGCCATACTTGTTCAGTCTAACTTTGTTGTCTTGACCTAACAACATGCTGAGGCCTTTAGAGTCTGAGTTGTAGCTCTTGGTCTTTTTCTTTTTCATTCCTTTGAGAGCTTAACAGTCTGACATTGTGTTGAGTAGGTTGGGACATCCACTCCTGGGAAGATTTGCCATCAGTTTTGAATGTTTTTTACTTAAGAATATTTTTTCTCATTGTAAAATAATGAACTCCAAATTGTTTGGAAATTACTTTATAATATTTCCTAGATTGATGGTCAGCAAAAATTGCTTCTCTAAGATAATTGCTAATATTTTCCCTTCTTGACATTGTGTTGACAGTTGCCTGAATGCTTCAGACCAGCAAAACTTCTGCTTTTATAGAAGTCTGGCATCTGGCTGCTACTTACCCTCTTAATTCCTATGGAAGCAGTAATGGTATACTTAATTTTCTAACCACTGCTTGTACACTGTGATTCAGTTTTAATTAAACAATTACATTGTGTAATTTAGCTCATTTTATATATTACTGGTTTGATTCTTTATCTGAGATGTGAAACATACATCCTAACATACATATAGTCTGCAGTAAACTACTAAATTCCATCTAATGGTGATTAGAACTATATTTTTCAACTCTATCCAGGAGTTCTGTAATCGAAAAATGAATTTTCAAAAGCTATAAGGACTAGATTTAGTCTGAATTTTAACTCAATTGTTTTTTCCACATTTAGTTAAAAAAATGAATCCTCAAAAGATATAAAGATTAAGATATACTAAAAGTGTAAAGAGTACCTCCTCCAATTGTTGTTGTTCTACTGATTCTGCAAAAGATTGTATTTTTTTCTGTGGTCATCGACTCCAAAGTTATCCCCCCAGTAAAGAAAGTGCAAATGCTTCCTTCAACCAACTGGGTGTATACCACTGAACTTCTCTTTGTGCGTTTGCTTTTTCTTCTCTGACATTGGTCAATCAAAACTTATGTGTCCTAGACAAGCAAACATAGGATAATCGTTATCTAGATAGGGATGAATGTCACACTACCATGAGGAGGAGACAGTCAATAGGTCATCAAAGTGATTTATGTCAACGTTTCGGAGAGAACCTCTCACCTTCTTCAGGAAAAATCACAATTTTTCCTTAAGAACGAGAGGAGTTCTCTCCAAAAAGCGTTGAAATAAATCTCTTTGATGACCTATTGACTATAGGGCCATTTACACGCTGCGACATCGCTAACGATATATCATCGGGGTCACGGTGTTTGTAACGCACATCCGGCGTTGTTAGCGACATCGCAACATGTGACAGGCTGGAGCGACCTTAAACGATCGCAAAAGAGGCAAAAATAGTTTGTCTGTGAGAGGTCGTTTATTTATGAAAAATCGTTGTCTGGTCAGTAGCAATGTTGTTCGTCGTTCTTGTGGCATCACACATCGCTGTGTGTGACACTGCAGGAGCGACGACCATCTCCTTACCTCCGTCCACCGGCAATGAGGAAGGAAGCAGGTGGGCGGCATGTTCCAGCCGCTCATCTCCGCCCGTCCTCTGCTATTAGAAGGCTGCCGTGTGACGTCGCTGTGACGCCGCACAAACCGCCCCCTTAGAAAGGAGGCGTATTGCAGGCCAGAGCAACGTTGCAGGGAAGGTAAGTACGTGTCACGGGTGTAAGCGATGTTTTGCGCCACTGGCAGCGATTTGCCCGTGACACACAACCAACGGGCACTCAAAGAATTGAAAAAACGAAAGTATTGATGCTTGTCAATGCCAATTTTTATTTTTATTTTTCATGCAAAGGTTTGTGCTATGACGTTTCGGCCATACAATTCTGGCCTTTATCAAATAAATGTGCTGGAACAAAGGAAAAAAGAAAAATACAATATCAAATCTCATATACATATACAGTTGATTTTACACATACAGTCAATTATACACGTAGTGCATGTAACAAAAATTTGGCCAATGTTTTTGGCGTTTTTAGAACTATACGTATAACAAACAGAAAACCTAATGTACAATAGTATAAATTATCAATTCATGATCGTACAATTGAGAGACCCTAATATGACATACATGTAAAAAAGGATTATATAGAAAATACGTACCACAGGGAACGTATATGTGGTTAAACTGGTAGAACTAAGTTCACATATGTTGATCAGTGGTACCCTAGTGATCAACCTGAAGTGAAAAACAAACCCATCTTAGGAATATTATAGATATTTCATGTATACATATATGAAAGGGACCATAAGGAAAATACATGAAATCAGTAACAAAATTTACCTTTGCTATTCTCTATGTGAAATGTCTCTTAGAGACCCAGATGTTCACTAACAAGCTGTGGTGTATGGTCCGCTATAACACTTGAGATTAGAGATGAGCGAACCGGTCCCGGTTCGGCTCGAGGCGGTTCGCCGAACGGGGGGTCTGGCTCGAGTTCGGCTCGTCGAACGTTCGACGAACCGAACTCGAGCCCATAGGAAACAATGGCAGGCAATCACAAACACAGTAAAACACCTAGAAAACACCCTGAAAGGTGTCCAAAAGGTGACAAACAACTCACAACACAACACAAACACATGGGAAAGTGACAAGGACATGTACTCATGCGAAAACAAAACAGCTGGACAAGGAAAAAGAGGAGGACACACAGATATAGGCATGGCACGCCCTTCTAAAGTCATGTAAAACACCGCAAGGTGACTCCAAGCGGAGTCTCCCTTTTTTCCAAAAATTGGGCCCCACACACCCACCCCTTCAGTGGCAGCAGTTGTGCCCCAGTTGTACACTTCACAGCTAGATTTGCATCAAGCACATTCAAAAATACGCCATTCTTATCCGTCCCCAGGATGACACCGGGGTAGGTAGCAAAGTCTTTCCTGATCCCAGCTCTGTTCATCTTGGCTTCTTTTAAAAACACAGCAAGCAAGGGTTACTCCAAGCGGAGTCTCCCTTTTTTCCAAAAATTGGGCCCCACACACACCCACCCCTTCAGTGGCAGCACTTGGGCCCCAGTTGTACACTTCACAGCTAGATTTGCATCAAGCACATTCAAAAATACGCTATTCTTAACCGTCCCCAGGATGACACCGGGGTAGGTAGCAAAGTCTTTCCTGATCCCAGCTCTGTTCATCTTGGCTTCTTTTAAAAACACAGCAAGCAAGGGTTACTCCAAGCGGAGTCTCCCTTTTTTCCAAAAATTGGGCCACACAGACACCCACCCCATCAGTGGCAGCACTTGGGCCCTAGTTGCAAACAGGATGTTTTGATTTGCATCAAGCACATTCAAAAATACGCTATTCTTAGCCGTCCCCAGGATGACACCGGGGTAGGTAGCAAAGTCTTTCCTGATCCCAGCTCTGTTCATCTTGGCTTCTTTTAAAAACACAGCAAGCAAGGGTTACTCCAAGCGGAGTCTCCCTTTTTTCCAAAAATTGGGCCCCACACACACCCACCCCTTCAGTGGCAGCACTTGGGCCCCAGTTGTACACTTCACAGCTAGATTTGCATCAAGCACATTCAAAAATACGCTATTCTTAGCCGTCCCCAGGATGACACCGGGGTAGGTAGCAAAGTCTTTCCTGATCCCAGCTCTGTTCATCTTGGCTTCTTTTAAAAACACAGCAAGCAAGGGTTACTCCAAGCGGAGTCTCCCTTTTTTCCAAAAATTGGGCCACACAGACACCCACCCCATCAGTGGCAGCACTTGGGCCCTAGTTGCAAACAGGATGTTTTGATTTGCATCAAGCACATTCAAAAATACGCTATTCTTAGCCGTCCCCAGGATGACACCGGGGTAGGTAGCAAAGTCTTTGCTGACCCATGACTTGTTCATCTTGGCTTCTTTTAAAAACACAGCAAGCAAGGGTTACTCCAAGCGGAGTCTCCCTTTTTTCCAAAAATTGGGCCACACAGACACCCACCACATCAGTGGCAGCACTTGGGCCCTAGTTGCAAACAGGATGTTTTGATTTGCATCAAGCACATTCAAAAATACGCTATTCTTAGCCGTCCCCAGGATGACACCGGGGTAGGTAGCAAAGTCTTTGCTGACCCATGACTTGTTCATCTTGGCTTCTTTTAAAAACAATGTAAGCAAGGGTTACTCCAAGCGGAGTCTCCCTTTTTTCCAAAAATTGGGCCACACAGACACCCACCCCATCAGTGGCAGCACTTGGGCCCTAGTTGCAAACAGGATGTTTTGATTTGCATCAAGCACATTCAAAAATACGCTATTCTTAGCCGTCCCCAGGATGACACCGGGGTAGGTAGCAAAGTCTTTCCTGATCCCAGCTCTGTTCATCTTGGCTTCTTTTAAAAACACAGCAAGCAAGGGTTACTCCAAGCGGAGTCTCCCTTTTTTCCAAAAATTGGGCCACACAGACACCCACCCCATCAGTGGCAGCACTTGGGCCCTAGTTGCAAACAGGATGTTTTGATTTGCATCAAGCACATTCAAAAATACGCTATTCTTAGCCGTCCCCAGGATGACACCGGGGTAGGTAGCAAAGTCTTTGCTGACCCATGACTTGTTCATCTTGGCTTCTTTTAAAAACAATGTAAGCAAGGGTTACTCCAAGCGGAGTCTCCCTTTTTTCCAAAAATTGGGCCACACAGACACCCACCCCATCAGTGGCAGCACTTGGGCCCTAGTTGCAAACAGGATGTTTTGATTTGCATCAAGCACATTCAAAAATACGCTATTCTTAGCCGTCCACAGGATGACACCGGGGTAGGTAGCAAAGTCTTTCCTGATCCCAGCTCTGTTCATCTTGGCTTCTTTTAAAAACACAGCAAGCAAGGGTTACTCCAAGCGGAGTCTCCCTTTTTTCCAAAAATTGGGCCACACAGACACCCACCACATCAGTGGCAGCACTTGGGCCCTAGTTGCAAACAGGATGTTTTGATTTGCATCAAGCACATTCAAAAATACGCTATTCTTAGCCGTCCCCAGGATGACACCGGGGTAGGTAGCAAAGTCTTTGCTGACCCATGACTTGTTCATCTTGGCTTCTTTTAAAAACAATGTAAGCAAGGGTTACTCCAAGCGGAGTCTCCCTTTTTTCCAAAAATTGGGCCACACAGACACCCACCCCATCAGTGGCAGCACTTGGGCCCTAGTTGCAAACAGGATGTTTTGATTTGCATCAAGCACATTCAAAAATACGCTATTCTTAGCCGTCCCCAGGATGACACCGGGGTAGGTAGCAAAGTCTTTCCTGATCCCAGCTCTGTTCATCTTGGCTTCTTTTAAAAACACAGCAAGCAAGGGTTACTCCAAGCGGAGTCTCCCTTTTTTCCAAAAATTGGGCCACACAGACACCCACCCCATCAGTGGCAGCACTTGGGCCCTAGTTGCAAACAGGATGTTTTGATTTGCATCAAGCACATTCAAAAATACGCTATTCTTAGCCGTCCCCAGGATGACACCGGGGTAGGTAGCAAAGTCTTTGCTGACCCATGACTTGTTCATCTTGGCTTCTTTTAAAAACAATGTAAGCAAGGGTTACTCCAAGCGGAGTCTCCCTTTTTTCCAAAAATTGGGCCACACAGACACCCACCCCATCAGTGGCAGCACTTGGGCCCTAGTTGCAAACAGGATGTTTTGATTTGCATCAAGCACATTCAAAAATACGCTATTCTTAGCCGTCCACAGGATGACACCGGGGTAGGTAGCAAAGTCTTTCCTGATCCCAGCTCTGTTCATCTTGGCTTCTTTTAAAAACACAGCAAGCAAGGGTTACTCCAAGCGGAGTCTCCCTTTTTTCCAAAAATTGGGCCACACAGACACCCACCCCATCAGTGGCAGCACTTGGGCCCTAGTTGCCAACAGGATGTTTTGATTTGCATCAAGCACATTCAAAAATACGCTATTCTTAGCCGTCCCCAGGATGACACTGGGGTAGGTAGCAAAGTCTTTGCTGACCCATGACTTGTTCATCTTGGCTTCTTTTAAAAACAATGTAAGCAAGGGTTACTCCAAGCGGAGTCTCCCCTTTTTTCCAAAAATTGGGCCCCACACACACCCACCCATTCAGTGGCAGCAGTTGTGCCCCAGTTGTACACTTCACAGCTAGATTTGCATCAAGCACATTCAAAAATACGCCATTCTTATCCGTCCCCAGGATGACACCGGGGTAGGTAGCAAAGTCTTTCCTGATCCCAGCTCTGTTCATCTTGGCTTCTTTTAAAAACACAGCAAGCAAGGGTTACTCCAAGCGGAGTCTCCCTTTTTTCCAAAAATTGGGCCACACAGACACCCACCCCATCAGTGGCAGCACTTGGGCCCTAGTTGCAAACAGGATGTTTTGATTTGCATCAAGCACATTCAAAAATACGCTATTCTTAGCCGTCCACAGGATGACACCGGGGTAGGTAGCAAAGTCTTTCCTGATCCCAGCTCTGTTCATCTTGGCTTCTTTTAAAAACACAGCAAGCAAGGGTTACTCCAAGCGGAGTCTCCCTTTTTTCCAAAAATTGGGCCACACAGACACCCACCCCATCAGTGGCAGCACTTGGGCCCTAGTTGCAAACAGGATGTTTTGATTTGCATCAAGCACATTCAAAAATACGCTATTCTTAGCCGTCCCCAGGATGACACCGGGGTAGGTAGCAAAGTCTTTCCTGATCCCAGCTCTGTTCATCTTGGCTTCTTTTAAAAACAATGTAAGCAAGGGTTACTCCAAGCGGAGTCTCCCTTTTTTCCAAAAATTGGGCCACACAGACACCCACCCCATCAGTGGCAGCACTTGGGCCCTAGTTGCAAACAGGATGTTTTGATTTGCATCAAGCACATTCCAAATCCACAAGCATTTACTCTCCCCAGGATGACACAGGGGTAGTAAATTCCTTCTGGATCCATGACTTGTTCATTTTGATGAACGTCAGTCTGTCCACATTGTCACTGGACAGACGCGTGCGCTTATCTGTCAGCACACACCCAGCAGCACTGAATACACGTTCAGAGACAACGCTGGCAGCTGGACACGACAAAATCTCCAAGGCGTAAGTTGCGAGCTCTGGCCATTTTTGTAGGTTTGAAGCCCAAAAGGAGCAAGGCTCCAGTTGCACAGTCATGGCATCGATGTTCATTTGGAGATACTCCTGTATCATCCTCTCCAGCCGTTGACTATGTGTCAGACTTGTTGTCTCTGGTGGCCTTGCAAAAGAGGGTCTAAAAAAATTATGAAAAGATTCCATAAAATTGCTGTTACCGGCACCAGAAAAGGTCCTACTGGTACGGGTAGACTGTTGAAGATGACGAGACCGTCCCATGTTTGTCAAGTTACAACTGGGAGATTCACTCCCTGCACCTGCACGGTTGTTTGGTGGAAAAGCCGAGCTAAGATCTAGTAACAGCTTCTGCTGATACTCCTGCATACGTGCGTCCCTTTCTATGGCTGGAATTATGTCACAAAATTTGGACTTGTACCGGGGATCTAATAGTGTGGCAATCCAGTAGTCATCATCACTTCTAATTTTGACAATACGACTGTCATGTTGGAGGTAGTGCAACAAAAAGGCACTCATGTGTCTTGCGCAGCCATGCGGACCAAGTCCATGCTGTGTTTGTGGCATAGAGGTGCTACCCGTTCTTTCTTCCTCTGACATCTGACCCCAACCTCTTTCAACTGAAATTTGACCAAGGTCTCCCTCATCCGCTGAGTCTTCCATGTCCATGGACAGTTCGTCCTCCATTTCTTCATGTTCTCCTGCACCTTGCTCAACATTTCGCCTGCTACTATGCGCCCTTGTCGATCCCTGTCCCCCATGGTCCCATGCCTGCTGCGTTGGTGATGATGAACGTCTGGACCTTCGTGATGTTGTTGTCCCTTGCGCATATGAATCCTCCTGTAGTTCCTCCCCTTCATGTTGTCCCACCCCCTGACTCCGAATAGTGTTTAGCGTGTGCTCCAGCATGTAAATGACTGGAATCGTCATGCTGATAATGGCATTGTCAGAGCTAAACATATTCGTCGCCATGTCGAAACTGTGCAGAAGGGTGCATAGGTCCTTGATCTGAGACCACTCCATCAGGGTGATCTGCCCCACCTCTGCATCTCGTTGGCCCAGGCTATACGTCATGACGTATTGCACCAGGGCTCTGCGGTGCTGCCACAGTCGCTGTAACATGTGGAGAGTTGAATTCCAGCGTGTCGCCACATCGCATTTCAGGCGATGAACCGGCAGGCCGAAAGACTTCTGGAGCGATGCAAGTCGCTCTGCTGCGGCGCTTGAACGGCGGAAGTGAGCTGACAGTTTTCGTGCCCTGTTCAGAAGGCCATCTAGGCCGGGATAGTGTGTTAAAAATTGCTGCACGACAAGGTTCAACACGTGAGCCATACAAGGTACGTGTGTCACCTTGCCCAGGCGAAGTGCCGCACCCAGGTTTGCAGCATTGTCGCACACGGCCTTACCAGGCTGCAGTTTGAGTGGAGACAACCATTTATTAAACTCGGACCGCAAAGCTGACCACAACTCCTCAGCTGTGTGACTCTTATTACCAAGACATGTCAAGCTAAAGACCGCCTGATGCCGTTGCGCTCTGCTGCCAGCATAGTAATGAGGGGTGCGTGATTCCTTCTGCGCAGTGAGAACGCTGGTGGCCTGACCAGGCAGGCTTGGGGCGGAGGTGGAGGACCCAGATGAGGTGGAGGATGCAGAAGCAGTGGCGGAACTTGGACAGACAGAGGATTGACACACAAGTCGTGGGGACGGCAAGACTTGTGCAGCAGACCCTTCACCATCTATCACCATAGTTACCCAGTGCCCAGTCAGCGACATGTAACGTCCCTGTCCATGCTTACTGGTCCAAGTATCGGTGGTGAAATGCACCCGTTCACACACAGAGTTTCTCAAGGAAGCGGTGATGTTGTGTGCGACATGCTGGTGTAGCGCGGGCACACCTTTCTTAGAGAAGTAGTGGCGACTAGGCATCTGGTACTGGGGCACAGCGACAGACATAAGGTCTCTAAAATCCTGTGTGTCCACTAGGCGGAAAGGCAGCATTTCGGTAGCCAACAGCTTACAGAGGGATAGAGTCAACCTCTTAGCTTTGTCATGGGTCGGAGGAAGTGGCCTTTTATTTGACCACATCTGAGGGACAGAGATCTGGCTGCTGTGTGTAGACGGTGTTGAGTAGGGTGTCCCTTGAAAAATGCAGGTTTGTGAGGAAAGTGCAGGCGGAGACATGATGTTGCCTTCATCCAACGTTGGTGCTATCGATGTCTGAGAGAGCTGTACACACTCACTTGTTTCCCCTTCCAAACCAACTGACGACCTTACAAGCAAACTGCCTGTTGCGGTTACAGTGGTGGAAGTTTTGCGTGGAAAAACAGGTGTGGCAGCTGTCCCCACAGTCCTAGAAGATGAAGAGCGCGCGGATGCAGTGGAAGGGGCGGGCGGTGGATGGTTCGCTCCACTAGGCCGCATTGCAGCACGGTGAGCTTCCCACCGGGACTTATGATATTTAGTCATGTGACGATTCATGGAAGAAGTTGTCAAACTGCTGAGGTTTTGACCTCTACTAACAGAATCATGACAAATGTTACATATCACATGAGTTGGGCGATCTTTTTCGATGTGAAAAAAGGACCAGGCTAGGCAAGGCTTAGAGGCCATGCGACCTGTTGATCCACCCCGAATAATGCTCATAGGCAGAGTGGTGGCTGAGGATGCAGTTGTAGACGTGCTACCAGTGCTCCGACTCTGTCCAGGAAGGCGCAAGGTAACTTCGTCGTCGGTTGCATCCTCCTCCACCGCCTCTGTTGACCTCCTCGAGTGCCTGACTGGGGGTTGACAGTAGGTGGGATCTAGAACGTCATCATCAATTGTTGTGTTTGCACTCCCCTCCCCCTCAGACCGAGCCTCTTCTTGCCCTGACGGAATATTTAAGTTGTCATCCCAATCGGGTATCTGCGTCTCATCTTCATCAGTATGTTCCTCATTGTCTATAACCACAGGTGTTACAGTTTGTGACAAAGGGTCAACATTATGCTCAGAAACTTGGTCCTCACGGCCTGAATCTGAGTCACAAAGGTTCTGGGCATCACTGCAGACCATTTCCTGTTCTGTACTCACTGTAGCTTGGGAGCAGACCTCTGATTCCCAGGCTATAGTGTGACTGAACAGCTCTGCAGACTCAGCCATCTCAGTTCCACCATACTGTGCAGGGCTGATGGAGACTTCAGAGCTGGGAGAAAGCAAGTTTGATTGGGATGACAACTCAGAGGACTGGTGTTTTTTGGATGCGGTACTTGAAGTGGCAGAGAGGGCACTTGTTGGACCACTTGAGATCCATTCAAGCATTTTCCTTTTTTGCCCATCATCTACCTTTGTTCCTGTTGTTCGTGTCCGTAACAAAGGGAGCACATCGGATTGTCCACGGTAAGTAGTAGACATCTTACTTTTGCTGGTAGATGGTCTATCTTCAGCAGATGATAATGGAGCTTTGCCACCTTCCCCACGGACAAAACCTTTTTTGCCTTTTCCACCACGCCTCTTCCCCTTTCCACCAGCATCTGTCATTTTGCCACTCATGTTGATTGCGACAAGATTGTGGACTGAAAATGTGGTAGTAAAAATTGAGAGGTGGTGAAGATTGCAGTGGTGGTCTAGCTTTATTAACAGCAGAATAATAAAGAATAAATATCCCTGACAATGCAACTTAGTTATAATTAGTTGTAGTGTGCAACGCAGGCAGACGTGCTGCAAATGTCTTTGCACTAGTGGGACTATAGCAAAGTCCAATAGCCACGTATAGGATGCCACTAGGTACACTGAGTGTTTGCTAGTATAATGGCTTGGTTAGAATGAGTTGTAGTGTGCAACGCAGGCAGACGCGCTCTGCAAATGTCTTTGCACTAGTGGGACTATAGCAAAGTCCAATAGCC
This sequence comes from Anomaloglossus baeobatrachus, assembly GCF_048569485.1. Taxonomy (NCBI): domain Eukaryota; kingdom Metazoa; phylum Chordata; class Amphibia; order Anura; family Aromobatidae; genus Anomaloglossus; species Anomaloglossus baeobatrachus. Next base: position 96,398,205 of record NC_134359.1, on the reverse strand, counting down.
ACGTATAGGATGCCACTAGGTACACTGAGTGTTTGCTAGTATAATGGCTTGGTTAGAATGAGTTGTAGTGTGCAACGCAGGCAGACGCGCTCTGCAAATGTCTTTGCACTAGTGGGACTATAGCAAAGTCCAATAGCCACGTATAGGATGCCACTAGGTACACTGAGTGTTTGCTAGTATAATGGCTTGGTTAGAATGAGTTGTAGTGTGCAACGCAGGCAGACGCGCTCTGCAAATGTCTTTGCACTAGTGGGACTATAGCAAAGTCCAATAGCCACGTATAGGATGCCACTAGGTACACTGAGTGTTTGCTAGTATAATGGCTTGGTTAGAATGAGTTGTAGTGTGCAACGCAGGCAGACGCGCTCTGCAAATGTCTTTGCACTAGTGGGACTATAGCAAAGTCCAATAGCCACGTATAGGATGCCACTAGGTACACTGAGTGTTTGCTAGTATAATGGCTTGGTTAGAATGAGTTGTAGTGTGCAACGCAGGCAGACGCGCTCTGCAAATGTCTTTGCACTAGTGGGACTATAGCAAAGTCCAATAGCCACGTATAGGATGCCACTAGGTACACTGAGTGTTTGCTAGTATAATGGCTTGGTTAGAATGAGTTGTAGTGTGCAACGCAGGCAGACGTGCTGCAAATGTCTTTGCACTAGTGGGACTATAGCAAAGTCCAATAGCCACGTATAGGATGCCACTAGGTACACTGAGTGTTTGCTAGTATAATGGCTTGGTTAGAATGAGTTGTAGTGTGCAACGCAGGCAGACGCGCTCTGCAAATGTCTTTGCACTAGTGGGACTATAGCAAAGTCCAATAGCCACGTATAGGATGCCACTAGGTACACTGAGTGTTTGCTAGTATAATGGCTTGGTTAGAATGAGTTGTAGTGTGCAACGCAGGCAGACGCGCTCTGCAAATGTCTTTGCACTAGTGGGACTATAGCAAAGTCCAATAGCCACGTATAGGATGCCACTAGGTACACTGAGTGTTTGCTAGTATAATGGCTTGGTTAGAATGAGTTGTAGTGTGCAACGCAGGCAGACGCGCTCTGCAAATGTCTTTGCACTAGTGGGACTATAGCAAAGTCCAATAGCCACGTATAGGATGCCACTAGGTACACTGAGTGTTTGCTAGTATAATGGCTTGGTTAGAATGAGTTGTAGTGTGCAACGCAGGCAGACGCGCTCTGCAAATGTCTTTGCACTAGTGGGACTATAGCAAAGTCCAATAGCCACGTATAGGATGCCACTAGGTACACTGAGTGTTTGCTAGTATAATGGCTTGGTTAGAATGAGTTGTAGTGTGCAACGCAGGCAGACGCGCTCTGCAAATGTCTTTGCACTAGTGGGACTATAGCAAAGTCCAATAGCCACGTATAGGATGCCACTAGGTACACTGAGTGTTTGCTAGTATAATGGCTTGGTTAGAATGAGTTGTAGTGTGCAACGCAGGCAGACGCGCTCTGCAAATGTCTTTGCACTAGTGGGACTATAGCAAAGTCCAATAGCCACGTATAGGATGCCACTAGGTACACTGAGTGTTTGCTAGTATAATGGCTTGGTTAGAATGAGTTGTAGTGTGCAACGCAGGCAGACGCGCTCTGCAAATGTCTTTGCACTAGTGGGACTATAGCAAAGTCCAATAGCCACGTATAGGATGCCACTAGGTACACTGAGTGTTTGCTAGTATAATGGCTTGGTTTTAATGAGTTGGAGTGTGCAATGCAGGCAGACGCGCTCTGCAAATGTCTTTGCACTAGTGGGACTATAGCAAAGTCCAATAGCCACGTATAGGATGCCACTAGGTACACTGAGTGTTTGCTAGTATAATGGCTTGGTTAGAATGAGTTGTAGTGTGCAATGCAGGCAGACGTGCTCTGCAAATGTCTTTGCACTAGTGGGACTATAGCAAAGTCCAATAGCCACGTATAGGATGCCACTAGGTACACTGAGTGTTTGCTAGTATAATGGCTTGGTTAGAATGAGTTGTAGTGTGCAATGCAGGCAGACGCGCTCTGCAAATGTCTTTGCACTAGTGGGACTATAGCAAAGTCCAATAGCCACGTATAGGATGCCACTAGGTACACTGAGTGTTTGCTAGTATAATGGCTTAGTTATCAGTTGGAGTGTGCAGAGGACAAGAGGGTACAGTGGCAGGATTGTGGTGCTCTGGGTAGAGGAATGGAAGCCTGCCTTTCTATTCCCTCCTAATGGTGAAATGCAGGTAGGAAATCCCTGACCTGGGCTACACAGACGCTGTTGCTGTTTGCAGGACCTGTCACCTATGGCTCTCTGACCCTGCCGGTTGGAGCCCTTAAAAGGACTGCTATAAAGTGCTCTCCCTAAGCTGTCTAACGCTGTGTATGCAGCGCATACAGCTGTATCGGCTATAGGACTCAGGAAGACGGAGCTGCGACAGTGATGTCTGACACCAAAGACGCAGAAGGCAGATAATGGCGTCCGTGAAGAAAATGTCCGGTTTTATAATGCAGGGACATGTGACATGCAGATCCTATCACACATGCCGTTGCTTCTCTGGCTCAAAGTCCACTTAGCTGTGTGTGTGTCTGGGATTGGCTGACATGCTGGCCCGCCCCACAAGACGCGCGCACTTAGGGAAGGAAGACAAGAAAAAAAAAAAAAAAAAATGGCGATCGCCATTATAGAAACAGCAGTGATCTGAAGGCGCTGTTCACGCACACTATACACTGAAATGTGATAATAGTTTGATTCACAGAGTGACTTACACTATTACAGCAGAAACCAAGCTATGATTTAGCTGTTTTTTGGCTGCTAGAACCGTTCTCGAACGTTTCTAGAACTACCGAGCTTTTGCAAAAAGCTCGAGTTCTAGTTCGATCTAGAACATGCCCCAAAATCACTCGAGCCGCGAACTGGAGAACCACGAACCACGAACCGCGCTCAACTCTACTTGAGATACACAAAGAGTGATAAGAATTAAATTGGAACCACCATCTGGTGAAAAAAAGTAATGATTCTGAAAAGACTGGGGGGGGTGGGGGGTGGGGGGGGGAAAGGGAAAAAAGGGAAAAAAGGTCAGGCAGGGCTTAGTCCAGATTCAGTCACCATGTTGGGCGCAGTAAGAAATGTAGTATTACCTTAGTCAACGTCATTTAACCTCTCAAGGGGCTCATACTCGTGTTGTTGCTGTGCTATGGGACCAAGTTCCTTCAAATATGAAGAGTAAAACATAAAGAGTAAAAGGCTGACAGAGAAACATGGAAGGAATGAAACATATATGAACAGGATAGGATTTTCATCACTCACCACTGTGTGTGTTGAAATTTAATCCTTGGTGTACTTTTAAGGATCCTTTAGGAAATATCTCCTTGTGTGTCTATAAGTTTTTGTACGATATATTAAAAAATGATGATTAACCTCTCTACACCAGGAGTGTCAATAAATCCCTGTTCATTACCTGGATAGGTCAGATGCAGTGGTGATTCAGTGGAAATCCACTGTCAGTAATCCTGTAGGTCCTGTATCTACAGCCCCCCAGTGAGGATCTGTAGGAATTATATTAAAAAATGATTAACCTCTCTATGCCAGGGGTATTAATTAATCCCTATTCATTACCTGGATAGGTCAGATGCAGTGGTGGTTCAGTGGAAATACACTGTCAGTAATCCTGTAGGTCCTGTATCTATAGCCCCCTTGTGAGGATCTGTAGGAATTGTATAATCAATAAACATGTCATAGTGAATTCTGCAAAAGTGAGGAGGGAAAAACCCCTATCCGTTACCTGAATACGTAATTGCAGTGGTGATTCCGTGGGGATGAAAGCTGCGTGATGACCGGAGGTACCGGCGGGTGTGTGGCGGCCGCCATTTAAAGCTAAAACATGTACACAGGAAATCCTGTGAGTGACACGCTGCGCCGTCCGTGGAACGCATCAGCGCGCAGGCGCAGGGGGCATCCCGGTCAGGAACGCCCCTCGCGCATGCGCACAAGCGGACCACATGCGGCGTAATGCCGGACGTGGAACAGGAGCGCGCGCCAGGTTGGACGCGCGCCCATGCCCCACACACGGCATGTGAGAGTGAATGGGGCGTGATACCCTTGTATGACTGACGCTAGCGCGGGCACGGGTCTAGTTCCCCGCGGCCGCGCACGCATGCGTACATACTCAGGATGAGTGTATACAGTACGAAGATACAGTAAGGTGAAGACGGAGTGATCCATAGGTAAACGTGATGTGGTGATGACGTGACATCCGTGTTGGTATATTAAGGTGCCTAGGGAATAAAAGAAAAAGTGATTAGTCTTATGGAGTAATAATATAAGATAATAAAACACTGTCTAAAAGCCCCTAGAAGCCTGCCTATAAAATCCAATAGTAAGTATCCCCTATAACCCCAATAAATTCAATTAAATTCTCAGGTCCCTCATTACATATAGAGTTCTACTTAGACTAATAAGACACCTCATATTCACGATTGAGGCCATTGGGCTCGAGTGTCTGTAGAGTATAAATCCAAAAGGATTCCCTCTCTTTCAGTTTTAAGATCCTATTGCCTCCCCTCCTACTAACCGGGATATGCTCAATCACCTGATAGCGCAATTGCGATACCGAGTGGCCTGCCTTCATAAAATGCGCCGGGATTGGTAGAAGTTCATATTTACATCGAATAGTAGACTTGTGTTTACTAATTCGGTCTCGGATATGTTGGGTGGTCTCCCCAACATACCCGAGACCGCACGGACACTTAATGAGATAGATCACGTATGACGAATCGCATGTAAAAAAGTCCTGGAGATGGAAAATTCTACCCGTGCGAGGATGGGAGAAAGAGCTACCTTTCGTCATATTCGAACATTGCATACAATGTAAACATGGGAAATTGCCCTTTCGTGCAGTATGAAGAAATGTCTGACGGGGCTCCTTCTTTTGAGAACCCACATCTGCCCTAATCAATGAATCCCGTAGATTTCTTGGTCGTTTGTCACAGAACAAAGGTGGATTCTGGAAGGCTTGCACTTCGGGATAAGATTTACCCAACAAGGACCAATGGCCAAGAATGGCCTTTTTGATCTGCGACTGAAAGGGGTGGTATGTAGAAACGTATGCTACCCTAGGTCCCTTAATCACGGGTTTCCCCCTGTCGGTAGGGCAAGGCACTGCAATACTTCGTGGGTAACCCCTGTTCATAAATTTTTGACTGATTTCTGCACAGCGTTCTGTTTGCGTAGCCGGATCAGACACTATGCGTTGTACCCTCTTGATCTGTGACATTGGCAAAGCCTTTTTCACGTGCTTAGGATGCGCACTCGTGAAATGTAAAAGACTATTTTTGTCAGTTGGTTTCGTATACAAATCAGTGATTAGTCTACCATCCGGGCACTTCACTATCATAGTGTCTAAAAAGCTAATGTTCTGTAGATCATGGTGCAGCGTGAATTGTAGACCCTCTAAGCAGCTATTCAGATCCATGTGAAAGGAAAGCAATGAGCTCAAATCGCCATGCCAGATCAAAAATATATCATCTATATATCTGCACCAAGTGGTGACATGAGAAGCATATAGATGATGGTTATAGACAAAATTGTCCTCAAAGTGTGCCATAAATAGATTCGCATACGGCGGCGCCATATTAGAGCCCATTGCGGTCCCCTTCCTCTGCATATAAAATTGGTCCTCAAAGAGGAAAAAGTTGTTATGCAGTACAATCTCAAGAAGATCCAGACAGAATTTTCTTTGATGACGTGAAAGTGTGGTTTGTTTATCCAGAAATGTGGTGACAGCCTCTATGCCCTGTTGATGACCAATGCTCGTATAGAGACTGTTTACGTCCAGAGTCACTAAAATGTCGTCAGGAGAACTGTTCTGTAATGTCCCAAGGAGCCGAAGGAAGTCTGAGGTGTCCTTAACGTAAGACTGGGTGAGGGGTACTATTGGATTCAGAATCTTTTCAAGAGTTATGGCCAGTGGAGAAAGAATGGACTCTGTCGACGCTACTATTGGACGCCCTGGTGGTTGAGTTAGATTTTTATGCACCTTCGGTAGGGTATAAAAAACCGGTGTAATGGGATGGTCCTTGATTAAGAAGTCCGCCAACTTCCCATCAATGGTACCCAATCCTATGTATTCATCCACCAGGTGCCTAATAGTCTCCCTAATCCTTGGTGTAGGGTCATGTGGAATGGGAGTATAGGTGGTTATATCATTTAGCTGTCCATAAATCTCATTCACATAATAGGACTTATCCATAACTACGATCGCCCCACCCTTATCTGCTGGCTTAATTATCAGTTTCTTATTGTCCTTCAGCTCCTGTAAAGCTTGTGTCTCCTCAGGTGTTAAATTATGGCGTATGTGCATATGACCGTCCCTTATGTCACCAATAACCTTCTTGGTATCTGCAGTAACTAGACCAATAAAGGTCTCCACAGGATGATAAACTCTTGGAGGAGAAAATGTACTGGGTATGGACAACCTAAGATCATTCAATCTAAACATATGGGGATCAGTTGACAAAGCAGTAGTGTGATTGCTATCTAAGGAGCGAAAGTGAGCTTTCAGTCTGACAGACCTGAAGAAACGGCGCAACTCCTGATCTACTGAAAACTCGTTGAATGAAGGGGTTGGACAAAAGGAGAGTCCTTTCTGTAGGACTCTCGTCCTGTTGGTGATAAGTGGTATGAGGAAATATTAAAGACGATGTTGGTCCTACCTGTGACCGGGTCGTGATCTTGTGTGAGGTCCCGGGATTTCCTCTTCCCCCTCCTCGTTTTTCTTTTGGGGGACGGGGGGTTTCTACATACCACCCCTTTCAGTCGCAGATCAAAAAGGCCATTCTTGGCCATTGGTCCTTGTTGGGTAAATCTTATCCCGAAGTGCAAGCCTTCCAGAATCCACCTTTGTTCTGTGACAAACGACCAAGAAATCTACGGGATTCATTGATTAGGGCAGATGTGGGTTCTCAAAAGAAGGAGCCCCGTCAGACATTTCTTCATACTGCACGAAAGGGCAATTTCCCATGTTTACATTGTATGCAATGTTCGAATATGACGAAAGGTAGCTCTTTCTCCCATCCTCGCACGGGTAGAATTTTCCATCTCCAGGACTTTTTTACATGCGATTCGTCATACGTGATCTATCTCATTAAGTGTCCGTGCGGTCTCGGGTATGTTGGGGAGACCACCCAACATATCCGAGACCGAATTAGTAAACACAAGTCTACTATTCGATGTAAATATGAACTTCTACCAATCCCGGCGCATTTTATGAAGGCAGGCCACTCGGTATCGCAATTGCGCTATCAGGTGATTGAGCATATCCCGGTTAGTAGGAGGGGAGGCAATAGGATCTTAAAACTGAAAGAGAGGGAATCCTTTTGGATTTATACTCTACAGACACTCGAGCCCAATGGCCTCAATCGTGAATATGAGGTGTCTTATTAGTCTAAGTAGAACTCTATATGTAATGAGGGACCTGAGAATTTAATTGAATTTATTGGGGTTATAGGGGATACTTACTATTGGATTTTATAGGCAGGCTTCTAGGGGCTTTTAGACAGTGTTTTATTATCTTATATTATTACTCCATAAGACTAATCACTTTTTCTTTTATTCCCTAGGCACCTTAATATACCAACACGGATGTCACGTCATCACCACATCACGTTTACCTATGGATCACTCCGTCTTCACCTTACTGTATCTTCGTACTGTATACACTCATCCTGAGTATGTACGCATGCGTGCGCGGCCGCGGGGAACTAGACCCGTGCCCGCGCTAGCGTCAGTCATACAAGGGTATCACGCCCCATTCACTCTCACATGCCGTGTGTGGGGCATGGGCGCGCGTCCAACCTGGCGCGCGCTCCTGTTCCACGTCCGGCATTAAGCCGCATGTGGTCCGCTTGTGCGCATGCGCGGGGGGCGTTCCTGACCGGGATGCCCCCTGCGCCTGCGCGCTGATGCGTTCCACGGACGGCGCAGCGTGTCACTCACAGGATTTCCTGTGTACATGTTTTAGCTTTAAATGGCGGCCGCCACACACCCGCCGGTACCTCCGGTCATCACGCAGCTTTCATCCCCACGGAATCACCACTGCAATTACGTATTCAGGTAACGGATAGGGGTTTTTCCCTCCTCACTTTTGCAGAATTCACTATGACATGTTTATTGATTATACAATTCCTACAGATCCTCACAAGGGGGCTATAGATACAGGACCTACAGGATTACTGACAGTGTATTTCCACTGAACCACCACTGCATCTGACCTATCCAGGTAATGAATAGGGATTAATTAATACCCCTGGCATAGAGAGGTTAATCATTTTTTAATATAATTCCTACAGATCCTCACTGGGGGGCTGTAGATACAGGACCTACAGGATTACTGACAGTGGATTTCCACTGAATCACCACTGCATCTGACCTATCCAGGTAATGAACAGGGATTTATTGACACTCCTGGTGTAGAGAGGTTAATCATCATTTTTTAATATATCGTACAAAAACTTATAGACACACAAGGAGATATTTCCTAAAGGATCCTTAAAAGTACACCAAGGATTAAATTTCAACACACACAGTGGTGAGTGATGAAAATCCTATCCTGTTCATATATGTTTCATTCCTTCCATGTTTCTCTGTCAGCCTTTTACTCTTTATGTTTTACTCTTCATATTTGAAGGAACTTGGTCCCATAGCACAGCAACAACACGAGTATGAGCCCCTTGAGAGGTTAAATGACGTTGACTAAGGTAATACTACATTTCTTACTGCGCCCAACATGGTGACTGAATCTGGACTAAGCCCTGCCTGACCTTTTTTCCCTTTTTTCCCTCCCCCCCCCCCCCCCCCCCCAGTCTTTTCAGAATCATTACTTTTTTTCACCAGATGGTGGTTCCAATTTAATTCTTATCACTCTTTGTGTATATCAAGTGTTATAGCGGACCATACACCACAGCTTGTTAGTGAACATCTGGGTCTCTAAGAGACATTTCACATAGAGAATAGCAAAGGTAAATTTTGTTACTGATTTCATGTATTTTCCTTATGGTCCCTTTCATATATGTATACATGAAATATCTATAATATTCCTAAGATGGGTTTGTTTTTCACTTCAGGTTGATCACTAGGGTACCACTGATCAACATATGTGAACTTAGTTCTACCAGTTTAACCACATATACGTTCCCTGTGGTACGTATTTTCTATATAATCCTTTTTTACATGTATGTCATATTAGGGTCTCTCAATTGTACGATCATGAATTGATAATTTATACTATTGTACATTAGGTTTTCTGTTTGTTATACGTATAGTTCTAAAAACGCCAAAAACATTGGCCAAATTTTTGTTACATGCACTACGTGTATAATTGACTGTATGTGTAAAATCAACTGTATATGTATATGAGATTTGATATTGTATTTTTCTTTTTTCCTTTGTTCCAGCACATTTATTTGATAAAGGCCAGAATTGTATGGCCGAAACGTCATAGCACAAACCTTTGCATGAAAAATAAAAATAAAAATTGGCATTGACAAGCATCAATACTTTCGTTTTTTCAATTCTTTGAGTGCCCGAGCTACTTCTTGTAACATTGACTTTTTTCTCGGTGGCACCTAAATTATTGTGAGCCAGATTCTATGCTATATACACAACCAACGGGGGCAGGTACGCTCGCTAGCGATATTGGTACGGATATCGCAGCGTGTAAAGTACCCTTATCTCCTCCTCATGGTAGCGCGGCATTCATCCCTATCTAGCTAAAGGTTATCCTTTGTTTGCTTGTCTAGGGCACGTAAGTTTTGATTAACCAGTGTTAAAGAAAAAACAAACGCACAAAGAGAAGAAAAACCAAACGCACAAAGAGAAGTTCAGTGGTATATGCCCATTCCTATCTAGCTATTGGTTATCGTCTATTCTCAGTGGGGCCGCAGCAGCTGTGACATACAAGCATCTACAGTTAAGGCCACTTCACACATAACGAGATCGCTAATGACATCGTTGCTACGTCACACTTTCTGTGACAAAACAACGACTTCACCAGCGATCTCGTTATGTTTGACATGTACCAACGATCCACCCCCTGCTGTGATATTGTTGGTCGTTGCTGAATGTCCTGGGCCATTTTTGGCTCGTTGGAGTCCTGCTGGGCAGGATGGATCTGTATGTTTGACACCTACCAATGATCTTGTTAATGACCTAGATGAGAACTTAAAGTGTGACACAAAGGCGTGTAGTTGCGTCACCTTTTCCGCGCCCCCTCTGCACCGATTGGTCGGTGCTGAGAACTGTAAGCAAACACTCGGGAACGAAGTAGGGATGAATCTGGGTGCATATGCAGCTTCGATCCGAAAAGCAAGCAAGCAACCGGGAACAAAGTACGAATGAATTCGGGTAGAGTCGCAGGTTCAATCCTCAAAGCAAGGCTCAAAAAGGGACAAAGGATGAAGCGATACAAAGTTGCCTTCTAGGCCGGCCGCCTAATCAGAACGCAGTATTGGCCACCAATCGGAGAGGAGGGGTATGGAAAAGGCGACGTACATGCATGCCTACGTGGCTTACAGCGTAAAACACTACGCCCTTATTAGAGGTCGGAATCGTTACATAGCTGCTGTGTGACAGGGTCCCAACGACCAACGAGATCGTTATACAGGTCGCTGCATCGTTACTAAAGTCCTTGGGAAAATAACTGTGTGACATCTCACCAATGATCTCACCAACGATTTAACAATGATCCGGAAACTGTGACGTAGTAACGATCTCATTAACGATCTCGTTATGTGTGACTGGACCTTTAGTTGTGACTTGCACAACTTAACAAGGTGAGCTCTCGTAGGTGATCACCCTCTCGGTACCATCTGATAAGACCCTAATATTGTGCTCATGTCTTACAGCTTTTTTGTAGACAAACAGGTCACAGGGGAAAATGCAAATGTCAACAGCATTCCACAGCTATAGCCTGGCTCAGCGTGAGAAGAGCTGGAGCAACAAACCCGACTGAGGTACAGGAGATCTGCTGCTGTCTCCTGTATTCCAGGGCGCCAATAGCAGGAAGAAGGGCAACAGCGCTGTTTTCTGCATGTTCACATTGGATAAATTATGTTTCAGGAGAACATGCAGAGGCAGGCTGCTGCTGTCACCTTCCCTGTGGAGGAGTGGTGGCTCAGTGGTTAGCGCTGCAGTCTTGCAGCACTGGGATCCGGGGTTCAAATCCCACCAAGGACAACATCTGCAAGGAGTTTGTATGTTCTCCCCGTGTTTGCGTGGGTTTCCTCTGGGTTCTCCGGTTTCCTTCCACACTCCAAAGACATATAGGAAAGGGAATTAGGATTGTGAGCCCCAATGGAGACAGTGTTCCTGATGTATGTAAAGCGCTACGGAATATGTTAGAGCTATATAAAAATAAAGATTTATTTTATTTTATTTAGGAGTGCTTATCCCACTCTTTGACAAAACCATGTTTTTATTTGACTGCATCATAAAGGAGAAAAGCAAATGCTCAGAGAGAGGCAAAACTCTGGAATGGAGGGGCACATAAGAAAAGAAAAACTGTTCCAGAATCAATGGAATGCAACCAATTGGAGGAGGTAATCCATGTAAAGGATTATTCCCATCTCAAAGATCCTATCCCAATATGTAGTATGTGTTATAATAATATTAGCAGAAACCTCTAATTAGAAATGTAGTATAGTTCTCCTGATCTATGTAATTTCCCTAGTGGGCAGGACATTACTTAGTTAACCATGGCTATGACCACTAATATATTGACAGTTGGTTAATTGCTTGTGGTCATAAGCATGGATACCTAAGCTACTGTAATACCCTGCACATGAGGTAAGAGACATGACTATATCAGAAGAACTATACTACATTTCTAATTGGAGATATTTGCTATTCTTAATTATTATTACTATTATATCTACTACATATTGGGATAGTATCTTGGAGATAGGAAAACTCTTAAATAAAAAAAAATACAGTGAAAGATCATCTTGAAGTGCAACATTTTTATATATTTACATTTTTTAATATACATAAATATGGTTACAAATATTTCTGGAAAAATTTAGCAATTATCTCCTTAATTTTGAATGGTAATGTATTTGTGCTTATCTTGACGGAAATCGGTTATTTATGCTCCAAAAATAAGTTCCACCTATTGACCTATTTTACTGCTAATATCCAAGAATGTGGATAAGGTCAAGAGATCACGTACTTTTTACTAAGAGTCTAAGGGGTGCTTCACACACACACAGCGAGATCGCTGCTGAGATCGCTGCTGAGTCACGTTTTTTGTGACGCAGCAGTGACCTCATTAGCGATCTCGCTGTGTGTGACACTGAGCAGCGATCTGGCCCCTGCTGTGAGATCGCTGCTCGTTACACACAGCCCTGGTTCGTTTTTTTATTGTTATATTCTCCCGCTGATAAGCACACATCGCTGTGTGTGACAGCGAGAGAGCGACAAAATGAAGCGAGCAGGGAGCAGGAGCCGGCATCTGGCAGCTGCGGTAAGCTGTAACCAGGGTAAACATCGGGTAACCAAGGTGGTTACCCGATATTTACCTTCGTTACCAGCCTCCGCCGCTCTCACACTGCCAGTGCCGGCTCCTGCTCTCTGCACATGTAGCTGCAGTACACATCGGGTTAATTAACCCGATGTGTACTGTAGCTAGGAGTGCAAGGAGCCAGCGCTAAGCAGTGTGCGCGGCTCCCTGCTCTCTGCACATGTAGCAACGTTATGATCGCTGCTGCGTCGCTGTGTTTGACAGCTAAGCAGCGATCATAACAGCGACTTACAAGGTCACTGTTACGTCACAGAAAATGGTGACGTAACAGCGACGTCGTTGTCGCTGTCGCTATGTGTGAACCCAGCTTAATGTACATTGGCAGTCTGGTTTCTTTTAAAGTTTCCTGAGCTTATAAAAAAAATCCAGAAATGTACCTAAGTGTGTCTGAGTGCTTATGAGATGATGGTACCACAATTTTCATAACCTTTTTGTTTTGATGCAGTCAGGTCAGTCTTCTTCCTCAGATATTGTGTGCGCTTACTTACTGTGTTATCTGCTGCCCAGTATGTAAAACGGGATCCCTATGTGGCACCGCTGACCAAGTCAGGTGCCACTGAGTACTGCACCCATGCTGGGACAGTACTTCCAGGTAATCCTAAGGACAACAATGAGGTGTGTACGCACAGACAAATAGCAACCAGTTCTCCCACGCCAGTAGATGGGACCCTTGAGCAGTCTCCGGAGGGGACTGGCCTTCAAATCTTGTCAAGGGGTGAAGCAGAGGGGCTGGGGCTAGAGTGCAGAGGTTGTCAGGAAAGAAGGGGGAAAGCCAGTCTGGTGGTGGTGAGCGGCTTTCACGAGGTAGATATGCGCGCGGCCACTAGTCAGACCCAGCATAGGGTAGTAACCATTAGCGGGGGAGAATGGTCACCTGGTAGAAAGAGTATGGTGTTCCTGGTGACTAGGCACGTACGGGGTACAGGTCCCTAGAGCAGACTCCAGTTTAACTACCTGCTAAACCTGCCGGTGAGGGGAACGACAAGTACCTCACCAACCTCACAGAGTCCGAGCCTCAGCAGCAACGCAGGGACCCATAAGGGGACAGAGCCTGGCGCCATCTCACTTGGTCCATGCTGCTGGCAAACGGGCCAAACACAGGGGAGAAAAGGCACCAGCGACTCCCTGGATAGACCCCCATGGTACTCCATGGTACTCCACGTCAGGGGATTAGCCGAACACAGAGTGCTAGGAAGGCAAGCTAACAGGTTACCCTCAGACTGGCCCGAAGGAGTCCCTGGTCCTACCTGGTTCATCACAGCAACGCCCGGGTCAGCTCACTGTAACATCTGAAGTGAGTAAAAACCAGTTAAAAGACTTTTGGACTCAGCTTGTGTTATTCCGGGACCCGTTACCCTGCTCACCCGAGCCCCTGGGGTCTGCCTCACTCACAGGAGGCTACATCATCTGGCTGCAGACCCCATCAGTCCCAGGCGCTCATAAAACCTGCAGCGGCGGTCATCCACATCCCTGACCGCAAGCCATGAGTGGCGTCATGACATATAAAAACTAACATTACCTGTTCGCCATATTGAATAATCCCTGTGTTGTCCCAGAACAGGATCGGCACCCCTGGGGCGATACACCTATACAGACAATAAAGTGAGAGGGAGGAGTGTGAGGTAGGGGGCATTTAAGTGAGAGGGAGGAGCGTGAGGTAGGGGGCATTTAAGTGAGAGGGAGGAGCGTGAGGTAGGGGGCATTTAAGTGAGAGGGAGGAGCGTGAGGAAGGGGGCATTTAAGTGAGAGGGAGGAGCATGTGAGGTAGGGGGCATTTAAGTGAGAGGGAGGAGCGTGAGGTAGGGGGCATTTAAGTGAGAGGGAGGAGCATGTGAGGTAGGGGGCATTTAAGTAAAAGGGAGGAGCGTGAGGTAGGGGGCATTTAAGTGAGAGCGAGGAGCATGTGAGGTAGGGGGCATTTAAGTGAAAGGGAGGAGCATGTGAGGTAGGGGGCATTTAAGTGAGAGGGAGGAGCGTGAGGTAGGGGGCATTTAAGTGAGAGGGAGTAGCATGTGAGGTAGGGGGCATTTAAGTGAGAGGGAGGAGCATGAGGTAGGGGGCATTTAAGTGAGAGGGAGGAGTGTGAGGTAGGGGGCATTTAAGTGAGAGGGAGGAGCGTGATGTAGGGGGCATTTAAGTGAGAGGGAGGAGCATGTGAGGTAGGGGGCATTTAAGTGAGAGGGAGGAGCATGAGGTAGGGGGCATTTAAGTGAGAGGGAGGAGCGTGAGGTAGGGGGCATTTAAGTGAGAGGGAGGAGCGTGAGGTAGGGGGCATTTAAGTGAGAGGGAGGAGCATGAGGTAGGGGGCATTTAAGTGAGAGGGAGGAGCGTGAGGTAGGGGGCATTTAAGTGAGAGGGAGGAGCGTGAGGTAGGGGGCATTTAAGTAAAAGGGAGGAGCGTGAGGTAGGGGGCATTTAAGTGAGAGCGAGGAGCATGTGAGGTAGGGGGCATTTAAGTGAGAGGGAGGAGCATGTGAGGTAGGGGGCATTTAAGTGAGAGGGAGGAGCGTGAGGTAGGGGGCATTTAAGTGAGAGGGAGGAGCATGTGAGGTAGGGGGCATTTAAGTGAGAGGGAGGAGCATGAGGTAGGGGACATTTAAGTGAGAGGGAGGAGCGTGAGGTAGGGGGCATTTAAGTGAGAGGGAGGAGCGTGAGGTAGGGGGCATTTAAGTGAGAGGGAGGAGCGTGAGGTAGGGGGCATTTAAGTGAGAGGGAGGAGCGTGAGGTAGGGGGCATTTAAGTGAGAGGGAGGAGCGTGAGGTAGGGGGCATTTAAGTGAGAGGGAGGAGCGTGAGGTAGGGGGCATTTAAGTGAGAGGGAGGAGCGTGAGGTAGGGGGCATTTAAGTGAGAGGGAGGAACGTGAGGTAGGGGGCATTTAAGTGAGAGGGAGGAGTGTGAGGTAGGGGGCATTTTAAAAATACTAAAAGCTTTACTGGTTTATTAGTTTCTTAACTAGATTGAAAGTTCATCAGAGTCCTGTACAGTACTGTATTCAGCACCGAACAACATATTGACCCCAGCACTTTCTAAACTTGATATTAACAATAAAATATTAAGTTTCCATAGTAACTGAACCCTAGGAGACTGCTCCCTCATCTCCTTGGAGATAAGCACATTCAAGTCTTAAAATATAAGAGCATAAAAACGAGAAAATCAACAATAAAGAGTTTTTTTCTTCCAATAGAGGCTGCGCACTATAATTCAGTTCAGTGAACTCTCACGCTAAATTTAGTCTGCGTTATGCACGACAGCTTTTGCTGGAGAAAGTACATAGGTCTTTAATGTATAGGAAATGAATTCAAATGTAAACTATTTGCTGCATTAACAGAGAAGCCGGCTCTGGACTCTGCATTTCCAGTGACATTAAAATTAAATTGGTCATTGCTACCACAATAACAACATTACCACAGTTCCAGAGATAAAGGCAGCGAGTCTCAGCGCCTCAGCTCTGTGTGCCGAGATCCATACTGCAGACATGTTGTTCCTTTGGGCTTTTTCTAATTAGGGAATTCACAGAGGACACTGTTTGCACAAACCTTATGTGCATTATGGAAATTATAGGTTTTGCATACATCCCTAGCACAGCTGGGAAAACTTTCAAGGCTGACGTAATCGGCACCTATGAACTGGCCTGTAGCAGTTTCAGATTTTTCACGACCCCAGGAATATTACATTGGAACGGAACCTATGATGTGCTGGATTTTAGACTTTAGACACAAATGCTGCATCCAACTGTTATGGAATTATATCTGGAAAATTTACATAGTTACTTAGGTTGAAAAAAGCCCTCGGTCCATCCAGTTCAACCTTCCTCCACCAGTTCTACATTTGGTCACTAAGTCATTTATAACCGACAATGTTGTGTGTACTGAGGAAATCATCCAGCCCTTTTTTAAAAGCTGTTATAGTATCTGCCATTACTACCTCTTGTGGTAGGGCAGTCCACAGTCTGACTGCTCTAACTGTAAAGAACCCTTTCCTATTTAGCTGTCGGAATCGCTTTTCTTCCACTCGCAGTGTATGCCCCCTGGTCCTTAGTATTGTCTTTGGAAGAAATAAGTCATGTGCCAGTCCTTTATATTGACCACACATGTATTTATACATATAAATGAGATCTCCTCTGAGACGTCTTTTTTCTAAGCTAAACAAATCTAACTTTTTCAACCTGTCATCATATGAGAGGCCTCCATTCCTTGTAGTAGTCTAGTTGCCCGCCTTTGAACTGACTATAACTTCTGAATGTCCTTTTTAAAATGTGGAGCCCAAAACTGGATCCCATATTCTAGATGTGGCCTTACAAGTGATCTATAGAGGGGTAACAATACGTTGGGATCACGGGATCTAATCTCTCTTTTTATATACCCTAAAATCTTGTTTGCTTTAGCAGCTGCTGCTTGACATTGAGTGCTGCTGCTCAGCTTATTTGTAATGGGAATACCCTAGTCCTTCTCCTGTTCTGTAGTTCCGAGTTTACTTTCATTTAATGTATACGCAGTTATAGGATTACTCCGTCCTAGGTGCATTACTTTACATTTATCAACATTAAATCTCATTTGCCAAGTATCTGTCCATTCTGACATCTTATCCAGTTCTTTTTGTAATATTGTACTATCAAGGTCAGTTTTTAATATCCTACATAGTTTGGTGTCATCAGCAAAGACTGACACTTTACTATCAATTCCATCCACAAGGTCATTAATAAAGAGATTAAAAAGAATCGGTCCTAGCACAGATCCTTGTGGCACCCCACTGCTGACTATAGCCCATTTAGAGAATGTTCCATTTATGACTACTCTTTGTTTCCCATCTTTTAGCCAATTCCTTGCATGCAACTTTGTCAAAAATTGATATGATCTGCGAAAAGTAACTAATCTAACTTTTAATCAAAAAATGTTAATATAATTTCCATGCACAAAATTGTAGTAACTATTTAGCAATAGCAGTTTACAGTGGGGAAAATTAGTATTTGATCCTCAGCCTATTTTGCAAGTTTTCCCACCTATAAAGAATGAAGAGGTCTGCAATTTTTATCGTAGGTTCACTTCAACTGTGACAGACCAAATAAAAAATTCCAGAATATCACATTGTATGATTTTTAAATAATTAGTCTGCATTTTATTGCATGAAATATGTATTTGATTACCCAACAACCAGAATTCTGTCTCTCACAGACCTGTTATTTTTTTTCCTTTTAAGAAGTTCTTCTACTCTCTGCACTCATTACCTGTATTAATTGTATCTTTTTGACCTTGTTAGGCTACTTTCACATTTCCGTCATTTTCCCTCAGTCACAATCCGTTGCTTTGAAAAAAAAACTGAATCCTGCAAAATAATTTGCAGGATTCCGTTTTTTTCCATAGACTTGTATTAACAACGGATTGCGACTGATGGTCTTGCGTTGCAGCCGTCGTGCGACTGATCAGTCGTGGAATGACTGACCAACGGGCAGAAGCAATGCGCAATGTAACGTTTTTCCGAGCAACGAAACGTCGCACTGTGCAGGATTCCGTCGCAATCTGTCAAAAGGTATAATGGTTGTCTATGGTGCAGGATTTCACCGTAATCCATCGCACGACGGAATCCAGTGCTGGATTCCGTCATTTTCTTTTGCCCAGTATGTACACGTTCACATTGCAAGGCTCCAAAGCTGGTACGATGGATCCGTTTTTTTACAGGGATCCGTCACATCAGTTGTACCACAATCTACGACTCATCCGTCGCATCAGTCACAAAACGAATTGTGACTGATGGAAAAAAAACTGATGTATGAAAGTAGCCTTACCTGTATAAAAGACACCTGTCCACACACTCAATTAATCACTCTCCAACCTCTCCACCATAGCCAAGACAAAAGAGCTGTCTAAGGACACCAGGGACAAAATTGTAGACCTGTACAAGGCTGGGATGGGCTACCGAACTAGAGGCAAGCAGCTTGGTGAGAAAGCAATGACTGTTGGTGCAATTATTAGAAAATGGAAGAAACAAAAGATGCCCGTTAATCTTACTCGGTCTGGAGCTCAATGCAAGATCTTTCCTCATCTGGTAAGGATGATTTTGGGGAAGGTCAGGAATCAGCCCATAACTACACTGGAGGACCTGGTCAATCACCTAGAGAGAGCTGGGACCACAGACTCAAAGATTATCATTAGTAACACACTACAGTATCATAAATTAAAATCCTGAAGGACACACAAGGTCCTTCTGCTCATGCCAGCACATGTCCAGGCCTGTTTGAAGTTCTCGAATGACCATCTGGATGATCTAGAGAAGGCATGGGAGAAGGTCATGTTGTCAGATGCGACCAAAATAGAACTTTTTGGTATCAACTCCATTCGCTCTGCTTGGGGGAAGAAGGATGAGTACAGCCCCTAGAACACTGTCCAAACCATGAAAACCATGATGTATGGTGGTGGAAACGTCACACTTTGGGGTGCCTTTCTGCAAAGGGGACAGGACAACTGCACCATATTGAAGGGATGATGAATGGGGTCATGTGTTGCAAGATTTTGCCCAACAACCTCCTTCCCTCAGTAAGAACACTGAAGATGGGTTGTGGCTGGCTCTTCCAGTATGACAGTGACCCAAAACACTCAGGCTTGGCAGCTAAGGTGTGCCTCTGGAAGAAGCATTTCAAGGACTGGCCTAGCCAGTCTCCAGACCTGAACCCAATAGAAAATCTTTGGAAGGAGCTGAAACTCAATGTTGCTGGTGACAGCCCCAAAACCTGAAAGTTCTGGAGAAGATCTGTATGGAGGAGTGGGCCAGAATCCCTGCTGCAGTGTGCAAAGCTGGTCAAGAACTACGGGAAACGTCTGACCTCTGTAACTGCAAACAAAGGTTTCTGTACCAAATATTAAGTTCTGTTTTTCATATTGTATCATGCAATAAAATGGAAATTAATTATTTAAAAATCATAAAATGTGATTTTCTGGATTTTTTTTTATTCTCTCTGTCACAGTTGAAGTATAAAATTACAGACATCTCCATTCTTTATAGGTAGGAAAACTTGCAAAATCGTCAGTGTATGAATGCAACAGTCACATTCCTATAGGAATCATAGACTAGTACCGGTCTGTTCATCAGCACATGTAATTACTAGTGCTTTGTACTAATGTTTTATAAAGTATATATTGGATGCATAAGTAATTTTGCAATGTTCTTAACTGTTAACCATAGTTTAAAATAGATTATTTTAAGTTACTCAGAAAACTATTTCTTTAGTATTTTCCAATGTTTGGGCAATGACTAAGAACCATACCGGTTAGAAACGCGTTGCAGTTTTTATTCCGCATGCTCTGTACCTACTGTGCCTTTGATCGCTTGAATATTTTAGCCAAGATTCAATTAATGGATTTTAGTTTAGAATTGTTTGGATGACTTTTGTGCCAGTTTTGTTCAACATTTTTTCTATTAAGAAAACCATATGTCCAGTCTGATCTAGTTGTCATGTATTGCTCCCCTGCTTTTTACTTATCTACTCCTTGCTACTGTACGGCTGGGACCGGTCGGCAAGAAGTCTTTTGACCTGAATTCGAAAACATTATTTATGAGGCTTTGCAAGCTGGGTCAGGAAGCCTACAGTCAGTCCATGCATCACCATCCATACTTCGGACCGCGAAACATGGATGTGTGAATCCAGCCTAAAAGTATCTGTGGTCATAGCAGACTAAAGCCCCCGTCACACACAGCGAGATCACAGAAACATCACAGGTTTTGGTGACGGATCAGCGACCTTGCTAGCGATATCACTGTGTGTGACAAGCAGCAGCAAGTGGGCCCCTGCTGCGAGGTTGCTGATCGTTACAAAACGATCAGGACCATTTTTTGCTTGTTGGTCTCCTGCTGTGCAGCACGCATCAGCGTGTTTGACTGCGGGAGACCAACAATATGTGCAGGGAACTGGCGGTACACTGGTAACCATGGTACACATCGGGTAACTATGCAAAGCGCTTTGCTTAGTTACCTGATGTGCACCCTGGCTACCAAGCACATCGTCGTTACACGGGTCACTGGTGGCTGGTCTCTGATCGCTGTGGAGATCTGCCTGATTGACAGCTCACCAGCGACCATGTAACGACGCTCCATCGATCCCTGCCAGGTTGGATCGCTGGTGGGATCTCTGGAACGTCGCTACGTGTGAAGGGACCCTAATGATCAAATACAGCAGGTCATATATTAATGAAGAGACCTCTAAAACATTTTGTGAAACAATGAACCTCAATGGAAATCTGTCAACAGGTTTTTGCTAATCTAAAGGCAGCTTTGATTAGAAAAAATGTGATTAGTGGTAGGGGTTTGGACACAAATGTCACATTAGTGTCATTTATTAGGCTGTGTGTGGTTGTTTCAATACAATAAGTGTTTTATCATTAGCAGATTATAACTGCCTAGGTCCTGCATGAGCCTTGGTGCAACCATGCCCCCAGCACTAATTAGCAGCTCACTTTCAATATACAATGTGCACAATGGATTACGGTGTGAGTAGGGTCTGCTTTCTGAACTGTGCTACAGCTTAAAATTATGTGTCACAAATGCTGCACCCAGTGTACGAAGTGATACATTGTTGGAATCAGGATCTCATTTCCTATATTATGCTGGTTTCAGATGAAGTAACAAAAACCTGCTGACAAATTCCCTTTAAAACAAACTTTTCAGTGTAAGAGACAAATTAGAAAGAAGATATGACTGGTTGTAGCAGTACGAGAAATGCCCACTGAACCCAGAGCTTGCGGCTTCACATATCTACATGCTAGTCTTACAAAATAATGAAGCTATACATAAAAGAGATGACAACATGGTGCAACCCGGGCATGATTCACATACATATATCTAAAAATGCTGTTCTATTGTAGAAACATTCTTAATGTATGAGAGTTGCTGCAAGTCTATTGAGCTTTGAAGAACCCAAACAATAATCCATCTTTCTGTACAAATTTCCTTCGGTTACCCTTCAGCATGGTTTCTTATACATCAAACATGTGATGACCCAGTCACCAAAGAATCCTGCATTATGTATTATCTATAACAACAGCTGCGTGAGTCAATCATACAGTGTGGGAAGAATCCGCACTTGTAATGAGTTTTATCTGCACCTGTCCGGTAGTGTCAGGGTAATGCTCGGTAAACAATGGTGAAATTAGAAGCTAGGTAAACAATGTGCCTCTCCAAGAAGACAACTGCAAATTGGAGATGTATTAATGTACAGCTTATATGCAATTATTATTTAGTAATATATTATAACAATATATGACATTTTTTATTTTGT
The DNA here is from genome assembly GCF_048569485.1 of Anomaloglossus baeobatrachus. NCBI lineage: Eukaryota > Metazoa > Chordata > Amphibia > Anura > Aromobatidae > Anomaloglossus > Anomaloglossus baeobatrachus. The sequence continues at coordinate 96,376,380 of NC_134359.1, read as the reverse complement.
TGATTTATGAAACAACATAATTGAGTGACATTTATTCTGCTCAGATTCCTCTTATTATATGGGCAGGCTCTGGGTTCTCCATTGCTGTGTTTGGTACAATGTGCAGCATCCATCCATCCATAGCTCACTCACAAAATACAATTTCCTTGAGAATGATTTAGAGGAAGTCTGTGAACCCCTAGGGTAAATGAGTCAGAGTCTTTTGCCCCGAGCTGACAGACCGTATCATATGACCTTGCTCAATTCCCACATTGTAACGGTGACCTCTCCCTTGAGAAGTGTTAACATCATTGCTATAAAAATCCAGATTGCTTTGGAAATACTGTATGTGCTGCTTTACATGGCACATTACCACTGGCAGTTAAAATAATCTTACATTAACCCTTGTCATTCTAAATATTTATCAGTCGTAAGCCCTGCACTGCTATGTGGTTGTCCCATTTACACTGTCCATTGTGTACAAACTCTAGGTGAGGAGAACTGTGCAGTATGAAGTTTATTAGAAGGGGCCACAAAGTATTCCGGTACTATATGGACAAAAGTATTGGGAAATGTCCTAATAATTGAATTTAGGTTTCTCATTCACTCCCTTGTCCCCGATGTATAACATCTCTCCCTTCACCATGCCATTTGGTGTTCCTAACGTGACACAATGGCTGGTGGTAAAGCTCTCACTGATACCAGCGTGGTCCTGTGATAGGAGTCACCGATGTAACAAGTCCATTCATGAACATTCTTCCCTCCTAAATATTTAACAATTACCTGAGAATGGTATGAGAAGCAGAGGATATAAAGGTCATCACTGCTCTGTTGATTCCATAACTGCAGAGACCAAAACTTCTCTGCCATTAAAAACAGCACAAAAACTGTGTGTCAGGATCTTCATGTCACACGGTGTTTGGCTCTAAACTCGCCGAGTGTCATGGTGTCACTGACGCTGTTGAGACTGCAGAATCTGAGTTACACATACATGCTCGGGTGTCAACCAGATGTGTTCTCATTAGTGATCGGGCTTGCAAGAGTTAATTTCTGCTAGTCTGCTGGTTACCTCTTGGATCACATGGTGTGGGAGACCTATCACAGTCCCTCCCCACCTTTTTAAGATAGTGGAGTCTGTTTTCCCAGGCCGATCATAGCTTTTGCTAAACTGGTCCTTTTGCTGTTGTATCCCAGTCCTGCTGGTAATTGCATTACTTTGTGTGTGTAGTTGAGTTGTTGTGGAGTTCTCCTATTAACTTGTTATTTCCTCCTGCTCTTATTTTCCTCCTAAGCTGTTTTTGTTTTATACCTCTGTGTGTGGGTGTGTGTGAGCATGTGTATGTGTGCGCTGTGAGATAGAGATTTGTTTTCTCCTGTTTGTCTATTTCGATTGCCTTTATCTCTCCTGCCCTTGCCTTCCCCAGGGTTTGGGAGTAAAGGCCACGTCACACTAAGCAACATCGCTAGCAACATCGCTGCTAAGGAACGACTTTTGTGACGTAGCAGCGATGTTGCTAGTGATGTCGCTGTGTGTGACATCCAGCAACAACCTGGCCCCTGCTGTGAGGTCGTTGGTTGTTGCTGAATGTCCTGGACTATTTTTTAGTTGTTGCTCTCCCGCTGTGAAGCACACATCGCTGTGTGTGACAGCGAGAGAGCAACAACTAAATGTGCAGGCAGCAGGAGCCGGCTTCTGCGGACGCTGGTAACCACGGTAAACATCGGGTAACCAACAAGCCCTTACCTTGGTTACCCGATATTTACCTTCGTTACCAGCGTCCGCCGCTCTCACACTGCCAGTGCCGGCTCCCTGCTCTCTGCACACGTAGCCGGAGTACACATCGGGTAATTAACCCGATGTGTACTGTGGCTAGGAGTGCAGGGAACAGGGAGCCGGCACTGGCAGTGTGAGAGCGGCGGACGCTGGTAACGAAGGTAATTATCGGGTAACCAAGGTAAGGGCTTCTTGGTTACCCGATGTTTACCGTGGTTACCAGCGTCCGCAGAAGCCGGCTCCCTGCTGCCTGCACACGTAGCAGAGTACACATCGGGTAATTAACCCGATGTGTACTGTGGCTAGGTGTGCAGGGAGCCAGCGCTAAGTGGTGTGCGCTGGTAACCAAGGTAAATATCGGGTTGGTTACCCGATATTTAACTTAGTTACCAAGCGCAGCATCGCTTCCACGCGTCGCTGCTGGCTGGGGGCTGGTCACTGGTTGCTGGTGAGATCTGCCTGTGTGACAGCTCACCAGCAACCCGTGTAGCGACGCTCCAGCGATCCCTGCCAAGTCAGGTTGCTGGTGGGATCGCTGGAGCGTCACTTAGTGTGACATCTCACCAGCGACCTCCTAGCAACTTACCAGCGATCCATATCAGGTTGTATCGTTGTTGGGAATGCTGGTAAGTTGTTTAGTGTGACTGGGCCTTAAGTAAAAGATCAGGGATGGTCATGAGGAGGGCAAGGAAGGCGGCCCAGATATCCTCACCATTAGAGGTAACTCTGCGATTAGGGATAGCTTGGGTCTAGAAGCCCCTGTCCACTGATCTCTACCTATACTGTTACACTTCATGGTTTGGGTTTCCATGATCGATCAGCTACATGCCAACTTTACATCAACAAGTAGAAAAACAAAGATCAGGTGGAGTGATGTAAACCACCCCACCAACAGTGGAAACGTGTTCTTTGTAGTGATAAATCACCTCTATCTGGTATCTAATGGATGAGTGGTTTGGTAAATGCCAGAACGTTACCTGTCTGACTGCGTTTTGCCAACTGTCTCAGTATAACTGTGCCCTAGTCCACTAAACAAGGTCCATTACACAGCATGTTTGAATTCTACCATTTTTCTCAGTGCTGTCTCCACTGATTGCTGATAAGACAGTGTAAGCTTTCTATTGTTTGCAAAGTAATTAAAATTCTTAATTAGTAAAGCTGATAACGCTTAAGTTGCTGATAGGCGGTAAGCATTTTATTATGAGTTGCTGTAGATACAGAGCTTCTGAGATAAAATAAATGTGCCATATAAGTTATTAGGGACGGAAGGCACTGGAAATATGTATTTACCCAGAATGCCACCTCAAATTAAATAGTATAAAAACAGTTTTTATTGAAATTCATTAAAAATTCAAAATTCCACCTGTGAAAATTATATAACACATAAACATAATCCCAGGACCATGGGACAGCTCCAATATATCCACCCAAAGGAACAAAACAATTATTCCATAGATAATCGCATTAATAATCCTGCCAAAGGTATAATGTCTAAATGACCCTTACTCTTTCTTTCATCTACCTGCCAATGGAGATGCAACATAAAGTCACAGTACACCCTAAATGTAAAGAGGTACCCCCATTCCTCGGCGGCTTTCCCTCCTAGGATATCCCTAGTCTCCCTCGTGATCAAATGAGGTCTAGAGGTTATACCCTTAATAGTCAGGAAAGATAGGGAAAATAAAATTATCTGAGAGATGGTTGAGTCAGAAATAATCCCTTAGCAATCCTTTTTTCATAACGTAAAGGCGTCCGGGCTTTCCATGGTCCTCAACCCAATAATATAAATTCACACAGTCTCAACGCGTTTCTCCCCATACAATTAGTTAGGGTTCATCAGGAGACAATGAAAAATGACTGGCCCAATCGCCTGTGGAACAAACAAATATCAAAAACCCCAAATCCAAACCATAATGTAGAGAATCTTGAGATATAGAGCAGACATACCTAATAGCTGTTAGGGGGGCTACTCATTCAGCAGCACACACCTCTCCATGTGGATGTATATAATGGACGTCTTGCCCTGTGGCTAACTCTCCTTAAATACTCCCATACAGGGGTTGTCTTAACTAGGTAATTGCCTCCAGGAACGCCCCGTTACCTGGGACACCCCGGATGTATAATACGCATGCACTCACCGTTCAGATAAGACCGGAACCCATGCCGGTATTACCACCAGCTCAGAGGTACTGCGATGGGGTGCTCATGTGCCCCATCGTACGCAAATCTGTACCTGGGCTGGTGGGAGGATACAATGTTGTTCCAGGAACCACACTCGGAGTGGGTTAAACACATTATCTACTGGGGCCGTTATATTGATGACGTCCTGGTCCTTTGGACCGGGACAGTCAGTTCCTTCCAAGATTTTGTGAAGTATTTGAATAGGAACGATATTGGTCTGTCATTTACCCATGACATAGGTGTTGATAAAATATAGATTTTGAAATTGTTTAATTTTGCAACCCTGTGTGAGGTTAAGGGAGGCGGGGATGTATGTAGGAGGTGATGGGGATGGCTCATGCTGTCAGGTGATCTCATGGGCGACGCCCACGTGGGCAACTTTAGCTGGGATATGGGACGTTCCGGACCGCACGTCACTTCCGGGTCTTTCATGCTTGTCATAAAGAATCTGTGATGACCCGGTGACGCAGCGTGTGGGATCACATGACCCGGATGGGTCATGTGGGATTGTTTACTTCCGGCATGGGTGACGGTCTTATCTGAACGGTGAGTGCATGCATATTATACATCCGGGGTTTCCCAGGTAACGGGGCGTTCCTGGAGGCAATTACCTAGTTAAGACAACCCCTGTATGGGAGTATTTAAGGAGAGTTAGCCACAGGGCAAGACGTCCATTATATACATCCACATGGAGAGGTGTGTGCTGCTGAATGAGTAGCCCCCCTAACAGCTATTAGGTATGTCTGCTCTATATCTCAAGATTCTCTACATTATGGTTTGGATTTGGGGTTTTTGATATTTGTTTGTTCCACAGGCGATTGGGCCAGTCATTTTTCATTGTCTCCTGATGAACCCTAACTAATTGTATGGGGAGAAACGCGTTGAGACTGTGTGAATTTATATTATTGGGTTGAGGACCATGGAAAGCCCGGACGCCTTTACGTTATGAAAAAAGGATTGCTAAGGGATTATTTCTAACTCAACCATCTCTCAGATAAGTTTATTTTCCCTATCTTTCCTGACTATTAATGGTATAACCTCTAGACCTCATTTGATCACGAGGGAGACTAGGGATATCCTAGGAGGGAAAGCCGCCGAGGAATGGGGGCACCTCTTTACATTTAGGGTGTACTGTGACTTTATGTTGCATCTCCATTGGCAGGTAGAGGAAAGAGAGTAAGGGTCATTTAGATACAAGTAAAATATATCTTTGTACCGTAAGGGTCATTTAGACATTATACCTTTGGCAGGATTATTAATGCGATTATCTATGGAATAATTGTTTTGTTCCTTTGGGTGGATATATTGGAGCTGTCCCATGGTCTTGGGATTATGTTTATGTGTTATATAATTTTCACAGGTGGAATTTTGAATTTTTAATGAATTTCAATAAAAACTGTTTTTATACTATTTAATTTGAGGTGGCATTCTGGGTCTACATTGATTTACTACCTTTTGCAATAGGTTTCTAAGTGTTAAAATATGTATTTACGCAAACAGCCATTTTCAAGGGAAAATTAAGTAAAAAATTCTTATTAACATAATTATTCCATTGAATGTAAATAAAAATAAAGGTATAAAAAAAATAAAAAAGCACATTAAATAATATTTGGCTCAAAACACCCAGAATATGATGTCTTGGAATATGAGGTTTTTGAAAGAAGTCCCAACTACTCTACTGACAGGTTTGTTTTTACAAATTGCATTCCCCATGAAATAATACAGTTAAAAAAGACACATGTCCATCAGGTTCAACTGAGGGAAGGAAAATGATAATTGGGATGGGGTAAACATTATATCACAAAAGTGATTATACCCCTCACATTTTTGGAAATATTTTATCCTTGCATGGGGGACAACACTGAAGATATGACACTTTCATACAATGTACAGTGTCAGTGTGCAGCTTGTATAATAGTGTACATTTAGTGCCCTCTAAATAACTCAACACATAGCCATTAATGTCTAAACCGCTGGCAACAAAAGTGAGTACAACCCTAAGTGAAAATGGCCAATTTGTGCCAAAAGTGTCAATATTTTATCTGGCCACCATTATTTTCAAGCACTGCCTTAACTCTCTTGGGCATGGAGCCCCATGATGACAACCATCCTCCATGATGACATCACAGAGTAAAATATTTACAAAAATGTGAGGGGTGGGCTCATGTTTGGGATATACTGTTTGTACAACCACAATACATGATCCAGTCAGCCCCAAAGAGCTGCTCTTTCTCTTCTGATTCCAATTATATTCCAACAACCACTTGACCAAACATTCAGAAAAGAACTTTACACATTTATATAACTATTCTAGAACATCTTTTGTGTAAACTCTGTTTTTCCTATTGATCTAGGTCAGAGATCCCCAACCTGTAGATTGAGAGCCGCATGTGGCTTAGGGACCCATAATGTGTGACTCCCAGCTTGTTGCATGGGATCGGAAACGCCATAGACACCCCGTATACAGCTAAATATAACTTAACAATAAAAACACAGAAAACATATCTTGGTGAATAAAGGCCACAGTGTTTATTAATGGGTTATATAATAATTTAACCATTAAATAATAATTTTAACCATTAAATAAATTAGACCAAAAAATAACCTCTTGTATAAATAATTAATCTTACAATATCTCAGAAAAAACACTGTCCACCCAGGCTTAGCTGGGCGACTACCCACAAGCCATGGATGCCTCAGGCATACATGGCCCCCCAAACCACTGCAGCCTTTTCAATGACATTCATTAATCAAACAGTAAAATATCAATGCCCTTATCCGGCAAATGAACAAAATCCTGCCTATACAACCCTCCCTCAAAACAATCTAAGTCTACATGTCTGTAAGAAACACCATTCATAGAAAACAAAAACTTTGCCAGCTCCTATTAATCCATTTACGAATCCTATCCAAGAAAGAAACTTGCTTGCTAGCCCAAACTAAATGAGGGATGATCTCAGAAAAACAGAAGACAATGGGGAAAAAGGCTCCTTAACATCAAAAACTGCTCTTCATATATGCCAATAATGCTAATGTTTGCCTTCGCCCAAGATCATTTCCACCTAAATGAATCACTATATCTATTTTTTCCCCAAAATTGACTCAGTTGCCGTACTACCTCACCCAGTTGATTCCATTTTATACCTCGAACACCCCACCATAATAAATGACATGCCCGAGCATCCAAGGATAAATTCTCAGTATAGATTCGACTGGAAGCTCTTCTCATGGCCCAAAAAAACAAATGAGTGTCCCATTATCCAAACAACCTTCCTCTTGACACCTAAAAATAATCAAATACATAAATTAGGTCTCACATAAACATTATAACTCTTAGAACGCCACATGCCAATGCCTTTGATAACACGCTCATCCAAACCCAACCTAGCTGCCTCAGTGGCGGCACTGATCCTGAAAGAGTGCGCTCTAAATCTCAAGTGATTCCGATGTAAATAAAATAAACATTTCTTCAACACTGCATTAAATTGATAAACAGTAAGAGAAGAACATCCATATGCACCAACAATGGACCGAAAACTTTAGGCCTAACACACATGAACAACCCAGTTTGAACCACTGGACAATAATGCTCATCCTTGAAAGCATTCAAACGAACATAACCCCTACCCAATTGATTGGTTTTTGACCGATTCACATGAAAGCCAACACAAACATCAACAAATTTAACATTTTCAATACCCAAATTGGAAAGCTTGCTTTTACTTGCCGAAACTACTTCACCAAGCCTAAATGCACCGAAGAAACTGATTATCAAGGCCACCTGGAATAACTGACATTCATAATAAGAAGAACATATATCCAGGTAAGAATCAACCAGCTTATTCAAAAGGGAAAAGGAAATAGGACGACGTGAATCAGGTACACTGCTAACCCTACCGTAACCTTTCAATACATGCTTTACCTGAAAAAAGGAATTCACTGGCTTCATGTTGAACCATTTTTGAAAAAAGGAAATTCCTGCTAACAACCCCCATACATGACTAGCTGAAAGCCCTTGCTGACATAAACTAATCACAAGATCCTAAACCACACTACTATCGTATTCATCCAGATTGATATCTTTTCTGTCACAAAAAATGCACCAGCTCCGCCATGCTGCTGAATAGCTCCTCCAAGTCTTCTCTACCAGTGACTTCTTCAAAAATAATGAAGCTAGTCCCATACCAGGGCCCATAGATGCTCCGGGCATTCCAAGCCTTCTTCGTCGGCCGTCGGAACCAAAAACCGAAATCTCTTCATCTGGCGATGTGATAGAGAATCAGCAATATCATTATGGATCACTTTTACATGCCTAGCCTTAATCCATATGTTAAAACGCAACGACACTAACACCAAATGACGCAGAAGCTTAACAACCATTTCAGATTTCGAGGACAGACAATTAAACGCAAATACAACACCCATATTATCAGAATTAATAATTATGCGTTTATTCTTAAAAAAAACTGGCCCCATAACACTAAAGCCACGACCACTGGAAATAGCTCCAGTAAAGTAATATCCTTCCACTGCCCTGCACACCAATATAAATTCCAGAAAACTCCAAAGCCTGTTGCACCTGATGTATCAGAATAAAGACCAAGTGTATCCGCCTCCACAAAATCATCCTGAAAAAAGGAACGACCATTAAATTGTGACAGAAAATCCAACGTAATCCCCAAATCCTCCTTCAGCGAACGTGTTAAACGGATATGCGACCAAGGGTGTTTTAATCCTCTAGTCACCATATAAAGTCTTCTTGAAAAAATTCCACCTATAGGCATGACTCTGGATGCAAAAACTAGCAATCCTAAAATAGACTGAAGATCTCTCAAACAAGTTTTTATTGACTGTAATAAAATCTCAATGCTCAACACCATTTTCCTCAACTTCTCTTCAGGTAACCTAAATTCCATATTAACCTAGTCAACTACGATACCCAAATATTCAAGAAAAATACAAGGGGTGACAGTTTTTTCTGAAGCCAAAGGAACACCAAAATGTTGCATAAGTGAAATGAAAATGTTTAACAAATTCAAACAATCGGTCAAGCCAGGGTTGCCAACAAATTGAAAATAATCCAAGTAATGCAAAACCCTGCCCTTATGACACTCCTGTTGAACCACCCAATCCAGAAAAGAAGAAAATGATTCAAAGTAAAAGCAAGACAACGTAAATCCCATTAGCAACGCTTTGTCAAAATAAAATTTACCATCAAATTGATAGCCAAGCGAATTGAAGCCTGAAGGCGTGACAGGTATCGGCCGAAATGCAGATTTTACATCTGCTTTAGCCATCAATGCATATTGACCACACTGCCGCACTAAATCAACAGCTTGGTCAAATGCGCATAACATACTAATGCAGCAGCTTTATATACAGTATCATTCAAAGATGAACCAGCAGGGTAGGATAGATGATGAATCAAGAAAAAACTATTCACCTTTTTTTTTTTTTGGAACTAAACCAAGTGGGGACAACCTGAAAGCAGGAAACGGGGGAGAATCAAATGGACCTTCCACCCTACTCTCAGAAACCTCCTGTACAATTTTTCTTCACACAATATCTTTATTTAAATTAACAGACTTTAAATTATCAACCCAAGCACATCCTGGACCCAAAAATTGAGGCACAAAAAATAAATCCATTAACAAAACCCTCAGTTACGAGTACCGCCTTCAGTCAGGCAGGGATACATTTCTAACCAGTGTAGCATGTTTCCCAGCTTCAGCGGTATCCACGCTTATAGAAAGGATGTCTTTGCTACTAGAGAGCTGCTGTAAGGATTGGTTTGCTTTTTTTTAAAATACTTAGCCATGGGGGGAATCCACAAAATGAGCACTCGTGCCTGTAGCGACAGTTATTACTTACCTCGTCCTTCGTTAAACGCAGACACACTCCTTTGCGAAATGAGCTATTACCTGCAGCTTGTCTAAGGGCAACAGAATGCTGAGGAAACATCAAACCGATCCATAAGCCCACGTTTTTCTGTCTCCACTTCATACCTGGGTGCACTGCCATTTTCTGACGGAACATCTCATCATGCACACTCCAGGCTGAACCACCAAAATTTCTATATGCCTCAAGGACAATATCCAGGTGTTGAAAAAGCCCAGAACATGTATCCGATCTTTCACCCAAGACTGCTGCAAATATACAGAAATCCTGTATCCAGGTATGAAAAGACTTAGGCTGCTTTCACACATCCGGTTTGAGCCGTGCGGCTCAATCCGGCTGTGAAACCTATGCAACGGATGTGGTGAAAACACCGCATCCTTTGCATAAGTTTTTTACATGTGGCCCGTCCGGTTTTTGCCGCTTGCGGCATGCTACTGAGCATGCGCAGTGGCAAAAACCGCATGTGGCGGCCGGATGCGGTGTTTGCCGCATCGCACCCCATCCGGCATCCATAGGGATGCATTGGGGAAAGCGCCGCATCGGCTGGATGCGGCGCGATGCGTTTTTTTTTGCCGCACAAAAAAACGTGCCAGGCAACGTTCCATCCGGCCGCCGCATCGGCTAAATCTGCCGTATGCGGCAAAAACTGGACCGAACGCAAGGCCATGCGGCACAATGCGCAACTAATTAAAGTCTATGCAGGAAAAACGCAACCGGCAGCAAAAAAAAAAAAACGCTTGCGTTTTTCCTGCAAAGTGCCGGATTGTGCCGCATAACAAAAACCGGATGTGTGAAAGCAGCCTAAAAGGTATTACCACTTCTTATCCTCATCTCTTTCATCTTTTTTTATCAGACTTAACTTCCTTCACAGAAGGTAACAATGAAAACAAATCAACATAATCACCTCAACAAATTTTTTCCTTTAACCACTAGTGGCAAATGAAAGCCTAGGAGTGACACATCACAAGTTAAGGATTCCATTAAACAAATCCCAGGTATGCCAGCATCACTGAGATGCTGCATTACTGGTACCCATGACATTACCCTCCCTCCCCTCTCTGGGAGGAGCAACCCAAACAGAAGCAAGATCAGACATACTTTCTGAAGTAAACACATTAACTCTTTAATTGGCAGGTGTTACATTAACCCTGTCCAGTACAGATAAACCAATAGTATTAGCATTTATTAACTCAGCAGGCTTACCAACCCTGCTAGCTGACTTATTCAAGAAATCCACAAACTTATTAAACAAGCACAGCATGCCTGTAGCTTTATCAGCATCAAGCATCTGTTCACCCAACATAACATTAATGCTCTCAGTAGTGCTCTCACCCACTGTACCCTCCGGCACGGCGCTCGTCTCCTGGCTTCTCCTGACAGAACTCCAGACCTCTGCAGCGCTGGTGTGCCCTGAAGGTCCCACAGGTGAAGCTGACCTCCGATGTGCGCTCTTCTTTTTCGCTTGACCTCTCTGTGGCGAGAAGTGCCTCCTTTGCATCCAGGTCCTGCACAGCTCCCTTCGGTCTGTCAAGCCACTATCCTGTGTTAAACCTGCCTCTTCTTTCTCCACGGTCAGTGCTGACATGACACCGACCTCCTTTTCCACGCCAGCAAACTCTTCTTCTGTTCCGGTTTCCAAAATACTCCTCAGCCAGTCCTCTCCCCCACTCTCCTCTGCTCTGGTAGCAATAAGGTGCAACAAATCCTCCATCCTGGTCCTGTGAGGAGCTGCTTGAATCCGCTTCCTGTCAGAACTGACACCTGACACCAGGTGACAGTCTATATATAATTCGCATTTCCCGCCAAAAGCCAACAGCCAATCCTGTATCTGTTGCTCAAATCTGCCCAGTCAGCTGAATGGCTACAGAAGCACCTAGAAGGTAAGTAGCATAAAACATAACAAAAGTGGGGGGGAAGAAAGAGTGCAGAACAGACCATACCAACCACAATTAATCTACAAATTAATGAATACAAAACCATTAAAAAACAAGAATTAACGTGTCAGGCGACGCGAACCCATGAGTCCCCCCACGCTAAATGCTTTAAAGGGGGGGCCTTTTCATTAGCACCAGATCTAGCAAACCGCTATGAAGAACAGGTCTCCAGATGGTGACTTTTGTTAGTAGCCCCACATAGACGAGCAGATCTAAATGGGGGTCAGGTAGGAAATCCTGGATCTTTGTACACTGCCTCCGTGTGTTTTCTGTGGAAAAGCTTTTGTTGTCATTATACCAGTAATGGGAGCTTTGGGCTTCACTATTCAGAGTTGGGTAAGAGCTGGATGGGGCTTGTGACCATCTCTGAGTGAAATTCCTCTCCCAACCTTCTCCCAGAGCTGAATGTGGCTCCCAAAGCCAGAAAGGTTGGGGACCTCCGATATAGGTAGTAGTAGTTTCTCCATATATATGGGGGATACAATGCCACGGTACTGACTAGTGACAAGTCTCATGATTGTTGTTGTAGCTATGACATGTTGTTTCTTTTTCTCCTACAGGATCTACGCAGATGTTACGAATTGTACCAGCCTGCTGGCCTATCATCAGAAATGCTATTGGCCAAACTACGTAGTAGATAACTTCTTCACAGAAATTCATAAGAAGTATTTTAAAAACTGTGCCCTTACTGGGCGGCTGCCAGCTGACCCCCCACTGCCCATCTTGTGCTCTTTCATCTTTATCCCTGTACTTATTACCCTTCTGATGACGGGGTTGGTTGTATGGAGAAGCAAACGCAGTGAAGGAATTGTTTGACAAGAATGCAGACTGCTAAACATTTAGACCCCGTTGCTGGAGATTACCCTTACAACCAAGCTTGGGAAGGAGAAGGAAATCGGTGGCAGTAGTTCAGCAACCTACACAAGTCTTCAGACTGGCCCTGCAATGTCTGTCTGGCTAGAACTTAGAAACTCAGAAAAAGCGGAGTCATGATCCAAAATTATGTTTAAAAAGGTATAAACTGGGGGGCGGAGCTAGCCGATGGCACACTGAGACGCTGTAAGAAGGAGCTCCCACATACCAGCGGTGAATTCTCACACTTCAAAGGCACTCACCGGGTCCAGGATCAGTAATGGCACGCAGGAGAGGACGGGGGACGAGTGTACAGACTCCAGAGGGGGAAGGTACAGATATCACCCGCTTTTTCGGGACCTCAGCCTCCCAGCCTGATACCTCTGCTCTCTCCAACATGGCGCCGGCAGACACCGAGGCAGGAGATAACGCTCAGCAAACATGCAGTGGAGCGACCTCACTGTCTCCTCACATAACAGCAGCCAGCTCAGCCATAAACATAGATAAGGCACAGCAGGACACTACAGAACGGAGTGTTGAAAACCCCCTGTCCCAGCCACAAAAGCGACTGCCAGATAAACTGCAGGCAGAGCAGGGCCCCAGCTCTGTGATACAGCAGACCCCAGCAGCCATGGGAAGCAGATCTGTGACACCCGGAGAGGAGCCTGTAATACCACAACAACAGCACACATCACCTAAAGAACAAAGACTCCCCACCTCCAACACCTCCACCCGCAGAAACAAGGGAGAGAAGAATAAATCAGACCAGACACAGGAGCAAGAAGAAGATTGGGATTGGAAAGCACATATCAGATCAATTCCAACCAGGCAGGAAATGGACTCTTTGCTGGGGAAATTGAGGGAATCCCATAAGCAAGACATGGCCTCTATACAATCAGAAATCAAACAAATTGGCCAGCGTGTAGCAGCTACAGAAGAGGTGCAGGAACAGGTATTTTCCCATATAGAATCACATCAACAAGTCCTATCAGAGCACACGGCCCAGATACAGGACATTCTGACCCACTTAGACGATATTGAAAACAGACATCGCCGTAATAACTTAAGAATTAGAGGTCTCACAGAAGCAGTGGCACCACCACAGCTGGATGAATGGGCACAAAAATTCTTTACCCGTCTCCTCCAACGCGACCCAGAACAACGCATAGAACTGGACCGCATCCACAGATCCCTAGGCCCCAAATCTCCTGATCCGGCCAGACCAAGAGATGTGATATGTCGGGTCCACTTCTATAAAGAAAAGGAGGCCATACTACAAAGATGCAGAGAGAAAGGAGCGGGTACATATAAAGGGACACCTCTGATTGTCCTACCAGACCTAGCACGGAGGACACTGCAACTACGCAAGGCCTTAAGACCACTACTCCAATCCCTCAAAGATAAGGATGTTCCATATCGCTGGGGATATCCGTTCCAACTCACAGCAAAGAAAAATGGGAAGTCGGCGGTCTTCCGGTCCTTGGGAGACCTCCCCAACTTCCTAGGGACTTTTGAACTGCCTATGATCAGCCTGCCAGATTGGCCAACCCCGGGGGGCCCTGCACCCTTACCACCAAGAGAGCACTGGCGACAAGTCCAGAAGAGAAGGGGTGGAGGATCCCCCCGTGATATACACCGCTGAATATCGCTGACCATCCAAAGAAAAGGACAAAAACTTCTTGGAAAACCAGGAGGCGAGATATAAATTGATCGTATTGGACTGCTTACCTGTTCATAGAGCGTCATGTATCAGTATCTTCTCTCCTCACGCTTACTTTCCTAGTCCCCCCCCTTTTTTTTTTTTTTTTTCTTCTTTTCTTCTCTTTCCTTCTCTCTCTCCCTACTCCCCTCCACTCGCCCCCTCTCCCCTCCCCTTATACCTCTTCCTTCGTATCATTCCCACCTTGCGTCTTCCTCTTCACACACCTTCTATGAGCGCACTACTTCCTACAAACTAACTCTACTCAACCCATTTTCCCTCCCCAGCACACATACTTACAAAGGACACATGCCCTACACTAATTTCTACCTCCTTCCTCTCCCCCCCTCTTAGACATGCTCTCTACATACACCACTCCATACGCCTCCTACACTCCGTCCTCCCACTTCTCCCCACGTCCTTCCCCCTGGTCCTTTGCCCTACACCACTTCATATTTATTTATTTATTTTATTTTTTTTTATTTTTTTTTTATTGTCTCACTCAATCTGTTGCTCCCCCTTTCATTCTTTACATCTGGATCTGATACTGAGCTCTGGTTTAATGGCATTTTATATTGAGTTGATAGCCTCGTGTTCTCCTCCCGATGTGCGATCCATACCCAAAACACACCAAGTAATTGGGGGTGTGGGGGAGGGGAATGGAAAAGTGATTAATCACTACTAGACTGTATACGTTGATTGTTATTCATATTACTTGTGGGCGTTCGCCGCAGAAGGGAGTTCCTGAAAGACCGTAGGCTTTCCCGCACCTCTATTAGGGACGTGGCAGAGTGCCACATTAGACAATAGTCTACCAGTAGATACCTAAGATCAGTAGGCACCCTAGTCCTACTTAGCTTATCTAATTTTACCTTTCACCACTATCTTATCTCTGCTCTTTCTCTTCTCCCCTTGGTTTTCCCTATACCCTGCCTACCCTTTTCTGTGATGTCGCACCTCACCTTTTGCACTTACAATACTAAAGGCTTAAATAAACCCGAAAAGAGAAGTCAGATCCTATATCGCCTGCACAGGAAGGGAGTTAAAATAGCCCTATTTCAAGAGACACACTTCATAGCCTCCAACACTCCCAACTGTAAAACCAAGAATTACCCGACATGGTTCCATGGCCCACACCCCAACAAGAAGGCATGTGGGGTTTCCATTGCTTTTCACAAGCCATTCCAGCCAACAGTTCTCGACACGCTCACTAGCCCGGAGGGACGCTGGCTATTTCTTAAAATATCTTTCCTGAATAATACTTATACAATCGCTAACATCTATTTCCCAAATCAGGACCAGGTATCCTTTGGAGTGGAGACTCTGGAGAAGCTGGCAGAGTTTGCGGGTGGCACCTGTATCATCTTGGGAGGAGACTTCAACCTTGTGCTGGATCCAGCCATGGATTCGTCCTCTGGTAGGTCTGCAATCCCCTCCTCGGCACTACGCAGATTAAAACGAGAACTAACATCCCTTAAACTAGTCGATCTTTGGAGGGTCTTACATCCCGGAGTCAGAGACTACAGTTTTCATTCCACAGTTCATAATAGCTACACCAGACTAGACCACATTTTCATATCCCACGACCTGCTAGACAAATCCCCGGGTTGTTCAATGGATGTTTTTCTCTGGTCGGACCACGCACCAGTATATGGGGAAATTGGGGTGAGAGATATGGGGGGGGTGGGACACACATGGAGACTGAACGACAACCTGCTCAAGAATGAGCAATGCCTGGAGGATATTCATAAAACCATTGCAAACTTCAAAATAGATCATATGGCAGATCCCACACCTGCCCCGGTCAAATGGGAAGCGTTGAAATGTATGATCAGGGGGGTCTGCATATCCCATGGATCAAGAATTAAAAAAGAAAGTGCAAGGGAACTAAAAGAACTGTTAGCACAACTAGGCCATAAAGAAACGATAAACAAAACCAAATCCAGTGACACCATTAAAACGGAAATTTCTACTATCCGCCACCAAATATTATCTATCCTTGACCGAAAATCACTGTGTATCAGAGATAAATTTCGTAGGAATATCTTTGAGTTTGGAGATAAAAGTGGACGATTGTTAGCCAGGACCCTTCACCCCAGACAGGCACAAACCCCAATATTAGCGTTAAACTCACAGACAGGTACCCAGATACATTCCACCCCTGACATATTAGAAGAATTCAGAAACTACTATACAAAACTTTATAACATCCCATCCCCACATACCCCATCACCTGATGCGAGACATCGCGACATTTGGGAATACTTAAACAAATATGCCCCAGACCCCCTTGAAGATGCGGTAGCTGAAGACATAGACGAGGATTTCTCAGACACAGAGCTAAGCGATGCCATTAAAACCCTTAAAGTGGGTAAAAGCCCTGGTCCTGATGGGTTCACCCCCCGGTTTTACAAAATATGTGGAGGGGCCTGCAGCCCTATAATGCTGAAAGCCTTCAATTCCATAACCAACACATGCCAGTTCCCTAAACAGACACTCCAAGCCCGAATAACTGTAATCCCCAAGCCTGGCAGGGACCCACTGACCTGCTCTAATTACAGACCTATCTCACTAATAAATGTGGATATTAAATTGTACTCTAAAATGATAGCCCTGAGACTAGGCCCCCTCATACCAAAACTAATCCACAAAGACCAGGTGGGATTTGTCCCAGGGAGGGAGGCACGGGACAACACTATTAGAACCCTGTCCCTAGTGGCCCAGGCACGTCAGCGTCAAATCCCAATGTGCCTCTTGACAGTAGATGCCGAAAAGGCATTTGACAGAGTCCATTGGTTTTTTTTAGAAGCCACGATGCAGGCAATCGGCGTCCGTTCGCGCTTACTACAATGGATAAAAGCATTATATCACGAACCAACGGCACAAGTGGGCGTGAACGGACGCCTGTCAGCTCCATTTAATATTAGAAACGGTACCAGACAGGGATGCCCCCTATCGCCATACCTATACATCCTGGTAATGGAATCCTTAGCAAATGCACTCAGGGAAAACCCTTCGATAAAAGGGATACAGATAGGACAAACATCTCATAAATTAGCACTATTTGCGGACGATCTCTTGATATATGTGACACAGCCGAAGACTAGTTTGCCCAACATACTGCAGGAGTTTGAGATCTTTGGCAGACTCTCCAATTTTAAAGTAAACCTACAAAAAACAGAGATCTTAAATGTATCGCTACCATCCGTAGAAGAGAATACTCTCAAACCCGCCTTCCCCTTTAAGTGGGCCAGCAATTACATTAAATATCTGGGGATCAGGGTTTCTCCCAACCACCAAGATCTATATAATTACAATTTCCCAGACCTTTTAAAAAATATCCACAAAGACCTCATAGCATGGCATAACCTCCCCATTTCCTGGTTCGGCAGGGTCAATACAATTAAAATGGATGTCCTACCTAAAATACTATACCTGTTTCAAACTATCCCACTGAACCTAGGAGAAAATGTCTTCCTCAAGTTAAAGAAGATGATCAGCAATTTTATATGGCGTGGCACCAAACCCCGACTGAAATACTCAATGCTGACTAAATCTCGCTGGGACGGAGGGGCGGGGCTCCCGGATCTTAAAGCTTATCACGCAGCAGCGGTGGGTGGTTGCATATTGGATCTCCTGCACAGTAAAGACAGAAAATTGTGGGTGGAGATTGAATGTGAACTATGCCCGAATATGGCACACGGAATCTTCTGGTTGTCATCTAGAACTAACCTTGGGACCCTGGGAGTTTCCCCGATCCTCTTGTCCCTGGCTACAGCGTGGAGGACAGCCAATAGACGATATAGATTGACAGGAGAACCGGGTCCTATGACGCCTCTGGTGGGCAACCCCGCGTTTCAATGCTGGTTTCACGAACCTCATCCCAGACTGATTTCAACGCCAATGGGAAGGATTCCACGAGTTAAAGACGTAATTACCCAACAGGGATGCAAACCACTGATATCCCTGCTTGGAGACCGGCCACGGGAACCAGGTTACTGGTTCCAATATCTACAACTACGTAGTTTCATAGATTCTCTGGCTCCGGGATCTGAGATACATAAGGATCTGACTCCATTTGAAAAACTATGCTTCCTTAGAGAAACACCCCCTCACATAGTCTCAATAATCTACAACATAGCAGTGCCCGAGGGGGGTGGAGGAGACGACTTGCCTGACTACGTTAGACATTGGCAAACAGAATTGTGCCAGACTTTTCCCAAGGCACAATGGTGTAAGTCATTTAACCTAACACATAAATCCACCATTTCTTGTAGAATGCAGGAACTCAATTATAAAATCCTCTCACGGTGGTATAGGACACCCGCCAGACTACATAAAATGTTCCCAGAGGTATCTGACGCCTGTTGGAGGTGCAAGACCTCAGTGGGCACAATGCTACATATCTGGTGGACCTGCCCAGGGATACAGGGTCTTTGGAAAGATGTCTTTGCTCTCTATAACCATTTACATCACACGGAAGTGACACCCTCACCGGAAGTGGCCCTCTTATCAATGTATACAGGGGCAGTCTCCAAGGCGAAGAAAGGCTTGCTCTCGTACTTTATGATTTCAATGAGGCAAATCATACCGAGGCATTGGAGATCCCCCTGTACATTGAGGAGAGCAGACTGGGTAGAGGCTATGGATAGCCTGCGGCGTCTGGAGGAGTTGAGAGCGTTTGACGAAGGGAAAGACTCCTTGTGTTTCTCGGTTTGGTACCCGTGGCTTCAGTATAGAGAAACACAGCAATTCCAAACCTGGTTACTCACAGGCGCTCTATCACAATGAATATTCAAGAAGCCGGGATGGGCTCCCGGACACAGGAGTGGCGCGGCATCACAATACAGACCTTCTCCCCCCCCCCCCCCCCCATTTCCCCATGTCTTCCCCTCCTTCCCTTTTTCTCTACCTATCTTTCTCTCCCTCTCTCTATATCTCTTTCTCACCTAATTGATATACATAGGGTCATGTTTTCATACCTATTGAACCAGACTATACAGAAGGAGTTGACTTTAACACTTTACACGGAATAAATATAAAGATAGAAGATTATTACATGTTAAAATTAAGATGTTCTATAGGATGTTTTACAGATTTTACCTTCCACATGATTTTCGATACATTTCATAGTACCATACGTTTTACGAGACTTCAAGACATAGGTTATTTTATAATCTTCATATGCTGTAACATTGGGTAACATGAAAGACCCTTATGCATTTCTTATCTTCTGTTATATGAAAACTTTTGAAATAATAAAGAAATATTAAACGAAAAAGGTATAAACTTATTCAATACAAAATTCATAAAAATAACACACAATAAAAAAGGGGGGATGAGGTGCAAGGAACAGCAAAATTACCACAATAAGAGTAGTTGGTGAGTATAAAAGAGTTCCAACTGGCATATAGTGCGAAAAGGTACATCCCACATCAAATACAGTTGATATTTGCGTAATAGTGCTGATATCTGGGTCAGCCAAGTTATTAAACACACTGCAGTAACACCAGTAAGCCTGGGAATCCTCATCCCACCGTATACCATAAGCTGGCGTCAATGACACAACAGTACATGTGACATTAAAATATGTGTTTGTAATACGGTGGTAGAGGCAGGGATCCCAGTTGCTGCATGGAAAAGTGCTGCCAGTGTGTAGTGAATTGCAGGCACCCAAGACTCCACACATACAGTGGGATTAGTTAAATAGGCTGTGCATCAAAGCTGCACTACAGCCACCAAGTTGCAAGGTTACATGGGGTTATAAGTGCTCACCCATAGTATAGGAATTGCGGTAAAGCTTTTCAGGGGGCCCCGATGCTGCGTTTCGCGTAGGGCTTCCTCGGGGGGCCATCTAGCTAGAACTTAGCATAGAAAAAAAAAAGACAGTGCAAACAGGCAGATGAGATCCGTCTGTAAACAGTAGTGGCTTTACAAGGTACCACCAGTCGCAAACAGGGCTTAAAGGAGTTGTCCACTTTAAAAAATAAATAAATAAATAAATAAATACTTTGAAGGATGCCTTCACAGGTAGCTTTTAAAAAGATGACCCTCCGTTTGAGGCAAAAATACAGAATTAGTGAATGCAATTCATGTGTTGCAGCTCTTTTAGAGATATATTTTTTCTATTTATTTGCTTTTTTGAGTTTGTGACTTTTTTTCTACATAATCTCAGAATGCTCTGGGTAACTTTTCAGGCAGACTATTGTATTTTTCTCCATGAATCGTCATTGTTGTTTTTTTTTTTTTTTCATTTGAAAAAAGAAAGCTAGTATTAGAGAAAGACCTGTTGTTGTAATTATGTTTTTGTGTTAAATGTATAAAAAAAGGGGGGGGGGGCAATTCATTTTTTACATGTAACAATCTTTAATAAAGATATAAAAAAATTAGTACTTTTACATACAGGTCACTAGCTTTTTTTTAGATTCACACGTCTTGTTCTTTGAGGTAGAGTTTTCGGCAGAATCCTTATTATCGGAGGCAGGATTAGGTAACACCTCTGTATACTGCTGATAACACAGGATCCATCCAATCACTATAGGGGATGTCCCATATGACCCTGATCCATTTCCCTTCACAATAACCTTTGTACATGCTCATTAGATGCTTCAATACTAATGAGGGTTGTGGTCAGACCATTGTGGCTATGTACATGTGTTGTTTCCTGAAACAATAGGAAGTTAGAGTCTAAAAAAGCCTGAATGGCCAGTGTGAAAATTTCTATTTTCATTTTTAATACAGATTCCAATATGGAAAATAAAATACATATAACACAAATACCTGAATTAAAAATAGGATATATTCTGATGACATTTCCCTTAAATGTGTATTGCATTTTTGGTCCATTTTATTTTGCAGTTTTGATATTACAAGTTATGTGATAATCTTAGAATCACACGATCTATGAATCACATGACTTAGAATGTTCAAAAAACTTTCTTTTCAATTTTATTGCTTTTTAATCTGCAATTATGGCACCAAATTATTACTGAAAAAATATTAATTTAAACAAATCCTGCTGTAAAAAAAAAGCCAACAGGCTTGTAAAATGGCTGGCCTTTTTACTTTCATTTTTTTGGCTCAAAATTGCTTGCAAAAAGTGCATAAAGGAAGCTCAAGGAGGTTTTAAACACAGCGAGTTTTGTTGTTTTTTTTTGTTTTTGTTTTTTTTTAAGAAATATGCGTATTTAAGGAAGAAAATCGAGAAGCTAAATGACAGGTGTGTTAATAGGAAAATAGTGAACACCCTACAAAACAGTCCTGTTTTGTGTCATTTCACACACTTTCTAAGTGTTTTTGTTTTCGGGGGTGGAGGGGTCCTTTGGCAATTTTCTAAAATGCAGGATACACTAGATATGGTATTTAGTTTTCGGTGTTCTCTCATAACCTCAGTAACACAAGAGCAACATATGAAGCAAAGCATGACTGATTAAAAAGAAAGGTACACATTTTTGAAAAATTGGAATGCATAATATTTATAGTATTTTTAGAAGCCAAAAAAATTAAAAAAACACAAAAAACTGTGTGAAGGAAACCTAAAAGGGTAGACTACTTAATCGTTATTTTCAGAAATGTCTTGGGGACATGTTTTTTTTGGCACCTACCAATATTGCAGGTTTTTCTCTGCTACATGTTAGTGCAACTTTCCTCTATCCCACACAGCTCTCCTGTCCACAAACCGGCTGCTATCGGGGGAGCGTGTGACAAGACCAGTCCATCTACTCCGCCAATTGAGGAACAATTCTCCCATGTGCAGTGTTTTTCAATTGGAGAAGGCTGATGGACAGGACTGGTCACATGCTCCTCCATCCTTAGACACGAGAAGAAGAGAAGACAAGATAAGGAGAGAAAGTTGCACAGGCACAGATGAAGAACCTTTAATAAATTAATAAGTCTAACCATTAATATCTGAAGTAATAAATGCCACAAAATCATGTCTCCAACATATGTGCTAAAGTGGACAACCCCTTTAAGACTAATATGTCAAATAGAAGTTGGTCTCTGGAATCCTCATTAATTCAAACATAGGCTACCTACAGGGCAGATCTTCTTTATAGAAATGGTCTCGCCATTAATATGACTAGGAGTTGGATACATTGCTAATCCATAGCAGTTAGGGTTTATTTGAGCTTATTATTTTCAGTGGGGACTGGTTTGCTCACTTTTCCATTGTTGATCAGCATTTAAAGGGTTACTCATGGCGAAGATGGTAGTAACTGTGTCTATGTCTGGTCAACTATGGGTGGGATTCTGGAAAGAGCGGAGCAGGAATGCTTAATGCGGTAGTAGTGCAGCCCACTTGGCTGTATCCAGAGCCCTATCCACTTATGGCTCCTAGAATTCCGCAAAAAAAAAACAGGACTCTGGTCTCATCCATGAATGACCGATATGGAAATAACCCATTAAATGACTGATGCATTTGAAGAGGAATCACTGAAGATCACTCTCCAAAGCTCAAATAATACACTTATAATGTGGCATACGAAAGAACCTAATGATGATGAGAATAGGGTCATCATTGAGTAATATCTGATATTAACCATTTGTCTGTATCATAAGATATGTGTTTGGAATATTCTGAAAACCGACTGTAGTTCAGGGGGTTGACAATATTTCTTTGTACAATACAAAATGGTTTGTGTTAAAGTAAAATATGGCTGAGCTCATAATATTTTAAGGGCCATTATCCTCAGAATTGTGTACTATTTTATTTCAGAATTTGTAATAGCTTTAAATGAAGCAGAGAATAATCTATTTTGTATAATTAAAAATTCAAAAATGTCTATTTTATTTTTTTTGTTTTCTTGTAATAAATGTATTTATATAGTTTATTGGCATTTGTTACCTTTTTCTGATTGCATACACAATATCAAAATACCTCAGGGTAATACAAGTATTATTCTTTTTAACGCGCAGGACTACATACATTTAGAATTTATAGTTAATCTACAGTATATACACTTGACCAACTGCTAAAGGGGTTTTCCAAAAATTCAATATTAAATTTCTCTCTTAAATCATGAAATACATAACCATTTTCAAAAATACTTATGGCACCCTATGCTGTTCTTTTGACCTCCTTCCAGGACATCCACCTAATTTGCCCGTTCTGGTGGTCATACATACCCAGTAGCTTAGCCCCACTGTGTGTGTATTCTCTTTTATAAAGGTGGTGAGATACCATAACTGCTTCTTATGGTCCACAATCAGGGGAACCTGTGCCCCCCACTTCACCTCCATTGGCCGAGATATCCACTGCAACCCTAGTCGCTGCCGCCCACTGCAACTAAGTGGCCTAACTTTTTAGGCAGCTGCCTGCACTGCCCTCCACTTATCATTGAGACTGGAGAGTCCAGGAAGGTGAACACACAGTGCCATGGATCTTATTTCCTGTGCCACAGTGCCGGTGCTACTCCACAATAGTGCGAAAATTGATGCCCGTGTGACATCTTTGATGATCTAGATGGGTAACACCTTTAGTCCCCACATTGTAATCACATTGACTGACATCCTGTTCAACACACATGCTGCAGAGCAGGATGTCAGTCGAACAGCAAGGAGAGTGATTACAGCATGGTCCCTGTATTGTGAGCACTGACTGATCACTGCCCTTATCCTGCCCTGATAACTGGCGGCGAGCAGCTACAGGGAGAATATGATTTCATTTTGTCCCTTCAGCTGCACTTCCAATAAGACTGCTGCACATATTTAAATGGGTATTTGTCCACAGATTACCACAGATAAATACCATAGTGGGGTTTCTTTTGCTGAGAAGTTCCTTTAAATTAAAGGCATATAGCTTTTTGAAGAGCCTTCTAATGTCAGCGATACTGATGACAGTTCAACAAAACTTGACTTAGCAAAAGAAATCATTCCCACCATTCCTTAACCTACCTAGCTCACATTGCAACCGGGTTTTCCATTATTTTATGCCATCTGTAAGAAAAATAAATAATGTAATACGTAATCTCACTGGTTGTCAATTAAGACTACAAATGGAGAATGGATAAAGTAGAAAGAAAGCTAGCATGCTGCATATCCACTGACCATGTCCATATCAAAGCAGGAGGGTGCTGTTGATGCTGTGGTGGAGCATCGAAGACAAAAAGAAGTAGAAAAAATGTCTACACCACTACGATTGATTTTAAAAATAAAAAAGTTTATAACAACATGTTAAAAGTACCCATGGCAATCCTTCCGCGTTTCTGGTATACTTGGACGACGTTAGTCATATTGAAAAAGCACATGAACACATAATTTTGGCCCATACTTGTTTTATGTCATGTATTATAATGACTATTGGACCCACTGTCTACAGAAGGTAACTCTAGAATCACAAAAAGAGTAGTATAATTAGATCAAATTTATCAAAATCTATCGAAGCTGGATGACCCACTACAGAGAGGGGCAGTAAAGAGTGTCACTAGTAGAGATGAGCCACCATCCTAGTGTTCGAGTTCGGTTCGGTTCGTCGAACTGCGAGTGTGTTCGTCGAACACTTTCGAACACCATTGAAAACAATGGCAGGCAAACACATACAAACATACACAAACACGAATGCACACACACATTTGCTCACCTTACCTTCCGTTCCATCACCGGCCTCCTGGGACGTGCAGTTCGCCAGTACAAGATGTGTATCGGGTAACCATCGCGACTAATGCCGCTTCCGCTGACAGAGTGCTGACGTCAAAGGCAGGTGCCGCTTGCCTCTGATTGGCCAGTGCGCTGCCTTTGAATAGCGTCTGACAGAGAAAGTTCCTCCCTTGTCGCTATGGTTACCCGATACACGTAGTTCGCCGCTACAGGATGTGTATCGGATAATCATTGCAACCGATGCCGGAACTTAGGCTGACAGAGCGCTGACGTCAAAGGCAGGAGCCGCTTGCCTCTAATTGGCCAGCGCACTGCCTTTGAGTAGCGTCTGACAGAGGAAGTTCCTCCCTCGTCGCTATGGTTACCCGATACACGTAGTTCGCCGCTACAGGATGTGTATCGGGTAACCATAGCGACCGATGCCGGAACTTCCTCCCTTTGTCAGGCACTACTCAAAAGCAGCACGCTGGCCAATCAGAGGCAAGCGGCTCCTGCCTTTGACGTCAGCGCTCTGGCAGCGGAAGTTAGGGCATCAGTCGCTATGGTTACCCGACACACATCTTGTACCGGCAAACTGCAAGTCCCAGGAGGCCGACGACAGAACGGAAGGTAAGGTGAGCATAATATGTGTGTGTATGTGTATGTTTGTGTGTTTGTGTGTGTCTGTGCGTGTGTGGAATGGCACAATAGGGGACCAGGATGGGAGATTTAACAAGTTGTGAAAGGAATTCTCTGCATTGCAATGATTTCCTATGGGAAATCTTGCTTTGCTAAACAAGTAACTTGGTTAACAAGCACAGTCCCAGAACGGATTGTTCTCATTAACCAAGGTTCCACTGGATTAACATTGAATGACAGTATTACTGTGAAAAGCCAGTTACGCTTTTGGTGATCGAACCGTTATCGAACATAACCTCGAACTGTCGAACTTGAAGCTAAGTGTTCGCGTTTGTCGAACAACTCGAACATCGCCTAAAACAGGTCGAATTTGAGATTGGCGAACAGCTCGATTCGAACAACACTCATCTCTAGTCACTAGCTTTACACCATCTACAGAAATGTGTCTTAAGGTTTCTAAGCCAAGTTCTTTCTGCTCAAAAAAAATAATATCACGTACCCCAGAGCAATAATGACATACAGTGGGGCTCCAATTCACACAATTATTATTGTGGTGTACTAAAAAAATATATAGCCTACATCTGCAATAGACATAATAGCAGCTATTACTGTAAGCTGCTAAAAATCAGATGAAAAGAAAACATGCCACATCAATTTATATTTTTCTTCATAGTTTTTATTATCTATATTCCATGAATTCACATACAAAATTCTCAGTTATTAATCACCACTGCGAAGAGCAATCTTTAATTCTATATCTCTGCAGAGCATTCAGAGTGAAATCCAAATTATAGACGTTCCATATAAATATTCACATAAGTGCTGCAAAAAAATTTCCATTCAATAGCAGAGGTCAATAGTCTGGATATAACACACCTGCAGCGCAGTAGCTTCTAAAGGCATGTTATGTACTAATTGGCAGGGCTGGTACCATCACAAAACAAACCTTGGAAAACGCTGGGCACATGGCATCTGGGGAAGTCCACATGGCCCAGTGCTCGATGAATGTCTGGGAGTAGGCTCAGAACTGGAGTCGGCTCCATACAACATAAGTGCCAGCTGTATATTAAAGCCAGTACCCAAGTGTAGCTTCTACAATTAGACCTAGATCCTTACATACCATTAGCCAGCACACAAATTTAACTGCTGTGATCAGAGCTGCCTCCAATCTTAACAGCAGAACCCCTTTGAAATGCCACTGTGGCATCTGAGTTTGGAAATAGGGTATCTTTGACATTGTCATAGTAGTCAGGGCCTATGTGTCTGCCATGTTTGTGGTTGGGCTTCATAGGAGATTTGTAATTATACAACACAATATCTCAGTATTTTACTAGCGATCACATGTTTAAGTCTCCTAAGGGATTAATTAAAAATGTTAAATAACTATAAAAAAATAATTAAAATACATAAAAATCGAATCACTTTATTTTCACTGAATATTAATAAAATCTATAAAATATAAACATTTTTGGTGTCATCATTTGTGTAAAAGCCCCAATTGATAAAATTGTTTATCCAACAGACCAAAACAGGAAAAAAATAATCTAAAGAGCCATCACATCACATGCACAAAAATTGGAATAAAAGAATTAGAACTTCATATGGACTACAAATAAAAAGCAATAGAAAATAGATAAAAAAAAATACAGTATATACTTGTAGGAAAATTGATGGTTCACTGGGACTGGGACCCAACCTGCTCATTGGAATACATGAGCCACAGATTGAGAACCTCACATCTACACAAAGCAATATGGAGAAGAGACATGAGTAACACAGAGGTAAGACGATTTGTACTGTCACATAGTGCCGTCCAGTATTGATGCTAATCAATAATCCAGGTAATCACACACAATATTTCATTTCTCATAATCCATTACAAGTGAAAGCAGTAATATCAGATGTCATGATTGCAGGTGAAAACCTAGAAAGAAAACTATGGTCTTCACCAGTTTCCTTTTAAAGGATACGTTTCTAAAATAAATATGTATTATAGTAACATTTATATTCATTTTCTCATTTAACAAACTCGGAAATCTTACCTTTTACAGTAATTTTTATTTACTGAAACGGTTATTCTGAAAGTATTTTTAAAAACATTGTATAAATGTAATTTACAGTGTTTTTCACAGTTTGATCTAGAAAAAAATGTGTTTTACTTTATACAATAAATTTCTTGCTTAGTTTTTTTTCTACATATTGGTCCGTTTTATTTATATAGTGGCTATCAATTTGGATGTGTGTTTATATTTATTTTGATTACAGATATAAAAACAAACTTTTCTCACTTATAGACATATGTAGACAAATTTAACTTTAATTTGCCATGGCCATCAATATATTGCCTAAATCCTACCATACACCGTCCCTCCATAGTACCATAACAATAAAGGATAATTTATCAGTTATTAGTCTCAAAAATGGCTCTTGGCCTAGGGAATAATATATGTATAATACAACCAAAATATTCCCCAAAGTATATTCAATTTTATTAAAGTAGATAAAACAGTTTATGATACCACACCATTTAGTGTATAATGAAAAAACACACACCATCAATTTGTCTCCAAAATAGACCAGTATACAGGTCACCCCTGGTCTTGAATATCAAGAACAGGGTTTACATACATAAAATTTTGACAAATTGATACAATTTAGACAGTAGATACATTAAGGTACACAGAACGGACATTGATGAATCACGCCAGGTCAAACTTAACTTTCAGGTTTCCTGAATATTTCTTCAGGCACATTGGTGCTAAGACGTAACATCACTTACAGGAGTTAATAATCCAAGAAAGTGTCCAGAATTAGGTCACAAGTCGTTTGATATTCAGTCCCTCAAAGAAGGTGAACCGCTGACCATTAATAATGGATTATAGTAGTCTCCACCTCGACGCGTTTCGCCACACATTACATGTGGTTCATCAGGAGGCTAAGAAAGTAAGTATAGTCTATCAGAATTTAGACACACAAACAAAGATCACCACAAAATTACACCAAACATATGGAACGAGAGCAGAATAAAACACTCACTTGTTAGAAAGAAGATATGAGGCATGCAGATCCATGGCGCTGTTACTCAGATCGGTAGTATCGCAGTACAATCCTGTGTTGATAATCATGTACCACCGTCTGTGGAGGCGTCATGGAGCTGCATGTCCGGGAGGGTTTTAAATAACCCACATAAGCATGATCAGCTGTGGGAAACCCAACCACTCTCACAACCTACAAGACAGATCACGAGTGTGCATGCGCGTAAAGCGCTATCAAGTGCGCACGCGTGAAAAACAGTGGGGACACAAAAGATACCAGTAAGCGTCGCTCGCGCATGCGCGGGACCCCAGTCAAAGGCGCCTCCCCCATTGTGATCCAAATCAGTCACATGATAATCAAAAGCGCACAGAGTCTCCACCGCAGTCAACTGCGCAAGCGCAGGAAACAGTGGGGACACCACAGATACTGATAACTCTCATTTGCGCATGCGTGAGGCCACGGGCAATATTTGTGAACAAAATCAGTCACATGATAGCCCAGAAGGCGTGTTAATCCAAAGCATCACGCAGCCGCAGTGGATCAAATAAAGAACTTAAGGGTCTCACAGTTAAAGCGCCAAGACCAATCACAATGGATCAATTATAGAACTTATGGGTCTCACAGTTGCACAATTACATAGAACAATTTAGTCTATTTCAAAGAATTAAAGCGCCAAGACCCAATTTAGGGAGGAAGGTGTACTATCTGGGATCCCGTGCACGTAAGACGAGTAAGACTTAGATTAAAGCATACAGCCTTTTCAGAACACAATGTTTATTTATAGATATTTTCAAAGCGCTATAGACAGCAAGTATCAGGAATAACCGTACCCACCACAGGTAGTAGAAATACAGAGATAATAGAAAATAATAATTGATAACCCCTTAATCAATTCATTGTCCCAGAATTTTTCATAAACAAATGAGTGAATTTAGAAAATCAACGCATATTTCCCAACAATGTGGGCAACCCCACAAGGGGAGTCTGTCCCATAAGTATGTCATAATGGATTCCACAAACAGAAGGGGCCTACTAACAGTTACGTAGGGTGGAAACAATTAAGGAAAGTTGTTCATTAAGCCCTCCTGGAGTTAAAGATCTCATTCTGTAAATCCAAGCGGATTCCTTCTGCAAAAGTACTCTATCAAAGTCACCTCACCTTGGGCTACGGCTAACTAATTCTAATGCTGAAAACCGAATAAGTTTGGTATCCCCATGATGTACACTATTCATGTGTCGGGAAATGGGGGTGTCACGCTCATTTCGAACATCTGTCAGGTGTTCACCCACATGTATCCGAAGTTCTCGCAGGGTTTTACCAACATAATCCAGGGGGCATGTACAGGTTGCCCTGTACACAACCCCTATGGTCTTACAATTACAAAAGTCCCGCAAAAAGAATAGTTTCCCTGTTGCTGCACTTCTAACTGTCTTACATTGTTCCATCGAGTCACAGAAGCTACAATTACCACATCGGAACATGCCGACCAACTGTCTATCGAGCCAAGTCCCTACTGGACGAGGTCCCTGGTACAAACTGTGCACAAGTCTATCTCCTATGGAACGACCCCATCTATACGTGATAGATGGTGCCCCTGAGACAAACTTAACCAAATCTGGGTCTGCCTTCAACACATTCCAATGTTTTCTGATTATTGAAAAGACACATTCAGACTGTTGGTCATAGGTACCAATAATACTTATAACGTTAGGGTCGGCAGTCCTTGTCCTTGATGTCATCAGGGAATGCCTTCTAGTATTTTTAGCAAATGCATAGGATTGCTGTAAAACCCGTTTGGGGTATCCTCGATCAAGAAACCTACCAAATAGGTCCGATGCTTGTGTTTTAAAATCCACTTCCCTAGAGCAGTTTCTGCGAATCCACAGAAACTGCCCTTTGGGTATCCCCCTCTTTAGAGGGAGAGGATGATGGCTCTCCCACTTTAGAAGGGAATTCGTGGCCGTCGGTTTTCGGTATGTCACAGTATGAATTCTTCCAGTCTCGTCTTTTGATATAGTTAAATCCAGGAAGGTAATACAGCTTGGATCACATGTATAGGTGAATCTCAATCCTACTGTATTCTTATTCAGGACCCCCACAAAACGCTCAAAATCAAAAGTAGATCCAGACCAGAGGATGAGGATGTCATCAATGTATCAGACCCAGAGTCCGATACATTGATGGAATTCCCCATACTCCCCCCCAAAAACCACTGTTTCCTCCCACCAGCCCAGGAATAAATTAGCATAACTGGGGGCACATGGGCTCCCCATAGCTGTACCCCTGAGCTGGTGGAAGTACTTGGTGTTAAACAAAAAATAATTATGGTTGAGAGTAAAGGACAATAGCTCCTCAATAAGAGCATTATGCCTATGACAGTCAATCGATCTCGTTTTCAGGAAATACTTCACCACCTGGATTCCTAAATCATGGGGGATGGAATTATACAGGGCCTCAAGATCAATGGAGGCCAAGATAGTTTCTGAGCCTACATTGATGTCCTCAAGAATCTGAAGAAGATGTGGGGTATCCCGTACATAGGACGGTAAAGATGTGACAAAAGGCCTAAGCACCCTATCAATGTAGATGCCGATATTCTGGGACAATGAATTAATTCCTGCCACAATGGGCCTGCCCTTCAAAGGGTCCAGGCCCTTATGCACTTTAGGCAGGGCGTAAAATACAGGAATGATAGGACAAGGTGGCATAAGAAATTCAAATTCATTGGATGATATTAAATTATTCTGTTTAGCATTGGCCAGGATGGTGAGTAAGATGTCAACATAGGTCTTAGTAGGATCAGAAAGCAACCGTTCGTAGGTATCCCTATCGCCAAGGAGGGTCTGACACATCCCCAAATATTTAGAATGACTCATCACAACAAGATTCCCCCCCTTGTCCGATTGCTTTATCACAAGATTGTCATTTTTTGACAACCGATCAAGTGCCCCCAATTCTTCCTTAGTTAGATTATTATTATAACCTCCAGGGCTTAGATGAAATTGTGGGATCTTGGCAAGGTCATCCTGTACCAGTTTTAAAAAAAATATCTACACTCGTACAATTTTGGACTGGGGGCGATTTTCTACTCGGTCTCTTAAGGGTAGTAAATGGTCCATCTCCTCTCTTTCTCGTACCATCCCTCAATAGTTCAGAAAGAGTCTGATAACATTCGTAATCCTCTTCAGGAATCCCAAGGGCTTTACATTGTCCTTGACTATTACGTTCAAAGAACAACTTCCATTTTAATTTTCTACCAAACAATTCCTGGTCTCTGATCCAACCAAAACAATCAAACCTATTTGTGGGTATAAAATTTAACCCCTTTGACAAGACCGCATAGTCATAGCTCGTGAGCGGGTAATCAGATAAATTTAATACCCGCCCCTGGCCTGATGTGCCCTTGTACGTGGATAATACCCCCCTGTTTGTCTCTGCTCCAAAAAAGATCCAGAGGGACCAGAGGAAGAGTGAGAGGGCCCATGATATCCAAAATGGCCACCCCTCCTCTTTCTCTGTTTTTTTGGGGCAGGCCATGTATGTAACCCACGATTAGATGACTCAGTAGAGGTATTAGCAGTGACTATGGTCGGAGGTGTCGATATCTGAAGAGGACACCACAACCTGTTGTCTATTGGGAGGCTGATAGGCCTTGTCCTCCTTGAATTCCGCCAGATCTCTTATAAACTGAGAGTGCTTTCTTTCTTTTAGATTGTTTTGAAAGCACTCAATAGACGTCGTCTGTAGTATGTTTTCTCGTCTAACAAAGTCAGGATCACTTTTGAACCGCAGGATATTATCTATAACCGCGTTCAAAACCACAGTAGACTCTGAGAAAAGCTTTTTTTCCTCTTCTAATAATAAATTCATCAACCTCAAGGAAGATGCTATAGATTCTCTCCGCCAAAGACCTAAAAAATGTTCAGAAGAGGTTCTTGGAGATTGAAGAATATTAATTCTCAGACCTCTTGGTACTATTTGGCGATTGAGATAATTTTCCAAGCCCTTGATTTCCCACCAGGATCGAATGTTATTTTTATAATTAATTAATAATTCCTTAAAGGAATCTTTTAATGTGGGTCCACTACTCCCTACTGAAAGATCGTTGGTGGAGAACACCTGAGTTGCTTCCTCAGCCCAAACAGATATATTAACAGGCCCTGTTAGAAATCCCGCCATACTTAGGGAAATCAATTATTAGTCTCAAAAATGGCTCTTGGCCTAGGGAATAATATATGTATAATACAACCCAAATATTCCCCAAAGTATATTCAATTTTATTAAAGTAGATAAAACAGTTTATGATACCACTCCATTTAGTGTATAATGAAAAAACACACACCATCAATTTGTCTCCAGAATAGACCAGTATACGGGTCACCCCTGGTCTTGAATATCAAGAACAGGGTTTACATACATAATATTTTGACAAATTGATACAATTTAGACAGTAGATACATTAAGGTACACAGAACGGACATTGATGAATCACGTCAGGTCAAACTTAACTTTCAGGGTTCCTGAATATTTCTTCAGGCACATTGGTGCTAAGACGTAACATCACATACAGGAGTTAATAATCAAAGAAAGTGTCCAGAATTGGGTCACAAGGCGTTTGATATTCAGTCCCTCAAAGAAGGTGCACCGCCGACCATTAATAATAGATTATAGTAGTCTCCACCTCGACGCGTTTCGCCACACATTACATGTGGTTCATCAGGAGGCTAAGAAAGTAAGTATAGTCTATCAGAATTTAGACACACAAACAAAGATCACCACAAAATTACACCAAACATATGGAACGAGAGCAGAATAAAACACTCACTTGTTAGAAAGAAGATATGAGGCATGCAGATCCATGGTGTCGTTACTCAGATCGGTAGTATCGCAGTACAATCCTGTGTTGATAATCATGTACCAACGTCCGTGAAGGCGTCATGGAGCTGCATGTCCGGGAGGGTTTTAAATAACCCACATAAGCATGATCAGCTGTGGGAAACCCAACCACTCCCACAATGTACAAGACTGAGATCACGAGTGTGCATGCGCGCAAAGCGCTATCAAGTGCGCACGCGTGAAAAACAGTGGGGACACAAAAGATACCAGTAAGCGTCGCTCGCGCATGCGCGGGACCCCAGTCAAAGGCGCCTCCCCCATTGTGATCCAAATCAGTCACATGATAATCAAAAGTGCACAGAGTCTCCACCGCTATCAACTGCGCAAGCGCAGGAAACAGCGGGGACACCACAGATACTGATAACTCTCATTTGCGCATGTGTGAGGCCACGGGCAATATTTGTGAACAAAATCAGTCACATGATAGCCCAGGAGGCGTGTTAATCCAAAGCATCACGCAGCCGCAGTGAATCAAATAAAGAACTTAAGGGTCTCACAGTTAAAGCGCCAAGACCAATCACAATGGATTAATTATAGAACTTATGGGTCACACAGTTGCACAATAACATAGAACAATTTAGTCTATTTCAAAGAATTAAAGCGCCAAGACCCAACTTAGGGAGGAAGGTGTACTATCTGGGATCCCGTGCACGTAAGACGAGCACGGGATTTGTTTCCTCCCTACGTAACTGTTAGTAG
This sequence comes from Anomaloglossus baeobatrachus, assembly GCF_048569485.1. NCBI lineage: Eukaryota > Metazoa > Chordata > Amphibia > Anura > Aromobatidae > Anomaloglossus > Anomaloglossus baeobatrachus. The sequence goes on along the minus strand of NC_134359.1, from coordinate 96,342,217 downwards.
GCCCCTACTGTTTGTGAAATCCATTATGACATACTTATGGCATACTTATGGGACAGACTCCCCTTGTGGGGTTGCCCACATTGTTGGGAAATATGCGTTGATTTTCTAAATTCACTCATTTGTTTATGAAAAATTCTGGGACAATGAATTGATTAAGGGGTTAACTTATCAGTTATCATTTTCTATTATCTCTGTATTTCTACTACCTGTGGTGGGTACGGTTATTCCTGATACTTGCTGTCTATAGCACTTTGAAAATATCTAAAACATTGTGTTCTGAAAAGGCTGTATGCTTTAATCTAAGTCTTACTCGTCTTACGTGCCCGGGATCCCAGATAGTACACCTTCCTCGCTAAATTGGGTCTTGGCGCTTTAATTCTTTGAAATAGACTAAATTGTTCTATGTTATTGTGCAACTGTGTGACCCATAAGTTCTATAATTGATCCATTGTGATTGGTCTTGGCGCTTTAACTGTGAGACCCTTAAGTTCTTTATTTGATCCACTGCGGCTGCGTGATGCTTTGGATTAACACGCCTCCTGGGCGATCATGTGACTGATTTTGTTCACAAATATTGCCCGTGGTCTCACGCATGCGCAAATGAGAGTTATCAGTATCTGTGGTGTCCCCGCTGTTTCCTGCACTTGCGCAGTTGATAGCAGTGGAGATTGATTATCATGTGACTGATTTGGATCACAATGGGGGAGGCGCCTTTGACTGGGGTCCCGCGCATGCGCGAGCGACGCTTACTGGTATCTTTTGTGTCCCCACTGTTTTTCACGCGTGCGCACTTGATAGCGCTTTACGTGCATGCGCACTCGTGATCTCGGTCTTGTAGATTGTGGGAGTGGTTGGGTTTCCCACAGCTGATCATGCTTAGGTGGGTTATTTAAAACCCTCCCGGACATGCAGCTCCATGACGCCTCCACGGGCGGTGGTACATGATTATCAACACAGGATTGTACTGTGATACTACCGATCTGAGTAACAGCGCCATGGATCTGCATGCCTCATATCTTCTTTCTAACAAGTGAGTGTTTTATTTTGCTCTCGTTCCATATGTTTGGTGTAATTTTGTGGTGATCTTTGTTTGTGTGTCTAAATTCTGATAGACTATACTTACTTTCTTAGCCTCCTGATGAACCACATGTAATGTGTGGGGAAACGCGTCGAGGTGGAGACTACTATAATCCATTATTAATGGTCGGCGGTGCACCTTCTTTGAGGGACTGAATATCAAATGCCTTGTGACCCAATTCTGGACACTTTCTTGGATTATTAACTCCTGTATGTGATGTTACGTCTTAGCACCAATGTGCCTGAAGAAATATTCAGGAACCCTGAAAGTTAAGTTTGACCTGGCGTGATTCATCAATGTTCGTTCTGTGTACCTTAATGTATCTACTGTCTAAATTGTATCAATTTGTCAAAATATTATGTATGTAAACCCTGTCCTTGATATTCAAGACCAGGGGTGACCTGTATACTGGTCTATTTTGGAGACAAATTGATGGTGTGTGTTTTTTCATTATACACTAAATGGTGTGGTATCATAAACTGTTTTATCTACTTTAATAAAATTGAATATACTTTGGGGAATATTTTGGTTGTATTAGACAATTTATCAGTTCCAACATACTGAGAACAGCCATATCTGTGCACGTACAGAATAATAGTGCTAGCTATGCCATGAACCACATTGTAGTTGAACCAATCTCCCAGTCCTACCATCAACAAATCGAGGTTTGCCAGGGAGGTTATCATGATTAGAGTTGAGCGAGTACCTAACTATTCATACTTGCTTAACTCATAACGAGTACTATCTAATACTCGTGTATTCATTCTGAATAGCGTGTACAATGTAAGTCAATAGGGAAAAACTCGCAAAGTAATGAGTAACCTGAATGCCATACTATTCATGTGAGTAGTGAATAGTGCGAAATTCGAGTTACACATTACATTGCGAGTTTTTCCCTATCATCTTACATTGCACATGCTATTGAATACGCGAGTATTAGACAGTACTCGTTTATGAGTATAGCGAGTATGAATAGTTAGCTACTCGCTCAACTCTAATCATGATCAACATAGGTTATATTTAAATATTTATTTTTTTTTAGTGGGGGGGGGATTTGGGCCCAAATCCATGTCTTTTAAATCCCTTAAATACTCTTTAAATTAACATTTTTATTGATTTCAATGAAAAACAAACAAAACCTCTGATGGACGTGGTACTGTTTTTACCACTCATTTTTTTTCAGTGCTCAAAAAAAGTCTTATGTTAATTTTTAGGCATGTGCGCCTCAAAAATGCTACGAATTTGGCTAGTGAGTCAAGTGAAAGCAGTAAAAAAGAGATACACAAAGCAGAATAAAAAAAAAAGGTAAAAAAAAAATAACACCCATGGACATCAGGTGTTTCTTAGATGTTTTCCAAGCGGCGGTCATTAGAAGAATGGTCAGGAAACTTCTTTAGCTCCTTCATGGCCTTCGAAGCCTGAAGCGGCTAAAAGAAGTTACAAAAAAATAGGACATATGCACAGGAAGCAGGGTTGCCTATTGTCTATAAATTTAAAGCTAGTCTGTAAAACCCAGGTGCTTTTTTCTGCCATCCATAATGTCCAGCAGTCAAAAGCACAGTCCTTGATTTTTTAAAATGTATTTATTTTTTTAAAATGTCACCAGTTTATACTGATCATGCGCTGAAGAGGCTGCCATACGCAGTTCAAATGGTAGATGTTAGAATGTATGGGCTGCTGGTAGGTGTGATGTCATTTCTGGTCTGAAGCGCAGCTAGGACCACAGTCTCAAAGATTACCATTAATAACAGTATGCCACCATGGATTAAAATCCTGCAGGGCACACAAGGTCCCCCTGCTCACACCAGAACATGTCCAGGCCAATTTGAAGTTCACAATGATCATCTGGATGATCCACAGGTGGCATGGGAGAAAGTCATGTAGTCAGATGAAGAGGAGAACAAAATAGAATTTATCAACTCCACTCCCCATGTTTGGAGGAAGAAGAAGAATGAATACAACCCCGAGAACCCCGTCCCAACAGTGAAGCATGGGGGTGGAAATGTGATACTTTGGGGCTGCTTTCTGCAAAAGTGACAGGAAGACTGCACCATGTTGAAGGGAGGATAGATGTGGTCATTTATCACAAGATTTTGGACAACAACCTCCTTCCTTCAGTATGAGCATTGAAGATGGGTCATGGCTGGGTCTTCCAGCATAAAAATGACCCGAAACACAGCCAGGGCAACTAAGGAGTGGCTTCGTAACAAGCGTTTCAAGTTCCTGAAGTGGCCTAGCCAGTCTCCAGACCTGACACCCAATAGAAAGTTTTTGGCGGGAGTTCAATGTTGGCCAGTGACAGCCCCGAAACCTGACAGCTCTGGAGCGGATCATATGGAGAAGTGGGCCAAAATCCCTGCTGCACTGTGTGCAAACCTGGTCAAGAACTACAGGAAACATCTAACCTCTGTAACTGAAACAAAGGTTTCTGTACCAAATATTAAGTTATGTTTATCTATTTTCTGTTTTGTTTTGGAGGGGGATGAAGCATGCAGCTTGGAAGTCATAGTTGAACGATCCAAGGAAATTGAGATATCGAGAAGTTTACATCCATCCTGATATTTACTACATATTTTCACCTTTGATCACTAGTTTATACTTTTTGTGTAAAATATTAACTGTAAAATGTATTAAAAGACAAGAGGAGAAACAAGGAACAACTATAGTTAGTTATTATTTATTAGTCACATCCTTTGAACAGTTTCTAGCAACTTTTATAACAGTGCCCTAGTAAAATATTAAAAAAAGGTCTTTATTGTCAAAGAGCAGTGTCACCATATCTGTATGCAGCTTCTGCCATAGAATCCAATGAACTGCTATAAAATGTGCCTCTTCACAAAGATATACGAAAAAAACTTTGCTGAAGTTTTTGAATCTAACAAGGTCCCCTGAGATATGAACATGGGTAAACTGAGACGCTGCTATTTTGTCCAAGGGATGGCAGTCAATAATACCAATGTACTGCAATACCTCACATCTTAAGGTCACACTAAGCAACATCGCTAGCAACATCGCTGCTGAGGCACGACTTTTGTGACGCAACAGCGATGTTGCTAGCGATGTTGCTGTGTGTGACATCCAGCAACAACCTGGCCCCTGCTGTGAGGTCGCTGGTTGTTGCTGAATGTCCTGGACCATTTTTTAGTTGTTGCTGTCCCACTGTGAAGCACAGATCGCTGTGTGTCACAGCGAGAGAGCAACAACTGAATGTGCAGTGAGCAGGGAGCCGACTTCTGCGGACGCTGGTAACCAATGTAAATATCGGGTAACCAAGAAGCCCTTTCCTTGGTTACCCGATATTCACCGTCGTTACCAGTGTCCGCCGCTCTCACGCTGACAGTGCCGGCTCCCTGCACACATAGCCAGACTACACATCGGGTAATTAACCCGATGTGTACTCTGGCTAGGAGTGCATGGAGCCATTGCTAAGCGGTGTGCGCTGGTAACCAAGGTAAATATCGGGTTGGTTACCCGATATTTACCTTAGTTACCAAGCGCAGCATCGTTTCCACGCGTCGCTGCTGGCTGGGGGCTGGTCACTGGTTAAAGGTGAGATCTGCCTGTTTGACAGCTCACCAGCAACCCATGTTGCAACGCACAAGCGATCCCTGCCAGGTCAGGTTGCTGGTGGGATCGCTGGAGCGTCGCTTAGTGTGACGGTACCTTTTAACATGTGGCATCAGGCCGCATGTGGCCCTTGAGGCGACTTCATGTGGCCCGCAGGCGCCACAGACCTCTTGGCTATTGCAGCCCAGTCCAGGGGGCCGGCAAGTTCAGCGCTTTACTTGAGTTGAATCTGCATCCTTAGAAGCACATTCAAGTAAAATATATTGCCAGTGCTGGACAGAGATGAGTCCCTGCACAGTTACTACAATGCCAGTAGCCGGCCAATCAGAGGCCATCAGGTGACAGAGATATAGCTGTGCAGAGAACTTGTCTCTGTGCGGCGCTGGCAATACATGTCACTTGAATGTGCGTCATAATCAACATTTAACTAAAGCAAAGCGCTGATGGCGGCAACTTGAATTGGGCTGAAATCATCAAGGAGTACACAGTTCCTGTCGGCCGCATGAAGCAGAAAAGAGGATTCTGAGGGAATAGAGGACAGGTTAGAAGATTATTTTTTTAATGCGTATGTGAAGAATAGAACAATAAGGGACATTACTACAGGAAGGGATATTACTACAAGATGAGGACCAGGATGGAGCATTACTACAAGAAGGAAACCAGGAAGGGGCACATTACTTCAAGAAGAGGACCAGTATTGGACATTATTATGAGGACCAGTATGTGGCACTTTATTACAAGATGGGGATCAGGATGTGGCATTTCAACAAAAAAGGGGTCCAGCATGGGGCGTAACAAAAAGGGGACCAGGAAATGACATTACCACAAAAAGGAGACCAGGATGGGGCACTTTACGACAAGATGGGGACCAGGATAAGACATTACTACAAGATGGTGACCAGGGTGGGGTGCATTACTTCAAGAGGGGGATCAGGATGGGGCACATTACTACAAGATGTTGGCCAAAATTACTATATGGTGCTAATTGTAAAATGATATTACTAACAAGAAGGGGATAAAATGTAAAAAAAGAAACTTAATAACGTAAAAAAAAAAATCAAAAGACTTTTTTTACCACTAAAAATGCTGTTTTATATGTACGCTAAAATACACAAAAAAGTGCACATTTGTTATCGTAACGAACGTGCACTTTGTTTATTTCAGTGTATATATATAAAACTTTAACATAACCCATATGATGAATGCAAGTTACAAAAAAATAAAAAAGCAAGAAATGTTAAAGAAAAGTGCTCAAAAGATATGTAGAAAAAAAATATGGCATCATTAAAAAGGTCACCTTGTCCCGCAAAGAATGAGAGTCCTCAAATTAAATTTTTTTCTACGTACGGCAAATATACCCAGCCGAGTTTGAGACCCCTGATCTTAAGTTACAATTACAAAAAAAATAGGATTTGATTTGAGTAAAAGTTTAGTACTACAGGTTCAAACAAAGACCAGCCAAAACTTTAAATTAAGGCCAAACAGTGTAAATCTTGGTTCACTAGAGATTATTGTGTGTGAAATTCCCCTCCTCCCCTTACTCTATTTTTACTTCGTATGTGTGGAAATCATTTCAAAACATCCCTCACTTGCCTGAACTTGTCAACTGTGAATAACAGCTAAAAAATCCTAAAAATAATATGGGTTAATTTGCATATGTGTTACAGGGAAATAACATAAAAATTAATCAATATGGGGAGATAAGGTATGCACACCAGTGACTATGTAAGGGGAATACATGAAATAGCAGAAACTGCTGTGTGAATACTGACTTGAAAAATCCAATAGCTATATGCAAGAGTGAAAATGTGAAAAATGGAATCTGCATTACTGCCATGAACATATGAATCAAGAGAAATTTAGCTACTGAATTGATCAATGCAATAGAGCCCCAACACTACGCCAAAGTATTTCTCTACGTTGGGGTCCCTAGCTTGTGTGTGTCCTCTCATGCAGTTAAAAACTTGTGAACCCTCCCCAACCACACCTATTGCCATCCATATCATACGCATAAATAGCCTGGGTCTCAGCTTCCCATACACGGTAAGTTTTTTAACTGCATGAGAGGACACACACAAGCTAGGGACCCCAACGTAGAGAAATACTTTGGCGTAGTGTTGGGGCTCTATTGCATTGATCAATTCAGTAGCTAAATTTCTCTTGATTCATATGTTCATGGCAGTAATGCAGATTCCATTTTTCACATTTTCACTCTTGCATATAGCTATTGGATTTTTCAAGTCAGTATTCACACAGCAGTTTCTGCTATTTCATGTATTCCCCTTACATAGTCACTGGTGTGCATACCTTATCTCCCCATAGTGATGTTTTTTTAGGTTTTTGCACCCAGTTTGGACTTAGAATGGTGTTCCAAACGTTATTCCTATTTGATAAAAATTAATCAATACATTGCAAAAAATAAATAGCATTTTTAAAAATGTTTTGTATTGTGTTGTATTGGGATAAGCACAATGATTTTTTCTTTTCAAACAAGCAGAAAACCATCCAGGTCATCTCACACTTTTAGTACACGTTCAAGCATCACGGTGTCCGAGCATGCTCGGATCAAGTATCCCTGGTGCTCGAGTGCCATTCTCGAGTCCCCGCCCCGCAAGGTTTGCTGCTATTTTTCAGCCACCAAACATGCAGGGATTTCCTGCCAATCACAGTAATGCAATAGTCATGTTGGCTACTGGCATTATTGTGATTGGCTCTCCACAGAGAGTTATCAGGTCTATATAAAACCCGGTGACGTGCCGATCAGCTCACTCTTCCCCGAAAGCAGTGTGAGGAGAGCTGCTGGAGAAGGGATAGTGTGTTAGAGAGGTTATTGCCTTACACTCCTTGCTACTGTAACAAAAAATGTATTCTATTCTCTAATAATTACACTGTTAGCTGCATTTAGTGTAGGGCTAACTGCAGGAGAAAGGATAGTGTATTTGAGGCATTTAGGCAGGAATTCCAGCCTTACAGACCTAGCTGCTGGAACGTAAAACCAAAAAGTCCTTTTCTGGGCTAAGTCCAGTCCTATTATATTCTTTAGAAATACCGCTCTTAGATGAATTTAGTGTAGGGAGCGCTGCTGGAGAATGAATATTGTATTACAATGACTATTGCCTTACAGTCCTTGCTGTTGTAATGTAAAAATTGTATTATATTCTCTAATAATACCACTGTCAGCTGCATTTAGTGTAGGGCTAGCTGCTGGAGAAAGGTTAGTGTATTAGAGGCATCGTAAAACCATAAGTCCTTTTCAGGCCTAAGTCTAATCTATTCTATTCTTTAATAATATTCTTAGCTGCATGTAGTGTGGGGCTAGCTGCTGGAGAAGGGATAGTGTATTAGAGGCATCTAATCAGGGATTATACCTTTACAGTACTTGCTGCAATGTAAAAAATGTATTCTATTCTCTAATAATACAACTCTCAGCAGCATTTAGTGCAGAGAGAGTTGCTGAAGACAGGCTAGTTTCGTAGTTTAGCATTAGAGGCAGCTAGGTAGTGTTTATTGCTTTACAGTCCTAGCTGCTACAACATAAAAAATCTATTCTATTCTCTAATAATACCACTCTAAGCTGCATTTAGTGTAGGGAGAGTTACTGGAGAGTGGCTAGTTTAGTATTAGAGGCATCTAGGTAGGGGCTATTACCTTATCATTCTTGCTGCGGCAACGTAAAACCAAAAGTACTTTTGAGGCCTACATCTATTCTATTTTACTCCCTATTAATACCAGTGTTAGCTGAATACCTAATTCAAACTGCACAAGGCGTGCGGTAAGGAATGGGAAGTGAACATCCCGCTGATAGCGGTGGAGGAAGAGGCCAAGGGCCAGGGCAAACTGTGCCTGCTGCTGGTGCACAACAAACACACTTATCCATGAAACCTAGCTTCCAGCTCCACTTTGTAGGGGGGTACTACTTTTGAAGCCAGAAAAGTGCAACCAATTGGTGGATTGGATGGCAAATAATGCTTCCAATTTGTCTCCCTGCACCACCCTGTCTTTCACATAGTCCAGTCTAACTAGCCAAGTGTCTGGACCACATAACTCTCATCCTGATCCTCCTTTCTCCCACCATGGCACCTCCCACCTTCCCCTAAAGACAATCCCACAGTGGGACACTCCAAGGAGCTCTTTATATTTACAAGTATTGATTCTGGCCTCTTTCCTTGCACGTTTCAAGAGGGACATGAGGAGATCGTGTGCAGTGATGCCCACATATTTGAGCAGCCACAGTCACAAGACGACAATTACTGTCTCAAGAGGTGATGATGGTTAGACACAGTTGCCAACAAGTCATGTTGTTAAGTCAACAATTCACTAAGAGGACCAGAGTGCAGAAGTGGAAGACAAGGTGGTGGACGATGAAGTCACTGACCCAACCTGGGAAGGTGGATTGTGGAGCAAGGACAGCAGTGCAGGGGGGAGGGATCTGCAGCACAGTAACAGCCAGGAAGAGGCAGTGGAGTGGACAGAGGGAGTAGGCATTATACTGTTCCTCATATCACACACATGCAGCATTTTCCCAGGCTAAGGGTTAGGTGTTCCCTAGTCTGGCACTTTTTTAAAGAAAGTGCAGCTGACAAAAAAAAATAATTTGCAACCTGTGGCATACCAAGATCTTCAGGGGCCTGAACACTACCAGCCTGACCACCACAAGCATGTTTGAACACGTCATGAAGCACAGAATCAATGTCTGCAGGTGGCACCGCCCACTGCCTCTTCCCCTGTGCTATGTGCTTGACAATCCCCTGTCCAAGCTACATGCACAGATGCCTCCCACCTTTCACCTGTTATTGAAAATTCCCAAGCACCATCAGAAACCAATGTCAGTTCTATGTATCAGCACAGTGTGCAGCTGTATCTATCCCAGGCCTTGTTATGCATACGGAAAAATGCATACTTAGTGCATACGCTTTAACACTGTAGGAGTCCTACTCTTTTTAAAAATGTCCAAAAATGAGGTCCTCCTTTACGTGTCTTCCAGGGTGTACAGCAATACCTCCTTTAAAATTTTGCTAGGTCTTGCCTTAGTGCATAGGCTTTACCACTGTAGGAGTCCTACTCTTTTTAAAATTGTAATAAAATATATATTCTGAGGCCCTCCTCTATGTGTCTTCCAGGTTGTATTGCAATACCTCCTTTAAATTTGGCCCAAACTGACTGCTTGCCCTGGAAATAATGCCCAAACAGACAGATGGCCCTGGGAATGATGCTATTTAGGCTTGTGGACACTGAAGCCTTTACAACTTCATGGCAGCAGCCTTCCCTTGGTAGTTGGCCCCCAGCCGCCACTATTTCTCCTGGTGTGCCATCCCTGTCTTATACAAGCACATGTCCCATAAGATCACCCATGCCCTGACCAACATAAGTATTGGGAAATTCCACTTAACCACTCATACATGGCCAAGTGGCCAGGGATGCAACATTTCCTTGATGGCACACTGGGTGAACCTTGTTTAGGACATGACCAAGAAAGACCAGGGATCAGCTCATGTGCTACAAATGCCCAGGATTGTTTACACAGGCCAATCATCAGGTGTTAGCAATCTAAAGAAGCTATTATTACCATGTTGTATAATCTTGGTGGTACTGTACAATACACTACTCTTAATGTAACTTGGAAAATGGCCTAGGATCCACACCCAATTTCATAATTTCACATGGCAATCAATGTGTGGGTCTGATACAATCAGCATAGATTGGACAGCGTCAGAGTACGTGGGCACATAACCCCAACTGATAATAGATTATTTACTCATACATTTGTAAGAGGAATAACAGTGGAACAGCACTTCAGCACTAGTCTATCATGAAATATACAGCTATTCAGTGAAAGACACAAAAGCAATTGACTCGCCCACCCCAGGGCTATGGGACACCCGGTGCCGGGCCGGACTAGTCCGGTGGTAGTCAGTGGTGGCTGGGCTCGGCTCCGTGGCCCTGGTGGGTGTCAGTTGAATATGTGGCTTAAGTTAAAGTTTGTGTTCGTGACGCCACCTGTGGTATGCGGCTAATAAGCCGCCGCTGCTGTGTGAGGCCACCGGGATGATGTGATGGCAGCTATGGTGGTACTGCTCCCCACAGGTGGAGCAATGCCCGGGGCACAGTTGGTGCTTGTAAGTGTCTATGCAGATGGAATAACAGAGACGAGTCCAAAGGTGCAGTTCCAGTTCTTTTACTCACAGTTTCCGTCACAGTTGCAGGGACCCTCAGACTGCTGAGACCACTGTCAGGGACCTCCGTCTTCTGGGTGATTCAGAGCGTGAAATCCGGTTCCCTCTCTTTAGTGTCTCTTTTTCCGCTGTCTTCACTAGCCTTGCCTTAGGTAGATGGACTTGGCTTGGCCTCCATTACAGCCTCCAGGCTGGGGGGTCACCTGTCGGCTGATTACCCCTTTTCTGAAGGTCTGCTATGGGTTCTGGCCCTGGGAGCTTACAACGTCCCTGGGCCTCGGTTTTTACTGTCTGGAGACTGTCTTTTCACTCCTCCAGTTTCTAGGGACCGTCCCCTGTCGCAGCTAATCACTCCACCGATGTCACTGTGGAACGGGCCACCGCAGCCTGCAGCTACCCGTAGCGCCTCTGGGCCCTCGGCAGCGGTACCCAACAAGGACTGCTCGTGGTACCTTACAGGACTACCCGCGGCCCTGCGACCCTTTCTTCTCTTCTCGTCCTACATGCTCACTCCTCACTCTCCCACTCCCTGAGCGAACTGACTAAACTTGACCTTTCCCATCTGTGTCTGCTTTCTGTGGCTCCTCCCACCTCCCCAGTTGCTAGGCTGTAACCTATGGGAGCAGGGATGGGTCTTACAGCCCCTCTCAGCATGCAGCATGGGAGGGTTGCCTGCCACTTTCCCTGGTCCTGTGTGTCCCTAACAATGGGTGTAGTGTGAATTTACCAGGAGACCGGAGTTCACTCTCTTCCTCTCCCAGAATGGGGCATCACACCGCAGATGGGGTGCAATGACCTGTGGCGACGGAAGCCTCAGGGGCGCCACACTCCCCCACAGCAAATCCCAGCACGTCCTCGGGCTGAAAAACAACAAAAACATGTGGAAAACTGCAAAACATTTTTGGTATGCAATAACATAAACTGTAAAACATTTCTTCCCTTTATGGGAGGCACATATCATGAACGTTGCGAACTTCTTATAAAGAAAACTCTAAGTGTGCACTTCCAGTCCATTGCACGGTTCAGGCAAATCCCCCATAATTCTGGTAGGGGGCACAACGGGTGCAACTAATTACATTTTTGGCTACTACAAGTCCAGTAGCCCGGCAGTTCGTTTCTTTCAATCAAACAAAAGGACGTAATCAACCAGCCATTAAGTCCAATGGCCTGGTTACATAGGACACATAAACAACATACCAGCCACTAAGTCCAGTGGCCTGGTATGACATGCCACATACACTTCCACCGGGGCCCACATTCCAGTTCAGTGGCCCGGTAGCACATAACATGGGGGGTGACGTCTTCAAAAAGAATAAGGGGCAAAACACAGCAGGAAAGGGTGTCGTCTTCGAAAAGAATGAGGGGCAGACAGGGGCTATCTACAGTTCAGCATCTCTTCATCTTTACTTGTAGGGATTCTTCTCCGGCTCCCCACCTGGCAGCAGGTAGACAGCGGTCAGCACAGTCTGCGTCTCCTGCGTGGCTGTAGCAGGCCTGCTGCAAGATGCTGCGGCCTGTGCCTGCTCTGAGGTAGTGCTGCTGGCTTGCATAGGGTTACTGGCTGGCGCGAGGCTGCTGGCTTGCAGGGGGTTACCAGCCATACGGCGCCACTCTGGCTCTTCTGGGGCTGCCTCCTTGTCTTGGCGGGCCGAGCCTGGCATGGCGGCGGCCTGGGTTGGAGTCGCTGCTGCGGTGAGATCTTGGCGGGCCGCACCTGGCGTAGCTGCGGCCCGGATCGGCGTCGCCGTGTCGGGCGTCTCTCCAGGGACCGCGGGCATGGCAGCGGGGGTTGGGGCTCTCGCGCCGGCAGGGGCATTAAATGACTCACCCCTCAGTTGCATCTCCGGTGTTCTGGTGGTCGCTGTCTTGCTGCAGGGTGCTGGTATCGGAGCTGCGGTCGTGGCACGCGCGCCTGCAGGAGGACCGGGCAGGAACCCCACCGGGCAATCCGGGCTCCGCCGGCTGGGGGTGTCACTCTCTTTACCCGGCTCTGCAGCGGCGGCTGGATCTTCTCCGCTCTCCAGGACGCAGGACACAACCCGGTTCTGAGGTGCGTGTCCCGGCTCGGCCACTCCTCCTCTGGCCGCTCGTTGCTCGGCGTCCATCCTTTTAGCTTCTTCACGCGCCATCTTTTCTTCCTCCGCCTGCTATGGCGGGCACCGCTTCGCGCGCTTTTCTTGGACAAGGGGGCGGGGCTTCTCTTCGCGCCCTTTCTTCTTACACGCCCCCCTTCTTCCCGCTCTCAGCAGCGCTAATGGCGGCGGTTTCTAAGTAAAGTACGCAGTCTGTCACACGGTTCTTCAGGCGCACAGTACCCGGTTAGACCGGGCACGAAATCCTGTTCGTGACGCCAAAAGTTGACTCGCCCACCCCAGGGCTATGGGACACCCGGTGCCGGGCCGGACTAGTCCGGTGGTAGTCAGTGGTGGCTGGGCTCGGCTCCGTGGCCCTGGTGGGTGTCAGTTGAATATGTGGCTTAAGTTAAAGTTTGTGTTCGTGACGCCACCTGTGGTATGCGGCTAATAAGCCGCCGCTGCTGTGTGAGGCCACCGGGATGATGTGATGGCAGCTATGGTGGTACTGCTCCCCACAGGTGGAGCAATGCCCGGGGCACAGTTGGTGCTTGTAAGTGTCTATGCAGATGGAATAACAGAGACGAGTCCAAAGGTGCAGTTCCAGTTCTTTTACTCACAGTTTCCGTCACAGTTGCAGGGACCCTCAGACTGCTGAGACCACTGTCAGGGACCTCCGTCTTCTGGGTGATTCAGAGCGTGAAATCCGGTTCCCTCTCTTTAGTGTCTCTTTTTCCGCTGTCTTCACTAGCCTTGCCTTAGGTAGATGGACTTGGCTTGGCCTCCATTACAGCCTCCAGGCTGGGGGGTCACCTGTCGGCTGATTACCCCTTTTCTGAAGGTCTGCTATGGGTTCTGGCCCTGGGAGCTTACAACGTCCCTGGGCCTCGGTTTTTACTGTCTGGAGACTGTCTTTTCACTCCTCCAGTTTCTAGGGACCGTCCCCTGTCGCAGCTAATCACTCCACCGATGTCACTGTGGAACGGGCCACCGCAGCCTGCAGCTACCCGTAGCGCCTCTGGGCCCTCGGCAGCGGTACCCAACAAGGACTGCTCGTGGTACCTTACAGGACTACCCGCGGCCCTGCGACCCTTTCTTCTCTTCTCGTCCTACATGCTCACTCCTCACTCTCCCACTCCCTGAGCGAACTGACTAAACTTGACCTTTCCCATCTGTGTCTGCTTTCTGTGGCTCCTCCCACCTCCCCAGTTGCTAGGCTGTAACCTATGGGAGCAGGGATGGGTCTTACAGCCCCTCTCAGCATGCAGCATGGGAGGGTTGCCTGCCACTTTCCCTGGTCCTGTGTGTCCCTAACAATGGGTGTAGTGTGAATTTACCAGGAGACCGGAGTTCACTCTCTTCCTCTCCCAGAATGGGGCATCACACCGCAGATGGGGTGCAATGACCTGTGGCGACGGAAGCCTCAGGGGCGCCACACAATACTATCAGAACCTCTTAAATTTATTATAGTGGGGTAACAGGGGCATGATTAGTGCATTTTAGATACATGGCCAGAGAACATTTTAGTAGGAATCTCAAACTTGGGTTAAATAAAAGATCCTGTATATTTTGTAGGATATTTAAGCAAAAGAATCAGTGATAAAGGCTAGTACGATATTACTCACTGAATTTCTGTACTCATATTTTATTCTGGTGAACTGATTCATATGTGACCTACAGAAGATGAGTGCGGTGATGTGTGTTTTCCAAAATAGATTTTACTCCAGGAATAAAACAAGCTATCAATTGTTCCAAGGTCTAGTGATTCCCCGCATCACAGCCACATCCTCACACATATTGTAGGATTCTCTTATATATACACTTTCATCCCCTACATTGGTAAACTAAAGCTGCTTGATTAAAATTCCCGCTTTCCTCTGGACACATCCATGGACTGAGCAGTTAGTTTGGAACTTGTTGTTGTTTCTACTGTGTCCAAGGATTACAGTTTTGACAGAACTGTCCAATGGATTGATGGAACAGCATTGACAAATTATACAGTGTCTACCCATATCCTGTCCACCGTCATTAACTTGAGAACAGATAAAAAAAAATTGGTCTGCACTCAGACAAGTGGGTGGTGGTGCAAGTGAAAAATGGGTCAAATCCAAGATAATAAAAAAACTCACTGCACTCATAGATTGTGATGCAAAAGGTTTTTCAAATTTTTTGAGGCGACTGAAGTCATTCCGACGTTTTGACCCCGCCTGGGTCTTAGGCTGTGTGCACACGTTGCGTTTTTTACCGCGGAAACGCTGCGTTTTGAACCGCAACGTTTCAGTGGCAAATTGCATGCGTTCAGCTTTCCCAGCAAAGTGTATGGGAAAGCTGAAAAATCAGTGCACACGCTGCGTTTCTTTCCGCAGCGTTTTGGATGCCAAAAATCGGTGCGGAAAGAAAAGCATGTCACTTCTTTTGTGCGTTGTGGCTGCGTTCTCCCCCCATTGAAATCAATGATGTGGGTCAGAACGCAGCTACGCCGCAGTTCGCTGCTTTTTTGTTGCGGTCCGCGGCCTTTGTCGGCACGCCAGAACGCAGGCATTTACCTGGAAGTGAGGTCAAGAGGTTTCCTGTTGACCTCACTTCCTGGCAAAGCCCCCGGTGTCGCCAAAGTGCCCGCCCCGACCCCCCCTCCCGAAAATCCAACATGGCCGCGCGCACAGTAGCGCACCGGCCGCCCTGCTCCTATGATTTCTGTCGCATGTGCAATAACACATGCGACAGAAAACTGATCCCCAGGCCCTGCCCGTTCACCCCAATTCCCCCCGGTGTCATACATACCTGTCCGGTCGCAGCGCTGATCCCCCGCGGCCCCCTCCTTCACAGTGCACGCTGGCCGGTCACATGTGCAGATCAGCTGACAGCCAGCACAGTGTTCAGTGTGAGCTGTGCTGGCTGCTCGGCACTCTGCAGCTGTGACCCGGGGAGAGTGGGTGCAGATTTTTGCACCCACTCTCCTCAAATGGAGGGTCTGCCCTCCTAGAAAATGGGGGATACGTTCCCTGAACGTGCCCCCATATTCTAGAAGGTCCAGAGGCGACGTGGGACATCCAAATGGATTTCTGCGGACCCATTTTTTTTTATTTAATTGGAGAACAAGGGAATGTTTTGGGGAGTGTTTTTTCTAATAAAAAAATTTTTGTTGTCTTTTTTTGCTTTTGTTTACTGTCAATTAGTTATGTCGGGTGTCTGATAGACGCCGTGACATCACTAATTTCTGGGCTTGATGCCAGGTGACATTACACATCTGGTATCAACCCCATTTATTACCCCGTTAGCCAACGCACCAGGGCGCGGGATGAGTTGGGGCGAAGCGCCAGGATTGGCGCATCTAATGGATGCGCCACTTCTGGGGCGGCTGTGGCCTGCTATTTTTAGGCTGGGAAGAGTCCAATAACCATGGCTCTTCCCACCCTGAGAATACCAGACCTCAGCTGTCAGCTTCACCTTGGCTGGTGATCTAATTTGGGGGGACCCCATGTTGTTTTTTTTTTATTATTTTTATTTATAAATAAAAAAAAAAAACCTGGGGAGCCCTCCAAATAGATCACCAGACAAGATGAAGCTGCCAGCTGTGGTTTGCAGGCTACAGCTGTCTGCTTTACCCTGACTGGCTATCAAAAATAGGGGGGGACCCCACGCCATTTTTTTTTTTTGTTTTTGTGATAAAAACTAGGCTAGGCACCCTTTAGTGCCACATGAAAGGTACTAAAGGTGCCAGCTTGGAATATGCAGGGGGGGGTGGGACGTTGTATATATATTTGACCTCCATTGACGCTTTTTAGGCTGTGTGCCCACAATCGGGGTTTGCAGCGTTTTGGGCGCAGATTGTTTTCCCTGCGTCCATGACGCTGCGTTGTGCAGTAGAAGCACAGTGGAAGGATTTTTAGAAATCTCATGCCCACTGTGCTTCTCTTCTCCGCAGCATAAACCGACCGGTGGCGCAGCTTCCCGAGCCTCAGCATGTCAATTTATGCTGCGTAGATGAGTGTTCTCTGCAGGTAGCATAGAGCTCCACAGCAGCCTGAACCCAAATCGTGGGCATGGGCAGCTGCGTTCTCCCGTGGACAACACTCACATCTCTGCAGGAGGCTGACACTGTGTACTAGACGCCGTGTCGCTGGATCATGGCCACATAGCCTTAGGCCTCTTTCACACGTCAGTGATTCTGGTACGTTTGTGCTTTTTTTTAAACGTACCAGAATCACTGACATACGCAGACCCATTATAATGAATGGGTCTGCTCACACGTCAGTGATTTTTCACTGCACGTGTCTCCGTGCAGCGTACCCGCGTGTGCGTGATTGCCGCACGGAGACATGTCCTTTTTTTTCTGGCATCACTGATGTTCCACGGACCACGCAGTGGTGTGGTCCGTGAAACACGTGCCAGAAAAAAACGTGCTTTTAAAATAAAAATCATTTTAACTCACCCGGCGTCCAGCGATGTCCTCTGCAGCCCGTTCTCCCTGCTGCTTCTGAGCCGGCTCATTATTGTCGCGCATATTCATGATGTGCGACACAGCCGACCTGGAAGCAGCTGCTGCGGGGGTCACCGCCGGCCGGATGCTGCACCGTGGGAGCGATCAGCACCATGGAGAGCGGGAGCGGGCACAGGTGAGTTAATCTCTAAGTGCAATCACGGGCCACGGAGAACGGAGCCCGTATTGCACTTAGAAAACCCATGTGTGCCGTGATTCACGGCACACGGAGGGACATGTGCGTGTTTTACACGCCAGTGAAAAACGTCAGTGTTTTTCACTGACGTGTGAAACGGGCCTAAAAGTGAGAATATTGTTGCTACAGCAACATTTTGGGTGAAGTAGCTGTGGATTCAAAATGCTTAATATACTCCTGAATAAAATCCTTGACGGGTGCAGATTCCAAAATGGGGTCACTTATGGGGGTTTTCTGACATATAGGTACCCAAGGGGCTCTGCTAATGTGACATGGTGCGCAAAGTTTATTTCAACTTTTCCAAAATTCAAATGGTGCTCCTTCCATTCCAAGCCCTCCCATTTATCCAAACAGAATGTGGGGAAGGAAATGACATCACAGGTTTTTTTTTTCCAAAGGTCTGTGTTCAACCAACTTTATTAACACTGACAAGTCTTAAAAAACGCACCTAAAAAAACGCATGAAAAACGCATGAAAAACGCATGAAAAACGCATGCGTTATTGATGCGTTGTTTCTCAAAAAGCATTGTTTACTATTCTCCCCTCTGCCAGAGGGTGCGTTTTTTTCCGCGCGGAAAAAAAAGCAACGTGTGCACATACCCTTAGTCAAGAGTCACTTCATGATGGGTGCCTGGAATATGGAAATTTGAGTGGATTAATAGCGTTTGGTAGAGAATACCTTGAGGATAAAGGTCCTGGGTTTAGCTGAGAATAGGCCAATTTAAAAATATTTTTGGTAAAGGATTTGTGGATACTAGAAAAATATGCTTCAACAAAACTCTTTACGGATAGAATCATATTTTTGATTCTGAGGGGGTGTTTAAAGGGAACCTATCACCAGATTTGACAAGAATAAGCTGTGGCCACCACCAGTGAGCCCTTATATACAGCATTCTAGAATAATGTAAAAAGAGCCCAGGCCACTGTGTAGAATGTAAAAATCACTTTATAATACTCACCTAACGGTCGGTGCGATGCAGACCATTTGGATGGGTGTCGCCGTTCTCCGGGTCTATCTTTGTGCTCCTCCTTCTGAAGCCTGGGTGCATGACGCATCCTACGTCATGCACATTAGCCAGCATTGAGGTCCTGCGCAGGCAGATGAAAGTATTGTAGTGTGCCTGCTCGGGAACTCAATGCCGACTCGTGTGCATGACATAGGATACGTCATGCACCCAGGCTTCAGAAGAAGGAGGACAAAGATGGCCGAAAGAGGAGGCGCTGGACCCGGAGAACGGAGACACCCATCCGACCAGTCTGTACCACACCACCCAGTAGATAAGCATTATAAAGTAATTTTTACATTCTACACAGCAGCCTTGGCTCTTATATACAGTATGTTAGAAAGCTGTATATAAGCGTAGTGGCCACAGCTTATAGTCGCCAAATCTGGTGACAGGTTTCCTTTAATAAATAATTGCATTAGTGCAGGGGTGAACATAGAAATCATGAGGCCACACAGCAAAAATTTTAATTGCCTCCTCCCCGAAAAATAATATCTGGTCACGTAAGAACATATCTCACAATTTTGCAGCTCTTACAGTGCCTTGTGAAAGTATTCGGCCCCCTTGAATTTTTCAACCTTTTCCCACATTTCAGGCTTCAAACATAAAGATAAAAATTTTAATGTTCTGGTGAAGAATCAACAACAAGTGGGACACAATTGTGAAGGTGAACGAAATTTATTGCATATTTTAAACTTTTGTAAAAAGAATAAACTGAAAAGTGGGGCGTGCAATATTATTCGGCCCCTTTAAGTTAATACTTTGTAGCGCCACCTTTTGCTGCGATTACAGCTGCAAGTCGCTTGGGGTATGTCTCTATCAGTTTTGCACATCAAAAGACTGAAATTCTTGCCCATTCTTCCTTTGCAAACATCTTGAGCTGAGTGAGGTTGGATGGAGAGCGTTTGTGAACAGCAGATTTCAGCTCTTTCCACAGATTCTCGATTGGATTCAGGTCTGGACTTTGACTTGGCCATTCTAACACCTGGATACGTTTATTTGTGAACCATTCCATTGTAGATTTTGCTTTATGTTTGGGATCATTGTCTTGTTGAAAGACAAATCTCCGTCCCAGTCTCAGGTCTTTTGCGGTCTCCAACAGGTTTTCTTCAAGAATGGTCCTGTATTTGGCTCCATCCATCTTCCCATCAATTTTAACCATCTTCCCTGTCCCTGCTAAAGAAAAGCAGGCCCAAACCATGATGCTGCCACCACCATGTTTGACAGTGGGGATGATGTGTTTAGGGTGATGAGCTCTGTTGCTTTTACGCCAAACATATCGTTTGGCATTGTGCCATAAAAGTTCGATTTTGGTTTCATCTGAATCAGAGCACCTTCTTCCACATGTTTGGTGTCTCCCAGGTGGCTTGTGGCAAACTTTAAATGACACTTTTTATGGAAACCTAAAGGCTTTCTTCTTGCCACTCTTCAGGCAGATTTGTGCAGTGTATGACTGATTGTTGTCCTATGGAGAGACTCTCCCACCTCAGCTGTAGATCTCTGCAGTTCATCCAGAGTTATCATGGGCCTCTTGGCTGCATCTCTGATCAGTCTTCTCCTTGTTTGAGATGAAAGTTTTGAGGAACGGCCGGGTCTTGGTAGATTTGCAGTGCTACGATACTCCTTCCATTTCAATGTGATTGCTTGCACAGTGCTTCTTAGGATGTTTAAGGTTGTGGAAATCTTTTGGTAACCAAATATGGCTTTAAACTTCTCCACAACAGTATCACGGACCTGCCTGTTGTGTTCCTTGGTCTTCATGATGCTCTCTGTGCTTTAAACAGAACACTGAGACTATCACAGAGCAGGTGCATTTATACAGAGACTAGATTACACACAAGTGGCTTATATTTATCATCATCAGTCATTTAGGACAACATTGGATCATTCAGAGATCCTCAATGAACTTCTGGAGCGAGTTTGCTGCACTGAAAGTAAAGGGGGTCAAATAATATTGCACGCCCCAATTTTCAGTTTATTATTTTTTACAAAAGTTTAAAAGAAGCAATACATTTCGTTCAACTTCACAATTGTGTCGCACTTGGTGTTGATTTTTTACCAGAACATTATCATTTTTATCTTTATGTTTGAAGCCTGAAATGTGGGAAAAGGTTGAAAAGTTCAAGGGGGCCGAATACTTTCGCAAGGCACAGTACAAAGTAATTTTCCTCCAACTGAAGCCTCTAGATTCCCCTTTTATTGCACGCATATAGCATGATGTCAACAAATGTTCCCCGCATACCCTGTATGATGCCTAACAATGAATTCCTCCTTAGTACCCTCCACAGGCACATTATTATGACCCTACTGAACCCACCCTCAAATAATCTGGCAAAGTATGGTGACCCAAACACAGTATGATCCCCAACTGTAACCCCCACACAGCCCTTCATGCAGTATAATGCATGTACATACAGTATACTGGCTCCTACACTTCTTCACACTGTATAATGGCTCCCAACACAGCCCTCAAATAGCCCTCCATACAGTATAAAGTCTGAATCATAACCCTCCAAATATTATAATCACCCACACATAGCCGTTCAAATAGTATAATGACTTCCACATAGCCCTCCAAATATTGTCATTGCAATCATATAGCTGATATATACCGTAGTATAATTCGCCCACATAATCCTCCATAAAGTATTATGCACCCCACATAGTCTTACATATAGTATAATGGGCCCGACATTGCCTTCCACATAGTATAATGTACCATCCATAGTCCTCTATAGTATAATGGGCCCCACATAATCCTCCACATAGTATAAAGAACTCCATAGTAATTAATATATTATAAAGAACCCCATAGTCCTCCATAAAGTATTAGAATAATGGGCATCACATTGCCTTCCATATAGCATAATGCATCCCCATTGTCCTCCATATAGTATAATGCATCCCCATTGTCCTCCATATAGTATAATGCATCCCCATTGTCCTCCATATAGTATAATGGGCCCCCATAGTATTCCATATATTATAATGCACATCCCATAGTCCTCCGCAGGGGCGGGCTGGGCCGGGGGGCGGGGGGGCAATTGCCCCCCGGGCTGCTCTCCCAGGTATTGTAGAGGGCCGGCCACCTGCTGCATAATGTCATTATAACACACATGGCCGCGCACAGTGAATTGCGCGCGTCCGTGTCTCCTGTACTGTAGCCGGGCACACTGACACTTCTACAGGCACATGACCGGCCGTATAGTTCAGGAGACCCAGCCGCTCGCAGTGCACAGTGCGCGACCACGTGTGCTATAATGACGTCATACAACACGCGCTGCATCCAGCTGAGGAGCATCACACAAGGTTTGCAGCTACATCCCAGTTTCACTACCTCCCTGGGTAGTGGGCGTTACCGGCTTTGTTAGTGGGCGTGGTCATGTTTCCTCCCGTCCACTATAATCATGCAGGCTGTGCCCCCCACCCTCCCTCCTTTCCCCCTGCACACCCCATCTGGAGGTCTTAGACCCCCGCTTCTATTATAAAGAACTCCAGGACACCTGGAGTTTCTTTCTGTTTTCAGCTGTATTGCTGAGGCCCCACCCCTTATGATCACACGATCGTGATGTCACCACAGGTCCTTTAGCCCGCGGGATTTGATTTTACCATCAAAGAAGTTTGTGGCTGCACGGGAGAGAAGAAGAGAGAAGTGTCCCCCAATCATCAAAAGTAACCCCCCCCCAGTATGTGTCTGAGTGTATAGGATTCTGTCTGTGTATGAATTTTTGTATGTGAATGTTTTCAAATATGTATACACTTCTATGTGACTATATCTGTGTATGTGTCTGTGTATATGTGTGTGTATACAGCTGTATGCAGGTGTGTGTATGTGTATACGGCTGTATGCGGATGGATGTGTGTGTGTGTGTGTATATACGGCTGTACGCAGGTGTGTGTGCCTGTGTGTATACGGCTGTACGCGGATGTGTGTGTGTGTGTATACGGCTGTACACAGGTGTGTGTGTCTATGTGTATACGGCAGGACGCAGGGGTGTTTATGTGTATATGGCTGTACTCAGTGGTGTGTGTATACGGCTGTACGCAGAGGTGTGTGTGTATGTGTATATGGCTGTATGCAGGGCTGTGTGTATGTGTATACGGCTGTACGCAGGGGTGTGTGTGTGTGTGTATGTGTATATGGCTGTATGCAGGGGTGTGTGTATGTGTATACGGCTGAACGCAGGGGTGTGTGTGCGTGTGTCTATGTGTATATGGCTGTATGCAGGGGTGTGTGTATGTGTACACTGCTGTACGTAAGGGTGTGTGTGTATACGGCTGTACGCAGGTGTGTGTGTGTATGTGTATACGGCGGTACGCAGTGGTGTGTATACAGCTGTACGCAGGAGTGTGTATATGTATATGGCTATATTCAGTGGTGTGTGTATACGGCTGTACGCAGTGGTGTGTATGTGTATATGGCTGTACTCGGGTGCGTGTATACGGCTGTACGTAGGGGTGTGTGTGTATGTGTACACTGCTGTACGCAGGGGTGTGTGTATACGGCTGTACCCAGGTGTGTGTGTGTCTATGTGTATACGGCGGTACACAGGGGTGTTATGTGTATGTGTATATGGCTGTAGTCAGGGGTGTGTGTATACGGCTGTATGCAGGTGTGTGTGTGTGTATATGGCTGTACTCAGGGGTGTGTGTATACGGCTGTACGCAGGGGTTTGTGTGTATGTGTATATGGCTTTACGCAGGGGTTTGGTTTGTGTGTATGTGTATACGGCTGTACGCAGGGGTGTGTGTGTGTATACGGCTGTACGCAGGGGTGTATGTGAGTGTATACGGCTGTACGCAGGGGTGTATGTGTGTGTGTGTATACGGCTGTATGCAGGGGTGTGTATGTATGTGTATACGGCTGTACTCAGGGGTGTGTGTATGTGTATACAGCTGTATGCAGAGGTGTGTGTATGTGTATACGGCTGTACGCAGGTGTGTGTGTGTGTAGGGTGTGTGTAGGTGTATACCGTGTCTGTGTATATGTCTATATATGTGTACACATCTCTGTACTGTATGTTAACAGTCCGTGTTTCTGGGGTTGTGTATGTGTGTAAGATGCCTGTATGTAAGGCTGCGTGCCCACCATCAGGGTTCACAGCGTTTTGGATTGAGAGTGTTTTCGCTGCATTGTACAGTACAAGCACAGTGGATGGGATTTGTACAAATCCTGTGCCCACTGTGCGTGTCCAGCCCACAGCGAAATCTGACCTGTGGTGCAGCTTCCCGAGCCCTGGTATGTTAATTTATTGCTGTGTAGCCACAAGTGTCTCCACAGAGAGAACAGAAGAGCGAGACCACAGCGGCCCGAACCCTGACTGTTGGCACAGGCCGCTGTGGTACCTGCGGAGAGCAGTCGTGGCCCTGCAGGAGAGTACATGCTGCGTCCAGGACACACCATATCTAGACTGTGGGTGCGTAGCCTTATAGTGTATTCTGTATGTGTAACACATTTGTATCTGTAGGACACAACACTAAATCTATACTGGTGAGTGCCCACCATCAGGCGTCCTCACGATCTGGACGCAGCGTGCTTTCTCTGCTGGAGACGCTAGGCTCCTGGGTGGGAGAACACGCTGTCCGTGCCCACCATCAGTCGTCCTCACGGTCTGGAGACGCAGCGTGCTTTCTCTGCTGGAGACGCTAGTCTCCTAGGCGGGAGAACGCGCTGTCCGTGCTTACCATCAGGCGTCCTCACGGTCTGGACGCAGCGTGCTTTCTCTGCTGGAGACGCTAGTCTCCTAGGCGGGAGAACGCGCTGTCGGTGCCCACCATCAGGGTTATGGTACTGAATCTATGTAGTTTTGCTCCTATGTCAATACAGTAAGCTCAGTTATGGTATCATATTTAAGCAGTAAGCTTAGTTATGGTATTATGTCTATGCAGTAAACTTGTTGTTCTTGCTTGGTGCCCTGTTGCTGTTTCTATGTAGTAGACTAAGTAAGTAAAATTTTGTTCCTGTATGGGTACAGTAAGATCGGTTCTGCTCCCATATCTCTGTAGTAAGCTCGGTTCTGCTCCCATATCTCTGCAGTAAGCTCAGTTCTGCTCTCATATCTCTGTTGTAAGCTTGGTATTGATTCCCTTATCTCTGTAGTAAGCTCGGTTCTGCTCCATTATTTCTGCTGTAAGCACGGTTCTGCTTCCTTATCTCTGTAGTATAGTAAGCTCGGTTTTGTTCCCATATCTCTGTAGTAAGCCCGGTTTTGTTCCCATATCTCTGTAGTAAGCTCAGTTCTGCTCCCATATCTCTGCAGTAAGCTCGGTTCTGCACCCATATCTCTGTAGTAAGCTCAGTTCTGCTCCCATATCTCTGTAGTAAGCTCGGTTCTGGACCCATATCTCTGTAGTAAGCTCAGTTCTGCTCCCATATCTCTGTAGTAAGCTCGGTTCTGCTCCCATATCTCTGTAGTAAGCTCGGTTCTGCTCTTATATCTCTGTAGTAAGCTCGGTTCTGTTCTCAAATCTCTGTAGTAAGCTCAGTTCTGCTCCCATATCTCTGTAGTAAGGTCGGTTCTGCTCCCATATCTCTATAGTAAGCTCAGTTCTGCTCCTGTATCTCTGTAGTAATCTCAGTTCTGCTCCTGTATCTCTGTAGTAAGCTCGATTTTGTTCCCATATCTCTGTAGTAAGCTTGGTTCTGGACCCATATCTCTGTAGTAAGCTCAGTTCTGCTCCCATTTCTCTGCAGTAAGCTCGGTTCTGCACCCATATCTCTGTAGTAAGCTCAGTTCTGCTTCCATATCTCTGTAGAAAGCTTGGTTCTGCTCCCATATCTCTGTAGTAAGGTCGGTTCTGTTCTGATATCTCTGCAGTAAGCTCGGTTCTGCTCCCATATCTCTATAGTAAGTTCTGCTCCGATATCTCTGTAGTAAGCTCAGTTCTGCTCCTATATCTCTGTAGTAAGCTCGGTTCTGCTCCCATATCTCTGTAGTAAGCTCGGTTCTGCTCTTATATCTCTGTAGTAAGGTCAGTTCTGCTCCCATATCTCTATAGTAAGCTCAGTTCTGCTCCTGTATCTCTGTAGTAATCTCAGTTCTGCTCCTGTATCTCTGTAGTAATCTCAGTTCTGCTCCTGTATCTCTGTAGTAAGTCCGATTTTGTTCCCATATCTCTGCAGTAAGCTCGGTTCTGGACCCATATCTCTGTAGTAAGCTCAGTTCTGCTCCCATATCTCTGCAGTAGGCTCGGTTCTGCACCCATATCTCTGTAGTAATCTCAGTTCTGCTCCCATATCTCTGTAGTAAGCTCGGTTCTGCACCCATATCTCTGTAGTAAGCTCGGTTCTGCTCCCATATCTCTGTAGTAAGCTCGGTTCTGCTCCCATATCTCTGTAGTAAGCTCGGTTCTGCTCTCATATCTCTGTAGTAAGCTCGGTTCTGTTCTGATATCTCTGTAGTAAGCCCGGTTTTGTTCCCATATCTCTGTAGTAAGCTCGGTTCTGTTCCCATATCGCTGTAATAAGCTCCTTGCAGTTCCCATATCTCTGTAGTCATCTTGGTTCTGTTGCAGTATCTCTGTAAGCAGTAAGCGTGGTTCTGTTCCCATATATATGTACCAGCCTGTTCATAAAGTCTGTTACTGAGCTGCTTTAATGCAGTGGCCAGAGATAAACAGACCAAAGGTGGGCCGCCGCAACTTGAGGGCCACTGCCTTATGATTGCCCCCCAGGCTAAAATGTGCCAGCCAGCCCCTGGTCCTCCGTATATTATAATGCACCGTTATAGTCCTCCAAATAGTATAGTTCACACCATAGTCCTCCACCAGTGTATTGTTTAAAAAAAAAAAATACTCACCTATCCTTTTTCCCCTGCTGCTCCGGCCTATGCAGTAGTGTGTGTTCTGCAGGTCTGCACATCTTCGCACAGCAGGCGTGCAGTAGGGACGTAATGATGCTCCTGCACTAAGACATCAGAGTGCAGATACAGTGGGAGAATGATTGAGGAGGGAGCAGACAGTGGAATGCTCAGTCTTTCATCACTGCTTTCAACAGTAGGATGATGAGACACACCCATTCAAGTC
This sequence comes from Anomaloglossus baeobatrachus, assembly GCF_048569485.1. NCBI lineage: Eukaryota > Metazoa > Chordata > Amphibia > Anura > Aromobatidae > Anomaloglossus > Anomaloglossus baeobatrachus. The sequence goes on along the minus strand of NC_134359.1, from coordinate 96,315,622 downwards.
AATGGGAGAATTAAAAAAAATGGATCCCACAGAATATTCAAGTGCCATCTGATTTTTACAGATACGTTTCTATTATAAACCCTATTAAAGTGTAGATCATGTACATTTTGTATGTAGTTGTATAACAAGGGCTCACACATGGATATCACACAGACATAAAATTGGACACAGAAATGACAGTGAAAATCAGATAACAATTAGAAAATAATCAGCTGAATTGCTGGATGAAACTTGAATGATTTTCCATATTTTCGTCTGTAGCTGCCTCATTCAGACGTCTGATTTTTCCACGTATGAGAAATATGGTCAGATTTGTTTGATTATACTTTGATCATAGTGTGGTCCGAGTGTAATTAGTTTTTCTTCTTTGTGGAGAAAAAAAAGTTTCTCCCCCTGACTGCCGATGAAAAGTGAACTGATTCAGCCACGGTCCCAAAGACATTCATTGCCAATTTTGAGTCAAGCTGCAGATTAAAATCTGGCTTGTCTCGATTATTATTATTATTATTTATTATTATAGCGCCATTTAATCCATGGCGCTTTACAAGTGAAAGAGGGTAAATGTACAACAATCAATAACAATACAAAACAGACTGGTATAGGAGGAGAGAGGACCCTGCCCGCGAGGGCTCACAGTCTACAGGGAATAGGTGATGGTACAATAGGTGAGGACAGAGCTGGTTGCACAATGGTGTACTGGCTTGAGGGTTATTGTAGGTTGTAGGCTTGTTGGAAGAGATGGGTCTTCAGGTTCCTCTTGAAGCTTTCCCCGGTAGGGGAGAGTCTGATTTACTGAGGTAGAGCATTCCAGAGTATGGGGAAGGCACGGGAGAAATCTTGCATGCGATTGTGGGAAGAGGAGATAAGAGAGAAGTAGAGAAGGAGATCTTGTAAGGATCTGAGGTTGCGTGCAGGTAGGTACCGGGAGACTAGGTCACAGACTTAAGGAGGAGACAGGTTGTGGATGGCTTTGTATGTCATGGTTAATGTTTCGAAATGGAGTCATTGGGCAATGGGAAGCCAGTGAACGGATTGGCAGAGTGGCGAGACTGAGGAATAGCGAGGGGAGAGGTGGATTAAGCGGGCCTCAGAGTTTAGGTTAGATTGGAGGGGTGCAAGAGTGTTGGAAGGGAGGCCAGAGAGCAGGAGGTTGCAGTAATCGAGGCGGGAGATGAGGAGGGCATGCACTTATGTTTTTGCTAATTCTTGGTTAAGGAACACACGGATCCGGGAGATATTTTTAAGTTGTAGTCTGCATGAGGTGAAGAGGGCTTGGATGTGTGGCTTGAAGGATAGTTTTTCATGGACCATGAACAGTTACGGATATGTTAATAGCCCCATAGATTATGACATGCATGAGCACTAACCTTTAAAAGCACAGACTGCACTCGTATGCAAAAATCAAACATCTGATTGAGCCCCAAAGTGAGATTTTTTTGAGGAGTCCTTTGAAGCTCATCCTCTCCGGAATCCTCCAACCCCCCTCCTTTCAACTAAAAAAAAAAGCACTTCAAAATGAATAAGAAAACTCTTCCTATTTGTTACTATAGGTAAACTACTTTACTGTCCTATTTTTTCAGCTTTTTTTCTGGAGAAATTTTGAAAAAAAAAAAGGTTGTAAAATAGAAAGAGTTTGTCACTTCTTTAAATTGGATCCTGAAGGGAAGTTCTCCAAATTAGACAGATCAAAAGGTTGCAAAAAACTTTTCAATCACCCTCTGTTTGAATATAGGAGCATGGCTTCAGTGAATTGTGAATCAGGGCCATGGGAAGAAAAACTGACTATCTATTCCCTCTATTTGTTCCCTCACATCAAGCAAGGTACAAATCTGAAACAAAAACCTTGTGTGGTCACACTTTTTTGTCTCTTTATAAGTTGGTTCTTCCTGACTTCAAAGCAATGCTACAGCCAAATAGCCAATGTCCCAGACTTTGCAGGATCACATTAAATATATGACTATTGAGATTTTAGTGACAGGTAAAGTTCTATAGATATGGGAGACATATTTTCAGCATTGTGACGCAGTGTTGAACACAACTTGCATTAGTGTGCAACCTGCCCATTAGACCAGAATTAGCTTCAGCCAGATGGATAAAGTTATACATGCTATGTATCATATTTATAGAATGCTAAAACTGTGGTAGGAAATATGATATTAATATCTTCCGCCTGGGACCTCCAGGGGGGTCAGATATCCTTAAGATCGGGGATCTCCTAATTTGTGGTACCTGAGCCTGCATCTTATTTACTGACCCCAATCTGAGGTCACCAGGGAAGGTAGGTGGGAGTAGCTGGTACTTTATAAAAGGAAGCCCTTGCCTAGAACCCATGTTCGATGCTGGTAGATACAGCGTGATGTAAAGACTGTGCAATTTTCTAAAACGAATGCTCTCCATTTTAAGATCTGCATCATTCCTATGATAACTGGTCTTGTAGCTTTCTTTTGCTTGGCCCTTTTATTTTGTAATGTAATACATATACAGTTAGGTCCAGAAATATTTGGACAGTGACACAAGTTTTGTTATTTTAGCTGTTTACAAAAACATGTTCAGAAATACAATTATATATATAATATGGGCTGAAAGTGCACACTCCCAGCTGCAATATGAGAGTTTTCACATCCAAATCGGACAAAGGGTTTAGGAATCATAGCTCTGTAATGCATAGCCTCCTCTTTTTAAAGGGACCAAAAGTAATTGGACAAGGGACTCTAAGGGCTGCAATTAACTCTGAAGGCGTCCCCCTCGTTAACCTGTAATCAATGAAGTAGTTAAAAGGTCTGGGGTTGATTACAGGTGTGTGGTTTTGCATTTGGAAGCTGTTGCTGTGACCAGACAACATGCGGTCTAAGGAACTCTCAATTGAGGTGAAGCAGAACATCCTGAGGCTGAAAAAAAAGAAAAAATCCATCAGAGAGATAGCAGACATGCTTGGAGTAGCAAAATCAACAGTCGGGTACATTCTGAGAAAAAAGGAATTGACTGGTGAGCTTGGGAACTCAAAAAGGCCTGGGCGTCCACGGATGACAACAGTGGTGGATGATCGCCGCATACTTTCTTTGGTGAAGAAGAACCCGTTCACAACATCAACTGAAGTCCAGAACACTCTCAGTGAAGTAGGTGTATCTGTCTCTAAGTCAACAGTAAAGAGAAGACTCCATGAAAGTAAATACAAAGGGTTCACATCTAGATGCAAACCATTCATCAATTCCAAAAATAGACAGGCCAGAGTTAAATTTGCTGAAAAACACCTCATGAAGCCAGCTCAGTTCTGGAAAAGTATTCTATGGACAGATGAGACAAAGATCAACCTGTACCAGAATGATGGGAAGAAAAAAGTTTGGAGAAGAAAGGGAACGACACATGATCCAAGGCACACCACATCCTCTGTAAAACATGGTGGAGGCAACGTGATGGCATGGGCATGCATGGCTTTCAATGGCACTGGGTCACTTGTGTTTATTGATGACATAACAGCAGACAAGAGTAGCCGGATGAATTCTGAAGTGTACCGGGATATACTTTCAGCCCAGATTCAGCCAAATGCCGCAAAGTTGATTGGACGGCGCTTCATAGTACAGATGGACAATGACCCCAAGCATACAGCCAAAGCTACCCAGGAGTTCATGAGTGCTAAAAAGTGGAACATTCTGCAATGGCCAAGTCAATCACCAAATCTTAACCCAATTGAGCATGCATTTCACTTGCTCAAATCCAGACGTAAGACGGAAAGACCCACAAACAAGCAAGACCTGAAGGCTGCGGCTGTAAAAGCCTGGCAAAGCATTAAGAAGGAGGAAACCCAGCGTTTGGTGATGTCCATGGGTTCCAGACTTAAGGCAGTGATTGCATCCAAAGGATTCGCAACAAAATATTGAAAATAAAAATATTTTGTTTGGGTTTGGTTTATTTGTCCAATTACTTTTGACCTCCTAAAATGTGGAGTGTTTGTAAAGAAATGTGTACAATTCCTACAATTTCTATCAGATATTTTTGTTCAAACCTTCAAATTAAACGTTACAATCTGCACTTGAATTCTGTTGTAGAGGTTTCATTTCAAATCCAATGTGGTGGCATGCAGAGCCCAACTCGCGAAAATTGTGTCACTGTCCAAATATTTCTGGACCTAACTGTATATATATATATACATAACGTAGTATATTTTATATATATATATATATATATATATATATATATATATATATATATACACACACAAAATATATATATATATATGTGTGCGTATATATATATATATATATATATATAAAAAAAAAGAAAAATTATATATATATATATATATATATATATAGTGCCTACAAGTAGTATTCAACCCCCTGCAGATTTAGCAGGTTTGATAAAATGCAAATAAGTTAGAGCCTGCAAACTTCAAATAAGAGCAGGATTTATTAACAGATGCATAAATCTTACAAACCAACAAGTTATGTTGCTCAGTTAAATTTTAATAAATTTTCAACATAAAAGTGTGGGTCAATTATTATTCAACCCCTAGGTTTAATATTTTGTGGAATAATCCTTGTTTGCAATTACAGCTAATAATTGTCTTTTATAAGACCTGATCAGGCCGACACAGGTCTCTGGAGTTATCTTGGCCCACTCCTCCATGCAGATCTTCTCCAAGTTATCTAGGTTCTTTGGGTGTCTCATGTGGACTTTAATCTTGAGCTCCTTTCACAAGTTTTCAATTGGGTTAAGGTCAGGAGACTGACTAGGCCACTGCAACACCTTGATTTTTTCCCTCTTGAACCAGGCCTTAGTTTTCTTGGCTGTGTGCTTTGGGTTGTTGTCTTGTTGGAAGATGAAATGATGATCCATCTTAAGATCCTTGATGGAGGAGTGGAGGTTCTTGGCCAAAATCTCCAGGTAGGCCGTGCTATCCATCTTCCCATGGATGCGGACCAGATGGCCAGGCCCCTTGGCTGAGAAACAGCCCCACAGCATGATGCTGCCACCACCATGCTTGACTGTAAGGATGGTATTCTTGGGGTCGTATGCAGTGCCATCCAGTCTCCAAACGTCACGTGTGTGGTTGGCACCAAAGATCTCAATCTTGGTCTCATCAGACCAGAGAACCTTGAACCAGTCTGTCTCAGAGTCCTCCAAGTGATCATGAGCAAACTGTAGACGAGCCTTGACATGACGCTTTGAAAGTAAAGGTACCTTACGGGCTCGTCTGGAACGGAGACCATTGCGGTGGAGTACGTTACTTATGGTATTGACTGAAACCAATGTCCCCACTGCCATGAGATCTTCCCGGAGCTCCTTCCTTGTTGTCCTTGGGTTAGCCTTGACTCTTCGGACAAGCCTGGCCTCGGCACGGGTGGAAACTTTCAAAGGCTGTCCAGGCCGTGGAAGGCTAACAGTAGTTCCATAAGCCTTCCACTTCCGGATGATGCTCCCAACAGTGGAGACAGGTAGGCCCAACTCCTTGGAAAGGGTTTTGTACCCTTTGCCAGCCTTGTGACCCTCCACGATCTTGTCTCTGATGGCCTTGGAATGCTCCTTTGTCTTTCCCATGTTGACCGAGTATGAGTGCTGTTCACAAGTTTGGGGAGGGTCTTAATTAGTCAAAAAAGGCTGGAAAAAGAGATAATTAATCCAAACATGTGAAGCTCATTGTTCTTTGTGCCTGAAATTCTTCTTAATACTTTAGGGGAACCAACCAGAATTCTTGTGGTTTGAGGGGTTGAATAATAAATGACCCTCTGAATAAACTTTTCACAATTTTAAAAAAAAAAAAAAAAAAAAAGAAATAACATTCTTTTTTGCTGCAGTGCATTTCACACTTCCAGGCTGATCTACAGTCCAAATGTCACAATGCCAAGTTAATTCCGAATGTGTAAACCTGCTAAATCTGCAGGGGGTTGAATACTACTTGTAGGCACTGTATATATACATATATATATATATATATATATATATATATATATATATATATATATATATACACATATACACACACACACAGTTTTGTCTTGTCCCCCTTGAAAAAACTCTTCTGTATTTTTATAAGCGCTGCCTTGGATTACATATATGAAACTGAATAGTTTTGTTCCTCTTGCTCTATAATCCACACCCCTGAAGCCTTGTGAGCCCAAACATTACCAGCAGTGGGTGTTCAGTCAGCCTATAATAAACAATTGGTGGTGGCAGCTAGTTTTTCTTTGGTTATTGCAGAACTTGGAAGTGATTTATATTATATAACTACATAATATAGCCTAGATGTGTTGACTGCTTTTCCTAGTATCTTTAAAAGTACTGCCTAAATATTCATACATGTATATAATACACTGGCAAGTGTCTCATGCAGCTTTCAGATCATATTTGCTTTATCTTCATTGTAAATCATAATTACAGGACTGAGATTACTTCTCAGTTATAGATAGAAGAGAACTTAATTCATTAAAGCATTCGCTCTGAAGGCAGATTAATTTCTCCAGCAGAGAGACAATAAATGTCTATTTATAGGATAACATCTTCACAGATGATGCCAACCAAATAATCAAATATGTAATTATATCAAGAGTGTGGGTGTAAGTCCCTCCAGTCCAAGCTGGCACCACTGAATAATGCTATGAAGGCATGAAAATGTACATTTGATGGGAAGGAGGTTGGACAAATCCGCGCAATCAGCTACATCTAATCAGATAAGCAGAAATGTCAGATAATATTGAGAAATAGTAATATAAGACGTTACAATGAGAGATATATTTTCGGAAAAATGAGCAATCCATTGTCACTGGCAATATCTCCATCGTTGTAAATAATTACACATTTCATGTACCTCAAACTAAACCAAATCAAATCCTAAAATTATTATTTTATCAAGTCACCTGGAGCAAAAAATATTCACTCAAACAGAGGAACTCTTTGTGAAGTCGCAAACATTTTTTGCAAAAATTTAGGGACTTTAGGCACTTTCACACAAGTCCTTGCCAGCTCCGACGAAGTGAGAGGAACATAGGTGGTACGAGGGCATGGCAACACCTGCCCATCTATTAAAGGACCAGATGTGGCATACCTAATGCCAGAAATCTTAGTGTAGCCCTTGACAGGAGTAAGATTTCTAGTTAGGCGCATGCCACTAGTAAGATGCACCTGAGCGGCACGGTGGATCAGTGGTTAGCACTGCAGTCTTGCAGCGCTGAGGTCCTGGGTTAAAATCCCACCAAGGACACCATCTGCAAGGAGTTTGTATGTTCTCCCCGTGTTTGCGTGGGTTTCCTCCGGGTACTCCGGTTTCCTCCCACACTCAAAAGACATACAGATAGGGACTCTAGATTGTGAGCCCTAATGGGGACAGTGTTGCCAATGTATGTAAAGCGCTGTGAAATTAATAGCGCTATATAAATGAATAAAATTATTATTATTATTTTTCTTACAGAGGATCTTACATTTGATGGAAAAAAAATTGAGTTAAATTCCTTCCAAAAATTCCTGAGATCCTCCGATTATGCTGCTTTTTGCATTTAGACTTGCATTGCTCCAATGCAGAAATATTTGCATTTGTGGCTTTTTGAGCATAGCCTGTGAAATCTCTGCTTATAGTTCAATTGACAGTTTCCTTCAGACTTATTTGCGTGTGTGCGTTTTCACAACTACCTGACAGATGCTGCTGCCAATCACATTTTGGCAGCATCTGAGACTGTTAGATCAGCTGCTGAGCTGTGATTCGCAGCATCTGGGAAGGCGAGGTGACAGAGCACACCCCTAGCGAAGACTTGGAACAAACGACTGGTTGAACAGCAAGCAGAAATTTCACATACTGCACTCCAAAAACAACAAACGTGAATATATCTGCAATGGAACATTACAGAACAAAATTGAAAAAAGTGGCACAATCAGGGGAAGTCAGATATTTTTATGAGGTCGTTAACTTTTTTTAACATACATTAACAGAAAAATTATACATGTACTTTTCGTAATGACTAATGGAAGTTACATATTGAAAAAATTGTGTTTCATAGTATATGATACTCCTGATATCCAATATCAAAGGTCAGGGCCACGCAAAATAAATATTAATTAATTGGTATTAGAATTGCAAAAGGGTTGTAGGTGGTCCTATCTAATGAAACCATTTTGATTTGGATAAGTGTCATCTGGAATTCAATAGTACAATTTTGCACCCTGATCCCATATATCAGCACTTTTTCTTCCCCACCCTGTGTTTTTATCTTTAATATGTAATAATAAAGACATTTTTTAAAATTGAAAAAATATTGTTTTGTGGTCACATTTTTTACTTTTTTTGAGCAAGTGACCTCTTTAACTTTTATAAAAAATTAAGAGTTGTCTGGAAACAGTCGTCTCAACTGTCATTTTACATCATTTATTCCTTTTTCTTATCTGATTCAGTGTTTCAATTGGATAAATATCTGGATCTATTATGTTCCACTCATTTATAATCTGATCTCTGTACACAGTTTGGAAGCATATATTCCACTATGAACTGGGCATGCACAGTAATGTTGTATCTTATCTCATTGTTAAGTTGGTCAACCTCAACTTTACTCATTAATGTGTTTCAATTCTATCTGACAACTGTTCTTCTTCCTGGCCTGAGCGGTCATAAGTCGAACAAACCTCAGTGACGTGATCTTGTCTGTGAATTGTGGTGGTAAAAGCCGTATCTGAAAAGTATGAATATTTTTGGCAAAATGTCCCTAATTTGAGCAATGTACCATTTGTATGGAGGATAAGTTGTGTAGCTGCTTTGACTATTGTGGGCTGTGCTGTATAACGAAGCTTGAGGTTTGTAAGATGCCAAAAAAAACTGAGCTAAAAGTGACTTCAGTGATAAAAAGCATTGACAAGAATGTCAAAATATCATGGGACATCTGTAATGAATGTTTTGTTTGTAAGGCCAGAAAACCGTTTTATAAATTTGTGTTGGTTTCAGCGGATTTTGGGCTATGTCTGCCCAAGAATGTAAAATTCTATGCTCACAGTTGTACAGTATTTCATTTTCTTGTCAGTTTTCCTACATCGTACTTAATTCCATGTAATTTTTTAGTTTCTTCCCTTCTTATTGTGTACAACGATAGAAATTACATTAATCAGAAAAATTAACCCTAAAGGCTGCTTTACACGGTACGACCGATTGTGCAATTTCACAATCGATCGTACCCGCCCCCGTCCTTTTTGCGTCACGGGCAAATCGCTGCCCGTGGCGCACAAAGTCGGTAACCCCCGTCACACGTACTTACCTCTCATGCGACCACGCTGTCGGCGGCGAACGTCCACTTCCTGGAGTGGGAGGGACGTTCGGCGTCACAGCGACGTCACGCGGCCGCAGGCCAATGGAAGCGGAGGGGCGGAGATGAGCGGGACGTAAACATCCCGCCCACCTCCTTCCTTCACATATAGCCGGCGGCCGCGTGACGCAGGTGAGCTGCTGTTCATCGTTCCCGGGGTGTGTGCTACCCCGGAAACGATGAACAACTAAATTAAACGATATTATGGAACCTAGCGAGCAGTACACGACTCGCGATTTGTGAGCGATACTGCGTCGCTAGGAGGTGTCACACAGGCCGGCATCGCCAGCGATGCCGGATGTGCGTCACAAAAACCGTGACCCCGACGATCTATCGCACGATAGATTGTCTGGTGTAAAGCAGCCTTAAGGCTATGTCCACATGTTGCCTATTTGCAAGGTTTTTTTTTTTTTTCAATGAAAATTATTTGCTGCATTTTACAGCACCCGCAAAAGCTATGAGATTCCAGAAATCTGATACACACTATTGGAAAACTGCTGCATTTTTTTTTTTTAAAACGGCAGGATCTCAATTCTTTCAGCCTTTTTTAATATTAGAAAACTATGACGAAGTACAAAAATGCTGCAAAAATTGCAACCATGCTTTATTTGCTGCTTCTATGTTTGTTTTTGGTGAATAAAACAAAGACCATGTGTACACGTTCAGTATTTGGTGAGTTTTTACCACAGTATTTGTAATCCAAAACCAGGAGTGGGTAAAAAATGCAGACGTGGTGACCTTGTACTTACAAGTACTGAGGGAAAAAAACTCACCAAATACTCAACGTGAGCACATGGCCTTAGTTTATTAAACATGAACTGTAGACAAATGACAAATATAAACTGCACCAAACATTACTGCAAAAGAAGAAAAAAAATGACCAAAAAAGCAGCAAAACCTGCCAAGGAAGTAGAGTTGTTTTTGACTTCAGAAAAAAACTGCAAAAAAATCAAGGTGTGAAAATAGCCTTGAATATTTTACCAGTTTTTTCCAGCATTCTACAAAATTGAAGATTACTACTGTATATTGCCTTAGCGCCCATTTACACTGACCGTTAATCCTTCAGACTTTAACGGTAACAACAAATTGTTCAAAACAATTGAGTAATGTGAATGGATTCAGTGTTGAAACGATGTGTCTGGAAATGCTCATTTATCATTCATAAAATCGTTTAGGTGAGCGAAAAGAGTCTCCTTCATCTTTTGAAGAATGTGTAAGTATAGAGGTTGTTCACTCGTTCAATGATTAGACCAACAAGAAGTATGCGTGGAATGATCGCTCAAACTATTTTATCCGTGATTCTCATCCCATATAAACACTTGTCTGACATCGTTTGATAGTTGTGACTCTGCGATTGCATAGTTTAAATGATTATCTCCTCATGTAATTGAACCCTTATTTATTCCTGGCTCATAGTAACTTGTCATCACATGTAACATAAAATGCCACAGACTATGCCAATCTCATAAGAAACATGCCTTTGGTTGTTTGCTGTAGAGGGCCACTCAACAAATCCCATTACTGGTCAGTACTTCCATTCAGAGGGCATTGTAGTCCTAAAGTATAGATGCTGTTTGGCTGATTACATTACTACATGTACCATACTACTCCCTGGCTGTCCCAGGAGGAGCTTCACTGTTAGGTCAGGGGTAGATATCCGAACATTCTCTCATCCGAGAGGATGGGGACGATTATGCAAATGACAGTCTGATCAAACTCTGACTAGGATCCAGTGTGATCTGATTCTCTTGGATGAGAGAACCAGAACACACTGTGAGGGGGAGATAGCAACATTTTTACATTGTATCAATGCTTGGACATCGGACTGCACTTAGATGTCATCCGAGTGCAATACGATCACTTCCATGCATCGATAGACTTGCATTGCGGAGTGTGATCCAAAATTCAAATCAAACTTGGGCATGCAATGTTTTTTAACTTGTACAAGCACTGTCCAAGGAAAAAAATCTGCCAGTTGCTCGGCCCCATAGAACAACATTGGTCTGAGCATGATCCGATGTTTTCTCGGATTGCTCTTGGGCCAAAAGTATGGCTGCCTGCAGCTGACCTTACGCACCAGATTGTGGCACCATTTTCACTGCATATTACTGCTGTACTGTGTGAACCTTGAAGAAGTGGTCAATATAGACTCACCGGCTTCAAGCTGCTCTCTCTTACCTTTATATGGAAGGACTTACAATATCTGCTGTAGTTGGGATCACATTTGGGTTATTTCATAAAAAACAATTAGTTTTCAGGAGTATAAAAAGAACATCACTTTCATCCAGAACAGAGGGTAGATTTTCATCAGTCATCCGTGTGTAATCCATTTTACAGCAGCAGTTTATTTTACAAGACCAATTACAGTTTCCTATGTTAATGTATTGCAATGTATCTATTAAAAAAAATGGATGCTAAATGGATGATCTGTTTGGGATCTGGATTTTTTTTCAGCACACTCAGACATGAATGGATGAGTCTGACCCAACATATGGGAGAAACTAATTAATGCGGCAATTTTATTTTTTTACATGCAGAATTAGTCAGTGAAAAAAAAACCCAAACACTCATCTGACCATCCAAATGAATAATCTTGGTCCTAGTACTGTCTTTTTTCTGCCCGTCGTTTTTCCATGGAAAAGCATTCAGAATGAAATTATGCTCATATGAATCTAACCTTAGGAAGCTTTCGAGACTACTCAGGTCTCTTCATCAGGTATGCAGAGACCTGAGCAGTCTCGAAAGCTTGCTATTATTACCATCTTTTCAGTTAGCCATTAAAAGGTATCAACCACTGAGGACTTCAGTTCTTTTAAACAATTTTTTATCTCTACTGGCTAACACGGTACAAAGATATATTTTACCTGTATCTAACCTTAGGGTAAGTCCAGAGGAGCATATAAAAAATAGCCTAATTTTCACTCAAAAAAATAGATGATTTTTCGCCAGCATTGTCATCTGTTTTTATAGATAAGCAGTGAATGAAATTTACAAACCCAAAAACATTTACGGTAGTTAATAATGGCAATGTAGGGGACGTGGCCTGCACGCTGATGGCGACGGCTGCTTGAGAGCTGAGCTCCGAGATGCGGCACCCTACTCCAGCTCAATGCTGCTATAAAGTAGGCAGAAAGAATCCCATCACACCGTGAGTACTCCTGGCATGGAATGAGTAAGGGCAGACCCTGGAACACTGGCTTACCAGCCAAGGTGATTAATGTTTTCCCCCACGATAAAGGCCCTGCTTTGCCCAGGCAAAATAGTGCCATTGTCTCCCTCAGCAGCCTCCTGCTCCTCACACGGGGACTCAGTGGGCGCAGATAAGTGAGAAAGCGCAGACATCCCTCTCACCAAAAAAACTATGCAAAATATATTGGGTTCTCTGAGAGCCTCTCTGCAAGAGGATTTCAAGGGAATGGTGAAAGAGCTGAAGGGAGATATACAGGCCTTGGGAGATCTCACTGAACACATTGCAAACTCAGTCATCTTGGACTCAAAGTCGCACAATGATCTAATCGATGCAAATAAAGCCCTGGAGGAGGAGGTAGGTATAATAAATAATAAGCTTAGTGATCTAGAAGACAGATCCAGACACATCAATCTTAAAAATAAGGGGCATCTGTGAAGCCCCGCTAGTATGTGTCGGTGCAGTACCTTCAGGGACTCCACGTGGATGGAACAGTCTGGTCACAGGTAGGGAACCTTCTTTTAGGATTGTCGTGACGCCACTCTCAGTATTGCGGTCAGCGGGGACCGCCACTGCAGATTAAGGGATGCCTGGGGCTGATGGTGGGTGCAGTCAGTATATTAGCCCCCTGAGAGTGAGGCAAGCCCCAGGCCCCGGTGTATGTGTGTGGGACCACAGGTCGCAGAATGACTCAAACACAGTCCAAGAAGTCTTTCAACGTGTTTACTCACTGTTTGGAGGTCACGGTGAGATGCCCGGGCGACACTGTGATAACCAGGTTGAACCAGGAATTCCAGGAGGCCGTTCTGAGGGTAGCTGTCCACTCGCCTTCCTTGCACTCTTTCTGTTTTAGGAGGATCCTTTGCTTGAAGCGTGGTAGGACCCCTCCAGGGAAGCTGTTACCACCCTGCTCCCCTCTCTCTGGCTCGTCTGCCGGCAGCGTGGCCTTGGTGGGATGGCTTCTGGCCCTGTCCCCTTATGGGCCTGGTGATTGCTGCTTGGCTCAAGCTCTGTGTAGTCGTGGTGAGGGCATGAAGTACCCCCCCCACCTGTAGGTTAACTAGCTCTGGATGATCTGCTGCCTGTACTGGGGACCTAGTTCCCCTTGTGTGCTCGGATACCGGGATCTCCGTACTCAGCCACCCTTCTCTCTGGATGATTTTCAGGCCGACCCACGGTACTCCTTTCTCCCCCGCTTTCAGCTACTGCACTCCTCAGGACCAGTCTCACACTCTAGAGCTCCTCTGCCCTGCTTCCTCACACTTCAACTTCTTCCTCCAGACTCCCCTCTTCCTCTCTCTCTCTGCCCTGCTTCCTAGCAACCAGCCCCTGAACACACCCCCAGCTGGGAATTGAAAGTTAACTCCTTCTGGCTACCCAAGGGTCCCCTCTGGTAATGTGGGAGGCCTGATCACTATATGTTTGTGTGTGCACCTCATCCTGGCCTTTGGAGATTACCTGGAAGCATTGCTCCCGCATGGGTGCAATACTCTGTGGTGCCTGACCAGGTCAGGGGCGCCACACATCCCCACTTCAGTTGCTGATAAAGATGTGGCAGAATTCTTTAACAAATTCCTACAACTGCTTCTACCAGATTGGGACCCAAGGGAGATTGGACAGAATCCACAGAATTTCAAAACCCAAGGGCATTGTCCCAGCGCTCCCCAGGGACACTCTGGCAAGGATTCAATTCTATGAGTCTAATGAGGCTATTCTCCTGATCCTCAGAAACAACTCAGTTCTCCCTGACCCTTTCCAAGGTTTGAAAGTATTCCAGGATCTGTCCGCTGTAACATTGGCAAAGGGAGAGTTTGCTCAATTCTCAAAAATTCTCAGGAATAATATAATTATCTATAAATGAGGTTTTTGGTGAAAATGCTGGTATTCAAATCAGGAATGATCCATATCTGCCAATCCCCTTCTCAACTAAGCAATCTTCTGGAAAGCGGGGAAATTTCCCCTCCTCCAAACCTGGAAAGGATGAAAGATCATGTGGGCACCCAAAAGAAAATCAATCCCGAATGGTCAACCTCTTAAGTTAAGAGCAAAAGCCTGCCACCAGATTCATATTCTCTCTAATGTGACACATGATGTCACTTTTGCTCCACTGCCCCTTCCTGTATGCAGTTGTTCATTGACTGTTCCTGCCAATTGAATATGGCAACTACAGACTACATGTTTTTTGTTGTTCTTTTTTCTTTCCTCCCCCTCTCTGTTTATCTGTGTGTGCGTCTTTCCTAACCCTGTGGCTTACCTGAAACTCAACACCTCGCCCTCGCCATTGAGTCTCAAAATTATTTCTCTGAATGTGAAAGGGCTTAATTCACCTGCAAAAAGGTCCACAATGTGGGAGAAAGTGTGCAATTCCAAATATGACATAGCATGTATACAGTAAACTCATCTTCTCTCTACTGACAACCAGAGGATATTCCACCTCTGTTTTCAACACACCTTCTTTGCAAATGACTCAAAGAAAAAAGGAGGGGTGACTAATCTGATAAAAAATTCTGTGGCTTTCAAGATGATTAATGTGGTATATGATGTAGATGGTAGATATGTTATGCTAATTTGTTCCATCAACAGATCTATATATTCTTTGGCAACAGTTTATTCTCCAAACTCCTCTTAACTAACCTTTGCCCAGAAATTTTGTGTGGACTGCTCATCAAGATGACCGCCGTCCTGGAAAGAACTGAGTCACCTGATCGCAGAATTTCATCTTCATGATATTTGGAGGTATCTTCATGCTTCTGAAAGGAACTATACCTTTTTCTCTTCCAGACATCGATCGTACAGTAGAATTGATTTTTACTTGATTAATAGCAAATCCATTGGAAATGTATGGATGCGTCAATTGGGTTATAACCTGGTCAGACCCCGCTCCGATCTCATTGTCAATCCAGGATTATTATTGTGCACGCAGTATACCTAAGTGGAGGTTAAACACTTGCCTTCTAAATGACCAAAGGCTGAATAATGAGTTTGCATCACAGTTATCTGAGTATTTTAAACATAATGACAATGAAGAGGTGTCAGATGAAACCTTATGGGCCGCTCATAAATCAGTTATTAGAGGGCTTTTGATTAAAGGTTGCCTCCATGCAAAAAAAAGAAACAAAACAGAAAGACGCAGACCATGAGGGTATACTCAGGGGTGGGATTCAGCCGGTTCTGTCCGGTTCGGGCGAACCGGTTGTTAAAATAGCAGCTGTTTCCCCGAACCGGCAAGAAACAGCTCCGGCGATCCAGTTCCCTGTACTCACTTGTGCTAGTGTCTTTAAAGACACTAGCACAAATGAATCTCCGTACCTCCGTACGCACCGCACGTCCGGGTACAGTGGAGCCTGCCTGCTCCCTGACCTGGCGTGCAGCGATGCGCTGACGCTGCAGAGAGGTCACGGCAGTGTGAGGAGGTAGCTCCACCTACTGCCCTCTCCCGGCGTCAGTGTGCAGAGATGAGCCGCGGAGGACGGAAGACAGAGGAGAGGCTTCTGGTGCTTGGAGCAGGTAAGCGCTCAGTGAGCCGAAGATGCAGGGAGAGGGGTCGCATAAGATGGGAACTATATGGGGAGAGGGGCCGCATAAGATGGCAGCTATATGGGGAAAGGGGCCGCATAAGATGGCAGCTATATGGGGAGAGGGGCCGCATAAGATGGCAGCTATATGGGGAGAGGGGCCTCATAAGCTGGCAGCTATATGGGGAAAGGGGCCTCATAAGATGGCAGCTATATGGGGAGAGGGGCCGCATAAGATGGCAGCTATATGGGGAGAGGGGCCGCATAAGATGGCAGCTATATGGGGAGAGGGGCCGCATAAGATGGCAGCTATATGGGGAGAGGAGGCTGCATAGATGGCAGCTATATGGGGAGAGGAGGCTGCATAGTTGGGAGCTATATGGGGAGAGGAGGCCACATAGATGGGAGCACATGGGATAAGATCTGCTGGGAAAAGAAGCCATGATGGGATCTACAGGGGAAAGAGGCCATAATGGGATGGGATCTGTAGGGGGAAAGAGGCCATAATGGGATGGGATCTGCAGGGGAAAGGGGTCATTATGGGATGGGATCTGCAGGGGAAAGGTGCCATTATGGGATGGGATCTGCAGGGGAAAGGGGCCATTATGGGATGGGATCTGCAGGGGGAAAGAGACCACATGGGATGAGATCTGTATGGGGAAGGTCGTCCGTTCCACTTTTAGCAGGGCTTCTTTAGTAATAATTTTTAAAAATTGTAGAAAAACCGTTTAATACAATATGACTGACAGTGACTGGAGCAACTGGTGCTGGACAGGAGAGTGAAGGTATAGGAAGGGAAGAAGCGAAAAAGATTATACTATAAATTACTTGTATTTTTTCAGTGGGGAAAATGGGTGTCCATATCCAACAACTAGAACCCTTGAATAAATCGCATCCTTCCCCTAAAGTGTCAAATGAGATCTTAACATAAGCCTGCTTTACACCTTTCAATTAGGTGTGCGATCTCGTATGCGATGTGACACGCCCAGGTCGCATATGCGATTGAATGAGATTGCACGTAGGTCGTTCATTTGCTGTCACACATGCGTTAGTAGTCTATGTTAAATTGATCAATTTTGTGTGCGATCCTTTAGATCATGTGTTCCAAGACGTATGCATTGGGCACCCTTTTTTTTTTTTTTATTTATTGACTTGCCAAGCGTGTGTAATGTGTAGGGATGTGTTTTTACTATGTCATCTGCCATTCAGCTCTGCTACATGGCCACTGACAGCAGACACAGACAGCCATGTAGCAGAGCTGAATGGCAGATGACAGCAGACAAAGACAGAGCCGCACTGTCAGAATGAACTCGGGTTAACTTCACCCGACTTCATGGTCATGCTGCGGCTCTGTCTGTGCCGCGTCCTGATTAGCGGTCACCAGTGAAGGACTCACCGGTGACCGCTAAACTCCTGAGTAAGTGAATTGAGCAGCCCTCTCTCATACTCACCGATCCCCGGCGCTTTACGGCATTCACACTGCTCTGGCGGCTTTTACTGTTTTGAAAAAGCCGGCCGCCCATTAAACAATCTCGTATTCCCTGCTTTCCCCGCCCACCGGCGCCTATGATTGGTTACAGTGAGACACGCCCCCACGCTGAGTGACAGGTGTCACACTGCACCCAATCACAGCAGCCGGTGGGCGTGTCTATACTGTGCAGTGAAATAAATAATTAAAACAAACGGCGTGCGGTCCCCCCCAATTTTAAAACTAGCCAGATAAAGCCATACGGCTGAAGGCTGGTATTCTCAGGATGGGGAGCTCCACGTTATGGGGAGCCCCCCAGCCTAACAATATCAGCCAGCAGCCGCCCAGAATTGCCGCATACATTATATGCGACAGTTCTGGGACTGTACCCGGCTCTTCCCGATTTGCCCTGGTGCGTTGGCAAATCGGGGTAATAAGGAGTTATTGGCAGCCCATAGCTGCCAATAAGTCCTAGATTAATCATGTCAGGCGTCTATGAGACACCTTCCATGATTAATCTGTAAATTACAGTAAATAAACACACACACGCCCGAAAAAATCCTTTATTATAAATAAAAAACACAAACATATACCCTGGTTCACAACTTTAATCAGCCCCAAAAAGCCCTCCTTGTCCGGCGTACTCCAGGATGGTCCAGCGTCGCTTCCAGCGCTGCTGCATGGAGGTGACCGGAGCTGCAGCAGACACAGCCGCTCCTGTCACCTCCACACAGCTAATGAAGACAGCCACGCGATCAGCTGAGCTGTCACTGAGGTTACCCGCTGTCACTGGATCCAGCGGTGGATGCAGCGGTGGCCGCGGGTAACCTCAGTGACAGCTCAGCTGATCGCGCTACTCACCGCTGCTCCTCTCACCTCCACGCAGCAACTGAGGTGAGTAGTGCGATCAGCTGAGCTGTCACTGAGGTTACCCGCGGCCACCGCTGGATCCAGTGACAGTCGCATTTACTAAGTAGATATGAGCATAACCTCAAAATAACTCAATCTGTTTGTTATGCCATGGGGGACAGAGCAAGTGCCCTCCTAGAAAAAAAAAAAAAGCAAGAGTTTAGATCCAAAATAGAATACTTAAAAGGACGTAATAACTTGATAATAAGAAACCCAATTGAAATAGCTGAATCATTTGCTAAATATCATCACGCCCTCTACAACTTGAAGGACAACCCTCAAACCCCGCAACCAATTCAAAATATTATTCTAGAATTCCTAGACAATTTAAATCTGCCCTGCATATCAGAATCTCAGTTGGAATAATTGAATCTTCCGATCACGACTCGGGAAATCTTAGATACTATCAAAGTGTTCAAATGTAACTCTGTCCCGGGTCCAGATGGGTTGCCCTATGAATATTATAAAAAGTAGGCATCTACACTGTCTCCTTTCCTCTTATGGGCCTTTAATGTGTGGCAGGCTAAAAGTTAGTTTGCACCCGACAATTTGGAAGCAGTCATCACCACTCTACCCAAACCGGGCAAACCCATGGACACCCCAGGTAATTTCAGACTTATTTCACTTCTAAATTGTGATTTAAAAATTTGCTCCAAATTAATGGCGGCCAGACTTAACAAAGTGCTTCCATCCCTAGTCGCTCTGGATCAGGTAAGGTTTGTAGCTAGACGACATTCTAAGGATGGCACCAGTAATGGCAATGTATCGGTAATAATCAGATATGGTTGATCCATTTGGAATCTGTTTTTGGACACCTACTGTATAATCTAGATTACGTGAGACTCATCTGAAATACAGAAGAGAATAGTGTATGTTGCAATTTTTTTCGTGCAAACATTCGGTCCATGTAAAAAAAGAAAATAAATCATCTGAATAGCTCTATTCAATAACATTTTTCCATTTGCTGTCTGTGTGATGTCGTTTTTTCCATGGACAGCACTTGAACTAAAAATACAGCCGTGTGAACAAAGCCTTACAGTAATGTGATCGTAATCAAAGTATTGCATTTAGTGAATCGCATTGGTTAACAGTACATAAAAAGAGAGCACTTACTACAACTACTAAATGATGCATACCGTATTGTTGATGGACATGATTACTTATGGATATTGGCGCTTGTAATGCTCTACGAGGCACAAGTCAAAGCAGGAACAAAATGGCAACTTGCCAGTACACATATTTTTACATGTAAATGGATGACAGATCAGATTTATTCCGCACACAATGAAGTCAGAATGTATGGTAATCTTCACGTGGGAATAAAAGCTACTTATAAATAGAATATTTTCCCTTTAAGGCACAATACAATAACATCGGATGCCATATTGCTCTTTAATCGCTAAGCAACTGGGTTCTCTGTCCATTAGCCCATACGTGCACTGTTCAGTACAGCAATACATTGTGCCACATGTAGAAGTAAACGCTGTAGGTTCTGGAATCATGGAATGGAAAGATCCATCTCCAGAGACCACAATATTCTGGTCTGAGCATTTGCCTTTACCAGGTTTTCTTCAGCTGCCTTGGTAATTATGAATCAGATTTGCTTAATTAAACCCAATCCAAGCATGTCTGACAAAAGAGAAGAAATGGCAGAGCTGAAAATTATTATTAAAATAGGAAATTAAGTCAGTAGACTAAGGGAAGCTTGCTACTTGTCTCTGCGTCCCCCGAGGGCCTCTTAAGACACACATGATGGCGTCTTGGCATCAGGACCAAGTGCAAACATTCTGCTGTCAAAAATATGATCCATGAAATGAAAAGCTGGAGATTTGGGTAGGATGACGATCCTCCCTGCAGGGTATCTGTGTAATAAAGAGAATAGACCATGCAATGCAGACTATTCCCTAAAGCTACAAGTGAAGTGGGCGAGCTAAGAAAGGCGAAAAGAAGATATGAAAGAGACCAAAATAAATTCTATACCGTCAGCACTTTTATACATTGATGAATCTACGCCTACTCATTAATATATAAAAAAATATATATATATTGAGATTTTTAGCAGCACAATGGGCTTTATCACCGATACTGGCAGAAAATGTAGTCGTTCATATCAAACTAAACCAACATATTAGAGAGAAAAGCCAGAAGACATGCTGTGAGGAGAGAGCTGAGTCTAACAAATTAAACTTATTAATCATTGATTCTACATATATGCAATACATATCTACATACCCAGGCTAGGAACATATGTGAGCCAACATACAGAGGTTGGTGTTTTATGCAGCAATTGATTTATGTGATATAATAATTATTGTCCAGTATTAATTTGATATTATTAAGCCATTTCAGCTTTTACATTCTCATTTAAAGGACTTTATTATTAATTTAAAGCACTGTAATATTGTATTAAGGCATCATCACTTTAGTTTGTCATAGATTTTAACAAAAAGGATAAGGCAATTGAATTCAAACCAATCAATGTGGTGTTCTTATGTCTTTCGTAGTATTTAATGTTGAAGGTAGACTTAAGTCCATCGAGTTCAACCCATGACCTAACCTAACATGTTGATCCAGCAGAAGGCAAAAAAACATGGGGCAGACAGTAAAAGCCACATTAGGGGAAAAAATTCCTTCCCGACGCCACATATGTCAACTCATCGATATAGGAGACGTAAACCATGCAGGCTTGAAAAAGGGTCTTCCTTGTTTTGTTCTCACATGTTGTCTTTTGTTTGTCACATGAGCTATTTAAGATCACATGGAAAGAGTTTTTTTACTTTTTTTCTTAGAACAGGTCACTTGGTGCTATGTGGCAGCGACTATTGCTTTGTGCTGTGTCTGTGGGGTGGGTTGGCCCAGAGGTATGAGGGCTTAACCTGCTAGTATCAGTGCTGAGAGGACTGTGGGTCGTGCCCCCTGTTGTGGAGTTGGTGGTTGCCACAAAGTATTGTGCCTAACAGGTAAAGGACCTACTAAATGATTTGAGTTGATAGCACTATTTTGGTGAAGACCCAATTTTTGTGGTCATCGGAAAAAAATGAGGTTTGCTATAAAATAGAGGCGTCAGCGCCACATAATCAGTCGTATCTACAAGTTATTGCTCAGAGTTTTCAAGGTGCATGCACAGATTGTGAACAGTGATGACTTGTAGATGCAACCACGTATGTGCCACCACTGCTGTGCCCGCACGATCACCATAACGTACTGGTATGTCCATTTGCAGGAAGGGTTTATAGCAAAAAATAAAAGCAGTTTGTGGCCCTTAGCTGGCACTCTCTAATGCTCACATATAATATATCTTACAGATGTCTGTTGTAGACCCGTCAGCTATTATTTGTGTACCGAATTTTTGCCTTTGTCTACTCTTTTTACTTCTTACAGAATGGCGACATCTCAGCTGACAAACAAAAGAATCTCTAGCAAGTAATTTCAAGGATTACAACTAAGGTTAAAGTTCAGAAGAGCCCTAATCTGTTCAGATCAGTCACGTCAGTAAATTGTGGATGTGACCGGCTCCATGTGCAGCTACGTGTACTTGTCCATAAAGCAGACGTGTACAGAGATTTCTTATTTACACACAGTAGCCCGGTCCATAAATCGGACAAGACTAGCATATGTTGCATTTTTCTCCATGCAGAGATTCACATGGAAAATTGCCTCTAGCCACAAGCACAAAAACTATAAATGTTGCAAAATTAGTTAGTGTGAATGCAATCTAAAGGCTGCTTTACATGCAGCGACATCGCTAGCGATGTCGCTTGTGAAAGCACCCGCCCCCGTCGTTTGTGCGTCACGGGCAAATCGCAGCCCGTGGCGTACAAAATCGCTAGTACCCGTTACACACACTTACGTTCCTAGCGACGTCGCTGTGGCCGGCGAAGAGCCTCTTTTCTAAGGGGGCAGTTCGTGCAGCGTCACAGCGACGTCACACGGCAGGCGTCCAATAGAAGAGGGGGGGCGGAGAGCAACCGCATGAAAGTCACGCCCACCTCGTTGCCGGAGGACGCAGGTACGGTGCTGTTCGTCGTTCCTGGGGTGTCACACATAGCGATGTGTTCTGCCTCAGGAACGACGAACAACCTGCGTCCAAAAGCAGCAACGATATTTGGGAAATGGACAACGTGTCAACAATCACCGATTTGGGGAGTATTTTGCATCGTTTGCGGTCGCTCGTAGGTGTCAGTTGCAACGACGTTGTAAACGAGGCTGGATGTGCGTCACAAATTCTGTGACCCCCAACGACATCTAGTTAGCGATGTCGTTGCGTGTAAAGCCCCCTTAAGGCTCCATTCACATATTGGACGTTAAAAAAAAATTGCACCGGTGTCATCATTGTTTTGGATCAGTGTACAGTGCTTGTATCTGTTTTTACCATCAGTGTTAACAGTGTTTTTCATGAATGGATCATGAAATAAATTACAAAGCTTCTACTATACTTTGCAAAGTTAAAGACTTACAGCACATAGATGCCATCAGTGTGCTGTATGTGTTTTTCCCGGGCCCCTTATCTGTACTGCCGGAAAAAAAGACATATCTCCATATGGTTTGCACAAGACACATAGTCTGTGTAAAAACGCAAACATGTGAATAGCACCATAGGTTATAATGGGTATGTGTGGTATCTGTGAAAAAAAACAGATACCCAGCATACTGGAAACACAGACGTCTGGAAGATGCCTAAATCAGGATTAATCAACTTGTACATAGTAGATTGGTGCTTGTTAAAGGGAACATGTCAGCAGATTTGGCCCCTATAAACTGCGGCCAACACCAGTGAGCTCTTATGTACTGCATTCTAGAATACTGTATATAAGAGCCCAGGCCGCTCTGTATAACGTAAAAAACACCTTTCTAATACTCATCTAGGGGGTGGTTCAGTCGGATGGGTGTTGCTGTTCTCCGGTCCGGCGCCTCCTCTCTGTGGCAATTGCCATCCTTCCTCTACCCAGCCCAGTGTGGCTTACGTATCCTACGTCATCCACACAGGCCAGGATTGCTGTATGCTGTAGGCAGATAAAAATACTGTAATGTGCAGAAGTGAGGAAAGATTAAAGACCGCCCGCACATGCGCTCTACAATACTTTGCTCTGCGCTCAGCAGGGCAGATTAAACTATCTGCACAGGACCGCAAGGCCGGCCCGTGTGGATGACATAGGGCACATCATCCACACTAGGCTGGGAAGCAGGAGAACGGTGATCGCCGCAGAGAGAAGGCGCCGGACCGGAGCAGCGACACCCATTAGACTGGACCATCCCCCTAGGGGAGTTTAATAAAGGTGTTTTTTTTTTTTTAAAGTTACACAGAGCGGCCTGGGCTCTTATATACGGTATTCTAGAATACTGTATATAAGAGCCCAGTGGTGGTGGTCGCAAGTTATAAGGGACAAATCTGGTGACAGGTTCCCTTTAACAGCCGAGAGATACTCATCTGAACGTACCTTACTTCTGTAGCTATAAATCTTGGTATGGTTCCTTCTAGCCATGACAGTGTGCTGGTATTATATCACTCTGCTTTTTATCTAAAGGCTTTGTTTAAACACTGTGACGAGAAACAAGAGAAAAGCAAAGTCATTTAATTCTTCTTGCCAGAGTGCCCCATGCAAGGATATAATAGAAATCCAATGAGCAGTCCTATATAAAATGCGTTGTCATTCTTTCATTTGGGTGTTTCTTACGTACAAATATTGACGTTCCGTCCATAATGAAAGATAACATATGCCATCTGACTTTTATTATGTACATAATGGTTAAGATACTGTTTATCTGTATTTTCTTTCCTTACTTTGCCTATTTTATTAGTGTGTATTTTCCCTTAATAAAATATAAACAATGTATTCCTGTTGTGTAGAGAAGAGGGCAGGAGCTGGGGCAAGGATCACTTACAACAAGCGAAATGCCACATAAGAAAGCTTTGGATGTTTCTACTTTATTCATTAAAAGTTTACAATGTAGATACACCTTCAGACAACATAGATGTACCCGATATATACATGCCCTGGTCTCTGGCGGGTGGCTCTCCACCTGTTGCAAAAGTCTTAACATAAGGCCAGGGCCACACGGGGCACTAGTGCGATGCTCACATGACACTCGGCTCGCGCTGGCAGTACAGCAGAGCCGAGTATCATGCTAGTGTCCCTGCGACTGCGGTCCGACTGTGCGAGCAGACCTCAGCTGCAGGGGGCGGGCCGGCTCTCAGGAGGGGCGGGCCAGCACTGAGGAGGGGAGGGAGGGATTTATCTCCCTCTCTCCTGCATAGCCGGCTATTGACAATCTCGCACTGCACTCGTGGTACACCGGTGTACCGCGAGTGCAGTGCGATTTTTCTCTCGCCCCATTCACTTAAATGGGTGCGAGAGAAATGAGTCTCGCATTACAGTCGCAGCATGCTGCGATTGTTTTCTCGGTCCGATTAGGGCTGAGAAAATAATCGCCCATGTGCGCTGACACACAGGCTAGAATTGGTCCGAGTGGAGTGCGATGTTTTATCGCACCCCACTCGCATCGATGTGCTCGCCGTGTGGCTTAGGCCTAATCATAAACCTAAATCTTTACCACGTACTAAAATATCACGATGACACATTGAAAACAAGGGTCATCAAGGAGACCAAGGAGCAAGGAAATAGAGGGGAATTGGTAAAGTAAGTATATCAGGTTCATTATTATTCAATGATTTTATGGTAATTTTGCTTCTTTTATCTGGAATTGATCTTGAGACTGTTTTATAAGCACAGATGTAGACACACCATTAGTTACTATTCTAACACTACATCATTAGATATACTCTTAACAGCAAGGGTGAAAGAGAAAAATGCAGCCTACGATCCATAGGCTCACACGAGCGCATAAATCATATGAGTGCAATCCGATAAAAAATGGAATTGCACCCTGACAATGTTATTCGGTGAAGGGGAGCTGATCAAAGTTTTATTTTTTCTCAGCTGTGTTCGGCGTGCTGTGATTTGACTCCGAAATAGGTACAGTGCAAAAAATATATTGGATGCCGTACAGACCAGCAGTATGGAAGCGGATTTTTACAGATACATTAGAATTCTGTAAGATGGAAAATTCTAAATGGTACTGTAAATGATTAATTATTGCTTCTGTTAAACGGATTGTACACGGACAGCACATGGATGACAACTGAAAAAAAACCCTCATACAACTTTTCTGAATGAGAATGGGACAGTTTTTTAATACACTCATGTGACCCCAGTCTGACAGTGCATATACACATGCATGCTTAGATACATATTCATGTTAGGCACACATATATCAAATAAGCACATGCTAAGGCATTACTTACACATTGGCTAACTATGCATGCAGAAACATAGTACAAACATGCACATGATTACGGTATATATGACTCCTGCATATACACAATAAAAACATTTTGTGATGCACATGGTCTCATGACGAGGCAATTTACTTATGTTCATTCACTCACACTTGTAAGATCTCAATTGTAACCTCGTCATATATAATGTACGTTTATGAAAAAGGCCTGGACGTCCATGGAAGACAACAGTGGTGGATGATCACAAAATCCTTTCCATTGTGAAGAAAAAAACCTCTTCACAACATCCACCCAAGTGAGAACAATCTCCAGGAAGTAGGGGTTTCAGTATCTAAAGGCCCTGTCACACACAGAGATAAATCTGTGGCAGATCTGTGGTTGGAGTGAAATTGTGGACAATCAGTGCCAGGTTTGTGGCTGTGTACAAATGGAACAATATGTCCATGATTTCACTGCAACCACAGATCTGCCAAAGATTTATCTCTGTGTGTGACAGGGCCTAAAGTCTACCATAAAGACACAACTTCATGAGAGCAAATACAGAGGGATCACCAAAGGGTGCACACCATAAGTCAGCCTTAAAAATAGGCCAGGATAGGCTACTTTCACACATCCGGTTTGAGCAGTGCGGCTCAATCCGGCTGTGAAACCTATGCAACGGATGCAGCGAAAACACTGCATCCTTTGCATAAGTTTTTACTTTCCATCCGTTTTTTTTCCGATTGCGGCACGCTATTGAGCATGCGCAGTGGAAGAAAGCGCATGCGGCGGCTGGATGCGTTTTTTCCTCATCGCGCCGCATCCGGCGTCCATAGGCATGCATTGAAAAATGCGCCGCATCGGCCGGATGCGGCGTCATGTTTTTTTTTTTTTCCCGGAGCAAAAAACGTTGCAGGCAACGTTCCATCCGGCTGCGGCATCGGCTAAATCTGCCGCATGCGGCAAAAAACGGACGCAAGCCCATGCGGCACAATATGGCACTAATGTAAGTCTATGCAAAAAACCCCGCAACCGGCAGCAAAAAAAACGGTTGCGGTTTTTCTGTAGAGCGCCGTATTGTGCCGCACAGGAAAAAACGGATGTGTGAAAGTAGCCTTAGACTTGGCTAAAATATCTAAATAGGCTGTCAAGTTACGGAAAAGCATTCTTTTTACAGATGAACTAAGATTAAACTGTACCAGAATGATGGGAAGAAGAAAAGGCTTGGAACAGCTTGTGACGCAGAACACGGGGCATCCACTGTAACACATGGTGGAGGCAGTGTGATGGCCGGGTATGCAGGACTTCCAATGGTCCTGTTTTTTAATGATGTGACTGAAGACAAAAGCAAGCAGCAAGCAGAATAAGGATAAGTTCACACAGTGCGTTTTTCACGGCGTTTTTTCCACGTTTTTCGGGTGCGTTTTTGGCCTCAAAACTGCATGACTTTGCTTCCCCAGCAAAGTCTATGAGTTTTCATTTTTGCTGTCCGCACACAACTTTTTTTTTAAACTGCGTTTTTGAGCTTAAAAAAAAAATGGACATGTCAATTCTTTCCTGCGTTTTTCTGCGTTTTCCCCCCATGCAATGCATTGGAAAAACGTAGCAAAACGGAGAGATCAAAAATGCAGCCAAAAACGCAAAAATCGCGACAACAAACACATGCGTTTTTTTGCCACGGGTGCGTTTTTGTGCGTTTTTAGCAGCCAAAAACGCAGCGTCAAAAAAAACGCAGCGTGTGCACATAGCCTAACATGTTGATCCCGAGGAAGTCAAAAACAGCATGGGGCAGACAGTAAGCTCCATACTAGGGAAAAAAATCCTTCCTGACTCCATATATTGCAATGAGACTAGTTCACTGGATCAACGCCCACTCACACAATCTAGTGCACATAAGCAGTAATATTATCTTTTTTAAAAAAAACACATCTATGCCTTTCTAAAGTTGTATTGATAAATCAACCAATACAACATTATGTGGCAGAGAGTTCCATAGTCTCACTGCTCTTACAGTAAAGAATATGTCTTTATAATTAAACCTCCTTTCCACTAACCATAGTGGCTGCCCCTTGTCCTTGTCGCAGGGCTAGGTGTAGAACAATCCTTAGAAAGGTCTCTGTACTGTCCCCTCATGTATTGGTACATTAAGAAGATCGACTCGAAAGCGGGCTTTACACTCTGCGATCTCACTAGCAAGATCACAAGCGATCGTACCCGCCCCCGCCGGTTGTGCGACACGGGCAAATCGCTGCCCGTGCCGCACAACCTCGCTTAACCCCGTCACACTACTTACCTGCCCTGTGACGTCGCTCTGGCCGGCGAACCGCCTCCTTTCTAAGGGGGCGGTTCGTGCGGCGTCACAGCGACGTCACACGGCAGGCATCCAATAGAAGCGGAGGGGCGGAGATGAGCAGGACGTAACATCCCGCCCACCTCCTTCCTTCCGCATTGCCGGTGGAGGCAGGTAAGGAGATGTTTGCCGCTCCTGTGGTGTCACACATAGCGATGTGTGCTGCCGCAGGAACGAGGAACAACATCACTAATAAGCAGAAAACGATTTTTTGTTTCAGGACGACCTCTCCGCGGCAAACGATTTTGACCGCTTTTGCGATCGTTTAAGGTCGTTCATAAGTGTCACACGCTGCGATATCGTTACTGACGCCGGATGTGCGTCACAAACACCGTGACCCCGACGATAATTCATTAACGATATCGTAGCGTGTAAAGCCTGCTTTAGCCTTTGTTTATCCAAAATGAATAACCCCAAGTTTAATAACCTGTCTTGCTATTGTGGTACACCCATTCCTTTAATAACCTTGGTTGCTCTTCTCTGCACTTGCTCTAGTTCAGCTATGTCTTTCTTATAGACTGGACACCAAAATTGTACACAGCATTCTAAGTGTGGTCATACTAGTGACTTGTATAGGGATAAAACTATGTTCTTCACATGAGCATCTGTGCCTCTTTTAAATTAATCACATTATTTTATCAGCCTTGGCAGCCGCTGTCTGACACTGGTCAGTAAAGTTGAGTTTGCCATCCACCCAAGTATTGTTCAGTGTCACATTTACACAATGTTTTACAATTAAGTACATTATTATTAATTTTATTTCCTCTGCCCAAGTACATGACCTTACATTTATTCACATTAAACTTCAATTGTCGTTTCTCAGCACAAGCCTCCAGCTTCCAAAAATCCTTCTGATATATTAAGTTATGCTTTGTATTGATTACTGTTATGATCCGGAACCATGGAAGACCACCACAAATCATTGGCAAAAGGTGACAAGAGCATTGGCAACTAATCTGGCCGCCATCCCCTTACTAACCATCACAACTAGAAGTAGCCGAGGGGTGAACTAACATCCTGTGCACCGCGAACCCAGCCGGAGAACCAACTATCCTAAAGGTAGGAAAGATTAATAACTCTCTGCCTCAGAAAATAGACAAGACTAGCAAGCCCCCCATATTAAAAGACTGCGGTGATATAGGAAAAACACAATACACATATAGATGACAGGATTAGCAAAAGGTGAGGCCCCCGCTGACTAAAATAGGAAAGGACAGGAAAGGGACTGATGGTGGCCAGAGAAAAACCATGCAAAATACCAACTTCCTGATAGTACAAAAAGGCCCTCAGATCACACGATCTGAACTCCGTCCTATACCAGGTGCCCTTGTCATACCAATGAACAGAAAACAAGAATCATAACAAAGTCAACAAGCCACAAACACATGGACCCAAAGGAGCTATACTCCACACAGAACTGCAGGGAGTTCCCCAACAATCCACTGAGAGGGAAAATCCCTGCAAGCAAATAAACTAAAACCAACCACAGCAAATGACAAACCCAGATAAACAAAAGAACCAGACAATAAATAAAGAGCAAGCACTTATCTGGGGAAGATGTGGTGTAGAGCAGGATTAAGCAGGCTGGAGATACAAAGAACAACTGACATCCAGCAACAGCCTGCAATCAGACCAGGATTTAAATAAGCAGAGAGTTAGCAAAGGAAACACCCACTGCACAACACACCTGGTCCAAGTCCAAACCATTCCTGGCCACCAGACGGAGCCTCCCAGCAGCCAAAACATAACTAACATTCACAACAGATTACCTTGCAAAGTTTAGTATCATCTGCAAATATTGAAATTCTACTCCCTATGGCTCCTACAAGGTCATTAATAAATATGTTAAAAAGAAGAGGGCCTAATACTGAACCCTGTGGTATCCCATTGTTAACTGTGACCCAGTCCAAGTGTGTTCTATTAATAACCACCATTTGTTTCCCATCACAAAACCAGTTCTTAACGCAATTACACATATTTGCCACTATTTCCATTATTCTCATTTTATGTACAAACCTTTGTGTGGCACTGTATGGAACGCCTTAGAAAACCTCATATAAACAAGATCCACTGCATTTCTTTGGTCCAGTCTGGAACTTCCTCATAGAAGCTGATCAGATTGGTTTTACAGGACCAATCCCTCATAAATCCATGTTGATACTGGGTCATGAGGTTATTCTTCTTGTGATATTCTAATATGGTATTTCATAGGAAACCCTCAAGGATTTTACCCACAGTAGAGGTTAAACTTACTTGCCTATAATTTCGAGGCTCAGATTTTTCCCCCTTTTGAATATTGGCACCACATTTTCTATGCGCCAATTCAGTGATACAGTTCCTGTTATTATGGAATTTGTGAAGATTAAAATTAATGGTTTGTTTCAACATACTGTACTTCATTACTGCAGTACCCAGGCGGAAGTGGGGGGTATATGCCATCTAGACGTGGGGATTTGTCTACTTTAGTGATTTTGAGGTGTAGTCCCATTTCCTGCTAGGTTAAGCAAATGACATTTAAAGCGCACCAATCACCAGGATTTTTCTATCTAATATATAAAGCTGAGTGTGTGTGTGTGTGTGTGTGTGTGTGTGTGTCCGGGATTGGCATCTGCACCGTTGCAGCTACAGCCACAAAATTTTGCATACTCACACTTTTGGACCCCGAGAGCGTCATAGGCTATGTTTTGAGGGGAAATTTTAACCCTGCGCTTTACAGTTATTCACCAAAAAACCTGCCTCCATTAAAGCGAATGGAGCTGGGAGCCACAGTGCAGCCAGAACTTCAGAAGAATGCACAGCCCCGCCCTTGAATGGAATGTTGGCGTGTCACAATGCAGCCAGGGAAAGAGACAGACACAGACAGGGAAAGAGGCAGACACAGACAGGGTAAGAAACAGACATAGACAGGGTAAGAGACAGACACAAAGAGACAGACACAGACAAAGACAGACTGACAGGGAAAGAGAGGGAAAGAGACAGACAGGGTAAGAGACAGACAAGACAGGTAAAGAGACAAAGACACACACAGGGAAAGAGAAAGAGGGAAAGAGACAGACAGGGAAAGAGAGGGAAAGAGACAGAAAGGGAAAGAGACAGACAGGGAAAGTGACAGAGATAGACAGACAGGGAAAGAGATAGCTAGACAGACAGGGAAAGAGATTGAGACAGACGGAGAAAGAGACAGACAAAGAGATAGAGATAGAGACAGAGAGATATATACAGAGGGGGAGACAGACAGAGAATGGGAGAGAAACAAAGAGACAGTTACTATCCTGGGCAGCGCCGTCGCAGCTACAGCCACAAAATTTTGCACACTCACACATCTGGACCCCGAGAGCGTCATAGGCTATGTTGTGAGGTGAAATTTTAACCCCGCGCGTTCCAATTTACCATTCAATTTTGCCCCTATCTATATAATGGGGAAAAAGTTAAACGAAAAGTATATCAACACCGTCGCATTTACAATCACGAAATTTTGCACAGACACCTTATGTGACCCAGGGAACGTCGTAGACTATGTTTTGACAGGAAAATTTAACCCCACACTTTACAGTTACTCTCCAAAAACATGCCTCCATTAAAGTAAATGGAGCCTGGAACTACAGGTTATTAGTAGGAGCTGTGATTGGTTGCTATAGGAACAAAAGACATTCATAGTATAAGAAGCTTATATGTGAGGTAATAGGATGTCGGTGGGAAGACGGATAGAGAGAGACAGAGAAAGACAGAGAGAGAGACAGACAGAGACAGACAGGGAAAGAGACAGACATAGACAGACCTGGAAAGAGACAGACCTGGAAAGAGACAGACCTGGAAAGAGACAGACCTGGAAAGAGACAGACCTGGAAAGAGACAGAGAGACATGCGGACAGGGACAGACAGGCAAACAGGGAAGGAGGAGACAGCCAGAGAGACAGACAAAGATAGATGGGGAAAGACACAGACCTTGATAGAGACAGACGGGGAAAGAGACAGAGAAATAGAGATAGACAAGGAAAGAGACAGACAGAAACAGGCAGACAGGGAAAGAGACAGACAGGAAAAAACACAGACAAAGAGACGGGGAAACAGACGGGGAAAGAGACAGACCTGGGAAAGAAACAGACCTGTAAAGAGACAGATGGGGAAAGAAACAGAGAGATAGAGACATACAAAGAAAGAGACAGACAGACACAGGCAGATGGGGAAAGAGACAGACGAGGAAAGAGACAGACTCGGAAAGAGACAGACTCGGAAAGAGGCAGACCTGGAAAGAGACAGACCTGGAAAGAGCCTTTTAATAATTACATTTCTATCTATTTGTTTTGTGGTTTTTGTGTGCACCTTCTATTTTGTTAACAGCAGTTATTAACCCGGGCGAAGCCGGGTAGTACAGCTAGTATAGCCTAAAACTAGTGCTATCATGCTGAGTCTATACATACTTTTAGTTGTCAGCTAGGATGTTTTGATTTTGAAACACAAGCAAGTAAACTTTGTAAAATAAGCAGCTTTTTGAATAGCAGCAGCTGCCGATCAGTTGATAGCTGGGATGGGGTTTGATAGTGATTCCCACCCCCTGCCTGTCCATCCTCCCCCTATCTGTTATTTATGCTTATTCTATTATAGAATTA
Source organism: Anomaloglossus baeobatrachus (assembly GCF_048569485.1). Taxonomy (NCBI): domain Eukaryota; kingdom Metazoa; phylum Chordata; class Amphibia; order Anura; family Aromobatidae; genus Anomaloglossus; species Anomaloglossus baeobatrachus. Next base: position 96,283,029 of record NC_134359.1, on the reverse strand, counting down.
TTTTACTGACTAGAAGGACCTTTGCTGATGTCATACGCGTGTGACCAGAAGGGGCGGGGCCTCAGTCAACATACGTGACACCAGGATGCAACATTTTTCTGTTGGCTGAGGCCCCATCCCTTCTAGTCACATCGGTATCGCATTAGCACAGGTCCTTCTAGCCACTCAGTAAAACGATTCTGTAATAGAATTAGCATAAATAACAGATAGTGGGAGGACGGACAGGCAGGGGTGGGAATCACTATCAAACCCCACTCCAGCTATCAGCTGATCAGCAGCTGCTGTCATTCAAAAAACTGCTCATTTTACAAACTTTACTTGCTTGTGTTTCAAAACCTATACATCCGAGCTAACCACAACAGGTATGTATAGACTCAGGGTGATAGCACTGGCTTTAGGTTATATAGGAAAATCCTGGTGATTGGTGCGCTTTAATGGAGAATTTATCCTATGTAGTTGAAGAATAATTTTGGATTATTTTAACTTTCTCTGACAATGTCTCTCTGTCTCCATCTTTGCTGCCTTGAATTGCTTTTTACAGAACTTATTTAATTTTCAATAAGTATTTTATTTATTATTATTATTTATTATTATAGCGCCATTTATTCCATGGCGCTTTACAAGTGAAAGAGGGCATACGTACAACAATCATTAACAGTACAAGACAGACTGGTATAGGAGGAGAGAGGACCCTGCCCGCGAGGGCTCACAGTTTACAGGGAATGGGTGATGGTACAATAGGTGAGGACAGAGCTGGTTGCGCAGTGGTCTACTGGACTGAGGGCTATTGTAGGTTGTAGGCTTGTTGGAAGAGGTGGGTCTTGAGGTTCCTCTTGAAGCTTTCCACGGTAGGGGAGAGTCTGATGTGCTGAGGTAGAGCGTTCCAGAGTATGGGGGATGCACGGGAGAAATCTTGTACGCGATTGTGGGAAGAGGAGAAAAGAGAGAAGCAGAGAAGGAGATCTTGTGAGGATCTGAGGTTGCGTGCAGGTAGGTACCGGGAGACTAGCTCACAGATGTAGGGAGGAGACAGGTTGTGCATGGCTTTGTAAGACATGGTTAGTGTTTTGAACTGGAGTCGTTGGGTGATGGGAAGCCAGTGAAGGGATTGGCAGAGTGGCGAGGCTGGGGAGGAGCGAGGGGAGAGGTGGATTAAGCGGGCCGCAGAGTTTAGGATAGATTGGAGGGGTGCAAGAGTGTTGGAAGGGAGGCCAGAGAGCAGGAGGTTGCAGTAGTCGAGGCGGGAGATGATGAGGGCATGCACTAATGTTTTTGCTGATTCTTGGTTAAGGAAAGCACGGATCCGGGAGATGTTTTTGAGTTGTAATTGGCATGAGTTGAAGAGGGCTTGGATGTGTGGCTTGAAGGATAGAGCAGAGTCGAGGGTCACTCCAAGGCAAAGTATTTAAATATTGAGGTAAAAAATTCCCCAAATCCTTAACGTGTGCACGTGGCCTTATGGTGAACATTGATACATTAAACGGGACCTGTCCGCTTGGTGTGTTATTGTCGCGGGCGGCGGGGCACTGCGCTCGCCAATGCTCGGGTCCGGCGCTGCTGCTGCTTGTTGGCTCGAGCGGTGGGCCACGGGTTGTGGTGAAGGTGGGCACCACCGCTGCTGGTGACGGGGATCCCGGGAGCGATGGTAGGGAGCAGCTGGGATGTTGTTTTCCCCCTCCGTGGGTAGGGGTCGGTGGTCCCGGGGCCCAGTGGTGTGACGGGGAGGCAGGGTAGGTGAGGTTCAGGGTGACAGGGACAGCGCGGCGCGGTGCCGGATGGCTGGATGGACGGGTCCCGCAGCCGGCTGCAGTGTCTCTCCCCGGACAGGTGATGGCGGCTGTCTTTCCCTGCACCTTTGTGTACTGTCTTGACTACGATGGGTTCCCAATGGTAGTCTGCTCCCCGGTGTATGGATACCGGAGGAGCCCGTTTGCCCGCAGGCGCTGGCCCTTGGGTCTCTAGCTTTTGGCGTTAGCTGTATACCCTCACGGTGCGTACGGTTGCCTTCAATCGGGACTTTGGTTGTTAAGAAACCCCTGGAGTTCCTGTCACACTCGGATTTGACTGTTGACGGCGACTCCAAGCCTAGTCAGGGTCCGATGGCCCTGCCTGTGTGTGCTAGCTTCACTTCGCTCCCCGGTTCGGTACCGGCGGGCCAGCGCCCGACCCCGGTCCTACGGTTACGCGTTGATCCACCACTCCTGCAGACGGCCACCACTGTCTGCCAACCTTGCTGTCAGTGCCTGGGCCACAAACCCAGACACACTCCACTCTACTCCTCTCACTTCAACCTCCTAAACTGTTCTTCTGCTTTTCCCGCCTCCAGGCCTGTGAACTCCTCGGTGGGTGTGGTCAACCGCCTAGCTCCGCCCCACCTGATGTGGACATCAGACCCTGGAGGGAGGCAACAAGGATTTTGTGTTTGGCTAATGTAACTGCCTAGGGTGGTGGGGGTGTGTTGTGTGTTACTTGTGACGACCTGGCTAGGCCAGGGCGCCACATACCCCCTTGGTGAAATGCAGACCGTCCGCGGGCTGCCCGTCAATCACCGGTTTTATTTTTCAACTGTAAAATATAAATAACATGTAAACACAAACATTGGCATTCTTTTCAGGTCACTTGAACGTTACACATATAAACATTTTTAATACAGACGGATGGACGGACGGACGGATGTCTTCCACTCTCCCACCCAAGCAACCTAGCCCTGATGCTGCCCCTAAGAAGTGGGCAGCACCCCTTGACCCCAGTCCAGGTTCAGGCTGCCCAAGCGGGAACGGATACAGTAACTCGCACCCGACTGTCACTTCAGGGGACCCCACGTCCAAGGGGGACCCCTGATCCCCGGAGGATTGCCACCGGTTACGGTAGTGGCGGGCCTGGGTCATCCCTTTCCTCCAGGCCCATCCTCCAAATCAGCCTCTCCGGAGGCTGCAACGGTATCCATCCCACAAAACTATTTACAAACCCACCAGTTCGTGGGTGGCCTGCAAGTTCTCGGCCATGTTCATGAGGAGTTTCTCATGTGGGTTTGGGGGGTGTTAATTGAACAGGGACAACTCCAGTCCCAACGGGGATAGTTCTTCTTTTCGGACGGCAATCAAGTAGACAATCAGGTTAAACTTCGGTGTGATTTGTATTCATTTTCATTCAAACTGCTGAGGGTCCCAACGGGGACAACTGTATGTACGGGCGGACCACTGCCACTACTTGAGGTCACTGCCGCCTCTTACTTCCTCCGGATCCGCCTTGGGACTGTACGGTGGAGGAGGTGACCGGGGCTGCTTGAGGTTGTCATGGCTCACCCTTCTTTGGACATCCAGGGCGAACCAGCCTCTCTCTCCCAGGTGGCAGATGTAGGTGACCAACTCACCCGCACAGAGGTCACGCTCCGGATGGCCCAGGGGCAGCTGGCTATGCACGTCTCGACGGGAGAAGAAAGCCTCGACCCCCAGGCGGGGCTCATGAATAAATCCCCATCCACGCCGGGGGTAGAACTGCCGGACTTGACCTTCAAAGATCGGGCCCCGAGCTTCGGGAGAGGCTCTCCGGAGAGCGTCCTTTGCTTCTACAGTGCAGGCCAGGATAGCAGCCTTCTCTTTCTCCCAGGCCTCTGCCTCTCGTCCCATCAGGTTTGGCCGCTGCTACCAACATGGCGGCTCCTCTAGCGCGGGGGTTGGGCCCAGCAGGTACCCCCCAATGCGGGCCACGACCGGCACCTTCTCGGTAGGGGGGCATCGCTGCGTCGCGGCCTGCTTCACTGCCTTGCAGCGGCAACCCTCCGCAGCCTCAGCCGAGGCCTGGAGCTTGGGAAAGGTCAGCGTCACTTTCTGGGTTTGGGGCAGGCTATCTTCTACCTCTGTACTGGCCGGGCGGACTGCCGGGGCCTCTTCGGGTGAGGCCGCTTCCAGGACGGATGACTCCCTTTGGGGAGCAGGCACCCTCCAGGGGAGCGGTGTCGGTGCTGGCCGGGCAAACGGTCATTCGTAGGCAGCGCTTGCAGGTGGATCTTCGCAGGCGGGAGCGATGTCATCGGTTGCCGAGTTCGGGGGCAGCGGGCCGACCGGCGGGGTGGTCCCGACCAATACGGGTAGCGGGGAACGCAGCAGGCTGAGTGATGGCAGACCGGGCCCCTCGGCCGCAGCGACCGGTCCCTCCGGGACACAGGGGCGTGGGTCACTCACCCGCTCCTCCGATTCTGCTTTTGCCTCACGGGCCTGCACGGTCATCACCACTTCCACCATTCCAGCCTCCCATTCTTGCACCAGGAGCTGGAGCCGGGTCTGCAGCCTGCGGCTTAGCTGTGCCACCCGAGCCTCCACCCACGCCGCTGTTCTGGGCGTGGGCATGTGGTATGGAACGGACATCCTGCTTGCTCGGCCTCCAGGAACGGGATATCTTTCAGGGTCCTGGCGTCCCCGCTTCTTATGCCCTCGGCTACATCAGGCAGGCTCTCACCCGCCCCCCCCCTTGGTTCTATTCCGCCCTTCCGCTTGTTGGGGGCGGGGCTCTGCTTTTGCGCCTTCCCTGCTCAGGGAAGACGCTCGAGCAGGAGATTTTCGCGCCAAAGATGGCGGCGCTTTAAAATTTTCGTCCGAACGCCGCCGGCGGAGACCACAAGGCGCACTTCTACTGGTAAGTAGATGGGTTCAATCCTGTTCGTGATGCCAAATTGTCGCGGGCAGCGGGGCGCTGCGCTCGCCAACGCTCGGGTCCGGCGCTGCTACTGCTGCTCGGTGGCTCGAGCGGTGGGCCGGATCCGGGGACTCGAGCGGCGCTCCTCGCCCGTGAGTGAAAAGGCGGTGGTTGGTTTGGGGATTTAGTCCGTGACGCCACCCACGGGTTGTGGTGAAGGTGGGCACCACCGCTGCTGGTGACGGGGATCCCGGGAGTGATGGTAGGGAGCAGCTGGGATGTTGTTTTCCCCCTCCGTGGGTAGGGGTCGGTGGTCCCGGGGCCTGGTGGTGTGACGGGGAGGCAGGGTAAGTGAGGTGCAGGGTTGCAGGGACAGCGCGGCGCCGGATGGCACGGATGTACTCACTCAGCAAGAGATGCACAAAGTCTCCGGTAAACCAAACGGCTGGATGGACGGGTTCCGCAGCCGGCTGCAGTGTCTCCCCAGACAGGTGATGATGGCTGTCTTTCCCTGCACCTTTGTATACTGTCTTGACTACGATGGGTTCCCAACGGTAGTCCGCTCCCCGGTGTATGGATACCGGAGGAGCCCGTTTGCCCGCAGGCGCTGGACCTTGGGTCTCTAGCTTTTGGCGGTAGCTGTATACACTCACGGTGCGGACGGTTGCCTTCACTCGGGACTTTGGTTGTTAGGAAACCCCTGGGGTTCCTGTCACACTCGGATTTGACTGTTGATGGCGACTCCAAGCCTAGTCAGGGTCCGATGGCCCTGCCTGTGTGTGCTAGCTTCACTTCGCTCCCCGGTTCGGTACCGGCGGGCCAGCGCCCGACCCCGGTCCTACGGTTACGCGTTGATCCACCACTCCTGCAGACGGCCACCACTGTCTGCCAACCTTGCTGTCAGTGCCTGGGCCACAAACCCAGACACACTCCACTCTACTCCTCTCACTTCAACCTCCTAAACTGTTCTTCTGCTTTTCCCGCCTCCAGGCCTGTGAACTCTTCGGTGGGTGGGGTCAACCGCCTGGCTCCGCCCCACCTGGTGTGGACATCAGACCCTGGAGGGAGGCAACAAGGATTTTGTGTTTGGCTAATGTAACTGCCTAGGGTGGTGGGGGGGTGTTGTGTGTTACCTGTGACGACCTGGCTAGGCCAGGGCGCCACATTATATTCGGACAACAGATAAACAGATTGATGTACAGGTTTATAATAGAAGAATCAGTATTTCGTTTTTTTCAAACCCCTGTTCCTTCTGGACTCAGACATCCTGAGGAGCTCTAACCAATGATTGACAGCCTTTAATCCACAAGTGTCCATACTGAGAAAGCAGTGATTCACTTATCAGGCCACCTCATTGATTCCAAAGCCCAGAATGAGCAGAGATTTCAATGATCACAAAAGATAAACAATCTGTTCAGCTCCTGCTCCATACGTTTCTGCTGGCAGATCAGACCATGTTTTCTGAAGCAGGAAGCTAACCCTGCATTGTTAATATAGGTAATAAAATGTATAATGGCGTGCGTCATCTGAACGGCATGTTTATTCTTTACAACGGTTTTGCATCATTGGTGCATTGAGACACACTGTTCTATCAACAGCCACAATACATTAACTATGACGGGATGTTATTTTACACTAAATCCAATGTCGCTTTCTACCTCTACTTATTATATGAATAAAGGTCCACAAACAACATCAACAGCACACCCTTAACATTATACACATCAGCCCCCTGTACAGCATGTAGGAGAGCTACAGCTCCAAAAAATGAAATGACAAGTCAGGGAGATGTTAGGTCAATATTGAGTAGAGTTGTGAATGATGTTCCATATATAATGAATTCGTGTATTATAAAACATGATGTAACTCAAGATCAGGTAAAGATATATCATGCTAAATATTAAAGGGATTGTCTACTACTTTTATATGGATGACATATCCCGGGAAAAAAGTCATCAATATACAATAGGTGGGGGTTGACACCAGTTACACCCCCCCCAGTTGGTGATAAATAGTGCTCAGAGTGAAGCATCACAGCTCAATCATACTATTTAGTGGCTGCAGCCAGGTCCTGTTGAAGAAAAGAAAAAGTCTGATCCGCAGTACCTGGCAGGGGCTGCTAAACAGTATACCCCGCTGTGGTGTTCCACTCTGCACAACAATTATATTTATTTCACTCACTTATATTGCGCTAGTAATTTAGCTCACGGAGGTGATAATAGCTGACCAATGGGTTATTGGGTGTTGGACCCCCATGATCTTATATCGATTTACCAAAATCAGCTCCAGTGCCCAGTTGTTAGATAATACCAGAAGTCAGAAGTAATTTATTACCGCTTCTGTCTTTTCCTTTGCCAGCCACAGAGCACACAACAAACACAAATATCAGCTTTGCCTATACTTTTGTAGGGCCTGGCAATCGCATGATTACAGTGTCTCAACCAGTATTGCAAAGCTGCTGGGTTCCCGCAGACCCAAATAATTTCTGCCAGTAGAGCAAGGTTCCATTTTCCCTGGAACTGGTGCTTTTTATAGATGCCCCATATTATCATAGATACCCCTAATGCTGGGGATGTCTGAGTTTCCTTCCTGGCCCTGCTCCTCACCAGCCCTGAACTTACACCCCCTCACCCAGGAAGAGGGGGGGCCCGGGGCAGGAGTGGAATTTAACCCACAGAAATAGACAAACGGGAAACCAAAACTCTATCACACAGTACGCACACATAGAGGTATAAGACAACAAGAGATTAGGAGTAAAACAAGCGCAGGGAGGAAACAACAAGGCGATTGATAACGTCACAACAACACCAAGCATAAAGCAACTCTTTCTCCAGCAAATCTGGGACACCACAGCACACAGACCAACACAGCAGAAACTATAGTCAGCGTGGGGGGAAGATCTCCTCTAACCTAAGTATGAGAGGAGCAGATTTAATAGGCTTCCTTGCAACATGTGATCTCCGAAAACTAAAAAGCAGGCTAGCAGAGGTTATTGTTGCTAGCCTCTCTATGACTGAGCACACATCAGAAACACCAGAGAAACCATTCAGCGGAGTGTCAGAATCTGCAATGTGAAAAGCGTCTGATGCCACCATGACCGTTGGCGAGTTTTGTATAAAACTCCATGTGACATTATGTATAAAAAGAAGAATAAAAAATAGACTCCACTACAAAAAAATCTAAACTGTAAAATTTATTCCAGATATATTTGTGTTGCATAAAACATATACAGTATATTTTAAACAGTAATTTATATAGACAGTCATATGAAAAAGTTTGGGCACCCCTATTAATGTTAACCTTTTTTCTTTATAACAATTTGGGTTTTTGCAACAGCTATTTCAGTTTCATATATCTAATAACTGATGGACTGAGTAATATTTCTGGATTGAAATGAGGTTTATTGTACTAACAGAAAATTTGCAATCCGCATTTAAACAAAATTTGACCAGTGCAAAAGTATGGGCACCTCAACATAAAAGTGACATTAATATTTTGTAGATCCTCCTTTTGCAAAAAAGCAGCCTCTAGTCGCTTCCTGTAGCTTTTAGGCCTAAAACACACTTCCGCAAAAAAACGTACGTGTCTTACGGTCCGTTTTTCGGGTCCGTGTTCCGTTTTTTAGGGGAGTTTCTCCGGTACGTATGGCATCCGTGTGATGGCGTATGTGAGCCGTGTGTGCGTGTGCTATGTCCGTATTGACATAAAATACGTACGTGTGCAGTCCGTGTGCTGTCCGTTTTGTCAGATCTGTATTTTCACACAAATAACCTTGTTAGCCCATCATAATGTGCTCCTGGTGTGTTAAATTGGTCAATTAATTACCCAATTTGGTTAGTTTGCTTAAAAAAACCTTACAAAACATGGCGTCTGAGCTCATTCTCACATTAGACACACTCCAAAATGTCTCTCTCCAATGAAGCAACCATGTATTTGCTCTGGTTGATATCTAGGAGATTTGGGGTTAGGCGACATATGATTGAAGAAGAGCCACCACTGGAGAGAAGGATGTGGATTCACCCCCTTGTGAAGCTCAGGAAAACACATGGGCATTTTAATATTCTCTATGGTGAAATGCGGAAATTTCCACCAAAATTCCAAGCCTACTGCCATCTCACAATGAATTCATTTGACAACATCCTTGGCCTTGTAAACCATCGTTTAAAGCATCAGGACACCTGTATGCGCCTCAGCATCTCCCCTGAGGAACGCCTGTTGGTGACTTTACGGTAGGTGTTGTCATGTATACTCATGCTTTATCTGTTATTTTGAAATACATGTTAAATCTCAAAGGCATCATTGTGTTGAAATTATGTAATTTTAAATTTAGGTATTTGTTGAAAACTTATATTGATCACATAACCTCATTGCAATCTCAAAATAAGATCTGAGAGTTCACATCTACCATTCTATCTCTACCAAAATTAAAGAAACAAGAGTCATAAATCAAATAAGCTTGTTTATTAAACAGAAAAATAACTATTTTTCCAATATGGAAAGTAAATATCAACACAGATGTTTTTCCAACAAAAGCAATAAAAAAAGGCATACACACTATCTCGCCAGTCATTGGATGATACAAATATTTGGTGTGAAATACAACTTACATGAATAGTCAAAGTAATGTCATGTTTTTTTCTATTTCAGTTACCTAGCAACTGGGCAATCCATCAGCAGTTTGCATTTCGAATTCTTATTGGGAAGGGCTACAATTGGCAAGATTATCCTGCATACCTGCACTGTGCTATGGGAGACCCTTAGGCATCATGTCATGCATCTACCTTCAACACAGGAATGGATGCACATTTCAGATGAATTTTTGGAGAAAACAGCTTTCCCTAATTGTATTGGTGCCATTGACGGAAAGCACATTAGAGTGAAGAAACCACCGAACTCTGCATCAAGATATTTTAATTATCATAAGTTTTTTTTCTGTAGTTATTTTGGCTATGGTAGATACAAACTACTGCTTTTTATTTGCTGATATTGGGGCCTATGGCAGTGCCTCAGATGCATGCATTTTCAGAAGCTCACGTTTAGCTAGACGATTAATGTCTGATAGTTTAAGTTTGCCTGCACCAAGACCATTGCCTGGTACTAATGGCCCTATTGTTCCTTTTGTCATGGTTGCAGATCAGGGGTTTGTATTGTCTAGGCATTTGATGAGTCCATATCCCAGAAGGGGGCTGGACAGATCAAAAGCCCTATTTAATAGCAAATTGGCCAGAGCATGTTGCTATGCTGAACGTGCCTTTGGCATTTTGGCCTCAAGATAGCGCATTTATCAAACCACCATCCAACTCCAACCAACCACCGTCAAGGCTGTCATTAAAGCTACAGTAGTGTTACATAATTACTGTAGATTACATGAAAGCAATGATGAAGACATTGAGGAGTTGCCAGCTTTAAATGCACCATTTGTTGAGAATGGTAGTGTTAGAACCAATGTGTCCACTTCTGGTCTACAAGTGAGGAATCAGTTTAAAGATTATTTTAGCTTAAATCGCCATAGTCATGTATAAATTTCACATTGTTATAGTTTTTTATGACTTGGTTACATAATCACAAACACATATGTAATACAAAAGAGAAAATGACTATACATAGGTATAATTTGTGTTTTTTTTGTTGGTTGGTTATGTTTGTGGTCCCCATAAGCTATTGTGATATAACTTTATTGCTATAAAATCAGGATTTTTTGTTATTCAAAAAAAAAAACAAACTACTGAATGTACATGACTATTAAAAATATGGCAAATTGTTATTTAAAAAATTAGTCCAGATTTATTATTTTACCTATGTATGTATGTTATCTTTTGCAATACACCCTGTATTTTTTTTTATTATTTTAAAGAATTTTGTCAGGGACATAAGCCCATACAAAACACCATACTTTATTATGTAATAATGTCACGCAAACAAAATTTGTTTAACACTATTGGAATACCAGTATGGGACCAGACCATATGCAGATACTGCATAGTGCCTGGATTTTTAATAATAAAGGTGTCTGAATGTTAATGTAGTAGTTTATGTGCGTGTATTTTTTCCCTAAACTCAGTTTTTTCTAATGGATGGTCCAAATAACATGTCCAGAGCAAGGCAACATTCTAACAGGCAGGTAATGTTTTTGAAGTTATAGAGTAATTTCTATTGAATTTTTGGAAAGGAAAACACAAATATGACCCCATGCATATAGAGTAAGTAATGTGTTACATTTTGATATGTTTTCCGACCAGCAATACCCTAGAAAACATACCAAAATGTAAAATAATACATACAATATCACATTATGATTCAACTAAATCCTCTAGGCTACTGATGCTTTCCTGTGTAGTCTCCATTGCATTGACACCTACAGAATAGATTTGCTGCCCAACACTAGATGTTGTAGTGAGTGACTGATCAGTGTTTCCACTAGCAACAGTTGTTGTACTTGGAACAAATAATGATGCAGTTGTTTGAGCAGATGGAAGACCAAGTGTAGGTGGTACATATTGATGTGTTGGAAGAAGCTGAGTATGTGTGTATGTGAAGTTAGTTGGGTAAGTCTGTTGTTGAAAGTACTGTTGTAGATTATTAGGAACATGGTAGGATGTTGGTTGTTGAAACATTTGAGGTAGTCTATGAACATTACTAACAATACTAGGATAGTTAAAAGAGGTTTGCATTGGTGTCTGTTGGGGTACTTGTGGGACAAATGATAGCTGTTGAGATGGCCTTTGTGTCATTAATGTACCTGTTTGGTGTGGGACAACTGTTGGCCTAATTTGTACATCAGTTACCATAGAAGAAGATGGACACTGTATATGTGTTTGTTGCACTACAGGATTTAGTTGAAAATTAGAGAAATGTTCTTCTGTTTGGGTTTCCACAGTTTGTTGGGTTGTGTTTGTGTGTGGACCACCTCTATTGTTCTATCACTTCAAAACAATATATGGGTTCAGGCTCACGTTGGGTAGCAGATATTAGTGTTATTAACGACGCCCTCAATCTGTCCTGCCTATCAGGTGCAACCAATGCAAGAGAGGGAGAAAGGGAGCGGCAAAATCTCTCTCCATCACTCTCTGGTATCAGTGAATTCATCATGTGTATGATTCTGGTATCAATGATATGATATGATATCTGGAACGTAAATCTTCATAACGCCTATGTCGGCGACCACGAATAGATTGGGCTACTGTGCGCATGGTATTAGTTGATATTCTTGCCTGTGTGCCTGCATGTTGCTGTGGACTACTCTCCGCAAGAACTGGTGAAGGGCCACTTCGTTGCCCTGTAGACTGCCCTGCAATTACATTAGTGGATTGACTTGTTCCCAAACCCAAATCAGAGGACATATCTTCTGCGTCTGGCTGGCTGGTGTTGGGGATTGTTGGTGGTTGATATGAGGTAGGCTCCATCTCGGAAGCAGAGGTCGCTGTTAATACTGCTGACTGGCTTCCTCACTATCTTCCAGGTTATCCTCTGTACTTTGATGAAAGAAAAAAAAAAAAATTAATGTGTGCATGTTACAAAAAACCCGCCATGTGATGTAATGGTTTAAACTTACTTTGGTACTTCCATAATGGGCATGAGGAAGCTCAGTTTTTCATAATGGACATATTTTTTCTTTTTTGCTGCGGCAGCTGTGGTGGCCACAGGGTTATATTCTCTTCTGAACTGGTCACGGGCTGAGCGCCATCGCCGTTTTACAAGATCCACTGGTGAAAAAAAAAATAAATTGTAACATAAAGGTCACAAATTCTAACAATTGAAGATTAAAAAAAATAAAAATTAGTCTTGTATTGCAGCAATTGTAAAAAATTAAAACACACATCCATGTGTATGAAAACAACAACCCATAACACTCATATAGTGACATAATAACACAATAAGCATGATAAACAAAACAAGTTCACCAGTAAAAAGATTAAGCCACTGTATAATCTATTATCTCCTTTTAAATTTGCAAACATTTTACAAAAAAAAAAAACCTTCAGTAAGCCATGAGAAACAAAATGTCTCTAAACCCATGAAGTGCCATATGTTCCTCAAAGATCTTCCATTACACATTACTCATTACTGTTACCATTCCAGACATGGTGACACCAAGGGACATGCATAATAAACCAAACATGAAAATACAACTCAAAATTTATAGACATTTCACAGCACATTTACAATAGAAACAGCACAAAATTAAAAAAAAAAAACAAAAAAAACAAACATGTTTAATTGTTGCTTGACCACCCTGAAATGCCTTTTGTACATGCATAACATGCTTTGCAGGCCACATATACACATGCTGACATTACTAGAAAACTGCAATGAATAGTTCAAAAGGCCAAAAAACTACACTATCCTGTTTGTGAGTCTCCAGTGTAGCTCAAAATGAGTCAGGCCCATTAATACATGCCAAACAAACTATACAAATATGGATCTAATCTGCCTACAGAATGAGCAGATGTAGGTAAAGACAGAAGCAATGCAAATATCTGTACTCACCATATCTATTTTTCCTTCCAGGGGTACATTGAGACCATCCATTCCTAGGGTAGACTAGCTCTGCCACAGACATCCATGCTCGTTCCACCATTAACCTGTCATGATAGCCATCAACACGTGTGTCCCACAGCTGTGGATGCCTCTCTACTTCTCCAATCAGCCTCTCTGTATCGATTCTGGGCGCCATGCTCAGTACCTGTGTTGTTCTCTGTGCTCAAAGTTCCCCTGTAGTGAGAGGACAGGTGCCCAGCTTCTGTCTGGCGTGCAAATGAGACAGGAAATGTATGTTTGGCGCCAGAATTAATGGCCATCAATTGACCTGATAGATTGGAAACAAGTGTTTCAGATTTTGTGATGAAAAACGGACACGGACGATACGTGCTGAACACGGACATACTGCGTGTGCGGTACGTGCAGGCACGGACCCATAGACTAAAGCGGGTCCGTGCCTGCGTGCTGCCGGCCAAAAACGGACATGTCGTCCGTGTAGAAAAGCGCACACACGTACTTACCACACGGTCACACGTTCCATGTGATTTTACGCGTGTGTGCCATCTACCATTGAATAACATGGGTCTCCGTGTGTACGTGTCTCCGGTACGTGCAAATACGTACCGCACACGTACAAATTAAACGGATGTGTGTTGCAGGTCTTAATGAGTTCCTGGATCCTGGATGAAGGTATTTTTGACCATTCCTGTTTACAAAACAATTCCAGTTCAGTTAAGTTGGATAATCGTCGAGCATGGACAGCACGCTTCAAATCATCCCACAGATGTTCAGTGATATTCAGGTCTGGGGACTGGGATGGCCATTCCAGAACATTGTAATTGTTCCTCTGCATGAATGCCTGAGTAGATTTGGAGCAGTGTTTTGGATCATTGTCTTAGTGAAATATCCATCCCCTGCGTAACTTCAACTTCGTCACTGATTCTTGCACATTATTGTCAAGAATCTGCTGATACTGAGTTGAATCCATGCGACCCTCAACTTTAACAAGATTCCCGGTGCCGGCATTGGCCACACAGCCCCAAAGCATGATGGAACCTCCACCAAATTTTACTTTGGGTAGCAAGTGCTTTTCTTGGAATGCCGTGTATTTTTGCCTCCATGCATAACGCCTTTTTGTATGACCAAACAACTCAATCTTTGTTTCATCAGTCCACAGGACCTTCTTCCAAAATGTAACTGGCTTGTCCAAATGTGCTTTTGCATACCTCAGGCGACTCTGTTTGTGGCGTGCTTTCAGAAACTGCTTCTTTCGAATCACTCTCCCATACAGCTTCTCCTTGTGCAAAGTGCGCTGTATTGTTGACCGATGCACATTGACACCATCTCCAGCAAGTTGATGCTGCAGGTCTTTGGAGGTGGTCTGTGGATTGTCCTTGACTGTTCTCACCATTCGTCTTCTCTGCCTTTCTGATATTTTTCTTGGCCTGCCACTTCTGGGCTTAACAAGAACTGTACCTGTGTTCTTCCATTTCCTTACTATGTTCCTCACAGTGGAAAATGACAGTTTAAATCTCTGAGACAACTTTTTGTATCCTTCCCCTGAACAACTATGTTGAATAATCTTTGTTTTCAGATCATTTGAGAGTTGTTTTGAGGAGCCCATGATGCCACTCTTCATAGGAGATTCAAATAGGAGAACAACTTACAAGTGTCCACCTTAAATACCTTTTCTCATGATTGGATACACCTGCCTATGAAGCTCAAAGCTCAATGAGGTTACAAAACCAATTTAGTGCTTCAGTAAGTCAGTAAAAAGTAGTTAGGAGTGTTCAAATCAAGAAATTGATAAGGGTGCCCATACTTTTGCACCAGTCAAATTTTGTTTAAATGCGGATTGCACATTTTCTGTTAGTACAATAAACCTCATTTCAATCCAGAAATATTACTCAGTCCATCAGTTATTAGATAAATGAAACTGAAATAGCTGTTGCAAAACCCAAATTATTATAAAGAAAAAAGGTTAACATTAATAGGCGTGCCCAAACTTTTTCATATGACTGTACATAGAAAAATTAATACAATTGTCTACACATAAGGGCAGAAAGAAAATTCTCAGACTGCAATGTCAATGAAAAAAAATTTGCCTGCTGCAAAAAGAAGCGTAAAATTGAAGAAATTGTCCAGTTATTAACACCCTTTCAAGTCTGCTCACTAAAGGGTTAAGAAATTTACAACCCTTGTGTATTTTTTTTTTGTAGATGCTTACTGTAAAATGCTATTCATATCAGTAATAGCTACAAAAATTCAAATTGAAAAGTAGAAATACAGTGGGTTCGGAAAGTATTCAGACCCCTTTACATTTTTCACTCTTTCATTGCAGCAATTTGGTACATTCAAAAAAGTTCATTTTTTTTCTTATTAATGTACACTCTGTATCTGCACCCCATCTTGACAGTAAAAAAACAGAAATGCAGACATTTTTGAAAATGTATTAAACAAGAAAATCTGAAATATCACGTGGTCATAAGTATTCAGATCCTTTGCTCAGATACTCATTTAAGTCACATGCTGTCCATTTCCTTGTGATTCTCCTTGAGATGGTCCTACCCCTTCATAGGAGTCCATGTGTGTTTAATTAAACTGATAGGACTTGATTTGGAAAGGCACACACCTGTCTCTATAAGACCACACAGCACATGTCACACCAAATGAGACTCATGAGGTCAAAGGAACTACCCAAGGAGCTCAGAGACGTGAGAATTGTCTCAAAGGCACAGATCTGGCCAAAGTTACAAAAGAATTTCTGTCGTACTCAAGGTTCTTAAGAGTACAGAGGCCTCCATAATCCTTAAATGTAAGAAGTTTGGGACCACCAGAACTCTTCCTAGACATGTCCATCCATCCAAACTGAGCAATCTTGGGAGAAGAGCCTTGGTGAGAGAGGTAAAGAAGAACCCCAAGATCACTGTGGCTGAGCTCCAGAGATGCAGTTGGAAGATGGGAGAAAGTTCTACAAAGTCAACTATCACTTCAGCCCTCCACCAGTCGGGTCTTTATGGCAGAGTAGCCTGACGGAAGCCTCTCCTCAGTGCAAGGCATATGAAAGCCCTTATAGAGTTTGCAAAAAGACACATGAAGGACTCCCAGACTATGAGAAACAAGATTTTCTGGTCTGATGAGGCAAAGATAGAACTTTATAGTGATAATTTTAAGCAGTATGTGTGGAGAAAACCAGACACTGCTCATCACCTGCCCAATACAATCCCAACAGTGAAGCATGGTGGTGGCAGCATCATGCTACGGGGGTGTTTTTCAGCTGCAGGGACAGGACAACTGGTTGCAATTGAAGGAAAGATGAACGTGGCCAAGTAAAGAGATATCCTGGAAGAAAACCTATTCCAGAGTGCTCTGGACCTCAGACTTGACCAAAGGTTCAACTTCCAACAAGACAATGACCCTAAGCACACAGCTAAAATAACAAAGGAGTGGCTTCAGAACAACTCTGTGACCATTCTTGACTGACCCAAACAGAGCCCTGACCTAAACCCAATTGAGCTTCTCTGGAGAAACCTGAAAATGGCTGTCCACCAACGATCACCATCCAACCTGACGGAACTGGAGAGGATCTGCACGGAATGGAAGAGGATCCCAAAATCAAGGGGTGAGAAACATTCCCAAAGAAAACTCATGGCTGTACTAGCCCAAAAGGGTGCTTCTATGCGATACTGAGCAAAGGGTCTGAATACTTATAACCATGTGATTTCAATTCTTTTTATTTAATAAATTTGCAAAAATTTTTATATTTCTGTTTTTTTCTGTCAAGATGGGGTGCAGAGTGTACATTGAGGAAAAAAATGAACATTTTTGAATTTACCAAATGGCTACAATGAAACAGAGTGAGAAATTTAAAAGGGGTGTGAATACTTTCTGTATCCACTGTATCTCAGAGAATGACTTTATAGTTGCAAGTAATGGAAATACTATGCACAGACTACTGTATTCCCATATATTGATATGCCCTCAATATGTGACTCAAATGGGAATAATAAAAGATGTATAACAATAAGCCATCTAGCCATAATACAGCTACCTGACCCAATTTATTCAGTTCTTTTTTCAACCAGTTTAATAGCCTGTGGTATTTTAATTAAAAAAATATATATTAATTACCATCAGACGTGTAATAGACTGTCATAATTACAATTAAATTAAGGTGAGAGTTATCCAGTGAAAAAATATTTAAAATCCAATTACCTCATTGTTGAGGATGAATATATATTTTATACTTGGGATAATGACTAGGAATAGTAAACCTGTGGAAATGTACTACTTTATTTCTAACTAATAAACCGCTTTGGACCGTGAGGAAGGCGGACAACACCGCCGAAACGCGTAGTCCTATCTGTGTTAAGTTCCTGCAATAATCCTTTGTACCCGAGTCTTTTGGATCGAAAACTGATTACTCTAAAAACAATTTTTATTTATAAACATTAAAATTATAAGTTCAAGCTATATCTCATTGTATGTAGCTATATCGGTCAGTGAACACACATCCAGTCGTGCAGAGCTAGATATACTCTAAGGAGATATCAGACTAGGGAGATTAAGGATAGCCCAGTGAGGTTCTTTTTGATAGAAATCGTAATATCAACTAAGATGTTAAATAATGGCCTGGTCATAGATCCCTAGTCCTTCACCTTCCTGGCCGCGGAGGTAAACACCATAATGTTTCGGGCGCCCCCGCTCCTCGTCGGCTATCCCTAGTAGGCCCTAGAACTGCCTGTGTGTCAATAATTGACCTAAAGCCCAGAAAGTGTGGTTAGTGCTGAAGTCAGGATTATTCAATCACACTAGGTGCATAGTCAATATACTAATTAGTATTAAATATATTAGTTGGTCATAGGGGAAATCCCCATACAGAGTAGTTGTAAAAAATGCTCCCCTCAGATGCACTCTAATGGGTGAGAGGGAGTACACAGGTAGCTGTCAAAAATCAGTTACCCAGTGCAGATGACCAACTGCATTAAAGTGGACCTGTAAGAATTAAATCCCAGTAGGGTAAACTTATGTTGCTGGAGAACAACCTCACAGAAGATTCCCGACGCGTTTCCCCCACTTTGTTCGGGGTTCATCAGGGGATGTTACCATCTCATGACAATGCACGTAATCCAGGTCACCTTTAAGTTTTCAGTGTCCTGCCAAAAGATCCCTCAGAGAACTGTAAATGGTAGTCGGATGGTCCTCCTGTCAATGCAGAATGGACCTCAGCACCTCACCCTGTCAGTATCGGGCTGAATAGGATCCATTGATCCATTGAAAGACCCACAAACAAGCAAGACCTGAAGGCTGCGGCTGTAAAGGCCTGGCAAAGCATTAAGAAGGAGGAAACCCAGCGTTTGGTGATGTCCATGGGTTCCAGACTTAAGGCAGTGATTGCCTCCAAAGGATTCGCAACAAAATATTGAAAATAAAAATATGTTGTTTGGGTTTGGTTTATTTGTCCAATTACTTTTGACCTCCTAAAATGTGGAGTGTTTGTAAAGAAATGTGTACAATTCCTACAATTTCTATCAGATATTTTTGTTCAAACCTTCAAATTAAACGTTACAATCTGCACTTGAATTCTGTTGTAGAGGTTTCATTTCAAATCCAATGTGGTGGCATGCAGAGCCCAACTCGCGAGAATTGTGTCACTGTCCAAATATTTCTGGACCTAACTGTATATGATCCCTTTGATTGCACATACTATTTTCTCTCTATTTGCAGCTATGCACAGCCCCATTCTCTTATACGTTTGCACTATTCGCCTCTATACGACACATATAGGTTACTAGTTCAGTTACTTGCTCATCTTGTCATGTTGGTTTACCCGCCCCTTCCATGACACTATCACGTCGGTTTACCCGCCTCCTTTATGACACTTTCATATGATCCGCTCGTTCTATTATATGATTTGGCTACCTGCTTCTTCTTATCCGCCCCCTCCATGACACGTTCGGGCTACCCGCCCCTTCTATGACAAGGTCGGTGTTATCCGCCCCTTCTATGACACGCTGCACTTATAATAGTATTAACCCAAGGGAAATCATGTGATATTTATACCAACATTTGTGTCCGATCTCTTTACATGTTTAAATTTTACATAGATGATTTTGCTGCAATGTATGAAATCTATTCATCTGGTTCAATCTGTTATTCCATGCCGCATTTCCACGCCCACCTCCCTGCTTCTGTGCAGTGATTCAGCGATCTGGCTATGACGCTTTCTGACACACTTTCCCCACGTGACCTCTTACGTGCACGACTAGCAACGCATGCGCACAGACTTTGTGCTGATTGGTTGCTAGTATACATTTAACTCCTGGCAATCCCTAATGACTCCACCCCCTGAAGAAGACGCAACGAAACGTGCGCGCGTCGGGGTAGGCGTCGCGTTACCTGGAGGAGGCTGTGTCTGTTACCTTAGGTGATTATAGCACTATTTAGTGTAAGGCTATGTCCGCACGTTGCTTTTTACCTGCTTTTTACCTGCTTTTTTGCTGCTTTTTCAACTGCAGCGTTTAATGCCAAAATGGTTGTGTTCTGCTTTTCAAGCAAAGTCTATGGGAATTTGGGTTTCTTGTCCGCACTATGCAGTTCAAACTGCAGCCTTTTTGTTGCAGAACTTTGGTCAAAAACTCAGCTTTGCAGGGCAAAACCCAAATGGCAAAAACAATTGACAGGTCAATTGTTTTTGCCATTTGGGTTTTGCCCTGCAAAGCTGAGTTTTTGACCAAAGTTCTGCAACAAAAAGGCTGCAGTTTGAACTGCATAGTGCGGACAAGAAACCCAAATTCCCATAGACTTTGCTTGAAAAGCAGAACACAACCATTTTGGCATTAAACGCTGCAGTTGAAAAAGCAGCAAAAAAGCAGGTAAAAAGCAACGTGCGGACATCGCCTTACATTGTGCCGATTCTGACACTTTTTCAATTCAAATTACATGTTTTCTCCTACTGGTTGATACTGTCTTGAGCCGTCTCCCCTCTGAATTCTAACCTGCTTTTTGAGGCTTTCGGCTTAGTGTTTTGTGGAATTCTATTATGATGGTTACCCTGCTGGTTACTATCAGCTGATTCGATTCTATTTGTGTGGCATGACCTCTGACCACAACTCCTCAGCACTTGACACTTTAGCTGTGTGTTGTATTTATTTTTCATACATTCATTCATCTTTTTTGAATCCCTTTACACTAACCCCTTGGCCTCATTATATATTATATTGTCTTATATTTATAATCTATACATGCTATGCAGGTTTTTGACGCCCCTTTTTCCAGTCAATAGCTGTGTGTTTTATTATGTGTGCATTTTTTAATCATGTATTAATAAAGATATAATATTTTGTGACCTCTCAGTTCGGCTTCTTTTTTGGTATAGTATGTATAAAAATAAGGACATTGGTATTTGATGAGTTTTTCCCGTCCTCCATGCTTATAGACTGTATATTGCTGTTAATTACATGCTTCTGCCTTTATTACTGCTCATAGTGCGTATGGACATCACACTACTGCACATTACATATTTAGATTAACTATCTGGTTTTCCCATTACATATTAAGGAGAATCTGTGAATGTCCATATGATGTTCGGGAGTCATCATGTTGCACATTGCATATAGACTACATATGAAGAACTCATGCAGTACAGTAAATTCCCATAGGATGTATGGGAGTCATCCTGTTGTGTGTTAAGTGTACAGTGCATTACATGTGGAGTCTGAACCCAGCAGAGGAATCTCTCCATAAAGTTCTTTCACTCACAGGTTTGGATCTTCTAAAGTAGGCCTATTGCAAATATCATGCTGCAGAGCCCCTCTAAGGTTAAAGTAACCGTGTACAATCCCTCAAGGACATTTTTACCTCTATGGAGCGGAAAATACCAGCATCTTCTTTATCACAAGGATCTTCTAGTCCTGACGATCTGATCTTTTCATCCCCATCTAGATAAGTTGCTCTTCTCTGTTTGGAGTCCAAAGACCCCTTTACTACACACTGAGACTTTCTAGCGATCCCACCAGTGATCTCGACCTGGCCGGGATCTCTGGAAAGTCTGTAACAGTCGCTGGTGAGCTGTCAAACAGGCAGATCTAGCCAACGACGCAGCAGCGATACGGACCTGCAGAATGACCTCACTGGAAAGGGAACATTAGCACGCCTATGGGATGAGTCGCTAACTATGTCATTGTAACAGTGTCAAACACATCGATACATGCTGCGCAGCGGGAAACAAAGGACCAAAGAATGGTCTTGAACGACTTGTAGCGATCAGCGACCTCACAGCGGGGGCCAGGTTGCTGATGCGTGTCACACACTGCAATGTCGCTGGGGAGGTAGCGATTACGTCACAAAACCGGTGACGTTACAGCGATATCGCTAGCGATGTTGCAGTGTGTAAAGGGGCCTTAATAGTAACTGGTAAAAAAAAAAAAAAAGTCGCCCTCAAAAAAAAAATGTCAACACCTTGATAGTCCTCAAAGTCTTCTAGCAAAAGCTTATCAGATGTCTGGAAGAAACGGTGTTTTGTTTTTCTCAAAGTGCAGGATTATTCTTTACAGATCTACCTATTGTGCTTGAACATCTGCAATATGGCTTCCATAAGGATCTCAGAGCTAAGACCCTTGTAGTACTCATTATCTCTAACAACTTATTACAGAAGGGAACTTTTACAGTCAGAAATCATTGAATATACTTTTTCTGAACTTCTTAACTTGTGTTGACATTCAACTGTTTGTCCTTTATGGTCTGGCACTTTGTGGCCATCACAGTTTCCTGAGGATTAGAAGAGGTACAAGTACTTTCTCTTTCTAATTCCAAATGTTCTTCTATGGACTCCTCGACGCTTTGTCCTTAAAGGTCCAGTCACACTAAGCAACTTACCAGCGATCCCAACAACGATAGGGATCGCTGGTAAGTTGCTAGGAGGTTGCTGGTGAGATGTCACACTGCGACGCTCCAGCGATCCCACCAGCAACCTGACCTGGCAGGGATCGCTGGAGCATCGCTACACGAGTTGCTGGTGAGCTCACCAGCAACCAGTGACCAGCCCCCAGTCTCCTAGTTACAGCACACATCAGGTTAATTAACCCGATGTGTGCTGCAGCTAAATGTGCACAGAGAGGGAGCAGCGCACACTGAGCGCTGGCTCCTTGCTCTCCTAGTTACAGCACACATCGGGTTAATTGCCTGATGTGTGCTGCAGCTATCTGTGCACAGAGCAGGAGCCGGCAGCACAGGCAGTGAGAGCGGAGGAGGCTGGTATCAAAGGTAAATATCGGGTAACCAAGGACAGGGCTTCTTGGTTACCCGATGTTTACATTGGTTACCAGCCTCCGCAGAAGCCGGCTCCTGCTCACTGCACATTAGTTGTTGCTGTCTCGCTGTCACACACAGCGATCTGTGCTTCACAGCGGGACAGCAACAACTAAAAAATGGCCCAGGACATTCAGCAACAACCAACGACCTCACAGCAGGGGCCAGGTTGTTGCTGGATGTCACACACAGCAACATCGCTAGCAACGTCACAAAAGTTGTTCGTTGCTAGCGATGTTGCTTAGTGTGACGGGGCCTTAAGTTTCCATTCACTTAGGTCAACAAACTCATCTGTTTTTCTCCTAAATCCATCTGAGTAATAGGTTTTTGTTTTTTTTCCAGAACTTGAATCTACGCACTAAATATCTACCTTTACAACAAAGATCTTCAATCAAAACCTTTGTTGTTGCTCACAGACCCTAGGAAGGGCTGAAACGCTTCTAAAAATTCTACCAAGATGGCTAAAATAAGCCATCTATCATAGAAGTTTATAACCTGGAAGGACTACTGAAGTTTTCCTCACTTAAGTCTCATCCTACCAGATCTACTTCCACATCATTGGCAGAAGATGCTCAAGGTCCACATCTTGTCATCTACAATGCCACATTCTGGTCATCCTGCTCGTTCGCAAAACATAGGCTTAACATTGAATCTTCCACAGCTTCAGTCATCGGCAAAGAGGACGCTAATTGCAGTTCTTGATTACCCACAGTGACTTTTGGAGCTAGCCAAATCCAATGTGTGTTGCCCGAGGACAAAGGGGATAGGGAAATTTGCTACCCGTAATTTTACTTTCTTCAAGTCCAAAGGCAGCACATGCAACTCACCCAATAAATTATGTTGCGGTTAATATATTTGCACAGGATTGTAGATGGTATTTTATATACTGTGTCCTAATATAATTGGTTGTTCACCAGGTAACTGATTCTAGGACAGAGGAGAGAGGGAAAATATCTGAATATATCATATGTGCAGCCTGCAGACTTGAGTGTAGTAAAATCACCGGTAACAAATGTTCCCTGTATAGTCAGATAGAAGGAAGAATATGTAGGTGAACATCAAAGAATGGCAATATTAGTGGATTTTCAAAATTTCTGTTGTCTGTTTTTTCTGCACAAACTGGACCAATTTGTTTTACACCAGGTTTCAGCTCTCTAGGACTTATCGAAGAAAAAACAAACAAAAAAACAGAACACATAAATTTAAGGGCATATGACTAGACATAGGTAAATTAGGCACTGCGGGGGGAGAGGGGTTAAACCGGGTTTCAGCTCTTTAAGACCATTTTCCATATACTTATTAAAAAACAATCAAATCTTAGTTTACTTCTCCTCGGAACACCAGTAAAGAGACATAAAATTTATTTGCTTAACAACTCAGATATATTTGCTATATGTCAGTAGCAACCAAAGTTTTTAATCACACACAAAAACAAACAATGAAACTAATTAGACCAGTGCAAAGACGTGTAATTACTAGAGTTTATATAATAAAAAGGAATTTTAGTTATCTATTCTTTATACACAGCAAAATAACTGGACAAATCTGCACCAAATCAAATGCTTTGGAAGGTCTTTGACTGGGTTTCAGCCTTCTAGGACCGTCTTCGAAATATTTGCAAATAATTGGTATAGAAACCCAATCTTGCCGCTAATGGAGTATAAATGCATCACACCAAACAGCGAGCTGCTGAAATTTCCCAGCAGAGGCACAACTGCAATCTCAGCGAAACAGACGAACCGCATAGACCCACCAACAGACCCAAGCCCATCTTCAGACCAAGCACAGTTGTGGAGAAGACTGAACTTAATTTCTACATGACTTAGGAACGTCTGACTGACGGCCCTAACTTGCCGTTCTGACCCAAACCAGTTATCCACCTTTCACCACTTTTCCACTAAAATAAGACACAGATTGCGTGACATTGGATGTAAAGGCCACAGCAGCCTCGTTTATTAACACCAAAATAATCAATAACATTTTATTCATAAATATAGTAAATAACTCCATAAGCATAACCACCAGCAAAGGAGGGGGGGTAAGTGAAGAGTCCCTTTGTCCATGATTGCAACACCAGCTCCACCATGTGCCCTCAGCCGCACCACACCGACTCGAGGACACCCAGCCGAGTGTTGCTCCACCATGTGCCCTCAGCCGCACCACACCGGCTCGAGGACACCCAGCACATTAACATGCCCTGCTGTGACCCAGCACAGCAGGGTCCCACGTTAACATGTCCCGCTGTGACCGAGCACAGCAGGGACCCACCAACCATACCATTGCACACCAGGGGTTACCCGCTCCTGCACTGGGTTCCCCCCCGCTCTTTGTGCAATCCACCGACTTCAAATACCCCCCTCCTTTCCGCCGACTGCTGCGACAAGGTCGATCCTCCTCGTCTCTCCATGACGATCGCCAGGAATCCAAAATAGGGCGGGTGGGCGGGACAATTCAAGACGTCTTCCAGGTAGTGAATGACCTCCCACCTCCTAATCTAGCCCTGTATATACTCCCCTACACTAGCAACCCCCTGACCAATTACATGGCCCCACAGCCCTATAACTCCACCTCCCACTTTTCCCGCACAAAATACCCTGTACCTTAACCCCTTGCTAACCCTCAGGCCTAGCATCCCTCCTCAGTCATGTTGCCCTCCCTTGAGCCCTTTCAGGGCAGGCGTCCGGGCTTTTCTTCTTCTCCATTGTATATGTCTGCGGTAACCAGACTGCATGACATCCAAGTGGACTCCGATGTTTCACACACCCCCATTGACTTTTATGGGTGTGTGCGATCAGAATATCGGAGCCACTCGCAGCATGCTGCAATCTTTTTCTCGTATAGAAGCAGAATGAGGAAAAAAAATCACAGATCTGCACTGCCCCAGAGTAGAACACTGGTCCAAGTAGTATCCAATAAAACATCGGATAGCACTCGGTAGTATTATATGCTCGTGTGATTGAGCCCTAAATCCCCAAGTGATTGAGATTCAGATGACACCCCCGACGGTGTCGGTCTTTTCAGAAGTGCACAAAACTGTGATTGACTATGCTTTTATGCACCAATGAAAAGTCAGACACCACCAGATCATAGGACAAACTGAGTCCAAGGTGACTCCCTCTGCCTTGTGTTGTGTCAGTTTTTAGATTATTCTACCAACATTTTGTGGGAGAGCTGTCTACCTTGAATTTCTTCATTGAACTATACCACTGTCGGAACCCCTGTGGAGGATCTTTCTGCAGTACATCAAACCAGCTGTCTAGTGGATCTAATATATATATATATATATAAATACACAAATATACATACACACATATACATACCTGCATATATTATATATACATGCACAAATACATATATATATACACACAACACAATGTCACGCTGTACAAAGGCTAGTAAGACGTAGTACAGTGTAATCCCCACTAGGTGGCAGCAGAGTAGTGAAGGAGAGACAAAAACACTAACGGAAAGGCAGCTAAAGTACAGCAGAGTAACTTCAGCAGATAGTTAACAGGCAAGCCACTAGGGGACAAAAGAGTAGTCAAATTGTCAGGGTCTAGCCAGAAAAGTTGAGTCACTGCAAAGGGAGGATCAATATCAAGTCAGAAAACAGAACCGAGTCGGAAGCCGGGAGATCAGGTATGCAGAGAGAAACACAAACAGACAGGAGAGGGAAGTCAGGGACCGGGACAGGCAGACAAATGGGGGAGGGTACAAGTCAGGACATAGTAGCAGGGAGGCAGGACAGATCGGGAACACTCCCCAGAACCAGTATACAAGCTGCAAGGCAGAAATATCACTGGCACTTAGCCATAGACAGAGAGGCAATATATAGCATCCTGGGATCCAGAACGAGGCAAGGGAAGTTAACCCCTGACATGACCAGGCCAGAGCTGGGTGTAACCAGCAGCAGGGAAAAGCTGGCCTGGATCATGATACACACTGGAGATCAAAATTAGAGAACAACATACAATTTCCTAAATGTTAAGGTCATTGTGTAGTCCGATGTGAATATAGCCTAACATGAGTAAACTAACAGTATTTTAAGCTTATTTCATAAATTGAAATTTTTCAAAAGCACATAAAAATGTAAATGAGATAAATGAAAAAGAACACTGAACAAAATTAGAGAACACTTTGAGATACCTGCAAATTATTGGTGTTAATCTGGCACCTGGTGCTAATTTCCTTAATTATCTGATAAACCCTATGTAGCTGTCAGAATAACTTTCCAGTTTGCACTGACTTGGCAAAAATGATGAGCCGTTCCACAGTGACTGAAACCCTCCGGCAGCAAGCTGTCTAGATGAAGAACAAAAGGAGTGACCCTATCAGCCATAGCCAGAGAAGTTGGCTGTTTCAAGTGAGTGATTTCGAGAATATTGTATCTTTACAACATCACAAACTCTTTCAAGTCCCAAAAGAAGGCTGGTCACCCTCGAAAGACAAATGCAAGAGAGGACAGGATAGTGTGGAAAATCTCATTTCAACACTGCAGCTGGAAATGCTTGCAAGTTCAGCACTGAATAGGGTAAGGATATGTCTCATTATACAGCGTCACAATGTTTAAGAGCATTTGGGCTGAAAGCTCACTGTGCAGTGACCAAACCTCTCATTAGCAGAAAGACTGAAAAGGCTAGACTCACCATTGGTGCGGAGCATGTTGAGTGGACAGAGGAGAAGTGGTCCACAGTTCATTTTAGTAATGAAATCAAGTTTACTTTATTTGGGTCTGATGAGAAAAATTATGTTAGTCGACAAACTAGGGAAGCCTGAACCCAAAGTATGTTAAGAAGTCAGTGAAAGGTGGTGGAGGAAGTGTCATGGTTTGGGGAATGCTTTCTGCAGCAGGAGCTGGACCTCTCATACAGCTACATGGCAGTGACTGCAAGTGTGCATCAGAACCTTCTTCAAGAACACATGGTTCCTTACTTGCATTCATAACTAAATCAGCTAGCAATTTTCAAGCAGGACAATGCCCCCTGTCACACAGCAAAATGGGTGAAGCAGTTCCTTGAAACAGAAAACATTGAAACAATGAAATGGCCAGCCCAGAGTCCTCATGTAAACCCAATAGAAAACCTCTGGTAAATCCTTAGTGACAAAAGGTATGGTGAAGAAACCCACAACAGTCAAAGAACTGTGAAAAAGACTGGAGTAACAATGGACCAAAATTACACGAGCAGTGTGAGACTAGTACAGTGGAACCTTGGTTTAAGAGTAACTTGGTTTGAGAGTGTTTTGCAAGACAAGCAAAGCTTTTTAAAAATTTGTAACTTGGTTTAAGAGTAATGCTTTGCAATAAGAGCAAATACTCACCGTGCACGCTCTGGTTCCATCCTTTCACCATGCACTGACCCGCTCTGGAGGTAACTTTCTGTCCATATGTCCTGTTTACTGTATACAGTATACCATTGCACAGTACATCATATACGATATAGCATTTCTAACAGTTTGCATTTGTGGATATAGTATTGTACTCTCTTTCGGCTAACCAGTGCAGCACATTGCTTATACTGTACCTCCCGCACACCAACAATTCTGTTGGAAGCTAATGTAAAGTTTAATTTGTTTTATGTTTTTTACTGTACTGTACAGTATTTTGTATTGGCTAATCATCTAATATATAAAGCTGAATGTGTGTTTGTGTGTGTGTATATGTGTGTGTATGTGTGTATGTCCGGGATTGGCATCTGCACCGTCGCAGCTACAGCCACAAAATTTTGCACACTCACTTCTGGACCCCGAGAGCGTCATAGGCTATGTTTTGAGGGGAAATTTTAACCCCGCTCTTTACAGTTATTCACCAGAAAACCTGCCTCCATTAAAGCGAATGGAGCTGGGAGCCACAGTGAGACCAGAACTTCAGAATGCGCAGCCACGCCCTTATATGGAATGTTGGCGTGTCACAATGCAGCCAGGGAAAGAGGCAGACACAGACAGGGTAAGAGACAGACACAAAAGAGACAGACAAAGAAACAGACTGACAGGGAAAGAGAGGGAAAGAGACAGACAGGGAAAGAGACAGGGAAAGTGACAGACAGGGAAAGTGACAGAGATAGACAGACAGGGAAAGAGATTGAGACAGACGGAGAAAGAGATTGAGACAGACGGAGGAAGAGATAGAGAGACAGAGAGATATATACAGAGGGGGAGACAGACAGAGAATGGGAGAGAAACAGACGGTTACTATCCCGGGCAGCGCCAGGTGCTATTTTGTGATGCGAAATTTTAACCCCGCGCATTCCAATTTACCAATCAATTTTGCCCCTATCTACATAATGGGGAAAAAGTGAAACGAAAAGTGTTGGGGGCAAATTGACAGCTGCCAGATGTGAACAAGGGGGACTTAGAGAATGAGAGCGATGGCGCCAAAGAGTATATACCGTACAGTTGCTAAGGTGGGGCCCCGACATGGGATACTCACCACACTCGGGGATATGAACACACACACAAAATGCGCCACACACTACCACGTACTTGAACACATATACCACCCTCAGCACACATTTCACCACACATACACCAACCTCGCCACATAATCGTCCTAAAACACACACAAGTCTGGTATTATCCTTCAAAAATAAAAATCTGATTAATAAGCAGCCAAACTACAAGAACAACAAATGTACCATATAGGAAATATGGCAGCTGTCAGTCACATGACCTGTCTATATGTGTATGTGTGAGCTAATATATACTGTCAGGGGGAGGGCTTTCTATTGCCTGGAGATTTATCAGGTTGCCAATGGCAACCAATCACAGCTTAGCTTCTATTTTGCTACAGTTAATTAATCTGAGCTCTGATTGGTTAATATAGGCAACAATTCAATAATTACATTTCTATCTATTTGTTTTGTGGTTTTTGTGTGCAAAATACATTTTTGTTAATACATTCTATTTTGTTAACAGCAGTTATTAACCCAGGTAAAGCCGGGTAGTACAGCTAGTCTAATATATAAAGCTGAATGTGTGTGTGTGTGTGTGTGTGTGTGTGTGTGTGTGTGTGTGTGTGTGTCCGGGATTGGCATCTGCACCGTCGCAGCTACAGCCACAAAATTTTGCACACTCACACGTCTGGACCCCGAGAGCGTCATAGGCTATGTTTTGAGGGGAAATTTTAACCCCACGCTTTACAGTTATTCACCAAATAACCTGCCTCCATTAAAGCGAATGGAGCTGGGAGCTACAGTGCAGCCAGAACTTCAGAAGAATGCGCAGCCACGCCCTTAAATGGAATGTTGGCGTGTCACAATGCAGCCACTGAAAGAGACAGACACAGACAGGCTAAGAAACAGACAGACAGGGTAAGAGACAGACACAAAGAGACAGACTGACAGGGAAAGAGACAGGGAAAGAGAGGGAAAGAGACAGACAGGTAAAGAGACAGACAAAGAGACAGACACAGGGAAAGTGACAGAGGGAAAGAGACAGACAGGGAAAGTGACAGAGACAGACAGACAGGGAAGATTGAGACAGACGGAAAAAGAGACAGAGACAGTCAGGGAAAGAGACCGACAGACAAAGAGATAGAGAAAGACAGAGAGATATACAGAGGGGGAGACAGACAGAGAATGGGAGAGAAACAGAGAGACAGTTACTATCCTGGGCAGCGCCGGGTGCTGGACCCCGAGAGCGTCATAGACTATGTTGTGAGGCGAAATTTTAACCCCGCGCGTTCCAATTTACCAATCCATTTTGCCCCTATCTACACATTGGGGAAAAAGTGAAACAAAAAGTGTATCCGCACCGTCACGTTTACAATCACAAAATTTTGCACAGACACCTCATGTGACCCAGGGAACGTCGTAGACTAATGTTTTGACAGGAAAATTTAACCCCGCACTTTACAGTTACTCTCCAAAAAACATGCCTCCATTAAAGTAAATGGAGCCTGGAACTACAGGTTCTTAGTAGGAGCTGTGATTGGTTGCTATAAGAACAAAAGACATTCATAGTATAAGAAGCTTATATGTGAGGTAATAAGATGTCGGTGGGGAGACAGATAGAGACAGAGAGACAGACAGATACAAACTGTGAAAGAGACAGAGACAGACCTGGAAAGAGACAGACCTGGAAAGAGGCAGACGGAGCACATTACTTGGCCAATTTAGTTAAATCTCTGTGGAATATCTGTGGTGTTGAAATATATGTTGTGAAATTCTTCTATTAGCTTAGTTTTTGCCTTTTAATAATTACATTTCTATCTATTTGTTTTGTGGTTTTTGTGTGCAGAATACATTTTTGTTAATACATTCTATTTTGTTAACAGCAGTTATTAACCCGGGCGAAGCCGGGTAGTACAGCTAGTTTTATATAAATACAGTACATTACTTTGCATTACTGCAATAAGTTTGTATAAATACTGTAAATATTTTTGGGTTGTGGAACGAATTGACTGCATTTCAATTATTTCCTAAGGGAAAATTCACTTTGATACAAGAGTAACTTAGTTTAAGAGCACACTCCTGGAACCAATTATGCTCATAATCCAAGGTTCCACTGTAATGTCCTGTGGCCGCAGATGTGCTGACGTTGTTCAAGGCAAAGGCCTGTACACATCCTAATTTTTGGTGACCGTTCTTACCTTCAGAAAATGTAGTTATAATCCTTCTCTGTGCTACAGTCATTGCTGTTCTCTAATTATGATCATCAAGTTTTGGGCAAAATAAAGGCTTAATGTTGATAAACTTTGGATCTTTTGTAAAAACACTGTTCTAGTGGCATTGTGTACCCCCTACAAAAAACCTTCAAATAATGTTGATCAATCATTCTCTAATGTTGATCTCCAGTGTATGTGTGGTGTGTGTGTGTATATATATCTAACATATATACACACATACACACACCTTATATGTATATGCCTGCTGATTTCACTGACCTATATAACTACTACGCTCCGATAGTGGCAATTTTCCTTTTGTTCGCTAGGAATTTCCACTTATAGCGTCTGCCTCATTAAATTGAATGTTCCATCAGGGGCCTTGGTTGAATCTATTCCACAGATTTACATGGTAACCCTGGTGTATACATTCAGTTTACAGTGCAGGATAAATATGAGCCGAGCCAGACTGCGATCTTTGGGAGGAAAAATGAACAAATCAACAGCAGGTTAAGAATTGGTTTTATTTTTCTTTTTATGACATTCAAAGTGCGCTATAAGTGATTAGACGGCTTTATTCTTTGGGTCGGTGAGATTAGCGCGATACCACATTTATATAGTTTATGTTTGGATTGTTTTTTCTTAGTCGTATTTTGAGAGCTATAATATTTCTATATTTTTTCTGACAGTCATGTGTGGGCTTGTTTTTTGTGGGATGAGTTGACATTTTTGGGCACAACATTTTTTGATTGCTTTCTATTCTGATTTTTGGGAGGGAGAATGAACATGAAACAGCAATTCAAGAATAGTTTGGTTTTTTTTTTGTTACAATGTTCACTCTGTGGTAAGATAAGACAACTTTATTCTTAAATGATAAAATACTATTACAGGGCAATTACATTGATATTACACTTATATAATTTTCTTTATGTTTTGGCATGTTACACAAACAATTTTAAAGAAAAAAAAATATTTTTATATTGCTATATTCTAAGAGCTATAGCTTTTTTTTCCCTCTAACTGAGCTAAATGGGGGCTTGTTTTTTTGTGAGGCAAGAGGTTTTCAGCTTTCACAATTTTTATTTACTTTTTGATCATGTCTTATTCCACTTTTTTCAGCAGTATGATGAAAAAGCACAGTTTGTTTTTACATATTTTTAATTTATTATTTTTATGGTGTTCACTGAAGGGGTTAAATGATGTGACAGTTTTATAGATCGGGTTCATTGCGTCCAGAATGACCCAAATATGTGTATCTTGTTTATTTTTACATAGATATATAGGTATAAGTTTTTTTTTTTTACTTCGTGAGTTTTAAAAAATATTTTTTCAATTTTGTTTTACTTAGTCCCTATATTGGCCATTAATTGTACTCTGCCTGTACATCACTGGTATAATATATTGCAATACACAAGGTTTGCAATAAATAACACCTGTCAGTGTGACACTGACCAAAGCCTCTTACAACATGCTCCTGGCATGCTCTAACAGGTCGATGTAGCGGGCAGACCCAGAGGTTGTCATTTGACCTTGGGTTGCTATGGCAATGATCAGTGGTCCTGATTAGGCAGGAGAGGGAGTGCACTTCCTCACCCAGCCTCCTAAATGCCACAATCGCTATTGACAGTGGCATTTAGCGGGTTAAATAGACAGGGGCAGTGCAGGCACTGTCCCTAGCTGTGGCAGCCAGAGCTTGGCTCTGTCTTGCAAGCTTTTTTTCCTGTTAAATCCCGCTGTTAAACTCTGACATTGGCATTTAACACGCTGACAGGAGGGTGCACCATTCTATGCGACTGTTGGTATGCCTGTGACATGTTCGCGGGTCGCTGATGGGGTGACAGTAGGGTGTCAGCTGAAGACCTCCGTGCTTGTCATTGCAGTCTTTCTTTGAAGCCCTGCCTATGGACTAGGTTTCTAAAGGGACTGAGATTTTCACTATATGCAG
This sequence comes from Anomaloglossus baeobatrachus, assembly GCF_048569485.1. Classification (NCBI taxonomy): domain Eukaryota; kingdom Metazoa; phylum Chordata; class Amphibia; order Anura; family Aromobatidae; genus Anomaloglossus; species Anomaloglossus baeobatrachus. The sequence goes on along the minus strand of NC_134359.1, from coordinate 96,250,060 downwards.
CAGTGCTGGTGTGTTGCACAAGTGATCAGATAATCGCAGGTTTGAGTCCCACCACTTTTATTACATCGTCACTCAGTTATATACTGTAGGCATTTCTAAGGGTGGCTTTACACACTGCAACATCGCAAACGACATCGCTGTAACGTCACCGGTTTTGTGACGTTATAGCGACCTCCCCAGCGACATTGCAGGGTGTGAAACACATCAGCGACCTGGCCCCTGCTGTGAAGTTGTGATCGCTACAAATCGTTCAGGACCATTCTTTGGTCCTTTGTTTCCCGCTGTGCAGCATGATCGCTAGAAAGTCTCAGTGTGTAAAGGGGACTTTACAGCAACTTCGTTAGCGACTTCCCTTTCAAAAAGCTGCTTTACAACATCCCCAATGACTAGCTAGGTCGTTCCGCAGGTCCGGATCGCTGTTGCGTCGTTGGCCAGGTTTGCCTGTTTGACAGCTCACCAGAGACTTTGTAGCGATCCCGGCCAGGTTGGGATCGCTGGTGGGATCGCTAGAAAGTTTCAGTGTGTAAAGGGGCCTTAAGACATACATTGTAGCATCCTAATTGGCTCAGCTTATCTCTTACATAGTGCCTCCTTTAACATTTATTGGCTAAATGTTAGTATCCTTTGCACCCAGCTATAAAGAGTCTGAGTGTGCCATACACTTAACTTTCATGTTCCTAAACTTAGTTTCAAATTAAACAAAGAGATGTGCCTCTTTTCTAAAATAAACAATGGGGTCCATTACGCAGGGAGAATATACATACACACAAACACATTCAAAATGGAATTAAGAGGTAATTATAGATCCTGCTATCACAATCCTTTAACAATTCCCCCCCAAAATGTCAGATTTGCATTTTTTTTCACAATTTCTACTCATTTGGAATTTTTTTTCCGTTTTTCGGTAAAATATGTTGTAAAATGAACGGTGTCATTCAAAAGTACAATTTGTGCTGCAAACACAAGCCGTCATATGTGTGTGGACCAAAAAAAAAAATTGGTACGGCTCTGGAAAGAATGGGTGGAAAACAATAAAATGCAAAAACAGCTATTGGCCGCGTCACAAAAGGGTTAAAGGTGCAAAGGCAACTTCCCAAATCCACAATTCTGCCAGATGGACTGCAATTGTATTACTCCGGCCCACAAGGAAGATTCAACGCAGTTTGTATCACCAAAACACCGTCCGCTCATCTAGAATGTCGGTAACTGTTCGAGTGCTGCAGAAAAGGTAGCAAGACTTGAGAGGGAGGGAAGTTTGGGCAAAGAGGCAACAGGGTTCTCGTGCATGCCATCACCTGATTATTTTTTTTAATCAAATGGAGCATTTTGGGGAAAAAAATGGACTCCCTACACAACTCCTTTATACAACATTCCTATAAATTACAATAAGGCTCTACAATTTTGCTTGTGGACTCTCTAAACCTGCACTTGTTGACCACCATGCTTCTAGGATATTATAATCCACTGCCTAGCTGTACAGCTTCTGCTCGTATCATGTTTGCTTGCTATCATTTAACAAGGTCACTCTTTAACATCACCTAGATTTACCTTTGCCAATGAACGCATATATTACCAACCAGAACACTCTCGTGTATTAACAGATGCTCAAATAAGGAAGCATTTAAAGGGAAGTGGAAAATATTCCATGCATTGTCCCTGTGTGATGAATCTTCGTCAGCAGTGCCGTGTCATTGCTTCAGGAGCCCAGAGCAGCGCTCCTTAATAAGTCAGCAGTCACAGAACCCCCCTCTCTGCCCACTAGCTTCGAGTTATTCCTGGCGAAGCAGCTGCCTGCACCAGAGGAGAGCGCACTGGTACTTACTCTCATACAGATATTGTGATTTGTTTCTGCATAAAATTTTAGATCTTAAGCTAGATATGTTCACCAACTTGGCAACAATTAATAGGAATATAGCACCAATCAATATACATAAAACATCTGATCAAGATCAGAACAGATGCAACTCCAAACCAATCATATAAAATTATTTTTTATTAAACATACTGATAGACATTTTTTTTTACAATTTAAATAAGCAGGTGTTCCACAATGGTTTCACTAGCCAGATCACACAAATAACACTAATTACAGATTTAACTTGGCCATCAAAAAAAATCAGATTTTTAGGTCTTTATATTTTAATAATTGCACATAATTAGAACCCAGGTATACATTCCCTCCATATAAGTATATGACCCTGGCAGAGCACTTAATTCAATAATGCCAACATGCAACAAGTTAAAGCTAACATAATGGTGGACAGTCCTCACCAGGGTTCCAATTGTATATTAGAACAGTTATTAGCAGCCATATAAATGTTAGTATATTATAGTAAGGTAATAATGTAACGCCAGAATGCAGATTATGATTAAATAAATAATACTAACCATATTATTAGATTGTAGTTAGTGATCCCGGGGGCAAACACCGGGCACCTCGACGCGTGTTTCACTCTCGTTTCCTAAGGAGGCATGTGGAAGGAGGGAATGTATCCCTGGGTTCTAATTATGTGCAATTACTAAAATATAGAGACCTAAAAATCTGATTTTTCAAGGCCAAGTTAAATCTGTAATTAGTGTTATTTGTGTGATCGGGCTGGTGAAATCGTTGTGGAACACCTGCTTATTTTAAATTGTAAAAAATTGTCTATCAGTATGTTTAATAAAAAATAAATTTTATATGATTGGTTTGGAGTTGCATCTTTTCTCACCTTGATCAGATATGTTTTATGTAGATTTTAGACCTTGTAGTAAATACTGCTGGCCATGCCTCGTGGTGGGAAAACGTAATTTGCGGTGGTGCAGACCACAACATTTCCTTACTTTAAATACATGACCTTGTGTGTAATGGAACAAATATTGGAACCTTACACTACATTGTTTTTCCACACGGATGATGAAAGTTTACAGGAGGTCACAGGGGATTATCTATAGTAACAATAATAGCAGATAAAACATGGACGAGCTTTACTATGTATGCTAATAAACAATACGCAGAAAAGTGGACAACTGCTCTCTGAGGTCAAACGTCAGAGATGGGGATGAATAAAGCTTGTGTGTAAACAAGCAGCTTATTCCTTGTTGAAAACCTTTCATTTAGCTCCATTACCACATGTTGCGAAAAGTCCTCTTCACTGTGTTTATTTCCACAAGAGCATTGTGCTCTTGGGAATGGTCAATGCTCGGGGCTGGATCTAGGCCACTTCTAATGTAGTTCTAGCAGCGAGACACGCTTGAACATTTAAGCTTCCAAATATAAATTGATTTTATGCTTAGCTTGCCTCACTCTGACTTCAATGCTGCAAGTCTTTTATCACATTTTAAAGGTTTAAGCTGGTGAATGGGCTCATTAAATTTGTACAAAATTACAGTATCATTGGAACGGAGCAAAATTTACATTTTGGAAAGTACAGATGTAGCCTTTCTTAAAGCGACAGACAACCAGATATGAAAAGTGTGACTCACTCCTAACTACAGTGTTTCCCCATAAATAAGACCTACCCCGAAAATAAGCACTAGCAGGAATTTTCAGCATTTGTCGTCGTAAGGCTTAAATATAAACCTTACCCCAAAAATAAGCTGTGGTTCAATAATGAAGTATTTGTGCAGCTAAAAAGTTAAAGAATACTGCAGGAAACTTCATTATAGAAAGCAGACACCCCCCAAAAGAGAGAATAAAGAAGACCCCGCAATCATACTCACTGGACGCCGAACAGGAAGACCTGTGGTGGAACACTCACCCACACACATCAAATCACGCGCACACACACACACATCAGATCTCACACACACACGATCACAAACACACCAAATCGCGCGCGCGCGCGCACACACACATACACACACACCAAATCGCGTGCACACACACACACCAAATCGTGGACACACACCAAATCGCGGACACACATTGACATCACATGCGGTGATACCGATTGCTTCTGGCCGGCCGAGAATCCTGGGACGCAGTGAGGACCTGTGGTGGAATGCATGGAAGATGCATTGGGAGAACACATCAGTGCGTTTCACCATAGGTCCTCTATGCGTTCCACTGCACTGCATCACAGGATTCTCGGCCGACTGGAAGCAATCGGTATTGGAGTGTGTGCACGCAATCTAATGCGTGTGTGAGATCTGATGTGGGCTAGTGTCGGCCAGAAGCAGGCGACAACTGCGTGAAGAATCTGTGGTAAGGCTTGAAAATTGCTGATGACATATACTCTCCATCCAATATGAGCTGCAGCTATTTTTGCAAAGAACAATGGGCAAACATTTCAGCCTCTAAATGTGCAAAGCTTGTAGAGACATACCCAAAAACACTTGAAGTAGTATTTGCAGTGAAAGGTGGTCCTACAAAGCTTTGACTCGGAAGATGAATACAAATGCACATTACAAATTTTTAGACTTCTAGTATTCAAATCTTATTTCCTGTACATTTCACAAATACTTGCCACTTTGTATAGGTATATCTTGTAAAATTCCAAATACATTTAAAATTGTGGGTGTAACATGGAAAAAATGTGGAAAGTTCACAAAGTATAAATACTTTTTGAAGTTGCTGTCTAAATTTCCGCAAATTAGATTTTGTAATAGTTTCTAAAGTGCCTGCAGGCAAATGGCAGCGCTTAACCCTGAAAAAAAAAAAAAAAAAAAAAAAAAAAAAAAAAAAACCTGCTATATTCTTGCAGCTTGGTTCTATTGGCAAAGACACCCCTTTACTTAGCCAGGTTTTAATAAATTATATAAGGGATTTTATACAAAAAAATCCACAAAGAACCAGCGCTAGATGGGTTTTTTTATATATAATTTTATTAAAGAAAATATTGCTATCCTTGTTCCAAGGCAGGGTATTTACTAGTACACAATACACTAAAAAATTTTCTTAGAACCACATATACCAGAAAAAACACAATATAAATAAGTCAGAATTGAAAATACAAATAAAAATAAAGATAGAAATAAAAATATTAATAATAATAAAAATATGAAAGATAAATCAAAAACCACACAAAGGGTTTTGGTATAAACCCGTTTCCTCAGAGGTGATCCGATATTCACAATAATTAATTTCTAACTCAGCTATCGTAATGCCCCGGCCGGTGGCATATACTTGATTTAGTAAAATATTGTGACTGATAGCATATAGGTGTACCACACCACCTCTGACTAATTTGCAAGCCTATTTTGCACACATCAAGCTTTGCACAAAATGTTGTAGAAATCAGAAACCCTCAATCCCCAATGTGATGTCAGTGGGATTTGCCAGCAGATTTTGATCTGTAGTAATATAGACCTGATTCCTCCGTTAGATAAACTGAAGTTGTTGTCAATGCAGGATTAACTTGTTAAATTTTCCAAGCACCTACTTGGAAGCATGTGGTCGTGAACAATACAGGTTGTGGAGGAGATGTCAGGTTACCACAAACCCCTTAGTTAGAGTCTCTAGACCACTTTACGGTGCCACAACTAAGCGGTCCCGTATTGTCCCAGTTCCCCAGCAGCTAGGTACAGTCGCTGGAAGCACCGATTATTTGCTGCAAATATAATGTGTGATCAGCAGTTTTACTCAACCTCTCCAGCGGGCAGTCCGATCTGTGTCCAGTGTGAGCTGAATGTGTCCACACACCGAGGGAGTTTACTTGGCAAGCTGTCACTACACAGGTAAAGCAGACAGTGCAAGATTCCAATCCAGTCCACTTCCAATGTGAACAATGAGTAGCCGTAGAGGGCACCACTGGAGGATGGTTGCAAGCAAGAATAACAGCGGTAACTTCTCAACCTTTTCAGCAGACAGTCCGGACCGTGTCCTTTAGAGGCTGACTAGTGCTGCACAAGGGAGAGGTTGTTTGACAGAGTATCACCACACAGGTGGAGTAGGCAAAGCAGAGTCTTAATCCGACGCGCGTTTCGGGGGCGTGCACCGGCCCCCTTCCTCAAGGATGACTGGGCTATTGCCTAGGGCGCTATTTATGCGCATATTAAATTACTTAAAAAAAAAAAAAATGTTTTTTTTTTTTTTTTTTTTTTTTTTCTTTTTCTTTCCTTTCCCTCTTCTCTTCTCTTTTCTTTTCTCTTTCCTTTGTATCAATACCAGTATCTTTGATTCTTCAGCCTATTTTTATATATAAAACTATAAATTAATTAAAAGCAAACAGTTCAATGTCATTATTGAGTCCATATGGTTTTAAAGTATTCAATTCAAAAATCCATTGGCTCTCTGCTCGTGACATTTTTTTAATAAAATCGCCACCCCTCCAGTCCTTTGTTATTTTTTGCACACCCCATACTTCGGATCCCTTAAAAGACCCTCCATGTTTTAACGCATAATGTCTGGATAGGGGGTGTTTAGTACATTTATTTTTAACATTTCGAATGTGTTCACCCACCCTTTTCCATAGGGGTCTAATAGTTCTCCCAATGTATTTTTTCTGACAAGGACATTGAATGCAATATACAACTCCCTTTGATTGACATGTGATGAATTCTTTAATCCTAATTTCTGACTGTCCCTGTACAAAGGATTTTCGTGTGATATTCTTTGTGTTTTTACACACTATACACCTTTTGCATGGAAAATAGCCTTTCAAGTCTAACATTCCTATTTTTTTGGGTACTGTAAAATTACGTATAGTGGGTGCCACTAAATTGCCAATGTTGTTGGCCTTTCTATATATAAATTTTGGATTAGTGGGCAGAAATTCCCCTATTATTTTGTCCTCTTTCAAGAGGTTCCAATACTTTTTAACAATGTTTTTAAAGATTCTTACTTGTGCAGTGTATTGGAGAATTATGGGGATATTAAAATCATTGGATTTAGGGGAGATGGGTGCGACTTGTTTACTTTGAAGTAAATTTTTTCTTTCTATCAATTTCGTCTGTGCATACGCATCCTTCAGAAACTCCCCCCTATATCCTTTCTGGACAAATTTCTTTGTTAGTGCACCCGCTTCCATCTCAAAATCTTCTTGTTTACTGCAGTTTCTGTATGCTCTGATATATTGGCTTTTTGGAACATTTAAGAGCCAACTTGGAAGATGGCAACTCCTCAATGATATATAACTATTTGTATCAGTAGGTTTATGGTAGGTTTTAGTTAAAATCTGACCATTTTCAATAAAAATATTTAGATCAAGAAAATTAATCATTGTGGCACTCACTGTATGGGTGAACTTAAGGTGATACTCATTTACGTTTAGACCTGCCAAGAACTCATGAAGTGACTGACTGTCACCTGACCAAATGAAAAGGACATCATCAATGAAGACTGGATTGGAATCTTGCACTGTCTGCTTTACCTGTGTAGTGACAGCTTGCCAAGTAAACTCCCTCGGTGTGTGGACACATTCAGCTCACACTGGACACAGATCGGACTGCCCGCTGGAGAGGTTGAGTAAAACTGCTGATCACACATTATATTTGCAGCAAATAATCGGTGCTTCCAGCGACTGTACCTAGCTGCTGGGGAACTGGGACAATACGGGACCGCTTAGTTGTGGCACCGTAAAGTGGTCTAGAGACTCTAACTAAGGGGTTTGTGGTAACCTGACATCTCCTCCACAACCTGTATTGTTCACGACCACATGCTTCCAAGTAGGTGCTTGGAAAATTTAACAAGTTAATCCTGCATTGACAACAACTTCAGTTTATCTAACGGAGGAATCAGGTCTATATTACTACAGATCAAAATCTGCTGGCAAATCCCACTGACATCACATTGGGGATTGAGGGTTTCTGATTTCTACAACATTTTGTGCAAAGCTTGATGTGTGCAAAATAGGCTTGCAAATTAGTCAGAGGTGGTGTGGTACACCTATATGCTATCAGTCACAATATTTTACTAAATCAAGTATATGCCACCGGCCGGGGCATTACGATAGCTGAGTTAGAAATTAATTATTGTGAATATCGGATCACCTCTGAGGAAACGGGTTTATACCAAAACCCTTTGTGTGGTTTTTGATTTATCTTTCATATTTTTATTATTATTAATATTTTTATTTCTATCTTTATTTTTATTTGTATTTTCAATTCTGACTTATTTATATTGTGTTTTTTCTGGTATATGTGGTTCTAAGAAAATTTTTTAGTGTATTGTGTACTAGTAAATACCCTGCCTTGGAACAAGGATAGCAATATTTTCTTTAATAAAATTATATATAAAAAAACCCATCTAGCGCTGGTTCTTTGTGGATTTTTTTGTATAAAATCCCTTATATAATAGATTTTGTAATAGGACCATTAATTAAAATGAGACATATTGAGTAACATTAAACTCTGACTTCTGTTATGGTGATGTCCCATCTCTGCAGAGATAGACAACTGGTCGACAACACTTTAGTACACTAAAAGTATGGACATCACAGGAACACAGAAGCCAGAAGTCCAAAGTGACTCCATTGACCTTACCATAGTGACTGGTCCATTTGGAGATTTTGTCTGAGTTGTATGGGGGTTTTATTTGGGGGTGGGAAAGGGGGGGGTCGATTTTAGACAAACCCTAAAGTTAATGCTCATCCTTGAACACAGAATAAATATGAGCCTAGCTGTATACTGGTTTTGTTTTGGGAGGCAGAATCAACAATAGCAGTAGGTCAAGAACTGCTTTTATATATTTGTTCCACTACGTTCACTGTGTGGTATACATGAGCCTGTGAAAAGAAAGAATGATCCAGCCTCCGGTAGATTGATTACGGTAAAATCCAGTCTTTAATAGAAACTTTAAAAGAAACTTAAATTTTCACATGGGAAATATGTCAGACCCAAAAGGGGAGTATGACCAGATGCGTTGGCGCAGTCCTTCTCAAACTTGGTGAGTATATCAATGTATACCATATACTCACCAACTTTAAGAGCAGGACAGACCTAAATGCATCTGGTGGTCAATACTCCGCTTTTCGGTCTGACATATTTCCCATGTGAAAATTGAAGTTGTCGGATTTTACAGTTTATATTAAAATACTGGATTTTACTGTAATCTAGCTACCAGAAGTTGGATCATTCTTTCTTTTCTCTGTGCAACATGTTGAGACAGCAGTGGTTTTCCGTGCTACCTGACATCGGATGTGATGACATCTATTATGGGGTGATCAATGACTTTCTTCTCTTTCTTGATACATGAGTGAGTGCCTCACGCTGATTGGGGTATGATGGAGCCAATGCACAGTCCCCCAGCATGTTATTTTTGCAAAGTAGTGGTTTTCTTCTTGCAATCCTGCCATGCACACCATTGTTGTTAAAGAGTCCTCAAGATGGCGAACTTAAATATAAGATATTGTGAGAGAGCCCTTTAGTTGCTTAGGGCTTACCTTGGGTTCCTTTGTGATCTTGCAAAAAAATGTTACCCCATCTCTTGGAATGATCTCTGATCTGCCACTCCTAAGGAGGGTTATAACATTTTGAATTTCCTCCATTTGTACATAATCTGTCTATGGAATGGTGGAGTTCAAACTCATTATTTTTTTTAACCTTTATTAGCTTGATGAGCATGAACAATTCTTCTGAGCACCTCAAAAATCATGTTTGTGTCATTGTACAGTTCCAAAAAGCGAGTTATTAAGCTTAGACTTTGATAAAGCAGCCTTCCTTTAAATGAAACAGGTCTCCCTCATTTAAATCTATCATCCCAATGATTGAAAGCACCTTCAAAATAATCTCATAATCCTAAAAGGTACATGTGATATTGAATTATTTTCCTCATTAAAAAAAAAAATTATATAAATTTACTCCTTTCTTTTATTTGGTTCTCTACCTAATTTTAGAACCTGTATGAAAATTAGATTTAGTTTGAAGTCAAATTTATGCAGAAAATAATTTATTCAGAAACATAGAACATTCCGAAAGGTTACAACTTTTACAGACCACTGTATATTTTACAGCTCAAAATCTATAAAGCGGTGTTTACATGATACTCTTATTTTCCTTTTTTAGCTTCAAAGTGCTGTGATCTTTCTGTGATTGTAGAAAAGAAAAATACATGTATTAATTTCAGCCTACAGATGGCGGAGGGGAAAAAGTTGAGTTTTTTTGTAATCTTTTTTCAATTTTTTTGTAATCTGAAATTATCTTACGTATTTTGACACCTACATATTACTCCTACAGAAGATTTTATGAAATTCCATCCTAAAGCCATAGGCATTAATATAATGTTGGACCCTTTTGCAGCTATAGCAGTTTCTATTCTGCAAATGCTTTTTTACAAGATTCTGGTTTTTAAGTAATTTCACACCAAGTTTGATCAACTGAGCCATTGTGTACCTTTTTTGTGCAGTCATGCTGATACTACAAAGTTGGAAATCCAGATTTGTCCAAAATACCTTGGCAGGCTGAAGCCATGGCGAAACCCTTCAAAGCAATTCAACAGCATTATCCATCCTCCACCATCTTTGACAGTTGGTGCAATATAGTAAATTGCACAATGTTCTCTTAGGAATTTCCAAACCTAGACACGTCCATCAGACTGCCAAAGAAGCGTGATTTGTATCTCCACAGAATAAGTCTCCACTGCTCTAGTGAGATCATACTTTACACTACTTTATCAGATGCTCTGCATTGTACTTGTTGATGTAAAGCTTGCATACAGCTGCTCAGCAATGGAAACCCACGGCATGAAACTCTTGAAGCATAGTTTTAGTGCTGATCTTAATGCTTTTGTATGTTTGGAACTTTGCAGTTGAGGTAAGCGAATGTTGGTAACTTTTACGCACTATGAGCCTTAGCACTTGGTGATCATACTCAGCAGCTTCATTGGTATTGTTCCTCAATGCCAAAAGTGGAAAGCTGAATATTTAAGAGGAAAGAGATTTCAATAAACTGACTTGTTGCAGCGGTGACTGCTAATACAATACCAGGTTCAAATTCAGTAACCTCTTTAGATTGAACTTTTCCTACACAAGTGTTTGCAAAAGCTGACTACATGGCTAAGTGGGTGGGAACTAGTATGTCCACAAATTCTCTGTATTGTGTATGTAGGCAAGCAAGTCTGAGGTAGTCAGAAATGCAACCCATGTCTGCTCAAGGGTTCAGACTGCTTCCCTCCACCTCCTGAGGCACTACATCAGCATAAATAAAAGAACCTAAAGACCCACCTCTTCAGACAAGCCTATAAACTGCCGTAACCCTCAGTCCGCTATAGCGCCGTACGACCATCTCTACCCTCACCTACTGTATCCTCACCCACCCCTTGTAGACTGAGCCCTCACGGGCAGGGACCTCTCTCCTCCCGTACCAGTCTGTGCCTTGTTTTATTTATGATTATTGTACTTGTCCATACTATGTATACCTCTTTTCACATGTAAAGCGCCATGGAATAAATGGCGCTGTAATAACAAATAATAAATACAAGCCCAGCAAGGCAGAAGTGTGGCTTTTAAAACAGCAAGGGAAGAATACATAATAATACACATTGGGCTGGGTTCACGTCATATTTGTTATTTATGTACACTGGGAACAATGTGATGACAATTAAGAGTACATTAGTATTTGTTTTCATCAAAGCTGCTTTAAAGGTCCCTTGCATGACACAGGTTAAGGATTGAATTGAGTATAAGGAACTATTACTGAATGTCTGCACGCTGTCACTGACTGTTTTTAACTTTGGAAAATTGCTTCCTGGAAAACAAGTCCAAGTGTGAGTTATTTCATTTGGACTGGTACACTGACTATTGGCATTACACTTTAGTTACCTGGTACCAGCACAAAGAACTAGCAAACAAATCCAGAACTGCAGCCAGCGAAGCAAGAAAGCTGAACGGAAAAAGATCACGTGGCAGTAAATCAATTTCCCATCAGCTCTCAAAAATAAAACTCTACTAAATGTAGAACTGAGATGTGTACAGCTTAATATGAACGGTATCCCTTTATTAGGACACCTAACAAACACTTTAATTCCCTGCAGACTTTTATAGTGACACAATATAGTCTGAAACGTAAAGTGACTGTCAGGACAGAAAAACCAAAAACAGGCGCTTGATGAACCATTGGTGGCGCCAAACATTTAAAGAGGAACAACCACTAGGATTTTCATGTATAAACTAAAGCCAGTGCTATAGTGGCACTATCAAGCTGATTTTAAACATACCTTTAGTTGTGAGATCGGATGTATAGTTTCTGAGATATAGGCAAGTAAAGTTTGTGAAATGCACTGTTATTTAGTGAAAGCAATGGAATATCTAATTAGTGGGTGGTGTTCGGTAGTTATTCCCACCCGTCTGCCTGCCTGTCCTTCTTCCCCCTGTAGTAACAAAAACAGGGGGAGGAAGGACAGACAGGCTGACAGGGGCGGGAATAACTAGGAAAACCTAACCCACCTATTAGATATTCCGTTGCACCTCTCATCAAATAACAGTGCGTTTCACAAACTTTACTTGCCTATATTTCAGAAAATATAACTCCATTCTCACAACTAAAGGTATGTATAGAATCAATATGATAGCGACAGTATAGCAGTGGCATTAGTTTATATATGAAAATCATGGTGTTTGGTCCTCTAACTGCACCTTCCCACATACTTGTTTTCCCTCTATCTCCATTTTCCCTATTCTTTAGCGGGAGAAGGGCAGAGATAGATGGAAAACAAGTAGACGGGAAGAATAAAAAAAAATGAGAAGACCAGGCTCAAACATACTACTATGAAGAGGTTGAGATCATCTTTTCTTCCCATGACCAACATATAGTTGATCAAAAGAATGACTGTAGGTGAATAGAATTGTGAGTAAGTGCACTGAGACATTGTTATTAAAGTACAAATGTGAAGGCCAGTCCACACCACTGTCTCAGCACAGGGAGCGCAAAAGTCGTTTTTATGTAACACCCTTTCTCTTGTTCAGTTATGCTTTTGGGAATGTGTGTCATCTGTGTTACTGGAAAAGTTACAAAAGATTGCATAATATAAAGAGAATTGTAATGCCACTAAAAATATTACATTTGAAGAGATCCAACTTAGCAATATATGATACGCAAAGCTTCCAATACTAGCAGTTTTTAATAGCTAGTATTAGAGAACTTCTAAAATAGCTCTCAATATCTCCAAAGCTGAATTTGTAGATTTTTAGGGACAAGTAAAAAGTTTAAATATCCATGGACACATTAATTGCTGTTTAGAGATCCAGCTCACCCATGCCTGACTTCACCGTGCTTCATTCTCGGATATCGGCCCTGCCCTGGCCGCACAGCAATAAATGAAGTAATCCAGCTGAATGTTCACGGTGATTTATTCAGTGCAGTACAGACAATGCACAGAGACGTTAACGCGTTTCTGGCTTGACGCCCTTAATCATAACCAAATGGTTATGATTAAGGGCGTCAAGCCAGAAACGCGTTAACGTCTGTGCATTGTCTGTACTGCACTGAATAAATCACCGTGAACACTCAGCTGGATTACTTCATTTATACATTAATGCTGTATTTACATTGTGTTGACACATTGTATTTCTTTCCCTAAAACATGGCAAAACCATTGCGTTTTTTTTGCAGCAAAAATTGAAAAATATACCACCATAAGGTGAAACTAGATGATGCAGCTTAATGCATGGTGCCTAACTAACCTGACCTGTATTGGCAAATACCTGCTCAATAGACCATCTAAATCATGCAGGTATTGGTTACTGCAGATGAACCTGGTTTGGCAGCACATTCAAACACGTCCTTGATTTTTCAGTATCATTCATCCGTTTTTGCCGTATGAAAGAAAAAAAAAAAAAAACTAACACTGATGGTTGTTCCTTCAGCTTCTATCATTGAGCAGTAAAAATTGAACAAGTCTAGAAAGCAACTTTGTTACTGACTCATTCACATGAGTCTTGTCTGAAAAACTTAAAAATAAACAAAATCCTAATATGATAAAGCCTCATAAGAAAATATTAGGTCAGTTTGTTATTCAGTGAAAAAACACAGTACAATGCGTGAAGTCCTTACACTGTGCAAATGTTATCTGTTCATTACACAACTATTCTTGGCCAAGATAAATGCACTCAAAGATCTATGAAATAACTATTGGCTTAGGCCTAAGACACACGGCATGAAAATCGGACTGAGTGGAATGCAATAAAACATCGCATTCCACTCGGACCAATATTAACCTGTGTCAGTATCCATGAGCAATTATTTTCTCGGCCCCAATCAGACTGAGAAAACAATCGCAGCATGCTGCGACTGTAATGCGAGACTCTTTCTCTCGCACCCATTCAAGTCTATGGGACGAGAGAAAGATCGCACTGCACTCGCAGAACACCGGTGTACTGCGAGTGCAGGGCGAGAATAGCAATAGCCGGCTACGAAGGAGAAAAGGAGATAAATCCCTCCCTCTCCTTCTCCATGCCGGCCCTCCCCTCCTCAGCACTAGCCCGCCCCTCCTCAGTGCCAGCCCGTCCCCCGCAGCTGAGGTCCGATCGCATGATCGGACCTCAGTCGCAGTGATACTCGGCTCCCGCTGTGCTGCCAGCGTGAGCAGAGTGTCATGCGAGGATCGCATTAGTCCCCGTATTGCCCCGGCCTTATAGTTAATCTAGATGTCTTTTGGTTTGGATTATGTCCCAAAATCCATGCAAAAAACAATTCAAATATCCTTACAATTAGAGATGAGTGGACCCATTTAACTTTGATTCTGCGGATTCAGCCAGACTTTAGAAAAGTTTGGTTTGGGACCCGGACTTGACCTGAACCCCAATGGAAGTCACTATTTCAGCAGTCCGGGTCTCCACCCACATGCAGCCAGCCATAAACAGATCACGTCCGGGGGTGGGGTTTTCCATTTTTTTTTTTTTAGTTTGGTGCACACTACATCCGATCCCGCAGTTACCCTAGTGTGAGCCGTTCAAACACTGCAGGAGGCTCGCACCAGGCTGAGCACCAAGTGTACCCGAGCACAGCAATGCTCGCGCAAGTGTTTTGCATACATAAAGCAACCAAACTTTATTTAATTTTTTTTAAAGACTGTTTGGTACGAACACCGAAACTCGGGTCCGATCATCTCTACTTACATTCACTGTTTATTTCAATGAGAAAATTATAGTTTATCTCGCTCATTTTCTTCAGCACATTTTTCTGCAAGGTAATAAAGTGCTGCGTTTACACCATGAAAAACATGCGAAGTTTGCCCATGAAAAAGCCCATGTAGGTACCATGCATGCACAATAAAAACAAACATTTACATGGCATACGTAATGCAAGCAATTTGCCAGATTAGAACATTTCATATTAAAAGTCATATTGTATACAGTTGTATAGAAAGCACAAGTGTATAACAGAGTAAGAAACACAGAAATAAATGCAAGAAACACATGGAATAGGATGGAAGTGTAAAGTGGTATGTATTATTAATGTAGGGTGGCTTTGAAACTTCAAAATTCTGTTGGATAAGTTTGCATTTCAATTGTGAGAGGACAGGTAAAAAAACAAAACAAAAGAAAAAAAAACAACAATGAAAAAAAACATTGCAATATACAGATTAAATTTTAGCCACCTTTCTTCTAGTTATTTTATTTACCGGAGAGCCCATATTTATGGATTACATTTCTGGGTACTTCTGCCTTTTTTCACTTACCTGTGAGAAAATTGTACCAGTACCAAAATGCTTCATATTGTAGGTTTTATGATGTGAAAGGTGACAGATATCTTAAGAGGTTTCTTTCAACCTACTGTCAGGCCATCAACTCTCCCATTTCAGCAGCGCCGGCGTCATGCCCGCTCACCAGTCCGGTCACCATGCCTACTTTCCAGTCCCGCAGCTCCCGTGTCTCCACTGCACTCCCGTTAGCACCCCCGCTACCTCCTGCGTCGAAGGTCTGCACTGACCATCTTTTCCTCTGTTCCTCCTGGCCACTCGTCTGGTTCCCAAGGCCTGTGGCCACGCACTCTCCCTTATTGTTAAGAGCCAGCAGCACACAACCCAGATGTCCCTCCTGTGACCTTTGTAGCTACTGGCCATTTAAGTAATCCTCCCCCCGTGGGGAGGTGGCTGTTCAACATGTCCCCATAGCTATTCCACCCATGCTAGTTGTCAAGTCCCCATGCGCATTCGTGCATTCCGTTATTTGTCAGTGACTATCTCTATTCTTTCTAGTAGTACCCGTGTACCCACCTGTGACCAGCCCGAGACCCTGCAAGCCTCCACCAGACCCTGCAAGCCTCCGCCGCCTACGAAGTCACCTACAGTACCAGTCTCCCTGGACTGCTCCAGCTTCTATCTCCACCACTCCGGCTCCTGGTCTCCGTCCTGTGGCGCCAGCTGCCGAGGTATCGGGATCCTCCGGGCTGTCTCCTGGCGGCCACTTACCAGCGTGTGTACCTGCTTTCACCTACGGTAGTAGTAGTAGTGAAGACTTATGGCCACTTAGGTCCAGTCCTCCAGGTTAGTGAGTGGTACATTCGTCCAGTGGACTCCCTTCCTCCTCGTCCGGTAACCTGGGCGTGACACCTACAATACTTTGCTTAGAAATTGACGTTGCTATAGTGAGCACTATATAAGGGGGGGAAATTCAAATTTTGCTATGAAAATTTCTATGACTGAAAACGGATTCCATTAAATTTCAATAGGGTTATATTATATCAGCAAGACACATGCAGACCTATCAGCAACCAAATCTGTGGTAAATATACTAAGTGTGACCATACTCTAATGCCTTGCAACTTGGCTTGATGGGCACTTTTTGCGTACCATACGGTCAAGCTGCTCTCACAACAGCTCAATAGGGTTGAGATCTGGTGACTGGGCTGGCCACTCCATTACAGATAGAATACCAGCTGCCTGCTTCTTCCCTAAATAGTTCATGCATAATTTGGAGGTGTGCTTTGGGTTATTGTCCTATTGTAGGATGAAATTGGCTCCATTCAAGCGCTGTCCACAGGGTATGGCATGGCGTTGCAAAATGGAGTGATAGCCTTCCTTATTCAAAATCCCTTTTACCTTGTACAAATCTCCCACCAAAGCAACCCCAGACCATCACATTACCTCCACCATGCTTGACAGATGGCATCAGGCACTCTTCCAGCATCTTTTCAGTTGTTCTGCATCTCACAAATTTTCTTCTGTATGATCCAAACACCTCAACCTTCGATTTGTCTGTCCATAACACTTTTTTCCAATCTTCCGCTGTCCAATGTTTGTGTTCTTTTGCCCATATTAATCTTTTCCTTTTATTAGCCAGTCTCAGATATGGCTTTTTCTTTGCCACTCTGCCCTGAAGGCCAGCATCCCGGAGTCATCTCTTCACTGTAGACATTGACACTGGCATTTTGTGGGTACTAATTAATGAAGCTGCTAGTTGAGGACCTGTGAGGCGTCGATTTCTCAAACTAGAGACTCTAATGTACTTGTCTTGTTGCTCAGTTGTGCAGCGCGGCCTCCCACTTTCTCTTTCTACTCTGGTTAGAGCCTGTTTATGCTCTCCTCTGAAGGGAGTAGTACACACCGTTGTAGGAAATCTTCAGTTTCTTGGCAATTTTTCACATGGAATATCCTTTATTTCTAAGAACAAGAATAGACTGTCGAGTTTCACATGAAAGTTCTCTTTTTCTGGCCATTTTGAGGGTTTAATGGAACCAACAAATGTAAAGCTCCATATTCTCAACTAGCTCAAAGGAAGGTCAGTTTTATAGCTTCTCTTATCAGCAAAACTGTTTTCAGCTGTGCTAACATACTTGCACAAGGGTTTTCAAGGGATTTCGAAACATCCATTAGCCTTTTAACACAGTTAGCAAACACAATGTACCATTAGAACACTGGAGTGGTGGTTATTGGAAATGGGCCTCTATACAGCTATGTAGATATTGCATTAAAAACAAGACGTTTGTAGCTAGAATAGTCATTTACCACATTAACAATGTATAGTGTATTTCTGTTTAATTTAATGTTAGCTATATGAAAAAAAAAGGAAATATCTAAGTGACCCCAAACGTTTGAACGGTAGTGTATTTATTTTTTCTTAAATTTAAGATTTTTTTTACTACTTAAAATAGAAAAAATATACATGTGTATGAAGACATAAAAATAAAAATAATTATGGCTCTTGGATGAAAAAATGAAGTGCAAAAAAGAAAAAATTCAAGTTAGTGAAGTGGTTAAAGAAATAATTTAATTTTGTGTAGTGAGGATTAATATCTAGAATACAAGTCATTGCTAAATACCCCAGATGAAGCTGTTGTGAAGCATACCTCAGTTGTTTGGTAGGTCAGTTCTCCATACTTCATTAGCATAGCATTTACAGATTCAATCCTCAGGTTGACTTTTGGTTCAATCAAAAGACCATGAATTTGTAAACAGAGGGGTGATAGAAATCGAAAACCTTAAAGAAAAACCCCTAAAACATCAATTTTAATATTTCCATTTAAAAACAGAATCTCCTGCAACTTCCCCGCACTCCCCCTTCTCCCAGTCCAGCTGCACTTGAGAACAGCGGAGGGAAAGAAGGGTGAGTCTTTGTTGAGTGGGGGCACCATTAGCGTCTGGATATAGGGTGCCAACCTCTGCGGCTAGGTAGGGCCAGACTAGGTAACCATTTGACCACACCCTTGTTGCACTGCTAATGAAGGATACATATATATACCTTTATCGGATATGTATGATGGGTATTAATGCTAATTGATTATTAATTGGACAATTGACTGCCTTACTTAGGCCACTGAGACTATCTCTTTCTTCTCCCATTGCCATTTATTTTGTGGAGTTAGAAGAATCCCTTTTTCAGTGGCCAAGTGAAAACCTGTGGCGATCGATTGTCTCTTTTTGTGTTTTGTTACATGTGGGGATTCTGTTTTTAAATGGAAATATTAAAATTGATGTTTTAGGGGTTTTTCTTTAAGGTTTTTGACTTTTGGTTCACCATGACTTTGTTAGCATTTACCCTGCTCCTTATTTCTGTTTTCAATATTTTGCGTTTCGCCTCTTTATTCTCCCTGAGGCGATTCTTTTGTATTACATTATTTCCCATGCTATTCTTGTTGACTTACCTGTCTTTTTTTTCTTATATGTCATATTAATGTTAATAAAAGCTCTCTGAATGTTTTTTATTGATTGTTATTAGTCATATCTTGCGGTCTCTTTCTTGTTGGTTCATCATAAAATCTAGAATAATAAAAGTAGTGTTTTTTGGCACCTTTCAGAGACGCTGACTTCTACAGTGTCAGTGAGGTTGACATTCCAATGCTGAATAATTGCTGAGAGGAATGCACGATCAGCAGGGATTGTGCAGTTATCCCATGCTAATAAACTGGACACACAATCACTGTTTTATCAGCAGGAGATTATCACTAGATGGCTAGTAAACATGCTGCCAGGTTGTCAAGCATATCCATGTGCTCTTTATTACCCGCCCACCCCACTGATTGGCTTTCTTTCTACGTAGTGTACACAGCTGGCAATCAGTGGTGTGGGTGGGATTATACAGAGCTCAGCGTTCAGAGAACTGGAAGATCTGCAACAGAGAAAACACTGATTTTATGAAAACTGCAGCAAGCAGCCCAGTCCATCACTGAAATCAGGGTCTCTGCCCCTACATTAGATACATTAGGACTCATGCTATCAGATGACGTAAAAAAAATTAACCTGGTGACAGATTCTCTTTAGGATTGTCTATAGTCCTCTATTTGTCACTCAGTGTTTAGCTCTCACTCACCAGGTGTCATGGCGCCTTCTGAATCTGTTCACACTCTATTGTCTGGCACGCCACCTGGTGCTGGAGTAATGTTCTGCTGACCTGTGGATTGCTGCTAGGATCATGGGTTTCTGGAAACCTATCTCAGCCGTCTCCGCCCTTTAAAAGATGGTGGAATCTTCTCCTCCATGCTTATCATAGCTTTTGCGATTCCGGTCTATGTGCATAGTTATCCAGCTTCTTGTGTACTGCTGTATGTAATCTGGTGTGTTGTGAAAATACTCTTGTTGTTTGATTATTTATTTCCTCCTGAGCACGTTTTGTCTATATCTCTGTGAGCGATTGTTGTGAGTTTGAATTTGGGTTTTCCTCAGTGTCTTTCTGTGTGGGATTTACCACTCCAGTCCGGGCCCTCTCCTGGTTTGGGGGTGAGGGGGTATTAGATCTAGGACTGATCAGGTGTCAGGGCTATGTTGGCGGTCCAGACCTCTTCACCTTCAAAAGTGCCTCTGGAATAAAGGACAGTTAGGGACCCCTAGCCTGAGGGCCAGTTTAGGAGCCCCTATTCCCAGTTACTACATTACCCCTCGTGACACTATTTCTATTTGCTCTGTGATCTTATTCCACATTTTAATCCTGCCTCAAATATTTTAAGTGTTTTTTTTTTACAAATTAAATTGTGTAAACTTTATTGCCGAAAATTGCATCCCTTGAGAAGTATAATACCTTGTGCTTGTGTGCTAATGCTGTTCCTACACTGCAAAACGAGCTATTATAGCTACATAGGCAGGCGCTGCAAGACGTTTTCGCCATAAAAAAGTAATTGTGCTGCTATTTGTTGATCAAAACTTTGGCAAATTTTACATAAAAGTTTCTTTGGTGGTAACAACAATACAGAGTCCCTAAAATTGATCCCTAAAAATAATACCTTATAAAACTTTACAATGGCATTTATATTGAGGAACAATGATGGCAAGGTTACACAAATGTGTAATTCTCCTATTTAAAAAAAAAAAAAAAGAAAGAAGGAAAGAAAGCAAAAACACTACAACACAGCCATGTTAGAGCAAAGAAAGTGCATATCCGTGTATTTATATAACCCTGTATACATTTTCAGGGTGTGGATACAGAGTTTTTTTTAAGCTCTTTTAGACAAGATAATAATTTAAAGTTGCATTATCACAGTAAAAAGTATTCATCACCAATGTTCTATGAATCCCTGTGCACTAGTAACTCTTCCATTGCCAGAGAACCTGCATTCCGTATTTCCGCTAGCACACAGATAAAAACATTGCTTAAAAACAACATATTTTAGGATGATGCCACAGAAGCCTACCTACTAGTGAGGCCTGCGACATGGATTTGGTGTTTAGCGCCAGCCTCATCATATGTGGTCTTTAACTCCATTAACTGATGTAAACCTTATAATTGCTAGACAAGAACTAGAAGTGTATTCACCGAGTTTACACATTTTTTTTGTAGTACTGCATATCAATAAGATTAACAATTTATAACTTAGGATGAAATATAGTCATAAAGTTAACCATTGCGACTCGAAAATGCATCAGACATAACGTATAACACAATAGTTATAGTCCCATGTAAGGTCTACAGATGCAGTCATCGTGTCACATAATAGTTATAGACCCATGTAAAGTCTACCGATGCAGTCATCGTGTCACATAATAGTTATAGACCCATGTAAAGTCTACCGATGCAGTCAGTTACACACAATAGTTATAGACCCATGTAAAGTCTACTGATGCAGTCATCGTTACACACAATAGTTATAGACCCATGCAAGGTCTACAAAATCAGTAAATCGCCTAAAGTTCACTTCAAGTCTTGAAAAACACATGGTTAACTTAGGACCATCAATCACATTTTCTGTTGAGCAACTGCCTAATATAAATCAACACACCTCTGGTAAGATTCCATACATCATTGCATATATTGTTAGAGATATTCTGAAATATAGAAAAAAATATAATAAAATAATTGCCCCACTCCAAACAAAAAAAAAATAATAATTCACACATCAAAAGTTATAGAAGTGGGAGAAGTAGTTTTGAGGCTCCTGCTGGCTGGATGCTGAGATGGCATTAAATTGTAGGGGCTGGAGGTAAACTTTTGTATCAGTCTGGCAGGGAGAGGGCACAAAACCCGTCAAACGGTTTCCAGATTCCTCCCCCCATATGGCTCTGGAGACCCTACAGAAGGAGGCCACTTCTCTCAACAAGGCAATCAAAAATTCAAAGTTGGCATCATCTGGCATAACGCTTGATGTAATCTTCCACTTTACTACGATATTCTTCCTGTAAGGAAAGAAAAAAAAAAACATGTATAATATGACATACAGAGGACTAGATTTTGGGTTCTTCTAGAACAAAAGGAGCAAAATGGTGATCACAACAGGGAGTCTCTTATGGCAGAAATGTCTGTGACTATAATTATTAGCACTCCATAAAAAAAAAATAAAAAAAAATTATATACAGTGACTTCTAGCTTGTTATAAGAGGTGTGGTAATTCCATGGAGCCCATAGTCTGAACAGCATAAACCTAATGATAGAACCATACAGGACAGGAATATAGTAGAGCAGACTCTGCCTAACACTAAGGAGGTCTAGTTGACAACATTCGACATTTTTTTTTCCTAGACACACTTCATCATTGAGGTTTGCCAGAATATCATATTTTTCTTCTGAATGTTCCCATAATTCGTTCTCAGAAACTAATATTCAAACTACATACTATACCTAATATTACACCCCAGATCCAAAACTTACACTCCAGATAACGTTCTGATAAATTCTCACCTCTCCTCATTTCCGGATACTTTTCTGCTGCCATTCTCCTCTTCGACTTTAAACACTACTGTACTTGTACATTATATCCTGATGCTGGTTTGGGCCAAGATGGTGTACATCCAACCACATAATGCCACCTAAGCTTTGGCTAGCATCAGGATGTTAGGCTCCCAGGAATGAAGAGTAGAGTTGAGTGAACCTGAGGTTTGGTTTTCAAACTGAACACCAAATTTAAAAATCAAAGTTTGGCGTTCGGAGGCTTTACGAGCGAACAAAACTTGCACGAACAAAGCTGTGCTCAGGTATTCTTAGTGCTCAGCCCTGTGTGAGACAACAGCGTGATCACATGTAGTGTGCAGAAAAAAACAAAAACATTTTAAAAAGCTTGCCCACCCTCCCCTGGAAGTGATCTGTTTATGGCTGGCTATATGTGGGCGGAGACTCAAATTGCCAATCAGTGACTTGATCCGGGGTTTGGGTCAAGCTCGAACCTGTGGAGCTAAGCTCGTTTGCTCCTGGCGAACCGCGCTTCGACTGAACCGCTCATCTCTGATGTAGAGGAACCAGGAGATATAACTTAACTTAGTGATTAAAATAAGCAGTTCACTATTAAAATTATTCAACAGGTAGTGACTGATTTAAATCAGTTTATCTTTTCCAGCTCAGAGCGGTCACAGACTGCTCCTGCTGGCTATTCTGCTGTTTCGAGTGACGTCATGTCCACAGAGCAGCAGCAGCTTTTCCGCTTTGCTTGGTTGATGGGACATCTCTGACAGTGTCATACTGATCGATAACCGGCTCCCCGCTACCTCACTGTAGAGAGCCAGCTGTCAATTAGCATGTCGTCAGCAGTGGCAGCTCCTCAATAAGGCAGACTGCAAGAGCTGATTGCACATCAATTCAAAGGATCAGACCGGCCATGCAAATGTACATGAGCATATAAATAGTTTGGGGAGGTTGAAGTCATGCTGACTAATTTCCTTTAAGTGGTTAAACAGAAACAATGGACACTAGTTTCGTAACATCTGGCATCTATTCGGTATGGCGCGGGTTCCACTCCATACATGACCAGTGTTGACAAGTACCAGCACAGGTCGTTATGGCATTAAAGTACGTATATCAGCCACTAGTCTGAAAAATCTATTCAATAACGTCTGAATTTTGTATCGTGAAAGCTAGTGACAGATTATGTTAATTTCCCCCCCACACAGCTCCTCTCCATAATTTCAACCTAGACATAGCTCCACTCCATATATTACCCCCCCCACAGCTTCTCTTTTCCTACCACACACAGCTCCTCTCCATATCCCTACCTACATACACAGATCCTCTCCATATATGCCCCAAACAGCTCTTCTCCATATATCCCCCACACAGCTCCTTTCCGTATTTCCCCACACACACAGATCCTCTTCATCATATTCCACACACACAGATCCTCTGTAATCCCCCACACACACAGCTCCTCTCCGTAATGTTACACCCTCCAACACACCCTGACCCTCAGCATACTGTGTCTACATCACAATCCTCTCCCCCATTGTGCCATAATGTGATCTCATAGTAACAGCAACACTCCTCCTTCTCCTACAATAGAATATTTAATATTTAGCTCCTCCTAGAGTGCTAACTTTTTCTGACACATCCTTGCCTCCTATGTGCTGACAGCAACAGTGTCATGAGGTCACAGCGTGGTGTGATGCCCTCCTCACGCTGCTACACATCTGGGCGGGGGCTGACAATCACTACTCTGCTCTACCCCATTCTTGGCTCCAATTTGTTTAGCTGTATCTGAAAGACACAAATACAGCTGATTATAGGGAGGTAGGAGTCTCCCAGTGCTCCCCAAGCCGTACAGCATCCTTCGTGGGCCGTATGTTGTTCAGGGCCGATCTAGAGGATGAGACTCTGATTCCAAAGATCTCACTTGCTTGTCTGCATGTTGTCCTTTTGAGACAATGTAACTTATTTCTGCTGTAGATCTAGCAGTGCTCAGAATCATGAGCACTGTATAACCCCACCCACACCAATGATTGACAGCTTTCTGTGTACATTGCACATTGACATAGAATGCTAATCGATAGAATGCTAATCGGTGGTGGTAGTGATGATGGCTTACTCAGAGAGGTAGACTAGGACGAACAAGACACCTAAAGGCCCCGTCACACTAAGCAACATCGCTAGCAACATCGCTGCTAACGAACAACTTTTGTGACGTAGCAGCAATGTTGCTAGTGATGTCGCTGTGTGTGACATCCAGCAACAACCTGGCCCCTGCTGTGAGGTCGTTGGTTGTTGCTGAATGTCCTGGGCCATTTTTTAGTTGTTGCTGTCCCGCTGTGAAGCACAGATCGCTGTGTGTGACAGCGAGACAGCAACAACTAAATGTGCAGGCAGCAGGAGCCGGCTTCTGCGGAGGCTGGTAACCAATGTAAACATCGGGTAACCAAGAAGCCCTGTCCTTGGTTACCCGATATTTACCTTTGTTACCAGCCTCCTCCGCTCTCACTGTCAGTGCCGGCTCCTGCTCTGTGCACATGTAGCTGCAGCACACATCGGGTAATTAACCCGATGTGTGCTGTAACTAGGAGAGCAAGGAGCCAGCGCTAAGCATTGTGCGCTGCTCCCTGCTCTGTGCACATGTAGCTGCAGCACACATCGGGTAATTAACCCGATGTGTGCTGTAACTAGGAGAGCAAGGAGCCAGCGCTAAGCATTGTGCGCTGCTCCCTGCTCTGTGCACATGTAGCTGCAGCACACATCGGGTAATTAACCCGATGTGTGCTGTAACTAGGAGACCCGGGAGCCAGCGCTAAGCGGTGTGCGCTGCTCCCTGCTCTTTGCACGTGTAGCTGCGTACACTGGTAACCAAGGTAAATATCGGGTTGGTTACCCGATATTTACCTTAGTTACCAAGCGCAGCATCGCTTCCACGCGGCGCTGCTGGCTGGGGGCTGGGACAGTGGTTGCTGGTGAGCTCACCAGCAACTCATGTAGCCACGCTCCAGCGATCCCTGCCAGGTCAGGTTGCTGGTGGGATCGCTGGAGCGTCGCAGTGTGACATCTCACCAGTAACCTCCTAGCAACTTACCAGCGATCCCTATCAGGTTTGATCGTTGTTGGGATTGCTGGTAAGTTGTTTAGTGTGACTGGGCCTTAATCCTGTAGTCAACCTCCTGCTGATAAACCACTGATTTTATTGAAATAGCAACACACAGCCCAATAAAGACATTGCTGTAATCGGGGTTTCAGCCTCTACATCCAGCTGCTCTCATATTGCATGGCAAAAACCTGCTGCCACATTCCCTTTAAAAAGTATAAAAAAATAATAATTTTGACATTCTAGAAGTTCTGACAAAAAACTACACCATTAGTCAGCAGTCAACATATTTTCAAAAGTACCTTAGTAGCAAGTTTTCAATCCGCTAAAATTCAGGATACAGCACTTGTAAACTGCGCACCATCAGATACACAAGTAGCATGTGTTGTTGAAACCATTATATTGCAGTATAATGAAGTTGTCATTGCCTGATCACAAGATGAAACTGGTCAGACACTAAATAGGCAATACGTTTGGCAGTGAAGTATCAATTTTCTACCCAAGCTCTGAAGCATTCTTTCAGAAAATGCTCTTTAAAAGCTTTCATGTTCCCAGTGAATAAAGGGAACAAAGCGGTAAAAGTCCCACTTGGAAGGTCTACTGACACATTATTTACTACTTCTTTTCATCAGGAATGAAAGGCCAGTAGCATGAGCCGATGTGTGCCCTCGACGGATGACTGCATTCAGCGTCAATCCATGGCTGCTAAAGACTAGCTGCTTTAAAATGCTCTCGCCAGGAGCTTAAAAGCCTAAAAGGAAAAAAAAGGGGAACAATCATTTTCCATTGTTTTTATTTTTACGTGTGTCAAACATTAACCGGTTGACTTCTACGTAAGGAATGTTCATAAGTAAATGGATTTCTGTACCGGCTCTCAACTTGGGGTATAACAGGGAAAAGTTTGGTGACAAAGCAAAAAGAACTTTTAAACTTATCGGGCAGGATATATTTGAGAAACAAGCATAGTCATAAGGAGGTGGAATAGGTTCAGTATAAAGTTGGAGTCTTTTTTTAACAAAACCATATGACTTCTGAATATCACATTTTTAACAGATCTCTTCCTTGAGCAGCGCTCATTAATAATACTGAATTTAGTGTCAAACATTTTTACTTAGACATGTCACTTGCCATAATGTAATTTTTTTTATCTGCTGTAAATATATCGATGTTGTTCTAAATCTGTTTTTCTTTTGCTCCTACGTTTCTCCATTCCTGATATTTAGACCCTTCCCAATATATAAATCTATTCTTATTATCTAAGTAGATGTGGCGCTCAAGTCAACTCTTCTCTATGGGAGTCTTGAGGGCACACACCCACCTGGTTACAAATATCAGATTTATTCATAGGGAAGAGGGGGCTATATCTGGACAGGCAAAGGAACAAAAAAGGACAGATTTAGGAGAATAGCAACTTTTACACCAAGTAAAAAAAAATAGATATGGATGGGAAGTGATGGGTTATGCTTGTATTTTGGTATAGCAGAATTGGTGCAGATGCTACAAATACAGCCCAATATGCTCTGCCCTTACATTTCTACAAAGCATAAAAATGAGAAGCTGTCAACTTTGTTTAATTTGTCTGGCTGTACTGACCTGAAGGACAGTAGAGAAGGAGTGAGGAAACAAATACTATTCCTTGAGTTTCTGATCAGTGTTTAAAAAGACGACAAGTGGCTGAACTCATGTAAAGCGCCTCATGTGATAACCCTGACATGTATATATCAAAGTTGGATATGAAGCACCTGGGTTCACAATGGACCAGTACTGGTCACTCACCTTTACAGGGGGACATGACAGAACCCTGATCACAGCGAATATGGCACGTTTTTTTGACTTCCCAGACAAAAAAATGTACTACAGAAAGGTTGGCAGTAGAAGAGTTTGGAAAACCAGCACCCAGCATTACTATCAAAAACTACAATATCGGATGCCTTCTGAAAGAGTGAGGACAAGCTGCAGGTTAATAAAGTCCACCTAAAAGCACTAAAAAAGAACAACCCTCTGCCTTGAAGGATAACCTTTTACAAGAAGAATAGTAAATATAGAGTCTGTTTACACAGACCCACTGGCGGCACTTAAGCTGGGTTTACACGCTGCAACATCGCAAAGGACATCGCTGTAACGTCACCGGTTTGGTGACGCAATAGCGACCTCCCTAAGTCTCTGCTAAGTCTCTGGTGAGCGTTCAAACAGGCAAACCTGGCCAACAACTCAACAGCGATCCGGACCTGCAGAGCGACTTAGCTGGTTGTTGGGGACGTTGATAAGCAGCCTTTTGAAAGGGAAGTTGCTAACAAAGTCGCTGAAAAGGCTTCACACACAAACTTCATGCTGCACAGCGGGAAACAAAGGACCTAGGAATGGTCCTGAACGATTTGTAACGATTACAACTTCACAGCAGGGGCCGGGTCGCTGATAGGATTCACACACTGCAACATCGCAAACAACATCGCTATTGCGTCACAAAACCGGTGACGTTACAGCGATGTCGTTTGAGATGTTGCAGTGTGTAAACCCAGCTTACATGACTGCAGATTGATAAACTTTTACTGACCGGTTGTAGTGTGAATGCCTGTTTAGACTGATAGAAGTAAAGGTTGCGCACAGAGATCTATACTACCATTGTTCTCAGCAAACTGAGACCTGTTTACACAGAACGACGCACTGCCGAGAATGACGATCTTTTGTTCTACATTTAGCTCAATAGGCAACCTGTTTACAAGACAAAATAATTGTGAAACAAGCGCTTTTAACAACACTCATTCATAATTCTCTTGCAGTGTAAATGCCCCTCCAGTCTCCTTGAGTTGCAATTTTAGTTCAACAGCATTGTCCTTCTAAGATTGTGATCTGTGATTGTCAGAGCACTTATTTTAAAAATTGCATTATCGTTACAATTACATATAAAGATAACTGTGCCTTTGTAGAAGTGCATGGCTTAACATTTTTTGGATGAAATAGGCAAAGAATTGCTGAAGCAGTCAATGTGTAAGGACCAGGGGCTTTTGATTTTGCAGGACTGATAAAAGCTCTCGGTCAGGAACTGAAAAGGATGGGGCGGTGAGCAGTACTGTTAAACTACTCTATTGAAATTACCGGGCTGGAGATTGGCATCAGATAACAGCCTTGAAAGTAGCTTCTACATATTTTCAGCCACTTTCGGTCAGCCTGTCTCCTTGGCAATGAGCTATAAGCAATGAAAGACAAATGTTCTGACGGCAGGAGAACACAAGCCGATAGAAAGAGCAAAACAACTTCAAACTTGTTGATTTTCATGCTAAATAACTTTACCAATTTAGTAACAAAGAGCTTTTCAAAAATTGTTTATGGTAACGCCTTGAACTTTTGACTGTGAAAAGTGGAACAAACTCATCTACAACATAACTTTATTTCCATGTTTTCTGTTGAAGTTGTGGTGAAGGTTAAAAAAACCCTAACAATGTCAAAAATTATTTTTGTATTTTACTAAGTACTTGCTTTGGTCTTTTCTTTACCAGTGGCCCTCCCTACCACCTTGCTTATTGGTGTTTTGGTCACTGGTACTTTTTTGGTTTGGTTGTTTCAATATTAGACCTTCCCTATAAGGGAAGTTGTAGGTTTATATACATTTGTCAAGTCCTATTGAAGCATGAAAAGTTTTCCGTACTTCAGGTTAAGTATCGAAACCAAAACGAAATTATTTGAGGAGTATTCCAAGGGCATCTATAGTGTGACTCACTTGTGCTATGACAGTGATGGCCGACAGCATTGTCAATCGGATTTTATTTGCCGGTACCAGTTACAAGCAAATGAAGGGTCAGATGATAAATACATAGCCAAGTACCTTCTTTAAAAACGGAGGATCCCAATGAAAGATAAAGGCTTTGATTGTTCGGTGCATTAACATGCTCCAGACTGCAGGTATGGCAGGCAGGATAACATTCTGTCCCAAACGTAAAGGCTGCTTTACACCAGACAATCTATCGTGCGATAGATCGTCGGGGTCACGGTTTTTGTGACGCACATCCGGCATCGCTGGTGATGCCGGCCTGTGTGACACCTCCTAGCGACGCAGTATCGCTCACAAATCGTGTACTGCTCGCTAGGTTCCATAATATCGTTTAATTTAGTTGATCATCGTTTCCGTGGTAGCACACGCCGCTCTGTGTGACACCACGGGAACGATGAGCAGCTCACCTGCCTCCCGCGGCCGCCGCCGGCTCTATGTGGAAGGAAGGAGGTGGGCGGGATGTTTACATCCTGCTCATCTCCACCCCTCCGCTTCTATTGGCCGGCGGCCGTGTGATGTCGCTGTGACGCCGAACGTCCCTCCCACTCCAGGAAGTGGACGTTCGTCGCCCACAGCATGGTCGCACGAGAGGTAAGTAAGTATGTGTGACGGGGGTTACTAACTTTGTGCGACACGGGCAGCGATTTGCCCGTGACGCAAAAAGGACGGGGGCGGGTACGATCGATTGTCAAATCGCACAATCGGTCATACCATGTAAAGCAGCCTTAACACCTTATAATCTGATCTATATCACAGATTATGGCTATGCACAGTGATAAAAGGCTGGTAAGAGAAAGTGATGAGATATGTAAATGGAGACTTAGAGATATCTTTTAATATAACCCTTTGTTGAGCTCGGTTTAATTATTTATGTGAGATAATAAAACTGGTCACTGTACATATTACCAAACACTAGGGAATGTAATTTTTAATAGTGCAAAAAAGATTATCGCTACAGCCCAGTGTACTCAATGTGGTTGATTACTAGTTGAAAATTGTTAAACCTAGAACGCTTGCATGTTGAGAAACAAGAAACAAGCATCCAAGTTGTTTTTTTGTTTTT
The DNA here is from genome assembly GCF_048569485.1 of Anomaloglossus baeobatrachus. NCBI lineage: Eukaryota > Metazoa > Chordata > Amphibia > Anura > Aromobatidae > Anomaloglossus > Anomaloglossus baeobatrachus. The sequence continues at coordinate 96,219,737 of NC_134359.1, read as the reverse complement.
TGTTCAATGTAAGAACTCTTGTTTCCATTTCATCAAAGCAGTTTTGTCAGAATTCTGGAGCAAATTGCTGTTGAAAAGTCACAATATTTTGGCGCCAACTGCAGCGACCGGAGTTAAGATTTGTGGCGAGTCTCACAGAGGCACCTCTTCATGAATTGGAAGTGTCTAACTCCATCATGCTTCTCATTGAGACTGGCAAGAAAATCGCTAGTCTTTATGAATTGGTGTCTTTGACCTTGAACAATTTCTTGGGAGGAACACGAGGCCTTCTATTCTGAAAAACCTTGTAATCTCTTCTATAGTATATTATATATACTTTTTATTGTATGTTGCCGTTTTGATTCTGCTCCTTTATTGATAAAGGAAAATGTCAGCATCTTGACATATGCGGATCTTAACATGCATGCCAACAATATATTTTATTGTGTTATTTTATATTGTTTTTTATATTGTGTTTTATTATGTTTCAATATACAGTAGAAACTTTGTTTACGAGATTAATTCGTTCTGGGAGTGTGCTCTTAAATCAAGTTACTCGTAGAGCAAAGCACATTGTCCCATAGGAAATCATTGGAACTCAGACAATTTGTTCCACAACTTGTAGTAATGTCCCATCCTGGTCCCCTATTGTGCCAACACACACACACACATACACACACACACACACAGTATTCTCACCTATCCTTTGTTCGCTCGTCGGCCTCTTCCCTGGTTCTTGCAGTCCGCAGGCATGTGGATACGGTAACAATCGCGCTAATGCAGGGGCTGCTGCTGTCAGTACTTCAGCGCAGTTAACGTCACACATGAGCCGCTTGCTTCTGATTGGCCAGCGCGCTGACGTCATAGGCATGAACTGCCTGCCTCTGATTGGCCAGGGAGCTGCCTGTGGGAGGTGTGCAGAGACCGCTCAGCGCCAGCCAAGATGAAGCAAAGACGGCAGCAGCCCCTGCATGGGCTGTGATTGTTACCGGATCCACGTGCCTGCAGTCCACAAGTGGCAGCCAAAGCGGGTCAGAGCGCGGTGAAAGTACGGAACCGGAAGTGTGTGCGGTATTTGCTCGTACAGCAAAGTATTTCTCACAAACAGAGTTACAAATATGCAGCAAGCTTTGCTTGTATAGTGAAATTCTCGCACACCGGGTTACTCGTAATCCGAGGTTCCCCTGTATAGGAATGTATATTTTATATTACACGGTATGACTATTTCACGTGAAGTATTTTTTTTTAAAACTCGTTTTATTGAAGGATGTGCATAATACAAAAATACTTTATTTTAGATAGAAAACCATAGGATCATAACATTAAATTAACAATATTATCTGAGAGGATACATATCAGAACATATATATCTTAATATTTTCATACAAGCAAATTAGTCTGTTAAAAACTCTAAGAACAATACCTGTTCATAGAGTTCAATGTACTGTTCCCCCCAAGGGGAAACATAAAAAAGAAAAAGCAGAAAGAAAACCCAAACAAAATACAGATCAGTATGGATCCCAAAAGACACTATCTATGGATAACCACAAGGGATTTCTGGCGGAAATTCGATTACCATATCAGGGGCATGCCAAGTGTCTCATCTGTGACCTGAAACCCGAATGTGAAGTATATTTCATTAAAAAAAAATCTAAATAGTGGCACCAACTGGACTTTTTTCAACTACACATCTTTTGTATAAGGTGAAAATTATTGAAGATACTAAAAACATGTGTTTATTCACTTTGCTACTGCAGTAGAACCGCGATTCTTTGTGTCGCATTTTAAACCCCAACCGTTAATGAAAATCTCCCAGTCGTGAAGGAGGTCAGTGACCATAATTATGAAAATGGACATTAATTAGCCTCTACTGTGACAGTGAGCACCTTATGAAAGTCTGTTTATGTCACTTGCATTTGTTGATGGAACACTCTTTTCTCAGGTCATGGCAGAAGAAGTTCATGGGTGAATCTCATTACGATGCAGTATTAAACTCTCAAGGTAATATAACTGAAGAAGAAATCTGTTAATTTGGCATTAATTAGACCTCATCTGTACAAGGTTTTCAAATATAAAAAAAACACTGCACAGTCACAGGAAAATCCTGTACGTATCTAAAAAGTGAGGAACTTGTAGTAAGCAATCCCTAAAACATATTAGAGAAAGTCTTTAACCTGCGGCTGCCGAGCGGTTACAAAATTTCAATTACTAACATGCTGTAACAGCGGGATGGTCGCAAGTTGCAGTTTTTCAGTTTTTGCAGTGTTTAGCTAAAGACAGGGATAGGAACGTGATCGCCGCATGGGGTGAAAGAACCTGTCTAGGGACGTCAGGTTCTTCCCTCCCTAGTGGCAGTGCATCACTTCCCCCATTTCATCTTGCGCCAACTTTGATGGGCAACCAAGAACTGCCCTGGAGTGGTGCCTATCATCAGACAAGTCCATCCTCGCCATCAGAGCCTCCGGTGAAGACTGGTAGGCACTTAGTCATACCCCTCTCAGAGTAAGCCTGGTTCTGGGAAGAGTGGGTCTATGTTACTCTATTCCCTCCATAACTGTACAGTACCAACCACCCTTTGCCGTCAAAGTAGCATTAACTCTAGGTACACTTTTGAAGCACAAGAGATTTTGTAGGTTTATACCCAGGTGTATGAGTAGCCAATTATACCAAACCGGTGATAATGATCATCAATTTTATGTATAGGTTGAAATACAGTCAATGAATTAAACTACTGTATTGTATAGGACAGAGGTTCCCAACTCCAGTCCTCAAGGCACACCAACAGTGCATGTTTTCAGGATTTCTTTAGCATTGCATGGGTGTTGGATTCAGCACCTTTGCAGGTGATTCAATTATCACCTGTGCAATACTAAGGAAATCCTGAAAACAAGCACTGTTGGTGTGCCTTGAGGACTGGAGTTGGGAACCTCTGGTATAGGAGGCTTAAAACTGGGTGAGAAACAGCCAAAATCTGCTACAATGGTGAGGTTGCAGAAGTTTAAATTAATCTCCATAACGGAGGTAAAATTGAAAGAAAAAAGAAAAAAAAATTTAAAGGTTTATTATGCTCTGCAGCGCCTATTACAGTATGTGTCCAATTCAACATGAAAACTTTGGTGAAAAGTCATCCTTAAAATTCTCCAGTGAACGATATAGTGCAAAGCGACTGGTTGTCACCTCATATTGAGCATAGGAGCATGGTTTCACTATCAATTATAATTCAGGGCCATTGAAATAAGAGCTGACAATTAGTGATGAGCAAGCACTACCAAGCTCAGGTGCTTGGTACTCGTAACAAGCAGTTGGACGCAACTCAAATATCCAAGCATCAATGCGGAACTTTAGCATTTTATTCCCATGAAATTATCCGGAAAAATGCTTGAGATCCCCATTGACATCCATTATACTCGGGTACTTGAGTCACGCCCATCTGAGCGTCCAACTGCTTGTTACAAGTACCGAGCACCTGAGCGTGGTAGTGCTCGCTCATCACCACTGACTATCTCATCCTCCCATTTACTCAGTACCAAATCCATCAATCAAATAAAACAAAAACACTAATACTTAACTACTGGACTCGTGACACCTATATAGAAATACATAGTGCAAAGTAGTCAAAATGACTACCTCAGTAGTTCTAGTGTTAAGGGAGCAATGGGGATAAAATAAGAGCAAAAGCTGTCCACTTTTGACCAGGTTATTAGTAATGAGCGATCACTTACATGCTTGGGTCTTGTAACGAGCAGTTGGATGCTTGGACGGGTATGACTTGAAAATAATGGAAATCATCAATGGAGAAATTGAGCATTTTTATGGAAGATTTCTAGGAAAAATGCTCAAGTCCCCAATTGGCTTCCAATATACTCAGGTATTTGAGTCACACCCATCAGAGCATCCAACTGCTCATTACGAGTTCGGAGTACCCGACCATGATGGCAATGCTAGCTCATCACAGGTTACCTGTGATCATATATATATATTAACAATTGATTGATTTTGCAAAACAGTTTTTTCGTGCAAAGCAATGTGGCCATTACAATCGGCTGTACAGATAAAACCTCTCGTTCTTCAAAACCAAGTGATTGTGTAACAATTAATTGAAAAATCCAAGCGGCTACTTGAGCTGTGGATTTTGGCTGCTCCATCTGGCCACACCGTGATTTCTTAGAACAAAATTACATTAATGCCTATTTCAGGAAACCGTCAGACAAAAATTCCTCTAAATTACATTAATCGGTAAAAAGCTTCAAAGATGCAGACTCTAAACCGGTGTAATTTTTGTCTTTCTACTCCCATTCCCCGTCTGCAGGCGAGCGCTGGGCCATGTGCCGCTCGATTATAGAGTCCTAGGATCCGGAAAATTCACTTAGTAGCAGAGGAAAGTAAAAGCGTGTTTTATCACCTTGAACAAATGCACTTGATTAATGTAATAAACCATCCTTTTTATTTTCTTTCACTTGATTGAAACTGAAGTTATGAAAATTTGTAGATTTGGAATTTATTGAGTTCAGCCTTCTAAAAAAAAGGTAAAATTAGAAAGTATAACACTTCTGCAGAAATAAGTATTTTGAAGGAGTGCTAGGAGGCATATCAATGACCTCATTCAGAGAGGATTCTTTCACATACGCAAAAAAAGGTCCAAAAGTCATCAGTGTTTGGTCAGTGTCAGTTTTTACAATCAGTTTCATCAGTGATTTTCACATTTGAAAATATAACTTGCAAAGCTTTTCTTATCCATTACAATGTTAATCACAGACAGCACGCTAATAGCACACTGATGCCATTTGTGTGCGTTCTGGGATTTTTCAGACCCAGAGACTTGCATGAATGATTTTGATCCATGACGCGGATAAAGAAATATATCTCCACTACAGATGAGTGAACGCGAGGTTCAGGGTTCATACCAAACACAGACTTTAAAAGAAAAAGAAACAGAGTTCTGGTACTTTACGTATGCAAACCACTCACTCAAATATCTCTGTTCTCGGGTACGCTCGGTGCTCAGTCCAGCGCGAGCCTCTTGCAGTGTTTGATTGGCTCACACGGGAGGGGGGGAGGGGGTAAAATCAGTATAATAAGATATAATGTGCACCAAACAAAAAAAATAAAAATGGAAAAATCCCGCTCACCTAACCCCCCAGAAGTGATCCGTTAATGGCTGGCTGCATGTGGCGGAGACCCGAACTGCCCAATTACTGACTTCCATTGAGGTTCAGGTCAAATCTGAGTCCCAACCAGAACTTTAAAGTCCGGCTGCACCCGCCGAACCGAACTTCCACAGGTCCACTCATCTTTAATCTCCACCTGCAGTCACATGGTCCACAAACAACCCCCATAGATGTGTGAATGGTTACACATTTTATCTGTGAAAACCACAAATAGAACAGGTTTGTGAAAAGCGGAAGTCTGTATACGGTCTTATGCATTAGCATGCAGCGCAGGATAACGTACAGCGACAGGATGCAAAAAATATAGAAACTAAAGAGTCTAAGGCCATATGTGCCCACGGGAGCTTGCTCCTGCGGATTTTCCCGCGGAAAACCTGCGGATTTATCTGGATTTTCCAGATAAATCCGCAGGTTTCAGCATGTACAGACACTCCCCATGTTATCCTATGGGACATGGGGAGTGTCTCGTGTCCACGCTGCGGAATGTGCGGCTGCGGAATATGTTGCAGATGTGTTGCAGCCGCACATAACTGCATGTCAATTATTCCTGCACATTTACCTGCGGAAATCTGTCTTGGTCCCATACTTACCTGCCTTGATAGAAGACACCCGGTCACTTCCCCTCGCTGCAGAGGACGGCAGTGGAGTTAGGAGCAGGAAGCAGGAGGTGGGTGGGGCCTGCACGAGCTCCGGTCATGTGACAGCCAGAGCTAGTTCAGGCCCGCCCACCTTCTCCTACACAGTGCAGACGCTGACAGACACAGCCGGAGAGAAGTGCTGCTCAGCACTTGTTCTGCATTGAGGATGCAGTGCCGAAGCCATGGTACTGTATCCTCAATGCAGAATGCCCGTAGCATATCCGCAGGACATTCCGCAATAAAACCGCAGCATGGAAACAGACAAATTTGTGCTGCGGTTTTCTGGGAGCTCCTGCGGATATAACCGCAGGACACTTTCCCTGTTGGCACATAGCCTTACACTGACCCAACTCATGCGAGCAGGATATAAGCAACCTACCGATTGCAAGAACTTCTCAGTTTATCACATGGACACCCTGCAGATGGATAGAGGCAGTCAAAACTGGAATACACCTTTAAAGGCAACCTAAGTAGGATTAACCATTCTAACCCTTCTATTTGGGCATTTTGGTCATAGAAAGATTTTATCTTGATATCGGTGATCCGATGTCTTGTTCCAGAGGAATCTACGTTTTTCTTACATGTGAAAGAGCTTTCAAAGGGAATCTGTCACCTTGTTTTTGCGACCTAATCTGAGAGAAGCATAATGTACAGACAGAGATCCGGATTCCAGTGATGTGTCACTTACTGGGCTACTTAGTGTAGTTTTGATAAAATTACTGTTTAATCATCAGTAGATTATCATTAGAAGACTACTTGACCTGCTGTATAACTGCTAGATCTGCAGCAGAGAAAACATTAATTTTATCAAAATGACAGGAAAGAGCTCAGTAAGTGACACATTGTTGGAATCAGGGTCTCTGCCAGTACATTATGCTGCTCTCAGATGGGGCAGCAAAACCCTGGTGACAGATTCCCTTTAAGATCTATGGGCCGGACACAGATCTCACAGAGAATCTGCCTCCAGAGCTTATTTTACGTGAAAGGGGCGTCACCAGTGTGAGACATATAATGACTGACAGTCTGCTCTCCTAATGAATCACAGCTCCGAAACTGAGATCAGTGTACCATGGTAGGAAGGTTAGGCCAGTAAAGATTTAACTTTTGGCATATGTAATTCATTTTACAGTATATTAGCATTTTAGAATTTATTTAGGTTTCTTTCTTTTACAGTGATATGTCAGCTCAATAGTATGACGAGTGACCTCCTCCGGCACGCTGCATGAAATACTCGAGCAACCGGCAGGAGTGGTGGTGATAGAAGGTGAAGACGCCGGCAGGTGAGTATAAGATGGGGCAGGGCGCTTAGATTAAAAACACAACGCCAGTGGTTGAAAAAAATATAAAAACCTCTTCAGTGGTGCTTTAGTTGATTTCTTGTAGCTGCAGTTTTGACAAAAGTGACAATAAGAAGTGCAGTGTATCTGCAGAATATAACTCTCCCGTAGATGTCAAAACCAGATTTCACTTTTTCAATTTGTCATTCAGGAATATCAACGAACAACTGCTAAAGCCGTTATTATCCCAGTAAAATGTGGACATTATGTCCAAAGTGCAGCACACGGCAAAGTAGTTAATCTAATGGGAAAAAAATCATGGCCAAAGACCGGTCATTCTTCCCGTTATATCAGTAAATGTTATAGGTCTATGATCATAATTTACATCATATGTGCACAGGAGATAATACATCACAAGGACTTTTTAATGACACTAAAAGAGCAAGTCAGTGACCTGTTAATCTACTTTTTATTACCAAATGCCATAAATCAGGAGACATCTTGCATACAGAAGGTAACACGAGCTTCGGGCTTATGGGATTTGGCGTAATAGTCAGAACAGAGCTAATAAAAACAATAGAATGGTTACATGCCATAAAATCAACCTGCAACCATTAATTTTGTCATTCTGCGTCAGTGAGCTCATCTGAGAGTATCTGACCCCGGTATACTTTCAGCACTATAATACGGTGTGCCGTCACTGGGAGGTCATTCGATTTGCTAAAATGTAAACTTTATTTAATAACGAGCTTTCTTAAATAGATAAAATATACATTAATAAAAAATCTAAATACCTACAGAGATATAGTTGTGCTAAACAAAGTACAAACGTTTGCTTTAGTACTAAATATAGTATAAAAAGCTCGACAAGTTCATAAGGATGTTCTAGTCATGGCTAGTGATTAGAGTTGAGGGAACCTTGGGCTCGGAAAATGATGTGAAAATCAACCAGACGAGTATCGTGCTGTGCTCGCGTCTGAGTGATGCCCTGCATTGTGCACGCTGCGGGTACTGTTTCTTCGGCTCAAATTAGGCTTACATGTGGCGTACTAAGATATGCAGTTCACGGAGAATTAAAAAACAAATAATAAAATAAATAAACTAACATCGCCCACACACCTCCGGAAATGTTTTGCTATGGGCCAAAAGCTAAACATTTCCGAAGCTCGGTGCGCGTCGTTTTTTTAATTTTCTATGGACTACACATTTTAGTACGCTAAATGTCAGCCTAATTTGAGCTGAAGAAACAGTAGCCGCAGTGTGCACAATGCAGAGCATCACTCACAAGCGAGCACAACGCAATATTCATCTGGCTGATTTCACATAATTTTCCGAGCCTAAGGTTCACTTATCTCTACAAGTGATGAGCGAACCCGTGGCTATTCGGGTTTTTTGAACCAGAACAGACAAAAAAAAACAAAAAACAAAAAAACCCAAACTGGTTCGGCAAGTGAACTTGACCCCAAACAGCGAACCTCATACAAGGCAATGGGGAGCCCAAGTTCGAGGCTTTAAAATGGTTGTAGTAAGGGCTAGGGGCTGCAAAAGGAACATAAATTTGGGGTAAGGGCATGCAATAGGTAAATGACTTAAAGGGCTTCTGCCACCATAGCAAGTAAATGCAGAACCTAAAATTTTTAACATTGACCCCACAGAAATCGATTTCAGAGTCTCTCCATAGACCAAGAATTGGAATTGAAAAAAGGGCCCTTACAGAGGCTGTATTCCACGTTCACCCACACAGTCAAGATTGCAGACTTCCCTCATAGAGCAACAAGTTTTACAAATTTCCCCTATGCAGTCTGTATTACCGGTTCACCCACACAGTCAAGATAGGCAAAGTTGCCCCACAGAGCAACAATTTTAAAAAGGTCTATATGGAGTCCAACCATATCTTCAGCTCGGTGGGGAATGTCAACCCCAAACAGCTGAATCTCAGGACAGCCTGCTGTTTTTTTCTCTCTGGCTGTGCTGAGTTGGTCATGCAGGTGTTACAATAATTTGACTATTTAATGCATGCTTCTAGACCTACAGATGTATGGAGAGAGAATATTTTTGAGAAGAGACAATTAATACAACTTCCTAAAAATAGAGCTTAAATAAAGATTTAAAGGGGTTTTTCTGTCAACAGACTTATGGCCGCCTTCTGCTCCTTATATATCAGAAAAGCACAAAACATAGAGCTGCAATATAAAACACAGGGAAAAAAAAAACAAAATCTGCTGCATAAAACCACAAATATCATTAATACCAGAATTGTTGCATATTTTATCACTTTTTTTTTTCCGCTGATCGCAATCCTTCTTACAATGAAACAGTGAGACTGAAAGAACGGAGAATTCATCGGAGAGTCTGACTTTAATTCGCAGAGTGTGAACCAATATTCTAAGATAAACATGCAAGGAGAAACACAGTCACACCGCACGGTGACGGGAATGGCATTCGCTGCTTTAGGACGTGACTTTTTCATGCGCCTTTCAATATAAGGTCATATTAAGGCCAGAGAGGTGAATATACACACATGCATTCGATAAACTGAATAGGAAAGATGGCATTTGTTTAATGACACCACTCCACTGAATTCACAGATCCCTTTCTACAGTGGGATAAATATTTGATACATGGCTGATTTTGCAAATTTTCCCACCTATAAAGAATGGAGAGGTCTGTAATTTTTATCATAGGTACACTTCAACTGTGACAGACCGAATTAAAAAAAAAAATCCAGAAAAATCACATTGTATGATTTTTAAATAATTAATTTGCATTGTATTGCATTAAATACGTATTTGATACAATAGAAAAAGAGAACTTAATAATAGGTACAGAAACCTGTGTCTGCAATTACAGGGGTCAGTTGTTTCCTGTAGTTCTTGACCAGGTTTGCACACACTGCAGAGGGGATTTTGGCCCTCTCCTCCATACAGATCTTCTCTAGATCTTTCAGGTTTTGGGGCTGCCACTGGACAACATTGGGTTTCAGCTCCCTCCAAAGAGTTTCTATTAGGTCTCGGTTCCTCTTGCGTTTTGCACGGATGAGTGCAATCCGTTAAAACATTGGATTGCTCTGACTTTAGTGCAGAGTCAGAGCAATCCAATATAAGTCATTGTCCATCTGTGATTGTTTTCTCATGCCATAGCGGCATGTGGAATAAATCGAGTCTCAGCTCACCCCCCCCCATACAAGTTTATGGGAGCGTGTGAAACATCACACAGCACTCGCAAGTAATCTGAATGCAGTGCGATGTACGCAGAGACAGGCAGAGGAGGAGATGGGGAGACAGTGCTCCCTCCCCTCTTCTCTGTAGCTGTGACCCGATCACAAGATCGCATCGCAGTCGCATGACCCTCGGTTGACGCTCGCAAGGTCATTAGCATATCACTTCCGATGCTCTCGCATTGGAAGCTATACACAAGTAGGACCGTGCCCTTAGGATCACGTCTGGAGACTGGCGAAGCCACTCCAGGATCTGGAAATGCTTCTTACAGAGCCACTCCTTAGTTGCCCTAATTGTGTTTTGGGTTTTTGTTATGCTGCAAGACCCAGCCAAGATCCATCTCAAATGCTTTTACGCTAAGTTCACAAGTCTGGGAATAATCCATTAGAATGGATCCATAAGCAAAAAAGTTGTGCAAAGACTACTTTGTCAGTTTTGAAAAAATAGATTTTTGCAGAATTAGTTTTTTTTTTAGATGGGAGTCCATGGAAAATGGATCTGTTAACTGATTGCTACTTTTCCATTAAAAAATCCCAAAAAACGGATCCTGCAAAATTCATTTTTTTTCAAAACTGACAACAAAGTTGTGTTTGCACAATTTTTTTTACCAGCGGATTTCTGCTGGATCCATTCTAATGGATGATTACTGGACATGTGAACTTAACAGTGGCACCACATCTGACCAAATACTGAATGCGTGAACGTGGCCTTACTGAGAGAAGGAGGTAGTTGGCCAAAAAGTCCCCATCCATCCTCCATTTAATACGGTGCAGTCGTCCTGTCCCCTTTGCTGAGAAGCAACCTGAAAGTTTGATAATTCCACCCCCATGCTTCACGGTTGGGATGGTGTTTTTGGGATTGTACTCACCCTTCTTCCTCCAAACACGACATATGGACTTGATACCAAAAAGTTCTATTTTCGTATCATCTGACAACATGACATTCTCTAATGTTGCCTCTGGATCATCCAGATGGTCATTGAGAAACTTCAAACGGGCCTGCTCATGAGCTGGCGTGAGCGTGCCCTGCAGGAATTTAATCCATGACTGCATAGTGTGTTACTAATGGTAATCTTTGAGATTGTGGTCTCAGCTTTCTTCAGGTCATTGACTAGGTCCTCCCGTGTAGTTCGGGGCCGATTCCTGACTCAGAATTACCCTTACCCCACGAGGTGAGATCATGCATGGAGTAGAGCCCCATACTAAGTAAGGTTGACAGTCATCTGGTGTTTCTTCCATTTTAGAATAATTGCGCCAACAGTTGGCTTTTCACCAACCTGTTGCCTATTGTCCTGCCGCCAAACCCAGCTTTGTGTAGGTCTACAATTTTGTCCCTGCTGTCCTTAGACAGCTCTTTAGTCTTGGCCATGGTGGAGAGATTAGAGTGTAATAGAGTGTGTGTGTGGGCAAGTATCTTTTATACAGGTAAAAACTTCAAACAAGTGCAGATAATACAGGTAATGAGTGCAGAGTAGGAGGGCTTCTTAAAGAAGAAATAACAGGTCTGTGAGAGCCATACTTCTTGCTGGTTGGTAGATGATCAAATACTTATTTCATGCAATAAAATGCAAATTAATTATTTAAAAATCATTCAATGCGATTTTCGGGATTTTTTTTTTACTCTGTCACAGTTGAAGTGTACCTGCAATAAAAATTAGATCTCTCCATTATTATTATTATATATTATTATTCTTTGTATGTGGGAAAACTTGCAAAATCAGCAGTGTATCAAATACTTATTTTCTCCACTGTATACATACTGTTGGTATATGGTGGAAATTGTCTGCACACACAATACAATAAAATGCAATACAGTTATCTAGCTTGTCACGTCACTGGTCAATGACCATACAGATTGGTGATGAAAGCTTCAATTTTCTTTCTGGATGTTATTCTACTTTTAAAGTTGGATTTACACAAAAAAATTTTGTAGCAATTTTTAAGCCAAAACCAGGAGTGGATTCAAATAATATGGGAATACCAGGAAGCTCTGGCACTTCTTACTGGACCTACTTCTAGCTTTAGCTTAAAAATTGCATCAAATATTGTATATGGCCCTAACTATTCCAAGTGATTAGGTTCTGCCTCGTTTGAAGATGGAGACCTGTGATGTGGGTTCTGAGCAAATATCTGGCTTCCCGATGTGGCTCCTGCTCTCACGTCATGAGTTTCAAACATAGGATGGTTAGGAGTTTATGTATATTACAGCTGAGCAAAGAGATTTGCAGGACTCGGCCTGGGTCAGTGGCCATGTCGGTATGACTAGTCACTTGCTGTGCTGCTGGATTAAAGTCATGGTAGCCTCCTCCTATGTGCTGGCATCTCTGTTGCTTCTTCCAAAAAGTAGTTCTGACACAACATCAAGCAAATGGTCTCAGAACAAGGTGCAAATCCAATTCAGACATTAATCTGGTCCACTATGGATATAATCCAAAAGCAGCAGCACAGCATCATTGAGTGAAAAAAAAAATAAAAATAGATGCACGTACATATCCAAATAGTAACGTTTCAGTTCCTCCTGAAACCTTTTTCAAGCTTCAGAAAGGCTCCGGGAGGAACTGAAATATTGCTATATTTTTGGACAAATTTTTATATACACACACATACCTCAACATTGAATTTGCAACACCAAGAAGGACAAGTCAGAGGAACTGAAACATTGCTCTATTTTGGAAGATACACACACACACACACACACACAAACAAACTCCTCAACATTGAAACTGCCCTACCAAGAAGGAAAGGTGATGGACTTCTGAAAACAAACCGTATCGAAAAACATATTGGAAAAAAAAAAGTGAAAAAACCCTTTCAAAACATCTCAATTTATTCAGTATCAAGTATGAGTGCTATGATATCTACACGCCTTGGCATGCTGTCAGGGAGGTTCGTATATTGTGGACAACACGTGCTACAAACAACGTTTATTAGAACATTTTTAAAAATGCAGAAATGCAAACCATTGAAAAGAGTATATACATAACAAATAACAATGTGGTTATTCACTAAGGTGTAGCAAGTAACATGAGATACAAAAAGACATCTTTGTCAGGAAATACAGAGACCACAGTAGGTTTACAATCTAGATATCTCTAAATAATATAATTAACATTGTCAGTAAAAAAAGTACATACCACTAAAAAAAACACACATTAAGAAACCCCCTGATACTCCTGTATGATTGGGGGAAACAAAAGTCTATCAAGCAGAAACTAAATGCTTATTAATATCAATAGTCACAGTACAGAAATTATGATATTGCTGTAAGTATTGGAGAAAGGGGGGTCACCACGGAAAAGCCGGACACGCGTGTCGCATGTGCAAAGTACTGCTTTCTCAAGGGGATTGTGGCTATTTTAGTGGTATATGCTTTTTGACTGACAAAATGTTAAGTATGGTATATTATTTTGATCTATGTGGAATGGAAACATACTGTGGTCTCTATTTACGGAGGACAATGTCTTTTTGCAGCTCAGGTTACTAGATACACCCTAACGAATAACCACATTATTGTTGCCCATGTATATACTTTTCTATGTATGCATTTGTGTATTTTTGAAAATGTTCTAATACACCTTATGTGTTTTATGGCACGTGATGTCCACAATACTTTTCCTAATACATACACACAGTGTGCGTATGCATGCATGTATACTATATATTGTGAGGTAGCGTCGTCGGCTGCGCTGCAGAAGACACGGGATCCAGGCACCAAGGTTCACAGCACACGGTTTATTCCAAAGAAAAAGTCCACAATATTACATATGTGCCTTTCCGGCAGAGAACTCAGGGAGATGTGATCACCCCCTCACACCCGGCACACCTGCCCTTGTTCCTGAATCTATTTATCCCTCCCTTCAGCCTGTAGGGAAAACAGCATTAACCCTATAGTGGATTATCATGGAGTGAGCACAACCGGGGCGAGACATACCGGCCGTCATAGATAACCCCGGTCACAGTCTCACATACCCCCCCCCTCAGTTCAAGCGTGCGGGGTTGAACTCCTGCCATCAAACACGGGCCGCGGGACAAGGCATCGGCGTTGCCCTGCAACCTACCGGCCCGGTGTTCAACCGTAAACCGGAAGTTCTGCAGAGAAAGGAACCACCGGGTAACCCGGGCATTCCGTTCCTTGGCGGACCTCATCCAGACCAGTGGAGAGTGATCCGTCACCAAGCGAAACTGACGTCCCAGCAGGTAATAGCGTAGGGACTCCAAGGCCCACTTGATCGCCAGGCACTCCTTCTCCACTACGCTATAATTCCGCTCGGGAGGGGTGAGCTTCCTACTTAAGAAGGTGACGGGGTGTTCCTCCCCCTGAACCACCTGAGACAGCACTGCCCCCAGGCCGACCTCCGAGGCGTCAGTCTGTACTATGAACTCCTTCCGGAAATCAGGGTTGACCAGAACGGGCTGTCCGCACAGGACCTCCTTCAGGGCCCGGAAGGAGTCCTCGGCCTGCGGAGTCCAGCGCACCATGACGGACTTCTTGCCTTTGAGAAGGTCCGTCAAGGGGGCTGATAGTCCCGCAAAATCTTTTACAAACCTCCTGTAGTACCCCACGATACCCAGGAAGGCCCTAACCTGCTTCGTGGTCAGGGGTCTAGGCCACTTCTGGATCGCCTCGACCTTGTTAAGTTGGGGCTTAATCACTCCTTGGCCTATCACGTAGCCCAAGTAGCGGGCTTCCGTGAGTCCCAATGCACATTTCTTGGGATTGGCTGTCAATCCGGCTGTTCGAAGCGCGTCCACCACCGCTTGTACCTGTTCCAAGTGAGTCTGCCATTCGGAGCTGTAAACAATGATGTCATCAAGGTACGCTGATGCATACGCCTGGTGGGGTTCCAGCACTAAGTCCATCAACCTCTGGAACGTGGCCGGAGCGCCATGTAACCCAAAAGGCAAGACAACATAGTGGAAGAGACCCTCCGGCGTAACAAAAGCGGTTTTCTCCTTGGCGGACTCCGTTAGTGGCACCTGCCAGTACCCCTTGGTCAGGTCGAGCGTGGTAAAATATCGCGCCTGTCCCAGCCTATCAATCAGCTCATCCACCCGGGGCATGGGGTAGAGATCGAACTTGGATATTTCGTTCAATCTCCTAAAGTCATTGCAGAACCTTAAGGAGCCATCGGGTTTTGGTATTAGGACAATCGGACTAGCCCATTCACTCCGGGATTTTTCGATGACCCCCAGGCGTAACATTGTCTTTACTTCCTCCGATATGGCTTGTCGTCGAGCCTCCGGTACTCGGTATGACTTCAGGCGTACCTTCAGGTGGGGCTCGGTGACAATATCATGTCGTATCAGACTGGTCCTACCGGGCAGCTCGGAAAAGACATCGGGGTTCTGCTGAACCAACCGTCTGGCCTCTCGCCTCTGAGTCTTGGTGAGGGCTTCTCCAATCCTTACTTCCGGTTCGTCCTCTCCGGAGGTCGCTGGAGCCGGATGTGAACGACCCGAAGAGGAGGGAGGTGGGGAAAAAACAGCCATCAGGTTTTCCCGTTCCTGCCAAGGTTTTAATAGGTTGACATGGTATATTTGTTCAGGTTTCCGCCTACCGGGCTGCAATACTTTGTAGTTAACCACCCCGACTCTTTCCTTTATCTCGTAGGGGCCTTGCCACTGAGCCAGGAATTTACTCTCCGCCGTGGGAATCAATACCAACACCCGATCCCCGGGATTAAAGGTCCGCACGGTGGCTTGTCTATTGTAGCGGACGCTTTGCGCGGCCTGAGCCTCCTGTAAATGCTCCTTCACAATTGGCATGACCGCGCTTATGCGGTTCTGCATACCCAAAATGTGTTCAATCACACTTTTATGGGGGGTGGGCTCCTGCTCCCAGGTTTCTTTTGCCAGGTCCAACAATCCCCGGGGATGTCGCCCGTATAACAATTCAAAAGGCGAAAACCCCGTGGATGCCTGTGGCACCTCTCGTATGGCAAACATCAAATAGGGAAGCATCATATCCCAGTCTTTCCCGTCTTTGGAAATCACCCTTTTGAGCATGGTTTTCAGGGTTTTATTGAATCGTTCCACTAAACCATCCGTCTGAGGATGATACACAGACGTACGCAACTGCTTGATCTGGAGTAGCCGGCATAGCTCTTTGGTCACTTTAGACATGAATGGGGTCCCCTGATCCGTAAGGATCTCCTTGGGCAACCCCACCCGGCAGAACACAGCAAACAACTCCCGAGCTATAAGCTTGGCTGCAGTATGTCTGAGAGGTATCGCCTCTGGATACCGGGTGGCATAGTCAACGATCACTAGGATATGCTGGTGCCCTCGAGCAGACTTTACGAGGGGCCCCACCAGATCCATCCCTATCCGTTCAAAAGGGACTTCTATAATGGGTAACGGTACCAACGGACTGCGAAAGTGGGTCAGGGGTGCGGTAAGCTGACACTCCGGGCAGGTTTCGCAGAACCGTTTTACCTCCCCAAAGACCCCGGGCCAATAGAACCTTTGCAATATTCGCTCCTGCGTTTTCTTGACCCCTAGGTGACCACTCATCAGGTGTTTATGAGCCAAGTCGAGGACCCGCCGGCGATACGGCTGGGGCACCACCAACTGCTCTACCCCTACGCCCCGTATTTCATCTACCCGGTAGAGTAAATCCTGCTTAAGAGCGAAATGGGGGTATCTTACCTGGGCACCAGGCAGCTGTGCCACCCCGTCAACTACTGTCACCCGACTCCGGGCATGTATTAATGTAGGGTCCTGGAGTTGGGCTGTCCCAAACGTATCCGGGGACGCCTCCAACTCCGGGATGGGCTCGACCGTCTCAGCCTCTCCTGCCAATACCTCTAGGGGCGACCTATCAGGTTCACATCCTGTCCCTATCATGGGGACCCCTACGGCAGGCGTCCCGGATTCAGGATTGTAGGGCTCAGGTCCCGGACTGACCAATATCTGAGGGGACTTAGGAGGTCCCTTCCATAAAGTCCAAAAATAGGGCAGATCCCTTCCTAGGATCACATCATAGGGAAGAGTATTAATAAGTCCCACCTCATGTTGCACCTGACCGCAAGGTGCTGTGATGGTGACTATCCCCGTGGGATAGTCTCGGCGGTCCCCATGTATGCAAACCACCCCCACGGTACGTCCGGTGGCCTTTACTTTAGCCCTTAGGGTTGATCGCACAAGGGTCACTAAGCTTCCGGAATCCAACAAGCCTGTAACCGGACATCCATTCACCTGAATTTGGCACAAGTGGGGCTCAGTCTCTGGGTAGACCAGGTCAGCGGTACACACCACCTGAGCATACATTGAACCCCGCCGGGTAACCCCACAATCCATGGGCTCCGTGGTGAGTGGACACTGGGCTTCCATATGTCCCACCCGCTGGCACCGCCAACATCTAATAGGGAAGGACACCCCCTTGACGAGTTGTCGTTTAGGGTACATAGTTTTCCGGACCTCAGGGACGGAGGGTGCAGCTTCAGACGGGACAGTAGCGGACTCCCGCACCGGTGTCAGCGGTGGGTCCTTGGCCCTAGGCTTGGAGGGGCCGAACCGCCGGGCGGTACGCAAAGTCTCAGTGTCCCGTATCAAGTCCTGCGTAGCCACATGCCGCTCTACCAGGGACACTAATTGGTCCAGGGTACTCGGGTCACCCTGTCCGACCCACCGTTGAACGGTGACGGGTAAAGTGCGCACAAAACGATCCACTACTACCCTTTCCACCATTTGCGCCGGGCTCAGAGTGTCAGGCTGCAACCACTTTTTTACAAGATGTAACAAGTCATAGGCCTGGGAGCGTACGGGTTTGGCTTCCTCAAAGAACCACTGATTTACCCGCTGAGCCCGTACATAGG
This sequence comes from Anomaloglossus baeobatrachus, assembly GCF_048569485.1. NCBI lineage: Eukaryota > Metazoa > Chordata > Amphibia > Anura > Aromobatidae > Anomaloglossus > Anomaloglossus baeobatrachus. The sequence continues at coordinate 96,201,641 of NC_134359.1, read as the reverse complement.
TATTCACCCCAACCGAGCCAGTATTTCGGCTTTCAGGGTCACATAGTCAATGGCGTCCTCGGTACAGAGGTCCAGGTATGCTTTTTGGGGTTCCCCCGTCAGATAAGGTGACAATACCTCAGCCCACTGCGGGGTCGGCAGCTTTTCCCGCTCGGCCACCCGTTCAAACACCGCCAGGAACGCTTCCACATCATCACCCGGGGTCATCTTTTGCAACGCTTGTCTCACCGCTTTCCGGACGCTGCCGTCATCACCCGATCCCGGGGTTGTTGCTGCCGGTCCGGCACGGATCGACTTGGCCAGGAGAACCATCTGTTCTTGGTGCCTTTTTTCCTGCAATTGCAAGGCTTGCTGCTGACGTGCATTGGCCTGCTCCATCTGTTCTTGGTGCACTTGCAAGGATTGCTGCTGACGTGCATTGGCCTGATCCATCTGTTCTTGGAATTTTTTTTCCTGCATTTGCAAGGATTGGAGCAGGTGTGCATTGGTCTGTTGCTGCTGTGCATTAGCCTGAGCCAAATGCTTTAGTATGTCCTCCATGGCGTCGCCGGGTTTGGGCTGTAGTATAGCCGCTCGAATCCAGGACATGTGCTACTGGGTCACCAGGAATGGATGCTACACCTCACCGGCTGTCATGCCCGCCGATTCTCCACCATATGTGAGGTAGCGTCGTCGGCTGCGCTGCAGAAGACACGGGATCCAGGCACCAAGGTTCACAGCACACGGTTTATTCCAAAGAAAAAGTCCACAATATTACATATGTGCCTTTCCGGCAGAGAACTCAGGGAGATGTGATCACCCCCTCACACCCGGCACACCTGCCCTTGTTCCTGAATCTATTTATCCCTCCCTTCAGCCTGTAGGGAAAACAGCATTAACCCTATAGTGGATTATCATGGAGTGAGCACAACCGGGGCGAGACATACCGGCCGTCATAGATAACCCCGGTCACAGTCTCACAATATTATATATTATATATATATATATATATATATATATATATATATATATACACACACACACACACACACACACATATATATATATATATATATATTATACACACACACACACACACACACTGGAGATAAAAATTAGAGACCACACAATTTCCTAAATGTTAAGGTCATGGTGTAGCCCTATGTGATTATATCCTAACATGCGTAAACAGTATTTTCAGCTTATTTCCTAAATTGAATTTATTGTAAAGCACATAATAAAAATGTAAATGAGATAAATGTAAAAGAACATGGATCAAAATTAGAGAACTCTTTAAATTTCAAATGCGGCAATTGCTACTTCTGTCAGCAACATTTGGTTTGTAATCCTACAAAGTCGGAGCGTTTGTCCACATGGTGAAAAAAATAATTTCTTGTAAAACCAAGTTTGTAGTGTATGTTGTTTTTTGCCCATGTGGACGATTTTGCATTGGGAAGGCGATCAGACCGATGTATAAACGATTGAAAGAATATTTCAATTCTCTCAGTTCTGGCAAGGGCTCCCCACAGCTCATTGAGCACATACGAGAGAAACAATGGAAATCCTCTTTGCTTGAGTTTTGCTGGTTTAGTAAGGGTTAATCTACCCCCAAAAGTAGGAGATTTACACAAATTACTTTTCCAAACAGAAGCAAGATTAATTATTAAATATAAAAACACAGGGAAGCCTTGGCCTGAATGACAGAAATCTGTTTTCCTCTGATTTTTTATATTTTTTTTTCTTATCAAAAGATTTTTTGTGTGTTTCTTTTTGTTTTGGGTTTTTTTTTTCTTCCTCTTTCTTGCATGCCTCCATTGACCCTCCTATGTAATTGATCATTGTGAGTCTTCGTAATTAGAAATCCATGTTTGCTTTTAATTATGCAGTGACGAGGACCGGGTGTTCCTTTTTCGGGGAAGGGCTCAGTCCACTTCATATGGACCCGTAGAAGCACTTGACTGTACGAAACGGCCGTCGTCCTGGGGAACCTTAACACGGCTTCGCCGCTTCTATTTTTAATACACACCTTTTCATAAAATAAAGCCGAAGTTTTTTTATGCATGCTGGAGTGGAGAAGCTCATTTTTCTCTTCTTCAAATGTGAACACTTTCAGGTATCTGCAAGTTATTGGTGTTAATCTGGCACCTGGTGCTAATTTCCTTAATTATTTGACAAACCCGATTTAACTGGAAAGCCTAACTTTCCAGTTTGCACTGACTGCAAAGATGGTGTGTCATTCCAAAGTGACTGACACCTTCCAGCAGCAGGCTGTCCAGATGATGGCCAAAGGGGTGACCCCATCAGCCATAGCAAGAGAAGTTTGTTGTTCCAAGTCTGTGATTTCGAGAATATTGCATCTTTACAACATCACAAACTCTTTCAAGTCTCCCAAGAAGGCTGGGCGCCCTTGAAAGACAAATGCATGAGAGGACAGGATAGTGCGGAGAAACTCCATGGGTAATAGTTTCCATACTGCAGCTGGAATTGCTTATCAGTTTAGTACTGAACAGGTAAGAATCTGTATCATCATACAGTATCACGAAGTTTAAGAACATTTGGACTGAAAGCCCACTCTACAGTGAGCTAACCTCTCATTAGCAGAAAGAATCAAAAGGCTAGACTCACGTTTGGTGAGGAGCATGTTGCGTGGAAAGAGGAGAAGTGGTCCACAGTTCATTGATGAAAGCAAGTTTAATTTATTTGGGTCTGATGGGTAACATTATGTGTGTCATCAAACTGGGGAAAGACTGAAACCAAAATGTTAAGAAGTCAGTGAAAGGTGGTGGAGAAAGTGTCATGGTTTGGGGAATGTTTTCTGCAGCAGGAGTTGGAGGAGATGCCGGATTAACACCGGAACTTGCAGGTATCTGAAAGTATTCTCTAATTTTGATCAGTGTTCTTTTTCATTTATCCCATTTAAATTTTTATTATGTGCTTTAATAATAAATAAAATTCAAGAAATAAACTTAAAATACTGTTAGTTTACTCATGTTAGGATATAATCACATAGGCCTACACAATGACCTTAACATTTAGGAAATAGTGTGTTCTCTAATTTTGATCTCCAGTGTATATACAGCGGGTGAAATAAATACCAGTTGTCACCATTTTTGTAAGTAAATATATTTCTAAAAGTGCTATCAACATGAATTTCTTACCGGATGTCGGTAGGAACTCATCCAATCCACACAGTCAAAGAAATGAAACTACAGATGCTCATTAATTATGTTATGTGTAGTAATTAAGGTCAAGCCAGGGTCCAGAACTGAACTTTATCTAAAATTCAGCTGAACTGAAACGTCAACAGATTCGCTCATCTCTACTAATGGCCAATAAAAAGGTGTCTCATTACCAAGATGCCACACAAGAAACATGTCATAATCGGTAAAACCAGGGAGTTGTCTCAAGACCTTCGCAACCTTATTGTTGCAAAATACACTGATGCATTGGTTACAGAAGATGTTCTAAACTATTGAAGGTTCTAGCGAGCACTAAAGTGGGGAGAAAATTATTTTCACCATAAACTGGCCACGACAAGGTGCTCCACATAATACATTTCACTCCTCTGTCAGAAATAGCATCAGAAGAGTTGTCCAAGAGCCAATGACCACCTGTGGAGAGCTACAAAAAGACCTGGAATCAGGAGGTACAATTGTTCCAAAGAAAACAATAAGTGATGCACTCAAATGCCACGGTGTTATGATTCAGGGACCGAGGAGGATCAAGAAATGCGGAAACCCAAAAAGTAACCAGAGTGGCTGGAACCTTAACGGACTGCAGACCTAATCCTGACACACAACTAGAAGTAGCCGTGGGACGACCCTACGATGACCTAGACGTCTCGACACAGCCGGAGAACTAAATATTCTTATAGATAGAAATGTAAGAAAAACTAATCTGCCTCAGAGAAATTCCCAAAGATATAGATCGCCCCCCCCACATGTAAAGACTACGGTGATATAGGAAAACACAATACAAAGCTAGAAAACAGATTCAGCAAAGATGAGGCCCAAACTATCTTTATAGGAAAGGATAGGAAAGAGCACTGTCTGCAGCTGTAAAAACCCTACAAAATCTCAGCACGCCTGACATAGAAAAACCCTGGAGACCACACTGCCTCTCCCCCACTATATCAGTACTCTGATATTACTGGGATCCAAAAAAACTAATATAGATGAGGGACTGAATTTAATACCAAGCATAACAAAACACAATACATTGCAGAATCATGGAGCTAAATATACACACACCCAGCAGGGAATGATCCAATTCCACCAGGAACTGCACACAGGCAAAATAGGAATCAAGCAATAGTATCAAAACAGAAAAAAACAACAAGAAAGTGGAAACAATAAGCAGAGGTACAAAAAACAACTTATCTTGAGAGGAGTTCTGGTAGAGAGCAGGGCTGGTTTCAGAACGTCCTTAACACACAGGACATCAATTGAGCACCGGCAAGGAACAGGAAAAAACTACTCAGTTATACAGTCCCAATCTGAAAGGCCTGATTGCCAATCCTCCACAGGTGTGTGGCTCTCATTCCACAAGTCAACTGCACCGCCAGCACTGACCACAAGAGGGAGCCCAAAACTGGAAAATGTATTCACAACACCACGGCCTGAATGCATTCTCACCACATAAGACTCCACAGCTAAACTAAAAGTATGTTCAAGTGTAATTAAAATTTGCTCAACATATATAGAAAAGTCTGAAATACTTGGAAAATATAGTCTGTTCGTATGAGACCAAAATGTAACTCTTTAGATGTCAGAATACACACCATGTTTGGAGACCAAAAGGTACTACATAACCCCAAAAACACCATACCAACAGTCAAGTTTGGAGGTGGTAACATCATAGTGTGGGGTTGATTTTCAGCATATGGCACTGGCAGACTTCATATGACTGAGAGAAGGATACATGTACAAAAATACAGAGACCTCCTTGATAAAAAAAAAAAAAAAAAAATCTACTGCCATCTATCAGGATGATGACTTGTGTCTCCATAAAGGAGGTGTCTTAAAGTGGTCATCACCAACAAAGGGTTTTATACGAAGTATTAAAAGGAATCTGTCACTTCTTTGATCTTTTTAAACTGTTAATATGGGCATATAGGCTAAAGAATGCTGAAAAAAATCCATACCTTTATGTCTCATATCAGATGCCTTGTTGTGGATAAATCATCTTTTATCACTATGTAAATGAGCTTTTGCAGGTTATGGAGCGGATGCTGCCTGAAAAATAACTCCGCCTTCAGACCTTATTTTAAATAAAAGGGGCAGTGTTACCAGTGTGATGGCCACTCTCTGCTCTCACTGCAGAGCAGTGTGTGATTATAAGGGCTCTTTTCCACTTACGAGAGACTCGCGCGTATCTCGCATCGCATCACCCGCGACGGGCTGCCTCTCTCAGGACAGGAACGGGTCAGCTGCATGTATTTCTATGCAGCTGAGATGCTCCCGTCGGGAAAGGCAGGCTGCCCCGGGTAATGCAATGTGAGATACGCGTGAGTCTCTCGCAAGTGGAATCATGCACTCACTGACACGTCTGCAGGTTCCTCTGAGCTTCAGCCTTCAGCTTGCAGGCAGGCAGTGTTGCAACGTTGTTGAATTGAAGCAGAGCTCAGGGAGCTGCAAAAAATGTGCTTGCAAGAAGACAAATTTCATTTCTCCTGTTGTATGTCAGTTACTTGTCTCGCACTGGTAACATCAGGGGTGGGATTCAAATTTTTAACAGGTTCTCTGTAAACCCCGCCCATTTGAAAACCACACCCATTTTGTTAGCCACACCCATTTTCACGCACTTTCCTCAACCAAAAAATACAAGTAATTTAAAGTAAAATCTCCTTCCCCCTCCTATACTGCCACTCTCCTGTCCAGCACCAGTTGTTCCAGTCACCGTCAGTCGTATTGTATTAAATGATTTTTCTACAGTTTTTAAAAATTATTACTAAAAGGAGCCCTGCTAAAATTGGAATGGACGACCTTCCCCCATACAGATCCCATCCCATTATGGCCTCTTTCCCCTGCAGATCCCATCCCATTATGGTCTCTTTCCCTTGCAGATCCCATCCCATTATGGCCTCTTTCCCCTGCAGATCCCATCCCATTATGGCCTCTTTCCCCTGCAGATCCCATCCCATTATGGCCTCTTTCCCCTGCAGATCTCATCCCATGTGCTCCTTTTCCCCTGCAGATCCTGTCCCATATGGCTCCTTTTCCCATATAGCTCCCATCTTATGTGGCCTCTCCCCATATAGCCAACATATAGATCCCATCTTAATGTGGCCCCTTCTCCCCATATAGCGCTCCCATCTTATGTGACCTCTCCCCATATAGCCACATATAGCTGCCATCTTAATGCGGCTCCTCTCCCTGCTCCCTGCAGATTCGACCCACTGAGCGCTTACCTCCAGGCACCGTCAGCTTCTCCTGTGTCTTCCGTCCTCCTCCCGGCTCTCTGCACGCTGACGCTGACAGACGGCAGGAGGAGGAGCTACCTCCTCACACTGCCTGACCTCTGCAGCGTCAGCGCGTCGCTGCACGCCGGGTCAGGACGCAGACAGGCTCCACTGTACCCGGAAGTGCGACGCGGAGGTACGGGGATTCATTTGTGCTAGTGTCTTAGAGAGACACTAACACAAATGAATACAGGGAACCGGGTCGCCGGAGCGGTTTCTTGCCGGTTCTGGGAACCAGCTGCTATTTTAACAACCGGTGCTCCAGAACAGGACAGAACCGGCTGAATCCCACCCCTGGGTAACGTCCCCTTTTTTTTTTTACAATAATTTCTGGAGGAGCAGGTATCCTGCAGGCAGCAGCCGCCCCATAGCCTGGAAGAGCTCATTTACATAAACTGATAAAAGATGATTTTTCCACAACAAGGCATCTGATATGAGACATAAAGGTATGGATTTTTTCCAGCATTCTCTAACCTGTATACACATAGTAACAGTTTAAAAAGGTCAAAGTGGTGACAGATTCCCTTTAAATATATTTCAATAAGAGTGTTTAGTACTTTTCCCTGTGTCATTTCTCATTATTACATAACTTAATTTATGGACATCTATGGTTTGATTTCTTTGGCTGTGTGGATTGGTTGGATTGTTATCTGGTGAGAAATTAATGTCAATAGCGCCTTTAGAAAAATATTTACTTATAAAATTGGTGATGTGTTAAATACTTACGGTATTTAACAAACTATATACATACATATATATATATATATATATATATATATATATATATGAGAGTATATATGTGGGTATATATTAGATCATGTCTATTTACACAACCCTCAAGCTGTTTATGTAATGGGATTGAATGCTATTGGCTAAGAGGGAGACTGAAATATCTGTGTTCATTTATTAAAAAACAAACAAAAACATGAATTTTATGAAAATAAGGAGACATGTTACCCCATTTTTTGTTTTGGGTGCGCAGTCAGGGAATTAAAATTCTACAGTTATCATTAGAAATGCCCAAGCTTGTAATTGTAGTGGCAGATGACACAATTACAGTGGGTACGGATAGTATTCAGACCCCTTTAACATTTTTCACTTTGTTTCATTGCAGCCATTTGGTAAATTCAAAAAAGTTCATTTTTTTTCTCATTAATGTACACTCTGCACCCCATCATGACAGAAAAAAACCCCAAAAATGTAGAAATGTTTGCAAATTTATTAAACAAGTAAAACTGAAATATCACAAGGTCATATGTATTCAGACCCTTTGCTCAGACATTTAAGTCACATGCTGTCCATTTTCTTGTGATCCTCCTTGAGATGCTTCTATTCCTTTAATGTAGTCTAGTTGTGTTTAATTAAACTGATAGGACTTGATTTGGAAGGGCACACACCTGTCTATATAAGACCGCACAGCGCATGTCAAACCAAATGAGAATCATGAGGTCAAAGGAACTGCCGAAGGAGCTCAGAGACAGAATCGTGGCAAGGCACAGATCTGCCCAAGGTCACAAGAATTTCTGCAGTACTCAAGGTTCATAAGAGTACAGTGGCCTCCATACTCTTTTAATAGAAGAAGTTTGGGACCACCAGAACTCTTACTAGACCTGGCCGTCCAGCCAAACTGAGCAATCGTGGGAGAAGAGCCTTGGAGAGAGAGGTAAAGAAGAACCCCAAGATCACTGTGGCTGAGCTCCAGAGATGCAGTAGGGAGATGGGAGAAAGTTCCACAAAGTCAACTATCACTGCAGCCTCCACCAGTTGGGCATTTATGGCAGAGTGGCCCTACGGAAACCTCTCCTCAGTGCAAGACATATGAAAGCCTGCAAAAAAACACATGAAGGACTCCCAGACTATGAGAAATAAGATTGTCTGGTCTGATGAGACAAAGATAGAAATTTTTGGTGATAATTCTAAGAGGTATGTGTGGAGAAAACCAGGCGCTGCGCATCTCCTGCCCAATACAATCCCAACAGTGAAACATGGTGGTGGCAGCATCATACTATTGGGGTGTGTTTCAGCTGCAGGGACAGGACGACTGGTTGCAATTGAAGGAAAGATGAATGCGGCCAAGTACAGAGATAGCCTGGAAGAAAACCTCTTCCAGAGCGCTCTGAACCTCAGACATGGCTGAAGGGTCACCTTCCAACAAAACAATAACCCTAAGCACACAGCTAAAATAACAAAGGAGTGACTTCACAACAATTCTGTGACCATTCTTGACTGGCCCAGCCAGAGCCCTGACCTAAACCCAATTGAGCATCTCTGGAGAGACCTGAAAATGGCTGTTCACCAACATTCACCATCCAACCTGACGGAACTGGAGAGGATCTGCAAGGAAGAATGGCAGAGGATCCCCAAATCCAGGTTATTGATGACCTATCTTGACACCCAGCACCCCTGCTGATCAGCTACTCTTGGTGCCGGTGGCAGCAGCCTGTGGCTGTAAATGCTCAGTGCCGGAGCTGCTCAGTCTTCAGATAGTGGCCGCGGCCGGGTACAACACATCCGCCTCCTATTTAGATCAACAGGAGGCGGATGTGCAGTACCCGGCCGCTACTACTATAAGACGACATAGCAGCTCCGGAACTGAGTATTTCCGTCCACAGGCTGCTGCCACTGGCACTGAAAACAGCTAATCGGTGGGGGTGCTGGGTGCCGGACCCTGGCCGATGTGACCTTTATCGATCTAACATTCCTAAGGACAGACCATTAATTTAAAAGTAGTGGACAACCCCTTTAAATATATGTCAATTCTCCAGTCATTTGATGCCTTACTTTTCAGAGGATTAATAAAATAAGGAGGACAGAATGAGGGTGACACTTCAGGAACAGGACCCTTACCTTATCTCTCAAATGGTGTTCTGCTGCCTCAATGTTCAAAGGATCATCAAAATTTAATAGATCCTACAAGTAAAAAGAAAATATTTCACAAAGGGATAGAGAGGTTACACAAAATAGGATTGCATATGACACACATTCTGGTTTGGCAAAGTCTCCTGTACTATTGTCAAATAAGGTTAAGATTTTACATTACAAATCGTTCCCAGCTGTAAATGTGCCTGCAGAGCGTTACGCAGAGCTGCACATTACCACTTGTTTCTGACATGAAATCATAACATGTTGCTGCTAGGAACAATATCACTGTACCTCTCATAAACAGACAGCCCAACTCCATGAAATGAAGACATAAGAGCTGTAGTCAAACAGGAGCATGGTCACACCAAGACCAGGTAGTGGTAGGACGGCAGGTGCAGGGCCGGACTATGCAGCATATGTAGGAATGGTTAGATACCATTTAGCCTAGAGCGAGCCATGTATGTTCCTTTTTCTGCAATGACTGCATTTAAAAGGTCTTCCGACCCCTTTCGGTTAGCAGTTAGGTCACAGCAGCGGCCATTGTTTGGCTGCTGTCACCACATGCAGCCGGAATAAACATACAAAAAATTCCGGAGATTGGTCAATTGTTGCAGAATGTGTTGCCCACTTGAAATTATTTTTTTTTCTTAGCTGTTGGAAAACTCTGCAATAATTCCCTTAATGAAAAACTGTTTTATTGGTATTCTACTACTACCTCTATTAAAAATAAAAATCCAATTTTCTTTCAGTTGGCTGATTTGCATTTCTCTCAGTTGGGAATTATTTCGAGGATTTCTTAGTGAAGGACCATTTACTGGTCTATCTTATGTATATGCTTGTATTTCGTCTCTAAAAAATGTAATTAGTTCAATAAACCCTTTATTGTCCATACAGTGGGGAAAATAAGTATTTGATACACTGCCGACTTTTAAAGTTTTCCCACCTACAAAGATTGGAGAGGTCTGTCATTTTTATCGTAGGTTCACTTCAACTGTGACAGAATAAAGAAAAAATCCAGAAAATCACAATGTATGATTTTTAAATTAATTGCCATTTTATTGCATGAAATAAGTATTTGATCACCTACCAACCGGCAGAAATTCTTATAGACCTGTTATTTTTTCTTTAAGAAGCCCTTCCACTCTGCACTCATTACCTGTATTAATTTCACCCGCTTGAACTTGATACCTGTATAATAGACACCTGTCCACACAATCAATCACACTCTAACCTCTCCACCATAGCCAATACCAAAGAGCTGCCTAAGGGCACCAGGGACAAAATTATAGGCTTGCACAAAGCTGGGATGGGCTACAGGACAATAGGCAAGCAGCTTGGTGAGAAGGCAACTGTTGGTGCAATTATTAGAAAATTGAAAAAACACAAGATGACTGTCAATTTTTCTTTATCTGAGGCTCCATGCAAGAACTCTCCTTGTGGGGTAAGGATGATTCTGAGAAATGTCAGGAATCAGCCCAGAACTACACAGGAGGACCTGGTCAATGACCTGAAGAGAGCTGGGACCACAGTCTGAAAGGTTAGTTAGTAACACAGTAAGCCATCATGGACTAAAGTTCTGCAGGGCACGCAAGGTCCTACAGCTCATGCCAGAACCTGTTCAGACCCGTTTGAAGTTTGCCAATGACCATCTGGATGACCCAGAGGAGGCAGGGGAGAAGATCATGTGGTCAGATGAGACCAAAATAGAACTTTTTGGTATCAATTCCACTCGCCATGTTTGAAGGAAGACTAAGGATGAGTACAACCTCAAGAACACCATCCCAACCGTGAAGCATGGTGGTGGAATCATCATACTTTGTGGGTGCTTTTCTGCAAAGGGGAAAGGACGACTGCACCATATTGAAGGGAGGATGGATGGGGTCATGTATCGCAAGCTTTTGTCCAAAACCCCCTTCCCTCAGTAAGAGCATTGAAGATGGATCGTGGCTGGGTCTTCCAGCATGACAATGACCTGAAACATAGCCAAAGTAACTAAGGAGCGGCTCCGTAAGAAGCATTTCAAGGTCCTGGAGTGGCCTAGCCAGTCTCCAGACCGGATCCCAATAGAAAATGTTCGTAGGGAGCTGAAACTCAATGTTGCCCAGCGACAGCCCCAAAACCTGAAAGATCAGGAGAACATCTGTATGGAGGAGTGGGCCAAAATCCCTGCTGCAGTGTGTGCAAACTTGGTCAAGAACTACAGGAAACATCTGACCTCTAATTGCAAACAAAGGTTTCTGTACTAAATATTATAAATAAAAGTTCTGTTTTTTTATTGTATCAAATACTTATTTCATATAACAAAATACAAATTAATTAATTATTTAAAAATCATACAATGTGATTTTCTGGATTTTTTTTTTATTCTGTCTGTCCCAGTTAAAAATAAAAAAATAAATAAAAATAAAAATTATAGACCTCTCCATTTTTTGTAGGTGGAAAAACTTACAAAAACAGCAGTGTATCAAATATTTATTTTCCTAACTGTGTATGAAGCATTATTAGGCTACGTTTCCATGATGTGCGTTTGGTGAGTGTTGATGTTCCAGAATTTCTACACCATTTCTGTACTTGTATTATATAAATAAGGTTAATTGATTTTATCATTGCGTTGTGTGTGGTTTTTTTACATATGCTTTTATCACATTTGTGGCGCTGTGGTTTTGGTCTCTTTTTGGTATCTCATGCTTTCTTTTTGATACCTCCTGGTACTTGGCTACGACAAAACTTTATTGTTATAATTAGATTCAGATTACATTACAGATTTTTTTATGTGTTTCTAGAACTGTAAGATACTGCGTTTTTAACGCAGAGAAAACGCGAGGTATGAAGCATCAAAAACTCACTAAAAGCTCATCGTGGGAACATAGCCATATACATTTTTTTGCAATGTCACTGTCATATAAAGGCAAAACGGCACAGTTTTTCCAGAAATTGCTGTAAATCTGCTATGCACTGGCTATAAAAAGTGCTGTTATCAAGATCATGCTGCATTGAACTATAAGCTTCAGGATGTCTCCAGTAAGGCAAAACGTGCACCTCAAATCCAGTCTGAATTCTCTACGTAGAGTATAAACATGGCACTCCTGTGTTCGGTGCCAAAGTGAGATTCTATACCATAATTGAAAATAGAACTTGGCACTTAAAATTCTGTGTACATGCAATTTAAGTGCAAGTAATCCAATCTATAAATGTAGAAGTTTCAGTCAACACATGACCTTCATCAGTAACGAGTATTGCAGTTGTGTAAGATACAGGAAGTGGTGACGCTGTACAGTAACAGCATCTGCGGCAGCACAAAATAGCGCAATGTCTACATTTATATTTTGGATTGCTTCCACTTAATAAATTGTATCTACACAGAATTTTGAGTGCCAAGTTCTATTTTCAATGAATTATCAACTACATTGCTACATTGAAAATGGTGGAGCTGGGGATCATCCATTCCGTGGAATTTCCTTTGTTGTGTATCTCCACTATTATGGATTATAGGACATTCTACTGCTCCATGAGGACTTCTCATATTAATTTGCACATTGGACTTTGGATTCCCCTTATTTGACTACTATATTATGTGAAATTTTTATCTTTTTCGGGAGCTAGATCAAGCTCCGCCTTATTCTGTCATGTGATGTTGTCAAGTGTTACATCCTATTTGGTTACCCATCCTCTGTGTGTGTCTCCCCCTGTACGCGCGGTGGGACTGGGCCTTCCTCCTTGCTGACGCGACCGCTGTCACTACCGGTGGGTGCGCATGCATGGGATATGGGCGACGCGTCCCTGTTCCCATTCGTGCGCTCCCTCGCCTGACGGCACTCGCGTCACTGATGGGGCGGGCCTGGCTGCATCGCTCGTCACGTGTGAGGGGGGTACACCCGGAAGTAAGGAACAAGCGGGCACTTCAAAACCTCTGATTTGGACGCCTTTGGAAATCGCCTCTTGTCCCTGACGACGCCCTAACCACATGGGTATTTACTTTTGGCGAAACATACATAGGATGGTCTGGGGGCATCATCATGGGGGGATCCCCTAATTTGGGGACAAATCTCTGTTGCACTTAGCACTTTACCATATGCATCTTGATATATACCCTTATGGATAGTATGATTCATATGCTCATTTGCCACTGTGTGCACTTTTTGAACGTTTTATGATTATTATGTGTTCAGTTTACATGCTATCCTCTCCAGTCTGGGGCAATTGTTTAAACATTGGTTTTGCACTTAATAACTACATTGTGCTATACTAATATTCCATCTCTGGCATATGGGTGCTTGCAAATTTTGATACTATCATTGTCCCCACACTCAGGGGTTACTCTCCCTTTCCATGCGGTTTTTAATGTCATTTTTAATCATAGCCTATTTCTTCTTGTGTGTTTTTTGTAATTTGCATTGCTCAATAAATATTTGTCAGATTTTGCACCATATATTACTCCCTTTCTCCTGTATTTTATTTATGCTATGGAGTAGGTGCTGGCTACGGATCGTCCCCCTTCTGGGGCATCCGTAGACCTACATCGTCATAGATGGTTATGAGGAATATTATATACATTGACTAAAAGCCTATAAATATAAAAGGCGTGTCTAAGGCAATGTGCACATGACATCTTTTACAGACAGGCTCCACCTGAAAAATTACTAAAAAAGCAAAAAGAATAAACAAATGCAGAATAATGTAAATATTTCTTGCTGTACGTGCAAGCTTCACAAGGACGGCGGCCTTTTCGCTCCTGGTGGCACTTCCATGTGTCCTGGCTTCTAAAGCCAGGACCTGTGGAAGCACCACCGGGCGCGAACGGCTGCCATCCTTGTGAAGCTTGCATCCGACCGCTGACCCATTTTTTAAGAATATGAAATAAAGTGTTTTTTTTTTTTTTAATAAGGTGAGTGCCACTCCTGTTTTCTTCTTTTTTCTAAGTTTTATGGATAGGGACTGTTTGTTAACGTGAGCACCATCTGTTTACTACTAGGAGTGATCACAGAAACCAATATGCATGATTGCTGCAGAGAAACACTAGACCGTAGTGCGGAACCGCTCTCTGTTTTTGCTATAATCTTAGAGAAGAGTGTCTAAAGATGCTCCAAATCATGCAACATGAGCAGCTAGGATAATTGATGAATTGTGAGACTGGCTAGTTTATGCCATCTACAAAATAGGAGTAGTAAATGAACCCTCATATATTCTTTAGAAAATATGTTTAATTCTTATGCTAGTGAGAAATATTTGCCAGAAAAACATATTAAACACCAATGGTATATGGCTAAATTAGTAACTCTAAGGGTGCAGTTAGATGGCCGTATAAATCGAAGCAAGATCATATCACAATGCTCAGAGTGGCTGGTGGAAAATGAAAAAAAATAAAAAAAAATGTTATTCCATGTTTTCTATTCTATTAAGTCTGTGATATCATCTCAGTGTGGCCCGATTTTTTCCACAGACATATAGACTGAGTGCCATCAGATTCTTGTGTATGTACACTGCCTTATTGATTAAGGTTGGTCTGAGTGCCATCCGATTTGTTTGCAGATAGCACTCGGACCGAAAATATGGTTGTCTGCACAAGTCCTCAAAGTGGATATTTAAGTCTAATGCTCTGCTTCAGTTAAAAGGGTGTTGCTAGACTCACAACCTATCCATAGGATAGGTGAAAAACGACTGAGAGGCCAAGACTCAAAATTGATTGGAGTGGCCTTCACTCATCTGGAGTAAGAGTTATTTGCAGTCATTGGGAACTAACAGGACTTCCCGTCCCAGCAATCAGACACATCACCTATTCTAGTAGATGTAAAAACCTGGCACTCAAGATAAATGTGAATAGTGGTCTTTTATTGAGAACAACTTGTAGGACCAGCACAAGCACAGACGTTTTGGTCTGTTTTCAGAAGGTTTTTAATCGAAACGTCTGTGCTTGTGCTGGTCCTACAACACAGGAGCTCTGCTGAGCCACTCCTGTTCTTGACCTGCGCCAGACACTTTATCTTGCCAAGAACAATGGGATCAAAAGTCAAAAATGGGATATGACGGATCCTTATTTTCTCCCATCATCATCTACAAGTGCATCTCAATAAATTAGAATATCATCAAAAATGTATTTAAGTAATTCAATACAAAAAGAAAAACACATCATATAGAGTCATTACAAACAGTGATCTATTTTGTTGATGATTATGACTTACAGCCAATGAAAACCCAAAAGTCATTATCTCAGAAAATCTGAATAAATTACCACAAAACACCTGCAAAGGCTTCATAAGCTTTTAAAAGGATTCCTTAGTCTGGTTCAGTAGGCTACACAATCATGGGGAAGACTGCTGATTTGACAGATGTCCAGAAGGCAGTCATTGACACACTCCACAAGGAGGGTAAGCCACAAAAGGTCATTACTAAAGAAGCTGGCTGTTCAGAGAGTGCTATATCCAAGCATATTAATGTAAAGTTGAGTGGAAGGAAAAAGTGTGGTAGAAAAAGGTGCACAAGCAACTGGGATAACCGCAGCCTTGATAGGATTGTTAAGAAAAGGCCATTCAAAAATTTGTGAGATAAAGTCCAGCGCAGGAAAGAAGGCACTCTTCAATATAAATTTCCATATGGTTTATTCCATGTGCACACATATAGAGGTAGGTACAGACAGCCCCTGGGCAGGGGAAGAATGACTAGCGACGCGTTTCGACCGTATTACACGGTCTTAGTCATGTCTTCAAAATGTCATCAAAAATTTGGGGGAGATTCTCAAGGAGTGGACTGCTGCTGGAGTCAGTGCTTCAAGAACCACCACACACAGACGTATCCAGGACATGGGCTACAACTGTCACATTCCTTGTGTCAAGCCACTCATGATCAATAGACAATGCCAGACACATCTTACCTGGGCCAAGGAGAAAAAGAACTGGACTGTTACCCAGTGGTCCAAGGTGTTGTTTTCAGATGAAAGTAAATTTTGCATTTCATTTGGAAATCGCGGTCCCAGAGTCTGGAGGAAGAGTGGAGAGGCCACAATTCAAGCTGCCGAGGTCTAGTGTGACTTTTCTACAATCAGTGATGGTTTGGGGAGCCATGTCATCTGCTGGTGTAGGTCCACTGCGTTTTATCAAGACCAAAGTCAGCACAGCCGTCTATCAGCAAGTTTTACAGCACTTCATGCTTCCCTCTGCCGACAAGCTTTTTGGAGATGGAAATTTAATTTTCCAGCAGGACTTGGCACCTGTCCACACTGCCAAAAGCACCAATACCTGGTTTACTAACCACAGTATCACTGTGCTTGATTGTCCAGCAAACTCCTAAACCTAAAGAGAATCTATGGCGTTTTGTCAAGAGGGAGATGAGAGACACCAGACCCAACAATGCAGATGAGCTGAAGGCTGCTATCACAGCAACCTGGGCTTCTATAACACCTCAGCAGTGCCACAGGCTGATCGCTCCATGCCACGCCGCATTGATGCAGAAGGAACCCCGACCAAGTATTGAGGCATTTACTGTACAGACTTTTCAGTAGGCGCCAACATTTGAGTGTAAAATTATTTTCTCAGTTGGTTTTATATAATATTCTAATTTTCTGAGATAATGACTTTTGGGTTTTCATTGGCTGTAAGCCATAATCCTCAACATTAACAGAAATAAACACTTGAAATAGATCCCTCTGTGTGTAATGACTCTATATTATATATGCACTCCCCTTTTTGTATTGAATTGCTGAAATAAATGAACTTTTTGATGATATTCTAATTTATTGAGATGCACTTGTTTGTGGGTCTTTAGATCAGTCCACAGTTTGCAGTGCAGTAGTAATTTCAAAACAAATAAACATGAGAACTATACTTTATAGCAGAAGCACCATTCCATATTCCTTAGGCATCTATCTAATGATGGAGGGGATGTTACCAGCCTTTTCAAGCTACTTAACTTTTACAGTACTTAAGGTACTGTCAACACTTAGCGACGCTCCAGCGATTCCACCAGCGATCTGACCTGGCAGGGATCGCTGGAGCGTCGCTACATGGTCGCTGGTGAGCTGTCAATCAGGCAGATCTCTACAGCGATCAGAGATCAGCCACCAGTGTAACAATGCTGTGCTTGCTTATAAGTTACCCGATGTGTACCTTGACTACGTGTGCAGGGAGGAGGGAGCCGGCTTCTACAAGATGCGGACGCTGGTAACCAAGGTAAATATTGGGTAACCAAGCAAAGCGCTTTGCTTGGTTACCCGATGTGTACCTTGGTTACCAGCGTCCGCAGAAGCCGGCTCCCTGCACATTCAGATCGTTGCTCTCTCACTGTCAAACACAGTGATGTGTGCTTCACAGCGGGAGAGCAATGACCAAAAAATGGTCCAGGACATTCAGCAACGACCGGTGACCTCACAGCAGGGGCCAGGTCGTTGCTAGATGTCACACACAGCGACATCGCTAGCAAGATCGCTGTTGCGTCACAAAAACAGTGACTCAGCAGTGATGTCGCTAGCGATGTCGCTTAGTGAAACGTGGCCTTTACCACTATAGCTCTATAAAATATTTCATCAGACTTGTTTTTTATTTAAGTTGACTATTATTGTCATTATAACATAGCATCAGTTTCCATTCTTCCCGAACATCTACCTTATCAGTAGAAACACAAGTACATGTGCCGGCTCTGCTTTCTATAACTAATGTATAAATCAGAAGAGTGAGACATTTATCATATTATAGGTGTACTTACTGTAAACAAGGAGTTCAATCCCCATACAACATCCTGCAAAAAAAAAAAAAAAAAGAAGAAAGCAATCAAACACCAGAAAGATGTCAGCAATAGATGGTCAAGTCGTTTATTTGCAGGTAACATGGTTTCCTTATCAGGAGCAGAGCCCCAGGACACAGAAATGTGCGTGGGGTGGTGTCGGGGAACATCATGTACTGCAGAGTATCGAGCAATGGAAAGAGCAGTGTTTCAATGACAAATTAAAGCTTGTGTGGAGACTGCAGGGAATAACAGATTATCGGATTTTACTGTCACAAAGTAGAAGGAAAATGGGTGTTGATCACATGGGGCGTCTGAGAATGGCAGACCGCGATCACAGATATGGATCCTGGCAGCAGGGACAGAATGAGATAGCTGCTGTATTCAGCGGCTTGTCATCCGGCAGGGGAATAAACAATGTAGGCTTTGAATAGCGCTCTTTAAAAAGTGAAGCACAACATCTTAAATAAGCCACCAACCCATTCTGCTATTATTTCAGTAGCATTGACAACTATGGAAGAAATGCCAGTACATGAAGCTGAAGAGCTGCTGATCATGATGGTTCTATATGTTCTTAGAATTGCACTTGGACGCAAGTCTCTGATTCATCATTCATTTCTCTTAAAAGTGTACCTGTCAGTTCAGGTGATTTTTCAGAATTTGTTGATGTGTGTGCACATGACATGTAATACTATTTTTGAACATTGCAAGACTTTGATTCTGCACTTTCATATATTTTCCCCTGTGCGGGCGCCACCTGTAATTTTTAGTTCTTTCTGAGCTTGTGGGTTGAAACTAGCTGCTATGTCATCTCTCATATGCAGTTTAAAGAGAAATAAGAGATTTTTTCTATCCTGCCTCTGTAGCACATGTTTTGAAGAATTAGCATAGACGACTTCATGCAGCAGAAACTGAGCAGTGTAGATGTGATTCGATAACTGGTAAAACACATAGCAGTAAGCCGCAGCAAAGGTCTGAGCAACTCTCTTTCCCTCTGTTTTTCGTTTCCCTCCTTCGGTCAATGCTAATTATAACTGCTTAACGACCTATGCTGAAAATGTACATATTAGATTACTAACAAAAAGTATGAAGCTGGCTCAGGAGCGGAGTCTGCTTCATATCCAACAGATGCCGGCTGCGTTACACAGCTGACAACTGTCTGCAACTACAGTGACTAGAAAATGCTTCAATGTCTTTAAAGGGGTTGCCCAGCCTAAAGGGGGCCTTTACACGCAACGACATCGCTAACGAGATATGTCGTTGGGGTCACGAAATTGGTAACGCTCATCAGGCCTAGTTAGCGACGTCGTTGCGTGTAACACATACGAGCGACCGCTAAATACCACATCGTTGATTGTTGACATGTCGTCCATTTCCCAAATATCTTTCCTTGTTCTGGACGCAGGTTGTTCGTCGTTCCTGAGGCATCACACATCGCTACGTGTGACACCCCAGGAACGACAAAACACCGTACTTGTGTCCTCCGGCAACGGGGTGGGCGTGACCCCTCCGCTTCAGTTGGATGCCTGCCGTGTGACGTCGCTGGGGGTGGGTGCAAACGCTAGTGACATCGCTAGTGATGTTGCAGCGTGTAAAGCCCCCTTTAGACTACAAGTTTGCAGTCACTTTACTTGACTGCAGACTTGTGAACCCTCACAACTCACTCAGTGCGCGATGTGAGGATTTACAAGTCTGCAATCACAGAGTTACTGGCTTACTGCAGACTTGTAGCTTAACACCTTTAATTTAATTGTGTAAATCACGCTGGAAATCTCTGACAGCAGCACTTAAATTACGCAATTGCAGATGCATGTGCACACCGACTCCTATTCGTTCCCTGCGATGCAATTGTGGTGAGTCAACGGGTTACCATCGCTGCCTGTAAACTGCTGAATGCCCCCGTAACTGCCAGCTTTGTCCTCCTGTGAAGCTAATGAAGAACCACAATTTCCTCATATACTGTATTATGTGTCTGAACAGAGCCTTCTTGCACGTATAAATTCATTATATGGAATTGCCCTTGTACATGCTGGATGAGAGCTATTAGCTTGTAATGTTGTATTTCCAATAATTGCCTTACGATACACTATTGTGTGTATACTGTTTAAAGACAAATTACCCTGCAATGAACATCCAAAAGACATTTTTTCTTTTCCATAAAATAGAGATTTAAATCAGTGTTAAAATATCTGATAAAATTCGGTATTGCCGCCAAGTCAAAATGATGAGGATATCATCAATATAGCGGCCATACCAAACTATGTCAGACAAACGGATTATTTTCAGAATACATAAAAAACTCCTCCCACCGTGCCACAAACAAAATTGTGAGGGATGCTAAAAGAAGGAGTCATGAGACAACGTCTTTAAGACTGTTCAGATCTGCATTGCAGTTGTCTTTTATAATAAATGCGGGAACACTTTACAAATTTCCCCTTTACAAGGCAAAATACCTGGAGGAAAAACTTCCTTGTGCGTCTTAGGAAGTACATGGAAGATGGGGCTCCCAATCTACATTCCCAATCAGTATGACTTTAAAGTGTGTGAGAAAACCGGAGAACTCCGAGGAAACCCACGCAAACACAGGGAGAACATGCAAATTTGTGGATTTTACTCTACTCCTAATATGTTGACATGCTCTGATTATACTGATAACTACTATAGTGTCATCAAATGCCTTCTACAGATCTCTAATACGACTCCTAACGTCTGCACAAAATGATTGACTTTAACTATTTCACGGAAATTAGTTCTTTGAGAAATAATTAAATGAGAAGAAAAGGTCACAAGGGGAATGAGACGTATTGATAAAATTAAGCATGATGATGGTGTTTTAGCAGCAGCCAGCAACGGCTTTTTTATGTATGCCTCCATCCATCACTCACGTCAGCCAGATCAGTCCTCGTGATCTCTGATCTACCAGTGTACAGGACTTAATTACATCCTCTAACGCGGTGCTGAGCATAGACCTGGTTATATACCCAACCGTATGCTATAAAATACCAGATACACAACTGTGCAATCTGCAGAAAATAGTCTAAAAAAAACCAAAAGCCACTGGCAGAACGGGACTAGAGAGAAAATGGAATTCATAAATTAGACTTCTAGATAAGGCTAAACAGTATTAACAAATATAACAATATGGCCAGGTTCACATTAGCATTAAAATTGTAATATACACAGGGTAACAATAGAGGGCACCTATAACTTGCCTGAAGTCTTCTTGAAGCTCCACGAATGTCAACACTCAGAAAAATCGATTCCCCTACACCCAGTATTGTAAGTATTAGGACTTAGAAGTGTTTCACAATTTTGGCTAACACATAGTCAATATATACCGAAACGTCCTGCAACTTTCTAATATGTGAGGATTTAAGTGACCTGTGCCATTTTTGAAGCAGAAATAAAGGGACAACATTTTGGGGCACCAGTTATTATGCTATTCTTGCCCTAACTCAAAGTCAGTGGGGTTTTAAGGTTCGGGTCAACCGCCTCCAAATGTGAGGCTGCAACACTCACGTGACAATGTCATAAGATCACAACGTGGAGCGGAGCTGGTCCTGGAGGTCATTATTATTATTTATTTATTTATTGGAGGCATTTAAATGGGGTTGGTCAGTAATGGAAAGCCCTTTAATGCAATTTAACACTAAAAGTCCCAGAGAGGGGTCATTTAACTTTTCTACCATTGGAACTCTATGGAGCTCGAAATTCCTGGGACTTCTAGTGTTAACAGTTACAGTACTATGGAAAGATATTGAGATATTGCTGCTCGTAGCAAAGTGATTTCTGCTTGTTCTGTCTTTTTAACAAGTCTTTTGAAAACGGATCCGTTTACAAATTGCTATTTATCTTCCATTTGAAACGGATCCTGTAAGAAAAAACCCCCAGATCCTTTACAAATGCAAGGAAAATGGATGTCTAAATAGCAATCAGTTAATGGATCCGTCCTCCATAGACTCCAAGGTTATAAAAATGGATCCGGCAGACACAAGTTAGTTAACAACAGACAAAAAAAGTTGTGTTTGCAGAAATGTTTTCCCAACAGATCTCTGCGGGATCCGTTCTGATTACAGGACATGTGGACTCAGCCTCACACAGGCATATGAAACACCAATTTTAAATGGATATTAAAAAACAATATTTTTATATTTTTAAGATCTCTGACTGCTCTAAGTGATTAAAAATGCTCTGAATATGGAAAAGATAACTCTCCATTCAATAATAATAATAATAATATTTTATTCATTTACGGTATATAGCGCTATTAATTCCACAGCACTTTACATAAATTGGCAACTCTGTCCCCATTGGGGCTCACAATCTAGAGTCCCTATCTGTATGTCTGTAGTGTGGGAGGAAACCGGAGTACCCGGAGGAAACCCACGCAAACACGGGGAGAACATACAAACTCCTTGCAGATGTTGTCCTTAATGGGACTAGAACCCAGGACCCCAGCGCTGCAAGGCTGCAGTGCTAACCACTGAGCCACCGATTCAATGAGAGCATGTATAGAATTAACCCTTTCCGCCCCCGGGCACTTTCCGTTTTTGCGTTTTTGTTTTTTGCTCCCCTGCTTCCGAGACCCGTAACTTTTTTATTTTTCCGTCAATCTTGCCATGTAAGGGCTTGTTTTTTGCTGGACGAATTGTACTTTTAAATGAAACCATAGGTTTTACCATATAGTGTACTGGAAAACAGCAAAAAAATTCCAAATGCGGAAAAATTGCAAAAAAAAGTGTGATCGTACAATAGTTTTTGGGATATTTTATTCACTGTGTTCACTATATGGTAAAACTGATGTATCTATGTGATGCCTCAGGTCAGTGCGAGTTTCTAGACACCAAACATGAATAGGTTTACCTGTGTCTAAGGGGTTAAAAAAAAAATCACAAGCTTGTCCAAAAAAAGTGGCGCACATTTTGCGCCATTTTCCAAAACCCGTAGCGTTCTCATTTTTTGGGATCTGAGGCTCAGTGACATCTTATTTTTTGCGTCTCGTCCTGACGTTTTTAACGGTACCATTTTTGCGCAGATGCTACGTTTTGATCGCCTGTTATTGCATTGTGCGCAAAATTTGCGGCGACCAAAAAACGTAAATTTGGCGTTTGGAATTTTTTTGCCACTACGCCATTTACTGATCAGATTAATTGATTTTATATTTTGTTAGATCAGGCATTTCTGAACGCGGCGATACCAAATATGTGTATATTTTTTGTTTTTTTAACCCTTTAATTTTCAATGGGGTGAAAGGGGGGTGATTTGAACTTAGGGTTTTTTTATTTATTTTTTTTACTTTTTTTTATTTTACTAGTCCCCCTAGGGGGCTATAGTGATCAGCAATCCGTTCGCTCTGCACTATCTGCAGATCTCAGCTACAGAGCTGAGAACTGCAGATTTGGTGCTTTACTTTCAATGCTGGCTGTATTCCGGCATTGAGAGGAAGTGAGTCATGTTAGCTACAGGCGTCATCACATGACCCTGTGCTACCATGGCAACCACCGAAAGTCACGTGTGATCATGTCACGTGACTTCTGGTGGGGATGGGGTAAGTGACTGTCATGGCGGCGCGCATATACATATCGCTGCCAGATTTTGGCAGCGAGATGTAAGGGGTTAATGGCCGCGGGTGGAAGAGATTCCACCCGCGGCTAGCAGGCACACATGTCAGCTGTTGAAAACAGCTGATATGTGCGCGGATCGCCGCCGCCTGCCCGCGGCAGGGGGCAGGGCTTAACGGCAAATGATCCATGACATACCCAGTACGTCATGGGCCGTTAAGGGGCTAAGAAAATTGTAATGGGTTAAATAAGATATAAAAGTATAGTGGAACCTTAGATTAGGAGTAACTTGGTTTGAGAGCGTTTTGCAAGACAAGCAAAGCTTTGTAAGAATTTTTAATTTGATTTAAGAGCAATGATTTGCAATAAGAGCAAATCCTCACCGTGTAAGCTTCCAGTTCCTTTCTTTTACCACGCTTCATCCCGCTCTGGAGGTAACTTTCTGTACATATGTACTGTATATACAGTATACCATTGCACAGTACAGTATATACTATATAGCATTTCTATCAGTTTTCATTTGTGGATACAGTACTGCACTTTCTTACTGCTAACCAGCACAGCACATTGCTTATACTGTAATCTAATTGCCTGTGCAGTATTCCTACCCCACATTTGGCTTAGTTATACCCTTATTTTGGGGAGAATAGATTTGGGGTGTGTTTTTTGTGTACTGTGCTACAATAAAGGTGTCATATTTAGACATTTTTTGTCTCTATAGTGTACCTCCCGCACACCAACAATTCTATTAAGAATTTTAATTTATTTTATGTTTTTTATTGTACTGTACAATATTTTGTATTAGTGTACTATAATAATATTATATGAATAGAGTACATTATTTTGTATTACTGTAATAAGCTTGTATAAATACAGTAAATATCTTTGGGTTGTGGAACGAATTGTCTGAGTTTCAATTATTTACTATGGGAAAATTTGCTTTGAAATAAAAGAGTAATTTGGTTTAAGAGCGCACTCCCGGAACGAATTATGCTCGTTATCCAAGGTTCCACTGTATATTAAAAAGAGTTGTTCTATAGCCACCAAGGAATCAATGGGCCTCATGGGACATTACACTATTAGAATTTTGAGAATTTCTTTTTTAATTAATAAGTTAGTGACTGAGGGCATGTGGGGAAGTCTTTATTCCCCAATTGTATTACGTCATAAAGGCGGGGATTTCTTTTTAGTGAATACATTTGTGAACGATGTAGTGTGTGGAGGTCCTTTATTCAAATAAACTATTTTTTTACCTCTGTGTTCATGTTTTTTTAACTGTATACTTACCGGGTTAGTAATGGAGAGGCTTCTATCAGACACCCACATTACTAATTCCTGGGCTTGATGCCAGCTGTCAATTCACAGGTGACATCAACCCTAAAAGTATTACCCAGATTGTCACCATAGTAGGCCAAATCGGGAAGAGTACAAAGAAATGGCACATCAAGTGGCGCTTCTGGGGCGGCTGTGGGCTGCAAGTTTTAGGCCGGGAAGGGCCAAATAACCATCGGCCTTCCCAGCCTGATAATACCCCATGTACTTTTTTTAAAATTTATAACCTATCCAATTGTCCTGCTTTTACCCTCATTTTGCTTTCTTTTGCAGCCCACTTGCCCTTACTAGGATAATTTTACAGACGATTCACAGTACAGACGTTCGGGTCCCCATTAACTTAGGGGTCTGAGGTAAAGTTCGGGTCCAGAATTAAACGTTTAACTAAAGTCCAGCTGAACCCGAACTTTCCCAGGTCCGCTCATCCTTACACATGACATCTACAGTAAATAACAGCGGGTGTTCCCTCAATGACTACTGGAATAAAAAAAAATTTGCACTGTAAAAGTATGAATGGGGTCTTAATTATTTAGTAAACGATCAACTGAACAAGCTGTACAATATATCTCCTGAAAAGCGCAGACTTTTCTCCATGTAATATACCACTAAAGAGTTTACGTTGCATAGAATTTATTTTAGATAAGGAATTACTCTTGGCTTCTCAGGAATATTCCTGGCTTGGCATTTCACAGGAAAATATTTTTTTTTTGCTTGTCGAAAAGGAAACGGATTAAGATTGCCATCAAGAAATGAGTGAAATCTGCAACAATAAAAGCAAAAAACTCCAAAGGCAAGCATTGCTGAGAAATTACCATAATAGCAATGCCTATACGTGAAGGCCAATTTTAGACTAAAAGTTCTTGCTCGATAGCGGATAATGCCTGACTATGCGGTATCTATTCAGCAGGTTCTAAAGGAACTCGGTCCTATGGGAAGGGAGTGCGATGGTTTCAGAAATCACATTTATTCTATTTATTCCAATGGGAGATGGTGCCTTCTTATGTCTGCAGCAGAGCAGGATGGAAATCTCGGGCTACGTAGCATGGCATCATGAAAGCTTCCAGCTAACCGGTGTGAACATTTCATTCTAAAAAAACCCCTGTCTTTGCAGCAGAAGGGAGCTCTTGTGCTATATAGCATAGTATATCAAACTTGTATCTTATAGGAACAGAACAGCCATTTTCCATTAGCATGATGTCTGAAACAACATATTTCCCAATGGTAGCCATTATTTCTCAGTCATTAAAGTGCTGCCTACGGTTGTCATCTGTGCACCAACCAGCAGCGGTATAGACTGGAACTTTACATAAGACGCAGATTCATGGCTTTTGTGAAATAAAAGGAACCGGTCATGTAAAAAAAAAAATACCATAAACCTACAGATTTGGCCTTTAGCTACAATGAACCCCTTGGACATCGGCACTGATGAGGGGCAAACCAGCTGCAACATGTGTTCTCAAATGAAGTTAATATTAATAGCTTTCTCATGAGCCAGATCAGACACCCCCATACTTTGCACTGACGAGGGGCAAGCACCCCGAAACACCGTGTCTGCAAATTGGGATTCTGATCTGGCTTATATATCCTGAGTCATATTGCAAAGGATTGTTGAAAATCCACTTGTGACTTTTAGGATCGCTACTTCCAATAGGTGGCGCTGTGCTAGAGTTTGTCTCCTTTACTGGAGAGACAATGTTAATATTAATAATAATTTATTCACTTACGGTATATAGCGTTATTGATTACACAGCGCTTTACATACATAAGCAACTCTGTCCCCATTGGGGTCACAATCTAGATTCCCTATCAGTATGTCTTTGGAGTGAGGGAGGAAATCGAAGTACCAGGAGGAAATCCACGCAAACACGGGGAGAACATACAAACTCCTTGCAGATGTTGTCCTTGGTGGGATTTGATTTGAACCCAGGACCCTAGCGCTGCAAGCACTGAGCAACTATGCTGCCCGTTTCTGGTTTGACTTCTTATCCTATGTCATGTGGCAAAGCAATTTAAAGGGTCAATATTCACCATTAGGGTTGTTACTCCCATCCTCAATTGGTGCCTGTCCTTTTCGGCTCTGAAGGGGCTATTTCCAGCATTAAACTAAGTTATAGGGGACTCCTCTTCAAGGTTCTCTATCCAGTTTCCTTAAAAAAGACCTGTCTTGTTAAAAGAGTTATTGAACTACAGGTATGAGCTTAATCTGCAGGTTAATAACGTTCTAAAACTGGCCTGCCTTAGCACTGAAAGCCCGCTAACCGTAAGGAAATTAACTTTATTCCTCCGGGAAGACTTGGGCTTTCAATCATAGAGGCATGACCAAGAAGTTTTAGTCACTGCTCAGTATACTGTGAGTGGCGGCTGTAATTGCTCCCCGACACTGACAAACTGCTCTGGCCGAGTGTCTAGGACCAAAAGCCCGTGTCTACCGGCAGGGATAAAGTTAATTCCTTACGGTAATCGGGCTTTCAGTGCTGAAGCAGGAAGGTTTCAGAACACTACTAACCTGCGGATTAAGCTCATATCTGTAGGTCAATAACTTTTTTGACAAGACAGGTTTCCTTTAAGGAAACGGGATAGAAAAGTTTAATGGGGCAAATGGCCTCTTCAGAGAGAAAAGGGACTGGCCACCTAATGGGGGGGGTGAGGGTAACAATCCTAATTGTGCATAGTGACCCTTTAAATTGCCTTGCCACATAACATAGGATAAAAAGTTAAACCAGAAACTCCATTTGAAAAAATGTGTTGGGGGGGGTTTGCCCCTCATCAGCACCGATTTCTAAGTTTCTCCTTGTGGAGAGTGTCGTCAGTATAAGGAGATGGTACATTTTTGTGTTACATGAGAACTACATTCATTACCCTGATAATATGATTACTGGACCCTTCTCTCACTGTACAGACGACAAGCTGGGAATTAATTTCTGCAAAACAGAATGAATAATGATGGACTAGTCCTTAGGAACGATGGAATTACAAATTGCAATAACCTGACACAAAAGGACGCTCAAGGACTGCTTTTGATTTTTTTTTCTTTCGGAGCTGCTCTTTGACTACCGAGTCATTGATGGTGTACAGGGTGCCAAGTGCGGAAATAAAAGGTAGATTAAACTACAAAAACACTAATTATCCTCCCATTCTGGGCAACTTATGCCATAACTAGCATCCTTACTCATTGTTCTTCTGTGTCAGAGCATGTCAATTCTTTCAAAGACTTCAAGCAGATATGAAAAAAATGAATACATTATTTTTCTGCTCTATAGTCTTCATAGACATAAAAAAACACAGGAAAAAAAGGGGTAAAATTGTATCCTCGGGAAACAAAGCCTTTTGTCTGTGCGTACAGCAATAAAGGAATGTTAGGTAGTCACCGCACTCCCGATAATTGCAGTCTTGTTTCAAGGACTTTCTTGCCTCGATTTCTGACAATCTGAAAATAATTGAGAGTTGCTTATTGAGCAACTAAAAAGGTCATCTCTGCCGCCGCCAGGACCTTTAACCTGACAAAGCCAACAATGCAAAAACACATTTACAGGCAGCTTTTTAAAGTTGACAAAATAAAAAGATGTAACCGTCAAAGCTGTTCAATAGGGCAAAATAATGCCAACCTATTAAAAGACCCTACATACAAGAAATGTGTCTAATAGAATAGGAGAAGGGTGGAGGCTTCAAATACTCAAAAATAATATTGATTGCAATTCAAGACGCAAGCCTGGTGCTGTATTCTCCAGTAGATAACCCATTTGTGGTGGAGTAGGACGTGCCAAATTAAGTAAGAGGCACTAATGTCTATAAGAAATCAGATCTTATCCACACGTCCAATTGTTTGCTGGGGGCGCATCTGACTGCAACCAATCACAGATGCCAGGACTGCCAGTGGGCGGGGGAAGTAGTGAATATGGATGAGCAATAATGAGCGGTCCCGGAAGAGATACCCGAAAGCAGTTACAGCCGCGCCAGAGACTCGATAAGTATGACTCTCTTGCTTTATTTTTCCTGTATTTATTTTTTTTTTAATTTCCCAAGTAGCTGGACCTGGATCATTAGCTGGAGCTCCCTGAGAACTCCGGGCCCGTGACCGGCAACTGGATACTTTTGAAACTGAACGGATCCAGACTTTTACAGTCCGGGTCAGTCTATCACTAGGCCCTTAGGCAAATCTTCAGTTGTCAGGTTGGCAAAATCTGAAATGTGCCAGCTATGGGCATGTATAGATTTTTTTATGCCAATTTCTGATGTAAATTGGAATTAATGTCAGACCACATTTAGCTACACTACACGGAAAATAACTTATGCCTTTAATATTTTCAAAAAGGGCAAATACATGTTTTATTTTTTCTTAAAGGGTTACAGTACATTCACGATTTTTTTTTTTTTTTTTTTTTTAAGAATAAGCTGTGTGTGTACATGTGGAATAACACTATATCTGCCAATTACATGACTTGTATCCTGAATTTTCCAGTTTTCTTTTCTGCAATTGGCTCTGGGCAAGTTAGAGAAGACTAGCTGCGGTGATAATGTAATGCAGTATTGTAATCCAGCACTGCAAAAGTTGATTGAAAGTCTATCTTTATCGAATAAATATCTCTAAAAATAAAATAAAAAAATAGAAAAGTCCACGTTTCCAGCAGCAAGTGTGTATCATGGTCAAACCTGTCAGGTAAAGCTGCCCAACGACTAAATCAACAGTTCCATACAACCTAAACCAAGAAGGAAAATTAGTCACATTAATAGTCACAAGAGAAAAACTGTTTTTGTTATATATAGTTCTTAACTAGAAGCAACAAACTTAAGTTATTTAGCTAAACTAGGATATTTTGATTTAACTCAAAAAGACACGCTTGCTGCTGGAAACATATGAACTTAGTACTTCCATGACTAAGGACTCTAGAGATGAGGGGACACATGGAAGTTCGGGTCCACCAGGTTCGGTTGAACTTTAGTTAAAAGTTAGATTCGGGACCTAGACTTGACCCCACATAAGTCAATGGGGACCCGAAATTCTATGTTGTAAAATGGTCGTAGTAAGGACTTAAGGGGGCTTTACACACTACGATATCGTTAATGATTTATCCTCGGGGTCACGCAGTTAGTGACGCACAACCGGCGTCATTAATGATACGGCAGCGTGTGACACTTTTGTGCGAACTAAAACGATCGCAAAAGCAGCCAAAATAGTTTGCCGCGGGAGGTCGTCCTAAAACCAAAAATTGTTTAACGCTCATTAGTGATGTTGTTCCTCGTTCCTGCGGCAGCACACATCGCTGCGTGTGACACCACAGGAACGAGGAACATCTCCTTACTTGCCTCCACCAGCAATGCGGAAGGAAGGAGGTGGGCGGGATGTTTACGTCCCACTCATCTCCGCCCCTTCACTTCTATTGGACGTCTGCCGTGTGACGTTGCTGTGACGCCGCACGATTCGCCCCCTTAGAAAGGAGGCGGATCGCCGGACAGAGCGACTTTGCAGGGCAGGAAAGTCCGTGTGACAGGGGTGCGCGATTTAGTGCGCAACGGGAAGCGATATGCCCGTGTCGCACAAACAATGGGGGCGGGTACACTCGCTAGCGATATTGGCAATGATATCGTAGCATGTAAAGCCCGCTTTAGGGGCTGCAAAAGGAAGCAAAATAAGGGCAATCGCCCTGCAAACAAATGAGAAGATCGGGGACACTTCAGGTAAGAGAGCCACAGGCAATGCAAAACGGTCCTGGCTGCCTTTGTATTGTGAATTCAGACTTGGCTGAATAAGTAAAGGGTAAACAGGAGAATATGAGATAATCTGAAAATGTACTTAGTGGGTGTAACAAATCATTAAGGTGTGATATGTTTGTTAAATGGGCTAAAAGTACACAGATATTCTCAAAGGAAGCTTTTCTTGTTAGTGATCCAGACACGGTCACAACACCATAGGAGTCTGCCACATGTCTAAAGTATATGTACTAAAGAATCCCAGTTCAAGATAATCATGTACGGAAATTAGAATTATAAAAAGAAAAAATCTACCATTTATAGAATAGAAACCATGTATCATAAATCAAAAAGCCCATGTGATGTGATAGCATGCTATCACATCCATCTGATATCACATCCATCTGATATCACATCCAGCTGATATCACATCCAGCTGATATCACATCCAGCTGATATCACATCCAGCTGATATTAGCAGGGGCATACAGGGATAGGTAGGGGAAGCCTACGGTGAATGGGGGCGCCATTACACAATTTTAGGGTGCCAACCTCCGCTGGTAGGTAGGGCACAGGAGGAAGTGGCCGGTATAGGGTCAGCAATATTCTCCCTTTTTCTGTGCACCTTTAGATTGATATTCACCAGATGTCACATACCTATCGGGATTTTAAATTATCTGAATAAAAATTGTTTTTAAGGGTTTTTTTTTATGATAAATGATTTTGCACTAACCTTCCTCCCTGAGAGAGAAATCAGAGTCCAAACTTATAAAATAGAAACCAATAAAAAAATAAATAAAATATTATTTATCACTATTTAGTTTAACCCCATAGCGACGGCCTAATGTCTCAAGACGTCGGAAAAACAGGGTACTTGTTCTGTACCGACGCTTTGAGACGTCATGCCAAAAAAAAGCTTGTAGCGCCCCCCAGCGACGGAAAATCTCTGGGGTTTCAGCTATCGGGGGTAGCTGAGACCCTGGAGATCATGATTCAGGCCGGTTTTTCTGGTCCCCGCTCACGTGATCACCGGTTCACACTGTATACCAATTGATCACGTTACAGTAAATGACAGCGCCGGTAAAAAAATAATCTCCAACCTGGCATGATCAAACATGTCAGCTGGGAGATAAATCTCCTCCCTGGTTCCCTCCGGTCCCCCGGTGTCGCCAAAGTGCCCCCCCCGACCCTCCTACCCCCTCCATAATGCAAGATGGTGACGCGCACACCGGCGCGCTGGCCGCATTCACCCTCTCCCTCCGATTTCTGTCGCATGTGCAATGACACATGCAACAGAAAACTCCTCCCCAGGCCCTGCCAGATCACCCCACATACCTCCCCGGTGTCTCCGGGTGTTCCCCTGTACCTTAGTCTCGGCGAACCCCGTGATCCCTCCTCTGCTTCTGTAGCGCTGGTCACATGTGTGCAGAGCAGCTGACAGCCAGCTTCCTGTGTTCAGTGTGAGCTGTGCTGGCTGCACAGCCACTGCTGCTGTGACCCGGGGAGGGTAGGTGCAGATTTTTTGCACCCACACTCCTCACATGGAGGGTCTGGACGACTAGAAAATGGGGGATACGTTCCCTGAACGTGCCCCTCATATTCTAGAAGATCCCGAGTCGTCGTCGGACTTCCAAAATGAACTACAGGGGACCCGATTTTTTTCTCTTTTCAATAAATTGGTGAAAGAGGGAATGTTTTGGGGAGTGTTTTTTCAAATAAATTTTTTTTGTCGTCTTTTTTTTTTTTTACTGTTAATTAGTTATGTCGGGTATCTGATAGATGCCATGACATAACTAACTGCTGGGCTTGATGTCAGGTGACATTACACATCTGGTATCAACCCCATTTATTACCCAGTTTGCCACCACACCAGGGCAACGGGATGAGTTGGGGAGAAACGCCAGGATTGGCGCATCTAATAGATGCGCCACTTCTGGGGCGGCTGCGGCCTGCTATTGTTAGGCTGGGAAGAGTCCAATAACCATGGCTCTTCCCACCCTGAGAATACCAGACCCTAGCTGTCAGCTTCACCTTGGCTGGTGATCTAATTTGGGGGGGACCCCACGTTTTTTTTTTTTTTTAAAAAAAAAAAAAAAAAAAAAAAAAACAGCCTGGGGAGCCCTCCAAATTGATCACCAGCCAAGGTGAAGCTGTCAGCTGTGGTTTGCAGGCTACAGCTGTCTATCAAAAATAGGGGGTACCCCACGTCGTTTATTTTATTTTTTTGGGGGGCTAAATACAAGGATAGGCACCCTTTAGTGCCACATGAAAGGCACTAAAGGGCGCCAGCTTAGAATATGCAGGGGGGTGGGACGTTATATATATGTTTGACATTATCCATTCATCCACTGTAGCATTTTAGGCTGTGTGCCCACAATCAGGGTTTGCAGCATTTTGGATGCAGAGTGTTTTCCCTGCATCCATAACGCTGCGTTGTGCAATAGAAGAACAGTAGAAGGATTTTTAGAAATCCCATGCCCACTCTGCTTCTTTTCTCCGCAGTATAAACCGACTTGTGGTGCAGCTTCCCGAGCCTCAGCATGTCAATTTATGCTGCGGAGACAAGAGTGCTCTCTGCAGGTAGAATAGAGCTAAAGTCCACAGCAGCCTGAACCCAAATCGTGGGCATGGGCAGCTGAGTTCTCCCGTGGACAACACTCACATCTCTGCAGGAAGGCTGACACTGTGTACTAGACGACGTGTCTCTGGATAATGGCCACATAGCCTAAAAGTGAGAAATTTGTAACTACAGCAACATTTTTGTGAAGTACTTGTGGATTCAAAATGCTTACTATACTCCTGAATAAAATCCTTGAGGGGTCCAGTTTCCAAAATCAGGTCACTTGTGGGCGGTTTCTGCTGTACAGGTACCAAAGTGGCATTACAAATGTGACATGGTGCCAGCAAATTATTTCAACCAAAATTCAAATGGTGCTCCTTCCATTCCAAGCCCTCCCATTTATCCAAACAGAGGTTTTTGGCCACATGTGGGGTATCCCTGCACTCAGAAGACATTGGATAACAACCTGTGGGGTCCACGTTTTGTTGTTGCCTCTTGAAAAAGTAAGACATTTGATGCTAAAGCAACATTTTTGTGAAAAAAATGAAAATGTTCAATATGGCGATCTAAGCTTATCAAATTCTGTGAAGTACTCGTGGATTCAAAATGCTCACTATACACCTAGATAAAAGCCTTTAGGTGTCTTGTTTTCAGAATGGGGTCACTTGTGGGGGACCCCCACTGTTTAGGCACCTTAGAGGCTTTTCAAATGCGACAGTGTCCACTAATGATTCCAGCCAATTGTGCAGTCAAATGGCGCTCCTTCCCTTCCGAGCCCTGCTGTGCACCCAAACAGTTGATTTCCATCACACATAAGGTATCAGCATACTCAGGAGAAATTGCACAATCATTTTTATGATGATTTTTTTTCCTTTTACACTTGTAAAAAAAAAAAAGCTACCTGGTTGAAGTAACAATTTTGTGGTAAAAATGTATTTTTTTATTTTCACAGCTCAATATTATAAACTTCTGTGAAGCACCTGAGGGTTCAGGGTACTCACCAAACATCTAGATAAATTCCTTGAGGGGCCTAGTTTCCAAAATTGAGTCACTTGTGGGGGGTTTCTGCTGTTTAGGTACCTTAGGGGACCTCCAATGCGACATGGTGCCTGCAATCTTTTTCAGCCAAATTTCCTTTCCAAAATTCAAATATTGCTCCTTCCGTTCCAAGCCCTCCTATTTGTCCAAACAAAGGTTTCAGACCACATGTGAGGTATCACCACGCTCATAAGGAAGTGGGTAACAAACGTTGAGGTCAATATTTGGAATTACCTCTTGAAAAAGTGAGAAAATTGATGCTAAATCAACATTTTTGAGAAAATTATTAAAATTTTCAATATGACAACGTAACGTTATCAAAATCTGTGAAATACCTGTGGGTCCAAAATGCTCACTATACCCCTAGATAGAAGCCTTGAGGGGTCTAGTTTCTAAAATGGCGTCACTTGTTAGGGGTTTCTTCTGTTTAGGTACCTTAGCATACCTGTAAATGCAACATGGTGCTCGCAAACTATTTCAGCCAAAATTGCTTTCCAAAATTCAAATATTGCTCCTTCTGTTCCGAGCCCTCCCATTTGTCCAAACAGAGGTTTCTGACCACATGTGGGGTATCGGCGCGTGCATAAGAAAGTGGGTAACAAGTTTTGGGGTCCATTTTGTTGTGTTATTTCTTCTAAAAGTAAATAAATTTGGGTTAGAGCAACATTTTTAGGTACAAATTTATTTTTTGCTTTTTTTCATTCCACATTGCTTTTGTTCATGTGAAGCACCTGAAGGGTTAATAAACTTCTTGAATGTGGTTTTGAGTACTTTGGTGGGTACAGTTTTTAGAATGGGGTCACTTTTGGTTCTTTTCTGTCACCTAGGCCTATCAAAGTCACTTCAAATATGATGTGGTCCCTAAAAAAATGGTTTTGTAAATTTTGATGTAAAAATGAGAAATCGCTGATAAACTTTGAACTCTTCTAACTTCCTAACGAAAAAAAAAATTGTTTCCAAAATTGTGCTTATGTAAAGTAGACAAGTGGGAAATGTTATTTAACTATTTTGTGTCACAGAAATCTCTGGTTTAACGGTATAAAAATTCAAAAGTTGAAAATGGCTAAACTTTCAAACTTTTTGCCAAAATTAAATTTTTTTCACAAATGAACACAAAAACTATTGTCCTAAATTTGGTACTAACATGAAGTCCAATATGTAACGAAAAAAAACAATCTCAGAATCACTGGGATCCGTTGAAGTGTTCCAGAGTTATAACCTAATGAAGTGACACTGGTAAGAATTGAAAAATTTGGTCTGGTCATTAAGGTGAAAATTAGCTGTCACTAAGGGGTTAAGAAAAAAAATATTAGAAATATGTATACACACACAAATATATAGTATATATATACACACACACACACACACGCATAGAGGGTAAATAATATAGAGAGGGTAAATACAGATCATATACTTACAGTATGTGCAGAGATTGTACAAACTCATTCTTCATGTACTACTTTTACAAACCAGTTTTTAAACTAAAATAAAATCCTGTTCTCTCTCTTTTCTTAGTTTTACTATTCACATCTCAGTTCCTAGGTGGCAGCCGCTGACAAACATGTGAGGCGCTTACAAGCTCTTTCATAATGAGTTTGTCAGCACTGCTTTGAGACTGGACGGGATCACTGGAATGAACTTCGCTCCTAACCCCTTTCTGTATTCCCTGCTTGCACTCTAAAGCTGCGGAGGCTAGGCTGTCACATACACCAGTATCAGGGTGCACATGGTTATAGGCCTGCAACACGATTATATTGTTGGCCTAAACTGTAAATCAGGTGTACCATAATCCTCCAATAAGCAGGAAGCGGCATTCTGAAAAATGCAGATGAAAAATCCTTAAAGGGAACCAACCAGCAGGATTTTCATATATAAAGTAAAGACAGTGCTATACTGACACAATGATGCTGACTGTAAGGATACCTTTTGTTCAGAGATTGGATGTGCAAATAAAGTTACAGTAATACATTGCTATTTGATTGACAGGTGCAACAGGGGCTGGAATATGTGGGTTAGGTATTGCTATCTATTCCTGGCTCTGCCTGGCCTTCCTCCCCCTGTCGCCGTCAGACAGTGATGGGAGTAGATAGCAAGACCCAACCCACATATTCCCTTCCTGTTGCACCTGTCAATCAAATAGAAGTTCATTGCTGGAACTTTACTTGCCCATATTTCTGAAATAAAACATCCAATCTCAGAACACAAGCTATACTTACCTTCAGCATCCTAGCGCCAGAATAGCACTGGCTTTACTTTATACATGAAAATCCTGCTTGTTGGTTCCCTTTAACATAACCTGATAAAGTATACGCACAGCGTTTAGAAGTTGGCAATAAATAATATCCAATCTGAGGGATTAGTTTTGTAACAGGCCTGATTTCTGCTGGACGGGTTATGATATGACTAACATTAGAAACCTGGTCATAAACTAATAATATCAATACAGTTGTGGAGACTAATACAGGAAAACATTTCGGTAACCATGTACGTTATTGTGGGATTTATACTTTTATTGCAGAGAAATAAAAAACACTAATTTAAAAAGAAAGAAAAAAAAAATAAATAAATAAATTGTTCGGTATCCAACTAACAATCTGGTAATAAGATGGCTTCTAAGACTGCACATAATAAGAGTCCTTAGAAATATGTTGTCATCCTGCCAGTAATGCAGAAAGGCCCCAAAAATGAGATAAAACATGCTTTATGACATCATCTTTATATTCACATTTTCATTGACTTGATCGTAAACTACAATACTTCTCCATTGTCAGTGACATGGCAAAAATCTGATTTTTTTATTACTCCCCTTGACTATTAATTTCCAATGTTTCCAGAACACATTTAAAAAAAATATATTGTTTTTTTTTAATTGTATATATGTTAAAAAAGAAAAAAAAACGAATAAGAATGGTCTTCCAGATGCAAAAGTATAAATGAATGGCGGACTGAATAGACTACATTCCCGCGGTGCCGGGCGGAGGGGGAGCAGACAATCTGACTTTCTGGATTACTGAAATGGTACTGTGCTATCAGCTTGAAACCTTTACTTAAAAACAAAGCGTCCGTTCCCCCGGTGCCACTCCAGGAAAAGAAAAGTATTTTAATCTGAAATGACTTCAGTGCTTGACTTTCTGCTTTGACCGCAGAAAACCCTGCAGGAGCCACTTCACTACCCCAATGGGAAAAAGCAGCAATACAATTCTGTTTAGCAAGCTCTGAGTCAAGTGTTTGGGCAGGAGAAACATGAAAAGTGACTATATAAAAACTATCTGAATAGAGCTGAGCCCGTGGGGGAACTACGGATCCAGAATGCCAATATAAATACGGCTTACAGCCCCTTCTTTGTTATACGCACACAAGTACAGCGACAACTACTCCTTTATTAAACCGGTTACATACAGAAGTATAGGTGCCACACTGAATCCTTCACAAGGGTCACTATAAAAAAAAAAAGAATCTAATGTCAAACCTTTGTGGCATATCGATGACTTATGTGATAAATGTTGGATACATGCGGAAGGAGGGTAAATTCTGGGATCATCACCACATGGAAGAATGGGGACCACCAGAAATGTCTCACATAGGAATTTTTAGATAGCACTCTAAAGCGGGCTTTACACGCTGCAACATCGCTAGCATCGGCTAGCGATGTCGAGCGCGATAGCACCCGCCCCCGTCGTACGTGCAATATTGTGTGATTGCTGCCGTAGCGAACATTATCGCTACGGCAGCGTCACACGCACATACCTGTGCAGTGACGTCACTATGACCGCCGAACAATACCTCCCTCAAGGGGGCGGTGCGTTCGGAATCATAGCGATGTCACTGCGGCGTCACTAAGCGGCCGGCCAATAGAAGCGGGGGGGCGGAGATGAGCGGGATGTGACATCCCACCCACCTCCTTCCTTCCGCATTGCCAGTGGAGGCAGGTAAGGAGATGTTTGTCGCTCCTGCGGTGTCACACACAGCGATGTGTGCTGTCGCAGGAACGAGGAACAACATCGCTATTAAGCAATTAACGATTTTTTGATTCAGGACGACCTCTCCGTGGCGAAAGATTTAGGCCACTTTTGCGATTGACTAAGCTCGCTCGTATGTGTCACACGCTGCGATGTCGTTAACATCGCCGGATGTGCGTCACAAACACCATGACCCTGACGATAATACGTTAACGATATCGTAGCGTGTAAAGCCCGCTTAAAGCTATGTACGCACGTTGCGGATATGGTGCAGACATTTTCTGCATCAAATCTGCAACTTCTGGGAGAAAAAAAAAAAAGCACAAAAACATGCATGTATTTTTGTTGCTTTTTTCTGCCATGCATTTTTCTTAATTAAAGGGAACCTGTCACCACTTTTTCGGCCTATAAGCTGCGGCCACCACCAGTGGGCTCTTATATACAGTATTTTAACATGCTGTATATAAGAGCCCAGACCACTGTGTAGAACATAAACACTTTATAATACTCACCTAAACCGGCTTTTTTGGCCATCTTCATCCTCCATCTGAAGCCTGGGTGCATGACGCATCTACATCATACACACTCGCCGGTCCTACGCAGGCGCACTACAATACTTTGATCTGCCTTGCTTAAGGCAGATCAAAGTGTGCCTGCGTAGGCCCTCAATGCCAGCGAGTGTGTATGACGTTGGACGTGTCATGCACCGCCGCTTCAGAAGCTTGAGGATGAAGATGGCCGAAAGAGGAGTCACCGGCACCGAAGGACAAAAATGCCCATTTGAGCCACATCCACCGCAGAAACTGGTTTAGGTGAGTATTATAAAGTGTTTTTTTATGTTGTACACAGCGGCCTGGACTCTTATTTACAGCATGTTAGAGTGCTGTATATAAGAGCCCACTGGCGGTGGCTGCAGCTTATGGGGCAAAAAAATGGTGACAGGTTCCATTTAAGTCAATGGCTTGAAGAGGGGGGAAAAAAAAAAAAAAAAAGCAGAAAAAAAAATGCACCAACAATTGACATGCTGCAGTTTATTTTCTGCACCAAATCTGCAAGTAAATAATAAGCAACGTGAGCACAGCACTCCAGAACTCTCGTTGTCTTTGCTGGCATGAAGATAGACATGCAGATTTGTGCCAAAATCTGCATAAAAAGCACTGTGCGCACACAGCCTAAAAACTGGGGGTATTGCGTTATGTGTAGCTGAACGGTTCATAAGGTCAATGGTAAATAATATGTCAGAGTGCAGATAACAGATGTTAAAGGCCCCGTCACACACAGAGATAAATCTTTGGCAGATCTGTGGTTGCAGTGAAATCATGGACATATTGTTCCATTTGTACACAGCCACAAACCTGGCACTGATTGTCCACAATTTCACTGCAACCACAGATCTGCCGCAGATTTCAGGGCCTCATAAGCAGGGCTGTGGAGTCTGAGTCATGGCGTCCGAGTCTGTGTCCATTTTGGTGGAGTGGGTATAACATGGACAGACACCTAAAATATCTAATAAATTGGGTATAGAGGTACAATGCAGTATGTGATATTTTTTCATAAGAATTTGGGAAAGTTTTGAAATGTCATATAAATGTCTGTTCTATTCCTGATCAAGGAATCTAGGTTTTTAGTTGAGACGAATCTGTGCTGCACTTCAGCTACACAATATAAGTAGTGAAGCTCCTCCTCTACAGATAAGGGTAAAAACAGACAGATAAAGAATACCTGCAAATCACCTCAGAACTAGAGTGAACAAGAAAGGAGGATTCAATAAACAAATTGATCCTTTAGAACAGTGTTTCTCAACTCCAGTCCTCAGGACCCACCAACAGATCATGTTTTCAGGTTTTCCTCAATGTTAGACAGGGAATAATTCATTCACCTGTGCAACATTAAGGAAATCCTGAAAACCTGATTGAGGAAAACCTGAAAACATGATCTGTTGGTGGGTCTTGAGGACTGGAGTTGAGAAACACTGCTTTAGAATGAGATTATGTTGAAGCTGCCTCACCGCTCCCTCCTATTTATTACATGCGCTGTGTTGTGCACACGCTGCAGCTGGCAACGAGAGAGTCTGCAAGAGGGACATGCTGGAACTCTGGCAAAGTGAGGAAATTGGTTATTGCTCCCAAAACCCCTAAAACTGATTTCATCTTGAAGAGACTGCTGGAAAATGGGCAATTATTGATCAAGGCACTCCGTGGAGCAGCACTTAATGATTGAGTGATTGCTTGAGCTGAAACCCTTTCTTTCAGACATGGCCAACCCTCAGGAAACACTAAATGAAGGTCAATGGACACAGGTGGCTGAATTGAAGGAAATGCTTTATCACCCATTTACAGTGACTAAAAAAATGAAAAGCTGAGGATTTAACTCCCGGCATTTTCATAAAGGAGTGAAACAACTTGTTGTTTTGCCTGTCCCAAAGAGGAGGTTTAATTGCAGATGGCAATGCTGCTTCAATTAAATAGAAAGAGACACTGCTATTAGAAAATAAAACTCTTCTGGCAACTGTGTATGTGGACCCAAGTCATTGTAGATTGCTGGATGATCAAGAGGAAAAGTCGCTCTGACAGAGGTAGCAGTTAGGATGAGTGGGCTACAGGACTGCCAGGCACAAGAGGACTTGGATCCTGACAGTGCTACTGCTACCATATCTTCAGCTTCCTTTGATGAGGAGTTTCATTTTGAAAAGTATTTGGATGACATGAAGCAGGCAAAGCGTTGCCGCAGGGAAAAAAAATCCACTCCCATAGCAAACAGTGACCAAATTTCAACAAAATTTTCCATTTGCTCTCAAAGAAGTAGAAAAATTCAGCTGTTCATCAAAGCTGACTGTGCATGAGGCAATTCCTTTATACCTGGAAATTGTTAGAGAGGTTGCCCATGTGGTTACGGCTTTGCTTCCAACCCAAGTTAGTGTAGAGAGGTTGTTCTCTAGCCTTAATATAATTAGGTCAGATTTGAGGTCATCTATGAAGGAGGATCTGATGGAGGCCATACTATTCCTCAGAACAAAGTCATAGACTGCACAAATGTTATTGTGTACATTTATGTTCAAAACTGTTTTTTCCCCACTTACAATACACTATGCAGTATATTTACAATTTATTACAGTTTTTGGTGTTCTAAACTTGTATTCCAATAAATATGTTTAATGTTCTAGCTAAACAGCTTGACTACTGCATCATAATA
Source organism: Anomaloglossus baeobatrachus (assembly GCF_048569485.1). Taxonomy (NCBI): domain Eukaryota; kingdom Metazoa; phylum Chordata; class Amphibia; order Anura; family Aromobatidae; genus Anomaloglossus; species Anomaloglossus baeobatrachus. Next base: position 96,160,298 of record NC_134359.1, on the reverse strand, counting down.
ATGATTAAAAGCCTGATGTACAGGTTGACACCCAAGTTCTTTGGGAAATGGAGAAATTTCATTGAAAGTCAATTTACTCAGGGAGAAATAAATAATCTGATGACACCTTTTATACAATCGGAATGGTACCTTCTGAATGATATCCAGGACAAACTGGGTAAATTGAAAATCACGGAGGTGTGGGTTCCGGAGGAAAGGGAGACGAGACGCTAAGGTAGCCACAAGACGTGCCAGAAAATTTGGAAGCATTCGGGGTTGGCTTAGGGGCTTAATGACTCTAATTGACTTGTATCGCGTCTGTTATTTCTTAGTACTTTTGCCTTGGTTTAATAGAGACCATATCAATCAGATAATCAGTTTAAAATATCAAGTTGGGGCATTGCACCCTATTATGTCACATATTGTCAGACAAATGTTTTTCCTTGCGTAACCTTGAATATCTTGTTATGTTTATAAAAAATTGGAAAATTAATAAAAAGTTTTGGAAAAAAAAAAAAAAAAAGCCTGATGTTACCATTTTACTAAATTTATCACAAACATGAGCTATGTATGAGGGAGTTGTGGAGTCGGAGTTGGAATTAGTGCAATTGAGGAGTCGGAGGTCTGGCTTACCGACCCCACAGCGCTGCCTGTAAGCATGTACAGAAATCCAATCAAAGCGGAACAGGAAAAAGAAATAACAAGTTTCTCTACCCAATTTTAAATTATTAAACATAATACAGGTGATACATCCCCCTTAAGCAGGTATGAGTTCTCGCTATGACGACTGTACAGTCCACATCGCTCTATGTGCAACCAACCTACATGCAACTACCAGATGAAGGAGCGTTTCCATATACCTGCCCATTTGTTTTTTTGTTTTCTTTCCCCTTTGTCAAGGTACAGAACTTCCAGAGAAATATTAACACCAGAAATGATCCCATGAATCTCTAAAGAATTGTTCCCAGCCATCTAATGCATCAGTTGTTGCCAAGGACAGGTCGTAGAGCCGGACACAAAAAAATCCCATTTCATGCAGCTGCTTCTGTGCCCCTGTCTGGCGCCCACAGCCAAATCAAAAGGCATAACTTTGTCATTAGTTGTTTCCAGATTATGCAGAAAACAACTGGTCCGATACAACTGACATAAGGAAACCCCAATAACAGGAAGAACAGTGCTTTTAGAGTTCACTTAAAGGGACTATCAGCGTAGGATGGCTGTTCAGGCACTCCGTGCATCATGGCGGGCCAAACATTTCAGTGCACCTTCCCACCTGCTTGTTTTCCATCTATCTCCACCCCTCCCTGGCTCCATAAAGCCACAGTTGTCAATCACAGGAGAGGGGAACGTGGAGAGTGAGGGAAAACAAGCAGATAGGAAGGTGTATTTAAATGATTAGTCCCACTATGATGTACCGAGGGCTTGTACTTGGTACTAACAGTCATCCTGTGCTGATAGAGTCCTTTAAAGGCTGGGGCCAGACAATTGGATGTGATATGCTAAAATCCCTCAGCTCCCAGCTGCGGGTCAGATCACAGCTGCGGAGGAGAGGGAGAGAGTGATCTTTCTTCTCCTCATTGTCAGCTGATGTGATTTTCGCACTGCACTCCGGTGTCATCCGAGTGTAGTCTGATGTTTCATTTGCACTCAGACTAGTATGGGTGCGAGTGAACTGTCACTCGAGGCATGCTGAGTTTTCTCAGTCCGATTAAGGCTGAGAGAAAAATTGCAGATGGGAATGGGCCCATAGAGTAACATTGGTCTGAGTGGAATGTGATTTTTTTTTTTTATCTCATTCCTCTTGCCTGATTTTACTCACTGTTTCCTAGGCCTATCTCCATCTTCAAAGGAGGAAGGTAATTTTAACAATTTCATAGAAATTATACGATGCCTACCTCCGATTGTTGCTGTTTAACCACTTAAATGCTGCTGTTCATCTCTGAGAGTGGTATGTAAATGGCTAAATACCGATAGGGCACCCATTTTGATGCCCATCATCTCCCTGTAATGCAATTGTACAGTCTCGATGGGTTTCCATAGCAGCTGGAGGTCCCTTGTCAAGACCCCTATATATAAAATCTTGGTACTCCTGGACTTCACAGGAGACGGTGACCTTCATAATATACTGAGGAGAAACTGGAAAGACAGAGGATCGCAAATAGGTTCCTATCCAGAAATACAGGAGAAATTGTTCAAATGGTGAGGCTCCCCTTGAGTAGTTGTGAACAGTCACCACCACTATTGAAGCAGGTAAAATGGCTGTTGCTGCCACCCAGGTAAAGGTGATCAGGAGCCAAGGAAGAACGGGGATATACCGCGCTGCCGTAGAAGAAACACTGATCAAGAGATGGTAGAATTGGTGAATTTTTAATTGTCAACGTGTTTCTGAGATTAAATTCTCCTTCATCAGTGCAAAAAAAAAAATCACATACCGTGGAGTGTGATTTTTTTTGTGTGCAATTCTACAATATCTTGATAGGTGTTTCTAAGGGCAAAAGAGTAAAAAAATATATACCTTAACTTACTTTTCCCCAATTAAAAAGGAAACTAAAAATTTGGTACGGCCACATGCATCTAACAAAGTCTAAAATCATTTAAACCATAAAGTAAACATTGCAAAGAAAAAGAACCAAGAATCGAATTACCAAAATTGGTCTTCTCACCTACCACAAAAAATGCAATTAAAACTTTTAATGTAGCACACCTAAAAAAGCCCTCACATAGCGCCATCAACGAAAAGTAAGAAAACTACGGGTCTCAGAAAACGGTGGCACAAAAGTTTAAAAAACACGCAATATATATTAGAAAACATTTGTATTGCTGCGGTCATAGTGACCTGGAGAATCGTGTCCCAAGGTCATTTTTAAACAGAAACCCAAAAAGTAATGGTGGAATTTTGTTTTTTCCCCTTCACCATCTCCCCTCACTTCCACCCCCACCCTGGTTTCGGGACATACATGTTAAAGTAAGTGGTGTCATTCAAAACTACAGCTCCTCAAAAAACCCCAAGCCCTCATACAGTTCTGTTAATGGAAAATTATTATTATTGTTTATTTATAGAGCACCATTGATTCCATGGTGCTGTACATGAGGGGGTTACATACAGAATACATATACACGTTACAATAGACAGACTATCACAGAGGGAAGAGGGCCCTGCCCTTGCGGGCTTACATCCTAAAGGATTTTGGGGAGGAGACAGTAGGTGGGGTGTAGGTTGGGCGGCAGCTCCGCACGGTGGTGGGGCGGCAGCTCCGCACGGTGGTGGGGCGGCAGCTCCGCACGGTGGTGGGGCGGCAGCTCCGCACGGTGGTGGGGCGGCAGCTCCGCACGGTGGTGGGGCGGCAGCTCCGCACGGTGGTGGGGCGGCAGCTCCGCACGGTGGTGGGGCGGCAGCTCCGCACGGTGGTGGGGCGGCAGCTCCGCACGGTGGTGGGGCGGCAGCTCCGCACGGTGGTGGGGCGGCAGCTCCGCACGGTGGTGGGGCGGCAGCTCCGCACGGTGGTGGGGCGGCAGCTCCGCACGGTGGTGGGGCGGCAGCTCCGCACGGTGGTGGGGCGGCAGCTCCGCACGGTGGTGGGGCGGCAGCTCCGCACGGTGGTGGGGCGGCAGCTCCGCACGGTGGTGGGGCGGCAGCTCCGCACGGTGGTGGGGCGGCAGCTCCGCACGGTGGTGGGGCGGCAGCTCCGCACGGTGGTGGGGCAGTGAGGTCATTGTAGATTATAGGCATTTCTGAACAGAAAAATAACGATATTGCTCAATTTCTTATTTTAGTTCCCTCTTAACCGATTCCCTGAGAATCCCATTAAGGCTGCAATAAATGTGTGAAGCAAGCCGTCCTCATTGTTACCGGCAGGAGTTGGTTCTGTGTGGCTTTTGTTCGCTTGCAGTTTGCTCATTTAATGCTTGCGTGTGAATAGCTTGTTCTCTGCCCTTGATTAATCATAAATAGGAGTGGGATTCACATTCATCTGTTTCAGGCTACGCAAATCTTTGCTCTAGCTCTTCACATCCTTCAAAAAGGAACAAAAAAAAAACAACGTTTTACAGCTCTACACCCACTTAACACGAACAATACATCATGACACCAAGCATACAAGATTCCCACCAAGATGCCACCTACCATGATCACTGTAAAGTTTGTCAGAAGATGTCAGCCAAGAAAGGATACCTTGGACAGACTTGGCTCAAGCCACTCCATCCAGCAGACCCCAGAGGAACCCTGGCCTTTTTGGACTTACTGTGGGGTCTACTTGGTTGCGTCCAAAGTATAGCTACTAGCCAAAGGACCAAGCCTGAGGCATGAGTAGTTAAGAACCCTTCAGGTCCAATAACATGATTAACATGCAGATTTAGGGTGAATACTAGCGTTACGGCAGTGTCTAGCACCAATACTGAAAGTGCTGCACTTGGGAGAAAATTTACTCCATTTCTTTCAGGAGCTGCTGGCTTTTAGGAGCTCAGTCACCTTTCACAACATTGAAAGCAGCGGATGTAAGCATGCCCCGACTCTGACTGACAGTGCAGTGTTGTATAGCGGACAGTCAGTGCCGGGGCGTGCTTACAGTCGCTGCTTGTAATGTTGCGAGTGGCGATTGTAATTGTTATGGGCAAGTCTGCATGACTCAAATACGATAGCTCCAGGGAGAAAAAGTCACCGTATTTTCCGCTTTATAAGACGCACTTTTGTTCCCCCAAATTTTGGGGGAAAGTAGGGGGTGCGTCTTATAAACTGAATATACAGATTATATACTGCAGGGTCCAGGGGAGGTGGAGGCCGCTCTGGAGCGGTGCTGAGGGGGCTGGTAGAGGCTTGTGAAGCTGCGGGCGGCAGCCTTTGATCTCCTGCACCCGCTCATATAATATACACAGCCGCTGTCCACCACCATGGTGCTGAAACTGCACCGCGGCGATGGGCTGGGGGAGCTGCGCATATTATATCTGCCTGTGCTTACCTTTGATCGCACATGCCCCCCCCCCTGTGTTAGCTATGGCCCCCATGCTGCTGCCCATAGTAAAATAATAAACTCTTTACTCACCTCCTCCAGCGTGTCTGCCCGGTCTCCCTCCTGCTGCTGTGATCTTGCACGCAGAGATATCTCTCTCTGCTGTCCCGATCACATGACTGGCACTAGAACCAGGAAGTAGGAAGTGCAGGAGACACTGGAGGAGCTCAACCCCGAGGAGGGTGACACCAGACAGGACACTGCTGCAGAAGGTAAGGAGTTTATTTTACTAAAAGCAGCAACATGGGGGCGATATCTAACAGTGGGCCTGTGTGCCTGCAAACAGTGGGCCTGTGTGCCTGCAAACAGTGGGCCTGTGTGCCTCCTGCAAACAGTGGGCCTGTGTGCCTCCTGCAAACAGTGGGCCTGTGTGCCTCCTGCAAACAGTGGGCCTGTGTGCCTCCTGCAAACAGTGGGCCTGTGTGCCTCCTGCAAACAGTGGGCCTGTGTGCCGCCTGCAAACAGTGGGCCTGTGTGCCGCCTGCAAACAGTGGGCCTGTGTGCCTCCTGCAAACAGTGGGCCTGTGTGCCTCCTGCAAACAGTGGGCCTGTGTGCCTCCTGCAAACAGTGGGCCTGTGTGCCTCCTGCAAACAGTGGGCCTGTGTGCCTCCTGCAAACAGTGGGCCTGTGTGCCTCCTGCAAACAGTGGGCCTGTGTGCCTGCAAACAGTGGGCCTGTGTGCCTGCAAACAGTGGGCCTGTGTGCCTCCTGCAAACAGTGGGCCTGTGTGCCTCCTGCAAACAGTGGGCCTGTGTGCCTCCTGCAAACAGTGGGCCTGTGTGCCTCCTGCAAACAGTGGGCCTGTGTGCCTCCTGCAAACAGTGGGCCTGTGTGCCTGCAAACAGTGGGCCTGTGTGCCTGCAAACAGTGGGCCTGTGTGCCTCCTGCAAACAGTGGGCCTGTGTGCCTCCTGCAAACAGTGGGCCTGTGTGCCTCCTGCAAACAGTGGGCCTGTGTGCCTCCTGCAAACAGTGGGCCTGTGTGCCTCCTGCAAACAGTGGGCCTGTGGGCCTGCAAACAGTGGGCCTGTGGGCCTGCAAACAGTGGGCCTGTGGGCCTGCAAACAGTGGGCCTGTGTGCCTGCAAACAGTGGGCCTGTGTGCCTGCAAACAGTGGGCCTGTGTGCCTGCAAACAGTGGGCCTGTGTGCCTGCAAACAGTGGGCCTGTGTGCCTGCAAACAGTGGGCCTGTGTGCCTGCAAACAGTGGGCCTGTGTGCCTGCAAACAGTGGGCCTGTGTGCCTGCAAACAGTGGGCCTGTGTGCCTGCAAACAGTGGGCCTGTGTGCCTGCAAACAGTGGGCCTGTGGGCCTGCAAACAGTGGGCCTGTGGGCCTGCAAACAGTGGGCCTGTGGGCCTGCAAACAGTGGGCCTGTGGGCCTGCAAACAGTGGGCCTGTGGGCCTGCAAACAGTGGGCCTGTGGGCCTGCAAACAGTGGGCCTGTGGGCCTGCATACAGTGGGCCTGTGGGCCTGCAAACAGTGGGCCTGTGGGCCTGCAAACAGTGGGCCTGTGGGCCTGCAAACAGTGGGCCTGTGGGCCTGCAAACAGTGGGCCTGTGGGCCTGCAAACAGTGGGCCTGTGGGCCTGCAAACAGTGGGCCTGCAAACAGTGGGCCTGTGGGCCTGCAAACAGTGGGCCTGTGGGCCTGCAAACAGTGGGCCTGTGGGCCTGCAAACAGTGGGCCTGTGGGCCTGCAAACAGTGGGCCTGTGGGCCTGCAAACAGTGGGCCTGTGGGCCTGCAAACAGTGGGCCTGTGGGCCTGCAAACAGTGGGCCTGTGGGCCTGCAAACAGTGGGCCTGTGTGCCTGCAAACAGTGGGCCTGTGTGCCTGCAAACAGTGGGCCTGTGTGCCTGCAAACAGTGGGCCTGTGTGCCTGCAAACAGTGGGCCTGTGTGCCTGCAAACAGTGGGCCTGTGTGCCTGCAAACAGTGGGCCTGTGTGCCTGCAAACAGTGGGCCTGTGTGCCTGCAAACAGTGGGCCTGTGTGCCTGCAAACAGTGGGCCTGTGTGCCTGCAAACAGTGGGCCTGTGTGCCTGCAAACAGTGGGCCTGTGTGCCTGCAAACAGTGGGCCTGTGTGCCTGCAAACAGTGGGCCTGTGTGCCTGCCACAGTGGGCCTGTGGGCCTGCCACAGTGGGCCTGTGGGCCTTACTGGGGGACGTGTTCAATATAAGGTGGCCATATCCAGATTAAGGTGGCTAATTTTAGGATGAGGGGGCTATGAGGGACATATACCCTATATTATTTGTTAGACGGACACTGGCATTATAAGACGGAGCCCATTTATTAAAAAATTCTCTATTCCTTCACCAATTTTGTGGGTGCGTCTTATAAAGCGAAAAATACGGTAATTTTCTCCTGGTTACCACATTTTCAGTAGTATGGCTGGGCAGTCACCTCCATAAGGCTAGTAACCTGTAGAGTAACCCTAAATCTGTATATTAGTAGCGTTATCAGAATGCAGAGGTTCCCCTTAAACTATCTGGGTAAATAAAGGAAGACCTGGGGCAGAATCAGAAAAGAAAACCATAGTCAAAGTTACCACCAAAGTCAGATACCAGGAGGTCAACAGAAAATCAGCCAGGAGGAATTCTGAACAAAGTCAGGATCGCATGCTGGGTCAGGATCAAGATCAGAAGAACAAGAAAACCACTAGGACACCAGCAGTAAACCAAATAACTGGCAACTCCCAGCACTATGCTGTGAGTTTAAGTAAGGTGTGGTCCTGCTCCATTGGCCACAGCAGAGATCTCATTACAACTGCTGAGCAGAACACACTCCGCCTTAATGCTCACTCACATGAGCGTTTAACATGGCCAAGGGCAATCCAATGTTTTATCGGTTAACACTCAGCTCAGTATTATACTATGGGGCAGTGTAGATAAGCAATTTATCATGCTGATTTGGCATGAGAAAAATCACAACATTCTGCGAATGCAACCGATAATCAGATGACACGCACCCATACAAGTCTATAGGTGCATGGAATTTATCAGCCTGTTCTTGGATGTCATCCGAGTAATGTCCAATATACGCAGACACAGACAAGGGAGAAGATGGACAAATTAATTTCTCCGTCTTCTCTGCACCTGTACTCTGATTCTCGCATGCAAGAGAACTGGAGCATAGTGAATTACACTCAGCTCCTACTCTGATCAGAGGACCATTAGCATAATCGGCCGGATTCTCTTGCATGAGAGAACATACAGACGTGCAACCCCAGCCTTACTGGGTGGGAATGCAGAGCGTTTGTTTCCCCACTGATCTGATGTTGATAACTCATCCTAAGGATAGGTAATTACTATCTGTGCAGTAGAAACACCTATAACTCATTATTTGCCACCAAAGTACAATTGTGACTGTCATGAAAAACTATATCGATAGACGCTGATTTATTCCAACTAGTGATGGGTGAGCGTGCTTTTCACTGCTAGTTACTCAATGAATCCTTGTGTTTCTCCAATGCGACTCGAATACTGAGTATAATTGAAGTCCATGGGAAAATCCAGCATTTTCAAACTCATTCCAGAAAAAAAACTCACCACCTCGTTGCTTCATTACCGCTTTGAAAATTCTGTTGGGGAAACCGGAAAACCCATCGGCCACAGCTGGGTAACAGTATAAATCCAAGGCGAAGAAATTCCGGTAAGCCTCTTAAAAGTCAATTTATTAGAAATTCATAAAAACATCATTAAAGGAAAGTGAAAGCAGTCCATGTTGACGCATTTCGACCTGTTGGTCTTAATCATAACATTAAGACCAACAGGTTGAAACGCGTCAACATAGACTACTTTCCCTGACCTCTAATGATGTTTTTATGAATTTATAATAACTTGAATTTTAAGAGGATTACTGAAATTTCTTCTTCTTGGATTTTCAAAATCAGATGCTCGAGGCTCGAGCAATGAGCTGTGGTGAGCACGCTCACCCATAAGTAATTTCACAAAAATAAAAAATTGTTCAAAAAAGTAAGGGTCCCGTTACCCACAGCGACGTTCCAGTGATGCCGACAACGATACGACCTGGTCAGGATCGTTGGTACATTGCAACAGAGTCGCTAGTGAGCTGGAAAAAAGGCAGATCTACATAACGAAGCAGCAACGATACGGCGATCCGTATACCGTCCCTTGGTGGTCGTTGGGACCCTGTCACACAGCAGCTATTCTGACGACTCAGACCTCAATAGAGGCGTAGTTCTGAGTCCCCAACGAGGTCGCTCGTCGTTGTAAGGCTATGTGCGCACGTGTGCGTAATTCATGCAGTTACGCTGCGCTTTGTAGCGCAGCGTAACTGCATGCGTCCTGCGTCCCCTGCATAATCTATGGAGATTGTGCAGGGGCCGTGCGCACGTGGCGTCTTTGAGCGCAGCGCTTCGGCTGCTGCCCGAAGCGCTGCATTCAAGAAGTGACATGTCACTTCTTCCGTGCGCTTTGCCGGCAGCCATTGCTCTGTCTATGGCAGGAGCTGCAGGCAGAGCGCATGGAATCGGCTTTTTTTTTTTCTACGGACATTTTCTGCAGCGATTTGAAGCGCACGTGTGCTCTTCAGATCGCTGCAGAAATTTCTGCAGGGCTAGTACGCAACGTGCGCACATAGCCTTATGGCGTCAAACACAGCGATGTATGCTGCCCAGCGGGACACCAACAATCAAAAAATGAACCAAAACGTTCAGGTACGATCGTCGATATCGCAGCGGAGGGCCGGTCGCTGCTATGTGTCAAATGTAGCGAGATCGCTGTTGTGTCACAAAACCTGTGACATCTCAGCGATATCGCTAACGACATCGCTGTGTGTGATTGGGGCCTTAAGGCTTCCTTAACGGCTCTGTGTTTCTAAAGTATCAAAATATAAAATTGGATAATCTCGCTTTGACACAATGCTCTATGGCAACGAGATGAGAACAGACAATAGGTAATTGGCTTTCTGGACCTTCTATTGTGCTGTCACCCGATTATCAGACAAATCACCTAGGACATAATAGAAACGCAGATAAAGCTTTGAAAGCTGACCTTATCGGACAGAAATGTCTTTATTTGTGACACTAATCTCCCTCTTGCAGCATCTTCCAGATTTTCTCTTTGCCGTGCGCAATAAAGAATATGTTGAGGTCTCAAAGTTTGGCTGCAAAGTGTGATAACAGTCAGACGGGTCCTTTAAATTCCATGGTTGGAGGCACTGATGCAATATTTACTGGACCTTAAATTACAAAATGCGCTCGGGTAGCCAGCTATTTAAAGTGTTATCAGTTTGCTCAGTTACAAGTGACAGATGAGCCATGAGCCAACAACTAGGGACTATAAAAAAAAAAAACTACGTGCAAGCCAAGGACAGAAATTGTGTCCGTTTGATCTTACATAGTCCGGATGTGACCCAACATAGCACATGAAGGATCTGGTATAAATAGTCAAACTGCAGACAGGGCAATGAGAGTGAGAAAGGAAAGGTAATTAGAAAACGCAAGAAAAAGCACCGGGATGGGTCGCAACAGCCCGAGACAGAATGTGAACAAAGAATGACCCCAATTTTTAATAAAGATGGATTACTTTGGGTGTTCTCCAACCAGTCGTTACAACATGTTAGAGGAATTTAATCTGTAGATTCACATTAATAGAACACAAGACAAAATGATAAATTTCACGAATGATACAAGAGTAAATTCTTAGGAGGATCTGCACAAGTGGATGTCATACTCAATGTAACACCCTCCTGAGCTCCAGAGGTTAACGAAGATTTTGCTAGCCTCCCAAAAAAAAATAAGCGAATGTAATGGGAAGCCAGACTTGTGTTCTTCACACCCTTGCACTGGGGCCTCAGAAGCCGGCAAATACTTTCCAAACTATCCTAGTTTGCGGGGTAGAGTTTCTCTGTGCAGCTGCCATGTGTCACTGTGAGGATAAGGCCTCAGACTGAGGGGCAATGAAGAATTTCTAGTTTACCTTGATGTTGGAGAGGAACACAGCCCACAGATTTCTTAGGTTTCAGATCTTGAGTGTTAGGAAAATGTTCACTTGGAAATGGAAACAAGATACACTTCTCATAACGACCCAACAAATAATGCCAAAAGGATAAAGAAACATTTTAGGTAAGGATCCATGTAGATAAAACATATAAAAGTTAGAAAAATCCATTCTCACTGAGGATTCAGAATCTCATAACTAGGCTGCATTCATAAATTCAGGCGTCAGGGTCCATGATTCACCGTCCGGCCATGGTCTCCCAGTCCTAACGCCAAGGCCACTTGCACATGATGAGTATTTGGTGATCTTTGTACATCAGTATTTGTAGCCAAAACCATGAGTGGAACAATCAGAGGATAAGTATAATAGACACACTGTCACCACATCTGCATTTATTACCCGCTTCTAGTTTTGGCTACAAATACTCAGGTACAAAAAGCCACCAAATGCTCAACGTGTGCACGTAGCCTTATAAGATATATCAGGTTTTCAAGTTCAGGTTATGAGATACGCAGTTCATGTTCTTGGTCTGTATTTGTGTGAAACTGGCCATATGCAGAGATGAGTGGGGTTTCTCTCCATTTTTGTGTGGATTTAGTTTGACACATGGAGCACTCCGCTGAGACTACCCGGACTGGCTGCCGGCTCTCCTGACAGGAGCGGGTCGGCTGCATAGAAATACATGATACTGACCTGCTCAGGAGACCCGTCGGCACAACGGGGCAGTGCGAAGCAATCGACATGCGAGTCACATGCAACCATGACTCTGGCCTTAAAAAAAATATTGTTCGGTAACTGCAAGATTTATTATACGGTCCTGTCCGGGCAGTTGGAGACAATCATAATGTGCACTTCCGATGCTGTAGAATTGCAGCATTTCCTATCCTCCATTCAATGGTGATAGTGACGCTGAAAAGTGTATCAAAGTAAAAAAATAAATTTACAATATTAGAACCTGAGTCAGGTTACAAATCACGGAATGTCTGGGTGACTTGTGTTTTATAATTTTCAGTAGGAATGTCCCTATTAAGGTACGCTAACATCAGTGTATAAGAAAAAAAAACAAAACGGTCCCATTCTCATCCAGCGAAAGCAAGATGATTTTTTTTCTCACTCGTCACCCGCGCACTGTTTATATGTAACCGTTTTTTTTCATCAGCAGCTATAAATCATTTATAGTGTCCTATGCTACAGAACGGTAATGTATCCGTAAAAAAGGGATGTCACTATTGTGGTCTATGTGGCACCTGATTTTTTTCTTGCACCAGTAGAATTGAATTGAGTTTCGTCTGATTTACAACTCCATTTGCAACATGCTGCAATTTATTTCTCAGCCAGATCCGGGGCCGGGGCGGTACAGGATCCGGGGCCGGGGCGGTACAGGATCCGGGGCCGGGGCGGTACAGGATCCGGGGCCGGGGCGGTACAGGATCCGGGGCCGGGGCGGTACAGGATCCGGGGCCGGGGCGGTACAGGATCCGGGGCCGGGGCGGTACAGGATCCGGGGCCGGGGCGGTACAGGATCCGGGGCCGGGGCGGTACAGGATCCGGGGCCGGGGCGGTACAGGATCCGGGGCCGGGGCGGTACAGGATCCGGGGCCGGGGCGGTACAGGATCCGGGGCCGGGGAGGTACAGGATCCGGGGCCGGGGAGGTACAGGATCCGGGGCCGGGGAGGTACAGGATCCGGGGCCGGGGAGGTACAGGATCCGGGGCCGGGGAGGTACAGGATCCGGGGCCGGGGAGGTACAGGATCCGGGGCCGGGGAGGTACAGGATCCGGGGCCGGGGAGGTACAGGATCCGGGGCCGGGGAGGTACAGGATCCGGGGCCGGGGAGGTACAGGATCCGGGGCCGGGGAGGTACAGGATCCGGGGCCGGGGAGGTACAGGATCCGAGGCCGGGGAGGTACAGGATCCGAGGCCGGGGAGGTACAGGATCCGAGGCCGGGGAGGTACAGGATCCGAGGCCGGGGAGGTACAGGATCCGAGGCCGGGGAGGTACAGGATCCGAGGCCGGGGAGGTACAGGATCCGAGGCCGGGGAGGTACAGGATCCGAGGCCGGGGAGGTACAGGATCCGAGGCCGGGGAGGTACAGGATCCGAGGCCGGGGAGGTACAGGATCCGAGGCCGGGGAGGTACAGGATCCGAGGCCGGGGAGGTACAGGATCCGAGGCCGGGGAGGTACAGGATCCGAGGCCGGGGAGGTACAGGATCCGAGGCCGGGGAGGTACAGGATCCGAGGCCGGGGAGGTACAGGATCCGGAGCCGGGGAGGTACAGGATCCGGAGCCGGGGAGGTACAGGATCCGGAGCCGGGGAGGTACAGGATCCGGAGCCGGGGAGGTACAGGATCCGGAGCCGGGGAGGTACAGGATCCGGAGCCGGGGAGGTACAGGATCCGGAGCCGGGGAGGTACAGGATCCGGAGCCGGGGAGGTACAGGGTACAGGATCAGGGGCAGGGGGTTAGATTTAAAGCACCAGTGCTTAAAAAAAAAACCCCAGTGGAGTGGTGTGTTATCAAAAAAAAACAAAAAAAAACATTTTTAGCATTCCTGAAAATCATTAACAGCACATGCACAGACATTATTACACAATAAGGTAATCCACATGGCTAAGACATCTGAGAACATCCAGTTTAATGTTGAAGGATTTGATAATGATGAGTCTTTGGGACCCCCCCCCCACACACACACACACACACAAAAGCAGGGTCTCTGTTTATCTGTCCAGCGCCTCTGTAACTAAAGTTATTTTTCGATCTGTGTAATTCCGTCTGTGCGTCCCTCATCTGTCGTTTTGAGCAGCACAGCATAACCCGAGGCGATCCCTACGCCGGAAAGACAACATCGGCATTTTGCACATTCAACATCTGTTGAGGTAAATTAAGGTATTCAATCTGTACCGCTATTATTTGATTAGATTCATGAGCTACATATGTACAGTAAGTGTTATCAGAACATAACATTACTTACAGTAATAGTACACAATGCTGCATCATCAGATCACATAAAAGATTGCGGAGCCCCATCAAATTAATTTCCTCCCATCAATCATAATCTACCAGAAATCAAGACGACAGTTTTCTGAGATGGAAAAGTGAGTTATCTATTGAGAAAGTAATGACATTGTCCAGTGTGTTGCGGGGGGTGTACTTATCTAAGGCTAAGTTCACACATCAGTTTTTATCTGTCTGGCTGAATCCGGCTCAAAAACCTATGCAACGGATGCGGCGAAACAAACGGATGAGTTGCATACATTTTTCCATGCGGCCCGTCCGTTTTTTGCTGGATACGGTTTGATACTGAGCATGAGCAGTTCAAAAAACCGCATCTGGCGGCCGGATGCGCTGTTTTGCTGCAGGACGCCGCATCCATCAGCGTCCATAGGCTTGCATTGTAAATGGCACTGCATTGCGCTGGATCAGGCACGATGCGTTTTTTTTAGCCGCAGCAAAAAAACACAGCATGCAAGGTTTTATCCGGCCGCCGCACCGGCTAAATATGCCGCATACGGCAAAAAACGTACGCAATGGAAGGCCATGCGGCACAATCCGGTGCTAATGCAAGTCTATGTGGTCAAAAACAGATGCGGCGACAGCTGTTGCCGCATCCGGTTTTTCAGAAAAGCGCCGGATTGTGCCGCACAGCAAAAACCTGATGTGTGAACATACCCTAACACGCCCTATTGGAAAATCATACTCATTTGGCTGGGCTGAAGGTCCAAATGTATGGATTCATGGATGATTGGTGGCAGAAAGAACAACTAGCAACCACTATGTTGGGCTGAAGTCATGCAGTTTAACCACTATATGACCAGCCTTAAATTTCTTTTTTTGTTTCCTCACCTTCTTCCAAGAGCCATAACTTTTTTATTTCTCTACATAACTATATGGTGGCTTGCTTTTTGCGGGACAAGTTGTACTTTTGAATGACACCTTTAATTTTATCACATCAAATGAAAAAAAAAATCAAAGTGCCTTGAAATGGCAAAAAAAAGTGCAATGCCACAATTTAAAATTTGTATTTACCATGTTCACTATACAGCAAAATTGACCTGACAAGATGGTTCTCCAGGTCTGCACAATTATACAGATACCAAGCATGTTTGGTCTTCAGGATCCAGAGCAGTTCTGCTCCTCTTTTCATTTATGTCATTACTTGATGCGTGAGCGGGAAGTCTCTTACAATGTATGGCTATGGAGCATTGTACAAACGCTCCATGGACTTAAAGGGTAAATTTCTCTTCTGGGTCTCTCAGATTGCAGTATAAGGCTACATTCACATGACCATTACAATTTTGCGGTCCGCAAAACACGGTCCGTTTTTTCATGGATGCATCTGTGTGACATCCGTTCTGTTTCTTATATGGGCCGTGTGTCATTCGTGTACCTTCCATTTTTTTTGCGGACCGCAAAACACAGAAGCAACTAGATAGATAAATAGATCACCAGCCAAGAGATGGATCACCAGCCAAGGTAAAGCGGACAGCTGTGGCCTGGTATTCTCAGGCTAGGGAGGTCCACGGTTCTTGGACCCTCCCCAGCCTAAGAATAGCAGGCCGCAGCCGCCCCAGAAGTAGCACATCTATTAGATGCGCCATTCCTGGTGCTTTTCCACAGCTCATCTCGATACACTGGTGCGGTGTCAAACGGGATAATATATGGGGTTGATACCAGATGCATAATGTCACCTGGCATCAAGCCCTGGGGTTAGCCTGACATTAGTAACCAGTCAGTAATGCAGTGACCTGAGCTATCATCATAAGGTCAGCCCAGGTCACTGCAGGCCATGACCAGCACTGATTTCAGGAGGTTAGCAAGGTACATTACCTGTGGTGATGGAAGCCGCAGCACACCTGACATCAGCACTGGTCACTGACTTCTATGACCCCCACGCTCTCAGATCACCTCTCGCGAGCGGCCCGTGATGTCACCGCTAGTCACAGTCTTGGATGGCCCATGAGAGGTGATGTAAGAACGCGGCTGTCAGTGACGAGCGCTGACGTCAGGAATGCAGGAGTTCATCATTGCAGGTAATGAACTTTACTAACTTCCTGACGGCCACGCTCATTATCCCCGCGGCTGCTCGCACTGCATTGCGGGCATTTGCGGACACACTGCAGTGCGGGCATATGCGGACACACTGCAGTGCGGGCATATGCGGACACACTGCAGTGCGGGCAGTCGCGGGGCTGGAGTGGGACACAGACTGCAGGGGCACCCGACGGAGGTCACACGAAAGTGCTTCTGGGGATTTTGTGGACCCATTGACTTGTATTGAGTCACGGTCCGTTATTACGGAACAGAATAGGACATGTTCCAGAATAACAGAACCGACATACGGTATCTAATGTGTTTTTTTGTAGGATCGGATGCACATGGGAGTGCTACAGTGTGCCATCTGATCCTACACAAAACAAAAGACATTGAAAAGATGGTCCTGTCCGTGGGTCCGCAAAAAACAGGAACTGACCAGGACAGACGGAATGGTCATGTGAATGAGCCCTAGCCTGGAGAGTCTGAAGAAGGGTGATGTTACTGGGCCATTCATTGTTCATAAGGATAATGTGGTCACTGTGGGGATGTTCGCCAATTCTCCATTAACAGGTCGAGTTTCTACAAATGAAAAAAAAAAAAACAAGCTCCTCGCAAACCTGGCAATACCCAATAGATAAAGACTCAGGATCTAATTTGTGTAATTTGTGTAAATGGACAGAAAATTCCCTGTAAGGCCAAGTACACATGGCGGTATAAAACATTCAATATTTAAAAAATAAATTCTAAAATCTTGGCCTTTTTACTCTGACCAAGTCTGGGCTGACCCTTCCTGTCAGTACAGATCACTTTTTGTACTCGTCTTTTATTATAATCCTGCCTGTAACGATAATGAGACAAAATCTATGTATACATAACACAGGATCCTCCGCTCACAATAGAGATGGTCACAGGCCATTCCCGCCTACACAGATCACAGAGAAAGCCAGAAAAATGTACTACAGAAGTCAATGATCACGTCTGTTGGGGTCTTTGGTGTAAATGGCTGCTGTGAAGCATATGTTGGAATGCTACAACAGAAGCTCAGGCGAGGAAGTAATAAGATTCAGAAAGTAGAAGAATCAGAAAATTGAAAGATAAGAGAAAAAAAAACACATTTTGTTTCGTTATCTGGTATCTAATACACACACACACACACACACACACACACACTTTAAAGGGGAATACAGGAAATCATTACTAAAATATGAACACTAAAATTAATTCCTCAGGAGTAAAGTACAGGTACAGTAGCTAATAGAGCTTTGAGTAATAGCTCCACAATTGGATGTGTTCAAACAAAATGTTCCTGTGTGGAGCACTTACAAATGTGCCCCTGCTATGGCTGATAATACGGGAGCATGGTTCGTGCATACCACAGCTGCCATTCAGAGGAAGAAGCAAACGAGAGAATAATGATAACACAGCAAGGGCTCGCATCGGCTTCTTTCTGTGAGGCAACACATTTCCCAGTTTGTTTTATCACAGGAGCAAGTGTTTCTGCTGCATCTTCAGCCCTTGGAGCTCACCATAAAAAAGACCAGGAGGAGCTCCGGAGGCTGGAGAGCTCATAAGTAGGGCTGAGTGGATCCGGACTGTAAAAGTCTGGATCCACGCGGTTTCATTGATATCTAGGTGCTGGACCCGTGCGCACGATCCGGATTCGGCAAATTAAGTAAAAATAAACAAAACAACAAATAAGCGTCAGTTTCATACTTACCGAGACTCTGTGTCATGGTGGCACACTGCTTCCGGGTCGCGCTTTCACTTTCTGTACTGTGTACGCAATCACACAGCTTTCTGTGTTTTCCCTGCCCACCGGCCGTCCTCTCATCTGTGATTGGTTACTGGCTGACACGCCCCCCAGCCTGTGACAGTCTCTGCTGCGGTCATCGCTTATCGCGGCTCAGTAATAGGCTGCACTCAGAGCTGGCAGTCTTCTCTATGGTTGCTCGCTCTGAGATGTAGCAGTGCTGGATGTGTCGACGTAGGACATCGTGTGGATTACGCCGGACCTGCAGGGTGTTTGGGCTGAATAAAGTGGTGAAGGAGGGTGCGTTTTGTACTTTTTTTCAAATAAAGGATTTTTCTCTGTCTTGTTTATTTACATTCACTTATAGGTTTGTGTGATGCAGGTATCTGATAGACGCCTGTGCCATCACAAACCTAGGGTTTAGTAGCAGCTGTGCGCCGCTATTAACCCCTGCTATTACACCGATTTGGCACCGCACTAGGCCACCGGGAAGAGCCGGTATCGCACCGTAATTGTCACATCTAATATATGCAGCAATACCAGGCGGCTGCGGGCTGGAATACCAGCCCCCAGCTGGCGTTATCTTGGCTGAGTATGAAAATTAAACGGAACCGCACGTCGGTTTTTTTAATTATTTATTTATATTAAAAACCCGGAAGGAGTGTGCCGCCATGGCAGCGCCTCGATGAGTATGCTACGCTCGCTCCTATCCCCTCCACAGACGTTTTTAATCTCTGTGTTCCGTTCCCGTTGACTTATATGGGCACTGGATTCTGGAGCGGATCAGACTCTTCTTTAAAATCTGGCAGTGATCTGACTGTCCCGGATTTTTGGGCGTTCGATCAGCTCTACTCATAAGTCAACAACCTGATTTAAGTGTTCTGTGGACTGGAAACAAAATGTGTTACTTCACATAAAGAAGCAGCTTTGAGCCCCTGCTATGTTATCCGTATATTCACATATTATAAGTAACTTATGCTCTTCTCCTTTGGCCTGGAGCTGTGGTTGAACATGAACTGGAGCAGCTCTGCATGACCGGACACAGTCATTACACAGTACACAGCAGGGGCACATTTATAAGGTTATCTCAGCACAGGAACATTTCTTAAAACCCATACAGTTGTGGAACTTATTAGTATTCCAAGATCTATTGTTAAAATGTACTTTGCTCACGGGAAACTTGCATTAAAGCAAGTTAAAAAGAGTAGATAAAAAAAAGAGGCGAGCCTCAGATAATAGATATACTATTAAGGGAACCTAAGGGATGGATTCTGGCAAAGTTATCTGAAATCCATTCTGAATTATGAATTTTTTTAAATAGTCTCTGTAGTTTGATTCACCACTGAGACAGATTAAATAGAAAATAATTCTAGGCTCAGTGTCGCTGGGCACGGGGGCTTTAGTGCAGGGCAGGGTGTGGATGTGTATTCCATAAGGATCAACTAAGACATTTTCAAAAGATAAACAACAACAAAAGGTATTGTCGTGGACTCTGGCTGCCGTCCAAGTGACGACAATCATTTATTCAAGTTTTCAGCTTTGAACAAATGGAAAATCACTCTGAATGTGACCATGAGCGGATACTCATGTTATTAGAATATGAAAGAGAGAAAAGTATTGTATTATTACGTGGGAAGAAATCGCCGACATCTACAACACAATGTGCCGATGTCACATACGTGGAGCAGTATGCCTGTGTGAACGGCACTGAGCGATGTACCGGATAATGGAAAATATGATAAGATCCAGCCGGTATGGTGCATGCACGGTCTCAGGTCATCCTCAAAGGCAATGTGGCTGATGTGTGATGGTTGTCATGCCGACCGTGCGGCATACGAGGAATAAAAAGTCACATTATATAACAATTGTCAGACACGTTCTAAGATCACTAACACAAGGCTCTGGAAACCGCTCCGGGGAGAACGGACAGAAAGTCAGGTGCATAGTCTGTGTATTACTATGGTGTGAGCAGAAAGAAAAAATATCTATATTGTGTTACCTAATAATGATTTTACAGATTATAGTCACCAATTTTCTAAGTAAATATATTCCTAATTATTAACATGAATTTCTTACCAGATATAGGCAACAACCCATCCACTCCACACAGGCAAAGAAATCAAACCATAGATGTCCATAAATTTAGTGATGTGTAATAATGCGAAATGACAAAGGCAAAAAGAATTGAACACATGAAAAAAAGAGGTGAAAAAAGCCATGATACCAGCTAAAATTTATCAGTAATTAGAAAGCCATCCTGCCACTTGTTGAAAAATATCAGCTGGTTCAACTGATAACCTATAAAAAAAAAAAGTGTACCATAACCAAGGTGCCACACAAGAAACATCTCATAATAGGTAAAACCAGTGAGCTATCTCAAGACCTTTGCAACCTTATTGTTGCAAAACATACTGATGGCATTGGTTACAGAAGAATTTTTAAACCACTGAAGGTTCAAGTGAGAACTGTTGGGGCCATAATCTGGAAGTAGAAAGAACATAATTTCACCATAAACCATCAACGACCAGGTAGCCTCCACAAGATTTCAGACACAAAAGTGAAAAGAATTATTAGAAGAGATGTCCAAAAGCAAAGAACCAACTGCGGAGAGCTACAGAAAGACCTGGAGTCAGCAGGTACAATTGTTTCATAAAAAAACAAAGCTATGCACTCAACCTCGATGATTTGTGTGCAGGCACACTGTGCAAGATTCCATAGTTGAACAAAAAGCAAACTTTGCTCAACAACATTTAGACAAGGCTATGAAATACTGGGAGAATATAGTCTGGTCAGACGAGACCAAAATTGAATTCTTTGGATGCTATAATACACTCGATGTTTGGAGGCCAAAAGGCACTGCATATCACCTCAAAAACATCATACCAACAGGAAGTTTGTAGGCGAGATCATCATGGTGTGGGGCTATTTTTCAGCATACGCCAATGGCAAACTGCATGTAATTGAAGGAAGGATAAATCGACAAATGTACCAATACATTCTTCATAAAAATCTGCTGTCATCTGCCAGAGTGATGAAGACCAAAAGAGACGGACATTTCAGCAAGACACAGACGAGGAAACGCTCAATTGGTCTCAGAAAAATAAAATAAAATGGCTAGAATGGCCCAACAACCACCTGACCAGAATCCAATACAAAATTTATGGAAGGAACTAAAGCTCAGAGTTTGAAGAAGAAGCCCACGGGACCTTCAGGATTTTAAGTGTTTGTTTGAAAGGATGGACCAAAATCACACCTGAGCAATGCAGGCAGCTAGTTTCTCCATACAGGAGGTGTCTTGAAGCTGTAATCATCAACAAAGGCTTTTGTACAAAGTATTAAATAAAATTCAGTAAGTATGTTCAATTCTTTTTCCCTCTGTCATTTCTAATTATTACACATCACTAAATTTCTGGACATACATTGTGAGTTCTTTGCCAGTGTGGATTGGTTGTTACCGACATCTGGTGAGAAATTCATGTCAATAGCACCTTTAGAAATATATTTACTTAGAAAATAGGTGACGTGTTCAATACTTATTTCATCCACTGTATAGGCATAATGATACCTATAGGCAGTTTTAGAATATACTGTAGAAACCTAAAAAACCCTATATAACACCATATGAAAATGGATATCATAGCCACTGAGGTAGTGGATATGAAGGTGGAGGAGTGCAATGTCTCTAACATCCACCAGCTCCGTGATGTCACCATGGAGGAGTGAAGAGGATTCCAATGGCTCATATGTAGCTTTAGTGAACTCTATGCCTGCCAAGATACCGTACCATCCCAATATGTAGTGGGCGTAATATTTGGAAATACAGTGGAACCTCGGATTACGAGTAAACCGGTGTGCGAGCATTTCGCTATACGAGAAAAGCTTGCTGCAAATTTGTAACTCTGTTTGCGAGTAACGCTTCTGGTTCCGTACTTTCAACGTGCTCCAACCCGCTCCGGCTGCTTCTTGTGGTTCGCAAGCACGTGGATCCGGTAACAATTGCAGGCTGTGCAGGGGCTGCTGCCGTCTTTGCTTCATCTTGGCCGGCGCTGAGCTCTTTCTGCACACCTCCCAAACAGAGGCAAGCTGCTCATGTGTATGATGTCCGCGCTCTGGCCAATCATAGGCAAGCGGCTCATGTGTATGACGTCTGCTGCTGAAGCACTGACAGCGGCAGCCCCTGCATCCGGCGCAATCATTACCGGGTCCACATGCCTGCCGACTGCAAGAACCAGAGAAGAGGCTGCCGAGGGAAAGGAGGATAGGTGAGAATAATGTATGTATGTATGTATGTATGTATGTATGTATGTATGTATGTATGTATGTATGTATGTATGTGTGTGTGTGTGTGTGTGTGTGTGTGTGTGTGTGTGTGTGTGTGTGTGTGTGTGTGTGTGTGTGTGTGTGTGTGTGTGTGTGTGTGATGGCACAATAGGAAAATTGTCTGAGTTTCAATTGTTTCCTATGGGAAAAGTTGCCTTGCTACACGAGTAACTTGGATTACGAGCACACGCACAGAACGAATTATGCTCGTAATCCAAGGTTCCACTGTACCTCAAATTCAAAATGTAATATACTTCGGATATAGCCATGGCTCTCACTTCTTATGCAGGGCATTGCAGCTTAGGTATCCATGGTTATGACCACGAGTAACTAACTCTTTATATGAGTGGGCGTAACCATGGATACCAAAGCTGCAATGCCCTGCACATGAGGTAAGAGACATGACTGTATCAGGAGAACTATAGTATATTTCGAATTGGAAATATTTGCTAATATCATTACACCTACTACATATTGGGATAGGATCTTGGAGATGGGAATAACCCATTAGGGCAGTGCTTGAAAATAATAGTGGCCACATAAAATATTGACACTTTGGGCATAATTTGGCCATTTTCCATTAGGGGTGTACTCACATTTGCCGTCAGTGGTTTAGACATTAATGGCTGTGTGTTGAGTTATTTAGAGGAGACCAAATTTACCCTGTTATATACGCTGTACACTGAATACTTTACATTGTATCACAGGGTTGTATCTTTGTGCCATGAAAAGATAATGAAATATTTACAAAAATGTGAAGGGTGTACTCAATTTTGTGATTTTCTGTAAGTCTGGTACTCAATCACACTTCAGTATTTTTTTTTTTACGACAGTCAATGTAACCACAGCAACCAGTGTCAGTCAGCTGCTGCCAAGGCAAGCTAAATTATGGGGTGCATAAAAAGGCAGAAAAGCACCCATTGGCAGCATACAACCCGCATTGTAGTGGATCAGTGAGGCTAGTGACTTCTTTGTCAGTGGAAGTAGTTGTGAAGGGGTCACTAAAATAGAAAAAAGGAATCTAGTGCCTTTTTTCTAACAACAACAACAACAACAACAACTGAAGAGTCCTAATTCAGAGATTTATTGCAATGTGTCATACGTGGAGTCAGAAAGGAGGTTCCCCTCATATGATCAACATTGACTTCCAAGAGAATAAGAAACTAGATGGCATATCAACTAATAGTTGAAAAATGGGTTTGTCCTTACCTTTAAGGTTCGTGTTGGGGCCCAGCCCGTGCCATCTATCGAGTGCTCTCTCAGTAAACTGAAAAAGTGAAAAGAAATCGACATATTAATGAGGAGGTCTAATTTCCTATGTTATATGTGAAAGGTATGGTAAAAATGTATAGTAGATATGGGTCCAACGCCTATCTTGAGAATGGGGCAAGTCAACAGGAGATTCCATAGAAATTAATGAGTATTCTGACCACCTCTCCACCAACAGTAGTGGTGGGTGACCGGGCCCTGTTCATGAGAAAAATGCAGGGACCTGCGCTAACTATACTATATATTCATAGCAAACCCTGTGAATATGAAATAAATGTAAATACCTCCTTAAAGAGGCCTCTCACCAAGTCAAAAGTGACTACCGTATCTCTTGGTCTTATTTTATTCCTGGTGTTACTCAGAGTATTCAGTGGGATTTTTTTTTTCATGGTCTCAGGGATATGGCTTTTTGGTTAGTACTAATGCTTCTGGTCTTTATAAGGAGACGTGGCTGCGAGGAGCCTCTGGCGACGTGGCTGCGAGGAGCCTCTGGCGACGTGGCTGCGAGGAGCCTCTGGCGACGTGGCTGCGAGGAGCCTCTGGCGACGTGGCTGCGAGGAGCCTCTGGCGACGTGGCTGCGAGGAGCCTCTGGCGACGTGGCTCCCAGGATCCTCTGGCGACGTGGCTCCCAGGATCCTCTGGCGACGTGGCTCCCAGGATCCTCTGGCGACGTGGCTCCCAGGATCCTCTGGCGACGTGGCTCCCAGGATCCTCTGGCGACGTGGCTCCCAGGATCCTCTGGCGACGTGGCTCCCAGGATCCTCTGGCGACGTGGCTGCGAGGATCCTCTGGCAACGTGGCTCTCAGGATCCTCTGGCAACGTGGCTCCCAGGATCCTCTGGCGACGTGGCTCTGAGATGCTCTGTATAATATTCTTATTGGTAATGGCGATAACAGTAGAACTAAATAAAAAGAGCACAGTCTGCCATTCTGGTCATTTTAAAAACTCTAAAATAAGTGAAAAACAGGGAGCATATAGATGTTCCCCACCTCCCTCCCACCCCAATACACATGAGCTCATCTATGAGCATGTATGCCAACGTGCCCCACAGACAATGCTAAAAGGGTGTCTAATTAACGCTAGTAAACGAATAAATTGACATTTGCCTCAAAGTCACAAAAATCGTTTCCCTCCTATAATAAACACAACTAAATTGAAAAGTGTAATTATATGACCTACGTGTCACTATTAAAGAAGCATTAACACAACAACACCAAATCACAAATAAGATTATCAAAAAAAATAAAAGTAACAGGCTAGTATTTATACACTTGGGTGTACAGCAGAATCCGCCCTGGACACAAGATCTTTAGTTACATTTCTGCAACTGAGTATTCATGGTAAAATCCATTGATATGGTGTATGATATTTGTCTAGAAAACTTAATTTGTCATTACTTCTGGCACAAACAGCAATATTACATGGATTTATAGGATCTGCAGCAGAAAACTAAGCAGAGAAAACCAACTGGGAAATTTACCTTATTAAAAAAAATAGATAATGGAAGATTTTGTAATAAACCGTACCCCTACTGAAAAATGTGCTTCACTGAGCCCTAGGATCCTCACATTCAGCACCTATGTAAAGCCTTTTCCTGCAGAGATCAGCGGATTTTGCTGCAGATCTCCAATTCCCAGGTCACTAAAAGGAAGTTTCTATTGTTCATCACATTACACATATATAAAAACGAGCCCGGTCCTGGTGACTGGTTCTACAAGCTCCCATTACTCTTGTATCCCAGTACCTCCATACCTGGCATTTGTGCACTTTGCATAAAAGAGAAGAGGATTGCTGGCCTATATCAGTGTTGAGGCTGCTGTAATCACAGGACTTCATCAACTGGCAAATATCCCCTATAGACACGCAGCCAGACTACAATTTCCTATTTGCTACCCATATTCTTATCAATAAAAGGTTTTTTTAAGCAGCAGTGATTTAGGTCTCTTCTGTCCCATACTGATATATGCAGAATGCAGGGCAGTGTTTTTATATACATTTTTTAATTGAAATTGATTTTTACATTCCGAGGTGTTGAACATCGCTGACCACCCATCAATTAGCTTGTTTGCTGATTTGGTAACCTGTCAAGTGCAATATGCACCCAGGACCATGAGCAGTTCTGGGTGCATGTTGCTAATCCCTGCCCAACCTTCCCTGCATCTAGTAGCATAGATAAAGAGATCTTTAGAAAAAGTATTTGTAAAGATCCCATATGATATGCTAATGAGGTCAGTGACTAGTCACAAGGGCGTTAGTTCCCTTAGCTACTCAGCACCTTAGCATGTCAGTATGCCCCTATGGGCGTGCTAACATGCTACTGAACGCTCAGTGTCAGAGGAGGGTCGCGCCCACCTCTCTGCTGCATCCGACTCCTGGATTTCTGCTCAGTGCACATGATCCCGGACTTTCACAATGGTCAGAGAGGTGACCGTGACCATGCCTCATTAGCATGTTAGCATGCCCAAAGGGAAATGCTGAGTGGGCTGACTAGCCAAGGGACATAATGCATTCTAGAATACTGTATATAAGAGCCCAGACTGCTATGTAGAATGTAAAAATCACTTTTATAATATTCCCCTAGAGGGGGGGGCGGTCCGGTCCAATGGGTGTTGCTGTTCTTCTGTCCGGCGCCTCCTCTCTGCAGCGATCGACGTCCTATTTCTACCCAGCCCAGAGTGGATGACGCATCCTGCATCATTCACACAAGACGGTATTGTGGTCCTGCGGAGGCGCACTTTGATCTTTCCATAAGTACAAGGTGTTCAGTGCTCAGAGACATGGCCGTGGTAAAGAAAGCTGAAACCAACCACCACTGAGCAAATGGATGGACCACCACAGTTTACAATCTTGTAACTGACCTAAGTTATATATGATGATGGACTTACTGCCTGGTGAACGGTGCATATTTCCATGTGTATACAAGGGACTCCCATTTTTATTTTTTTATTCACACATTTGACAGACGTTTTCCCATCATACTAGGACTTGAAGTAATCTGCCATTGTATAAATTGCGTTGTTCTCCTTTTTATTTGCTCTGCTATCTAGAGAATTAGCACAAACCTTCACTTCGCTTCAGATGTCAGTAAGGCGGAGGTGGGCACTGCTATGGGCTGGTATTATTAGAGATGAACTAGTTAGTCTTTTTCTGTTTGAATTAGGCTACTTTCACACATCCGGTTTGAGCCATGCGGCTCAATCCGGCTGTGAAACATATGCAACGGATGCGGTGAAAACACCGCATCCTTTGCATAAGTTTTTACATGCAGCCGGTCCGTTTTTTTCCGGTTGCGGCACGCTACTGAGCATGCGCAGTGGAAGAAACCGCATGCGGCCGGATGCGTTTTTTCCGCATCGCGCCGCATCCGGCGTCCATAGGCATGCATTGAAAAATGCGCCGCAGCGGCCGGATGCGGCGCAATGCAGTTTTTTTGCCGGAGCAAAAAACGTTGCAGGCAACGTTCCATCCAGCCGCGGCATCAGCTAAATCTGCAGCATGCGGCAAAAACCGGACAGAACGCAAGCCCATGCGGCACAATACGGCACTAATGTAAGTCTATGCAAAAAAACGCAACCGGTGGCAAAAAAAACGGTTGCGGTTTTTCTGCAGAGCGCCGTATTGTGCCGCAGAGCAAAAAACGGATGTGTGAAAGTAGCCTTAGAGACTCAAAATCATCTCCCAAACCCATTGCCAGTTTTTAGAAAACAGTTTCTAAAAGGTCTACAACTTTCAAAAAAAATTACGATCTTTATGCAGTACAATGCTCCGACGTAGCATGGACGTCTGCACTGCTCGGCAGCCAGTAGAGATCTTTTAGGGAACCAATCACCAGGAGTTTAGTATATAACTAAAGCCAGTGCTATACTGGCACCATCACACAGATTCTATACATACCTGTAGTGGTCAGCTCAGATGTTTAGGTTTTGAAATCCAAGAAAAAAGTAAAGTTTATAAAATTGGCAACTGCTTGAGTGACAGCAGCTGAGGAGCAGATAATATCAGGGGGGGTATTCAGAGTTATCCCCTCCCCCTCTTAGAATTAGCATAAGTATTATACAGTTGATGTAACTTTTCTCTTCCAGGACCTGTGGTGAGGTCATACCCATGTGACCAGAAGGGGCAGGGCCTCAGCCAATAGGAAAATGTTGCTCCCTGATATCAGCTCTGTTAGCTGAGGCTCCACCCTTTCTGGTCACATGGGTATGACCTCACCACAGGTCCTGGAAGAGAAAAGTTACATCGATTGTATAATGGTAACGTCTAAATCCCAGTGGCCAGAGGGACTTCTGCTGACGTCACGCCCATGTGACCAGAAAGGGGCGAGGCCTCCACTGACATTGCTCATACCAAGAAGATACATTATTCTTCTAAGTCCACGTCGGCATAAAGTTGATTATAATATAAGTGGAGGTCTGGGGGTGAGACCCCAGATGGGGGGAGTTAAGCCCCCACTTGCATGAGTATAGTAGACGGAAGGAAACATCACCATGCCCACCAAATAAGCAGTCACACCCACTAAGGAAGTCAGTCACGCCCACAGGTCCTTCTACCTACTGGGATTTTCCCACAATCATTGTATAATACTTATGTTAATTCCAACAGGGGGAGGGGGTAACTATGAATAGCTCTCAAGATATTATCTGATCCTCAGCTGCTGTCACTCAAGAAGCTGCCGATTTTATAAACTTTACTTTCTTGGGTTTCAAAACCTAAACATCCAAGCTGACCACTAAAGGTATGTATAGAATCAGCCTGATAGTGCCAGTATAGCACTGGCTTTAGGTTATATACGAAAATCCTGGTGATTGGTTCTCTTTAAAGATGAAAGAATAATGACATGGCCCCTTCCTCACCTGATCTAAACCCTTCTGAGAACTTGTGGGCCCTTCTTAAATATTAGATTTATGGTGAAGGAAACCAGTCACCTCTCTGAACAGTGTATGGGAGACGGTGTTTGGTGCAGCCCAAAAACTTGATCGTCAACAGATTAGGAAACTAGCAGACTCCATGGATGGACAACTTATGACTGTTGCTGAAAAGAGAGGTGACCATATTGGTCAGTGATATTTTTGTGAAATGTATTTTTGTGTATTTTCTGTTTGGTTATTAATTTTCTCTAACTTTAACAAATTAAAATAAACAATTGAGATGGAAAATTTACATTTTTCATTTATTTGCCTGATAATTCTGAAGACAGATATTCTCCTAAGAAGGACATAAGCTCACTTTTACTTTCTTAAATAGTCAGGTTTCATGTTTATTAAAGGGAACCTGTCAGCAGAAATTTTGCTCTAAACCTAAAAGTTTCCCCCTCTGCAGCTCCTGGGCTGCATTCTAGCAAGGTTCCTATAGTTTTTGTGCCCCCTTTTAGACCAAATTAAATACTTTATAAAGTTGTACCTTTTGGTATGCAAATCTTCTAAATCCATGGGGGCGGGCTGTCTGGTGTCCGTTACTGTCCCTCCTGACGATTTACGCCGTCCCCCAATGCTCCATTTCATATCTCAGGACGCCGTCCAGTGTGCCCAAGGTCCCCCGCATGCGCCGCGCGACTGTACCGGGACTGTGCACTGTGTGCACAGTGTGACCGCTGGTGACGTGTTGCGCAGGCACGAGATTATGGGCGGCACTGTGATGCTGTGATTGTCATCAGCAGGTGCCCACCCATAATCTTGTGCCCGCCCTTTCCCCTCTGCCTCCAGCGTTCTGCGCAAGCGCTGGCCAGATGACCCGATGTCACCTCTCGTAACCGGTGGTGTCCTGCTTCGCTCCTCCCATCTATTTCCTGCTCCAGGGCAAGATGAGAAAGAGGGAACGTCGGGTCATCTGACCAGTGCTTGTGCAGAACGCTGGAGGCAGAGGGGGAAAGCACGGGCACTTGCTGATGACAATTACAGCGCCGCCCATAATCTCATGCCTGCGCAACACGTCACCAGCGGTCACTGTGCACAGTCCCGGTACAGTCGCACGGCGCATGCGCGGGACCTCGGGCGCACTGGGTGGCATCCTGAGGTATAAAATGGAGCGTTGGGGGACGGCGTAAATCGGCATGAGGGACAGTAATGGACACCAGACAGCCCCCATGGATAATTTAGAAGATTTGCATACCAAAAGGTACAACTTAATAAAAGTATTTAATTTGGTCTAAAAGGGGGCAGAATAACTATAGGAACCTTGCTAGAATGCAGCCCAGGAGCTGCAGAGGGGGAAACTTTTAGGTTTAGAGCAAAATTTCTGATGACAGGTTCCCTTTAACCTCTTGGATTGACCGACAGAACTGTAGTTGTTCAATAATCGAAAATACAAACTGCCTAATTGTGCTCATTTATTTTATATATTAGTCGGAAGTTTCTTAATCTCAGATCACCGACTTTTCCTCAAAATACGGAGGATATAATAAGGAATTTTGCAATTGTGACAAAATATCAGCAGAGTTCAGTACCACAGAGGCCTTGCATCGTTAGTCCCTGCTCGTTAGAGTATTTCATAACTGCTAAGGACTACAATATCGGTTTCAGCGCAATTGTTCTATTTGTAGAGATCTTTGTCAGTGGTTTTCCTAACGACTAGTGTCATTACAGAAAGGGAATAGTAAGCAATCAATAGGTTATAACCTTGGCTTGTACAATATGATATTCTGAGCATTAAAACTTGAGTCAGCACAAAGGGAAAAAAAAATGTAAAGTAAAACAAATACAGCACAACCTTCATAAAAAAGCAGCTCTCACCTTAAACAGATTTCCCCCGTCTCGGTGATGTTCGGATGCCAAATCCGTGTTAAGCACTTCACTTTAGGAGGCTGCGTACAAAGGAGAAATAAATAAATGTCACAATGTTAGGAGGAAGGTGAGACAAGCCATCCATCACACTCTGCAAGTTCTCTTTATGGAGCGGCGGCGACATGCCAATAATCACACTGGAAAATAAATGGCTTCAGATCATTTTTTAAACTTGCTCATTGCAGTTTTTAGTTTTTGAATGGTGTTACACCAGGCAAACGTTGGAATATTACTCCGCTGAAGGTGAGCGGAGGTGCGTAAAATTCACATTTCCTGCCAATAAAGCTGCAACAGTCCCTAAGAGACTTCACACAAGACTTTAATTTATGAGAGCTACAACACAGACAGATGTAATGAGAATGTGAACATGTCCCTATAGGCCTATGCATGTACAAAAGGGCTTGATCATCACACTTTCTTTTTACGGCTTACGTTTTACACACGTCTATTTCTAGAACCCTGAAACATTTCAAATATTTTATCCAGACAAGTTAGGACAAAAACAAAGGACGTCGGCACAAAAAGATAACTTATAAGGAATCTTTATGTAATTGTCACAAAAGGACATCAACAAGCACACTTTATGCAAATATTCATTTTGCGACCTTGAAGAAAATTTATAGGATTTATGAAGGTGGAGTTATATCTCTCAAAAGCCGCCGGCTTTCAGTCATGCACGTGTGCCAGTTTAGCTACCATCACTACTCCACTCACCGAACAAGGAGGCTGTTGGCACACCCCAGCACTACGCCTGATGAACTGCAGAGCAGGCTGTCAGTCAGTGCCGAGGTGTGCTCACAGCCTCCGCTCTTAGTGTTGTGAGTGGTGACCTTAGCGAGACTAGCACTCCTGTATGACTGAAAGCTGGGGTCTCCCAGGAGAAAAAAAAAAGTTCATTTTCTCCTAGGTGCCGAACTTTGAGTATAGCAATCGGACACCTTCATAACGCTATTAAAAAGAATCCAGTCACCAGGTTTTTCCCTTATGAGCTGCGGCCACCAGCAGTTAGCTCTTATATACAGCATTCCAGAATACTTTATATAAGAGCCCAGGCCGATCTGTAGAATTTAAAAAACACCTTTATAATTCTAACCTAGTGGGTGGTAGGGTCTGATGGGCATTGCTACTCTCGGTTCGGTGCCTCCTCCATCTTGTGCGATCGCCGTCCTCCTGCCCAGCCCCCTGTGCATGATGGGTCCTGAATCATTCAGAGAGCTCCTGAGCATGCACACTTTGATCTACCCTGCTGAAGGCACAGCAAAGTACTGCAGTGTGCATGAACAGGTAGTCTTTGACCTTTTCTCACATCTGTGGATTACACTACTTTGCTCTGCCCTCAACTGGGCATATCAAAGTGTGCAGGAGTGCAATGGAGGCCTCTGTGTGAATGATGCAGGATACGTCATGCACACGGGGCTGGGCAAGAGGATGGTGATTCCACAAGATGGAGGAGGCACCAGAATCCGAGCACCGACACCCATCGGACCAGACTGCCCCCTATGTGAGTATTATAAAGATGTTTTTTGTGTTATACAGAGCGACCTGGGCTCTTCTATACAGTGTTCTGGCATACTGTATATAAGGGCTCGCTGGTGGTGGCCACAGCTCATAAAGGAAAAACCTGGTGACAGGTTCCCTTTAACCTGCAGATTAATCCATAGTTTCGCACATGACAGGTTCCCTTTAAGTTTTATTAATATGAGGCAGAAAAAAAAGTGAATAAAATCAATTACAAAACAAAAATCTTATTCTCATTTGGAAAGAAAAAATTCTCACTTGTATGTTTGAATTTGGAAATATGGAATGTGTTTTGTGAATAATGCAAAAATAATGAAGGACCAGGGCTACAAGGTACCTAAATGTTACATTAGATACATGGTATGTAGAAAAGTAAGGTTACTAAGACGAATACATTGTTTTGCAGCAACCATAGTATGGAAATGTCCTTGAGAAGCCATCAATACAAGTCACACAGATGTAACTAGGTACAGGCTGTTGTGATGGGCAATATGGGCACAATTTTGGCTTAAAACGGTTTTAAACGATACAAAAATGTGCAGCTTTTGAAATTTTCCCTCCAGCTGCAACAACTTTTTGAAAGCTAGGCAAAACTTACCCAGTAGAGTATGTAAACGAGTGCGGCTGCCAAAATCACCAGAATTTAAGGCAAAAATGTTCTGTAAATTACATCAGTAACAAACTTTAGTAGTACACCTCTTATGCTGGAGCACGGCATTAGTTAAATGTGCCAAATTCATTAATAGATGCACACCTCAATGATTTGGAAGCCTCTTACTCCGGTGTCCCCCTTCATATGAAACGCTAATCTTGAAAAATCGGGGCATACAATTGCACCAATTTTTATGACTTCGTCTATGACTTTTTATGTCATAGAATTAAACTAATAAAATATAAAAAATAAAAAAAAAAAAAAAAAAAAATCACAAGGCAGAAGTTTTGTAAGTAACTTGTGCAATTTTTCTGGCAAAGCAGAAGCAAATTTTGGTGAATGTCTGTTTTCCACAAAAATGAATAAGTCATTAGGCTTATACTGACTAACCACGGGCAGCCTGAATCACACATTGGCTGCTCGATTGCAGACAGGTACGTATTATTCCAAATGATGCAGAATTTCATAAAGACAGTTTGGAAATCCATTCAGAGTAAATAGGGAGAAAGCTCAGTAGACCAGCGCAGCCCATAGTTGAGTGACAACATGGTCTGCTTCTTGTTGACTGTGGTTCGAGCTGGATGAATCTACATGACCAGCTCCCATTAAAAATTCTCCATTAGCAATTTTAGCCCATAAAACGCTCATTTCTCCTTTATGACTGCAGCCATTGCTTAGTGCACACATCTACAGAAGGACTCAAATTTATTTTCTAAGCCAGATAACCTCAAAAATATTCAATGGCTTCAACCATAAGGGTGCTTTCACACTTGCGTTGTTTTCCTTCCGTCACAATCCGCACTTTTGGAAAACAACAGAATCCGTTAACGGATTCCGCTGTTTCCCATAGACTTGTATGGATGACGGATTGTGCCAAAAGTACCTGCGTTGCTTCCGTTGGCCGACGCTGCGTTGCTTCCGCCGAGCGGAAGGAACGCAGCATGTAACGTTAATTGCTTGCGTCAAAATGACGCCGAGAAGCGGATTCAGTTGCTTCCGTTAAAATTTATAATGGCTCCCTATGGCAGCGGATTCCGTTGCAAAGTACTTTACAACGGAATCCGCTAATTTCTACTGAGTATGCAAAAAATGAAAAAAAAACAAAAAAAAAACCAAAAAACCCAGCGCCGACGCATTCCGTTAGACGGACGCCTAACGGACGCCAAGTGGATGCAACAGGTCCATTATTTCACAGGAATCAGCTAACGGATTCCTGTGAAATAACGGATCCGTTGCATCCGTTGACACCACAAAAAAAAATGGATGCGTCAAAACGACACAGCAACGGACCCAGTGGATTTCGCCCAAAGCAAGTGTGAAACTAGCCTAAGATGAAGGGTTACCCGGGATTGAAGTAGGGCAAATGATGCGGCTGCCATAGTGCTTCCATCAATCCAGCCCTCGATCCCTTGTTTATTTGCATAGTTTATTACATACTTTTGGTTACATTGTCGTTAAGGAAGTATTCCTTACAAATGTTATCCTTAAAGGGAACCTGTCAGGAACCCAATTGCTCCACTTCTCCCTCTGCCATTGACTTTTGCAGTGATGATTCATGAAATGAAAAGGGATTTACTGATTGAACACAGTACTTAGAAGGATTCAGCTAGTTTGTTTATAATGATGCAATGTCATAGATCTAATTGAAAAAAGAATAATTAACTGGATAGAATGGTAAAATAAGTAATTGTAAGTACACAGTGCTATATAATATGATGACTGCAATATATTAAAGGGAACCTGTCAGGACCCATATGTGTTCTAACCTACAAGCAGGGTGAAGTGTGGCCTAGAAACCCCTTCCTACCCATCCCTGTGTTGTAATATTGCGTAATATTAATGTATAAAAATACTTTATTACTTATGTTCCCTATGTAAATGATCTATAGGGTCTAACCCCTGGGCGTCGCATCGCCCCGTGCGCGTTTGCATGCTTTCCATGGTGTCACGCCCCTGTGGGTGTGATACCATGGATTTACATGAGCGACGTCAGCTCCTTGAGATCCTGCGCGTGTGCACTTGCCATTCCTGCAGACTTGTTTGTTATCTGGGTGCTTGCTTCTCGGCTGCAGACGTGCTCTGTGCATGACTGGAACCGCAGGAGTCTTCTGAGCATGTGCCCAGGGGACTAGACCCTCTGATCATTTACATAAGGAACATGTAAATAATACGGTGTTTTTATACATTCATATTCTACAATATTACAACACAGGGATGGATAGGAAGAGGTTACTAGGCCACACATCACCCTGCTTGTAGGTTAAAACGCATAAGGGACCTGACAGGTTCCCTTTAATATATTGCAGTCATCATATTATATAGCACTGTGTACTTACAATTACTTATTTTACCATTCTATCCAGTTAATTATTCTCTTTTCAATTAGATCTATGACATTGCATCATTATAAACAGACTAGCTGAATCCTTCTAAGTACTGTGTTCAATCAGTAAATCCCTTTTCATTTCACGAATCATCACTGCAAAAGTCAATGGCAGAGGGAGAAGTGGAGCAATTGGGTCAGGAATTCAAGAGGGGGACGACTCATGCAGAGAAAAGGGACTTCCTGTTTATACATATTTGAGAGAAAAGAGAAGAATTAACTGGGTAGAAAGTAAAAAAAAAAAAAAAGAAAAATTTTTAAGTGCACAGTGCTATATAATATGATGACTGCAATATATTAAGAGGATAAAATCTTTGATGGGAGTGCTTCTTTAAAGATATACAAGTCAATTAGTACTCCTTATGGAAAATGACTGAACTTGCTAAATAAAGCACATTTATAGCTCAAAAGAGTAGTATGAGATTTATTAAACATCTTAAGGTCCAGTCACACTAAGCAACTTACCAGCGATCCCAACAACGATAGGGATCGCTGGTAAGTTGCTAGGAGGTTGCTGGTGAGATGTCACACTGCGACGCTCCAGCGATCCCACCAGCAACCTGACCTGGCAGGGATCGCTGGAGCGTCGCTACACAAGTTGCTGGTGAGCTCACCAGCAACCAGTGACAAGCCCCCAGCGCCGCGTGGAAGATGCTGCGCTTGGTAACTAAGGTAAATATCGGGTAACCAACCCGATATTTACCTTGGTTACCACCGCACGGAGCTACACGTGCAGAGAGCAGGGAGCAGCGCACACTGAGCGCTGGCTCCTTGCTCTCCTAGTTACAGCACACATCGGGTTAATTACCCGATGTGTGCTGCAGCTAAATGTGCACAGAGCAGGGGAGCAGCGCACAATGCTTAGCGCTGGCTCCTTGCTCTCCTAGCTACAGCACACATCGGGTTAATTACCCGATGTGTGCTGCAGCTAAATGTGCACAGAGCAGGGAGCAGCGCACAATGCTTAGCGCTGGCTCCTTGCTCTCCTAGTTACAGCACACATCGGGTTAATTAACCCTATGTGTGCTGCAGCTAAATGTGCACAGAGCAGGGAGCAGCGCACAATGCTTAGCGCTGGCTCCTTGCTCTCCTAGTTACAGCACACATCGGGTTAATTAACCCTATGTGTGCTGCAGCTAAATGTGCACAGAGCAGGGAGCAGCGCACAATGCTTAGCGCTGGCTCCTTGCTCTCCTAGTTACAGCACACATCGGGTTAATTAACCCGATGTGTGCTGCAGCTACATGTGCACAGAGCAGGAGCCGGCACTGACAGTGAGAGCGGCGGAGGCTGGTAACAAAGGTAAATATCGGGTAACCAAGGACAGGGCTTCTTGGTTACCCGATGTTTACATTGGTTACCAGCCTCCGCAGAAGCCGGCTCCTGCTGCCTGCACATTTAGTTGTTGCTGTCACACACAGTGATCTGTGCTTCACAGCGGGACAGCAACAACTAAAAAATGGCCCAGGACATTCAGCAACAACCAACGACCTCACAGCAGGGGCCAGGTTGTTGCTGGATGTCACACACAGCGACATCGCTAGCAACGTCACAAAAGTTGTTCGTTAGCAGAGATGTTGCTAGCGATGTTGCTTAGTGTGACGGGGCCTTTAGACACTCCAGTCTATAGAAACAAGTGCTGTTTAATAAGCTTTGTGCATCTTATCTGTTGTACTTTGTCATTGCCCGGAGTGCCCTCATATATCTATCTGATATCCAAGTAACAGCATCAATAGTGAATATAACAATGGTGAAAGACTTCAGCATCTGATGTAACCAAAGTCAAGATTAATTGGATTCATAGCCATTGTTATAACAAAAAAGAAGATATATACACATGTCATGTATGATATATACAGTATATGTTTTATATAGTATCTATTTATAAAACTCTTCGCACCGCACTATGGACAGTCGGCTGGCATATGTCCTGTACTAGAACAGAGATACAAACCTCTGACTGCAGGATGATTAATAGGCGGATGACTCCAAGGGATACAATCCAGCACCGGGAGAGTTCCACAAAAATCCAATCCTTCAGGTTAAAAAATGAACCATATAGGTGTTACTGCCAGAAATAGGAGACCATTGCGTTTCGGGTGAGCACACTTACATATGATATATTTACAAAAAATGTGACCAATGAATAATGGAGAAACTGACCACGTCACAACATAAGGACGCCATCCTCCATGTATGCTTGGCTGTCCCGTTTCAAGACACTTGTTTCTCGCAACGTAGGAAGAATGAACTGTGTCAGAACTTTTATTTCTTTGAAAGCCAATGAGGTTTGGATTTAATTGCTAAAGTAAGGGCTTATGCAGACATTAATGATTTTTCTCGTACATATAAAAAAAAAAAACCCAAAACCAACAATCTGAGATTCATGAGCGCATTTGATCGATTTTATCAGTTTGGTCAATGTGGCAATTTTTACCATCAGTGCTTGGTCACAGTTTCATCAGTCTTTCTCGGAAACTGAGGTTCCTTAAACTTCTATCAGTCTATAAAAAAAATGGATAGTATATGGATAGTATATGGATGTGTTGTTTGTTTTTTCATGTCAGTATCTAGTGACCAATAGTGCCTTAAAGGGGGTACTCCAGGGGGATAATAAAAAAAAATAAAATAAAATTGTACTTTTCCTGCACTCACACTATAAAACTGAAATGCCACATACACTTCTACTATCTTTAGAACACTTGTAATTCAGTGATACAGTAGCTGCTCCCCACCCTTCCCATATGAGATGTCACACAGCATTGTGCACCTCTGTGCTAGATCAGTCAGCCTCCTATAATAGCTGCTTCCGCAGTTAAAGAGCAGGTGCTGTGATGTCCCAGAATCTCCGTGCTGTATCAGTCTCCTTAAACGTCCGTAGTCTGAGAAGAGAGGGGGGTATGGCAACACCTCCTGTACTCAACAGATATCACGAGACTGATACAGCATGCGCTTCTGGGACATGACACCTACTCTTCTCAAACTGTGGAAGCATCAGAATTCTGATACAGCATGAAGCTTCTGGGACATCCCATCTCCTCTTCTCAGACTGTGGAAGCATCAGAAGACTGATACAGCATAAAGCTTCTGGGACATCACATCTCTTCTCAGACTGCGGACGCATCAGGAGACTGACACAGGTTGAAGCTTCTGGGACATCACACCGCCTCTTGTCAGACTGCGGACGCATCAGGAGACTGACACAGGTTGAAGCTTCTGGGACATCACACCGCCTCTTCTCAGACTGCGGACGCATCAGGAGACTGACACAGGTTGAAGCTTCTGGGACATCACATCTCCTCTTCTGAGACCGTGGAAGCATCAGGAGACTGATACAACACAAAGCTTCTGGGACATCACATCTCCTCTTCTCAGACTGTGGAAGCATCAGGAGCCTGATACAACACAAAGCTTCTGGGACATCACATCTCCTCTTCTCAGACTGTGGAAGCATCAGGAGACTGATACAACACAAAGCTTCTGGGACATCACTTCTCCTCTTCTCAGACTGTGGAAGCATCAGGAGACTGACACAGGTTGAAGCTTCTGGGACATCACATCTCCTCTTCTGAGACCGTGGAAGCATCAGGAGACTGATACAACACAAAGCTTCTGGGACATCACATCTCCTCTTCTCAGACTGTGGAAGCATCAGGAGACTGATACAACACAAAGCTTCTGGGACATCACATCTCCTCTTCTCAGACTGTGGAAGCATCAGGAGACTGATACAACACAAAGCTTCTGGGACATCACTTCTCCTCTTCTCAGACTGTGGAAGCATCAGGAGACTGATACAGTACAGAGCTTCTAGGACATTACATCCCATGTTCTTGAACTGCGGAAGCTGCTAGTATAGGAGACTGACTGATACAGCACGGAGCTGCAGAATGATGTGTGAGATGATATCACATACAGGAATAAAGGAGGGGTGAGGAGCAGCTACCGTATAACTGAATTACAAGTTGCTAAAGAGAACAGAAGTGTACTAGGCATCTCGGTTTTATAGTGGAGGAGTGCAGACAGTATAATTGTTTATTTTTTTTATCTTCCCGGAATACCCCTTTAAAGAATTACCTTTTCAAAAAGTGACAATCCTGAAGAAGAGAGCCCCATTAGTTCTTCCTCCGGGCAGGCTGCAGTTGTGATGTTTTGTGAGTGGGCAACCTCAGCGACATGTACAGGAATGACATATGTCCTTTCTACAGGTCTTATTATATTGCTTTGCGTAGTTATATAGCCACAGTTATTTATTTTTATGGATTTCCGGTTTCTTACATACTGTAGCTCAACCATAATCCAGACGTTATATTAAGATTTAGTCACATTATTTCAGACCCTGCAAAATGAGCCACAATCTAATACCCATCTTTTGATTTCTATGAAATATGTAGATATTGGAATAAATGGATTGGAATAAATGGCGCTATAATAATAAATAATAATAATAATAATAATAATAATAATATTCATCTATGAGTTAAAACCTTTCAGTGTATGTAAGGAAAACTGAAAACCTCAATAGAAACCAACACAAAAATGGGTAAAACGTACAAACACCCCACAGACGCCCCTTATGGTCAGATTTGAAGTGCAGGATCTGAAAACTGCAAGAGATCAGTGCTAACCACTGAGCCACCATAACAATAAGCCTGATTAGAGATAATGAAAGCAGAAACGTGCCCACAACGGATAGTGACAAAATGCTTTTGATCCATCTGTCGGGCTGATGAGCAGCTTGTGGGGATTTTTGCAGAGATTAGGATTCCTGATTGCAGAAGGAAAAGCGCAATTTTCATGGCGTCCACTAACCGTTCATCCCTGCAACCTACCAGTGCCGAGGAAAGGATAAAACCGCAAATGAATGCAGACAGCAAAATCATTCATATTAACAGCTATAAAATCAAAGGCATTGATAACACAGAGGGGAAAAACCCAGACCAAGCAGATAATTTCTCATTTTTAAAAGACATTATATATGATGTGCTTATGCGACACAGGCCATAACTATGGAATTATCTGCTCTAAATGCTGCAGAGTCTACTATAGTATTTTTTTTTTGCTCCTGGGCCTCAATTTTTAAAGTGAATCTGTCACCAGGTTTTTAACATTAAATGAGAGCAGCATAATGTAGTGGCAGAGATCCTGATTCCAGCGGTGTGTTACTTACTGGGC
Source organism: Anomaloglossus baeobatrachus (assembly GCF_048569485.1). NCBI lineage: Eukaryota > Metazoa > Chordata > Amphibia > Anura > Aromobatidae > Anomaloglossus > Anomaloglossus baeobatrachus. Next base: position 96,120,467 of record NC_134359.1, on the reverse strand, counting down.
TGCTTGCTGTAGTTTTGTTAAAAGGATTATGTTATTCAGCAGGAGATCATCAGTAGAGGACTAGGACTTGCTGCCATGTAGTCCTCCATGTTCAACATCTCTGTATAACCCCGCCTCCACCACTGATTGGTAGATTTCGGCCTATATAAAGTGTATACAAAGCTGCTAATCAGTGGTGTGGGGGCGGGGTTATACAGAGCTCAACATTCAGAGAACTAGGAGATCTGCAGCAGAGAAAACAGTGGTTTTATCAAAATGACAGCAAGCAACTCAGTAAGTGATACATTGCTGGAATCAGGCTTTCTGCCCTTACATTATGCTGCTGTGAGATGATTCCCTTTAAGATACAGCCTCCTCTTCCTTGTAATGACTGTCCACTTGGCTAACAAGACTAGTTCTAGGAGGATGAGGTCACATCACAGAAACAGAGCCACAGGAACAAAAAAAAAAAATAAAATACCAGATTAATGACCAATAGCATTAAAGAGAATCTGTCACCAGGTTTTTGCCACCTAATCTGAAAGCAGTGTAACGTAGAGGCAGAGATCCTGATTCCAGCGGTGTCACTTCCTGGCCGCTTAGTTTTTATAAAATCACTTGTTTAATCAGCAGTAGATTATCATTACAGGACTACTTGGCGTGCTGCAGGTAGTCCAGCATATTCATGAGCTCTGTATACCTGCTAGATCTGCAGCAGAGAAAACATTGATTGTATCAAAATGGCAGCAAACTCAGTAAGGGACACATCGCTGGAATCAGGGTCTCTGCCTCTACGTTATGCTGCTCTCAGATGGGGGAGCAAAAACCTGGTGACAGATTCCCTTTAAGGCCAGATAAAACAATCACATGGCAAGTAACAGATTGTCTTAAATAAATCTGGCGCATTTTGAACTCAAAAACTAAAATTGGAGGCCTGTTTTGAGAATGTATTGATATATTCTAGAATTTGAACCACTTTCTATCTTTATTAATTAAAAATATGTCAAAAATTTGCTGGACCCAACTTCCTCCCAATTAACTACTGGTTTTATCCCCGTTCCTGAAAAATGGTGTAAGGCAAGAGAATAGTGCCAATTCATCAAGACCGGCACAGCGCACGCTCACAGACGGTCTTGTTTGAGTAGGAGTCAAATTCATTATGACTTTTCTGAGTGGAGTATACCTTGGGGACCGGAGTAGTGTTTCTGGCTTACAGAACACCAGCACATTCAATTAATATGACAGGGGGCATGGCCAGGCCCCAACTCCTACCATTTCGGCAGAGCTGATTGAAACCGGCATAAAAAGCCAAAAGATAAAACATTTTTGAGCAACTCTCCATGGCGCAATTCCCCCCCCCTCCCCCGAGTTTTCAAAACTATTATGCCACTGCTCTAGAATACAAACTTTGATGAATAGGCCCCAATATGTCGTGCACCAAAATCTGCAAATTTTTCATGGCAAAACCTGCTAATCCGTAGATAAATTAGTGACCCAATCATACCAACGCAGACATATGCCAGGACCGCACCGGCTTTGTTTCTCAAGACTATCTGCATAAAGATTCTAAGAATTATGACAATTTAAAAAAAAGTGTGTATATAGTAACAAAAAGGAGACAGCTGCACTCTGTAGTGCGAAGATATGTGTAACAATGAAAATGAGACTTTAGATTTGCATTATTGCTATGAAAAACATACAAAAATTGAGAAACTTAGCACACAAAAATGGCCAGTTTTATGTGAGCCCAACAGCCAGCGGCAAGGTGACCTCATTTTGTTGGGTCCTTATTAAACTAATGCATCTTTGGGTTAAAAAAAAATACAATTTATGGGTGGACAGGAACCTGCAAATGAAGAATTTAAATTGCCTAAAGCTGAAGAGCAGGACTGCGAATGACCCTTAAATGGAGGGGTTTCTATTAACCCAGAGGCATTAGAGTAGGCAAGAACCCAACATAGAGGTCGCCTTGCCGTTGGCTGTTGGGCTCACATAAAACTGGGCATTTTTGTGTGCCAAGTATCTCAATTGTTAAGTTTTTCATAGCAGTAATGCACGTCTATATTCCCATATACATTGTTACACATATCTTAGCACTACAGAGTGCAACCGTCTCCTTTTTGTTACGTTTCATCTTCAGTTTGTACTTGTTCACATTATAAAAGGTAGGATTTTCCATCAGTCTTTTTCTTAGATTAATTGTGTATATAGAGATAACCTGAATTATTGCAATTTTGGAACTTTTTTTTTTTTTTTTACAAAAGTCACAAAGCGAGAATATGGAAACCAAGAACTTGGAATAAGTTGCTGTCAGTTATACAATGAAAGCTAATGGAGTTGGGAGGTTAAGTCATTAACATATGTCCTAATGCTCTCTCATCACACAGCTAAATGAGATGCCCTTGGTCCCGATAGCGAGGCAGGAAATGCAATGACAGCGTCTCTGAACCGTGCACGTCAGTAGGAAATGAAAAAGACCTTCGCTGCGCATATCACAGAACCACAAAAAAGAACAGACGGCTCATTTATTTCCTGTGCAGAGCAGTGGCCGGCCTTATCTTCACAGGTAACGAGGGAATTGCTGCAGCCGCTTCTATTATACTGGCAGAGGGCAGCACACAATGTGAAATTACCCACAGAAGCGCAGCCGGGGGTTTTGCCCTTGCAGAGTTTTCGAGAAAATGAGTCAAATTTGACTTCATTAAAATGAAAATTAATTTGACGACAACTTTAAAAGCAACGCTTCATAAAGAAACCACGTATAAAGCTAGGAAGCCATGACGTGATCAGGTCTCGTTACATAGTCACTTCCGCACCTTTCATTCATTTCACAAATTTATGGTCAATGTTTTAAAAAAAATTGAGAAAAGAGGTTAATGGAGTGGTCATAACTGGATCTCTATAAAGTTGGAGAGGGAAGCAATACAGATACAAGAGACGTTCCATATACTATAATCATGTTACTACAAACTCTACTTCTGTAGAGGTTCATTAAAAGCAGATTTATCCTTCAGGTCTTATGAAAGCTGCAAAAGATGCCAAAATAGGCTGTGTCCATCTCTAAGGGTACATGCCCACGATCAGGACCTGCTGCGTCTTGGACGCGGTGGGTCATGACTTGAGGGCCACTAGTCTCCTCTGCAGGAGAACGCAGCTGCTCGTGCCCATGGTCCGGGCTTGGGCAGTTGCGGTCTCTCTTCTGTTCTCCCTGCGGAGTATGCTTGCGACTCCACAGCAAAGAATTGACATGCTGCAGTTCGGAAAGCCGCACCGCAGGTCAGTTTATGCTGCGGGCCGTACACACAGTGGGCAGGGGATTTCTATAAATCCAATCCACTGTGCTTGTACTGTACATCACAGCGTTTTGGACGCAGCGAAAATACGCTGTATGCAAAACACTGCAAACACTGATCGTGGGCTTGCAGCCTAAAGGTCACTTTACACGCAACGACATCGCTAACGAGATGTCATTGGGGTCGCGGAATTCATGACGCACATCCGGCCTCATTAGCGACGTTGTTTCGTGTGAAACGCAGGAGCGACCGTTAACGATCAAAAATACTCACCATATCGTTGACCGTTGACATGTCATTCTAATCTCAAATATCGTTGCTGCTTTTGGATGCAGGTTGTTCGTCATTCCTGCGGCAGCACACATTGCTATGTGTGACACCGCAGGAACGAGGAACACCGTACCTACGGCCGCCGGAAATGCGGAAGGAAGGAGGTGGGCGGGATGTTACGCACGCTCATCTCCGCCCCTCTGCTTGTATTGTGTGGTCGCTTAGTGACGTCGCTGTGACGCCGCACGAACCTCCCCCTTAGAAAGGAGGCGGTTCACCGGCCACAGCGACGTCGCTAGGAAGGTAAGTATGTGTGACGGGTGTTCGCGATATTGTCCGCCATGGGCAGTACAATTGACAGGGGCGGGTGCTTTCACCAGCGACATCGCTAGCAATGTCACTATTCGTAAAGTGGCCTTAAGACTAGTAAAAGTTCTCTTCAGTCAAGTCTACAGTTTGGAAGATGTTGTGGATTTGGCAAAGCAATTGGAAGTGGAAGGCTGAGACCATACCACCAGATTATGAAGCCATTTAGTACAGTGAAAATGTTTAGGCATGTGTGATATAATGTTACAAAGGAAGAATAACTTTAAAAATAGGAGTAGCAAAAATATAAAAACACCACTGTTCATGCTCTCATTTTTAATGAGCTGAATCAAAGATCTAAGACGTTTTCTATGTCCAAAAAAGGCTTTTTTCTCTCAAATATTGTTCATAAATTTGTCTAAATCTGTGTTAGTGATATCTCCATCATTCTCACAGGTGTGGCATATCAAGAAGCTGATTACACAGCATGATGATTGCACAAGTGTGTCTTAGGCTATGTGCCCACGGGGACATTGTCCTGCGGATATATCCGCAAGACATTCCGCAGGTGCTCCCAGGAAACAGCTCCACAACTTTTGTCTGTTTCCATGCTGCGGAATGTCCTGCGGATATGGTGCGGGCATTCTGCATTGAGGATACAATACCATGGCTTCGGCACTGCATACTCAATGCAGAACAAGTGCTGCAGTGATCAGGGGAGTTCATACTTACCTCTATCATGCAGCACCTCGCTTTCCGGCAGCCGGGTCACTCTCTCAGCGTCTGCAAGAGAAGGTGGGCGGGCCTGAACTAGCTCCGGCTGTCACATGACCGGAGCTCGTGCAGGCTCCGCCCACCTCTTCCTTCCTGTACCTGGATTCACCGCGCTCTTGTGCACCGGACGGAGAAAGTGACTCTGGTGAGGCAGGTGAGTATATGGGACCCTGCGGAGAAATCCGCAACAATAATTGACATGCTGCAGATTTTTCCGCACGAAAATCCGCACGATTTCCGCTGCGGAAAAATCCGCAGCGTGGGCACAGCATTTCCCAAATGCTATAGAAATGGCTAGGGAGTTGCTGTGCTGCAGATTTCTGGAAAATCCGGGGCTTTTCCGTGAGAAATCCGCGGCAAAATCCACGCATTTTCTGCAGCATGGGCACATAGCCTTAGGCTGGCCACAATAAAAGGCCACTCTAAAATGTGCAGTTTTATCACAGCACAATGTAACAGATGTTGCCAGTTTTGAGGGAGCGTGCAATTGGCATGCTGACTGCAGGAAGGTCCATCAGAGCTGTTGCTCGTGAATTGAATGTTTATTCCTCTACCAAAGCAGTCTCCAAAGGCGCTTCAGAAAATTTGACAGTACATCCAACCGGCCTCACAACCGCAAACCACGTGTAACTACACCAGCCCAAGACCTCCACGTAGAGCATCTTCACCTCAAAGATCGTCTGACACGAGCCACCAAGACAGCTGCTTCAACAATCGGATTGCATAACCAAAGAATTTCGGCACAAACTGTCAGAAACCATCTCAGAGAAGCTCATTTGCTGCTCGTTGTCCTCATCAGGGTCTCTAGCTGACTGCATTTCATCGTTGTAACTGACTTTAGTGGGGAAATGCTCAGATTCACTGGTGTCTGGCAAGTTGGGGACATGGTCTCCTCACAGATGACTCCTGGTTTTTACTGTACAGACCAAATAGACTGTGTGAATGACATTGGCTAAATGGTTTGCTGATGTCAACGTTGTGAATTGAGTGGCCTTTGCTAGCAGTGGGGTTATGGTATGTGCAGGCGTATGTTATGGACAACAAACGGGATGCACAGAGATACCATGACTAGATCCTGAGGTCCATTGTTGTGCCATTCATCCATCCACGACCATCACCTCATGTTGCAGCATGATAATGCATGCAAGGATCTGTACACAATTCCAAAAAGCTGAAATCCCAGTTCTTCCATAGCAGCATACTCACCAGACATCACCTATTGAGCATGTTTGGGATGTTTTGGATCTGCATATACGACAGCATGTTCAAGTTCCTGCCAATATCCAGCAACTTCTCACAGTTATTGAAGAGGAGCGGACCTACAGTCACAGGCCACAATCGCCAACCTGATCAACTCTATGCGAAGGAGGGGTGTTTCACTGCAACAGGCAAATGATGGTCACAACAGATACTGACTGGTTTTCAGAATCCCCCAATACCGTAAAACTGCACGTTAGAGCGGCCTTTTATTGTGGCCAGCCTAAGGCATACCTGTGCAATAATCATGCTGTCTAATCTGCATCTTGATATGCCACACCTGTGAGGTGGATGGATTATCTCAGCAAAGGAGAAGATCTCACTAACAGATTTAGATAAATTTATGACCAATATTTGAGAGAAAAAAACCTATTGTGCACATAGAAAAAGTCTTCGATCTTAAGGCCGCTTTACACGCAACGACATCGCAAACAAGATGTCGTTGGGGTCACGGAATTCGTGACGCACATCCGGCCTCGTTAGCGACGTTGTTGCGTGTGAAACGCAAGAACGACTGTTAATCAAAATTACTTACCTAATCGTTGATCATTGACGCGTCGTTCCTTTCCAGATTATCGCTGCTGTTGCAGGACGCAGGTTGTTCGTTGTTCCTGCGGCAGCAAACATCGCTATGTGTGACACCGCAGGAACGAGTAACTTCACCGTACCTGCGGCCGCCCGCAATGCGGAAGGAAGGAGGTGGGCGGGATGTTCGTCCCGCTCATCTCCGCCCCTCCGCTTCATTGGGCGGCCGCTGTGTGACGCCGCAGTGATGCCGCACAAACCTCCCCCTTAGAAAGGAGGTGGTTCGTCTGCCACAGCGACGTCGCTAGGCAGGTAAGTACATGTGACAGGTGTAAGCGATGTTGTGCGCCACGGGCAGCGATTTGCTCGTGACGCACAACCGACGGGAGCGGGTGCTTTCACCAGCGATATCGATAGCGATGTTGCTGCGTGTAAAGTGCCCTTTAGAGTTCATCTCATGAAATAAGAGAGCAAAAACAAGTGTTCTATTTACATTTTCGTTAAGTGTAGTTTATTTTTAGCAATTAATGTAAATCTTAATCCAATCAATTTTAGGTGTGATCATCCTTTGCCTCCAAAACAAAATCAAAGCATCAATTTTTCTAGGTAGAGAGCCCCAATTTCAACATCGAGTCTGTCTGGGATAACAAGAAGAGACAGAAGAATCTGATCAAGCCTCATACACAGAAGATCTGTGGTTATTTCTCCAAAATGTTTGGAACAACCTCCCTGCTGAATTCCTTTAAAAACTATGTGCAAGTGTAACTAGAAGAATTAATAAAGTATTGAAGGCAATGGGTGGTGACACCAAATATTAATTGGATTTAGATTTCTTTTTTGTTAATTCACTTTTTTGTTTTATCAATTAACAAATTGCAAATTAACTCTTCTGCTTTTTAAAGTATTATTGGTTTGCAGCATTTTCCTGCCTAGGCCCTGTGCGCACTTACCGGATTTTGCTGCATGTTTCACTGCAGAAAATGTTCATAACATCTCTGCAGTGAATCACCAGCAAAACCTATGGGAAAAAAATCCGGTGCGCACTAGGCGGAATTTGACAGCTGCATGTTTTGCTGTGGGATTCCCACAGCAAAAACAATTGCATGTCAATTCTTTTCCGCACGTCGCTGCGGGATTTCACTCCATTGACTGCCATGTAATCGTGAAATCCCGCAGGGAATAACGCAGGCAGCAAATTCTGTGCGGTTCACTGCGTTTTCCTGCGTTATTCCCTGCGGTATTTCGTGGTTTACCTGAGGTAATGTACATCGCTTGCCTGCGGTTTGCAGGGAAGTGATGTCATTATTACAGGAAGAGGAAGCGGAGCAGAGAGTAAAACACACACAGATCACACTCACAGACAGACATCACAGACACAGACATATAGAACACACATAGAAATCAAACGGAAATATAGAAAACAAAAACACGTGGGCTCCGCTGTATATTTACCGTCCAGCCGAGGTAAGCACACAGCGGCGGTCCGGTATTCTCAGGCTGGGGAGGGAGAGGGGCAGGGTTAATGTCCCCCACCTCCCTCCCACAGCTGAGAATATCAGCCGCAGCTGCCCCGGGACTGTTGCATGCATTATGCGGCAGTACCGGAGTGTCCCTGGCTCTTCCTGCTGCCGTGATGCAGTGGCAGTCAGGGTAATACAAGGAGTTAGTGGCGGCGGATCGCCGCCACTAAGTCCAGGCTTGATCATGGCAGCGTCTATGAGACAGCTGACATGATCAACCCATAAGTAAAGTGGAAAAAACACAGACTCCGAAAAATCCTTTATTTTAAATAAAACACAAATAAGCCTCGTTCACTCTTTTATTAACCCCTCCCGAAACAAAGGTCCGACGTAATCCACAGCTCCGGCATAATCCACAGGTCCTGCGCTGCTTACATCCAGCCGCGACTGACACACAGCGCTGAATAAATGCAGCCTCGCAGCGAGACAGCAGAGGTAATTACCGGTCATTTCCCACGGCCGGTAATGTGAGCTCACTACCGACCGTGAGAAATGCAGCGATCTGTCCTCTATCTATCTATCCCTCTATCTATTCTTCTGTCTCTTTATCTATCTATCTACTATCTCAGAAGGAAATGTTTGTTTTTTTTTCAATGTGCTTTATTGCATTGAATGCAATAAAGCACATGTACCAACCCGCACGCGGCAAAACCGCGAACAATACCGCGGTAAAACCGCAGCAAACCGCATGCGGTTTTCGGGTGCGGTTTGCCGTGTTTTTTTTACCGTGGGTGCGGTAATCTTTCAGTGCCTGCGGAATTTTCTTGAGAAAATTCCATTTTCCAGTGCGCACATAGCCTAAAACTTTGGCTCTGTATTATGTCAGAGCGACCAATCGAAGTTCTGCCAGCAATAGAGCACAGCATGATATTTATTCTTCACACTGTCAGGTTTAGATGTAATTTCATACAGTAACACCCCGCTATGTACCTGTGAGATTGCCCCATGAGGACTGATACTTGCTAATGAGTTTCATAAAAGGTGCAAATGTTCTTTAACCAATAAATTATTGCAATTTGCAATAAAAGGTGAAAGTCAGGTAAAAGAACACAAAAAGGAGAGGTGTCATTATACATACAGTAAAGGACAATTAGGCTGTGTGCTCACGTTGCTTTTTTTGTGTGCTTCCTTTCTGCACAAAAAAAAACAAAACATGTTTTGGCAGGAAAAAGCTGAAACACTTATGGCATTTGCACATTTTTTTCTGCTTCTTTTTGTGCTTTGTTTTAGTCATGGCGATCACGGGCGCTCAGGTGCTGTACCTCCGTGATCGCTGCTGATCACGGCTCCCACTGCCCGGAGCGCTCTCCCTCCTTTCCCAGCAGTTTAACTCCCTGCATGCGATCGCAACATTCAGGAGGCAGGGAGAGGAATCGCTTACCTCTCCCTGGCAATCGGGTCCCTGTAATGCGATCACAGGGACCCGATAGCTGCCATGGTAATCCCGAGCCGTCATCATGATGACCCCGGGTTACTGAGCTACGGAGAGCCTCACACACCATGCTGTATGCTCGGTGTGTGAGGCGAAGTGCTGCACTATAATCCCCTGTAGTGATAAAGCATTGCAAGGAATTATAGAAACGCAGGAAACAAACGCAGAAACAATAGACACGCTTTTTTTTTTTTCAGCAACAAAATCTGCAAGGAAAACAGAAGCAGCGTGTGCACAGCAAGTCAGGATTCTTAAGACTTTTCTCAGATGCTTTTTCCTTGCTTTTATTGATTAAAATAAGTAAGGAAGAACGCATAAAAAAAAATGCAAAAAAAAACCCCAAAACCCTACCACGATAACACAAGGCCTTACTGATTTGTAAAAGAAACCTGACAATGTGTAAATAGGTATTGTGGTAAAATCAATCACAGCGCCACATTTGCACGGCCGTCCTTCCCATCACACAGACGAGAGCTTTTTGATATCTGCTTGATTAGCACTGGTCTCATCAGCACTTGTTTCTTTCTACGACAGGGCCGTGGAGGGAGATGGAAACATTGGATTGCCATCTCTGTGGAGTATCCATGCACTAATGAAATTAAATGTCAGAAGAGGACAAAGGAAAAGAAGTTATTTACCAGACCCGCAAAGAGTCAGAGAGTGGACCACCGCTGGTAAGGCCTCAATAGGTTGTCATGAATCAAGCTGCAGAATAACAACTTCAGGAGGCTGTTACACAGAAGTTCTTGACATCCAAGATTAATCTGCTCCTGGAACATTATTTCTGTATTTCATTCTGAAATGCAAATTGGGGTTGAGTGATTTGACGTCGTATCCAGACGTCTGTTTAGCACTTGAGCTGATCAACATCAATTATGGTGAAGTGTTTTACAGAGGTACTCAATGGCAAAATATTACGGAACTGTAAAATTCTGCATTAATCAAAATCCAAAAATAGAGCCGGGCGGCGAGGGATGCAGAATTTAAAGAGATATTGTCAGGGAAACAAATCTGCCTAATATTGGATGCACCTGCGCCAGCAGAGAGGCTCTTCTTCTTTACCTGGGTCATGCAATACCTTGATGGGAATATATACGTATTCTGCCCCTGCATGTTCAATACCATGTGAATAATACCATTTAGATACCCTTCAGCATAGGCATTGGAGATCTAAGTGATGCACGCACAAATGAAATGTGGACACAACCTAAGCAGTGCCAGGAAGGCAATCTCTTCAGTTGCACCCATCTCGCTTGTCATTTATTCCATGGAGTCTAGCAGGAGGCGGCGCACTGGGCGAGGAATAGAGCTGCAGTGACAGAGGCTTTGGATCTACCATAACTCCTCAGCCTCGTTTGCATATCAATTCAAAAGCTGATTTTTTAGTGACGGAGGAAGGGACCGGCCATGTAAAGGTATTGCTGGACTTGTGTTTGAATTTGAAAGAGCTAAATGTGCATATAGTTTGGGGGTGAAATCCTGCTGAAAAATTTAGTTTAAAGCATTTTTTGCATCAACCTTCAGCTCAATTTCTCAGCCATCTACATGTGTTTGGTATTAATTTTCCCAGAACATATAGGCCCCAGATTCATCAGTTTTATGACAGAAGAGCAACATATTTGCATGACTGCAGTGAACACATTAAATATAACAAATGAGCTTAAAAAAACCCAAAACAAAACAAAAAAACCCCCACGTGCAAACAATCACTTAAAGGAAAGGTGTCGCGGTTTTTTATTTTTGGATTAAAAATAGTGATTATGAAATCAAGTATTTCTAATACAAAATGAAAATCGCAGTTTTTAAGTCTTATTTTACTGGAGGCACTGGGGGCTGCCATGCTGGATTTGCAGTGTTTAACTACAGTAACTCACTCCTTTATGGCAGCCCCTGTGCATAGAGAACAGTAGTCGGAATCCGACCCCTTCAGTAACGTTACAGTGGGCGTCTGCTGTGACCTGGACGCGCCCCCTGGGCTGTCCAGATCACAGCAGAGGGAGGAGATCAGCACCATTATTGTGGAGCTCACAGCTATGCTGTTTGCTCCACTTTACCCCTGTCAACCGCCGGGATGTGTAAGTAGGTGCCGCCTCCCCTCCCCTCTCCTCGTTACCGTCTCCGATGACATCCCATCCCTCCATTCTCCCCAGCCCCTGCTCTGCCCAGCTACTGCCGCCGCCCCTCCCCCCGCCGTTACCGTCTCCAATGACATACCCCCCTCCCTCCGTTCTCCCAAGCCCCCGTTCTGCCCGCTGCTGCAGCTCCCCCAGCTCTGCCCGCTGCCGCAGCTCCCCCAGCTCTGCCCTCTGCTGCTGTGTGTGTGTGTGGCACAAGGTCCCCATCAGGGGTGATGTGCGTGTGTGTGTGTGTGGCGCACAAGGTCCCCATCAGGGGTGATGTGTGTGTGTGTGTGTGTGCGCGCGCCACTGCATGTGAGTACCTGTGTGTGTACCGGAGATACTGTCTGCAGGGTTGTGTATCTAATCCTATCCTGTGTGATACTGTCTGCATAGCTGTGTATCTAATCCTATCCTGTGTGATACTATCTGCACGGCTGTGTATCTAATCCTGTCGTGTGATACTGTCTGCTGAGCCGTGTATCTAATCCTATGTTGTGTGATACTGTCTGCTGAGCAGTGTATCTAATCCTATCCTGTGTGATACTGTCTGCTGAGCTGTGTATCTAATCCTATGTTGTATTTTACTGTCTGTTGAGCTGTGTATCTAATCCTATCCTGTGTGATACTGTCTGCACGGCTGTGTATCTAATCCTCTTTTGTGTGATACTGTCTGCTGAGCTGTGTATCTAATCCTCTCCTGTGTGATACTCCTGCTATCCTTGGTGACACTTTAGACATTTGTGGTCATCAACAAAATGGCTGTGCATTGTGTCCCTACATGTCATTCTCTGTTATCTGTTGTAAACACTCAGATTGGGAGGGGGAGGCGTGCCATCACACACAGGAGAGCAGACTCCGCCCACTTTACTGCAGGCTGTAATGTGAGCTTTTTATACAATGAGATTTCTGTAGGATTTCAGTAGCTGCTCCCCCTAGTGTTTAACAGTGGAAAATATCAAACTTTTTAATTTTTTTTATATTTTGCTCAATTAAAATTAAAAATTAAAAACAAAATATTTAAAACAAAACATTAAAACATTACCTTACATTTTTTCAGTTATTGAACATTTTTTTTTTTTGACGATACCTTCCCTTTAATAAGTAATTGATTAGTTTACACATGAGATGTACTAATTTACAATGGAAGAACCTCCCTAGGACCTCACAAAGGCAAACAGGAAATATCAGCATACAAAAGACATATACACACCCCACATTGAAATGTGAATGAAAACCGCAACACACATATACAGTATATGTACCAATACAATAAACTTCATGATACTTCCATATCATGGTGTTCTCAAAACGCAACATACTATACATGTCACATACAAATTTATAATAATGTTGCTCTCCAAAACCCGCAATGAAACTGAACGGTAATTATCTAAAAGAAACACGTCTTTCAATAAAAGTACAACAGATTGCTACGATTGCTAAGGATCTTGCAGTTTAAGGTATTGGTACACACACACACACATTGTGTGTGTGTGTATATATATATATATATATATATATATAAATATATATATATATAAATAAATATATATATATATATATATAAATATATATATATATATATATAAATATATATATATATATATATATATATATATATATATAAATATATATATATAAATATATATATATATATATATAAATATATATATATATATATATATATAAATATATATATATATATATAAATATATATATATATAAATATATATATATATATATATATATATAAATATATATATATATAAATAAATATATATATATATATAAATAAATATATAATATATATATATATATATATATATATATATAAATAAATATATAATATATATATATGTATATATATATATATATATATATATATATATATATATATATATATATATATATATATATATATATATAAAAAATCATATGAAAAAGTTTGGGCACCCCTATTAATGTTAACCTTTTTTCTTTATAACACTTTGGGTTTTTGCAACAGCTATTTCAGTTTCATATATCTAATAACTGATGGACTGAGTAATATTTCTGGATTGAAATGAGGTTTATTGTACTAACAGAAAATGTGCAATCCGCATTTAAACAAAATTTGACCGGTGCAAAAGTATGGGCACCCTTATCAATTTCTTGATTTGAACACTCCTAACTACTTTTTACTGATTTACTAAAGCACTAAATTGGTTTTGTAACCCCATTGAGCTTTGAACTTCATAGGCAGGTGTAACCAATCATGAGAAAAGGTATTTAAGGTGGCCACTTGTAAGTTGTTCTCCTATTTGAATCGCCTATGAAGAGTGGCATCATGGGCTCCTCAAAACAACTCTCAAATGATCTGAAAACAAAGATTATTCAACATAGTTGTTCAGGGGAAGGATACAAAAAGTTGTCTCAGAGATTTAAACTGTCAGTTTCCACTGTGAGGAACATAGTAAGGAAATGGAAGAACACAGGTACAGTTCTTGTTAAGCCCAGAAGTGGCAGGCCAAGAAAAATATCAGAAAGGCAGAGAAGAAGAATGGTGAGAACAGTCAAGGACAATCCACAGACCACCTCCAAAGACCTGCAGCATCATCTTGCTGCAGATGGTGTCAATGTGCATTGGTCAACAATACAGCGCACGTTGCACAAGGAGAAGCTGTATGGGAGAGTGATGCGAAAGGAGCAGTTTCTGCAAGCACGCCACAAACAGTCGCCTGAGATATGCAAAAGCACATTTGGCCAAGCCAGTTACATTTTGGAAGAAGGTCCTGTGGACTGATGAAACAAAGATTGAGTTGTTTGGTCATACAAAAAGGCGTTATGCATCGAGGCAAAAAAACCACGGCTTTCCAAGAAAAGCACTTGCTACCCACAGTAAAATTTGGTGGAGGTTCCATCATGCTTTGGGGCTGTGTGGCCAATGCCGGCACCGGGAATCTTGTTAAAGTTGAGGGTCGCATGGATTCAACTCAGTATTAGTAGATTCTTGACAATAATGTGCAAGAATCAGTGACGAAGTTGAAGTTACGCAGGGGATGGATCTTTCAGCAAGACAATGATCCAAAACACCGCTCCAAATCTACTCAGGCATTCATGCAGAGGAACAATTACAATGTTCTGGAATGGCCATCCCAGTCCCCAGACCTGAATATCATTGAAAATCTGCGAGATGATTTGAAGCGGCTGTCCATGCTCGGCGACCATCAAACTTAAGTGAACTGGATTTGTTTTGTAAACAGGAATGGTCAAATATACCTTCATCCAGGATCCAGGAACTCATTAAAAGCTACAGGAAGCGACTAGAGGCTGTTATTTTTGCAAAAGGAGGTTCTCCAAAATATTAATGTCACTTTTATGTTGAGGTGCCCATACTTTTGCACCGGTCAAATTTTGTTTAAATCCGGATTGCACATTTTCTGTTAGTACAATAAACCTCAATTCAATCCAGAAATATTACTGAGTCAATCATTTATTAGATATATGAAACTGACATAGCTGTTGCAAAAACCCAAACAAATTGCTATAAAGAAAAAAGGTAAACATTAATAGGGTGCCCAAACTTTTTCATATGACTGTGTGTTATATATATATATATATATATATATATATATATATATATATATATATATATATATATATAATGTATTTTGTGGTTTTCATTCAGATTGCAATGTGGGGTGTGTATATGTTTTCTTGTATGCCGGTATTTCCAGTTTGCCTTCCTTTGGTCTTAGGTAGGTTCTTCCATTGTAAATTAGTACATCTCATGTGTAACATAATCAAATAACTAATGATTACTTGTGCGCACCTGTGGTTTGTTTTTTTAACTATTGTCTTATATAAGGGCAGCACAGTGGCTCAGTGGTTAGCACTGCAGTCTTGCAGTGCTGAGGTTCTGGGTTCAAATCCCACCAAGGACAACATCTTTATGTTCTCCCCGTGTTTGCGTGGGTTTCCTCCGGGTTCTCCGGTTTCCTCCCACATTCCAAAGACATAATAATACGGAATTTAGATTCTGATCCCCAATGGAGACAGTGTTCCTGATGTATGTAAAGTGCTGCGGCACTATATAAAAATAAAGATTATCATATGTACTGTGTTCATTGCATGTTTCTTATGCCTTTGAGTAAGGATGTAGTCCGAAACACATAAGGCAGGACTGTGTTAGCCAAAGCGGAGTGCCGGATTAATCACCTAATTTCAAAAGGTAGAAATACTTTTTCAAAGTTCCGTAAAAGTGCTATGGAATAAATTGTGGTATAATAACTAAATAAAAAAAAATACATACACACACACACACACACACACACACACACACACACACACAAACACACAAACAGTGCTGGCCAAAAGTATTGGCACCCCTGCAATTCTGTGAGAATACTCAGTTTCTTCTTGAAAATGATTGCAATCACAAATTCTTTGGTATAATTGTCTTCATTTAATTTGTGTTCAAGGAAAAAAAGGAAAAAAAAACCCAATTGTCATAAAGCCAAATTGGATATAATTCCACACCAAACATAAAAAAGGGGGTGGACAAAAGTATTGGCACAGTTTGAAAAATCATGTGATGCTTCTCTAATTTGTGTAATTAACAGCACCTGTAACTTACCTGTGGCACCTACAGGTGTTGGCAATAACTAAATCACACTTGCAGCCAGTTGACATGGATTAAAGTTGACTCAACCTCTGTCCTGTGTCCTTGTGTGTACCACATTGAGCATGGAAAAAAAGAAAGAAAATAAAAGAACTGTCTGAGGACTTGAGAATCCAAATTGTGAGGAAGCATGAGCAATCTCAAGGCTACAAGTCCATCTCCAAAGACCTGAAAGGTCCTGTGTGTACGGTGCGCAGTGTCATCAAGAAGTTTAAAGCCCATGGCACTGTGGCTAACCTCCCTAGATGTGGAAGGAAAAGAAAAACTGACCAGAGATTTCAACGCAAGATTGTGCGGATGGTGGATAAAGAACCTTGACGAATATCCAAACAAGTTCAAGCTGCCCTGCAGTCCGAGGGTACAACAGTGTCAACCTGTGCTATCCGTCGGCGTCTGAATGAAAACGGACTGTATGGTAGGATACCCGGGAAGACCCCACTTCTTACCCCGAGACATAAAAAAGCCAGGCTGGAGTTTGACAAAACTCACCTGAGAAAGCCTAAAACGTTTTGGAAGAATGTCCTCTGGTCAGATGAGACAAAAGTAGAGCTTTTTGGGAAAAGCCATCAACAGAGATTACAGGAAAAAAAAAAAAAAAAAAAAGGCATTCAAAGAAAAGAACACGGTCCCTACAGTCAAACATGGCGGAGGTTCCCTGATGTTTTGGGGTTGCTTTGCTGCCTCTGGCACTGAACTGCTTGACCGTGTGCATGGCATTATGAAGTCTGAAGACTACCAACAAATTTTGCAGCATAATGTAGGGCCCAGTGTGAGAAAGCTGGGTCTTCCTCAGAGGTCATGCGTCTTCTAGCAGGACAATGACCCAAAACACACTTCAAAAAGCACTAGAAAATGGTATGAGAGAAAGCACTGGAGACTACTAAAGTGTCCAGCAATGAGCCCAGACCTGAATCCCATAGAACACCTGTGGAGAGATCTCAAAATGGCAGTTTGGAGAAGGCACCCTTCAAATCTCAGGGACCTGGAGCAGTTTGCCAAAGAAAAATGCTCTAAAATTCCAGCAGAGCATTGTAAGAAACTCACTGATGGTTACCGGAAGCGGTTGTTCGCAGTTTTGTCTAAAGGTTGTGCAACCAAGTATTAGGCTAAGGGTGCCAATACTTTTGTCTGGCCCATTTTTGGAGTTTTGTGAAATGATCAATGATTTGATTTTTGTTTCATTCTTTTGTGTTTTTTCATTGCAAACAAATTAAAAGAAGAGAATACCAAAGAATTTGTGATTGCAATCATTTTCAGGAAGAAACTGAGTATTCTCTGACAGAATTGCAGGGGTGCCAATACTTTTGGCCAGCACTGTATACTACAGTTCAAAGGTTTGGGGTCACCCAAACAATTTTGTCTTTTCCATGAAAAATCATACTTTTATTTATCAAATGAGTTGCATAATGAATAGAAAATATAGTCCAGACAGTGACGAGGTTAGAAATAATGATTTTTGCTTGAAATAATAATGTTCTCCTTCACACTTTGCTTTCGTCACAGAATGCTCCTTTGCAGCAATTCCAGCTTTGCAAACCTTTGGCATTCTAGCTGTTAATTTGCAGGGGTAATCTGGAGATATTTCACCCCATGCTTCCCCCCTCCCACAAGTTGGATTGGCTTGATGGGCACTTTTTGCGCACCATACGGCAAGCTGCTCCCACAGCAGCTCAATAGGGTTGAGATCTGGTGACTGGGCTGACCACTCCATTACAGATATAATACCAGCTGCCGGCTTCTTCCCTAAATAGTTCATGCATAATTTGGAGGTGTGCTTTGGGTCATTGTCCTGTTGTAGGAAGAAACTGGCTCCAATCCAGCGCTGTCCACAGGGTATGGCATGGTGTTGCAAAATGGAGCGATAGCCTTCCTTATTCAAAATCCCTTTTATCTTGTACAAATCTCCCACTTTACCAGCACCAAAGAACCCCAGACCATCACATTACCTCCACCATGCTTGACAGATGGCATCAGGCACTCTTCCAGCATCTTTTCAGTTGTTCTGCATCTCACAAATGTTCTTTTGTGTGATCCAAACACCTCAAACTTAGATTTGTCTGTCCATAACACTTTTTTCCAATCTTCCTCTGTCCAATGTCTGTGTTTTTTTGCACATATTAATCTTTTCCTTTTATTAGCCAGTCTCAGATATGGCTTTTTCTTTGCCACTCTGCCCTGAAGGCCAGCATCCCGGAGTCGCCTCTTCACTGTAGACGTTGACACTGGCGTTTTGCGGGTACTATTTAATGAAGCTGCCAGTTGAGGACCTGTGAGGGGTCAATTTCTCAAACTAGAGACTCTAATGTACTTGTCTTGTTGCTCAGTTGTGCAGCGGAGCCTCCCACTTCTCTTTCTACTCTGGTTAGAGCCTGTTTGTGCTCTCCTCTGAAGGGAGTAGTACACACCGTTGTAGGAAATCTTCAGTTTCTTGGCAATTTCTCGCATGGAATATCCTTAATTTCTAAGAACAAGAATAGACTGTCGAGTTTCACATGAAAGTTCTTTTTTTTTCTGGCCATTTTGAGAGTTTAATGGAACCAACAAATGTAATGCTTCAGATTCTCAATAAGCTCAAAGGAAGGTTAGTTTTTGTAGCTTCTCTAAATCAGCAAAACTGTTTTCAGCTATGCTACCATACTTGCACAAGGGATTTTCTAGGTATTTTTAAACATCCATTAGCCTTCTACCACAGTTAGCAAACACAATGTACCATTAGAACACTGGAGTAGTGGTTGTTGGAAATAGGCCTCTATACACCTATGTAGATATTGCATTAAAAGCCAGACGTTTGAAGCTAGAATAGTCATTTACCACATTAACAATGTATAGAGTGTATTTCTGTTTAATTTAATGTTAGCTTCATTGAAAAAAAAAAGTGGTTTTCTTTCAAAAATAAGAAAATATCTAAGTGACCCTAAACTTTAGAACTGTAGTATATATACACGCACACATATATATTTTACAAATATATGGATATGTATTTCAGCAAATGCACATTTCTCACTTATTTTATAGATGTTCAAGAGGAATAATAGAGGGAAAATGTGATAAAAGAAGGCATCAAAACTTAGATCAAAAAAGAGAAAAAGCCACCCCACAGGCACTAACAGACAAAAGCTAATCTCTGAATTGATCTACTTTCCGCATATGAAACTATTGTCCTGATAAGGATGTTTTAATCTTTGGCTCCAAAGGATTTATCTGGACATAACCTGAATAACATGTATCTACTTGAATAGTAAAAGATAAAAAAAAAAGTTTTGCAAAAGACAACATAAAAGAAAAGCAAAAGAGATTACACAATGTTTCCTATAATATAGCCAGCAGCATTTAAACTGTGATGTAGATTTAATTAGCGAGAAAAGAATAATTTAAACAATTCCCAAATGATATGGAGGATTGAAAAAGGCAACACATGGACATAAAGTTGCTGTAAGTGTTAAAACAGAGACTTCAGCCCTGTGTCTTATCTCAGAGTCTTTTTTTGTTTACCTGCAATGTAAAGGCCCCGTCACACTAAGCAACATCGCTAGCGACATCGCTGCTGAGGAACGACTTTTGTGACGTAGCAGCGATGTTGCTAGTGATGTCGCTGTGTGTGACATCCAGCAACAACCTGGCCCCTGCTGTGAGGTCGTTGGTTGTTGCTGAATGTCCTGGGCCATTTTTTTAGTTGTTGCTCTACCGCTGTGAAGCACAGATTGCTGTGTGTGACAGCGACAGAGCAACAACTAAATGTGCAGGCAGCAGGAGCCGGCTTCTGCGGACGCTGGTAACCAATGTACATATCAGGTAACCAAGAAGCCCTTTCCTTGGTTACCCGATATTTACCTTCGTTACCAGCGTCCGCCGCTCTCACTGTCAGTGCCGGCTCCTGCTCTCTGCACACATAGCCAGACTAGACATCGGGTAATTTACCCGATGTGTATTCTGTCTAGGAGTGCAGGGAGCCAGCGCTAAGCGGTGTGCGCTGGTAACCAAGGTAAATATCGGGTTGGTTACCCGATATTTACCTTAGGTTACCAAGCCCAGCATCGCTTCCACGCGTCGCTGCTGGCTGGGCGCTGGTCACTGGTTGCTGGTGAGATCTGCCTGTGTGACAACTCACCAGCAACCCGTGTTGCGACGCTCCAGCGATCCCTGCCAAGTCAGGTTGCTGGTGGGATCGCTGGAGCATCGCTTAGTGTGACGGTACCTTTAGCTTAAGCCTGTTATCTTCATCATTAGTGGGTCTCAGCAGTGTGTGAATTATAGTTAGACTCCACCCTCCTCTCTGATTAGTAGCTTCTGTCTATGGACATGTGCACTGAAAGCCTGGTGTGGGCAGGGGCAGCTCGCCTCGCTTTGCTACATACAAAATCTAAAATCTTTCACTGTGTTAGAAAGGCTGCAGTCACTAATCTAAGTGATACATCATTGAACTCGGGGCCTCTTTGCCTACATCAGGCTGCTCTGAGATGAGGTAGCAATAACCTGCTGACAGATTTTACTCGCCCACCCCAGGGCTATGGGACACCCGGTGCCGGACCGGACTCGTCCGGGGGTCGTCAGTGGTGGCGGGGCCTGGCTCCGTGGCCCTGGTGGGTGTCAATAAATATGGCTGGGGAATTGTGGTGAATAAAGTTTATATTTGTCGTGACGCCACCTGTGGTTTGCGGCTATTAAGCCGCCGCTGCTGTGTGAGGCCTCCGGGGTGATGGAATGGCAGCAATGGTGGTACCGCTCCCCACAGGTGGAGTGGTGCCCCGGGGACACTGTTGGTGCTTGTAAGTGTCGATGCAGCGAAATAACAGACAACTCCAGAGGGTGCAATTTCAAGGTGTTTACTCACAGTTCCTGGTAGGCGCACACTGGTGCCTCTGGACTGCTGAGACCCACTGTCAGGGACCTCCGCCGATCCTGGGTAGATCTGGGAATGAAAGCCGGTGCACTTCCCTAAAGTGTCTCTGTCCTCCGTTGTCTCCTTAAGCCTTGTCCTTGTAGGATGAACCTGGCTCGGCCTCCACTACAGCCTCCTGGCCAGGGGCTCGCCTGACGGTTATTTGCCCCCTTTCTAGAGGTTCTGCTGTGGGCTGTGGCCCGGGGAGTTTGCAACCTTCCCTGAGCCTCGGTTTTTACTGTTGGAGATGATTTTTCACTCCTTCGGTTTCTAGGGACCGTCCCCTGTTACAGCTTGATCCCTCCACCGATGTTCTTGTGGAACAGGCCACCAGCTCAAAAGCCATCTGTGGCCCTGAAATCCTTTCTCTTCCTCTGGTTGGTGTCACCTGGACCCTCTGAGTCCCAGGATCTTAACCAGGAAGCGTCTCTTTCTTTCCTTTGCTCCTTCCTGACTGGAGCTCTATCTCAGCTCCCTCCTCTGCCTCACGCAGACTCTCTCCACTCGCTCGCTCTTCTCTGAGGTAAACTCACCTCTCTCTAGACCTTCCTTTCTCTACAGATCTCTGGTGGCTCCTCCCACCTACCCAGTTGCTAAGATCTACCCTATAGGAGCAGGGATGGGTCTTACGGCCCCTCCCAGCATGCAGCATGGGAGGGTTGCTGCAACTGTCCCTGGTCCCAGTGTGTACCTAACAATGGGTGTAGTGTAGATTTGCCTGTGGACCGGCGTTCACTCCTTTCCTTACCCAGGATGGTACATCACACCGCTGGATGGGGTGCAATGTTCCTGTGGCGACGGAAGCCTCAGGGATGCCACAGATTCCCTTTAAAGAGAACCTCTCACTGGGTCATAATTGGTAGTTTTTTTCTTGTTGTATTCCAGCTGCTCTCCCAGGTGGTTTTTTTTTAAATCTGCCATATAACTTTACAGATATGAGTCTTTTTATTTAGTGCAACTTTCTCTAATTTTCAAGTAGTTGGTGTGGCTCACAGGATTCGCGGCAACATGTGTAAGTTTAATATGCTCTGAAAAAATTACCCAGTGAGACACACATCCCTGGTAAAGACCATAACATGAACACTAAATAAAAAGTTCCATATCTCTGGAATAGTATAGCACATTTCTCATAGTCCTGTCAGCGAATAGCATTATAGGACTTGAGTTCTGCATTATATAGCAGCTTTCTCCTTTCCAGGCTCCTCTTATTAGAAGATCTTGTTTCTTGGCCATGTCTCCTTTTATCACCATCCCACTTCTTCATAGATTTCTATAGGCAGCAGAAACAAAAAAAATTCACCAGGTACGTATTTCTAGCACACATTGTTGGGCTAATAAAGCCCAATATTAGCCTCTATCTAGTTAAACATATATGAGCAGCGTGTAGTAATATCTGAAATTAAATGCATTTTTTTATTGAATATATCAGTACATAAATGTAAAAAACATGACATAGTAGACAACACAGGAACAAAGAGACATAGGTACTCTGGTGACCAAGGAAAACACTAAGTACGTATGAGAGAAGGTACACTGAAGTATATTAAAGGATCAAAAACATCAAGTGTGAACAGGTACCTATCAAAAACACTGCAAACTCCAGCTAATAGTATATGTCATTACAGCATATGGATACCAGGTTTACTGACAAATTAATCCTAGGTATAATGAAATACATATCATTGAAAAAGATATAAAATATTAACTGGTGTTGTCAAAATATTTGATAGGTACCTGTTCACACTTGCCTGTCTTTTCAAGTGTTGTCTATCAGGTTTGTTATATTTATGTAATGATGCTTTCAATACATTTTTTTTTAGATTTTAGCCGTTTATGTTCTCTCTGTTATCTTCGGCTGAGCTCACATGTCCTGTAGTCATCAGCTAGAATGGATCCTACAGAAATCCGTTGGGAAAAAAAGATGTGCAAACACAACTTTTTTTTGCCCGCTGTTCAATAACCGATGTCTGCCCGAGCCGTAAAGATGGGAGTCTATGGAGGATGGATCCATTAACGTATTGCCAATTAGTCATCCATTTTACTTGCATTTTTAAAGGATTCATTTTTTTCTTACAGGATCCGTTACAAATGGAACTTACATAGCAATCCGCTAACGGATCCATCCTCTATAGACTTCAAGGTTTATATTTATATAATTAAAAAAAAAAAAGGCTGCAGAAATCATTTTGACAATGGATCTCTGCAGGATCCGTTCTAACGGATGATTACAGGAGATGTGAACTCAGCCTTATTATATAGGCAGCCGCTGTAATCTGACCACTCAGTGAAGACAAGGCAACAGTTATTCCTACTCAGCTCTTGTGCCCACATAGCTTTTTTCCTAGTTTCTTTTAATCAATAAGGCCTTATTCGCACATACATGCTGAAATTTCTGCAGCAATTTGACAGCACATGTGTGCTTCAAATCGCTGCAGAAACATTGCGTAATGGATGCAGTGCTTCAGCAGATTACATGCAGATTTCATGTGCTCGGGATGCTGCCCCCACCATAGACAGAGTGGAAGCTGCATCCAAAACGCACAGAATAATTGACATGCTGCATTTTTGAACGCACGGATTTGGGTAAAAATGTTAGCATTCAAATCGCTGCGTTCAAAAAAGCATTGTGCGCACGGATTATGCACAATCTACATAGATTGTGCAGGAGACTCAGGACGCATGCATTTACGCTGCAGTGCTAAACGCAGCGTAAATGCATTAAATTACGCAACGTGTGCACGAGCCCTAAAAGCAAGGAATAATAATCCCAGCAAAGTCTATGAGAGTCCTGGCTTACTGTGCATAGGCTGCTTCTTTCTTCTTTGCAGTTTTTGTTGCTGAAAATAGAAGAAGCATTTCAATTGTTTCTGCCTTTTTCCTGCTTTTTTCACCAACTGACTTTAATGGAGTCAGTAAAAAACGCAGGAAAAAAAACGCTGCACACGTCGCTCTTTTGTGTGAATTTTTATGTGCTTATTTGACGTCACTGGGGTTCCCTGCAGCCATTTCCTTATATCACGGTCTTTACCGTGGGACCTTGCTGCAGGGAACTCTGGTAAAGTCACAAGGTGAATCGAATTCATGCTGGAAGATCACCGGGGTTTCATGCAGATCCGCCAGCATGAACTTGGTTCACCTTGTGACGTTAGCGGGGTTCCATGCACCTAGGTCAGATAGCAAGTGTCAGCAGACATTTTCTCATCTCACGGTCTATTCCACGGGACCTTGCTGCATGGAACTCTGGTGACGTAGGTGCCTTGGCCTGTGAGGTGATCCGTACCTCAGTAACCTGGGGGTTACCATGGCAGTTATTGGGTCCCTCTGATCACATTACAGGGACCCGATCACCAGGGAGAGGTAAGCGATTCCTCTCCCTGCCTCCTGAATGCTGCAATTGCACTGATCGCAGCATTTAGGGGGTTAAACTGCCGGGAGCGGTGCAGGCACCGCTCTGGGCAACCAGAGCCGGGTCCCAGCTGTAAGATTAGCCGGTGAGTCGGCGGCGATCGCAGGTGTACACAGTAGGAAAACACGCTAACGTCAGGACTAAAATAACGCACAAAAAAAGCATGGAAAAAAAGATGTGATAAGACTTCCGTGTCCTCTGTTGACAAGATGTCAGCAAAACGTGCAGCTTAATGAATCTAATTTCTTGACTTGCCAACCTAATTTACTAATGATGTAGCATCAGGAGTGGCATTGTCTGCTTCTCATCATGGAGGGGAGATAAAACTAAGCCCTTGGGAGTAAATTATTGCTTTACTATGGTAAACAGTCAACTCAAAGTGAAATGCATAATTTCCTGGAAACAAAGTTCAGTTTATGGTTCTTCATCTTCCCTTCAGAAACATGTACAATGAATTTTGAGCTGGTATTGCAATTAATGGCGGCTCATAATATTCACAAAGTAGCGGAGACAAGGAGCAGCTTCACCAACAAGTTTTGATCGCCATTGTGTTCTCAGTACTGATGACCCAATATTAAAAATAAGGGACCGGCTTGTATTCTGAAACGCACTTCTCATTCAATAACCAAGATTTTATCCAAGTGCGGAAGGTTTCCAAGGGGGTGAGGTCTTCTCTTTATTTGCCAATTTTCTAATGGTGGAGTGGAAGGAGAATGTGCTCACAAGCCATTTAGTTAAGGTATCCATTGGTATAGCAGATACCTCCTCATATTTGGTAGGGTAAGGTGCTAACACGAATATGAACAGAGTTGAGGATGTCTCAAAAAGTCCAGAAATCGCAGTAATACCACCAAAAATTCAGAGGGTGTTCACAAATTTTCATGGACTCTTGAAAGTTCACCGTACAGCAGAACGTAAAAGCTTTTCGAACCAATTGAACGACTGCTTATCTGCTTGTTTAGGTGTGAAATAGAGGAAAAAAAGGTATTCAGCTCACCCATGTAAGGTCCTCCAGTCTGCGGTTGATGCACGTAGTCCTGCGGACAGGCAGGTCCAGCTTCAGAGTAAACGGTAATAGAAAATGGGTGGGACTCAGCACCAAGATGGATGAATAAAAATCTTCATGCTTTATTTGAATTGTTTTTCATTGAATTCCCCAGTAGATATACATACGCATATGGGGTTAAGAGAATCCAATGATATACCAACCCTCTTACTAATTTGCATGTTTTCGGTGGACTCCCTTCCTGTTTTCCATCTTGCTCTTGTATTTCATTGCTTCTTAAGGTGCTATATGTATCTCTTGCCTCCCATCCTACATGGCTTATGATTAAGGACTGTTTTTAAATTCCCCCTTTTGTGTCCGAAACGCGTCAAGCCGCACGGCAAGTTGCATGGCGATTTTGGATGATTTGTGACCTTTTTCTTTATTTTTAAACTTTTCAAATAAAGCATGAAGATTTTTATTCATCCATCTTGGTGCTGAGTCCCACCCATTTTCTATTACCGTTTAGGTGTGAAATACATAGGAATAACAAAGATGCAAAGTAAACAAATTAAGGCCCTCTTATACAATAAAATCATACGAAACCACCCATATCAGCTGGCAGTCTGATGTCAAGAGGACCTCCCAACTGTCGCCCTACAGATGATATCAGGGGAATGAAGGTTCGGGCAACTTGACTCAAATTCCCAATCATTTTGTGTCCATGGAAGACAACCACTGCCAGAGGAATCTGCCAGCAGCTTTTTCTCCCTTTCCACATTGATAACAAATGAATGTTCAACTTTATGGAGGTATAAGGAAAGAAAGCATGAGCAATACAAAGGAAAACAGGACCTGTTGGCAGCAAATGATGACTAGAGTTGAGAAACATCAATTTAGAAGACATCACAACTTGGGAGAGGTGCTTTAAATGTCACTATCCAAACAAAGCCAAGAAAATTAAGCTTTATAGTTTAAAAACATATTTCCTGATTTTAAAATAAAATAGTGGAATCTATGATTTAAAAATTTGATTAGAATAAACACCCCCAGACAAAGATTTGGGCAGAAAGTGTTCTTGGTCTCACATGCATTAAGACCTAAAGCGGACTACAGAAGTTGAGGAGGACTACCCTTAGGTCTTCAGAGTCCTGGCCAGTGTTAAAGAGAACCACCCACCAGGATTTTGCTATATGAACTAAAGGCAGTGCCATACAGGCACTAGGATGCTAAATCCAGGCATACTGGTTGTAGAAAGATACGATGCTTTGTTGATTAAATATCTTTAATCAAATGTTGCAGAAATGCACTGGACAGGTGCAGTGGGGGTGGGCCTTTGTGGGTCAGGTCCTTAGCATTTATTCCTCCTCTGGTGTCCACCTGGCTCACCCTCTTTTCTTTATTTGAATATTGTTATGTTGGTGGTAGAGAGTGCGCGTTGCCAGAGTAAGTTTGTCTTCGCTAAAATGGCGTTGGAGTCCACGCATGCTTGTACCGTGATCCGGCGCCTTTTTATTGAAGACACTACAGTGAAGACTATGAGAGGCATCGGCATGAATATATCTTTTTTTTCTCTCAATTATACCTGAAGAAGGCTGAAGGATAAAACATCTAAGCCAAAACGCATTTTAGAGTCATATTTTAATTTACAAATAATTTTTTTTTTTTTTCACTTTTTCATACATTGGTCTAGTCACATCACCGAAAATCTTCCAATATGTTCCATCATTAGTAGCAGGAACGCCGCAAGACTGGTAATTGCTTTTGGAACTTACTCACTAAGTGGACCTGCTGGAGGGCTCCTCTGTAGTATCCAGTGCGATTGCTGCATACTGCACCATAATCCTATTGCAAAGTGGATCACCTCCTCTTGGATTATTCCAGGCTTTCTATCCTCTGAACCAGGTGAGCGTTCCACTATTTCAACTTTTTCATCATTAAAAAAAACTCACTACACTCAGATTGGTGCCGTGTTTGTCTCTGTTTTCCCTGTTCCCAGGGTATTTTAGCAATCTTCATGAAGGAAGAATTACTGTGGCAATGCGCACAAACCACCAACAGCAATGAAAGCACAATATTCAATAAAGAAAAGCGAGCAAGCCAGGAGGACACCGGAGAAGTAATAAATGCCAGGGACCCGACCCACAAAGGGCCATCCTCGTTGCACCTGCCAAAGTGCAGTGCATTTCTGCAACTTTGAAGAAAGATATTTTATCAACCAAACATCAGATCTTTGTACAACAGGTAAGCCTGGATTCAGCACCTTAGTGCCAGTATGGCATTGCCTTTAGATCTAGAAAAATCCTGGTGGTTGGTCCTCTTTAAGGGATGCACCAAGAATGCTCGAGATACATTTGTTATAGCCTATATACAGTGCTGGCCAAAAGTATTGGCACCCCTGCAATTCTGTCAGATAATACTCAGTTTCTTCTTGAAAATTACTGCAATCACAAATTCTTTGGTATTATCTTCATTTAATTTGTCTTCAATGAAGAAGAAAAAAAATTGTCATAAAGCCAAATTGAATATAATTCCACACCAAACATAAAAAAGGGGGTTGACAAAAGTATCGCCACTGTTTGAAAAATCATGTGATGCTTCTCTAATTTGTGTAATTAACAGCACCTGTAACTTACCTGTGGCACCTAACAGATGTTGGCAATAACTAAATCACACTTGCAGCCAGTTGACATGGATTGATTAAAGTTGACTCAACTTCTGTCCTGTGTCCTTGTGTGTACCACATTGAGCATGGAGAAAAGAAAGAAGACCAAAGAACTGTCTGAGGACTTGAGAATCCAAATTGTGAGGATGCATGAGCAATCTCAAGGCTACAAGTCCATCTCCAAAGACCTTAAAGTTCCTGTGTCTACGCTGCGCAGTGTTATCAAGAAGTTTAAAGCCCATGGCACTGTGGCTAACCTCCCTAGATGGGGAAGGAAAAGAAAAATTGACGAGAGATTTCAACACAAGATTGTGCGGATGGTGGATAAA
This sequence comes from Anomaloglossus baeobatrachus, assembly GCF_048569485.1. Classification (NCBI taxonomy): domain Eukaryota; kingdom Metazoa; phylum Chordata; class Amphibia; order Anura; family Aromobatidae; genus Anomaloglossus; species Anomaloglossus baeobatrachus. Next base: position 96,092,067 of record NC_134359.1, on the reverse strand, counting down.
GAACCTCGACTAACATCCAAACAAGTTCAAGCTGCCCTGCAGTCCGAGGGTACAACAGTGTCAACCCATATTATCCGTCGGCGTCTGAATGTAAAGGGACTGTATGGTAGGATACCCAGGAAGACCCCACTTCTTACCCCGAGACATAAAGCCAGGCTGGAGTTTGCCAACGCTTACCTGAGAAAGTCTAAAACGTTTTGGAAGAATGTTCTCTGGTCAGATGAGAAGGAAGTAGAGCTTTTTGGGAAAAGCCATTAACATAGAGTTTCCAGGAAAAAAAAAAAAAAGAGAGGCATTCAAAGAAAAGAACACGGTCCCTACAGTCAAACATGGCGGAGGTTCCCTGATGTTTTGGGGTTGCTTTGCTGCCTCTTGCACTGGACTGCTGTGTGTGCATGGCATTATGAAGTCTGAAGACTACCAACAAATTTTGCAGCATAATGTAGGGCCCAGTGTGAGAAAGCTGGGTCTCCCTCAGAGGTCATGGGTCTTCCACCAGGACAATGACCCAAAACACACTTCAAAAGGCACTAGAAAATGGTTTGAGAGAAAGCAATGGAGACTACTAAAGTGGCCAGCAATGAGTCCAGACCTAAATCCCATAGAACACCTGAGGAGAGATCTCAAAATGGCAGTCTGGAGAAGGCACCCTTCAAATCTCAGGGACCTGGAGCAGTTTGCCAAAGAAGAATGCTCTAAAATTCCAGCAGAGCATTGTAAGAAACTCACTGATGGTTACCAGAAGCGGTTGTTCGCAGTTATTTTGGCTAAAGGTTGTGCAACCAAGTATTAGGTTAAGGGTGCTAATACTTTTGTCTGGCCCATTTTTGGAGTTTTGTGTGAACTGATCAATGATTTGATATTTGTTTCATTCTCTTTTGTGTTTTTTTCATTGCAAGCAAAATAAATGAAGATAATGATACCAAAGAATTTGTGATTGCAATCATTTTCAGGAAGAAACTGAGTATTATCTGACAGAATTGCAGGGGTGCCAATACTTTTGGCCAGCATTGTAGGCTTTACAAATTCCACTGTCCACATTTTAAGGGGTTCTACAGGAATAGAAGAGAGAAAAAAACCTCTCAATAGTAAATCATACTTGTTTTGGAAAGGAGGTAGTAGCTGTACTACATGAACACTGCCGTCATCTTGTAAGACCGACATATACCTGTCCTAGAAAGATAATTAAAACAGGAGTTTGTGAGAATATACACTGGGACTCTCCACTGCTGTGACCAAAAGATGACACTACATGGTATAGATTATCTATAGGACACAGCAGTGGACATTCGTAGCGCACATTTTATTGCATTTATGCACTGAGGTTTGATGCATAGATTGCGGTTAGTATTATCCTAGATTAGTCGGTTCGTATTGTACGTATTGCAAAAAAAAATGAAAAAACCTCTAACGGAAGGCAGAGTTTTATTGCATGTCTAACTCAGAAATGACATCTTTTTATAGAACAGGAGCAAAGTGCCAAAGAGCTTATAAAAAATACATCTTTTTTTTAGCAAAAATCAACAAGCCACATTCATATATAGATGAAAAGTATTGAAGATAAGTGGAATCTACATCTAAAGCAATTTTTAACATTACACAAAAATAACCGTATAAACGGATTATTCATCAATAGCTGCCAACTAGTCTGCTGCTGCCAAAAGTGTGGAAGGAATACCAGACCATATATGATATAACTAGTGATGGGTGAATGGTAAAACATTCTGGTTCAAATTCTGTTTGCTGAATACTTTCTATTTGTGTATTTGTCACGAATAGCAAACCTAATGTAAGTCAATGGGAAAATCAAATAATTTCCAAGTGGACTTTGGAGGCCGGTTTGTGAGGGCTATAAAAATGCTGCAATGGATGGAAAGTGCTGAAACTGAATGGGAACAGCATGAGAAAGATGCCTGGATGCATTTCTGACTCACATTTGGTTTCCGGGAATAATGTTGTCAGAGTATTACGGTGAGTAAAGCAGGAAAATTACACTTGGTGAGTTTCCCGTCGCTGTTGCACTGCTTCTGGGTCCGATCATTAAAGTTCATGAATATGCACTGCTCACCCTCTGTGATAGCATCTGCGATTGGTTGTTGTCCTGCTTTCCCCATCTACCCTCTGTGCCAGCGTCTGTTTAGTTGCCCTCACACTGTCTGGGTCCCTGAAGTGGAGTGTAAAAATAAATAATTGGAAAAAATGATATAGGGCCCCCCCATATTTTGATACCCAGTGCAGATTAAGCAGACAGCTGGAGGCTGTAGCGGTTTGCATACGTAAAGCACCAAAACACTTTTGTTTTTTTTTTGTAACGTCAGTGTTCAGGACGAACATTGAACTTAAAAGTTTGGGTCTGCCGAATTCTAATCGATAGTGTTAGCGGCAGCTCCTTTTCTGCACCAAATACTGAGCAGTGCACCATCGCTGAATAAATAGTCACAAAAAAAAATAAAAAACTATCGAGGTAAAAAGGTTAAATTATTACAAAGAAACTCTACTCAAACAAGAACCTAATAATGGACACACATTTCAATTTCAGATTGACGTCTTCCTAAAGGCCATACCCAGTGGTCAATTGGTACGTCTTGAGGAACAGTGGGATTAAATCAATTAGGAATATTAAAATTGTTTGTCCAATTAAAGAGGAAATCCTACAAACAAAATGTATCCCTAACCCTAGGATGGGGGGCAATTTCCTGATAATTGACGTCTGACCATTGGCACTCCAAGCAGTACTATCCATCTTAAATGAAGACAAGTTGTATGCTCAAACTTGGATTTATTTATGGTGTATCAGACTTATGAAGAAACAGAATTTTTTATTTTTTTTTTTAAACTTAAGGGGCTTTACACGCTACGATATCGCTAATGCGAAATCGTTGGGGTCACGGAATTTGTGACGCACATCCGGCCGCATTAGTGATGTCGTTGCGTGTGACACCTATGAGCGATTTTGCATCGTCGCAAAAACGTGCAAAATCGCTCATCGGTGACATGGGGGGCCATTCTCAATTATCGTTACTGCAGCAGTAACGAAGTTGTTCCTCATTCCTGCGGCAGCACACATCGCTCCATGTGACACCGCAGTAACTAGGAACCTTTCCTTACCTGCCTCCCCGGCCACTATGCGGAAGGAAGGAGGTGGGCGGGATGTTATGTCCCGCTCATCTCCGCCCCTCCACTTCTATTGGGCGGCGGTTCAGTGACGCTGCAGTGACGTCGCTGTGACGCTGAACGAACCGCCCCCTTAGAAAGGAGGCGGATCACCGGTCACAGCAACGTCGCCGGGCAGGTAAGTACGTGTGACGGGTCTGGGTGATGTTGTGCGGCACGGGCAGCGATTTGCCCGTGTCGCACAACAGATGGGGGCGGAAACCCACGCTAGCGATATCGGTACCGATATCGCAGCGTGTAAAGCGGCCTTAACACAACAAGGAATGTTATAAAATATAGAAATAAGCATTATTTATTCCTTGAATCCCCTGCCACTTCGACGGCCTCGCAGTACCAGAAGTGATGACGCCCTATACATTAAAGTGAACCTGTCAGGTGTGATATGCACCCAGAACCACGAGCAGTTCTGGGTGCATATTGCTAATCTCTGCCTAACTGTCCCTGTATACACTAGCATAGATAAAGAGATGATCTTTTATCTTATGCTAATGAGTGTGGGGACTAGTCCCAAGGGCGTTTGTTCCCTTAGCTAGTCGGCCCACATAGCATGCTAGCACGCCCTTGTGGCCGTACTAACATACTAATGAATACGCAGCGCCGCCGCATATACCTCACTGTTCATGGCGGCCGGAGGTGGATGCGCTCTGCGCATGATCCGGAGTCCTCAGCACTTCTGGTGATGCGCACTGTACCTCACTGAAGCTTACACCCGGCATCAGTTTAGGGCCCATGATCGGACGTCCCGGGGACTCCGGTTCATGGGCAGTGTGCATCCATCCTCCGCCGGCCACCGTGAACAGTGAGGTATGTGCGGTGTCGCTGTGTATTCATTAGTATGTTAGTACGCCCACAGGGGTGTGCTAGCATGTTATGTGGGCCAACTAGCTAAGGGGAGAAATGCCCTTGGGACTAGTCCCCACGCTCATTAGCAGATAAAACACGTTCTTAAGAAATACTTTTTCTAAAGCTCTCTATCTATGCTACTAGATCCAGGGACGGTTAGGCAGGGATTAGCAATATACACCCAAAACTGCTCGTGGTTCTGGGTGCATATTGCCCCTGAAAGGTTCCCTTTAACAGCAGCCTGATCAATGGCCTCTTTGGTCACACCTCACACTTCATCTACTAAATGGCTTCGGTCCGGGTGCCCATATGGACCACTAGGGAGGCCAGGAACTAAGGCGATAAGCAATGTTTGTATATTTATGTTTAAAACCACCATTAAGCAAATTTAAAAAAAAAAAAAAAAAAAAAAAAAAAAAAAAAGAAGAGGAAAAACCCCTTCACATGTAAACCTTATTCCCTACAAATACTTCTGCATAGAAGCCTATTATTTAGGTCACGTTCTTGTCTTGTCTAAATGCTGTGCAATTTCTGCTGAGCTTTTTTGTGCAGAAAATCTGCTGTGTTGAACAGTTCAAGCAAAATGGATGTGGTTTCATGACAACTCAGGTCCACTGCACATATATAGACACTGTAGAACAATACATTTTTCTTCACAATAGGCATCTATGGGAGCTTAAAAAAAATGCAAGTAAAAACGTAATTGCATAATTAAACCCAGGATTTCAGAATTTATGTACAAAAAAACATTGAAAATAATTATACTTCAAATCTGCACTAAAAATGCATTAATAAGGGTGAAACGTAGCAAATAAAAAAAAGTGCAGCAAGAATCAGAGCAGACTGCTGCTTCATGATACCATTTATGAAATTAACGTGCCAAAACCAACAGTAATATCCTACTCTAAAGCACACTGCCTACAGTGAAGCATGGTGGAGACAGTATCCTTATGTGGGGCTGCATGAGTTACTAGTGTTGGGGAGTGGCATTTCATTCATGGTATCATGACTCTGCAAATATACTGCTCTATAATGAAAGAAGATGCTACCATCACTCCGTGCCTTTGGTAGATGTGCAATTCTGCCACATAATAGTTCAAAACACATACATGTTGCATTTTTGAGGAAAGAAAGAACAGGGTCAAATCGATTCAGTGTCCAAGTATGTCTCCTGCTCTGTACCCAACAGAAACGTTTATGGGGAATTATGACGCGCTAAGTTGATCATCCCTCTCCATCCAGCATTAAAACTTTAAAGAAGTCGTTGTTGAAGAATAAAAAGATGGATGTTGTAATATGTTGCCAACTTGTTCATTCCATGCTTTGACTTGGTGCTGTCCTTAAAAATCATGGCAGTCATAGAAAATACTAGATGTAGTTGTTTTTGCTGTAGGGTGTATTCATTTTTGCAACAACTAATTTGTGTAAAAAATCAAAAATTTTTGCAACATAAGTTGGTCAACACAAAAAAATCATCAAAGGTAATATATGTCTGTTTTATGGAGTTTGATATGATGATTCCAAAAATATGCTTAGTTTTTCTCTATCACATACATTTTCTAAGATAGAAGTATTTTTGTTATTACATTATTTCTGCATTTTCAATGTATGCTGGGCCCCTCATGTAATATGCTCAAGTTGTTCAAATGGTCTTTGTGACTGGTTGAATATGAGGAAAGTGGCTTTGCCATTTGCTGTTCCCATGATTTGGAGACAACCCAAGAATCATAGTAAAGACTGCTACCTTTGTTTTGTCAAACTGAAGGGCTTTTCTACAAAAGAACAAACATAAGATTAATTACCCTGAACTTGAATCAGTTCCACATGATGGTACCTTGCCAGTTCCTGTCCCACCGTTGTCTGGATTGGATGAAAATGAAGTAGAATATGAAGACTATGGAGCTGAAGCTACTGGAGAAGACATGGAGACCTCAAGTCAAGATAAGTATGTACCTGATGAAGCAGCCACAACGCTTTACTCCACATGAATTAAATGATCTCAGAGACCTTTCCTTGTCAAAAGATAAAGCTGAACTTGCATGTAGGTTAAAACAGAAGAATCTTCTTCATAATGATGTCAAAGTGTGTTATTACTGAAACAGAAGTAACACTAACAATTTTTCACAGTTGATGGACCAATGGTGTACTGTAACAATGCGCATGGCCTTTTTGAAGAACTGAATCAAGAGTATTTTGTAGCAGATTGGTGATTGTTTATTAATTCATCCCAGGGACGTTTGACAGCAGTGTTGCTTCACAATGGAAATATAAAACAATCAATCCCTATTTCTCACTCATGTCATCTAAAGAAAAGTTATGAAAATCTGTGATTGTTTTGGATGCTATACAATATATGCATCATCAATGGAATATCTGTGGAGAGTTGAAAGTGATTGGTCTGCTGATGGGAATGCAAGGAGTTTTCACAAAATATTGTTGCTTTTTGTGTTCATGGGACAGTAGAAATACAGTAGAGCATTATGTTCATTGTGATTGGGGATAGAGAAACATCTATGCTCCAGGTAGAGACAATGTTCAGCATAATCCTTTAGTTGCTCCAACAAAAATCTTTCTTCCTCCACTACATATAAAGTTGGGATTGATTATAAACTTTGTGAAAGCCAAAGACAAATTCACAAGGGTTCCAGCACATTTCACAGAAATTCTCCAGCATTTCACCAGCAAACCTGAAGAAAGGGGTATTTGTTGATCCTCAGATCCGAGAGCTTATGAGAGATGATGTGTTTGAAGGAACTCTACATGATAAGTAATTGAGATCTTGGAAAAGCTTTAAGTGGATCTATGAAAACATCTTAGGAAAAAATAAATCTGCAGAATATGCTGAATGTGTTGAGGAACTGCTAAATGCATACCAGTGTCTTGGATGTCGCATGTCTCTGAAAATGCACTTTTTGCATTCACATTTAGATTTCTTTACTCAAAATCTTGGTGATGTAAGCGATTAACAAAGCGAGCGGTTTCACCAGGACATTAAAGTAATGGAACACGGCTACCAGGGGTTTTGGACTCAATGATGGCAGATTACTGCTAGATGTTATATAGGGACAACCCTGAAAAATCGTATCAGTGACAGTCTAATGTCAGCACTTTTAATTTCTACTCATATTTTGATTACTATTTTGCATGTGAAATTATTTTGGTTCAATAAAAACTTTTGTAAGGGGAAGCATTTTTTTTTCTGATATGTAGATTACGGTCATCAGTATATTTCCTATACCTTATAATAATGATGCTGCTCCATAGAAACTATACATGCTACAGAAAAAATATATTCAGTTTTAAAATCAGGACAAAAAGATGATTCAGAAAAGTTCAAAGTCACCTGCGATGATTACAAAAAATATATTTTTTCGTATACCTGTTTTATTAACCTTACTTTCATGTTCTGGATTGATACGGTTTTCTATGAAACCCAGCCTTGCCAAAATTCTGGAAATTGCTCATGTTCAGTGAGATATTGGCTAAAATCTGACCTTTCAAAGAGGGTGTACACACAGAATATATATGACAGACAGACAGACAGACAGACAGACAGACAGACAGACAGACAGACACACACATATATATATATATATATATATATGTATATATATATATGTATATATATATATATATATATATATATATATATATATATATATATATATATATATATATATATATATATATATATATATATATATATATATATATATATATATATATATATATATATATATATATATATATATATATATATACACACACACACACACGCACATACATACACATACATATACACACACACATACATACATATACACACTACTCACAAAAAGTTTGGGATATTTGGCTTTCGGGTGACATTTCTGTAGAATGTCAACAGTTCACTCTGCAGTGATTTTATCATTAAGCTGGGTTCACACATAGCGACAGCGACGTCGCTGTTACGTCACCATTTTCTGTGACGCAACACATATATATATATATATATGTTGTTATTTTTCACCGTATTTTTCATTTTATGAGGACGCACCGGATTATAAGACGCACCCCAAATTTGGAGGGGAAAAAAAAGGTAAAAAAAAAAAAATATGAGGTCTGTTTATAATCTGGTGGTGTCTTACCAGGGAGGGGGGCCTGCAGAAGAGCAGGGGTCACAGGAGGAAGGGGCGGTACTAGAGTACTGCAAGTAGTATAGAGGGGGGCCCAGATACTCACTGCGGGTGCTGCTCTGTGCGGGGCCGGTGCCGCCGCTCTGCTCTGCGCGGGGCCGGCGACGCCGCTCTGCTCTGTTGGTTGGTTAGCTGGTGATGGAGCAACCGAGCGCGAAGCAGAACAGAGCAGCCATGCACTGAGCAGCCGAGCAGGATGGAGCAGCCATGCACAGAGCAGAACGGAGTGGCTCCAAACAGAACAGAGTGGCGCTGCCCGATGCACAGAACAGCATCGCACAGACCAGCAATGCCGACAGCACAGTGTATTGCATCTCCCTGCCTTCTTTGACCCCTCTGCACAACTCTCCGGGTAAGCTACATTCGGACTTTAAGACGCACCCCTAATTTTCCTCCCACAGTTTTGGGAGGAAAAGTGCGTCTTATAATCCGAAAAATACGGTATGTATCTGTCATGGAGTGTGATGGGATAAAAAGGGACTGGCCCTCAGGGGGCCCTAGCTGTCTCCAATCCCAGAGATACCTCTAGTGGTGAAGATGTCTGAGCCGCCTTTCTTACCCTGCGCTCCTGGCAAGCCCTAATCTTATACCCCCACTTCCCCAACCCAGGGGAAGTCCAGGACAGGAGTGGAGGAACCCACAGAAATACACAAATGGGGAAATCAAAAACTATCACACAGCTAGCACACACAGAGATAAGACAATACGTGATAAGGAGGAAATAACCAGCAGAGAGGAAATTACCAAACTATGAGAGGATTTCCACAGCACACCAAGCAGAATGTAATAATTCACCAGCAACTAGAACACAGCAGCACAGGGACCGGTTTAGCAAAATCTAGTCGGCATGGGAAGACAGGCTACACCATTTTAAAAAGGCGGGGGGTAACTGTGATAGGTCTCCCACAAGACGTGATCCAAGAGGTAAGTAGCAGGCTAGCAGAGATTAACTCCTGCAAGTCTAATCACTAATTAAACCCTAATGAGCACAAAGTTGATCAATGCCTGAGCCTGTCTATGAAACACAGAAGCATTAGAGAAGGCATAGTGTGGAGTGTCATTCTGCAGGGTCAACAGTGTCAGATGCCTAAATGACACTCGGTGAGTTTAGAGCCAAACACCGTGTGACAGTATCACAACACTGTTGTGCTACTACAAGTGATGAAAAGCTTTTTCCACATTTCAAGCAGTTTTGCATCAGAAAACTGAGTTAAACCCTTACAGGGAACCTGTCACCAGATTTGGCGACTATAAGCTCAGCCACCACAAGTGAGCCCTTATATACAGCATTCTAGAATACTGTGTATAAGAGCCCAGGCCGCTCGTTAGAATGTAAAATACACCTATTATACTCACCCAGGGGGACGGTCCCAGTCCAATGGGTGTCACTGCTCTCCGGTCCAGTACCTCCTCTCTGCTGCAATTGCAGTCCTCCTCCTACCCAGCCCAGCATGGATGACGTGTCCTACATCATCCACACAAGGTCGGCATTGCGGTCCTGCGCTGGCTCACTTTGATCTGCCCTACTCAGGGCAGATAGAAGTATTTTAGTGCGCATGCATGGACGGTCCTTCACCTTCCCACGTGCTTGCGCATTACAGTACTTTGATCTGCTCTGAACTGGATAAATAAAAGAGCGCCTGCGTTGGACCGCAATGCCGGCCGGTGTGGATGACGTAGGACACGTCATCCATGCTGGGCTGGGTAGAAGGACGGCAATCGCAGCAGAGAGGAGGCGCTGGACTAGAGAGCAGCAACACCCATCAGACCGAACCGTCCCCCTGGGTGAGTATGATAAAAGTGATTTTTATGCTCTACACAGCAGCCTGGGCTCTTATACACAGTATTCTGGAATGCTGTATATAAGAGCTCAGTGGTTGTGGCCACAGGTTATAGTGGCCAAATCTGGTGACAGGTTCCCTTTAAGGGCTCACCCCTTTTTCATTTTTTTTGCACTTTGATTTTTCCTTCACCTTCTTCCTGAAGTCATAACTTTTTTTTCTTCTGAAAAAGCCATGAGATCTTGAATTTTTGTGGGACTAGTTGTAGTTTCTGAATGGCACATTCCATCTTTCCATTTTATCAGTTTTACTTACATTGGTGGTGACTTTTGTTTTTTTTAAATTGGTAAAAAAAAAAAAAAAATTAAAATAATATAGTACCTTGAGTAGCCATTTTCCAAAATCAGTGACATTCGTCGAGGGAGTTGTTTGAGGGATTGTTTTTTTTCTGTGTTGACCTGATGAGTTGATACTATACTTGTGCAGATACGATGTGTTAATCACTTCTTATTGCATTTATTTGTGGATCGGGTGAATTAATTTTATATTTAGAAAGATTGGACTTTCCTGGATAAAGCGGAAGACAGATTAAAGGGGTTGTCCAGTCTAAATCCACAAGTCTGCAGTCGCTCCATGTGTCACTATGTATCTACAGACTTATGAATCCTCACATCGTATGTACTGTGCGCTGTAAGGAGTCTCTGGTGTCAAAGCCGGAAACGCCTGTCACATAGCCGCTAGTATGTGATATGCAGGCTCCTGGACAGAATCCAATTAGAGGGCTGCAGTCTCACTCAATACACTTGCATTGCGTAAGGCCATGCCTTTCTAGCCAGATTCTGTCCGAGTGTATACATATCCCACACTTGGGTCCATTTGACCGCCAATCGTGGCTCTTACATCGGCTAATCCTCGCAGTGCATATGATGTTAGGGTTCACAAGTCCGCAGTCACAAAGAGTGACACAGAGGGACTGCAAACGTGTGGATTTAGACCGGACTTTAAGGAACCATGGGTCTCCCCAGCCTGAGAATACCAGCCCCCAGCTGTCGGGCTTTATCATGACTGGGTATCAAAATTGGGGGGGGACCGCATGCTGTTTTGTGTTTTTTTTAATTATTTAAATAATTTTAAAAAAGTTGCATGTGGTTCCTCCTATTTTGATACACAGTCAAGATAAGTGCACAGCTGGTGTCTGGAGCTATAAGCTATATCTGTGCTGGGTATCATAATACGGGGTAATCCTACGACAAATATTTATTTTTACTGTACCTTAGGGACCCGCAGACCGCGCCTATGATTGTCTGCAGGCTGACCCTGCCACACAGGCTGGGGGTGCGTCTAACTGCAACCAATCACAGACGCTAGGACGGCCAGTGGGCAGGGAAAGCAGTGCATATACAATGAAGGCAATGAGCAGCCCTGGAAGTGAATGGGGGGCCGCGGGAGCACAGTACAGCCGCGCCGAAGACTCGGTAAGTATGAAGTGCTTCCTTTATTCTTATTTTTTTTATTTTTCCTTTTCTTTTTTGTTCCCAAAGTTGACAGATCAACACCCGAAATCCAGAGCCTGGCATTCGGGTAAATTTGAAACTGTGCGGATCCGGACTTTTAGGCCTAGGACACACGGCGAGAAAAATGGAGCGAGTACAATGCGATAGATAATAAAAAAAAAAAATAAAAATAAAAAAAAAAAAAAAAAAAAAAATCGCATTTCATTTGGACCAATATTACTCTATGGGGCTGCTCCCATGAGTGATTCTTTTCTCAGCCCTAACCGGACCGAGAAAACAGTCGCAGCATGCTGCGGGTGGAATGCGATTTTGTTCCACTCGAACCCATTCAAGTCTATGGGACGAGAGAAACATCGCATTGCTCTCGCATTACACCGGTATAACGTGAGAGCAGTGCGATTCTCGCATCAGCTGGCAACAGAGGAGATAAATCACTCACTCCCCTCTGCAGCGCTGGCAGCCCCCTCAGCACCTGAGCAGTGTGTCATGCGAGCACTCACACTAAGCATCGTGTGGCCTCAGTAGTGCCCCGTGTGGCCCCAGCCTAAGGCTGCGATGCTAGCATGACACTCGGCTCGTGCTGGCAGCACAACAGGAGTCGAGTGTCATGCTAGTATCCCTGCGACTGCGGTCCGACCGTGCGAGCGGACCTCAGCTGTGGGGGACGGCCCGGGTCTCAGGAGGGACAGGCTGGCACTGAGGAGGTGCGGGCTGGCACGGAGGAAGGGAGGGAGGGATTTTTCTCCCTCTGTCCTCCGTAGCTGGCTACTGCGATTCTCGCTCTGTATGCACGGTACACCGGAGTACCGCGAGTGCAGTGGGATTTTTCTTTCGCCCCATTCACTTGAATGGGTGCGAGAGTAAAGAGTCTCGCATTACAGTGGCAGCATGCTCTGATTGTTTTCTCGGTCCGATTAGGGCTGAGAGAATAATCGCTCATGTGCGCTGACACACAGGCTAATATTGGTCCGAGTGGAATGCGATGTTTTATCGCACTCCACTCGCACTCGATTTTCTGTGGCTTAGGCCTTACAGTCCGGGTCTGCCCATCACTAGTCAGAACTGCTGCACCCAGTAACCTAAGTGATACATCATTTGATTCAGAATCTCTTTGCCTACATTATGCTGCTCTCAGATCGGGTAGATTCCCTATAACATTCCAGCTCTCGATACAATGTTAGTGTATGGCAGCTAAAACATTGGCTTACTTTACTTCCTAACTTTATTGAACTTATTTGCCCAAATCATCTTAATCTTTTCTTTGTTTGTTTTTGAAATGTTAGTAAGTCGGATTAATTTACCCAGGCTTTATACATATACAAGAATGTCTGGCACTGGGTTCTGCAAAGTATAGAGGATGCTTTATCTTCCTTTTAATCCTTCTAGTAGGCGGAAGGCGTTACATCCAAGGTGACATTAGTCACAACAGAACTTTAGGTTAGAACAAGCAAAGTGATGTTACAGTAACAGACAAGCAAACAATAACATACCAATCTTACCAGTAAGTTAGGAAACATGTATATTCACTCCCGCAATGTATATTATAACTATTGCACAGCAGTTATAACAATAACTCTACATAAAGATAATTAAAAATCACAACAGACTTTAATCCCCTGAATAAGTAAATGTAATTATGTCTAATTTCATACAGACTTGCAGTGTTTTTTTTTACTCTTTAACCTACTTAGACTGTGACGTTAAGTCCTCGAGACATTTAAATACATAATTTTGGTATGTACACAGATTGATTTCGACATAACATAATGAGCGTGCATGGCGGCCTTCTCCGAGCTGGCAGACGGGATTGTCTTTGCAAAATACAAGCCGGCATGACATATGCTACGTTTATTGCAATGAAATGCAACATAATGGGGCTAAAAATACGACGAGCACAAAATCAAGCTCGGGAGTGACCGGGAAGATCTGGCTCAGATGGAGAAAACACAATCTCATCTACTCGTTGTTAGAAAGTATCCATATCGATGGGGCAAATGAGCCTGACTGGTACCAGATGGCATCGTAGGCAAACCAGATTCATTATGCTTCAGCTCAAGGTAAACTTCAAAATTAATTATCACAAGCTCCCGTTCCAGGTGTTCGGCGATGCTGGAAGCTGTAAGGGTCTCTGCCGGCTTTTTATGGGTCGTGAAACCATCAGATCAACTCCGCTCTATATCAGTAATTGCTCCTACACCATGTTGGACTCTGGTGCCTGGGGCCAAGGCATCGAGAATGGAGTTGGGTTGGGCTGAGGGCCAGATGAGAACTTTATTAAATTTATGAGGTCCACCCTAGAGGTAAACGGATATAACCTGACCCCTATAGCTAGACACTGCGCTTCAACATAAAATCGGATAGATTTGTAAGTGGCCACATCTCAACAAAGTATAGAAAGAATATGGAGGCCAGGATCAGTCATGTAAGAAGAGCGGCTTAAATCCAGCAATCACGGTTTTTAAAAGTGAAGCTGTGCAGTTTTACCAATAGATTGTTAAAGGGGTTGTTCTGGTCGAGAAGGAAAGTCTTCAATCGCTCTATGTGACTGTAGACTACAAAATTCTGCTCACTTTCACGATTCTCTGTGCAGGTGGGCAGTCACGTAACCTGTTGTATGTCATTTGCAGATTTGAGGTCACATGCCAACTAGACTCTTCTCTGCTTCTCAATGTTGTAGTGGAAGAAGTCTAGTCAGCATGTAATCGCAAGAATGCCAATCGCATACACGCGGCCATGTGATTGCCCACTTGCACGGGGATACGGAGGAATCGTTAGGCCTGTGTCACACTTGCGATTGCCTCGCGTGTATCTTGTGAGTTTCGCGGTGCATCACCCGTCACAGACTCACACTCTGCTCACAGGAGCGGGTCATTTGCATGCATCTCTATGCAGCCGACCCCGCTCCTGTGAGCAGCGTGAGAGTCCGTGACAGGTGATGCACCGCGAAACTCGCGCGAGATATACGCGAGGCAATCGCAAGTGTGACACCGGCCTTACAATGTGTTGACCATACAATGTCACAATTAAGCAATAAATTCACGTGACTGAAGACCGCTTAATTTTCTTCTCATTTTAGACAACCCCTTTAATGGCTACTTTGCAGGAAAGCGATGATTCTAATTATACAACCACACAGTCATGAACAGTTAATTGAAAGCCATATCAATCCGCATTTTGGAGCTGTTTTCTTCTGCATTACAGTCTGTAAGCCCACCTTTTGGAAAACTCCTCCTCCAAAATACATGCCACTGAAATCTAAGACGTGCCACTCATGGGCAACAAACACGATGTTAAAGTCACACAGGACACCACACATTACACACATACACACATCTGACATGTGCCAATCCTGCACTAGACACTGGCCTATTGCTGAGATAAGAGAAGGCAGTTGGTGCCTATGAGATTCTATGAGAGGAGGAGCCCGATGTATAGCTCCGCCCCCTCATATCTTGAAAGAATTTCATCAGCACCAACTGCCCACTCCTATCTCAGTAATGGGAAAGTCTTCCCTGAATACAGAATTAACCTCAAAATTGAGAATTTTGATAATGACTGATCAATTCTGGCAGAGAAAGAAGCAGATTTCTCTAATAAGATACATTACAAGTTGCTTATTTTTCATGTGTAAGATTGATTTATGAAATAAAAACTAAAACAATGGTTATGCTTTAAGTACAAAGCACCAACAGCTTGTTTCCTTACATAATGACCTACTATTATGAAATGCACAAAAATGATTTTTTCACTCACATTTTAGATTTGGCTATACATCATTGTTTTCCAATTCTTAAAGAAATAATTTATTAAAGACACAAACTAAATAAAAAATATATCTAAATCAAAATGATCTTCGTCTCAGTAAGGTTTGCCCTACAGCAGAGGCATGATCCATACAATAGAGGACTGCTGCCCACTGGTAGAGACTTGTCCTTGGTTTACACCACTCACTGAAAAAGTAATTACCGTATATATGCCGACTTTTTCAGGTCATTTTTTATGCTGAAAAAGCCCCCCTCGGCTCATACTTCAGTGAGGGTTATAAAACACTTTTTCCCCCCAAAACTGGGTGTAAAATGTGGTTGCATTATATAATCCAGATAAAGCTTATCAGGTTGGCGCAGCGAAGCGGGGTCATGGGGCGAAGTATCAGCAATACAGTGGGTTGGAGGTGTTGTGGTGGTGTTGCCGCTCAAAAGGGTAAGTGATACAGGCGGCTCAGTGGTGTTGCAGCGGGCACCATTGAGCCCAGATCTCAGTCTGCGCACATGTTGCTCCCACAGCCATTTTCTTCAAGTCTATTGCGTCAACTGCTGGTGGGCCCAATGGAGCCTGCCAACAGGGTCAATGTGGCCCGTCGCGGCACCCCATGAGCCCCCAAGTATCACCGACCCTCCTGAGCCCCGACACTCCTAAGCCCGAAATATTGCCGACGTTCCGTCCTGTGATCCTCCTAAACCATGGACACCCCCGTGCTCCGAGCTCGCAGCTTTGCCGACCCAGCCTCCTGAGCCATTTTACTGCCACCACTGCTCCGCCCTGGTGAGTTAATGTAAGACACATTAGGATTATAAGACGGACCCCCATTTTAACATTAAAAATTATTTTTTACAATATTCCTTCTCTAAATTTGGGTTGTGTCTTATAATCCTAGAATAAGACACAAGTCAGTTTTCCTATTTTTTTTGCGGTAAAATTACCGGAGGTGCCTCGTCTTGTATTCGGGTCGGCTTATACTCGAGTATATACAGTACTCTGTAACTGTATCATCTAAATTGTGATATCGTACTGAATTTACATACAGTACTTGGAGCCTTATGAGATTTTTTTTGTGTTGTTTGTATTTAGTCTACTCGTTAAGATTTATAGGGAATGCCTTTTTCAGGGAGTCACAACTTCTGGGATTTATTTTGGTAATTTTTAGTGAATTTCTTGGTTTAATTCCGTAAGAACCAGGCGATTTTTATTTTTTGCGATTTTGTTTTTAACTCCCCTTATTTTAAGAGCCATAACTTTTTTATTTTTTTCATCGATATAGCCGTGCGAGGGCTTGTTTTTTGTGGGATGAGTTGTACTTTTGAATGATGTCATCAATTCAGAGCGTGGAAAAATAGCAGGAAAAAAGTGAAATTCAGAAAATGTTTTGGGCTATTTTTAGTTCCAGAGTTCATTTCACCATAAAATTGACTTGGCATCTTGATTTTCCAGTCAGTACAATTACACAGATATTAAAACACTAGAAGGTGGCCCGATTCTAACGCATCGGGTATTCTAGAATGTACGTATTGTGTATTTAATGTATGATATATATATATATATATATATATATATATATGTTGTGTGTAGTTGCCAAGTGTTTGTGGAGGGCGCTGTAAATGTCCTGGGTGTTGTCTGGGTGTGGGGGTGTGAGAGCAGTGTTGTATGTGTGTTGCGCTGTGTGTGTTGCGTTGTATGTGGAGCGTTGTGTGTCTGCAGCGTTCTGTGTGTGTGGTGCTGTGTGTGTTGCACGGTTTGTGTGGGTGTGGAGTGTGTGTGTGTGTTTTGGGGGGGAGGTATGTTTTGTGCAGTGTGTGTTGCGTGGTATGTGCGTATATTTATGTATGCCTCGGTTTGTGTGTTGGGTTTTGTGTGTGTGCGGCGTTGTCTGTGTGGGTGTCTGTGTAGGGCGGTGTTTGTGGTTCCCAGTGTGTGTGTGTGGTGTGTTGTGCCGTGCGCGTGAGGCGGTGTGTGTGTGTTTTGGGGGGAGGTGTGCACTCCCATCGTGCTCCATCCCCCATGCTGCGCACCCCCCATCGTGCTCCTTCCCCCATGCTGCGCATCCACATCGTGCTCCTTCCCCCATGCTGCGCACGCACCATCGTGCTCCATCCTCTATGCTGCGCACCCCCCATCGTGCTCCTTCCCCCATGCTGCGCATCCACATCGTGCTCCATCCCCCATGCTGCGCACGCACCATCGTGCTCCATCCTCTATGCTGCACACCCCCCATCGTGCTCCATCCCCCATGCTGCGCACCCCTCATCGTGCTCCATCTCCCATGCTGCGCACCCCCATCGTGCTCCATCCTCTATGGTGCACACCCCCCATCGTGCTCCATCCCCCATGCTGGGGCCGCCGGGGGCGGGGCTGAGCGGGAGAGGCGTCAGCGTATGCCGGCTCCCTGCACATGTGTACTGGGAGCCGGTGTACACTGGTAACCATGATACACATCGGGTAACTAAGGGAAGCGCTTCCTATAGTTACGCGATGTGTATCATGGTTACCAGCGTACACCGGCTCCGTCACGATCCCAGCATCGCAAGTGTGCCAACGTGTGGCGGGGGCGAGCGGGCGAGGCGTCAGCGTATGCCGGCTCCCTGCACATGTGTACCAGGAGCCGGTGTACGCTGAAGCGGGGCTGAGCGGGCGAGGCGTCAGCGTATGCCGGCTCCCTGCACATGTGTACCGGGAGCCGGTGTACGCTGGAGCGGGCGATGCGTGCGGAGGGCCGGGGCAAGCGGCTCATCCATGCGGGGGGCGGGGCCAGGCCGAGGCAAGCGGCCAATCCGTGGGGGGGGGGGGGCAGGGCGAGCCCGAGCCCAGCAGCCAATCCGACAGTTGTCACTGAAATGACACTGTCACGGTGACACTGTCACGGTGACACAATTTTGGAGCAAGACAGACAGACAGACAGAATAAGGAAATTATATATATAGATGTATAGTTTTTATTTTATTTATTTAAGTGGTGAAAAAACAAAAAGAAAAATATAAATATAAAATTGCTGGTATCACGGATTCCTGAAAGCCGTAATATGTTAAAGTTTTGGGATCTGGGTTGTGTGAGGGCTTGTTTTTTGCACCCTGAGCTGATACCCCCAAAATAATATCAATAAAGGTATGTATGATGTTTTGATCGCCTGTTATGACATGTTTTTCTGTTGTTGCGGCCGCTGAAAAACTAATTTTGGAGTTTTGATTTTATTTTTCTCTTTACGCTGTATACCAATCAGATTAATTTATTTTATATATTGATATATTGGTCATTTATGAATGTAGCGATACCAAATGTGTATTTTTTTATTTCTACATTTTTAATGCGCTAAAACGAAGGGGGTGGGGGGGATTTCAACTTTTATATTTTAAGATTTTTTTCCATTTTTTTTTTTTTTTTATAACCTTCTACTGCATTTAATAGTCCCTTTAGGGGACTTGAACCTGCAATAATCTGATCACTATATGCAGCAATGCCACAGTCTCCAATGAACGCTGGCCACGGGCTGGTTTTCATAGGAGTACTGCGAAGACAGACTCAGGGCTCATTAACTGACGGCTGGCTGTGATGACAACTCATCGGTTTTACGCGATTGCGCCGATGAGGGGTCAGAACAGCGTACACCCCTGCCGGTGTGTTAATATTAAACACATTAGATTTATAAGACGGACCCCCATTTTAACATTAAAAATTATTTTTCCCAATTTTCCTTCTCTAGCATACACCCGTTAAATGCCGCTGTCAGAGATTGACAACAGTAATTTAACATGTTAACAGCTGCGTATGGAGCGCAACTCCATCCACAGCTGTAAGAGGCACATGATGGATGATTAAGGCTACTTTCACACATCAGTTTTTGGCATAAGGCACAATCCGGCGTGTGCCTGACGCAACGGATCCGGCGCAGAATATGTAAAAAACTGATGTGCCTGATCCTTTTTTTTACGGATCCGGTATACCTAATCCGTCAAAAAAATGGATCCAGCGCATCCGTTTTTGCATCCGTTTAGTCCATTTTTTGCTGGAACCGTTTTTTTTCAATACATTGGAGCATGCTCAATTTACAAAAATGGATCAGTTTTTTGCCGCATTGCGCCGGATCCGGCATTTATAGGCTTCAATTGTAAATCACGCTGTATCGCGCCGATGCGGTTTTTTTTCTCAGAGACAAAAAACGTTATAAGAGATGTTCCATCCGGCCGCCGCATTAGCCGATTGCGACGGATCCAGCAAAAGTCGGATGCAACGCAAGGCCATCAGGCACAATCCGGCGCTAATACAAATCAATGGGGATAAAACGAATCCGGCGCCGAATCAGTTTTATCCGTTATTTTCCAGATTGTGCCTGATGGAAAAAAACTGATGTGTGTAAGTAGTCTAAATCAGCTGACGTACAGGGTAAGCTGCGGGCTCGGCGCACGAGCCCGCATGAAAAGCAGACAGATGGCGGATGACGGACATAGTACGTTATGGATCGTTAAGGGAGTTAAACAAGTAAGATATCATTGATGTTTACTATTGTATAATATTATTAATATTAATATTTAATAAGATAAAGTACCTAAATGAAATAGATCTGCACAAGGTTTTCTGTGGTGAAGCCTCTTACTCTGGAGAACTATGCAGCTCTATGAATAGCTCTTATGATCTAATTTCCAAGGTATTATTGACATGCGGAGTTACATGGACTTTTCTATTTGTGATTTGTTTCTATAACCTTTCCAGGGCACACAAGGTTGCGCGGTGGAGGCCTCCTAGAAATACTGTGGGAACAGAAATGATTTGGCGTGGGACCCCGGGAGCATCGCTCTCTATTCTGGTACATGAAGGCTGGATGTGGACTCACCACCATGTTGTAGGCGTCTGGAACCTCAATTTCAAACTGGAATTTCCCACCTTGGTAATAGCTTTCATCTGTAAGACAGAACAAACAGTTTAATGGACGTGCGGCGCTCCGCTGCTTACTGCAAATTCACTAAAAAGCGGGCAATCACCCATATAACGTTCCCATATGAGCATTTCTCTAATGTGTGTGCACAAGGAGCGGATCTCATCATGTACAACTCATCCAGCTTTCTGTTCCACTCACAACTAATTAACCATTGAGCGGCGTCCAGCTCCCAAGACACATCAATCTTTGCCGCTTCAATTAATTAGTGTATCCAAGCGGCAAAATATTAAATTCAGATATATATTTATATTTCTTCATCGCTCGGCTTAGCACGTGCATCATTCTGTAACCAAACTCCGCCGAGAGTAGGAAATAAGCAGTGTTTCATGGCTGATGAGCCATACATAAGCTGGATAACGCTGAAGGAGCGGCGTGTAATAACACAGCAATACCCACAGCGTCCGAGCAAGGGCTTCTGCACATGTCGAGTATTCGTAAGGTTTTGTTTTTTGTTTTTGCAGAAAAAAAATCTCATGCACGTTACATTTTTTGTTCATATCAATTATTTCAGGATTTTTCAACCATTCAACTGCATAAAAGAAAACGCAAGTAATAAAAAGTTTCAAAAATGGAAATATTGTACGATGCATTTTTCCTGCCAAAAGATGGAATTTTGGAACAAAATCTGCTGCAAATATTCCACATCTTCACATATCCTAAGGGGATTTGTGCCATGCCTAGACTTTGTTGGATGTTGCTGCCCATTTTGCCAGTATTTCCATCACTAAACAGGCTGCTCATAAGATGGTGAAGGTTCGAGAACCAACGAATAAGTGAATAACAAAAAAAACAAAGAAAATCCGGCGATATGGAGGAAGCTCGTGTCATTGACGTAACAAAGCTTCTAATACATCCAAATTGTCAAAGACATCACAAAGTGGTAAAAAAGGCACCCCTGGAAACAGACGCGTTTCAGATTATATCTTAATCAACCATGATTAAAGGGATCTTGTCAGGTGCAATATGCACCCAGAACCACGAGACGTTCTGGTGCATATTGCTAATCCCTGCCTGACTGTCCATGTAGATAATAGCATAGATAAAGAGATCTTTAGAAAAAGTATTTCTAAAGATCCCATATGATATGCTAATGAGTGAGGGGACTAGTCACAGGGGCGTTATTTGACCCCGACTAGGTCCACCCTCTTAGCATGTTAGCACGCCCCTGTGGGTGTCCTAACATGCTATTGAATGCCTGGTGTCATTGCATAGACGCGTGTACCTGTGCATTGTCACCGACGATGATGCCGGGTTTAGGGTCAGTGCACATTATCAGAAGTCCCAGCACGTCTGGTCATGCACACTATGAAGCCAGGTATACGCTTCAGAAAGGTCTTGTGCGCGTGCCCAGAAGTGTCCGGACTTCTCATCATGTGCACTGAGCGTAAATCTGGAGTCAGCTGCGGTGACAACAGACATGTAACACTCATCAGCCCTGATGATGCTGGCATTGAATAGCATGTTAGTACACCCCTGTGGGCGTACTAAAATGTTAAGAGGACGAACTAGTCGGGGGAACTAACGCCCTTGTGACTAGTCCCCGAGCTCATTTTCATATCATAAAGGATCTTTAGAAATACTTTTTCTAAAGATCCCTTTATCTATGCCGGTGTATACAGGGACAGTCCGGCAGGGATTAGTAATATACACCCAGAACTGCTTGTGGCTCTGGGTGCATATTGCCCCTGACAGGTTCCCTTTAATGCATGAGCTGAAATGCATCAGATTCCAGGGGTACCTTTTTAACCACTTTTTGATGGCTTTGTCTGACTGTTTTGACAATTTGGATTTATTAAATACTTTTTTTACATCAATGACACAAGTTTCCTCCATATCGCCAGATTTTCTTTTTTTGCTATTGGTTTCCCAGCCCAGGCTGGAGCCTGTCCGTGCTGATTGGGGAACTAGGCTGGTGCATGAGCAGCTGATTATTTCATTTATCTCACAGAATAATTCTGCCACTGATCCAGCAACGATGCTCTATCTGTAGTTATCACCAATCAGTGAAGCCGGTAGTATGGCATGTGACCCAAGACATTTTTTGACCCCCTTTAATTGTGCCTTAGTCACCCTCAACCTGCTATGTATGGGATTGTAGCAGCTCCATTGTACAGAATGATGAAGCAGATACTGCCGCAATTTGGGGACAAACAAAGAAATGTCCCAAGTAACATTGCAAAGGCGTTAATGTGGTTTTCCGATTACTTGATATTGATAACTTATTAATAGCGGCTGATCAATGGGGGCGTTGGGTGTCAAACTTCCACCGATCAGATATTGTTGACCCATCAAATAACATGAGACCGGACAACTCTTAAAAGGAATCTGTCAGCAGGTTTTTGCTGCCTCATCAAAGCACAGCATGATCATGAGACAACCCTGAGTTCAACAACGTATCACTTATATTTCTGTGGGCAGCCGTTCTGACACCAAATGATTCTATATTTTGTATGTTGCAGAGCTGTGAGAACTGTCCATGCTGACAACAGGCTTTCAGTGCACATTTCAGAAGCTGCTAAAATCACAGAGGGGGCGGAGTTGGACCAGAGCTTACTGCTGCTGAGATCCACTAATGATAAAGATAACAGGCTTAAGCTAACTTTGCAGGTAAACTAAAGCAGACTATGAGATAACACACAAAAGCTGAAGTGTATATTTTAACTACTGCAGCATGCTATCTTCAGGTTACATTGCAGAAACCTGCTGACAGTCCCTTTAACCTACACTGTGGCTTCTTCTAATCACGATCTACAAAGGCTAGTGAGACGTAGTACAGCGTATTCCTCACTAGGTGGCAGCAGAGTAGTGAAGAGGAGACAAAGAAACACTAACGGAAAGACAGCTGAAGTACAGCAGAGTAACTTCAGCAGGCAGTTAACAGGCGAACCATTAGGCGACAATAAAGTAGTCAAAACAGTCAAGGTCTAGCCAGGAAAGTTGAGTCACTGTAAAAGGGAGGATCAATATCAAGTCAGAAAACAGAACTGAGTCAGAAGCCGGGAGATCAGGTATGCAGAGGGAAAAACAAACAACAGACAGGAGAGGGAAGTCAGGGACCAGGACAGGCAGACGAACGGGGGAGGGTACAGGTCAGGGCACAGTAGCAGGGAGGCAGAGCAGATCGGGAACACTCACTAGAACCAGTATACAAGCTGCAAGGCAGAAATATCACTAGCACTTAGCCATAGATAGACAGTCAATATATAGCGTCCTGGGATCAAGAACGAGGCAAGGGAAGTTAACCCCTGACATGACCAGGCCAGAGCTGGGTGTAACCAGCAGCAGGGAAAAGCCGACCTGGATCATGACACTTCTTTCTTGGGATTCCTGCAGTTGCACCCCCACTAATTATAAAGCATTGCATATCCTAGCACTACATAATCACTATATGGGATGAAAACCCTTTTAACTTGATTGTAAGTGGCCAAAATTTTAAGAAATGGCCCCTCACGAGTAGCATGAAAGGATCAGAACATCTGTACATCTGCTCTGCTGTAGTATGAATAAAATCACCGAAGACGTACAGACGGTGGGCATATAAGAAAGATCGTTACAACGTAAACTAATTGGGTTAATGTACGGATAAATGATTATTCACACATAAAAACTCAGAAAAAAACTGGAATACTTAGAGGAAATCCATGAAAACAGGAGGAAAATAAGCAGATGGTGGATCTGGCAGGATATGAACCTGTGGCCCCGGTGACCACAGCGCATCCATGTATATATCTGCGCACACATATAATTGTGTTTCGTAGTTTTATACAATGGAGGGTGACTGATCTTTACCAGGAATACATCTGCATTAAATATCAGAAGACTAACCAGGAGTAAAGCAACAAAGCCATCTGCGAAGCAGCCCAGCATCGCAATGCCCGAGTTGTAGCATAAAGACATATGTATTTGTTTATTTCGGCCTTCGGAGCGGCTTGTGTGACAGAAACCACGCTAACCTGCCACGTTACCCCAGAGCAGCGTCTCTAAATATTAATGAGGCTCTGCAAAGAGGTTAAGACATAGGAGATAGAAATAAGCAAAGAGCAGGGAGAAGGCAAGACAACGCCGGACGGAACGAGAGCCCGCTGTTGTCGGCTAAGCCGGCTCTTTGTGTACCGCAGGAGGAGAAGTTAATATACCAACAATGGTATGGAAACGTGCAACAGCGTGTTCTCAATAAAGCCATCAGCTCATTAACATGCTCGCTGGCCTTGTGTAGGGACACATCATTCACAGCCAACTGAGCGTCTCTAGGACACAACGGTGGGAAGAACCATGCAGCCGAGTGGAAGACAAAAAAAGCCGAGGAGGAAAATAGCAGGATACTGAGCTTGTCTTAGCATCTGATGTCCCACAGAAAGTTATGGGCACATAGATCCCCCAGTCCGACAGGACACATTGTACCATAGTAAGGAACAGAGCCGCGATGATTCAGAAGGAGCAGATCTTACAAGACTGATACCTCGGGATACGTCTATAAAGTCACAGTGTTAAATTGTTTACAAAATAAAAATACAATATATTAAATAAATATTTTTCTTCATACAAATATGGACTAAATATAAATATATGGACAAACAAATATAATTCAGTCTATCAGCATGGCACATCTAAGAACTGTGCAATCTTAACTCTCTCCTTGCAGTAGCTTCACATCTGTCAGATTGCGAGGGTCTCTTCAGGTCACACACAGATTTTTCTATTGCATTCCGGTCTGGGCTCAGGCTGGGTCTTTCCAAAACTGTTATTTTGTCAATTTTGTTTGATTTCAGTGTTTTAGCGGAGGCCTGAAGATTGTGATGCAAAACTGACGATACTTGGAACTAATCCCAATTCCCTATGGACATTATCTAAAGCCCCAGTTCCAGCTGCCAGTAAACAGCCCCACAACCCCCAAAGCCTAATGTTGCCTCCACCATGGTTCACTGTGGGTATGGTGTTATTTTTGTGTATGTTCAGTGTTAGTTTTGAGGCAAACATACATTTCTGAATTATGGCCAAAAAAATTCAACCTTGGTCTCCAACCAGAAAAGGTTTTTCTTTCATGCTTTTGGCAGACTTTGTGTCGGTTTTGGCAAAACAAAGCCAGACTTGGATATTTTTCTTTGTAAGAAAAGGCTTCCGACTTATCACTCTACACCACAGGCCAGATATATGAAGAATACGGGAGATTGCTGCCATGTGCAGTACACAATTAAAATTTGCAAGAAATTCCTGTAGCTCTTTTAAAGGGAACCTGTCAGATGCCCTATATCTTCCAACACAGCAGCATTCATAGCTGTATACCCAAATTCACTGCTTAACCAGCTTTGTCTAATGCTATTCACTAAAATCAAGGTTTTAAAAAAAAACCAAAAAGTTATGAAACTTGTTTTCCCGATGATACTTAGGGCTTTGACTGGTCGCAGGGGTGTTGTTTCCCCAGAATATTCAGCCCTTTTTCAATGTTATAACATGATTTCCACAAGCCAGTGTCACTGCCAGCTCCTGGAAATCTAGTGCCTTGAGTGCGGCTCATTTCGGAAGAGTCAGTGCGCCTGTGAAGCTCGGTGTACGCTTCCAGTCTTAATAGGCGCACTGCGCATGACCGGAAGGCTCACGTTCACCTCTTCTAAACTTCCTGTCATGCACAATGTGCCTAATGAAGCCGGGAAGCGTCAATCCAGGTTCTGAAGTGCCTAAAATGAGCCATGAGCATATGTGAGATTTTCATAAGCTGGCGGTGATGCCAACTCATGGAATTCATGTTATCACGCTTACATTTATTTTAAATATTTTTTAAAAATATTTTCTACTTTTGACTGTATTTAATAGTCTTCTTAGGGTACTTGAACCTGCAATGGTGTGATAACTTGTTCTATATACAGCACTGCCACAGCATTGCTTTAAAGAGAAGAAACCAAGGACTCCTATGAACGTCAGCCATGGGCTGGTTTTCACAGGAATATTTTAATGACAGACACAGGGGTCCTCAGCGGACCCCTCACTGTCATGACAGCTCATCTGTATCCTGTGATCGCGCCGATGAGGGCTAAGGATAGTGCTCCCCACTACCAGCACACGTTAAATGCCGCTATCAGAGATTGACAGCGGCATTTTACAGGTTAGCAGGTGAGGGTGGAGCACCGATCCACCTGTGGCTGTTAGAGGCAGATGAAGGCTGAATGATTCGAGCTTGGCCTGTGAGCCTACATCAAAGGCAGGGAAACAACTCATGATGCACATAGCACATCATTAGTCTTAAAGAGGTTAAAGGGGGGTAGTCTTACATCTACAAATATCTTCCAGCTTGTTAGCGTGAGCGGTTTATGTACCTGTACAGATTTAACTTTGGGAGCAAATACATTTGCAACTTGGAGGTCTATGATATTATGCACAAAGGTAAAAGCCTCAAGCCTGCTTTACACCTTACGATATCACATACGATATCGTATGCGATGTGACCCGCCCCCATCGTATGTGCGGCACGTTCAATTTGTTGACCGTGTCGCACAAACTATTATTTCCCGTCACACATACTTACGTACCATATGACCTCGATGTGGGCGGCGAACATCCACTTCCTGGAGTGGGAGGGACGTTCGGTGTCACCGTGACGTCACGCGGCAGCCGGCCAATAGAAGCGGAGGGGCGGAGATGAGCGGGACATAAACATCCTGCCCACCTTCTTCCTTCCGCATTGCCGGTGGGAGCCGCGGGACGCAGGTAAGATCTGTTCATCGTTCCCGGGGTGTCACACACTACGATGTGTGCTAACTCAGGAACATTGAACAACCCGACAATCAATTTTTAGGTTTTGAACGACGTGTATGCGATCAAGGATTATTAGTTCAATCGCAATCACACGTAGGTTTCACATGCTACAATATCACTAACGATGCCGGATGTGCGTCACTTACGACGTGACCCCGCCGACACATCGTTAGATAAATTGTAGCGTGTAAAGCCCGCTTAAGTAATATAATAGACAGTGATGTCATCAACAAAACAATAGCAAATAAAAAAAACAAACAAAAAACAAAACACACCAGCAACAACATACATCAATCAATAACGACTACCAAATTACCACCACAACAAGCAGCAACCAGAGAGGCGCTTTATTTTACTTTCTCAAACAGAAAATATTTCTTAACTCCGCAATCTGTTTATATTTCCAGCTTTAAAACACATTGTAAATAACAGAATTTCTAACTTGCACAGTACAGAGTAATAAATGTACATAAGAAACACAAAACTTTTGACTGACAGAATCACTACAATACAGAGAACAGTGAAAGTACAAGTAATTGTTATCTTCCATCATATTGATGGCGTCGCTTAGTTATTGCTGTCCATGCTGCCGTAAAGAAGCGGAGATCTCAGACTGTGCCTGTCAGGCAATGTACCAGAAGAAATAAGTGGCAGGAAATATGGATATTCACCGGCTGCAAACTCAATCAACGTAGCAAGAAAAATCTGATTCTTAGCTTGATTACAGGCGGGAAAAGTGTGCATACGGAAATCCGAGAAATTTCCACTTGAAAAGGTATAGAGTAGGGTCACACTGTGCAATTTCTCAACTAAAGTCAAAACTTCATTAAAGAAAAAAGAAAAAAAAAAAAGACAATTATTAATGACACTTGTAATACATCCACTTCTGGCTTTGGCGAAAAAACAAAAAGAAAAAAAAACGAAGAAGCAATAATGTAAGCTTTCTCCAGCATCCAATTAAAGGGAATCTGTCACCAGATTTTTGCCACCTAATCTGAGAGCAGCATACTGTAGAGACAGAGACCCTGATTTCAGTGATGTGTCACTTACTGGGCTGCTTAGTGTAGTTTTGATAAAATCACTGATTAATCAGCAGTAGATTATCATCAGAGGACTACTTGGTGTGCTGCAGGTAGCCCAGCATATTCATGAGCTCTGTATAAGTTTTAGATCTGCAGCAGAAAAAACATTGATTTTATTAAAATGACAGCAAACAGCTCAGTAAGTGACAAAAAACAATGGAGTGTAAACTCTCAATTCCAGCTCACCAGTTAAATGGAAGTCCGGGTAGATGGTGCACGGAAGAAAATCTTGGCCATGACACTATGAAAACGAAAAAGTTCAGCACGACACCCAAAATATAAAACTTCTTCTTTATTAACACGTTAAAAAGGTTAAAAACCTGGACGTCCAGGTTTTTAACATGTATTAATAAAGAAGACAATGTTTTATATTTTGGGTGTTAACTGGACTTTTTCGTTTTTCCTAGCTCAGTAAGTGACACATCACTGAAATCAGGGTCTCTGTCTCTACGTTATGCTGCTCTCAAATGGGGGAGCAAAACCTGGTGACAGATTCCCTTTAAAATCACTTAAAAGAGGCTCCCTTTAACGTGACCTCCAGGTCACAACAAAAATATAACAATAAGTTCCATTATGTGTACGTTGTGCAATGCCCAGGTTGATTTTCAATTATAGGGGGAATGGTCTTAGACCACTTTATGTACTATGTACAGTAGTAGTGCTCTGTAGTTTGACTTGTATAAGGTTATGTGCACACGTTGAGTTTTTGGTGCAGAAATTTCTGCATGCCTTGAAAAGCTGCAGCATAAAAAATACATGCGTTTTTGGTGCAGATTCCCACCACTCATTAGTAATCTGCAGCAAAAATGCTGAAATAATTGACGTGCTGCAGAAATCAGCAAGGAATAACAATAAGCAACGTGTGCTGGAGACTGCAGGATTCTCATTCACTTTGGGAAACCCTACAGATTTTGTGACAAAATTGCACAGAAAAAAAAAAATGCAACATCTATGCACACTTTGCAGATACACACGTGGTCATCATTTTTGGTACCCTCGTTTAATGAAACACAATGGTCATAGAAATAACCTTAATCTGACAAAAGTAATAATAGATAAAAAAAATCTATGAAAATGAACAAATGAAAGTCAGACATTGCTTTTCTGCTTCCAGAGAATTTAAAAATATATAAAAAATAAAACTTATAAAATAGGCCTGGCCAGAATTGATGGCGCCCTCCTCCTCCTCCTCCTCAACTTAATATTTTGTTGCACAACCTTTTGAGGCAATCACTGCAATAGAACAATGCCTGTAACTGTCTATGAGACTTCTGCATCTCTCGACAGGTATTTTGACCGCTCCTCAAAAGAAAACTGCTCTAGTTGTCTCGTGTGTGAAGGTTGCCTTTTCTAGACGGCATGTTTCAGCTCTTTCCAAAGATGCTCAATAGGACTTAGGTCAGGGCTCATAGAGGGACACTTCAGAATAGTCCAATGTTTTCCTCTTAGCCATTCTTGGGTGTTTTTAGCTGTGTGGTTTGGGTCATTATTCTGTTGCAAGGCCCATGACCTGCGACGGAGACCAAGCTTTCTGACACTGGGAAGCACCATTTCTCTCTAGAATCCCTTGATAGTCTTGAGATTTTATTGTACCCTGCACAGATTCAAGACACCCTGTGCCAGATGCAGCAAAGGAACCTCAGAACATTACTGAGCCTCCTCCATGTTTCACAGTAGGGACAGTGTTCTTTTCTTGATATGCTTCATTTTTCCGTCTGTGAACATAGAGCTGATGTGCCTTTCTAAAAAAAGTTCAATTTTTGTCTCATCTGTCCATAGGACATTCTCTCAGAAGCTTTGTGGCTTGTCAACATGTAGTTTAGCAAATTCTAGTCTGGCTTTTTCTATGTTTTGTTTTTTTTCTGACAATTGTGTCCTTCTTGGTCATCCCCCATGAAGTCCACTTTGGCTCAAACAAGGACGAATGGTGCGATCTGACACTGATGTTCCTTGAACTTGAAGTTCACCTTTAATCTCTTTAGAAGTTTTCCAGGGCTCTTTTTTACCATTCGGATTATCCGTCTTTTTGAATTGTCATCAATTTTCCTCCTGCGGCCACATGCAGGGAGGTTGGCTACTGTCCCATGGATCTTAAACGTCTGAATAATATGTGCAACTGTAGTCACAGGAACATCAAGCTGCTTGAAGATGGTTTTATAACATGTTTGTCTATAAAAAAAAAAATTCTAATCTCCTGAGACAACTCTTTCCTTCGCTTCCTCTGGTCCATGTTGAGTATGTTACACACCATATCACCAAACAGCACAGCGAGTATCTGTAGCCCTATATACAGGCCCACTGACTGATTACTAGATTGTAGTCACCTGTGATGCTAATTAGTGGCCACACCTTGATGTAACATGTCCCCTTTGTCACATTTTCAGGGATACCATCATTTCTGTCCAGGCCTATCTCATGAGTTTAAAATTTTTTTAAAATTCTGTGGACGCATGGTTGAAAAGCAATGTCTGACTTTAATTTGTTCATTTACATAGATTTTTTATTTATTATTACTTTTGTCAGATTCAAGTTATTTCTGTGACCATTGCGGGTTCTTCTTTCATTAAACGAGTAGTACCGACAATTTTGAGTTGTGTTTTTGCAGCAAATTTCACCCGTACTAATGAATCGGCACAAAAAAACTAAAGCTGCAAAAATGAGCCTATTTTACACAGCGTTTCCATGCCAAGAGATGCAGAAATTTCTGCACCAATTAAAGGGAATCTGTCACCAGGTTCACATTCACCTGTTTTGATGAATACAGACCTGCGCTGTGAGCGAACGAGCAATTGCAGGTAGAGTAGATAAGTCCAATGTTCTGCGGCACAGGGTGCATCACGCCTACACCGAGAGCCGCCGTGTCTCTGTGATCATCAGGAACAGCCAGCAGAATGCAATCCCTCCACAAGCCATTGTGCGGCCTTTATTCTCCAAAGGGCTGGAAATAGAGGAGCATAATAGCTGTCTAGCAGTGAATAACAGCCAGTGATGGGAAAGATCCATTGTCTCCGTTTTACAGGACAGAAATCTCCTCCTCGGTGATTACATATGTACCCGCTCATACAGAGGATGAACCATTTCAGTCATCATGACATCTGACATAACAAAAGGATAATGCACGGATGACACATACATTAAATGGCACTGATCAAGATCATGCCTTTGTTGCAGAAAAATAAAACTTTTTTTCAAAAATGATTTGTGGTACATAGGGATAAACAACCGCAAGCAGAAATCACTTCTATAAAGAGGTTCTGCAGCAGTTCTGGGAAACAATCTCGCTCTGAAGCCACTGTAGTTAATGAATGTAACTGCATATACATGTAATAAGAAATACAGCCACCATATATACTGCTTTATACAGGTCTAAATAAACCTCGTTATCATGGCTGTCCCTGGTGGCAAAGGCCAGTAAGTGTTCAATGTCACCATCCGCGATAGCCTTCCATAATGAAGGGGTTTTTGTCATTGTGTTCTAGAAGAGTGAAGGGTGATTGTCAGCAGGTCTGGTGGTCTAGGGCAGAAAAGGGATCCCCAATTCTAGTGCTTATCTCATTTCTTGATGCTGTAAGGTGGCCTCAGTGACAGGCTGTTCATACACTGATAAGTGCAGAGAAATATGGAAGCAAAAAATGGTGCACGACAAACCACACGATGACTCCATCCGCGCCATTATAGTCAGTGGTTCCGTCGGTGCATACATCTGAATCCTATTTTGCAGGGAGTTTGAGTGGAAGCTCCGACAGGACCACTGAACGGGGAGAGGAACCCAGTGTGAAAGCACCCTAGCACTCAAAAAGTATTGTTTGACGACGTCATTGTCGAAACGCGTGTCAGGGTGGGCACATTAGACAGGAATCCTACTGGATATTAAAGAGGTTGTTCATGACTTTAACACTGATGGCCTATCCTTAGGATAGGTCATCAATGTCTGATCGGCTGAGGTCCAACACCCGACACCAACCGCCGATTAGCTGTTTGCTCAGTGCCAGAGCTGCCCCGTCTTCTGATAGTGGACACGGGCAGGTACTGCACATCCGCCTCATATTGATTTGAATAGGAGGCAGATGTGCAGTACTCACCCATGGCCACTATCAGAAGACGGGGCAGCTCCAGAACTGAGCATTTCTGGCCATCTACTGCCACCGTCGGCACCGAGAACAGATGATTGGTGGGGGGCTGAGTGTCAGACCCTGGAAAGATCAAACATTGCTGACCTATCCTAGAGATAGGCCATCAATGTCAAAGTAGTGGACAACCTCTAAGTATGTTTACTTATACTATCTTCTTTTGCATGTATTGGTTCTGACTACTGCTATTATAGGGTTAAACCTACCCGAGACTGGTATCCATTATACCTGTACTTGTCGCTCTGTAGGTTCATCACACTACTTTGATTAATGAAGTACAATTGGTTTTCATTATGGATTGTCATTTTTTTCTGTGGCTTTTTATACGGATTTGTAGAGTGATCAAGGGCACAGTATGGCTGTGATTGAGCAGATTTACAATTGGTAAGGGAGAGCTCAGCGAGTCTGGGACAGAACCAACGTTCAAGGAGTCTAAGGCTGGCTTCACACATCTGACATTTGTGGTCCAAGTATGGTCTGCTGGGTGTGGAGCGGCTGCGGGTCCGCTGACCCAAATTCAACAGTCTCAAATTGGGGTCCATACACAGACTGAGAAGGAAACCAGCTTAACAATTAAATATAATAAAACAAAATTAACCTCCTAACAAATATATACAGTATATGTCATGGAGCAAGACCGGGTGTGTGGCTCAGGCCCAGAAGATGGGCCCGCTTTACACAGGTCAGATGCCGGCTGTTTATACAGTGTGTCCACCCATATCCTGTCCACCACCATTAACTTGAGAACGGCGGGAGCTATAGGCATAGAACTGGTGTCTAGGTATAGTAAAGTAGCCATGCGCTACACAATGAAACCACCTATAGCACCACCTGGTGGAAAACAACGGTGTTAGCATTTTTACCTCGAAAACGGAACTAGAGAGAGAAAAAAAGTGAATTAAAATATATTAGGGCATCATCAATTCAATCCGAATAAACACCTTGCATACAGAAATGCTATGATATGAAACCCATGACCCCCCAAAACATTGAATGCTGGGCACGCATATGACGCTCATTTAACTTTGATGCTCAAAGTGGCCACTCTCAGCTGCAATGCACATCTGGGCTCTGGACAGCATACTGTATCTTGCTGCACGTTGTGCAATATGGTAGGTGACACGTTTGCACAAGCATCTGTGATACGTCGTCATAGGTCCTGCAAAGTTGGTGGAAGGGTCGCATACACCTGCTGTGTGATGTGACCTCACAGAAAGAAGTCCAATGGGGTCAGGTCAGGTGAGCGTGGAGGCCACTCCACACAGCCACCATACCCAATGACTTGTAGGAAGGTCTCCATGAGGTATCGCTTCACGTCCGCAGACTTGTGAGTTTTACATGTTCTAATCATAGCATTTCTGTATGCAAGGTGTCGATTCGTATTGAATTGATGATGCCCTACAACTTTGTAATGCAATCTCATTCCATTTTTGAGATAAAAATGCTAACTCCGTTGTTTTCCACCAGGTGGCGCTATAGGTGGTTTCATTGCGTAGCACATGGCTACTTTACTATACCTAGACACCACTTTATGCCTATAGCTGCCGCCGTTCTCAAGTTAATGGCGGTGGACACACTGTATAGTTTGCATCTGCCTCTAAAAGCAGCAGTCATTGTTAGCACTGATTGCTGTCAGTCCTTCATGGGAAGCAGTTAGATTTTGATTTCTGCACAATTAATGTTCTATCAACTTTTAATCCATATGAAAATAAGGACACTTCAGTGCCCCCTTGTTGTGGCAAATGGTTTGGTGCACGGTTACACCCTCAGATCTGCATACCCAGCACTGCCCTCGATATTGATCCACAGCGGTGGCTCTCACAGCCTGCGCTCCCTAAACTGAAATCCTTGTTCCGGCATGTGGGAACTGACACCAGAGAACAGCGGCTTGCTCACCGGGTCGGGGTAGGCACACACTTGGTGTGGGTGCGAGTGTGCTCTGATCTCCGGCTCCTCTATGAAACTGCTTGTTACACTTCGGGGTATAGCGAGCTGTGGCCACAAATTGATAGGTGCCAGAGATCAGACCGTGCTTGCCTCGACACTGAGCACTGATAGTCTCCTCCTGTGTCAGTACGCACACAGAGAAACAGGGATTTGGTTTTCGGGAGCGCTGGCAGAGAAAAAGTCATCGCTGTCAATCAAGTTCAGGGACAGGACTAGATATTCAGTTTGGAGGGCACATCGGTGCACAGAGCCATTGGCCACTCCAAGGGCGCAATGATGTACCCTCATTTGAATATAGATTAAAAGTGAATTTAACAGCAAACATGAATATTTAGTAGCTGAATTTGCATTTTGAGGGGTGACAGACTCCCTTTAAAGAGAACCTGTCAGAAGGATTTAGCACTATACAGTAAAGCCATGGCCATAATGACGCAGTGATGCTGATTAAGTGGATATCTGCAGTGAAGAAATCCGATCTTTGGTTGCGGGATAATCTTCCTATAAAGTTTTGATGATGATATAATCCTTTCATCGCTTGTGCACTGGGGTGTGACTGGGGAGGGGGGTAAGGCCTTCTTCTCCGCACCTCCGACTCCCTCCTCTGTTTCTTCTACAGGTCCTCCGATTCAGTGACCTGCCACATTTTTGAAATTCTGCACCACTGCTATGATTGCAGTGGGCAGCAAGTGCGCAGTACGATTCTGCGGGTGATCTACAGGTTTTCAATAAAATGGTGCCGATGCAGCACGTGTGCAGACCGAGATTTATGCTCAATGACTTCTTTATTAAGCCAAAATCCTGATCTGCGCATGCGTTGCCACCGGTGTCATTTTATTGGACCGTGCACAGTGT
The DNA here is from genome assembly GCF_048569485.1 of Anomaloglossus baeobatrachus. Lineage (NCBI taxonomy): Eukaryota > Metazoa > Chordata > Amphibia > Anura > Aromobatidae > Anomaloglossus > Anomaloglossus baeobatrachus. The sequence goes on along the minus strand of NC_134359.1, from coordinate 96,057,115 downwards.
GATTCTACAGACTGTCTTCAATAAAATGGCGCCAGATGCGGCGCATGTGCAGATAGAGATTTCAGCATGAAGAGGTCATGAAGCTGAAATCTCGATCGGCGCATGCACCATATCCGGCGCCATTTTAGTTGCAGACCTACAGACCGCCCGTAGAATCACATTGCGCATGCGCTGCCCACTTCAATCATGGCGGCAGCTGCAATGAATTTTAATTAGAAGACAGGTCACTGAATAATCAGTGACCTGTAGAAGAAACATAAGGCAGGTGTAGAAGACGACGACCCTACCCCCCCCCCCCCCCCCCAAGTCCCGCCCCAATACATAGGTGACGTCATCATGAAAATTTTAGAGGAAGTTTATTATTCAGTGATCAAAGTTCAGATTTCTAAACTGCAGGTATCCATTTAAATCAGCATCACATCACCATTGTGGCCATGTATTTACTTTCTAGTGCTAAATCCTGCTGACAGGTTCTCGTTAAGGGGTTAAATCTGTGCCTTTCTTCATTTACATGCCAGTAACAAACGATATGAGAACATAAGTGACTGCTGCACTCATCATAGACTTCTAACAGAACTACTTTTATAGGAATTTTATCAGTAATACATTTGGTTCTCGATCATCCTGCTTGTTTTTACTCTGATCCAGGCTGGATGCTACATGACATAACATTACTACAACATGCAGGTACCAAAACCAATGTCAGCACCCTACAATATCCAGAGGTCCGATCTTCCCCTAAACCGGTTACAACAAATCACATTCCACATTAAATTACATAGAAAGATTGCAGATTGGAGAACGTTTCATACTTTACAGCTTTATGTGAAAGGCTGGTTTATAAATAAATCAGCGTTCTACACGCTCTGATGAGAGAAAAATCCTTTACAACGTCCATTTATGTGATTTTATCAATGTCTTATGCATGACAAACATCAAAGGGGCCAAACACTTCTGAGGAATGGAGCAAAATTTCAATAAGTTTCATTTTATATATACAGATACAAAAGGTAACCACTTGCTTCATTGTTACTGTAAAAACATTAAAAGCACCCAACCAGCTAAGAGGGTGCAAGGTCGAGCAATATCTGTATACAAGCCGAAAATACATTCAATGGCTTTGCATTGGACTCCGAGATACAGCAGGTGAAAAAAGTGTTGAACACATCATTTTCAAGCATGTCTCTGTACATTTGTCCATTCATCCTTCCTTCAATTATGGAGTTTGCCGATGCCGGATGTTGAAAAACAGCCCCACACCATGATGTTTCACTCCAAACATCACTTTTGGTATGGCGTTTTTGGAGTGATATGTAGTGCCTTTTGGCCTCCAAACATTGTGTGTATTATTGTACAGTGGTACCTCGCTTAACGAGTAACCCACTTAACGAGAATTTCACTTAACAAGCAAAGCTTTCTGTAAATTTGTAAACCGGTTTACGAGAAAGCTTTGCTGTACGAGCAAATACTCACCGCACTCACTTCCGGTTCCGTATATCCACCACGCTCTGACCCGCTCTTGCAGTCCACACACACAAACACACACGTACGCACACACACGTACGCACACACACATATATATTATGCTCACCTTACCTTCCGTTCCACCGCCGAACCAGATGGTTCTTGTAGTTCCTGGGTACATTGCGACGTCCTCGCGGCGAACTAAAAGTACCATGAGGCCAGCGGTGGAATGGAAGGTAAGGTGAGCATATAATATGTGTACCTTCCGTTTCATCGCCGGCCTCCTGGGTCCTGTAGTTCCCCACTCCGCTCCACTCGAGGCTGTGCATCGGCATCCATAGCGATGGAGCAGGAACTTCCTGTCACCGCTACTCAAAGGCAGCGCGCTGGCCAATCAGAGGCAAGTGGCTCTGCCTTTGACGTCAGCGCACTGGGAGTGGAAGTTGCTCCCTCGTCGTTATGGTAACCCGATACACAGCCCGTACCAGAAAACAGCAAGTCCCAGGAGACCAGCGATGGAACGGAAGGTAAGGTGAGCATATAATATGTGCGTGTGCATGCGTGCTTGTGTGTTTTTGTGTGTGTGTTTGTACGCATTTGTACGCGTTTGTACGTGTTTGTGCATGTGTGGAATGACAGAATAGGGGACCAGGATGGGACATTTAACAAGTTGTGGAAGGAATCGTCTGCATTGCAATGATTTCCTATGGGAAATCTTGCTTTGCTGAACGAGTAACTTGGTTAACAAGCACACTCCCAGAACGGATTGTTCTCGTTAAACAAGGTTCCACTGTATTTGCACCCAAAGAGGTAAATTTTGGTCTAATGTGACCAAACTATTTTCTCCCAGTATTCAACAGCCTTGTCTAAGTGTTGTTGAGCAAGCTGGAAACACATTTGAACATGCTTTTTGTTCAGCAACAGAGTTTTGTGTGGTGAGCGTGCAAACAAGCCATGGAAGTTGAGTGTATTACTTATTGTTTTATTTAAAACTATTGTACCTGCTGATTCCATGTTCTCTGCAGCTCTCCACAGCTGGTTCTTGGCTCTTGGTCAACTCTTCTGATAATTATGGTCACTCCTCTGTCTGAAATCTTACGGGGAGCACCTAGTCATGGCCGGTTTATGGTGAAATTATGTTCTGGCCACTTCTGGATTTTTGCCCCACCAATTCTCAATGAAACCTTCAATAGTTTAGCAATTCTTCTGTAAACAACGCCTTCAGTATGTTTTTCAACAAATTGGGTACAAAGGTCTTAAGACAGCTCATTGGTTTAACCCATCATGAGATGTTTCTTGTGTGGCACTTTGGTAATAAGACACCTTTTTATAGGCCATCCATTCAACAAGCTAATATTTTTCAATAAGTGGCAGGATTGTTTTTTAATTGTTGATAGATTTCAACTTTTATTATGACGACTTTCCATGGCTTTTTGCACCTCATGTTGAATACTCTTTTCCTCACGTCTTTCTCATTATTTCACATCAGAAAATTTATAGATATCTATGGTTTGATTTCTTTGCCTTAATGGACTTAATGGATTGTTACTGACATCTGGTGAGAAATTCATGTCAATAGCATCTTTAGAAATATAATTATTTAGAAAAGGTGGAGTGTTCAATTCTAATTTCACCTGCTGTATATATTCATTCTCTTCCACAGCAGCGATATGGACAATCATGATGATTTCCGTAGTTTATAGGAATATTTAAAAGAATTATCTTAGGATAGGTCATCAATTTAAGATCTGTGAGTCGGACACCTACCAGCCGGTCAATCAGATCTGTGCGATGGCTGCCAGATGTACATAATGTAGAAAGCCAGAAGACCATGCTTAAGTAGACCCTCTGGTACTGCAGCTCAGATTCCATTCATTCCAATAGGATCAAAGCTGCAGTTACAGAGAACAACCACTATGCAGTGTATGGAGCTGTTGTGTATGGGCTGAATGGATCATGTACCATTTACATGGTGTCCAATGCATCAGGTACCAGCTGATCGTGGGTATGAGGCTTCCACCCATCTAATATTGATGACCAATTGTAATAAAGGACAAGAGGGAGTTGCTGGAATGTATTTTTTTTCTCTTTTAAAAGGGGAATATATCATGAGAAGGCCCTATTTATGATCGTTGCTTCATTGCGAGAGCCCCTTCTCAGATTGAAGCAGGCAAGAGATCAGCAAGATCCCTTGGGTTGGGCCCTAGAAAACCTTCGGTAATGAGCTAGCCAACCAAACATTTTCCATGCAGGAATAAAAGGAAAACAAAAGGGTGATAGGAAAAAAAACAATAGAATCAGCAGAGAAATGAGGTGAAAATGCGAAAAAAGTGGAGTAGATTGGAGAAATGTTAGGCAGGGATCGAAGCCACGCATTGTTGGATACGAAGAGAGGGAAAGGGGTAAATAAATTGATTGAGTCATTGTGAGGAAGAGGAGAAATGGACGACCGAAAAGCGTTGATGAGAGGAGAAATGCCACAGAGGCAGGGATAAGCGCAGAGGGAACCAGTGTTAATTTTTGTAAAGAAGGATAGCATGGAGTGCAAGTAGTCAGTGTTGGAGACAAGGAAATTGATGACAAACAATGGGAGAAGTCGGGTGACAGACTATAGCTGATGACTCCACGTGAATATTTTGACCAGGTAATATAGTGAAGAATATAATAATATTTAAATATTTCATAGATATTCACGACCACGCTTTCACATTCTATAACCTTTTTTTTTTCTACACACCTCAATGTGTTACTACTCCAGGTCTTAAACACATCTATTCTCCACCACTTTTTTTGTGCTCTCACGCATAAAACCTCTTCTCGCAATAAAAACTTTTTTTTTTCAGTTCATCGTGGTCTTTTGACACCATTTCACTTCCTCTCACAGATTTCACAATCATCATTTTTTTCTAATTTTTTTTTATATGTTTCATTTTCTAGATCATTTTCAATATTCATTTCTTCACTACATTAGATAATCAAAAATATTCACTTGCAGTCATCGGCTATAACGTAATTGTCTCTCATTGTTTATTTTATCCCTGGTCTCGTGCACTGACTACTTGCACGCCATGCTATCCCTTCTCTACAAAACTCACTGCTGCCATCTTTGGTTCTCCCTGCTTCGGTGGTATAGCTTTTCACCTCTCATTCACACTTTTCGGTTGTCCATTCTTCCTTTTCATGGATCACTTTATTTACCCCCTTCCCTCTCTCTCTTTTCGACACTGCATGGTTCTGCCCACGCCTAACACTACCTTAATCTACCGCTCTTTTTTTCCTATTTATACTTCATTAATCCACTGATTTTATTGTTTCTTTCCCATCGTCCTTTTGTTTTCCTGTTTTCTTATTTTTAGCTCATTTATCTGCTGATTGTCTTTTCTTTCCCATCGCCCTCGTTTTTCTTTTTCCCCCCCTCGTAATTTTTCTATCTCCTTTGCAATCTCAACAGTTTTCTTAATTCTATCCTTCTATCCCTTCCCCTCACCCTCCATTAATCCCTCCCTCTTTTCCATTTTTTTTTTTTTTTAGAACGTTTTCTTCCTTATCACTTACACTTCCAGCCTTTATAAACTCCGTGCCCTTGAACACTTGTTATGCAAATGTCTTTTCACTCTAAAAAGATCCTAGCCCAGGGTTGAAACGTGTTATGGAAATAAACTGCTGAGTTCACCTTGGTCCTGATGATTCCTTAAGCAGACAGATCTACTTCCCTACACCTCAAGTCGATCTCATAGGGGTTACACCTATACAAATAGTTGGACTTACTTTGCCAATGGTGTTATTAGTTGCATCTTGAAAGGTCATTTGTCACATTATATAGTGGATATATCACTGTACGTCGATATTGCAAAACATTCTGTATTCCATTAGCAACTCTTTGCTTTGAGCAGGATATCTCCTCTACATGTTGTACAGTCTAATTTGTGTTGTGTTGCGCCTTTGTCCCTTTTTGTCCATTATACCATTTTACTTCATGCAATAAAGATTGTTTTATTCTATGACTTTTTTTATTGTTCTTAATTTTAGCGATTAGTCTGGTGTATATATAGTATATGGCGCACATCTACACTTCAAATCTTTCCCCAATATATTAGTCTATAACGTTGTGGATGTGAACACATCTATTCTTCAGTTTATCCCTTGCTTTTTCCTGCGCACTGCCTTATATCCTAGCCATTTGGATGAATGGTTGGATAACGCACAAAGATATTGTTCTACCAGAGCAATAAATTATTTAGTTACTGTCACTCAGCCCTTACGTATAGCGTGGGGCTCAGGGGGTGAGCACAAAACAAAAAACAAAAAGGGGCAATAACAGTATATGGGCCCATTTCAATTCAATAACCTCAAAATTTACAATTTCACCTACTTTGGAAGTACAAATGGTCCCATTGAACTCTTGGACCCCCAAGCGGCTACAGAGGTTGCACCAATGATATATCTGCGCCCCTTGGTGAGCACATCCCTCTAAGACCCACATATGGCTTATTTTTTGCGGTAAATCCAAGCAAAGAAGAGATGAGAGCGGCACTCACCGTAGCGTAAAATCCAACTTAATTAGAAAAGGTGCATAAACCATGAGGGTCCATGAGTGCGCTGATACTCCACATGTAGTCAGAAACCTCTGTTTGAACAAATCGTAGGACTCGGAACAGAAGGAGCAATATTTGAATTTTGGAAAGCAAATTTGGCTGAAATAGATTGCAGGTACCATGTTCCATTAGCAGGACCCCTACGGTACCTAAAAAGCAGAAATCCCCCACAAGTGATCCCATTTTGGAAACTAGACCCCTCAAGGATTTTATCTAGGGATATAGTGAGCATTTTGAACCCACAGATACTTTACAGAATTTGATAACATTAAGCCGTCATAATGAAAAGTCACAGGTTGCACCAATGATATGTCCGCCCCTCGGTGAGCACATCCCTCTAAGACCCACATATGCCTTATTTTTTGCAGTAAGTCCAAGCAAAGAAGACATGAAAGCGGCACTCACCGTAGCGTAAAATCCAACTTTATTAGAAAAGGTGCATAATCCATGCGGGTCAGAGTCCGGATGGAGGCACCCAGGACGACGACTGTCTTTTGCACAAACCGAAAAGCGCTTCTACAGGTCCTTCAATGGGTCGTTCTCCTGGGTATTTCCATCCAGCCTCGGACCCGCATGGTTTATGCACCTTTGCTAATAAATAAAGTTGGATTTTACGCTATGGTGAGTGCCGCTCGCTCTCATTTCTTCTTCGCATGGGCTTACCTCTGGACTTGACCCGTCGAGAGTGAGCATCACCATTCAGTGTCATCTAGAAGTTTGTCTTGTTCCATTTGTTTGCAGCGCACGACCAGGCAAACCGATGGTGTGTGACTGCACTTGTCTTTCCTATCTTATTTTTTGTTTGTTTTACTTTTTTTAATTTCACATATTTTCGTTTCCATGCTTGCCACAGACTTATACACAATAGACTGCTATATTGACTGGGACAGAGTCAGCAGAGTCATCTCATCAGAAGATTTAATAACTTGCAGAATTGTACTGAAGACATCTACAACATCTTCAAGGCGCTGGCAGATGAGAGGAATGTCGTCTGGACTTACCATTGGTGGCCTTAAGAGTTTATTGGTAAAAAAGTTATTTGCTCTTAATGAGGAAAGGATTACACAACAAACAAAATACAGCTGCAGATCTTCCTAATCTAGAGTAAAATTCAGAAAAGAAATATTTAGTTAAATCTATTTTTAAGGCTGGGGCTGTTTACTGGTAAGATTGTTGTTTGCATGATCTACAACTGGAGTTGCTCTTTAAGCATGCAAGCTATTTGGTTGTATATGTAAGATGCAGTGATTTACTTAGTATGTTCCTAATTTGTTTTTCCTTTTGGGGACACGCAGCGAGGATCGTACTGTAAACAATGATTCATCCAGATCTGGAAATTTCTGAAACTTTATTAAACTAATAAGTAATTAGAAAATTAAATTTTAAAATAAAAAAGAAATGTAAGTAATGCTCGCTGCATCCTTTTGCCTTTGGTCTCCTTCCCCCAATTAGTCATTTATTTATTTTTATTATTAATAATCTCTAATGAGATCTGTTATTTAGAAGCCGGTCCAATGAGATAAATCATTAATATTCTTCATCCGTATGAAGGAAATAAAGCCCGGACAAGATGATGGCGGATAATACAGCTGATTTATTACACCGCGGGCTGCTTCTCTGTGACAGGCCAAGACAAACACAAGGCACCGAGACGACTTCTGTTATTCTTTCACTGTTACATTCTTAAATATTTGGTAAAATTTTGCATGCCTCCCCGGCTATCTGCAATAAATATTTATGTATTGTCGCTATACACCGTGTGTGTTCGGAGATTTCGTGTATGTATAGATAAACGAATAGATAAAAGAACATGTGGATATTTAACATAAAAGTAACTCGTAGACCGGACACAGTGCATGGCTGCCGAGAGGCTTACATAATGGGCTGTGTTTAATAGAAGTCTTACAATAAGTGATCTTATTGCCCCTTAGTAACCAGACAGCAGCTCCGATTATGTAATCTGCCCTGGAGAACAAGTATAGATAGATGGGATGGTCAGGGACACCGACACTCTTTCTGTAAGATTGCTACAATGTCAGGCAGTTTATATTTTAATCCCTTCACCATATCCACCGTACATAAATGGCGCAAGTCAAAGCGGGTGTATGGGGCGGGCAGGCGGAGGGCAGACTGAGAGCGGGCCGGCAGAGGGCAGACTGAGAGCGGGCCGGCAGAGGGCAGACTGAAAGCGGGCCGGCAGAGGGCAGACTGAAGGCGGGCCGGCGGAGGGCGGGCCGGGAGGGAGAGCCGGCTCGCGGAGGGCGAACAAAGAGCCGGCTCGCGGAGGGCGAACAAAGAGCCGGCTCGCGGAGGGCGAACAAAGAGCCGGCTCGCGGAGGGCGAACAAAGAGCCGGCTCGCGGAGGGCGAACAAAGAGCCGGCTCGCGGAGGGCGAACAAAGAGCCGGCTCGCGGAGGGCGAACAAAGAGCCGGCTCGCGGAGGGCGAACAAAGAGCCGGCTCGCGGAGGGCGAACAAAGAGCCGGCTCGCGGAGGGCGAACAAAGAGCCGGCTCGCGGAGGGCGAACAAAGAGCCGGCTCGCGGAGGGCGAACAAAGAGCCGGCTCGCGGAGGGCGAACAAAGAGCCGGCTCGCGGAGGGCGAACAAAGAGCCGGCTCGCGGAGGGCGAACAAAGAGCCGGCTCGCGGAGGGCAAATTAAGTGGGGGCCCACCCCATACCCAGCAGGTAATGGCTGTGTATTACAGCTAGGACCTGTCTCTAACAATCTGCTTCTCCCACAATTGTTAACCTGTTAAATCCTGCTGTAAAGCTCACAGCAGGATTTTACACGGGGCAGCATGGAGGAACACCATTTTAAGCACCCATAGGCACATCCATGATGTAATTGTAGGTCGCCGATAAGTTATGACGACAGAGGGTCTGCTGAAAACCTCTGTGCTTGTTATAGCTGCGCTTCTCTGAAACCTGCCTGTGGCCGAGCTTCAAAAGGAGACTGAATTTTACTATATACAGCAATGCAGGGGCACAAGCGATCCTACAATCGTAGGTTATAGAGTCCTAAAGAGATTAAAAACAGTGAAAAGAAAAAAAAAAGTTAAAAAAATCTGAAAAAAATTAACACAAGTTCAAATCACTACCTTTTGCCTAATTGAAAATAAAAATACGTGTGGTATCAGTGTATTATGAACAGTCTGATCCATCAAAACATAAAAATAATTAACACAATCAGTAAACACAAAAAATTCAAGAATGCTGAAATTGGTCTCTGCAATATCACAAAAAATGATGTAACAAGAGATCAAAACATATCTAGCCAAAAAACGTAATCAATACAAACGTGGTCTCACCCTGTAAAAAAAAAACAACAAAAACAACACATGGCTACATCAACTGAACAATTAAAAAGCTTTACAGGTATTGCCAAATGGTAACAACCACAAAAATATATTTTTTGCGAACTTCAGAATATTTTTTCCACCAGTAAAACAAGAAAGAAAACTGGTTAACGTCAATCGTACTGAGAAATATATTGTGAGGTCATTTTTACCCAACAATGAACATTGTAACAAAAAAAAAATAATTTAGAATCTTGTTTTTTTTCTCCACATTTTTAAATTTTCCCAGTTCAACAGTGCACTATGTAGTAAAATTAATGCTGTCATTCAAAAGTACATCTTGCCCTGCAAAAAAAACAAAAAAAACCCCTTATATTTCTAAAGTAGAAACAAAAGTAAAATAAGTTATAATTCTGGGAAGAAGTTAAGAAAAAAAAAATGCAAAAACAAAAATTGGCAGCATCAAAGGGGTTAAAGGCCAGCTATTAAGTCTCGTATGCTGATTACACAGCATGATGATTGCACAGGTGTGCCTTAGGCTGGCCACAATAAAAGGCCACACTAAACTGTACAGTTTTATCACACAGCACAATGCCAGAGATGTTGCAAGTTTTGAGGGAGCGTGCAATTGGCATGCTGGCTGCAGGAATGGCCACCAGAGCTGTTGCCCGAGGATTGAATATTCATTTCTCTACCATAAGCCTTCTCCAGAGGAGTTTCAGAAAATTTGGCAGTACATCCAACCGGCCTCACAACCACAGAACATGGGTAGCCACAGCAGGCCAGAACCTCAACATCTCCACCTCCAAGATTGTCTGAAACCAGCCACCAGAACACAACAATCAGTGCATAACCAAAGAATTTCGGTCAAACTGTCTCAATAAAGCCTCAGTTCCACTTGCGTTTTACACAATGATCAGTACAATCCGATAAAACATCGGATTGTTCTCACTCTAGAGTAAAACCATGCGGGCAGTGTCCACCTCTGATTGATTTCTCATGCCATAGCGGCATGCGGCATTAATCGCAGCATGCTGCGTTTGGCAGCGAGTCTCAGCTCACGCACCCCCATACAAGTCTATGGGAGCGTGTGAAACATCGCACTGCACTCGCATGTCATCAGAGTGCAGTGTGATATACGCAGAGACAGACAGAGGAGAAAAGGGAGAAAGTGCTCCCTCCCTCTTCTCCGCAGCTGTGATCTGATCGCAAGGTCACATCACACTCGCATGAGCCTCGGCTGACGCTCACAGCAGGGAGTCATTAGCATATCGCAAGTGGAACCGTACACCCTAAAGCTCATCACCATGCTCATCATCCTAATCTCCGCCTGACTGCAGTTCCTCATTGTAACCGACTTGAGTGGGCAAATGCTCCTATTCAATGGTGTTTGGCACATAGGAGAGGTGTTCTTTTTACAATTCCCGATTTTCACTGTACAGGGCCGAAGGCAGACTAGCAAATGGTGGTTACACCAGATACTGACTGGTTTGCTGACCCCCCCCTAGACACCACCAATAATGTAAAACTGCCTTTTATTGTGGCCAGCCTAAGGCATAGCTGTGCAACACACACTTTTTTTCTCCCTTGCACTGAAGCAACCACTGGGAGGTCAATGAAGCAGAAGTAGGTGGCACAAGGTGGAGATGGAGTTTGGGAGGTAGGGGTTTAGAAGTGCTCTGATCACACCCAAAGTATTTTAAAGATTTATTTTTTTCATATAGTCCTTTTCTGTATGTCTTTGTAGTGTGGGAGGAAACTGGAGACCCCGGAGGAAACCCACGCCAACACGGGGAGAACATACAAACTCCTTGCAGATGGTGTCCTTGGTGGGATTTGAACCCAGGACCCCAGCGCTGCAAGACTGCAGTGCTAACCACTGAGCCACCATGCCGCCCTACTTCAGCCTCATTTGCATAAACTAACAATGTTTTGTTCTGTATGTAATTGAGCAATGGATAACTTAAAAGGAATTGTGACACAACACACTTTAAAGGAAATCTGTCAACAGATTTTTGCTACCTCATCTGGGAGCAGCATAATGTAGGGAAAAAAAAGCTGAATTCAGTGATGTATCACTTAGATTACTGGCTGCAGCCGTTCTGACACAATGAGAAGGTTTAGATTTAGCCATGTAGCTGAGCCCAGAGAGCTGTCCCTCCCACACCAGGATCTCTATAGAGATTGTACATAGACAGTGAGGTGCCAATCAGAGGGGGGGGGATGTGCCAGACTGCTGTGCTCATGATATTGTAGTCTGAGCAATGAAGTCCTGCTGCTTAAGCAAACATCTATATATATATATATAATTGCCTTATTCTGTCTGTCTGTCTGTCTTGCTCCAAAATTCTGACGTTGCCGTGACAAGCGTCTCATTGGCCGCTCGCCTCGGCTCCGCCCCCCGCACGGATTGGCCGCTCGCCCAGGCTCCGCCCCCACACGGATTGGCCTCTCGCCCCGGCCCCCTGCACGCATTGGCAACTCTGCTACGCCCCGCCTCCCTCACGCATTGCACGCTTGCTCTGGCCCCGCCTCCCGTACGCATTCCCCGAACCGACACGGAGCCCCGACTCCCAGGTGAGTGCTGTACCCCCAGGAGACCACACCAGCGTACGCCAGCAACCCAGCCGACACATACCCTCGCATTGCTGGGGTTGCCGGCGTACGCTGGTGTGGGCTCCCGTGCGTGCGTGCGGGGTACGCTGGTAACCATGGTAAACTTCGGGTAATATTGTGTAGCATGGTTACCAGCGTATGTCGGCTCCCTGCCCATTCAGATCGTTGGTCTCCCGCTGTCACACGCTGATGCGTGCTGCACAGCAGGAGACCAACAAGTGACCCAGCACTGTCTCTTTGAATACTTACCTGATGTGTACCATGCTTACTAGCATACCCCGACTCCCGGCACACGTACGCTGATAACAATGATACACATCAGGTAACTATGGAAACCGCTTTGCATAGTTGCCTGCTCTGCCACGCCCCCCCACTCTGCCTTCTCGGCCACGCCCCCCCACACACACTCTGCCCCCTTCGGCCACGCCCCCCACACACTCTGCCCCCTTCGGCCACGCTCCCCACACTGCCCCTCAGCCACGCCTCCACACTCTGCCCCCCTCGGCCACGCCCCCCACACGCTCGGCCACGCCCCCACACGCTCGGCCACATCTGCCCCACTCGGTGACGCCCCCCACACACATTGGGCACCTATACACCTCCCCCCAGGACTACTCCACCTATCAGACACCTCTCCTCCAGGACTACTCCTCCTATTATACTCCCCTTCCCCAGGACTACTTCTCCTATTATCCTCCTCTCCCCAAGGACTACTCATCCTATTATATTCCTCTCTCTCCAGGACTACTCCTCCTATTATACTCCTCACCTCCAGGACTACTACTCCTATTACCCTCCTTTCACTCCAGGACTACTCCTCCTATTATCCTCCTCTACCCGCAGGACTACTCCCCCTATTATACTCCTCTCCCCCCAGGACTACTCCTCCAACACACACACTGCATAAAAAAACATACCTCCCCCCAAAACACACACCCACACCCACACACAACGCTGCAGACACACAGCGCTCTACAAACAACGCAACACACAAACAACACCGCTCTCACACACCCCCACACCCAGACAACACCCAGAACATTTACAACTACAGACAACATATATACATATATATACATATATATATATATATATATATATATATATATATATATATAAAAAACAAAAATCATACATTAACTACACAATACGTAAATTCTAGAATACCCGATGCGTTAGAATCAGGCCACCTTCTAGTCATATATATATATATATATATATATATATATATATATATAATTGCCTTATTCTGTCTTGCTCCAAAATTGTGTCCTAAGTCTATGTGCCCACGGGGACAGTGTCCTGCGGATATATCCGCAAGACATTCCGCAGGTACTCCCAGGAAACAGCACAACTTTTGTCTGTTTCCATGCTGCGGAATGTCATGCGGATATGGTGCGGGCATTCTGCATTGAGGATACAGTACCATGGCTTCGGCACTGCATCCTCAATGCAGAACAAGTGCTGCAGTGATCGGGGTGCTCATACTTACCTCCATCATGCAGCACCTCGCTTTCCGGCAGCCGGGTCACTCTCTCAGCGTCTGCAGAAGAAGGTGGGCAGGCCTGAACTAGCTCCGGCTGTCACATGACCGGAGCTCGTGCAGGCTCCGCCCACCTCTTCCTTCCTGTACCTGGATTCACCGCGCTCCTGTACACCGGACGGAGAAAGTGACTCCAGTGAGGCAGGTAAGTATATGGGACCCTGCGGAGAAATCCGCAACAATAATTGACATGCTGTAGATTTTTCCGCACGTAAATCCGCACGATTTCCGCTGCGGAAAAATCCGCAGCGTGGGCACAGCATTTCCCAAATGCCATAGAAATGGCTGGGGAGTAGCTGTGCTGCAGATTTCTGGAAAATCCGCGGCTTTTCCGCGAGAAATCCGCGGCAAAATCCGTGCATTTTCCGCAGCGTGGGCACATAGCCTTAGGCCCTGTGCGCACTGGAAAATGGAATTTTCTCAAGAAAATTCCGCAGGTATTCAAAGATTACCGCACCCGCAGTAGAAAACCCGGTTTGCTGCGGTTTTACCGCGGTATTGTTTGCGGTATTGCCGCGTGCGGGTTGGTATGTGCTTTATTGCATTCAATGCAATAAAGCACATTGAAGGAAAAGAAAAAAAAAAGTCAATTCATTCTGAGATAGAGAAATAGACAGAAGAATAGATAGAAGAATAGATAGACAGACAGAGGGATAGATAGAAGGATAGATAGAGGGATAGATAGATAGAGGGATAGATAGAATAGATAGAGTCCCTGTGAGCACACGCTGCATTTCTCACGGTCGGCAGTGAGTTCACATTACCGGCCGTGGGAAATGCCCTGTGGTTACCTCTGCTGTCTCGCTGCGAGGCTGCATTCGGCGGTGTCTGTGTCATGCAAGCATCGCAGGACGCCAGAGCTGTGGATTACGTCGGAGCTTTGTTTCGGGGGGTTAATAAAAGGGGTGAACGAGGCTTGTTTGTGTTTTATTTAAAATAAAGGATTTTTCTGTGTCTTTTTTCACTTTCCTTACGGGTTGATCATGTCAGCTGTCTCAGACGCTGCCATGATCAAGCCTGGACTTAGTGGCGGCGATCCGCCACCATTAACTCCATGTATTACCCTGACTGCCACTGCTACACGGCAGCAAGAAGAGTCGGGGACACTCCGGTACTGCCGCATAATGCATGCAACAGTGCCGGGGCAGCTGCAGATGATATTCTCGGCTGCGGGAGGTGGGAGGGAGGCGGGGGATATTAACCCTGCCCCTCTCCCTTCCCAGCCTGAGAATACCGGGCCGCCGCTGTGTGCTTTCCTCGGCTGGAAGGTAAATATACAGCGGTGCCCACGTGCTTTGTTTTCTATATTTCCGTTTGCTTTCTATGTGTGTTCTATGTGTCTGTGTTCTATGTCTGTGATGTCTGTGTGTGTCTGTGATCTGTGTTTACTCTCTCCTCCGCTTCCTCTTCCTGTAATGACATCACTTCCCTGCAAAACCGCAGGCAGCGATGTACATTACCGCAGGTAAACCGCGAAATGCAGCAGGGAATAACGCAGGAAAACGCAGTGAACCGCACAGAATTTGCTGCCTGCGTTATTCCCTGCGGGATTTCACGATTACATTGGAGTCAATGGAGTGAAATCCCGCAGCGACGTGCGGAAAAGAAGTGACATGCAATTGTTTTTGCTGCGGGAATCCCACAGCAAAACATGCAGCTGTCAAAATCCGCATAGTGCGCACAGGATTTTTTTTCCCCCATAGGTTTTGCTGGTGATTCACTGCAGAGATGTTATGAACATTTTCTGCAGCGAAACATGGAGCAAATCCGCGGCAAAATCCGGTAAGTGCGCACAGGGCCTTACAGTGCCAACCGTCGGATTGGCCGCTGGGCTCGGCCTGGCCCCGCCCTCCCCCCACGGATTGGCCGCTCGGCTTGGCCCCGCTCCCCCACACGGATTGGCCGCTCGGCTCGGCCTCCCCCCAAAACACACACGCACCCCACAGCCACACCCACACAAACCGCGCAACACACACACAATGCTGCAGACACACAGCGCTCCAAATACAACGCAACACACAAACACCACTCTCACCCCCCCCCCACCCAGACAACACCCAGAACATTTACAGCGCCCTACACAAACACTGGCAACTGCACACAACAACATATATGTGTATATATATATATATATATATATATATATATATATATATATATATATATATATATATATATATATATATATATACACACACACACACACACACACACACACACACACATATACACATATATATATATATATATATATATATATATATATATATAGGTATATATATATAGGTATATATATATAGATAACACAAATCATACATTAACTACACAATACGTAAATTCTAGAATACCCGATGCGTAGAATCGGGCCACCTTCTAGTAGCAAATAAACACTCAGGCATCCCTGAATTCTCTTTTAACCCTTGCAGCTTGCTGTCGTCATTTTACATAGCAAAAACCTACTGGCAGATTTCCTAAAATTTAAATTTTTAGCAAGTATCCATAGCATATGGCAGAGTCCCCCAACTCCAGTCCTCATGGCCACCAACAGAGCATGTTTTCAGGATTTCATTAGCATTGCACATGTTTTGGAATCATCCCCTGGGCAGGTGATTAAATTATCACCTGTGCAATAAGGAAATCCTGAAAACACGCACTGGTATATGGGGAGAGTTAGCAGTCAGACGAATGTGGCCCCCACTGACCACTACGGGGTGTCTGTATGGAGTGTACACCTCGGCTCCATTCATTGTGTATAGGACTGCCACATTTAATGCTAGGCTCTCTCTTGCATCCTCGACCTCAGTTTCATTCAGAGGGGCTCCTGCAGACCCTTGTTTGGGTTGTTTGCGGTTCCCAGCATCAGTAAGTGATCAATAAGTTATATCCTATAAATAGGGAATAACATACAGATCTCATACAACCCCTTTAACTGTTCTATCCAAACAATGATATATTTATTCTGTCTCCTGTACTACAACAGGCAAGAAAACAAAGTGAGAGGTGGTCTCACCCAGAGGAGCGGGGGCAGCAGCTCCTGACAGCTGGGGGCATATGCTGTAGACACATTACGGATGATATGCAGCCATGGAAAAAGGCATTACATAGCTGTCAGACGTGAAGGACTTGTCAATGACAGGCCGCCACACCGCTTAATAATAAGTAAGCCGCCCCTTTTCCAAGATAAATATACACAGAAGAGGACTACATTATACCGGAATCTTTTTCGTTTAGGAAGCGGCCGCCTGCCGGGAGGTTAGAGGACTAACAGTCAATGGGGAAACCCTGTATGATGTGCGGCAGTGTGGGCCCCATATACTGTGCTGCCTGTATACAGCGATATTACACTATGCACTTCACATTGCTCATTGTCTTATTTTGATAACACAAATTTTCTCAAAAAAATGTGTTATGTTCCCCTGCACCACCCAAAAAACCAGTCATTATGTAACGAAAGGCGGCCACATATTAAATGTAGGGTGACAAAGCGCATACTGGCTTTCAACATGCCTGATCCTTTGCTCTCACAATATACAAGGCACTGGCAGAGAAGTCTGACCATGGTTTGTGCCCCTCTATTCTGAAGAAGCATGCTCGGCCAACTGTGCAGGAGTATGGGGATCAGAGCAGTGTTGTAGACCGGTAGCCATCTAACGTACTCAAGCCTGGGCAGGAAAGAGCTCATTAGGGAGGAAATTGTCTTATGTGTAGTGATGAGGGAGCATGACATTACCATGCTCGGGTGCTCCATGCGAGCCTTCAACTGCGTGTTCTGAGTACCGAGCATGGTAGTGCCCGCTCATCACTAGTTACAAGTACCAAGCACCCGTGCATGGTAGTGTTCGCTCATCACTAGTTACGAGTACCGAGCACCCGAGCATGGTAGTGCCCGCTCATCACTAGTTACGAGTACTGACCCCCTGAGCATGGTAGTGCTCCCTCATCACTAGTTACCAGTACTGACCCCCTGAGCATGGTAGTGCTCCCTCATCACTAGTAATGTGAAATTACCATGTGTCATTAAGGGAATCTGTCAACGTTTTAATAAATCATCTGAGAGCAACATGATTTAAGTAGGAGCAAAGGCCCCGATTCCAGCAATGCATCTCTTACTGGGCTGCTTACTCTACTTGGATAAAAAAACACTTATTTGCTTCAGATGTAGTAGTTCTCTAAATTCACAGCGCTGTATAGTCCCACTCACACCCCTGATTGATAGCTTTCTGTGCACGCTGTGCATAATCAGAAAGCTGCCAATCAGTGGTGGGGGTGGAGTTTTCTAGAGCTCATGAATATGGAGGACTACATGACTTCACTCTCCTTTAATACGGATGGAATCAGACATCCAGAGGAAGTGATAAGGCAGCTGCAGCTCTCACTTATTCCGGTTGTCTTGTTCTCTTCAGCTGAATGGCTGAAGGGATCGCGTGACAACATCATGTAAACCTCGGGAGAGCCAGGGTCAAGATTGCTGGATCGGCTCTGGCACTAGCGTTCAGAAAAGGTGTTACTCTGTGGTGGTGGGGGAACATGGAGATGGAGAAGGGGTTGTCCAAGTAGTGGACAATCCCTTTAATACCTAATATGTTTTGAGCATGTTTTCTGTGCGCAGGGTAATTCAGATTTATTTTCTGCTTTTATTCCCCTGATGATTTGTAGCTAGTTCAGGGAAACACGATGGGGCACAGTTTCAAAACAAAATTGATATGGTATAGTGGGAGTTTAAGACACGGCGGGGTCCGCTGGATCAGGTTACTGTGTCTCACAAACTGTGAATAATAGAGTCAGTCTGTCTAGAGGAAACCGTGCAACTATACCACTAGGATTACCCGTCCTCAGGACAGGTCATCGATATCAGATCACCCCCAACTATCAGCTGTCTGCACTACACAAGGCATACAGTCCCAGCAGTGCCCTGGACACATGACAACTGTATATTACCAGCTAAAAATAAAACGCCCAGCAAGTAGATAGGACCAGGGTCACACTGGCAGGTTTTACAGTATGTTGTTTTGCTCTCCAATTGATCTATATCGACTAACCCATTCATATCTGCATGATATGCACTTTTTTTTTTTTACACTTTTAAGAGCCTTAACTTTATTTTTCTGATTGACAAAGCCATTTAGAGGTTTGTTCTTTTGTGAGACAAGCTGTAGTTGCATTATGTTATAAATAATAATAAAAAAAAAAAATAAAAAAAGGAAAAACATTAATTTGGTGTAAAGTTGTAAAAAATTAAACCCCTCCCTCTCAATTTACACTTTTTTTTTTTTAGTTGTGTTTATTATGCGGTAAAAATCAACTATCAACTGGTAAGATGGTTCCTTATGTCCGTATACAAGTGCACCTCAATAAATTAGAATATCCTCAAACAGTTAATTTATTTCAGTAATTCAATACAAAATTGGAAATGCATATATTATATAGAGTCATTACACACAGAGGGATCTATTTTGAGTTTTTATTTTTGTTAATGTTGAGGATTATATGAAAACCCAAAAGTCATTATCTCAAAAAATTAGAATAATTACCACAAAATACCTGCAAAGGCTTCCTAAGTGTTTAAAATGGTCCCTTACTCTGTGCAGCCTACTGAACCAATCATGGGGAACACTGCTGACTTGACAGATGATCAGAAGGCAGTCATTGACACACTTTACAAGGAGGGTAAGCCACAAAAGGTCATTACTAAAGAAGCTGGCTGTTCACAAAGTGCTGTATCCAAGCATATTAATGGAACGTTGAGTGAACGGAAAAAGTGTAGAAGAAAAAGGTGCACAAGCAACGGGGATAACCGCAGCCTTGATAGGATTAAGAAAAGGCCATTCAAAAATTTGGGGGAGATTCACAAGGAGTGGACTGCTGCTGGAGTCAATGCTTCAAGAGCCACCACACACAGACGTATCCAGGACATGGGCTACAAGTGTCGCGTTTCTTGTGTCAAGCCACTCATGACCAATAGACAATGCCAGAAGCGACTTACCTGGGCCAAGGAGAAAAAGAACTGGACTGTTGCTCAGAGGTCCAGGGTGTTGTTTTCAGATGAAAGTAAATTTTGTATTTCATTTGGAAATCATGGTCCCAGAGTCTGGAGGAAGAGTGGAGAGGCCACAGCCCAAGCTGCTTGAGGTCTAGTGTGAAGTTTCCACAATCAGTGATGGTTTGGGGAGCCATGTCATCTGCTGGTGTAGGTCCACTGTGTTTTTATCAAGACCAAAGTCAGCGAAGCCGTCTACCAGGAAATTTTAGAGCACTTCATTCCGCATTGATGCAGTAATTCATGCAAAAAGAGCCTTGACCAAGTACTGAGGGCATTTACTGTACAGACTTTTCAGTAGGCGCCAACATTTCTGAGTGTAAAATCATTTTTTTTCAGTTGGTTTTATATAATATTCTAATTTTCTGAGATATTGACTTTTGGGTTTTCATTGGCTGTAAGCCAAAATCATCAGCATTAACAAAAATAAACACTTGAAATAGATCCCGCTGTGTGTAATGACTATGTAATATATGCATTTCCCTTTTTGTATTGAATTACTGAAATAAAATAACTTTTTGAAGATATTCTAATTTATGGAGATGTACTTGTAATTACAATGATGCCAACATGTGTAAAGATGTTTGTTGCTTTTTTAAATTCCAGTGAAAAATAAACTTTGTTGCCAGAACTTTTTTATTTTTCCATCGATGGCGTGGTGCGATAACTTGTTTTTTTTTTGCATAGCAAGCTGACTTTAAGATTTTGGGATACTAACCGGGATGATCGAATACCTCAAATATTCGGCTTCGCGAATATTTGCGGAATAGATCGCCGCTATTCAACTATTCGCGAATATTCCATGCGCAATGTAAGTCTATGGGAAGCCCGAGTAACAACTATTCGGACCTATTCAGGCTTCCCATAGACTTAGCATAGAAGCGACCTATTCGTTGAATATTCGCGAAGCCGAATATTTGAGGTATTCGATCATCCCTAGATACTAATATGATTTTTTTTTTAATTTCCTTCTTTTGGGGAGGACGTACTGCACATGCAAAAAAAAAAACCAGTCATAGGGTTGAGAATGTTATTTTGCTTTACGCCATTTAGTATACAGTTTTAATCATTTTATATAACTGCAAGAAAAAAAAAAAGACTTTACAGCTGAGATTACTTTCTTCTTTATTTATCCATTTTAAGATAACATATTGGAGCAGGAAACGCGTGGACATGCTATCCTGCTCCCTGATATGTTATTTTAAAATGGATAAAGAAGAAATGAATTTATCAAAAAGGATTTCAGCCATAAACTTTTTTTCTTGGAGTTCTATATTACCCAGCCGACGGCTCGCTGCATCCAAACTGATTAGTGGGCTGGAATAATATCCTCATGGTGAGTGTATTTATATTTTGTGCGCTAAATTTTATATTTTGATAGCACAGACTTTAAAAGGACACAGCGCTACTCAATAAAGTTTATTTTTTGTATTTTAATTTATTTTTACCGTGGCAAAAGAACGCTGATCTGAATTTCTAGGTTTCCCAATTGGACGTGAACCTGAAACCAATCTCATCGCTCGTTCTCCTATGAAGCCAACTTGGCAGCCATTGTGGCCTTCGGAAGGTTCCCAGATGCCATGGCAATCCATCCGCTCCCAGCAATCATGATGTTTGGGTGTGGGTCAATAGGCGCCCAAATTGGAGCACTCCTGGAACATATTTCTTAAAGAGATTTTCCAATTTCTAGTCAATACCTATATTAAGCGTTTTCTGGGCCCCTGGGCATGATGCAACTCCAGATTGTTGAATCATGACAGTGGATTCTTCTGCGTTCTTAGTGGGCAGTCATATGACTGAAAGTACGTAATTTTTGATAATTTAAAGTGTACACATGTTAAATAGATCCTCATTTACTTCTCTCAATTACGGATGAGAGTCTATTTGGCATGTGACCAGAAATATGCAAATCGCACATGGTCACACGGATGACCATTTGTGCGGGAAATACAGGGGAATCTAACACAGTGTGCACATTGAGAAGTATGGCCACTTTACTTCTAGTTTCTTGACATTGTAGTCATTTTTAAAGGGGTTCCCAAGAGAGATGCGTGGACCTGTGGAAGTTCAGTTCGGCGGATGCAGCTGGGCTTTTGAAAAAGTTTGGTTTAGGACCCGCCAGCACCGGAGAATGAAGACGCCCATATGGCCCAACTCCACAGCAGCGACCGTTAGGGGAATATAATAAAGGGATTTTTTACGTTCTGCACAGTGGCCTGGGCTCTTATATACAGCATTCTAACTTGCTGTATATAACAGCCCACTGGTGGTGGCCGCAGCTTATAGTCACTAAATCTGCTAACAGGTTCCCTTTAAGCCTGTGTTCAATACTAAAAAAAATCCTCGGGTCCGCTCATCTCTGGTTCCCAGTGATTTTTTTTAGCTAATTTTTTTCAAGAGAAATTCAGTAAAATATGGCTTTGGTACTTCATAATGAACAGATTACTAATAAAACTATCAGATGTTAGGAATTATGCTTTATCGTCATATCTCATATCCGAAAATGTAATTTGTCAGCACAGTTGTCACATTAGTTAAGATTTTAATTCAGGATAAGGGAAATCCATATTCCGGAGCTGTCCCATTAAGTCTTCGGAAGCTTAACCGGTGGCTGAATATACCAGGAGCCGTCGTGCAGAACACAACCAGTGGCTGAATATAACGAGAGCCGTCGTGCAGAACACAACCAGTGGCTAAATATACCAGGAGCCGTCGTGCAGAACACAACCAGTGACTGAATATAACAGGAGCCATCTTGCAGAACACAACCAGTGGCTGAATATAACAGGAGCCATCTTGCAGAACACAACCAGTGGCTGAATATAACAGGAGCCATCTTGCAGAACACAACCAGTGGCTGAATATAACAGGAGCCATCGTGCAGAACACAACCAGTGGCTGAATATAACAGGAGCTGTCGTGCAGAACACAACCAGTGGCTGAATATAACAGGAGCCATCGTGCAGAACACAACCAGTGGCTGAATATAACAGGAGCCATCGTGCAGAACACAACCAGTGGCTGAATATAACAGGAGCCGTCGTGCAGAACACAACCAGTGACTGAATATAACAGGAGCCATCGTGCAGAACACAACCAGTGACTGAATATAACAGGAGACATCGTGCAGAACACAACCAGTGGCTGAATATAACGGGAGCTGTCGTGCAGAACACAACCAGTGGCTGAATATAACGGGAGCCGTCGTGTAGAACACAACCAGTGGCTGAATATAACAGGAGCCGTCGTGCAGAACACAACCAGAGGCTGAATATACCAGGAGCCGTCGTGCAGAACACAACCAGTGGCTGAATATAACAGGAGCCGTCGTGCAGAACACAACCAGTGGCTGAATATAACGGGAGCCGTCGTGCAGAACACAACCAGTGGCTGAATATAACGGGAGCCGTCGTGCAGAACACAACCAGTGGCTGAATATAACGGGAGCCGTCGTGCAGAACACAACCAGTGGCTGAATATAACGGGAGCCGTCGTGCAGAACACAACCAGTGGCTGAGTGTGAAGTTCGGAAACATCTGTTGCGCCAGAGGTTGTGGAGACCTGGCAGACTAACACAAGTGCTCACTGTGCCTTTATTTCTGGATTAAGCATTGCAATTTTGGCCTCGATACAATGCAGGATGTCTACTTTTCTTCACTTCTACAATACCTCAAGGCGTTTCAGGTGAGATTCTCGTAACAGATGCCATAATGGTAACCTTCAATACATAACACTCTATAAATTAGTAACAATGCAATGATGTTCATTGGAACACAAAGAACACACTGAAATATTGGAGGAACAAACGAGTACAAGGCCAATTTTCTAACAATGATTGGGAGAGAAGAAATTGGAATTTTGTAAGCTATCAAAGTGCAGCTGCCAGAACCTATAATATATACGGTACAACATATATAGCTATATACTCAGAAAAGACATTCCGAAAACTAAAACAGGTGTTGAAAAGGAACCCAACAACCAGAAAGTCAGAAACCGAGACCTCTGGAAACCCTTCGCAGAACACACTCGTCCTGGCGTCATCGTCCTATGAATTGATCCAGGTTTGGACTTGCGGAAAAATGTGTTTTGTGTTATCCCTGAAAGAGTCATTCCATGAAAAAGAAAAGGAAAAAAAAAAAACATGTTCCCATACACCCTATAAATCCATCCACTGTGTATTGGAGGAGCTGGTAATTTCTGTTGTACAGCCAAAACGTTCAAGAGACCAAGGGAAAGAAAAGCTGTATCCTATTCTGCTAATTACGGAAAACATAGAGGGGGCTTGGAATACATCTAACCAGAGAGACGGCCCGAGTATTCCAGAGGATCTGCTCATGGGATGGGAGCTCATTACTGAGTTTCTAAGAGCAATATTTGAACTTTGTACCAATCATTTGCAAAAATTACATCACTACAATAGTTCTTGAGAACATCTGGCCAGCGCCAAGGCTGGATACAAATCAAAAAAAGTCCGTGGAGCCTCTATTAGGAGTCTCATCACAGAAACTAGCCAGATATCCCTCCGGGAAGGACCCAGCCAAGGAGGCTCTTTTTAGGAGACCACCATAACCACCATATTAAGTGGCCCTTTTATTCAATATCCAACTCTTTGACAACTTTAAAGATATGACAAGGGAAATACCAAGGCCAGGTATCCATCCACAGACAGCAGTTTCGGGGTATTGCCCCCCATCAGTGTGGAGTAGGATTCTGGCTAGGTGGGAGCAATGCATAGTAGACCAACAAGACAAAACAATCACTGATCTCAGAGAGACCAGCCAGAGAAAACACTGCCGGCAGCCAGCAAAGGCGCTCAACACAGTGAAATCCTAGGTGCATTGCATTGAGGATCTGCTCATGGGATGGGAGCTCATTACTGAGTTTTTAAGAGCAAAACTTTGAACCTTGTACCAATCATTTGCAGAAATTACATCACTACAATAGTTCTTGAGAACATCTGGCCAGCGCCAAGACTGGATACAAAGCTGCAGTCATGAAAATTTATGCAAGTATAAAAAAAAACAATTTGTACTGTATGTACAGAGGGATACAATAATACAGGCCTAAGCGTACGAGCACATTGAGTCTTACTTGCGTTTTTGATGCTGCATATTTATTTTTTATTGCTGCGTCAGAAACGCAGCATTTTACAGAGATCTACTGTCAATTGTGCTTTTTCACACTGTGTAAACTGACCTGCGGTGCGTTTTCCAATCCACAGCATGTCAATTTCTCTTGCGGGTACGCCAAGTCTTCGGTGTGGAATTTCCCCATAGACTTGCACTAGATGCGGGAATTCCACAAGTAAAACACCAACATGCATTTTTGGCGAGTTTACATGGCAGAAACATCAAAAAAGCATGTAATCTGCACCTAATGATGTTAATACCAGGAAGTTTCAAAAGCAGCTTTATTTAAAGGGAACCTGTCAGGTCCAATATGCATAGAGAATCACGAGCAGTTCTGGGTGCATATCGCTAATCCCTGCCTAACTGTCCCTGTATCTAGTAGCATAGATAAAGTATTCTAAAGATCCTTTATGATAAGCAAATGAGGCCAGGGACTAGTCTCAAAGGTGTTAGTGCCTGCGCTCATTCTGCCAAAGGGGTGTGCTAACATGTTCTTCAATGCAGCGTCATCAGTGGTGTCACGTGTACCTGTGGCCGCTGTCATCACTGATCAGAAGTACACCTACGTACTAGTACATCCGGCTTCATACTGCGCATGACCAGAAGTGCCGGGCATTCTGATTAGCGGTTCCTGTGGGTGTGCTAACATCTAAGAGAGCGGTATAAGCGCAGGAATTAATGCCCTGTGACTAGTCCCTGCCCTCATTAGCATACGATAAAAGAGATTTAGAAATGCTTTTTTCTAAAGATCCCTTTACCTATGCTACTAGATACAGGGACGGTTAGGCAGAGATTAGCAATATAAACCCAGAACTGCTCGTGGTTCTGGGTACATATTGCACTTGACAGGTTCACTTTTAAGGATGGAATTCCAAACTGCAAAAATACAACAAAAACACAATGCAAGTAAACTATGTGAGGAGATGGTGCAGAAATTTGGTCAAAAACTCATCAAATACTGATTGTGGGAACGTAACCTAAAGGCCCAGTCACACACAGCGACTTACCAGCGCTCCCGAAAACGATGCGACCTGATAGGGATCGCAGGTAAGTCGCTGGGAGGTCGCAGGTGAGATGTCACACAGTCAGATCTTACCAACGACTCAGTAACGATGAGCGACCTGTATAACGATCTCAGCAGTCACTGTGACCCTGTCACACAGTGTCACACACAGCGATGTGTCCTGCCCAGCAGGACATCACCCTTGAAGAAAATGGCCTGGACCATTCGGCAACGACTAGCGATCTCACAGCAGGGGTCTGATCGCTGGTAGGTGTCACACATAACAAGATCGCTAACGGGATCGCTACTGCGTCACGGAAACCGTGCCTCAGCTGCGATCTCGCTAGCGATCTCGTTATGTGTGACGGTACCTTTAGGCCGTGTGTGCACACAGTGTGTTTTGCTATGCAGATTTGGTTCAGATTTTGACACATCTTTTTGCCTGCAAAGTCATTGAGAATTCTGAAGTGTTGTGTGCGTATTGCTTATTTTTTTTTTCCTTGCAGATTTGGTGCAGAAAACAATCTGCAGCATGTCAATTGTTGGTTCATTTTTTCCTGACTTTTTCAGCCCTTCCACTCATTTACCTCATTAAAAAAAAATAAAAAGTATATGGCACAAAAAAGCATGCATTTTTTTGGTGCCTTTTTCTGCCAGAAGGTGCAGATTTGATGCAGAAAATTTCTGTACCAAATCTGCCATCTGCGCACATAGTCTAATTGTTCATGAAATAACCTGGAAGCTAGCGGTCTTATTTTGATAAACCAGATAACTAGACTGATAAAATGATTTTTTGGTGATTTGACAAAAGTCATGGGAAGCGGTGACCTCGGATCTTGTCCACTTTGGGTCAAGGGGTTCAGGATCTGCAGACACATTAGGTCCACATGATACTGGTAACCTATAATGAAGAGATGACTACATTGATCATGCAGCCAAACAAAAACTTCTCATATACCCTATAACTGGCTCCCCCACATGTGTAGAAAGTTCTATGCTCTAAGTCCCGATCCCCCCCATAAAAATATCAACTTGCCCGAGTGTGCACGAGTTCTCAATAAAATGAGTGGAATAAACGGCGTCTAATAACACAGGCTTTGTGGCCAATGTCAGCGCAGTAGTATACAAGAAAAAAAGGAACAGCTCGCAGTTTAAGCAAAAATGAGTTTGGTGGTCATCGGGTAACAGGAACTACAAAAAAATATACTAAAATGGAAAATAAAATGCTTATTACAAGGTAAACTGGAGGCTAATGAATCTCAGTGGACACCCTTTGTTCTTACTCCAAGTATCCACCATGGGTAGTTACCCTCGTGGGTCACACAGGCTTATTACTAGACAACGAGAAGCAATTCACACCCATTCAGACCAGAAGACGATGGGCGGACCCGTACGTAATTGCTTTTGTCAAGGTTTGTGTATAGGTATGGACAGCTCAAATAGGGATCGGAGAAGAATTGCTGACAGATCTAAGTAACAAGGAAGGAAAAAAAAGCCTTGGAAACGTGCAAGGTTGTATACAGGGGTAGCGAATGTGTCATGATGCCATAAACTGTATGGTATAGACTCCATGAAGACAAAATTAAAGAGACAAATTGTGAAGGCTGCAGAAATTCAATGATTAAAAACGCAGAATAAACCATCATTTCCCAGGGGATAGGACACTATCTCCAGCCTATAATCTGATGCCACATATTAATTGTGGGGTTTTTCTCTTGGATTTCATACACAACCGCATGTGTCCACATGGTGTCGCGCTTCCATTGTAAATTCATGTAACTGTACTGCACGTGTGCCGGATCCGGCTTCCGGCAAAATACCGGAGATGTGAAACCCGCCTAAAGTATTCCTTTGAAAAGCTCTCTACCATCTCAGGGATTAAAACAGGGAAACTAATTTATAGGGGTTATCTGGGACTTTGCTGATTTTTGTGCATGGCGGTGAGAAATTACCATTAGATAGTCTCTAAACCCAGTAACAATCTCTGCCGGCACCGCTCCTGCCGGCAATGCTCTCACGTCCGGTAACGTTACACCAACAGAGCAGCCTTTTCTCTTCTGCTCTATTGACTGGGATTGACAGGCAGCTCCCCAATGCCCAGCTGCGGGGAGCCGGCTGAGAATCAGCAGGACGTGGACGATGATGCCCCATCGATCTGCTCTGTTGACGTGAAGGCAAAGGAAGCAAGAGAATCACCAACTGAGCCGACAGAGGTCGCCTCCGGCCAGAACAGGCAGCAGCTACGTGCAGGTAAGTTCTTAGCCCCTTACGAAAAAATAGGCAAGGTCCTGGATAACGCATGGAAAACTAAAGTATGTTTAAAGTTGTAACTACTGATGAATGATCCCAAATACACAAAATCATTACAACCCTAAAGATGTGGTCTTCCAGGTTAAAAAGAACAATATTTTCTTCTTAAAATTATATTTTGGGCAATTTTAACTATAAACTACATCTAAACCTCACTAATTGTGCCTATTTCTAGAAAAACCTGTTCAAGTGCAATACATAAAAGGTGTAAATACATGAACACAACCCATTTTTTATATAAAGACGGTCGTATCAGGGTCAGGCCAGCAGGAAAGGGGGGTGGGGGGGGGCAAAAAGCTGTAAGGGGCTTTTCACACTGCGTTCTTCCCCACATTCAGTGGTCCAGTTGAGGCTTACATCCAAACTCCGGGGAAACAGGATTTGGATGTATGCGCCGGTGGGGGAAATTCACTATAGTAGTGCAGGCTGAGTCACCGTGTGTTCTGTTGTGCACCATTATTGGGTCTATACGTCTACAGGAGGCGGACACTCAGGAGTAGTAGACTGCGTCTGGGTGTCCGCATCCTATAGGTCAGGGGTGGGGAACCTTTTTTCTGTCGGGGGCCATTTGGAAATTTCTACCAACCTTCGGGGGCCGCACAAAATTATCAATGTTTAAATGACCCTGCTATATTGGGTGAAGCAATTAATTAACTGGGGGCATGGGGCTGGGGGCACAGACACCACACGCGGGGCTGGGGGCACAGACACCACACGCGGGGCTGGGGGCACAGACACCACACGCGGGGCTGGGGGCACAGACACCACACGCGGGGCTGGGGGCACAGACACCACTGGGGGGGAGGCACAGACACCACTGGGGGGAGGCACAGACATCACTGGGGGGGGGCTGCACAGACATCACTGGGGGGGGGCTGCACAGACATCACTGGGGGGGGGCTGCACAGACATCACTGGGGGGGGGCTGCACAGACATCACTGGGGGGGGGCTGCACAGACATCACTGGGGGGGGGCTGCACAGACATCACTGGGGGGGGGCTGCACAGACATCACTGGGGGGGGGCTGCACAGACATCACTGGGGGGGGGCTGCACAGACATCACTGGGGGGGGGCTGCACAGACATCACTGGGGGGGGGCTGCACAGACATCACTGGGGGGGGCTGCACAGACATCACTGGGGGGGGCTGCACAGACATCACTGGGGGGGGCTGCACAGACATCACTGGGGGGGGCTGCACAGACATCACTGGGGGGGGCTGCACAGACATCACTGGGGGGGGCTGCACAGACATCACTGGGGGGGGCTGCACAGACATCACTGGGGGGGGGCTGCACAGACATCACTGGGGGGGGGCTGCACAGACATCACTGGGGGGGGGCTGCACAGACATCACTGGGGGGGGGGGGGGCTGCACAGACATCACTGGGGGGGGCTGCACAGACATCACTGGGGGGAGCTGCACAGACATCACTGGGGGGAGCTGCACAGACATCACTGGGGGGGGCTGCACAGACATCACTGGGGGGGGCTGCACAGACATCACTGGGGGGGGCTGCACAGACATCACTGGGGGGGGCTGCACAGACATCACTGTGGGGGGCTGCACAGACATCACTGTGGGGGGCTGCACAGACATCACTGGGGGGGCTGCACAGACATCACTGGGGGGGGGCTGCACAGACATCACTGGGGGGGGCTGCACAGACATCACTGGGGGGGGGCTGCACAGACATCACTGGGGGGGGGCTGCACAGACATCACTGGGGGGGGGCTGCACAGACATCACTGGGGGGGGGCTGCACAGACATCACTGGGGGGGATGCACAGACATCACTGGGGGGGGCTGCACAGACATCACTGGGGGGGCTGCACAGACATCACTGGGGGGGCTGCACAGACATCACTGTGGGGGGCTGCACAGACATCACTGGGGGGGCTGCACAGACATCACTGGGGGGGGGCTGCACAGACATCACTGGGGGGGGCTGCACAGACATCACTGGGGGGGGGCTGCACAGACATCACTGGGGGGGCTGCACAGACATCACTGGGGGGGCTGCACAGACATCACTGGGGGGGCTGCACAGACATCACTGGGGGGGCTGCACAGACATCACTGGGGGAGGCTGCACAGACATCACTGGGGGAGGCTGCACAGACATCACTGGGGGAGGCTGCACAGACATCACTGGGGGGGGCTGCACAGACATCACTGGGGGGGGCTGCACAGACATCACTGGGGGGGCTGCACAGACATCACTGGGGGGGGCTGCACAGACATCACTGGGGGGGGCTGCACAGACATCACTGGGGGGGGCTGCACAGACATCACTGGGGGGGCTGCACAGACATCACTGGGGGGGGCTGCACAGACATCACTGGGGGGGGCTGCACAGACATCACTGGGGGAGGCTGCACAGACATCACTGGGGGGGCTGCACAGACATCACTGGGGGAGGCTGCACAGACATCACTGGGGGGGCTGCACAGACATCACGGGGGGGGGGCTGCACAGACATCACGGGGGGGGGGGCTGCACAGACATCACGGGGGGGGCTGCACAGACATCACGGGGGGCTGCACAGACATCACGGGAGGGCTGCACAGACATCA
Source organism: Anomaloglossus baeobatrachus (assembly GCF_048569485.1). Classification (NCBI taxonomy): domain Eukaryota; kingdom Metazoa; phylum Chordata; class Amphibia; order Anura; family Aromobatidae; genus Anomaloglossus; species Anomaloglossus baeobatrachus. The sequence continues at coordinate 96,026,543 of NC_134359.1, read as the reverse complement.
CGGGAGGGCTGCACAGACATCACGGGAGGGCTGCACAGACATCACTGGGGGGCTGCACACACGACTGGGGGGCTGCACACACGACTGGGGGGCTGCACACACGACTGGGGGGCTGCACACACGACTGGGGGGCTGCACACACGACTGGGGGGCTGCACACACGACTGGGGGGCTGCACACACGACTGGGGGGCTGCACACACGACTGGGGGGCTGCACACACGACTGGGGGGCTGCACACACGACTGGGGGGCTGCACACACGACTGGGGGGCTGCACACACGACTGGGGGGCTGCACACACGACTGGGGGGCTGCACACACGACTGGGGGGCTGCACACACGACTGGGGGGCTGCACACACGACTGGGGGGCTGCACACACGACTGGGGGGCTGCACACACGACTGGGGGGCTGCACACACGACTGGGGGGCTGCACACACGACTGGGGGGCTGCACACACGACTGGGGGGCTGCACACACGACTGGGGGGCTGCACACACGACTGGGGGGCTGCACACACGACTGGGGGGCTGCACACACGACTGGGGGGCTGCACACACGACTGGGGGGCTGCACACACGACTGGGGGGCTGCACACACGACTGGGGGGGTGCACACACGACTGGGGGGGTGCACACAGGACTGGGGGAACGCACACAGGACTGGGGGAACGCACACAGGACTGGGGGAACGCACACAGGACTGGGGGGGTGCACACAGGACTGGGGGGGTGCACACAGGACTGGGGGGTGCACACAGGACTGGGGGGTGCACACAGGACTGGGGGTGCACACAGGACTGGGGGTGCACACAGGACTGGGGGTGCACACAGGACTGGGGGGGTGCACACAGGACTGGGGGGGTGCACACAGGACTGGGGGGGTGCACACAGGACTGGGGGGGTGCACACAGGACTGGGGGGGTGCACACAGGACTGGGGGGGTGCACACAGGACTGGGGGGGTGCACACAGGACTGGGGGGGTGCACACAGGACTGGGGGGGTGCACACAGGACTGGGGGGGTGCACACAGGACTGGGGGGTGCACACAGGACTGGGGGGTGCACACAGGACTGGGGGGTGCACACAGGACTGGGTGATGGGCTGCACATAGGATTGTGTGGGGGTGCACACAGGACATTGGGGGGCTGCACACAGGACTGGGGGAGGGGTGCACACAGGATTGGGGGGTGCAAACAGGACTACTGGGTGATGGGCTGCACACAGGACATTGGGGGGCTACACACAGGACTGGGGGAGGGGTGCACACAGGACATTGGGGGCCACACTGCGCTGAGAGTTTCATGCAACTCTGGGGGAGAAGGTTTACAGAACTGGTGTGGGGAGGCACAAAGCATTGGGCAGGGCACATAGCAGCAGAGGGTCGGCGCTGGACTCACAGCAGCATTGCACTCACATCACTGGAGTGCAGGAGCCGGACACACTGCATCAGAAGGAGAAGGCAGGCACTGATCTCCGGAGGGCAGGGGGCGTGCACACAAGGCTAGAAACTGTGAGGCTGCTGTGGACCCGCCCACAATTGGCACTGGCCGACGGGAGAACACATTGCAGCACAAACAGCAATGTGTGGATTTAAAGGGCCGGCGGCAGCAAACCGCGGTGACAGCACGAGCACTGCCTCCCCCGGGAATCTGCCCGGGGGCCACATAAAAGGTCATGGCGGGCCGGATGCGGCCCGCGGGCCGGATGCGGCCCGCGGGCCGGAGGTTCCCCACCCCTGCTTTAGTACCTGTCACATTCAGGCATTTTAGTCCTTTTCTACGGACTTTGCCTTTTAACGTCGCCTGTGTTTTTTTGTTTGCCCATACATTTTGGGATCTCCCCATCAACTTTATAAGGATGCTGAATATTGAGTGTGATAAGGTCCCAAGATTCCTTTAAGGCCTCTCTCACATGTTCGTGAAAAACCACGCACGTTTTTTCACGGACGTATCAGAGGTGCGTTTTGCCCTCCGTGACTCGTGTTTATGGGCTACGTGTGTTCTCCGTGTGTTATCCGTGATAAAACACGGAGAACGGGAACTTTCTGCTCACCTGTCCCTGGCGTCGCTGTCCGTGGTGCTGATCTTCGGTCTCCGGTTTTGCCGACTCCCCGCTGCTGCAGCTTCTGGCCGCAGTGAAGTGAATATTCAATGAGCATAATGAGCGGCGGTCGGAAGCAAGTGACAGCAGCGGCAGACACTGCAGAGCTGGAGAAGGTGAGTAAAGGTTTGGGCTTTTTTTTTCACACACACGTGTCTTATCTCCGGTGCGTGTCACATGGAACACATCCGTGTGGTCCGTTTGCGTTACGTGTGACACCAGTGATGCCGGAGAGAAAACTAACATGTCGGCATGAGAAACACAGACACACATAAGTACGGAACGGACACACGTTCCATGCAAAAATACTTACGTGTGTCCAAAACCATAGGAATACCTAGGTCTACGTGTGTACGTGTCTCCGGTACGTGAGAAAACTGCCAAACATGTACTGGAGGCACGTGCGTGTGAAAGACGCCTAAAGAGAATCTGTCAGCAGGTTTTTGCTACCTCATCTGTGAGCAACAAGATGTAGGCAAAGAGCTCCTGAATCCGATGATGTATCACTTAGATTACTGGGTGCAGCCGTTCTGACACAATTAGAATTTTTAGATTTAGTCATGTAGCTGAGCCCAGAGAGCTGTCCCCGCCCACACCAGGATCTCTATAGAGATTGTACATTGACAGTGAGGTGCCAATCAGTGGAGGCTGCCATGCACATGACAATGTAGTCTAAGCAATAAAGGCCCAGTCACACTAAACAACTTATCAGCGATCCGAACAACGATCCAACCTGATAGGGATCACTGGTAAGATGTCACACTCCAGCGATCCCGCTAACAACCTGACCTGGCAGGGATCGCTGGAGCGTCGCTACACGGGTTGCTGGTGAGCTGTCACACAGGCAGATCTCACCAGCAACCAGTGACGAGCCCCCAGCCAGCAGCGACGTGGAAGCGATGCTGCGCCTGGTAACTAAGGTAAATATCGGGTAACCAACCCGATATTTACCTTGGTTACCAGCGCACACCGCTTAGCGCTGGCTCCCTAGCCACAGTACACATCGGGTTAATTACCCGATGTGTACTCTGCTACGTGTGCAGGCAGCAGGAGCCGGCTTCTGTGGACGCTGGTAACCACGGTAAACATCGGGTAACCAAGAAGCCCTTACCTTGGTTACCCGATAGTTACCTTCGTTACAAGCGTCCCCGCTCTCACGCTGCCAGTGCCGGCTCCCCGCTCCCTGCACACATAGCCAGACTACACATCGGGTAATTAACCGATGTGTAGTCTGGCTATGTGTGCAGAGAGCAGGGAGCCGGCACTGGCAGCTGAGAGCGGGGACGCTGGTAACGAAGGTAACTATCGGGTAACCAAGGGAAGGGCTTCTTGGTTACCCGATGTTTACCGTGGTTACCAGCGTCTGCAGAAGCCGGCTCCTGCTGCCTGCACATTTAGTTGTTGCTCTCTCGCTGTCACACACAGCGATCTGTGCTTCACAGCGGGACAGCAACAACTAAAAAATGGCCCAGGACATTCAGCAACAACCAACGACCTCACAGCAGGGGCCAGGTTGTTGCTGGATGTCACACACAGCGACATCACTAGCAACATCGCTGCTACGTCACAAAAGTTGTTCGTTAGCAGCGATGTTGCTAGCGATGTTGCTTAGTGTGACGGGGCCTTTAAAGAAGGAGTAAAGGCCTCGTCACACTAAGCAACATCGCTAGCAACTTCGCTGCTAACGAACAACTTTTGTGACGTAGCTAGCGATGTTGCGGTGTGTGACATCCAGCAACAACCTGGCCCCTGCTGTGAGGTCGTTGGTTGTTGCTGAATGTCCTGGGCCATTTTTTAGTTGTTGCTGTCCCGCTGTGAAGTACAGACCGCTGTGTGTGACAGCGACAGAGCAACAACTAAATGTGCAGGCAGCAGGAGCCGGCTTCTGCGGAGGCTGGTAACCACAGTAAACATCGGGTAACCAAGAAGCCCTGTCCCTGGTTAACCGATATTTACCTTAGTTACCAAGCGCAGCATCTTCCACGCGGCGCTGGGGGCTGGTCACTGGTTGCTGGTGAGCTCACCAGCAACTCGTGTAGTGACGCTCCAGCGATCCCTGCCAGGTCAGGTTGCTGGTGGGATCGCTGGAGCGTCGCAGTGTGACATCTCACCAGCAACCTCCTAGCAACTTACCAGCGATCCCTATCGTTGTTGGGATTGCTGGTAAGTTGTTTAGTGTGACTGGACCTTTACACGTCTGTGAGAGCCAGAAATCTTGCATGTTTTTAGATGACTAAATACTTATTTTTCCACCATAATTTGCAAAAAAAAAATCTTGGCAAATTAGAGAAGGTGATTTTCTGTATTTGTTTACTCCTCTTGTCTCATAGTTGTGGCCTACCTATGATGTTAATGACAAGGACTCTCTCATCTTTTTAAGTTTGAGAGCTTGCACAATTGTGGCTAAGTACTTCTCCCCCCCCACACATCACACACACACACACACACACACACACACACACACACACATAATATACACACACGCGAGAGAGAGATATGGACATGATATCATTGATACTTGAAGGCTATGTCACACTATACTTATTGCAATGCTTCTTCAAGGAGCTTCAAAACCTAAGCGAGTCTTCCAGTATGGCAGTATGGAGGACCTGGCGTGCATTACATACATAGGCTTCCCCTCGAGCTGGCGCCATGTAATGCCTCATTTCTGCTGGCATGGCCACTGCACTGGGCACATAAAGTCATAGCATAGTCTAATAGGCTGAACGCTCCTGTAAAAGTGTTTAACAAATGGATTTGTGCTACTAATAGGAAATAAACTATGGTTGTCGGATTAAAGTCATATCTGAAATATGATGGCGTGGTAAATGGAAAGGCTTGTCATCTGTTACATTGTCAGCTGCTATAACTCAGCGATGGTATTGATAGGCTGTCAGGCGATCAATAACTCATCAAGCATTGTCCTGGGAGGAACATTATTGTACTGGGCCAACCTTAGGACGGTCACGTTATCATATTTGTAGTTTGTAGCTGCGGAGTGTCACATAGGACTCTTCTGTTTCTGGCTTTTCTACTAGTCATTCATCCTTACAAGAATAATTGGGATGAATATCACCGTTCTTAATTTGGGATTAATGGATTTTCTGCAAGTAGAGATAAAGCAAAATTTCAACCAACTAGACTTTTAAGAATTATCTACTTCTTATCTTTTTAAGACATGAAATAAACCGGTTATGCCTTCCCATCTTACCTACCATAAGGTCAAATTGAGTTGTTGTAAACCCACTTTGTTAGTACATGTAATGGGAAAAATGATTTACAATAGCCAAGACTTTTGTTACCGTATTTTTCGTACATAAGATACACTTTTTCACCCCCAATGTTGGGGGAAAGTGGGGGGTGCATCTTATGGTCTGAATGTAGGGCTGCGGGGAATGAGGATGGAGCGGGTCATCGGCGGCATGAGCAGGCTGTAGCAGTGCCTGCCGTGACCACGTGGGCCCGCTCATTACATATCCACGCCCATCCCCCGCCCATCATCTCTCAGCGCTGAAGCCGGCGCTGACAGGTGGGCGGGATGATGTTAGAGGGATAAACAGCCGGCCGTGATCACCCCTGGCAACTACAGCCTGGAGTGATCATGTGGGGCTGTATTCACTGCTCCCCGTGCATCATTATCAGCGCAGGGGGCAGTCAATAAGTACGGTACACTCACCGTTCCCCTGCAGCTTTGCGATGTCCTCCTGTCTGCCGGTCAGCTGATCTGTGTAGAGAGCGGTGAGCACAGCGATGACGTCATCGCTGTGCGCACCGCTAGTCACGCAGGTCAGCTGACTGGCGGACTGGAGGACGAGCTGTGCTGCAGCAGGGAAGTGACCGGTGACGACTCCACACTCCAGCGGCGCTGCTGCCGCCACAGACAGGGGGAGGAGCAACGCTGCATGGAGCAAGGAAAGGTAAGAATAAACGTTTAATTTTTTTTGTGTGATACAGGATAAAGGCCATATAGCAGGATGGATGGGGGGTATATAGCAGGATGGGTGGGGGTATATAGCAGGATAAAGGCATATATCAGGATGGCAGTACATATCAGGAAGGGGGCATATAGCAGGATGGGGGGTATATAGCAGGGTGCCATTATATAGCATGATAAGGGCATATACCAGGATGGAGTAAATATACAAGGCAGATGGATCATTACCAGGATGGGGTATCTTAGCAGAGAATTTGGGGACATTACCCCCCATAAGTGTCAGCAGCAGATCCTCACCCCATATCAGTGTGTCATGACCACATATTTTGCTTAAAATTTTATTTTCCTATTTTCCTCCTCTAAAACCAGGGTGCGTCTTATAGTCTGAAAAATAGGGTAATTTTGATATGTACTCATCTGTTTGTTTGTTCTCACTTTTATGAAGGCGGTGCAGAGTGAAGAAGAGGGGTATTGAAATGTTTCTTAAATTTCTTTTATTTTTCCTTCCTTTTGTCTTTCAAGATGTATATGCTTGTTCTTAAAATCCCGTTCTATTTCAGCCCTAAACCTCTAATATGATCATGTCAAGAAGATGATACCTTTTCAAACAAATGTGGGAGCTGTAAACTGCTTACTTCCATGTGTCTGTCTTCTGTAAGCCCCGATGACCTGCGGTTATCACCGGTCATCATACATGCGACCATTGAATGGATGGACTAGGTGTGCCGGAGCAGAATCCGGGTCCGGTCTGAGATAAAGTGGAGGGATTGCAAGCCCCGCACCACCCCAAAGTGTTGGATAAAACTCTTGTTTAGATTGAGATTACACAGCAATCAGGTGGATTTGTGGCACATGTTGCGACTGGCTAAACTTTTCTGTCCAAGTCCATCAGAACAAGACCTACTCTTAAGCGGGCTTTACACACAACACATCGCTAATGAGATGCCGTTGGGGTCACGGAATTCGTGACGCACATCCGGCCTCGTTAGCGACGTTGTTGCGTGTGAAACACACGAACAACCGTTGATCAAAATTACTCACCTAATCGTTGTTCGGTCGTTCTAATCCCGATTTATCGTTGCTGTTGCAGGACGCAGGTTGTTTGCCGTTCCTGCGGCAGCAAACATCGCTATGTGTGACACCACAGGAACGAGGAACCTCACCTTACCTGCGGCCGCCCGCAATGAGGAAGGAAGGAGGTGGGCGGGATGTTCCGGCCGCTCATCTCCGCCCCGCCTCTTCTATTGGGCGGCTGCTTAGTGACATCGCTGTGACACCGAATGAACCGCCCCCTTAGAAAGGAGGCGGTTCGCCGGCCACAGCGACGTTGCTAGGCTGGTAAGTACGTGTGACAGGGATGAACGATGTTGTGCACCATGGACAGCGATTTTCCCGTGACGCACAACCGACGGCTATGTCGCAGTGTGTAAAGCCCGCTTTAGTTCCTATTATACTGGTCAGCGTCGGAATGGTCTTGCAGTGCTGGGGTTCTGGTTTCAAATCCCAGCAAGGACACCATCTGCAAGGAGTTTGTATGTTCTCCCTGTGTTTGTGTGGGTTTCCTCCGGGTTGTCCAGTTTCCTTCCATACCCCCTACTGATTGGGACTCTATATTGTGAGCCCCAATGGGGACAGTGTTGTCAATCTACGTAAAGTGCTGTGGAATTAACAGCGCTATATAAATCAGTTAATATTATCTTTTTTTTTTCTTGTATACCAACTCTTTGCACTAATAAAAGGCATTTACAAGCTGGAGATCATTTTCACCAGTTTTCCCCCTTCAAAGCTTCTTTAATTTTCAGTTTTGTCTGAGCTAGTGAGCAGAGTCTAGCTGCTGTGATGTCTCCCATACACAGTACAAGGAGACATGAGAAATTCCTTGGCATGAGAGCGCATCAGAAGCATTTAGGAGGAATTTACACAGCAGTACTGACCCGTGTGGATGTGACTCCAGCCCCGGAGTACATTATCTGCCTGTGTCTGCTTGTCTCACTGTGCTGAGTGGCCATCACTCCTCCTCCTCCATGGAGCCTCCATAGACTGCCATCACAAAGAGTTGTCAGGTTGTATTAAAGTGTTCAAAATGGATTGGTTCTTTTTTTTTTTTTCCCCCAGATTGAAAGGTGAGTTGAGGAAGGGGAGAAGTGGCTCATAGGAGGAGAAAGAAGCAAATTTGTTTGATAGGCGATATACTAACATTTTATATTCATCCAACTGTTGAAACAACCGTGACAATTTAACTTATTAAGTATTTTTTTTTTTCATATACAAATAGATATGTAAAGGGGGTCAAAAATTATTTCAAAAAAGTATTTTAACCCCAAATTTATAAAACATGACCTTTATTATAACAAAGCTAAAATTGACTCACAGACATAAATACATTCAATGTCTCACTGGGTTCAATTAGGGGATAAATATATAGCAATGCACAATATTTGCTTTTCCTTTTGACAATCCAACAAACACAGCAAAAGTTTATCCTCCTCCAAAAATTATGAAGTAAATATCTCAGAAGGATAAGCAGGAAAAAATGCAGATATTAAATCCATCAAGGGGTTTGTGTATAACTCATACTGATACTCATAGTATCAATCCTCCAAACCCCTACTATATTCACTGCCAATTTTTGGTAGAAGAGCTGGCCATGGAAACAAAAAAATTATTTCGTCTCCATGTCCAGTTCCAAACCCCTACCCAGGTATTGACCAATAGTTATGACCCCTAATAGCCAGATATCACCCCCAATACCATGGAGTGCAAGAAAGGGGTCACTCCCTACAGAACAGTGACTTAGTATCAGCAAAAAACATCATCTGAACTGTTACTTTAGAAAAATTTCCATAGCAAAACAATCCAACACATATATCATAAATGATATAAATGATATATCATGGATTTAATATCTGCATTTTTTCCTTCTTATCCTTCTGAGATATTTACTTCATAATTTTGGAGGAGGAGAAACTTTTGCTGTGTTTGTTGGATTGTCAAAAGGAAAAGAAAATATTGTGCATTGCTATATATTTATCCCCTAATTCAGGGGTGGGGAACCTTTTTTCTGTCGGGGGCCATTTGGAAATTTCTACCAACCTTCGGGGGCCGCACAAAATTATCAATGTTTAAATGACCCTGCTATATTGGGTGAAGCAATTAATTAACTGGGGGCATGGGGCTGGGGGCACAGGCACCGCACGCGGGGCTGGGGGCACAGGCACCGCACGCGGGGCTGGGGGCACAGGCACCGCACGCGGGGCTGGGGGCACAGGCACCGCACGCGGGGCTGGGGGAGGGGTGCACACAGGATATTGGGGGGCACACTGCGCTGAGAGTTTCATGCAACTCTGGGGCAGAAAGTTTACAGAACTGGTGTGGGGAGGCACAAAGCATTGGGCAGGGCCATTAGCAGCAGAGGGTCGGCGCTGGACTCACAGCAGCATTGCATTCACATCACTGGAGTGCAGGAGCCGGACACACTGCATCAGAAGGAGAAGGCAGGCACTGATCTCCGGAGGGCAGGGGGCGTGCACACAAGGCTAGAAACTGTGAGGCTGCTGTGGACCCGCCCACAATTGGCACTGGCCGACGGGAGAACACATTGCAGCACAAACAGCAATGTGTGGATTTAAAGGGCCGGCGGCAGCAAACCGCGGTGACAGCACGAGCACTGCCTCCCCCGGGAATCTGCCCGGGGGCCACATAAAAGGTCATGGCGGGCCGGAGGTTCCCCACCCCTGCTATAGGTGTATATGCCTGAAAATGGTGCATGACAGAGCACACAGCGACGCAGCCTGCACCATTATAGTCAGCTGCATCATCTGTGCATACATCCGAATCCCGTTTTACAAGAGTTTCAAACACAAACCACTATGGGTTCACTGAATGGAGGACAAAAAAAAAAAAAGTGTGAAAGGGGCCTAACAAATATACACTGGCAATCAAAACTTTGCGAATATCAATAGTACAGTTATATAAGAAACTTTATAATGCAACTGATGAGAGAATTCTACTTCTTTCTCCACTCATGAGCCACTTCTGCCACACCCGTTTCAGTAATTCACAATTGCCTCTGAAAAAACACTCAAAACTTTCTCAAAGACAAACTGAAAACAGAGTGAGGTATCAGGATACACCTCTTATATGCCACACAGAGGAGAGGAGGGAGGGATAGTGAGGCTGCTTTCACACATCCGGTTTTTGCTGTGCGGCACAATCCGGCTCTTTGCATAAAAAATGCAACCGTTTGGGTTTTTTTTGCCGTCGGTTGCATTTTTTCCGCATAGACTTTCATTAGTGCTGGATTGTGTCGCATGGACTTGCGTTCGGTCCGGTTTTTGCCGGATGCGGCATATTTAGCCCATGCGGCGGCCGGATGGAACGTTGCCTGGCACGTTTTTTGTCCGGCAAAAAAAACCGCATTGTGTTGCATCCGGCCGATGCGGCGCTTTTTCCAATGCTTGCCTATGGCTGCCGGATGCGGCGCGATGCGGCAAAAGCCGCATCCGCCGCCGCATGCAGTTTTTTGCACTGTGCATGCTCAGTAGCGTGCCGCAACCGGCAAAAACTGGACGGGCCGCATGTAAAAAACGTATGCAACGTATGCGGTTTTGTCGCCGCATCTGTTACATAGGTTTTAGAGCCGGATTGGCCGGCTCTGCTAAAACCGGATGTGTGAAAGCAGCCTAAGGAATATTCGGCACAGTGACTGATAAGGAAAGATAGGCAGACTGAACTGCAGCCTCAAACAACTGTTGTAGCCTATTGCAGAGCTGGATTCACAGAAACAAAGCTCAGTGCTATCTTATATTGTTACCCATGGAGCTGTAGTTTCTCTCATGTGCTACAAAGAAAGTAAATGGGAAAGAAGGGCATCTAGTCTAAACCCACTAGATCAGAGACAATTGGGTGGGTGGTGGGGTAAAGGCTGCTGACAAATTTCCTTTAAAGTATAAAATGCAAACTATCAGCCATAAAGAAAGACCAGATCACGTAATAAAAAAGCCTCCAGTTTTCAGAGACAATTACCAGCTGAGGACATGTTATTTGTGCAATCCGCAAGCAGAGAAATGACAGCACTTTAATCTGAGCTAGTCACTGATTGAGCTCTTCATCCCAAACTGAAATAGCTCCGCATTACAAATGATAGGTTTTACACTCCAAGCGTACGGATACAGGCGCTCACCCGCTCCGAAGACCTGGAAAAAAGATCTAGATTGTACTGACATTTATCCTATTAGAATTTACATTCCTGCTGTGCTTTATCGTCTTCTGGGTGCAGAAATCCATAATGTACATACTTTAAATGTCTTTATTCAGTGTGAGTCTGAGAACCCAACATACTAGATATTGGCTTTAGGTCTCATTGACACAGTCAGGACATTAAAATGTTAATTTACGGTACTTAATAAAATAATTTCAAAAAAGTATTTTAACCCCAAATTTATAAAACATGACCTTTATTATAACAAAGCTAAAATTGACTCACAGACATAAATACATTCAATGTCTCACTGGGTTCAATCAATTAGGGCAGGGGTGGGGAACATGCGGCCCGCCATGACCTTTTATGTGGCCCCCGGGCAGATTCCAGGGGGAGGCAGTGCTCGTGCTGTCACCGCGGTCTTGCTGCCGCCGGCCCTTTAAATCCACACATTGCTGTTTGTGCTGCAATGTGTTCTCCCGTCGGCCAGTGCTTACTTTGTGGGCGGGTCCACAGCAGCCTCACAGCTTCCAGCCTTGTGTGCACGCCCCCTGCCCTCCGGAGATCAGTGCCTGCCTTCTCCTTCTGATGCAGTGTGTCCGGCTCCTGCACTCCGGTGATGTGAATGCAATGCTGCTGTGAGTCCAGCGCCGACCCTCTGCTGCTAATGGCCCTGCCCAATGCTTTGTGCCTCCCCACACCAGTTCTGTAAACTTTCTGCCCCAGAGTTGCATGAAACTCTCAGCGCAGTGTGCCCCCCAATATCCTGTGTGCACCCCTCCCCCAGCCCCGCGTGCGGTGCCTGTGCCCCCAGCCCCGCGTGCGGTGCCTGTGCCCCCAGCCCCGCGTGCGGTGCCTGTGCCCCCAGCCCCGCGTGCGGTGCCTGTGCCCCCAGCCCCGCGTGCGGTGCCTGTGCCCCCAGCCCCGCGTGCGGTGCCTGTGCCCCCAGCCCCGCGTGCGGTGCCTGTGCCCCCAGCCCCATGCCCCCAGTTAATTAATTGCTTCACCCAATATAGCAGGGTCATTTAAACATTGATAATTTTGTGCGGCCCCCGAAGGTTGGTAGAAATTTCCAAATGGCCCCCGACAGAAAAAAGGTTCCCCACCCCTGAATTAGGGGATAAATATATAGCAATGCACAATATTTGCTTTTCCTTTTGACAATCCAACAAACACAGCAAAAGTTTATCCTCCTCCAAAATTATGAAGTAAATATCTCAGAAGGATAAGAAGGAAAAAATGCAGATATTAAATCCATGATATATCATTTATATCATTTATGATATATGTGTTGGATTGTTTTGCTATGGAAATTTTTCTAAAGTAACAGTTCAGATGATGTTTTTTGCTGATACTAAGTCACTGTTCTGTAGGGAGTGACCCCTTTCTTGCACTCCATGGTATTGGGGGTGATATCTGGCTATTAGGGGTCATAACTATTGGTCAATACCTGGGTAGGGGTTTGGAACTGGACATGGAGACGAAATAATTTTTTTGTTTCCATGGCCAGCTCTTCTACCAAAAATTGGCAGTGAATATAGTAGGGGTTTGGAGGATTGATACTATGAGTATCAGTATGAGTTATACACAAACCCCTTGATGGATTTAATATCTGCATTTTTTCCTGCTTATCCTTCTGAGATATTTACTTCATAATTTTTGGAGGAGGATAAACTTTTGCTGTGTTTGTTGGATTGTCAAAAGGAAAAGCAAATATTGTGCATTGCTATATATTTATCCCCTAATTGAACCCAGTGAGACATTGAATGTATTTATGTCTGTGAGTCAATTTTAGCTTTGTTATAATAAAGGTCATGTTTTATAAATTTGGGGTTAAAATACTTTTTTGAAATAATTTTTGACCCCCTTTACATATCTATTTGTATATGAAAAAAAAAAATACTTAATAAGTTAAATTGTCACGGTTGTTTCAACAGTTGGATGAATATAAAATGTTAGTATATCGCCTATCAAACAAATTTGCTTCTTTCTCCTCCTATGAGCCACTTCTCCCCTTCCTCAACTCACCTTTCAATCTGGGGGAAAAAAAAAAAAGAACCAATCCATTTTGAACACTTTAATACAACCTGACAACTCTTTGTGATGGCAGTCTATGGAGGCTCCATGGAGGAGGAGGAGTGATGGCCACTCAGCACAGTGAGACAAGCAGACACAGGCAGATAATGTACTCCGGGGCTGGAGTCACATCCACACGGGTCAGTACTGCTGTGTAAATTCCTCCTAAATGCTTCTGATGCGCTCTCATGCCAAGGAATTTCTCATGTCTCCTTGTACTGTGTATGGGAGACATCACAGCAGCTAGACTCTGCTCACTAGCTCAGACAAAACTGAAAATTAAAGAAGCTTTGAAGGGGGAAAACTGGTGAAAATGATCTCCAGCTTGTAAATGCCTTTTATTAGTGCAAAGAGTTGGTATACAAGAAAAAAAAAGATAATATTAACTGATTTATATAGCGCTGTTAATTCCACAGCACTTTACGTAGATTGACAACACTGTCCCCATTGGGGCTCACAATATAGAGTCCCAATCAGTAGGGGGTATGGAAGGAAACTGGACAACCCGGAGGAAACCCACACAAACACAGGGAGAACATACAAACTCCTTGCAGATGGTGTCCTTGCTGGGATTTGAAACCAGAACCCCAGCACTGCAAGACTGCAGTGCTAACCACTGAGCAACCATTCCGACGCTGACCAGTATAATAGGAACTAAAGCGGGCTTTACACACTGCGACATAGCCGTCGGTTGTGCGTCACGGGAAAATCGCTGTCCATGGTGCACAACATCGTTCGTCCCTGTCACACGTACTTACCAGCCTAGCAACGTCGCTGTGGCCGGCGAACCACCTCCTTTCTAAGGGGGCGGTTCATTCGGCGTCACAGCGATGTCACTAAGCAGCCGCCCAATAGAAGAGGCGGGGCGGAGATGAGCGGCCGGAACATCCCGCCCACCTCCTTCCTTCCTCATTGCGGGCGGCCGCAGGTAAGGTGAGGTTCCTCGTTCCTGTGGTGTCACATATAGCGATGTTTGCTGCCGCAGGAACGGCAAACAACCTGCGTCCTGCAACAGCAACGATAAATCGGGATTAGAACGACCGAACAAGGATTAGGTGAGTAATTTTGATCAACGGTCGTTCGTGTGTTTCACACGCAACAACGTCGCTAACGAGGCCGGATGTGCGTCACGAATTCCGTGACCCCAACGGCATCTCATTAGCGATGTGTTGTGTGTAAAGCCCGCTTAAGAGTAGGTCTTGTTCTGATGGACTTGGACAGAAAAGTTTAGCCAGTCGCAACATATGCCACAAATCCACCTGATTGCTGTGTAATCTCAATCTAAACAAGAGTTTTATCCAACACTTTGGGGTGGTGCGGGGCTTGCAATCCCTCCACTTTCTCAGACCGGACCCGGATTCTGCTCCGGCACACCTAGTCCATCCATTCAATGGTCGCATGTATGATGACCGGTGATCACCGCAGGTCATCGGGGCTTACAGAAGACAGACACATGGAAGTAAGCAGTTTACAGCTCCCACATTTGTTTGAAAAGGTATCATCTTCTTGACATGATCATATTAGAGGTTTAGGGCTGAAATAGAACGGGATTTTAAGAACAAGCATATACATCTTGAAAGACAAAGGAAGGAAAAATAAAAGAAATTTAAGAAACATTTCAATACTCCTCTTCTCCACTCTGCACCGCCTTCATAAAAGTGAGAACAAAAACAGAGGAGTACATATCAAAATTACCCTATTTTTCGGACTATAAGACGCACCCTGGTTTTAGAGGAGGAAAATAGGAAAATAAAATTTTAAGCAAAAAATGTGGTCATGACACACTGATATGGGGCGAGGGTCTGCTGCTGACACTTATGGGGGTAATGTCCCCAAATTCTCTGCTAAGATACCCCATCCTGGTAATGATCCACCTGCCTTGTATATTTACCCCATCCTGGTATATGCCCTTATCCTGCTATATAATGGCACCCTGCTATATACCCCCCATCCTGCTATATGCCCCCTTCCTGATATGTACTGCCATCCTGATATATGCCTTTATCCTGCTATATACCCCCACCCATCCTGCTATATACCCCCCACCCATCCTGCTATATGGCCTTTATCCTGTATCACACAAAAAAATAAACGTTTATTCTTACCTTTCCTTGCTCCATGCAGCGTTGCTCCTCCCCCTGTCTGTGGCGGCAGCAGCGCTGCTGGAGTGTGGAGTCGTCACCGGTCACTTCCCTGCAGCACAGCTCGTCCTCCAGTCCGCCAGTCAGCTGACCTGCGTGACTAGCGGTGCGCACAGCGATGACGTCATCGCTGTGCTCACCACTCTCTACACAGATCAGCTGACCGGCAGACAGGAGGACATCGCAAAGCTGCAGGGGAACGGTGAGTGTACCGTACTTATTCACTGCCCCCTGCGCTGATAATGATGCACGGGGAGCAGTGAATACAGCCCCACATGATCACTCCAGGCTGTAGTTGCCAGGGGTGATCACGGCCGGCTGTTTATCCCTCTAACATCATCCCGCCCACCTGTCAGCGCCGGCTTCAGCGCTGAGAGATGATGGGCGGGGGATGGGCGTGCATATGTAATGAGCGGGCCCACGTGGTCACGGCAGGCGCTGCTACAGCCTGCTCATGCCGCCGATGACCAGCTCCATCCTCATTCCCCGCAGCCCTACATTCAGACCATAAGACGCACCCCCCACTTTCCCCCAACATTGGGGGTGAAAAAGTGTATCTTATGTACGAAAAATACGGTAACAAAAGTCTTGGCTATTGTAAATCATTTTTCCCATTACATGTACTAACAAAGTGGGTTTACAACAACTCAATTTGACCTTATGGTAGGTAAGATGGGAAGGCATAACCGGTTTATTTCATGTCTTAAAAAGATAAGAAGTAGATAATTCTTAAAAGTCTAGTTGGTTGAAATTTTGCTTTATCTCTACTTGCAGAAAATCCATTAATCCCAAATTAAGAACGGTGATATTCATCCCAATTATTCTTGTAAGGATGAATGTCTAGTAGAAAAGCCAGAAACAGAAGAGTCCTATGTGACACTCCGCAGCTACAAACTACCCACAAATATGATAACGTGACCGTCCTAAGGTTGGCCCAGTACAATAATGTTCCTCCCAGGACAATGCTTGATGAGTTATTGATCGCCTGACAGCCTATCAATACCATCGCTGAGTTATAGCAGCTGACAATGTAACAGATGACAAGCCTTTCCATTTACCACGCCATCATATTTCAGATATGACTTTAATCCGACAACCATAGTTTATTTCCTATTAGTAGCACAAATCCATTTGTTAAACACTTTTACAGGAGCGTTCAGCCTATTAGACTATGCTATGGCTTTATGTGCCCAGTGCAGTGGCCATGTCAGCAGAAATTAGGCATTACATGGCGCCAGCTCGAGGGGAAGCCTATGTATGTAATGCACGCCAGGTCCTCCATACTGCCATACTGGAAGACTCGCTTAGGTTTTGAAGCTCCTTGAAGAAGCACTGCAATAAGTATAGTGTGACATAGCCTTCAAGTATCAATGATATCATGTCCATATCTCTCTCTCTCGCGTGTGTGTATATTATATATGTGTGTGTGTGTGTGTGTGTGTGTGTGTGTGTGTGTGTGTGTGTGTGTGATGTGTGGGGGGGGAGAAGTACTTAGCCACAATTGTGCAAGCTCTCAAACTTAAAAAGATGAGAGAGTCCTTGTCATTAACATCATAGGTAGACACCACAACTATGAGACAAAAGGAGTAAACAAATACAGAAAATCACCTTCTCTAATTTGCCAAGATTTTTTTTTTTTTGCAAATTATGGTGGAAAAATAAGTATTTAGTCATCTAAAAACATGCAAGATTTCTGGCTCTCACAGACGTGTAAAGGTCCAGTCACACTAAACAACTTACCAGAAATCCCAACAACGATAGGGATCGCTGGTAAGTTGCTAGGAGGTTGCTGGTGAGATGTCACACTGCGACGCTCCAGCGATCCCACCAGCAACCTGACCTGGCAGGGATCGCTGGAGCGTCGCTACACGAGTTGCTGGTGAGCTCACCAGCAACCAGTGACCAGCCCCCAGCGCCGCGTGGAAGATGCTGCGCTTGGTAACTAAGGTAAATATCGGGTAACCAACCCGATATTTACCTTGGTTACCAGCGCACGGAGCTACACGTGCAGAGAGCAGGGAGCAGCGCACACTGAGCGCTGGCTCCCTGCTATCCTAGTTACAGCACACATCGGGTTAATTACCCGATGTGTGCTGCAGCTAAATGTGCACAGAGCAGGGAGCAGCGCACACCGGGTGCAGCTGCACAGTGTAGATATATAGGGTATAGAGTACAGGGTGCAGCTGCACAGAGCAGGGAGCAGCGCACACCGCTTAGCGCTGGCTCCTTGCTCTCCTAGTTACAGCACACATCGGGTTAATTACCCGATGTGTCCTGCAGCTACATGTGCACAGAGCAGGGAGCAGCGCACAATGCTTAGCGCTGGCTCCCTGCTCTCCTAGTTACAGCACACATCGGGTTAATTACCCGATGTGTGCTGCAGCTACATGTGCACAGAGCAGGAGCCGGCACTGACAGTGAGAGCGGCGGAGGCTGGTAACAAAGGTAAATATCGGGTAACCAAGGACAGGGCTTCTTGGTTACCCGATGTTTACTGTGGTTGCCAGCCTCCGCAGAAGCCGGCTCCTGCTGCCTGCACATTTAGTTGTTGCTCTGTCGCTGTCACACACAGCGATCTGTGCTTCACAGCGGGACAGCAACAACTAAAAAATGGCCCAGGACATTCAGCAACAACCAACGACCTCACAGCAGGGGCCAGGTTGTTGCTGGATGTCACACACAGCAACATCGCTAGCAACGTCACAAAAGTTGTTCGTTAGCAGCGAAGTTGCTAGCGATGTTGCTTAGTGTGATGGGGCCTTTACTCCTTCTTTAAAGGCCCCGTCACACTAAGCAACATCGCTAGCAACATCGCTGCTAACGAACAACTTTTGTGACGTTGCTAGCGATGTTGCTGTGTGTGACATCCAGCAACAACCTGGCCCCTGCTGTGAGGTCGTTGGTTGTTGCTGAATGTCCTGGGCCATTTTTTAGTTGTTGCTCTCCCGCTGTGAAGCACAGATCGCTGTGTGTGACAGCGAGATAGCAACAACTAAATGTGCAGGCAGCAGGAGCCAGCTTCTGCAGACGCTGGTAACCACGGTAAACATCGGGTAACCAAGAAGCCCTTCCCTTGGTTACCCAATAGTTACCTTCGTTACCAGCGTCCCCGCTCTCACGCTACCAGTGCCGGCTCCCTGCTCTCTGCACACATCGCCAGACTACACATCGTGTAATTAACCCGATGTGTACTGTGGCTATGTGTGCAGGGAGCGGGGAGCGTGGGAGCGGGGACGCTGGTAACGAAGGTAACTATCGGGTAACCAAGGTAAGGGCTTCTTGGTTACCCGATGTTTACCGTGGTTACCAGCGTCCGCAGAAGCCGGCTCCTGCTGCCTGCACACGTAGCAGAGTACACATCGGGTAATTAACCCGATGTGTACTGTGGCTAGGGAGCCAGCGCTAAGCGGTGTGCGCTGGTAACCAAGGTAAATATCGGGTTGGTTACCCGATATTTACCTTAGTTACCAGGCGCAGCATCGATTCCACGTCGCTGCGGGCTGGGGGCTGGTCACTGGTTGCTGGTGAGATCTGCCTGTGTGACAGCTCACCAGCAACCCGTGTAGCGACGCTCCAGCGATCCCTGCCAGGTCAGGTTGCTGGTGGGATCGCTGGAGTGTGACATCTTACCAGTAATCCCTATCAGGTTGGATCGTTGTTGGGATCGCTGATAAGTTGTTTAGTGTGACTGGGCCTTTATTGCTTAGACTACATTGTCATGTGCATGCCAGTCTCCACTGATTGGCACCTCACTGTCAATGTACAATCTCTATAGAGATCCTGGTGTGGACGGGGACAGCTCTCTGGGCTCAGCTACATGACTAAATCTAAAAATTCTAATTGTGTCAGAATGGCTGCACCCAGTAATCTAAGTGATACATCATCGGATTCAGGAGCTCTTTGCCTACATCTTGTTGCTCACAGATGAGGTAGCAAAAACCTGCTGACAGATTCTCTTTAGGCGTCTTTCACACGCACGTGCCTCCAGTACATGTTTGGCAGTTTTCTCACGTACCGGACACACGTACACATGTAGACCTAGGTATTCCTATGGTTTTGGACACACGTAGACCTAGGTATTCCTATGGTTTTGGACACACGTAAGTATTTTTGCATGGAACGTGTGTCCGTTCTGTACTTATGGGTGTCTGTGTTTCTCATGCAGACATGTCAGTTTTCTCTCCGGCATCACTGGTGTCACACGTAACGCAAACGGACCACACGGATGTGATCCATGTGACACGCACCGGAGATAAGACACGTGTGTGTGAAAAAAAAACCCCAAACCTTTACTCACCTTCTCCAGCCCTGCAGTGTCTGCCGCTGCTGTCACTTGCTTCCGACCGCCGCTCATTATGCTCATTGAATATTCACTTCACTGTGGCCAGAAGCAGCAGCAGCAGGGAGTCGGCAAAACCGGAGACCGAAGATCAGCACCACGGACAGCGACGCCATGGACAGGTGAGCAGAAAGTTCCCGTTCTCCGTGTGTTATCACGGATAACACACGGAGAACACACGTAGCCCATAAACACGAGTCACGGAGGGCAAAACGCACCTCTGATACGTCAGTGAAAAACCGTGCGTGGTTTTTCACGGACATGTGAGAGAGGCCTTAAAGGAATCTTGGGACCTTATCACACTCAATATTCAGCATCCTTATAAAGTTGATGGGGAGATCCCAAAATGTATGGGCAAACAAAAAAACACGGGCGACGTTAAAAGGCAAAGTCCGTAGAAAAGGACTAAAATGCCTGAGTGTGACAGGTACTAAAGGAACTGATCGGCACAGACAGGCGAGGAGCCTTGTTATTTGTCTTTTTTTATATACCGTAATTAGGTTACATTGACTTGCTCAGTGAACTGATGTAATTGAATATCTGATATATTTTTCAACAAAAGCACTGTCTGACAAGACAACTGTATACGCAGTATACCAGAAAATAAAATCCGTGCAAAAAGCTTTATCCTTCTCATCTAGACATTTAAAGGCTAGTTTTCTCACAACACGGCAGTAGAAAAGAGGCTTTTTCACAATCTCAGCCAAGAAATTCACAGTATTGCACAGTCCTTATTGGGCACAAAACACACACAGACCGGACCTTTCATGCACTCTACCACACAGTCCCCATTGCTAAACTGACGGTATCGGCCGCACAGGGTCTGAGCGTTACTTCTGGGTCAGAAGGGCTCGTCGGGCACTCCGAGAAATACAGTCCACACTTGGCAAGTTGGCCACACTGGCCCTGATCAGATTTATTTGCTCCTTATGCAATGGAGTAGAAACAAGAATACAACCAAAAAGATGAATGCTAACTCAAGAGACCTGAGACTAAAGGCCCCTTTACACACTGCAACATCACAAACGACATCGCTGTAACGTCACCGGTTTTGTGACGTAATAGCGACCTCCCCAGCGACATTGCAGTGTGTGACCTGGCCCCCGCTGTGAGGTCACTGATCGCTACAAGTCCATTCTTTGGTCCTTTGTTTCCCGCTGCGCAGTATGTATCAGTGTGTTTGACACAGTTACAACGACATTGTTAGCGACCCAGCCCATAGGCGTGCTAGTGTTCCCTTTCCAGCGAGGTCGTTCTGCAGGTCCGTATCGCTGCTGCGTCGTTGGCCAGATCTGCCTGTTTGACAGCTCACCAGAGACTGTTAGAGACTTTCCAGCGATCCCGGCCAGGTCAAGATCGCTGGTGTGATCGCTAGAAAGTTTCAGTGTGTAAAGGGGCCTTTAGGCACAGCATCCCCAACAAAAAAAGGAAACGAGGGGGGGCATTATCTAAAAAACACTTTGATACTGATAAAGAATACCTGACTAAAGGATGAGCTGTAAAGTTCGGCGTCTGTACCGGACACCAGGTGTACGGGTCCCGGACCAGAACACAGACTTTTACCAGTATGTCTGGTTTCTGTTCAGGTTTGTCATCCGAATAAAGTTTGTTGAAAGGTTGCAGAGCAGCCAAGCATTTCCTTTGTGGGCACCTCTGGTCCCATCACAGCTGTGTCTAGTATTGGCATGGTTATGATTGGCCAGGGAAATCACTTAAAAAGGGGGCTGGTATTATCAGAATGGGAGGGGTCATGGATATCCCCCCCCCCCCAGGATAAAAATAGCAGCCCACAGGTACCCAGAACTGGCACATCACATTAGGTGATTACACAACTCATCCCGATTGCCACTGCACCAGCGCAATGGGGGGTAATATAAGGGGTCAATGACCGCTGTGATTTGTCAAAAAAAAAATTTGAGCTGCCATCAAGCCCTAGATTAATAATGGGAGGCATCTATCAGACCCATCCATTACTAATCCTGTAAGTGAAAAGAAATAAAGCACAAACCAAACACTGAAAAAATCCTTTATTTGAGATAAAATGCACACAGCCTCCTTCACCCCTTTATTAACCCCCAAAACACCCTTGTAGATCCAACGCAATCCAAACTAAGTCCCACGACGATCCTGGCTCTGCTACAACCGGAGCCTGCCTAGAAGGAAAACATGTCCGCTCTCCGCAGGCTCCAGGAATCACAGCCGGGCTCTCCCGCTGCTCTCAGTGGGTCACAGTCCGGCAGCACTCTTACTGAGGGCAGCGGGGGAGCCGGGGTGTGACCTCAGGTGACATGAGTGATGTCCCCTGCTCACAGCAGAGAGCCCCTCAGCCTGAAGACAGTGGACATGTTCTCCCTCTCTGCAGGCTCTGGATGTAGCAGAGCCAGGATCGTCATGGGACTTTGTATGGATTACGTCAGATCTGCAAGGGTGTTTTGGGGGCTAATAAAGGGTGAAAAAGGGTGTGTATATTATTTCAAATAAAAGGATTTTTTGGCATTTGTGTTCTTTCAGTTTGGCGGCCAAACCAGATTTTTTTTTGTAGTACGTACTGGAATATCCACAGGTTCACACATCACAAACAGCTTTTCCGGAAACCAGAGAGGAATTATCTGAACACTGATATTGATAAAGAATACCTGACCTGAGTATTGAAGATAATTAGCCACAATCATCCTAAAAAATGTGCTCAAACACTATTCCTCTGGTCCTGTAGCAATTGTGCATGAGTGTGTGTAATACCGGGTTTTTCCAAAAATAAGACAGACACTGTCTTATATTTTTTTTGCCCCCCAAAAAAGCACTAGGGCTTATTTTTGGAGGAGGTCTTATTCTTGGAGAAACACGGTTGGGGGTAAGTTTACCCCCTAAAAAAGCAGATCCCCCACTTCCCAGGAGACTCATACTCACCAGGCCGGGACGTCTGCGTGGTTCCCAGGTCCTCCCTGTGATCTCCAGTGGGTGCTGCACGTCGTCCTACCCTGCTGCTAGCTGACATACTGACACACACACACACACACACACGCAGACACACAGCAGATCACACACACACACACAGAAGATCGCAGACACACAGAAGATCGCAGACACACAGAAGATCGCAGACACACACAGAAGATCGCAGACACACACAGAAGATCGCAGACACACACAGAAGATCGCAGACACGCACAGCCGAACGCAGACACACAGACGATCGCAGAAAAACACACAAACGATTGCAGACACATACAGCAGATCACACACACACACACAGCAGATCACACACACACCCTATCGCGCGCGCGCACACATCATCACATCCAGCGCTTACGGCTGCAGGGAATGATGAGAACAAGTCACGTGTCCCGCCTAAGGTCCTGTTCGTTGCGCTGTACCGCACTGCCTCTCAGGAGTCTGCCGGCGAGAAAGATCGGTGTTGCTGGATGAGGTGAGTGTGTATGCGATCCGATGTTTGTGTGTGTTTGGATGTTTGTGTATGTGATCTGATTGTGTGTGTGTGAGAGATCTGGTGTGTGTGTGCGTGTGTGAGAGATCTGGTGTGTGTGTGAGTGTGTGTGATCTGGTGTGTGTGTGTGAGAGAGATCTGGTGTGTGTGTGTGTGTGTGTGTGTGTGAGATCTGGTGTGTGTGTGTGTGTGTGTGTCTGAGATCTGGTGTGTGCGTGTGTGTGTGTGAGAGAGATCTGGTGTGTGTGAGTGTGTGTGTGTGTGTGTGTGTGTGTGTGTGTGTGTGTGTGTGTGTGTGTGTGTGTGTGTGTGTGTGTGTGTGTGTGAGAGAAAGAGAGATCTGATGAGTGCGGCTGTGCGATAGCTACAGGTCCTGCTGCTCAGTGTCGGGTGAGTGTAATTGCCGGGTGCCGCTGTCTATAATGAAGTGTCCTGCAGTATCTAACCTTTTTAGCTGCACAGACACTTCATTATTGATCCGCGACTAGGGCTTATTTTTGGAAAAACACTGTATATACACGCATATATAAGACTACGTGCCCACATTGCTTTTGTTATGTGCTTTTCTGCACACAAAAATTGCATATTTTCGCAGAATTTGCACGTTTTTTTCTGTTTTTTGCCTGCTCTTTTTTTTTTTTTTTTTTTTAGTCCTTGTGATTGCGGGGGTTCAGGCACTGTAGCCCAGTGATCGACGCCGGGTCTCTGTTAATGTTACAGCCGGGACCCGGCTCTCGCTGCCCGGAGCGGTGCCCGGATTAACCCTTTGAATTCTGCGATCAGTGCGACTGCAGCATTCAGGAGGCAGGAAGAGGAATCTCTTTCCTCTCCCTGGCGATCGGGTCCATGTAATACGATCACAGGAACCAGATTGCTGCTATAGTAACCCTTAGACGTCACCTTGACAACCCTGGGTTACTGAGCTACAGAGCGCCTCACACACTATGCAGTATGCACAGTACTGCGATATCCCCTGTAGTGATTATGTATTGCAGGAGATTATAGAAACAGAAAAGTAACAACACACAAAAAAAATCGCAGAAACAATTGACATGCTGCTTATTTTTTCAGCAACAAAATCTGCAGGGAAAAAAGTAGCAAAGTGTGCACAGCACGTGACGATTCTCATGGATTTTGCTGGGATGCTTTTCTTTGCTTTTATTGATTAAAATAAGCAAGGAAAAATGCATGGGAAAAAAAAAAAAAAAAAAAAAAAAAAAACGCCACGTGGGCACAGGGCTTAATTGTGGTACACGTTCTGTACAGGTCCCTGGTGGGACGTTGGTTCGGAAAGGCTTATCCAGACCTCCACGATAGGTATATATGAAAGATCTTACACTGAGATCTAATAAAAGTCTCGCAGAGAGCTACATCCTAAATATTCACATAAGCAGCAGACATTACATGTACTCAATAAAATGACGTTTTATGCCAACACTATAAATATTTCTGTAGGGAGAGGGATGTACGTGACAAATTCCAGAGGTGTCCCAAATAACAAAAAATGGAAAAGTTCAGCTTCATACCAAGACGGCATTTATGTATAACAGAGGCTTCTATAAAAAATCATTTTTAGTTCTCATTCCCAGGACATTCATGGATGAAAGATTTCCAGATACAGACGAGTCCGCACACTGGCATGATCTGCTCTGGAGGAACGCTCTGGGAAGCAGAATGGCCCCGCATACAGGAGACTACTCCCAATTCACACACTGGATGTGCCAGCTCCCCCCACCCCGCCGGTAACACAACCCTGCAGACATGACACTGGCCATCTCTATTTATAACCTGCAATAAACCCAACCACATTTCTGTGCAGGAGACGGCTTCTTAGAAATGGCTTTTCAAACAAACACTTGTAAGCAGCCTCCAGATTACAATACCCGGTCACATTACCGGTGACCAGCGCTGGAGAGCTCGGGAGAGGATGATGATGGGAGGGAAGGGCGACGTCGCTTAGAGGTCACCACACATTACATCTGCTGCACGGTGGATGCGGACAATGACACATGGAGGACATCACATTTCACTTGGGTTGTGGATAAAAAGATTCCCGCAGCCCCAAAATGACGCATTTCATTCTAATCCATGGTTGGTTCTCGGGTACAAAAAGAACGATAAGGAAAAACAAATTAATATTCAGTACATAAAACAGAGAATAAAACAGACAAAATACCTCGCTCTGAAACAGTGGAATAGGGCCAATCATTAAAGAGGTTGGCTACCACTCTTACATTGATGGTCTATCCTTAGGGGCACTTTGCACGCTGTGACATCGCAAGCCGATGATAGCGATGCCGAGCGCGATAGTCCCCGCCCCCATCGCACATGCAATATCTTGTGATAGCTGCCGTAGCGAACATTATCGCTACGGCAGCTTCACATGCACTCACCTGCCCTGCGACGTCGCTCCGGCCGGTGTCCCGCCTCCTTCCTAAGGGGGCGGGTCATGCGGCGTCACAGCGACATCACACGGCAGGCGGCCAATAGAAGCGGAGGGGCAGACATGAGCGGGATGTAAACATCCCGCCCACCTCCTTCCCTCCGTATAGCCGCCGGCGGCAGGTAGGAGATGTTCCTCGCTCCTGCGGCTTCATACACAGCGATGTGTGCTGCCGCAGGAACGAGGAACAACATCGTACCTGTTGCGGCACCGGCATTATGGAAATGTGGGAGAATAAACCTATGATACGATAATGACGTTTTTGCGCTCGTTCATCGTATCATCTAGCATTTACACAGTACGATGTCGAAAGTGACGCCGGATGTGCGTCACTTTCGATTTGACCCCACCGACATCGCACGTGCGATGTCGCAACGTGCAAAGCCGCCCTTAGCCATGTAGCAGAGCTGAGAAAATTAACCCCACCAACACCAAACGCTCTATAGAAATTGTACATTGACAGTGAGGTGCGTGACAATGATAAGGGTCCTGTTGCTTAAACAAACCTAGAAAGTAAACAACAGATTGCACCTTACGACAGCCTGAATTCTGTGTTAACCCTTGCAGCATGCTGGCTTCAGCTTACATAGCAAAAACCTGCTGACAGATTCCCTTTAAATGGAACCTGTCACCACTTTTTTGGCCTATAAGCTGCTGCCACCACCACAGAGCTCTTATATACAGTATTCTAACATGCTGTATATAAGAGCCCAGGCCGGGGGTATAACATATAAAACACTTTATAATACTTACCTAACGGTCGCGCTGTGGGCCTTTTGGGCGTCTCTGTTGTCCGGTGGCGGCGCCTCCTCTTTCGGCCATCTTCGTCCTCTTTCTGAAGCCAGGGTGCATGATGCGGCTACGTCATGCACACTCGCCGAGCCTGCGGAGGCGCACTACAATGCATTGATCTGCTCTGCTCAGGACCTGAATGCTGGAGAGTGTGGATGAGGTCAGACCCGTCATGCACCGCGGCTAGAGAAGGAGAACCAAAATGGCCAAAAAAGAGGATGCGCCAGCACCGGCCAATGGAGACGCCCATAAGGCCCACAGCGCGACCGTTAGGTAAATATTATAAAGTGGTTTTTATGTTATATCCCCGGCCTGGGCTCTTATATACAGCATGTTAGAATGCTGTATATAAGAGCCCGGTGGTTGGGGCCGCAGCTTATAGGCCGAAAAAGTGGTGACAGGTTCCATTTAAGGCTATGTGCGCATGTTGCGTTTTTTCATGTGTTTACGCAGCATTTTAAACTGCAGCATAAACGCATGCGTTCTGAGAATTTTGCAAATTCCATGTGCATGTTGCGTTTTAAAACGCAGCGTTTTGGATGCCAAATTTTTGACAAAATCGCTGCGTTCTAAAAAGCAACATGTGACTTCTTTTGTGCGTTTTGGATGATTTTCCCACTCTGTCTAGGGGAGATGAAGCATCCATTCTGCATCCATTCCGCAATTCAAAATACTTCCAAAGCGCAGCTTTTCGGCTGCGTTTTGAAACGCACATGCGGTGACCAAACGCTGCAGAATATTTGTCACGCAGAATGCAACGTGCTCACATAGCCTAACTCTATGGCTAGGATTTGAAGATTTGTATTAGAAAAATGGAGCTATGAATGCAAGATGACTGTAAAAGAAAAAGAAAAAAAAAAAAAAAAAGAAGGTCAGACATCTCACAACTCTGGACTGTGCATTATACATAATGAACGCTAATTGTAAATGACACAAATTAGGAGTAATTCTCTTCGGTTAAATATTTCTTCATGACTCCAATAGAATTTTCTCCATCAGTTTAACATCCTCATGCCAAGAAAACCACACTCTGCACATGTCGCACCACAAAGTTTAGTTATTGTTACAGAATGCTGTAACAATAATGGGAATACGGAGCCTCTTACTACGGCACACATTTAATCCATTAAAGATTGTTTTAGGAAGTCTGGTGAGTCGTACAGGGCTGTCATTTTATTGCTCCACATAAGCTATTCTTAGGCTTCGACTGTAAGAGAAAACACAGGAAACTAATATGATTCTCATTAAAATATTTCAGTAGAACATTCCCTAAAATGTTCCCTGCCCTGAAACACGAACATATACAAAACGAGATCATCATTCACATTACTGCTGCCAACATGCTCAGGCTTTCCTACATATGCTGACAATATGAAGCTGGTTTACTGGATCTTTCCAAAACTGAAAGACAATGATCAGATGATCACTCCAAGTCTAGCTAGTTGTGGGACACATGGGGCCTGATTCACTATTGAATTTGAATACTATCCCCATAACTAGGGATAAAAGTGAACTATTAGACAAATTCACGCTTCCTGATTAAGGTGACGAAACGTGCGTTGGGGGCAAGAGTAGTCTTTTTTCATGTAAGTGTATATGATCTTTGTTGCGTGTAGCACTTGGAACGGTGTATTCACACTGATCCGTAATAGTTTAGAAACAGTCATCTGCTTGTTAGTCAGTGCATTTGTATTTAAACATATACTGTAGCCAGAAAGTATAAAGGCTTAATGCCAAACAATGGCAGGTGTTTAATATAAAGGCACTTTAAATACTAAAAATATCCTTGCAGAAAAAAAATCTTGTATCACAGGTGGTGTTATTAGCTAGTATTGCTACATTGTATGAGATATTTAATATTTATATCATTTGTTGTATACTGGTCTCTGTCTCTTACTTCCACATTGGTGGTAATTGCCCTTTTTATGATTAATATATGCTATGAATATTTTTAATCTTTAATAAAAAATAGTTTTTAGTTTTGAATTTGTGTCTAATAGTTCACTTTTTTCCCTACTTATGGGGATAGTATTGAAGTGCGAGTCCATTTTTTGATTATAATGCTTTCATGACACTTTGATTACAATATAGAGAGTTTGAGGCTGCTTTTTATGGACAGGTTTTTGGTGTTTTTCCTTTGTGCCTACTTCTTTTAATCTCAGTCTTTTTTTTAAAGTCCATTTGATCGGATTATTCACTTTATTTATGGTCATGATTTTGGGCAAAGTTTAGGGTTTTTTTCCGGAGAATTTTGCCCGATTCATCATTTTTGATAACTTAGTAAATTGTCGCAGATGTACGCCAGGTGTTTTCGTGACAATTGTTAACCATCTTGCCAAACGTGCTACTTTTTTGTGCAAAAAAAAAAAAAAAAAAATTAAGGATATGTATGAAAACTGTTTTTTGCCTTGTTAAAAATTTATCAACCAAATGTGCCATTTTAATAAATTTGGGGCTAAATCATCAGAGAATACTACAAGGCAAATAAAGAAAAGCATTTAATTTATTTTTTTAAAGGATCACAAATAATGAATCAGGATAATACACTCATCAATAACACGAGTGACATCACAATGGTGACATCATAACAGCCCAGCAACTGATAATTGTAGCAAATACTCAGCTTCTCACAAATCCTGAATGACATGAGTAACATCCCCCCTTTCTGGCCCCTTTCTTTAAGGGTTCGCTCATACCACTGTATAACACGGACATGTGCTATATGATATTATCCTAAGCAGCTGTGCTAATCGGCGCTTTTTTACCCCACATAACAATTCAGCATGAGAAAACAGAAATTAATTGCAGCACAAATCAGATGGTGCAAACCTATTAAAGTCTACGGGTGCATGAAAATCATTGGACTGCACTCGGACGACATCTGAGTGTAGTCCGATTTCCGCTGACTTGTAGAATGGAGAACACGGAGAAATTTTGTTCCATGTTCTCCTCCCCTGTGATACAATTCTCTCATGCGAGGGAATCGGAAAACACTAAGCCGACACTCAGATCAATCTCCGATCAGAGTTTGATTGGAGTGTCATTAGCATAATTGTCCAGATTCTCCCGCAGAGAAGATATATGCTTGTGTGACCCCCGGCCTTACATCTGCCTTCATAGTTTTCCTGGCATTCTCGTTAGGAAGCGCAGGATGAATGATACTGGTGGGCAGTGAGGATGAAGAAAAAGCGCAAGTGCTAGGACACACGGCGAGTAAGATGGACTGAGTAGAATGATATAGATATAGAGATAGACAGATTCTAATTATATTATATATATATATATTATATAAAAAACGCATTCCACTTAGACCAATGTTACTATTCTTGGGTCGCTCCCATGAGCGATTTTTTTTTCTCAGCCCTAATTGGACCGAGAAAACAGTGACGTCGCAGCTTGCTGCGGGTGTAATCCAATCTGTTTTCACTCACACCCATACAAGTCTATGGGTGCAAGAGAAACATCGCACTGCACTCACATTACACCAGAGTGCAGTATGATATACGCATCAACTAATAATGGAGGCGATGGGGAGATTAGTTCCTCCTCCTCCTCCTCCACGGCTGTGATCCGATCGCAGGATCACATCACAGTATAATGACACACGGCTTACACTCACAGCAGAGCGGAAGGCGAGGATCATTAGCATATCGCATCCGATGCTAAATGCCAGTGCGTCCTTAGCCTAAATGATAAATATTTGTAATGAAAAGGACTTAACGCTGTTTTAATGTGGCCACGTACAGCATGAGAAAACATGTAATATTGCATTTAATTATTCTTTATGGTTGCATGACACCACACCTATGTGAGATACATTAAGTCTGTGACAAAGAATCTACAATAATTTATTTAAAGGGAATCTGTCAACAGATGTTTGCCACCTAATCTGAGAGCAGCATGATGTAGGGGCAGAGACCTGGATTCCAGCAATGTGTCACTTACTGAGCTGCTTAGTGTAGTTTTTATAAAATCACTGTTTAATCAGCAGTAGATCATCATTACAGGACTACTTGGTGTGCTGCAGATAGTCCAGCATATTCAAGAGCTCTGTATAACGGCTAGATGTGCCGCAGAGAAAACATTGATTTTGTCAAAATAACATCAAACAGCTCAGTAAGTGACACATTGCTGGAATCAGGGTCTCTCTCTCTACATTATGCTGCTCTTAGATGAGGGTGCAAAAACCTGGTGACAGATGCCCTTTAACTTGGATGAACCTATTGAGTGTTCGCTGGAGACTTTCTATGGCATGAGATTCGCATCACAACACATCTCGCATCTCCTAAAATAAGAGAAAGTGGCAGCGATCTGCCGGGTGCCTCTGAAAGGCGTCTTATAAATGATAATCTGGTGCAGGCATCTTCATAAAACTCTGGAGAAACACGAGAAGATCAGAACACAAAGAACACAGTGTAGAAATGTATTTCTCCTGCACTGGAGCCTAGTAATGGAAGTCTGGTAAGAAGTGTCCTCAACGTACAAAACTTAATCTGCTACACGATACGGTGGATAAAATTAGAAAACGGGACAAACATATCTGACACAGCCTGTGCCTTAAGCCCTAACACTTGTATCTGCATCCGGCATCTGGTGATTACTCTGAAAAAAGATCCATCTGGTGTGAAGTTACAGGACTTGTGGCAGGATACGCAGCGTGGTCAATCCACATCGGCTCATTTCTCCTAATTGTTTTTAAAGGGATCCTACAAATTCAGATACACAACACAGCTTGAAAGTAACTAGCCATCCAATCATTAAAGGGAATCTGTCACCAGGGTTTGTGACACCTAATCTGAGAGCAGCATACTGTAGAGAGAGAAACCCCGATTCCGACAATGGGTTACTTACTGGGATGTTTGCTGTAGTTTTGATAAACTCATGGTATTATATTTAGGAGATTAGAGCTAAAGGAGTAGTAAGTTTGCTGCCATGTAGTGAAACCCTGCCCCTACCACTGATTGGCAGCTTTTTGTGTATTCTGACTTAGGTAGAAAGCTGCCAATCAGTGGTGTGGGCAGGGTTATACAGAGCTCAGCGATCAGAGAACTGCTAGATCTGCAGCAGAAAAACTGTAATGTTATCAAAACTACAGCAAAGTGCCCCAGTAAGAGACATCATTGGAAATGGGGAATCTGCTCCTACATCATGCTGCTCAAAACCTGGTGACATATTACTATTACCTTTAAAGGGAACCTGTCAGGTGAAATACGCACCCAGAAGCAAGAGCAGTTCTGGGTGTATATTGCTAATCCCTGCCTAACCGTCCCTGTATACACTAGCATAGATAAAGGGATCTTTAGAAAACGTATTTCTAAAGATCACATATAATATGCTAAAGAGGCCAGGGACTAGTCCCCTGGGCGTTAGTTCCCCTGGCTACTCAGCCCCATTAGCATGTTTAGCGTGCCCCTGTGGGCATGCTATCATGCTAATGAATACGCAGCGTCAGAGGATGATCTCACTCACCTCTCCGCCGCCATTGTGTCCGACTTCTGGACTTCAGCTCAGTGCGCATGACCCCGGACTTTCGGCCATGCGCCCTACATGTGTTTGAAACCAGGATGCGTACACCCGGCTTTATCAATGGCGACGGAGAGATAAGTGTGCCCATGCCTCTGACGCTGCACATTAATTAACATCTTAGCACGCCACAGGGGTGTACTAACAGGCTAATGGGGCCAACTAGCCAAGGGAACCAACGCCCTTGCGACTAGTCTCTGGCCTCATTAGCATACAATAATCTTTAGAAATACTTTTTATAATGATGCCTTTATCTATGCTAGTGTATACAGGGATGGTTAAGCAGGGATTTGCAATACGCACCAAGAACTGTTTGTGGTTCTGTTTGCATATTACACCTGACAGGTTCCCTTTAATACATGTACTGTAGACAAATGATACATAACAAGAATACACCAAAAAAAGCTGCAAAAACACAGCACAACCTGCTTTTTGTAGGCAGCTTCATTACTACATAGAGAACAGTAATTGCCTGAAGAAAAAAGCAGCGAAAACGCAACATATGAACATAGCTTAATACAGACGTGCAATACACCGGGAATGAGCATCGCTTTATACTTGTCTTGTAATTTTACAAAATATGTCTGTTTGGAGCCAGTTTAAAAACTACATTTAGATGTTATTTCAGACAAAAAATAACTGTTCTTAAATGTGCTCGGTTGTGTATAATAAAATACATAAATATGTATCAACATCGCCTTAACAACAAAAATTAAAATAAAAGTATTAAATATAAATAAATACCCTTTCATCCAGCTTTTCTGCAAAACCACATAAAAACAAAAGGATTCTGTATAGAGATCCAGATGGATTAATTCCAATGACTATAAAATATTCCATAAAACCTACAAGATAACCGCCAGCAGACAAACAGGAGGATTCATTTCTTACACGCTCAATGTGGTAAAGCCAGTGTTCATTTAGAGCAGGGATGCCACACTGAAATACACAGCGGAACAAAGGTAAAAATTTGGACAAAGTCGTGGGGTAACCTCGTCATGGGCCCCACATAGCCCTCCACACAGAATAATGGGCCCCACTTAGCCCTCCATACAGAATAATGGCCCCACATAGCCCTCCATACAGAATAATGGCCCCACATAGCCCTCCATACAGAATAATGGGCCCCACATAGCCCTCCATACAGAATAATGGGCCCCACATAGCCCTCCATACAGAATAATGGGCACCACATAGCCCTCCATACAGAATAATGGGCCCCACATAGACCGCCATACAGAATAATGGGCCCCACATAGACCGCCATACAGAATAATGGGCCCCACATAGACCGCCATACAGAATAATGGGCCCCACATAGCCCTCCATACAGAATAATGGGCCCCACATAGCCCTCCATACAGAATAATGGGCCCCACATAGCCCTCCATACAGAATAATGGGCACCACATAGCCCTCCATACAGAATAATGGGCACCACATAGCCCTCCATACAGAATAATGGGCCCCACATAGCCCTCCATACAGAATAATGGGTCCCACATAGCCCTCCATACAGAATAATGGGCCCCACATAGACCGCCATACAGAATAATGGGCCCCACATAGACCGCCATACAGAATAATGGGCCCCACATAGCCCTCCATACAGAATAATGGGCCCCACATAGCCCTCCATACAGAATAATGGGCCCCACATAGCCCTCCATACAGAATAATGGGCCCCACATAGCCCTCCATACAGAATAATGGGCCCCACATAGCCCTCCATACAGAATAATGGGCCCCACATAGCCCTCCATACAGAATAATGGGCCCCACATAGCCCCCCATACAGAATAATGGGCCCCACATAGCCCTCCATACAGAATAATGGGCCCCACATAGCCCTCCATACAGAATAATGGGCCTCACATAGCCCGCCATACAGAATAATGGGCCCCACATAGCCCTCCATACAGAATAATGGGTACCACATAGCCCTCCATACAGAATAATGGGCCCCACATAGCCCTCCATACAGAATAATGGGCCCCACTTAGCCCTCCATACAGAATAATGGCCCCACATAGCCCTCCATACAGAATAATGGCCCCACATAGCCCTCCATACAGAATAATGGGCCCCACATAGCCCTCCATACAGAATAATGGGCACCACATAGCCCTCCATACAGAATAATGGGCCCCACATAGACCGCCATACAGAATAATGGGCCCCACATAGACCGCCATACAGAATAATGGGCCCCACATAGACCGCCATACAGAATAATGGGCCCCACATAGCCCTCCATACAGAATAATGGGCCCCACATAGCCCTCCATACAGAATAATGGGCCCCACATAGCCCTCCATACAGAATAATGGGCCCCACATAGCCCTCCATACAGAATAATGGGCACCACATAGCCCTCCATACAGAATAATGGGCCCCACATAGCCCTCCATACAGAATAATGGGTCCCACATAGCCCTCCATACAGAATAATGGGCCCCACATAGACCGCCATACAGAATAATGGGCCCCACATAGACCGCCATACAGAATAATGGGCCCCACATAGCCCTCCATACAGAATAATGGGTACCACATAGCCCTCCATACAGAATAATGGGCCCCACATAGCCCTCCATACAGAATAATGGGCCCCACATAGCCCTCCATACAGAATAATGGGCCCCACATAGCCCTCCATACAGAATAATGGGCCCCACATAGCCCTCCATACAGAATAATGGGCACCACATAGCCCTCCATACAGAATAATGGGCCCCACATAGCCCTCCATACAGAATAATGGGTCCCACATAGCCCTCCATACAGAATAATGGGCCCCACATAGACCGCCATACAGAATAATGGGCCCCACATAGACCGCCATACAGAATAATGGGCCCCACATAGCCCTCCATACAGAATAATGGGTCCCACATAGCCCTCCATACAGAATAATGGGCCCCACATAGACCGCCATACAGAATAATGGGCCCCACATAGACCGCCATACAGAATAATGGGCCCCACATAGCCCTCCATACAGAATAATGGGTCCCACATAGCCCTCCATACAGAATAATGGGCCCCACATAGACCGCCATACAGAATAATGGGCCCCACATAGACCGCCATACAGAATAATGGGCCCCTAGTATTGCACGATAAATAAAATGAGCCGGCGTTGGACATGTGTGATTTAGACAAACATTCTCTGACAATATTAATCAAAATCTAAAAATTCAAGTAAATCTTCAACTGAGTGACATGAGGGATATTAGCCAGGAAACAGTTACAAGCCGCTTTTTCTCATAGGGATAACACAGAATGATCGGTAACCTGCAAATATTGGCAAAGTTAAACCACTAATCTGTTAATAAAAGGGTCCAGCAAAGTACAAGACTCCCCTTCCCCCCCCCCCTGCCCCCCCTGCCTGGTCTTGTATCTCCACTCTATTCATTTCAATAGAGATGAGCTACGAAAATAAATAAATAAGACATAAGCAGCGCTTTACTAGGGAAAACCACAGGCAAACGATCCGTGATTCGCAGCGATTCCCGGGGACCTCGTGGCCTCTTGTGGGAGCGGGGCACAAGGCGATAATGGAAATGTGGCTCTGGGCTGTGACTGACGCAGCCCACGGCAGAGGACACGCGATATCCATGCTGCTAGGATATACGCGCTGCCTGTGCCTATTAGTATTAGTACTATTAGCTCCCGATTCTCCCATATGCCTGTGCTCAGTGCTCGCCACCGCACAATGTTTAAATAAAAAAAATGACGACCCAGCAATAAAAATGTAACAAACGCAAAGAAAAAAAAATCCTTTACAAAACCACTTCATTCAACAAATTATTTCATATGTAAATTATTGGGTAAATCTGAATTCTTCAGCATCAGATCGCTGGAAAAGCAAATCTTCCATGCATAAAATAAAGAAAAATGAAGTATCAGCGTGTGTATACTGCCTCCTGCAGGACACTTACCATCACTACAAGGGGAAAAATAAATACAAACGCAATTTATACAACTAAACATCAGATCTGAATTATTAATATTGAATCTCATCACTTCTTCTCATAGCTCAGCAATCTCAAGTGTCAGGTCGGAAAATATAAGACTTGACTGCAAAACAGGACATGAACAGCAGCAGCGCTGAGCAATCAAGCAATTTATATAAGAAAATCCAACGAGGCAGATCCATCCGAAGACTGGAAAAAATCCTAATTCACAATTAAAGGGAATCGGTCACCACGTATTTGCTAAATAATATGAGTGCAGCATGATGTAGGGGATGAGATCCTGATTCCAGTGATGTGTCACTTACTGAGCTGCTTAGTGTAGTTTTGATAAAATCATTATATTATCTGCAGAAGATCACTAAAGGACTAGTAAACCTGCTCTGTATAACCCCGCCCTCACCACTGATTGGCAGCTGTGTAAACTGCATAAGCAGAACGCTGCCAATCAGTGATGTGGGTGGGGTTATGCAGAGCTCAGAACAGGCAAATCTGCAGCAGATAAAACAGTGATTTTATCAAAACTCCAGCAAGCAGCCCAGTAAGCGACATTGCAGGAATCAGTGTCTACGTTATACTACTCTCAAATGAGATATCAAAACCTAGTAACAAATTTTCTTTAATAAGGAATATTTCCACCAATTAGGTTCACCAATGGTTGTACTAAGCAACACATGCTTTCATGTCCTGAGATTCCAGGGATCTGAGCATGTCCAATGCTGCGATAGAAGAAACAAGAAAGTGATCAGTGCCCCATCGCCTGTCACTGGTGTTAAAGGGAATCTGTCAGCAGGTCTTTGCTACCTCATCTGAGTGCAGAATAACGTAGAGATCCTGATTACAGCAATGTATCACTTAGATTACTGGCTGCAGCTGTTCTGACACAATCTGACTTTTTAGCTTTAGCCATGTAATGCAGGGTTCCCCAACTCCAGTCCTCAAGGCCCACCAACAGTGCATGTTTTCAAGATTTCCTTAGCATTGCACTGCTGTTGGAATCATCACCTGGGCAGGTAATTAACTTATCACCTGTGCAATACTAAGGAAATCCCAAAAACCTGCACTGTTGGTGGGCCTTGAGGACTGGAGTTGGGAAACACCGATGTAACGAAGCCCAGAGAGCTGTCTGCACCAACACCAGGCTCTCTATAGAGATCGTACATAGACAGTGAGGGGTCAATCACAGCAGGGGGTGTGGTGGACTGCTGTGCACCTGCCAGCTACACCTAGCAATGATAATCACCAAGTGATAAAGCCTTTAGTTTAAGTAAACAACAGCACACCCTGATAAGAGAGACATAGTTTGTTTTTTAACCCCTACAGCATACTGTATTCAGATTACATAGCAAAAACCTGCTGACAGATTCTCTTTAACATGCTGGTGTTGATGGTGATAACTACTAGTCGATTCCCATTATCTGTTCTCTTGGGTCCAACACACTTGAGAGGTCCTAGAACAGCAATATAAAGGGACACTGCAACTTGAGTTTTTAGGTCTGTGAGTATAAGAACAGTTTGTGCCTCACTCCAAACTTTCAGCTCTAATCTTGGAAAATGGGTGTAATTAAGGAGTAACTTTTTGAAACATTTATTAAAAGCTCACTGGAAGTTTGTGCTTTCGTCTGGCAAATTTGTAATGCAGATAATATCAGTAAATACTTGGTCAACACTTAGACGGTTTAAATGGAATCGGTCAGCAGTTTTTTGCAATCTACTCTAAAGACCGCAAGACATAGGGGCTGAGACATAGATTTCAGGGATGTGTCACTTATTAGGCGGTGTCCTCTCTACTACCTAGAATATGCGTTCTGACCTATCAGCAGACGCATGTGTGCCCTAATTACACCTCCCTACCCATCCCTGTGCTGTAAAATTGTATAATATGAAAGTAATAAACGTTTTATTACCTTCATATTTCTTTTGTAAATAGCAGAGAATGTGGTCCCAGGGGCGGCGCCTTGCCCTATGAAGGTCTGCATATTTCTGTGGTATCACGCCACTGTGGGCGTGATACTATGGAGCTACGTCCCCGCCGCTCATTCTATCCTGCGCGCATTGCAGCAGGCTTCTCTTCCGGGTTTTCCTTGTCAGTTTCAGACGTGCACTGCGCATGCACAGTGCGCCTCTGACGCCGACGATTGAACACCCGGAAAAGAAGCCTGCTGCAATGCGTGCAGCATGGAATGAGCGACGGGGCCGTCGCTCCATGGCATCACGCCCACAGGGGCATGATACCACGGAAAGTATGGAGATGTCCATAGGGCAAGGCGCCGCCCGTGTCCACATTCCCTGCTATGTACATACGAAATATGAAGGTAATACAACGTTTTTTATTACTTTCATATTATACAATTTTACAGCACAGGGATGGGTAGGGAGGTGTAATTAGGGCACACATGCGTCTGCTGATAGGTCAGAACGCATATTCTAGGTTCCTTTAAAAAGGAACCTGTCAGGTGTATTATACACCTAGAAACACGAGCAGTCCTGGGTGCATATTGCTAATCCCTGCCTTACTGTCCCTGTATCTAGTAGCATAGATAAAGAAATCTATAGAAAAAGTATTTCTAAAGATCCGATATGCTAATGAGGAAGGGGACTAGTCACAAGGGCGATACTTTCCCCGACTAGTTCGCCCTCTTAGCATGTTAGCACTTCCACAGGGGTGTGCTAACATGCTATTCAATGCCCACTGCCCAGCATCATCAGCGGTGACACACGTACCTGTCCGTTGTCACCACTTCAGATGCCGGGTTTAGGGTCCGTACGCATGATCAGAAGTCACCACACTTCCAGGTCCACTTGAACACAAATGTTTTAATCACCGGGAGATTATCGCTGACCGGACTACAGCTCACACTCCTGCTAGACCAACCACGCCTTGGCACTGATTAGCACCTCACTGTCAATAGACAATGTACACAGACAGCTCTGCTGTGGGCAGCATTAGGTTTCTGAGCTCTGCTACATCTAAAAATTCTGATTGCATCACCACTGCTGCATCCAGTACTCTAAGTGATACATCGTTGTAATCAGGGTCTCCTTCCCTATGTTATGGTAGCTAAAATCTGGTGACGGATTCCCTTTAATGTGTTTTGATGCAAATGGGCAGAGATCGAGGAAAATACATTTATGTGCCAAAATTACAGAAAATAAAATGTAAACCAATTTATCACTGAAAAAAAGATCAAAGAATGATAGAAATACAAAGTTCTGCCCCAGTGTCTTATTACTGCAGGGACCTGCACTATGCAGTAAGGACAGGATACAAATAACGCTTCCATGCATATAGTAGATGTGTTAGGATATTTTCTCTATATTTAAAAGGTTGTGCAGAAAAAGTCCAGAGGACAAGTAAGAGGACAGAAAAGGTAATGAAGCAGCAGCTGGATAGATAGCCATGACACGCTCCACTGCACCGGCCGCAGATCACATTTCTGCTGCGGATACACGATTTATACAGCTCAGTCCAGAGCCTGGTGACAGAGACCGCGGCGTGACGGCATGTAATCCCTGCCTGTGCTGTAATCACAAGCAGATAAGCAATATTGGGGTTTTTCCGAAAACAAGAGTACAAGTGAACAAAACAAAAAGAGGAATTTTTGTCTAATAAGATAATATAGTGTCTCCTGCACTAATCTTGCACTCTGCCTATAGAAGTCTATGGACGAGGACAAGACGGACGGAGGAAGA
This sequence comes from Anomaloglossus baeobatrachus, assembly GCF_048569485.1. Lineage (NCBI taxonomy): Eukaryota > Metazoa > Chordata > Amphibia > Anura > Aromobatidae > Anomaloglossus > Anomaloglossus baeobatrachus. Next base: position 95,986,875 of record NC_134359.1, on the reverse strand, counting down.
AGCAGTGCACAAAGAAGAAACTGCTGCAGCTTCTAGTGGCTAGAGCCTTCAGAAGGGAAAACCAATAATGGCCAGAAATTTACCCGGATTCCAGTGATGTGTCACTTACTGAGCGGCTAAAGGTCCAGTCACACTAAGCAACTTACCAGCGATCCCAACAACGATAGGGATCGCTGGTAAGTTGCTAGGAGGTTGCTGGTGAGAGGTCACACTGCGACGCACCAGCGATCCCACCAGCAACCTGACCTGGCAGGGATCGCTGGAGCGTGGCTACACGAGTTGCTGGTGAGCTCACCAGCAACCAGTGACCAGCCCCCAGCGCCGCGTGGAAGATGCTGCGCTTGGTAACTAAGGTAAATATCGGGTAACCAACCCGATATTTACCTTGGTTACCAGCGCACGGAGCTACACGTGCAGAGAGCAGGGAGCAGCGCACAATGCTTAGCGCTGGCTCCCTGCTCTCCTAGCTACAGCACACATCGGGTTAATTAACCCGATGTGTCCTGCAGCTACATGTGCACAGAGCAGGAGCCGGCACTGACAGTGAGAGCACGGAGGCTGGTAACAAAGGTAAATATCGGGTAACCAAGGACAGGGCTTCTTGGTTACCCGATGTTTACTGTGGTTACCAGCCTCCGCAGAAGCCGGCTCCTGCTGCCTGCACATTTAGTTGTTGCTGTCTCGCTGTCACACACAGCGATCTGTGCTTCACAGCAGGACAGCAACAACTAAAAAATGGCCCAGGACATTCAGCAACAACCAACGACCTCACAGCAGGGGCCAGGTTGTTGCTGGATGTCACACACAGCAACATCGCTAGCAACATCGCTGCTACGTCACAAAAGTTGTTCGTTAGCAGCGATGTTGCTTAGTGTGACGGAGCCTTTAAGCTGGGTTTACACACTGCAACATCGCAAAGGACATCGCTGTAACGTCACCGGTTTTGTGACGTAACAGCGACCTCCCTAAGTCTCTGCTAAGTTTCTGGTGAGCGTTCAACCCGGCAAACCTGGCCAACAACGCAACAGCGATCCGGACCTGCAGAGCGACCTAGCTGGTTGTTGGGGACGTTGATAAGCAGCCTTTTGAAAGGGAAGTTGCTAACAAAGTCTCTGCAAAGTCTTCACACACTGAAACTTCATGCTGCACAGCGGAAAACAAAGGACCTAGGAATGGTCCTGAACGATTTGTAACGATTACAACTTCACAGCAGGGGCCGGGTCGCTGATAGGTTTCACACACTGCAACATCGCAAACATCGCTATTGCGTCACAAAACCGGTGATGTTACAGCGATGTCGTTTGAGATGTTGCAGTGTGTAAACCCAGCTTTAGTGTAGTTTTGATAAAAAAAAGTTTTTATCAGCAGATTATCACTAAAGGACTAGTTAACCTGCTGCCATGTAGTCCTCCAAATTCATGAGATCTGTATAACTCCACCCCCACCAATGATTGGTAGCTTTCTATATATATATATATAGTGTATGAGCAGAAAGCTGCCAATCAGTGGTGTGGGCGGGGTTATGCAGAGCTCAGCAGTCAGAGAATTGCTAGATACACAGCAAATAAAACCAAAGAAATGACCCAGACCATATGTTAACAGAGAACAATAGAGGAAAATAGGGTTTTTTTAAAGCCGCGCCAATGATCACTTCTCAGGTATTCAGATTAATGGATCTTTATTTTGCACAGGTCTACGCGTTTCTGGAGTCTCAGCTCCCTTCCTCAGGACCATCAGGCATAAGAACACATCAAATTTGATGGCCTGATGGTCCTGAGGAAGGGAGCTGAGACTCCAGAAACGCGTAGACCTGTGCAAAATAAAGATCCATTAATCTGAATACCTGAGAAGTGATCATTGGCGCGGCTTAAAAAAAAAACTATTTTCCTCTATTGTTCTCTGTTATCTGCAGTCTGGGTTGCTGCTGCCTTGATCAAAACTTTCCATGCCTGCATAGTAGTTGTGACTTTCACAACTTCACTTGGTGAGTATTACTGCTCCCTGTCTCTACCCCGTGTGTTATTGGGGTAAAACCCTATTGCGCTTCTTCTCCACAGCTTTTTACTCACCAGACCATATGTTGGTATACCTTCAACATGTAACCATATGCTCACACTGTGGCCATTTAACACACAAAACCTAAAATGGAAACAAAACGAGCACATTTCCTGCCCAGGTAACACGGTGTGCAGAATTATTAGGCAAATGAGTATTTTGATCACATGATACTTTTTATACATATTGTCCTACTCCAAGCTGTATAGGCTGGGAGCCAACTACCAATTAAGTAAATCAGGTGATGTGCATCTCTGTAATGAGGAGGGTGCGGTGTAATGACATCAACACCCTATATAAGGTGTGCTTAATTATTAGGCAACTTGCCTTTCCTGTGGCAAAATGGGTCAGAAGAGAGACTTGACGGGCTCTGAAAAGTCCAAAATTGTGAGATGTCTTGCAGAGGGATGCAGCAGTCTTGAAATTGCCAAACATTTGAAATGTGATCTCCGAATACCGTATTTTTCGGACTATAAGGCGCACCGGATTATAAGGCGCATTAGCAATGAGCGCCTGCTAAGGCGCCTAGGTTCATATATAAGGCGCACCGGATTATAAGCCGCAGCGCATTAAGTTCATGACAGCTGTGAAAAGGCCGGGGTGCAATCCGGAGTTCAGGTGACAGCACCGGAGATCAGCCCGGGATGTCTGCAGCTGTCATGGAGTGAACCGCAATCGCCGGGGAATCCATCACTCGGCGCTCACGGTACAGTCTAAGCTGCACTCTGGAGCTCAGGTGAAAGCTCCGAAGTGCAATGCAGGTACCTGAATACAGGCCTGGCATTACTGGAGATTCCTCCGGTAGCCAGTCCGACGCTGCTCTTATGTACAGCATTCTAACATGCTGTATATAAGAGCGCAGGCCGCACTGTAGAACATAAAAAACACTTTACTCACCTAAACTGGTCGCTCCGGTGCTGGTTGGCCAGATGGGCGGTGCTGTTCTCTGGGACCGGCGCCTCCTCTTTCGGCCATCTTGCTCCTCTGTCTTCTGAAGCCTGTGTGCATGAAGCATCCACGTCATACACACTCACTGGCACTGAGGTCCTGCGCAGGCGCACTACAATACCGTACTTTGATCTGCCCTGAGCAGGGCAGATCAAAGTGCGCCTGCGCAGGACCTCAGTGCCGGTGTGTGTGTGTATGACGTGGATGTGTCATGCACACAGGCTTCAGAAGACAAAGGAGCAAGATGGCCGAAAGAAGGGGCGCCGGTCCTGGAGAACAGAACCGCCCATCTGATCAACCAGCACCGGAGCGACAAGTTTAGGTGAGTAAGCATGTCTCTTAACAGGAGGCATAATGCTCGCTTGTATTCATATACAAGGCGCACCGGACTATAAGGCGCACTTTCGATTTCTGAGAAAATCATAGGCTTTTATGTGCGCCTTATAGTCCGAAAAATACGGTAATCAAGCGTTTCATGGCAAATAGCCAAAAGGGTTGCAAGAAGCGTGTTGGGCAAAAAAGGTGCAAAATAACTGCCCTTGAATTGAGGAGAATCAAGCATGAAGCTGCCAAGATATCATTTACCACCAGTTTGGCCATATTTCAGAGCTGCAACGTTACTGGAGTATCAAAAAGCACAAGGTGTGCCATACTCAGGGACATGGGCAAGGTAAGGAAGGCTGAAAAACCACCACCTCTGAACAAGAAACATAAGATAAAACATCAAGACTGGGCCAAGAAATATCTTAATCAAATAGCAAAAATTGGTCATAATACATCAAGGACCCGCCTTTTCAACAGATCAATCAAACAAATAGAAAAAGTTGGTGCAAAATTTTTCACGACAAGGAGCAAAAAATCCAATTAAAATAGTAATGTTTATTAATGAAAATGTTAAAATATTACAAGAATTTAAAAAGCTGCAACAGATGAAAAAAAGAGGATAATGCAGCAGATCAAAATTACATAGTGATGATACCTGAAACAGTTAATTGGTGGTACAAAAATATGTATATATAAATATATCTCTCTATTTCCGCTATAGTCAATGTATTTAAATCAAATCATATTAGCAATAAATAGAACGTGATTCCGTGCATATTAATAGCATACACATAAACCCATTGCTAATCATTTAGATAAAAATAACAATGGCTGATAAATGTAGTCAAATAATGGGGTTATAGTGCAATATAAAAATAAACCACCTCAGTATCACTCACACATAATATTGCACAAATGACCCAAAAGCCTAATGATAGGAATGTTGGGTCTATAAAAGGGAGATAAAACTCCGCACTATTAAATGCCGTGTTGTGCATGTTCCTGAACGCCGTACTAGAACACCGCTATCGGCAAAATGTTACACTAAATCAAGGCAAAGATCTCATTACCTGGGTCAAAGAGTGATTCGTGCCGCCGTCCTCTCACCCCGACGTATGTTTCGCTGCTCCCTGCTTCAATGGAGGGCTCCTTGTGTCGTGAAAAACTTTGCACGGAATTTTTCTATTTGTTTGATCAAGAAATATCTTAAGACTGATTTTTCAAAGGTTTTATTGACTGATGAAATGAGAGTGACTCTTGATGGGCCAGATGAATGGGGTAGAGGCTGGATCAGTAAAGGGCAGAGAGCTCCACTCTGACTCAGACGACAGCAAGGTGGAGGTGGGTACTGGTATGGGCTGGTATCATCAAAGATGAACTTGTGGGACCTTTTCGGGTTGAGGATGGAGTGAAGCTCAACTCCCAGATCTACTGCCAGTTGATACTAAGATAGGAGGAGTAGCCAACACTAGAGAGGAAAAAGCGTATTCAAAAGGATCTCCACACATTCGATCAATGAGCCGAGGAGAACAGAATGGTGTTTAACAGGAGCAAATGCAAAGTCCTACATCTGGGTAAAAGAAATGTAAAAAGCATATATAGTATGGGAGGAATAGAACTAGGTGATAGCACCGGGGAAAAGGACTTGGGCATAATAGTAGATCCCAGATTCAACATGAGCTGCAGCTAAAAAAGCCAACAAAATTCTGGGATCTATCAAGACAAGCATTGCATCTAGATCAAGAGAGGTAATTATTCCCCTATACTCTGCCCTGGTCAGACCCCACCTGGAATACTGGGTACAGTTCAGGGCGCCACAATTCAAGAAAGACATCGATATATTGGAGCACGTCCAGAGAAGAGCAACCAAAATGGTAGAAGGTCTGCAAACCATGTCCAATGAAGAACGGCTAAAAGAACAAGGGATGTTTATTTTGAAAAAGAGAAGGCTGAGAGGAGACTTAATAGCGGTCTACAAATATATGAAAAGTGGTCACAGTGCAGAGGAAACTACCCTATTCTCATTAGCACAAGGAAATACAAGAAGCAATGGGATGAAACTTAAAGGAAGGAGATTCAGATTAGACAGTAGGTAACACTCTCTGACAATGAGGGCAGTCAGGGAGTGGAATAGGCGACCACGGGAGGTGGTGAGCTCTCCATCAATGGAAATCTTCAAGAGGAAGCTGGATAAACATATAGCTGGGATGATTTAGGAAAACCTGCAGTCGCAGGGGGTTGGACCAGATGGCCCTTGAGGTCCTTTCCAACTCTATCATTCTATGTATATGAATAAATACATCTGGTCAAAATAAGGAGCTGGCACATTATCTATTCCTTAAAAAGGATTTTACAAAGGAACACAGGACAGTCATTATTCATGAGGAAAGGCATCTAAATAGGAACGGGTTCTTTACATTTAGAGTAGTCAGACAGTAGGATGGACGCCTGCAAGAGGTGGTGATGGCAAGTACTAGATCAACATTTAAAAAAAAAAAAAAAGGGCTGGGCATTTCTAATACATTACATTGTAGGTTATAAATGATCTAGTGATAGCAAATGTAGACCTGGTGAAGAAAGGATAAACTTGATTGACTTAAAAAATGTCCATCTCAATATGTAGTAGGTGTAATAATAAGAATATTAGTAAATACCTCCAATTAGAAATGAAGTATAGTTTTTTTGATACGCTATGTCACTTTATCTGCAGGGCATTGCAGAAGCTTAGGTATCCATGGTTACAACCACTAGCACCTAACTGTCCCTATATACGTGTCCTAAAGATTGGATAAATAAGCTACTGTAATGCCATGCACATAAGGTAAGTGACAGCTTTACAAAAGATCTTATACTACATTTGTAATTGGAGATATTTACTAATATGCTTATTATTACACCTACTACATATTCGGATAGGATCTTTGAGATGGGAATACCCCTTTAAGCCTTTTTTTCAACCTTGATAACCAAGTACATACCTAACATATGACAATAAAAACAGTATCTAAACATTACATGACAGCCGGCTGAACGAGGCTACGGCTGAACGAGGCTACGGCTGAACGAGGCTACGGCTGAACGAGGCTACGGCTGAACGAGGCTACGGCTGAACGAGGCTACGGCTGAACGAGGCTACGGCTGAACGAGGCTACGGCTGATTTTTTTTCCAACAGCCATCTCACCCGACTCCCTAACACAGAAGGGCTTGTTAAGCCAAGTGCCCGTGTTCACTATGAGAAAGCTGCCGGCACACACGTTGGCTGGCATTTTATATGAGAGAACAATGCAATTGGCAGGCATAATTGGAAAAGAACTACCGACGTCTCGCCCGACGATCAGTTGGCCTGCACCTCCATACACAGAAAGTCTGCTAAACCAGTCAATACTGATGAGTTCAGCAGCCTAACGCATATGGGGCCTTAAGACATGTCTCCAATCTCTTGTAATGTTTGGTAAGACCATGCTACAGGCTGCTATGTGAGCAAACGTCAAACCCTGATAAAGAAATGCAGTTGCATGTGCCTCTCTCCCCACTCCAAGTCTATGATGGCCACCGCCCAACCACCTATAGATAGCACAGGCTCATGTATATTCAGATCAATAATGATGAGTGGAATCTGAGCAAAAGTAGAATTTTTTTGCCAATTTTCAGCATATTAAAACCTTTTACGTAATACTTTATTATTGGTATTATACACTTATAGGATAATACTGGAAATAAGACAAGTGTAAACTCCCCCAGGACGATGCTTTCTTCTCCCATAAGCCTGGCGGCTGTAATTCATCCAGTGCTGAGGCATTTAACCTCAGCATCACCCGTGCTATAGCGGAGACTACGCAACCACTGGCAGATTACCTGGGCTCACAGTCAGCTGGAAGTAATGCAGCTTGTTGGGGTCGGAGAAATTCACTTTGCAGGTGCCTAATGGGAAAAAGAAATAATCCTATTACTGTGCCTGTAAAGAATCCCATTATACGCACAGTGACCATTCCTTGCTCAGATGCAGTAGTGAGCGGCGTGATTACATTATCCACAGTGATGTCACGCTCTTTAAAAATATACTAATAATAAATGTATAAAAATAACAGAAACATATACAGATGTGAGGTCTGTGCCATTAGCATCTATGGGGATTGTTTCCGCTGGGGATCCACGCCTAACTGTGATTAAATAACAAGTATAGTAGAGAAGAGCATGAATATAACCGCCATACAGCTACAAGCTGTGCCGATATAGGGTAGTGGAGAGCTTAGAGAGATAGAAATTTATTTACATGTTGCATAGTTTTTAAAGCACCACACCAGCATTTTTTTTTCATTTGTGGCTTTAAATCTAAGTTTCTTGCCTCCCTGTCTTATACTCATTTTCACGCAGCTTCACCCGCTATCGGTGCATCTCCGATACTTCTCCGGCGATGTGTGAGCTGCTGGCAGCCAAAGTGTTTCATGCAGCGCACCGGAGGTCACAACTCAATAACAAGTCTATGAGAGCCTCGTTCTGGCTCTCATAGACTTGCATTTAGCGCTTCTGGTGTAATATCTGACTTCCAGCCATTCAGAAATTACAGGCACAATATGGCGCCGGGGGACCGGAGTGAGGTTGGTAAAAGGTGAAGACGCTGGAAGGCAATTATAAGACAGGAGGCTTAAATTCAAAGTCACTCCAGAGCTGGGCGAGAAAAAAAAAAACCAAAACAAAACCCGGCGTCGTGCTTTTAAGAGACTCGGGCAGCAGATACATGTTGCCTAATCCATGGCAGACACTTGCTGCCTCATTTCAGCCATATATGTGTAACTCTTAAATACTGTAGTGTTATAGAGAAAAGCATATTAACAGCCACTGGGAATATATTAAGAACAAGCTACTGAAAATGTGGGATACAGGCCATGCGGTGTCTGCCATGTAGATTGTACGGACGTATAGTAGCATGTATAAAGATAAACACGTATCTTCAAAGAATAAAAATAAAAAGTACTTAGAGGTCGGCCAATACTTTAACATGGATGGCCTATCCTTATAAGCCATCAATGTCTGATTGGCTAGGGTCCGACACACCGCACCCCCTCCGGTCAGCTGTTCTTGGTATAGGCGTCTGAAAATGCTCAGGTCCGGAGCTGCCCCATCTTCTGATAGCGGTTGCGGCAGGGTACTGCACATCCGCCTCCCATTGAAGTCAATAGGAGACGGATGCGCAGCCACTATCAGAAGTCTGGGCAGCTCTGGAACTGAGCATTTCTGGCCACCCCCACCGAGAACAGCTGATTGGAGGGGGTGCTGGGTGTCGGACCCCATCCGATCAGACATTGATGATCATCTCCTAAGTATGGGCCATCAATGTCAGTGGCCAACCTCTTTAAATGGGTATTTCAGTAACATGCATATAAAACTATATAAAATAAATCAAACTTTCTGCCATAATCATCCACCACTGTGATACAGATTGAAAAAAAAAGACGATTTTGGGCTAGAACAATATATAACAAAAAGTGACCATTATGGTACCAATTGTTGTGCAAGCAAATAACATTCACTTTATACAGACATAAGGGAGTACAAGAAGGAAGACAAAGAATAAGGATTATATGGACAATCTTACTTACAAGGCAGGTTTGCTTCAAGTTCTGCTACCTCTGTAAAAGAATAAAAGAGGAGGAGGTGAGGCCGTGTAATAGATCGAACCCTAAAATTTAAAAAAATATATAATAATAATAATAACTATATACATATTTCATTGGCAAATGTACTGTTTGGTTTTTAAACTTTATCATCTTTCATTTATGATTTCCAAAAAAAAAAACAGTAGGTGTGTAAACTTTTTATTCAGAATTAGGTGGGGATTTGCCGCACACATTTTCCAGGGAAAAAAAAAAACTTATAATACAGTAACAGCATGTAGCAGAGCTGTGAGAGCTGCCCCTGCCTACACCAGGCTTTCAGAGTATATTCTCAGGCAGAAGCTGCTACTCACAGAAGGGCTTTGAGTTTGACTGCTGAGATCCACTAATGATAAAGATAACAAGCTTAAGCTAACATTGCAGGTAAACAAAAAAAAAAAAAAAAAAAAAAGAAGAAGCCAGAACACACACAGGGCTGAAGACTCCGTTTTAACTATTGCAGCATGCTGTCTTCAGGTTACATTGCAGAAACCTGCTGACAGTCCCATTAAATTCTGCAGGTAAATCAGTGGCACAAGCTGCATAGGCACCATCATTATTTTATACATACACACTGAAAAAAGAAACACAAGTACATTTTTACTATTAGCCTAGAAATTAAGAGGGCGAGTAGCAGCCAAGTGCTGCTAAACAAATGCTCCATTAATTGTTCATCAGCAAGTGTGACCCCCGTGATAAAAAGCCAGACGTTTTGGCAGTGTGCTGGTCTGGAGCACTCAAGCGTGTGGTAACACAATGCCAAGAAGAAAGACATTAGTAATGATCTTAGCAAAGCAATTGTTGCTGCCCATTAATCTGAGAAGGGTTAATATAAGGTCATTGTCAATCAATTTGGAGTCCATCATTTTACAGTGAGAAACATTTAGAAGTGGAAAGCTTCCAAGTCAGTTGACATTCTTCCAAAAGTGGAAATTCCCTGCAAAATTACATCACAATAATCAGACAGTACAAAGTTTTGAAAAACTGGGGGCGGCGGGGGGAAGAGACATACAAAAAAACCTCAAAAGCTACAGCTCAGGATCCAAAGGCATCAGCATGTTAAAGTGAACTTGTCAGGTGCAAAATATGCCCAGAACCACGAGCAGATCTGGGTACATTTTTGCTAATCCCAGCCTAATTGTCCCTGTATACACTAGCATAGATAAAGAGATCTTTAGAAAAAGTATTTCTACAAATACTATATGATATGCTAATGAGGCCAGGGACTAGTCACAAGGGCGTTCGTTTCTGTGCTTATTCCGCCCTCTTAGCATGTTAGCACGCCACTGTGGGTGTGCTAACATGCTATTCAATGCCCATTGCCCAGCGTCATCAGCGGTGACACGTGTACCTGTGTCCGTTGTCACCACATCAGATGATCAGAAGTGACGGCACTTCTGGTCATACGCACTATGAAGCTGGGTGTTTGTGTCCCGGCTTCAGAGAGGTCTACTGCCGGAAGTACCTGGACTTCTAATCATGCACATAGCCCAGTGTCTGATGCGGTGACAACAGACACAGGTACGCGTGTTACCGCTGATAACGCTGGGCAATGGGCATTTAATAGCACGTTAGCGCTCTTCTGTGGTCATACTAACATGCTAAGAAGGTGGAATGAGCGCAGGAAGTAACGCCCCTGCGACTAGTCCATGTGCTTATTAGCATATCAAAGGATCTTTAGAAATCCTTTTTCTAAAGATCTCTTTATATATGTTCGTGTATACAGGGACGGTTAGGCAGAGATTAGCATTATGCACCCAAACTGCTCGTGGTTCTGGGTGCATATTGGACCTGAAAGGTTCCATTTAAAGTACATGACTGTGATACCAATGTCATATGACTGAAAGAATGTGTGATTAGATAGGAATCAAATCATAATCATAAAAGATAGGAGTGATCCCAGATATTATTTGACCTATCAATAATTCAGTATCAAAGAAGATGTCCTTTGGATAATATTTCACTAATACCAAGGAATACATGTCACACAGGTTTCTGAAGCAGTTTTGAAGATAAAGGAAGTAACATTTACAGTTCCACTTGCCGGAAACTTGTGGTTAGCTTAAAGACAGGTTTAAGGAAGCTTGCATATGAAATTTACGGCTCATTGCAATATTTCGCTAACACTTTGGCTGACCACAGTTGACCAGTTGACCACTAGCAGGATGTGCAGGAAATGTGCAGGAAGCAAACGGTGCCCCCAGCAGTTTGTGGTCAAGTTACATGAACATGACTCAGCTATCACATGCTGGTGACCATTTTAAACCCAACCTACAATGTTTTCCTATAAAAAATACACCGAACTCGCTTAATGTTAGGGAAATACCTTCCAGGACATTGAAGTGTACGTACGCACTGTTCCTGTGATGCCATGCCAAGATGCCATGTTGATTCCTTATCATTAACTCGAGTTCCCTCCGATGTGAAAGGATTGCTACAACATAACGGTAATGTTGATGCATATTTCTGTTATTGTATAAGTTTCTATGACTATAGTTCTTATGCCTATGTACCATTGACTATATATATATTCATGTGCTATTAAAATAAATAGTATCTTGCTATAAAGAATATTAGTATTCGTGCCTGATTAGGATATCAGTGAGCGCTTCGTAAGTACGGGCTTTCAGCCCCCTTTTTAGTAGAATTTAGCAAGACAATGACAGAACAAATAAAGCTGTATCTGAATAAACCACAAGACAATGGAACAATGTATTCTGAAAACACAAGTAGAGTGGATATCTGCAGAAACCCCTCCTAGAAGCATGGTGAGGGTTTGGACTTTTATAGGACCTGGGCACCCTGCAGTCATTGAGTCAATCACGAACTACCAAAAGTATCTAGAGTCCAATGTGAGGCCAGCTATCCTAAAAGCTAGACACAAATGAGGTTGTGTAAACCCAGCCAAAGAAGGCTAGCCCGTTAGCCACTATGAGGTGGTGATGAAGACCGCCCCCTGAATTCATAGTACCTGATAAGTGGGCCTGAGGGCCACTACTATAAAAGGAGGACACATTTATGCTGCAGTTTTAATTATATGAGAGATCTTGTCGGCCTCTCTATTAAGGCCCCATCACACACAACGACGTATGATACATCACTGGGGTCACGGATTCCGCGACGCACATCCGGCATCGTTAGTGACGTCGTTGCATGTGCCACCAATGAACGACCGTTAACGATGGAAAATACTCACCTTATCGTCCATCGTTGACACGTCGTTCATTTTCAAAAAATCGATTGCTGAGGTCGCAGGTTGTTAGTCGTTCCTGCGGCAGCACACATCACTACGTGTGACACCGCGGGAATGACGAACTACAGCTTACCTGCGGCCGCCAACAATGCTGAAGGAAGGAGGTGGGCGGGGTGTTACGGCCGCTCATCTCCGCCCCTCCGCTTCTATTGGGCGGCCGCTTAGTGACGCCACATGAACTGCCGGCTTAGTAAGGAGGCGGTTCGCCGGCCACAGCGATGTCGCTAGGCAGGTAGGTATGTGTGACGGCTCTGAACGATATTGTGCGCCACGGGCAGCGATTTGATCGTGACGCACAAACGACGGGGGCAGGTACGCTCGCTAGAGATATCGCTGCGTGTGACGGGGCTTTAAGACATCGCACCACGTGAGTCCGGACTGGTTTGCATGTAAAGGATCAACAAGAGATAAAGGCTGCAAATCATATCTAAAAGTCAAACACTGATACATCATACAATTCTCAGCTACAAATGAAAAGTGTCTACAACATTTGTCTAATAAGTGGAGAGCTGGAAGGGCAGCACGCGAAGAGGATTCCAATCTCCACTACCCTGACCTCGCAACCCGAGAACTGCACAGCAGAGCTGTATACAAGCTGGAGAATAAAGGGCCGCAATACATTAATAGATGCATGCACTCAATGCTGGAGCATAAAAAGCATTACAGTGTCAAAGCAGCAACGAGCAATGCACTTTACTGTAACACTTCATTGTTATGCAACCAAGCACAAGTGCACTGACCATGAAGCCTAGACTTTCAGCAGATAAAGCAGTAGTGGCCATGTTCTACCTAGTCCTGCTTCAGTCACTTTCCTTCTATCATCAGGCGTCTCCATATTTACTCTACAAAAGACGCTGGTGATAGAGAAGATGTCGTGGCCAATAGTTCTGGGCGTCACAATCACGGTCCAGCACTGCTCGTTACGAGTACCCAAGCATGGTAGTACCTGCTCATCACTAATAGTCAGCTCCCTGCTGAGGCTAATGCAGCAATACCACACCCTATTAAAACTCCCAGCATAATGCTGACAGCTTCTAGTTCTAAGTAATGACTGACCCTGGCTTGTTTCTTCAGTATTAGGCTATGTGCCCACGCTTCGGAAAATGCGCGGAATTTGCCGCGGATTTTTCACGGAAATTCCGCGGATTTTTCAGAAATCTGCAGCACAGCTACTCCCCAGCCATTTCTATGGCATTTGGGAACTGCTGCGTCCATGCTGCGGTTTTTTCCGCAGCGGAAATACTGCAGATTTCCCTGTGGAAAAATCAGCAGCATGTCAATTATTCCTGCGGATTTACCTGCAGATTTTGCCCATTCAATTGAATGTCAAAAAATGCAAAATCCGCAACGAAATCTGCGACAAATCCGCAAGAAATCCACACAAAATCCGCACCTATGCAAAGAATGCTGCGGATTTAGCTGCAGAAAAATCCGCGGATACAGAGTCCCGTGGGTACATAGCCAGACCCTGCTACCTGACCTGGCGTATTTGATCAGCATTGTTTAGCCTGGACTATCTTAACCCTCCGCGTGTCCGACTATTCTGCCTCTGATTCCATCCTTGTGGTTCTGACCTTGGCCATCATTTCGATGTCATCTAGCGTCTGCCATCTCGGATTCCCATTACGCTAAATGACTCTCCTCTGCCAGCTCGCTACACCAGCCATCAACTACTCTGTGGACACAACACAGGGGTTCATGTTGCAAGTGTACAAGTGTTAACAGGTGAAGAAAAGAAAACCTGTGTGACCTGCTATACGGAGTGGATTACACCACATCTGCCCATGGAGGCCTATTATGACCCATCATGTTTCCACAAACCGTTCAACCTTACAGCGGTCCCCAATCAGTACTGATACAATGGCCATAAAGCACAGCATCATAAGTGAATCTGTAATCATACTGCACAAACACATGGTGAATATTTGTCTTTTATTTTTATATAGCGCTAACATGTTCAGCAGCGCTTTACATACATCAGCAACACTGTCCCCATTGGGGCTCACAGCCTAAATTCTTTTTCTGTATGTCTTTGTAGTGTGGGAGGAACCCGGAGAACTCAAGAGAAATGCACGCAAACACGGGGAGAACATACAAACTCCTTGCAGATGTTGTCCTTGGTGGGATTTGAACCCAGGACCCCAGCGCTGCAAGACTGCAGTGCTAACCACTGAGCCACCATGTCACCTGGTCCCAATAAGTCCCAATAAGTGTCCCAAATGACCTTCTAGGGAAAGTCAGCTTTGAATGTTCGGGTTGTGGGATTTCAGCATCTAGTGCTGCACCAAAATCACAGCGCCTTAAAGTTCAGCAAAGTTGATGGGATTTAGGCCCTGTGCACACTGAAAAACGGAATTTTTTTAAGAAAATTCCGCAGGGTCTGAAAGATTACCACACCCGCGGTAAAAAAACACGACAAACCGCACCCGAAAACTGCATGCGGTTTGCCGCGTGCGGGTTGATACATGTGCTTTAACCCTAGAACGCATACCCGGGGCCTCGCAGGCCTGCTAGGTCATTTGTTTTCTATGGTAGATTGTTATGCTTGCGCATTCTAGGGTTAAATGCATTCCATGCAATAAAACACATTGAAGAAAAAAAAAAAAGGCCATTTCCTTCTGAGATAGAGAGTAGATAGATAAATAGACAGGAATAGATAGAAGAAGAGACAGACAGACAGAGGGATAGATAGATAGATAGATAGATAGATAGAGGGATAGATAGATAGATAGATAGATAGATAGATAGATAGAGAGTCCCTGTGAGCACACTATGCATTTCTCCCGAGCGGTAATGTGAGTTCACATTACCGGCCGTAGGAAATGCCCTGTGGTTACCTCTGCTGTCTGTCTCGTTGCGAGGCTGCATTCAGCCTGTCTGTGTCACTCGCTTCTGGATGCAAGCATCGCAGGACGTGGATTATGCCGGAGCTGTGTGTTTCGGGGGTTAATAAAGGGGTTAAAGAGGAGGCTTTTTTGTGTTTTATTTAAAATAAAGGATTTCTCGGTGTGTGTGTTTACTCACTTTACTTACGGGTTGATCATGTCAGCTGTCTCATAGACACTGCCATGATCAAGCCTGGAGTTAATGGCGGTGATCCGCTGCCATTAACTCGTTATTACCTGGATAGCCACCGCATCACGGCAACAGGAAGAGCTGGGGACACTCCGGGACTGTCGCATAAGGCATGCGACAGTCCCGGGGCAGCTGTGGCTGATATTCTTGGCTGCAGGAGGAGGGGGGACATTAACCCTGCCCCCCGTCCTCCCCAGCCTGAAAATACCAGGCCGCCGCTGTGTGCTTACCTCGGCTGGAAGGTAAAAATACAGCGGAGCCCGTGTGTTTTTTTTTCTATATTTCCGTTTGATTTGTATGTGTAGTCTATATGTCTGTGTGTGAGTGATGTGAGTGTTCGATGTCTGTGATGTGTTCGATGTCTGTGATGTGTGTGTGTGTGTGTGTGTGTGTGTGTGTGTGTGTGTGTGTGTGTGTGTGTGTGTGTGTGTGTGTGTGTGTGTGTGTCTGCTCCGCCTCCTCTTCCTGTAATGACATCACTTCCCTGTGGGATTTCACGATAACATTGCAGTCAATGTAGTGAAATCCCGCAGGGACGTGCGGAAAAGAAGTGACATGCAATTGTTTTTGCTGCGGGAATCCCGCAGCAAAACATGCAGCTGTCAAATTCCGCATAGTGCGCACAGAATTTTGTTTTCCCATAGGTTTTGCTGGTGAATCACTGCAGAGATGTTATGAACATAACATGCAGCGAAACATGCAGCGAAACCGCAGGAAATCCGCGGGAAAAACCGGTAAGTGCGCACAGGGCCTTATAGAAATCTCCTGCCAACTGCGCTTCTTTATTACTCAGCGGTGCATGCTTCAAATCCGCAACATGGAGATTTCTCTTGTAGGTATTTGGATTTTTAATTGCAGATTTTCCCCATAGACTTAAGGGTGCTTTACACACTGCGACATCGCTAATGATAGACGGACAGAGCGACGTCGCAGGGAAGGTAAGTATGTGTGACAGGTGTTAGCGTTGTTGTGCGCCACGGGCAGTGATTTGCCGGTGTCGCACAACCGACGGAGGCGGGTACGCTCGCTAGCGATATCGGTAATGACATTGCAGCGTGTAAAGTGGGCTTTACATTAAATTAGAATCGACAGGTAAAAAACACATATGCATATTTAGTGTGTTTCTGCAGAAATTCATCAAAAATGCATGCAATCTGCACATAGAAATTTGTAACAAGAGGACCATTCAGCAAAAATATCCTAGGGTCCAGGTATATTTAAAATATAGCTTTTATTTCTCCATAAAATTCCACATCAGAAAAATTGGCAGCGACATTAACAGTAAAGATACAGAACTATGCATACCATGATGAAGGTGTAAGGTTAACCAAAACGCGTACTCCTATATCTTTACTGTTAGGCTATGTGCGCACGTGGCGTAAATACATGCAGTTACGCTGCGCTTTGTAGCGCAGCGTAACTGCATGCGTCCTGCGTCCCCTGCACAGTCTATGGAGATTGTGCAGGGGCCATGCGCACGTGGCGTTTTAGAGCGCAGCGCTTCGGCTGCTGCCCGAAGCGCTGCGTTCTAAGAAGTCACATGTCACTTCTTCTGTGCGCTTTTCCTGCAGCCCCTGCTCTGTCTATGGCAGGAGCTGCAGGCGGAGCGCATGGAATCGGCTTTTTTTTTTCTCTACGGACATTTTCTGCAGCGATTTGAAGCGCACGTGTGCTC
This sequence comes from Anomaloglossus baeobatrachus, assembly GCF_048569485.1. Taxonomy (NCBI): domain Eukaryota; kingdom Metazoa; phylum Chordata; class Amphibia; order Anura; family Aromobatidae; genus Anomaloglossus; species Anomaloglossus baeobatrachus. The sequence continues at coordinate 95,969,890 of NC_134359.1, read as the reverse complement.
TTCAGATCGCTGCAGAAATTTCTGCAGGGCTAGAACGCAACGTGCGCACATAGCCTTAATGTCGCTGCCAATTTTTCTGATGTGGAATTTTATGGAGAAATAAAAGCTATATTTTAAAGATTCCTGGACCCTAGGATATTTTTGCTCCCACCTATCTGTGTGCAGTTATTACCACTATCAGGGGACCTGGACGCTGGTAAGCTGGCACTGCCGTTTTTTGTATTTAATCTGCACGAGTATCATATCAATTAGGTTTTGTCAAATACCAAGAGGTCACAAAGACAAAACAGCTTTATGTAAAGCGTGACATACCCACAAGAGACAAAAACCAGTGTCAAAAATGCGAGAAAATGCATGTTAGAAAAAACCTCACTGAAAAAAAACAATGAAAAAACACAAGTAACTAAAATTAAAAAATATAGGTGCAGAAATTGTGCATCATCAAAAACTCCCCAAAAGGTCATCGCAGGAACGTAGCCTTATTGCGATTTCTTGTACTTTCAAGTAAAGCAGCGCTGTGCTATAATGCACACAGCAGTTACCAACCGCAGCAGCTACAATGACGCACCGATCGGTAACTGCGCTGCCACTGACTGACTTAGGCTACTTTCACACCTCCGGCTTTTGCAATGCGGCACAATCCGGCACTTTGCAGGAAAACCGCAACCGGTTTTTTTTTCTGCCGGTTGCGTTTTTCCTGCATAGACTTTAATTAGTGCCGCATTGTGCCGCATGGGCTTGCGTTCGGTCCGGTTTTTGCCGCATGCGGCAGATTTAGCCGATGCGGCGGCCGGATGGAACGTTCCCTGCAACGTTTTTTGCTCCGGCAAAAAAAACCGCATTGCGCCGCATCCGGCCGATGCGGCGCTTTTCCCAATGCATCCCTATGGATGCCGGATGCGGCACAATGCGGCAAAAACCGCATCCGGCCGCCGCATGCGGTTTTTGCCACTGCGCATGCTCAGTAGCATGCCGCAAGCGGCAAAAACCGGACCGGCCGCATGTAAAAAACTTATGCAAAGGATGCGGTGTTTTCACCGCATCCGTTGCATAGGCTTCACAGCCGGATTGAGCCGCAGTGCTCAAACCGGATGTGTGAAAGTAGCCTTAGGCTGCTTTCACACTACGTTTTTTTTAACGCAAAAACGGATCCAGTGCAAATGCGTTTTCATTTCAATGCATTTGCAATGGACTCGTGTCAACATGCCTTCACCTGCGTTTGCGTGCGTTATAGTGAGGATCCAGCGACTTGCAGTTTTTTAACATTTTTCAAAAACGCTACTTGTAGCGTTTTTGAGCTGCGTCCAAATATTGCAAATTTCTGGATCCTGACTATACTGCATGCAAACGCATGTGAACGCTGGCATGCTGATAGACAGGATCCTGCTTGCTCTACTGAGCATGCCCAGAAACCAGCCTCGCGTGATCAGTCCCCTCCCCCTCCCCCGCCTGAGAACTGTGGACACTCGTAACCAAGGTAAATATCGGGTAACCAAGCAAAGCGCTTCTCTTAGTTACCCGATGTTTACGTTTGTTACGTGTGCAGGGAGCCCGGCTCCTAGCAGCTGCGGATGCTCGTAACCAAGGTAAATATTGGCTATTCAAGCAAGTTACCCGATGTTTACCTTGGTTACGAGCCTCCGCAGCTGTCAGAGGCCGGCTCCCAGTCTTTCACGTTCAGTTCCACTAACTCCCGATCACATGACTCCAATGCCCGCCCATAAACTTAAAGTGACAGGCTCCTGCAAAATAACATGCGTTTGCATGCGTTTTTTTTGCTGTAAAAGCAGGATCCGTTTACAGCAAAAAAACGTTCATGACGCCTGTTAAAAAAATGTAGTGTGAAAGCAGCCTTAGGAAAGCCCCCTGTGTGCAACTGACTGCTGTTTTTAAAGGGGTTGTCCACTACTTTACACTGATGGCCTATATTTTGGATAGAAACAGCAAAAAAAGTACATAAAGGCACCATGCTTTGGAATAAAAGATAATGACTAGGGCGGACCTTGATTTGTGCAAAGAAATGTACAATATTTATTTAAACATGGTGGCAATAGACACATACATATTTAAAATCCAACATGAACAAAATACACTCAACTCCATGGATCAGATGAAGAATAACACAAGGCGTGCGTTCCACCACACGCAAGTTACCAGCAACCATCATCACTGTAGGACACACAGCGCGGCAGCGGTCTGTATTGGTCACGTGACCGCTGCATGGCTTCCGCTCTGACACACAGAGTGCGTGCCACAGGGGGAGCTAGTAGTTTTCAGGACACTTCGGGTCTGTTTGTGCAATGGCGGCGGTTACACGTGGATTGGAGACTCATATGGTAACAGAGCCTGCCATCACCTCTCTGGTAAGACACCTGTTCTCATTTTACATAATTATCCCCCCTCTATATTTTGTTGGGAATGTATTTATAGACCCCCACAGTACATTAGGTGGTATTCTCCTGATGAAGCCAGCTTGACTGGCGCAACGCGTCGGGTTGCTACACTTTTACACCTGGTCCTGCATGCTGCTCTGGTAACTATTTTGAGGCTTCCACCCCTGGAGCTTATTTTTATCTTAGGGGTGCTTTACACGCTGCGACATCGCTAGCGATCTTGTTAGCGATGTGACATGCCAGATCGCAGATGCGATCTGCCAAGATCGCACATAGGTCGATTTTATAGCGCCGGTCACATGTGCGATCTAGCGATGTCGCAGCGTGTAAAGCACCCTTTAGGCTACACTTAGCTTTCCTGCAGCATTCCTATAAGAACGATTTTTTTTTTGCTATTGAAAGCCTATTGTGGCTTTTGACCAGCCATCATTACAGAGCTCTGCAAGTACCATATATAGCACACAGGGGATAGCAACACAGATTTATATTGCGTTCCCAGCAAGGATTCATGAAATACATTGTATGTGTGATTATTTCCTAATGATATCCTATGTGTTATTCTTGATATGATCCATGAAGTTGAGAGTGTATTTTGTTCATGTTGGATTTTAAATATGTATGTGTCTATGGCCACCATGTTTAAATAAATATTGTACATTTCTTTGCACAAATCAAGGTCCGCCCTAGTCATTATCTTTTATTCCAAAGCCTGGTGCCTTATATGTACTTTTTTTTGCTGTTTTGGTCCCATTGTTTGGTCCATGGCACATGGCTCTAGTTAATTATTTCGGTGGTGCCTAGCCTCCCTCTTGGTGTTTGTGGTCTATATTTCGGATAGGTCATCAATGTATGATCCGCCAGGTTCGACACCAAGGACCACCGCTGATCAGCTGTTGTTGGTCCTGGCGGCGGAGCAGGAAATGCTCAGTTCTGGAGCTGCTCCGTCTTCTGATAGCGGCTGCAGCCTGATACCGCACATCCGCCTCCCATTCGAGCAATATCAGAAGACTGAGAAGCTCTGAACCTGAGTATTTCCGGCTGTCTGCTGCTGCCTCTGGGACCGAGAACATCTGATCGGTAGGGGTACGTGGTGTCAGACCCCGGCAGATCACACATTGATGACCTATCCTAAGGGGTACTTTGCACGTTGCGACATCGCTACTGCGATCTCGTCGGGGTCAAATCGAACGTGACGCACATCCGGCACCGGTAACGACGTTACAACGTGTAAAGCCTAGAAGCACCGATAAACGATCGGAAAAGCGTCGAAAATTGGTGATCTGTGTAGTGTCGGTCATTTCCATAATTTAGCTGCAACGACAGGTACAATGTTGTTCCTTGTTCCTGTGGCAGCACACATCGCTGTGTATGAAGCCGCAGGAGCGAGGAACATCTCCTTACCTGCGTCCCACCTGCAATGAGGAAGGAAAGAGGTGGGCGGGATATTTACGTCCCGCTCATCTCCGCCCCTCCGCTTCTATTGGCCGCCTGCCGTGTGACGTTGCTGTGACGCCGCATGACCCGCCCCCTTAGGAAGGAGGCGGGTCGCCGGCCAGAGCGACGTCGCAGGGCAGGTAAGTGCGTGTGAAGCTGCCGTAGCGATAATGTTCACTACAGCAGCTATCACAAGATTTCGCATCTGCGACGGGGGCGGGGACTTTTGCGCTCGGCATCGATACAATCGGCTAGCGATGTCGCAACGTGCAAAGTACCTCTTAGGATATGCCATCAATGTAAAAGTAGTGGACAACCTCTTTAAATGAAAAGGGCAGTCACACAAGTGATAGGCAGTCTGCAGAAAGTGAAGCCTACTGTCCTTATGGCCCAAGCATTGACAGAGAAGACTGGCTTAGGCTATGTGCCCACGTGTGTGCGCTCTGCACGGCAGCGTAACGTCACTGCATGTCGGCTTCTGAGAGCGCAGCTGAAAAGCTCCGTACTGAAACTTTGGTGACTGCATAATTCGTGCGCTCTGGATGCTGCCTCTCCCTATAGACAGAATGGAGACCGCATGCAAAGCGCACGGAAGAAGTGACATGTTGCTTTTTAGAACGCAGCGATTTGGCAGCATGCAAATCGCTGAGCTCTAAAACGGCACGTGGGCATGGATTAGGCACAATCTTCATAGACTGTGCTGGGGACGCAGGACGCAGCGTAACTGCATGAAAATATGCACACGTGGGCACAGAGCTTTAGTCATCAAAAAAAAGGTCAGTTAACCAGACCAATGCACCCTCATGACTGGTCATCTGCTGACAATACAAAAAAAAAACAAAAAAACACAACACGTCCTAGGTGAGCAGATCGGCAGCAAATCTGGAACAGACGACACAAACTAGACGGAAAAATGAAGACTGTGGCACCTTTGAAGATTTACATGAACCAGCGAGTCCTTTATAATCATATTACAAAACACATCAAAGTATTTTTGAAAATGAACAACCCCTTTAAGAATTTATATGGACTCAGCAAACAATGCTTATTTATTTTGTTTATGAAACTATTTTTCATGGTTTCAAGATCTGTCCTCAACATTGCTAGATATGAGGTGTTCAGATATACATATGGGGAAGCAAAAGACCAAAAGGGAAAAAAACACAAACAAAAACAGGCAGAAAATACATGGTAGACAAGAAAAGAGGTGGCCGTTTACTGTGTGAATCAGTGAGGTCACGGTTTCCCGCATTCTCTGTATAACACGCGTCACATACATGTGTGCAGTAATAGATCCAGACTCCCTCGTGTACTGGACTGAAACCACACACCGTTTCATGGGAAAGTACAGAATTCACAAATCCTCTAAGGTTAAAAAGTGTTTCAGATCTCAGAATGACAGAAACCTTTACATGCACAAACAATATACATTTGGCAAACAGGCTAAGTTCACACATCAGTTTTTTTCCGTCAGGCAGAATCCGGCATTTGTGTCCCGTAAAATTTGTGAAAAAAACGGATGCGCCGGACCGTGTTTTTTCCGGATCCATCATACTGGATCCGGCAAAAAAAAAAACGGATCAGGAGCATCCGTTTTTTTCATCCAGCTTATCAGGTTTTCTGTCAGTTTTTTGCCGGATCCGTTTTTTTGGTGATTTTATTTTTAACCCTAAACCTATACATGTTTGGTGTCTACGAACTCGCACTGACCTGAGGCATCACACCCACTCATCAGTTTTACCATATAGTGAACGCAGTGAATAAAATATCTCAAAAACAATAGTGCTATCGCACTTTTTTTGCAATTTTTCTGCATTTGGATTTTTTTTTACCGTTTTCCAGTACACTATATGTTAAAACTTATGGTTTCATTTAAACGTACAGCTCGTTCTGCAAAAAAGATGAGCCCTCACATGACCATATTGACTGAAAAATAAAAAAAGTTACCTCTCAGAAGAATGGCGAGAAAAAAAAAACGGAAAGCGAAAAAAAATTGTCTGGTCATGAAGGGGTTAAATCCCTCAATCCTCCCTTTTATTACATATAACACATATGTAAGGTTTAATAAAACCTTAATTAAAAAAAAAAAAAATAGATTTTCCCCATTTGTATACACCATGTTTTTTTAAACAAAGACCCCCAAATTACCATAAGTGCTTTCCTTTGAGAAATAACCCAATCATGTCAAATTACCCTAAAATGACACCAAATACAAAGGTTTTGGAACAAGATTAATATTTCTATTTTTCAGCTTTTTTTTTTTTCTACAATGGAGGAGCTACATAGCTTTATATAGCTGTGTTGTGCCAGTTTGAGCATGCTCACTTTAAAAAAATGGATCTGTTTATGTAATCCGGTTTTTGACGGATCCGGCGTCCATAGACAGCCATTATACATTACGCCGCATCGTGCTGGATCCGGTGTCCATAGACAGCCATTATACATTACGCCGCATCGTGCTGGATCCGGCGTCCATAGACAGCCATTATACATTGCGCCGCATCGTGCTGGATCCGGCGTCCATAGACAGCCATTATACATTGCGCCGCATCGTGCTGGATCCGGCGTCCATAGACAGCCATTATACATTACGCCGCATCGTGCTGGATCCGGCGTCCATAGACAGCCATTATACATTACGCCGCATCGTGCTGGATCCGGTGTCCATAGACAGCCATTATACATTGCGCCGCATCGTGCTGGATCCGGCGTCCATAGACAGCCATTATACATTGCGCCGCATCGTGCTGGATCCGGCGTCCATAGACAGCCATTATACATTACGCCGCATCGTGCTGGATCCGGCGTCCATAGACAGCCATTATACATTACGCCGCATCGTGCTGGATCCGGTGTCCATAGACAGCCATTATACATTGCGCCGCATCGTGCTGGATCCGGCGTCCATAGACAGCCATTATACATTGCGCCGCATCGTGCTGGATCCGGCGTCCATAGACAGCCATTATACATTACGCCGCATCGTGCTGGATCCGGCGTCCATAGACAGCCATTATACATTACGCCGCATCGTGCTGGATCCGGCGTCCATAGACAGCCATTATACATTGCGCCGCATCGTGCTGGATCCGGCGTCCATAGACAGCCATTATACATTGCGCCGCATCGCGCTGGATCCGGCGTCCATAGACAGCCATTATACATTACGCCGCATCGCGCTGGATCCGGCGTCCATAGACAGCCATTATACATTACGCCGCATCGCGCTGGATCCGGCGTCCATAGACAGCCATTATACATTACGCCGCATCGTGCTGGATCCGGTGTCCATAGACAGCCATTATACATTACGCCGCATCGTGCTGGATCCGGCGTCCATAGACAGCCATTATACATTACGCCGCATCGCGCTGGATCCGGCGTCCATAGACAGCCATTATACATTACGCCGCATCGCGCTGGATCCGGCGTCCATAGACAGCCATTATACATTACGCCGCATCGAGCTGGATCCGGCGTCCATAGACAGCCATTATACATTACGCCGCATCGTGCTGGATCCGGCGTCCATAGACAGCCATTATACATTACGCCGCATCGCGCTGGATCCGGCGTCCATAGACAGCCATTATACATTACGCCGCATCGAGCTGGATCCGGCGTCCATAGACAGCCATTATACATTACGCCGCATCGTGCTGGATCCGGCGTCCATAGACAGCCATTATACATTACGCCGCATCGAGCTGGATCCGGCGTCCATAGACAGCCATTATACATTACGCCGCATCGTGCTGGATCCGGCGTCCATAGACAGCCATTATACATTACGCCGCATCGTGCTGGATCCGGTGTCCATAGACAGCCATTATACATTACGCCGCATCGTGCTGGATCCGGCGTCCATAGACAGCCATTATACATTACGCCGCATCGCGCTGGATCCGGCGTCCATAGACAGCCATTATACATTACGCCGCATCGCGCTGGATCCGGCGTCCATAGACAGCCATTATACATTACGCCGCATCGAGCTGGATCCGGCGTCCATAGACAGCCATTATACATTACGCCGCATCGTGCTGGATCCGGCGTCCATAGACAGCCATTATACATTACGCCGCATCGCGCTGGATCCGGCGTCCATAGACAGCCATTATACATTACGCCGCATCGAGCTGGATCCGGCGTCCATAGACAGCCATTATACATTACGCCGCATCGTGCTGGATCCGGCGTCCATAGACAGCCATTATACATTGCGCCGCATCCGGCGGGATGCCATTTTTCTCATGATACAAAAAACGTCTAGGTCTGCGTTTTTTCCGGCCGCCGGATCAGACAATTACTCCGAATCCAGCAAGAACCGGAGAGAAGGCACGGCCATGCAGCACAATCCGGCACTAATGAAAGTCTATCAGGAAAAAAAAACAAATGCAGTGACAGCTGTTGCCGCATCCGGTTTTTCAGAAAAGAGCCGGATTGTGCCGCACAGCAAAAACCTGATGTGTGTACATACCCTAAGACGTCCACGTTAAGGCCCCATTCATACGGGCAGAGTGTAACCATGTTGAGCAGCCCATGTCTTGGATGTAATTATGGAGTCACTGCAGTGACACAATCATGCAGCAGGTAAAGGGGTATGCTCAGGTTTGAAGTTATCCTCTATGCAAAGTATGGGATAACTTCCAAATCTCTGGGGCCACCCCCAATCCAGAGAACTGGGGCTCTGAAAATCCCTGTGTGAATAGAGCAGAGGTCGATCGTGGGCTTTCATTTTTAATGGTAAAACCGGAGATTGGTGAATGCTGTTCCTGGTTGGTGGTTCTGCAGAAGACGTGACCACTTTGAAACATGTTGAGAAATAAACCGCCCTTCAACTGGACAAAGTGCATTGGTCTCTGTTACTACACAGCAGCACCGTCATCACCACGCTGTTGTCCTGGATCTCCTACAACGGGTCAAGCCTTAGGCTATGTGCGCACTAGAGCTTTTTACCTGCGGATTTACCCGCGGATTTGCCCCGGAAATTTCTTGAGAAATGTCTGCAATCTTTGTGCAGACATTTCCCATGAAATTCAATGAGAAAAAAAAATAGCTGTGCGCACTGTGCGGATTTTTCTCAAGAAAATTTCTTGAGAAAATTTTCTCGAGAAACTTTCTTGAGAAAATGTGCATGTCCATTAATTTCCGCAGGTACCGGGGGTATTCCGGGGGTATTCCGCAGGTAGCAATGATGTGCGGTATACCACCGGAATAGCCGCGATTTACCTGCGGGAATGCTCATCGCTGCCTGCGGTTTTGCAGGAAGCGATGTCATTATGCCAGGAAGAGGAAGCGAAGCAGAGAACACAGACGTCACACTCCCTGGACGCCGCACAGAAGCGCTTCCGTGCGACCTCCAGGTCTGTCCCGTGCAGTCTGTGTCCTGCTCCGGCCTCGCGGCTGCCTGCACTGCAGGGTGTCAGTGTCTGCCCGCAGTGTCAGCAGCTTGTCACGCGGCAGCGCAGGCAGACACTGACATCCTGCAGTGCTGGCAGCCGCGGGGATGACGATTGCTGCTGTCAGGAGGTGAGATCATTACCTGCTGTGACGATCTCCTGCCTCCTGACGTCAGCGCTGTCACTGCTGTCTATGCCCGTCTCGCGAGCGGCCCGAGACTGTCACTAGCGGTGACGTCACGGGCTCTCGCGATACTTCTGACAACGCGGCGGGCATAGAAGTCAGTGACAGCGCTGACATCAGCAGTACAGGAGATGATCACAGAAGGTAATGATCTCATCTATGCTCCTGATGGCAGCGCTCGTCATCCCCTGCAGTGACCTGAGCTGACCTATTGATGTTAGCTCAGGTCACTGCACAGCTCTCCCAGCCAATGGGGAACATTCTGTTCTTCATTGACTGGGACAGCGACTATGGTATGGATCACCGTGCCCCCCCCCCTTATTGGATTACGCCGGACGTGGATTGATTGTTCTTTTCAATAAATTGGTTAAAGAGGCTATGTGGGGAGTGTTTTTTCAAATAAAAAAATAGACAACAAAAAAAGTTTTATTATTACTGACTGGGTTGGTGATGTCGGGTATCTGATAGACGCCTGACCTCACCAACCCCAGGGCTTGATGCCAGGTGACATTACACATCTGGCATCAACCCCATATATTACCCCGTTTGCCAACGCACCAGGGCGCGGGATGAGCTGGGGCAAAGCGCCAGGATTGGCACGTCTAATGGATGCGCCACTTCTGGGGCGGCTGCGGCCTGCTATTTTTAGGCTGGGGAGTGTACAATAACAGTGGACCTCCCTAGTCTGAGAATATCAGACCCCAGCTGTCCGCTTTACCTTGGCTGGTGATCCAATATGGGGGGGACCGCACGTTTTTTGTTTTAAATTATTTATATAATTTAAAATAACAGCGTGGGGTGCCCACTCTTTTGGATTATCAGCCAAGGTGAAGCTGCCAGCGGTGGTCTGCAGGCTGCAGCCGTCTGCTTTACCCTAGCTGGCTACAAAAAATGGGGGGACCTCACGTCGTTTTTTTTTAATTATTTATTTATTTTATGGCTAAATACAAGGCTAAGCACCCTTTAGTGCCACATGAAAGTCACTAAAGGGTGCCAGCTTAGAAAATGCAGGGAGGTGGAACATTATATAGGTTTTTCTCATCCCTCTATCCCTCTATCCCTCTATCCCTCCATCCCTCCATCCCTCCATCCCTCCATCCCTCCATCCCTCCATCCCTCCATCCCTCCATCCCTCCATCCCTCCATCCCTCCATCCCTCCATCCCTCCATCCCTCCATCCCTCCATCCCTCCATCCCTCCATCCCTCCATCCCTCCATCCCTCCATCCCTCCATCCCTCCATCCCTCCATCCCTCCATCCCTCCATCCCTCCATCCCTCCATCCCTCCATCCCTCCATCCCTCCATCCCTCCATCCCTCCATCCCTCCATCCCTCCATCCCTCCATCCCTCCATCCCTCCATCCCTCCATCCCTCCATCCCTCCATCCCTCCATCCCTCCATCCCTCCATCCATCCATCCATCCATCCATCCATCCATCCATCCATCCATCCATCCATCCCTCCATCTATCCCTCCATCCATCCCTCTATCTATCCCTCTATCTATCCCTCTATCTATCCCTCTATCTATCCCTCTATCTATCCCTCTATCTATCCCTCTATCTATCCCTCTATCTATCCCTCTATCTATCCCTCTATCTATCCCTCTATCTATCCCTCTATCTATCCCTCTATCTATCCCTCTATCTATCCCTCTATCTATCCCTCTATCTATCCCTCTATCTATCCCTCTATCTATCCCTCTATCTATCCCTCTATCTATCCCTCTATCTATCCCTCTATCTATCCCTCTATCTATCCCTCTATCTATCCCTCTATCTATCCCTCTATCTATCCCTCTATCTATCCCTCTATCTATCCCTCTATCTATCCCTCTATCTATCCCTCTATCTATCCCTCTATCTATCTATCCCTCTATCTATCTATCCCTCTATCTATCTATTCATCTATCTATCTATCTATCCCTCTATCTATCTATCCCTCTATCTATCTATCCCTCTATCTATCTATTCATCTATCTATCTATCTATCCCTCTATCTATCTATCTATCTATCTATTCATCTATTCATCTATCTATCCCTCTATCTATCTATTCATCTATTCATCTATCTATCTATCCCTCTATCTATCTATCTATTCATCTATCCATCTTTCCCTCTATCCATTATCTGTCTATCGATTATCTTTATTATTTATTGCAGGGACAAACCTGCGGTAAATCCGCGGTAAATCCGCTGCAAAACCGCATGCGGATTTGGTGCGGATTTTTTCCGCAGGTCCGGAAATCTTTCACTGGCAGAAGTTTCTCAAGAAATTTTCTTGAGAAACTTCACATTTCTAGTGCGCACATAGCCTTAGGGCTGGAGGGTCATACGGCAGGCTCTGATCTAGGTGTGTGCTACACAACTCAGCAAGGTGAGCACACACTCTGCATACACCAACATCAGTCCCTTGGATAAGACCCCATTTGTGCTGTTCTGTCTAAGGCTCTGTGCGCACTAGGCCGTTTTGCCCGCGGATTTGCTGCGGAAATTTCTTGAGAAATGTCTGCAATCTTTGTGCAGACATTTCCCAGCAAATCTTATGAGAAAAAAAAATAGCTGTGCGCACTGTGCGGATTTTTCTCAAGAAATTTCCTTGAGAAAATTTTCTCGAGAAACTTTCTTGAGAAAATGAGCATGTCCATTATTTTCCGCAGGTACCTGCGGTATACCCCCGGAATTTCACTCCATTCACTGTAATGTAATCGCGAAATTCCGGGGGTATACCGCAGGTAGCAAATGATGTGCGGTATACCATCGGTATAGCCGCGATTTACCTGCGGTAATGCTCATCGCAGCCTGCGGTTTTGCAGGAAGTGATGTCATTATGACAGAAGAGGAAGCGGAGCAGAGTAAACACAGACGTCACACTCCCTGGACGTCGCACAGAAGCACTTCCGTGCGACCTCCAGGTGTCCGTGCAGTCTGTGTCCTGCTCCGGCCCCGCGGCATTACCTGCTGTGACGATCTCCTGCCTCCTGACGTCAGCGCTGTCACTGCTGTCTATGCCCGTCTCGCGAGCGGCCCGAGACTGTCACTAGAGGTGACGTCACGGGCTCTCGCGATACTTCTTACAACGCGGCGGGCATAGAAGGCAGTGAAAACGCTGACGTCAGCAGTACAGGAGATGATCACAGAAGGTAATGATCTCACCTATGCTCCTGATGGCAGCACTCGTCATCCCCTGCAGTGACCTGGGCTGACCTATTGATGTTAGCTCAGGTCACTGCATTGCTCTCCCAGCCAATGGGGAACATTCTGTTCTTCATTGACTGGGACAGCGACTATAGTATGGATCACCGTGCCCCCCCCCCCCCTTATTGGATTACGCCGCATGTGGAATTGATTGTGCTCTTTTCAATAAATTGGTTAAAGAGGGAATGTTTTGGGGAGTGTTTTTTCAAATAAAACTTTTTTTGTTGTCTATTTTTTATTTCTTACTGACTGGGTTGGTGATGTCGGGTATCTGATAGACGCCTGACCTCACCAACCCCAGGGCTTGATGCCAGGTGACATTACACATCTGGCATCAACCCCATATATTACCTCGTTTGCCAACGCACCAGGGCGCGGGATGAGCTGGGGCGAAGCGCCAGGATTGGCACGTCTAATGGATGCGCCACTTCTGGGGCGGCTGCGGCCTGCTATTTTTAGGCTGGGGAGTGTCCAATAACAGTGGACCTCCCTAGTCTAAGAATATCAGACCCCAGCTGTCCGCTTTACCTTGGCTGGTGATCCAATTTGGGGGGGACCCCATGTTTTTTGTTTTAAATTATTTATTTAATGTAAAATAACAGTGTGGGGTGCCCTCTATTTTGCATTACCAGCTAAGGTGAAGCTGCCAGCTGTGGTTTGCAGGCTGCAGCCGTCTGCTTTACCCTAGCTGGCTACAAAAGATGGGGGGATCTCACGTCGTTTTTTTTTTTAATTATTTATTTATGGCTAAATACAAGGCTAAGCACCCTTTAGTGCCACATGAAAGTCACTAAAGGGTGCCAGCTTAGAAAATGCAGGGAGGTGGGACATTATATAGGTCTTTCTCATCCATCTATGGCCCGTTTCACACGTCAGTGAAATACACTGACGTTTTTCACTGGCGTGTAAAACACGCACATGTCCCTCCGTGTGCCGTGATTCACGGCACACGTGGGTTGTCTAAGTGCAATCCGGGCTCCGTTCTCCGTGGCCCGTGATTGCACTTAGAAATCAACTCACCTGTGTGCGATCCCGCTCTCCATGGTGCTGATCGCTCCAGCGGTGCAGCATCCGGCCGGCGGTGACCCCAGCAGCAGCTGCTTCCGGGTCGGCTGTGTCGTGCATCATGAATATGCTCGACAGTAATGAGCCGGCTCAGAAGCAGCAAACTGCACGGACTGCAGAGAGCGCGGCTGAAGCCGGGTGAGTAAAAATGTTTTTTATTTTAAAAGCACGTTTTTTTCTGGCACGTGTTTCACAGACCACACCACTGCGTGGTCCGTGGGACATCAGTGATGCCAAAAAAAAATGGACATGTCTCTGTGCAGCAATCACGCACACGCGGGTACGCTGCACGGAGACACGTGCAGTGAAAAATCACTGATGTGTGAGCAGACCCATTCATTATAATGGGTCTGCGTATGTCAGTGATTCTGGTACGTTTAAAAAAAAGCACAAACGTACCAGAATCACTGACGTGTGAAACAGGCCTATCTATCTATTCATCTATCCATCGTTCACTCTATCCATAATCTGGCTATCGATTATCTATATTTATTGCAAAACCGCAGGGACCAACCTGCGGTAAATCCGCGGTAAATCCGCATGCGTTTTTCCCGCGGATTTTTCCGCAGGTGCGGAAATCTTCAACTTCCAGAAGTTTTTCAAGAAATTTTCTTGAGAAAAATCACTTTTCTAGTGCGCACAGAGCCTTATAGTTTCTCAGTTGAATGCTGCACTTGGCTGATCTTCGGCACTTGCATTAGAATGAACGGAGTCGCAGTTCACATGATCGAGCGCCACTCCATTCAGCCGGGGCTCATTAGTGACTGTTGTTAGCATCAGTGGTCAGACCAGCAGTGATCTGGATATTATCTCCTATCCCATGGTTAGGACATGGCTTGCAAACTTGAGAATAGGCCTTAAAAAAAAACAAACAACCGCCACAACAACCACGACAACTGCCGCCACCACCACAACCTGTACAGAATAAGAGCAACATGGAATCAGAACATGGCTGAGGAACTGCAGCCTGTTACATGCATTACTTCACAGAGAACAGGTGAAAAGCTGAATGGAGATTATAGGGAAAGACCAGACTAGTCCAGCTCTGTTCCAAAAGATTACCAGGTTTCTACCAATGCGCACGCACACGCACACACGCACACACGCACGCACGCACGCACACGACCAGGGCAGGAAGAAGTGGTCCGGGGATTGTACCGGTTCATTCAGGTCTCTCGGTGCCAGGCTTTTCAAACCTGGTTGCCATCGCACAGCCAGGTACGGATTCATGCTCCCACAATTCGGACAGTATGGATATAGTGCCAGGTTTCCTTTAAGCCAGGACAAGATGTTTACCTAAAGAAGACCAGTCTTTGTTCACCCCTATGTATTTGCTTTTATTTGATTTAAATGGCCAGAAAGCTGAAGAAAAAAAAATGCTATACTTCCCAATTTCTTTGTCTCCTCTTAGGCTATGTGCCCACAGAACTATGCAGCCATGGATATATCCGCAGGTACGTCCGCAGGTTTCCCGCAGCAGCTCCCCGGAATCCGCAGCTATACATAGATGCGGGATTCCAGCGAAATAGCTGCGGTAAACCTGTAGACATTCGTGAGGCTTACCTGCGGAAGTCCCACCCTCTATCTCCATAGTGGAGTGCCGGGATTTCCGCAGGTAATTCCGCAGGAATAATTGACATGTAGTTATGTGTGCCTGCGGGACATCCGCAGCATATTCCGCAGCCGCACATTCAGCAACGTGGACACAGACACTCCCCAAGTCCCATAGGATAACATGGGGAGTGTCTGTACGTGCTAAAACCTGCGGATTTATCTACAAAATCCAGATAAATCCGCAGGTTTTCCACGACAAAATCCTGCGGGTACATAGTCCCGTGGACACAGCCTTACAGCGCTGCCTGGGTCCCTGTAGTGTTTTTACTCTATGTGGCCGCGGCAGTAAGGCACTGGTGGCAACCACATCAGCGCTGAAGCCAGTGATTGTCAGCAACGGTCAAAAGCTCGGAAGACAAGAACAGATGTACAGCGCCGGACTCTTATGAATCTTGTCCTGGTCATACACAGCAGTCTAGGGGAGTACATACTCTCTTATTCAGCACACCACTGGGCCAAATTTAGCAAGGGTATACAATATCCCTTCAAATGAGTATTATTGCACATATTTTGATTTATAGAGCATAAGCAGCAGCAATCATCACAGGCTGGGAGGTATAACTAGGAAGATATACAATTCTAAAATATGGAAAAGCTGGGGGTCATCCTTCACAGCTCAGATGGAAGCAATTTAGTGTGATAAATTGGAAACCAGCAAGGGGGCGACACTATAATGTAATGCAGTGCCTAAAACGAGCAGGAGGGGAAGAGACAGCTCAAGGACTAGTGTATAAAAATGACAGCTCTGGTTACATTGTGATCCTTTGCATTATTTGTTGCTGATTACTAAGGAGCCTTCAGATTCCAAAAAGGAACATTCTCTCCAAACAACCCCAAGCCCTTGGCACGCCTCGCCACTGACATTTCAGTACGCAGCGTCCTGACTGTATACAAGATCTAATAGAGATGAAGAATAAAGGCCGAAGAATAAAATATTACATGTCTGCTTTTTGCAATGCAGCATGGAAAATGTAGGAATCTGCTTTTTTATGGCATGTCAGCGCTTTTATACACGAGGTCCGTTATCACCTGTTCTCTCATGTATCCCACAATATATGCACAGAATATGCTGGGTGTATGGAGCGGGGAGTGATCCAGTGACAATATCCCGCAGAGCAATATAAAAAGTGATCATTTGTTGAAAAATAAATGAAAAAAGGAAACATCTCAAATTGCCTTTATTTCACGTATTTTGTAACAAAAAGAGCAAAAATGTGCAATATTTAACATCTAAAGAAAGTCAATAAAAAAGGTAAAATTCTCATGTTGTCTCAACTAAAAAAAAAAAACAAAAAAACAAAAACAAAAACATGATATGGTATTTTAACCCCTTTGGAACCTTGGGCCGACCAAGGCTTGTGTTGCGGGCTCGTACCTTTCCCTGCACAAGTCAGCTAATCTGATCAGCCGACATGTGCCTCTAATAGCAGCGGGCAGATCGGAGATTCGTCTGCTGCTGCGGTTAACTAGTTAGGGCCCTGTGCGCAAACTGTGTTTTCTGCCGCGGTTTTGCAGCAGAGGTGCGGTTTTTATTCATAACCCTTCTGCAGTCCTTCACTAGCAAAATCTATGGAAAATCCAAAATGCTATGCACACACTGCGTTTTTTTTCCCCTACAGGTTTTGCTGCAGAATTTCTGCAGCAAAAAGAAGTAGCACGTCACTTCTTTTCTGCAAGTACCTGCGTTTTTGCCATAGAGAATGGCTAAAAACCGCAAGGAACAACCCGTTAAAAAAAAAAAAAAAACCGCGGAAAATCCACACCAAAAAGAGGCAAAAACACATGCAAATTTGGGTGCATTTTTTGCTGCAGGTGCTGAATTCTGCAAAAGGGTGCGGAATTTTCTTTAATAAACCCCATACATTTCCCAGTGAGCACAGACCCTAAATCCCGCTGTTAATCTAGGACAGCAGGATACAATGTGCACTAGCAGGGACCGCGTCATTCCCCACTTTTATAGGTGGACCCGTGACATGGTCATGGGGCTTCACTATCATAACATAGTTCCAATGAATGCCAAAATTCATAGGAAGGCAGTATTTGTGCTGCATAGAGCGGTGCTGATGCCCTGCTCTGTACAGCACAAGTGATGGGAGTATTTCAGCTTCAAGTCCCCTAAGGGGACTAGTAAAAATAATACAAAAATAAAAAGATCTTTAAAAATATAATAAAACAAAACAAGAATACTGAAAACAAACATAAAAATTCAAATAACTCCCCTTTTGCCCCATTGAAAATTAAATTAAAAAAAAAGAAAAAAAAAAAAAAAAGAACAAAAAAGACCCAAAACACACATTTGGTATTGCAACGTTCAGATATATCCGATATATCAAAATATAAAATAAATTAATCCGATCAGTAAACGGTTTAACAAAAAATAAAAAAAAAATACCAGATTTACCTTTTTAGGGCAATAAAATGCAATAAGAGTCGATCAAAACATTGCATCTATTCAAATATAGTATAATTAAAAATGAGAGATCAGGACACAAAAATAAGCGGTCACCGAGTCCCAGATCCTGAAGACTGAGAATGTTACGATTTTTGGAAAATGGAAACAAAAGCGCAATATTTTTTGGCGACAAATGTCCGATTTTATATTTTTATCAATTAAATAAACCAAAGAGTATACATGTTTGGTATCTATGAACTTGTACTGACCCGTAGAATCATAATGCCAGGACAGTTTTACTATATATTGAAAGTGGTAAATAAATAAATAAATAAATAAAAAAATTAAATTGTGAAACTTATTTTTGCAATTTCTCTGCACTTGGATTTTTTTTTAATTTTCCAGTACACTATATGGTAAAATTAATGGTTTAATTCAAGCATAGAACTCGTCCCACAAAAATCCCTCATACGGCTATATTGACAAAAAAATAAAGACATTATTTGAGAATTGAAACTACACCAAATTTGGCAAAGAAATAAAATAAATAATTAAAATTAAAAAAAAAAAAAAAATAAAAAATAAAAAGAAAACTCCAGAACAGAAAAATAAATCAAATAAAGGTTATGGCTCTTAGAAGCTACATATTTATAATAATAATAAAAAAAAAAAAAGAAGATGGTGGCAAGAAGGATTTAAAGTGGCAGTAGCTCAAAGAAGGAAATCAGAAGTAGCAACAAGTTTTCACTAAGGGTACCGTCTCACTAAACGATGTACCAGCGATTTCGACCACGATGTGACCTGGACAGGATCGCTGGTGCGTTGCTACATGGTCGCTGGTGAGCTGTCAATCAGGCAGATCTCACCAGCAACCAGCCCCCAGCCAGCAGCGACTCGTGGAAACGATGCTGCATTTGGTAACCAAGGTAAATATCGGGTAACTAAGCAAAATGCTTTGCTTGGTTACAAGATATTTACCCTGGTTACCAGCGCACACCGCTTAGTGCTGGCTCCCAGCACTTGTAGCCAGGGTACACATCGGGTTACTAAGCAAAGCGCTTCGCTTAGTTACCCGATGTGTACTCTGGGTACGTGTACAGGGAGCCGGCACTGGCAGCCTGAGAGCAGCGTACGCTAGTAACCAAGGTAAATATCGGGTAACCAAGCAAAATGCTTTGCTTAGTTACCCGATGTGTACCTTGGTTACCAGCGTCCGCAGCTTCCAGACGCTGCCTCCCTGCTCCCTGCATATTCAGATCATTGCTCTCTCGCTGTCAAACACAGCGATGTGTGCTTCACAGCGGGAGAGCAACAAGCAAAAAATGAACCAGAACAGTGTGTAACGATCAGCGATTTCACAGCAGGGGCCAGGTCGCTGCTTAGTGTCACACACAGCGAGATCGCTGATGAGGTCACTGCTACGTCACAAAAACTGTGAATCAGCAGCGATCTCGCTATGTGAGAAGTACCCCTAAATGGAGCGGATATCAGATGTGATAATTAGGAAGGACTGGGAACACCTCAGCTCAGTGAAGGGGTCCCGGCCGTACAGATTATCTTTCTGGCCTCCTTTTCTTACGCTCAGTGGGATCCCAAACTGACGGCATGGATCATAAAGTGACGCCAATCCTAGGGTTATGTTTTTCTTCAGGACTTAGGAGTATCCCCTTTAGGTAAGCATTTAATAAGTGCACATATCAGGAGAAATACATTTTCTGACTTTAACATTTTATGAGTTTTCACCAGTCAAGGCAGATTTGTTTCTGTTCCAGCAGAATATTAAACCCTAGAGCAATGCACGGGGGCTCCGATGTATCGCATCTCCTGGACTCACTTATGCTTTTTAATATACACTATAAATTCAAGGTAAATACGGAAAAAATGTGGACGGGGCATGGAACAATTTAAGCATGCAATATTAAAGGAGGTGAACGCGGGGGGCTGAGCGGGCGCATTGTAAGACTCGGCGCTCGGCAGAGTTGTGTATATTATTTATTGCAGAGATGTAAAGTGGATACTCCTGAACAAGGTCAGCCCGCTCACAGGAGGAAACTCTAGATGGCCACCTTTTAACTTTAATAATTCAACTTTGTGCACACAAGCAAAAGCTGAAAACGTGTAGTGTGAAGACTAACAACCCATTTAGAGGTTTCAGAGAAAACGGGCTCCTAGAAGAAATGTAACACAAGCTAAGAGCACACAATTATAAGCGAAGACGAGGAAAAAAAAAAATCATGACCCGCTACAGCAATGAACGTCTACAAGAGACAGATCACAAGTGACCTGCCACCAGGACCACCATAATGTGACGTTATACCCTGCAGCGCCAGCACAGGAGAAAGGGCACAATACACAGACAACTGTCTATTAACTACTTTTGGATAAAGAAATGAGTACCGTATTTTTCGGACCATAAGACGCACTTTTTCCCCCCAAATGTTGAGGGAAAGTGGGGGGTGCGTCTTATGGTCTAAATATAGGGCTGCGTCCGGGAATGAGGGTGCAGCAGTGGAGCGGGCCATCGGCGGCACAATCAGGCTGCGGCAGGCTGCGGCAGCGCCTGCCGTGACCACAGGGGCCCGCTCATTACATATGCACGCCCATCATCCCGCCCATCATCTCTCAGCGCTGAAGCCAGCGCTGACAGGTGGGCGGGATGATGGACAGGGGTGCACGCATATTAAACAGCCGGCCGTGATCACCCCTGGCAACTACAGCCTGGAGTGATCATGCGCGGGGGGCAGTGAATAAATACGGTATACTCACCGGCCACTGATCCCTGCAGCACCACGATCTCCTCCTTTCTGACGGCTGATCTGTGTAGCGAGTGGTGAGCACAGAGATGACGTCATCCCTGTGCGCGCTCTCCACACACACATCAGCCGGCAGACAGGAGGATATCGCGATGCTGCAGGGGAACGGCTCCACACAGGTCAGCACCGGGGGCAGTGAATCAGTACACTCACCCGTCACTGTTCCCCTGCAGCACCGCAATCTCCTCCTGTCTGCCGGCCAGCTGATCTGTGTAGCGAGCAGTGAGCACAGCGATGACGTCATCGCTGTGCGCGCCGCTAGTCACGCAGGTCAGCTGACCAGCAGACAGCAGGACGAGCGATGCTGCAGGGAACAGTGACGGCTCCACACAGGTCAGCAGTGCTGCTGCCGCCACAGATAGGGGGAGGAGCGATGCTGCATGGAGCAAGGAAAGGCGAGTATAAACGTTTATTTTTTGTGTGATACAGGATACATGCCATATAGCAGGATGGGGCCATATAGCAGGATGGATGGGGGCACATAGCAGGATGGATGGGGGCATATAGCAGGATGGATGGGGGCATATAGCAGGATGGATGGGGGCATATAGCAGGATGGATGGGGGCATATAGCAGGATGGATGGGGGCATATAGCAGGATGGATGGGGGCATATAGCAGGATGGATGGGGGCATATAGCAGAATGGAAGGGGGCATATAACAGGATGGGGGTATATAGCAGGATGCCGGTATATACAGTGCCTACAAGTAGTATTCAACCCCCTGCAGATTTAGCAGGTTTACACATTCGGAATTAACTAGGCATTGTGACATTTGGACTGTAGGTCAGCCTGGAAGTGTGAAATGCACTGCAGCAAAAAAGAATGTTATTTCTTTTTTTATTATTTTTTTTTTAAATTGTGAAAAGTTTATTCAGAGGGTCATTTATTATTCAACCCCTCAAACCACCAGAATTCTGTTTGGTTCCCCTAAAGTATTAGGCTCTGTGCGCACTAGAAATGTGAATTTTCTCAAGAAAATTTCTTGAGAAACTTCTGGGAGTTGAAGATTTCCGCACCTGCGGAAAAATCCGTGGGAAAAACGCATGTGGATTTGCCGCGGATTTACCGCAGGTTGGTCTCTGCGGTTTTGCAATAAATAATATAGATAATCGATAGACAGATAATGGATATAGTGAAAGATGGATAGATGAATAGATAGATAGATAGATAGATAGATAGATAGATAGATGGGAAAGACCTATATAATGTCCCACCCCCCTGCATATTCTAAGCTGGCACCCTTTAGTGACTTTCATGTGGCACTAAAGGGTGCTTAGCCTTGTATTTAGCCATAAAATAAATAAATAATTAAAAAAAAAAAAAACTGGCGTGAGGTCCCCCCATCTTTTGTAGCCAGCTAGGGTAAAGCAGACGGCTGCAGCCTGCAAACCACAGCTGGCAGCTTCACCTTGGCTGGTAATCCAAAATAGAGGGCACCCCACGCTGTTATTTTACATTAAATATTTTAAAACAAAAAACGTGGGGTCCCCCCCAAATTGGATCACCAGCCAAGGTAAAGCGGACAGCTGTGGTCTGGTATTCTCAGACTAGGAAGGTCCACTGTTATTGGACACTCCCCAGCCTAAAAATAGCAGGCCGCAGCCGCCCCAGAAGTGGCGCATCCATTAGACGAGCCAATCCTAGCGCTTCGCCCCAACTCATCCCGTTGCCCTGGTGCGTTGGCAAACGAGGTAATATATGGGGTTGATGCCAGATGTGTAATGTCACCTGGCATCAAGCCCTGGGGTTGGTGAGGTCAGGCGTCTATCAGATACCCGACATCACCAACCCAGTCAGTAAGAAATAAAAAATAGACAACAAAAAAAGTTTTATTTGAAAAAACACTCCCCAATACATTCCCTCTTTAACCAATTTATTGAAAAGAACGATCAATTACACGTCCGGCGTAATCCAATAAGGGGGGGGGGGGGGGAGGGGCACGGCGATCCATACCATAGTCGCTGTCCCAGTCAATGAAGAACAGAATGTTCCACATTGGCTGGGAGAGCAATGCAGTGACCTGAGCTAACATCAATAGCCCAGGTCACTGCATGGGATGCCGAGCGCTGCTGCCAGGAGGATAGATGAGATCATTACCTGCTGTGATCATCTCCTGTACTGCTGACGTCAGCGCTGTCACTGACTTCTATGCCCGCCGCGTTGTCAGAAGTATCGCGAGAGCCCGTGACGTCACCGCTAGTGACAGTCTCGGGCCGCTCGCGAGACGGGCATAGACAGCAGTGACCGCGGTGACGTCAGGAGGCAGGAGATCGTCACAGCAGGTAATGATCTCACCTCCTGACAGCAGCGAACGTCATCCCCGCGGCTCCCAGCACTGCAGGGTGTCAGTGTCTGCCTGCGCTGCCGCGTGACAGGCTGCTGACACTGCGGGCAGACACTGACACCCTGCAGTAGAGGCAGCCGCGAGGCTGGAGCGGGACACAAACGGCACGGGCACCTGGAGGTCACACGGAAGCGCTTCTGTGCGGCGTCCAGGGAATGTGACGTGTGTGTTTACTCTGCTCCGCTTCCTCTTCCTGGCATAATGACATCGCTTCCTGCAAAACCGCAGGCAGCGATGACCATTACCGCAGGTAAATCGCGGCTATACCGGGGGTATACCGCACATCATTTGCTACATGCGGTATACCCCCGGAATTTCGCGATTACATTACAGTGAATGGAGTCAAGGTAGCGTCGGAAAATAATGGACATGCTCATTTTCTCAAGAAATTTTCTCGAGAAATTCTTCTCAAGGAAATTTCTTGAGAAAAATCCGCACAGTGCGCACAGCTAATTTTTTTTCTCATAGAATTTGCTGGGAAATGTCTGCACAAAGATTGCAGACATTTCTCAAGAAATTTCCGCGGCAAATCCGCGGGTAAATCCGCGGGTAAAACAGTCTAGTGCGCACAGAGCCTTAAGAAGTATTTCAGGCACAAAGAACAATGAGCTTCACATGTTTGGATTAATCATCTCTTTTTCCAGCCTCATACTTGATCAACATGGGAAAGACAAAGGAGCATTCCAAGGCCATCAGAGACAAGATCGTGGAGGGTCACAAGGCTGGCAAGGGGTACAAAACCCTTTCCAAGGAGTTGGGCCTACCTGTCTCCATTGTTGGGAGCATCATCCGGAAGTGGAAGGCTTATGGAACTACTGTTAGCCTTCCGCGGCCTGGACAGCCTTTGAAAGTTTCCACCCGTGCCGAGGCCAGGCTTGTCCGAAGAGTCAAGGCTAACCCAAGGACAACAAGGAAGGAGCTCCGGGAAGATCTCATGGCAGTGGGGACATTGGTTTCAGTCAATACCATAAGTAACGTACTCCACCGCAATGGTCTCCGTTCCAGACAAGCCCGTAAGGTACCTTTACTTTCAAAGCGTCATGTCAAGGCTCGTCTACAGTTTTCTCATGATCAATTGGAGGACTCTGAGACAGACTGGTTCAAGGTTCTCTGGTCTGATGAGACCAAGATCGAGATCTTTGGTGCCAACCACACACGTGACGTTTGGAGACTGGATGGCACTGCATACGACCCCAAGAATACCATCCCTACAGTCAAGCATGGTGGTGGCAGCATCATGCTGTGGAGCTGTTTCTCAGCCAAGGGGCCTGGCCATCTGGTCCGCATCCATGGGAAGATGGATAGCACGGCCTACCTGGAGATTTTGGCCAAGAACCTCCGCTCCTCCATCAAGGATCTTAAGATGGGTCGTCATTTCATCTTCCAACAAGACAACGACCCAAAGCACACAGCCAAGAAAACCAAGGCCTGGTTCAAGAGGGAAAAAATCAAGGTGTTGCAGTGGCCTAGTCAGTCTCCTGACCTTAACCCAATTGAAATCTTGTGGAAGGAGCTCAAGATTTAAGTCCAAATGAGACACCCAAAGAACCTAGATAACTTGGAGAAGATCTGCATGGAGGAGTGGGCCAAGATAACTCCAGAGACCTGTGCCGGCCTGATCAGGTCTTATAAAAGACGATTATTAGCTGTAATTGCAAACAGGGGTTATTCCACAAAATATTAAACCTAGGGGTTGAATAATAATTGACCCACACTTTTATGTTGAAAATTTATTAAAAGTTAACTGAGCAACATAACTTGTTGGTTTGTAAGATTTATGCATCTGTTACTAAATCCTGCTCTTGTTTGAAGTTTGCAGGCTCTAACTTATTTGCATCTTATCAAACCTGCTAAATGTGCAGGGGATTGAATACTACTTGTAGGCACTGTAGCAGGATGCAGGTATATAGCAGGATAAGGGCATACCAAGATGGGGTTCATATACAAGGCAGGAGGATCATTACCAGGATGGGGTACCTTAGCAGAGAATTTGGGGACATTACCCCCATAACAGTGTAGGTAGCAGATCTTCGCCCCATATCAGTGTGTCATGATCACATTTTTTACTTAAAATTTTATTTTCCTATTTTCCTCCTCTAAAACCAGGGTGTATCTTATGATCCGGTGCGTCTTAAAATCCGAAAAATACGGTAGTTACTTCAAAAAGAAGGTAAATAAAGACACAAAGAGAAGGAGCCAGCACGATTTCTATACTGTATTTGTTGATAAATTAGAGATTTTTGGCAAAACATTGCAATATTTTGAGCCACCCCGCCAACGTCACGGCAAATCCCATGGGGCAGTCCTACACTAAATATTATATTTTGTTTGTGGTGCCATATGGCCTCACACATCAAATGCAGAACTGCTTGAGGCAGCACTTACCACTTACTTTTTAAATAAGAAAGACCCCATATGTTAGATATTGGTGGATAGCGGTCACACGGGACAGGAAACCCTGTGTCTAGGGAATGGGGAAGATTATGACTCCTAACCAAACCTACTGCTAGCCCCTGGCTTCCCTCACCAACCTAGATTGGTTCCCCACCTATGTGCCGAGCCAAAATAGGCCATAGGTAGAAAATGGATGGGATGAGCGCTTAGTCAACCCCAATAAGTGCTAAAGAAGACACAGGAATATACACACCTGGGAAAATAAAACAAATAATTTTTTTTACAGATGACTAAGGGACAGTAACTGCAACAACAAAGTTTCCCCGGATGAATACAAGCCGACTTGTTAAGGGTATTAGACCTATCATCATCACAGAGTAAGGGGGAATGAGGGTATTTAAAGACACAAGAGTAAGTGCTAAAGACTAACAACTGGAAAAATGAGGAAACCCGCAGGGTCCTAAAGAGAAAGGGATAAACCCGAAGCAGAGAATAAGGAAACGTCAGAGATCAGCTTGTGTAGCCAAACACTGCGACCTTCTACAGCCGTAAACTACAGGACTGTGTCAAACGTGACAACTGTGACAGTAGCTCTTCTAGTGCCCATCTAATCATTTCTCATCAAATACTTCTCCTCAGTAATAGTTTACAGATACAAGGACGGTTGCCTGCCAGTTGGGAATCACAGAGGGGGTGAATGACAGAGGATCGCTCTATAATTTGTCGAGGAGATTCATACAACATTGACCATAAACTATAAAAGTGCAAGTGTCTTATTTAAGGTTTAAATAAATAAAAAAAAAAAAATTACATTAAAAAGGAAATTACCTGTAAGATATACTGTAGGATACCTTTCTGATTGCTGGGGGCTTAAGTGCCAGAAGCTGTAGTGATCCTAAGAAGAGGGGGATATGCTGAGCCATAGCTACATGGAGCGGAGGTCGAGCCGGTGTAAAACTGCTCCATTCATTATTTATAGGACTGCTGAAGAAGCGAAACACTGTATGCCATAGAAAAAAAAATGAAGCCGGTCACCCTCTTCTCCATGTAGACAGGGGTCTGTTGAGGCCACTTTTGGAGGGATAGGAATATTTGACCATCTTCTGAAAACCTCTTGAGGCTATGTGTGCACTAGACGGTGCCTTTTTCTTAAGAAAAAACTGTACCCTCGAAAAGAATCCCGCATCCGCGTTTTTGCCGCGGATTTTCAGCAAATTGGTCCCCGTGGTTTTTTACCATTATCTATGGCAAAAACCGCAGGTACCTGCGGAAAAGAAGTGACATGCTCATTAATTCTTCAGCGGAAACTCCGCGAGTATAAATAATAACGCAGTGTGCGCACACCATTTCTTTTTTTCAAACCCATAGGATTTGCTGGGGAATGACTGCAGCAATGTTAGACACATTTTCTGCAGCAATTCTGAGGCAAATCCACGGTAAATCCGCAGCGTGCGCACAGGGCCTAAAGCCTTAGCCACACAGTCATTTTTTATGCCGGACCAACAAAGGCAAAAAAGTTATATCTAAGGCCTCTGAAGGGGGAATGAGAACCCTCAAATGTTGGATATATCCTCCCGATATGCATATGGTAAAAGTACCTAATGCAGTTGGAGAAAAGCCTTATTGTATGTAGGGGTATGGAGAAAAACAGTGGTTTACTACAATTTATTAAAATTGGTGGAAAAAGAAAAAAGGTGGAGTAGTTGCCAATAACCCATCAGATTTAAAGACTGTTCTCTCATGTTGTATCTTCAGTGCGGAGCAGCAGTATGGCTGCACCACTGGTCCGAAAAAAGCCTTCTCCGGCTGCTAGCATACACAAGGAGGGATATCAAAAATGTCAAAGACAAAAGTCACAGAGGGGAACACGCTGTACTGGCTGACAGGTTTCAAAATGCTTCTTACAATGATTCTGACTAGTCTGTAAATAAATAGTGGAAATACACTGAACAAAAACAGAAATGCAACACTTTTGGTTTTACGCCTATTTTTAAGAGCTGAACACTGAATTTGCCTTAATCTGTTAAGGCCCGTTTCACACGTCAGTGAAAAACACAGACGTTCTTCACTGACGTGTAAAACACGCACATGTCCCTCCGTGTTCCGTGATTCACAGCACACATGGGATGTCGAAGTGCAATCCGGGCTCCGTTCTCCGTGGCCCGTGATTGCACATAGAGATTAACTCACCTGTGCCCGCACCCGCTCTCCATGGTGCTGAACGCTCCCGCGGTGCAGCATCCGGCCGGCGCTGACGCCCGCAGCAGCTGCTTCCGGGTCGGCTGTGTCGTGCATCATGAATATGCGCGACAGTAATGAGCCGGCTCAGAAGCAGCAGGCAGCACACAGCGCCACTGGAGCCGGCTGAGTAAAAATGATTTTTATTTTATATGCACGTTTTTTTCTGGCACGTGGTTCACGGATCACACCACTGCGTGGTTCATGGGACATCAGTGATGCCAGAAAAAAATGGACATGTCTCCGTGCGACAATCACAGACACGCGGGTACGCTGCACGGAGACACGTGCAGTGAAAAATCACTGACGTGTGAGAAGACCCATTCATTATAATGGGTCTGCGTATGTCAGTGATTCTGGTACGTAGAAAAACAAAGCACAAACGTACCAGAATCACTGACTTTTTAAAGGGGCCTTAGGCTATGTGTCCACGGTAGAATGTTGCTGCGGATTTTTCTGCATGAAAATCCGCGACTTTCCCGGCAAATCCGCACCTTTTCCGCAGCGTGGACACATAGCCTTAGTGAGCATTTCTCCTTTGCTGAGATTCATCCACCTCACAGGTGTGACACATCAAGATGTGGAATACACAGCATGATGATTGTACAGGTGTGCTAATGGTAGAGCAATGAACATTCAATTCATGGGTAACAGCTCTGGTGGACATTCCTGCAGTCACGCTCCAATAAAACTTGTGACATTGTGCTGTGTGATAAACAGCACACTTTTGAAGTGTCCTTTTATTGTGGCCAGCCTAAGGCACACATGTGCAATAATCATGCTGTCTAATCAGCACACTGATGTGCCGCACCTATGAGGAGGATAAATTATCTTGGCAAAGGAGAAGTGCTCAGTAAGGACAGTTTCACACATCTGGCTTTTCGCCGGTTTGGCGGATGTGGCGCACACAAGTACAGTATGATAGAGTACAATGGCAGCGCGCAACAAGTGCCGGTCACATGCTGTCATGTGACCGGAGCATGTGATCCGGAGGATGTGGCGCTGCCACTGTACTGTATCATACCGTACTGGCGTGCACCGCATCCGCCAAACCAGCGAAAAGCCAGATGTGTGAAACTAGCCTAATACAGATTTAGGCTGGAGTCATACTTGGGATTGACTCACGTGAGTTTCACATTGCATCACTCACCACGGCCTGCTATTCTCTGGACAGGAACGTCTGAGCTGCATAGAAATACATGAAGCTGACCCGCTCCTGTTCAGAAAGCAACTGTCGTGTCGGGTGATGCACTGCGAGCCTCGCATAAGTTACACAAGGATCAATGGCAAATGTGACTCCAGCCTTAGGCCTCTTTCACACGTCAGTGATTCTGGTACGAATGTGACAGTTTTTATACGTACCAGAATTACAGACATACGCAAACCCATTAAAAACAATGGGTCTGCACACACATCAGTGATTTTTCACTGACCGTGTCTCCGTGCAGCGTACACGCGTATCCGTGATTTCCGCACGGAGACATGTCCGTTTTCTTTCTCGCATCACTGATGTCCCACTGACCACACAGTGGTGTGACCCATGAAATACATACATTGAAAATAAAAAGCTTTTTAAACTCACCCGTCTCCAGCGATGCTGTCTTCAGCCGCTGCTCTCTCCTGCTTCCTGGACGGAAAATAATTCTCATGCATATGCAGTTATGTACTGCACAGCCGACCCGCAAGTAGCTGCAGAGGTCAAACAGAGGCGGCCGGAGACAGCATCGTGGAACAGATCTACACCATGGACAGCAGGAGCGAGGACAGGTGAGTATAATTGCCTGATCTACATGTGCTATCACTGATCATGGATAACACATGGAGAACATACGCGTGCCATGAATCACAGCACATGGAGTGACATACATTTTTAACACGTAAGAGAAAAATGTGTTTTTCACTGGTGTGTGAAACAGGCCTTAGGCTACATTCACATGACCATTCCATTTTTGCGGTCAGCAAAAAACAGTCAGGTTTATTCACAGATGCATCCGTGTGACATCCGTTCCGTATACTGTCCGTGTGTCATCTGTGTGTCTTCCGTTTTTTTGCGGACCGCAAAAAATAGAAGCAGCTAGAAAGATGAATACATTGATAGATATAGAGATAGATCGATGGATAGATAGAGAGAAAGCGATAGAGGGATAAATAGAGAGAGGCATACCTAGAGGGATAAATAGATGAGAAAGACATATATAATGTCCCACTACCCAGCATTTTGTAATCTTGCACCCTTTAGTGCCTTTCATGTGGCACTAAAGGGTGCTTAGCCTTGTATTTAGCCAAAAAATAATTAAAAAAAACGACGTGGGGTCCCCCCTATCTTTTGTAACCAGCTAGGGTAAAAGCAGACAGCTGCAAACCACAGCTGGCAGCTTCATCTTGGCTGGTAATCCAAAACAGAGGGCATCTCATGCTGTTATTTTAAATTAAATAAATAATTGAAAACAAAAAACATGGGGTCCCCCCCAAATTGCATCACCAGCCAAGGTAAAGCGGACAGCTGTGGTCTGGTATTCTCAGACTAGGGAGGTCCACAGTTATTGGACACTCCTCAGCCTAAAAATAGCAGGCCGCAGCCGCCCCAGAAGTGGTGCATAGATGTGCCAATCCTGGCGCTTCGCCCCAACTCATCCCGTTGCCCTGGTGCGGTGACAAACGAGGTAATATATGGGGTTGATACCAGCTGTGTAATATCACCTGACATCAAGCCCTGGGGTTAGTGATGTCAGGCGTCTATCAGATACCTGATATCACAAACCCAGTCAGTAATAAAAAATAAACAAAAAATTATTTGAAAAAACACTCCCCAACACATTCCGTCTTTCACCAATGGATTGGAAAGAACAATCAAATCCGGGTCTGGTGTAATCCAATAAGGGGGTCCCACGACGATCCATACTCACTGTTCCAGTCAACGAAGAACAGAATGTTCCCGATTGGCTGGGAGAGCAATGCAGTGACCTGAGCTAACATGAGGTCAGCCCAGGTCACTGCAGGGCATGACCAGCACTGACTTCAGGAGGATAGCTAGTTACATTACATTACCTGCGGTGATGTAAGCCGCTGCACTCCTGACGTCAGCGCTGGTCACTGACTTCTATGCCCGCTACGTTCTCAGATCACTTCTTGCGAGTGGCCCGTGACGTCACCGCTAATGACAGTCTCGGGCCACCCGCGAGAGGTGATGTGAGAAAGCGGTGGGCATAGAAGTCAGTGACAAGTGCTGACGTCAGGAGTGCAGGATATTGTCACAGCATGTAATGATCTCACCTACCCTCCTGATGGCAACGCTCATCTTTCCCGTGGCTGCTCGCACTGCAGTGCGGGCATATGCTGACCCTGTGGGCAGATGCTGACGCACTGCAGCGCGAGCAGTCGCGGGGCTGGACACAGAGTGCAGGGGCACCCGACAGAAGTCCCACGGATGTTCTATTGTGTGGCTTCCGGGGATTTTGCGGGCCCATTGACTTGTATTGAGTCACGGTCCGTTATTACGGAACAGAATAGGCCATGTTCCATAATAACGGAGCGGACATTCGGCATCCAATGTGTTTTTTGTAAAATCGGATGCACACGGAAGGGCTTCTATGTGCCATCCGATCCTACACAAAAGACACTGAAAAGATGGTCCTGTCAGTAGGTCTGCAAAAAAATAGAAACTGACCAGGACAGATGGAACGGTCATGTGAATGAGCACTTAGACAAAATTGTGAACAATATTTGAAAGACAAAGGCCTTTTGTGGACATAGAAAAAGTCTTAGATCTTTGAGGTAATCTTATGAAAAATGGGATCAAAAACTCAAGTGATGCATTTATATTTTTGTTCAGTATAACGTTTACAGACGCGCTGGATCTGCTCGAGAGGGACATAAATAGGATCTAAAGTACAGAGCCTACAAGTGCACTCGTTACCTAGGTAACCGACCATTCTGAAACCACGGAGTGGTCGGTAGCTTAGGCAACCATTTGTACGCTACAGAATTAAAATCATTCTTATTTTTACCAGCACTTTGCAATTTGAACTATTTTTAAAAACTTGGGTTCAAGCTCTGACCCGTTCATGCTTCCACCCGGCGAAAGCAACGCAGCGTCGGCCAGCGGAAGCAACGCAGGTCCATCAGTCGCAATCCGTCGTCCATACAAGTCTATGGGAAGCAGCGGAATCCGTTATGGATTCTGCTGTTTTCCAAAACGGCGGATTGCAACTGAAGGAAAACAACGCAAGTGTGAAACTAGCCTTACAACTGAGGAAGGATTTTTTTTACATTTTTTTTTTTTTTAAATAGCAATATATTTTTATTTATTTATTTATTTTAATTAAAAAGAAGGCATTACCTTTAACCAGTAATCTGTCTCGGACGGATACCCTGCGCGTGGAGTCAGAGGCTGTGCTGGATGCCCTGCTCCCTTTCATGCCATCGTCCCGCTTTAGCTTGCTTGCCAGCGTCAACATCCCGCTTTATTTTCACCTACAACGTAAGAGAATCACGTTACTTTCATCTTCGAAAAAAAAATCTTTCACATAATCTGCTTACAATTCTTAAATATACCTTCAGCCTAATAATCCTGTACAACTAATGGTGGAAAAGTATCGTGATTTTTAACCTACACAGTGAAAGCTGCAAATCTCAGGCTATGTTCACACAGGATGTTATTGCTGCATTTTTTTTAGCCTGGTTTTTGCCCTGTTTTTTTGCAACTCCATGCTAATTAAACTCTGACTTCACAATCCCAGCAAAACCTATCAGATTCCAGAAATCTCATGCACATGTGTACACACAAACACCTGCGTTTTTTCCTCTGACTGTTTTCACCTTGGTTTTTGCTCCGTTTTTGAAAGAATGAGCATGCAAATTCTTTTCACCGCCATTTTGCCGCAGCTTTTCACTTATACAAATCAATAAGGAAGTGCAAAACCGCGGCAAAAGCTCAAGTTATTTCCTGGCAAAAGATAAGGTTTTGCTGCAGAAAAAAAAAAAAACCTAATAAAACGCCCTGTGTGAACATGTGCGCACGTTGGGTTTTTTTGCTGCAGAGATGTTCTGCAGAAAAAACTGCACCGTATGGCAGAAAAACGCACCAAAAATTGAATGAGTTTTCGGGGCATTGTTTGTGTCATGTATTTTTGTTTTGTGAAATCATTGGCTTAAAGGGTGAAAAAAAATAAAAATAAAGAGAAAAAAAAAAAAAAAAAAAAAAATCGAACGCACCAACAACTGTCATGCTGCTTTTTTCTGCACCCAAAACTGAAATAAAAAAAACCAAAAAGAAGCAACGTGCGCACAGCATTTCAGGATTCTCATTGACTGTGCTTGTATAAAGATAGACATGCAGGTTTGGGTAACAAACTGTACCAAAACTGCACCAAAAAACGCAACGTGCGCACAAGGCAGCGAGTCCGATGGAATTGTGAAATCACATCTGATGATTTTCACATTATATTGTGATCTGTCATCTCCCATGCCTGCAACACAGAATCCTCCTATCTCTTTAAATTGGATTTTCTGTCTCTGGCTGCGAGTGACTTGCAACTTGTAAAATCACAGCTCTAAAATAGTAAGGTAACAACAAGCAGCACAAATGTTTTTTTGGGTTGCACAACGTATCTGAGAATTGCTGTTGTGTAACACGTCACAGTATAGCCCCAGCCTAAAGAGTAATAATGCACAAATAGGGAGAAACCTCATGAGACGCTGCCGTGACTCTTCTTACAATTCCCAGCTAAATACTCTGTCTTCTCTGAAATGTCAGTATGAAATCGCCTGACAGATTCCCTTTAAGGTATTAACAGGTTTGTCACTTCTTTTCGGCTTCCTGCCAGCAAATGATGACTGTTCAAACCAAGCACACGCACTCGGTGCATCATGACGGGGCTAACGTGCACCTTCCCACCTGCTTGTTTTCCATCCTTTTCTGGGGCTATGAAGCCAGAGCTGTGAATCACTGAAGAAGAGAGAGTGAAGATGGAGGGAAAACAAGCACAAGTGAAGGTGCTGGTGAACATTTAGCTGCGCCATGATGCCCAACCGCCTGTGCTTGGTTTGAACAGTCATCCTGTGCTGATAGAGTCTAGGAGAGGCAGCTTGGACCAGCAGCATGGTCACGCCGCTGCTCTGTAATGAATGTTCTGCCAGGCTGCTAACAGAGGCCGCAACTTGAGGTCACCGATATACACCGAGAACATCAGAAGTGCTAAAGACCTTGAAACAACTACCGGATATGAGACATGGCTGTCAGCCGTCCAGACAATCCCCGACACGCCACAAAAATAAGACATTAATTTACAATGTTTGAGATTTTTCTCCTCTTTTGTATGGACTTGTGACTATTTATCATTTTGCTGTCCTCAGTGACTGCAGCTGCTGTGGTCACTGCAGAATTATGGGCTGCAGACGTGGATCAGTAACAATCAATGATTAATTACTGCTTTCTAATCAGCCTGTAAAACTTTTGGCTGCATGTGAATTATGGATAAGTTGTCCAAAAAAAAAAAAAAAAAGAATAAAACAAGTTTGCAAATGTAATACACAAACAAAAGACCTGTTGCCAAGAAAACACGGCAATGAGTGCATCACAGGAAACTATCTAAAATCCACCAATCCTGTAGGACATACGTAATAACTAGTGATGAGCGGGCACTACCATGCTCGGGTGCTCAGTACTGGTAACTAGTGATGAGCGGGCACTACCATGCTCCTATGCCCAGATCTCATAACAAGCAGTTGGATGTTCAGATGGACACGACTCGAGCACCCAAGTATAATGGACGTCAATGGGGGACTTGAGCATTTTTCCAGATTTCCTGGAAAAATGCTTGAGTCCCCCCATTGACTTCCATTATACTTGGGTGCTCGAGTCGTGTCCATCTGAACATCCAACTGCTTGTTATGAGATCTGGGCATAGGAGCATGGTAGTGCCCGCTCATCACTAGTTACCAGTACTGAGCACCCGAGCATGGTAGTGCCCGCTCATCACTAGGTACGAGTACTGAGCACCCGAGCATGGTAGTGCTTGCTCATGACTAGGTACGGGTACCGAGCACCTGCGCATGGTAGTGCTCGCTCATCACTAGTTACAAGTTCCGAGCGTCATCACTAGTTACGAGTACTGAGCACCCGAGCATGGTAGTGCCCACTCATCACAGCATGCCCTAGTTTTATTGATCTGTACATTTCAAAAGGGAAACTAAAAAAAAACAAAACATACAGGAAAACCACTGTGTGCTGGGAGCATTCACAAGTTGGCACTCAGAAAGTGGGGAGATTGCATTTGAATTTTGTTATTGGCCAAGACTAATTTGACCCTGTGAATGAAGCAGTGGTCAGTCATATGCTTTTCTGCTTTCTGTTTATAGGAACAAACCCAATTTGTGTGTGTGGCATTACGTAATGATGTAAATGGAACCCATATTGATGACTATTATGATGATTATTATTCTGGGTATCGTTCTAAATCAGATTTTAGAACAAAAAAAAAAAAGTGAAGTTTGGCAGGCAGAAATTTTTCTTCCATTATAAAAAAAAAAAAAAAATCATGTAATGGACCCCCATAGAGGAACAGACAAACAATGTGCCAATGGAGATATGAACCGAGCCTTAAAGGAACATTGTTAGGAACAAGTGGATGAAAGAGAAAGCAGAATTTGACTTGTGGGTGGACAGGGCAGAGAGGATGAGGGGCCAGAGAATTGCATCACATTATTTTAGATTCGGGAACAAGGCAGGCTCGCTTCTGGCACGAATGGCAAAGGGAATAACTCCTTTAACCCCTTCAGCCCCCGGGCACTTTCCGTTTTTGCGTTTTTGTTTTTTGCTCCCCTTCTTCCGAGAGGCGTAACTTTTTTATTTTTCCATCAATCTTGCCATATGAGGGCTTGTTTTTTGCGGGACGCGTTGTACTTTTAAATGAAACCATAAGGTTTACCATATAGTGTACTGGAGAACAGCAAAAAAATTCCAAGTGTGGAAAAATTGCAAAAAAAGTGGGATTGTACAATAGTTTTTGGGATATTTTATTCACCGTGTTCACTATATGGTATAACTGATGTGTGGATGTGATGCCTCAGGTCGGTGCGAGTTTATAGACACCAAACATGTGTAGGTTTACTTGTATCTAAGGGGTTAAAAAAAATTCACAAGCTTGTCCGAAAAACGTGGCGCACGTTTTGCGCCATTTTCCAAAACCCGTAGCGTTCTCATTTTTCAGGATCTGAGGCTCAGTGATGGCTTATTTTTTGCGTCTCGACCTGACGTTCTTAACGGTACCATTTTTGCACAGATGCTACGTTTTGATCGCCTGTTATTGCATTTTGCGGCGACCAAAAAACGTAATTTTGGCGTTTGGAATTTTTTTGCCGCTACGCCGTTTACTGATCAGATTCATTGATTTTATATTTTGATAGATCAGGCATTTCTGAACGTGGCGATACCAAATATGTGTGTATTTTTTATTTTTTTAACCCTTTAATTTTCAATGGGGTGAAAGGGGGGTGATTTGAACTTTTAGGTTTTTTTATTTTTTTTTAATTTTTTAAAACTTTTTTTTTTACTTTTTTTTTTATTTTACTAGTCCCCCTAGGGGGCTATTGCGATCAGCAATCCGATCGCTCTGCACTATCTGCAGATCTCAGCTACAGAGCTGAGAACTGCAGATTTGCTGCTTCACTTTCAATGCCGGCTGTATTCCGGCATTGAGAGGAAGTGACTCATGTTAGCCACAGGCGTCATCACATGACCCTGTGCTACCATGGCAACCGCCGAAAGTCACGTGATCATGTCACGTGACTTCCGGCGGGGGCGGGGTAAGTCACTGTCATGGCGGCGCCCATATACATATCGCTGCCAAGACTTTGGCAGTGAAATGTAAGGGGTTAAAGGCCGCAGGTGGAAGCGATTCCACCCGCGGCTAGCAGGCACACATATCAGCTGTTGATAACAGCTGATATGTGCGCGTCTCGCCGCCGCCGACCGGCGGCAGGGGGCGGGGCTTACCGGCACACGATCCATGACGTATTCAGTACGTCATGGGTCGTTAAGGGGTTAACATCCATAACTCATTTGAGGGACCCATCTGGGGCTAGTCACAATGACCCAAAGAAAGTCAATGACATATTTGGAGAATTCTACAAAAAAACTATATGAACAAGGGCCAGCAAATGACACAGAAGGAGGCATGTTCCTAAACAATCTGTCATTACCCACAATTACGGAATCGGACAGGGAAATGTTAAATGCCCCAATAAACGAGGAGGAAGTGAGAATAGTTGTGAAAAACCTTAAAAATAACAAGGCCCCAGGCCCCGATGGAATGACGGGGGAATTTTATAAAATACTACAGGAAGATGTTATGCCCACTTTAGTAAAAGTTTTCAATTACACTCTCCAAAATAAAATTCTACTACAGTCTGGCCATATGGCGTATATAAAGGTAATACACAAACAAGGAAAAGACCCCTCGGACCCTTCATCATACAGGCGCATATCGCTGATAAATCAAGACATTAAAATAATCTCTAAAATCCTGGCAGACCGGCTAGCATTGGTCCTCCCATCGATAGTAGGACCACATCAAGTGGGATTCATTAAAAATAGGTCAGCAGTATTCAACATTCGCACAGTGTTGGCGGTACTAGATGGAACAAAAAGACCGGGCCTGATAAAGGGGAACCCTGCGTTATTGGCCTTAGACGCGGAAAAGGCCTTTGACAATGTAAATTGGCATTGGTTAAGGCTAGTATTAGATAAATTTGGCATAATGGGTACTTTTTGGAACTATATGGAGGCACTTTACGCTACGCCTGAAGCTAGAATTTCCACAATGGGCTTTCTGTCAAAATCTTTTCAGCTACAGAAGGGGACTAGGCAGGGGCGCCCCCTGTCCCCTCTTCGGTTTCACTTGGCCCTTGAACCACTAGCCCAATACTTAATAAAATCAGAAGATTTCTCAGGAATCAAGGTGGGGAATAGTGAGATAAAACTAACCTGCTTTGCAGACGATATGCTTTTATTTATGTCAGACCCAGACAACCATCTGAAGAAGGTAATAGACAAACTGGCGGACTTTGGCTCCTTTTCAGGCTACAGGATAAATATCAGTAAAAGTCAGATTCTATATTTGACACCCCTGGGAAACAAGCAATGTGAGGGAATAGAAGTAGCCATAGCCCCCCACTACATCACTTATTTAGGAATTATAATAGGCAGAGACTCAATGTCATTATATAGACTTAACTATCCACACCTAATTGAAAAAATAACTAAAGAGCTAGACAGGTGGAAAGATCTTTCCCTGTCCCTGTTTGGCAGAGCACATCTGATAAAGATGATCAGTTTCTCCCGCTTGCTCTATCCTCTACAAACTATTCCCTTACTGCTGAAACACACCGATATCAACAAGTTGCAAAAAGCGTTTGTAAAATTTTTATGGCAGGGAAAGAGACCAAGAGTAGCCTACTCAAAGCTGTGTCTACAGGAAAAAGACGGAGGGGTACAAATGCCCATGATTAGATTGTACAACTTAGCGGCGCTTGCCAGACATATAAAAGACTGGATCAATGGGACAAGCTTCTTTTCTAACGTTCAGCTGGAGAGGGCGCTAACAAGCCCTTTTAACTGTAGCGGTATTACATATGAAGCTAGATAAAATACCAACGTACGTGAAACAGAGCTGTTTCATAAAGGACACGGTGGGGGCCTGGGGAGCACTGAGAAAACTGTATAGACTCCCTTATTGTCTTTCAAAATTTACCCCGTTGTGGGAGGATCCAAATTTTACTCAAGGGTCTCGAAAATTATTTCAAGGATGGAAGCAGAGGGGGGTACGGAGGTTGGGTGATTTACTGAAAACAGAGGAGGGGAGAGTCCTGAGCTGGGCGGAGGTATCGGGAAAATTTAACATGGAAAATCTCCATTACCTACAATATTTACAAATAACAACACATTACACATCAGTGGTAAAAGAGGTCGGGAAGGCTGAGAAGAAGGGGAGTTTTGATGTATTGATTGGTCAGGGAGCGGGACATGAATCCCTTTCGATCATATACCAACGATTGAGAGATCAAGTACAGGGCCCCTGGAAAGAGCAAATATTTAAAACCTGGGAGACGGCTCTGGGCGATCCGGACATCTATGATGAAATTCTAAGGGGGTTGGAATCTGTTAAGAAAGTAATGATAAACGAACAATGGAGGGAGATGCAATTTAAGCTAGTACACAACGCAACATACGCCTTTAATATACCACATAGCAGCTCACCAGTGCATTTCTTGGACCATTGCCCTAAATGTGGACTCCATAAAGCAAAACTGTTTCACTGCATATGGGAATGCCCACAGGTGAGGGGGGTATGGGAGGAAGCGGTGGCGTACATATTGAGGATTTGGAAAGTAGTTATACCCGTCACCCCTCAGGCCTGTTTGTTTCACTGTATAGAAGCCCCTACGGAAACTGACAGAGCAAGTGCTCACATTCCAGGTGTAATACACGTAGTATTGCTGGTAGTCAAGAAATGCCTACTTAGGAATTGGCTGATAAGACAGACACCGAGAAATACAGAAATAGTTGATACCCTAAAAACAATAATGATGTACGACAAACTGGATTCGGAGAAACATAAGGAGAAGTCCACTAAAAGATTCTTCAAAAAGTGGAGAACATTTATTGAGCAAAGCTTCACACAGACGGAAATCACCCAGTTAATTAAAGCACTTGAACACACGGCTTGGTATTGTGTGGAAGACACTGCAGGGACACTAAAGATAGGGAGCATCCAAAGGACCAACTGAAGGGAACAAATAGGTTAGGTTGTTAAGTTAGAGTAAATTATTGTTAACATAATTCTATGGAGATGAAATTGTTGTGACAATGAAAAAGAAAATGATGTAACAGAAGCATTGCACGATCCGGAGACATTTTATGGAATGTAACAACATGTTCTCTTGTTGATGATATGTGCTTGCTGACATCAAATAAAATATGTTTAAAAAAAAAAGGAACATTGTGAAGTTGTCTCCTGAGCATTTCGTAGTTCTGCAGTCTCATTACCACCTGATTTCTGGCTAGTCAGGCTCTCCTTGATTGCCAGTTCTGGTGACGAGCAGAGCTGTAGTATTCGTAGAACTATAAAGCTTAGCAGACGTTCTGCATTCACATTCAGCTGTCAGTGGTTTGTCCTGCAGTCTACACTGCTATCACTATATTTCCACACATATAGTGCATTTGTACAAGCACACTGCTCCAGACAGTGAGAGCCCTGATTAGAACAGCTCTGAATGCAGCCGATGATGCTAGCGGGTGATTTTGCAAGATTTGTAACATCAGCCTGTAAGGACCTGGGGGGGGGCATGGTGAACCTCAATCTGTAGTGTAGACATCAAGGGAAGGAAAGAAGTGGCTGGGACCTTAGGAGGACATTACCCTCCTGGAATGTAACCATTCTGCATTGTTGGCCATGCTCTAATAGCCCATCATCTTAGAAACCAGCTACAGCTATGCCAGTCTACAGCTGGTTTCCAAAATGCTCACAAGAGAATGGCAATAGGAAGAAAGAATTGCAATCTTAGTTATTTTATGCTGTCTAAAACATTTTAATAACATGAGAATAGCCCTTTAAATAATTGAAGACACGTTGCATGGGGCTGTATTGTACAACAACCATTCCCGATCAGCACAAAAATGTCAGTGCGAAAAATAGCAATAATTCTCGTGATACTCTGTGATCAGAGGTAGAGGATGGATGTATACTAGGCCCACAGCTAGACATGAGCGAACCCATGGAAGTTTGGTTTGGCAGGTTCAGATGGAATTTAGGTAAAGTTCTGTTCGGGATGTAGACTTCACCTGAACGCCATCAACACCTCCCAACGCCGATCACACTGCCGTTACCCCAATACGAGCAGTTCAAACAGTGCAAGCGGCTCACACTGAGCCGAGCACAGAGTGCACCCGAGC
This sequence comes from Anomaloglossus baeobatrachus, assembly GCF_048569485.1. Classification (NCBI taxonomy): domain Eukaryota; kingdom Metazoa; phylum Chordata; class Amphibia; order Anura; family Aromobatidae; genus Anomaloglossus; species Anomaloglossus baeobatrachus. Next base: position 95,929,466 of record NC_134359.1, on the reverse strand, counting down.
ACAGAGTGCACCCGAGCACAGAGTGCACCCGAGCACAGCGACGCTCACGCAAGTGATCTGCATACGAACACCGAACTCTGTTGGGGGGGGGGGGGGGGGAGGTGAAAGCATCACTCAGCTCTACTCACAGTTCCCTCACAGGGAATCTTCCCAGCAGTATCACCGTCAGAAACAACCACATTACAGGGTAGTTTGTAATAAGAAGCCAGGCCTCGTGTAAGGTCTTGAGAAACTTGTATAAAGTTTATGCCCACGACTTTCTTCCTGGAAGCCTGCTACTGGCCACGTATCTGTCCCCGCAACTCTCCTTCCGATGGAACATGTGTTGGGTGGTCGGGAACTAAGGATCCATTGTGCTAAAATCCCAAGGCAGACAAGCGGCCTATTCCACCGTCCAAAATGAGATCACTCACATGTTCAGGGGAGCCAATAGCGCAGGTGTATTTTGTTTTCTTTTTTTAGGAATAGCTTTTGGTTGACCAAGCATTTTCTGGAAAAGGCGCCCGCAGCCCACGGCCGCCCCTAGTCAAGGCGGGGGGGGGGGGGGGGGACGCAGCCCACAGCCGCCCCTAGTCAAAGGGGGGGACGCAGCCCACAGCCGCCCCTAGTCAAGGGGGGGGGGGACGCAGCCCACAGCCGCCCCTAGTCAAGGGGGGGGGGGGACGCAGCCCACAGCCGCCCCTAGTCAAGGGGGGGGGGGGACGCAGCCCACAGCCGCCCCTAGTCAAGGGGGGGACGCAGCCCACAGCCTCCCCTAGTCAAGGGGGGGACGCAGCCCACAGCCTCCCCTAGTCAAGGGGGGGACGCAGCCCACAGCCGCCCCTAGTCAAGGGGGGGACGCAGCCCACAGCCGCCCCTAGTCAAGGGGGGGGACGCAGCCCACAGCCGCCCCTAGTCAAGGGGGGGGACGCAGCCCACAGCCGCCCCTAGTCAAGGGGGGGACGCAGCCCACAGCCGCCCCTAGTCAAGGGGGGGGACGCAGCCCACAGCCGCCCCTAGTCAAGGGGGGGGACGCAGCCCACAGCCGCCCCTAGTCAAGGGGGGACGCAGCCCACAGCCGCCCCTAGTCAAGGGGGGGGACGCAGCCCACAGCCGCCCCTAGTCAAGGGGGGGGACGCAGCCCACAGCCGCCCCTAGTCAAGGGGGGGGACGCAGCCCACAGCCGCCCCTAGTCAAGGGGGGGACGCAGCCCACAGCCGCCCCTAGTCAAGGGGGGGGACGCAGCCCACAGCCGCCCCTAGTCAAGGGGGGGACGCAGCCCACAGCCGCCCCTAGTCAAGGGGGGGGACGCAGCCCACAGCCGCCCCTAGTCAAGGGGGGGACGCAGCCCACAGCCGCCCCTAGTCAAGGGGGGGGACGCAGCCCACAGCCGCCCCTAGTCAAGGGGGGGGACGCAGCCCACAGCCGCCCCTAGTCAAGGGGGGACGCAGCCCACAGCCGCCCCTAGTCAAGGGGGGGGACGCAGCCCACAGCCGCCCCTAGTCAAGGGGGGGACGCAGCCCACAGCCGCCCCTAGTCAAGGGGGGGGACGCAGCCCACAGCCGCCCCTAGTCAAGGGGGGGGACGCAGCCCACAGCCGCCCCTAGTCAAGGGGGGGGACGCAGCCCACAGCCGCCCCTAGTCAAGGGGGGGGACGCAGCCCACAGCCGCCCCTAGTCAAGGGGGGGGACGCAGCCCACAGCCGCCCCTAGTCAAGGGGGGGGACGCAGCCCACAGCCGCCCCTAGTCAAGGGGGGGACGCAGCCCACAGCCGCCCCTACAGTTGGCCAGACCTGTGGCCAAAAATCCTAATTACTTGCGACAACCTATGATCCTGGTGGCGATAATGAGACACCATGTGACCAGAGTCTGTATGTACAGGTTGGCATACAACCCAGCTGAGACATGGTGACTGTGAGGTACACTGGCCCCGGCACACGGGACAATCTGTCCCGGCCACTGCCGCCTCATCACTGACAGCTTACAGCAGACAGCACAGCGCCCCCTGTGGCTGCCAACACAGAGGAGCGACCACCATGTATCACTGCACCAAGCACGGGGCAGTACAGGGGGCACCAGCCCTAATATAGCAGACATGACAGCTTCACATCCACAGGAGGCTGAGCACTCAGTATGTACCGGCACTGTCACCTGCCCTCAGCCTCTGCTCCGGGGATCAGCTGCCGGCTCCGTCACGTTCCGCTTCACCAGCGGCTGCACTGAGTCTGTGTGAAGCCGGCCCGCGCCTCACTTCTGCACCAACGACGCCATCTTCTTTCGGTAAAAGCTAAATCCTAAGAAGCAAAAGGACCTTTGGTGACGTCACGGCCATGTGACCAGTCACATGTGTGGGAGGACTCCGAAAGCCGGCAAGGGCCGCAGGGGAGTCACGTGCTCTCCATTTATCATAAAGAAAGTGTACGAGCGAGTGATAGATGTGTCTGCCCTGCACAGTGTGCTGTATGTATGTATATAGCCAGCCCTGCACAGTGTGCTGTATCTATCTATCTATGTATGTATATAGCCAGCCCTGCACAGTGTGCTGTATGTATGTATATAGCCAGCCCTGCACAGTGTGCTGTATGTATGTATATAGCCAGCCCTGCACAGTGTGCTGTATGTATGTATATAGCCAGCCCTGCACAGTGTGCTGTATGTATGTATATAGCCAGCCCTGCACAGTGTGCTGTATGTATGTATATAGCCAGCCCTGCACAGTGTGCTGTATCTATCTATCTATGTATGTATAGCCAGCCCTGCACAGTGTGCTGTATGTATGTATATAGCCAGCCCTGCACAGTGTGCTGTATGTATGTATATAGCCAGCCCTGCACAGTGTGCTGTATGTATGTATATAGCCAGCCCTGCACAGTGTGCTGTATGTATGTATATAGCCAGCCCTGCACAGTGTGCTGTATGTATGTATATAGCCATCCCTGCACAGTGTGCTGTATGTATGTATATAGCCAGCCCTGCACAGTGTGCTGTATGTATGTATATAGCCAGCCCTGCACAGTGTGCTGTATGTATGTATATAGCCAGCCCTGCACAGTGTGCTGTATGTATGTATATAGCCAGCCCTGCACAGTGTGCTGTATGTATGTATATAGCCAGACCTGCACAGTGTGCTGTATGTATGTATATAGCCATCCCTGCACAGTGTGCTGTATGTATGTATATAGCCAGCCCTGCACAGTGTGCTGTATGTATGTATATAGCCAGCCCTGCACAGTGTGCTGTATGTATGTATATAGCCAGCCCTGCACAGTGTGCAGTATGTATATATATAGCCAGCCCTGCACAGTGTGCTGTATGTATGTATATAGCCAGCCCTGCACAGTGTGCTGTATGTATGTATATAGCCAGCCCTGCACAGTGTGCTGTATGTATGTATATAGCCAGTCCTGCACAGTGTGCTGTATGTATGTATATAGCCAGCCCTGCACAGTGTGCTGTATGTATGTATGTATATAGCCAGCCCTGCACAGTGTGCTGTATGTATGTATATAGCCAGCCCTGCACAGTGTGCTGTATGTATGTATATAGCCAGCCCTGCACAGTGTGCTGTATGTATGTATATAGCCAGCCCTGCACAGTGTGTTGTATGTATGTATGTATATAGCCAGCCATGCACAGTGTGCTGTATGTATGTATATAGCAGCCCTGCACAGTGTGCTGTATGTATATAGCCAGCCTGCACAGTGTGCTGTATGTATGTATATAGCCAGCCCTGCACAGTGTGCTGTATGTATGTATATAGCCAGTCCCTGCACAGTGTGCTGTATGTATGTATATAGCCAGCCCTGCACAGTGTGCTGTATGTATGTATATAGCCAGCCCTGCACAGTGTGCTGTATGTATGTATATAGCCAGCCCTGCACAGTGTGCTGTGTGTATGTATATAGCCAGCCCTGCACAGTGTGCTGTGTGTATGTATATAGCCAGCCCTGCACAGTGTGCTGTATGTATGTATATAGCCAGCCCTGCACAGTGTGCTGTATGTATGTATATAGCCAGCCCTGCACAGTGTGCTGTATGTATGTATATAGCCAGCCCTGCACAGTGTGCTGTGTGTATGTATATAGCCAGCCCTGCACAGTGTGCTGTGTGTATGTATATAGCCAGCCCTGCACAGTGTGCTGTGTGTATGTATATAGCCAGCCCTGCACAGTGTGCTGTATGTATGTATATAGCCAGCCCTGCACAGTGTGCTGTATGTATGTATATAGCCAGCCCTGCACAGTGTGCTGTATGTATGTATATAGCCAGCCCTGCACAGTGTGCTGTATGTATGTATATAGCCAGCCCTGCACAGTGTGCTGTATGTATGTATGTATGTATGTATGTATGTATATAGCCAGCCCTGCACAGTGTGCTGTGTGTATGTATATAGCCAGCCCTGCACAGTGTGCTGTATGTATGTATATAGCCAGCCCTGCACAGTGTGCTGTATGTATGTATATAGCCAGCCCTGCACAGTGTGCTGTGTGTATGTATATAGCCAGCCCTGCACAGTGTGCTGTATGTATGTATATAGCCAGCCCTGCACAGTGTGCTGTATGTATGTATATAGCCAGCCCTGCACAGTGTGCTGTATGTATATAGCCAGCCCTGCACAGTGTGCTGTATGTATGTATATAGCCAGCCCTGCACAGTGTGCTGTATGTATGTATATAGCCAGTCCTGCACAGTGTGCTGTATGTATGTATATAGCCAGCCCTGCACAGTGTGCTGTATGTATGTATATAGCCAGCCCTGCACAGTGTGCTGTATGTATGTATATAGCCAGCCCTGCACAGTGTGCTGTGTGTATGTATATAGCCAGCCCTGCACAGTGTGCTGTGTGTATGTATATAGCCAGCCCTGCACAGTGTGCTGTATGTATGTATATAGCCAGCCCTGCACAGTGTGCTGTATGTATGTATATAGCCAGCCCTGCACAGTGTGCTGTATGTATGTATATAGCCAGCCCTGCACAGTGTGCTGTATGTATGTATATAGCCAGCCCTGCACAGTGTGCTGTATGTATGTATATAGCCAGCCCTGCACAGTGTGCTGTATGTATGTATGTATGTATGTATATAGCCAGCCCTGCACAGTGTGCTGTGTGTATGTATATAGCCAGCCCTGCACAGTGTGCTGTATGTATGTATATAGCCAGCCCTGCACAGTGTGCTGTATGTATGTATATAGCCAGCCCTGCACAGTGTGCTGTGTGTATGTATATAGCCAGCCCTGCACAGTGTGCTGTATGTATGTATATAGCCAGCCCTGCACAGTGTGCTGTATGTATGTATATAGCCAGCCCTGCACAGTGTGCTGTATGTATATAGCCAGCCCTGCACAGTGTGCTGTATGTATGTATATAGCCAGCCCTGCACAGTGTGCTGTATGTATGTATATAGCCAGTCCTGCACAGTGTGCTGTATGTATGTATATAGCCAGCCCTGCACAGTGTGCTGTATGTATGTATATAGCCAGCCCTGCACAGTGTGCTGTATGTATGTATATAGCCAGCCCTGCACAGTGTGCTGTGTGTATGTATATAGCCAGCCCTGCACAGTGTGCTGTGTGTATGTATATAGCCAGCCCTGCACAGTGTGCTGTATGTATGTATATAGCCAGCCCTGCACAGTGTGCTGTATGTATGTATATAGCCAGCCCTGCACAGTGTGCTGTATGTATGTATATAGCCAGCCCTGCACAGTGTGCTGTGTGTATGTATATAGCCAGCCCTGCACAGTGTGCTGTGTGTATGTATATAGCCAGCCCTGCACAGTGTGCTGTATGTATGTATATAGCCAGCCCTGCACAGTGTGCTGTATGTATGTATATAGCCAGCCCTGCACAGTGTGCTGTATGTATGTATATAGCCAGCCCTGCACAGTGTGCTGTATGTATGTATATAGCCAGCCCTGCACAGTGTGCTGTATGTATGTATATAGCCAGCCCTGCACAGTGTGCTGTATGTATGTATATAGCCAGCCCTGCACAGTGTGCTGTGTGTATGTATATAGCCAGCCCTGCACAGTGTGCTGTATGTATGTATATAGCCAGCCCTGCACAGTGTGCTGTGTGTATGTATATAGCCAGCCCTGCACAGTGTGCTGTATGTATGTATATAGCCAGCCCTGCACAGTGTGCTGTATGTATGTATATAGCCAGCCCTGCACAGTGTGCTGTATGTATGTATATAGCCAGCCCTGCACAGTGTGCTGTATGTATGTATATAGCCAGCCCTGCACAGTGTGCTGTATGTATGTATATAGCCAGCCCTGCACAGTGTGCTGTATGTATGTATATAGCCAGCCCTGCACAGTGTGCTGTATGTATGTATATAGCCAGCCCTGCACAGTGTGCTGTATGTATGTATATAGCCAGCCCTGCACAGTGTGCTGTATGTATGTATATAGCCAGCCCTGCACAGTGTGCTGTATGTATGTATATAGCCAGCCCTGCACAGTGTGCTGTATGTATGTATGTATGTATGTATGTATGTATGTATATAGCCAGCCCTGCACAGTGTGCTGTGTGTATGTATATAGCCAGCCCTGCACAGTGTGCTGTATGTATGTATATAGCCAGCCCTGCACAGTGTGCTGTATGTATGTATATAGCCAGCCCTGCACAGTGTGCTGTATGTATGTATATAGCCAGCCCTGCACAGTGTGCTGTATGTATGTATATAGCCAGCCCTGCACAGTGTGCTGTATGTATGTATATAGCCAGCCCTGCACAGTGTGCTGTATGTATGTATATAGCCAGCCCTGCACAGTGTGCTGTATGTATGTATATAGCCAGCCCTGCACAGTGTGCTGTATGTATGTATATAGCCAGCCCTGCACAGTGTGCTGTATCTATCTATCTATGTATGTATAGCCAGCCCTGCACAGTGTGCTGTATGTATGTATATAGCCAGCCCTGCACAGTGTGCTGTATGTATGTATATAGCCAGCCCTGCACAGTGTGCTGTATGTATGTATATAGCCAGCCCTGCACAGTGTGCTGTATGTATGTATATAGCCAGCCCTGCACAGTTTGCTGTATGTATGTATATAGCCAGCCCTGCAGTGTGCTGTATGTATGTATATAGCCAGCCCTGCACAGTGTGCTGTATCTATCTATGTATGTATAGCCAGCCCTGCACAGTGTGCTGTATGTATGTATATAGCCAGCCCTGCACAGTGTGCTGTATGTATGTATATAGCCAGCCCTGCACAGTGTGCTGTATGTATGTATATAGCCAGCCCTGCACAGTGTGCTGTATGTATGTATATAGCCAGCCCTGCACAGTGTGCTGTATGTATGTATATAGCCAGCCCTGCACAGTGTGCTGTATGTATGTATATAGCCAGCCCTGCACAGTGTGCTGTATGTATGTATATAGCCAGCCCTGCACAGTGTGCTGTATGTATGTATATAGCCAGCCCTGCACAGTGTGCTGTATGTATGTATATAGCCAGCCCTGCACAGTGTGCTGTATGTATGTATGTATGTATATAGCCAGCCCTGCACAGTGTGCTGTATGTATGTATGTATGTATATAGCCAGCCCTGCACAGTGTGCTGTATGTATGTATGTATGTATATAGCCAGACCTGCACAGTGTGCTGTATGTATGTATATAGCCAGCCCTGCACAGTGTGCTGTATGTATGTATATAGCCAGCCCTGCACAGTGTGCTGTATGTATGTATGTATGTATATAGCCAGCCCTACACAGTGTGCTGTATGTATGTATGTATGTATATAGCCAGCCCTGCATAGTGTGCTGTATGTATGTATATAGCCAGACCTGCACAGTGTGCTGTATGTATGTATGTATATAACCAGCCCTGCACAGTGTGCTGTATGTATGTATATAGCCAGCCCTGCACAGTGTGCTGTATGTATGTATATAGCCAGCCCTGCACAGTGTGCTGTATGTATGTATATAGCCAGCCCTGCACAGTGTGCTGTATGTATGTATATAGCCAGCCCTGCACAGTGTGCAGTATGTATATATATAGCCAGCCCTGCACAGTGTGCTGTATGTATGTATGTATGTATGTATGTATATAGCCAGCCCTGCACAGTGTGCTGTATGTATGTATGTATATAGCCAGCCCTGCACAGTGTGTTGTATGTATGTATGTATATAGCCAGCCCTGCACAGTGTGCTGTATGTATGCATATAGCCAGCCCTGCACAGTGTGCTGTATGTATGTATATAGCCAGCCCTGCACAGTGTGCTGTATGTATATAGCCAGCCCTGCACAGTGTGCTGTATGTATGTATATAGCCAGCCCTGCACAGTGTGCTGTATGTATGTATATAGCCAGCCCTGCACAGTGTGCTGTATGTATGTATATAGCCAGCCCTGCACAGTGTGCTGTATGTATGTATATAGCCAGCCCTGCACAGTGTGCTGTATGTATGTATATAGCCAGCCCTGCACAGTGTGCTGTATGTATGTATATAGCCAGCCCTGCACAGTGTGCTGTATGTATGTATATAGCCAGCCCTGCACAGTGTGCTGTATGTATGTATATAGCCAGCCCTGCACAGTGTGCTGTATGTATGTATGTATATATATAGCCAGCCCTGCACAGTGTGCTGTATGTATGTATATAGCCAGCCCTGCACAGTGTGCTGTATGTATGTATATAGCCAGCCCTGCACAGTGTGCTGTATGTATATAGCCAGCCCTGCACAGTGTGCTGTATGTATATAGCCAGCCCTGCACAGTGTGCTGTATGTATGTATATAGCCAGACCTGCACAGTGTGCTGTATGTATGTATATAGCCAGCCCTGCACAGTGTGCTGTATGTATGTATATAGCCAGCCTTGCACAGTGTGCTATATGTATGTATATAGCCAGCCCTGCACAGTGTGCTGTATGTATGTATATAGCCAGCCCTGCACAGTGTGCTGTATGTATGTATATAGCCAGCCTTGCACAGTGTGCTATATGTATGTATATAGCCAGACCTGCACAGTGTGCTGTATGTATGTATATAGCCAGCCCTGCACAGTGTGCTGTATGTATGTATATAGCCAGCCCTGCACAGTGTGCTGTATGTATGTATATAGCCAGCCTTGCACAGTGTGCTGTATGTATGTATATAGCCAGCCCTGCACAGTGTGCTGTATGTATGTATATAGCCAGACCTGCACAGTGTGCTGTATGTATGTATATAGCCAGCCCTGCACAGTGTGCTGTATGTATGTATATAGCCAGCCCTGCACAGTGTGCTGTATGTATGTATATAGCCAGCCTTGCACAGTGTGCTGTATGTATGTATATAGCCAGCCCTGCACAGTGTGCTGTATGTATATAGCCAGCCCTGCACAGTGTGCTGTATGTATATAGCCAGCCCTGCACAGTGTGCTGTATGTATATAGCCAGCCCTGCACAGTGTGCTGTATGTATATAGCCAGCCCTGCACAGTGTGCTGTATGTATATAGCCAGCCCTGCACAGTGTGCTGTATGTATGTATATAGCCAGACCTGCACAGTGTGCTGTATGTATGTATATAGCCAGTCCTGCACAGTGTGCTGTATGTATGTATATAGCCAGCCCTGCACAGTGTGCTGTATGTATGTATATAGCCAGCCCTGCACAGTGTGCTGTATGTATGTATGTATATAGCCAGCCCTGCACAGTGTGCTGTATGTATGCATATAGCCAGCCCTGCACATTGTGCTGTATGTATGTATGTATGTATGTATGTATATAGCCAGCCCTGCACAGTGTGCTGTATGTATGTATATAGCCAGCCCTGCACAGTGTGCTGTATGTATATAGCCAGCCCTGCACAGTGTGCTGTATGTATGTATGTATATAGCCAGCCCTGCACAGTGTGCTGTATGTATGCATATAGCCAGCCCTGCACATTGTGCTGTATGTATGTATGTATGTATGTATGTATATAGCCATCCCTGCACAGTGTGCTGTATGTATATAGCCAGCCCTGCACAGTGTGCTGTATGTATGTATATAGCCAGCCCTGCACAGTGTGCTGTATGTATGTATATAGCCAGCCCTGCACAGTGTGCTGTATGTATATAGCCAGCCCTGCACAGTGTGCTGTATGTATGTATATGTATATAGCCAGCCCTGCACAGTGTGCTGTATGTATGTATATAGCCAGCCCTGCACTGTGTGCTGTATGTATATAGCCAGCCCTGCACAGTGTGCTGTATGTATGTATATAGCCAGCCCTGCACAGTGTGTTGTATGTATGTATCTATATAGCCAGCCCTGCACAGTGTGCTGTATGTATGTATATAGCCAGACCTGCACAGTGTGCTGTATGTATGTATATAGCCAGCCCTGCACAGTGTGCTGTATGTATGTATATAGCCAGCCCTGCACAGTGTGCTGTGTGTATGTATATAGCCAGCCCTGCACAGTGTGTTGTATGTATGTATGTATATAGCCAGCCCTGCACAGTGTGCTGTATGTATGTATATAGCCAGCCCTGCACAGTGTGCTGTATGTATGTATATAGCCAGCCCTGCACAGTGTGCTGTATGTATGTATATAGCCAGCCCTGCACAGTGTGCTGTATGTATGTATATAGCCAGCCCTGCACAGTGTGTTGTATGTATGTATGTATATAGCCAGCCCTGCACAGTGTGCTGTATGTATGTATGTATGTATATAGCCAGACCTGCACAGTGTGCTGTATGTATGTATATAGCCAGCCCTGCACAGTGTGCTGTATGTATGTATATAGCCAGCCCTGCACAGTGTGTTGTATGTATGTATGTATGTATATAGCCAGCCCTGCACAGTGTGCTGTATGTATGTATGTATGTATATAGCCAGACCTGCACAGTGTGCTGTATGTATGTATATAGCCAGCCCTGCACAGTGTGCTGTATGTATGTATATGTGGCGCCCCTGACCTGGTCAGGCACCACTGAGTACTGCACCCATGCTGGGGACAGTACAACACAGGTAATCCAGAAGGCTGACCGAGGTGTGACTACACAGGCGCATAGTGATCAGGTCTCACACATGTACCTTTGAGAGGACCCCTGGGGATCCCAGGAGGGGGCAAAGCCTTCACCTCCACTGGAATAGTGGAGGGGGTAAAACGCCTCCATCTCCACTCAAGGGGTGTGGTGGAGAGCCTGGTTGCTAGGTGGCGTAGGCAAGAACAGGAGAGGAGGAGCAGTGAGCCGGCTCAGTGTGCAGTCCAGGGAGAGCAGATGTCAGGAGCAGACCCCTGGGGCTGTTGCAGTCTGACAGCGTCCGCGCAGTGGCTACCGACGGGGGAGAACGGTCACCTAGTAGTGCTACCCGAAATCCATCTTCAGCTAAAGAGAGAGCAACGGAGTGGGAAGTAAGGAGACTGCTAGGGAGTTACCAGGCCCAAACGGGTAGTAGGTCCCAGTGCAGGGATAGATCCACCTTTCCTTGCCAAACCTGCTTGAGGGGGCACTTCACACCCCCAAGATCACACTACAAAGTCCGCAGCCACGTCGCCACAGTTAGGGCCCATAGTTCACAGGAGGCAAGCAGCCGGAGTGTCCTGGTCCAGGCTACAAGCAAACGGACAAAACGAAGGGGAGAGAGGCTTCAGCAACTTCCCTGGGTGACCCCCATAGGGACTAAAAGTCGGGGTTACCCCAAAACGCAAAGGGCTAAGGAAGGCGAGTCGGTAGTCACCCTCATCAGTCAGCCCGAAGGACACCTGGTTCAAGCCTGGTTCATCCCAGCTACGCCCGGGTTACTCACTCTGCCACCTTCTGTGAGTAAAACCCCTGAAAGACATCCTGCTTGTGTGGAGTTATTCTGCGCCTTGTGGTTCTACACACCTACACAGGGCCCTGGGGCTTGCCTCACTCTCAGGAGGCTATTCCAACTGACTGCACCCACCATCAGCCCCAGGCGTCCCTTAATCTGCAGTGGCGGTCCCCACTGACCGCAATTCTGAGAGTGGCGTCACGACAAATAGAAGATTTCCTACCTGTGACAAGATCCAGCCGAGTGGAGTCCCTGAAGGTAATGCACCGACACAACACCTGTGGGGCTTCACATCTGGCGTCACGAACAGGATAAGGACTAGACCTGTTCAGACAGGTGACCATGTGCCTGGGCGGTCCGCTTGAAAAATTGGAAGCGCCGCCATATTGCCACCATGAAAAGCGCGCTGAAAAACAACAGCAGCCCGCGCTGGGAGAAGTTACCGCCCACGAAGAGGTGTGGCTACCCAGAGATCCCCTGCAGAGTTCTGACCTCGCAAGTGAAGAGAGCGGAAGCGTTCAGAGACGTCGGGACAGAAAGGGAGCCAGAAGTCTGCTGCTAGAGAAAATGGCGTCTGAACACAGAGACCCAGAGCCAGGCTCCGCTGCCTGGTGGTGTCGGGAGCTTGCCGAGTTCTGCGATCAACTGGAGGCCAGGGTCGGAAGGCAGATCAGAGAGGGACGTGCGGAGTTTCTGGAAATGACCGCGGCGGTTCAGGCCTATGAGGGGAGAGCCGCGCGCCGAGTGCCAGACCGGGCGGTGACGACTCAGACCCCGATGCTGCCAACGATGGGTGAGTCCAGTGTTGCCCCTGCCAGCGCGAGTGCCCCGACCCCTGCTGCCATGCCCGCGGTCCCTGAAGAGGCGTCCGGCGCGGCGACGCTGAAGCAGGCCGCAGCCACGCCAGGTGCAGCCCGCCAAGCCCAGGCCGCCGCAGCGATGCCCTGCTCGGCCCACCGAGACCCGGTCCCTGCAGCAACGCCCAGTCCGGCCCGCAAAGATCCGGCTGCCGCCGCGACCCTTATCCACGCCGCAGGTGTGACGCTGACCCAGGCCGCCGCCATGCTAGGCCCGGCCCGCCAAGACCAGGCCGCCGCCATGTCAGGCGCGGCCCGCCAAGACCAGGCCGCCGCCATGCCAGGCGCGGCCCGCCAAGACCAGGCCGCCGCCATGCCAGGCGCGGCCCGCCAAGACCAGGCCGCCGCCATGCAGGGCGCGGCCCGCCAAGAAAAGACAGACGTACCATTGTTTACCCCGGCCTGTAAGGCCAGAGCGGACACCGCTCCCCAGTCTAAGGAAGTCCCTGCTAGGAAGTCCCTGATAGGTGCGGACCCCGAATACTATATAGCCAGCTCTGCACAGTGTGCTGTATGTATGTATGTATGTATATAGCCAGCCCTGCACAGTGTGCTGTATGTATGTATATAGCCAGCCCTGCACAGTGTGCTGTATGTATATAGCCAGCCCTGCACAGTGTGCTGTATGTATGTATATAGCCAGCCCTGCACAGTGTGCTGTATGTATGTATATAGCCAGCCCTGCACAGTGTGCTGTATGTATGTATGTATGTATATAGCCAGCCCTGCACAGTGTGCTGTATGTATATAGCCAGCCCTGCACAGTGTGCTGTATGTATGTATATAGCCAGCCCTGCACAGTGTGCTGTATGTATGTATATAGCCAGCCCTGCACAGTGTGCTGTATGTATATAGCCAGCCCTGCACAATGTGCTGTATGTATGTATATAGCCAGACCTGCACAGTGTGCTGTATGTATGTATATAGCCAGCCCTGCACAGTGTGCTGTGTGTATGTATATAGCCAGCCCTGCACAGTGTGCTGTATGTATGTATATAGCCAGCCCTGCACAGTGTGCTGTATGTATGTATATAGCCAGCCCTGCACAGTGTGCTGTATGTATGTATATAGCCAGCCCTGCACAGTGTGCTGTATGTATATAGCCAGCCCTGCACAGTGTGCTGTATGTATGTATATAACCAGCCCTGCACAGTGTGCTGTATGTATATAGCCAGCCCTGCACAGTGTGCTGTATGTATGTATGTATGTATGTATATATATAGCCAGCCCTGCACAGTGTGCTGTATGTATATAGCCAGCCCTGCACAGTGTGCTGTATGTATGTATATAGCCAGCCCTGCACAGTGTGCTGTATGTATGTATATAGCCAGCCCTGCACAGTGTGCTGTATGTATGTATATAGCCAGCCCTGCACAGTGTGCTGTATGTATGTATATAGCCAGCCCTGCACAGTGTGCTGTATGTATATAGCCAGCCCTGCACAGTGTGCTGTATGTATGTATATAGCCAGCCCTGCACAGTGTGCTGTATGTATATAGCCAGCCCTGCACAGTGTGCTGTATGTATGTATATGTATATAGCCAGCCCTGCACAGTGTGCTGTGTGTATGTATATAGCCAGCCCTGCACAGTGTGCTGTGTGTATGTATATAGCCAGCCCTGCACAGTGTGCTGTATGTATGTATATAGCCAGCCCTGCACAGTGTGCTGTATGTATGTATATAGCCAGCCCTGCACAGTGTGCTGTATGTATGTATATAGCCAGCCCTGCACAGTGTGCTGTATGTATGTATATAGCCAGCCCTGCACAGTGTGCTGTATGTATATAGCCAGCCCTGCACAATGTGCTGTATGTATGTATATAGCCAGCCCTGCACAGTGTGCTGTATGTATGTATGTATATAGCCAGCCCTGCACAGTTTGCTGTATGTATGTATATAGCCAGACCTGCACAGTGTGCTGTATGTATGTATATAGCCAGCCCTGCACAGTGTGCTGTGTGTATGTATATAGCCAGCCCTGCACAATGTGCTGTATGTATGTATATAGCCAGCCCTGCACAGTGTGCTGTATGTATGTATATAGCCAGCCCTGCACAGTGTGCTGTGTGTATGTATATAGCCAGCCCTGCACAGTGTGCTGTATGTATATAGCCAGCCCTGCACAGTGTGCTGTGTGTATGTATATAGCCAGCCCTGCACAATGTGCTGTATGTATGTATATAGCCAGCCCTGCACAGTGTGCTGTATGTATGTATATAGCCAGCCCTGCACAGTGTGCTATATGTATGTATATAGCCAGCCCTGCACAGTGTACTGTATGTATGTATATAGCCAGCCCTGCACAGTGTGCTGTATGTATGTATATAGCCAGCCCTGCACAGTGTGCTGTATGTATATAGCCAGCCCTGCACAGTGTGCTGTATGTATGTATATAGCCAGCCCTGCACAGTGTGCTGTATGTATGTATATAGCCAGCCCTGCACAGTGTGCTGTATGTATATAGCCAGCCCTGCACAGTGTGCTGTATGTATGTATATAGCCAGCCCTGCACAGTGTGCTGTATGTATGTATATAGCCAGCCCTGCACAGTGTGCTGTGTGTATGTATATAGCCAGCCCTGCACAGTGTGCTGTATGTATGTATATAGCCAGCCCTGCACAGTGTGCTGTATGTATGTATATAGCCAGCCCTGCACAGTGTGCTGTATGTATGTATATAGCCAGCCCTGCACAGTGTGCTGTATGTATGTATATAGCCAGCCCTGCACAGTGTGCTGTATGTATGTATATAGCCAGCCCTGCACAGTGTGCTGTATGTATGTATATAGCCAGCCCTGCACAGTGTGCTGTATGTATGTATATAGCCAGCCCTGCACAGTGTGCTGTATGTATGTATATAGCCAGCCCTGCACAGTGTGCTGTATGTATGTATATAGCCAGCCCTGCACAGTGTGCTGTATGTATGTATATTGCCAGCCCTGCACAGTGTGCTGTATGTATGTATATAGCCAGCCCTGCACAGTGTGCTGTATGTATGTATATAGCCAGCCCTGCACAGTGTGCTGTATGTATGTATATAGCCAGCCCTGCACAGTGTGCTGTATGTATGTATATAGCCAGCCCTGCACAGTGTGCTGTATGTATGTATATAGCCAGCCCTGCACAGTGTGCTGTATGTATGTATATAGCCAGCCCTGCACAGTGTGCTGTATGTATGTATATAGCCAGCCCTGCACAGTGTGCTGTATGTATGTATATAGCCAGACCTGCACAGTGTGCTGTATGTATGTATATAGCCAGACCTGCACAGTGTGCTGTATGTATGTATATAGCCAGCCCTGCACAGTGTGTTGTATGTATGTATATAGCCAGCCCTGCACAGTGTGCTGTATGTATGTATGTATGTATATAGCCAGACCTGCACAGTGTGCTGTATGTATGTATGTATGTATATAGCCAGACCTGCACAGTGTGCTGTATGTATGTATATAGCCAGCCCTGCACAGTGTGCTGTATGTATGTATATAGCCAGCCCTGCACAGTGTGCTGTATGTATGTATATAGCCAGCCCTGCACAGTGTGCTCTATGTATGTATATAGCCAGCCTTGCACAGTGTGCTGTATGTATGTATATAGCCAGCCCTGCACAGTGTGCTGTATGTATATATATAGCCAGCCTTGCACAGTGTGCTGTATGTATGTATGTATGTATGTATATAGCCAGCCCTGCACTGTGTGCTGTATGTATATAGCCAGCCCTGCACAGTGTGCTGTATGTATGTATATAGCCAGCCCTGCACAGTGTGTTGTATGTATGTATGTATATAGCCAGCCCTGCACAGTGTGCTGTATGTATGTATATAGCCAGCCCTGCACAGTGTGCTGTATGTATGTATATAGCCAGCCCTGCACAGTGTGCTGTGTGTATGTATATAGCCAGCCCTGCACAGTGTGCTGTATGTATGTATGTATGTATGTATATAGCCAGCCCTGCACAGTGTGCTGTATGTATGTATGTATGTATGTATATAGCCAGCCCTGCACAGTGTGCTGTATGTACAGTTAGGTCCAGAAATATTTGGACAGTGACACAAGTTTTGTTATTTTAGCTGTTTACAAAAACATGTTCAGAAATACAATTATATATCTAATATGGGCTGAAAGTGCACACTCCCAGCTGCAATATGAGAGTTTTCACATCCAAATCGGAGAAAGGGTTTAGGAATCA
This sequence comes from Anomaloglossus baeobatrachus, assembly GCF_048569485.1. Lineage (NCBI taxonomy): Eukaryota > Metazoa > Chordata > Amphibia > Anura > Aromobatidae > Anomaloglossus > Anomaloglossus baeobatrachus. The sequence goes on along the minus strand of NC_134359.1, from coordinate 95,912,704 downwards.
TAGCTCTGTAATGCATAGCCTCCTCTTTTTCAAGGGACCAAAAGTAATTGTACAAGGGACTCTAAGGGCTACAATTAACTCTGAAGGCGTCTCCCTCGTTAACCTGTAATCAATGAAGTAGTTAAAAGGTCTGGGGTTGATTACAGGTGTGTGGTTTTGCATTTGGAAGCTGTTGCTGTGACCAGACAACATGCGGTCTAAGGAACTCTCAATTGAGGTGAAGCAGAACATCCTGAGGCTGAAAAAAAAGAAAAAATCCATCAGAGAGATAGCAGACATGCTTGGAGTAGCAAAATCAACAGTCGGGTACATTCTGAGAAAAAAGGAATTGACTGGTGAGCTTGGGAACTCAAAAAGGCCTGGGCGTCCACGGATGACAACAGTGGTGGATGATCGCCGCATACTTTCTTTGGTGAAGAAGAACCCGTTCACAACATCAACTGAAGTCCAGAACACTCTCAGTGAAGTAGGTGTATCTGTCTCTAAGTCAACAGTAAAGAGAAGACTCCATGAAAGTAAATACAAAGGGTTCACATCTAGATGCAAACCATTCATCAATTCCAAAAATAGACAGGCCAGAGTTACATTTGCTGAAAAACACCTCATGAAGCCAGCTCAGTTCTGGAAAAGTATTCTATGGACAGATGAGACAAAGATCAACCTGTACCAGAATGATGGGAAGAAAAAAGTTTGGAGAAGAAAGGGAACGGCACATCACATCCTCTGTAAAACACGGTGGAGGCAACGTGATGGCATGGGCATGCATGGCTTTCAATGGCACTGGGTCACTTGTGTTTATTGATGACATAACAGCAGACAAGAGTAGCCGGATGAATTCTGAAGTGTACCGGGATATACTTTCAGCCCAGATTCAACCAAATGCCGCAAAGTTGATCGGACGGCGCTTCATAGTACAGATGGACAATGACCCCAAGCATACAGCCAAAGCTACCCAGGAGTTCATGAGTGCAAAAAAGTGGAACATTCTGCAATGGCCAAGTCAATCACCAGATCTTAACCCAATTGAGCATGCATTTCACTTGCTCAAATCCAGACTTAAGACGGAAAGACCCACAAACAAGCAAGACCTGAAGGCTGCGGCTGTAAACGCCTGGCAAAACATTAAGAAGGAGGAAACCCAGCGTTTGGTGATGTCCATGGGTTCCAGACTTAAGGCAGTGATTGCCTCCAAAGGATTCGCAACAAAATATTGAAAATAAAAATATTTTGTTTGGGTTTGGTTTATTTGTCCAATTACTTTTGACCTCCTAAAATGTGGAGTGTTTGTAAAGAAATGTGTACAATTCCTACAATTTCTATCAAATATTTTTGTTCAAACCTTCAAATTAAACGTTACAATCTGCACTTGAATTCTGTTGTAGAGGTTTCATTTTAAATGCAATGTGGTGGCATGCAGAGCCCAACTCGCGAAAATTGTGTCACTGTCCAAATATTTCTGGACCCAACTGTATATTGCCAGCCCTGCACAGTGTGCTGTATGTATGTATATAGCCAGCCCTGCACAGTGTGCTGTATGTATGTATATAGCCAGCCCTGCACAGTGTGCTGTATATATGTATATAGCCAGCCCTGCACAGTGTGCTGTATGTATGGATACACTCCAGTTCAAAAGTTTGGGGTCACCCAGACAATTTTGTCTTTTCCATGAAAAATCATACTTTTATTTATCACACTAGAAGGTGGCCCGATTCTACGCATCGGGTATTCTAGAATTTACGTATTGTGTAGTTCATGTATGATTTTTGTTATATATATATATATATATAGATGTTGTTGTGTGTAGTTACCAAGTGTTTGTGTAGGGGCTGTACATGTTCTGGGTGTTGTCTGGGTGTGACGGGGGGTGAGAGCGGTGTTGTATGTGTGTTGCGTGTGTTGCGTTGTTTGTGGAGCGCTGTGTGTCTGTAGCGTTGTGTGTGTGTGTTGCGCGGTTTGTGTGTGTGTGGTGTGTTTTGGGGAGAGGTATGTTTTGTGCAATGTGTGTGTTGTGCGGTATGTGCGTATATTTGTGTGTGCCGCGGTGTTTGAGTGTTGGGTGCTGTGTGTGCGCAGCGTTGTCTGTGTGTGTGGGTGTCTGTGTAGGGCAGTTGTTTGTGGTTCCCAGTGTGTGTGTGTGTGTGTGTGGTGTGTGGTGTGTTGTGTGTTGTGCAGTGCGCGCGCGTGTGTGTGTGTGTGTGTGTGTTTTGGGGGGAGGTGCGCACTCCCAAACGTGCTCCATCCCCCATGCAGCGCACTCCCCATCGTGCTCCATCCCCCATGCAGCGCACTCCCCATCGTGCTCCATCCCCTATGCTGCGCACCCCCCATCGTGCTCCATCTCCCATGCTGCGCACTCCCAAACGTGCTCCATCCGCCATGCTGCGCACTCCCAAACGTGCTCCATCCGCCATGCTGCGCACTCCCAAACGTGCTCCATCCGCCATACTCCGCACTCCCCATCGTGCTCCATCCCCCATGGAGCGCACTCCCCATCGTGCTCCATCCCCTATGCTGCGCACCCCCCATCGTGCTCCATCTCCCATGCTGCGCACTCCCAAACGTGCTCCACCCGCCATGCTGCGCACTCCCAAACGTGCTCCATCCCCCATGCTGTGAACTCCCCATCGTGCTCCATCCCCGATGCTGCGCACCCCCCCATCATGCTCCATCCCCGATGCTGCGCACCCCCCCATCGTGCTCCATCCCCCATGCTGCACCAGCATCAGCCTCTCTGCCCCCAGCATCAGCTTCTCTGCCCCCAGCATCAGCCTCTCTCCTCCCAGCATCAGCCTCTCTCCTCCCAGCATCAGCCTCTCTCATCCTAGCATCAGCCTCTCTCCTCCCAGCATCAGCCTCTCCTCTCTGTCCCCAGCATCAGCCTCTCTCCTCCCAGCCTTCCCCAGCATCAGCCTCCCTCTCCCAGCCTCCCCAAGCATCAGCCTCCCCCAGCATCAGCCTCTCTTCTCTCAGCCTACCTCTCCCAGCCTCCCTCCTCCCAGCCTCCCTCAGCATCAGCCTCCCTCTCCCAGCCTCCCCAAGCATCAGCCTCCACCAGCATCAGACTCTCTCCTTCCAGCCTCCCCCAGCATCAGCCTCCGCCAGCATCAGCCTCTCTCCTTCCAGCCTCCTCCAGCATCAGCCTCCCTCTCCCAGCCTTCCCCAGGATCAGCCTCTCTCCTCCCAGCCTCCGTCCTCCCAGCCTTCCCCAGCATCAGCTTTCCCCTCCCAGCCTCCCTCAGCATCAGCCTTCCCCAGCATCAGCCTCTCTCCTCCCAGCCTCAGCCTCTCTCCTTCCAGCCTCCCCCAGCATCAGCCTCTCTCCTTCCAGCCTCCCTCAGCATCAGCCTCCCCTTCCCAGCCTTCCCCAGGATCAGCCTCTCTCCTCCCAGCCTCCTTCCTCCCAGCCTCCCCCAGCATCAGCCTTCCCCTCACAGTCTCCCCCAGCATCAGCCTCCCTCTCCCAGCCTTCCCCATGATCAGCCTCTCTGCTCCCAGCCTCCTCCAGCACGCCGTGCTCCTCTGCCGACACTCACACACCCGATCGCATCCACTCACACACACCCGATCGCATCCACTCACACACACCCGATCGCATCCACTCACACACACCCGATCGCATACACTCACACACACCCGACCGATCGCATACACTCACACACACCCGACCGATCGCATACACTCACACACAACCGATCGCATACACTCACACACACAGACACTGACGATATCGCACATACGCGCTCACAGTCACAACATCCGGAGATACCACATGCTTCTGGCCATGTGATCCTCCGGCAGGTCCTGGAAGCTCACAGCACAGTATCGAGGCCGAGAAGCAAGCGATATCGCCGGATGCTGTGAGTGTGTGGATGCGATGTGTGTGTGAGGTGTGTGTGAGGTGTTTGTGAGAGTGAGTGCGATCTGATGTGTGTGTGTATGCGTGTGTGTGTGCTGTTATGTTTGTGCGTGTGGAAGTCCCGCCGCTGCAGGACCTTGATTTACTGGTAACTATGCAAGCATGGTTACCAGCGCAACACGTCCCCCGCTCGCACGGGAGCCAACACCAGCATACGGCGGCGGCGTACGCTGATGTGGGCTCCCGTTGGTGAGGGGGGAAAGGGGGGGGGGGGAGTACAGTACTCACCTGGGATTCGTGGCTCCGTGACCGTGTCAGTTCGGGCAATGCGGGGGAGGGGGGCGAGAGCTAACGTCTATTGCGTGAGGGGGGCGGGGCGTGGCGTGGGCGAGTTGCCAATGCCTGCAGGGTGCCGGGGCGAGAGGCCAATCTGTGGGGGGGGGCAGAGCCTGGGCGAGCGGCTGGCCAATCCATGTGGGGGCGCAGCCGGGGCGAGAGGCCAATCCGTGTGGGGGGGGCGGGGCCATGGCGAACCCAGCGGCCAATCAGCTTTGTGTCACCGTAAGGACATGTCACGGTGACACAATGTTACCGTGACACAATTTTGGAGCATGACAGACAGACAGACAGAATAAGGCAATTATATATATAGATGAGTTGCATAATGAATAGAAAATATCGTCCAGACAGTGACGAGGTTAGAAATAATGATTTTTACTTGATATAATAATTTTCTCTTCACACTTTGCTTTCGGCACAGAATGCTCCTTTGCAGCAATTCCAGCGTTGCTGACCTTTGGCATTCTAGCTGTTAATTTGCTGTGGTAATCTGGAGATATTTCCCCCCATGCTTCCCCCCTCCCACAAGTTGGATTGGCTTGATGGGCACTTTGTGCACACCATATGGTCAAGCTGCTCCCACAACAACTCAATAGGGTTGAGATCTGGCCACTCCATTACAGATAGAATACCAGCCTCCTGCTTCTTCCCTAAATAGTTCATGCATAATTTGGAGGTGTGCTTTGGTCATTGTCCTGTTGTAGGATGAAATTGGCTCCAATCAAGCGCTGTCCACAGGGTATGGCATGGCGTTGCAAAATGGAGTGATAGCCTTCCTTATTCAAAATCCCTTTTACCTTGTACAAATCTCCCACTTTACCAGCACCAAAGCAATCCCAGACCATCACATTACCTCCACCATGCTTGACAGATGGCGTCAGGCACTCTTCCAGCATCTTTTCCGTTGTTCTGCGTCTCACAAATGTTCTGTGTGAGCCAAACACCTCAAACTTCGATTTGTTTGTCCATAACACTTTTTTCTAATCTAAGGGTAAGTTCGCACAGTGCATTTTTTGCTGCGTTTTTGCGCGTTTTTCGGGTGCGTTTTTGCTCAGAAAACTGAGCAAAGTGTTCCCCAGCAAAGTCTTCCTCAGCAAAGTCTATCAGTTTTCATTTTTGCTGTCTGCACACAGCGGTTTTTTTAGCTGCGTTTTTGTGGTGCCCACAAAAACGCAGCATGTCAATTATTTTTGCGTTTTTCACTGCGTTTTCCACCCATTGAGTTCAATGAGATGTTCAAAAACGCAATGAAAACAGCAAATTGCAAATATAGCTGCGTTTTAGTGCATTTTTATTACTAAAAACGCAGCTGTAAACGCAAGGGGTGTGTAATAAAGTGACATGTACAGGAAGAGGATTCCTTCTGTCAGTAAACACAGAAGCGTGAATCCTCCCGATACCGCCACCGCTGCTTTCATTTCCCGCCCGGTGCCATGTCCGGTTCCCGTGCAGGAGGAGGAAGCGGCTGCTAAATCAAAAGTGAACAGTAGAAAAATGTCATACTCACCTGTCTGCAGACTCCCGATGCCATGTCCGCTCCCAGCTCCTCTCCCGGTCCTGCCACCCCCGCTCCGGCTGTGTGCCGGCTCCCAGGTACGACCGATAGCTGCATGACCTGGCCGTGAGGACCTGGCGGTGATCACCTGATGCGGTCACCTGACGCATCAGCTGATCGTAAGTCTCACGGTGATGCCGGATTTTACCGCCGAGTGACTGATTCCCCTGCATTTACAGTCAGTTCATGACAGCTGCAGACAGGCCGGGGTGATCTCCGGAGTTCAGGTGAGAGCACCAGAGATCAGCCCGGGATGTCTGCAGCTGTCATGAACTGAATCGCAAGTGCCGGGTAATCAGTCACTCGGCGCTCGCTGTAAAGTCCAGGCTGCAGTCTGGAGCTCAGGTGAGAACTCCGGAGTGCAGTGCAGGTACCTGAATCCAGGCCTGGCATTACTGGAGATTCCTCCGGTAGCCAGTCCGTCGCTGCACAGAAGTAGTTTTTTTTTTTTTTTTGCACTGATGCATCAGCTGATTGTATAAAAGCCGTTTATACAATCAGCTGCTGTCTCATGTGATTCAGGCCTTGAACCTGACACATCATCTGATCGCTTTGCCTTCCAGCAAACCGATCAGATGATATTGGATCCAGATTGGACGGCGCAGGACCCTTGACCCAGGATTACTGCGGAGGGGGGTTCTTTATTTCAATAAAGATGAAGTCACTAATTGTGTTGTGTTTTATTTCTAATAAAAATATTTTTCTGTGTGTTGTTTTTATTTATCTGTACTATAAATTCATGGTGGCCATGTCTAATATTGGCGTGACACCATGAATTTCGGGCTTAGGGTCAGCTGATAATACACAGCTAGCCCTAACCCCATTATTAACCAGCGAGCTACCCGGCATCAGGGCAGCTGGAAGAGTTGGATACAGCGCCAGAAGATGGCGCTTCTATGAAAGCGCCATTTTCTGGGGTGGCTACGGACTGCAATTCGCAGCTGGGGTGCCCAGAAAGCTTGGGCACCCTGCAATCCGGATTCCAATCCCCAGCTGCCTAGTTGTACCTGGCTGGACACAAAAATTAGGCGAAGCCCACGTCATTTTTTTTTTAATTATTTCATGAAATTCATGAAATAATTAAAAAAAAAAAAAAAAAAAAAAAAAAAAAAGGGCTTCCCTATATTTTTGGTTCCCAGCCGGGTACAAATAGGCAGCTGGGGGTTGGGGGCAGCCCATACCTGCCTGCTGTACTCGGCTAGCATACAAAAATATGGCGAAGCCCACGTCATTTTTTTTTGTTTGGGAGGGAGGGAGGGGGGGGCGGGCGCAAAGAAATCCTGCATACAGTCCTTGAAGGAGGATGCTGAGCCTTGTCGTTCGGCAGCTGCTCTCCGCTCTCCTGCATACACTATTGTATGGAGTATGCTGAGCCTTGTAGTTCTGCAGCTGCTGTCTGCTCGCCTGCATGCACTAGTGGATGGAGTATGCTGAGCCTTGTAGGTCTGCTCCCCCTGACTCTCCCTCCAGCATACAGTCCTGGATGGTGCATGCTGAGCCTTGTAGTTCTGCAGCTGTCTGCTCCCCTGCATGCACTAGTGGAGAATGAAGAACATATGGAAGAAGGAAATGACATCAGACCTTTTTTTTTTTTTTCCCACAATCTTTAATGGCAATGTTCACTGATAAAAAAACGCAGAAAAAAACGCACCAAAACAGTAAAAACGCATGCGTTTTTTTGTGCGTTTTTTAAAGACGCTGCATTTCTGTGCGTTTTTAGCGCTAAAAAACGCACAAACGCAGCGTCAAAAAACCCCAGTGTGTGCACATAGCCTTACTTTGTCCAATGTCTGTGTTTTTTTGCCCATTTTAATCTTTTCCTTTTATTAGCCAGTAACAGATATGGCTTTTTGTTTGCCACTCTGCCCTGAAGGCCGGCATCCCGGAGTCGCATCTGCACTGTAAATGTTGACACTGGCGTTTTGCGGGTACTAGTTAATGAAGCTGCTAGTTGAGGACCTGTGAGGCATCGATTTCTCAAACTAGAGACTCTAATGTACTTGTCTTGTTGCTCAGTTGTGCAGCGGAGCCTCCCACTTCTTTCTACTCTGGTTAGAGCCTGTTTGTGCTCTCCTCTGAAGGGAGTAGTACACACCGTTGTAGGAAATCTTCAGTTTCTTTGCAATTTCTTGCATGGGATATCCATCATTGCTAAGAACAAGAATAGACTGTTGAGTTTCACATGAAAGTTCTCTTTTTCTGGCCATTTTGAGAGTTTAATGGAACCAACAAATTGAATGCTCCTGATTCTCAACTAAAGGCTGCTTTACATGCTGCGACATCGCTACCGATATATCGTCAGGGTCACGTCGTTAGTGACGCACATCCGGCCCCGATTGCGACATCGCAGCGTGTGACACCAAGGAGCGACGATCAACGATCGCAAAATCGTACAAAAACAGTGATCGTTGACACGTCGCTCCTTTCCTTAATATCGCTGCTGCCACAGGTACGATGTTGTTCGTCGTTCCTGCGGCATTACACATCGCTATGTGTGACACCGCAGGAACGACGAACATCTCCTTACCTGCGTCCACCTGCAATGAAGAAGGAAGGAGGTGGGCGGGATGTTACGTCCCGCTCATCTCCGCCCCTCCGCTTCTATTGGCCAGCCGCTTAGTGACGCCGCAGTGACGTCGCTATGATGGTGAACGCACCTCCCCTTGAGGGAGGGATTGTTCGGCGGTCACATCGACGTCGTTGACAAGGTATGTGCGTGTGACGCTGCCGTAGCGATAATGTTCGCTACGGCAGCGAGCACGAAATGTCGCATGAACGACGGGGGCAGGTGCTATCGCGCTCGACATCGCTAGTGATGTCGCAGTGTGTAAAGCACCCTTAACTAAAAGGAAGATCAGTTTTATAGCTTGTCTAATCAGCAAAACTATTTTCAGCTGTGCTAACATACTTGCACAAGGGTTTTCATGGGATTTCTAAACATCCATTAGCCTTCTAACACAGCATACACAATCTACCATTATAACATTGGAGTGGTGGTTGTTGGAAATGGGCCTCTATACACCTATGTAGATATTGCATTCAAAACCACACGTTTGCAGCTAGAATAGTCATTTACCACATTAACAATGTATAGAGTGTATTTCTGTTTAATTTAATGTTAACTTCATTGAAAAAAACTATGCTTTTCTTTCAAAAATAAGGAAATATCTAAGTGACCCTAAACTTTTGAACTGTAGTGTGTATTGAATCCAGTTATGAAGTCTCACTGATTGTGAATTAAATGTTCCTGTTGTTGTGCAAATGGAACAAACAGATAGAACTGATGCACAATTCGCAAGACACCCCCTGAAAAACTGTAAAGGAGCGGCTTTGCAGTTGGTGACCACAGACCATTTCTTTGTTCTCATCATTTTTGGCTGTTGTTTCGGTCACTTTTGCATTTTCATTGCTCTCGCCCCTAGAGGTAGCATGAGGCGGTGTCTACAACCCACAGAAGTGGCTCAGGTTGTGCAGCTCATCCAGGATGGCACAATGTGAGCTGTGGCAAGAATGTTAGCTGTGTCCAGAGCATGGAGCAGATACCAGGAGACATGGAGGAAGCCATAGGAGGACAACAACGCAGCAGCAAGACCGCTACATCCTCCTTTGTTCAAGGAGGAGCAGTACCAGAATCCAGCAAAATGACCTCCAGCTTGCCACTAATATCCATGTGTTTGCTCAAACTGTCAGAAACAGACTCCATGTGGGTGGTAAGAGGCCCCAACATCCACAAGTGGGAGTTATGCTTAGAGCCCAACATCATGCAGGGCAATTGGCATTTGCCAGAGAACACCAAGAATGGCAGATTTGAGATTGGCTCCCTGTGCTCTTCACGGATGAGAGCAGGATCACACTGTGCACATGTGACAGACATCACAGAGTCTAGAGACCTTTTGCTGCAACATCCTCCAGCATGACCAGTTTGGCAGTGGGTTAAGGCCCAGTCACACTAAACAACTTACCAGCGATCCCAACAACGATACAACCTGATAGGGATCGCTGGTAAGTTGCTAGGAGGTCGCTGGTGAGATGTCACACTTAGCGACGCTCCAGCGATCCCACCAGCAACCTGACCTGGCAGGGATTGCTGGAGCATCGTGGAAGCATGCTGCGCTTGGTAACTAAGGTAAATATCGGGTAACCAACCCGATATTTACCTTGGTTACCAGCGCACACCGCTTAGCGCTGGCTCCCTGCTCTCCTAGCTACAGTACACATGGGCTTAATTACCCAATGTGTACTGCAGCTACATGTGCAGAGAGCAGGGAGCCGTGCACACCGCTTAGCACTGGCTCCCTGCTCTCCTAGCTACAGTACACATGGGGTTAATTACCCGATGTGTACTGCAGCTACATGTGCACAGAGCAGGAGCCGGCACTGACAGCTGAGAGCGGCGGAGGCTGGTAACGAAGGTAAATATCGGGTAACCAAGGTAAGGGCTCCTTGGTTACCCGCTGTTTACCGTGGTTACCAGCGTCCGCAGAAGCCGGCTCCTGCTGCCTGCACATTTAGTTGTTGCTCTGTCGCTATCACACACAGCGATGTGTGCTTCACAGCGGGAGAGCAACAACTAAAAAATGGCCCAGGACATTCAGCAACAACCAGCGACCTCACAGCAGGGGCCAAGTTGTTGCTGGATGTCACACTAAGCAACATCGCTAGCAAGTTGTGCATCAGCAGCGATGTTGCTAGCGATGTTGCTTAGTGTGACGGTATCTTTAGTAATGGTGTGGGGAGGAACTTCTTTGGAGGGCATAGCCCTCCATGTGTTAGCCAGAGGTACCCTAACTGCCATTAGGTACCGGAATGAGATCCTCAGACCCATTGTGAACCCATATGCATGTGCAGTGGACTTTGGGTTCCTTCTGATGCATGACAATGCTAGGCCTCATGTGGCTCAAGTGTGTCAGCCGTTCCTGCATGATGAAGGCATTGATGCTATGGACTGGTCTGCTCATTCCTCAGACCTGAATCCAATCAAGTACATCTGGGACATCATATCTCATTCCATCCACCAATGCCACGTTGCACCACAGACTGTCCAGAAGTTTATTGATGCTTTAGTCCAGATCTGGGAGAAAATCCCTCAGGAAAACACCCGCCACCTCATTAGGAGCATGCACACGCATTGTAGAGAGGTCATACAGGCACGTGGAGGCCACACACACTACTGAGCCTCATTTTCTTGTCATGAGGCATTTCCACTGATGTTGGATATCACAAAAGAGAGTACACCCTTCACATTTTTTGTAATTGTTTTATTATATCTTTTCATATGACAACACTGAACAGATGATACTTTGATACAATGGAAAGTAGTCAGTGTACAGCTTGTATAACAGTGTAAATTAGGTGCACCATCTAAATAACTCTACACAGCCATTGTACCCAATTAGCCCTTTTCCCTCCCTGGTGTCATGTGACTTATTAGTGTTACAAGATCTCAGGTGTGAATGGAGAGCAGGTGGGGTAAATTTGGTGTTATCGCTCACACACTCTCTCATACTGATCACTGGAAGTTCATCATGGTTCTCATAGCAAAAAATTATCTGTGGATCTGAAAAAAGAATTGCTGTTCTACATAAAGATGGCCTACGGAATAAGAACCCTGAAAATGAGCTGCAGCACGGTGGCATAACAAAACAGGTTCCACTCAGAACAGGCGACCAAAGAAGTTGAGTGCACGTGCTCAGAGTCATATCCAGAGGTTGTCTTTTCAAGATAGATGTTTGAGTGCTGCCAACATTGCTACAAAGGATAAAGGGGTCGGGGGTCAACCAGTCTGTGCTCAGACCATATGTGGAACATGGCATCAAATTGGTCTGCATAGCTGTCATACTAGAAAGAAACCTCTTCTAAAGATGATGCACAAAAAATCCTGCAAACAGCTAGCTGAAGACATATAGACTAAGGACATAGATTAGTGGAACAATGTCCTGTAGTCTGATGAGACCAAGATAAACTTATTTGGTTTTCATGGTATTAAGTGTGTGTCGCGGTAGCCAGGTGAGAAGTACAAAGAAAAGTGTGTCCTGCCTACAGTCAAGCATTGTGGTGGAAGTGTGTCACATAGAGTTTTGCACAAACTTTGCCAACTGTCATGGTGGCATTTGGCGCTGTTCAGATTGCAGATTCTGACACTCTGCCTGATGGTTTCTTTGGTGTCTGGGTTCAACACATGCAGACTCAGGCGTCGAGTGTTTATATTTAAAGATTCTATAGAAACCGGGTCTGTTCCTCTGAATTGGCGGCAAGCAAATGTGGAACCAATATTCAACAAGGGGTCTAAAAGGGAACCTGGAAACTATAGGCCGGTAAGCTTAACATCTGTTGTGGGTAAAATGTTTGAAGGGTTTTTAAGGGATATTATCGAATATCTCAATGTTAATAAATGTGTAACTCCATATCAGCATGGCTTTATGAAGGATCGCTCCTGTCAAACTAACCTGATCAGCTTCTACGAGGATATAAGCTCTCACATCGACTGAGGATAATCATTGGATGTCATTTATCTCGACTTCGGTAAAGCATTTGACACTGTCCCACATAAAAGATTGATAAGTAAAGTGAGAACGCTTGGGCTCGGGGAAAATGTGTGTAGATGGGTAGGTAGCTGGCTTAGTGATAGAAAACAAAGAGTGGTTATTAATGGTGCACACTCAGATTGGGCCAGGGTTACTAATGGGGTGCCACAGGGGTCTGTATTGAGCCCCCTACTATTTAATATATTTATTAATGATCTGGTGGATGGCTTACAGAGTAAAATATCAGTATTTGCAGATGATACAAAACTATGTAAGGTAGTTAACACAAAGGAGGACAGTTTGCAACTACAGATGGATTTGAGTAAATTGGAGAATTGGGCTGAAAAATGGCAGCTGAGGTTTAACACAGATAAGTGTAAGGTTATGCACATGGGAAGGAGAAACAGATGCTATGATTACTTACTAAATGGGAAACTGCTGGGGAAATCAGACATGGAAAAAGATTTAGGCATCTAAAGCGGGCTTTACACGCTACAATTTATCTAACAATGTGTCGGCGGGGTCACGTCATAAGTGACGCACATCCGGCATCGTTAGTTACATTGTAGCGTGTGAAACTTCCGTGCGATTGCGATTGAACGTTAAAACGTTGATTGCATGCACGTCGTTCAATTACTAAAAATTGAACGTCGGGTTGTTCAATGTTCCCGAGGTAGCACACATCGCAGTGTGTGACACCCCGGGAACGATGAACACAGCTTACCTGCGTCCCGCCGGCAATGCAGAAGGAAGAAGGTGGGCGGGATGTTTACGTCCCGCTCATCTCCGCCCCTCCACTTCTATTGGCCGACTGCCGCGTGACGTCGCGGTGACGCCGGATGTCCCTCCCACTCCAGGAAGTGGATGTTCGCCGCCCACATCGAGGTCGTATGGGAGGTAAGTACGTGTGACGGCAATTAATTGTTTGTGCGACACAGTCAAGAAATTGAACGTGCCGCACATACGATGGGGGCGGGTCACATCGCATACAATAGCGTATGCGAAATTGTAAGGTGTAAAGCAGCCTTTAGTCAATAGGAAGCTAAATTGGAGTGCCCAGTGTCAGGCAGCTGCCAACAAAGCAAATAGGGTGATGGGATGCATAAGAAGAGGTCTTGGGGCACGAGATCAAAACATAATTGTCCCTCTGTACAAATCACTCGTCAGACCACACTTGGAGTATTGTGTGCAATTTTGGGCGCCGGTGCTCAAGAAAGACATTGCTGAACTTGAAAGGGTTCAGAGGCGGGCTACTAAAATAATAAATGGAGTGGGTGCATTACAATACACGGAAAGGTTATCAAAATTAGGTCTATTTACTCTAGAAAAGAGAAGACTTGGGGGAGACCTAAAAATATGTAAAAGTATATCAGAGGGCCATATAGAGATCTCTCCCATGATCTGTTTGTTCCAAAGACTGTGACAAGAAAAAGGTGGCATTCTCTTCGATTGGAGTAAAGAAAATGTCTGCACCAGCATAGAAGAGGGTTCTTCACGGTAAGAGCAGTGAGGCTCTGCAACTCTCTTCCTGAGGAAGTGGTGATGGCCAACTCACTGAATGAATTTAAGAGAGGAATGGATGTGTGACGCCCTGGGCAAGCCAGGGGTCACAGGTCACAACATCACATGCACCGCACATTCCCTGCAGGTACACCAAGCTAACCTAAAATCCTTGTTGCCTTCCTCCAGGGGCTGATGTCCACACCAGGGGGTGGGCCAGGCGGTTGTCTCCGCCCACCGAGGAGTTCACAGCCCTGGAGGCGGGAGAACCAGGCAGATGAGTTTAGGAGGAGGAAGTAGAAGGAGGTGAAGTGGAGAGTTAGAGTGACAGAAAAGTGACAGTTGTAAAGCCTGAAGTTGGTCCGGGTGTGTGCCCCGGACTGAGACAGCAAGGTCAGCAGACGGCGGTGATAGTCTGCAGGGGGACTGTTTGGAGGTTGCTGGAAGGACCACGGACGGGTGGTGACCCGGCGGTACCGGAGCAGTATACGAAGAACAGTCAGCACCAAGGCAGGGGCCTTTCGGATCCCGGCAAGGCTAGGAGTCGCCATAATTTGCCAAATCCGTCAGTGAAGAGGACCTCTGTCTCCTAACAACCAAGTCCCGATTGAAGGCAACAGCCCGACCGTGAAGGGGAGACACCGCCACCGCAAGGGCACCAGTTTCCCAGGGCCAGCGCCTGCGGGCAAAGTAGGGCTCCTTCGGCCCAGATTGAAGCCGAGGAGTTGGTAACCGGTGGGGACCCATCGCTACCAAGAGACTTTACATAGGTGCAGGGAAGAGACCGTCACCGCTAACTGCAGGGAACCGCAGCACCGTAACCGTCCGAGGGACCCGTCCAACCAGCCGTTTGTTTACCGAGAACTGTGTCGTGTTTACTGGCTGAGTGAGTACCTCCGTGCCGTGCGGCACAGTGCTGCCCCTGCGCCCCTGCACCTCCACAGGCCCCATACCCGCCTGTCCACCATACCAACCCCATCACTGGGCCCCGGGAGCACCAAGACCCCTACCCACGGAGGGGCAAATCAACAACTGGCTGCTCCGTACCAGCACTCCCGGGCTCCCCAAACAGAGCAGCGGTGGTGTCCACTCAATCACCACAGCCGTGGGTGGCGTCACGGACAATAAACTATCCCAAAACCCAATCCCCTTTCACTCACGGGCGAGGAGCGCCGCTCGAGTCCCCGGGATCCGGCCCATCGCTCGAGCCACCGAGCAGCAGCAGGCCGCAGCAGCCGCGGCAGCCGGACCCGAGCAGAGGGAGAGCGCGGCGTCCCCTCCTCCGCCCGCGACAGATGCTTTTCTTGATAGCAACCGTATACAAGGTTATGAATAGCATAATATTACAGGTAGATAGTTGACCCAGCTTAGGAGTTGGGAAGGAATTTTTTCCCTATGCAGACAATTGGCTCCTACTCTGTGGGTTTTTGCCTTCCCCTGGTTTAACACTGCAGAACAGCTGCACTAAAAATAGGCTGAACTAGATGGAGATAAGTTCTTCCTTCAGCCTTAGAAACTATGTTACTATATTACTATATGCAGGCTAGCAAGAGTTAATCTTTGCTGGTCTGCTTGCGTCTTTGGTCACATGTTGGGGGGGCTATCATATCTGCTCCCCTCCTATTATTTATGTTGGTTGAAACCTTCCACCCATGCCAGCTATAGTTTATTCTATGCTGGTCTGTGAGGTGTGGTGTCCCAGACTTTATGGTGAAAGTTGTGCTCTCTGCTTGGTGCGGTTGTGCAGTTTACCCCTGTCATTTTGTAGCTTCCTTCCTTCTCTTGTTTTTCCTCCTGAATCTCTTAATATCAGCTGTAATATCAGGTTTCGATGGTTATAGGACTCTGGATCAGTGACTATGTGTTCTGTGGAGTGATAAATAGCACCTATCTGGCATCTGATGGATAAGTCGAGGTTTGGAAAATGCCAGGAGGACGTTACAGCCTGACCACGTTCTGCCAACTGTAAAGTTTGGTGAAGGATGGATAATGATGTGGGCTTGTTTTTCAGTTTCTCTTTTCAAGGGTCGGCCCAGGCCCTTTAATTCCAGTGAAGGGAAACCTTAAAGGGATCTTGCTTCCTCAAGCCCAGGTGGTTTGTTGTAGCCAGCGATAGCTGTCATGTTCCCTTAATGCTCTAACATACTTTACATTTTGGATAATGGTAGTTTCCAACATTTGGCTAATGACTGTTTTTGGTGAGTTTCTGTTGTTTTTTTTTTTACTTCTTTTGAATTTATGTCCTTTTCTGTGTATAATTTGTATAATTTGAATGTAGTGTAGGGACTTGCAAACATGGGGACTCTTGATGCGAGCTTACGTATTTTGGGCATAATATGGACCAATAACTCACTTTATTAATATAATTTTATATAATTTTTATGGCACAAGTTTCTGCAGGATGCAGCCGGGCCTTTTGGGGTCTCTGTCCTGTGTATCAAGGCACTTATATAGTGCTGGGCAGCCCGCCTGATCTAATAGTATGGGCGTCATCAATAGGCTGCAAGCCAGACACTGTGCATCGTACATACGTGTGTGACTGGCGCCCTATGCAAACCCCACCTGTGTGTGTCGCGGGCGGAGGAGGGGACGCTGCGCTCACCCACTGCTCGGGTCCGGCTGCTGCTGCTGCTCGGTGGCTCGAGCGATGGGCCGGATCCCGGGGACTAGAGCGGCGTTCCTCGTCTGTGAGTGAAAGGGGGGATGGTTTGGGTTTAGGGATATTGTCCGTGACGCCACCCACGGTTGTGGTGAGATTGGTGACACCACCGTTGCTCTAGATGGGGATCCCGGGAGCGATGACAGGGAGCAGCTTGGATGTTGGTTCTCCCCTCCGTGGGTAGGGGGTTGGTTGTCCCGGGGCCCGGTGAGGGGATGGAATGGGTGACAGGCGGGTTACGGGGCCTGGTGAGGTGCAGGGTCGCGGGGGCAGCGCTGTGCCGTACGGCACGGTAGTACTCACTCAGCCAATCACGAAGACACAGTCCTTGGTAAAACACACGGCTGGATGGACGGGGCCTACTGATGGCTGCGGTGGTTTCTGCTCCTGGTAGGTTGATGGTGACTGCCTTCCCCTGCACCTGTGTAGTGTGTACGGTTCCAATGGGTTCCCACCGGTAACCCGCTCCCCAGCTTGGATGGGTGCTGAAGGAGCCCCTTTTGACCGCAGGCTCTGGCCCTGGGAACTTTAGCTTTGGCGGTGACTGTGTTTCCCTGCACGGTTTGAGCTGTCGCCTTCAATCGGGACTTGACTGCTGGGAAACCCAGGAGGTTCCCTTCGCTAACGGATTTGACAATTTCAACGGCGACTCCTAGCCTTGTCGGGGTCCGTAAGCCCTGCCGGATGGTGCTGGCTTCTCTTTGTTCACTGGTCCGGTACCGCCGGGCCACCGCCCATCCACGGTCCTTACGGCTCACTCGAATCGGCCTCTCCTGCAGACGGTCACCACTGTCTGCCAACCTTGCTGTACCGTCCGGGCCACACACCCGGACCGCTTTCTGTCTGCTCCTCCACCACTTCACTCCTCTCACTTTCACTTCAAACTCCAATCCCCTTCCTTTTCCCGCCTCCAGGACTGTGAACTCTTCGGTGGGCGGGACCAACCGCCTGGCCCACCCCCCTGGTGTGGACATCAGCCCCTGGAGAAAGGCAACAAGGATTTTGTGTTTGGCTTTGGTGTGCCTAACCGGGGTGTGGGGTGTGTTGGTGTTGTTCTGTGACGACCTGGCTTGTCCAGGGCGCCACATTCCCCCTTAGTAAAATGCAGACCGTCCGCGGGCTGCCCGTCCATCACCGGTTTTATTTTTGGTTAACTGCAAAAAGATAAAACGGTAAAACATGCATCTTCAATCTTCCCATAAGGGGAGGTACATTTCTTAAACGTTACCAACATTTTAATAAAACGGTACAGCTTCCGCTCTCTCCCACCCAAGCAACCTGGCCCTGATGCTGCCACTAAGCAAATAGGCAGCACCCCTTGACCCCAGTCCAGCACCAAGTTGCCCGAGCGGGTTCTGTCCCTTTCAGGGGACACACGTCCATGGGGACCCCTGAACCCCCCGGAGGATCGCCACCGGTTCCGGTAGTGGCGGGCCTGGGCCATCCCTTTCCTCCAGGCCCATCCTCCCAAATCTGCCTCTCCGGAGGCAGTCACGGTCTCAAGCCAACATTTTTTTTTTACATACCACAAGTTCATGGTTGCCCTGCTAGTTCTCGGGCTTGTCCGTAACAGTTTCTACGCATCGGTTTCAAGGGGTCCCAACGGGGACCAGTTGCCGACAACGGCCGGTTCAATCAAGTTGCAAATCAGGTGAACTTCTTCGTTAATCATTCTTACTTATCATTGGAAACTGTAAACAACATTGCTGGTGGTCCCAACGGGGACAACGTTTAGGCGGAGGACCGCCGACTTCACTGCTCATCTACGGTGTCGGCCTGAGGAGGGGGTTGGGTCAAGGCTTGGGCCTCCTGACTGCCTCTCAGCCTTGCATCCAGGGCGAACCAACCCCGCTCCCCGCAGTGCCTGGTGTATCGGACCAGGTCCCCCGGCATTAGGTTGCGGCCCCGATGGTCCTCCGGAAGATGGGCGTGGACGTCTCGTCAGGCGATAAAGATCTCGGCCTCCAGGCCCGGTTCGTAGATAAATCCATAGCCCCGACGGATGTCAAACCTCCTCACCTGCCCCTCATAGAACGGGCCCTGGACACGGAAGGTGGCCTGGCGAAGGTTCTCCTTCTCTCGGATCGTGCGGGCCACCAGCTCCGCCTTCTTTCGCTCTCTCTCTGCGATCTCCTGGCCCAGCGGGGTCTGTCCTCTGTCCCAGTAGGGGGCTGCTACAGGCCCCGGCGCACGGGTCGGGCCCCGCGAAACCTCCTTCACACTGCCCAGGACTGGCATTCTGGGGGGAAGGTCCCGCGGTGTCATGGCCTGGGGTGCTGCTCGGCAGTGACAACCCGGCGCGGCTTCAGCCGAGGCTTGGGGGATGGGCATAGGGGTCGTCTCCCGCTGAGCCCCCGTCTCCTCCTGCATGAGACGGGCTGCCGGAGCCGATACGGGGTCAGGCATGGCCACCGGCACCTCCGGTACAACTTCGCCGACGGGCTCGGGCTTCGGCTTCTTCCACGGCAGCAGTTTCGTATGGTCACGGGCTTCTGCTGCAGACCGGTCCGCCGGGGTGGATTGGCAGGGTACCGCTACCGGTGGTGATGGTAGCAGGCCTAGTGACGGGGCAGTGGCAGCCAACACGGGTAGCGGGGGAGGTAGCAGGGCGAGCGGGCGTAGACCGGGCCCCTCGGCCGCGATGACCGACCCGCTAGGGGTACAGGGGCATGGGTCACTTACCCGCCGGTCCAGAACTCCCTCCTCCTCGCGTCTCCGTACGGCTTCCACCACCTCCGCCATGTCGGCCTCCCACTCCTCCAAGAGGAGCTGCATCCGGATCTGCAGCCGTAGTTGTAACTGAGCGGTCCGGACCTCCACCCACGCCGCGGTCCCGGGCGCGGGGGCTACGGTGCTGCGGGACGGCTGATACATCGTGGCGGCGGCCTCTTCCAGGAACAACAAGATGGCCGCGGGGTCCTGGCGTCCCTGCTTTTATAGCCGCGAGCTACATGCGGTCAGACGCCATCCGTCCCCCTTAGTCTCTTTTCGGCTCCTCCTCTACAGGGGCGGGGTTTAGGCCTTCGCGCCTCCACTGCTTGAGGAGACGCTCGAGCGGGAATTTTTCGCGCCCAAGATGGCGGCTTCTCCAAATTTTCGGCCGGACACCTCCGGCGGTCACAAGGCGCACCTCCACCAGACGGCAGAGTGGTAAGATCCTGTTCGTGACGCCAATTTGTCACGGGCGGAGGAGGGGACGCTGCGCTCACCCACTGCTCGGGTCCGGCTGCTGCTGCTCGGTGGCTGGAGCGATGGGCCGGATCCCGGGGACTCGAGCGGCGTTCCTCGCCCGTGAGTGAAAGGGGGGATGGTTTGGGTTTAGGGATATTGTCCGTGACGCCACCCACGGTTGTGGTGAGATTGGTGACACCACCGCTGCTCTAGACGGGGATCTAGGGAGTGATAACAGGGAGCAGCTTGGATGTTGGTTCTCCCTTCCGTGGGTAGGGGGTTGGTTGTCCCGGGGCCCGGTGAGGGGATGGAATGGATGACAGGCGGGTTACGGGGCCTGGTGAGGTGCAGGGGCAGTGCTGTGCCGTACGTCACGGTAGTACTCACTCAGCCAATCACGAAGACACAGTCCTTGGTAAAACACACGGCTGGATGGACGGGACCCACTGACGGCTGCGGTGGTTTCTGCTCCCGGTAGGTTGATGGTGACTGCCTTTCCCTGCACCTGTGTAGTGTGTACGGTTCCAATGGGTTCCCACCGGTAACCAGCTCCCCAGCTTGGATGGGTGCTGAAGGAGCCCCTTTTGCCCGCAGGCTCTGGCCCTGGGAACTTTAGCCTTGGCGGTGACTGTGTTTCCCTTCACGGTTTGAGCTGTCGCCATCTATCGGGACTTGACTGCTGGGAAACCCCGGAGGTTCCCTTCGCTAACAGATTTGACAAATTCAACGGCGACTCCTAGCCTTATCGGGGTCCGTAAGCCCTGCCGGATGGTGCTGGCTTCTCTTTGTTCACCGGTCCGGTACCGCCGGGCCACCGCCCGTCCACGGTCCTTACGGCTCACTCGAATCGGCCTCTCCTGCAGACGGTCACCACTGTCTGCCAACCTTGCTGTACCGTCCGGGCCACACACCCGGACCGCTTTCTGTCTGCTCCTCCACCACTTCACTCCTCTCACTTTCACTTCAAACTCCAATCCCCTTCCTTTTCCCGCCTCCAGGACTGTGAACTCCTCGGTGGGCGGGACCAACCGCCTGGCCCACCCCCCTGGTGTGGACATCAGCCCCTGCAGAAAGGCAACAAGGATTTTGTGTTTGGCTTTGGTGTGCCTAACCGGGGTGTGGGGTGTGTTGGTGTTGTTCTGTGACGACCTGGCTTGTCCAGGGCGCCACATTCCCCCTTAGTAAAATGCAGACCGTCCGCGGGCTGCCCGTCCATCACCGGTTTTATTTTTGGTTAACTGCAAAAAGATAAAACGGTAAAACATGCATCTTCAATCTTCCCATAAGGGGAGGTACATTTCTTAAACGTTACCAACATTTTAATAAAACGGTACAGCTTCCGCTCTCTCCCACCCAAGCAACCTGGCCCTGATGCTGCCACTAAGCAAATAGGCAGCACCCCTTGACCCCAGTCCAGCACCAAGTTGCCCGAGCGGGTTCTGTCCCTTTCAGGGGACACACGTCCATGGGGACCCCTGAACCCCCCGGAGGATCGCCACCGGTTCCGGTAGTGGCGGGCCTGGGCCATCCCTTTCCTCCAGGCCCATCCTCCCAAATCTGCCTCTCCGGAGGCAGTCACGGTCTCAAGCCAACATTTTTTTTTTACATACCACAAGTTCATGGTTGCCCTGCTAGTTCTCGGGCTTGTCCGTAACAGTTTCTACGCATCGGTTTCAAGGGGTCCCAACGGGGACCAGTTGCCGACAACGGCCGGTTCAATCAAGTTGCAAATCAGGTGAACTTCTTCGTTAATCATTCTTACTTATCATTGGAAACTGTAAACAACATTGCTGGTGGTCCCAACGGGGACAACGTTTAGGCGGAGGACCGCCGACTTCACTGCTCATCTACGGTGTCGGCCTGAGGAGGGGGTTGGGTCAAGGCTTGGGCCTCCTGACTGCCTCTCAGCCTTGCATCCAGGGCGAACCAACCCCGCTCCCCGCAGTGCCTGGTGTATCGGACCAGGTCCCCCGGCATTAGGTTGCGGCCCCGATGGTCCTCCGGAAGATGGGCGTGGACGTCTCGTCAGGCGATAAAGATCTCGGCCTCCAGGCCCGGTTCGTAGATAAATACATAGCCCCGACGGATGTCAAACCTCCTCACCTGCCCCTCATAGAACGGGCCCTGGACACGGAAGGTGGCCTGGCGAAGGTTCTCCTTCTCTCGGATCGTGCGGGCCACCAGCTCCGCCTTCTTTCGCTCTCTCTCTGCGATCTCCTGGCCCAGCGGGGTCTGTCCTCTGTCCCAGTAGGGGGCTGCTACAGGCCCCGGCGCACGGGTCGGGCCCCGCGAAACCTCCTTCACACTGCCCAGGACTGGCATACTGGGGGGAAGGTCCCGCGGTGTCATGGCCTGGGGTGCTGCTCGGCAGTGACAACCCGGCGCGGCTTCAGCCGAGGCTTGGGGGATGGGCATAGGGGTCGTCTCCCGCTGAGCCCCCGTCTCCTCCTGCATGAGACGGGCTGCCGGAGCCGATACGGGGTCAGGCATGGCCACCGGCACCTCCGGTACAACTTCGCCGACGGGCTCGGGCTTCGGCTTCTTCCACGGCAGCAGTTTCGTATGGTCACGGGCTTCTGCTGCAGACCGGTCCGCCGGGGTGGATTGGCAGGGTACCGCTACCGGTGGTGATGGTAGCAGGCCTAGTGACGGGGCAGTGGCAGCCAACACGGGTAGCGGGGGAGGTAGCAGGGCGAGCGGGCGTAGACCGGGCCCCTCGGCCGCGATGACCGACCCGCTAGGGGTACAGGGGCATGGGTCACTTACCCGCCGGTCCAGAACTCCCTCCTCCTCGCGTCTCCGTACGGCTTCCACCACCTCCGCCATGTCGGCCTCCCACTCCTCCAAGAGGAGCTGCATCCGGATCTGCAGCCGTAGTTGTAACTGAGCGGTCCGGACCTCCACCCACGCCGCGGTCCCGGGCGCGGGGGCTACGGTGCTGCGGGACGGCTGATACATCGTGGCGGCGGCCTCTTCCAGGAACAACAAGATGGCCGCGGGGTCCTGGCGTCCCTGCTTTTATAGCCGCGAGCTACATGCGGTCAGACGCCATCCGTCCCCCTTAGTCTCTTTTCGGCTCCTCCTCTACAGGGGCGGGGTTTAGGCCTTCGCGCCTCCACTGCTTGAGGAGACGCTCGAGCGGGAATTTTTCGCGCCCAAGATGGCGGCTTCTCCAAATTTTCGGCCGGACACCTCCGGCGGTCACAAGGCGCACCTCCACCAGACGGCAGAGTGGTAAGATCCTGTTCGTGACGCCAATTTGTCACGGGCGGAGGAGGGGACGCTGCGCTCACCCACTGCTCGGGTCCGGCTGCTGCTGCTGCTCGGTGGCTGGAGCGATGGGCCGGATCCCGGGGACTCGAGCGGCGTTCCTCGCCCGTGAGTGAAAGGGGAGATGGTTTGGGTTTAGGGATATTGTCCGTGACGCCACCCACGGTTGTGGTGAGATTGGTGACACCACCGCTGCTCTAGACGGGGATCCCGGGATTGATGACAGGGAGCAGCTTGGATGTTGGTTCTCCCTTCCGTGGGTAGGGGGTTGGTTGTCCCGGGGCCCGGTGAGGGGATGGAATGGATGACAGGCGGGTTACGGGGCCTGGTGAGGTGCAGGGTCGCAGGGGCAGTGCTGTGCCGTACGTCACGGTAGTACTCACTCAGCCAATCACGAAGACACAGTCCTTGGTAAAACACACGGCTGGATGGACGGGACCCACTGACGGCTGCGGTGGTTTCTGCTCCCGGTAGGTTGATGGTGACTGCCTTTCCCTGCACCTGTGTAGTGTGTACGGTTCCAATGGGTTCCCACCGGTAACCAGCTCCCCAGCTTGGATGGGTGCTGAAGGAGCCCCTTTTGCCCGCAGGCTCTGGCCCTGGGAACTTTAGCCTTGGCGGTGACTGTGTTTCCCTTCACGGTTTGAGCTGTCGCCATCTATCGGGACTTGACTGCTGGGAAACCCCGGAGGTTCCCTTCGCTAACAGATTTGACAAATTCAACGGCGACTCCTAGCCTTGTCGGGGTCCGTAAGCCCTGCCGGATGGTGCTGGCTTCTCTTTGTTCACCGGTCCGGTACCTCCGGGCCACCGCCCGTCCACGGTCCTTACGGCTCACTCGAATCGGCCTCTCCTGCAGACGGTCACCACTGTCTGCCAACCTTGCTGTACCGTCCGGGCCACACCCGGACCGCTTTCTGTCTGCTCCTCCACCACTTCACTCCTCTCACTTTCACTTCAAACTCCAATCCCCTTCCTTTTCCCGCCTCCAGGACTGTGAACTCCTCGGTGGGCGGGACCAACCGCCTGGCCCACCCCCCTGGTGTGGACATCAGCCCCTGGAGGAAGGCAACAAGGATTTTGTGTTTGGCTTTGGAGTGCCTAACCGGGGTGTGTGGTGTGTTGGTGTTGTTCTGTGACGACCTGGCTTGTCCAGGGCGCCACATGTGCATGTTTAATACCAGCAACCACCCCCTCCATGATATGGTTGAGAGTGGCTGCCTCATCGGTAGTCTGTACATATGTTGCTCCCACCTTTATCATAGGGGAACGGTTGCTTCCTGCGAGTGCTTTTTGCTGTTTGACCTGTTGGCTAAAGGCTGTTTTTGGTAAGTTGCTTTTACTTCTTTTGAATTTATGTCCTTTTCTTTGAATAGTTTCCAACATTATGGGATCAGTTTGGGGAAGGATTTTTTCTGTTTCCCGTGACTGTGCCTCAGTGCACAAAGCAAGGTCCATAAACACATCGTTGGGGGAGTTTGGTGTGGAAGAGCATGACCGGGTGCACAGAGCTCTGACCTCAATCACACCCAAAACCTTTGGGATGCGCAAAAACAGAGATTATGACCGTGGTCCTCTCTTCCATCATTGGTGTCTGACCTCACACACCAACACCAATCCTGATCTGGACTTTAGGAAGGGTGAGCTGAACTACTTTTTCTATTTTCTGCCAAAAATGAATTACACTTAGATGGGGCTATCAAGTTTATTTAATTTTAACAGTATCAACAGTACTGGCTTCATATGTTAACTAGAAATAGATTTGTACATGTAATCTGCCTCCTCCGCTCACTAGGATCTGGGATTCTTCTATAAAACAGTCCCAATCCATGAGATTGGAAGGATCTTTCCCACAATGCCACACTCCCGTACATATAACTGCAAAGGTGACTAAGTATGCAAAATGTTTCTTCAGAGAGGAAGAGGACTTGAACTGTTGTGTCACCTTTTGCAAGTAGTAATCCTAATAGTCAATATCAACCCTTTACCAAGCCTTGTCATAAGACTTAGGGGTACTTTGCACACTACGACATGACAGGTGCGATGTCAGTGGGGTCATGTCGAAAGTGACGCACTTCCTGCGTTGCTCTCGACATCGTAGTGTATTTACAAGCGCAAAAGAGTAGTAATCGTATCATCGGTGTAGCGTCGGCGAATTCCATAATTACGCTGACGCGACGGTCCGATGTTGTTCCTCGCTCCTGCGGCAGCACACATCGCTGTGTGTGAAGTCGCAGGAGCGAGGAACATCTCCTACCTGCGTCAACGCGGCTCCCGTCGGCTATGCGGAAGGAAGGAGGTGGGCGGGATCCTTAATAAGGAGGCGGTTCGCCAGCCAGAGTGACGTTGCACGGCAGGTGAGTGCATGTGAAGCTGCCGTAGCGATAATGTTCACTACGGCAGCTATCACAAGATATTGCAGCTGCGACGGGGGCGAGGACTATTGCGCTCGGCATCGCAGCATCGGCTTGCGATGTCGTAGTGTGCAAAGTACCCCTTAGGAAAAAAAAGCCAATTTGCCCGCCACGATGTTTCGGAGTATTGCCCCTCATCAGTGCAAAGTTTAAGATTGCTACTTCCAATATGTGGCTCCAGAGTTCAACTCTTCTTTCTCTGTGAAGAGACACTTTGCATATTTAATTTTGCAGAGGAGCATTGCAGACGTTTGCATCTCCTCATACTGGCATGCCAGACCTAGCATGTCACCTTTCACAAGGCGAAACCTTACCCCTTAGATGCTAAAGTGACTGTGACGCAGTGACCGGCTGGTTGAGGCGAGCTGTCAAACAAGTGTCATGTTACACAATATCGCCATCTGCTGGTAACAGAATCAATAGCAGTGTCTATGTGTTATATTGAACATTATTAGAAGGGCGAGCAAATTATAAATCCCATTCGCACTCATATTTCTACTATAACATCCGGATTGTGGTCACCTGCAGTTAATATTACCTATGAATTACAGATGCAGCTATAGTGGTATTTGGGTACATGACTAGATGTTTATTGCTTCAATATTTTTTTATAACAGATCTCAAGGTTTTCATTGACAATTATGGCAAATAATTTTACAATAATCTCATTTTAAAATCTACTTCAACATTTTACATGTTGGGCATTGGCTCAGTGAGGGAGCATGTATTAGTTATGATTAGTGATGAGCGAGCACTATCATGCTTATGTGCTCGGTAGTCGTTAAGCGCAGTTGGATTTTTCATAAAAATGCTCGCGTCCCCCTTTGCCTTTCATTTTAGTCAGGTTCGTGAATCGCGGCCGTCCGAGCATTCAATTGCTCTTAACGAGTACAGAGCACCCGAGTATAGTCATGCTTGCTCACCACTAGTTATGATTCTTCTTTATGTATCATAAAGTGATCAGATAGTGGTCAGGCCCCTGATGATTTTGGTACAACATAGATTGCTAGCGACCATTTTTTGAAAAAAGCACCAGATTGGGGAACATCTAACTCTTAGGCGGGCTTTGCACACTACGATATCGCAGGTGCGATGTCGGTGGGGTCAAATTGAAAATGACGCACTTCCGGCATCGCATGCGACATCGTAGTGTGTAAAGGCTCGATGATACGATTAACGAGCGCAAAAGCATCGTAATCGTATCATCGGTGCAGCGTCGGCGTAATCCATAATTACGCTGACGCGACGGTCCGATGTTGTTCCTCGCTCCTGCGGCAGCACACATCGCTGTGTGTGAAGCCGCAGGCGCGAGGAACATCTCCTACCGGTGTCACTGCGGCTTCCGTAGGATATGCGGAAGGAAGGAGGTGGGTGGGATGTTTACATCCCACTCATCTCCGCCCCTCCGCTCCGATTGGCCGCCTGTTGTGTGACGCCGCAGTGACGCCGCACGACCCGACCCCTTAACAAAGAGGCGGGTTGCCGGCCAGAGCGACGGTCGCAGGGCAGGTGCGTGTATGTGAAGCTGCCGTAGCGATAATGTTCGCTACGGCAGCTATCACAAGGATATCGCAGCGGCGACGGGGGCGGGGACTATCGCGCTCGGCATCGCAGCATCGGCCTGCGATGTCGCAGCGTGCAAAGTACCCCTTAGCCTAGGAACTTGCCGCACGTGGATGCTATGGGGTACAGTATACAGCCTTCGCCCTTGGCCACCCAACAGCCTCTTCCTGCCTGTTGCGGTGTTGTGGATCCTTCCCCCTCTGCACTGCTGTCCTCGCTCCGCATGGCACCTTCCTAGGTTGGGTCAGTTACTTCATCATCCACAACTTCATCCACCATTTCCGCACTCTGGCCTTAACAACATCATTTGTTGGCAACTGTGTCATTATCAGCCACCTCTTGAGATACTAATTGCTTTTCCCCACCATCGTCTTCTTCTGACCATGGCTGCTCAAATATTTGAGCATCACCACGCAGGATCTCTTCATGTGCCTCTTTAAAAGTGCAGGGCAAGTGGCCAGAATCAACAAATGGAAATGGAAAGGCTCCTCAGATTGTCTAAGTGTGGGATAACTTGTCTCCTAGAAGTCATTATGGTGGGAGGATCAGAGTGAAGATTATGTGGCCAAGGCTTTTGAATAGTGAGTCTGAACCATGTAGAAGACAGGGTGGTGTTGGTAACCATACTGGAAGCATTATCTGCCATCCATCCAACCACCTGTTCACACTGTTTTGGCTTCAAGAGAAATGTCCTGTGCAACCCTACAAAGTGGGATAGGAATAGAAGTCTCGCTAATGAGCATGTTGGTTGTGCTCCCACAGTAGGCACAGTTTCACCTAGCCCACACCCTTGGCAACTGCTTGCATCAGCAGGTCCATTTCCCCATCCCGTACCACACGCCTTGCACATTTTAAATTAGGTAGATACAATATATGTCTCCAAACCTTCCGATATTAAATAGGCAAAATAAAATATATAGCCTGGAAAAGGCAGCAGTATAAGTATAGGACTGTAAGGCAATAAACCCCGTACTGTCACTTTTATTCGTTCTTGTCTGGACTATTGCAACTCTCTACTAATCAGTCTCTCTTTTCTAAACTCTTCCCTCACCAATCCATCCTAAACGATGCCTCTACTCTGTGCCAGTTACTGCACTACTTGTGTAGCCGCTACAGAATACAATATAAGGCTGCTTTCACATCAACGTTTTTTGCCAGTCGACAAAAAAACGCAAAACGCATATGACTGGATCCTTTACAAATGCGTTGTCATTTCAATGCATTTGCAATAAAGTTGCGGCAAGATGCGGTCAGTTGCGGTTGCGTGCGGCACACACTGGATCCGGTGAGATGCAGTATTTTATCTTTTTTCAAAAATGTTACTTGTAGCGTTTTTGTATAATACAGCCACTGGTATGGTATATCAATATGACAATCCTTAAATACTGCAATAATACCTAAAATATAACTTTTATTAATTCCTCTAAAAATAGGGAAGGATCACCTTGCCTATGCATAAAAATAGATTAAATGCAGGGAATAAACCACCTGCTGGAACTCTCCCAACTTCAAGGGGAAACCAGCAGACCCTGTGGGGTAGCAAATACACCTTAAATACAATTGGTGTTATAGCAACAAAAATTAATCAACCGGATGTGTAGTTTGTGTAACCCAGCTGCTTATTCACACTCCGTTGATATTAGCAGCGTCATCCATCAGATTATTATCCAAAAATAGCAAGAAGTCCTAATTAGACCCCAGCTACCAGTGTGATCAGTGATTGTTTCACAACCGGTTGATGCTGGAAAACAATAACCAGGGATACTGTTAGGGCCAGATGGATGGGCAGACCCGGGAGGTGGATCCACTGGGCCGAACTCCCCGATGAGGGAAAGGAGTCCGGTAGCCGGAGCACTTTAGGTAGCAAGACAGTCCGTGCACTAGAGCACAATGGAGAAGTCCCTGGGACCACGGGGTCACTGATGGTGGTCCGGGTGACGGAGCTCAGGTTCGGAAGCCGGGATGATGTCAGGCGGGGTCCGGAACCGTTGGAGCGAGATGACGGGTCACCGCAGGGAACAGAGATGGTATGGACTGTCAGGATGGCAGATAGGCAGCGTTCGGGGTTCGAGATACAGCAGGACCGGATGGCAATGTAGGATCGGCTCTAGAAGAGAGAGAGGTAAGTATCTCACAGAAACACAAGGAGACCTGACTCCTAGCTTGGGAAACACGAAGAACAGGCCCCGCCCCCTTGGACATTAAACCCCTTTATACCCTGTACCTTAGTGCATCATTTCCTGTTAGTGGACACTGGCCCTTTAAGAAAGGGTCAGTGACCGCGCGCGCGCCCTAATGCGCATGCGCGCGGCCCGGGTGCCAGAAGCCAAGGCAGGAAGCTGAGAGGAGGACGCAGCAGAGCCGGGCAGGGGCTGGGAAGCCGACGGGCGCCGGGAGCGGGGACCAGGAGGCCTGGGAAGCGCGGGCAATGGAGGCTGGAGAGCGGGGAGCGTGGCAGGTGAGCCGGGGAGCGGAGGACCCGGGGAGCGTGACAGTACCCCCCCCACGCCCCCCTCCCCGCAACAGGGACAGGAAGTCACGGATCAGAGGCGTGCCCACATTCTCCCTGGGCTCCCAGGACCTATCCTCAGGACCATACCCTGCCCAGTCCACCAGAAAGAACTGTCGACCTCGTACGGTCTTCATGGCCACGATATCCCTTACCGCATAGATGTCGTCTTCAGCAATAGGAGGAGGAGCCGGACTGGCAGCAGCGGAGAAGGGACCAAGGACAACCGGCTTGAGCAGAGAGACGTGGAAGGAGTTGGGTATCCTCATCGTGGCCGGGAGCTGCAGTTTGTAGGAGACCTCATTGATCTTGCCGAGGACTTTAAACGGTCCGATGTAGCGAGGTCCCAGCTTGTAGGATGGTAACTTCAATCGGACGTACTTAGAAGCAAGCCAGACGAGATCTCCTGGAGAGAAACATGGAGGATCCAGACGTCTCTTGTCCGCGTGTCTCTTCATCCGCAGAGATGCACGTGCAAGGGACGCCTTAACTGAGTCCCAAATGGTTGTAAAGTCACGGAGTACTGCATCAGCAGCAGGGATATCCGAGGAAGAGGATACAGGCAATGGAACAGACGGCTGAAGTCCGTAGACGACATGGAAGGGAGAACTGGAGGAGGACTCACTGACGTGGTGATTATGGGAGAATTCAGCCCAAGGAAGAAGCGTGGACCAATCGTCATGATGGGCGTTGACGTAGTGACGTAAGAAGGAGGTCAATATCTGATTGACCCGTTCCACTTGGCCGTTCGACTGAGGATGGTAGGCAGAAGAAAAGTCCAGAGTTACTCCCAGATGTTTACAGAGAGCCCTCCAGAAGCGGGAGGTGAACTGAGTTCCTCTGTCGGACACAATATGTGATGGAAAGCCATGCAAGCGGAAGATGTGATGTATATAGGCGTCCGCGAGTTCCTGGGCAGAGGGCAGTCCAGCCATAGGGACGAAATGGGCCATTTTAGAGAACCGATCCACCACGACCCATATGACTGTGTGTCCGGAGGACAATGGCAAGTCCGTAATAAAGTCCATCGCAATGTGTTGCCAGGGAACTGAGGGTATAGGCAGAGGCAGAAGACGGCCATATGGCAGGTGTTTGGGCGTCTTGTTCCTGGCACAAGAGGAGCAGGCAGAGACAAAAGAGGCGACGTCCGTGCGAAGGGATGGCCACCAGTAATGACGTACAATCGCACTCCATGTTCTCTTCTGACCCGCATGACCGGCTGTTTTCGAGGCATGGCCCCAGTGTAACACTTTTTGCCTGTCCGTCTCAGAGACATAGGTCTTCCCGGGCGGTATCTGGGCCAGGGTGACAGGAGCCACCGGAATAATCTTACTAGGACAGATGATGGGTTGGGATGTCTCCTCCTCTTGCTCCATGGGCATGAAAGACCTAGACAAGGCATCAGCGCGTACATTCTTGTCCGCAGGTCGGAAATGGAGCTGGAAGTCGAACCTGGCAAAGAACAAGGACCACCTGGCTTGCCGTGGGTTCAGTCGCTGAGCAGACCGCAGGTATTCCAGGTTTTTGTGGTCCGTGTAAATAATGACGGGGTACACTGCTCCTTCCAGTAGATAGCGCCATTCCTCCAGAGCCAGTTTGACTGCCAATAGCTCTCGGTCACCGATGGTGTAATTGCGTTCAGGCGCGGAGAAGCTCTTGGAGAAGAAACCACAAGTCACCATCTTCCCGGAGGAGGACTTCTGCATGAGCACTGCTCCGGCTCCCGAGGAGGAGGCATCCACCTCCAAGGTGAACTGGCGGTTTAACTCTGGACGGTGGAGTACGGGAGAGGAGGCAAAGGCTCGCTTTAGAGAGCCAAACGCGGCGTCGGCCGCAGGTGACCAGTCCTTTGGATTAGCCCCCTTCTTGGTCAAGGCGGAGAGAGGAGCAGTCAGAGCAGAGAAGTGAGGAATGAACTGGCGGTAATAGTTGGCGAATCCCAAAAAGCGTTGGATTGCCTTCAGTCCAGAAGGAGGAGGCCAGTTGAGAATAGAAGAGACCTTCTTTGGATCCATCTGCAGTCTGGTATCGGTGATGAGGTAACCCAGGAAGGGGAGAGAAGACTGTTCGAAGACACACTTCTCGTACTTGGCGTACAGACGATTCTCTCGCAGTCTTTGTAGAACCAGTTGCACGTTCTCTCGGTGGGTCTGGAGGTCCGGAGAGAAGACAAGGATGTCATCCAGATATACCACCACACAGACGTAGAGAAGGTCCCGGAACACGTCGTTCACTAATTCTTGGAAGACTGCTGGTTCGTTACACAGGCCGAAGGGCATCACGCAATATTCATAGTGCCCATCGCGAGTGTTGAACACGGTCTTCCATTCGTCCCCCGAGCGGATACGGACCAGGTTGTAGGCACCCCGAAGATCCAACTTGGTGAACACACGAGCTCCTCTGAGCCGATCAAACAATTCGGGGATGAGCGGCAGGGGGTACTTGTTTTTTACGGTGATTTGGTTCAATCCCCGGTAGTCTATGCATGGGCGTAGGTCGCCCTCTTTCTTCTTTACGAAGAAGAAGCCTGCTCCAGCAGGAGAGGAGGATCTCTGAATGAATCCCCTAGCCAGGCTCTCTGTGATGTACGTAGACATGGCCCTTGTTTCGGCTGGAGACAGTGGATATATCCGTCCTCGAGGTGGTGTAGTTCCCGGGAGCAGGTCAATGGCACAATCGTAAGGACAATGTGGCGGAAGTACCTCTGACTCCTTCTTATCAAAGACGTCCGCGAAGGACCAATAGGCTGAGGGCAGTCCCGGTAGGGACTCTGGAACCGGAGGTCGCCGGATGGGTTGTATGGTCTTCAAACAGTTCTCATGACAAGAAGACCCCCATCGAGTGATATCACCAGTGCCCCAGCTGACTGAGGGTTCGTGTGTCCGCAACCAAGGAAGGCCCAGCAGGATTTGATGTGACATGTGTGGGAGGACGTAGAGAGCGATGTTCTCGGTGTGCAGAGCACCGATACGCAGTTCAAGCGGCTTGGTGATCCAGGAGATGGTGTCTGAGAGGGGTCTCCCATCCACAGAGGCAATCACGAGGGGTTTGTCGAGTGGAGTAACAGGCACCTGGTACTTGTCCACCGTGGCCTGCTGGATGAAATTGCCTGCTGCCCCAGAATCGAGGTACGCCTCAGCCGTGAACCGCGTCTCTCCCGTTGTCACTTGCACAGTCCATGTAACCGGGTCTGAGAGAGTCCCAGCACCTAAGGTGGCCTCTCCTACCAACCCTAGGCTTTGGAGTTTCCCGGCCTCTCTGGACAGGAGCGTAGCAGGTGTGTGCCTTCTCCGCAGTAGAAGCAGAGGCCCTTGGCGAGCCGCTCTGCTCGACGTTGTTCAGACTGTCGCACACGGTCAATCTGCATGGGCTCATGGACGGAGACACCAGAGGCCGTTGACTGGAGTACGGCGGGCTTCTGTGGAGGAGAGGAATGCCGTACTGGACGTCTCTCACGGGACACCTCTTTGGACCGCTCCTGAAAGCGAATGTCCACTCGAGTCGCTAGGGTAATCAGGGCGTCCAGGGTGGACGGTACGTCACGACCAGCCAGCTCATCTTTGATTCGACCCGAGAGTCCTTCCCAGAAGGCGGCGGTTAGGGCCTCGTTATTCCAACCGAGTTCCGAAGCCAAGGTGCGGAAACGGATGGCGTATTGACCCACCGTCCGAGTTCCCTGACGTAACCGGAGAAGAGAAGAAGCAGACGCGGAGGCGCGTCCAGGCTCGTCAAAGGTGCCGCGAAAGGCCTGCAGGAACTCCTGGAGGTTCTTGGTCATAGGGTCCTCCTTCTCCCACAAGGGGTTCATCCACGCCAGTGCCTCGCCCTCTAGATGAGACATTATGAAGGCGACCTTGGCTTGGTCGGAGGCAAACAAATGCGGCAGCTGCGTGAAATGGAGGGAGCATTGGTTTATAAACCCCCTGCAGGTCTTAGGATCTCCGGCGTACCGGGGTGGTGAGGCCAAACGAAGTCTGGAAGCATCCGAGGAGGCTGCCACGGGAGCGGGAGCCGTGGATTGACTAGTGGAGACCCGGGGCGCTGAAGATGTGACCGAGGCTTGTAGCGTGTTCAAGCGGGCGTCCACGGAAATCATAAAGTTCAACATGCGGGTCTGGACTTCACGCTGGCGTTGGAGTTCCTCATGCAAGGCCGCTAGTGCTTCGGCGGGATCCATGGCCTGTTCTTACTGTTAGGGCCAGATGGATGGGCAGACCCGGGAGGTGGATCCACTGGGCCGAACTCCCCGATGAGGGAAAGGAGTCCGGTAGCCGGAGCACTTTAGGTAGCAAGACAGTCCGTGCACTAGAGCACAATGGAGAAGTCCCTGGGACCACGGGGTCACTGATGGTGGTCCGGGTGACGGAGCTCAGGTTCGGAAGCCGGGATGATGTCAGGCGGGGTCCGGAACCGTTGGAGCGAGATGACGGGTCACCGCAGGGAACAGAGATGGTATGGACTGTCAGGATGGCAGATAGGCAGCGTTCGGGGTTCGAGATACAGCAGGACCGGATGGCAATGCAGGATCGGCTCTAGAAGAGAGAGAGGTAAGTATCTCACAGAAACACAAGGAGACCTGACTCCTAGCTTGGGAAACACGAAGAACAGGCCCCGCCCCCTTGGACATTAAACCCCTTTATACCCTGTACCTTAGTGCATCATTTCCTGTTAGTGGACACTGGCCCTTTAAGAAAGGGTCAGTGACCGCGCGCGCGCCCTAATGCGCATGCGCGCGGCCCGGGTGCCAGAAGCCAAGGCAGGAAGCTGAGAGGAGGACGCAGCAGAGCCGGGCAGGGGCTGGGAAGCCGACGGGCGCCGGGAGCGGGGACCAGGAGGCCTGGGAAGCGCGGGCAATGGAGGCTGGAGAGCGGGGAGCGTGGCAGGTGAGCCGGGGAGCGGAGCGGAGGACCCGGGGAGCGTGACAGATACAAACACCATAGGTTAACCTGATACTCTCTATCAGGGAACAATCTCACCCAAATCCTGGTATCTTGTTTCCCAGAGTGACCGCACAGCATACAGGACTAACGCCGTGACCGCCTGATAACCCAGTATAGGTCTACTCCTTTAAGATCCCCTGATGAATGACACACAGGAAACGCGTCGGGAGGAGGAGAGTCTGGGAGAGGAGAAGTGGGTCTTTTCATAAGGGGTCCTAGACCGTTTTGATGAAGGTCTTTTTTGGATTACGCCGAATATGATGACACACTGACACTCTGGGAAACAAGATACCAGGATTTGGGTGAGATTGTTCCCTGATAGAGAGTATCAGGTTAACCTATGGTGTTTGTATCCCTGGTTATTGTTTTCCAGCATCAACCGGTTGTGAAACAATCACTGATCACTCTGGTAGCTGGGGTCTAATTAGGACTTCTTGCTATTTTTGGATAATAATCTGATGGATGACGCTGCTAATATCAATGGATTGTGAATAAGCAGCTGGGTTACACAAACTACACATCCGGTTGATTAATTTTTGTTGCTATAACACCAATTGTATTTAAGGTGTATTTGCTACCCCACAGGGTCTGCTGGTTTCCCCTTGAAGTTGGGAGAGTTCCAGCAGGTGGTTTATTCCCTGCATTTAATCTATTTTTATGCATAGGCAAGGTGATCCTTCCCTATTTTTAGAGGAATTAATAAAAGTTGTAGCGTTTTTGACCTCCGACAAAATACTGCATCTCATCGGATTCTTCATATTGCGGCGATACCTGCAATGCCTTTCAATGAGCCGGATCCTGCTCTACCGGAAGTCACCGCATTCTGGTAGGCAGGATCCTGTTTTCAGTACTGAGCATGCCCCGAAAATTGTTTCTCCTCTCTGTTTTCTAGTGGCGCTGCATCAGTTGAAGAAAGAAGACAGAAGAAAGAAGACCAGGATCGTGGAGGGGGGAGAGGGAGTAATAAAGATGGATTTTCTAAGTGTGTCTGTGTATTTATTTCTAATAAAGTATTTTTTTCTCTGTGTGGTGTCTTTTTTTTAACCCTTTATTGGAGATTCTTATCGACTGGCTCAAACTTGGCCTGACATTAAGAATCTCAGGCTTTATATCAGCTGGTACAACAAAGCTGGTATTAACCCCTTATTACCCAGCATGCCACCCGGCACCAGGGAAGCTGGAAGAGTTGGATAGAGCCAGAAGATGGCGCTATTATGAAAGCGCCATTTTTATGGGGCGGCTGCGTACTGCAATTCGCAGCGGGGGGGGCAGAAAGCTTGAGCTACCCTGTACTGCGGATTCCAATCCCCAGCTACCTAGTTGTACTTGGCTGGAAATTCATAAAAAATAATAAATAATAATTAAATAATAAATAAAATAAAAAAAGGGCTCCCCTATATTTTTGGTTCCCAGCCAGGTACAAATAGGCAGCTGAGGGTTGGGGGCAGCCCGTACCTGCCTGCTGTACCTGGCTGGCATATATAAATAGGGCGAAGCCCGCGTAATTTTTTTTTTGTTTTTGGGTTATGTGTTTGGGGTTTTTGTTTTTTTTTTTATTTATTTTTTAAATGAATTAAAAAAAATAGACATGGGCTTCGCCCATCGAGCATTTTCCTGACCACACAGCCAGCAGAACACGTAATCAGATCAGCTGACTCCAGTATCGGCTGATTACTTGTTCTGTGTCCCCCTGCATCAATCGCAGCATGTGGGGGCTGTGAGGTGAGCTGAGTTCAGCCGACACTGGAGTCGGCTGATATGAACTCAGCTGACCTCACAGCATGCACACGCTGTGATGGATGCAGTGGGACACAGAACAAGTAATCGGCCGACACTGGAGTCAGCTGATCTGATTACTTGTTCTGTTGGCTGAGTTCAGCTGAATTCAAATAAGCTGACTCCAGTGTTCTGTGTCACCTGAATTCATCGTAGCACGTGCGGGCTGTGAGGTCAGCTGAGTTCAGATCACCCGACTCTAGTGCCGGCCGAACTCAGCTGACCTCACAGCCCGCACACGCTGCGATGAATGCAGTGGGACACAGAACAAGTAATCGGCTGACACTGGAGTCAGCTGATCTGAACTCCTGACCACACAGCCGACACATGGTCACATGTGATCGGCAGCAGCCAGTAACTGCTGTTAATCTGCATCCATCGCAGCGTGTGCGGGCTATGAGATCAGGAGTCAGCAGACTCCCAATCAGCTGACTCCAGTGTTGGCTGATAAATTCTGTGTCCCACTGCATCCATCACAAGTAGAAGGATCTGGTAAATAACAATTCTGGTTGCACATACAATCCACAGGAGTCGGTCAAATGTGCTTTGCATTTTTATGTCGTCAGGCAAAAAAATGCTGATGTGCAAGCAGCCTAAATGCATCATTCTCACCTACACAGCCCTCCACAGTTCTGCACCGCCCTACATCTTATGCCTCATCTCTGCCTCTCGCCCTACCCTTGCCCTCCCTTCTGCTAATGACCCAAAACTGACATCCTCTATAAACCCAACCTCCCAGTCTCATCTTCAAGACTTCTCACTAGTTGTGCCAATTTCCTTGATCACACTATCTAGCACAATTCACAATACCTGGAGTTTTAACCATGCCCTAAAAATGCATTTCTTTAGACTGGCTTATCTTCTCACCTCAATTATCCTACTATTTCTGTTTTCCCCTTATAAACTTTTATTCCAAATTTAATCCTTTTTATTATCAGTTTACACACCCTCCATGCACTTAATAGCACTCAGTACCTGTACACTTACTGGCTGGTGACCGTTCATACGTCATTATTTTAATCCCCTATTTATTATATTGATGGCTGAACCATACAATAAATGCACTTTTTATTATTTACCGATTGTGCCTCCCCTGTTTCCTCACTTCTCTTGGTGTCTATTGAATTCTGTTACTCTGTAATGTTTCTAAGTGCCTGTACATGTCTCCTTTGAATTCTAAAGTGCTGTGGAATATGTTGGCACTATATAAATATTATTATTACTAATAAACCCTGCCTATATTTCTGTAATCCAAAACTATCCATCCTCCACCAGCTATCCCTTCACTGAATGCTGGTAACAGCAGTTTTACTAAAGAAAGGACAGTATGTAGTCCTGAAAAGGACTTTTGTTTTTAGGTTGCAGCAGCAGTTTAAGTAGAAAATGACTGTAAGGCAATAAACCCTGCCTATATGCCTCTAATCTAAAACCATCCCTTCTCCACCAGCTATCCCAACAATGAATGCAGGTTACAGCAGTTTTACTAAAGAAAGAACAGTATGTAGTCCTGAAAAGGACATTTGTTTTAATGGTGAAACAGAGGTATACAATTACTGCAATACCAATTCCCCACTCAGCCTATATGCCTGCTCTTATCTAAGCTCTCCCTGAACTACTTTAAAAGGGAGTGTGCTGAACATCGTTTCACCGGCTCCTATATAAGACCCGATGATGCGATGCGGCCGGCCAATCACAGTAAACATCATGCCAGTAGGCATCATGGCTACGTTATTACAGTGTACAGCAGGCAATCGCCGCTTGTGTATTGGCTCTCTAAAAGCTGCAAAACATGCGGGGTTGGGACTCGAGCATGACGCTTGACCACCCGTGATGCTTGATCTAGTAGCAAATGTATCAGAGTACCCCAATGCTCAATCAAGAATCGAGCACACTTGCTCATCACTAGTAAACATACAAATGTATTCACATTTAAGATAGTGGCAAATTTTGGGAGCTATTTTATCTTCCAGCATTTTGTAAATAAAAGGTAGAAAAATCTATAGTATAGGAGCAGTATATGCAGTTTATGTTGATATGCGATTTACAGTACTGGAAGTACAATTCTGAATTGTCAAATGGTATAAATTACAAACATGATTCATCCTTTACTTATTGACTTTCATAGTACTCATTTACGTGTTTTTTTCTTTTTCTAATTATTTTCTTATTTTGTATCCGTATTTGTCTGATGAAATTTGAATCTATTTTGTATACAGTGGGGAAGAAAAGTATTGTCAGCCACCAATTGTGCAAGTTTTCCCACTTTAAAAGATGAGGTCGGCCTGTAATTGACATCATAGGTAGGCCACAACTATAAGAGACAAAATAAGACAACAAACCCAGAAAATCACCTTGTCTGATTTGGCAAGATTTTTTTTCAAAATATTGATGGAAAATAAGTATTTGGTCAATAAAAAAAGTTCATCTCAACATTTTGTTATATATCCTTTGTTGACAATGACAGAGGTCAAACGTTTTTCTATAAGTCTTCCCAAGGTTGGCACACACTGTTGGTGGTATGTTGGCCCATTCCTCCATACAGATCTCCTCTAGAGCAGTGGTGTTTTGGGCCTGTTGCTGGGCAACACGGACTTTCAACTCCCACCAAAGGTTTTCTATGGGGTTGAGATCTGGAGACTGGCTAGGCCACTCCAGGACCTTCATATACTTCTTACGAAGCCACTCCTTTGTTGCCCTGGTGGTGTGCTTGTTATCATTATCATGCTGAAAAACCCAGGCATGTTTCATCTTCAATGCCCTTGCTGATGAAAGGTGGTTTGCACTCAAAATCTCACAATACATGGCCCCATTCATTCTTTGATGTACACGGATCAGTTGTCCTGGTCCCTTTGGAGAAAAACAGCCCCAAAGCATGATGTTGTCACCATGCTTCATAGTAGGTATGGTGTTCTTTGGATGCAACTCAGCATTCTGTCTTCTCCAAATACGACAAGTTGTGTTTCTACCAAACAGTTCTACTTTGGTTTCATCAGACCATATGACATTCTCCCAATACTCTTCTGCATAATCCAAATGCTCTCTTGCAAACTTCATATGGGCCCGGACATGTACTGGTTTAAGCAGGGGAACACGTCTAGCACTACAGGATCTGAGTCCCTGGTGGCATAGTGTGTTACTGATCATAGCCTTTGTTATGGTGGTCCCAGCTCTATGCAGGTCATTCACTAGGTCCCCCCCATGTGGTTCTGGGATTTTTGCTCACCATTCTTGTGCTCATTTTGGCCCCCTCGGGGTGAGATCTTGCATAGAGCCCCAGATCGAGGGAGATTATCAGTGGTCTTGTATGTCTTCAATTTTCTTATTATTGCTCCCACAGTTGATTTCATCACACCAAACTGCTTGCCT
The DNA here is from genome assembly GCF_048569485.1 of Anomaloglossus baeobatrachus. Taxonomy (NCBI): domain Eukaryota; kingdom Metazoa; phylum Chordata; class Amphibia; order Anura; family Aromobatidae; genus Anomaloglossus; species Anomaloglossus baeobatrachus. Next base: position 95,873,262 of record NC_134359.1, on the reverse strand, counting down.
ATTGCAATTTCAGTCTTCCCAGCCTGGTGCAGGGCTATAATTATGGTTCTATTGTCTTTTAACAGCTCTTTGGTCTTCACCATAGTGGAGTTTGGAGTGTGACTGTTTGAGGTTGTGGACAGGTGTCTTTTATACTGATAACAAGTTGGAACAGGTGCCATTACTACAGGTAATGAGTGGTGGACAGAGGAGCCTCTTAAAGAAAAAGCTACAGGTCTGTGAGAGCCAGAAATCTTGCATGTTTTTAGATGACTATATACTTATTTCCACCAGAATTTAAAAAAAAAAAAAAAAAAAAAAAAAATCTTATCAAATCAGACAAGGTGATTTTCTGGATTTGTGTTCTCATTTTGTCTCGCATAGTTGTGGTCCCCTATGATGTCAATTACAGGTAAATCTCATCTTTATAAGTGGGAGAATTGCACAATTGGTGGCTGGCTAAATACTTTTTTTCCCTAATGTATATGTTTTGTTTATTAAGTGGTTAATCTAACTATTATAATAATTTAAAACAAATTTTTGACTGTTTCTTTGACATTTCAAAAAATAAAATAAAAAAGCATTACGGTAATTTTTTTTGCTTACCTATCACTGTTGCGAGGGTAAAAATACTGAGTTTGAAATGTACAGAATGTGTATTTTTTTAATTTTGATAAATTCTAAACATATCAACATAAAAATTTACCAGAATCCTAATGTACAAAAAAAAGTTCCATGGTAAGATGATGTGGCGAGAAGATTTTGGTATTCAAGAGTTGCAAAAATACTTTATGTATGCACGACTATGACATTACATTGGTAAGCAGTTTAAGAAGATTAACATATATATATATATATATATATTCAAAATATTTGGATTTAACAGGTCTCCACATTAATGCTTGCAGGCAAGGACACAGAAATGTTTCATGTGCACGTTCATTCGGGCAGAATCAGCCTCTTCTCCTAATATCTCTCGGAACCTGTAATAAAAAGGTAAATTCAGAAATATCAGAGTTATGCAAAAATCTTTACTAGATTTATGTGCTTCACAACTTTACACTTTAAGGCTATGTGTCCACGGGAGAATGTAGCTGCGGATTTTTCTGCATCAAAATCCGCGGCTTTCCCGCAAAATCCGCACCTTTTCAAAGGTGCGGATTTGCCGCGGATTTACCGCAGAATTGCCGCGGATTTGATGCGGATTTTGGTGCAGTTTTTTTTTTTTCCCAATTTTAAAGCCAAAATCCGGATGAAAATCCGCAACAATAATTGACATGTTGCAGATTTTTCCGGATCAAAATCCGCACGAAATCCGCTGCAGAAAAATCCGCAGCATGGGCACAGCATTTCCAAAATGCCATAGAAATGGCTGGGAAGTGCCTGAGCTGCGGATTTTCGGGAAATCCGCGGCAAAATCCGCGCATTTTCCGCAGCGTGGACACATAGCCTAAGGCTCTGTGCGCACTAGAAAATGGAATTTTCTAAAGAAAATTCTGCAGGCTCTAAAAGATTACCGCACCCGCGGTAAAAAAAAGTGGCAAACCGCATGGCAAAAACTGCAGGTACCTGCGGAAAAGAAATGACATGCAATTCTTTTTGCTGCAGAAAACATGCAGTAAAACTTGTTGGTGAAAATAAACGCAGTGTGTGCACAGCATTTTTTTTTTTTACCATAGGTTTTACTGGGGAAGGACTGCAGCAAGGTTATAAACATTTTCTTCAGCAAAACATGCAGCAAAACCACTGCAAAAACCGCAGCGTGTGCACAGGGCCTTATGCTATGTTCAGACGTGGTGTCTTTGTAGTATTTTTTCTGCCTGCAGAAAAACTGGTTCCCCCCAAGCTAAATTTGAGCACTACAGCTTTTTATGGCATAAGGGCCCTCCATATTATGATACCCAGCACAAATAAAGTATATGGCTACAGGCTGCAGCCCCAGTCATGCGCTTATCGTGGCTGTGTATCAAAATAAGAGGAAACACATACGACTATTTTTTAAAAAATATATAAATAAACAAATGTTTTATTTATTTTTACTATACAATAGACCCACAGACAGCGCGTGTGATTGGTTGCAGTCATACGCTGTCACACAGGCTGGGGGTGCGTCTGACTACAACCAATCACGTACGCCGGTGGGCAGGGAAAGCAGCGTATATTCAATGAAGGTAAATGAGCGGCCTCGGAAGTGAATAAGCGGCCTCGGGAGCAGTTACAGCCACGCTGGAGCCTCAGTAAGTATGAAGTGCTTGCTTAATTCTTATTTTCTTTATTTTTCCTTTTTTTTTTTTTATTTCCCAATTGCCGGATCCAGATCAATACCCAAAATCCTGGGTCCGGCACTCGGGTACGTTTGATACAACGTGTATCCGGACTTTTACATTTCGGGTCTGCCCATCATTACTACTGAACAATGTTAAGAGCTGTAGTGCCCCACTAACCCCATTAACCCCATACATTACATAGACCTCTTCCTTGGCAGATATCAGCTGATCAGTTGGGGACAGGCAATGTGTTGGAATCCCACACCCCCATCCCATCCCCTATTGATCTCACATTGATGTCTGACCTTAGGTCAGTCCCTTTAAATATATATTTTTTTTGTATCTGTACACCTCTCTAAGGCGGGCTTTGCACACTACGACATCGCAGGTGCGATGTCGGTGGGGTCAAATCGAAAGTGACGCACATCCGGCGTCGCAGTCGATATCGTAGTGTGCAAATCCTTTTTGATACAATTAATGAGTGCAAAAGTGTTGTTATCGTATCATTGGTGTAGGGTCCGACATTTCCAAAATGCCTGTGCAGCGACAGGTACGATGTTGTTTCTCGTTCCTGCGGCCGCACACATCGCTGTGTGTGAAGCCGCAGGAGCGAGGAACATCTCCTACCTGGGTCCCGGCTGCAATGCGGAAGGAAGGAGGTGGGCGGGATGTTTACATCTCCGCCCCTCCGCTGCTATTGGCCGCCTGCCGTGTGACGTCGCTGTGACGCCGCACGACCCGCCCCCTTAGGAAGGAGGCGGATCGCCGGCCAGAGGGACGTCGCAGGGCAGGTGAGTGCATGTGAAGCTGGCGTAGCGATAATGTTCTCTACGCCAGCAATCACAAGATATCGCTGCTGCGACGGGGGCGGGGACTATCGCACTCGACATCGCAGCACCGTCTTGCGATGTCGCAACGTGCAAAGTACCCCTAAGTCTAATCCATGACAAAATTCAGGATAAGTGTTTTCTTCCTTGACCTCTGTATTTTAATCTGAGCAGGGCAGATCAAAGTATTGTAGTGCGCATGCACGGGACCTCAATGCCGGCTAGTGTAGATGACGTAGCATGCATCATGTACCCAGGCTTCAGAAAAAGGAGGAAAAAGATGGCCGAAAGAGGAGGCACCTGCACCGGAGAACGGAGACACCCATCCGACCAATCTGCACCTCCCCGCCCCTCAGGTGAGTATTACAAAGGGATTTTTATGATCTACACAGCGGCCTGGACTCTTATATACAGCATGTTAGAATAGGGTATATAAGAGCCCACTGGTGGTGGCCGCAGCTTATAGTCGCAAGTCCCTGAAACTTGTGCCATCGGGAACATTTGTGAGAGTCCACTATTTTACCCTCTTTTAGTATGGTGAATACATTGTATTCATTGTATTTTGCACCTTTTTTCAGTATGTGTTAGAAGTCGCTCTGCTCTGGTCACATCTTTTTCTTTCAATTGCTGAAACATAACAATTGACTGAATGAATCCAACCATTTCTGGAACAGACAGCTGAATTTTGCTCGGTATATCTGTGATACTGGAAGAGAAGAATAGGTGATTGTTATGTACATTTTGTTTCGGAAAGTACACAAATTTAAATATTTTTATCAACATGGTAAAAGAACAATAGTAAGAACACAATGTGTTTTTGCATTCGGTGTCCAGTTTGTCCAGTTATGTAGCATTTAATGAATGAAGTGGGAAGCGGAGAACAGAGTTTATACTTAGTGCTGATCCTGGCAAATTCTGCTCTAATTGTTAATAACCCATTGCTGACAATGTTTAAAAGGGGCTTTACATGCAGCGATATCGCTAGCGAGCGTACCCGCCCCCGTCGTTTGTGCGTCACGGGCAAATCGCTGCCCGTGGCGCACAATATCGTTAGGAGGAGTCACATGAACTTACCTGCCTAGCGACGTCGCTGTGGCCAGCGAACCGCCTCCTTTTTAAGGGGGAGGTTCGTGCGGCGTCACAGCGGCGTCACTAAGCGGCCGCCCAATAGAAGCGGAGGGGCGGAGATGAGCGGCCGTAACATCCCGCCCACCTCCTTCCTTCGTCATTGCCGGCGGCCGCATGTAAGCTGCAATTCATCGTTCCCGAGGTGTCACACATAGCGATGTGTTGCCCCGGGAACGACAAACAACCTGCGTCCACAACAATCAATGATTTTTTAAAAATGAATAACGTGTCGATGGACGATTTGGTGAGCATTTTCCATCGTTAACGGCCGCTCGTTGGTATCACACGCAACAACGTCACTAACGGTGCCGGATATGCGTCACGGAATCGTGACCCCGGCGATATATCGTTAGATACGTCGTTGCATGTAACGGGGCCTTAAGAGAATGAAGTTTGTGCACAACAGAGTTCTACAAGTCACCGCCATCTGCTGGCCAAAAAGTATAAGGAGAGTGATTTGTCAATGGGAACTGGAAAGCTCAGTGTATGTTCCGGAGAGGAAGAGATTGGAAAAGGTGAAAGGTCAGGTGACAGTCGTGGTGCAGTTACTAATTATAAAAGGCTTAAGGGGGGTTGTCGGTGCCAGAACCTGTAACATGAAGGTCATGTGGACAGCAAAGTGGGCCTATAGCCATCACTGCTAGGAGAAGACTCTTGTGATACTAGATTCCGGAGAAGACATGAGTGAGCTGACCTGTTGCTTCCTGCACAGATGAACAAGACTAGGTGGGGACTGAGGGTTACGTTTCAGGGAACAGAAGCAGTCTGTATACAGAGTGTTAAGAGTAAAAAAAATTGTGCTTGCCACCTAGTGGGTAGTGTCACTGACTCCCACTGGGGCCTGTGGGCTTTTCCATGTTACTTAGATAGTTGATGACATCAACGGAAAGAAGAGTGATGCTGACGCTTTCCTGGTAGAGAGAAAGGATTAAGATAACGTTGACTGTGCCTGTTATTTAGTGGTAGAAGTAATAGCGTAAAAACAATATTGTGTTTATAACCTGTATATACAGTCATATGAAAAAGTTTGGGCACCCCTATTAATGTTAACCATTTTTCTTTATAACAATTTGGGTTTTTGCAACAGCTATTTCAGTTTCATATAGCTAATAACTGATGGACTGAGTAATATTTCTGGATTGAAATGAGGTTTATTGTACTAACAGAAAATGTGCAATCCGCATTTAAACAAAATTTGACCGGTGCAAAAGTATGGGCACCTCAACATAAAAGTAACATTAATATTTTGTAGATCCACATTTTGCAAAAATTACAGCCTCTAATCGCTTCCTGTAGCTTTTAATGAGTTCCTGGATCCTGGATGAAGGTATATTTGACCATTCCTGTTTACAAAACAATTCCAGTTCAGTTAAGTTTGATTGTCGCCGAGCATGGACCGCACGCTTCAAATCATCCCACAGATTTTCAATGATATTCAGGTCTGGGGAGTGGGATGGCCATTCCAGAATATTGAAAATGTTCCTCTGCATGAATGCCTGAGTAGATTTGGAGCGGTGTTTTGGATCATTGTCTTGCTGAAATATCCATCCCCTGCGTAACTTCAACTTCGTCACTGATTCTTGCACATTATTGTCAAGAATCTGCTGATACTGAGTTGAATCAATGCGACCCTCAACTTTAACAAGATTCCCGGTGCCGGCATTGGCCACACAGCCCCAAAGCATGATGGAACCTCCACCAAATATTACTGTGGGAAGCAAGTGCCTTTCTTGGAATGTCGTGTTTTTTTGCCTCCATGCATAACGCCTTTTTGTATGACCAAACAACTCAATCTTTGTTTCATCAGTCCACAGGACCTTCTTCCAAAATGTAACTGGCTTGTCCAAATGTGCTTTTGCATACCTCAGGCGACTCTGTTTGTGGCGTGCTTGCAGAAACGGCTTCTTTTGCATCACTCTCCCATACAGCTTCTCCCTGTGCAACGTGCGCTGTATTGTTGACCGATGCACATTGACACCATCTGCAGCAAGATAATGCTGCAGGTCTTTGGAGGTGGTCTGTGGATTGTCCTTGACTGTTCTCACCATTCTTCTCTGCCTTTCTGATATTTTTCTTGGCCTGCCACTTCTGGGCTTAACAAGAACTGTACCTGTGTTCTTCCATTTCCTTACTATGTTCCTCACAGTGGAAACTGACAGTTTAAATCCCTGAGACAACTTTTTGTATCCTTCCCCTGAACAACTATGTTGAATAATCTTTGTTTTCAGATCATTTGAGAGTTGTTTTGAGGAGCCCATGATGCCACTCTTCATCGGAGATTCAAATAGGAGAACAACTTGCAAGTGGCCACCTTAAATACCTTTTCTCATGATTGGATACACCTGCCTATGAAGTTCAAAGCTCAATGAGGTTACAAAACCAATTTAATGCTTCAGTAAGTCAGTAAAAAGTAGTTAGGAGTGTTCAAATCAAGAAATTGATAAGAGTGCCCATACTTTTGCACCTGTCAAATTTTGTTTAAATGCGGATTGCACATTTTCTGTTAGTACAATAAACCTCAGTTCAATCCAGAAATATTACGGAGTCCATCATTTATTAGATATATGAAACTGAAATAGCTGTTGCAAAAACCCAAATTGTTATATGAAAAAGTTTGGGCACCCCTATTAATGTTAACCTTTTTTCTTTATGACTGTATGCATCGCTGAATTTCTTATTGTAATATCATCTGTTTTATTACCACCACCTGTGCCATTCCCTGATCTCAATACTCAAGGCACTACCTATAGGTTTGTGTAAAATATCTGTTGTTACCACTGAGTCATCCTTCTCTGCGCTGTTGCATCTACGTAACCTGTTTATAAATGGACTTATTGGTACATCCATTATTGTATTAACTTGTTAGATACATGGTCAAGAGTGGCGCTTGCACTTTATTAAGCAAGTTAAAATAAATTAAATTAGGAGTTATAAAACCTTGGTGAATGAATGGAATAGTAACAATTAAATAAATACTTACTGTTCCTTGTCTTTTAGCGGAATGGCCTCAAATACATTTTGGTACCGAGAAAATGCTTTATCTGCTGGTATATCAACTTGCTGAATCAACGTATCCCATACCTGCCAAATTTTCAGAAAACATAAGAAAAAAAAGAAATTGACATTTGCAACAATGTTACAATTGTCCATTATCATTTAGTGGACCAAAGCTTCGATCCAGTGATGAACCCCCAAATAATAAGGGGTACTTTACACATTGCGAAATCGCTACCGAAATATCGTCGGGGTCACGGTTGTTGTGACGCACATCCGGCGCCGGTAGCGACATCGCAATGTGAAAATCCTAGGTGCAACGATGAACGAGTGCAAAACAGTCAAAAATCGCTGATCTGTGTCACGTCGTTCATTTTCATAATGTCGCTCCAGCTGCAGGTACGATGTTGTTTGTCGCTCCTGCGGCACCACACATCTCCTTACCTGCGTCCACCGGCAATGCGGAAGGAAGAAGGTGGGCGGGATGTTACGTCCCGCTCATCTCCGCCCCTCCGCTTCTACTGGCCAACAACCATTTTTAGGAGCCGATTTTGGTTATTCACATCTTTGTAAATGGATAGTGCTTCTAAGTAAAAGTACTTTTGCAGTTTTCCTGCTTGTTAAATTTTGTAGCTATTCTTGAGATAATTAACAATTTTCTTTACAGCTTATTGCCTCTGATATTAACCACCTGCTCGACAGAAGATGTGCATTGCTAACAAGCTCTTTTCTATTGAGCTTGTAAGTAGAGATGAGCGAGTACCGTAATATTCGTAATCGCTATACTCTTAACTAGTACTTTGTAATACTCGCATATTCCTTCCGAATAGCGAGTACAATGCAAGTCAATGGGAAATGTGAGTAATTTTCTGTTAGACCCTACAAAGAGGTCTGGGAGCCTGAGGAAAAGGCTGAAATGGATGGGAAAGTGATGAAACTGAATGGGGAGAGCCTGGAGCATATGCCTGCATGCATTGCCGACTCACATGGTTTCTGGGCGTAAGGATGTCACAGTATTCCACCACTTTACAGATGCACAAGAACACCTACCAAACCTAACCTAAATTGCATTTTACAGACCAAAAAGGTTAAGAAACATTTTTCCTGCATAATCAGTTGTATATAAGGCTAAATAAACTGGAGAAAAAAAATATCCCTTTTAGCGTTTGTTCACATGTAGTGTTATGACTTTTTTTTTTTTGTTTTTTACTTTTACAATTGGGAGCGCCTTGACATACATTTTGTATGTCCCTATGTCAATAATTACTAGTTAGCTATTCCCCAGCAACAAGTCAGCTAGAATTTGCCCGTTGGTATGTTGATCTTTGACCTGAGGGGCCTCTAATGATCTCGTAACATATGTTTTGGAGGGACTGCTGTTACTTATACATTTGGGGGGTCCCTCCCTCATTGAGACTCAGATAATGGAATACATATTCCATAACAGTTTACAATGTGTCCATTGTAGTGTTGGGCTTTACCCTCCTCCTCCTCCATGTCATTCTGATTCTGTGTACGCACGTGTGCGTTTTGCATGCGTTTACACAGCGTTTTAAACTGCAGCGTAAATGCATGCATTCTGTGTCCCCAGCAAAGTCTATGAGAATTTAGTAAATTCCATGCGCATGTTACGTTTTAAAACGCAGCGTAAACGCATGTCAAATTTTTGACCACAACACTTCATTCTAAAAAGCAACATGTCACTTCTTTTGTGCGTTTTGGATGCTCTTTCCACTCTGTCTATGGAAGAGAAAGCATCAAGAACGCATGAATTCTGCATCCATTCTGCATTCCAAAACGCAATGTTTCGGCTGCGTTTTGAAACACACATGCAGTGGCAAAACGCTGCAGAATATTTGTTACGACAGAACGCAGATTTGCGCACATAGCCTGAGGCCCTAAATTCATATTTGCAGAGGGCCTGAAGGCACGGCCGGCTTCAACACCCGGCACACCTGGGCAGGTGCCGGGACCCTGGACCACCGAGAGGGCCCACTCGCAGACGACGGAATGGCGTACCAGCAATGGCGGCAGGCCACGCAGCTGCTTTGGAGCCCATGAGTCAGAGAGGAGAGGCCCAATGCCAGCGCTGCACCGGCCTCCCTCACCTCCTGCAGGCCCCCACCCCCCGCTGAGGATCGCACTTTAAATTGTATCGGCCGATATAATTGAAAGCAATGATGATAGAGGGAGCGGCGCGCACTCTCTGTTTTCATTCTCCTCATACAAAGGAGCACAATGACATCATTACTGTGTGTGCCTGTGTCCTGAGCTGTCAGAGCAGCAGAACAGTGGACGCGCTGAGGAAAGCGGAGCAGCGGGGGAACGAGGAGGAAGTGAGTATGTATTGATCACGGTGGCCAGACGACTATGGGGCTACATAATGCTGCTACATGGGATGGCATAGTGCTGCTAAATGGGACTGCATAGTGCTGCTACATGGAGCTGCATAGTGCCGCTACATGGAGCTGCATAGTGCTGCTACATGGTGCGGCATAGTGCTGCTACATGGTGCGGCATAGTGCTGCTACATAAGGTGGCATAGTGCTGCTACTGCTACATGGGGCTGCATAGTGCTTCTCATGGGGGGCTGCATAGTGCTTCTACATGGGGGCTGCATAGTGCTTCTACATGGGGGGCTGTGTAGTGCTTCTACATGGGGGGCTGCATGGTGCTGCTACATGGGGGTGCATGGTGCTGCTACATGGGGGGCTGCATAGTGCTGCTACATGGGGGTGTCACGCTTCCCGGTCCCCTGATCCCGTCCTCCGGTTCCCGTGGCCCGCTCCCCGCTCCCCGGCGGCGTCCCCTGCTTACCACTCCGGTTCCGGTCTCCTCTTCCCCGCCTGCGGCCTCCATGCGTCCAGCTCCCCGCTCCCGGCGCTCCTCTGCGACATGGGACTCCCAGCCGGGCGCTCCTGTTTCCTCCTCACCGCTTCCTGGACTGGCTTCTGGCACATGGGCCTCGCGCATGCGCATTAGGGCGCGCGCGTGGTCATTGACCCTTTCTTAAAGGGCCAGCACCCAGAAACAGGATATTGCATAGACAGGTACAGGGTATATAAGGTTTCTCTTTCCTGGTGGGCGGGGCCTGTTCTACGTGTTTAGCAAGCTAGTGTTCAGGTCCCCGTATTGCTTTGCCCTGTGCTTTGCCTTGTATTAACCCTGTCCTGTCTCGTAGAGCCTATCCTGCCACGCCAGTCGCTCCGAACCAAGTCCATCCGTGGACCCTGACGGTGACTTCGGCGGATGTCCCTCCACCTCTGCAGCTCCGCCAGTCTCCAGTCTCTGGCTCCGTTCGGTGACCCGTTCCATCGCTCAGCAGGTTCCGGATCCCGCCTGATTCTATATCCCGGCCTTGGACCCTGAGCCTCGTCACCCGGACTACCGTCCAGAACTCCGTGGGTTCAGCATCATCCACCTTTCCTGCTTCTCTACGGACTGTCCAGCTACCTATAGTGCTCCGGCTGCCGTGCATCAGGACCCTCTGGCGGGGTGACCAGCTTGGCTGCCTTCTCAGGGGAAATCAGTGTACGGTCCAGTGCTTCCATCACCCGGACGTAACAGGGGGCTGCATAGTGCTGCTACATGGGGGCTGCTACAAGAGGGCTGCTGCATGGTGCTTGTGTGAAGCCCCACAGGTGTTGTGTCGGTATCGGTGCGTTACCTTCAGGGACTCCACGTTGCTGGATCTCCGTCACTGGTAGGAAATCTTCTGTTTTGATCGTGACGCCACTCTCAGTATTGCGGCCAGTAGGGACCGCCACTGCAGGTTGAGGGTCGCCTGGGGCTGATGGTGTGTGCAGTTAGATGTAGTAGCCTCCTGAGAGTGAGGCAAGCCCCAGGGCCCTGTGTAGGTTTGTAGTACCACAAGTCGCAGAATGACCACACAGGCAGGATGTCTTTCAGGGTTTTTACTCACTTCAGGTGGCAGGGTGAGTAACCCGGGCGTAGCTGAGATGAACCAGATGGGAACCAGGTATCCTTCAGGCTGACTTTATGAGGGTGACTACTGACTCGCCTTCCTTAGCCCTTGGTGGTTTGGGGTGACCCCGACTTTGAGTCCCTATGGGGGCCACCCAGGGAAGATGCTGCAGCCTCTCTCCCCTTCGTTCGCCGTATGCTTGTTCCCCGGACCAGGCCACTCCAGCCTCTTGCCTCCTATGACCTATGGGCCCTAACTGCGGTTACGTGGCTGCGGCTTTTGTAGTGTTGTGGTGTGGGCTTTAAGAGCCCCACACCGGCAGGTTTAGCAGGGAAAGGTGAATCTATCCTCGCTTCGGGATCTGCCGCCCGGTTGGGCCTGGTGCTCTCTAGCAGTCTCCTTACTTCCCACTCCGTGCACTCCCTAGCTGAAGCTGGCTTTCAGGTAGCACTCCTAGTTGACCGTTCTCCCCCGTCTGTAGCCACTGCGCGGGCGCTGTTAGACAGCAACAGCCCCACAGGTCTGCTCCTCACTGAGCCCTATGGAGTTCTGCTCTAACTGACTCACTGCTCCTCCTCTCCTGTTCTTGCCTACGCCACCTAGCAACCAGATTCTCTTACCACACCCCTTGAGAGGAGATGGAGACTCTACCCCCTCCACTATTCCAGTGAAGGTGAAGGCTTGCCCCCTCCTGGGATCCCCAGGGGTCCTCTCATGGGTACATGTGTGAGACCTGATCACTATGCGCCTGTGTTCCACACCCCAGTCAGCCTTCTGGATTACCTGTATTGTACTGTCCCCAGCATGGGTGCAGTACTCAGTGGTGCCTGACCAGGTCAGGGGCGCCACATTCCCCCTTAGTTATCACCAGCACGTCCTCGGGCTGCAAGACAACATTTTAAAATGCATAAAACATTAAAACATGTAAAACATTTTTAAAACCACCAGGTATCAGACATCACCTCCCTCCACCCACAAGTCCGTTAACCCACCCAAAACCCTCTCAGGAGGCAGGTCACCGGTCCTTTTGGTAACCAGATCTGGGCCATCTACTTCCCCAGACCTTTCCTCCAATCTTCCTCTCCCGTTGGCCGCGACTTCAGCCACTTCTGGCAGGATGTAGAGGCGGCTTTCATGGGCTGGTGGTTTCAGGGTATACCTGGCCTGGTGGATCCGCGCCGTCAGCCTCTTCTGGCAGGATTCAGAGGCGGCCTCCACAGTTGGTGCTGACCAGGTACCCTCTTTGTGGTGGTGAGCCAAGGCCCCATAAACAGGCGTGCTCTCTGGTCGCAGGTGAGCCAAGGCCCTTTTCTACGGACGGGCCCCCCTGGTTGCAGACGAGCCAAGCCCCTAAACAGGCTGGCCCTGGTGGTGGTGCCACTGGTGTAACTATTTACACTGCGAGAGTTTGTGGCTATAGCAAGTTCATAGCCTTAAAGTTTATTTCTCACAATAGTTTTTGTGGGCGCATTTCTTAAACGTTGCAAACAAAACTTGTCAAAACTGGTCAAACAGTAACTTCTTACTTTCCTTTACTTTACTCCTCTTGTTCACTAGGGCGTGGGCACGTTGGGCACTGGCACCTGTGACTTTCTTGCTCTCCGTCGTCGTCCGTGGTTGTCTCATCTGTAGGATCTTTGTCTGTGGTTGTTGCATCTGTAGGATCTTTATCTTTCCTTTCTTGGTCTTCGTCTGTTTCTTTTTCTGTATCTGTTTCTTTATCTCTGTCTTTTCTTTCTTGTCTTTCTTGTCTTTCTTGTCTTTCTTGTCTTTCTTGTCTTGGACATGGTGCTACGTCTAAGGCATAGTAGCCCCTTTCTCCTTGATGTAAGGTGAACTGTACTAAGTCCCCAACCTTCAAATTTCTGCCTGAATGTCCTCTGGGCAGGTGGGCTTGAACATCTCTTCGATTTACAAATATGCCCTCTTTTATTCCTTTTACTACAATGAAGCCGTATCCGCTTTTCAGGTTGAAGTCTTCTACTATTCCTCTGTAAAGGGGTCCTCTAGCCTGGGCTTGGGACCTTCTTAGGCACCTTTTCTCCTCCAGGTCTCTGACCGTGACTTCCCTCTGCTCTGGAGACTGTGGTGTTGGAGGATACTTTGCTCTGCTGCGCCTTGTCTTGCGGGCTGGATTCATGCTTGCAGGCTTCCAGGTGAGGTCTTTAGGTTGATCTTCATCTGCTGACGGTGTCAAGTCTTCCTCCTCCCAGCGGGAATAGGGCAGCATCTCCGGCTCTGGGTAGGGGTCTGCTGCGGTTGGCTCCGGAGTCAGCTCCTCAGCTTCCTGGCCTCCTCTCCCCCTTAGTTCTTCGCTGCACTCCTTTGGTGGCAGTGCTGGGGATGGGCTCTCTTCAGCTGGTCTGGGCGGTGGACTCTCTGACGCAGCTGCAGGGGTTGCCGGAATCTCCTTGGGGGTATACGGAGGGAGCAAATACCGATCCACCATCTCTTGTGGAAACTGGGCCTCCAGATCAGCCTTCAGCTTCCAGTATTCGGGGTCCTCTCCTATCAGGGTCTTCCTGGCAGGGACCTCTCTGGACTGGGGAGCGGTGTCTGCTCTGGCCTTGCAGGCCGGGGAAAATGATGAGGTAGTCTTCTCTTCTTGGCGGGCCGCGCCTGGCATGGCGGCGGCCTGGTCTTGGCGGGCCGCGCCTGGCATGGCGGCGGCCTGGTCTTGGCGGGCCGCGCCCTGTATGGCGGCGGCCTGGATTGGCGTTTCTGTCGCGGCCGGTTCCTGGCGGGCCGGACTGGACACTGCAGCCGCGGTCTCACTTGGCGTCGCAGCCTCGATGGGGTCCGTGCAGGCTGAGTCGGGCGTCGCTGCAGTGATCGGAGCTTGGCGGGCCGCACCCGGCGGGGCTGCGGCCTGGTTCAGCATATCACTTGCGGCGCGGACGAGCGTCGCTGCTGCGTTGGGGTCTTGGCGGACCGGGTTCAGCAGGGTGGCAGCCTGGGTCAGCGTCACACCTGCAGCACGGATGAGCACTGCCGTGGTGGTCGGAGCCCGGCGGGACAGGCGAGGCATCGCTGCAGCGGCCTGGGCTTGGCGGGCCGCACCTAGCGTGGCTGCGGCCTGGTTCGGTGGCGCCGCGCCGGGCGCCTCTTCCGGGACCGCGGGCGTGGCAGCAGGGGTCGGGGCACTTGCGCTGGCCGGGGCATCACTCGACTCACCCATCTGTGGCAGCATCGGGGTCTGCGCCGTCGCCGCTCGGTCTGACATGCGTCGCGCGGCTCCCTCCTCGTAGGTCCGCACCGCCGCAGCCATCTCCAGGAGCTCCGTGCGTTCTTCCCTAAGCTGTCGCACAATCCCGGCCTCCAGCCGGTCGCAGAAGATGGCAAGTTCCCGGCACCACCAGGCAGCAGAGCCTGGCTCTGGGTATCCACGTCTGGACTCCATTTCCTCTAGCACGCTACTGGCTTCTCTTCTGCTCCGCCGTCTCTGGACGCTTCCGCTTTCACAGCCGGCAAGGTCAGAACTCTGCAGGGGATCTCTGGGTAGCCACACCTCTTCGTGGGCGGTAACTTCTTCCAGCGCGGGCTGCTGTTGTTTTTCAGCGCGCTTTTCATGGTGGCAATATGGCGGCGCTTCCAATTTTTCAAGCGGACCGCCCAGGCACATGGTCACCTGTCTGAACAGGTCTAGTCCTTATCCTGTTCGTGACGCCAGATGTGAAGCCCCACAGGTGTTGTGTCGGTATCGGTGCGTTACCTTCAGGGACTCCACGTTGCTGGATCTCCGTCACTGGTAGGAAATCTTCTGTTTTGATCGTGACGCCACTCTCAGTATTGCGGCCAGTAGGGACCGCCACCTCAGGTTGAGGGTCGCCTGGGGCTGATGGTGTGTGCAGTTAGATGTAGTAGCCTCCTGAGAGTGAGGCAAGCCCCAGGGCCCTGTGTAGGTTTGTAGTACCACAAGTCGCAGAATGACCACACAGGCAGGATGTCTTTCAGGGTTTTTACTCACTTCAGGTGGCAGGGTGAGTAACCCGGGCGTAGCTGAGATGAACCAGATGGGAACCAGGTATCCTTCAGGCTGACTTTATGAGGGTGACTACTGACTCGCCTTCCTTAGCCCTTGGTGGTTTGGGGTGACCCCGACTTTGAGTCCCTATGGGGGCCACCCAGGGAAGATGCTGCAGCCTCTCTCCCCTTCGTTCGCCGTATGCTTGTTCCCCGGACCAGGCCACTCCAGCCTCTTGCCTCCTATGACCTATGGGCCCTAACTGCGGTTACGTGGCTGCGGCTTTTGTAGTGTTGTGGTGTGGGCTTTAAGAGCCCCACACCGGCAGGTTTAGAAGGGAAAGGTGAATCTATCCTCGCTTCGGGATCTGCCGCCCGGTTGGGCCTGGTGCTCTCTAGCAGTCTCCTTACTTCCCACTCCGTGCACTCCCTAGCTGAAGCTGGCTTTCAGGTAGCACTCCTAGTTGACCGTTCTCCCCCGTCTGTAGCCACTGCGCGGGCGCTGTTAGACAGCAACAGCCCCACAGGTCTGCTCCTCACTGAGCCCTATGGAGTTCTGCTCTAACTGACTCACTGCTCCTCCTCTCCTGTTCTTGCCTACGCCACCTAGCAACCAGATTCTCTTACCACACCCCTTGAGAGGAGATGGAGACTCTACCCCCTCCACTATTCCAGTGAAGGTGAAGGCTTGCCCCCTCCTGGGATCCCCAGGGGTCCTCTCATGGGTACATGTGTGAGACCTGATCACTATGCGCCTGTGTTCCACACCCCAGTCAGCCTTCTGGATTACCTGTATTGTACTGTCCCCAGCATGGGTGCAGTACTCAGTGGTGCCTGACCAGGTCAGGGGCGCCACACTTGCTACATGGGTGCTTGTGGGGGCTGCTGCATGAGGGGCAGCTGCATGAGGGGCTGCTACATGGGGGCTGCTATATGGGGGCTGCTGCATGGTGCTGCTACATGGGGGCTGCTGCATGGTGCTGCTACATGGGGCTGCTACATGGGGGCTGCTGCATTGGGACTGCTGCATGGGGGCTGCAGCTGCTGCATTGAGGCTGCTACATGGGAGCTACTACATGGTGCTGCTGCATGGGGGCTGCTGCATGGGGGCTGCTGCATGGTGCTGCTACATGGGGGCTACTACATGGATGCTGCTACATGGGGGCTGCTGCTTGGCACTGCTACATGGGGGCTGCTGTATGGTGCTGCTACATGGGGGATGCTGCTTGGCACTGCTACATGGGGGCTGCTGCTTGGCACTGCTACATGGGGGCTGCTGCATAGTGCTGCTACATGGGGGCTGCTGCTTGGCACTGCTACATGGGGGCTGCTGCTTGGCACTGCTACATAGGGGCTGCTGCAAGGTGCTGCTACATGGGGGCTGCTGCTTGGCACTGCTACATGGGGGCTGCTGCTTGGCACTGCTACATGGGGGCTGCTGCTTGGCACTGCTACATGGGGGCTGCTGCTTGACACTGCTACATGGGGGCTGCTGCTTGGCACTGCTACATGGGGGCTGCTGCATGGTACTGCATAGTGCTGCTACATAGGGCTGCATAGTGCTTCTACATATAGGCTGCATAGTGCTTCTACATGGGGGCCTGCATAGTGCTTCTACATATAGGCTGCATAGTGCTTCTACATGGGGGGCTGCATAGTGCTTCTACATGGGGGGCTGCATAGTGCTTCTACATGGGGGCTGCATGGTGCTGCTACATGGGGGCTGCTGCATGTGGGCTGCTACATGTGGGCTGCTACATGGGGGCTTCTACATGGGGGCTGCAATATGGGGGCTGTTACATGGTGCTGCTACATGGGGGCTGCTACATGGGGGCTGCTGCATGGTGCTGCTACATGGGGGCTGCTACATGGGGGCTGCTGCATGGTGCTGCTACATGGGGGCTGCTGCTTGGTGGTGTTACATGGGGGCTGCTGCATGGTGCTGCTACATGGGGACTGCTACGTGGGGGCTGCTGCATGGTGCTGCTACATGGGGGCTGCATTATATTATGTGGAGCAATCTGGGATCCATTATATTATATGGATGAATATTTGGTGCATTATATTATATGGATAAATATTTTGTGCATTATTTTAAATGGATGAATGTTTGGTGCATAATTCTGCATGGAGGACTATGCAGGCTGCATAACACTATGGAGGAATATGCGGGTGCATTATATGGAGTATTATGGCGCTGCATTAAATTATGTGGAGCAATATGGATGCATTATGTTATATGGAGGAATGTGGGGGCTGCATACTTCTATACCCCTCAGAGTTGTATGTCCTGTCCACCCCAGTGCTGTATACCTCCCATAGCTCTATGTCCCTTCCACCCCAGTGCTGTATACCCCCCAGAGCTGTATCTTCCCTCTTCTGGAGCAGTATGTCCCCCCATTGCTGTATGCCCATCTCCTCAGTAATGTGTATGCCTCTCAGTAATGTTTATGTCCCCAGCCTCCCCTGTGATGTATATACAGCAGTGTCTGTGTGCGGCCATGTCTGTTAGTGACGGCCACCAATCGGTGCAGCACAGCCACATGCCCTGGAGTAGCTGTACGGGAGACAAGCGGGGGAGTGAGGCTACTGCCAGCTTCTTTATATTAATAATACCTCTAATGTGTTTATGTGTGCATGTATGATGTGTATCTATGTATGTCAGTCTATATGAATGTGTATATATTTATGTCTGTTTATGTGTGTTTTTCTGAATTTCTCTTTAAATATGTGTATATACATAAGCCTGTATGTGTATGTATCTGTATGTGCATGTCTGCGTGTGGATGGGGCCCACTGAGACTCTTTTGCCCGGGGTTCACAAAAAACCTGGGGCCGGCCCTGCCTGAAGGTGTAAGGAAACCTTGCTTTGGTGAGGGTCCTCCTGAGGTGGACCAGTAACATACGTTTGGAAGGGCCCTCCTCTATAAATTTTGAGAGTGCCCTCGCTTGTTCATATCATTGGGACCTCACATGCTGATTTAACTCATTTAAGGGCAGGGACTACAGAGAAGAAGTGCAAGCGAGATGGAGTACAAGAAGGAAGCAGTGACTGCAGCCTGCGAACCTCATGTTGGGCTGAACTCTGCCAACAGAAAAAATAAAGCTGCACTAGTCAATTGGATTTGATGAGCTCAAATATATCAAAAAAATGGACAAAGGATATATGGTGCCCCCCCTCCAGGATGGGTTGGAGAAGCTCCTCCAAATGGCTCAGAGATATTTATTGGCAATATTCCCCAGAAGAGAAGACTTGTTGAGTTGATACTCTAGTACTTGGTCCAGTGCAGAATGTGTATCAGATTTCTAAAAATTACTCCTGGGAGCTGTGTCATAGATGCAGGAAGACACCATGACAAGAGCCTCCCATGACAAACATTATCTACGTAGGACTAGTGTAGTAGTTGTGGCCCTCAATTCAAGTTTTTAGAGGACCATCAGTTGTTCATCAACAGTAATTGTAAATTGCTATGAAATATGTATCCCCTATCTCAGTCACAATGTGGGACAACCCATGACAAGGTTCTCAAATGACAAATATTAGTTTGATAAGACTACTGTCTTGGTTTGTCCAGTGCACAATGTGCATTGTTTACAAGAATCAGCCCTGTGGCCTGAGTCACTTTTGACACAAGGAGTCACCATCACAAGGGCCTCCAATGACAAACAGTAGTTAGACTAGAGTAGGAGTATGTGACGCCCTGGACTAGTCAGGTCGTCCCAGGTAGTCACACACAACACCACCCCTCCTTCCCGATTAGGTGACATCAGTCAAACTAAAAACCTTGTCACCACTCTCCAGGTTTGATGTCCACACCAGGGGGGGTGGAGCCAGGCGGTTTGCTCCGCCAACCGAGGAGTTCACAGGCCTGGAGGCGGGAAAACACACAAAAAGTGAAGTACAAGTGCAGAGTAGTGTAGAGGAGGTGGAGAGCAGTCCCGGGCAGTCCTGTGTCCAGGCCTGCCAAGAGACTACCAGGTGGCTGGGCCGGAGCCCAGTCACTATTGGCAAGGAGGCAGACGGTGGTGGCCGCCTACAGAAGTTGGGATTACAGCCGGTGGAACCGTAGGGACCGGGGTCGGGTGGTGGCCCGCCGGTACCGAACCGGGGAACCGATTGGAAACTGGAGCACCAGGAGGGGTACTCAGACCCAGAGAAAGCCCCGAACCAACAGGGCCGAGTCAAATCAACTGATTGCGGACTGGACTTAAGGACCTATCCCACACAAGCCCCATTAGAAGACAACAGCCCAAGCATACAGGGTAAAGCCACCGCCAAGGCATAGAGACCCAAAGGGCAGCGTCTTCGGGCAAACGGGCTCCTACGGCATATACAAGTCGGGGAGCGGACTACCGGTGTCTAGGCATAGGAGTCAAACATTTACACACAGAGGTGCAGGAGAAAGGCGAAAACCACCAACCTATACTGGGAGAAGTTGCAGCCGGCTGCGGGCCCCGTTCATCACTCCGTTTGGTTTACCAGAGACTTGAGTTTATTGTGTCAGAGTGAGTACACCTGTGCCTTCGGGCCGCACACCGTGTTGCACCGCACCAGCGTCCAACCCGCTCCCCCGCCTCAGCACCTCCCTCGGGCCCCCGGGACCATCGCTCCCCTACCCACGGAGGGGTCAACACCAAGCTGCGCAACACCGTCCCTGGGAGGCCTAGTTAACGGCAGCGGTGGTGTCCATCTATTCACCACAACCCGTGGGTGGCGTCACGAACTTACAATCCAAACCAAACCACCGTGGCCCCGGCCGTGGAACTCCTCACCCAAGTCCCCGCATGTAGCGCCAACTCCCTTGCAGAGCGACGTGACCCCCGGGTCCGTGAGAGGCTCGAGCCACCACCCGCAGT
This sequence comes from Anomaloglossus baeobatrachus, assembly GCF_048569485.1. Classification (NCBI taxonomy): domain Eukaryota; kingdom Metazoa; phylum Chordata; class Amphibia; order Anura; family Aromobatidae; genus Anomaloglossus; species Anomaloglossus baeobatrachus. The sequence continues at coordinate 95,853,322 of NC_134359.1, read as the reverse complement.
ACGAGCACGGATCTGAGCAGCTCGGCGGTCGCAGCCGAGCCCGCGGGGCGGTACACATCGACTCTTCTGGCGTCTGCGAACAGGATGGAATTGTCCACTTACCTGTGGAAGTGCGCCTTGAGATTGTCACCAGCGGCGTCCCGCTGAAAAGTTGGAGAATCCGCCATCTTGGGCGCGAAAAGTTCCCGCCCGAGCCGTCTTCCCTGAACAAAAAGGGAGCGAAACTGAATCCCCGCCCCCCGAGAGCGGAGCAAAAAGCAAGTGAAGTGCTCGGAAAATACCAAGGGGAGGCGGGTGAAGATCTGGCCTCATGTGACTGAGGAGATAAAAGGCAGGGACGCCAGGACTCTGCTACTCGTTTGGTTCCTGGACTCCTCAACAGCACCATGTCCACCCCGTCAGGAGAACCCGAGTTCCCGGAGCCCGCGCCCGGATCGGCGGCGTGGGTGGAAGCATGGACGACCCTGATGAGTTGCCGATTGCAAGCGCAGGTGAGGTACCTCATGGAGCGATGGGCGGCCGAGATGGGGGAGATAGCCTCGGCCGTACGGGCACGTGAGATGGAGACGAAGTTGGAGGAGCGAGTGAGTGACCCACGCCCCTATGTCCCTGAGGGACCGGCCGCTGCGGCTGAGGGACCCGGTCTGCCCTCACTTCCCCTGTCGCCCCCTCCACCACCCGTACCGGTCGGTGCAGCTTTCATGCTTGGTCCGCCGCCCTCAACACCGGCGGTGGAATCTGTCCCGTCCGCCTGTGAAGACCCACCTGTGGAGGCAGCCCGCGGACAGCCGCATGCCCGGCGCACAAAGATCCCATTACCATGGAAGGTGCCCGTTACTAAAGAGGACCTACCAGCCCCGAAAGTGGCCGCACCCTGGAAGGTCCTGGCCCCGGCAGTCCGCCTGGCCAAGAAGGAGGTGGATGTCACTTGAAGGCCCGTCCAGCAAGTGAAGCTGGCCGCTCCCAAACCCCAGGCCTCGGCGGAGGCGGCGCAGGGTTGTTGCTGCATGGCAGCGCCGCAGGCCGCGACACAGCGGGGCTCCCCTAAACTGAGAGTGCTGGTCGTAGCCAGCACTGGGGAGCACCGGCTGGGCCCAACCCACACGCAGAGGGAGCAGACAGACGCTCCGTACTGAGAGCAGCAGCCTAGCTAGCTGGGCCGGGAGATAGCAGCCCGGGAAAAGAAGAAGGCGGAGGTGCTGGCCCATACCATCAGAGAAAAGGAGAACTTGCGGAGTGCCACTTACCGGGTGCGGGGCCCGAGGTACGAAGGCCAAGTCCGGCGATTTGACCCCGACCGTGGATGAGGATTTGTCTACGAGCCCGGACTGGAGGCTGAGGTATTCGTATCCCGTCGGAATGTGTACCCACACCTGCCTATGGGTCACCCGGGCCGTGACCTGATTCCCGGAGAACTGGTTAGCTACACCCGCCATTGTGGGCAGAGGGGCTGGTTTGCCCTCAGTATTCAGAGAAGAGCGCGCCATGAGAGTCCGATGCGCTCCCAGTCCCCTCCCCCACCGTACAGCTCTGAAGTCACGGTGGAGGAAGAGTATGAAGAGGATGATCTAAAGTAAGGCAGCGGAATCCGGCTGCCCATGTGACACAGTCCCCGTTGGGACCCTTACTGCCCATCCCCGTTCGGACTTTTGTTGCCCCCGTTTTTACAAAAGACAAGGCTGAGAAGTGGAAGGCCACCCAAAAACTATTGGGCTTGTAAATAATACCACCCTTAATCGGCCGTCTGGTTTCATCGCCTCCGGAGAGGCAGACTGGAGGATGGGCCTGCGGGAAAAAGATGGCCGAGGCCCGCCACCACTACAACCGGTGGCCATCCTCCGAGTCAGGGGTCCCCTGGACTCGGGGCCTCTGAAAGGACTGTGAAACCAGCACCCGTCCCGTTAAAACATACCTGGGCCTGTTCCTGGACTGGGGAAACGGGGTGCTGCCCACTTCTTAGGGGCAGCATCAAGGCTAGGTTGTTTGGGTGGGTGACTGAGGACCCGGTTCCCATGTTAATAAAAGTGTTTGACGTTCGTAACGTTTAAGTATGTGCCTCCCGTAAGGGAGATCCAAAAAGCTAAAAATGTTGAAAGTTTGTACAAATGATAGTATAATTGTATTATGTTCCCGTTTTCTATTTTTCAGAAAGTAAAAATAAACCAGTGATGGACGGGCAGCCCGCGAACGGTCTGCATTAAACCAAGGGGGAATGTGACGCCCTGGACTAGTCAGGTCATCCCAGGTAGTCACACACAACACCACACCCCCCTCCCGATTAGGTAACATCAGTCAAACTAAAAACCTTGTCCCCACCCTCCAGGTTTGATGTCCACACCAGGGGGGGCGAAGCCAGGCGGTTGGCTCCGCCCACCGAGGAGTTCACAGGCCTGGAGGCGGGAAAACACACAAAGAGTCAAGTACAAGTGCAGAGTAGTCTAGAGGAGGTGGAGAGCAGTCAAGTTCACGGGCAGTCCTGTGTCCAGGCCTGCCAAGAGACTACTAGGTGGCTGGGTCGGAGCCCAGTAACTATTGGCAAGGAGGCAGACGGTGGTGGCCGCCTGCAGGAGCTGGGATTACAGCCGGTGGAATCGTAGGGACCGGGATCGGGCGGTGGCCCGCTGGTACCGAACCGATTGGAAACTGGAGCACCAGGAGGGGTACTCAGACCCAGACAAAGCCCTGAACCGACAGGGCCAAGTCAAATCAACTGATTACGGACTGGACTTAAGGACCTATCCCACACAAGCCCCGTTAGAAGACAATAGCCCAACCATACAGGGTAAAGCCACCGCCAAGGCATAGAGACCCAAAGGGCCAGCGTCTGCGGGCAAACGGGCTCCCACAGCATATACAAGTCGGGGAGCGGACTACCGGTGTCTAGGCATAGGAGTCAAACATTTACACACAGAGGTGCAGGAGAAAGGCGGAAACCACCAACCTATACCGGGAGAAGCTGCAGCCGGCTGTGGGCCCCGTTCATCACTCCGTTTGGTTTACCAGAGACTCGAGTTTATTCTGTCAGCGTGAGTACACCTGTGCTTTTGGGCCGCGCACCGCGTTGCATCGCACCAGCGTCCAACCCGCTCCCCCGCCTCAGCACCTCCCTCGGGCCCCCGGGACCATCGCTCCCCTACCAACGGAGGGGTCAACACCAAGCTGCGCAACACCGTCCCCGGGAGGCCTAGTTAACGGCAGCGGTGGTGTCCATCTATTCACCACAACCCGTGGGTGGCGTCACGAACTTACAATCCAAACCAAACCACCGCGGCGCCGGCCATGGAACTCCTCACCCAAGTCCCCGCGAGTAGCGCCAACTCCCTTACAGATCGACGTGACCCCCGGGTCCGTGAGAGGCTCGAGCCATCACCCGCAGTACGAGCACGGATCCGAGCGGCTCTGCGGTCGCAGCCGAGCCCGCAGAGCGGTACACATCCTCTCCTGGTTTGTCCACTGCACAATGTGCATAGTGTTTACAAAAATTAGCCCTGTGGGCTGAGTCATGGTTTATGCAGGAAGGAAACTGCTTTATATGGGAAGGGGAGGAGGTTAAGGCCTAAGCCAAATGGCGAGAAAAACGTGGCGAGTGGAGTGCGATAAAAAATTGCATTCCACTCAGACTAATATTAGCATGTATTAGCAAATAGCTCCGTACCCCCAAACTCAATTTTTTGTGGTTAATGAATCTCATGGATCCCCACAATAGGCACCTACTCCACATTATATTACAAACAAGAGGACAAATGAATTTTTATGGTGCAAAAAAGTGTACAGGATTTTATTTAAAGACAGCAAGTGAACATCCATTAAAATCAAGTAAAAAATATATAAAAAGTATACAGGACCAAGCTCCAAAATTTATGCATCAATATCAGGGTTAACAGTACATTTCGAATAGCATATCAGTATTTCAATACCTGAAGAGGGACATATATATTACAAGTAATTCCCTCTGGGATTATACCAGTGGGAGATATAGCACTTTCAGGGTTAACAATACAGAACAATAACCTTTTTATCAATGCATCATTACATGACAACAAGGGGGCATGTTTTATTACAAGTATTCCCCCTGGGACTATGCCCATAGAAAGTGTAACCCATCCAAAGTCTATTCACACTACAATTAATGTGAATAGTGATCACATATCTACCAGTGGTAGCAGCATATGGGTGGCAGCTTGGTGACAGGACCTCCAGAAGCGACGTACATTTCGATTATGTTGTTTTCTTCATCAGGGCAGAGGTATTCTGACATACCTCTGCCCTGATGAAGAAAACAACATAATCGAAACGTGCGTCACTACTGGAGGTCCTGTCACCAAGCTGCCACCCATATGCTGCTACCACTGTTGTCATGTAATGATGCATTGATAAAAAGGTTATTGTTCTGTATTGTTAACCCTGAAAGTGCTATATCTCCCATGGGTATAATCCCAGAGGGAATTACTTGTAATATATATGTCCCTCTTCAGGTATTGAAATACTGATATAAGAGGCTATTCGAAATGTACTGTTAACCCTGATATTGATGCATAAATTTTGGAGCTTGGTCCTGTATACTTTTTATATATTTTTTACTTGATTTTAATGGATGTTCACTTGCTGTCTTTAAATAAAATCCTGTACACTTTTTTGCACCATAATATTAGCCTGTGTGTTAGCGCACATGAGCGATTATTTTCTCAGCCCTAATCGGACCGAGAAAACAATCGCAGCATGCTGCGATTGTAATGTGAGTCCTGTTTCTCTCGCACCCATTCAAGTCAATGGGGTGAGAGAAAAATCGCACTGCACTCGCGGTACACCGGCGTACCGTGAGTGCAGTGCAAGATTGGCAATAGCCGGCTACAGAGGAGAGAGAGAGATAAATCCCTCCCTCCCCTCCTCCGTGCCAGCCCGCCCCTCTGCAGTGTCGGCCTGCCCCTCCTCAGTGCCTGTCCGCCCCCCTGCAGCTGAGGTCTGCTCGCACGAATGGACCTCAGTCGCAGGGACACTCGCATGACACTCGGCTCTGCTGTACTGCCAGCGTGAGTCGACTGTCATGCAAGGGGATCGCACTAGTGCCCCGTGTGGCCCCAGCCTGACAGCAGTAGTTAAAATCGTCATTTTGTGGGAATTTACTTTGGCTTGCTCTGATCTGGAGGGATTAGAAACTGTGGAGAAATCTAGTCCTTGTTGAATTTAATCAGAGTATAGGCCGCTTTACATGCTGCGATATCGTGACCGATATCGCTAGCGTGCACACCCGCCCCCAACGTTTGTGCGTTACGTGCAAATCGCTGCCCGTGGCGCACAAAATCGCGCGGACCCGTCACACTACTTACCTGCCTAGCGACATCGCTGTGACCCGCGAACCGCCTCCTTTCTAAGGGGGCGGTTCGTTCGGCATCATAGCGATGTCACTAAGCGGCCGCCCAATAGAAGCGGAGGGGCGGAGATGAGCGGGACGTAACATCCCGCCCACCTCCTTCCTTCCTTATTGCGGGTGGCCGCAGTTAAGGTGAGGTTCCTCGTTCCTGCAGTGTTACACATAGCGATGTGTGCTGCTGTGACGCTCTGGACCCCAGGGGTCACAGGTAATTACATCAACCACATACACACACACCCCCATCCCCTGTGAGATCACACACATGTCACCCGAAAGGGAGACCTGATGCCTCCCTCAGGGCCAGTAGAGCACACCAGGTGGGCGGAGTCAGGCGGAAAGGCATGCCCACCGAGGAGACTACTGTCCTGGGGCAGGAAGTTCAAACAGAGTAGTTTTGGAGTTGACAGTGAGGGGTAGTGGAGCAGCTGTCAGGGACCCGGGTAGAAGTCTGGGCCCCTTTGGAAAAGTCAGGCAGGCAGACGGTGGTGGCCGTCTGCAGGAGTACCGGTACAGTAACCGGCGGAATCGTACGGACCGGGCCTGGGTTGGAGCCCGCCGGTCCCGAACCGGGGAGTCAATCGTGTACCGGAGCACCAGAAATCGGGTACTCAGACCCCGTCCTAGCTTAGAAGCCACTGAGTATAGGCAAATTGACTGATTGCTGGCTGGACCTCACGGGTTCATCCACACCCAAAGTCCTGAAAGAAGGCAAAAGCCCACTGAGACCGGGTGAGCGCCACCGCCAACGGCCAAACACCCGACGGGCCAACGCCTGCTGGCAACCTCCGGCTCCTCCGGCAGCTCAACGCCGGGGAGCAGGCTACCAATGCTCAGGCAGGGGAGCCGAAACACAACATCCAGAGGTGCACGGGAAAAGGGGCCACCATCAACCCCACAGGGGATATCAGCAGCCGGCCGTGGGAACCGACCACATCCGAATTTTGGTTTACCAGTGACTCTGAGTGTGAATCAATCGTGAGTACACCAGTGCCATCCGGACATGACACTACACAGCGGCGCAGCACCCTGCCCCCCGACAACAACATCAGCACTCCAGTCCCCACCAACCAGGGCCCTGGGACACACCGCCCCTACCCACGGAGGGGCTAACATCTAGGCTGCGGCCGCAACACCGATCCTGGACGAGCCCGCCTTCACCCCAGCCGCAGCGGTGGTGCATCCCGTCACCATGAACCGTCGGTGGCGTCACGACCCGTAGGACGTCGACGCGGCCCTCCCCGGCTGCGCGCCTTGTCCCACACCACCACCCCGCTACCTCTCCCCTTTAACAGAGCGACGTGGTCCCCGGTCCGGAGGCGCTCGTGCCACCGACAACCCGAGCCCGGACCTCGAGCGGCTCGGCCCGAGCAAGCGGAGGAAGCGGCCGGGCCCCTCTCAGGGCGGTACACATCGGCTCATCTAGCATCACGAACAGGATTCGGACAGTCCACTTACCTGTGGAAAGTGTGCCTTAGAAATTCCCGTCAGCGGCGTCCAGCCGAAAAAGTTGAAGTCCCACCATCTTGGCGCGAAAGTTTCCCGCTCGAGTCGTCTTCCCCAAGCAGTGAAGGCGCGAAAGTGAAGCCCCGCCCCCAAAGGAGGAGTGCGAAGAGAAAACTGAGGGGGGAAGCGGCGAGAATGGCGGCATGTAACTAGCGCTGCAGCGTGCAGGGACGCCAGGACTCTGCCGAAACAAGTTCCTGGATCCAGCAGCAAGATGTGCCAGGAACTCCAGGCCAAGGTCCACTCCATGATGGCAGAGTGGACGTCGGAGAAGACGGGCCTAGTCGCAATCGTGCGGGCATCCGAAGTGGAGGTGGTCTCAGAGGAGCGGGTAAGCGACCCACGCCCCTATGTCCCTGAGGGATCGGTCGATACGGCTGAGGGGCCCGGCCTGCTGCTGTCCACCATGCCACCTCCCTCACTGCCCCTGCCTACGGCCAGCGCCCCGACCGACCCGTTACCCCTGCCACCGGTAGCGGAGCCCGCAGCGTCTGTGGGAGAGGACCCAGACCTGCGACCCCCGGGCCTTACCTTTGTCACCGCCCTGGCACCCGTCCCGGCTTCCATCCCGGCTGCAACGGAGATGATGACGGCCCCAGCAGTCCGCCCAGCCGCAGCGGAGGCGATCCTCGACCAGAGGCCAGCACCGCAAGTCCCGTCGACCGCTCCCAGACACCGGGCCTAGGCTGAGGAATGGCGGGGATGCAGCTGCCAGGAGGCAGAGCAGGCCACGTCACAGCGGGGTCCCTCATTATCGAAGGTACCGGTCGTAGCCGGCACGGAGGGACTCTGGCTGGGCCCATCCCCCTCACCGCCTGAACCGGAGCAAGCAGAAGGTGCTCCACACCGGGAGCGGCAGCAACGGCAGCTGTGCCGCGGGATTGCTGTTTAAAGATGAGGAAAAGTAAAGTTGTTGTCCCCGTTGGGACTTTGCTGATTCCCGCCCCAGTTAACCCCCAAAGTTGAAGAATCCGGTTGGAGGAGCAGTCGTACCCGCACCGCCGGCGGCTGAAAATGGAGTCTCGTGGGACGGTGTTACCCCTGACTGAGGGTGGCATTGGGGCCTCGTGCTGCCCGGCGGTGGACTGTGGGAAAGCTGCAGGAGGAGGCTGCACCGGCAGTAAAGTCCCGTTTCAGTTACCAAGAAGAGGATTGCTGGTAGCCTGTTGGCTACTGAAGCGCCCATCCCCGTTGGGACTTGTGTTTTTGAAACCTCGTTTTACACCCTGTTGCGTGAATGACTGCTCATGGACAAGGCCATGGACTTGCCGGCCACCCAAGAACTTTTGGGCTTGTAAATATTGCCTTACCTGCCCCCTTTTACATGCCTTCCCGTTCCGTTAGCCTCCAGAGAGGCAGATTGGAGGTAGGACCCGCAGCAGAGCAGGCTGGGGTCCGGTCACCACCGGGACCGGTGACCATCCTCCGGGGAGCCCGTTGACAACTGCCGGGTGCGCTGCACTGTACCCGTTCCCGCCTGGGTGATCTGCCGTGTTCCTGTTTCCGGACTGGGGAAAAGGGGTGCTGCCCATTTCTTAGGGGCAGCATCAAGGCTAGGTTGTTTGGGTGGGAAAGGCAGAAGGACATGACCCGTTCCGTTTAATAAAGTTTGAAACATTAAAGTAAAATGCCTCCTGTTATGGGAAGACCTTCAGTAACCATAGTTTGCATAAATGTTATTATAATTGTAAGTGTTTTCCCATTTTTCCCGTTTTTACAGTTGAAAAATTAAAATAAACTGGAGTTGGTCGGGCAGCCCGTGGACGGTCCGCATTAAACCAAGGGGGTATGTGACGCCCTGGACCCCAGGGGTCACAGGTAATTACATCAACCACATACAAACACACCCCCATTTCCTGTGAGGTCACACACATGTCACCCGAAAGGAAGACCTGATGCCTCCCTCAGGGCTAGTAGAGCACACCAGGTGGGCGGAGTCAGGTGGAAAGGCACGCCCATCGAGGAGACTACTGTCCTGGGGTAGGAAGTTCAAACAGAGTAGTTTTTGAGTTGACAGTGAGTGGTAGTGGAGCAGCTGTCAAGGACCCGGGTAGGAGCCTGGGCCCCTTTGGAAACATCAGGCGGCAGACGGTGGTGGCCATCTGCAGGAGTACCGGTACAGTAACCGGCGGAACCGTACGGACCGGGCCTGGGTTGGAGCCCACCGGTCCCGAACCGGGGAGTCAACCGTGTACCGGAGCACCAGAAATCGGGTACTCAGACCCCGTCCTAGCTTAGAAGCCACTGAGTATAGGCAAATTGACTGATTGCTGGCTGGACCTCACGGGTTCATCCACACCCAAAGTCCCGAAAGAAGGCAAAAGCCCACCGAGACCGGGTGAGCGCCACCGCCAAGGGCCAAACACCTGACGGGCCAGCACCTGCGGGCAACCGAGGGCTCCTCCGGCAGCTCAACGCCGGGGAGCGGGCTACCACTGCTCAGGCAGGGGAGCCGAAACACAACATCCAGAGGTGCACGGGAAAAGGGGCCACCATCAACCCCACAGGGGACATCAACAGCTGGCCATGGGAACTGACCGCATCCGAACTTTGGTTTACCAGTGACTCTGAGTGTGAATCAATCGTAAGTACACCGGTGCCATCCGGGCATGACACTGCACCGCGGCGCGGCACCCTGCACCCCGACAACAACATCAGCGCTCCAGTCCCCACCAACCGGGCCCTGTGACACACCGCCCCTACCCACGGAGGGGCTAACAGCTAGGCTGTGGCCGCAACACCGATCCCGGACGAGCCCGCCTTCACCCCAGCTGCAGGGGTGGTGTATCCCGTCACCACGACCCGTGGGTGGCGTCACGACCCGTAGGACAGCGACGCGGCCCTCCCTGGCTGCGCGCCTCGTCCCAAACTACCCCAACCACCCCGCTACCTCTCCCCTCTAACAGAGCAACGTGGCCCCGGTCCGGAAGCGCTCGTGCCACCGACAACCCGAGCCCGCACCTCGAGCGGCTCGGCCCGAGCAAGCGGAGGAAGCGACCGGGCCCCTCTCAGGGCGGTACACTGCCGCAGGAGCGTCGAACTACATCGTAGCTGCAGCAGCAACGATAATCGAGATTAGGGGGCCATGTCACCGATTAGCGATTTTAACGTTTTTGCGACGATTCAAAATCGCTGATAGGTGTCACATTCAGCAACATCGCTAACGCGGCCGGATGTGAATCACAAATTCCGTGACCCCAACGACATCACTTTAGCATGTAAAGCGGCCTTTAATCTGTCTGCATTTTTTGTGACGAGGGATGAGTGCCTATCAGTGATGATTGCCCCAGCAGAACTGAAAACACGCTCTGACATGACACTACCAGCCAGGCAGGCCAGCACCTCCAAGGCGTATAAGATGATGTTGGGCCAAGTGTTCAGCTTCGACACCCAATAATTAAAGGGAACTGAAGGGTCAGAAAGGATGCAGGTATAGTCACTTAAGTACCCCTTGACAATGTTGTGCAACTTCTCCCTCCTTGGTATTGTTACAGGCACAGATAGTCCTTGCTTATCTGCTGGTTTATTGAAAATGGCCCAGTTTGCACACATTTTCCCTCCACCTCTGTTCAACCTGATGTTCGTGTCTCTCCCCAATAATCCTTGGTGTTGAAAAGTTTTGGGAACTCTGCCACCAGCATTGTCTGAGGGTGATGTTTTCAGCAACTGATCTACAACGCCCCTCTTGAAGGATTCCATTGTGAAACCTTTTGGGGACTCCAAAAGGAGATAAGTTTCTCCTTGTATCGTGGGTCCAGAAATGTGGCCAACCAGTACAGGTTGTTAGATAAAATGTGTATCACGCGAGGGTCTTGCCACAGACACACATGAACTGTGCCATGTTAATAGGCCAGGGCGTCACATCAGGTTGTCACAAGGGTACTGTGCAATCTGCCCTTATGGGCCCCTCCTTGGTTGCGAGTCCTGTCCCTTTGGTGTTGCTAAGAACAGGTATACACAAATCCTGAGGAACACTCTGCACCACACCCACCAGACACCCATTGGGCAGCCTGAGGGGAATAGGGCCGCCCAGATGGAGGGATGGTAGAAGGAGGGCCAGAAGTGTCAGTAGTGTGTAGAGAGAGTTTGAGCTCAGCAGTGACAGTGAAAGGTCACACTGCGGAGCTGGGCTCCTGTACCCCTCCCAGGTGCCAAACGTTGGCCTGGCCTGAAAGGAGCTCGAACCCCGGTTGCAGGGGGTAGTGGCAAGGGGCACGGTACTGCCACGAAGGGCAGTTCGGCAGCCTTGTGCTACAACCGGGCAGGGGCCAGGGCATGATGGGGTACGCGGACCCTAGGATGGGAAGTAGCTTCACGCAGCCCAGTAATTTACCCAATGAGGACGGAGTCTTCACGAGCCGTTCTCCACCCGCTCCAAAATCGGGGTACTAGTGCAACGAGGGGGATAGGACTTCCCAAAGCCGTCCAGAAAATCCCAAGCGTGAACCCTGAGAGCAAGCTCACTCCGTTAGCCACACGGGTGAGCGGGACCAGAGTACTTTCAGGCAAAAGGGATCCACAAAGAGTAAACACAGTGCCAAGGGACAAGGCTTCAGACCAACCAGCAACGCCAAAAGGGCACGGACCCAGCGTGCTCCAACAACATCTACAGGGCATTCAGGACTTTGGTGTACCCACTGTCAGTGTCAGAATTCCTGGACTGTGTGAGTACGTTGTGCCCCTTTCCTCCCGACGGGTCCCCATCCTTCCACCACCGAGCCCCGGGACACCTTCCCCCTGCCCACTGTCATGGTTCTCCTCCCCGTCCACATAGCTAGGGGGCAGAGCCTTCTCTCGGGCCTCACTTCCGGTCCCTGGATGTCTTAAAAGCTGACATTTCCAGTGAACCAGCGCCGGCTATAAGCTTAGCACTGCTTTGCCTGTAATTGCTGGTCCTGTGAGTGATATCCTGATCTGTCTGTTCCTGTGCCCCCGTGGCCTTGTCTGTGTTCTGTCCCCTGGTCATCCCTCCTGTCCTCTGTCCCCCCTCCTATTTCATCACTCGGTTGCTTCCTCCGGTACTGACCTTGGCCTGACTTTGACTCTGCTTCTGCTCGTTCCTCCGGTCCTGCTTCTGCCCGTACGGTGTTTGACCCAGCCTGCCTGACTATTCCTCGTATGCCCTGCAGTTCTGCTTCTCAGCTGTGCTGTGAGACAGTGTATGAGAATGCTGTGTATTTACTTCCTGGTTCTTGTTGCTCTGTGTAGTGTCTTCTGCTGCAGAGCTCTGGCTCCTCCTGGTGGCAGCTTGACACCCATGGAGGGTTAACATCACATGCTGCCATCCCATTGCTCCCGGGCGCTCCCCCAAATACAGCAGCGGTGGTATCCCACATTACCACGACCCGTGGGTGGCGTCACGAACTTTATTTATTTTTCACCCCTTGTAAATATATTCCCCCTTTTCATTTCGAGCGGTCACGTAACCCCGCCTCGGGTCCGGAGACCCCTCGAGCCACTGTGGATCCGGATCCGAGCAGCCCATCGGCTGTCGCGGGGGCAGCACAATAGTCCAGCTGCAAACAGACAAAGGTTCTGTGTCCCCACCAGGAGGAACAATACCCATCCTCTCCTCACGCTGACTCGTCTCCTCCACCTCCTTCTCTCCAGACCATCCATGCTGGACAGACATGAAGCTGGAGTTGAGTGTCCCCTGTGTAGCACTGGGAGTCCCCTCAGCACAGAAAAACAAGACCTCTCCCTCCTCATCATCACCCGATGTTGCCTCAGAATATTAGCTGCCCTGGGTAGTATCACCACCCATTGGGAAATCTGGCTCCATAGCCACATGCTGGCCGCTCAAAGCTTCCTCTTTGAGATTATGCAGTGATTGATTCAGCAGACACAGTAGCAGGATGGTTAAGCTGATAATAGCCTGATCACCGCTCACAAGCTTGGTGCAGTACTCAAAGTTCTCAAGAACCTCACAAATGTCAGCAATCCACACCCACTGGACAATTGTTATGTGTGGTGGCTGACTCTCAGCCTGATGGGCATGTTGAAGCTAGTATTCAGCTACTGTCCTCTGCTGCTCACTAATTCTCACCAATATATGATATGTAGAGTTCCACCGTGTGGGCAGGATGCACATGAGTCAGTGACTTGGCAAATTCAAGCGCTTTTGCAGTGCTGTAAGACCAGCCAAAGCGGTAGAGAAATGGCGGAAATGGGCAGTAATATGGCGCACATTCTCATGTAGGTACGGCAAGTCAGGATATGTTTTCAGATATTTCTGAACAACTAGGTTCAGCACATGAGCCATGCATGGCATGTGTCCTGGTTACGGCGTTAGTCAGAGCATTTTTGAGATCATTTAACACATGCTTGTGTAACACGGGGATGGCACAACGGGCAAAATAGTGGCAGCTGGGAACACTATCGTGGGGCAGGCACAGGCAAGAGAACATGAAAATACTGTGTTCCCACAAGCCTAAACGGCAACATCTCCATGGCTAGCAATTTGGCAATGTGTAAGTTTAGGTTTTGTGCTTGTGGGTGTGTGGCTGGGTATTTACACTTCCTTTCCAAGATCTCAGGCATGGACAACTGGACCCTTTGCTGGGACAAGGAAGTGGATGTGATTGATATTTGCTGTGTCTGTGCAATCGCACCTTGTGGGCAGGATGTATTAGAGCCTGCTTTCTGGACAGCAGATTGTGACGGACGTAGCACAGATGACATGGCAGTGGTTTGACCTGCAGACACAAGTTTGGTACCCTGGTGTTCTGCGCACCTACTGGGGTGCTTGGCTACTATTTGGTTACGCATACCGGTGGTGCTCATGTGACGCCCTGGCCTATCAGGCCGTCACAGGGTGCTATGCAATTTGCCTTTCTGCATGGTACCTGCATCCTCCTTGGTTACAGATCCCTGTCCCTTGGTGTTGCTAAGATCAGGCTCATACAAATCCTGGGAACACTCTGCACCACACCCACCAGACACCCCATTGGGCAGCCTGAGGGGAATAGTGCCACCCACTTGGAGAGTTGGTAAAGGAGGGACAGAAGTGTCAGTTCAGTTCAGGGAGTCGAGAGTTGAGCAGTGACAGTGAGAGGTCACACTGCGGAGTTGGGCTCCTGTACCCGTCCCAGGTAGCAGAAGTTGGTCTGGCCTGGAAGGAGCTGGAACCTGGGTCACAGGGGGATAGTGGTAAGGGGCACGGTACTGCCACGGAGGGAAGTTCGGCGGCCTTGTGCTATCACTAGGCATGGGCCAGTGCACGACGGGGTACGCGGACCCTAGGCCGGTAAGTAGCTTCATGCAGCCCGGTAATTTACCCGACGAGGACAGAGTCTTCATGAACGTAAACATGTGTGGAAGCCAGAAGAGCGAGAGCAGATTCCGTCTTGGATGGCAGATAAGGCCTCTTTGCATTTGCCAAGCAGCAACAAATCTTCCACGACCACACAGTCTACTGTGGATATACAGAAGGCTTGCCCATCCAGTCCTCAACCTGGTCCTCCTTCCTCCCTCCATCATCAGTCACAGGACATATATGACCCCAAGCGTGGCCACAAATTTGGTACCCTGGTGTTCTGCGCACCTACTGGGGTGCTTGGCTACTATTTGGTTACGCATACCGGTGGTGCTCATGTGACGCCCTGGCCTATCAGGCCGTCACAGGGTGCTATGCAATTTGCCTTTCTGCATGGTACCTGCATCCTCCTTGGTTACGGATCCCTGTCCCTGTTTCCATAATCTGACTACTTTAATTGTAAAGAACCCTTTCCTATTTAGCTGCCGGAATCGCCGATCTTCCCCTTGCAGTGAGTAGGACATGCCCACGGGGTCGGGGGTTACTCGTCATCGGGCCGCGGTGCTTCTCCTGTGATGCCGCGGTGGCCTTGCCCGGCTCCGTGACCCCGGGTGTCAATAAAAGGCTGGGGATGGGGATGATGGGGGTAGTTATTCGTGACGCCACCTGTGGTGTGCGGCCAGTATTGGCCACCGCTGCGGGGTTTCCCTGCTTTGGGTGGATGACAACACAGCATGGATGGCTCTGCTCTCCGCAGGAAGAGCTATGGCCCCAGGGAGGATGGTGGAAGTAGTAGTCTTTCAGGTGCTGATGGCGCGGTGCCACGATGGGGAGGGTACCGGCAGTAACGGGACGACACAGGAGGAACAGTTCAAGGTTTTTACTCACTGGTCACACACTGCCGTTGGAGCACCGGACTATGCTGTGATGGGCCTCAGCTGATCCGGATACTTCGGAGATTGTGGCTGGTGGTTGCTTCTGTGCGTGACCTTTCGATGGTTTCCCTCCACCCCAGTTCCTGAACCGTGGAACGGGTCACGGGTGCCTTCTGTACTCCCCGCGAATCCTGGGATCCCCCTTCTTTTCCTAACAACCTGGGTCGAACGTCCGGCTCCAGAACACGAGTCCCGAACTTTCTGTGTCTTTGCTTGCTTGTCTGTTCCAGAGTCTGACCTGACTCGGACTCCGTCTGGTGCTAACTGCCTGTAGTATGTCAGGTGGCTTCTCACTTCTCCTGTGGGTGCCCTGCCCCCCGGGTCCCTGAACTAGTGGGCATGAGGTCACATTCCTCATGATGGCCACTCCAGCACCTACCCTAGCCCGGTCTCAGTGACAGAAACCCCGTGTTTTGTGTTGGTTGAATGTACTTGTGGTTGTTGATGGCGATGACCTCCTCCATATTCACGATGAATACTGCACCTCGGGTGAGGCGCAGTACCCTATGGTGCCTAAGGCCGCTGGGGCGCCACAAGTGCCCCCTAGTCTTTAGTATTGTTTTTGGAAGGAATAAGTTATGTGCCAGTCCTTTGTATTGACCACACATGTATTTATACAGTAAAGACCAAAAGTTTGGACATACCTTTTCATTCAAAGAGTTTTCATTAATTTCTGGACTATGAAAATTGTAGATTCACATTGAAGGCATCAAAACTATGAATTAACACATGTGGAATGAAATACTTAAAGTGTGAAACAACTGAAAATATGTCTTATAATCTAGGTTCTTCAAAGTAGCCACCTTTTGCTTTGATTACTTCTTTGCACACTCTTGGCATTCTCTTGATGAGCTTCAAGAGGTAGTCACCGGAAATGGTCTTCCAACAGTCTTGAAGGAGTTCCCAGAGATGCTTAGCACTAGTTGGCCCTTTTGCCTTCACTCTACGGTCCAGCTCACCCCAAACCATCTCGATTGGGTTCAGGTCTGGTGACTGGAGGCCAGATCATTTGGCGTAGCACCCCATCACTCTCCTTCTTAGTCAAATAGCCCTTACACAGCCTCGAGGTGTGTTTGGGGCTATTGTCCTGTTGAAAAATAAATGATGGTCCAACTAATCGCAAACCGGATGGAATAGCATGCCGCTGCAACATGCTGTGGTAGCCATGCTGGTTCAGCATGCCTTCAATTTTGAATAAATCCCCTACAGTATCACCAGCAAAGCACCCCAACACCATCACACCTCCTCCTCCATGCTTCCCAGTGGGAACCAGGCATGTAGAGTCCATCCGTTCACCTTTTCTGCGTCGCACAAAGACATGGTGGTTGGATCCAAAGACCTCAAATTTGGACTCATCAGACCAAAAAACAGATGGTCTTATTTCCATTCCTTGTGTTCTTTAGCCCAAACAAGTCTCTTCTGCTTGTTGCCTGTCCTTAACAGGGGTTTCCTAGCAGCTATTTTACCATGAAGGCCTGCTGCACAAAGTCTCCTCTTAACAGTTGTTCTAGAGATGTGTCTGCTGCTAGAACTCTATGTGGCATTGACCTGGTCTCTAAATTGAGCTGTTGTTAACCTGCGATTTCTGAGGCTGGAGACTCGGATAAACTTATCTTCCGCAGCAGAGGTGACTCTTGGTCTTCCTTTCCTGGGGCGGTCCTCATGTGAGCCAGTTTTTTTGAAGTGTTTGATGGTTTTTGTCACTGCACTTGGGGACACTTTCAAAGTTTTCCCAATTTTTCGGACTGACTGACCTTCATTTCTTAAAGTAATGATGGCCACTCGTTTTTCTTTACTTAGCTGCTTTTTTCTTGCCATAATACAAATTATAACAGTCTATTCAGTAGGACTATCAGCTGTGTATCCACCAGAATTCTGCACAACACAACTGATGGTCCCAACCTCATTTATAAGGCAAACAATCCCACTTATTAAACCTGACAGGGCACACCTGTGAAGTGAAAACCATTTCCGGTGACTACCTCTTGAAGCTCATCAAGAAAATGCCAAGAGTGTGCAAAGCTGTAATCAAAGCAAAAGGTGGCTACTTTGAAGAACCTAGAATATAAGACATATTTTCAGTTGTTTCACACTTTTTTGTTTATTATTTCATTCCACATGTGTTAATTCATAGTTTTGATGCCTTCAATGTGAATCTACTGATATAGAAGGGTTAAATGGTTTCTCTATTTCTTTATTAAAGATATTTTATTTCATTAGTAAGTATATCTGGTGGTAGTTCATAGTCATTATAGAGCCTTCGGAATAAGAGACAAGATCAAGGATTATTATTGTCTCTAAATGTTCTTCTTATCTTCTTATCTCATATGCATGACTCTACATTTTTGTTTTGCTAAAACTTAAAGGTCATATGAGCAACTTGTAAAGTCCAGCTAGAAGCTTCATTTGCAATATCACATTGATCTGTAAATGGTATAAATAAAGTGTACTTTGGTTAAATAAACAGAAAATTGATCATGCCCACATGGATGCAGATCTTTTTCTCCGAGCGCTCGATCTTTATTAGGTCTGAAGAGGCCTAATTCAGAGGACCTGACTGGTGATCCCATAAGCTGACTTGTGACAAAACAGAACAGCTACAACAGTTTTTGGTGCCCAACGTGGAGCCGTGGCCAACCAGCCTATTCGGAAGAAGTTTTGGTGACTCTTGAGACAGTGAAATTTCAGCTGCAGCAAGGTGAGAAGCTTTATTCTTACACTTTATTTCACTCTCTCTGATTTCCCGAATATTCTGGGTAAGGCTGTACACACGGTTCAAGAACTCTGGCATCACCAGTGAGTATTGTTTTTTCATGCATGTCTGAATGAGAGTTGAAATATAGAGTAATAAGATAATCTGTTGTCCGTCTATTAACTGATTGCATAGATTGCATAGCATGGAATTTGGGACAGTCTCTGTATAATTGCATTTGCTGTGTTGCTGTGTTTTGTGTTTTGCTTTGGCCATCTTTGCATCTTTGATGGGCAATACACTGGTCTAGGGATTTGTGTTCATAAGTGGTTTCATATTAATGCCTAGATAAAGTAGGCAGGCAATAGGTTGTTGTATATTGATGAGAAGCCTCTGAATTACAAAGTGATGAGAAATTGAGATAAGAAACTTGGTGAAATAATATGTATGTATAAGTCTAATGGTTATAGGTCATACTGTGGACTGTGAAAAGATGTTCCAGTTGTGAAATGTCACAGGGCATAGCCATATAGAGTATTTGAGTGGATACCTGACATATGTATTTTTTTTTTCCCATCAGTATCAAGAGCGGTTTAGATAATTTTATTTGCATGTGAGGTTAACCCTTGGAAGGTGTATTGTTGCATATGTTTCTGGAATCAATGAATGAGTAAGACAAGTGGTCCTGGGATCTGTCCTTATAGTGAGATATTGTGTGTTTCTTCCCCTCAAAATGGGGATGAAGGTTTTATAGCAAAGTAGAATATTAGTGCTGTGAAGGTATATAAGTAGTCTCAATTTTCTGCTAGGATTGTGTATTATACCAGTGGGTATTAGGATTGTGTTTTGGAAAGCTGAATCTGGACGAGATAAGACTCTTGCTAAACAAACTGTGCGCTGACATTCTGTTGGGATGGGTCAAGTGAACAGCTGCGCGATTTTCTGCCCTCTGTGAGAAAGTCAGCTCTGAGGATTGTATTGGTGTATTGGTTTAACTCTAGTTTACATTCGTTGCTGGAATACTTTGTAAAGGACCTGCATGAAGTACCCAGCTGCACATCAGGTCTAAGTGGGTTAGAGAGCATGGTGGCCTTCCCACTTACATGGAGGTGGTCTAGCAGGTGAGAGGACTATCACACCTGGTCCTTCCTGCTTTAGTCATCTGGTCTATTGGGTGAGAGGTGTTTTTTAACCCTTCCCAATACGCCCTACAAGTGTAGCAGGTGAGAGTGAATGCTGATTGAGCCTTCCTGCTACCACTTGAGAGCCCATTCTGACTTGCCAGGAGACGTGTGGCCTGTTAACAAGGTTCAGGGACACTGAGAGGGCATTTGCAGAAAGGTGGGCTGTGTGGGAATAAGTTGAAGCCATGGGCAACTTGTTCAGTGTGCAGCGTGGGGCTCCAGCCGGATCCAAAACAGCCAAACAGATAGTGCAAGAAAGAGAAGGCAAAGAAGCAGTGAAAAATGTCAGACCGATACTCAGAAAGGTAGACATGCCAGAGTGTGGGTGTTTGGATGTTGAGAAATGGCACAGATTCAAGGAAGAGGTGCAGCATTGTGGATGTAAAGAAATAACAGTGGGATGTATTATTATATTATTGTTATGTAAAGTGTATTATAAATGTTTTAATGCACCAAGTGCAAAAACTGTGACTGCTACCGCCCCCCCTTCACATGATCAGAAACCCAGACCAGATGAATGGACTTGTAAACATTGTAGTCAGAAAAAAAGTACTTGTGCTACGTGTAATGTTACTCGCCCTAAGCAGATTGCACTAAATCCTGTTCGAACCAGATCACATGTGATGACAGAGGACGCTGACACTGAGACAGAGGTAGTGAAGGAATTGAGTTTTGGGGAGGAAGCTGGACATTACTCTGATGGTGAGGAAAGAAAACAGTTATCTGACCCTGAAGACCAACCTTTCCCTCTTTCCCTGACTGACGTAATACAGCAGGAAGGGGAGAGTATAGAGACGTACTTTTGGAGGTTACAGCTGAAGTGGGCAGACGTGGGGTACAAAGTCAGAACCTCCCTTAATGACAAAATACTGATGAGTATATTCGTTAACGGTATGAATAAGTTTTTACGAAAAGCAGTACAGACAGCCAGACCTGAGTGGAGAAACATGGACACAACAGACCTTCTGCAAGTAGCTAAGGGGGTTGAACTGACAAAATGCAAGCGACCAGTTATGTATGCTAGAGCACAAGGAAGACAGTGGAAGCAGAAAGGGAGGGCACCAGGTGACCGAGCGACCGTACAGTGCTGGAATTGTGGACAGAATGGACATTACGCCAGACAGTGCAAAAACCCCAATTAGGAGAGGGAGCAGACTGACTCTCCTCCTTCCTTCCCTCCTCCTTTGCCTCTGGCCTAGGAAACTGGTGACCATGAAGGGACTGGAGGGATTGGTGTTTGAAATTCCCTTGATAAAACAGTATCCCTTAAGCCCAGCCAAATCAATGGCCCTGACCAGAGAATATGTGCAAGCAGGGGCTCTAGTACAAAGGTCCTCCCCCTGTAACACTCCCTTGTATCCAATCAAGAAAAAAAAGGGCCCAAAGGTTCCCCTGACACGTACAGAATGGTGCATGATGTGAGAGCTGTCAATGCTGTCACTGAGAGTGGAACATCTATTGTTCCAAACCCACATACCTTACTGTCACAAATCCCAGGGACCTCCAAATGTTTTACAGTAATTGACTGGGCAAATGCATTTTTCTCTGTGCCTCTACCCCCTGACTGTCAGTATCTTTTTGCCTTCACACATGAGGGGAAACAGAACATGTGGACAGTCCTCCCGCAAGGAGGAATAAATTCACCTACCATTTATTCTACAGCTATGGCAGGAATTCTGGAGCAGTGGCAACCGCCTCATCCACAGGTTACGCTATTGCAGTACGTGGATAACCTTTTGCTCTGCTGTCCAGACCAGACGTCCTGCAAGGAAGCCACAATTTCTTTGCTGTGTTTTCTGGCAGAGAATGGTTGCAAAGTTTCACGTGAAAAATTACAGTACTGTAAGCAAAAGGTAACCTTTTTGGGTCACTGTATCTCTGAAGGTACGAGACACCTGACTGAGGAGAGAAAACAAGCAGTCCAAAATCTCTCCCTACCCAGGTCCCACCGGCAACTGCGCACCTTTTTGGGCTTAGTGTCATACTGCAGGCCTTGGATAAGGTCTGCCTCGCAAATGATGCAACCCCTCTATGATTGTCTGTCATCTGACCCCTTTGACCTCACTCAGGAAGCTATTGATTCCTTTCATTCCCTTAAACTACTCATTGTATCTGCCCTGGCCCTGGGTATTCCAAATTACGATCAACCCTTTTCCTTGTTTTGCACAGAACAGGGAGGGCATGCGACAGCCGTCCTCACACAGCAACATGGTGACACACAAAGACCAATAGCTTACTACTCAGCGCGATTGGACCCAGTTGTCAGAGGGTCACCCACGTGTGTCCGTGCTGTAGCGGCTGCTGCAGTACTGCTAGGGAAAGCTTGTGAGATCACTGACATTTCCCTTAACAATTTACTCCCCGCATGACATTCATGCTATACTTGTGCAAGTCCAACCGAAACACCTGTCTATGGCCAGACAGCTCAGACTTGAATGTGCCCTTCTGATTCCTGAGTGCAATGTTCTGAATCCAGCCACCCTTTTGCCAGTAGATTCAGAAAAGGGGGAATTGGTGACAATGGTAGCAAGTAAGGATGAATACTTTGACATGACACACGAGCATGGCTGCATAGAGCTGATGAGTCAGGAGACAGCAGGTTTTCCACATGTCTATGATACACCTATTACTAATGCAGATTTTGAGTTTTTTTGTAGATGGCTCCAGATACCACCTGGATGGGAGATTCTACACTGGATATGCAGTAGTATCCTCACATGAGGTAATCCGAGCTGAACCACTCCCGCCGCACATGTCCGCGCAGGAGGCGGAGCTAACAGCGCTCATTGAGACGTGTAGAGCGGGATCAGGTAGGAAAATTAATGTTTATTCAGACTCAAATTATGGATTTGGGATCTGTCATGATTTTGGCCCTATCTGGAGAAATAGAGCTTTTCTTACGTCAGCTGGTAAGCCTATTAAAAATGCAGAATTGGTAAAACGGTTAATGGAGGCACTAATGTTACCAGTCCAGGTTGGCATCATTAAGGTGAAAGCACACACAAAAGGTGACTCACTGGAGGTAGCGGGCAATAGAAGGGCGGAGGCAGCTGCAAAAGCAGCGGCAAAGAGGCCTAGGGATCAGAGGATAGTGGCAGGGAGCCAGCAAGTCCCTGCCACAGTAAGTCTGGATGTCCTGAAATCCCTCCAGCATCAGGCTGCCCAAACAGAGAAGGAACACTGGGGAAAATGGGAGCTGGGCTGAACTCGAATGGAGTATGGGAAAGTAAGGATAGGTTGTGTTTACCAAGGTCCCTGTTCCCTATGATGGCACAAGCAACACATGGCCCCACTCACGCCTCAAAAAGTCACATGTGTAACCAGGTGAATGCCTTCTGGATCGCTCCTGGCTTCAGTTACGTAGCCTCCAAATACGTACAATCCTGCATTATCTGCGCACAACACAACCCAGGTAAAACAGTAAAAGTCCCTAAGAAAGCAACACCCAGACCGCTCTACCGTGTCAAAGACTGCAAATAGACTACATACAACTACCCAAGGTAGGAGTGTATGAATACGTCCTGGTATGTGTAGATCTCTTCTCAGGATGGGTTGAGGCCTATCCAGTAAAATGTGCAAATGCTAAAACAACTGCAGAAAAACTGATGAAGGAACTAGTCTGTCGGTATGGCATCCCAGAAGCCATAGAAAGTGACAGGGGTACACACTTCACTGGAGAAATAATGAGGGACATTATGCAGGCTCTGGGAATAGAGCAGGCATTCCATACCTCTTATCCACAGAGCAGTGGAAAAGTAGAGAGATTAAACGGGACACTTAAACTAAAAATTCAAAAGGCCATGGCAGAGACAGGAAAGAATTGGGTAGAGTGCGTATCCCTGGCACTCTTTTCAGTCAGACACACTCCAAATAGAAAGACAGGCTTGTCTCCTTTTGAAGTCCTTTTTGGTAGTGCCCCAAAAACAGGTCTCTACTTTCCATAAGTGTTACAGATGCAACACGGCACTATGACAGCCTACGTCCAGGCCTTACAGGAAAGACTTAATGTGGTGCATAAACATGTCTTTTCATCCATTCCAGATCCCAATGCAAGTGCAGATGTGCATCAACTGAATCCAAGTGATTGGGTGGTCGTGCGCAGACACGTGAGAAGGGCCTAGATCCACGCTCTGATGGCCCATTCCAAGTCCAGCTGACCACATCCACCTCAGTGAAACTTGAGGGAAAGCCCACCTGGATCCACGCCAGTCACTGTAAAAAGGTCACTCCACCGGCAGAATGACAGTTTTGCTAATTATCCTGCTAGGTGTAGCAGGGTTGCTGCGCCAAACAAAGACACTGATCGAACTTTTAAATACGGACTGGGATAATAAACTCATTCGCCACCATATTTTTCTTACTGAGGACATGGAAGGAGAAAAGCCAAAAGACTGTTGGATCTGCACACACAGATTTATTTTCTTCAAAGACTATGCCTTATTTAGCCTTACCTCTGGAACCACAGGAGGTGTTGATATCAGACTGTATGTACAATGAAACCTGGACTTTATCGATATTCTGGTGAAAAGATGTATTTGCCACCTTGACTATAGCTGGAAAGGTCACTAATCCCTGGTTCCAGCTAAATATCACACAGCCTAGGGGACAGTCGTGGTGGATGGAATACAATCCGGACATTGAGGGTGTAGTTACCAAACTAAAGACTAAGATCCCTCATTCAGGCCCCATTACCTACGATGGATTATGGTTCAGTCTTCAATATAATGATGTTGCTATCTGTGGAAAGGACAATGATTTTTTTTTCCGTGTGTTTGTGTCTATGTGTGTATCTACATACATATACATAGTGTCAGGTTTCCAGGTTTTCCAGTTGTCTTTTGAATGAGCTTGCCCTCAGTTAACATGGAGTTTTAAGGTTCTGTTGCCCTACTTCCTGTCCAGCTGCTTAAAAGGCCGCCTCTCAGCCCAGTCCAGTGCCTGAGTATACTGCTTGCTGTGTGCTCCTGCTTTGCTGCTGCTAATCCTGATTGCTTTTGGATCCTCCTAAAGACTACCGACCGACCGACTCTGGACCTTACCCGGTTTCTCAAGCTGTGCCCGGATTCCGTCTGCCATCTTCGGTCAGCACTCTGCCCGGTTCTCTCTGGTTCGTAACCACTCTGGACAATCATCCCGTACGGACACTCCTGGACTTTTACCGCTTGCCCCTTGTGTCCCGGCTGCTGCGCATTTAGGCCTTCCGGGGTGATTGCCGGACAGTCCCTGTATAGGGGTTCGCTCTGGTGGTCTCCCTGGGGGAGTCCGGTGCGTGGCCCCGGGAATTCCCTCCGCTCCGTTTCGGGAAGGTATTGTGTGTATTTGTATTGCTGTGTTTGTTCCGTTGTTATCTACCGTGGTTACAGATTATAAAACATCTTGTATCAAAAACTCGTCTCTGCTGATCATTGCCCTACGCTATCGAAATCCTCAGAACATATAATAAGTATTACACATAGTCACCAGTTTTTGTCTATTCTCGTATTATATGTATATACATGTGTATGTATATATATGGATGACTCCAGCGAAGACTCCTGGTGGGGAAATACATTTTCTTTTATGAATCCAGCCAATTGGTTTAAGGGCCTGGCAGGTTGGGTTTCTGGCATTATACAATCCTGTATGCAAATATTGTTATTCTGTCTATTGCTTTATATAGCTGTAAAAGCATTGATATATGCGTTAGCTAAACTATTGAATAATGTATGTTCTAAGAGTTTCAGTATTGAACCCTCTGTAGTTTACTACGGACCCCAAATGGCCTCTACTGACGGGGAGTAGGTGTCCACACTGAGGGTGGATGGGTGAAGTGGTAGGAAGACCCCTCATGGGTACTAGGCCCATGAGCCAGCAGCTCCTGTTTGGACGCCTACTGACCCTGTAGTGAAGGTTATACCATTTACAAAAGGGGGAAATTGATATAGAAGGGTTAAATGGTTTCTCTATTTCTTTATTAAAGATATTTTATTTCATTAGTAAGTATATCTGGTGGTAGTTCATAGTCATTATAGAGCCTTCGGAATAAGAGACAAGATCAAGGATTATTATTGTCTCTAAATGTTCTTCTTATCTTCTTATCTCATATGCATGACTCTACATTTTTGTTTTGCTAAAACTTAAAGGTCATATGAGCAACTTGTAAAGTCCAGCTAGAAGCTTCATTTGCAATATCACATTGATCTGTAAATGGTATAAATAAAGTGTACTTTGGTTAAATAAACAGAAAATTGATCATGCCCACATGGATGCAGATCTTTTTCTCCGAGCGCTCGATCTTTATTAGGTCTGAAGAGGCCTAATTCAGAGGACCTCACTGGTGATCCCATAAGCTGACTTGTGACAAAACAGAACAGCTACAACACTACAATTTTCAGAGTCATGAAGATAAAGAAAACTCTTTGATTGAGAAGGTGTGTCCAAACTTTTAGTCTGTACTGTACATGTAAATGAGATCTTCTCTGAGACGTCTTTATTCCAAGCTAAATAAATCCAACTTTTTTCAAACTCTCATCTTTCTTTGTAATAATCTAGTTGCCCTCCTTTGAACTGACTCTAACCTCTGAATGTCCTTTTTAAAGTCTGTAGCCTAAAACTGGATCCCATATTCTAGATGTGGCCTTACAAATGATTTATACATGGGTAACAATACCTTGGGATCAGTTACCGCTTGATCCTGGCCAGTATCAGAGCAATGCTTACAAGCTAGATAGCAGTGGTGGTTTCTTAAAAAAATGATTTATATAACAAGAAAAATTTAGAATAAACATTTAACCGCTTCTCAACACCAACTGCTATGTCATATTGGGTCCTGTTCTTTGATATTGGCTCACGAGCTGAGCCTGTATCTTTCCCAGCATTTGATGGCTTTGTTATTTCATCATCATTTTTCTTTAACAGCCGCAAGCGTAGCATAGTGCTGCCTACGACTACTAACCCATTCAATTCTGCTGTCAACAGCGGTATTTACAGCTTGCGGCTCAGGGAAAGTGTGCTGTTCTGACCACCCATCAACACCCCAACAACACGATCATAGGGCATTGATGAGTTGCAATGAAAGCCAGGGGTCTACGGAAGACCCCAGTGCCTGTCATAATGGTACTCCTATGAAAAAGATTCCTTCAATTAATTACACGATAATGGATGAGCATTACTCAAAAAAACATCAAGCTATATCAAAATATTGGGGCATATGAAAAAGTCCACAAAATAGTATATTCAAACTCTCAAATGTTTATTGAAACAATGAATTAAAAGGGACTCTGCCAGCAGGTTTCTGCAATGTAGTCCAAAAAAAACATGCTGCAAGAGTTAAAACAAAGAATTCAGCTTTCTCAACTCTGCTACATGCAAAATCTAAAATCTTTCTTTGTGTCAGAATGGCTGCACACAGTAATCTCAGTGATGCATTGTTGGATTCAGTGCCTCTTTGCCTACATTATGCTGCTGTAAGATGAGGTATCAAAAACCTGCTGACAGATTCCCATTAAAATCACTATAGAATGCATCACAAGTGCTGCTAGACATTGCAGGTGACTCCACAGAATATACAGTTAGGTCCAGAAATATTTGGACAGTGACACAATTTTCGCGAGTTGGGCTCTGCATGCCATCACATTGGATTTGAAATGAAACCTCTACAACAGAATTCAAGTGCAAATTGTAACGTTTAATTTGAAGGTTTGAACAAAAATATCTGATAGAAATTGTAGGAATTGTACACATTTCTTTACAAACACTCCACATTTTAGGAGGTCAAAAGTAATTGGACAAATAAACCAAACCCAAATGAAATATTTTTATTTTCAATATTTTGTTGCAAATCCTTTTTAGGCAATCACTGCCTTAAGTCTGGAACCCATGGACATCACCAAACGCTGGGTTTCCTCCTTCTTAATGCTTTGCCAGGCCTTTACAGCCGCAGCCTTCAGGTCTTGCTTGTTTGTGGGTCTTTCCGTCTTAAGTCTGGATTTGAGCAAGTGAAATGCATGCTCAATTGGGTTAAGATCTGGTGATTGACTTGGCCATTGCAGAATGTTCCACTTTTTTGCACTCATGAACTCCTGGGTAGCTTTGGCTGTATGCTTGGGGTCATTGTCCATCTGTACTATGAAGCGCCGTCCGATCAACTTTGCGGCATTTGGCTGAATCTGGGCTGAAAGTATATCCCGGTACACTTCAGAATTCATCCGGCTACTCTTGTCTGCTGTTATGTCATCAATAAACACAAGTGACCCAGTGCCATTGAAAGCCATGCATGCCCATGCCATCACGTTGCCTCCACCATGTTTTACAGAGGATGTGGTGTGCCTTGGATCATGTGCCGTTCCCTTTCTTCTCCAAACTTTTTTCTTCCCATCATTCTGGTACAGGTTGATCTTTGTTTCATCTGTCCATAGAATACTTTTCCAGAACTGAGCTGGCTTCATGAGGTGTTTTTCAGCAAATTTAGCTCTGGCCTGGCTATTTTTGGAATTGATGAATGGTTTGCATCTAGATGTGAACCCTTTGTATTTACTTTCATGGAGTCTTCTCTTTACTGTTGACTTAGAGACAGATACACCTACTTCACTGAGAGTGTTCTGGACTTCAGTTGATGTTGTGAACGGGTTCTTCTTCACCAAAGAATGTATGCGGCGATCATCCACCACTGTTGTCATCCGTGGATGCCCAGGCCTTTTTGAGTTCCCAAGCTCACCAGTCAATTCCTTTTTTCTCAGAATGTACCCGACTGTTGATTTTGCTACTCCAAGCATGTCTGCTATCTCTCTGATGGATTTTTTCTTTTTTTTCAGCCTCAGGATGTTCTGCTTCACCTCAATTGAGAGTTCCTTAGACCGCATGTTGTCTGGTCACAGCAACAGCTTCCAAATGCAAAACCACACACCTGTAATCAACCCCAGACCTTTTAACTACTTCATTGATTACAGGTTAACGAGGGAGACGCCTTCAGAGTTAATTGCAGCCCTTAGAGTCCCTTGTCCAATTACTTTTGGTCCCTTGAGAAAGAGGAGGCTATGCATTACAGAGCTATGATTTCTAAACCCTTTCTCCGATTTGGATGTGAAAACTCTCATATTGCAGCTGGGAGTGTGCACTTTCAGCCCATATTATATATATAATTGTATTTCTGAACATGTTTTTGTAAACAGCTAAAATAACAAAACTTGTGTCACTGTCCAAATATTTCTGGACCTAACTGTACCAGCTAATATGTACACAGAATATTATAGTCCATGGTAAATAGAAATTATACTTGGTATATTGTATACTTAACTGATAACAAGTGGGTAAAAACAAAAATAGGCAAACAATGATTAATACCCAAAATAGAACCAAGTAAAACACTGTGTAAATACAATTACTTGTGGCTGACAGTATGGTGCAGTCCCTGGAGATGCAGATAGGACAAAATGCGAGTTGGGGCGGCAGGGACCTGACGATACTGTCTAGGCTTTACCCATTTGGCATCAGTTACATATACAATTTACTGAGTATGATTCCTATTTACCTTAGACCATAATATTCTGTGTACATGTTAGCTGGGTATTGTGGCGCCCCTGACCTGGTCAGGCACCACTGAGTACTGCACCCATGCTGGGGACAGTACACTACAGGTAATCCAGAAGGCTGACCGAGGTGTGACTACACAGGCGCATAGTGATCAGGTCTCACACATGTACCTTTGAGGGGACCCCTGGGGATCCCAGGAGGGGGCAAAGCCTTCACCTCCACTTGAGGAGTGGAGGGGGCGAAGCCTCCATCTCCACTCAAGGGGTGTGGTAGAGAGCCTGGTTGCTAGGTGACGTAGGCAGGCACAAGGGGAAAAGAGAAGGAGGAGTAAGCAGTCTGAAGCAGAGTGTGGAGGAGTGAGGAGCATGGAAGTGGAGCTCAGACAGGAGCAGCAGTGCAGGTCCCACGAGTGAGCCGGTTTAGTGCGCAGCTCAGGAAGAGCAGAAGCAGACCCTGGAGCTGTGGCAGTCTAACAGCGTCCGCGCAGTGACTACCGACGGGGGAGAACGGTCACCTAGTAGTGCTACCCGAAATCCACACACAGCTAAAGAGAGAGCAACGGAGTGGGAAGTAAGGAGACTGCCAGGGAGTTACCAGGCCCAAACGGGTAGCAGGTCCCAGTGCAGGGATAGATTCACCTTTCCTTTGCCAAACCTGCTTGAGGGGGCACTTCACACCCCCAAGACCACACTACAGAGTCCGCAGCCACGTAGCCGCAGTTAGGGCCCATAGTTCACAGGAGGCAAGCTGCCGGAGTGTCCTGGTCCAGGCTACAAGCAAACGGGCCAAAACGAAGGGGAGAGAGGCACCAGCAACTTCCCTGGGTGACCCCCATAGGGACTAAAAGTCGGGGTTACCCCAAAACGTAAAGGGCTAAGGAAGGCGAGTCGGTAGCCACCCTCATCAGTCAGCCTGAAGGACACCTGGTTCCAGCCTGGTTTATCCCAGCTACGCCCGGGTTACTCACCCTGCCATCAACAGTGAGTAAAACCCCTGAAAGACATTCTGCTTGTGTTGAGTTATTCTGTGCCTTGTGGTTCCACACACCTACACAGGGCCCTGGGGCTTGCCTCACTCTCAGGAGGCTATTACAACTGACTGCACCCACCATCAGCCCCAGGCCTCCCTTAATCTGCAGTGGCGGTCTCCACTGACCGCAATTCTGAGAGTGGCGTCACGACAATCCTAAAAGAAGGTTTCCTACCTGTGACCAGACTGTTCCGTCCATGTGGAGTCCCTGAAGGTAATGCACCGACACAACACTGGAGGGGCTTCACAGTATATTCAGTGGAGAGTCACTTGCAATGTCTAGCAGCATGTGTGATGCACTCTATTGTGATTTTAAATGATTGAGTTAATAAAAATTTGGACGTTTTAGTATACTTTTTACTGGACTTTTTCATGTCCCAATGTTTTGATGCAGCTTGATTTTTTTTTCTATATACAGCAGTGCTGTAGTTTTGCGAGATTAGACAATCACAGGTTCAACCCAAAACACAGTGGCTGAAAAAAAATATATTGCTTTTGAAAGAAGGGAAAGAATATATTACAAATGCAAACATGTAGAAGTGCAATGTTGGCAGTAGGTAGGGCTGAGCGGATCAGCCAAAATCCGGGACTGGCGGATCACAGCCAGATTTTACAAATAGTCCGATCCGCTCCGGAATCCAGTGCCCAGATAAGTCAATGGGGACCGGAATTTGGAGATTAAAAACGTTTAAGGAGGGGAGGTGTGCCGCCCCCGTGTAAGCAGCCGAGCTGCTCGGATCTGGGTTCTTTGTGGCTCGAGGGTCTCCGGACCCGGTGGTCGTGCGGCAACTCAATTGAAGGGGGTATTTACAGGGGAATTTAGAGTTCGTGATGCCACCCGTGGTGTATGGTAACTTGGGGGAATACCGCCGTTGCCGTTGGGGAGTACCCGGGGTGATGAAGGGGGCAGTCAGGTGTTGTAGCTCTCTATGGGTAGGGGGGATGCCCCAGGAGTCGGTGAAGGGGGATGCCGTGGGGTGCAGGGGTCACTCTCGTACTCACTCAGTTCATAAGCAGACACTGACAATCGGGTAAACCAAGCCTCTGGACACCGCTGCTACTGAGGGGAGCTCGTCTGGGTCCCGTCCCCTATAGTGTTGCCTGGTGATCCATGACCTGCCTCATGGCACTAAGTTTAACTTCACTTGTGGTCCGGTAGTGTCAAACTTGCTGGGCCCCGCTCCCCACTGTGGCTAAGTGTGGGAGCTTGCTCTCAGGGCTCATGCTTGGGATTTTCTGGACCGTTTTGGATTGGAAAGTCCTATCCCCTCGTTGCACTAATGCCCCGATTCTGGAGCGGTTGGGAACGGATCTTGAAGGCTCCGTTCTCCCCAGGTAAATTATCGGGTTGCCTGAAGCTACTCCCCAACCTAGGGTCCATGTACCCCGTCGTGCCTTCGGTCCTGGACCGGTGACACTGCTAGGCTGCCGGCTGTCCTCCTCGACAGGTCCAGGCCTGCCACTGTCCCCTGCGACTGGGGGTCTGACTCCTCTAGGCCCAGACCACCGTCTGCAACCTAGACAGCTCTACTCGCGAGCCACCACTCCCAACCTCCTCTCTCTTCTACGCTTTTACACTCTCTGACTACACTCCTGACCTCCCTTTCCTGCCCCCCCCAGGTGGGCGACTCTATTCCACTCAAGCCGTCCACTGGTGTGCCTGGTGGGTGTGGTGCAGTGTGTATCTAGGATTTGATTTGCTGTTGGAGGCAACACTATTAGCTAGGGACCCAGAACCAAGAGGGAGGTGGAATACTGAACGAAAGGATAGGTTGTGCAGTACCCTGTGACGATCCGGTGGGCGCAGGCTCCGATCATCCACTGGGCTGGGTTATCTTGGGATCTGCAGTACCACTGGCTGACTGTAGGTGGCGGGTGTCACCCAGCTGAAGTACCATCATTCAGCTACAGCTAATGGGAAGACACCACACCCTTCTTATTCCCCCTCCTGTCTGCTGGACTCTGCAAGAGATAGTTCTGATTCTGGCTCATGTGCTGTTTGTTTTGTGTTTCCTGTGCGCTGACTTGCTTGTTGTTGACTACCCTTCTGCCTGCTGTTTTGTACCTCGCTGCCCGACCCGGATCTGACCACTGCTATGTTTTCTGTTTACGCCTTTGCCTGCCGATTCTGTCCCTGCTCTGCTGTTCCTGGTTTGATCCTGCCTGACAACTACTCTCATCGGACTGCAGCCTTCCACGGGTAGAGATATCCAGTGCCTTGTGTAATTCCAAATCCCTGTATAGGGGTTAAGGGGTTTCAGGTTTCTGGGGTCCTGCTTGGTGAGGGGCTTCCCTTTAGTCTGTCCATTACATCCTACCTGAGTCTGTTTATCCAGGCAGGCATTACATTATCTCTGGCCCACTAAACAAAAAAAAAATATGGATTCTCTCCATGCTGTGCTGAATCAGGTGCACACCCTTTCTGGCCTGGTACATGGACTTACACAGCAAGTGCAGGATCTTAGGTCTGCTCAGGTTCAAGCCCCTACAGCACCGACCTCCGCATGTCCAGAGTCCCGTCGACTGCAAGGGAACAGATCACGTTGTGGAGCCGATCGTGGAGGGCCTGGATCTCTGAGGCAATTGTTTCCAAGGCAGCAACCGCACCTGAGCGGGCCCCAGGATACCCGCTCAGGTGCCCAGGCACTTCCCGCAAACCCTATGAGGTTAATGATACCTGTCTCATTGTTTCACCAGGGAAAATCTGTGCGGCTGCAGGCCTTTGTTGATTGTGGATCTGCAGCTAATTTTATAGACACTATTGTAACAAAAGAGCTGGGTTTGACTTTGCTAAGTTAGTTTGCTTTGTTAAATGCGCCTATTAGAATCTCTGCTATTGACAGTACTCCTTTCACACAGGGTGTGGTTACTTTTGTAACTCCAGAGATCTCCATGATTGTTGGGGCTCTGCATGTAGAATCCGTGTCATTTTTTGTTCTTGAGAATCTGATGTCAGCGGTGGTTTTGGGCATGCCATGGCTACGTAAACATAACCCCGTCATAGACTGGCCTTAGGGTGAGATTGTGCGATGGAGCCCTGAGTGTCAGGAGACGTGTATGTCGTTATCTGTTAACCTGACCAGAGCTGAACCTATCTTTTTACCTCATGCATTCAGGGATTTTGCTGACGTGTTTTCTGTATCGGAATCTCGGAATCTGAAAAATTTCCTCCGCACAGAGATTATGACTGCCCCAATTCCCGACTCCCCAAGGGTGAAATATATAATCTTTCCGGTCCGGAGCGTCAGTCCATGAAATATTATATAGCAGACAGTCTGCAGAGAGGGTTCATCAGACCATCCAGGTCACCAGTCGGCGCTGGATTCTTTTTCGTTGATAAGAAAGATGGTGGCCTCAGACCTTGTATTGACTACCGTGAACTGAATGCTATTACTGTAAAGAATCGGTACCCTCTGCCACTCATCCCCGATCTGTTTAACCAGCTCATAGGAGCCCGGTGGTTCACCAAGCTGGATCTCAGGGGAGCATATAACCTAATCCGCATCAAAGTTAGGATGAGTGGAAAATGGCATTTAATACTCCAGAGGGACACTATGAGTATCTGGTAATGCCTTTTGGATTGAGTAATGCGCCGGTGGTGTTTCAGAACTTTGTAAATGACATTTTCAGAGATATTTGTGGTCAATATGTGGGGGTCTATCTGGATGATATCCTGATTTATTCTCCTGATGCTACATCACATGTCCAACATGTCCGCACTGTACTCCAGAGACTCAGAGAGAACTCCCTATTTGCTAAATATGAGAAATGTGTTTTGTTTTTTTTTTGAGGCAGAGGTTAATTTCCTGGGTTATATATTGTCCGCAGAAGGCTTCCGCATGGATCCCTCTAAGCTTCAACCAATTAAGGAGTGGGTACAACCCAAGTCTCTGAAAGCCTTGCAGCGTTTCCTTGGGTTTGCTAATTATTACCTCAAGTTTATTAGAGATTTTTCCAAAATTGCCAAACCCCTCACTGATTTGACTAAAAAGGGGGCTGATGTGATTAACTGGAAGCCAGAGGCGATCCATGCCTTCTCAAAATTAAAAGAATGTTTCTCCTCAGACCCGATTCTGGTTCAGCCTGACCTTATGCGTCCGTTTATTGTGGAAGTCGATGCATCCGAGGGTGGAGTGGGAGCGGTGCTATCACAAGGTACTCCGTCTCTCACTCAGCTTCGTCCTTGTGCCTTCTTTTCCCGCAAATTTTCTCCCACAGAGAGAAATTATGACATTGGTAATCGTGAGCTGTTGGCAATTAAATGGGCCTTCGAGAAATGGCGCCACTTCCTCGAAGGCGCCAAACATAAGGTCACAGTCATCACAGACCATAAGCACCTCACTTATGTGGAATCTGCTAAGAGACTCAATCCTAGGCAAGCTAGGTGGGCATTGTTCTTCTCCAGATTTGATTTTGTAGTAACATTCTGGCCTAGTACCAGGAACACCACAGCTGATGCACTTCCCGTAGCTTCTGTCCCTCTCAGTCTGAAAACTCTGAACCAGAGCATATTTTAGATAAAGACATTATTATGTCATCTGTTTCCTTAGATTTGATAGAATAGGTCCATAATACCCAAGCTCCAGAAACCACTCCTGTCTATAAACTGTTTGTCGCCCCCTCACTTCGCCTACGGGTACTTCAGGAATCCCACAAGTCTGTGCTGGCAGGTCACCCTGGTATCGGCAATACCCTCCGATTAGTAACCAGGCATTTTTGGTGGCCAACCGTAGCGAAAGATTGTAAGGAATATATACTGGCTTGTGAAACTTTTGCTCGAGCCAAGACACCTCGTACCCGCCCTGCCGGATTTCTCCTGTCCCTACCTACCCCAGTAAGCCCTTGGACACATCTCTCCATCGACTTCATCACTGACCTTCCACCCTCAGAAGGGAAGACCTGTACCTAGGTAGTAGTGGATAGATTCAGCAAACAGTGTCATTTTGTTCCTCTGTCCGGATTACCCAATTCTGAAACTCTTAGCAAGTTGTTTATTAGGCATATTGTGCGGTTACACGGGGTCCCGGAAAATATTGTTTCTGACCGAGGAACACAGTTCGTCTCGAAATTCTGGAGGACATTTTGTAAGAAGATCAATATAGAGCTATCTTTTTCTTCTGCCTACCACCCAGAGACCAATGGTCAGACCGAACGTTCCAATCAAACCCTTGAACAATATCTCCGGTGTTATGTGTCTGACCGTCAGTCTGACTGGGTGGAATATATGCCGCTAGCTGAGTTCGCAATCAATAATCAGTATCAGGAATCCATCAAGACTACACCCTTTTTCTGCAATTTATGGTTGCATCCCCGTTTTGGTTCTTTTTCTTCCGCTGTGGTGGATACTCCTGAGGCTGAATCAACTGTGGACAAATTGAAGGCTATCTGGTCTGAGGTGAAAGAGAACCTGAAGAAGGCAAAGGTTGGTCAAGCCTCATGTGCTATTTGTTTTGTGTTTCCTGTGCGCTGACTTGCTTGTTGTTGACTACCCTTCTGCCTGCTGTTTTGTACCTCGCTGCCCGACCCGGATCTGACCACTGCTACGTTTTCTGTTTACACCTTTGCCTGCCGATTCTGTCCCTGCTCTGCTGTTCCTGGTTTGACCCTGCCTGACGACTACTCTCATCGGACTGCAGCCTTCCACGGGTAGAGATCTCCAGTGCCTTGTGTAATTCCAAATCCCTGTATAGGGGTTAAAGGGTTTCAGGGTTCTGTGGTCCTGCTTGGTGAGGGGCTTCCCTTTAGTCTGTCCATTACATCCTACCTGAGTCTGTTTATCCAGGCAGGTGTTACAGTATGTGTGTGTGTGTGTGTGTGTGTGTGTGTGTGTGTGTGTGTATGTGTATGTCCGGGATTGGCATCTGCACCGTCGCAGCTACAGCCACAAAATTTTGCACACTCACACTTCTGGACCCCGAGAGCGTCATAGCCTATGTTTTGAAGGGAAATTTTAACCCTGCTCTTTAGTTATTCACCAAAAAAACCTGCCTCCATTAAAGCGAATGGAGCTGGGAGCCACAGTGCAGCCAGAATTTCAGAAGAATGCGCAGGCACGCCCTTATATGGAATGTTGGCGTGTCACAATGCAGCCAGGGAAAGAGACAGACACAGACAGGGAAAGAGACAGACACAGACAGGGAAAGAGACAGACACAGACAGGGAAAGAGACAGACACAGACAGGGTAAGAGACAGACACAGACAGGGTAAGAGACAGACACAAAGAGACAGACACAGACAAAGAAACAGACTGACAGGGAAAGACAGGGAAAGTGACAGACAGGTAAAGTGACAGACAGGGAAAGTGACAGATAGACAGACAGGGAAAGAGATTGAGACAGACAGAGAAAGAGAGAGATATACACAGAGGGGGAGACAGACATAGAATCGGAGAGAAACAGAGAGAGAGTTACTATCCCGGGCAGCGCTGGGTGCTATGTTGTGAGGCGAAATTTTAACCCCGCGCGTTCCAATTTACCAATCAATTTTGCCCCTATCTACGTAATGGGGAACAAGTGAAACGAAAAGTGTTGGGGGCAAATTGACAGCTGCCAGATGTGAACAAGGGGGACTTAAAAAATGAGGTGATGGCGCCAAAGAGTATATACCGTACAGTTGCTAAGGTGGGGCCCTGACATGGGATACTCACCACACTCGGGGATATGAACAGACACACAAAATGTGCCACACACTACCACGTGCTTGAACACATATACCACCCTCAGCACACATCTCACCACACATACACCAACCTCGCCACATAATCGCCCTAAAACACACACAAGTCTGGTATTATCCTTCAAAAATAAAACTCTGATTAATAAGCAGCCAAACTACAAGAACAACAAATGTACCACATAGGAAATACGTCAGCTGTCAGTCACATGACCTGTCTATATGTGTATGTGTGAGCTAATATATACTGTCAAGGGGGAGGGCTTGCTGTTGCCTGGAGATTTATCAGGCTGCCAATAGCAACCAATCACAGCTTAGCTTCTATTTTGCTACAGTTAATTAATCTGAGCTCTGATTGGTTAATATAAGCAACAATTTAATAATTACATTTTCTATTTGTTTTGTGGTTTTTGTGTGCAGAATAGAGATGAGCGAACCGGTCGTGGTTCGGCTCGAGTTCGGTTCGCCGAACGGAGGTCTCGTTCGAGTTCGGTTCGGCGAACCGCTCGAACCACATAGGAAACAATGGGAGGCAATCACAAACACATAAAAACACCTAGAAAACACCCTCAAAGATGTCCAAAAGGTGACAAACAACTCACAACACAACACAAACACATGGGAAAGTAACAAGAACAAATTCTCATGCGAAAACAAAACAGCGTTACGAGGAAAAAGAGGACGAGACACAGATATAGGCATGGCATGCCCTTCTAAAATCATGTATAACACCACAAGGGGACTCAAAGCAGAGTCTCCCTTTTATCCAAAAATTGGGCCTCACAGACACCACTTCAGTAGCAGCACTTGTGCCCCAGTTGCAAACTGGACAGGTAGGTTTGCATCAAGCACATTCAAAAATACGCCATACTTATCCGTCCCCAAGATGACACCGGGGTAGGTAGCTAAGTTTTTCCTGATCCCAGATCTGTTCATCTTGGATCATTTTTAGAAACACTGTAAGCAAGGGTTACTCCAAGCGGAGTCACCCTTTTTTTTCCAAAAATTGGGCCACACAGATACCCACCCCTTCAGTGGCAGCACTTGTGCCCCAGTTGTACAGTTCACAGGTAGATTTGCATCAAGCACATTCAAAATACACAAGCATTTACTCTCCCCAGGATGACACAGGGGTAGTAAATTCCTGTGGATCCATGACTTGTTCGTTTTGATGAACGTTAGTCTGTCCACATTGTCACTGGACAGACGCGTGCGCTTATCTGTCAGCACACACCCAGCAGCACTGAAGACACGTTCAGAGACAACGCTGGCAGCTGGACACGACAAGATCTCCAAGGTGTAAGTGGAGAGCTCTGGCCATTTTTCAAGATTTGAAGTCCAAAATGAGCAAGGCTCCATTTGCAAAGTCATGGCATCGATGTTCATTTGGAGATACTCCTGTATCATCCTCTCCAGCTGTTGACTATGTGTCAGACTTGTTGTCTCTGGTGGCCTTGCAAAGGAGGGTCTAAAAAAATTATGAAAAGATTCAATAAAATTGCTGTTACCAGCACCAGATACGGTGCTGCTGGTACGGTTAGACTGTTGAAGATGACGAGACCATCCCATGTTTGTCGAGTTACAACTGGGAGATTCACTCCGTGCACCACGGGTGTTTTGTGGAAAAGCCGAGTTAAGATCGAGTAACAGCTTCTGCTGATACTCCTGCATACGTGCGTCTCTTTCTATGGCTGGAATTATGTCACAAAATTTGCACTTGTACCGGGGAGCTAATAGTGTGACAAGCCAGTACTCATCATCACTTCTAATTTTGACAATACGAGGGTCATGTTGGAGGTAGTGCAGCAAGAAGGCGCTCATGTGTCTGGCGCAGCCATGCGGACCAAGTCCACGCTGTGTTTGTGGCATAGAGATGTTAACCGTTCTTTCTTCCTCTGACATCTCCCCCCAACCTCTTTCAACTGAAATTTGACCAAGGTCTCCCTCATCCGCTGGGTCTTCCATGTCCATGGACAGTTCGTCCTCCGTTTCTTCATGTTCTCCTGCACCTTCCTCAACATTTCGCCTGCTACCATGCACCCTTGTTGATCCCTGTCCCCCATGGTCCCATACCTGCCGCCTTGGTGATGATGAACGTCTGGACCTTGGTGATGTTGTTGTCTCTTGCGCATATGAATACTCCTGTAGTTCCTCCCCTTTCTGTTGTCCCACCCCCTGAGTCCGAATAGTGTTTAGCGTGTGCTCCAGCATGTAAATGACTGGAATTGTCATGCTGATAATGGCATTGTCAGCGCTAAACATATTCGTCGCCATGTCGAAACTGTGCAGAAGGGTGCATAGGTCCTTGGTCTGAGACCACTCCATCAGGGTGATCTGCCCCACCTCTGCATCTCGTTGGCCCAGGCTATACGTCATGACGTATTGCACCAGGGCTCGGTGGTGCTGCCACAGTCGCTGTAACATGTGGAGAGTCGAATTCCAGCGTGTCGGCACATCGCATTTCAGGCGATGAACCGGCAGGCCGAAAGACTTCTGGAGCGATGCAAGTCGCTCAGCTGCGGCGGTTCAACGGTGGAAGTGAGCAGACAATTTTCATGCCCTGTTCAGAAGGCCATCTAGGCCGGGATAGTGTGTTAAAAATTGCTGGACAACAAGGTTCAACACGTGAGTCATGCAAGGCACGTGTGTCACCTTGCCCAGGCGAAGGGCCGCACCCAGGTTTGCAGCATTGTCGCACACGGCCTTACCAGGCTGCAGGTTGAGTGGAGACAACCATTTACCAAACTCAGTCTCCAGAGCTGCCCACAACTCAGCCGCTGTGTGACTCTTAGTTCCAAGACATTTCAAGACAAAGACCGCCTGATGCCGTTGCGCTCTGCTGCCAGCATAGTAATGAGGGGTGTGTGATTCCTTCTGCGCAGTTACAACGCTGGTGGCCTGACCAGGCAGGCTTGGGGCGGAGGTGGAGGACCCAGACGAGGTGGAGGAGGCAGAAGCAGTGGAGGAACTTGGACAGACAGGGAATTGACACACAAGTCGTGGGGACGGCAAGACTTGTGCAGCAGACCCTTCACCATCTATCACCATAGTTACCCAGTGCCCAGTCAGCGACATGTAATGTGCCTGTCCATGCTTACTGGTCCAAGTATCGGTGATGAAATGCACCCGTTGACACACAAAGTTTCTCAAGGAAGCGGTGATGTTGTGTGCGATATGCTGGTGTAGCGCAGGCACACATTTCTTAGAGAAGTAGTGGCGACTGGGCATCTGGTACTGGGGCACAGCGACAGACATAAGGTCTCTAAAATCCTGTGTGTCCACCAGGCGGAAAGGCAGCATTTCAGTAGCCAAGAGCTTACACGGTTGATAAAGTCAACCTCTTAGCTTTGTCATGAATCGCAGGAAATGACCTTTTATTTGTCCACATCTGAGTGACAGAGATCTGGCTGCTGTGTGTAGATGGTGGTGAGTAGGGTGTCCCTGGAAAAATGCAGGTTTGTGAGGAAAGTGCAGGAGTAGACATGATGTTGCCTTCATCCAACGTTGGTGCTATCGATGTCTGAGAGAGCTGTACACACGCACTTGTTTCCCCTTCCAAACCAAATGACGACCTACCAAGCAAACTGCCTGTTGCGGTTACAGTGGTGGAAGGTGTGCGTGGAAAACCAGGTGTGACAGCTGTCCCCACAGTCCTAGAAGATGAAGAGCGCGCGGATGCACTGGAAGGGGCAGGCGGTGGATGGTCCGCTCCGCTAGGCCGCATTGCAGCACGGTGAGCTTCCCACTGGGACATATGATATTTATTCATGTGACGATTCATGGAAGAAGTTGTCAAACTGCTGAGGTTTTGCCATCTACTAACAGAATCATGACAAATTTTACATATCACATGATTTGGGAGATCTTTTGCTATGTTAAAAAAGGACCAGGCTAGGCAAGGCTTAGAGGGCATGCGACCTGCTGAGCCACCCCGACTAGTGCTCAGAGGCTGAGTGGTGGCTGAGGATGCAGTTGTAGACGTGCTACCAGTACTCCTCCCCTGTCCAGGAAGGCGCAAGGTAACTTCGTCGTCAGTAGCATCCTCCTCCACCGCCTCTGTTGACCTCCTCGAGTGCCTGACTGTGGGTTGACAGTAGGTGGGATCTAGAAGTTCCTCATCAAGCGTTGTGTTTGCACTCTCCTCCCCCTCAGACCGAGCCTCTTCCTGCCCTCAACGAATATTTAAGTTGTCATCCCAATCTGGTATCTGCATCTCATCATCATCAGTATGTTCCTCATTGTCTATTACAACAGGTGTTTCAGTTTGTGAATAAGGGTAATCATTATGCTCAGAAACTTGGTCATCACGGCCTGAATCTGAGTCACAAAGGTTCTGGGCATCACTGCAGACCATTTCCTGGTCTGTACTCACTGTAGCTTGGGAGCAGACCTCTGATTCCCAGGCTATAGTGTGACTGAACAGCTCTGCAGACCATCTCTGTTCCACCACACTGTGCAGGGCGGATGGAGACTTGAGAGCTGGGAGAAAGCAAGTGTGATTGGGATGACAACTGAGAGGACTGGTGTTTTTTTGATGAGGTAGTTGAGGTGGAGGAGAGGGCACTTGTTGGACCACTTGAGATCCATTCAAGCATTTTCTTTTTTTGGGCAACATCTACCTTTGTTCCAGTTCTTCGTGTTTGTAAAAAAGGGAGCACATCCGATTGTCCACGGAAAGTAGTAGACATCTTACTTTTGATGGTAGATGGCCTATCTTCAGCAGATGTTAATGGAGCTTTGCCACCTTCCCCATGGACACAAACTTTTTTTCCTTTTCCAACACGCCTGTTCCCCTTTCCACCAGCATCTGTCATTTTGCCACTCATTTTGCTAGCAACAAGAATGTCCACTTAAAATGTGGTAGTAAAAATTGAGAGGTGGTGTAGATTGCAGCGGTGGTCTACCTTTTATTGACAGCAGAATAAACAACAATAACTATCCCGGACAATGAAACTATGGCCCTTTAAAATGGCAGAACAGTTTGCAGGTATAATAGCTTAGTAAAAATGAGTTTGAGTGTGCAATGCAGAGGTGCTGCAAATATCTTTGCACTAGTGGGGCACTAATGAAGTCCAACCGCCACTTTTAGGATGCCACTAAGTTTCCTCAGTTTTTGGGATTATAATGGCTTTGTAATAATGAGCTTGAGTGTGCAATGCAGAGGTGCTGCAAATATCTTTGCACCAGTGTGACACTAATGAAGTCCAACCGCCACTTTTAGGATGCCACTAAGTTTCCTCAGTGTTTGGTATTATAATGGCTTTGTAACAATGAGCTTGAGTGTGCAAAGGGCAGGATGGTACAGTGGCCGGGTTGTGGGTCAGTGTAGAGGAAAGGAAGCCTCACTTTCTATCCCTCCTAATGGTGAAATGCAGCAAGGAACTCCCTGACCTTAGCTACACAGACGCTCTTATCTGTAGCTGTTAAAACCTCTTTCCACGGACCTGACTGTCACCTTTTGGCTCTGAGCCTGCTGTAATTAGCCCTTAGAAGGGCTGAAAGAAACTTTTATCCCTATTCTGTATAGCGCTGTGTGTAGAGCGTACACAGCAGTATCGGAGACAGGAGCTGCACCTGCGGTGACTGACACCCAGACGCAGATGGCAGATAATGGCATCCAGACGTGCAGATGCCCGTATTTATAATGCAGGGACATGTGACATGGACATCCTATCACACATGCCGTTGCTTCTCTGGCTAAAAGTCCACTTAGCTGTGTGTGTGTCTGGGATTGGCTGACATGCTGGCCCGCCCCACTACACGCGCGCTTAGGGAGGGAAGGAAGAACAGAAAAAAAAAAATGGCGATCGCCATTATCCCAGCCGCAGTGATCTGAACGCGCTGTTCCCGCAGACTATACGCTGAAATTTCAC
Source organism: Anomaloglossus baeobatrachus (assembly GCF_048569485.1). NCBI lineage: Eukaryota > Metazoa > Chordata > Amphibia > Anura > Aromobatidae > Anomaloglossus > Anomaloglossus baeobatrachus. The sequence goes on along the minus strand of NC_134359.1, from coordinate 95,811,297 downwards.
AATAGTGTGAGTCACAGAGTGACTTTTAGTATTACAGCGGAAAGCCAGCTAGTAATTAACTTGGCTTTTTGCTGCTAGAACCGTTCTCGAACGTAACTAGAACTATCGAGCTTTAGCAAAAAGTTCGAGTTCTAGTTCGATCTAGAACAGCCCCCAAAATCACTCGAACCGTGAACTGGAGAACCATGAACCACGAACCGCGCTCAACTCTAGTGCAGAATACATTTTTGTTAATACATTCTATTTTGTTAACAGCAGTTATTAACCCGGGCGAAGCCGGGTAGTACAGCTAGTCTAATATATAAAGCTGAATGTGTGTATGTATGTGTGTGTGTCCGGGATTGGCATCCGCACCGTCGCAGCTACAGCCACAAAATTTTGCACACTCACACTTCTGGACCACAAGAGCGTCATAGGCTATGTTTTGAGGGGAAATTTTAACCCCGCTCTGTACAGTTATTCGCCAAAAAACCTGCCTCTGTTAAAGCGAATGGAGCTGGGAGCCACAGTTCTGCCAGAACTTCAGAAGAATGCACAGCCACGCCCTTATATGGAATGTTGGCGTGTCACAATGCAGCCAGGGAAAGAGACAGACACAGACAAAGAGACAGCCTCACAGGGAAAGAGAGAGACAGGTTAAGAGACAGACACAGACAGAGAGACAGAGACAGACACAGGGAAACAGACAGGGAAAGAGAGGGAAAGAGAGAGACAGGGTAAGAGACAGACAAAGAGACAGACACAGGGAAAGAGACAGACAGGGAAAGAGACAGGGAAAGTGACAGAGATAGACAGACAGACAGACAGGGAAAGAGATTGAGACAGACGGAGAAAAAGACAGAGACAGTCAGAGACGCAGATAGGGACAGAGACAGGCAGACAGGGAAGGAGGAGACAGCCAGAGAGACAGACAAAGATAGATGGGGAAAGACACAGACCTTGATAGAGACAGACGGGGAAGGAGACAGAGAAATAGAGACAGACAAGGAAAGAGACAGACAGGAAAAGACACAGACAAAGAGACTGGGAGACAGACGGGGAAAGAAACAGAGATAGAGACAGACAGGGACAGGCCTGGAAAGAGGCAGACCTGGAAAGAGGCAGATGGAGCACATTACTTGGCCAATTTAGTTAAATCTGTGTGCAATATCTGTGGTGTTGAAATATATGTTGTGAAAATGCTGCTATTAGCTTAGTTTTTAATAATTACATTTCTATTTGTTTTGTGGTTTTTGTGTGCAGAATACATTTTTGTCAATACATTCTATTTTGTTAGCAGCAGTTATTAACCCGGGCAAAGCCGGGTAGTACAGCTACTTTGAAATAAAGTACAAAACACACCCTCCTTCACCACTTTATTAACCCCCAACACAGCCCTCCAGCTCTGGCATAATGCACACGAGGTCCCATGACGACAGATCCAGCTCTGCTACATCTCAGAGTGAGTAGCCGGATCCGCTTAGCCCTAGCAGTAGGTTAAAGTCTATTTCTGATAAGGTAATCCACAAATTTCTTCTAAACAAAAGGTTAAGCCTGTGCTACTATAAGGAAAAAATTGCATTTAAATGTGGTCCTGCTTTAAATATTCAGTATATAGAGAATGGGCCCAGAATAATTTCTTCTGGTGAGCCTCAATATATTCAAATATATGCAAACTAATGTTAGTGCAAAGACAGTGGTGTACCTAGCGTTTGATGGGCCCCGGTGCAAAATTTGGACCTTGCCCCCCCCAATCATCGCATGTTAGTCAGATGCATGTATATATACATTTAGTGTTCTAAATTTTATAAAGACATACGAGTTACTCTCCCCCCATTATGTAGTAATGTCCACCATCCTGTTTTACTGTACCCCATCCTGGGCTCCTTCCTGGTAAATATGTCACCCATCCTAGTATATATGTTCCCCGTCCCTGCATTCCTCACTCTCCCCACTGTTCCTGCGCTTGTCTGTGATAGCAGAATAAAGTTGTTTGGCCACCCACCTTGTGAGCTGACGCATTATTTGCTTGGATTACCGGAATCTTGTTTACGTCTGCTGCTGAGCACCACTCGGTCTGGCATCATTAGCCCAGGAACACATGCAGTCCAGAAACAACTGAATGCTCCGGAATCGTGAGTACGGCTCCACTGTATGGCAATTCAGGCTGCAGTGCCAGACTTTTCCCTTCTACACCATTTCAGATGCATGTATATATACATTTAGTGTTCTAAATATTATAAAGACATACGAGTTACTCTCCCCCCATTATGTAGTAATGTCCACCATCCTGTTTTACTGTACCCCATCCTGGGCTGCTTCCTGGTAAATATGTCACCCATCCTAGTATATATGTTCCCCAATTCTGGTATATACCGTATGTTCCACATCCTGGTATATATGTCACCCACTCTGGTATGCCCCCATCCTGGTATATATGTTCCCCATCCTCCATCCTGGTATATACTGTCCCTGTCCTGGTGTATATGTTCCTCTCCTGGGCCCCTCCTGGAATACACTGTCCCCTTTCTGGTATATACTGTACTCACCACCACTGTCCCAGCTTCCAAGCTGCTTGGTGTCCTCCTCTATAGTTGGCCCACAGTGGCCATCAGCTTTTATCGGCGTTTATGCTATGGCATGTGTGCCGCCTCTACAGCAGTCTAACTGCTCGGATCTGGGGTTGCCATGGCTCGAGGGTCTCCGGACCCGGGAACTCGCAGCTATTCAAGTGTAATGGGGGTATTTACAGGGGGATTAATGTTCGTGATGCCACCCGTATTTTGCGGTAAGGGGAGTACTGCCGATGGGAGCACCTGGGGGAGATGGAGTGGGGCAGCCAGATGACATTCCCTCCACGGGTAGGGGAGGCCCCAGGACTCTGGATGGTGGAGGTGTAGGGAGCGATTGTCTGTACATGTCCCCTCTTAATTGTAAAGCGCTACGGAATATGTTGGCGCTATAGAAATAAAACTTATTATTATTATTATAGCGTGGTGCAGTCTATACGGGCTGGCTGGACACAGGGGAGAGCAGCGTACTCACTCAAGCCGTGTTGGTGTTGATGCGACCATAAAGCACACTCTGACACAGGAGTAAACCAAGTCTCTGGATACCGCTGACGCTTGAAGGGAGCACATCTGGGATCCGTTGGTATTGCTTAGTGGTCCGGAGCCTGCCTCCATGCACTGTATTTTAGAAGTTCTGAGTGACTCCTTGGCCTGAAGCTTTCGGGGTCCCACTCCCTATATTTAAATAGGGGAGCTGTGCTCTCAATGGCTGACACTTAGGATTTCAGTAGGCCGCATAAGCTGGAAAGCCCTATCCCCCTCGTTATGTTGATGCCTTCGATCTCTGAGGTCTTGGGGAAAGTTCATAAAGAGACTATCCTCCACAGGTGAATTATCAGGTTGCGTGAAGCCACTCCATGATCTAGGGTCCAGTATTCTCGCCGTGCTCGGTCCCGGTTCGGTTATTAGATTTTCCGGTGCCGGCCGTTCTACCAAACTAAGTCTGGGCACCCTTCTCCAATACCCTGCGACCGGGTCTCCGACTCCTCCGGTCCCAGACCACCATCTGCAACCTAGCCAAGGTCACACAGAGAGCTCAAACTCCCTCAGCTCCTCACTCCTTGAGGGCTACTACTCAACTGACTATGTCCCTCCCACCAGTCTGCCTGACCCCTAGGCGTGTGGCCCTTTTCCAGCTAGACCGCCCACTGGTGTGCCTGACAGGGTGTGGTGTAAGGTGTGGCTAGGATTTGGATGCTGATGGAGCAATACCAAAGGTTAGGATCCCAGAACCATAGGGGGTTGAGTCCTGTACCAGAAGAGAAAGGAGTGCAGTACCCTGTGACACCCTGAATAGGTCAGGGGCATCACACATGTGCCGCCTCACGTCACGGGGAAACCGAAGATAGCTGCCAGCTTCTGTTGGCTGGCAGCATGTATCACAGTGTAGGGACCCGACATGTCTCTGCATTGCGATGCATTTCAATTGATGCACATCCAGCTGAAGCAGGGGCTAGGGCCAATGAGCCCCCTGCAACCACTGGCCAGGCTGCATTCGCGATCCCTGCAACCACGATCGTTCCACCCCTGTGTAAAAGCATATGTCATCAGAGATCAATGGATAGTTCATTAGAGAAATAATTGGACAATACTAAAATATGACAAGCAGCAGTTAATGAGAACAACAAAAATGATATTATTTTGTCCAATACAGTATAAATGCTTCTGTGTCGCCCAGGGTTATGGGGTACACGGTTCCGGGCAGTTTGCAATTAGGGAATGTCACTTTGGTGGGCGTTGCCTGGTTTCGTGCCCTGGATGCTTTTTAAAAGGGGAGTATTTACAGGGGAGGTTAAAGTCATTTGTGTGACGCCACCTGCAGGTTCCGGTTAGTATGGTGGAACCGCCGCTGCAGAGATGATTATCCCACAGGGCTGGTGGTAATGGCAGCTGTGGTGGAAGGCCCTCCGCAGGTAGGGCTGAGCTTGGGAGATTTATGATGGAGTAATAAGGAAGACCACAACGTGGGTTGTAATTAACAGTCTCTGCTCACTCTTGACCTTTTGGACGGCTGGTTCAGGTCCCTGTATTTCCAGTGCCAATTGATGACTCGGTTGCTCTGTCCCTGACACTTTCAGTGTTGTTGGGTCCCCGTACTATGAAGCGGTTTGGGGCCCGACTGTCCCTTTTTAGTGGTGGCAGTCTCCTCATGCGTACAGCAGGCAGTGTGGACCCTGTAGGGCTGGTCTGTGTCCTGAACCCTGATCCTTGATTTACTGCGGATTCCCCCGGATCTGTAGGTCAGTGCGGTCCGTGAAGGTCCCCTCACTGTTACATCTCGTGGCTCTCCTGAGGCAAGGACTGAGGCAGTCTCCCATTCCTTGCCTGCCACGAGCATTCCTGCTCAGCAGCACCGAAGGTCTGCCAGACTGCGCAGTGTGCAGGAGATACCTTCTCAGAGAGGCAGCAGAAGGGTGACACCTAGTGGTTCTCCTGTTACAAGGAGTGAAGCGGTCTCCCATTCCTGGCCTGCCACAGACTCTCCTGCTCAGCGGCCCCGAAGGTCTGCGAGGCTGCGCAATGTGCAGAGGTTTACTGCTCAGGGAAGCAGTGAGATTCCCGTTATCTCTCCACATTGTGAGACCGAGGATCCCGCCTCTATTTCCCAGAGGCAGGAGGGTGAGCATGTGCAATGCGTGGTGGGTCCTGATTCGCTCACTGACGTCACACTGCTTGATGACAAGGCTGGTGACGTGGTGAATCCTGACTGGCCAGGCTGGGACGTCGTGGACCCTGATTGGGTCAAGTCCGTCATCTCCGCCTCGCGCCCGCCCTCGGCTGGAGCTGCACCTCCTTAAAAGCTCCCCCTGCCATCATGGCGGCGCACGACCGTCCTTCTATGTTTGGATGTCTGGCAGCGTGCTGCCACGCCACTGCTCAGGCATTACTGTCTCTTGTGGGCTTGGCCCTTGCTGCTCCGGCAGTACCTCGTTTGCAGGCCGTGTTCCTGCCTTGCTGCTCCGGCAGTACCCCCGTCAACAGGCCGTGTTCCTGTCCCAGGTGAGCTCCTCAAGTCTCCATTGGACTCACCTGGTTATTGAAAGCACACGTGCGTGGGCACCTCTGTGCTACCCTCGTGCCATATTCTCGTGACTTCCACTGGCACACGTGCGTGGGCACCTCTGTGCTTCCCCGTGCAACAGGTACACCAAGCCGTGAGATCTGTGCCATACAACCCTCACGGGTTAGGGCAGATCGGTGTACATAGATCGTCTGTGACATTCCAGATGATCGCTAGCAGCAACCCGCTCACTCTTCACCCACCATAGCGGCGGTCCCTTACACCGCACAGTGGACCTTGACCGGCGGAAGCAGTCCATTTCCCATCTTGGCACGCTTCCCCGGGTCCCCCTCGTAACATTACGGTCGCGCCAAAGGTCTGGCTATGGCTGAAGAGCAGCAGCAGTTGCTGCGTTATGTGCAGCAGTTGGAGTCACGATTGGCAGCAGTGGAGCAGTCTTCCTCCGATAAGACTACTCTGACGACAGTCGCCACCCAGGCGGCTACCCAGGCTGTGCTATTGGGCGGAAGGTCTCCTCGCCTTGCGCTTCCAGAGCGCTTTAGCGGCAACAGCTCTGAGTGCCGTGGTTTCATAAACCAGGTTACCACCTACTTAGAGCTGTCCGCGACTCTTTACGCTACCGAGAAGGCGAAGGTAGCCTTCGTCCAGTCCCTGCTCACAGGGAGAGCGCTGAAGTGGTCCACGCCGTTGTGGGAGCGCGGAGATCGTGTGGTGAATAACTTAGCAGCTTATCTTGGGGCCATGAGAATGGTGTTCCTCGGGCCTCAAGTCACCCACGATTCCGCGCTGCGCCTCCTACGACTTCGGCAAGGGTCTGCTTCAGTCGGGGACTTTGCTGTACACTTTAGGACACTGGCCGCAGAGCTGGACTGGCCGGATAAGGTCCTTGTCCCTGTGTTTTAGGAGGGCCTGGCAGGGTTTGTCAAAGACGCACTGGCCACACGTGAGGTGCCTGCCACTTTAGAGTCCTTGATTCAGGTTGCCTCTCGCATAGACATCCGCCAGGCGGAGCGAAGGCTCGAGGTCTCTTCAGCACCCACGTCTTCTCGGCCTAAAAAGCGTCTGACTCCCGTCTTCCATCAGACAGGTCCCCCAGCCAGTCCTGTAGGCGACTCCGTGGAGTCAATGGAGGTGTCCAAGGTGGTCTCCTCTGCCCCAGGTTCTCGGTCTTGTGTCATCTGCTTTTCCTGTGGGCAGAGGGGACACATAGCTACCCTATGTCCCAAACCGTCGGGAAAAGACAGCATCTAGTTTCTATCAGAGGGGGGACTCTAGACGCTACTTCTCCCTCTAGGTTGACTATCAGCGCCCAGTTGCAGTTCGGCACTACTCTCTTCTCTGCCCTGGCTTGCTTGGACTCAGGCGCTGAAGGCAATTTCATCTCTACCTCCCTGGCAACCCGATACTCAGTTCCCCTGGTTCTGTTGCCCAAGCCACTCAGGGTCCGGGTAGTCGACGGGTCCATACTACTCGATCCTATCACCCAGATCACCATCCCTCTCAGGATGGATGTACCACCGGGACACCATCAGCAGGTGTCCTTCCTGGTGCTTCCAGGGGGGACAGATGAGATCCTACTGGGCCTTCCCTGGTTGAGACAGCATGCTCCTATACTCAACTGGGCAACAGGGGAGATCTCATCCTGGGCAGGATCCTGTAGAGAGCACCTCGTGACTACCGAACCACCCGCTACCATTAGGTCGGTTGGGTCCTCAGGGAATACTGAGGGGCCGGGTTTACCAACACCTTATGAGGCCTACAGGGATGTCTTTTCCAAAAGGGCCGCAGATACTCTTCCTCCCCACCGGCCATATGATTGCCGAATAGACCTGAAGCCAGGCTCCGAGCCCCCTAGGGGCAGAGTGTATCCACTCTCTGCTCCAGAGACGGAGGCTATGTCCAAATATATTCAGGACAGCCTGGCGAAGGGGTTCATTCGCAAGTCTATTTCACCGGCTGGTGCAGGGTTCTTTTTTGTGCAGAAGAAGGAAGGGGATCTGTGCCCCTGTATCGATTACAGGGGATTAAATGCAATCACAATCAAGAACAAATACCCTTTGCCCCTCATTACTGAGCTATTTGATCGATTCCGCGGGGCAAAGGTCTTCACAAAGCTGGATCTACGCGGGGCGTATAATCTAGTGCGAGTCCGAAAGGGCGATGAGTGGAAGACCGCCTTTAACACCAGGGACGGTCACTACGAGTATCTAGTAATGCCCTTCGGACTCTGCAATGCCCCCGCCATATTTCAAGACTTTGTGAATTACATTTTCCGGGATTTGTATCTTTACGTGGTTGCATACCTGGATGACATTCTTATCTTCTCCCCCGATCTTACCACCCATCGGAGGGATGTCATCCGAGTACTGAAGAGGCTCCGCACCCATTCGTTATATGCTAAGCTGGAAAAGTGCGTTTTTGAACAGGAATCCTTGCCGTTCCTGGGGTACATAGTGTCCAGTCAGGGGTTAGCAATGGATCCGGGGAAGTTGGAGACAGTGATGAACTGGCCTGAGCCCCGCTCGCTGAAGGCGATCCAGCGATTCTTGGGGTTTATCAATTATTATCGCCAGTTCATTCCCAACTTCTCGACGGTGGCAGCACCCATCATTGCCCTTACCCGCAAGGGCGCTAATCCCAAAGCATGGACACGGGAAACGGTAGAGGCATTTCACACTCTCAAAACTCACTTCTCCAGAGCTCCCATCCTTCATCGTCCAGACATCTCCAAACCCTTCCTACTGGGGGTAGACGCCTCTTCGGTCGGTGCAGGTGCAGTCCTGTACCAGAAAAACGAACGAGGAAGGAAACATCCGTGTTTCTTTTTCTCCAAGACCTTTTCTCCGGCCGAGAGGAACTACTCCATAGGGGATAGGGAGTTACTGGCGATGAAACTAGCATTCCAGGAATGGCGGCATCTCCTGGAGGGTGCGAAGCATCCATTTGAGGTTTTTTCTGACCACAAAAACCTCACATACCTCCAGACAGCACAACGCCTGAACCCAAGGCAGGCCCGTTGGTCTTTATTCTTCTCCCGGTTCCGCTTTATTATCCGCCACCTGGCCGGTGAGAAGAACGTACGGGCCGATGCCTTGTCACGTTGTATGGTTGTGTTGGAGGAGGACGAGGAGGAGCCTCGTCTTATACTACCCCCGGACAGCTTGAGGATGGTCACTCCCACTTCTTTGGACCAGGTGCCACCTGGCAAAACCCTCGTTCCCCCTGAACTACGGAACGAGGTGCTATCGTGGGCCCATGCCTCCAAGGTCGGGGGTCACTTCGGGGTCAAAAGGACCAGAGACCTGGTGACCAGGCATTATTGGTGGCCGAGACTACCCCAGGACATACAGGAATATGTGGGAGCCTGTATGTCGTGTGCTCGGAATAAGCCGTCCCGGCAGAGACCGGCAGGTCTTCTTCACCCACTGCCAGTGCCGGATCGTCCCTGGGAAGTGGTAGGGATGGACTTCCTGGGAGATCTGCCCAAGTCAGCAGGGCACAGGGTCGTATGGGTCATCACGGACCACTTCTCTAAAATGGTCCACTTGGTGCCTCTCCCACGACTCCCGACGTCACGTGCTCTCGCCACCTTGTTCATTCGGCATGTATTTAGGTTGCATGGCATGCCTGACAAGGTGGTGAGCGACCGGGGTCCCCAGTTCGCGTCTTGCTTCTGGAGAGAGCTCTGTAAGCTCCTGCAGATAGAGCTGAACATCTCCTCCGCATACCATCCCGAGACCAATGGACTAGTGGAGAGGACTAATCAGACCTTGGTAACTTACCTCCGCCATTTTATATCCGCGCACCATGACAACTGGGCTAATCTCCTTCCTTGGGCCGAATTTGCCATTAACAATTCGGTCCATGAATCCTCTGGTCAGACTCCGTTCCTACTCAATAACGGACAACATCCCAGAATCCCGGTTCCGATGCCCATTACGTCACCCGATACTAGAGTGGAGGATTGGGCGACCAAGGCCCGGGAGATCTGGGATGACACCCAAGAGGCTCTTAAAAGGGCTAAAGACCGGATGGTGACAACGGCTGATGTTCGCCGCCGCCCTGCACCATCCTTCGCCCCTGGTGACCTAGTATGGCTGTCCTCTAAGAATGTTAACCTACGGGTACAGGCAGCCAAATTCGCCCCTAGGTATCTGGGTCCGTTTAAAGTACTACAGCAGGTAAACCCAGTGGCATATCGACTCCAGCTCCCTCCACGCTGGGCTATAGCCAACACCTTTCACGTGTCCCTCCTGAAACCCGTACGACTTAATAAATTCTCGGGGTCCCTGCCGGCTCAAACCGACTCCCCGTCCGACGACCCTGAGGTGGCAAAACTTGTGGAGACAAAAGTCATACAGGGCAAGAGGTACTACCTCGTGGAGTGGGCCGGCCGTGGTCCGGAGCATAGATCCTGGGAGTTGGAGGATCATATCCGCGCCCCGGGTTTGATAGCGGCCTTCGAGCACGGACAGGGGGGGGGGCCTAGACGGGGGGGGGGGGTAATGTTACATCTCGTGGCTCTCCTGAGGCAAGGACTGAGGCAGTCTCCCATTCCTTGCCTGCCACGAGCATTCCTGCTCAGCAGCGCCGAAGGTCTGCCAGACTGCGCAGTGTGCAGGAGATACCTTCTCAGAGAGGCAGCAGAAGTGGACACCTAGTGGTTCTCCTGTTACAAGGAGTGAAGCGGTCTCCCATTCCTGGCCTGCTGCAGACTCTCCTGCTCAGCGGCCCCGAAGGTCTGCGAGGCTGCGCAATGTGCAGAGGTTTACTGCTCAGGGAAGCAGTGAGATTCCCGTTATCTCTCCACATTGTGAGACCGAGGATCCCGCCTCTATTTCCCAGAGGCAGGAGGGTGAGCATGTGCAATGCGTGGTGGGTCCTGATTCGCTCACTGACGTCACACTGCTTGATGACAAGGCTGGTGACGTGGTGAATCCTGACTGGCCAGGCTGGGACGTCGTGGACCCTGATTGGGTCAAGTCCGTCATCTCCGCCTCGCGCCCGCCCTCGGGTGGAGCTGCACCTCCTTAAAAGCTCCCCCTGCCATCATGGCGGCGCGCGACCGTCCTTCTATGTTTGGATGTCTGGCAGCGTGCTGCCACGCCACTGCTCAGGCATTACTGTCTCTTGTGGGCTTGGCCCTTGCTGCTCCGGCAGTACCTCGTTTGCAGGCCGTGTTCCTGCCTTGCTGCTCCGGCAGTACCCCCGTCAACAGGCCGTGTTCCTGTCCCAGGTGAGCTCCTCAAGTCTCCATTGGACTCACCTGGTTATTGAAAGCACACGTGCGTGGGCACCTCTGTGCTACCCTCGTGCCATATTCTCGTGACTTCCACTGGCACACGTGCGTGGGCACCTCTGTGCTTCCCCGTGCAACAGGTACACCGAGCCGTGAGATCTGTGCCATACAACCCTCACGGGTTAGGGCAGATCGGTGTACATAGATCGTCTGTGACATTCCAGACGATCGCTAGCAGCAACCCGCTCACTCTTCACCCACCATAGCGGCGGTCCCTTACACCGCACAGTGGACCTTGACCGGCGGAAGCAGTCCATTTCCCATCTTGGCACGCTTCCCCGGGTCCCCCTCGTAACACCTCACTGTGCAGGTATTTGCCAGGCCGTCTGAAACTGTCACCTGACCTAGGGTCCTGTGCCCCTTGTGTGCTCTTGTCCCAGAGGTACTCGGGTGTACCTGCCCTGGCGACCACTGTCCTGTGCACCTGGGTCACTGTTACACGACCCAGCTTTAGGCACATCTTTACTCTTTCACTATTACTCAGTGTCCCCTCCCACCAGGTGGTCTAGTCCTTCTCGTCTAGGTTGCCATCCCCTTGTCTCTGACTAACCTATTACCCCTGGTGTGGCGTGGTAACTAGGATTATGGTGTGTGTTGGTGTTGCTGTCACTGGTGTTAAAGGTCCCAGGGGGCGCTACACTTCCTACATTGTATGTAATCAGTAAATTACCTTCGACATTACTTCATTTAGGTCATCTGACAAATTTTTGTATTCAATCTCACTGGATAGCTCAAAAGCGTGGGTAGCAAAGCATCCTCCCATCTTCAGTACTCGAACTGCCTCTTTGAGAAACTTGTCTATTGTGAACCAATGAGTGGCTACACCAGCATGTACCAGGTCCACAGAAGCATCCTTCAAGGGTAAATTCTCAGCTTCTGCAACCCTATAAACAGAAAGTAAATGATTGCCAGTGACATTTATGCCATGTAATCATTGTAATCATTATACCAGCAAAATTAGGAAATCCAGTTCAGTACTCACATGTATGACACATTTTTTGCAATAGACATTTGTTTAGCCACACTTATTTGGGAGTCACTGATGTCTAGTCCTAGGACCTTCTTGAAGTGAGGAGCTAGAGGTAAAGTGTAACGTCCAGTCCCGCAGCCAACATCCACCGCCTTTTCAAGGGTCCGTCCATTTGCCTTTATAAAGAATAGAGTACATTTAATAAAGTTAGAATTGTTCCCATGTACATTTATTATTATTATTATTATTATTACAGATGCTGAAGGTAGATACAGTCACTTAAATATATTGGAGCACAATACTATAGAATTGCTTGGCTATGCATAAGAATCTGTAATAGTGATGGGCAGACATGGGAACGAATGACCTAATCGGATTTAAAAAAAAAAAAAAAGGTTCCAGGCCGGACGCCGGTCACCAGCTAAATAAAATCGGCGTGAAGTCCCAGCAAATTTTGATACCCAGCCATGACAAAGCCCGACAACTGGGGGCTGGTATTCTTAGGTTTGGGAGACCTGTGCTTATTGGGCACCCATCAGCCTAAAAATAGCAGCCTGCAGCCTTTCTGACAAGGCTTAATTTTACAATTCTGACAAGTATTGTTTTCTGTGGTATTAATTCTAAACAGCTTCAATGGATCCCAGTAATTCTGAGACTGCTTTTTTGTCACACTGTGTACTTTATGTTGGTGGTAAATAAAAGTTTAAATTTTTATGTTTATTTATGAAAATATCGGACTTTTGGCAAAAATTTTGCAATTTTCAAAACTTTTACATTTTAAGCTCTTAAACCAGTGAGTTATGTCACACAAAATAGTTAATAACATGACTACTTTACATCAGTATAATTTTTGAAAACAACTTTTTTTTGTTATTAGGAAGTTAGAAGGGTTTAAAGATTATGATCATGATCATTTGATCATGATTAAGGGTGAGTGTTTTCACCTGAAACGCGTAGTGCTGGTCATGTCATTCTCTGTGTCTGCATGATGAAATAAAGACGTGATTCTTTGCCTGAAGAGCTGGACATCCTCTTTTTTCTGCGTTTAAAGATTATCACCAGCAATTTCTCATTTTCCAACAAAATTGACAAAACCAATTTTTATTTGTAGGGATCACATCACATTTGAAATGGCTGAGAGGCCTAAATGACAGAAAGCACCTACAAGTTATACCATTTTAAAAATGCACTCCTCATAATGCTCAAAATAACATTAAAAGAAGCCCATTAACTCTTTAGGTGCCTCACAGAAATTAAAGCACATGTGGATGGAAAAAATGAAAATTTTACTTTTTCCAACAAAAATGTTGCTTTTGCCCCAAACGTTTCATTTTCATAAGGGTAACAGGAGAAAATGAACCATACATTTCTCCTGAGTCTGCCAATACTCCATATGTGGTGAAAAACTACTGTTTAGGTGCACGGCAGGGCTCGGAAGGGAAGGAATGCCACTTGACTTTTGAAGTGCAAAATTAGCTGGCATAGATAGCGGATGCCACGTCGCATTTCGAAAGCCCCTGATGTGCATAAACAGTAGAAACCCCCCACAAGTGACCGCATTTTGGAAACTAGACCCTTCAATGAATTTATTTAGATGTGTGGTGACCACCTTGAATCCTCAGGTGCTTCACAGAATTTTACAACGTTAGCTGTGAAAATTAAAACAAAACAAAATTGCCATAAAAATGTTATTTTAACCCCATTTTTTATTTCACAAGAGTAGCAGGAGAAAATTGACCCCAAAAGTTGTTGTGCAATTTTTCCTGAGTACACTGATATGTGGTACAAAGCTACTGTTTGGACACACTGCAGATCTCCAACAGGATGGAGTGGCATTTTGAAACAGTTATGCGAACAGTAATGCACAAGAGGGAAATAAAGTAAAAGAAGGTTTCATTCAAAACTACTACACCTGACCCACCCAGATCTTGTACAGAGTAAATGTTCCAGCTGTGTAGTCCCTAAAGACCCTGGCGCAGACTGTAACAACCCTAACTGGATGATTAATTGACCACTTGGGCCTTGCTTTCTAAGAAACCCTCAAGAGTATCATGTACCGCCTTAAGAATCCAGGAGAAGGTTCGGAGTAAAAAAATAAGGTAAACCAGAAGCAATTGACCAAGAAAAGCACTTGGCAAAAATGCTGTAATTCCGAGCAAGGTCCACTTCAGAAATAACTCAAGCAGGAAATGCAAGCCTGGAGAAGCTTACATAGATACACTCACTGGGTGATAGGGCAGGCTGAATTACAGCATGGAATCATCTGCTAGCAGAAACGCAATGAACACAAAAAAAGATGATCAGAACTTGGTCATTGATCAAACATGATTGTGGGTCTGTGGAGAGGAAATTGAAACAGAGCACAGAGGTTGCCAGATCAAATCAGAGGCATAGTATAAACGCAAAATTTGATGGACTGGTTTGTAGACCTCATGTCGTGTTTGCAGAGCCCCTGATGTGCCTAAATAGTGGGAACCCCTTACAAGTGACCCCATTTTAGAAACTACACTGCACACTGAATTGATCTAGCTGTTTGCTGAGCACTTTGAACCCGCAGGTGCTTCACACAAATTTACAACTTTGAACCTTATAAAGAAAAAAACAAACAAACATTTTTTCCACAAAAATGTTGCTTTAGCCCCAATGTTTTTCATGTTCTCAAGAGTAGCAGGAGAAATTGAACCCAAAATTTGTGCAATTTCTCCCGAGTACACCGCTTCCCCATATGTGGTAGAAAACCACTGTTTGGTCACAGTGGCGAGCTCTGAAAGGAAGGAGTGATATTTTAGAGTGCAGAATGATGGAATTGTTCGCAAGCGCCCTGTTGCATTTGCATAGTCCTTGAGGTGCCAAAACAGTACAAACTCCAGAGACCCTGTTATGGTTTGGGGTCCTTCGGAGTCCTAAACCGGTCCAGTCCCATCATTGACTCTCACATGGGGATCGGTCAACTCCGCAGCGCCACCTGTCCGTCGCTCAAGGTGTCGGACTGACAGGCATCAGGTGGCTAGAATCTTGACCAATCCTCATTTAGCACTACCACGCATGCGTGGGTTCCTGCAGCCTTTCCAGGCACTAAGTGCGGGATTACCGCTATCGCCCATGTGCGTGACGCGACGTCCGCGGGATGGCTGCAACTGACACCATTACCTCATGCCATGTGGCCTGAATCATGGAGGAGACTATAAAAGGCTAGTAGCCATGCCCATCAGCAAGCGAGCATCATTGTCTATGGCTGCAGCTCAGTGAGCAGACTGTGCTGCATGTATGCTTGGGTTCCAGCGCCATCTTTCCTTCAGTGTTTGTGGCAGGTGCGTGTATATGGATAGAACAGAGTTAATCAGGGCAAGGCGCCGGTACTAGGTATTCGTATCTCGGTACACCTGTGTTTTGGCATGGTGAGGTTCAGTCTCTGTCAAATCGGCCCTTGGGCATCTGGTAACGCTAGCTGGGTGGCCCACATGGTCTGACATGCCCCCTAGGCACATGACCAGTAGTCTGCAGTGTCAGTGGCAGACCTTTGTATGTGTGTGTGTTTATTGGACAGTGACAGGCAAGGCTAAGGCGTCGGTGCCGGACGCCACAATACATTGGTAATGCGGCGCAGTTAGGGCCAGCTCCTGTCTTCCTGTTACCCGTGACGCTAACCGGGCTATCCTACCCATCTGTCATGCCCTCTACGCACATGATGCAGGTTCTGCGTCTTCCTCCCCGCTTTCACAGTGATGCTAACTGGGTTACCTCTTAGTCTGACGTGTCCCTTCACACGTGACAAATACCTGTGTATCTGTGAAGCTAACAGGGACACGCTATATGTTGGAGTGTGTCCTTAAACATCTCCTTCGTTCACATTTGGGTTTCCTTTAGTTGCTGTTTCCATCCTCTAGTCCAGTAGCGGCCTTGTCATCTGCCCGGTGGACTTCATATTATTTCATATCCAATCGTCCGCTCTGTAACATTACACTCACGCCTACAGTCCTCCGTACATGGCGGACGTTCAGCAACTACAGCGATACATCCCACAACTGGAGACATGTCTCAGGACTGTTGAACAGTCTTCTCCAGTTGTGGATGTCGCAGCTCTGATTAAACATACTACATCCCAGGCTATAAGCCATACTACGTCACTGGCCTCATCTACTGTAAAGCCCATGCCACGACTGTCCCCAATAAATTCATGGGGGACAGCAAGGCATGTTGTGGTTTCATAAATCAGTGTTTGATACACATGGCGCTTCTGTCTTCACAGTACCCAACAGAAAGAGCCAAGGTGGGATTTGTGATATCGCTCCTTGCTGATTGAGCACTGAAATGGGCCACTCCACTCTGGGAGCGAGAGGATCCAGTGACTGACTGGGCCACTGATTTCTTGGAGGCGTTAAGGTCTGTGTTCTTGGGTCACCAGGTTGTCCATGACTCTGCCTTACGTCTCCTGGACCTGGTTCAGGGTACATTACCGGTAACGACTTATACCATTGAGTTCCACACCCTGGCCGCTGAGTTGAAGTGGCCAGAGAAGGTCCTGTTACCAGTATTTTGGAAGGGTTGTCGGGGCATGTGAAAAACGCTTTGGCTACCAGGGAGATACCATCTGTCCTGGAGACCTTGATATCACTTGCCACGAGAATCGACATGCGCCACTCTGAGCACCAGTTTGAGCGTGCACAGAGTTGTTCTTGTGTACGGTTGGCCCCCTCTTTCCCCAAACCTGAGGCTTCAGCCACGTACCCTGAACGCGAGCCTGAGCCCATGGAGATAGGGCGGACAAGTACTAGGTCCAAAATGTCAGTGGCTAAACCTGTTTGCTTTGCCTGAAAACAGACAGGTCACTATGCCAACCAGTGCCCTAAAAAGGGTGAGAGGCAGCTGTATCTTGCGTCTGTCAAAAGGGAGACCATGGACGTGCCTGCCTCGACCCCTAAATTGTCCTATAAAGGCACTCTGGCATTCGATAACATCACTGTTCCCGTTACAGCATGTGTAGACTCCGGTGCAGATGGGAATTTTGTTTCTTCCGAGTTTGCCCATCTGCACGAGATTCCCATGACCATACTGCCCAAGCTTATTTCCATCCAGGTAGCCGATGGGTCCGTCCTTCCCGAGGGTGTCATCTACCAGGCTGTCCCGTTAGTTTTCACAATGCCTTCGGGGTACCGGGAGAGCACCTCTTTTCTGGTGATGAACGATGGGATGGATGAGATCTTGCTGGGGCTCCCATGGCTGAAGTAGCATTCCCCACAGTTTGACTGGGGCACAGGAAAGATCCTGAGTTGGGGTACCACATGTCAAAAGACCTGCCTAAGACTATTAGAGGGGTGTTGTCTGCTGACCCAGTGAAGGTGCCCAAGCTTCCGCACCAATATCCCTCCTCCTGCTGAGGGGGTCTCCAAACAGCCAACAGAGACATCATCCTCACTTCTGCACCCCCATATCTCAGTTCCCATGCCAGTCCATCGCACCAAGTTCTCCAGGGACCATCCGACCTGTCCCGACTTCCCCGGTAGGGAGCAGTCCGCTTGCGCAGTGGTCATATCAAAACAGGTTTGAAAGAGGAGGCGATATATGGGGGACTGGAATGGCTTCGGCCTGGAGCACCAGTCCTGGGTGTCGGCTTCGGCAGTTCCGCCTGACCTGTGGCAGCTTTTGAGCACCGGAGTGGGAGGGGCTGGGGGGGCAATGTTATGGTTCGGGGTCCTTTAGAGCCCCGAACCGGTCCAGTCCCGTCATTAACTCCCACATGGGGATCGTTCAACTCCGCAGCGCCACCTGTCCGTCGCTTGAGGTGTCGGGCTGACAAGCATCAGGTGGCTAGAGACTTGTACCATCCTGAGCCTAAGTGCTCATTTAGCACTACCACGCATGAGCGCATTCCTGCAGCCTTTCCAGGAACTAAGTGCGGGATTACCGCTATCACGTCAGCGGTGACGTGGCGGCCGCTGATTGGTCGACATGACGTCAGTGATGACGTCGAGGCCGCGGGATGGCCGCAACTAGCGTTATTACCTCATGTCATGTGGCCTGAGGCAGGGTGGAAACAATAAAAGGCTCGTAGCCACGCCCATCGGCGCGCAAGCATCATTATCTATGGCTGCAGCTCAGTGAGCAGACTGTGCTGCATGTATGCTTGGGTTCCAGTGCCATCTTTCCTGCAGTGTTTGTGGCAGGTGCGTGTATGTGGCTAGGACAGAGTTAATCAGGGCTAGGCGCCGGTACCAGATATTCGTATCTCGGTACACCTGTATCTTGGCACGGTGAGGTTCAGTCTTTCTCCTATCAGTCCTCGGGCATCCGGTAAAGCTAGCTGGGTGGCTCACATGGTCTGACATGCCCCCTACGCACGTGACCGGTAGTCTGCAAGCCAAGTGCCAGTGGCAGACCTTTGTAAGTGTGTGTGTTTATTGGACAGTGACGGGCAGGGCTAGGGCGTCGGAGCTGGATGCCACAATACACTGGTAACGCAGCACGGTTAAGGCCAGCTTCTGTCTTACTGTCTTCCTGTTACCCGTGACGCTAACCGGGCTATCCTACCTGTCTGTCGTGCCTTCTACGCACGTGACCAGTTCTGTGTCTTCCTCCCTAGTTTCCCAGTGATGCTAACTGGGTTACCTCTCGGTCTGACGTGTCCCTTCACACGTGACCAATACCTATGTACCTGTGAAGCTAATGGGGACACGCTATACGTTGGGGTGTGCCCCTAAACATCCCCTTCGTTCACATTCAGGTTTCCTTTAGTTGCTGTATCCGTCCTCCAGTCCCGTAGCGTCTTGTCATCTGCCCAGCGGACTTCGGGCGACGATTGGCTTCATATTATTTTATATTCAATCGTCCCCTTCGTAACAGACCCCTTATGGGAATTGATCTGCTGTTTCCCTGGTATGTGAATATTATAATTTGTTGGCATATGTGAGTTTTATAGAGTACATCAGGTTGGCACATGTGAGTTTTACGCTGGTTTCACATCAGCGTTTTTCTGCCGCACTGCCGGATCCGGCATAAGTGCAGTACAGTTCAATACAGTTCACTGGCAAGCTCCAGTCACATGCGGTCATGTGACCGGAGCATGTGACAGCATTTGACCGGAGCGTGCCGCGCTGTCTATGAACTGTATGGTACTGTACTGCACTTATACCGGATTCGGCAGTGCGGCAGAAAAACGCTGATGTGAAACCAGCCTTATAGAGCAGGGTTACCCGACTCCAGTGTTTTAAGGCCCAACAACAGTGCAAGATTTCTGATTTCCTTAGTATATCATAAACGTGTTAAAGTAAGAAAGGAGTTAAAATCTTCAGGCATGCAAAAAAAATAAAATTAAGTTTATAGGGGGTGAGTCCACTTTTTAGACAAAGAACTGCTTGGGGGGTTGGCTAAGCTGGTTGGATTCTGGAAGTGTCTGCATTTACTATGCATTTATGTATTCTACTATTTGCTATCATGTAATTAACACCTACATTTATGCATAGTATGCCTATATTTCTGAAGGCAATAAAAGAGATTATTCTTATTAAAATCACTTGGAGAGCTTTGGAAATAACATGACAATGTATTTCTTTAATTCTCACTGGCGCCGTAGAATGAATCCTGGAAACTGTTAATTGAAGGAATTACGTCAACAGGTGATAATTTAATAACCTGCACAGGAGATTATTCCAACACCTGTACATTGCTAAGGAAATTCTGAAAACATGCTCTGTTGGTGGGCCTTGAGGACTGGATTTAGAGAACACTGGTATAGAGTACATCAGGTTGTACAGTAAATTAGAGTTAAGGCTGCTTTACATGCAACGACATATCTAACGACATGTCATCAGGGTCACGGAATTCGTGAAGCTCATCTGGCGTCATTAGCGACGTCGTTGCGTATAACACCTATGAGCCACCGCTAACGATCCAAAATACTCACCTAATCATTGATCGTTGACACGTCGTTCAGTTTCAAAATGTCGTTGCTCGCTGTGGACGCAGGTTGTTCGTCGTAACTGAGGCAGCACACATTGTTACGTGTGACACCCCGGGAACGACGAACAACAGCCTTCCTGCGTCCTCCGGCAACGAGGTGGGCGTGACGTTCATGCGGCTGCTCTCCGCCCCTCAGCTTCTATTGGTCGCCCGCTGTGTGAGGTCGCTGTGACGCCGTATGAACCTTCCCCTTAAGAAGAGATTGTTCGCTGGCCACAGCGACATCGTTAGGAAGGTAGGTGAGTGTGACTCCTAATAGCGATATTGTACTCCACGGGCAGCGATTTGCTCGTGACGTACAAACGATGGGGGCGGGTATGATCGCTAGCGACATTGCTAGCGATGTCGCTGCGTGTAAAGCAGCCTTTAAGCAGAAATAAATGTAATAATCCATGGATGAGTGGTAGACTTTGTAACAGTCTAAGACCTGTTTCACACGTGACTGAAAAACACAGACATTCTTCACTGACGTGTAAAACACGCACATGTCCCTCCACGTTCCGTGATTCACGGCACACGTGGGTTGTCCATGTATGTGCAATCTGTGATACGTGATACATTATCCGTGATTGCACATGGACGTATGCTTACCTGCCCCGTTCTTGCTCTCCTGCGCTGTAGCGTCCGGCCACCGCTCTCTGCAGCTACTTTCAGGTTGCCTCTGACTGTATTCATGAATATTCATGAGCCGGGCAGGAAGCTGCAAAGAGCGGGTGCTGCAGAGAGCGTTGCTGGAAAGGTGAGTTGAAAATGTTTATTATTTTAAATGTCCGTTTTTTTTTCTGGCACCCGTTTCGCGGATCATACCATAGTGTGGTCTGTGGGACATCACTGATGCCAGAGTGAAATGGACTTGTCTCTGTGCGGCAATCACAGGCATGCGTGTATGCTGCACGGAGACACGGTCAGTGAAAAATCACTGATGTGTTAGCAGACCCATTGATTATAATGGGCCTGCATATGTCCGTGATTCTGGTACGTATTAAAAAAAGCACATACCTACCAGAATCACTTACGTGTGAAACAGGCCTTATGCATAGGCCAGGTTTTTTTATGCAGGTGTCACATTGCCAAGTGGTGTCCTTTCTTATCCCCCTTCTATAACAAACTTGGCACTTTTTTTGCAACCTTAAGGCTGCTTTACACGCTACGACATCGCTAAAGCGATATCGTTGGGGTCACGGAATTTGTGACGCACATCCGGCCGCGTTAGTGATGTCGTTGCGTGTGACACCTATGAGCGATTTTGAATCGTCGCAAAAACGTTAAAAATCGCTAATCGGTGACATGGCCCCCTAATCTCAATTATCGTTGCTGCTGCAGCTACGATGTAGTTCGTCGCTCCTGTGGCAGCACACATCGCTATGTGTGACACCGCAGGAACGAGGAACCTCACCTTACCTGCGGCCGCCGGCAATGAGGAAGGAAGGAGGTGGGCGGGATGTTACGTCCCGCTCATCTCCGCCCCTCCACTTCTATTGGGTGGCCGCTTAGTGACGTCGCTATGACGCCGAACGAACCGACCCCCTTAGAAAGGAAGCGGTTTGCCGGTCACAGTGACATCGCTAGGCAGGTAAGCACGTGTGACGGGTCCGTGTGATTTTGTGCGCCACGGGCAGCGATTTGCCCGTGACGCACAAACGATGGGGGCGGGTGCGCACGCTAGCGATATCGGTCAAGATATTGCAGCGTGTAAAGCGGCCTTTACTCTCATTGCAGTTTGAAATACCTCACGTAGCAAAAGTTTTACTTTTCTGTTTAATTCAATTACCACTATCCTTCAACAATTCATGATGTTTAATTATGCGTTATGTTTTTTCCTCTTTTTTTATTAATACAGGTATTGATCGCTAGTTTTATTTTTTTCCCACACTCTCTGTCCGACAGTGAACTCAGGTGTCTTTTGGCACTCACGCTCAAGTCATCACCCTTGCAGAACAAGTAAGGATTTTTTGATCTCGTGCTCAGAACTCTCTTTCAGCTCTGGGAAATCCCTCAAGTTCTTCATTATTGAAAAAGCTTTGATACTGATGCACCAACATTTCTTGCCCATATTAATCACTTGTCTCTGCAATTTGTCTACTGAATAACATGATTTTATAAAAAAATTTCTACACTAAAGTAAGAAATGAATTAATCCTTTATTACTTACACTGGATGCATAGTGTTTTTTTTATTAGAAAATGCGTAATTACTTACCAGTAATGTGTTTTTTCGGAACCCATGATGGCACCATGAGAAAGTGGGAACCACCCTTCAAGGACAGGAAACCAACAGGATAAAAAATGGCTGTACCTCTCCCTGCATCAGTTGGTTACAGAGAATGAAAGGACCTCCAATATAAAAAGGTTAATACAACATATGGCAACGACCACAACATATCTTTGCGGAAAAAAAAAACAAGGGTGAAAATTGAATGATGAAAAAGAAAACACCCCAGTGCAGGAAGGCAATATACGGGTGCCGTCATGGGTTCAGAAAAAACACATTACCAGAAAGTAATTATGTATTTTTCCTTCACCTTATGACGACATCATGAAAGAACTACAGTGAAAAAGAAAAAATCTAGAAAGGGACTACAGCCTGCAGAACCCTTCTCCCAAAGGTGAGGTCAGAAAAGGATAGGTCCAACCTATAATGTCTGTAGAAGGTCGAGGGCGAAGACCACGTAGCCGCCTTGCAGATCTGTTCAATGGAGACGTCAGCTCATTCTGCCCATGAAGATGCCGCCGCCCTTGAGGAGTGAGCCTTCAGGCCTGCCAGTACTTCCTTACCACTAGCTGAATAAGCCAAGGCTATGGCTTCCCTAATCCTCCTCGCTAGAGTGGATTTTGTGATCCTAACCGCCTTCTTACTATCCTGAAAAGAGACGAATAAAGACTTATCCTTCCTCCAAGCACTAGTGACTGATAGGTATTGCATCAAACACCGTAGAACATCTAGACAATGCCACTTCTCCTCCTCATCATTATTTGGCTTATCACAGAATGATGGAAGCACAATCTCCTGAGATGTATGAAATTTAGACACCACTTTAGGGAGATACGCTGGGTCAGGTCTTAATACTATCCTGTCTTCAAAAAACTGAGTGAAGTGAGGGTCAATTGACAGGGCCTATATGTCACTAGCCCTGCGTGCCGATGTTAGGGCTGTCAGGTGGACCGTCTTTAGAGATTGGCATTTATCTGAAATTGAATCTAAAGGCTCGAACAGGGAACCTGTCAGGGCTGCTAAGACAACTTTAAGATCCCAGGGGGGAGGGCTACCATACGTTTAGGTTTTAGCTGAGAACTTGTTCTAATAAATCTGGCAACCCATCGGTCCCAGGCCAGATAATAATACAGGGCCGCCAATGCTGAAATCTGAACCTTAAGCGTACGGACCGACAGGCCCTGGTCTAAACCTCTTTGCAGAATTTCCAGAATTTAAGTTATTGGTATCTCCTCTGTGAGACTGGCACCTGTAGATCATACATTGTTTCCAGGTCCTACAATAAATTTTCGTGGTCACTGGCTTTCTACTCTGCAATAAGGTGGAAATTAAATTTGGGGGAAAAAACGCTGCTACTCAGTAGTGCCCTCTCAAATTCCAGGCTGTCAGGTGTAATCTGTCTGTCCTGAGAGAGGAGGTCCGGTAGTTCCGGAAGTACCCATGGACTGGTGACTGACATTTGATTTAGTCAATGAAACCACGGCCTCTTTGGCCAGAAGGGAGCTATCAGAATCACCCTCTCTCTGTCATCCCTGATCTTCTTCAGGACTGTTGGAATTAATCCTAACTGGGGAAAAGTGCAGGCTAGGTCGAAGTCCCACTTTGTCAACAGGGCATCTACACTGAACAGTTGCTCCCTGGGGTTTAGGGAGCAAGATTGCCAGACATTCCTGTTCTATCTGGTGGCAAACAGGTCTATAAGAGGAGTACCCCACTTCTCTCCTATTTGCTTGAAAATGGACTGCTTTAGGGCCCACTCGCTCTGTCGTAGCTGGGTGTAGCTCAGGAAATCTGCCGTGCAATTGTCTTTTCCTCTTATATGTACTTATAGTGACACTAAATGTGTCTCAGCCAACTGGAGGATTCTGTCTGCTATTGTCACGGGTGACCTGGACTTCGTACCCCCCTGATGATTCAGATATGCTACAGTCACCTAATTGTCCAACAATACTTTCGTATGATGACCCAACAATAAGGGCAAGATATTTAGTATTGCACATTCCACGGCCAAGAGCTCCTTGACATTCAAGGAAGAGACTGCCTCTTGTGTGGATCAACCCCCCTGAATTAGATGGTCTTGAAGGTGAGCCCCTCAACCTGTGATATTTGCATTGGTGGTAACCACTCTGGATACCCGAACAGACCAGTGTACACCTCTTGTCAGGTTCTTCTTGTTCAACCACCACTGTAGGGACCTGATGGAATCTGGTTGCAGTGTTATTCTTTTGTCTAACCAGTCTCCCAGAACCGCTTTATTCCCCAAAATGTCCCACTGGAGAGCTCTGGTATGCCCCTGGGCCCAGAGGACTGCTGGGATAGTGGGTGTTAAGAAGCCCAGGCGAGACATAGCGTCTCTGAGAGACCTCTTTGGGGATGCTACTGCCCGCTGCACTAGACTGCATGTTTTTTCCACTTTGGTGGACGGAAGGCAACAATCTTGCACTATGGAGTCCAGTGTACGTCCTAAGATAGTCTGCACTGTCTGAATCCAATCTAAATTTATCCCAGTTCAAAATCCAGCCCAGACCTTCCAACGTGGAGCAGACTTCTTGAGGGATGTGGAAACAATGACCGGGCGACTTGCCTACTACAAGGACCCCATGTCTTCGAATGGGATTGAGAATTTTTTGGATACCTTGGCACTGCCACGTCCAATTTAGGAGCTCCATCCTAGACGGAGCATGCAGCCTCTTCAAAGGGGTATTTCTGCTTAAAGGCTCCAGTCATGGACTCTTGTCGGGCCTCTTCCACTCTCTGGAAATTAGGGATTTCACTTTGTCGACTACCTGAAAAGCTTGCTGTTTCTTCTGTTCCAGTCCTTTAAACATCGAATCTTGAACAGAACATTGTGGCTTCTCTTCCATCATGTCCATCGTGGCCCTAACTGCTTTAATCAGCCTGTTTGTGTTCTCCACAGGAAAGCATTGGTGCTCTCCGACATCACTATCAGAAGTGGAGGGAGACTCAGAAACAGAAGAACCACATTCCCCTTCTATTCTACTGGATTCTGCTGAGGTAGTGTAAGAGCGCCTGCGCTTTTTTATAGAAAGGCTGTCCCTAAGACAGAGATTGAAGGAAGCTTCTGACCTCTGACCTAATCATAGATCTGAGATCCGAAGTGAATCTCTGGGCCAGCCTCTGCTTGCAAAGGGCATATTCCCTATTCTTAGTTTGAGGAACATTTTCTCGGCTTCTCCACCTAACAACAAACAGGGAAGGAGGGGGGACACAAAAAAACCTCTTTACAACATGTACTTTCCCGAAGATCAGTCACCATTACGATGTAAAGAGGCGGTATCTGGTCAGGGGGAAGAACACTGCCATCCGACAATTACCCCCTAGAAGCTCCTCTGCTGTCGAGTTTGTCACGCTCCTGGCTTTGTTGACTGGACCGGGTACCACTCTTATTAAAGAGTCTTCCATTGGATCCAGTGCCGCTGCTGTCCCGATGATGCTGAGGCTGTGGCAGAGACTTGTGGCATTTCTGCTGGGAGATGGTCTTCTTGCCAGCAGAAGGGGATGAGGGCTGCCGTTGCTGCTGCTGTTTTTCCTGGTCCATCCTGCACGAGAGGTTAGACTAGAGCAAAAGCTGCCGACCTGCGGTCTCCCCGCCTTTTTTTAAAAGGACAGGGAGCTCAACAGCCCCCTCTAGTGCCTCCTGGACCCACTTCCGGGTCCATAATGTCACTGGCTGCCACTGCACCATCTCAGCGCGCCTGCGCAGAGCGGAGGTGAGCAGCGCCACATACAAGATTGCGCTGCCTGGATGCTCCCGCACATGCGCAAATCGGAACATGTGATGCCACATCTATGATGGCACTGCCTGATGCTGCTGCCTAAAAGAGGGGCTACCGCACATGCCCGCTCACAGTCAAAGCCCTTGAGGACCCGCTGTGGCACTTCCAGGGGACCCATGCCAGCCGAGGCAGGACCCGTGCCGCTGCCAGATCCGACCACTGGGGCTGGGTAAGAATATTTCTTCCTTCATGGCCCTGCAGGGCCACTGCTATCCTGAGGTTTCCCATTCAAGGATAGGAAACCAACTGATGCGGGGAGAGGTACTGCCTTTTTTTAACCTGTAGGTTTCCTGTCCTTGAAGGGCAGATCCCTCTCTCTTGTGGTGCCCTCATAGAGTGAAGGAAAAATATAGATCACCTGTGTGGCCCACCAATTTAGCACAGATACACTTCTCCATATAGTCCGTGTGAGATCAAATTTCAAAGTTTATTGCATTTGTTACTTTAGATTTTTTTTATTAATTTTTATTCCTGGTCCCTTTAAAATGAGCTTTTATATATTAAGGTTCTGTTACTCGTTCAGATTAACCACCTTTCTTTTTCACTGTATCATTGACTCGAATAACATCTGGTCCTAGCTAGATGAAGCCATCAGCATTGGGTTGCATAAGTGTGTTGCCTCCGTAGCAGAAGCCCACACACCCAGTCAGGACCATTTATATAGCATGCCAGAATGCAACAAAAGACACTGACCTTGCCAACGCAAGTGTGGCTTGGCCTGATATGGTTTTGCGGCGATCTTGGATCAGAAGGTCAAAGAACATTGTTGATCGCAGATCCGCTTTAGTGTCCATTCACCAATTAAATAAACCGATCAGAAAAATCAGTAAGGGAGTTAAATAATAACACTAAAGCCTACAAGGAAAAACTCCACATATAAATATAATAAATAGTATATCTTTATTAAATTCAATAGTTAAAATCAATTAAAAAGGAGAAATAGACACAAGATACACCTTGGTCCATGTGGTTACAAAAAGTAAAAAAACACAATCAACAATCCACAATGACATATTAAAGTGCAGTGCATAGTCAATTCCACTAGATGGCGGCAGCAAATGGTTGTCCAAAGGAAAGCTAAGTAAGTGAAGTCCACACTAAATATATCTAACTCCGTAAGGGGTATAGACTCTGGGACACAAATTCACAGAAGTAAAGAACAAGTTAATATAGCACACTGGACGTGGTATTAAGGAAATAGTGATTAATTAGCGATGTACCACTAACTGAACAAAATACGCCTAAAATATACCTTTTATTAAATACTATTAAAAGAACGTGATTGTGTATGATAAAATACAAACGTTAGCAAATGCCATCGTATGGGAGGACGGGAGAATCCTTCATAGACACACTTCAGTTGTTCTCCCTTAATTTAGTCCCATACACAAAACTACTTTTTGGATATACCACCCGTGTGCACTGCACATCATCTCATTGCAGGGAAACTGATAGATCAGGATATGTCAACAACCCCTTATATCAGAGTTTAACCCTTACTCGGTATATCCGCAACCCATCAAAACAGTGACTCATAAATTAAACAGCAATAATACCTTGCTATCTCCCACCCACCGTCAGAGATGCCTAGATATAGTGAAAAATGGAACAATCTCACCACGGTATAGGTGTTGTTGTCTTGGAATCAAAACATTCTCCTACTCTGGTCACTGTTTGATCGTCAGATCAGTGGGACATTCCTGGTTCCCCCGATTTTTTCAGGTACTTCATAGGATCCAGTTATCTATCACCACTGATTACATAAAGCGCTCCACTCTCAACGCGTTTCCCTTCTCATCAGGAGAGCGGCGTATATGGATCCAAACAGTGTCCTCACATCAATGGACACATGCTATCAAAAAAGAAAATAAATCAATTTTTCAACCACTCTGAACAATGGGCCAGCGGTGTTCATGTCCCACTATAGCCTACTTACTGCGGTTCTGGCCTCCCACGTGTCACGACAAACACAGCCAAACCCGGTATGCTGAATAGTGGGTATTTAAAGCCGCCGCGGCGTGTGACGTCACATCCGTCCATCGGTCACCTGACCGGAAGTTGCGTGCGTCACCCGGTGACGCGTGCGCGTCACCATACAGCATGGTGGAACGCATCCCATTGCGCCTGCGCGGTCGCAGTGAGAGCGTTCGTGCCTTACAAACCTCAAATTTATTAACCCCATATTTCTCAACTGGGTAAATGGTGCAAGGAATACGGGATGAACTCCCCAAAATACCATGCAGTATTAGGAAACCCGTTGCAGTGTGATAATTATCACATAGCAGACAGGTAGGTCCAGAAAAAGTACAGCAAACCAGCATTTACCTATGCGGCACGGAAAAGCTCAATTTCTGTAATAAAAACGGACACAAGAGAAAAAATCCCCCAAAAGGAGTCAATTGTACAAAAATGTGCTAAAACCCATAGGAGCAGGAACTGCTCAACCTACATTAGATATAGTGACAGTTTTTTCAATTTAATATTGGGGACAGAACCGGGTCATATTTATCTCCAAATGGATATGTCATAGGCACAGCCGGGCCCGTTACGGTATACAGAATATGGAAACGCAGGAACCCACCACCATACTAACTTCTAGTCTACGGCACTACATAGGGACTGATTCCTACCTATCATGTGGGGGTCGGCACCCTAAAGAAACGGTGAGTGGTGCCCCCACTCGGCCGACGACTGACCCTCCTACTCACTAGGCCTAGACACTACACAAAGGGTGCAAAGGACAGAGTTTCATTCAGACCCCTTGGTTTCGTGGTGCCCATCCAATAGATCCATTTGGTTTCTTGCTTCAAAATGCTTTTATCCCAGTCCCCCCCCCTTATTGGTAATGGTATCAAATCAATTCCCTGGAAGGAGATGAACTTGGGGTCACCCTTGTGTTCATCATTTATGTGCCGTGCCAATGAGGTGTCATTTTTTAATCTGATGTCCCGGAGGTGTTCTCCTATTCTTCTTCTCAGTTCCCTCTTAGTTTTTCCTACATATTCCTTACTACACCTACAAGTAGCCTTGTAAATGACTCCTCTGGATTTACAATTGATAAAGGTCTTAATTTCGTATTGTTTGTTCGTGACATTCGAGAAAAAATGCTTCCCCGTTTTTATAAAGTTACAGGCTATGCAGTTCCCACATCTAAAGCAGCCCTTCACCTCATTTGAGAGCCAAGTTTTTTTATGACTGTTGTTTATATCGGAGGTAGAAAAATGGCTATGTACCAATCTTTCCTTTAACGAGCGTGCTTTTTTATAGGTAACCGCTGGATACTCTGTTATCAATGGAGCAATATCCTCATCCATTTTTAAGATGGACCAATGTTTTATGAGTATATTATGTATCTCCTCTGCACCATTGTTGTAAGTTGTGATGAACCTAATGGTTTCCTCTTTTTCATCCCTTTTTGATGGAGTATTCAGGATTTTGGTTCTATCCTTGCACCTTACTTCTGAAAATGCCTGATTTATAACTTTACTGGGGTATCCTCTGTCTGTTAGACGTTCATTTAGGTCTTTTGCCTGTTTCAGAAATAGCCCCTCCTCTGAGCAGTTCCTCTTCAATCTTAGGAACTGCCCTTTCGGGATGCCCTTTTTAAGGTTTGTGGGATGCCCACTCTCCCACCTCAACAGAGAGTTTGTTGCGGTGGGTTTGCGGTATGTGCTCGTGACAATCTCCCCACCTTCGTTTTTCTCTATCAGCACATCCAGAAACGGCAGTTTTTTGTTATTCACCTCATAAGTAAACCTAAGACCCACGGTGTTATCATTCAGTGTCGATACCATCTCTGAAAGTTCAGTCTCTGTACCTCTCCACAACATGAAAACGTCGTCGATAAATCGACACCACAAAAGGATTTTTTCTCTATCCATCACAGCATCCTCTCCGAACACCACAGTCTCCTCCCACCAACCCAGGGTTAAATTTGCATATGATGGGGCACTAGGACTCCCCATCGCAGTCCCCCTGAGCTGGTGGTAGAAGGATCCCCCAAACAGGAATGTGTTACACTTCAGGCCAAAATCCAGTAGTTCCAAAATGAACTGGTTGTGGCATTCAAACTGCCTACCCCTTTTTTTAAGAAAGTAGTCAATTGCCCTTAGACCTACACTATGTTCAATTGAGGAGTATAGGGATTCAACATCTATACTAACTAGCAAGGTGTCATCATCAATCGTCACGTCTTCCAGTTTTCTTAGGAGATCAGTGGTGTCCCTTAGGTATGAGTCCAGGGCCAACACAAAGGGTCTCAAAATTTTGTCAATGTACAGTCCTGTATTCTGAGTCAGACTGCCTATCCCCGACACAATAGGTCTCCCCTTCAGAGGTACAAGACCTTTGTGGATCTTGGGGAGGCAATAAAATGTGGGGATAATTGGATAGGATGGAAACATGAAGTCAAATTCGGTTTTATCAATCAGATTATAGGTTATGGCTCTAGATAGAATGTCTTTCAACCTTGCAAGGTATTCACCTGTGGGATTTTCCCTAACTATCTCATAACCATCTTTATCACCTAAAATCTTGAGGCACATTTCTTTATACTGGCTGACATCCATTAAAACAATGTTGCCCCCTTTATCTGATTGTTTAACCACGATCTCATTATTCCTTTCTAGACCTAACAGACAATCCATCTCAACCTTCGTCAAATTAAATCTCTTCCTATGTGTGATTTTCAATGATTCCAGATCCCTGGTCACCAAATTACAAAAAACGTCAATAGATGTTGTTTCATTCAAGATGGGTGGCATTTTAGTGCTCTTTAATTTAAGGTCCGTAAAGGGACCTTTTCCCTCAACATTTGGATTGGGGTCTTCTAGACTGAATAATAACCTCACATCATCTAATATCTCTAGGGGGATACCCTGTTCTTTACAGATTTTCTTGTTTTCATTACAAAAGAATTTTTTCCACCTCAACTTTCTCACAAAGAGATTCAAATCCTTTATGGCCTCAAAAAGATTGAAATCTGAGGTTGGCACGAAAGATAGCCCTTTACTCAGCACTGTCATCTCGGGGGCTGACAATACTTTTTTAGATAAGTTTATGATCTGAGCGGCTCCATCTGGGGGAAACCCCCTCCCCCCTGGTTCTTTTTGCTCCGTAAAAAATGTCCTTGCTCTAAAAAATGGCCGGGGTTGTACGCACCCCTATTTTGGTGCCTGCCTCTCCCTTTAAATTTATTTTTTCGATTTCTACCAACTCCCTCAGTATCTGAGAAGTCTGTGTCTGTTGAGGTACCTTCGGTCTCACTAGGTTTATTAAATCTCTGTGTCGGAAAGCTATAGGCCTTGTTTTCTCTGAAATCCTGAACGTCTCTTACATAAAATTTATGTTTTTTTTCCTTTAAATGGTATTGATGTTTTTCAATGACGTTTTGTAATGTAATTTCCTTTGTAGCAAAGTCTGAATCCCCAGTGAATTTTCTCGTAATCTCTGTTTGCTCTTTCAACAGGGCATCTAGATTACTCAAATTCTTTTTTTCTTCCTCCAACAGTAAGGTCATTAATTTAAGTGAGCACTCCGTCACCTCTCTTTGCCAACTGGTGATCAATTCGGAGTTTTTATACCTAAAATTGGGAGTCAATGATATTCTTAAATTTCTAGGGACAATTTTATCCTTCAGATAGCATTCCAAAGATTGGATCTCCCACCAGGAGGTTACTCTATTTTTATATATTTTAGTCAGTTCTCTGAAGGCCCCATTAATTGAGGGTGTGTATTTCTTTTGTACAAAGCTTCCCTCCGAGAAGACTTCCCTTGCCTCCGAAACCCAAACACTTGTGTCAATTCCGGTTGCCAAGAAGCCAGCCATACCCCAGAAAATCAAATTAATATAGCACACTGGACGTGGTATTAAGGAAATAGTGATTAATTAGCGATGTACCACTAACTGAACAAAATACGCCTAAAATATACCTTTTATTAAATACTATTAAAAGAACGTGATTGTGTATGATAAAATACAAACGTTAGCAAATGCCATCGTATGGGAGGACGGGAGAATCCTTCATAGACACACTTCAGTTGTTCTCCCTTAATTTAGTCCCATACACAAAACTACTTTTTGGATATACCACCCGTGTGCACTGCACATCATCTCATTGCAGGGAAACTGATAGATCAGGATATGTCAACAACCCCTTATATCAGAGTTTAACCCTTACTCGGTATATCCGCAACCCATCAAAACAGTGACTCATAAATTAAACAGCAATAATACCTTGCTATCTCCCACCCACCGTCAGAGATGCCTAGATATAGTGAAAAATGGAACAATCTCACCACGGTATAGGTGTTGTTGTCTTGGAATCAAAACATTCTCCTACTCTGGTCACTGTTTGATCGTCAGATCAGTGGGACATTCCTGGTTCCCCCGATTTTTTCAGGTACTTCATAGGATCCAGTTATCTATCACCACTGATTACATAAAGCGCTCCACTCTCAACGCGTTTCCCTTCTCATCAGGAGAGCGGCGTATATGGATCCAAACAGTGTCCTCACATCAATGGACACATGCTATCAAAAAAGAAAATAAATCAATTTTTCAACCACTCTGAACAATGGGCCAGCGGTGTTCATGTCCCACTATAGCCTACTTACTGCGGTTCTGGCCTCCCACGTGTCACGACAAACACAGCCAAACCCGGTATGCTGAATAGTGGGTATTTAAAGCCGCCGCCGCGGCGTGTGACGTCACATCCGTCCATCGGTCACCTGACCGGAAGTTGCGTGCGTCACCCGGTGACGCGTGCGCGTCACCATACAGCATGGTGGAACGCATCCCATTGCGCCTGCGCGGTCGCAGTGAGAGCGTTCGTGCCTTACAAACCTCAAATTTATTAACCCCATATTTCTCAACTGGGTAAATGGTGCAAGGAATACGGGATGAACTCCCCAAAATACCATGCAGTATTAGGAAACCCGTTGCAGTGTGATAATTATCACATAGCAGACAGGTAGGTCCAGAAAAAGTACAGCAAACCAGCATTTACCTATGCGGCACGGAAAAGCTCAATTTCTGTAATAAAAACGGACACAAGAGAAAAAATCCCCCACAGTACAATTGACTCCTTTTGGGGGATTTTTTCTCTTGTGTCCGTTTTTATTACAGAAATTGAGCTTTTCCGTGCCGCATAGGTAAATGCTGGTTTGCTGTACTTTTTCTGGACCTACCTGTCTGCTATGTGATAATTATCACACTGCAACGGGTTTCCTAATACTGCATGGTATTTTGGGGAGTTCATCCCGTATTCCTTGCACCATTTACCCAGTTGAGAAATATGGGGTTAATAAATTTGAGGTTTGTAAGGCACGAACGCTCTCACTGCGACCGCGCAGGCGCAATGGGATGCGTTCCACCATGCTGTATGGTGACGCGCACGCGTCACCGGGTGACGCACGCAACTTCCGGTCAGGTGACCGATGGACGGATGTGACGTCACACGCCGCGGCGGCGGCTTTAAATACCCACTATTCAGCATACCGGGTTTGGCTGTGTTTGTCGTGACACGTGGGAGGCCAGAACCGCAGTAAGTAGGCTATAGTGGGACATGAACACCGCTGGCCCATTGTTCAGAGTGGTTGAAAAATTGATTTATTTTCTTTTTTGATAGCATGTGTCCATTGATGTGAGGACACTGTTTGGATCCATATACGCCGCTCTCCTGATGAGAAGGGAAACGCGTTGAGAGTGGAGCGCTTTATGTAATCAGTGGTGATAGATAACTGGATCCTATGAAGTACCTGAAAAAATCGGGGGAACCAGGAATGTCCCACTGATCTGACGATCAAACAGTGACCAGAGTAGGAGAATGTTTTGATTCCAAGACAACAACACCTATACCGTGGTGAGATTGTTCCATTTTTCACTATATCTAGGCATCTCTGACGGTGGGTGGGAGATAGCAAGGTATTATTGCTGTTTAATTTATGAGTCACTGTTTTGATGGGTTGCGGATATACCGAGTAAGGGTTAAACTCTGATATAAGGGGTTGTTGACATATCCTGATCTATCAGTTTCCCTGCAATGAGATGATGTGCAGTGCACACGGGTGGTATATCCAAAAAGTAGTTTTGTGTATGGGACTAAATTAAGGGAGAACAACTGAAGTGTGTCTATGAAGGATTCTCCCATCCTCCCATACGATGGCATTTGCTAACGTTTGTATTTTATCATACACAATCACGTTCTTTTAATAGTATTTAATAAAAGGTATATTTTAGGCGTATTTTGTTCAGTTAGTGGTACATCGCTAATTAATCACTATTTCCTTAATACCACGTCCAGTGTGCTATATTAATTTGATTTTCTGGGGTATGGCTGGCTTCTTGGCAACCGGAATTGACACAAGTGTTTGGGTTTCGGAGGCAAGGGAAGTCTTCTCGGAGGGAAGCTTTGTACAAAAGAAATACACACCCTCAATTAATGGGGCCTTCAGAGAACTGACTAAAATATATAAAAATAGAGTAACCTCCTGGTGGGAGATCCAATCTTTGGAATGCTATCTGAAGGATAAAATTGTCCCTAGAAATTTAAGAATATCATTGACTCCCAATTTTAGGTATAAAAACTCCGAATTGATCACCAGTTGGCAAAGAGAGGTGACGGAGTGCTCACTTAAATTAATGACCTTACTGTTGGAGGAAGAAAAAAAGAATTTGAGTAATCTAGATGCCCTGTTGAAAGAGCAAACAGAGATTACGAGAAAATTCACTGGGGATTCAGACTTTGCTACAAAGGAAATTACATTACAAAACGTCATTGAAAAACATCAATACCATTTAAAGGAAAAAAAACATAAATTTTATGTAAGAGACGTTCAGGATTTCAGAGAAAACAAGGCCTATAGCTTTCCGACACAGAGATTTAATAAACCTAGTGAGACCGAAGGTACCTCAACAGACACAGACTTCTCAGATACTGAGGGAGTTGGTAGAAATCGAAAAAATAAATTTAAAGGGAGAGGCAGGCACCAAAATAGGGGTGCGTACAACCCCGGCCATTTTTTAGAGCAAGGACATTTTTTACGGAGCAAAAAGAACCAGGGGGGAGGGGGTTTCCCCCAGATGGAGCCGCTCAGATCATAAACTTATCTAAAAAAGTATTGTCAGCCCCCGAGATGACAGTGCTGAGTAAAGGGCTATCTTTTGTGCCAACCTCAGATTTCAATCTTTTTGAGGCCATAAAGGATTTGAATCTCTTTGTGAGAAAGTTGAGGTGGAAAAAATTCTTTTGTAATGAAAACAAGAAAATCTGTAAAGAACAGGGTATCCCCCTAGAGATATTAGATGATGTGAGGTTATTATTCAGTCTAGAAGACCCCAATCCAAATGTTGAGGGAAAAGGTCCCTTTACGGACCTTAAATTAAAGAGCACTAAAATGCCACCCATCTTGAATGAAACAACATCTATTGACGTTTTTTGTAATTTGGTGACCAGGGATCTGGAATCATTGAAAATCACACATAGGAAGAGATTTAATTTGACGAAGGTTGAGATGGATTGTCTGTTAGGTCTAGAAAGGAATAATGAGATCGTGGTTAAACAATCAGATAAAGGGGGCAACATTGTTTTAATGGATGTCAGCCAGTATAAAGAAATGTGCCTCAAGATTTTAGGTGATAAAGATGGTTATGAGATAGTTAGGGAAAATCCCACAGGTGAATACCTTGCAAGGTTGAAAGACATTCTATCTAGAGCCATAACCTATAATCTGATTGATAAAACCGAATTTGACTTCATGTTTCCATCCTATCCAATTATCCCCACATTTTATTGCCTCCCCAAGATCCACAAAGGTCTTGTACCTCTGAAGGGGAGACCTATTGTGTCGGGGATAGGCAGTCTGACTCAGAATACAGGACTGTACATTGACAAAATTTTGAGACCCTTTGTGTTGGCCCTGGACTCATACCTAAGGGACACCACTGATCTCCTAAGAAAACTGGAAGACGTGACGATTGATGATGACACCTTGCTAGTTAGTATAGATGTTGAATCCCTATACTCCTCAATTGAACATAGTGTAGGTCTAAGGGCAATTGACTACTTTCTTAAAAAAAGGGGTAGGCAGTTTGAATGCCACAACCAGTTCATTTTGGAACTACTGGATTTTGGCCTGAAGTGTAACACATTCCTGTTTGGGGGATCCTTCTACCACCAGCTCAGGGGGACTGCGATGGGGAGTCCTAGTGCCCCATCATATGCAAATTTAACCCTGGGTTGGTGGGAGGAGACTGTGGTGTTCGGAGAGGATGCTGTGATGGATAGAGAAAAAATCCTTTTGTGGTGTCGATTTATCGACGACGTTTTCATGTTGTGGAGAGGTACAGAGACTGAACTTTCAGAGATGGTATCGACACTGAATGATAACACCGTGGGTCTTAGGTTTACTTATGAGGTGAATAACAAAAAACTGCCGTTTCTGGATGTGCTGATAGAGAAAAACGAAGGTGGGG
This sequence comes from Anomaloglossus baeobatrachus, assembly GCF_048569485.1. Classification (NCBI taxonomy): domain Eukaryota; kingdom Metazoa; phylum Chordata; class Amphibia; order Anura; family Aromobatidae; genus Anomaloglossus; species Anomaloglossus baeobatrachus. Next base: position 95,775,019 of record NC_134359.1, on the reverse strand, counting down.
AGATTGTCACGAGCACATACCGCAAACCCACCGCAACAAACTCTCTGTTGAGGTGGGAGAGTGGGCATCCCACAAACCTTAAAAAGGGCATCCCGAAAGGGCAGTTCCTAAGATTGAAGAGGAACTGCTCAGAGGAGGGGCTATTTCTGAAACAGGCAAAAGACCTAAATGAACGTCTAACAGACAGAGGATACCCCAGTAAAGTTATAAATCAGGCATTTTCAGAAGTAAGGTGCAAGGATAGAACCAAAATCCTGAATACTCCATCAAAAAGGGATGAAAAAGAGGAAACCATTAGGTTCATCACAACTTACAACAATGGTGCAGAGGAGATACATAATATACTCAGAAAACATTGGTCCATCTTAAAAATGGATGAGGATATTGCTCCATTGATAACAGAGTATCCAGCGGTTACCTATAAAAAAGCACGCTCGTTAAAGGAAAGATTGGTACATAGCCATTTTTCTACCTCCGATATAAACAACAGTCATAAAAAAACTTGGCTCTCAAATGAGGTGAAGGGCTGCTTTAGATGTGGGAACTGCATAGCCTGTAACTTTATAAAAACGGGGAAGCATTTTTTCTCGAATGTCACGAACAAACAATACGAAATTAAGACCTTTATCAATTGTAAATCCAGAGGAGTCATTTACAAGGCTACTTGTAGGTGTAGTAAGGAATATGTAGGAAAAACTAAGAGGGAACTGAGAAGAAGAATAGGAGAACACCTCCGGGACATCAGATTAAAAAATGACACCTCATTGGCACGGCACATAAATGATGAACACAAGGGTGACCCCAAGTTCATCTCCTTCCAGGGAATTGATTTGATACCATTACCAATAAGGGGGGGGGACTGGGATAAAAGCATTTTGAAGCAAGAAACCAAATGGATCTATTGGCTGGGCACCACGAAACCAAGGGGTCTGAATGAAACTCTGTCCTTTGCACCCTTTGTGTAGTGTCTAGGCCTAGTGAGTAGGAGGGTCAGTCGTCGGCCGAGTGGGGGCACCACTCACCGTTTCTTTAGGGTGCCGACCCCCACATGATAGGTAGGAATCAGTCCCTATGTAGTGCCGTAGACTAGAAGTTAGTATGGTGGTGGGTTCCTGCGTTTCCATATTCTGTATACCGTAACGGGCCCGGCTGTGCCTATGACATATCCATTTGGAGATAAATATGACCCGGTTCTGTCCCCAATATTAAATTGAAAAAACTGTCACTATATCTAATGTAGGTTGAGCAGTTCCTGCTCCTATGGGTTTTAGCACATTTTTGTACAATTGACTCCTTTTGGGGGATTTTTTCTCTTGTGTCCGTTTTTATTACAGAAATTGAGCTTTTCCGTGCCGCATAGGTAAATGCTGGTTTGCTGTACTTTTTCTGGACCTACCTGTCTGCTATGTGATAATTATCACACTGCAACGGGTTTCCTAATACTGCATGGTATTTTGGGGAGTTCATCCCGTATTCCTTGCACCATTTACCCAGTTGAGAAATATGGGGTTAATAAATTTGAGGTTTGTAAGGCACGAACGCTCTCACTGCGACCGCGCAGGCGCAATGGGATGCGTTCCACCATGCTGTATGGTGACGCGCACGCGTCACCGGGTGACGCACGCAACTTCCGGTCAGGTGACCGATGGACGGATGTGACGTCACACGCCGCGGCGGCGGCTTTAAATACCCACTATTCAGCATACCGGGTTTGGCTGTGTTTGTCGTGACACGTGGGAGGCCAGAACCGCAGTAAGTAGGCTATAGTGGGACATGAACACCGCTGGCCCACTGTTCAGAGTGGTTGAAAAATTGATTTTCTTTTTTGATAGCATGTGTCCATTGATGTGAGGACACTGTTTGGATCCATATACGCCGCTCTCCTGATGAGAAGGGAAACGCGTTGAGAGTGGAGCGCTTTATGTAATCAGTGGTGATAGATAACTGGATCCTATGAAGTACCTGAAAAAATCGGGGGAACCAGGAATGTCCCACTGATCTGACGATCAAACAGTGACCAGAGTAGGAGAATGTTTTGATTCCAAGACAACAACACCTATACCGTGGTGAGATTGTTCCATTTTTCACTATATCTAGGCATCTCTGACGGTGGGTGGGAGATAGCAAGGTATTATTGCTGTTTAATTTATGAGTCACTGTTTTGATGGGTTGCGGATATACCGAGTAAGGGTTAAACTCTGATATAAGGGGTTGTTGACATATCCTGATCTATCAGTTTCCCTGCAATGAGATGATGTGCAGTGCACACGGGTGGTATATCCAAAAAGTAGTTTTGTGTATGGGACTAAATTAAGGGAGAACAACTGAAGTGTGTCTATGAAGGATTCTCCCGTCCTCCCATACGATGGCATTTGCTAACGTTTGTATTTTATCATACACAATCACGTTCTTTTAATAGTATTTAATAAAAGGTATATTTTAGGCGTATTTTGTTCAGTTAGTGGTACATCGCTAATTAATCACTATTTCCTTAATACCACGTCCAGTGTGCTATATTAATTTGATTTTCTGGGGTATGGCTGGCTTCTTGGCAACCGGAATTGACACAAGTGTTTGGGTTTCGGAGGCAAGGGAAGTCTTCTCGGAGGGAAGCTTTGTACAAAAGAAATACACACCCTCAATTAATGGGGCCTTCAGAGAACTGACTAAAATATATAAAAATAGAGTAACCTCCTGGTGGGAGATCCAATCTTTGGAATGCTATCTGAAGGATAAAATTGTCCCTAGAAATTTAAGAATATCATTGACTCCCAATTTTAGGTATAAAAACTCCGAATTGATCACCAGTTGGCAAAGAGAGGTGACGGAGTGCTCACTTAAATTAATGACCTTACTGTTGGAGGAAGAAAAAAAGAATTTGAGTAATCTAGATGCCCTGTTGAAAGAGCAAACAGAGATTACGAGAAAATTCACTGGGGATTCAGACTTTGCTACAAAGGAAATTACATTACAAAACGTCATTGAAAAACATCAATACCATTTAAAGGAAAAAAAACATAAATTTTATGTAAGAGACGTTCAGGATTTCAGAGAAAACAAGGCCTATAGCTTTCCGACACAGAGATTTAATAAACCTAGTGAGACCGAAGGTACCTCAACAGACACAGACTTCTCAGATACTGAGGGAGTTGGTAGAAATCGAAAAAATAAATTTAAAGGGAGAGGCAGGCACCAAAATAGGGGTGCGTACAACCCCGGCCATTTTTTAGAGCAAGGACATTTTTTACGGAGCAAAAAGAACCAGGGGGGAGGGGGTTTCCCCCAGATGGAGCCGCTCAGATCATAAACTTATCTAAAAAAGTATTGTCAGCCCCCGAGATGACAGTGCTGAGTAAAGGGCTATCTTTCGTGCCAACCTCAGATTTCAATCTTTTTGAGGCCATAAAGGATTTGAATCTCTTTGTGAGAAAGTTGAGGTGGAAAAAATTCTTTTGTAATGAAAACAAGAAAATCTGTAAAGAACAGGGTATCCCCCTAGAGATATTAGATGATGTGAGGTTATTATTCAGTCTAGAAGACCCCAATCCAAATGTTGAGGGAAAAGGTCCCTTTACGGACCTTAAATTAAAGAGCACTAAAATGCCACCCATCTTGAATGAAACAACATCTATTGACGTTTTTTGTAATTTGGTGACCAGGGATCTGGAATCATTGAAAATCACACATAGGAAGAGATTTAATTTGACGAAGGTTGAGATGGATTGTCTGTTAGGTCTAGAAAGGAATAATGAGATCGTGGTTAAACAATCAGATAAAGGGGGCAACATTGTTTTAATGGATGTCAGCCAGTATAAAGAAATGTGCCTCAAGATTTTAGGTGATAAAGATGGTTATGAGATAGTTAGGGAAAATCCCACAGGTGAATACCTTGCAAGGTTGAAAGACATTCTATCTAGAGCCATAACCTATAATCTGATTGATAAAACCGAATTTGACTTCATGTTTCCATCCTATCCAATTATCCCCACATTTTATTGCCTCCCCAAGATCCACAAAGGTCTTGTACCTCTGAAGGGGAGACCTATTGTGTCGGGGATAGGCAGTCTGACTCAGAATACAGGACTGTACATTGACAAAATTTTGAGACCCTTTGTGTTGGCCCTGGACTCATACCTAAGGGACACCACTGATCTCCTAAGAAAACTGGAAGACGTGACGATTGATGATGACACCTTGCTAGTTAGTATAGATGTTGAATCCCTATACTCCTCAATTGAACATAGTGTAGGTCTAAGGGCAATTGACTACTTTCTTAAAAAAAGGGGTAGGCAGTTTGAATGCCACAACCAGTTCATTTTGGAACTACTGGATTTTGGCCTGAAGTGTAACACATTCCTGTTTGGGGGATCCTTCTACCACCAGCTCAGGGGGACTGCGATGGGGAGTCCTAGTGCCCCATCATATGCAAATTTAACCCTGGGTTGGTGGGAGGAGACTGTGGTGTTCGGAGAGGATGCTGTGATGGATAGAGAAAAAATCCTTTTGTGGTGTCGATTTATCGACGATGTTTTCATGTTGTGGAGAGGTACAGAGACTGAACTTTCAGAGATGGTATCGACACTGAATGATAACACCGTGGGTCTTAGGTTTACTTATGAGGTGAATAACAAAAAACTGCCGTTTCTGGATGTGCTGATAGAGAAAAACGAAGGTGGGGAGATTGTCACGAGCACATACCGCAAACCCACCGCAACAAACTCTCTGTTGAGGTGGGAGAGTGGGCATCCCACAAACCTTAAAAAGGGCATCCCGAAAGGGCAGTTCCTAAGATTGAAGAGGAACTGCTCAGAGGAGGGGCTATTTCTGAAACAGGCAAAAGACCTAAATGAACGTCTAACAGACAGAGGATACCCCAGTAAAGTTATAAATCAGGCATTTTCAGAAGTAAGGTGCAAGGATAGAACCAAAATCCTGAATACTCCATCAAAAAGGGATGAAAAAGAGGAAACCATTAGGTTCATCACAACTTACAACAATGGTGCAGAGGAGATACATAATATACTCAGAAAACATTGGTCCATCTTAAAAATGGATGAGGATATTGCTCCATTGATAACAGAGTATCCAGCGGTTACCTATAAAAAAGCACGCTCGTTAAAGGAAAGATTGGTACATAGCCATTTTTCTACCTCCGATATAAACAACAGTCATAAAAAAACTTGGCTCTCAAATGAGGTGAAGGGCTGCTTTAGATGTGGGAACTGCATAGCCTGTAACTTTATAAAAACGGGGAAGCATTTTTTCTCGAATGTCACGAACAAACAATACGAAATTAAGACCTTTATCAATTGTAAATCCAGAGGAGTCATTTACAAGGCTACTTGTAGGTGTAGTAAGGAATATGTAGGAAAAACTAAGAGGGAACTGAGAAGAAGAATAGGAGAACACCTCCGGGACATCAGATTAAAAAATGACACCTCATTGGCACGGCACATAAATGATGAACACAAGGGTGACCCCAAGTTCATCTCCTTCCAGGGAATTGATTTGATACCATTACCAATAAGGGGGGGGGACTGGGATAAAAGCATTTTGAAGCAAGAAACCAAATGGATCTATTGGCTGGGCACCACGAAACCAAGGGGTCTGAATGAAACTCTGTCCTTTGCACCCTTTGTGTAGTGTCTAGGCCTAGTGAGTAGGAGGGTCAGTCGTCGGCCGAGTGGGGGCACCACTCACCGTTTCTTTAGGGTGCCGACCCCCACATGATAGGTAGGAATCAGTCCCTATGTAGTGCCGTAGACTAGAAGTTAGTATGGTGGTGGGTTCCTGCGTTTCCATATTCTGTATACCGTAACGGGCCCGGCTGTGCCTATGACATATCCATTTGGAGATAAATATGACCCGGTTCTGTCCCCAATATTAAATTGAAAAAACTGTCACTATATCTAATGTAGGTTGAGCAGTTCCTGCTCCTATGGGTTTTAGCACATTTTTGTACAATTGACTCCTTTTGGGGGATTTTTTCTCTTGTGTCCGTTTTTATTACAGAAATTGAGCTTTTCCGTGCCGCATAGGTAAATGCTGGTTTGCTGTACTTTTTCTGGACCTACCTGTCTGCTATGTGATAATTATCACACTGCAACGGGTTTCCTAATACTGCATGGTATTTTGGGGAGTTCATCCCGTATTCCTTGCACCATTTACCCAGTTGAGAAATATGGGGTTAATAAATTTGAGGTTTGTAAGGCACGAACGCTCTCACTGCGACCGCGCAGGCGCAATGGGATGCGTTCCACCATGCTGTATGGTGACGCGCACGCGTCACCGGGTGACGCACGCAACTTCCGGTCAGGTGACCGATGGACGGATGTGACGTCACACGCCGCGGCGGCGGCTTTAAATACCCACTATTCAGCATACCGGGTTTGGCTGTGTTTGTCGTGACACGTGGGAGGCCAGAACCGCAGTAAGTAGGCTATAGTGGGACATGAACACCGCTGGCCCACTGTTCAGAGTGGTTGAAAAATTGATTTTCTTTTTTGATAGCATGTGTCCATTGATGTGAGGACACTGTTTGGATCCATATACGCCGCTCTCCTGATGAGAAGGGAAACGCGTTGAGAGTGGAGCGCTTTATGTAATCAGTGGTGATAGATAACTGGATCCTATGAAGTACCTGAAAAAATCGGGGGAACCAGGAATGTCCCACTGATCTGACGATCAAACAGTGACCAGAGTAGGAGAATGTTTTGATTCCAAGACAACAACACCTATACCGTGGTGAGATTGTTCCATTTTTCACTATATCTAGGCATCTCTGACGGTGGGTGGGAGATAGCAAGGTATTATTGCTGTTTAATTTATGAGTCACTGTTTTGATGGGTTGCGGATATACCGAGTAAGGGTTAAACTCTGATATAAGGGGTTGTTGACATATCCTGATCTATCAGTTTCCCTGCAATGAGATGATGTGCAGTGCACACGGGTGGTATATCCAAAAAGTAGTTTTGTGTATGGGACTAAATTAAGGGAGAACAACTGAAGTGTGTCTATGAAGGATTCTCCCGTCCTCCCATACGATGGCATTTGCTAACGTTTGTATTTTATCATACACAATCACGTTCTTTTAATAGTATTTAATAAAAGGTATATTTTAGGCGTATTTTGTTCAGTTAGTGGTACATCGCTAATTAAAAACAAGTAAAGAACAAGGACAAACCAGAGGTGTGTGTATATATATACGTATATATACATATACTAAACGGCTACTTACATTTTCTTCTAATTTTGGATCTCTGCTTGATATGGGTGAGCCACTTATCCTCTTTTTCATATATCTCACCATCATTAATGGCTATTTCCCCTTCGTTAAAGTGACAGCACTTCGTTACTATAGTTCTATCATATTGTTATATTATTCCACAATATCGTATGACATGAGTGTGAACTTGCTTTCTATGTTGTATCTCCTCAAACATGTACAAGTTTGTTGTAATTTGTTTTTACCACTATTGTATATATACTTGTTGATATCTGCTTTTTGTTATTTTCTTCACATGTAAAAATATTCCAGTCAGATCGTCCGACCTGATGAAGGCCTAGGGCCGAAACGTCCTGGCGGACTTTCTATCTTTGTAAAGCACCATTTCACCTTCTTCAATAAAGAAAAACAGATTAAGAAATACATGAACCAGTGTGAACCTTTTTTCCTTGGGAAAGTTATAAGTGTGCCGGAGTTCTCCTTTCTCAGTATTGCCTTTATTACTCCAGAGCACCTACCCTAGGTGACGCTAGGTCTTAACTCTTTTTGTGGACTGATTTTTTGACCTAAGCTCCCTTGCTTCCCTGTTACGACAAACCCAAATTTCTATATGTCACAATCAAGCTTTTCGGTTTTCTCATATAATGATGAGGAGACCAACAGCATAGTCTCCAAGGTCACAACATCTAGCACCTTTCTTAGTGTACCCACAGACGAGATACGCAGAAGGGATTATGAAAAAGAATTACAAAGACACACCGCCCTTGACCTTCATCTAGGAACACTAGCAGAATATCATCGCACGAAACGGATACCACGAGGCCTACGTGTTTCATTAAGACCCACTCTATTCTCAGATAATAATGAATATTGTGACAAATTTGAAGCCATAATCAACAAATGCTCTATGGACATTATTACCCTGACCATTCATCATCTTCACAAAGAAATTGAACAGATATCCACTAATCTCAAAACTACTGAAACCCAACTCAAACAAGTTCTCTCCACTACGGAATTTGATCAACTAAGAAATAAAACTCAAGAGTTTATTAACGAGTTCAGGAGAACATTGGAAAACAGAAAACGGCAAAAATTTCTGAGGGATCAGGAAGACTACACGAAAGGCACCCTTCAAGATACACAGGATACATGTCATCAGGCAGTTCAGACAACGACTTTCGACCTCCACGACAACAATCCCATTTTTTAGGACCACGACGTCAACCAGGAAGAAGACGAGGAGGGGGCGCAGACACCACTCGTTATTGACGGGAAGATCCGGTGTGGACAAGGTCTCAGGTAACTCCGACCTGGTTTACAACATTTCATCCTACACCTTGTCCCCCGCCGAACACTTAGTTTTGCAGAAAGGTCTGACATTCAGTCCTACCCCCCCTTATGACACCTTTCAGGTTGAACAAGAACTCAACCGTCTGTTTAGATCTATACGCTTGAAGGCTCATTTTGATAAAAAAGGTGATGTTGATGTTCCTAATACGATGTCCTGTATTAATGATTTATCCTTTTCTTTAAAGGGACTTAATTTACAGTCTGCTAGCTCGTATATGCCTCCCAGATCCTACCATCCCGTTGAGACGTTTGTCTCACTTGTCTCCAATGATGTCAACACACTCAATAGAAAGATTAACACAGGTGAATTTCATCTTAAAAATAATCTCACAGTAGAGGAGTCCAGGGCCCTCAATACTCTTAACCCCTTCACGACCGCGGGCCGTAAAATTACGTCCTATTTTAACGTGACTTAACGACCAGGGACGTAATTTTACGGCCTAAACTTCATTTGATTGCCGTGGCCATAGCAACGGCTTTCAAATGATGTCCCCTGCTGTTTCTTACAGCAGGGGACCTTTGCTTGACCCCAGGGGGGGTGGCATTGCCACCCCCCATAGGCGATCGATGTGATTGGCTGTTCAAATCGGAACCGCCAATCACATTGATCACGATGTTTTCGGCAAAAAAAAATGCCAAAAATAGCGTGATCTTGTAAAATCCAGCTAGGACCGGAGCTGCAGCAGCTCCGATCATTGGCTGGAAGCAAGCAGACACCGTGGCCCCCCCCCCTGCAGCACTGATTGGAGCGATCGTGCAATGACGCGCAATCGCTCCAATCAGTGTGCAGTGGGGCGGTCTGATCTGCCTGTGGCCGCCCTCCCCAGGCCTGTGCTGGTCTGGGGACCCTCCCCCAACATGTCTGCAGCGTGCAGCACTGGCTGGTACTAGTGGTACCACGCCACTGCTGCTGCTGCCGCTGCTGTCACGTCACGTCGCAGGAGCAGGGGCGGTGAGTATTGTGCTCACCTTGCAGCCCCTGCGCGTGCCCCCCTGCGATCTGCCCCCCCCCCGACATCCCGATTTGCCCCCCTGACATCCCGATCTGCCCCCCTGACATCCCGATCTGCCCCCCCGACATCCCGATCTGCCCCCCGCCATCTCTATTCTGCAGCTCCTCCGGTATCCCTCCTCCCCTGCTCTCTTGCAGCCCCTGCGCGCTCTTGTGATTTGCTCCTGCGCGCTCCCGTAATGGCCCCTGCCCGTGCCCCCCTGCGATCTGCCCCCCCGCCATCCCGATCTGCCCCCCCACATCCCGATCTGTCCTCCGACATCCCGATCTGCCCCCCCAGACATCCCGGTCTGCCCCCAGACATCCCGATCTGCCCCCAGCATTCCCGATCTGCCCCCAGCATTCCCGATCTGCCCCCAGCATTCCCGATCTGCCCCCAGCATTCCCGATCTGCCCCCAGCATTCCCGATCTGCCCCCTGACATCCCGGTCTGCCCCCAGACATCCCAGTCTGCCGGCCTCCCCCGTGATCTCTATTCTGCAGCTCCTCCGGTATCCCCCTCCTCTGCTCTCCCCCTCCCCCTCTGCTGTCCCCCTCTGCTGTCCCTCTCCCCCTCTGCTCTCCCCCTCCCCCTCTGCTGTCCCCCCGACGTCCTCTTACCTGTCTACACCGGCCGATCACATCTGCCTCCATCGCTGGGTCCTTCTTCCTGGGTCTTCTGCTGAGCTGTCCAACTTCCTGCCTGCTGGCTGCTGCAAAGCTGTTCCTCCTGCAAATCCTCTGGGTAATGTGAGTATAACTTTTTTTTTTTTCTTTTTTTCCTCTATCCCCTGTCAATTCTTACACCTCATGCGTCCGTGCGTCCTGCCGAGCGCTGATCAGGGATGCAGATAACGTATCTGCATCCGTGGTCAGTTTTCGGAGGGACTTTTTTCCCGTATTCCCGACGCTTTTTGTATTGCATCTGTCCGTGCGTCCCGCCGAGCGCTGATCAGGGATGCACATAACGGATCGGCATCCCTGCTCAATTTTTGGCGTGACAAAAAGCATCGGGGATACGGAAAAAAAAGTCACGCCAAAAATTGAGCAGGGATGCCGATCGTTATGTGCATCCCTGATCAGCGCTCGGCGGGACGCACGGACTGATGCAATACAAAAAGCGTCGGGGATACGGAAAAAAAAGTATCGCATCTGTCCGTGCGTGCTGAGCGCGGATCAACATCCCTGCTCAATTTTTGGCGTGACTTTTTTTTTTTTTTTCGTATCCCCAGCGCTTTTTGTATCTCATCCGACCGTGCCTCCTGCAGCGGCCGATCAGTGCACTGCGTCTGTGCGTTTGAAAGTCAAATGGCGTTCCTTGTCTTCTGAGCCCCGCCATGCGCCCAAACAATTGATTTCCACCACATGTGAGGTATCTGCGTACTCGGGAAAAATTGCACCATACGTTTTATGGTGCATTTTTTCCTGATACCGTTGTAAAAAGAGAAAAAAAAAAACTACCTTGTTGCTGCAAAAATTTAAAAATTTTTTTTTAAAAAAAATAAATAATTTTCACGGTTCAACGTTATCAACTTTCAGTGGAGCCCCTGGGGGTACAAGGGGATCACTAAACATCTAGATAAATTCCTTGAGGGGTCTAGTTCCAAAATGGGGTAATTTGTGGGGGAGCTCCACTGTTTAGGCACCATGGGGGGGGGTCTAAAAACGTGACATGGCGTCCGCTAATGATTCCAATCAATTTTGCTGTCAAATGGTGCCCTTCTCTTCTGAGCCCCGCCATGCGCCCAACAATTACTTTCCACCACATATGAGGTATCTGCGTACTCAGGAGAAAATGGACAATACATTTTATGTTGCATTTTTTCCCGATACCCTTGTGAAAAAAAAGCTACCTAGTTGAAGCAACAGTTTTGTGGTAAAAAAATTTTTTTTTCTTTTCACGGCTCAACGTTATAAACTTCTGTGAAGCCCCCAGGTGTTCAAAGTGCTCATCAAACATCTAGAAAAAATATTTGAGGGCTCTAGTTTCCAAAATGGGGTCACTTGTGGGGGAGCTCCATTGTTTAGGCACCTCAGGGGGTCTTCAAACCCGACATGGCGTCCGCTAATTAGTGCAGCTAATTTTGCGTTCAAAAATTCAAATGGCGCTCCTTGCCTTCCGAGCACTGCCGTGTGTCCAAACATTTGATTTCCACCACATATGAGGTATCTGCGTACTCAGGAGAAAATGGACAATACATTTCATGTTGCATTTTTTCCCGATACCCTTGTGAAAAAAAAAGCTACCTAGTTGAAGCAACAGTTTTGTGGTAAAAAAATTTTTTTTTCTTTTCACGGCTCAACGTTATAAACTTCTGTGAAGCCCCCAGGTGTTCAAAGTGCTCATCAAACATCTAGAAAAAATATTTGAGGGCTCTAGTTTCCAAAATGGGGTCACTTGTGGGGGAGCTCCATTGTTTAGGCACCTCAGGGGGTCTTCAAACCCGACATGGCGTCCGCTAATGAGTGCAGCTAATTTTGTGTTCAAAAATTCAAATGGCGCTCCTTGCCTTTCGACCTCTGCCGTACACCCAAACAATTGATTTTTACCCCATATGGGGTATCAGCGTACTCAGGAGAAAATGCATAATAAATTGTAGGGTGCACTTTCTCTTTTCTCCCTTGTAAAAATGAAAATTTTATGGCTAAAGTAACATTTTTGTGTTAAAAAGTAAAATTTTCATTTTTTCCTTCCACATTGCTTTGGTTCCTGTGATGCACCTAAAGGGTTAATAAACTTCTTGGATGTGGTTTTGAGCAGTATGAGGGGTGCAGTTTTTAGAATGGGGTCACTTTTGGGTATTTTCTGTCACCTCGGCCTCTCAAAGGCACTTCAAATGTGATGTGGTCCCTAAAAAAAATATTTTGTAAATTTTGTTGGAAAAATTAGAAATTGCTGATGAACTTTGACCCCTTCTAACTTCCTAACGAAAAAAAAATTTCTTTCGAAAATTGCGCTGGTGTAAAGTTGACAAGTGGGAAATGTTATTTAGTAACTATTTTGTGTGACATAGCTCTCAGATTTATGGCCATAAATTTTCAAAATTTGAAAATTGCAAAATTTTCCAAATTTTCGGACAATTTCCTAAATTTTCACAAATAAACGCAAAAAATATCGGCCTAAATTTACCACTGACATGAAGTACAATATGTCACGAAAAAACAATCTCAGAATCGCCAGGATCCGTTGAAGCGTTCCAGAGTTATAACCTGTCAAAGTGACACTGGTCAGAATTGCAAAAAATGGCCCGGTCATTAGGGTGTTTTAGTGGCCGGGGGTGAAGGGGTTAAAAACAACTCATCTATCATCATCAAACCAGGCGATAAAGGCGGAGCTACGGTAGTTCTCGACCGTTCCTACTATATCACTGAGATCCTTGGTCAACTCTCTGACACCACGACCTATGAACCTATTTCCACCGATCCTACTTCCCGCATCTCTTCTCTTATTAAATCGGTATCTAAACGATACTTCGATATTGGTATCATTGATCAAAAACTTAGGGATTTCCTTCACAATCCGCATCCTGTCACTCCCGTTTTCTATACCCTTCCCAAAATCCATAAGCACCTTACCCGTCCACCTGGGAGACCAATTGTTGCCTCAACCGACTCCGTTCTCTCTCTGGTAGCAAAGACCATAGAAAAAATTCTTTCACCTTTCATTCCTCTGACCCCATCATACATTAAAGACACCTCACATTTCTTGGAAATACTAACCGATTTACATCATGTCCCACCATCGTCCCTTTTAGTCACACTGGATGTCAACAGTTTATATACAAGTATAAATCATAAAGAAGGGTTGCAGGCAGTCAACTGGTTCCTAGAGCAATATACTACATTTCCTGCTGACCACAGATCATTTTGCACCGATATGCTTGAAATCATTCTGGAGCAGAATTTTTTTCTTTTCCAGGACCAATTTTATGTTCAGCGTAGGGGGACCGCGATGGGGTCTAACGTCGCGCCCCCCTACGCTAACATATTCATGACACACTTTGAGGACAAATTCATACATTGTCACCCCCTGATTATTCAACATGCTCTTTTGTGGCGTCGATACATCGACGATGTGTTTATGATCTGGAATGGTGACCTGGACTCTCTCCTTAGTTTTCACAACAACATCAATACCTTACTACCCGGTCTCTCATTCTCTCTACACCACAACTTGGAACAGATTAATTTCCTGGACTGTCTTGTTATCAAAGATAACGTAGGTGTACTCACCACCGACATCTATACCAAACCTACAGATAGAAATAGCTTATTACATTTTCCAAGTAATCATCCTAGACATACGAAACAGTCCCTGCCCATCTCCCAACACACTCGTGTCAACAGACTTGTCAGTGATAGTGAAACCAAAATCCACAGACATCAGGAGATGAGCAATAAATTCACACAAAGAGGCTACCCACATGAGATAGCCACAAGGATCACAACCAAATCTGAGAAACTACGGGATTCACATGAAAGAATACATTTTTATCAATACATATCATCCTTTTTCGTCCCTACTCAAGAACATCATCCTACGACATTGGCCCCTTTTGGGACTCGCATATCCTCAAATCAAGGAGTTCCAGAGTCCACCATTAGTCTGCTATAAAAGATCACCTAACTTAAAAAATAAACTTATTCGGGCAGATATAGGTCCCTCTACAATCACCCCCAGACAACGGTTCATCAATAATCCCCAATTTGGAACATTTCCTTGTTTAAATTGTGCCCAGTGCTCTAATGTCAATAAGGGCAACACATTTACACATTCTAGGACTGGGAAAGTATTTCAGATCAAAGGATTTTTCACCTGCGACAGTACATATGTCATTTACTACATTAAATGTCCGTGCGGTCTCGGATATGTTGGGGAGACTACCCAGCATGTCCGACACCGCATCAACAAACAGAAATCTGATATTCGGTGCGGACGCACACTATTACCTATCCCACATCACTTCCTCACAGCCGGACATAACGTGTCTCAACTACGATTTCAGGTTATTGACCAGGTCAGTATCAATCGCAGAGGGGGTGATAGGGTCAAGCGCCTCCTTGAAGTTGAAGCTAGGTGGATTCACACACTAGGTACCATGGAACCCCATGGGCTCAACCGGAAGTATGAGATAGGTTCCATTCTACTATATTCTTCTGGCTATCTGATGTCACATGTAGTACCCATGGTATCTCTCTGCTTACATAAGGCGTCTAAAGGCGTATAACAGCCTGTTATCCTTATATTTTATTATACATGATATTATGTAAATGTACAGTTTTTATGCATGCTTTATGTCACATCTTTTCCCTCACAGGTTTTGTGTGAATAAACATAATCCATTATTGTGCCATAATATATTATAGTATACATGCATATATTTCCCTAATTCTCTGTTTCTTCTTACAGAACTAGTTATCTCGTCCCTGGGCACCATCTAGAATCACCCACCAGTGATGCACTGCACGTATAGCCTGCTAACGAGTCTAATGGCACCAGATTCACCAATCATTGGAACCCACAAGTTTTCCCTGCACCAGAGCTATACTGCCCATGCGCAATGTGCGTCTCACTCTGACTGTCCCCATTTCCGCGTTCCAACTACCGGATATGACACATCTCTCATGTGATTCACTGCCCAGAGAAACTTATAATGATGTGCGCATGCGCGGCGTGCGTCTCACGCCGGCTCACACCACTTCCATGTTTTCACACACCGGATATGACACTTTGTCTCCGGGTCCATTTATACCGGCGTCTACAGCTTTATCTCACATAGGACGCGCAGCGCGCACAGCCACTACCGCACATGGAGGGTAAGTGACTCGCCCAGCAGCTTGGCATCCTCTTCCTATCTGTGATTAATCTCTTTTGTTCTTTCAGTGACTTCCCTTTTCTCCCACTTTTTTTCTTTGTTACCAGCCAGCCCACACTGGAGTCTCTCCAATTCTTGGACACATTAGCCTACAACAGGACCTCATCCAGCCTCCTGCCCCAATTGGTAACACACTGTGCCTCTATCCTCTCTGACTCCATTGGTCAACTGAACTTAATTTAGCACACGCATAATATTACCATTTCTTTCACAGACATATTATTGTTACCAGTATAAGCTTGCGCTTTACCTAGTGTCTATTTGGACTAGAAGCCCCCCTATGGGTAATACACCATCATTATGTTTTATTCTAGTATACCTCTCCACATGACATTTTATTCTGCTATTAATCCTTTGGTTTCCCCTTCTCTCTTGCTTTCTGTTGTCAGCCAATTCTACTGGAATTTCCTCAATTTGCCAGACACATTAACTTTTAGCAGGACCTGTTCTAGCCCCCTGCAGTTACCGGTAATATGCACTTATTTCACTATTCTATTGATTTATTCAGTTAACCATGGCACTTACATGTTATGTACTCCTTTAGATTTATTACCGCTATCAGCATACACATGCTCCCTATTTAAAAGGAGTGTGTGTGGAATAGAAACTACTCCATTGGTAATATACCTTTCACATTATCTTTTTTCTCTGGTGTCAATAAACATGACATAACATTGGTCCCTTATTGTTCACAGACATATTCTAGTACCAGTAACAGCAGTGCTATTTAATGTGTTGATTTCACTTATTAACCAATTCGGTACTATACGGATCCAGTCCGATAAGAATAAAGGCTACTTTACACACTGCGATATCGGTCCCGATATCGCTAGTGTGGGTATCCGCCCCCATCTGTTGCGCGACACGGGCATATCGCTGCCCGTGCCGCACAACATCGCCCAGAGCCGTCACACATACTTACCTGTCCGGCGACGTCGCTGTGACCGGCGAACCGCCTCCTTTCTAAGGGGGCGGTCCGTGCGGCGTCACAGCGACGTCACTGAAACGTCACTGAACCGCCGCCCAATCGCAGCGGAGGGGCGGAGATGAGCGGGACATAACATCCCGCCCACCTCCTTCCTTCCGCATAGCGGCCGGGAGGCAGGTAGGGAGAGCTTCCTCGCTCCTGCGGCGTCACACGCAGCGATGTGTGCTGCCGCAGGAACGACGAACAACCTCGTTACTGCTGAAGTAACGATAATTGGGAATGGACCCCCGTGTCGCCGATTAGCGATTTTGCACTGTTTTGCAACGATGCAAAATCACTTATCGGTGTCACACGCAACGGCATCGCTAATGCGGCCGGATGTGCGTCACAAAATCCGTGACCCCAACGACTCCGCATTAGCGATGTCGCAGCGTGTAAAGCCCGCTTAAGTCGATCTCCACCTATCTAGGTATTTATCATTCTCTTCCTGCTTGTACATTCTTCTTTTTTCAAAGATCAACTATCCGTTTGACATGGATGTTCTTATTTTCATTTAGGCTAACTAGATTAGTCCACCTAGTCCACATAGTCCCTCCTTGGTACTACTTCAATGTCCCTGTTTCTCCACAGGTATGCGCTTACATTCACTCTACCTCATCTCTTTACTATATGGTCTTCTCTGACTTATTCTTCCTTCTTTTCATAGGGCCTGATTACATGCTGGACCTTGTATAGAGGTGTGTGTATATATATACGTATATATACATATACTAAACGGCTACTTACATTTTCTTCTAATTTTGGATCTCTGCTTGATATGGGTGAGCCACTTATCCTCTTTTTCATATATCACACCATCATTAATGGCTATTTCCCCTTCGTTAAAGTGACAGCACTTCGTTACTATAGTTCTATCATATTGTTATATTATTCCACAATATCGTATGACATGAGTGTGAACTTGCTCTCTATGTTGTATCTCCTCAAACATGTACAAGTTTGTTGTAATTTGTTTGTACCACTATTGTATATATACTTGTTGATATCTGCTTTTTGTTATTTTCTTCACATGTAAAAATATTCCAGTCAGATCGTCCGACCTGATGAAGGCCTAGGGCCGAAACGTCCTGGCGGACTTTCTATCTTTGTAAAGCACCATTTCACCTTCTTCAATAAAGAAAAACAGATTAAGAAATACATGAACCAGTGTGAACCTTTTTTCCTTGGGAAAGTTATAAGTGTGCCGGAGTTCTCCTTTCTCAGTATTGCCTTTATTACTCCAGAGCACCTACCCTAGGTGACGCTAGGTCTTAACTCTTTTGGTGACTGAAAAACTAAACTCTGCTCTCTCCAAGCTCCTCTCTCCCCTTCCCATTTTCCTGAGTAGGGGGCGAGTGGGGCCTGATTGGCTGGTGTGTATTGGTGTGGGAAACTCCCCAAGGGAGAGTGAGATCTGCACCAAAAAGATGGATGCAGACCTCTGTGACACCCTGATTTTGCCAGGGCGGCACACTCCCCCTTGGTAAAACACAGACTGTCCACGGGCTGTTCAGCTACCTGCATTTATTAAACGGAAAAAAGAAAAGTTAAACATTACAAACATGCATCTTCCCACATCAGGAGGTACGTTTGCTCAAACTGTAAAGTGTTAACTCTGCTGCCGACGCAGCTTCCTCGGTAACTTTCCCACAGTCCACCACAGGGCAGCACGGGTCCCCAATGCCACATTCACTCATGGTGACACTGTCTATAAAGACCCCGTCTTCCACTGCCTGCAGTGCGGGTACGATTAACCGGGCTCTGTAAATGGGAACTGTCCCTCATTCCTTTAACTCCCTGCCGTCCTCCACTGGGGGCTCCGACCCCTGATTGTGCCCACTGAGACTCCAACCGCAGCGGCATTCAACAAGTCGGGCAGGGTCCTCCTCCTTCCACCCGTGTGCTGGATGGCGTCTCCCGGGGGACTGGGATGTTCAACAAAGGCAGGAGGTTTACTGCAGGAGCGGGTCTTTTAAAACTTTTAAAACGTTCAACTTTTAACTGTCAACTTGCGGGTAGCTGTCCATGTTCCGATACCGCTGCTGCTGCCGCCGCTCCCAGTATGGGGCATGGGTTCAGTGCTCCGCCTCCTGCTCAGGAGCCAGGCCAACTCGGATGCCCTCGGTGCCGGCTACAACCGGACTTGCTAACTGCCGAGGGCCCCATCGCTCAGTGGCCTGCATCTCCTCTCTGCAGGTGCACTCTGGCTGCTCCACAGCCGGGACGGGGTACATGGGAGCGGCTGGCGCCATATCTGGGGCAAACCTCCAGTCGGGTGTCACCTCTGCTGCGGCCGGGCGGACTGCCGGAGCCGACATCATCTCTGTTGCTGTTGCGGCCGGGCGGACTGCCGGGGCCAGGGATGACGTCATCGGGGCTGCGGTCTGGCTTGTCCAGGAATGGAATTAGGCAAAGTCCTGGCGCCCCTGCCTTTACAGTCCTGGTTACATGAACTGCAGTCCCTTCCTGCTGCTCCCCCTTGGTACTCGGGAGCAGTCCTTCTAGCAACTTTTAAAGTCTCTCTTTCGCTTCCGATCCTCCGAAGCTTCACTTCCGCCCGCATTCTCAGGGGCGGAGCCTCTTTTTCGCGCCCACCGCTCGGGGAAGAAGGCACCAAGCTGTTGTTTTTGGCGCCTAAAATGGCGGCTAAAATGGCGGACTTCGGGACTTTTCCTCAGCGGGACACCGCTGACGGATGGGACAAGGCGCACTTCCACCGGCAAGTGGATGGGTTCAATCCTGTTCGTGACGCCAATTTGTGTCGCCCAGGGATAGGGGGTACTCGGATCCGGGCCAAGGGGTCACTTTTGTGGGTGTACGGTGGCGTGACCCGGTCTGTGATCCCAGGCACCACAACAAAAGGGTGATTATATACAGGGGAGATTTGGTAGTCTATGTTCCGTGACGCCACCTGTGGTGTGCGGTGAGGTAATGGAGCACCGCCGCTCCCGGGGATGGTAATTGGCAGCAAGGTGGTGATTTTCCCTCCACGGGTAGGGTGTTGATGTCCCGGGACCCCGGTGTGATGGATTGGGGAGTAATGGGTGCAGTCCACAGCTTGGACCGGGTGGTGCAGGGGTACTCACAGTATAAGGCAATATCTGACATGAGTCCAAGAATTAACCAAGTTGCTGGTAACTGGTGCCCACGGCTGCTGTGAGGACGGGCCCCACACCCGTGTGTGTAATTCGGGTGTTTTTCTCCTGCCTGGTGTCTGTGTCTGTGTCTGCTCCGTACACAGGTCCGGACTGGGTCCCGACAGTCGGCACCGGGGGGGGCACTATCCTCTCCCGGTCCACTTCGGGTCCCACAAGCGGCTGGCCTATTCCTGAGGCCCTCACTACCACTTCTCCTAGCTCCCACCGAAGCTGTTTCCAGACTTCTCTCCTCCTGCAGACTGACTGAAAAACTAAACTCTGCTCTCTCCAAGCTCCTCTCTCCCCCTCCCGTTTTCCTGAGGAGGGGGCGAGTGGGGCCTGATTGGCTCGTGTGTATTGGTGTGGGAAACTCCCCAAGGGAGAGTGAGATCTGCACCAAAAAGATGGATGCAGACCTCTGTGACACCCTGGTTTTGCCAGGGCGGCACACATAACACTCATCTACAGCTACCGCCCCGCTACAGTTCCTCACCCAATCATCTCCAAAATGTCTCCCAAGCATCCCCTCATCTTCTGGAATATTGTGCAACAAACCACCTGATTATTTTCTACCACATTCGGAAGCTTTAGATAGAACTTGAAAACCCAACTCTAGAACTAGAAAACTACAGCCTGCAATGCCCCTGTTGTCATCATCACCACCACAGCTGCCCAAACCTCCCAACCTACTGTCTCCCTCCCCATCATCCTATAGAATATAAGGCCTCGACGGCAGGGCCCTCTCCCCTCTGTACCAGTCTATCATTGTTAGTTTGTTTACTGCAATTTATATCTTTATTTTGTATGTAACCCCTTCTTATGTGCAGCACATTAGGATCCATGGTGCTGTATAAATAAAGAAATAATTATTATTATTAATAATAATAATAACTGTGCATAAAAATTGATCAGAGACTCACTGAATGAAGAAAGGAAAGACTGAGTATTTGGAAGCAACCCTACCTACTCCTTTGGTTAATCAGCATTGAACTCCCAACAAAAAAATGGAAATTATGCCTCACCCTATGCAAGTGGATGTCATACAAAAACCTCTTTCGGCAGTGGAGATGTTGAGGTGACATACAGAGAATCTTTGCCTCTATTGTGGGGGCCCTGGAGATTTTGATATTAACTGTCCAAATAAAATTACTATAGTCCTCACAAGTGCTAAGATTGCAAGAAATCTAGCTCTTTCTGAACAGTCTGATTCTATTATTTTCACTGTGTCAACTGTAATGCAAGATAGAGAAAATATATTCACCATTGTCTCATTTTATCATTCCCATACAGGTCATAATTGAGAGCTATAAAATACAATGCTCTGCCATGTTAAGGTGGTGTCACACACAGCGACAACGACAACGACGTCACTGCTACGTCACCATTTTCTGTGAAGTTGCAGCGACGTCCCGATATTTACCTTCGTTACCAGCCTCCGTCGCTCTCACGCTGCCAGCGCCGTCTCCTGCTCTCTGCACATTGTAGCGGGGTGGGGGTCCCCCAGGACGACAATGAGGCAGTGACCCAAAACAGTCTGATCCAAACAGTTTTATTGTCCTTGCTGTACAGGAAAAGTCATCCGGAACACAGCCGGGTTACTCACAGTCCATACGGTTCCCCGTCACACAGGCACGGCTTGCCGTAGGAGACGGTCTTACTATATTCCGTTTTGCTATTCCCGGGGGTCCACAGACCTGTGTTATAGTTCCACACAGGCCTGAACTCTCTTCAGTTTCCTGCTCTGCAGCTTACACAACACGCTCTGCCCCACCCAGGCCTTTACAAAGAGCTTTTAAATGAGAACTGTGGACATGAGCCACCTGCATAACCCGGCCTGGAGGTTTCCGGACTGACCACTATGTAGGGCTCTAATATGTTTCTGTGCGCATTCTGGGAGATACGTACCGTCCGTCACATATCAATGGCCCCGCTATCTCACAAAGCCCCCCCTCCGTTCAAACCCGAGGGGATGAACGGACGCACCCAAACAGGCCGCCCGAGACAGGGCATCGGCATTGCCCTGGGATGAACTGGCCCGATGTTCTACTGTAAAACTGAAATTCTGAAGGGACAGGAACCAGCGGGTGACCCGGGCATTCCGTTCCTTCGCATTTCTCATCCAGACGAGGGGCGCGTGGTCCGTTACCAACCGAAACTGTCGCCCGAGCAAATAATAGCGCAGGGACTCCAAGGCACATTTAATAGCCAAGCACTCCTTCTCCACTACGCTATAATTCTTTTCTGCCGTGGTAAGTTTCCGGCTCAAATAGGTAACCGGATGCTCAGTTCCGTTCACCTCTTGCGAGAGTACGGCACCCAGACCCACCTCGGAGGCATCTGTTTGTACCAGGAAGGTGTTATCGAAATCGGGGCTAATGAGGACCGGTTGACCACACAAGGCAGTCTTCATGGACTGAAACGCTTCCTCAGCCTGAGGGGTCCAGCGTACCATAGCCGCCTTTTTCCCCTTCAGCAGATCGGTCAAAGCTGCTGTTCTCTTGGCAAAGTCCGGTATAAACCGCCGGTAATACCCGACAATGCCGAGGAACGCTCTCACCTGTTTAGTGGACACTGGTCTGGGCCACTTTTGGATGGCCTCTATTTTATTTACTTGAGGTTTGATCACCCCGCGGCCAATCACGTACCCCAAATAGCGGGCTTCCTCCTGATCGATTGCACATTTCTTTGGGTTTGCGGTCAACCCTGCCGCCCGCAGGGAGTTAACGACGGCCTGGACCTGGGACAAGTGGGTCTGCCAATCGGAACTGAAGATGATGATGTCGTCTAGATAGGCGGATGCGTACTTCTGATGGGGTTCCAACACTATGTCCATCAGTTTTAGGAAAGTAGCCGGGGCTCCATGTAAACCAAAAGGCAAGACAACATAGTGATAGAGCCCCTCTGGTGTAATAAAGGCCGTTTTTTCCTTGGCTGACTCTGTCAGCGGCACCTGCCAATAGCCTTTGGTAAGGTCAAGCGTCGTGAAATATTGAGCCTTTCCCAACCGTTCAATAAGTTCGTCCACCCGGGGCATAGGGTAAAGGTCGAACTTGGAAACCTCATTCAATCTCCGGAAGTCATTGCAGAAACGTAGCGACCCGTCGGGTTTTGGAATCAGCACAATGGGACTAGCCCAGTCACTCTTTGATTCCTCGATCACCCCTAAGGTAAGCATCTGTTTCACCTCTGCTGCAATGGCTTGTCTCCGGGCCTCGGGCACCCGGTACGGTTTCATACGCACCTTTACCCGAGGCTCGGTGACAATGTCATGTTGGATAACCGAAGTACGGCCGGGTATCTCGGAAAACACATCCGAGTTCTGCTGTACCAACTTCCGAACCTCCCGACGCTGCAGTTTAGTGAGGGTGTCGCCTAAGTGTACACTCCCTTCTGTTCCCAGGATGGGTGGCACTACAGGTTCCCCCCAGGGCCCCACCGGTGTTACTCCCATCACCATACAGTCACGGTCTTTCCATAGGAGACGGTCTTACTATATTCCGTTTTGCTATTCCCGGGGGTCCACAGACCTGTGTTATAGTTCCACACAGGCCTGAACTCTCTTCAGTTTCCTGCTCTGCAGCTTACACAACACGCTCTGCCCCACCCAGGCCTTTACAAAGAGCTTTTAAATGAGAACTGTGGACATGAGCCACCTGCATAACCCGGCCTGGAGGTTTCCGGACTGACCACTATGTAGGGCTCTAATATGTTTCTGTGCGCATTCTGGGAGATACGTACCGTCCGTGACATATCAATGGCCCCGCTATCTCACAACATGTAGCTGCAGTACACATCGTGTAATTAACCCGATGTGTACTGTAGCTAGGAGAGCAAGGAGCCAGCGCTAAGCAGTGTGCGTGGCTCCCTGCTCTCTGCACATGTAGCTGCAGTACACATCGTGTAATTAACCCGATGTGTACTGTAGCTAGGAGAGCAAGGAGCCAGCGCTCAGTGTGCGCGGCTCCCTGCTCTCTGCACATGTTGCAGCACAGCGACGCGTGTCGTTATGATCGCTGCTTCGGCTGCTGTGTTTGACAGCTAAGCAGCGATCATAACAGCGACTTAGAAGGTCGCTGCTACGTCACAGAAAATGGTGACGTAACAGCGACGTAGTTGTCGCTGTCGTTTAGTGTGACCCCAGCTTTAGACTCTGGAGCAAGAAGGCATTTCATCAAACTAAAGGGTGCTTTACACGCTGCATCATCACTAACGATATATCGTCGGGGTCACGTCGTTAGTGACGCACATCCGGCGCCGTTAGCGACATCGCAGCGTGTGACACCAAGGAGCGACGATCAATGAGCGCAAAAACATGAAAATCGTCGCTCGTTGACATGTCACTCCTTTTCCAAATATAGTTGCTGCTGCAGGTACGATGTTGTTCGTCGTTCCTGCGGCAGCACACATCGCTATGTGTGACACCGCAGGAACGAAGAACATCTCCTTACCTGCGTCCACCGGTAATGAGGAAGGAAGGAGGTGAGCGGCATGTTCCGGACGCTAATCTCCGCTCCTCCTCTGCTATTGGATGGCTGCCGTGTGACGTTGCTGTGACGCCGCACGAACTGCCCCCTTAGAAAGGAGGCGGATCACCGGCCAGAGCGACGTTGCAGGGAAGGTAAGTCCGTGTGATGGGTGTTAGCGAAGTTGTGCACCACGGGCTGCGGTTTGCCCGTGACGCACAACCGATGGGGGCGGGTACACTCGCTAGCGATATCGGTACCGATATCGCAGCGTGTAAAATACCCTTTACAATTCACACATTATAACAACATTGCAAGAAGTACTAAATCAATGCCAATTGATATGGAAACTGTGAATGGATCACCTTCATCTTCTGGACCTGTTACTCATGAGACAATGGAACTTGAAATCTGTATTGAACCTGATCATCATAAAACTTAGTTTTTATATTATTTCTTCTCCAAAGTTTCCAGTTAGTTTAGAAAAATTGTTTAAAAGAACTGAGAGTCCTCAGTGGTTGATACCTTTTAATGGCTAACTGAAAAGATAGTAATAATAGCAAGCTTTTGAGACTACTCAGGTCTCTTCCTCAGGCTCAGTCAGTATCTCAGTTAGTTTAGAAATTCCTTGGTTTTCAATTTATAACCCTTCTAATAACTGTGTATCAAGGACCACATTACCTTTCCCTCTAAGTACTGTAAGGAAAATTGCCATACAACTCGATTGGTTCTCATACAAATCCAGATGTCTGAGATTTCTGAGCTTTGTTAAACTACCACCTCAATAGCAGCAGTTTAGTGATGCTGCAGTAAGAAAAGGGCTGATCAACTACCTCCTCATTGCCTTATGACTTTCCTATTGAATAATTTTCTGGACCAACCATACCATTTGGACAAATTTACAATCTTTCTGAAGCAAAAATTAAAAATCTCTGGATAAAAATTTAGAGATGGTGTGATGTTCAACCACAAGGTGTCACTAGATGCAACTAGTGGCGGGGAAGTCCAACAAGAAGGAGGTCAGGAGCCAGGAGTCACGTATGGAACACAGGAAAAAAGTGGAGCTGAGGTCTGGGTATGAGCCGGAGGTCAGAAGCCAGAGGGGTAATGTCAGGGGCACGGGCGGAGAAGGATAACAAAGGTCCGGGGTAGGAAGACAAGATCAAAACAAAGCACTTACGGGAGCCAGAGCACTGACTGGCGGCGTTCCAGCATAAGGTTGGTCCCTAATGAAGCAGAGCAATCACCCGGAATGAGGCACCTGTGAACAGGCACCTCCCAGAACCAGCACAGGACCTGAGGCTCGGGAAACAACCCGCCCAACAGAGCACATTACAAAACAGAGCATCGGCTCTGCTGGAGAGCAGAGCACTGCGGATCAGAACCATTACAGATGGGTCTCATTCGACCCTCTTCATGCCAAGCTGGTTTATCCTTGTTCTTTGTAGAAACGAAAGACTCAACCCTGCGGCCATGTTTGACTACAGAGAAATAAATAAGATTACCATTAAAAATCGCTACTCACTCCACTGAATTCCTGAGTTGTTGGAAGGAATTCATTCTGTCAAGATTATTACCAAACTTGATCTAAGAGCGGCCTATAATCTCAAATAGATTTGTCTCAGGGAATGAGTGGAAATATGCCTACAGAGTTAAAAAATAATGAATGGAGGCAGCACATCAAGCAGTATGGCAAAAACCTGGAGTCTCCTTAGACAACTGAGCAGCAGGAATTCCAGGCTCGTGCTGCACTCTGAAAGATCCAGGGGCTGTGATGACTGGTGACATCAGGAACATTACCGCTCATCAGCATGATGAGCAATGGCATTTTTGACATCATCACTCATCACAGTCGCTAAGTATCAGAGTGATGAATGGTCACAGTCACCGAGTCTCGCGGAGCGCAGAGTGGGCCAGGAATTGCTGCTGCTTAGTCTATGGAGCCTTGTTCTGAGGCTCCATAGCCTTTGACCTACATAATCAAGAAGTATCATGGGAAGTGCTGTACTACGTATGACCTGGGAACTTTCCTTTCAAATAAATTGGTGATCGAGGGACAGTCTCTTGTTTTCATTCTCTTTTTAGGTATTTCTGGTTGCCATTTGTGGATTCTTGGACTACGTTGGACGGGTGTCTGTTTGCAGAAAACGTATATGTGCAAAAATGGCACAAAACAGAGCATACGCTAACGTAGTGTGCTCCATTACAGTGAATGGCCCTGCCGGCGCATGCGTCCGAAACACGCTTTGCGGGGTGGGGGAGGGGCGGTTCGGACGGATGCTCTGACGGGACCTGTGAACGTAAGACAAAACGCAATGTGAATGGAGCCTAAGGCTGAGTGCCCACAATGCATCATTGTAAACACAGCGTCTTTGGGGTACTTTGCACACTACGACATCGCAGCTGCGATGTCGGTGGGGTCAAATCGAAAGTGACGCACATCCGGCGTCGCTGTCGACATCGGAGTGTGTAAATCGTTTTTGATACGATTAATGAGCACAAAAGCGTCGTAATCGTATCATCAGTGTAGTGTCGGTCATTTCCATAATGTCGCGGCAGCGACAGGTACGATGTTGTTCCTCGTTCCTGCGGCAGCACACATCGCTGTGTGAGAAGCCGCAGGAGCGAGGAATATCTCCTTACCTGCGTCCCGCGGCTCACGCCGGCTACGCGGAAGGACGGAGGTGGGCGGGATGTTTACGTCTCGCTCATCTCCGCCCCTCTGCTTCTATTGGCCGCCTGCCGTGTGACGTCGCTGTGACGCCGCATGACCCGCCCCCTTAGGAAGCAGGCAAGGTACATGACAGCGACACAGATTTCTGTGTGAGAGCCCATCCACCATTGTCACTTGCCAACTGTAACTGTTTGGGATCTGGTGAGTGCAATTTATTTATTTTTTTTTAAGTGAGGTGTCTGCTTTCTTTTGGGGGTGTTTGCTTTCTTTTGTGGGTGTCTGCTTTCTTTTGGGGTGTCTGCTTTCTTTTGGGGGTGTCTACTTTCTTTGATGATGAGTCCTGCTGTATTTTTTAACTCTTTTAGCTGCTTGGACACTTCCTTATGGAACCACAACTATAGTTTATTTTTGGAGTAGGGCTTATATTTTAAGCATAGTAAAAAATGCCTCAAAATCCTACTAAGGCTTATGTGACGCCCTGGGCAAGCCAGGGGTCACAGGTCATCACACCACCACACCCTACACCCCAGCTAGGCACACCAGCTAACCCAAAAATCCTTGTTGCCTTCCTCCAGGGGCTGATGTTCACACCAGGGGGTGGGCAAGGCAGTTGGCTCCACCCACCGAGGAGTTCACAGCTCTGGAGGCGGGAAGAACCAGGCAGTTGAAGTCTAGCTGAGGGCTAGAGTGGAGTTAAGCTAGGGAAGTGAAGGAGTAAACAGCTAAGATGAGCTAAGGAAGTGGAAGTAGAAGGAAGTGAAGTGGTAGAGGAGCAAAGGAGAAAACTGGAGAAAAGGAGTAAAAGTGAGAGTAGGAAAGCCTGAAGTTGGTCTAGCTGTGTGCAGGACAGAGTCAGCAAGGTCAGCAACGGCGGTGATTGTCCGGAGGGGTGACCGTTTGGAAGTTCCTGGAAGGACCGCGGACGGGTGGTGGCCCGGCGGTCTGGAGCAGTGTACAAAGGACAGTCAGCACCGGGGCAGGGGCCTCTCGGACCCCGGCAAGGCTAGGAGTTGCCATAATTTGCCAAATCCGTCAGTGAAGGGGACGTCGATCCCCCAACAACCAAGTCCCGATTGAAGGCAACAGCCCAACCATTACAGTAGAGACACCGCCACCGCCAGGGCACCAGTTTCTAAGGGCCAGCGCCTGCGGGCAAAGAGTAGAGCTCCTCCGGTCCAGCTTGAAGCCGGGGAGCGGGTTACTGGTGGGAACCCATCGAGACCATCAACAACATTAGGTGCAGGAAAAGGGACATCACCGTCACCTACTGGGGAAAGCAAGTGCAGCCGTCCGTGGGAACCGTCTTTCCAGCCATGTGTTTTACTGAGAACTGTGTCAACGTCTCAGGCTGAGTGAGTACCACAGTGCCGCAAGGCACAGTGCTGCCCCCACGTCCCTGCGTCCACCAAGCCCTGCATCTCCCACCTCATCACTGGGCCCCGGGATCACCAACCCCTACCCACGGAGGGGCAACACAACAACTTGCTGCTTCACACCATCACTCCCGGGATCCCCACACCGAGCAGCGGTGGTGCTAACAAATCACCACCACCGTGGGTGGCGTCACGGACAATAGACTATATCCCAAAACCCAATCCCCCTTTCACTCACGGGCGAGGAGCGCCGCTCGAGAACCCCCGGGATCCGGCCCACCGCTCGAGCCACCACTGAGCAGCAGCCGCCGGACCCGAGCAGAGGGGTGAGCGCAGTGCTGACAACCTCCTCCCCGCCCGCGACACTTATTTTCGGGGTAGGTCTTATTTTATGGGAAATAGGGTAATAGGGGGGAAATGTTGCAACATAAAAAACTCAGTGACAACGTAAACTTACAGAGGCATATCCTACTTACAAGAGACATGGTAGAATTAACTAGTGAATATAGTGATAATTCTATGTGGGAAGGGAATGGGACCATGCAAACTTTGAAGAAAAGGTTCCCTAGAATTGTTACTTTTTGGGGAATACAATTCTATAGTAAATAAGACGTGAGATGAACTGAAAGGTTTACATATAACTAGGACTAGAGTAGTTAATTCAATAGCATACCCTCTGGTTATACTTACTCTCATTTTCACATAGGATAAAACCATATTGGTGATTTCATCAGAGACTTGAATCATATACTTTTGATATGTAAATGAAAATGCCGTTTTCTTGAACAAGCGGATTGCCATGATGATCTCTGCTTGCTTTGGGTGATGTAAAAATCTGTTAATTGAATAGAAACATTTTTAAATCTCTCTCCTTCAAATGTTAATATTTTTATAACCTATTATGATCTTCATATGTCCGTGTTTTCAAACAGACCGTGATCCACAAGGAGACATGTCCATTTTTTACCATCAGCGTGAATGAAAAGTGGCAATAGAAGTCTATGGCTCTGTGAAAAACACGTACAGCACATTGATGACATCCTTGTGCTATCCATGTGATATGTACAAGAATTAAATGCATTCAAAAAATTAATGATTTTTAGGTGTTAATGATGTGAGATACATAGATAGTACAGCTATTAACCAAATAAATAATTAAATGAAAACCAGCAAAGGTAAAGCAGACAGCTGGAGGCTGATATTATCAGGCAGGGAAGGTCCATGGTTATTGGTCCTTCCCAGCCTAAAAATACAGGCCTG
This sequence comes from Anomaloglossus baeobatrachus, assembly GCF_048569485.1. Classification (NCBI taxonomy): domain Eukaryota; kingdom Metazoa; phylum Chordata; class Amphibia; order Anura; family Aromobatidae; genus Anomaloglossus; species Anomaloglossus baeobatrachus. Next base: position 95,745,700 of record NC_134359.1, on the reverse strand, counting down.
CATCCTCCCCAGAAGTGTAGTATCACAAGATGCTCCCAGTCTGGTGCTTCGCCTTGGCTATTCCCAATACCCTGGTGCTTTGGCAATTGGGGTAATATAAGGGGTTGATGTCAGCTATTTAGTTTTCAAAAACACAGCTGGCATCAAGTCCCTGGAGTTATTAATGGATAGATGAATATCAGACACTCAATACTAACCCAGTAATCAGACAGACACAAAAAGTACTTTATTGAAATAAATTGTCAGGCTGCACTACTGAAGTTACTGAAGCCACAGGTAATGTAGCTTCAGAGTGCAGTTTAGCAAGCAACCACTAGGGGTCAGCCGAGTAGTCAGTAATTCGAGTCAGCAGCATCAGGTCTAAGACAGAAGCCCAGGGAGAGACAAATCGTGGTCAGAAGCTAGCAAAGAGTCAGGAGCTGAAGAAAAGCGTACAAACCAAAAGCGAGAGACGAATGCCGGAATCAGGAGCGATGATACAGTTTTAGCAGCCGGGAAGTCCAAATACAGAGAAATGATGAGAACAAACATTTTAGGACAGGGGAAAACAGCAGACAGGCACGGGTAGTCAGGGACCAGGACGAGCATATGAACAGGGGAGGGTACAAGTCAGGACACAGTAGCAGGGAGGCAGGACAGATCGGGAACACTCACCAGAGCCAGTACACACGCTGCAAGGCAGAAATATCACTGGCGCTGAACCATAGGTGCAGCTGCAAGATATAGTGTCCTGGGATCCAGAAAGAGGCAGAGGAAGTTAACCTCTGACATAACCAGGCGAGAGCTGAGTGAAACCACAGCAGGGAAAAGCTGGCCTGGATCATAACATAAATACTCCCTGACACTTTCCCTCCACTCAATCACCACTTTATTTATTTACTTTGAGGTCCGGCAACTCTGTAGAGCGGTGACTAGTGATGGGTGGACCTGGTCTGTAAAAGTCCAGATCCGTGCGGTTTCAAAAGTACCCAAGTGCCAGGCCTTGGACCGGAATTCTCAGGGAACTCCAGGTAATGCTCCAGATCCAGCAACTTGGGAAAGAAAAAAAAATAAAGGAAAAATAAAGACAATAAGAATCAAGCAAGTGAGTTAGGCCAGAATCACACTTGCTAGTGCCTCGCGTGTAACTCGCGCGAGTCTCTCATGGTAGAACTCGCCATGGCCGCACACTATGCATACAGGAGCGTCTGAGCTGCATAGAGATACATGCAACCGACCCGCTCCTGTCAGGGGAGTCTGCGGCCAAGCCGAGTTCTACCATGAGAGACTCGCGTGAGTTACACGCGAGGCACTAACAAGTGTGATTCTGGCCTTATACTTCTGAGTCTCCGGCGTGTCTGTAAGTGCCACAACTGCCACATAGCCCTAGATTAGTAATAAGAGGCATCTATGAGACCCCCCATAACTAAGTGAAAAGAAACTGTAAGAGAAAAAAAAATAAAAACAAATCAAAAAAATAATTTATTTGAAATTAAATACAAAAACCACACTCTTTCACCCCTTTATTAACTCCCAAAACACCCAGATCCGAGGTAATCCACATGAGGTCCCATAACGATTTCAGCTCTGCTACATTCGAAGTTACAAAGGGCGGCCATAGAACCTGACAACACGCTGTGAGATTCAGGCAGATACTTACTCAGGTTATTTGCAGTCACAGCTGGAGGTTCCCACGGTACCCCACCTGTAACCGCAGGTAACCTGACCTCAGTAAACTCACTGAGTTCACAGACCTGCATCTCCTGGCAGAAAACCACGTTTTTTGCCAAGAGATGCAGATTTGGTGCTGACATTTTTACAGCATATAGCTGCACCAGCTCCTGGCAAAAAAAAACACGTCACTACTGTATGTGGTGCGATTATTTTTTTTTCTTTTGTCAAGAGGTGTAGATTGGGTGTAAGAATATGGTGTAAAAATTTCATCACCAAATCTTTATCTTTTGGAAAAAAAAAAGTAATTTTCTTCCAGGAGATGCAGGTCTGTGAACTCAGACGTGAGATCACTGAGTTTACTGAGTTCACCTGAGGTCAGGTTACCTGCGATCACAGATGGAGGACTGTGGGAATCTCCAGCTGCAACCGCAAATAACCTGAGTGATGTCACCGCTCATCACCCGGCTCAGTCTCTGCCTGAAGCTCACAGCGGGCGGTAATGTTCTGTGGCCACCCCCTGTCACTTTAGCTGTAGCACACCTGGACACGTCAGGGGACCTCATGTGCATTATGTTGGACCTGGGTGTTTTGGGGGTTAATTAATTGATGAAAGAGGGTGGGTTTTTTTTGTATATTATTTCAAATACAGGATTTTTTGGTGTTTGTGTTTATTTCTTTCGGGAAGAGCCAGGTAAAGTTCTGGGACTGTCACATCTAATTGTTGCAATGATCCTGGATGGCTGCAGGCTACTATTTTTAGGCTGGGGGGGCACAAAAAGCATGGGTCTCCCCAGCCTGAGAACACCAGCCCCAGCTGTCGGCTTTATCATCGCTGGGTATCAAAATTGGAGGTAACCGTAGGGCATTTAAAAAAAATATATATTTACAGTATTTAAACATTTTAATGTAAAAAAAGCAGCATGCAGTTCCTCTTATTTTGATACACAGCCAAGATAAGAGCACAGGCTTTATCTGTTCTGGGTATCATAATATGAAGGGAAACTATGACAATTTTTGTTAAATTTAGTTTTACACCACAATAGGGACCCGCAGATGGGGTCTGTGATTGGTTGCAGTCCGACACTCTGTCACTCAGGCTGGGGGCATGTCTGACAGCAACCAATAAGAGATGTGGGAACTGCCATTGGGGGGGAAGCAGTGAATATTGATGAGCAATAATGAGCTGCACCGAATGTAGAATGAGCGGCCATGGGAGCAGTTACAGCCACGACTCAGACTCAGTAAGTGTAGTGTGCTTGCTCAAATTCACCTATCCCTTCTACCACCATTTTCAAGCAATGGAATCTGGCCCCCATACCCTTATATGGGGACAGCCGTCCAGACAGATATCTGGGATCAATTCTAGGTCAGAGCTGTTTTTTTTTTCAATCCAGTTAGACCCGCCGATCCCAGTTATCTGCAAGTCCTCCCATCACTAAGGGTGATGTGATTGTGGAATATTGTGGATTGTATACAATTTTGTGTGGGTTAGGGTACCTTCACACTTTAGCGATGCAGCAGCGATCCGACCAGCGATCTGACCTGGCCAGGATCGCTGCTGCATCGCCACATGGTCGCTGGTGAGCTGTCAAACAGGCAGATCTCACCAGCGACCAGTGACCAGCCCCCAGCCAGCAGCGACGTGCAAGCGACGCTGCGCTTGCACGGAGCCGGCGTCTGGAAGCTGCGGACACTGGTAACTAAGGTAAACATCGGGTATGGTTACCCGATGTTTACATTAGTTACCAGCGCACACCGCTTAGCTGTGTGTGCAGGGAGCAGGGAGCCGCGCACACTGAGCGCTGGCTCCTTGCTCTCCTAGCTACAGTACACATCGGGTTAATTAACTCGATGTGTAATGCAGCTACATGTGCAGAGAGCAGGGAGCCGCGCACACTGCTTAGCGCTGGCTCCTTGCTCTCCTAGCTACAGTATACATCGGGTTAATTAACCTGATGTGTACAGCAGCTACATGTGCAGAGAGCCGGAGCCGGCAGCACAGGCAGCGTGAGAGCGGCGGAGGCTGGTAACTAAGGTAAATATCAGGTAACCACCTTGGTTACCCGATGTTTATCTTGGTTACAGCTTACCGCAGCTGCCAGACGCCGGCTCCTGCTCCCTGCTCGCTTCATTTGTCGCTCTCTCGCTGTCACACACAGCGATCTGTGTGTCACAGTGGGAGAGCGCCTTTGAAGAAAACGAACCAGGGCTGTGTGTAACGAGCAGCGATCTCGCAGCAGGGGCCAGATCGCTGCTCAGTGTCACACACAGCGAGATCGCTAATGAGGTCACTGCTGCGTCACAAAAAGCGTGACTCAGCAGCGATCTCGGCAGCGAGCTCTCTGTGTGTGAAGCACCCCTTAATGTTTGGGCATGGTTCATTGTCCATTCTGTGTTCCTTCTGTGTACATTTCTATTGTTTGTAAGCAATCACCCCCTATAGTGCAAGGTTATAGCCTCTTGAGGCACTTCCGTTCCTGGGTGTGGGGGGAGGTGGGCCTAGAGTCCACCTACTGTGGACACTCTGCTTACCTGAGAGATTTGCCAGTCTGTTGGAGAAGTTCAAGAATGAAGCAGGAAGATTGATCCTCTGGTAGAAGCTGAGACTTCTCAGAGAGAGACCTGGACATTTATCGCTTATTGGATTATATTCATATTTTTGGACTAATTTTTCCCTCTGTTTTGTGGATTATGTTATGAACCGTTTTGATTTGCTTGGAATAAATGCGCTTTGGATTGTACCGCCATCTCTCGCTCTGTTGATTGTGTGATATGGGAGAAGGACCCTGTGACAACTGGAGGCAGCAGTGGGATCAACAAAGCACAGCCTAATGGAGATCCACCAACAGAGTGAGTAAAGAAACTGGACTGCTTCCAGTCTAAAGGAGAGAGCCAATGATCTGGGCCTGAGCTACCAGGGACTGAGTAAAGAAACCTTAATTGATCTACTTGTGGGTGAGAGCCAATCCACCTCCTCCCAGATGTCTGACGGACAAACACTGGGGACGGGGATCCCTGCCCCAAAAAGCCAGTGGGTGGTGTGGTTCGAAGAAGAGATGGCAGCTCTTGGCCCCGGTGTATCACAGGAATATAAGGATCAGGCTGCTCGCCAAGCACAAAGGAGACAAGAAGCAATGGAATCCGACAGAGGGAGTAATGTGAGTTGGAGTGTAAACCCAGCGATCCGGGAGCCTGTGCGGATCACCCGGGCGGACTTCAAGCCATTTGAAGAGGCTTCCGGAGATGTGGATGGGTTCTTGAAGGCGTTTGAGCAACAGTGTATCATGATGGAGGTTCCCCACTCTGGCTGGATGCGTTTGTTAGTGGGACTCCTGAATGGAAGCCTGGCAGAGGCTTATCGCACCATTGACTCACAGCAGAAGCGGGATTACAACATTGTAAAGCGGACTATCTTGGATTACCATGCCATCACCCCAGACTCACATAGGGCACAGTTCCGAGACCTCCCATGCACCACGGGGGGATCGTTTAGGATCTATGCTCATAAGATGTCCCAGGCATGTCAGAGAAGGCTGGAAGTGGAAGACGCCTTCACTGTGGAAGACGTTATACAGGTGTTTCTTATAGAACAATTTCTGTACAAGTGTCCCTCAGAAATACGGGAATGGATCAGAGAGCGCACGCCGTGCACCTTGGATGGAGCTGCAGCCCTGGCTGATGAGGCCCTTACTATCCGACCGCAATGGAGGGGGCTTCTGTACAATAAGCCACAGCCTGTTCCTGCTCCCTGGCCCTCTGCAGTTATATCTGCCCCTCCAACCAGCCACAGGCCGATGACAACCATGGCTCACAATTCTGGGCCCCAACAGTTCCGACCACGCCCTGGGGGGATCACAGAGAGGAGATGTTATGGGTGCGGACAACCTGGGCACCTGCAATGCGGTTGTCCCACAAGGACTCGGAGGGAGCCCCATGCACCTCCATCTCGTCCAGTACATTTTGAGCATTCCATCCCGCCTGAGGAAGAGTTACCAGCACCTCCACCAGAGTGTACCGCTGACCTCTGCACCATATATGCCCCTCTGGTAGAAGCTGATCCTCTGGTAGAAGCTGAGACTTCTCAGAGAGAGACCTAGACATTTAACGCTTATTGGATTATATTCATATTTTTGGACTAATTTTTCCCTCTGTTTTGTGGATTATGTTATGAACCGTTTTGATTTGCTTGAAATAAATGCTCTTTGGATTGTACCGCCATCTCTCGCTCTGTTGATTGTGTGATATGGGAGAAGGACCCCGTGACAGGTGACATCAGTAACATTACCGCTCTTCAGATCATACGTGTCATGCATTGCTGTGCGTGACTGTGTGACTCTGATGAGCGGTAACATTACTGTTTTATAGGCATGGAGTGGGACCAGAAAGTGGCTGTTGGCAAAGTCTTTGGAGTAACAGAATGATGCTTGATAGACCTATTTGTCGGATTTGTTCTGGACTAAAACAGACCTGTTGGGGACTTTTATTTTTTTAGGAATAAAGAAAGCCATGGACCCCATAGGGGGGAGGGGCGACATGACCAGAGGGAAGGGAGGGAGTGAGGGGTTAATAAAGTGAATTAAAGGGCATTATGGGCCCTTATAGGGGATTGGTGGAATAGGGTCACTGTAGGGTGGGGAGGGGGCTAGTATATAAACTATAGGGGAGGGGTCTTACCTTCCTTGTGACTCCGGACAGTAAAGGATTCCGACCTGACCACCGGCATGGCGGACCTCCAGGCACTGGACGGACTGATCCGATCAACGATGGCGGTGCACGGGGCCCAGGCAGTGCAGTCCCACTTCAGGGCTGCCTGGGTTTCCCCGTCGGCACCTGCCCCTTGTCCCCCCCTCGGCCGCGGGCGGCGTTCCAGGCCCACCCCCCATCAGGTATTCCCCGGGCGCAGGGGGGGCAAGGAGGCCCAGTGAGAGCCCCCCTCGGGACCCTCCGTGGCGGGGCGGGCAGCGGCTGCTTCCAGCGTCTGCCCCGGCCGCAGGGAGGAATCTCTGGCGAGGCCGCGGCGGCCGCGAAGGGGGTGTGGCCAGCCTGGGGCCTTCTTTGGATGTCGGGCCTCGGGCTGGAGTGAGGAGCCCAGCGGCGTCTCCCGGCCGGGAGCGAGCCCGGCGACGATCTGAGGCCAGCGGCGGCCTGGACGGAGGCGGGCCCGGCCTGGGGCCTACTTCCGGTCCCAGGCCTCGGGCTCAATTTACCAGGCCAGCGGCAGCCCGGGACCGGGGGGCGTGCCCAGCGGAGATCGGAGGCTTGAGAGGGGGCGCGCCCAGCCTGGGGGCCTGCTCCTGGTGACGGGCACCCGGCGGTGTGACACGGCCCTGCGGCAGCTTCTATCTGGGAGCGGGCCCTGCAGTTTGAATGAGGCCAGCAGTACCCCCCGTGGGTGGCGGGGGGGGCTGGGCGCAGGCAGCCAGCGGGGGGACCGGTGTGTGCAGGCGGCACCCGGATACCCGTGAGGCTGCGGGGAGCAGGGGGGACGGCAGGAGCCCTGCGGTTCCCGCCAGGTCCCTCAGGTCAGCAGTACTGTGCCCGGCAGCAGCGGTCTCCCCCTCCCGGGGAGGACCCAGCGGGATGCCACGGTTGGGGCCCCTGGAGGGCTGGAGGCGACGGTGGGGAGCCCCCTGAGCTCAGGGAGAGGCTCCTCCAGGAAGAGAATTCGGTCAGCGGTGGCCCGGGGGACAGGACGGTCTCGCGGGCTGTCGCCGCACAGGAAGAGACGGATGCCCACCGCCAGTGCCCACGCGGTGGCCCAGGAGGGCGGCCGTGGTGGAGGGGATGCATTGGCTGCGTCCCCTGGAGCTGGAATGGTGGAGGACGACTACAGCGAGGAAGAGGAGGGAGCCCTCAGGTCGGGGGGACGAATCTGACGAGCAGATGGCGGAGGACGTCGCGGTTCCAATTTCCATTTCTGCGCCACGGTCGGGTGAGCTAGCCGTGGATTCGGCATTGCTTGCGGCGCGGGGTGCTAGTTTTGGGGAGGTGGCTGCGGGCACGGCAGCGCCAAGGGGGGTCAGCATTGCTTAGTCAGTTGCTGGGTTTGTTGCAGGGTTTAACGCGCGCGCCGGCGGCAGCAGTGGCCTGGACGGGTCGACGGTGGATGGCGCAGCGTCGGTCAGCAGCGAGGCGGCGCCGGTAGGGACGGGTGCGGTTGGTGGAGTAGTGGAGCCCGTGGGTTAAACAGCGGTAGAAAAGGAAAATGGGGATGAGGTGGTGCGTTTGGCGGATAGGGCTAAGTTTACGTGTGCTTTGAGGGACCGTTAGGGGCTCACCTCAAGAGGGAGGTGAGGGACAAGATTGGGAAGGGGGAGTATGTGAAGATATTTTCCCTGCTACCCCTGTAAAAAAAAAAAAAAAAAATTTAATCTGGACAAGGTGAAGCCGAACGACTCCCAAGAAGGAAGGGGAAGAGGAAGAAAAACGCCGTTATATGCTCATTCCTCGCCCCCTTTTTTCCAATTGGCTGCAGGCGTTTGCAATTTGGCAAGTGTCATAGGGGAAAAGGAGCCAGAGCACTGCTCGGCTCTGTTTGATTATCGGGATGCAATGGGGGAGGCGTATCGCACGGACAGGGGCTTGCCATGGCTGCGGTATGATGAGCAGTTTAGGCGGCGGAAGGCGTTGCGGCCCGGCATGCGGTGGGACCGTGAGGACATTTCCTTATGGATGCGTTGAATGGCGGCCCCGAGCCAACCCCCCCCCCTTTCATGGCGGCGCCGGGGGGAACGGGAGCCAGGCCCTCGGGTACCCAGAAAAAGGGATTGTGCTGGCAAGTTGGCGACGGCCGGTGCAAATTTGGGGCAGCATGCAGGTTCGAGCATGAGTGCTCCGGCTGAGGGGGGACGGGTTTTTGGTAAAAGGGAGGACGCCAGTGAAAATAGGGGCGATGGCGCCATCTTTTAAATAGGTATCCGGGCGGGGCAGCGGCGTCAATTTTGCGGTTTGGTTTTTTATACGGTTTTCAGATTCCGTCGGCGGTTGAGGCATGGCCTCCGGTTTGTCGTACTTTACGGTTGGCAAGGGACCACCCTATGGTTGTGGGTGGGAAGTTGGGGACAGAGGTTGAGTTGGGCAGGATGGGGGGGTCCATTTGAGAGCCCGCCGTGCAGTAATCTGGTGGTGTCCCGGTTGGGGGTGGTGCCAAAGAAGGAGCCGGATAAATTTCGGCTCATCCAGCATCTTTCATTTCCAGGGGGGGTCGTCAGTGAATGATGGCATCGCGCTAGAATTGTCGGCAGTGTACTACGTCTCGTTTGACAAAGCGCTGGACTTGGTGCGGGCGGCGGGATGCGGTGCATTGATGGCAAAGGTGGATGTAGAATCGGCGTTTCGTTTGCTGCCGGTGCATCCGGAGAACCAGCACCTTCTGGGTTGCTGGTGGGGTGATGAGTTTATGTTGATCATTGTTTTCCTATGGGCTGTTTCAATTTCTGGTTTGTATTTTGAGGCGTTTAGTTCCTTTGCTGAGTGGGTGGTGCGGGACGTGTCTGGTTTGTCCTCCATTATTCTCTATCTAGATGATTTTCTTGGTGTCGGTCCAGCGGGATCCATGGTTTGTGCTGGCTCGTTGTTCGCCTTACAGAGAGTGGCGGATAGCTTTGGGATCCCTTTAGCACAGGATAAATCGGAGGGGCCGGCGACGGTTATGCGGTATTTTCTGTTTTCTTTGGGGACTGAGATTGACTCTTTGGCTATGGAATGCAGGCTGCCGGAGGGGAAGATGGTGGCCTTGTGGTGAGTGGTAGCAGCAATGCTGGCAGCACGGAAAGGGCGGCTGAAGGTGGTGCAGTCTTTGCTCGGGAAGTTTGAACTTTGCGTGCAGGATTATGCCAATGGGGCGGGTGTTCGCCAAAATTTTGGCGGCAGATAGGGTAGGCGTACGGTCCCCGGCGCATTTTGTGCGGGTCACGCGGGAGATCAAGGAGGATTTTCTGGTTTGGGATGTTTTTCTTGCAATGTTTTAACGGCCGAGCCTTGTGGTTGAAGAAGGTGGTGCCCAATGGTGTGCTAGAACTGTACAGGGACGCGGCCGGGTCGGCAGGTTTCGTCACCACTTTTTCAGGGACATTGGTACGTTGGGAGGTGGCCTGAGGAATGGCGGCAGGTTGGTCTGGTAAGGAATCTGGCCTTGCTGTGGTTATTTCCGATCGTGGTGACGGTGGAATTGTGGGGGGTCGCAATTTTCGGGATGTAAAGTGTGCGATCACTGCGATAATCAGGCGGTGGTGCATGCGATAAACAGCTTGTCAGCAGAGTCCGGACCGGTAGTGGCTTATCTGCGGCATTTGGTGCTCAAGTGTTTACTGTGGAACGTTCATGTGGTTGCGAAACACGTGGTGGGGGTTGATAACGGGGTGGCGGACGCTTTATCTCATTTTCAGTCCACAGGTTGTGGGAGTTCATGCCGGGGGGCAGACGAGATCGGAGCAGTGTGTCCAGAGGACTTGTGGAGCCTGGTGAGGCATTGATTGCGGGTTTCATTAGGAATTCGGTGAGTGGCAGGAGATGCTGGGAGTTATGTTTGGTGACGGGCGAGCAAATTACTTGTTGGTGCTACTGGCACTAGTGAGCAAGGATTTCAGGGCTGGGAAGTCAGCATCAGCAATGATACTTAGGGTGGCGGCTGTGGCCTTTTTGGTTGAAGGTCAGGGGTGAGTGGGGCGTGCCGCGGAATTTTGGGTGCGGCAGGCCTTGAAGGGTTTTCGAAAAAGGGGCGAAGGAGCGGGACACTAGGTGGCCCATTTCTTTGGTTTTGTTACGGCAATTGGTGGACGGTTTGCGGGAAATTTGTGTCTCAGTTTATGAGAGGGTGCTTTTGAAACGGCTTTTGTGTTAGCCTTTTTGGGGCGTTGGTGAGCCCTTCCAGGTTCAGGGGGGGTGGTCTGATGTCCGAGGTTGTGGCATTGGTGGGACGGAGAGTAGAGTGTCAGCTTAGGCGGTCCAAAAAACAGACCTGATGGGTCGAGGCAGGTTGGTTGTGATGGATGCGTTGTGCCCGGTGCAGTTGGTGAGGAAGTTTTGCGGCTTGGGGGCGGTCCTCCGGGCCTGCTGTTATGGCACGTGGATGGGTCTTGGTTTGTCTCGTTACCAGTTTGTGGCCGTACTGAGGAGTTGTTTGCGCTGTGCGGGGGAATGCTCGGGAGATTACGGGCCTCATTCCTTCAGGATCGGGGCGGCTGCGGAGGCTTCGCGTTGTGGCCTGGGTGATGACATGGTGGGACGAATCGGTTGGTGGGAGTCTTATCGTTTTTCGGGGTTATGTGCGCCCACAGTTGTTGTCCCAGTGAGGGCTTTATGGAGTAGTTGGTTGTGGCTTTGTCGGGGTTTCATGCTAAAAAATTGGTGTTGGTGGGGTTTGTTTGGTAAAGTTTCTGTGGTTGTAGGAATCTGCCTGATATGGATTCTGGGGCTCTCCTTCGTGTTCTGGGGGGCCCGTCGGGCCGATGCTCGCCTGAATGGTCGGCAGTTGGGTGGACAGATCGCTTGCGTTGGTCAAGTGGTTCGGTGTGCGGGGCATGGAATGGAGCAGGGTCGTGACGGAGTTTGAATACTATTGCAGGGTGGATAGACCTCCGAACGTGTTGGTTTTTGCACGTGGGGGGGGAAATGACTTGGGAGTGCGGGCATCACGTGATTTGATCTGGGACATCAAGATGGATCTATTGCGTTTATGGACCAGGTATCCGGGTTTGATAGTGGTATGGTCGGATTGTGGCCACATTGGTGTGGAGGGGGGCACGGTCAGTTGAGAAGCTGAATCGCGCCCGGGCTCATGTGAACAGGGTGGTTGCGCGTTTCGTGCGGAGAAACGGCGGTATTGTAGTGTGACGTGCGGATCTGGAGTCGCCAAAGTGGCAGTTTCGAAGGGGTGATGGGGTTCACCTTACTGAGATTGGTTCTGATCTATGGGCCTTGGGTTTGCGTGATGGTGGAGCAAGCCTTGGGTGTGTGGCGGGTCCAGGCCACGTAAGGTGTCACGTGTCCTGTCCTGTGGCGGGGGTAGGTCTGGTCCAGAGGCGGTTGTAAGGGATTGGTGGCTGGACTGAGAGGCACTGTCTTGGTATGGTGTCTCCGGGTTCCGGTAAATTGCAGGCACGGGGTTCTGCAAGGTTTGGGGGGTATTAATCCACGGGGTGATTAATACCTCATCTCTGGGTCGGAGTGTTGCGGCCAGGGATATTGGTGGAGGAAGTGGTTTCTGGACCGGGCCTACATGGGGTTACATGTACAGTTATTATTTATGTGTTACCTATTATTTGTTTGGGGTCGCCCGTTGGACGGCGCCCCCTTGTGTTAGTATGTTAATAATAGGTAATAAAGGCTGCTGTGGCCAATTTGTTTAACCAAGTCACATGCAGTCGGTGTGTTATTTATTAGGTTAAGTGGGTATACTAACCATCACGACCGGAGAATCCTTCCTCAGTGGTCAAGTGGTGAACGAGGAAATTGTTTTGTTTGTTTCTCTGTTTTTATGTTTAGTTCTTTTTGCAAATTTCCATTTGTGGACTATGACGGAATCGCTTGACCTGCTTGTTTATTTTTCCGTTTTTTTTTAAATATATTATCTTAATAAAGTGGTAAATAAGTGGAAGGAACGTGTTGTGGAGTATTTATTTCAATAAACATTTTTTTCTGTGTGGCTGTCTTTTTTTTTTTTTTTTTCATTTTTTTTTGGATTACTGGTCTAGTAATGGCAGTGTCTGATAGACACCTCTCCATTACTAACACGAGGGCTTGATGCCAGATGTCTTTTTGGATAATACCTCAGGATCTCGTGAAGGTCCAATTCTGGGATCGCTGTGGGATAAAAATATCAGGTGACAGCTGTTTGCTGGGTATCAAAAATAAGGTAGACCCCGCACTGTTTTATACATTAAATTATTTATTTGGTTAAATAGAAAGCTCTACAAACTATTATCTATATATCTAGTTTCTATCTATCCATCTATCTGTGCACATCTTTAAATGCATAAAAACCTTTAAGCCCTTTACAACCTTGGATGTATCGGTATGTCCTATTTTTTTGGGTGCTTCCTGACCTATGAAGAATGTCTTAGCAATTACCGAGGACTCAGCTTCACTGACAGCCGAGCCCTGGCTCTCACAGCCAGGGTCGGTGCCTACTCTGTCCCTGGCTGTTTAACCCCCTAAACGCAGCATGTGACCCGAACTGCCAATCATTGACTTCATATGAAGTTCCGGCCAAGTCCGAGTCCAAAAGTGAACTTTAAAAAAGTAGTTCAGCTGGAGCAGCAGAACCTATAAAAAAAACCTCGTCTTTTATTCCAACATCATAGAAAAGTAGGCTCACATAGAGAGATACACTTGTAAAAACAGGTCAGGATAGTCCAGATTAATGCATTTTGAGGATAACCTTAGTCATACCCTGACTGAATCATCACCTAAATCAAATCCCAAAGGATTAAACAAAAGAACGGACTTGATACTGCATTATTAAATTCTCTTGTATAATTGTATTAGTGTTTTTACTATTTAAAAAAATAAATAAAAAATGTGTGTTTAATATTTTGTGTTAAAGAAAAAGAAAATTCTTTTCTCATGTAAGGGTTAATGCTGCTATGAAACCATCTGAACATGGAGGAGTTGGATTTTTCTCTACCCATGTTTGCGGGGGTTTTTTTCTCTCAACCAAGTCCCTTTATATATTTGATTTAGGCCCCTTTCACACGTCAGTGATTCTGGTACGTTTGTGCTTTTTTTTCTACGTACCAGAATCACTGACATACGCAGACCCATTATAATCAATGGGTCTGCTCACACATCAATGATTTTTCACTGACCTTGTCTCCGTGCGGCGTACCCGCGTGTCCGTGATTGCCGCACGGAGACATGTCCATTTTTTTTGGCATCACTGTTGTCCCACGGACCACGCAGTGGTGTGATCCGTGAAACACGTGTCAGAAAAAAACGTGCATATAAAATAAAAATAATTTTTACTCACCCGCCTCCAGCGGCGCTCTCTGCAGCCTGTTATGCCTGCTGCTTCTGAGCCGGCTCATTACTGTCGTGCATATTCATGAATGCACGACACAGCCGACCCGGAAGCAGCTGCTGCGGAGGTCAGCGGCGGCCGGATGCTGCACCGCGGGAGCGTTCAGCACCAAGGAGAGCGGGAGCGGACACAGGTGAGTTAATCTCTATGTGCAATCATGGACCACGGAGAACGGAGCCCGAATTGCACTTAGACAACCCACGTGTGCCGTGAATCACGACACACGGAGGGACATGTGCGTGTTTTACACGTCAGTGAAGAACATCTGTGTTTTTCACTGACGTGTGAAACGGGCCTTAGGTGATGACTCAGTCAGGTTATGACTAAGCGGTTATCCTCAAAACATGTTAATCTGGAGTATCCTGACCTGTTTTTACAAGTGTATCTCCGTATGAGAGCAAACATTTTTATGATCTTAGAATAAAAGACGAGTTTTTTTTATATGTGCTGGACCTACTACTTTTTTCTCTACATTTTGGATTCCTGGAGGTGATTATCCGTGCACTGGGTACAGGTGAGCTGGTCTTTTTGTTTTTTTCTATTTGGACCAGCAGAACCCAAACTTCCATGGGTCCGCTCATCATCTCTAGTTATAACTAGAGATAAGCAAACCTGAGGTTTAGGCACTTTACGTATGACCTTGTGCGAGCATCGCTGTACTCAGGTACGATGTGCGCAAGAAGTCGATCACAATGAATGAAACTCGGAGCACAGATTGAGCCAAGTGTCATTTGCAAAATGCATCCGATTCTCTCAGATGAGATCATCACTAGCGTGAGCGAACCCTAACTAGAATAAAGACAGCTCCATTTAAATACCGACAATATAATCAGTTACAACCATTTACTGGGTTAAGGTCCAGTCACACTAAGCAACTTACCAGCGATCCCAACAACGATAGGGATCGCTGGTAAGTTGCTAGGAGGTTGCTGGTGAGATGTCACACTGCGACGCTCCAGCGATCCCACCAGCAACCTGACCTGGCAGGGATCGCTGGAGCGTGGCTACACGAGTTGCTGGTGAGCTCACCAGCAACCAGTGACCAGCCCCCAGCGCCACGTGGAAGATGCTGCGCTTGGTAACTAAGGTAAATATTGGGTAACCAACCCGATATTTACCTTGGTTACCAGCGCACGGAGCTACACGTGCAGGGAGCAGGGAGCAGCGCACACTGAGCGCTGGCTCCCTGCTCTCCTAGTTACAGCACACATCGGGTTAATTAACCCGATGTGTCCTGCAGCTACATGTGCACAGAGCAGGAGCCGGCACTGACAGTGAGAGCGGCGGAGGCTGGTAACAAAGGTAAATATCGGGTAACCAAGGACAGGGCTTCTTGGTTACCCGATGTTTACTGTGGTTACCAGCCTCCGCAGAAGCCGGCTCCTGTTGCCTGCACATTTAGTTGTTGCTGTCTCGCTGTCACACACAGCGATCTGTGCTTCACAGCGGGACAGCAACAACTAAAAAATGGCCCAGGACATTCAGCAACAACCAGCGACCTCACAGCAGGGGCCGGGTTGTT
The DNA here is from genome assembly GCF_048569485.1 of Anomaloglossus baeobatrachus. Taxonomy (NCBI): domain Eukaryota; kingdom Metazoa; phylum Chordata; class Amphibia; order Anura; family Aromobatidae; genus Anomaloglossus; species Anomaloglossus baeobatrachus. Next base: position 95,730,506 of record NC_134359.1, on the reverse strand, counting down.
GCTGGATGTCACACACAGCAACATCGCTAGCAACGTCACAAAAGTTGTTCGTTAGCAGCGATGTTGCTAGCGATGTTGCTTAGTGTGACGGGGCCTTTAGACTCCACTTGGGAGTCAGTGAATTCCCTGAGTCAACAAGTATGCTTCCCTATAGAAGTTAAAAGAAACAAGGTTTTACTACCATGTAAGTCAGTTGAAAAATGATTGATTGCTCTCAGTGAGAGAAACAAAAACATATATTCTTGTGTCGCGGGCAGAGGAGGGGACGCTGCGCTCTCCCACTGCTCGGGTCCGGCCGCTGCTGCGGCTGCTGCTCGGTGGTGGCTCGAGCGGTGGGCCGGATCCCGGGGACTCAAGCGGCGTTCCTCGCCCGTGAGTGAAAAGGGGATTTTGATTGTGGGGGTTTTGATTATTGTCCGTGACGCCACCCACGGCTGTGGTGATATTGGTGACACCACCGCTGCTCCGGACGGGGATCCCGGGAGCGGTGACAGGGAGCAGCTTTGTTGTTAGTTCTCCCCTCCGTGGGTAGGGGGTTGGTGGTCCCGGGACCCGGTGATGGGGTAGAGATGGATGGCAGGCGGGTTACAGGGCCTGGTGAGGTGCAGGGTCGCGGGGGCAGCGCTGTGCCGCACGGCACGGTGGTACTCACTCAGCCAATGATGAGGACACAGTTCTCGGTAAAACAAGCAGCTGGATGGACGGTTCCCACAGGCGGCTGCGGTGTTGTTTCTCCCGGCAGGTTGGTGATGACTGCCTTTCCCTGCACCTATGTACGGTAGATGGTTCCAATGGGTTCCCACCGGTCCCCCGCTCCCCGGCTTGGATGTGGGCCGGAGGAGCCCCTTTTGCCCGCAGGCTCTGGCCCTGAGAAACGGTTGCCTTGGCGGTGGCGGTGTCTCCCTCTCTTGGTTGGACTGTTGCCTTCTGTCGGGACTTAGTCGTTGGGAAACCCAGGAGGTTCCCTTCACTAACGAATTCGGCAAATTCACGGCGACTCCTAGCCTTGCCGGGGTCCGTAAGCCCCTGCCAGATGGTGCTGGCTTCTCTTCGCGTACCGGTCCGGTACTGCCGGGCCACCGCCCGTCCACGGTCCTTACGGTAGACTCCAATTGGCCACTCCGGCAGACGGTCACCACCGTCTGCCAACCTTGCTGATCTGTCCGGGCCACACACCCGGACCAACTTCAGATTGCTCGACTGCTACTTCGCTTCCTTCCACTTTCACCTCACCAACTAATCTGATCTGTCTTTCCCGCCTCCAGGACTGTGAACTGCTCGGTGGGCGGGGCCAACCGCCTGGCCCACCCCCTGGTGTGAACATCAGCCCCTGGAGGAAGGCAACAAGGGTTTTGTGTCTGACTTCGGTGTGCCTGCTGGGAGTGTGGGGTGTGTTGGTGTTGTTCTCTGTGGCCCCTCGCTTGTCCAGGGCGCCACATTACCCCTTATTTAAATGCAGACCGTCCGCAGGCTGCCCGTCCATCACCGGTTTTATTTTCACCAACTGAAAAAAGATAGAAAAACGGTAACACACATACAATTATAATAACTTCTTCCCACATCGGGAGGTACTCTTACTTTAACGTTACTAACGGTACTAAACGGTTACGGCTTCCGCTCTCACCCACCCAAGCAACCTGGCCCTGATGCTGCCCCTAAGCAAACAGGCAGCACCCCTTGACCCCAGTCCTGCACAAGTTGCCCGAGCGGGTTCTGTCCTTTTCAGGGGACCCACGTCCATGGGGAACCCCTGAAACCCCCAGAGGATTGCTACCGGTTCCGGTGGTGGCTGGGCCCCAGTCTGCTCCACTGCGGGCCCTTCCTCCAATCTGCCTCTCCGGAGGCGGTAACGGTGAAAGCCACAAAATATTTATTTACAGGCCACAAGTTTGTGGTTGCCCTGCTAGTTCTCGGGCATGTTCATAAGGAGTTCCTTATGCAAAATGGTGAAGGGGGTCCCAACGGGGACCAGTTGCCGGCAACGACCGGTTCCAAATCACATTGCAAATCAGGTGACTTTTTCACGGTATCATTCACTTATCATTCATTTTCAAACTTTTCAAACTTTAAACACACAATGTTGGTGGTCCCAATGGGGACGGTGACAACGGCATTCCGCTGCCCTTACTCCGACTCTTCTGATGAGGCGGCCCCATCCTCCGCCACCAGCATATCAAACATGCAGTGACATGCCTGCTGTGACAGGGGTGCCCGGTATCCGTTCCCACCATTACGCGCAGTGTAATAAACTACCGGTTCCCCACGTAGCGGAGACACTCACTTGCCTCCTCACTTTCAGGGGTGGGCTCAGAACCGGAGCTGGAGTCACTGGAGTCACTATCACTTGTCTCTGCGTCAGGCGGGTTGCCGCCAGCTGCTGCAGCCTCCTGGCTCCCAGTATCCAGCGCATCAGATCCTACTGCAGTAGCACGGGGCAGCAGGTCAGGCGGGTTCACGCTGAGGCGCCCCATAAGTAACGGTGAGGGCGATGCGTGGGTCAAGACTAGGCCGGGCCCCTCAGCCGCAGTGGCCGGTCCTGGTAGGACATAGGGACGTGGGTCACCAGTCGGCTCCGTCACATCTGTTCCCATCCCGTACATCGGGGCAGTCGCAATCAGCATCTCCACCTCATTGGTCCACTGCTCCATCATAAGGCATATCTGGTTCTGCTGGCGTTGGTTGAACTCAATTATTCTGGCCTTCATCCACTCCACGGTTCTGGACTCGGGCACAGCGCCTGGTGCCATCCTGGCCGGGTCCTCTGATACGTCTTCACTAAGGGGCCGCGATCTTGGCGGTTCCCACAGGGGTGCTTCAGGCCGGCCCCGCGCGTCTGCAGCCAGTCGGTCCGCCGGGGCGGATTGGCAGGGTATCGCTACCGGTTGGACGGGTAGCGGGCCTAGTGGCGGAGCGGCAGTAACTTACACGGGCAGCGGGGGAGAAGGCAGGGTGAGCGGGTGCAGGCCGGGCCCCTCAGGCGCAGTGGCCGATCCCTCGGGAATACAGGGGTGTGGGTCTCTTACCCATTCCTTCAAATCCTCCTCCACCTCACGTTTCCGCATAGTAGCCACCACGTCCGCCATGTCGGTCTCCCACTCCTCCAGGAGGAGCTGCATGTGGGCCTGCAGACGGTTACTCAGCGGGGCGGTTCGGTCTCTCAGCCACGTCGCCGAGCTGGGCACTTGCGCTTCGTCGTTGGGAGTTGGACTATGCATCTTGGCCACACAGCTTTCCAGGGACCCAGTATCGCTGCAGAGTCCTGACGTCCCTGCTTTTATAGCCACACTCACATGCGACCCGCCGCCATTTCGTCCCCCTTAGTCTCTTTCCGGCTGCTCCTCTATAGGGGCGGGATTTAGGCCTTTGCGCCTTCACTACTCGAGGAGACGCTCGAGCGGGAACTCTTCGCGCCCAAGATGGCAGCTTTTCAAATTTTCCGGCCGGACACCTCCGGCGGTCACACAAGGCGCACTTCCACCAATCAGTAGAACGGTAGGATCCTGTTCATGACGCCAAGTTGTCGCGGGCGGAGGAGGGGACGCTGCGCTCTCCCACTGCTCGGGTCCGGCCGCTGCTGCGGCTGCTGCTCGGTGGTGGCTCGAGCGGTGGGCCGGATCCCAGGGACTCGAGCGGCGTTCCTCGCCCGTGAGTGAAAAGGGGATTTTGATTGTGGGGGTTTTGATTATTGTCCGTGACGCCACCCACGGCTGTGGCGATATTAGTGACACCACCGCTGCTCCGGACGGGGATCCCGGGAGCGGTGACAGGGAGCAGCTTTGTTGTTAGTTCTCCCCTCCGTGGGTAGGGGGTTGGTGGTCCTGGGGCCCGGTGATGGGGTAGGGATGGATGGCAGGCGGGTTACAGGGCCTGGTGAGGTGCAGGGTCGCGGGGGCAGCGCTGTGCCGCACGGCACGGTGGTACTCACTCAGCCAATGATGAGGACACAGTTCTCGGTAAAACAAGCGGCTGGATGGACGGTTCCCACAGGCGGCTGCGGTGTTTCTCCCGGCAGGTTGGTGATGACTGCCTTTCCCTGCACCTATGTACGGTAGATGGTTCCAATGGGTTCCCACCGGTAACCCGCTCCCCTGCTTGGATGTGGGCCGAAGGAGCCCCTTTTGCTCGCAGGCTCTGGCCCTGAGAAACAGTTTCCTTGGCGGTGACGGTGTCTCCCTCTCTTGGTTGGACTGTTGCCTTCTGTCGGGACTTAGTCGTTGGGAAACCCAGGAGGTTCCCTTCACCAACGAATTCGGCAAATTCACGGCGACTCCTAGCCTTGCCGGGGTCCGTAAGCCCCTGCCAGATGGTGCTGGCTTCTCTTCGCGTACCGGTCCGGTACCGCCGGGCCACCGCCCGTCCACGGTCCTTACGGTAGACTCCAATCGGCCACTCCTGCAGACGGTCACCACCGTCTGCCAACCTTGCTGATCTGTCCGGGCCACACACCCGGACCAACTTCAGATTGCTCGACTGCTACTTCGCTTCCTTCCACTTTCACCTCTCCAACTAATCTGATCTGTCTTTCCCGCCTCCAGGACTGTGAACTCCTCGGTGGGCGGGGCCAACCGCCTGGCCCACCCCCTGGTGTGAACATCAGCCCCTGGAGGAAGGCAACAAGGGTTTTGTGTCTGACTTCGGTGTGCCTGCTGGGAGTGTGGGGTGTGTTGGTGTTGTTCTCTGTGGCCCCTGGCTTGTCCAGGGCGCCACACTTGTAGTTGTGATACCTTTTAATGGCTAAGTAAAATAAAATAAAATGGTGTTACAAGTAGAGATGAGCCAACCCCTAGAGGCTCGAGTTCGGTTCGGTTCGTCGAACGAAGCCCGCGTTCGAGTTCGGTTCAGCGAGCCGTTCGACGAACCTCTCGAACCCCATAGAAAACAATGGGAGGCAATCACAAACACATAAAAACACAAAGAAAACACCTTCAAAGGTGTCCAAAAGGTGACAAGCAACTCACAAGACAACACAAACACATAGGAAAGTGACAAGGACAAATACTCATGCGAAAACAAAACAGCTGGACGAGGAAAAAGAGGAGGAGACACAGATATAGGAATGGCATGCCCTTCTAAAATCATGTAAAACACAGCAAGGGGACTCCAAGCGGAGTCTCCCTTTTTTCCAAAAATTGGGCATCACAGACACCACTTCAGTGGCAGCACTTGTGCCCCAGTTGTACACTTCACAGGTACATTTGCATCAAGCACATTCAAAAATACGCCAGCCTTAACTGTCCCCAGGATGACACCGGGGTACCGGAACCATGACTTGTTCATCTTGGCTCATTTTTAAAAACACAGCAAGGGGAGTCCAAGCGGAGTCTCCCTTTTTTTCCAAAAATTGGGCCCCACAGACACCACTTCAGTGGCAGCACTTGTGCCCCAGTTGTACACTTCAAAGGTACATTTGCATCAAGCACATTCAAAAATACGCCAGCCTTAACTGTCCCCAGGATAACACCGGGGTAGGTAGCAAAGTCTTTGCTGATCCATGATTTGTTCATATTGGATCGTTTTTAAAAACACAGCAAGGGGACTCCAAGCGGAGTCTCCCTTTTTCACAAAAATTAGGCCCCACAGACACCACTTCAGTGGCATCACTTGTGCCCCAGTTGCAATTTAGACAGGTTGATTTGCATCAAGCACTGTCAAAAAAACGCCAGCCTTTACTCTCCCCAGGATGACACAGGGGTAGTAAAGTCCTTGCGGATCCATGACTTGTTCATCTTGATGAACGTTAGTCTGTCCACATTGTCACTGGACAGACGCGTGCGCTTATCTGTCAGCACACACCCAGCAGCACTGAAGACACGTTCAGAGACAACGCTGGCTGCGGGACACGACAAGATCTCCAAGGTGTAAGTGGCAAGCTAAGGCCATTTTTCAAGATTTGAAGCCCAAAAGGAGCAAGGCTCCAGTTGCAAAGTCATGGCATCGATGTTCATTTGGAGATACTCCTGTATCATCCTCTCCAGCTGTTGACTATGTGTCAGACTTCTTGTCTCTTGTGGCCTTGCATTGGATGGTCTAAAAAAATTATGAAATGATTCCATAAAATTGCTGCTACCAGCACCAGATACGGTGTTGCTGGTACGGTTTGACTGATAATGACGAGACAGTCCCATGCTTGGCAAGTTACAACTGGGAGATTCACTCCGTGCACCACTGGTCTTTGGTGGAAAAGCCGAGCTAAGATTGAGTAACAGCTTCTGCTAAAACTCCTGCATACGTGCGTCCCTTTCTATGGATGGAATTATTTCACCAAATGTGGACTTGTACCGGGGACTCTAATAGTGTGGCAACCCAGTAGTCATCATCACTTCTAATTTTGACAATCTGAGGGTCATGTTGTAGGTAGTGCAGCAAGAAGGCGCTCATGTGTCTTGCACATCCATGCGGACCAAGTCCTCGCTGTGTTTGTGGCGTAGAGGTGTTAACCGTGCTTTCTTCCTCTGACATCTCTCCCCAACCTCGTTCAACCGAAATTTGACCAAGATCTCCCTCATCTGCTGAGTCTTCCATGTCCATCGAGAGTTTGTCCTCCATTTCTTCATGGTCTCCTGCACCTTCCTCAACATTTTGGCTGCTACCATGCGTCCTTGTTAATCCCTCTCCCCCACCGTCCCATGCCTGCCGCCTTGGTGATGATGAACGTCTGGACCTTGTAGATGTTGGTATCCCTTGCGCATATGAATCCTCCTGTACTTCCTCCCCTTCCTCTTGTCCCACCCCCTGACTCCGAATAGTGTTTAGCGTGTGCTCCAGCATGTAAATGACTGGAATTGTGATGCTGATAATGGCATTGTTAGCGCTTAACATATTCGTCGCCATGTCGAAACTGTGCAGAAGGCTGCATAGGTCCTTGATCTGAGACCACTCCAGCAGCGTTATATGCCCCACCTCTGCATCTCGTTGGCCCAGGCTATACGTCATAACGTATTGCACCAGGGCTCGGCGGTGCTGCCACAGTTGCTGTAACATGTGGAGAGTCGAATTCCAGCGTGTCGATACATCGCATTTTTAGGCGATGAACCGGCAGGCCGAAAGACTTCTGGAGTGCTGCAATTTGGTCAGCTGCGGCGGTTGAACGGCGGAAGTGAGCAGAGAGTGACCGTACCCTGTGCAGAAGGCCATCTAGGCCGGGATAGTGGGTTAAAAATTGCCGGACAACAAGGTTCAACACGTGAGCCATACAAGGCACGTGTGTCACCTTGCCCCGGCGAAGGGCCGCACCCAGGTTTGCAGCATTGTCGCACACGGCCTTCCCTGGCTGCAGGTTGAGTGGAGACAACCATATACGAAACTCGAACCGCAGAGCTGACCACAACTCATCTGCTGTGTGACTCTTATTTCCAAGACATTTCAAGGTAAAGACCGCCTGATGCCGTTGCGCTCTGCTGCCAGCATAGTAAGGAGGTGTGTGGGATTCCTTGTGCGCAGTTACAACCAGGTGGCCTGACCAGGCAGGCTTGGGGTGGAGGTGCAGGACCCAGACGAGGTTGAGGAGGCAGAAGCAGTGGAGGAACTTCGACATACAGAGGAATGACGCACAAGTCTTGGGGATGGCAAGACTTGTTCAGCAGACCCTTCTCCATCTATCACCATAGTTACCCAGTGCCCAGTCAGCGACAGGTAACGCCCCTGTCCATGCTTACTGGTCCAAGTATCAGTGGTGAAATGCACCCGGTCACACACAGAGTTTCTCAAGGAAGCGGTGATGTTGTGTGCGACATGCTGGTGTAGCACAGGCACACCTTTCTTGGAGAAGTAGTGGCGAGTGGGCATCTGGTACTGGGGCACTGCGATGGACATAAGGTCTCAAAAATCCTCTGTGTCCACCAGGCGGAAAGGCAGCATTTTGGTAGCCAAGAGCTTACAGAGGGATAAAGTCAACCTCTTAGTTTTGTCATGGCTCGGAGGAAATGGCCTTTTAATTGTCCACATCTGAGGGACAGAGATCTGGCTGCTGTGTGGAGACGGTGGTGAGTGGGGTGTCCCTGGAAAAATGCAGGTCTGTGAGAAAAGTGCAGGCGGAGACATGATGTTGCATTCATCCAAAGTTAGTGCTCTCGATGTCTGAGAGAGCTGTACACCAGCACTTGCTTCCCCTTCCAAACCAACTGCCGACCTACCAAGCAAACTGCCTGTTGCGGTTAAAGTGGTGGAAGGTCTGCGTGTAAAACCAGTTGTGACAGCTGTCCCCACAGTCATAGAAGATGAAGAGCGTGCGGAGGAACTTGAAGGGGCAGACGGTGTTTGGCCCGCTCCACTAGGCTGCATTGCAGCACGGTGAGCTTACCACTGGGACTTATGCTTGTTATTCATGTGACGATTCATGGTAGAAGTTGTCAAACTGGTGAGTTTTTGGCCTCTACTTATAGATTGCCGACAAATTTTACAGATCACATGATTTGGGAGATCCTTTGCAAGGTCAAAAAAGGACCAGGCTAGGCAAGGCTTAGAGGCCATGTGACCTGCAGACCCACCCCGACTTGTGCTCAGAGGCAGAGTTGTGGCTGAGGATTCAGTTGTAGACGTGCTTCCAGTACTCAGACTCTGTCCAGGAAGGCGCAAGGTAACTTCGTCGTCAGTTGCATCCTCCTCCACCGCCTCTGGTGACCTCCTCGAGTGCCTGACTGTGGGTTGACAGTAAGTGGGATCTAGAACTTTATCATCAAGCGTTGTGTTTGCACTCCCCTCGCCCTCAGACCTAACCTCGTCCTGCCCTGACTGAATAGTTAAGTTAGAGAGGGGAGCCAGCACGATCTGAAAATGGTATGCATCATATAAAAAGTGCAAATTCACAGATTTATTCCAACTGTACTATAATATAATTGAGATTTTTAGCAAATAATTGATCAGTTCTTTGAGCCACCCCTGCCAACGTCACGGCAAATCTCAATAGGGGGGTCCTACTCTATATTATGTATTTCTTGTGCCATGCGGCCTCCTAGATAAAGTTAAAAGCAGAACCATAATGGAGCGCACATACCTGTAACCTGTATATAACCGCTTCTATGTTGCAAAAGAGGCAATTGGGGATAGAGGCCAGCCCAGATCCCAGCATGTAGATCAAGCTCTACACATACCAAGACTATCTCAGAACTGACCCTCCCAGTGCCAGACAGCAACCATTGATAAAGGCGGACCAGATCCAAGTATGGTGCTTAATTAGCAATGCCTGTGAAAAGGGTGAGGCAACTGAATGTGAACAGCTACCAACAGGAGGAATATATTGCAAACCAAGATCAGGCGTGCATAGCATGGTGGTGACCAGCCACCAGACATACAGAGGGATAAAGTCAACCTCTTAGCTTTGTCATGGCTCGGAGGAAATGGCCTTTTATTTGTCCACATCTGAGGGACAGAGATGTGGCTGCTGTGTGGAGACGGTGGTGAGTGGGGTGTCCCTGGAAAAATGCAGGTCTGTGAGGAAAGTGCAGGCGGAGACATGATGTTGCATTCATCCAAAGTTGGTGCTCTCAATGTCTGAGAGAGCTGTAAACCAGCACTTGTTTCCCCTTCCAAACCAACTGACGACCTACCAAGCAAACTGCCTGTTGCGGTTACAGTGGTGGAAGGTCTGCGTGTAAAACCAGTTGTGACAGCTGTCCCCACAGTCATAGAAGATGAAGAGCGCGCGGAGGAACTTGAAGGGGCAGACGGTGTTTGGCCCGCTCCACTAGGCTGCATTGCAGCACGGTGAGCTTACCACTGGGACTTATGCTTGTTATTCATGTGATGATTCATGGAAGAAGTTGTCAAACTGGTGAGTTTTTGGCCTCTACTTAAATATTGCCGACAAATGTTACAGATCACATGATTTGGGAGATCCTTTGCAAGGTCAAATAAAGGACCAGGCTAGGCAAGGCTTAGAGGCCATGCAACCTGCAGAGCCACCCCGACTTGTGCTCAGAGGCAGAGTTGTGGCTGAGGATGCAGTTGTAGACGTGCTTCCAGTACTCCGACTCTGTCCAGGAAGTTGCAAGGTAACTTCGTCATCAGTTGCATCCTCCTCCACCGCCTCTGGTGACCTCCTCGAGTGCCTGACGGTGGGTTGACAGTAAGTGGGATCTAGAACTTTATCATCAATCGTTGTGTTTGCACTCCCCTCGCCCTCAGACCTAACCTCGTCCTGCCCTGCCTGAATAGTTAAGTTGTTATCCCAATCAGGTATCTGCGTCTCATTGTCATCAGTATGTTCCTCATTGTCTCCACCAACAGGTGTTACAGTTTGGGAATGAGGGTGTACATTATGCTTAGAAACTTGGTCATCAGGGCCAGAATCTGAGTCACAAAGCTTCTGGGCATCACTGCAGATCATTTCCTGGTCTGTACTCACTGTAGCTTGGGAGCAGACCTCTGATTCACAGGCTATAGTGTGACTGAACAGCTCTGCAGACTAAGCCATCTCTGTTACATTATACTGTGCAGGGCAGGTGGAGACTTGAGAGCTGGGAGAAAGCAAGTGTGATTGGGATGACAACTCAGAGGACTGTTGTTTTTTGGATGTTGAAGTTGAGATGGAGGAGAGCGCACTTGTTGGAGCACTTGAGATCCATTCAAGCGTGTTCTTTTTTTGTGCATCATCTACCTTTGTTACAGTTGTTCGGGTCCGTAAAAAAGGGAGAACATCGGATTGTCCACGGAAAGTAGTGGACATCTTACTTTTGCTTGAAGATGGCCTACCTTCAGCAGATGTTAATGTAGCTTTGCCACCTTCCCCACGGACACAAACCTTTTTCCTTTTCCAACACGCCTGTTCCCCTTTCCACCAGCATCTGTCATTTTGCCACTCATTTTGTTAGCGACAAGATTGGCCACTTAAAATGTGGATGCAAAAATTGAGAGGTGGTGTAGATTGCACAGGTGGTCTAGCTTTATTGACAGCTGAACAACCAACACTGACTATCCCAGACATTTTTAGTATGCCCCTAACAGTGACAGCACAGTTTGCAATTAGAATTGCGTATCAAAAATCAACAGGTGTGTACAATGCAGAGGTGGTCTAGCTTTATAGACAGCTGAAGAACTAACACTGACTATCACAGATAATTTTAGTATGCCCCTAACAGTGGCAGCACAGTTTGCAATTAGAATTGCGTATCAAAAATGGACAGGTGTGTACAATGCAGAGGTGGTCTAGCTTTATAGACAGCTGAAGAGCCAACACTGACTATCACAGACAATTTTTGTATGCCCCTAACAGTGGCAGCACAGTTTGCAAATAAAATAGAGTGGCAAAAGTGTGCAGGTGGGTACAGTGCCCGGGTTCTGTGAGTCAGTGGACAGGAAAGGAACACTAACTTAGTATTCCAGACACTTTTAGGATGGCAGAAAAAGTGTCAGCTCTTTGGGCAAATAAAATAGCGTGGCAAAAGTGTGCAGGTGGCTACAGTGCCCGGGTTCTGTGAGTCAGTGGACAGGAAAGGAACACTAACTTAGTGCTCCAGACATTTTTAGGATGGCAGAAAAAGTGTCAGCTCTTTGGGCAAATAAAATAGCGTGGCAAAACTGTGCAGGTGGGTACAGTGCCCGGGTTCTGTGGGTACCAGGGCAGGAAAGGAACACTAACTTTCTATCCCTCCTAATCATGAAATGCAGCAAGGAATTCCCTGAGCTGAGGTACACAGACGCTGTTATCTAAAGCTGTACACAGCGTTTGCACGGACCTGCCTAGCAGCTATGGCTATGAACACCTGGAAATCAGCCCTGAAAAGGGCTGAAATAACAAGCAGTCCCTAATCCCTACAGCGCTGTGTAGCTTGCACTATGTCTATAGCGCACACAGCAGGATCGGTGGCAGCAGCGTGAGCGGTGACTGTCACCCACACGCAGAAGACAGATAATGGCGGCGACAGGTAAAATGGCCGTACTTTATAAGGCAAGGACATGTGACATTCACAGCCTATTACATATGCCCTTGCTTGTCTGGCAAAAATCCCCTTAGCTGTGTGTGTGTCTGTGATTGGCTGACATCCTGGCCCGCCCCACTGCATGCGCAATTAGGAAAAAAAAAATGGCGATCGGCATTCTTTCAGCACCACATCCGCGTCCCCCCACACACTATACGCTGAAATTTGATAATAGTGTGAATCACAGTGACTCACACTATTACAGTGAAAAGCCAGCTAGTAACTAGCTAGGCTTTTTGCTGATCGAACCGTTATCGAACGTCACTCGAGCTATCGAGCTTTTAGCAAAAAGCTTGCGTTCGAGTTCGATCTCAAGCACCCCCAAAAATCACTCGAATGTGAAATTGGAGAACCTCGAACATTGAACATCACTTAACTCTAGTTACAAGGCAAGCTTTCGAGACTCCTTAGGTCTCTTCATCAGGCATGGTATGACAAAATATCTGAAGAAACACAAATATATACACAAACAGAGCAGAGGGCTGGCATAATGAAAGGACATCTAAATAAATAAATACTGAGCTTAGAAAGTGAATCCTTAATTAGCTTTGATTAGTGGTGTGAAAGCTTTATTGTCCCAATATCCATGTAGGATCAGAGGCCTTGTGCCCTCTCTGGAGCAGATCCCTCAGATTCTGTAGTGTGTCATAAATCCTCTTGACAGGCTGAGTCTTGTGTGCACAGAATTAAACATTGTAATGAATTTGTGTTCCCAGACCCTTTGATGGTTCTGTGATCTGAAGTTCCCTTTAATATGACAACTTTCATGTGGTTTATGTTGACTCCGGAAGCACAGAAATATTTGGCCACAGGTAAATGTTTTTTTTTGTGTGTCTATAATTGTGTGGCGGTGAGATCTCATTCTTGCTCTCAGTCTCTGTCCTGTTAACCCAACATGGAGACCCCCAATAGGACATATAGTGAACAGGATTAAGTACACCACATTGGAGGAGGAACATGTGAATGTCCCAGGAATCTTATTGTCCTGCTGTGTGTTAGGGATCTGTATCCAGTCTTTGGTCTCTACATGAGTGCAGGTTTTGCAGCTCTGTATATTGCAAGGATAAGTTCCTCTTGGTGTGTCTGAGAGCATTGAGCTTCAGATCATGATGCTTCTTAAATTAGGAGCTTGCCTGTAGCACAGCAATGGAGGATCTTTGAATATCTTTGAATATTGTTTTTAACCAGTAATCCTTGTGTAGAATTTGGTGACGTTTCTTGGCCGTTCTTTTCAGTACCTCAAGCTGTGGGTTGTAGGTCACCACCAGAGGTACTCGACTATTTTCTTCTTTTTGTTTGTATTAAAGCAAAAAGCTCTGTTTTGTCTAGAGGTTTTGTAAAAGTTTTGAAGAAAAATAAACTCCACAAACTTCGGCTGAAATCAGGATTTTTCTCAAGCACCAGCCAAATTCCTCCTAAACACAACAACATAGAGAAAAACTGCCAGAGGAACACAGGTACAGTCAGCTGTGTTATTAATTTGTCATCCTACAAATCCACTAATCTAGTACTCAGTGTGCTTTCCAGAGGTCTCACATTTTATCCTACAAAACCTCTAGACAAAACATAGCTTTGTAGAGACATGGAACAATGAGACTGAAGGAGTTCTTTGATGCTAAAGAAGACTTGAGGCTTCCAAACAGCCACACACAAATCAAAATAGAGAACAAGAAAACCTCCTCCTGGCCGCAACACCATTTTGGACCAGTATATTGACTCATTTAGATATTCAGTACAGTCCACGATATTGGACAAAAAAGCAAAGGAAACATCTAATATCCGTCTGCAGGAGAGAAGGGCAATTCACAGCCTGAAGAAAAACAGGAAAAAAAAAAGGAAATCACTATTAAGCCAGTAGATAAAGGGGTACCATAGATCTCTTGAATACAACAGATTACATTAAAGAAGCAAACAGACAACTGACGGATATACAGTACTGCACCAGACTGGATGATGACCCAACCCCAAATATATGTGAGGGAGTTGACAAGAGTCATCAGATGTCTGGGTACAGATTCCACAAACCTTCTGGACCGAATACCTGAGAAGCCAAGGATGGGAATTTTCTATATGCTTCCCTAGATTCATAAGTCAGGTAACCCAGGGAGGCCAATCATCTCAGGGATGGAAACACACTGAAAGAATCTCTGGGTGGGTAGAAAATGTCCTTAAGCCACTGGTAAGGAAAACAGCCAGCTATATATAGGACACCACTGACCTTTTAAAAAAGATATCTAAAATAGGTCCCCTACCCGAGTGTACCATCTTAGCCGCCATGGATGTGGTATCCTTATATTCTAACATCCCACAGGAAGATGGACTAACCGCCTGCCAAATGTTTCTTTAAGCTAATGGGATCCCTTCTGAGTCTATTAAGACTCACCAGATTCAACGTCACACACAACTTTTTCTCTTTTGGCGAGGAGCTACTGTATATCTACAATGCACAGGAACTGCTATGGGAAGCAAAATGGCACCACAGTATGCCAATCTTTTAATGGCTAAACTGGAAAATGACTTTTTAACATCCTGCTCCCTCAACCATTGGCATATTTCCATTACATTGATGATATCTTAATAATCTTGAGTCTGAACAAGAGCTTCTAAAATTCCATGAAAAATTCAACGCATTTCATCCTACCGTAAACTTAACATTGGACACCTCAAAATCAGAAATCAACTTCCTGGATACAACCATAAAAATTCAAAATGGATCAATCCAGACATCAGTGTATCGGAAACCTATTGACCATCCCACATACCTCAGATGGGATAGCTTCCACCCCAAACACATTAAAGAGTCCATTGTCTACAGCCAGGCCCTCAGATATAACCGTATCTGTTCCAGCCCAGCAGACAGAGATGAACACTTAACCCACCTTAAAAAGACATTTTTAAACCAAGGCTACCACCCCACCTCTATTGATGATCAGATCATTAAAGCCACAAGGACCCCTAGAAGTGAACTGGTTCAATACAAACAAAAAGAGGAAAATAGTTGAGTACCTCTGGTAGTGACCTACAACCCACAGCTTGAGGTACTGAGAAGAACGGCCAAGAAACTTCACCACTTGCTACACAAGGATAACCGGTTAAAAACAATATTCAAAGATCCTGCATTGCTCTGCTACAGGCAGCCTCCTAATTTAAGAAGCATCATGATCCGAAGCTCAATGCCCTCAGACACACCAAGAGGATCTTATCCTTGCAATATAAAGAGCTGCAAAACCTGCATTCATGTAGAGACCAAAGACTGGATTTAGATCCCTAACACATAGAAAGACCATAAGATTCCTGGGACATTCACATGTTCCTTCTCCAATGTGGTGTGTTGTGAATACGTTTTCTAGTTTGGGGCTTCCTCTTGTGGTCAGTGCTGGCGGGGCAGTTGATCTGTGGAATGAAAGCGACACACCTGCAGAGGACTGGCAATCAGGGTCAGATTGGGCTGTTTAACTTAGCAGCTTTCTCTTGTTACTTGCCAGTGGTCAATTGCTCCTATGCGTTAAGGACATTCTGTAACCAGCTCTGCTCACTTCCAGAACTACTCTCAGATAAGTGATCTTTGTACCTCTGCTGTTTGTTTTCCACTTTCTTGTTGCTTTTTCTGTTTTGATACTAATGCATGATTCCTATTTTGTCTGTGTGGAGCTTGTGGTGGAATGTGATCATTCCCTGCTGGAAGTGTCTCTATACTTAGCTCCATGATTCTACAAGGTTTGTGTTTGTCATGCTTGGTACTAATCCAGTCCCACATCTGTATTAGTGTTTTTGGATCCCAGTAACATCTGAGTACTGGTACAGTGGGGGAGAGGTTGTGTGACCTCAGGATTTTTTCCATACCAGTAGTTCTGGTATATATTAGGGTTTTTATGGCTGCAGATAGTTGCTCTTTCCTATCCTTTCCTAAAAAGATAGTTTGGGCCTCACCTTTGCTGAAACTATCTTTTCTGGCTTTGTATTGTATTTTTCTATATCACCGTAGCCTTTACATGTGGGGGGCTATCTATCTATCTTTGGGGACTACTCAGAGGCAGATTAGCTTTCTTATATTTCTATCTGTGAGATTATTTAGTTCTCTGGCTTTGTCGAGGCGTCCAGGTCATCGTAGGCACGCCCCATGGCTACTGTTAGTTGTGTGTCAGGATCAGGTCTGCAGTCCGTTAAGTTTCCAGCCACTCTGTTACCTTTTTGGGATTCCGCATTTTTTGATCCTCCTCGGTCCAAGAATCATAACAGTGGTGTACTTAATCCTGTGCACGATATGTCCTATTGGGGGTCTCTATGTTGGAAAAATAGGACAGAGACTGGGAGCAAAAATGAGATCTAACCACCATACAATTACAGACAAAAAAAACTATTTACCTGTGGCCAAACATTTCTGTGCTTCAGGACAGAACACAAACCACATGAAAGTTGTCATATTAAAAGGCAACTTCAGATCACAGAACCATCGAAGGGTCTGGGAACACAACTTCATTACAGTGTTTAACTCTGTGCACACAGGGCTCAGCCTGTCAGGAGGATTTATGACACACTACAGAATCTGAGGGATCTGCTCCAGAGACTGAGGGGACAAGGCCTCTAATCCTACATGGATATTGGGACAATAAAGCTTTCACACCAGTAATCAAAGCTAATTAAGGATTCACTTTCTAAGCTCAGTATTTATTTATTTAGATGTCCTTTTATTATGTCATCCCTCTGCTCTGTTTGTGTATATATTTGTGTTTCTTCAGATATTTTGTCATACCATGCCTGATGAAGAGACCTAAGGAGTCTCGAAAGCTTGCCTTGTAACACCATTTTATTTCATTTTAGTTAGCCATTAAAAGGTATCACAACTTTAAGAATATGTATATTTTTGTTTCTCTCACTGACAGCAATCAATAATTTTCCCTGTAGAAGCTTTCCTCACTGGTGCTGCGATGCTCTTGTCCATCTCGTGGCTTGGCTCCACACCCTGCAGGAGGTAATGCTATATTTTTTTCCACTCGCTCTTCTTTCCCTGTTACTATTACCGTATTTTTCGGACTATAAGACGCACTGGACCATAAGACGCACCCTGGTTTTAGAGGAGGAAAATAAAATTTTAAGCAAAAAATGTGGTCATGACACACTGTTATGGGGCGAGGATCTGCTGCTGACACTGGTATGGGGGTAATGTCCCAAAATTCTCTACTAAGGTACCCTATCCTGGTAATGATCCTCCTGCCTTGTATATTCAGTATATGTCCCTCTTCCTGGTATAGCCCACATCTTGCTATATACCGTCATCCTGGCATATGGCCGCATCCTGCTATATACTGGCATATGGCCGCATCCTGCTATATACCCCATCCAGGCATGTGGCCCCATCCTTCTATATAACCCATCCTGGCATATGCCCCATCCTGCTATATAGTGTTTTTGGATCCCAGTAACATCTGAGTACTGGTACAGTGGGGGAGAGGTTGTGTGACCTCAGGATTTTTTCCATACCAGTAGTTCTGGTATATATTAGGGTTTTTATGGCTGCAGATAGTTGCTCTTTCCTATCCTTTCCTAAAAAGATAGTTTGGGCCTCACCTTTGCTGAAACTATCTTTTCTGGCTTTGTATTGTATTTTTCTATATCACCGTAGCCTTTACATGTGGGGGGCTATCTATCTATCTTTGGGGACTACTCAGAGGCAAAAAAAAGGGCAACCAGTCCAGTTAGCCCAGGCCAACACATCTAATGCACCAACAGGATGCAGACAAACCTCTCAACATGATGGACACTTCACAGGTGCAAGGTAAATTGCACACTAGTGGCGCGCATAGGGCACTGTTCACACTCGTATGCGCATGGTATCCAGCCAGCAACCTATTATCACGCCCTTACTATTAGGTTAGGCGGGTTACCCAGACACTACTCACTGCAGCACACAAGGGACAGAGACTCCACTATGCACGGCCGTATTAAGAGGCCCGGCTGCACCCCGTGTTAAAAAAAGGTGCAAAAAATATATTTCAAATATATATGAGATATTAGTTAGTAAATTGGCCAATGTACATAAGCCCACAATCCTCATCACGGATCCTCATGCTTGTGGGTCCCTACACTAAAATTTATCAAAAAATAGCAACAGAAAGAGGAGATAAAAACTCCTCCAAAAATGTAATATACTCTCAGCAAAAAAGAGGGCAACCAGTCCAGTTAGCCCAGGCCAACACATCTAATGCACCAACAGGATGCAGACAAACCTCTCAACATGATGGACACTTCACAGGTGCAAGGTAAATTGCACACTAGTGGCGCGCATAGGGCACTGTTCACACTCGTATGCGCATGGTATCCAGCCAGCAACCTATTATCACGCCCTTACTATTAGGTTAGGCGGGTTACCCGGACACTACTCACTGCAGCACACAAGGGACAGAGACTCCACTATGCACGGCCGTATTAAGAGGCCCGGCTGCACCCCGTGTTAAAAAAAGGTGCAAAAAATATATTTCAAATATATATGAGGTATTAGTTAGTAAATTGGCCAATGTACATAAGCCCACAATCCTCATCATGGATCCTCATGCTTGTGGATCCCTACACTAATATTTATCAAAAAATAGCAACAGAAAGAGGAGATAAAAACTCCTCCAAAAATGTAATATACTCACAGCAAAAAAGAGGGCAACCAGTCCAGTTAGCCCAGGCCAACACATCTAATGCACCAACAGGATGCAGACAAACCTCTCAACATGATGGACACTTCACAGGTGCAAGGTAAATTGCACACTAGTGGCGCGCATAGTTCACACTCGTATGCGCATGGTATCCAGCCAGCAACCTATTATCACGCCCTTACTATTAGGTTAGGCGGGTTACCCGGACACTACTCACTGCAGCACACAAGGGACAGAGACTCAACTATGCACGGCCGTATTAAGAGACGACTGACGGATATACAGTACTGCACCAGACTGGATGATGACCCAACCCCAAATATATGTGAGGGAGTTGACAAGAGTCATCAGATGTCTGGGTACAGATTCCACAAACCTTCTGGACCGAATACCTGAGAAGCCAAGGATGGGAATTTTCTATATGCTTTCCTAGATTCATAAGCCAGGTAACCCAGGGAGGCCAATCATCTCAGGGATGGAAACACACTGAAAGAATCTCTGGGTGGGTAGAAAATGTCCTTAAGCCACTGGTAAGGAAAACAGCCAGCTATATATAGGACACCACTGACCTTTTAAAAAAGATATCTAAAATAGGTCCCCTACCCGAGTGTACCATCTTAGCCGCCATGGATGTGATATCCTTATATTCTAACATCCCACAGGAAGATGGACTAACCACCTGCCAAATGTTTCTTTAAGCTAATGGGATCCCTTCTGAGTCTATTAAGACTCACCAGATTCAACGTCACACACAACTTTTTCTCTTTTGGCGAGGAGCTACTGTATATCTACAATGCACAGGAACTGCTATGGGAAGCAAAATGGCACCACAGTATGCCAATCTTTTAATGGCTAAACTGGAAAATGACTTTTTAACATCCTGCTCCCTCAACCATTGGCATATTTCCATTACATTGATGATATCTTAATAATCTTGAGTCTGAACAAGAGCTTCTAAAATTCCATGAAAAATTCAACGCATTTCATCCTACTGTAAACTTAACATTGGACACCTCAAAATCAGAAATCAACTTCCTGGATACAACCATAAAAATTCAAAATGGATCAATCCAGACATCAGTGTATCGGAAACCTATTGACCATCCCACATACCTCAGATGGGATAGCTTCCACCCCAAACACATTAAAGAGTCCATTGTCTACAGCCAGGCCCTCAGATATAACCGTATCTGTTCCAGCCCAGCAGACAGAGATGAACACTTAACCCACCTTAAAAAGACATTTTTAAACCAAGGCTACCACCCCACCTCTATTGATGATCAGATCATTAAAGCCACAAGGACCCCTAGAAGTGAACTGGTTCAATACAAACAAAAAGAGGAAAATAGTTGAGTACCTCTGGTAGTGACCTACAACCCACAGCTTGAGGTACTGAGAAGAACGGCCAAGAAACTTCACCACTTGCTACACAAGGATAACCGGTTAAAAACAATATTCAAAGATCCTGCATTGCTCTGCTACAGGCAGCCTCCTAATTTAAGAAGCATCATGATCCGAAGCTCAATGCCCTCAGACACACCAAGAGGATCTTATCCTTGCAATATAAAGAGCTGCAAAACCTGCATTCATGTAGAGACCAAAGACTGGATTTAGATCCCTAACACATAGAAAGACCATAAGATTCCTGGGACATTCACATGTTCCTTCTCCAATGTGGTGTGTTGTGAATACGTTTTCTAGTTTGGGGCTCCCTCTTGTGGTCAGTGCTGGCGGGGCAGTTGATCTGTGGAATGAAAGCGACACACCTGCAGAGGACTGGCAATCAGGGTCAGATTGGGCTGTTTAACTTAGCAGCTTTCTCTTGTTACTTGCCAGTGGTCAATTGCTCCTATGCGTTAAGGACATTCTGTAACCAGCTCTGCTCACTTCCAGAACTACTCTCAGATAAGTGATCTTTGTACCTCTGCTGTTTGTTTTCCACTTTCTTGTTGCTTTTTCTGTTTTGATACTAATGCATGATTCCTATTTTGTCTGTGTGGAGCTTGTGGTGGAATGTGATCATTCCCTGCTGGAAGTGTCTGTATACTTAGCTCCATGATTCTACAAGGTTTGTGTTTGTCATGCTTGGTACTAATCCAGTCCCACATCTGTATTAGTGTTTTTGGATCCCAGTAACATCTGAGTACTGGTACAGTGGGGGAGAGGTTGTGTGACCTCAGGATTTTTTCCATACCAGTAGTTCTGGTATATATTAGGGTTTTTATGGCTGCAGATAGTTGCTCTTTCCTATCCTTTCCTAAAAAGATAGTTTGGGCCTCACCTTTGCTGAAACTATCTTTTCTGGCTTTGTATTGTATTTTTCTATATCACCGTAGCCTTTACATGTGGGGGGCTATCTATCTATCTTTGGGGACTACTCAGAGGCAGATTAGCTTTATTATATTTCTATCTGTGAGATTATTTAGTTCTCTGGCTTTGTCGAGGCGTCCAGGTCATCGTAGGCACGCCCCATGGCTACTGTTAGTTGTGTGTCAGGATCAGGTCTGCAGTCCGTTAAGTTTCCAGCCACTCTGTTACCTTTTTGGGATTCCGCATTTTTTGATCCTCCTCGGTCCAAGAATCATAACAGTGGTGTACTTAATCCTGTGCACGATATGTCCTATTGGGGGTCTCTATGTTGGAAAAATAGGACAGAGACTGGGAGCAAAAATGAGATCTAACCACCATACAATTACAGACAAAAAAAACTATTTACCTGTGGCCAAACATTTCTGTGCTTCAGGACAGAACACAAACCACATGAAAGTTGTCATATTAAAAGGCAACTTCAGATCACAGAACCATCGAAGGGTCTGGGAACACAACTTCATTACAGTGTTTAACTCTGTGCACACAGGGCTCAGCCTGTCAGGAGGATTTATGACACACTACAGAATCTGAGGGATCTGCTCCAGAGACTGAGGGGACAAGGCCTCTAATCCTACATGGATATTGGGACAATAAAGCTTTCACACCAGTAATCAAAGCTAATTAAGGATTCACTTTCTAAGCTCAGTATTTATTTATTTAGATGTCCTTTTATTATGTCATCCCTCTGCTCTGTTTGTGTATATATTTGTGTTTCTTCAGATATTTTGTCATACCATGCCTGATGAAGAGACCTAAGGAGTCTCGAAAGCTTGCCTTGTAAAACCATTTTATTTCATTTTAGTTAGCCATTAAAAGGTATCACAACTTTAAGAATATGTATATTTTTGTTTCTCTCACTGACAGCAATCAATAATTTTCCCTGAAGAAGCTTTCCTCACTGGTGCTGGGATGCTCTTGTCCATCTCGTGGCTTGGCTCCACACCCTGCAGGAGGTAATGCTATATTTTTTTCCACTCGCTCTTCTTTCCCTGTTACTATTACGGTATATATTGTGACTATCAGCCATCTTTGCACATTTAACATCTTACATAGATATTTATTGTCTTCCTTATTAGACACACATTGTCACTTAGACATATATTGTTTGTATTTCTGTGCACTGATATTTCCTTTTTGGGCAACAATTGTCCTATATGTCACTTTTATTTTTCATGTGCAATAACAGGCTGGAATTATAGTACTTACATATGATATATATCTTCCATCCTATATATATTTGTGGTTAAGACCCGATTCTATCACTAATACTATTCTATTGTATAGTTTTATTAAGCCAGTGTATACATATATAAAACTATGGTTATAAAAGCATATTATTGTGACGCTAGTCACTCCTGTAGCAGGGTTTTGACACAGAATGGAAGTATGTCACTGCTTACTGGGATAGAGATGACAGAGTGGTCAGGCAATCCGGTTTCAGTTCCAGGAGAGGTCGCGGTACCAATGGAGAAGGCAGAGATGTGGTCAAACGTGATCCAAGGTCAGGTATTCCAGGAGAGCACGTACAGGATCAAGAAATAAACAGAGGCTGAAAACAGGTCACATTCCAGGGATCAAAAATACAGGAGAAGGCTTATCAGGTACCAGGAAAAGGCAAAGGTAAACAAAGGTCAGTCCAGATCAGAAAGAGTGATCAGGATGAGCACAGGCATATGATTCACACAGCAGAGACAAAGTGTATGACTGGTAGCAAACTGCAGGAAGCTGATTAGTTAAAAAGCATAGTAACTCCCTGGAAGTAGAACCACCTGGATGATCCAACCCTTCCCAGAAGCAGCACGGAGAAGAAGTATGACATAACCAGACTGACAACTCAGCCACACCCAGGTACCAGAAACTGCATGTTCAGGACGTGTTGTGTGTAGGATCGGGACAATTATTTTATACTAGAAGGTGGCCCGATTCTACGCATCGGGTATTCTAGAATTTACGTATTGTGTAGTTCATGTATGATTTTTGTTATATATATATATATAGAGAGAGATGTTGTTGTCTGTAGTTACCAAGTGTTTGTGTAGGCGCTGTACATGTTCTGGGTGTTGTCTGGGTGTGACGGGGGGTGAGAGCGGTGTTGTATGTGTGTTGCGTGTGTTGCGTTGTTTGTGGAGCGCTGTGTGTCTGTAGCGTTGTGTGTGTGTTGCGCGGTTTGTGTGTGTGTGTTGTGCGGTATGTGCGTATATTTCTGTGTGCCGCGGTGTTTGTGTGTTGGGTGTTGTGTGTGTGCAGCGTTGTCTGTGTGTGTGGGTGTCTGTTTAGGGCAGTTGTTTGTGGTTCCCAGTGTGTGTGTGTGTGTGTGGTGTGTTGTGCAGTGCGCGCGCGCGTGTGTGTGTGTGTGTGTGCATCAGCCTCTCTTCTCTCAGCCTACCTCTCCCAGCCTCCCTCCTCCCAGCCTCCTTCAGCATCAGCCTCCCTCTCCCAGCCTCCCCAGCATCAGCCTCCGCCAGCATCAGCCTCTCTCCTTCCAGCCTCCTCCAGCATCAGCCTCCCTCTCCCAGCCTTCCCCAGGATCAGCCTCTCTCCTCCCAGCCTCCGTCCTCCCAGCCTTCCCCAGCATCAGCTTTCCCCTCCCAGCCTCCCTCAGCATCAGCCTTCCCCAGCATCAGCCTCCCGTTCCCAGCCTTCCCCAGGATCAGCCTCTCTCCTCCCAGCCTCCTTCCTCCCAGCCTTCCCCAGCATCAGCTTTCCCCTCCCAGCCTCCCTCAGCATCAGCCTCCCTCAGCATCAGCCTCCCGTTCCCAGCCTTCCCCAGGATCAGCCTCTCTCCTCGCAGCCTCCTTCCTCCCAGCCTCCCTCAGCATCAGCCTTCCCCTCCCAGTCTCCCCCAGCATCAGCCTCCCCAAGCATCAGCCTCCACCAGCATTAGCCTCTCTCCTTCCAGCCTCCTCCAGCATCAGCCTCCCTCTCCCAGCCTTCCCCAGGATCAGCCTCTCTCCTCCCAGCCTCCGTCCTCCCAGCCTTCCCCAGCATCAGCTTTCCCCTCCCAGCCTCCCTCAGCATCAGCCTTCCCCAGCATCAGCCTCCCGTTCCCAGCCTTCCCCAGGATCAGCCTCTCTCCTCCCAGCCTCCTTCCTCCCAGCCTCCCTCAGCATCAGCCTTCCCCTCCCAGTCTCCCCCAGCATCAGCCTCCCCAAGCATCAGCCTCCACCAGCATTAGCCTCTCTCCTTCCAGCCTCCCCCAGCATCAGCCTCCCCCAGCATCAGCCTCCACCAGCATCAGCCTCCCTCGTCCCAGCCTCCCCCTCCCAGCCTCCCCCAGCATCAGCCTCTCTCCTCCCAGCCTTCCCCATGATCAGCCTCTCTGCTCCCAGCCTCCTCCAGCACGCCGTGCTCCTCTGCCGACACTCACACACCCGATCGCATCCACTCACACACACCCGATCGCATCCACTCACACACACCCGATCGCATCCACTCACACACACCCGATCGCATCCACTCACACACACCCGATCGCATCCACTCACACACACCCGATCGCATCCACTCACACACACCCGATCGCATACACTCACACACACAGACACTGACGATATCGCACATACGCGCTTATACTCACAACATCCGGGGATATCACATGCTTCTGGCCATGTGATCCTCCCGCAGGTCCTGGAAGATCACAACAGCACAGTATCGAGGCCGAGAAGCAAGCGATATCCCAGGATGTTGTGAGTATGTGGATGCGATGTGATGTGTGAGGGTTTAGTGATCTGATTTGTGTGTGTATGTGTGTGTGTGTGTGTGCTGTTATGTGTCTGTATTTTCCGCAGCTGCAGGACCTTGATGTGTGGATGCGATGTGATGTGTGTGTGAGGTGTGTGTGAGAGTGAGTGTGAGCCGGTGTACACTGGTAACTATGATACACATCGGGTAACTAAGGGACCTTAGTTACCCGATGTGTATAATGGTTACCAGCTTTCACGGCCTCCGTGAAGATCCCAGCATCGCAAGGTTATGTGTGGCGCTGCCGGGATCCTGACGGAGCCGGTGTAGAAGCAAGCGATATCCCAGCATGTTGTGATGTGTGAGGTGTGTGTGAGAGTGAGTGTGAGAGTGAGTGTGATCTGATGTGTGTGTGTACTCACCTGGGAATCGGGGCTCCGTGTCAGTTGGGCCAGAGCGAGCGTGGATTGCGTGAGGGGGCGGGGCCTGCAGAGAGCCGGGGCGAGAGGCCAATCCGTGTGGGGGGGCGGGGCCATGGCGAGCCCAGCGGCCAATCAGCTTTGTGTCACTGTAAGGACACAATTTCGGAGCATGACAGACAGACAGACAGACAGACAGACAGAATAAGGCAATTATATATATAGATAGTACATATGGCTCTTTAAGATAGTGACTGGCATTTATTATATCTATCTATCTATCTAATATATATATATATATATATATATAAATATATATATATATGTATGTATATATATATATATATATATATATATGTGTATATATATATATATATATATATATATTAGCAATTTGTTTTTACAAATATTTATATACTCACACACATATATAGACTGGAGATCAAAGTTAGAGAACAATGTATGATCACTTGCTTTTTTTCAGAAATAATGTAATCTACATTGATGGACATTTGAAGGTTTTTTTTGTAAGGGGTATGTGACGCCCTGGGCAAGCCAGGGGTCACAGGTCATGACACCACCACACCCTACACCCCGGATAGGTACACCAAAGCTACACAAAAATCCTTGTTGCCTTCCTCCAGGGGCTGATGTCCACACCAGGGGGTGGGCCAGGCGGTTGGCTCCGCCCACCGAGGAGTTCACAGCCCTGGAGGCGGGAAAACCAGCAGAAGAGTTTAGGAAGAGTGAGAGTTAAGAGTGAAGTGGTAGAGGAGCAAGAGAAAGGAGTAAAGGTGGAAGAGAAAGTGACAGTTGAGAAAGCCTGAAGTTGGTCCGGGTGTGTTCCCCGGACTGAGACAGCAAGGTCAGCAGACGGCGGTGACTGTCTGCAGGAGAGGCTGCTTGGAGGTTGCCGAAAGGACCGTGGACGGGTGGTGGCCCGGCGGTACCGGAGCGGTATACGAAGAGAAGCCAGCACCATTGGCAGGGGCCTTTCGGATCCCGGCAAGGCTAGGAGTCACCGTGAATTTGCCAAATCCATCAGTGAAGGGGACCTCTGGGTCTCCCAACAACCAAGTCCCGATTGAAGGCAACAGTCCAACCGTTAGAGAGAGACACCGCCACCGCCAAGTCACCAGTTTCTCAGGGCCAGCGCCTGCAGGCAAAGAGGGGCTCCTCCGGCCCATATCCAAGCCGGGGAGCGGGTTACCGGTGGGAACCCATCGCTACCAACATAGACTTAGGTGCAGGAAAAGGGACCGTCACCGTCAACTACTGGGGAAAAGCAACAGCAGCCATCCGTGGGAACCGTCTTTCCAGCCGTGTGTTTTACCGAGAACTGTGTCCCCGTCTCAGGCTGAGTGAGTACCACAGTGCCGTGAGGCACAGCGCTGCCTTCCCCCCCGCGTCCCTGCACCCCACCAAGCCCTGCACTGGCCCCGCCATCCCTCATCCCCCAACTCATCACTGGGCCCCGGGATGACCACCCCCTGCCCACGGAGGGGAAAACCAACAACTTTGCAGCTCCCTGTCATCGCTCCCGGGATCCCCATACAGAGCAGCGGTGGTGTCCACACAATCACCACAACCGTGGGTGGCGTCACGGACATTAATCAAATCCCCCACCAACAAATCAACCCCTTTCACTCACGGGCGAGGAGCGCCGCTCGAGTCCCCGGGATCCGGCCCATCGCTCGAGCCACCGAGCAGCAGCAGTAGCCGCGGAGCAGCGGCGGTCGGACCCGAGCAGTGGGAGAGCGCAGCGTTGACACTCTCCTCCCCGCCCGCGACAACTTGGCGTCACGAACAGGATCTTACCGCTCTGCCGTCTGGTAGAGGTGCGCCTTGTTACAGCCGGAGGTGTCCGGCCAGAAAATTTCAGAAGCCGCCATCTTTGGCGCGAAAAGTCCCTGCTCGAGCGTCTTCTCGAGTAGTGGAAGCGCGAAGGCCAAAACCCCGCCCTGATAGAGGAGGAGCCGGAAAGAGGCTAAGGGAGACGGAGTGGCGGCTGGCCGCATGTGAGCGTGGCTATAAAAGCAGGGACACCAGGACCCTGCGCCCATCTAGTTCCTGGGAGAGACCGCCAGCAACATGTGGATGCCGTCCAGAAGCACCGTAGCCCCCGCGCCAGGGACCGCGGCGTGGGTGGAGATCCGGACCGCGCAGCTCCACCAGAGGCTGCAGGTCAAGATGCAGCTCCTCATGGAGGAGTGGGAGACCGACATGGTGGACGTGATAGCAACCGTGCGGAGACGTGAGGAGGAAGCTGCGGAAGGGAGGGTGAGTGACCCACGCCCCGATGCCCTTGACGGGCCGGTCATCGCGGCTGCGGGACCCGGTCTAAACCCTCTCACCCTGCTGCCTCCCTCACCACCCGTCCCGGAAGCTTTGACCCCGCCACTAGGCCCGCTGCCACCACAACCGGTAGCGATACCCAGCATGCCCGCCCCGGCGGGCCGACCTGTAGCCGGAGCCTGTCGCCAACCGGAGGTGCTGCCGTGGAAAGTCCCGAAGCCCGAACCGGAGGCGTCCCCCGAGAAATCCCCCGAGCCGGAGCCGATAGCTCGTTCCGTGCCGAAAGCCCAACAGAGGAAAGCCCCTGTGCCCATCCCCCACACCTCGGCTGAGGTTGCGCCGGGTTGCCGCTGCAAGGCGGCGTCCAAGGCCAAGAAGCCGCGGGACCTGCCGCCCAGATCCCTAACAGTGGGCAGCGTCCAAAATGTCCCGCGGGGACCGACCCGTGCGCCGGAGCTCGCAGCAGCGCCGTACTGGGACAGGGAGCCGGTACCGTTGGGCCTGGAGATCGAGGAGAGGGAAAGAAAGAAGGCGGAGTTGGTGGCCCGTGCAATCCGGGAAAAAGAGAATCTCCGTCAGGCAACTTTCCGGGTCCGGGGCCCGTTGTATGAAGGGCAGGTGAGGTGGTTTGATGTCCGCCGGGGCTATGGATTCATATATGAACCGGGCCTGGAGGCCGAAGTGTTTATAGCCCGGCGGGATGTTAATGCTCATCTGCCAGAGGAGCACCCCGGTCTGAACCTGATGCCGGGCGACTTGGTCCAGTACACCCGGCACTGTGGAGAGAGGGGGTGGTTCGCCCTAGATGCAAAATTGAGGGGCAGCCAGGAGGTCTGTGTGAGCGCTGCACCCCCTCCCTTAGGCGATGTCGAGGACTCTGAGTGATGGCAGCGGAGCACCGTTGTCAAAGTCCCCGTTGGGACCACCAGTTTGAAAAAGTTTGTAAAGTTTGCAAAAGATGAAAAATGAAAATGAGTGATTATCGAACAGTAACCTGATTATCTGCTTGATTTGCAACCGGCCGTTGCCGGCACCGTTGTCCCCGTGGGGACCACTTGAAAAGTTGTTTTGCATAGGAACTCCTATGGACAAGCCGGTGAACTTGCAGGGCAACCACAAACGTTAGTGGCTTGTAAATAATGTTTTTGTTGCAACGCCACCGTACCGCCTCCGGAGAGGCAGGTTGGAGGGAGGGCCCGCAGTGGAGCAGGCTGGGGCCCAGCCACCACCAGAACCGGTGGCTACCCTCTGGAGGGGAAGGACAGATCCCGCTCGGGTAATTTGGTTCAGGACTGGGGTCAAGGGGTGCTGCCTGTTTCTTAGAGGCAGCATCAGGGCCAGGTTACTTGGGTGGGAGAGAGCGGCAGCAGCAACCGTTAAAATGTTACCGTAACGTTTAAGCAAAGTGCCTCCCGTTGTGGGATGATGTTTTTCTACTTGTACTGTGTTGTTTTTTTTTATCTTTTCCAGAAAAATAAAACCGGTGTTGGACGGGCAGCCCGCGGACGGTCTGCATTTTGCTAAGGGGGAATGTGACGCCCTGGGCAAGCCAGGGGTCACAGGTCATGACACCACCACACGCTACACCCTGGATAGGTACACCAAAGCTACACAAAAATCCTTGTTGCCTTCCTCCAGGGGCTGATGTCCATACCAGGGTACCAGGGGGTGGGCCAGGCGGTTGGCTCCACCCACCGAGGAGTTCACAGCCCTGGAGGCGGGAAAACCAGCAGAAGAGTTTAGGAAGAGTGAGAGTTAAGAGTGAAGTGGTAGAGGAGCAAGAGAAAGGAGTAAAGGTGGAAGAGAAAGTGACAGTTGAGAAAGCCTGAAGTTGGTCCGGGTGTGTTCCCCGGACTGAGACAGCAGGGTCAGCAGACGGCGGTGACCGTCTGCAGGAGAGGCTGCTTGGAGGTTGCCGAAAGGACCGTGGACGGGTGGTGGCCCGGCGGTACCGGAGCGGTATACGAAGAGAAGCCAGCACCATTGGCAGGGGCCTTTCGGATCCCGGCAAGGCTAGGAGTCGCTGTGAATTTGCCAAATCCATCAGTGAAGGGGACCTCTGGGTCTCCCAACAACCAAGTCCCGATTGAAGGCAACAGTCCAACCGTTAGAGAGAGACACCGCCACCGCCAAGGCACCAGTTTCTCAGGGCCAGCGCCTGCGGGCAAAGAGGGGCTCCTCCGGCCCATATCCAAGCCGGGGAGCGGGTTACCGGTGGGAACCCATCGCTACCAACATAGACTTAGGTGCAGGAAAAGGGACCGTCACCGTCAACTACTGGGGAAAAGCAACAGCAGCCGTCCGTGGGAACCGTCTTTCCAGCCGTGTGTTTTACCGAGAACTGTGTCCCCGTCTCAGGCTGAGTGAGTACCACAGTGCCGTGAGGCACAGCACTGCCCCCCCCCACGTCCCTGCACCCCACCAAGCCCTGCACCGGCCCCGCCATCCTTCATCCCCCAACTCATCACTGGGCCCTGGGATGACCACCCCCTGCCCACGGAGGGGAAAACCAACAACTTTGCTGCTCCCTGTCATCACTCCCGGGATCCCCATACAGAGCAGCGGTGGTGTCTACACAATCGCCACAACCGTGGGTGGCGTCACGGACAATAATCAAATCCCCCACCAACAAATCAACCCCTTTCACTCACGGGCGAGGAGCGCCGCTCGAGTCCCCGGGATCCGGCCCATCGCTCGAGCCACCGAGCAGCAGCAGTAGCCGCGGAGCAGCGGCGGCCGGACCCGAGCAGTGGGAGAGCGCAGCGTTGACACCCTCCTCCCCGCCCGCGACAGGTACACCATGTCACTAGAATAATGTTTTACAAAAGATCCAAGATCCAAAGTTTATCAACATAAAATCTTTATTTTGCCCAAACCGTGATGATCATAATTAGAGAACAATAATGACTGTAGCACAGAAAAAGATTATAAGTACATTTTATGAAGGTAACAACAGTCACCATCAGTAGGGCGTGTACAGGACTTTGCTTTGAATTACTTAAGCACATCTGCGGCCACAGGACATCACTATTCTCTCACACTGCTCACATGTGACTTTGGTCCACTCTTCTTCCAGTCTTTCCCACAGTTCTTTGACTGTTGTGGGTTTCGTGGCCATAACGTTTGTCAGCAAGAATTTTCCAGAGGTTTTCTATTTGGTTTTAAATCAGGACTCTGATCTGGCCATTTTATTATTTCAATATTTTCTGTTTCAAGGAACTGCTTTACCCGTTTGGCTGTGTGATAGGGCGCATTGTCCTGCATGAAAATTTCTGGCTGATTGAGTGATGAATGTAAGTAATGAACCACGTGTTGTTGCAGAAGTTTCTGATACACACTTGTATTCACCATGTAGCTGTATGAGAGACACAACCCAAATAAACTTGCTTTCATCACTAAAATGAACTGTAAACCACTTCTCCTCTGTCCACACAACATGCTCCTCACTAAAGGTTAGTCTAGCCTTTTGATTCTTTCTGCTTATGAGAGGTTTGGTCACTGCAGAGTCGGCTTTCAGTCCAATTGCTCTTAAATAGTGATGAGCGAGCATGCTTGTCACTACTCGGTACTCGCACGAGTATCACTGTACTCGGGCTGCTCGGCGGGGACCGAGTAATCTCGCGATACTCGTGCTTTACTCGTGGTCTTCATTTCTGCATGTTGGCGCTCTTTTGAGAGCCAGCCCTCATGCAGGGATTGGCTGGCAGACCACTGCAATGCCACAGCCCTGTTAGTTGTGGAATTGCAGTGATTGGCCGGCCTGCACAGCGTCACCGAGCCTTTATATCGGCCGGCGCGCTGTGCTCTGCTCACAGCTATTCTGACAGTGAGTGTAGGGAGAGTGTCGCTGATTCAGGGAAAGCTTTGCGGCCCTTTATAGCTTTTTCAGTTGCAGGGCTGCAAACAGTGTGACCAAAAGTCCTTCTCAGGACTATTCTAGTTGTATACAGGCAGGCAGGGTATAGCCAGGTCGGAGTACAGTAGCAGAGTCCTTCTCAGGACTATTGTTGCTATATACAGGCAGGGTATAGCCAGGTCTGAATACAGGCTAGTGACCAAAAGAGTCCTTGTCAGGACTATTGTAGCAGTATACAGGCAGGCAGGCAGGCAGGGTAGTGGTGACCGTATACCAGCCTTCATATCTGGGGCTGGTGTACACAGTGTAAAACAGTCCAGATAGTGTCTGACTTGTCTGTACTGTAATTGTCGCTCCCCAAAAAAACCTGTTAGTAGGTTATTATTGCGTCCGTGCTTGGTTTTTAAAACCGCACGTGTGTGCCTGTTGGTGGCAGCGTACAGGTGCACTGGTGTGCGTTTACCAAACTATTATATAACGCACAAGTGTAGTGTATAATACACGTCAGTCAGCAGTGGCTGATAGTGTCAGAGTTCTTAATTTTTGCTCCTAAAACCTGTGTTAGGTTATTATTGCGTCCGTGCTTGGTTTTTAAAACCGCACGTGTGTGCCTGTTGGTGGCAGCGTACAGGTGCACTGGTGTGCGTTTACCAAACTATTATATAACGCACAAGTGTAGTGTATAATACACGTCAGTCAGCAGTGGCTGATAGTGTCAGAGTTCTTAATTTTTGCTCCTAAAACCTGTGTTAGGTTATTATTGCGTCCGTGCTTGGTTTTTAAAACCGCACGTGTGTGCCTGTTGGTGGCAGCGTACAGGTGCACTGGTGTGCGTTTACCAAACTATTATATAACGCACAAGTGTAGTGTATAATACACGTCAGTCAGCAGTGGCTGATAGTGTCAGAGTTCTTAATTTTTGCTCCTAAAACCTGTGTTAGGTTATTATTGCGTCCGTGCTTGGTTTTTAAAACCGCACGTGTGTGCCTGTTGGTGGCAGCGTACAGGTGCACTGGTGTGCGTTTACCAAACTATTATATAACGCACAAGTGTAGTGTATAATACACGTCAGTCAGCAGTGGCTGATAGTGTCAGAGTTCTTAATTTTTGCTCCTAAAACCTGTGTTAGGTTATTATTGCGTCCGTGCTTGGTTTTTAAAACCGCACGTGTGTGCCTGTTGGTGGCAGCGTACAGGTGCACTGGTGTGCGTTTACCAAACTATTATATAACGCACAAGTGTAGTGTATAATACACGTCAGTCAGCAGTGGCTGATAGTGTCAGAGTTCTTAATTTTTGCTCCTAAAACCTGTGTTAGGTTATTATTGCGTCCGTGCTTGGTTTTTAAAACCGCACGTGTGTGCCTGTTGGTGGCAGCGTACAGGTGCACTGGTGTGCGTTTACCAAACTATTATATAACGCACAAGTGTAGTGTATAATACACGTCAGTCAGCAGTGGCTGATAGTGTCAGAGTTCTTAATTTTTGCTCCTAAAACCTGTGTTAGGTTATTATTGCGTCCGTGCTTGGTTTTTAAAACCGCACGTGTGTGCCTGTTGGTGGCAGCGTACAGGTGCACTGGTGTGCGTTTACCAAACTATTATATAACGCACAAGTGTAGTGTATAATACACGTCAGTCAGCAGTGGCTGATAGTGTCAGAGTTCTTAATTTTTGCTCCTAAAACCTGTGTTAGGTTATTATTGCGTCCGTGCTTGGTTTTTAAAACCGCACGTGTGTGCCTGTTGGTGGCAGCGTACAGGTGCACTGGTGTGCGTTTACCAAACTATTATATAACGCACAAGTGTAGTGTATAATACACGTCAGTCAGCAGTGGCTGATAGTGTCAGAGTTCTTAATTTTTGCTCCTAAAACCTGTGTTAGGTTATTATTGCGTCCGTGCTTGGTTTTTAAAACCGCACGTGTGTGCCTGTTGGTGGCAGCGTACAGGTGCACTGGTGTGCGTTTACCAAACTATTATATAACGCACAAGTGTAGTGTATAATACACGTCAGTCAGCAGTGGCTGATAGTGTCAGAGTTCTTAATTTTTGCTCCTAAAACCTGTGTTAGGTTATTATTGCGTCCGTGCTTGGTTTTTAAAACCGCACGTGTGTGCCTGTTGGTGGCAGCGTACAGGTGCACTGGTGTGCAATTTCCAGAAACTTTGATATAACGCACAAGTAGTGAATATACACGTCAGCAGTGCACAGCATTGCAAAATGCGCAAGGGCATTGGCAAGGAACAAGGAAGTGGACGTGATGGTGGTGCAGGCAGAGGCCGAGGTCGTGGGCAAGCTCTAATTTCGCCACAACAAAGGGCCACATCTAGTCGCTCGCACGTCCTGTCCCAAATTCTTGGGGACCGCAGCAGTACACCGCTCTTGAACCAAGACCAGTGTCAACAGGTTGTTAGTTGGATAGCGGATAATGCTTCCAGTCAGATTGGCACCACCACAAACACTCTGTCTTCCACACGGTCAAGTGTCAGTAGCCGTGATACTGCACCGCACATTTCTGAACCTGATCCTCCTTCCTACCACCAGGCTGAGTACACGTCCTCCTCGGACATTAATGATCCCACACTTGGACACTCGGAAGAGCTGTTCACGTTTCCATTCACACATTCTGGCCTCTCGCCAGCTCATATTGAAGTGGGTCATGAGGAGATCGTCTGTACAGATAGCCAAATATTTGAGCAGCCACGTTCTCACGAAGTTGGCAACGTGTCTCAACAAGTGGTGGACGATGATGAGACACAATTGTCAGCAAGTCAGGAGGAGGAGCAGGGTGCGGAAGAGGAAGACGACGTGGTGGATGATCCAGTAACTGACCCAACCTGGCAGGAGGATATGCAGAGCGAGGACAGCAGTGCACAGGGGGAGGGAGGCGTAGCATCACAACAGGCAGTAAGAAGCAGGGTGGTGGTCCCAGGCAGAAGTCAGGCAACCGTTCCCCGTAACAACACGACGACACAAGGTGCCTGTACAAATGTTAGGTCTTCACGAGTCTGGCAGTTTTTTAAGTTGGATCCAGATGATTCAAAAAAGGCCATTTGCAACACCTGCCGTGCCAGCATCAGCAGGGGTACCAAAACTAGCAGCCTGACCACCACCAGCATGATCAGGCACATGTCAGCCAAGCACCCGACTTTGTGGGAAGTACAACAGAGTCGAGGAGCAGTGCTTGCTGATGTCACTGCTACGTCTTCGCTGGTTGTGCATGCGAGCCAATCCTCTGTCCATGCTGCCTGCGAACAAGCCTCCTCCACTCCTGCACCTGCAGTTGCCTACGCAGAAAGAACACCATCATCAAGCACGTCCTTGTCCCAGCGCAGCGTTCAGTTATCCATTCAGCAAACCTTTGAACGCAGGCGCAAATACACTGCCAACACCCCACATGCCACAGTTCTAAATGCTAACATTTCGCGACTGCTTGCGCTGGAAATGTTGCCTTTTAGGCTGGTGGAGACAGAAGCATTCCGTGACCTGATGGCGGCAGCTGTCCCACGTTACTCGGTCCCCAGCCGCCACTATTTCTCCCGGTGTGCCGTCCCCGCGTTGCATAACCACGTGTCACAAAACATCACACGTGCCATGAACAACGCTGTTTCACCCAAAGTCCACCTAACCACAGACACGTGGACAAGTGCTTGTGGGCAAGGCCGCTACATCTCGTTGACGGCACACTGGGTTAATATTGTGGAAGCTGGGACCCAGTCTGAGCGAGGGACGGAACACGTCCTTCCCACACCAAGGTTTGCAGGCCCTACCTCAGTCAGTGTTTCACCCACACTCTACAGCTCCGGAATGTCATGCTCTTCAGCCTCCTCCTCCTCCTGCGCATCCTCATCCACTGTGCCCTCCACACCAGTCACAAGCTGGAAGCACTGCAGCACTGCCTCGGCGAAGCGGCAACAGGCTGTGCTGAAGCTAATCTGCATAGGTGACAAACCCCACAATGCAGAAGAGCTGTGGACAGCTCTGAAACAGCAGGCAGATCACTGGCTCACACCTCTGAACCTAAAGCCAGGAAAGGTCGTTTGTGACAATGGCCGGAACCTGGTGGCGGCTTTGAGGCGAGGCCAGCTGACACATGTTCCATGCGTGGCCCATGTGCTCAACCTCGTGGTTCAGCGGTTTATAAAGTCATACCCAGAGCTGTCTGATCTGCTGGTAAAAGTTCGCCGCCTGTCTGCACATTTTCGAAAGTCACCTACTGCTTCAGCCGGCCTTGCCGGCTTTCAGCGCCGTTTGCATCTTCCGGCTCACAGACTGGTGTGTGATGTCCCCACGCGTTGGAATTCAACTCTGCACATGTTGGTCAGGATATGTGAGCAGAAGAGGGCAGTTGTTGAGTACCTGCATCACCTAAGCCGTCGGGAAATGGGTCAAACTCCACACATAACACCTGAGGAGTGGAGATGGATGTCAGACCTATGTACCATCCTCCAAAACTTTGAGGACTCCACCAAGATGGTGAGTGGTGATGACGCCATTATTAGCGTCACCATACCGCTACTCTGCCTTCTAAAACGGTCCCTTTTGAAAAACAAACATGATGCATTGCAGGCGGAGCGCGATGAGTTGCAGCAAGAAACAGTAGTGGGTGTGGGTGATAACACACAGCCCAGCCTCGTCTCATCACAACGTGCAGTGGAGGACTATGACGAGGAGGAGGATGAAGACATGGAGCAACTCTCCGGCCAAATTGAGGATATGACATGCACACCAGTCATATCCTCGATTCAGCGTGGCTGGCCAGAGGACAGGGTAGATGAGGAGGAGGAGGAGGAGGAGGAGGAGGAGGACAGCATGTTCAGTCATCTTGTTGGTCAGGCTACTGAAGTCCTGGCTGTTAAGAGTCTGGCGCACATGGCTGACTTTATGGTAAGCTGCCTGTCTCGTGACCCTCGCGTTAAGAACATCTTGGCCGACAATCATTACTGGTTGGTAACACTGTTAGACCCACGCTACAAGGAGAACTTTTTGTCTCTTATTCCCGTGGATGAGAGGTCAACCAAAATGCAGCAGTTTCGGAAGGCCATACTCACGGAAGTAGGCAAAGCATTCCCCTCACAAAACGCTAGCGGCATAGGTCAGGAAT
Source organism: Anomaloglossus baeobatrachus (assembly GCF_048569485.1). Lineage (NCBI taxonomy): Eukaryota > Metazoa > Chordata > Amphibia > Anura > Aromobatidae > Anomaloglossus > Anomaloglossus baeobatrachus. Next base: position 95,694,224 of record NC_134359.1, on the reverse strand, counting down.
CAGTGGACAACCGAGGCGTACAGCCGAGAGAGGCACAAGTCCAATCCGCCAGAGGTAGGGGAACAGTCTTTAAGATGTGGGACAGTTTTCTCAGCCCCTCACGTACCACAGCCCCTGAGGTGCGGGGTAGTGCCACAAGAAATCCTAAGTTTGCCCAGATGCTGAAGGAGTACCTTGCAGATCGAACAACTGTACTCCGACATTCCTCTGTGCCTTACAATTATTGGGTATCCAAGCTGGACACGTGGCATGAATTGGCTCTCTACGCCTTGGAAGTCCTGGCCTGCCCTGCTGCTAGCGTTTTGTCAGAGCGTGTTTTTAGTGCCGCAGGTGGAATCATTACAGATAAACGCACCCGCCTGTCAACTGAAAATGCTGACAGGCTGACTCTGATAAAGATGAACAAGGGTTGGATTGGGCCAGACTTCACCACACCACCAGCAAATGAGAGCGGAATTTAAAGTTTGCCATGTACCTCCACTCACCCATGGGTACACTTCTCGACTTTGGATAATCGCTGGACTGCTCCTCCTTCTCCTCATGCGCCATCATGATGACCGTTACAATAGTTAGGTCTTTGTTTCAGGTATACCCCCAGTGGTAAATTTTTTCGCCCATTCTTTGCAGAATGGACATTACAACGACAGGAGACCCGCTCCTTTGCAATGGGAACAATGTTTTGAGGCCCTCATGCACGTCTCTACCCAGGGACAACGTGTAGCCTCCCAATTTTTGGCTGCCCTGCCTAAGGGCTATACTGAAATACACCCACTTCCTTAAAATGGACACTTAATGTTTTGAGGCCCTCATGCACGTCTCTACCCAGGGACAATGTGGAGCCTCCCAATTTTTGGCTGCCCTGCCTAAGGGCTATACTATAATACACCCACTTCCTGACAATGGACACTTAATGTTTTGAGGCCCTCATGCACGTCTCTACCCAGGGACAATGTGGAGCCTCCCAATTTTTGGCTGCCCTGGCAAAGGGCTATACTGAAATAGACCCACTTCCTTACAATGGGCACTTCAGGTTTAAAGGCCATCATGCACGTCTCTACCCAGGGACAATGTGGAGCCTCCCAATTTTTGGCTGCCCTGCCTAAGGGCTATACTGAAATACACCCACTTCCTTAAAATGGACACTTAATGTTTTGAGGCCCTCATGCACGTCTCTACCCAGGGACAACGTGTAGCCTCCCAATTTTTGGCTGCCCTGCCTAAGGGCTATACTGAAATACACCCACTTCCTTAAAATGGACACTTAATGTTTTGAGGCCCTCATGCACGTCTCTACCCAGGGACAATGTGGAGCCTCCCAATTTTTGGCTGCCCTGGCAAAGGGCTATACTGAAATAGACCCACTTCCTTACAATGGGCACTTCAGGTTTAAAGGCCATCATGCACGTCTCTATCCAGGGACAATGTGGAGCCTCCCAATTTTTGGCTGCCCTGCCTAAGGGCTATACTGAAATACACCCACTTCCTTAAAATGGACACTTAATGTTTTGAGGCCCTCATGCACGTCTCTACCCAGGGACAATGTGGAGCCTCCCAATTTTTGGCTGCCCTGGCAAAGGGCTATACTGAAATAGACCCACTTCCTTACAATGGGCACTTCAGGTTTAAAGGCCATCATGCACGTCTCTATCCAGGGACAATGTGGAGCCTCCCAATTTTTGGCTGCCCTGCCTAAGGGCTATACTGAAATACACCCACTTCCTTAAAATGGACACTTAATGTTTTGAGGCCCTCATGCACGTCTCTACCCAGGGACAATGTGGAGCCTCCCAATTTTTGGCTGCCCTGCCTAAGGGCTATACTGAAATACACCCACTTCCTTACAATGGGCACTTCAGGTTTAAAGGCCATCATGCACGTCTCTACCCAGGGACAATGTGGAGCCTCCCAATTTTTGGCTGCCCTGCCTAAGGGCTATACTATAATACACCCACTTCCTGACAATGGACACTTAATGTTTTGAGGCCCTCATGCACGTCTGTATGCAGGGGCATTGGTGAACCTCACAATTTAGGACTGCCCTGGCAAAGGAAAATACTACAAAGACTCACTTCCTCAAAATGGGCACATTAGACTCAAGAGGCCTTCATGTACGTCTCTTCTCAGGGACATCGGAGTGCCACACAATGTTTTCACGTAAAATCTTTCATGTATTGATCTCAAAAAGTAACATACACCAGATCTATCTCACTATTGGGTATGTGCCCTTAACATTTCCGCCATGAAAAATCATTTTGGGGTCATTTTGGAAGGTTTTCTGGTGAGTCCGTAAAAATGGCGTAAAACGCGGACAAAATTGTTCACAGCTGTGACTTTTGAGTGATAAATGCTTCAAGGGGTCTTCCCCATGCTGTTGCCATGTCATTTGAGCACTCTTCTGAGACTTTTGTGACATTTTTAGGGTTTCTCCATGCTGCCGGGAGGTCATTTCACAAAAATACTCGGGTCTCCCATAGGATAACATTGGGCTCGTTGCTCGGGCCGAGTACACGAGTATCTTGGGAGGCTCGGCCCGAGCTTCGAGCACCCGAGCTTTTTAGTACTCGCTCATCACTACTCTTAAACATGGCGACACTGTATGATGAGACAGATCCTTACCCTGTTCAGTGCTGAACTGCCGAGCAACTCCAGCTGCAGTGTTGAAACAATTGCCCATGGAGATTCTCCTCATTTTCCTGTCCTCTCTTGTGAGGGCAGCCAGTCTTCTTGGGGACTTGAAAGAGTTTGATGTTGTAAAGATACAATATTCTAGAAATCACAGACTATGAACGACCAACTTCTCTTGTTATGGCTGATAGGATCACCTCTTTGGTCTTCATCTGGACAACCTGCTGCCAGAGGGTTTCAGTCACTTAGGAATGGCACACCATTTTTGCAAAGTCAGTGTGTGGCGCCCCTGACCTGGTCAGGCACCACTGAGTACTGCACCCATGCTGGGGACAGTACAATACAGGTAATCCAGAAGGCTGACCGGGGTGTGGAACACAGGCGCATAGTGATCAGGTCTCACACATGTACCCATGAGAGGACCCCTGGGGATCCCAGGAGGGGGAAAAGCCTTCACCTTCACTGGAATAGTGGAGGGGGCCAAAAGCCTCCATCTCCTCTCAAGGGGTGTGGTAAGAGAGTCTGGTTGCTAGGTGGCGTAGGCAGGCACAAAAAGGGAAAAGAGAAGGAGGAGTAAACAGTCTAGAGTCTGCAGCAGAGTGTGGAGGAGTGAGGAGCAGGAAAGTGAAGCTCTGACAGGAGCAGCAGTGAAGGTCCCAGATGTGAGCCGGTTCAGAGCAGAGTCCAGGGAGCTCCGAGGAGAGCTGACCCCTTCCCCTGGGCTGCTGTAGTCTGACAGCGTCCGCGCAGTGGCTACCGACGGGGGAGAACGGTCACCTAGGAGTGCTACCCGAAACCCATCTCCAGCTAAAGAGAGAGCACAGAGTGGGAAGTAAGGAGACTGCTAGGGAGAACCAGGCCCAAACGGGCGGCAGATCCCGAAGCGGAGATAGATCCAGCTTTCTTTTGCTAAACCTGCCGGTGTGGGGCTCTCAAAGCCCACGCCACAACACCACAAAAAGCCGCAGCCACGTAGCCACAGTTAGGGCCCATAGCTCACAGGAGGCAAGAAGCTGGAGTGATCTGGCCCAGGCAACAAGCACACGGCAAACGAAGGGGAGAGAGGCTTCAGCAACTTCCCTGGGTGACCCCCATAGGGACTCAAAGTCGGGGTCACCCCAAACCACCAAGGGCTAAGGAAGGCGAGTTAGTAGTCACCCTCACAAGTCAGCCTGAAGGACACCTGGTTCCCGCCTGGTTCATCCCAGCTACGCCCGGGTTACTCACCCTGCCACCTGAAGTGAGTAAAAACCCTGAAAGACATTCTGCCTGTGTGGAGTTATTCTGCGCCTTGTGGTTCTACGTACCTACACAGGGCCCTGGGGCTTGCCTCACTCTCAGGAGGCTATTCCAACTAACTGCACTCACCATCAGCCCCAGGCGTCCCTCAACCTGCAGTGGCGGTCCCCCACTGACCGCAATACTGAGAGTGGCGTCACGACAAGAAGAAGATCTCCTACCTGTGACCAGATCCAGCTACGTGGAGTCCCTGAAGGTAATGCACCGACACAGCGTTTGCGGGGCTTCAAATCTGGCGTCACGAACAGGATAAGGACTAGACCTGTTTAGACAGGTGACCATGTGCCTGGGCGGTCCGCTTGAAAAATTGGAAGCGCCGCCATATTGCCACCATGAAAAGCGCGCTGAAAAACAACAGCAGCCCGCGCTGGAAGAAGTTACCGCCCACGAAGAGGTGTGGCTACCCAGAGATCCCCTGCAGAGTTCGGACCTCGCTTGTGAAGAGAGCGGAAGCGTCCAGAGACGTCGGGACAGAAAGGGAGCCAGAAGCCTGCTGCTGGGAAAGGAGCTGCTGAAAGAGGCAGAGCGGAAACTGAACAGCTTGCTATTAGAGGCAACGGCGAGTCCACAGCTGGAGAGTCGTGCAGAAGAGGGCGCAGAAGAAATGGCGTCTGACCGCAGAAACCCAGAACCGGGCTCCGCTGCCTGGTGGTATCGGGAGCTGGCCCAGTTCTGCGACCGACTGGAGACCCGGGTCGTGGAGCAGATCCGAGAAGAACGCATGGAACTTCTGGAGATGGCTGCCGCGGTTCAGGCCTATGAGAGGGGAACCGCACGACGAGTGCCAGACCGGACGGCGACGACTCAGACCCCGATGCTGCCACCGATGGGTGAGTCCAGTATTACCCCTGCCGGCCCGGATGCCCCGACCCCTGCTGCCACGCCCGCGGTCCCTGAAGAGGCGCCCGGCGCGGCGACGCTGAGCCAGGCCGCAGCCACGCCAGGTGAGGCCCGCCAAGACCCGGCCGCCGCAGCGATGCCCTGCTCGGCCCGCCAAGCCCCGGCCGCCGCAGCGATGCCCTGCTCGGCCCGCCAAGCCCCGGCCGCCGCAGCGATGCCCTGCTCGGCCCGCCAAGCCTCGGCCGCCGCAGCGATGCCCTGCTCGGCCCACCAAGACCCGGTCCCTGCAGCGACGCCCAGCCCAGCCTGCACCGATTCCATCGCGACAGCGACGCCGATCCAGGCCGCCGCCAAACAGGGCGCGGCCCGCCAAGACCAGGCCGCCGCCAAACAGGGCGCGGCCCGCCAAGACCAGGCCGCCGCCATACAGGGCGCGGCCCGCCAAGACCAGGCCGCCACCATGCCAGGCGCGGCCCGCCAAGAGATTGCATCACCATTTACCCCGGCCTGCAAGGCCAGAGCAGACACCGCTCCCCAGTCCAAAGAGGTCCCTGCTGGAAAGCCCACGCTGGGGGAGGACCCCGCATACTGGCAGCTAAAGGCTGACATGGAGGCCAAGTTTCCACAATGGTTGGTGGACCGGTACATGCTCCCTCCGCATACCCCCAAGAGGATTCCAGCAACCCCTGCAGTAACCACGCCAAAGAGTCCCCCGCCTGGGCCTGTTGAAGAAAGCCCGTCCCCAGCACTGCCACCAAAGGAGTGCCAAGAAGAACTAAGGGGGAGAGGAGGGCAAGAAGTTGAGGAGTTGCCCCCGGAGCCAGCAGCAGTGCTAGTCCCAGAGCCGGAGATGCTGCCATATTCCCGCTGGGACGAGGAAGACCTGACACCTCCTGCGGAGGAAGACCAGCCCAACCGCCCCACCTGGGAGCTTGTAAGCTGCACTTCGCAGAATCCAGCCCGCAAGACACAGCGCCGCAGAACCCAGTTTTCCCCTGCACCGCCATCCCCAGAGCAGAGAGATGACATCACGGCCAGAGACCTACAAGAAAAAAGGTTCCTGAGAAGAGCCAAAGCCCAGGCCAGAGGACCCCTTTGCAGAGGAGTAGTGGAGGACTTCAGCCTGAAGTCAGGATATGGGTTCATCGTAGCACCTGGTATAAAAGAAGGTATTTTTGTCAATCGGAGAGACGTCAGAGCTAATCTGCCCAGAGGACATCCTGGAAGGAACCTGCGTACAGGAGACTCCGTACAGTTTACTATGCATCGAGGCGAAAGAGGCTGGTATGCGCTAGATGTAGTGCCATGTCCCAGAGAAGAAAGGAAAGACAGCCATAAGGAAAGAAAAGACAAAGAACCTACTGAAGAGACAACTACAGATGAGGAAAAAGGTCAAGAAAGCAACAGCTGCCGCAGCCCTACAGGCCCAAGCCCTGGTGAAGAGGAATCTGCCTAAGTTTAAGTAAAGTACAGCAAGTTTTGACCAGTTTGGAAAGTTTGTTTTGCAACGTTTTAAAGTTCAAGAATGTGCCCACATAAACTTGTGTGAGAAATAAACCTTAAGGCTATGAACTGGCTATAGCCACAAACTCTCGCAGTGTAAATAGTTACACCAGAGGGCACCACCGCCACCAGAGTCAGCCTGTTTAGGGGCTTGGCTCGTCTGCAACCAGGAGGAGCCCGTCCGTATATAGGGCCTTGGCTCACCTGCGACCAGAGAGCATGCCTGTTTATGGGGCCTGGCTCTCCACCACAAAGAGGGTACCTGGTCAGCACCAACTGTGGAGGCCGCCTCTGCATCCTGCCAGAAGAGGCTGAAGGCGCGGATCCACCAGGCCAGGTATACCCTGAAACCACCAGCCCATGTAAGCCGCCTCTACATCCTGCCAGAAGTGGCTGAAGCCGCGGCCAACGTGAGAGGGTTTTGGGTGGGTTAACGGACTTGTGGGTGGAGGGTGGTGATGTATGGTACCTGGTGCTTTTAAAAATGTTTTACATGTTTTAATGTTTTATGCATTTTAAAATGTTGTCTTGCAGCCCGAGGACGTGCTGGTGATAACTAAGGGGGAATGTGGCGCCCCTGACCTGGTCAGGCACCACTGAGTACTGCACCCATGCTGGGGACAGTACAATACAGGTAATCCAGAAGGCTGACCGGGGTGTGGAACACAGGCGCATAGTGATCAGGTCTCACACATGTACCCATGAGAGGACCCCTGGGGATCCCAGGAGGGGGAAAAGCCTTCACCTTTACTGGAATAGTGGAGGGGGCCAAAAGCCTCCATCTCCTCTCAAGGGGTGTGGTAAGAGAGTCTGGTTGCTAGGTGGCGTAGGCAGGCACAAAAAGGGAAAAGAGAAGGAGGAGTAAACAGTCTAGAGTCTGCAGCAGAGTGTGGAGGAGTGAGGAGCAGGAAAGTGAAGCTCTGACAGGAGCAGCAGTGAAGGTCCCAGATGTGAGCCGGTTCAGAGCAGAGTCCAGGGAGCTCCGAGGAGAGCTGACCCCTTCCCCTGGGCTGCTGTAGTCTGACAGCGTCCGCGCAGTGGCTACCGACGGGGGAGAACGGTCACCTAGGAGTGCTACCCGAAACCCATCTCCAGCTAAAGAGAGAGCACAGAGTGGGAAGTAAGGAGACTGCTAGGGAGAACCAGGCCCAAACGGGCGGCAGATCCCGAAGCGGAGATAGATCCAGCTTTCTTTTGCTAAACCTGCCGGTGTGGGGCTCTCAAAGCCCACGCCACAACACCACAAAAAGCCGCAGCCACGTAGCCACAGTTAGGGCCCATAGCTCACAGGAGGCAAGAAGCTGGAGTGATCTGGCCCAGGCAACAAGCACACGGCAAACGAAGGGGAGAGAGGCTTCAGCAACTTCCCTGGGTGACCCCCATAGGGACTCAAAGTCGGGGTCACCCCAAACCACCAAGGGCTAAGGAAGGCGAGTTAGTAGTCACCCTCACAAGTCAGCCTGAAGGACACCTGGTTCCCGCCTGGTTCATCCCAGCTACGCCCGGGTTACTCACCCTGCCACCTGAAGTGAGTAAAAACCCTGAAAGACATTCTGCCTGTGTGGAGTTATTCTGCGCCTTGTGGTTCTACGTACCTACACAGGGCCCTGGGGCTTGCCTCACTCTCAGGAGGCTATTCCAACTAACTGCACTCACCATCAGCCCCAGGCGTCCCTCAACCTGCAGTGGCGGTCCCCACTGACCGCAATACTGAGAGTGGCGTCACGACAAGAAGAAGATCTCCTACCTGTGACCAGATCCAGCTACGTGGAGTCCCTGAAGGTAATGCACCGACACAGCGTTTGCGGGGCTTCACAAGTGCAAACTGGAAAGTTAGGCTGCCAGTTACACAGGGTTTTTCAGATAATAAAGGAAATTAGCACCAGGTGCCAGATTAATTCCAATATCTTGCAGGTATCTGAAAGTGTTCTCTAATTTAAATCAGTGTTCTTTTTCATTTTTCTCATTTAAATTTTTATTATATGCTTTTGAAAAAAATCAATTTATGAAATAAGCTTAAATACTGCTAGATTACTCATGTTAGGATATAATCACTTAGGACTACACAATGACCTTAACTTTTTGGAAATTGTGTATTGTCTCTAATTTTGATCTTCACTGTATATCCGTTTGAATGTGCTGCCAGATGTCTATGCTATGTGGGCTACATGCTGACCGGAAATTTCATCCGAGCACAGTCACAGATTTCTGCCTTGTAAATACAAGTCACGGTGAGCTGGATTTTCTTTTCTGCCAGCAGCCGCAGTATCACCTACATAATGTATATACAACATTCACAGTATCACCTAGAGAATGCAAAGTGATGTGAAAAAAGTGCCCCCTTCCTGATTACACTTGTAGGTTTGGATTTCTTTTTGCCTTAATAGCAATTACCTTCATTTTCCCTTGATAACAAAGACCTGCATTTTGTGTTACTTATTTATCTTTATCTAGTATTTAAACTTGTTTGGTTATTTGAAACATTTAAGTGTGACAAACATGCAAAAGAATCAGGAAGGGGACAAATACTTTTTCACACTACTGTATATACAGTAGTCACAGTATCATCTACATAACGTATAAACAGTAGTTGCGCTATCACCTTTATATACATACAGTATATATATGTATATGTATATGTATATATATATATATATATATATATATATATATATATCAGTCCTCCTTTTGTGCGTCCAAGCAGAAAAAAAAACACAGAAAAAACACTTCAGCTCACTGCATATATGTCGATTTCAGGAAGCTAAAGGTCCAGTCACACTAAGCAACTTACCAGCGATCCCAACAACGATAGGGATCGCTGGTAAGTTGCTAGGAGGTTGCTGGTGAGATGTCACACTGCGACGCTCCAGCGATCCCACCAGCAACCTGACCTGGCAGGGATCGCTGGAGCGTCGCTACACAAGTTGCTGGTGAGCTCACCAGCAACCAGTGACAAGCCCCCAGCGCCGCGTGGAAGATGCTGCGCTTGGTAACTAAGGTAAATATCGGGTAACCAACCCGATATTTACCTTGGTTACCACCGCACGGAGCTACACGTGCAGAGAGCAGGGAGCAGCGCACACTGAGCGCAGGCTCCCTGCTCTCCTAGTTACAGCACACATCGGGTTAATTAACCCGATGTGTGCTGCAGCTACATGTGCACAGAGCAGGAGCCGGCACTGACAGTGAGAGTGGAGGAGGCTGGTAGCAAAGGTAAATATCGGGTAACCAAGGACAGGGCTTCTTGGTTACCCGATGTTTACATTGGTTACCAGCCTCCGCAGAAGCCGGCTCCTGCTGCCTGCACATTTAGTTGTTGCTGTCTCGCTGTCACACACAGCGATCTGTGCTTCACAGCGGGAGAGCAACAACTAAAAAATGGCCCAGGATATTCAGCAACAACCAACGACCTCACAGCAGGGGCCAGGTTGTTGCTGGATGTCACACACAGCAACATCGCTAGCAACGTCACAAAAGTTGTTAGTTAGCAGCGATGTTGCTAGCGATGTTGCTTAGTGTGACGGGGCCTTTAGTCCAGGGCAGTGCAAGGAAAAAACGTAGGCATATGTATTAAAGGAACATCAAATTTTGCTAAATGTTCTCAAGTCCCTCACTAGTCACTACTTCCCAGTTTAAAAATTTAGAACTTACTGATCAATGCTTTTCTGTTAAAGTTCCCAACCCAGACTAGTATCCAACACAGTCTTGTATTCCAGCCATGGTCAGATTAAGGCTAACCAGGGCCCCGGGCTGTTCAGGATCTGTGTGCCCCCACCTATCCCTACACAATGTGACGGGTCATGTGACAGGTCATGAGACGGGTCCATCATCATACACATGAAACAGATAATGTCTGAAAAATAGTTGCCGAAACTATAACCTAAAAAACATCCACTAGTCTAATAAATATACCCTTCAGTTTAAAAACAAAAAATACTAAGGTATAGTATTAAACAGTTCCATTTTAATCTGTAAACAAGACTATTGCCAATTTTCACAAGTTTTTTTTATATAGAAAGTGCTACACAGAATATGGTGGAAAACTGCTGGGGAGTTTCACCCATGGAGTTTCAGTCCTCCATTCCCAATTTATACATACACAGTGTGTGGATTGGGAATGGAGGGTTGAAACTACATAGATCAGATGCCCCAGAACTCTGATAGAAGACACCCTCGTCCTGACCTTATACAAAATTACAATCTCCCCCACCTTTCACATAGTGTGCGGCCGTTGCCTGCTGCTTGTGAACAGGTTGGCAGACACCTCCTGAGAAACAGGTCACAGCAGGGGTGTATCTAGGCTTTATGGCACCTGGGGCAAGAATTCTGTTTGGCGCCACCCCCCCACGGTTTGGTTAGTCGTCATGCGACCGCTCATGATTTGCACGCTTAGTCATGTACAGACGAGCTGCTCTTCCTAATTCTCTCAATGTTCAATAAAAAACAGAGAAGTAGAAAGAGAAGCGAAATGTCACATGGCTAAATATGAAAATTGCATGTGAGTGGAGCGGCCATGTGATGACTGCTAGAGCCAGAATGAAGAGGTGAATCCTTATAGTGAGTACATTACATGCTGTTAGGATTGGGCTACAGGGCTTAATTTTATGATTAAAGGGGTTGTCGAGGTTTACAGTGAAAGTCTGCAGTCACTCTAGGTGACTGCAGACTTCTCAATTCCCACAACGCATGCTCTGCACACTTAGGATTCTCCCATGCCGGAGGCAAGAGTGGACGATCATGTGAGCTCAAGTATGACAGGTACTACATATCTGTCTTATTGTAACGCCTGCCTGGATCCACAGACTCAGATGGGCTGTAATAGGGAGGCTAGAGGGAAGCCACTCACCAAGCAGGACCCCCAGAACCCTGAAACCCTTTAACTCCTCTACAGAGATTTGGAATTACATAGGGCCCTGGTGATCACTACCTGTGGAAGGCTGCAGTCCGATGAGAGTAGTAGTCAGGCAGGGTCAAACCAGAAATTGCGGAACAGGGACAGAATCGGCAGGCAATGACGTAGTCCGCAAACGTAGCAGAGGTCAAATCCGGATCGGGCAGCGAGGTACAGAAACAGTAGGCAGGATGGTAGTCAGAAAACACGCAGAAGTCAACACACAGGAATCATCAACAGAATAGGACGTAACAGGAGCCAGGAATATCAGAACTATCTCTGGAAGTGGTCATGTGACAGGAGGGGGAATAAGAAGGGTGTGGTGTCTTCCCATTGGCTGTAGCTGAACGCTGGCAACTTCAGCTGGAAGACACATGCCACCCACAGTCAGACAGCGGTACTGCAGATCCCAAGCTAACCCAGCCCAGTGGATGATCGGAGCCTGCGCCCACCGCTGGCATAGACTCCTCTCCAATCACCAGCACCATCCACGGCAGGAACACGGCGTCGCCTGGTGATCGGAGCATAAGTCGCTGGAGCAGACTCCGGCGGTGATATAACAGTACCCCCCCTCCACGAGGGGCCTCCGGACCCTCAAAACCCGGCTTCCCAGAAAATTGGAGGTGAAACCGCCGGACCAGACCCTTAGCATGAATATCGCTCGCAGGAACCCATGACCTCTCCTCAGGGCCGTAACCCCTCCAATGCACCAAATACTGTACCGCCCCTCTGACAATACGGGAATCAAGTAATCTCTGTACCTCATACTCCTGTTAGTTACCTTCAACCAAAACAGGAGGAGGAGGGTCACTGACTGGGTGAATGAGGACACGATATAACTTGAGGAGGGACTTGTGGAACACATTCAATATCTTAAAGGATGGGGGTAGTTGCAGGCGGAAAGCTGTGGGATTAATTACCTCGATTATTTCGTAAGGTCCAATAAATCTCGGACCCAGCTTAGCAGAAGGGACCTTGAGTTTAATATTCCATGTGGATAACCAGACCTTGTCCCCAACTCCAAGACTAGGGCCCTTGGAACGTCTCTTATTAGCAGGAGGCTTGACCAACCTTTGCCTTCTTCAGGTTCTCTTTCACCTCAGACCAGATAGCCTTCAATTTGTCCACAGTTGATTCAGCCTTAGAGTATCCACCACAGCGGAAGAAAAAGAACCAAAACGTGGATGCAACCCTAAATTGCAGAAAAAGGGGATAGTCTTGATGGATTCCTGATATTGATTATTGATAGCGAACTCAGCTAGCGGCAGATATTCCACCCAGTCAGACTGACGGTCAGACACATAACACCGGAGATATTGTTCAAGGGTTTGATTGGTACGTTCGGTCTGACCATTGGTCTCTGGGTGGTAGGCAGATGAAAAAGATAGCTCTATATTGATCTTTTTACAAAATGCCCTCCAGAATTTCGAGACGAACTGTGTTCCTCGGTCAGAAACAATATTTTCCGGAACCCTGTGTACCCGCACAATATGCCTAATAAACAACTTGCTAAGAGTTTCAGAATTGGGTAATCCAGACAGAGGAAAACAATGACACTGTTTGCTGAATCTATCCACTACTACCCAGATACAGGTCTTCCCTTCTGAGGGTGGAAGGTCAGTGATGAAGTCTATGGAGAGATGTGTCCAAGGGCTTACTGGAGTAGGTAGGGACTAGAGAAATCCGGCAGGGCGGGTACGGGGTGCCTTGGCTCGCGCACAAGTTTCACAAGCCAGTACATATTCCTTACAATCTTTCGCTACGGTTGGCCACCAAAAATTCCTGGTTACTAATCGAAGGGTGTTGCCGATACCAGGGTGACCTGCCAGCACAGAATTGTGGGATTCCTGGAGTACCCGTAGGCGAAGTGAGGGGGCGACAAACAGTTTATGGACAGGAGTGGTTTCAGGAGCTTGGTCTTGGGGATTATGGACCTCTTCTATCAAATGTAAGGAAACAGATGACATAATAATGCCTTTAGCTAAAATATGCACTGGTTCAGACTTTTCAGACTGAGAGGGACAGAAGCTACGGGAAAGTGCATCAGCTTTTGTGTTCTTGGTACCGGGCCAGAATGTTACCACAAAATCAAATCTGGAGAAGAACAATGCCCACCTAGCTTGCCTAGGATTGAGTCTCTTAAGCTGGTGTCACACACAGGACAACGACGTCGCTGCTACGTCACCATTCTCTGTGACGTTGCAGCGACGTCCCGTCGCTGTCGCTGTGTGTGACATCCAGCAACGACCTGGCCCCTGCTGTGAGGTCGCCGGTCATTGCTGAATGTCCAGCTTCATTTTTTGGTCGTCACTCTCCCGCTGTGACACACACATCGTTGTGTGTGACAGCGAGAGAGCGACGAAATGAAGCGAGCAGGAGCCGGCACTGGCAGCTGCGGTAAGCTGTAACCAGCGTAAACATCGGGTAACCAAGGGAAGACCTTTCCCTGGTTACCCGATATTTACCTTCGTTACCAGCCTCCGCTCTTGCTGCCAGTGCCGGCTCCTGCTCTGTGCACATGTAGCTGCAGTACACATCGGGTAATTAACCCTATGTGTACTGTAGCTAGGAGAGCAAGGAGCCAGCGCTAAGCAGTGTGCGCGGCTCCCTGCTCTCTGCACTGTGACATGTAGCTGCAGCACACATCGGGTTAATTAACCCGATGTATACTGTAGCAAGGAGAGCAAGGAGCCAGCGCTAAGCAGTGCGCGCGGCTCCCTGCTCTCTGCACTGTGACATGTAGCTGCAGCACACATCGGGTTAATTAACCCGATGTATACTGTAGCAAAGAGAGCAAGGAGCCAGCGCTAAGCAGTGAGCGCGGCTCCCTGCTCTCTGCACTGTGACATGTAGCTGCAGCACACATCGGGTTAATTAACCCAATGTGTACTGTACCTAGGAGAGCAAGGAGCCAGCGCTAAGCGCGGCTCCCTGCTCTCTGCACATGTAGCACAGCGACGTTATGATCGCTGCTTCTGCTGTGTTTGACAGCTAAGCAGCGATCATAACAGCGACTTACAAAGTCGCTGTTACGTCACCGAAAATGGTGACGTAACAGCGACGTCGTTGTCGCTGTCGCTTAGTGTGAACCCAGCTTTAGCCGATTCCAGATAAGTGAGGTTCTTATGGTCTGTGATGACTGTGACTTTATGTTTGGCGCCTTCGAGGAAGTGGCGCCATTCCTCGAAGGCCCATTTAATTGCCAACAGCTGACGATTACCAATGTCATAATTTCTCTCTGTGGGAAAAAACTTGCAGGAAAAGAATGCACAAGGACGAAGCTGAGTTAGAGACGGAGTACCTTGTGATAGCACCGCTCCCACTCCAACCTCGGATGCATCGACTTCCACAATAAACGGACGCATAAGGTCAGGCTGAACCAGAATTGGGTCTGAGGAGAAACATTCTTTTAATTTTGAGAAGGCATGGATCGCCTCTGGCTTCGAATTTACCACATCGGCCCCCTTTTTAGTAAAATCTGTGAGGGGTTTGTCAATTTTGGAAAAATCTCTAATAAATTTGCGGTAATAATTAGCAAACCCAAGGAAACGTTGCAAGGCTTTCAGAAACTTGGGTTGTACCCACTCCTTAATCGGTTGAAGCTTAGAGGGATCCATGCAGAAGCCTTCTGCAGACAATATATAACCCAGGAAATTAACCTCTGCCTCAAAAAAAACACATTTGTCATATTTAGCAAATAGGGAGTTCTCCTTGAGTCTCTGGAGTACAGTGCGGACATGTTGGACATGTGACGTAGCATCAGGAGAATAAATCAGGATGTCATCCAGATAGACCACCACATATTGACCACAAATATCTCTGAAAATTTCATTAACAAAGTTCTGAAAAACAGCCGGCGCATTACTTAATCCAAAAGGCATTACTAGGTACTCATAGTGTCCCTCTGGAGTATTAAACGCTGTTTTCCACTCCTCTCCTTCTCTGATGCGGATTAGGTTATATGCTCCCCTGAGATCCAGCTAGGTGAACCACCGGGCTCCTATGAGCTGGTTAAACAGATCGGGGATGAGTGGCAGAGAGTACTGATTCTTTACAGTAAAAGCATTAAGTTCACGGTAGTCAATACAAGGTCTGAGGCCACCATCTTTCTTATCAACGAAAGAGAATCCAGCGCCGACTGGTGACCTGGATGGTCTGATAAACCCTCTCTGCAGACTGTCTGCTATATAATCTTTCATGGCCTGACGCTCCGGACCAGAAAGATTATACATTTTACCCTTGGGGAGTCGGGAATTGGCGACCAAATCAATGGGGCAGTCATAATCTCTGTGCAGAGGTAATTTTTCAGATTCAGATACAGAAAAGACATCAGCAAAATCCCTGAATGCATAAGGTATGAAGATAGGTTCAGCTCTAGTCAGGTTAACAGATAACGACCTACACGTCTCCTGACACTCAGGGCTCCAGCGCACAATCTCACCCTGGTGCCAGTCTATGACTGGGTTGTGTTGCACAGCCATGGCATGCCCAATACCACTGCTGACATCAGATTCTCAAGAACAAAAAATGACACAGACTCTACATGCAGAGCACCAACAAGCAGATCTCTGGAGTTACAAAAGTAACCACACCCTGCGTGAGAGGTGTACTATCGATAGCAGATATTCTAATAGGTGCATTCAACCTTAGCAAAGTCAAACCCAGCTCTTTTGCTACAATAGTATCTATAAAATTAGCAGCAGATCCACAATCAACAAAGGCCTGCAGCCATACAGATTTTCCCTGGTGAGATAATGAGACAGGTATCATTAACCTCATAGGGTCTGCAGGAAGTACCTGGGCACCTGAGCAGGTATCCTGGGGCCCAGTCAGGTGGTGCTGCTGCCTTGGAAACGATTGCCTCTCTGATCCAGGCACTCCATGTTTGGCTCCACAACGTGATCTGCACCCTTGCAGTCGACAGGACTCTGGACACGATGAGGTAGGTGCTTGAACCTGAGCAGACCTGATATCCTGCACTTGCTGTGTAAGTCCATGTACAAGGCCAGAAAGGGTGTGCACCTGATTTAGCACAGCATGGAGAGAATCCATTTTTTTTCTTCTCTCCTTGTTAGATGGGCCAGAGATAATGTAACGCCTGCCTGGATCCACAGACTCAGATGGGCTGTAATGGGGAGGCTAGAGGGAAGCCGCTCACCAAGCAGGACCCCCAGAACCCTGAAATCCTTTAACCCCTCTACAGAGATTTGAAATTACACAGGGAACTGGAGATCACTACCTCTGGAAGGCTGCAGTCCGATGAGAGTAGTAATCAGGCAGGGTCAAACCAGGAATTGCGGAACAGGGACAGAATCGGCAGGCAATGACGTAGTCAGCAAACGTAGCAGAGGTCAAATCCGGATCGGGCAGCGAGGTACAGAAACAGTAGGCAGGAGGGTAGTCAGAAAACACGCAGAAGTCAACACACAGGAATCACCAACAAAATAGGACGTAACAGGAGCCAGGAAAATCAGAACTATCTCTGGCAGTGGTCATGTGACAGGAGGGGGAATAAGAAGGGTGTGGTGTCTTCCCATTGGCTGTAGCTGAACGCTGGCAACTTCAGCTGGAAGACACATGCCACCCACAGTCAGACAGCGGTACTGCAGATCCCAAGCTAACCCAGCCCAGTGGATGATCGGAGCTTGCGCCCACCGCTGGCATCGACTCCTCTCCCATCACCAGCACCATCCATGGCAGGAACACGGCGTCGCCTGGCGATTGGAGCAGAAGTCGCTGGAGCAGACTCCGGCAGTGATGTAACACTTATTGATCTGAATAGTACCCAGCCATGGTCACAATCAGAAAATGGAGCCGATCCGGATTTGAGCATCTCCGGCCACCTGCTGATGCTGCCAGTTACTGGAACAGCTGATTGGCTGGAAGGCCAGACCCCGTCCGATCAGACATTGATGACCTATCCTAAGGATATCCTAAAGATATCCTTAGGATAGGTCATCAATGTTAAAGTAATAAACAACCTCTTTAATCTAGAAACGGAAAACACAATCTTACAAGTTATGAATTCTTACTTGTGTACAAGATCAAAACTAATAACAGCACAAATATACAATCAGCAGAACCATCAGAGGTACAGAAATACATAACTAGAACCCCAGCAGTACAGAAACAAAGCAGCACAACCACCAGCAGAAAATAAATTCATCATCAGATCCCTCAGCAGTACAGAAATTCCTTAACAAAACCATCAGCAGTACAGAAATTCCCGACCAGAACCACCAGAAATTCCCCACCAGTGCCACCAGCAGTAAAGAAATTCATTATCAAAACCACCGGCAGTACAGAAATTAATTATCAAAACAACCAGCAGTACAGAAATTCCTCACCATAACCACCAGCAATAGAGAAATTCATCACCAGAACCACCAGCAGTACAGAAATACATCCATATAACCCTATTAGTACAGATACAGAGCATTAAAACCCTTATCAATACAGAAATACATCACCAGAAATACCATCAGTATATGGTACATCAATTGTAGTGTCAGGTCAGTCCCATATACATTTGTATTGCATGAACCTACAACCTTCAGTACATGCTTAACAATGTTAAGGAAATACTGGGAGTTGTTTTCAGTTATTAGACTGCGGACTAAACAGGAACCGCAGTACTGATGAGAAATAGTCAACATCATAAATCATTTACATAAAGGTACCTTATAGATGACATTGTCTCTGATCCGAGTCATTCTTTTTCTTTTCTTTATCTTATACAGACGCCATGATAACTTTTCACATTCACAGCTCATCTCTGCAGACTTCCATCGTCTCCACTTTTGTGCAGCACATCTCGACACGATCCCCTTAAAAATAGCAGACTTATTGTAGTATTCCTATATAAAAATATCTGCTCTTTGCTGTGTGCCTGAGAAAATAATTATCCCTCACTCTGTTCTCTGCACAAAATATAAGGCGCACACACTGTGCCTCTAATAGTGCATGCCCTCCACACTGCCCTCTCCTTTCTATACTGAGACCCCTCTTAACACTGTCCTCTACACTCTGTCCCCACTATACTGGCCAGTCTTTATACTGTGCCCCCTCATTACACACCCCTTCTCACTATGGCCTCACAATAACTCCACCATCATGCTGCCCCCTCTCCAAACCTCCCCACTACCCGGTCTCTATTTTGTGCCCCTCACATTTTTTTCATCCCATACTGTCTCCTCACTACATTCCCCCTCATTCCCCCTCATTTCCCATACTGTGTCTGCACTTATTCTGCCCGCTTGCTCCCCATACTGTGTTCTCAAAATTACTCCCTCGCTCACATACAGTCCTGAAATTCCCCATATTGTGTCCCCAAAATTTCTTTCCCCCATTTATTCCCCTTACTATATTTGTATGCACTCCCCACCCCGCTTCTCATACTATGTCTGTATATATTCCCCCTTCACCCTCTCTCCCCATGCTGTCTGTATACATTCCTTCTTGCTTCCCATACTTTGCCTAAATATATCCCCTTTCCCACTCACTCTCCTCACATTGTGCTAAAATATATACATCTCCCTTCCCCATCCTCACCTATCCCCATACTGTGTTGCCATATATACATTCCCCTTCCCATCCTCTCTTGCCATACTGTGGGGCCATATATACATTCTCCTTTCTCATCCTCTTTCTGCATACGGTGGCCACATATACCTTCCTCCTCTCCCCCCCTCCCCCCATATTGTGTCCATATATACTTCCCACACTATAAAATGATGGAGGGCACCCATTTCACCCCAGGGATCACCTCAGCACAATAAACATGAGGCTGGCAGGAAAAGGTAGTGCCAAAAACCTTGGCTCACTATATAAGTAGTGTAATAAAATTTGTTATATGCAACAGTCAAAAAATACAAAAACTGTACTAGACAATTTAAAAACCTTTACAAAACACATGTATAGACTGCTAATGATCTGAACACTCTATAAAAATGCAACAATGACATCACCAGAATAACAGCTGGAAAAATGAATAAATTTCCAGCATGATACATAATATTAAATAGAAAAAACCTACAATGCAGAAAAGTGACAGTAAATGTAATATGAGAGCACACCAAACCCAAGAAATCGCTACGCTGGTTCAGGTAAACCGCGCCATACACTCCAATTAGCAGTGAAGGCTGAAATAAAACCTAAACCGGGCGATAATAAGGTTCAAACCATAGATGACAAATGCGTAGTGTGTAAGACAGAATAGCACTAGGCACACATGCTTCTAACTGAAGATAGAGCCAAAGGAACTAGAAAAAAAACAATAAAACAAACAATAACCTGCGCAATGACCAAGACAAGTGTATTCTTATTCTTGTCCTCGAGAAAGCCACTTTTTTTGTGATATGCATGGCGCTGGGACTGCTTCTGCTGCTGTTCACCAGCAGCTTGTACTATTTCCATAGCTTGTCTTGGTTATTGCACCATTTTCCAAATGAATGAGGTGTATCAAAACACAACCAAAATGTTTAGCTGCACTTTGGTTGCATTTTGGATGCATTTTTGTCAACAAAAACACAGGTCACCAACTATTCTCCATTCTCTCTCTCTCTCTCTCTCTCATTCGCTCTCGGTTTCTCTCCGCTTTATACTCACCGATCACCAGTGCGGTGCGAAGGTCACACTACTCCCGCGGTGTGTCTCCTGCTTCTGAAAGTGCCAGCCGTTCATTAGGCTCATCTCATATTCACTTCACTTGCTCATTAGGCTCATCTCATATTCACTGCTTCCCCCACCCACCAGTGCCTATGATTGCTTGCATTTAGACACGCCCCCACGCTGAGTGACATCAGTCAGACTGCAACCAATCACAGCCACCAGTGGGCGGGTCTATATCTTACAGTACAGAAAAAAAAATATGTAAAAAACAGCATGTATGCCGCCCCCATGCCAACATCCGCCGCTGCTCGGATCCGAACCTTCAAGGGTGGTGGCTCGAGGGTCTCCGGACCCGGGGGTCTTGTGGACACGCCGAATAAAATGGGGGACGTAGATGTACGGGCTAAGCCATAATAGGTCCGTGACGCCACCCCCGGGGTGTGTGATGAGGTGGGACACCACTGCTGCTGTCACGGGGCACCTGGGGGAGATGTTGTGCAGCAAGTTGTTAACCCCTCCATGGTTAGGGATGGTGGCCCCGGGACCCGATGGCTCTGGTGCAGGGAGAATGACGACCGCAGAGGATGCTGGTGTACTCACTGTTAGTAAAACACACAAGTCTCTGGTAAACCAAGGTGGTGGTGGCCAGTGCCGCGGCCAGTTGCGTTCGGGATCCCCCACTTGGCTAGTGGTCTCTATCCTTTTCCTGCACTGTTTAAGTAGAACAGACTTCCCAGTTTGAAACGTAGGAGTCCGCTCCTGGCTGGATGTGGCCTAAGGAGCCGTGCCCGCAGACGCTGGCCCATGGGATCTATGGGCCCTGGCGGTGACCTCTTATCCCTAATCGGTGGGCTGTTGTCTTCTATGAGGGACTTTTGATGGGACAGGACCTCTAGTCCTGGCCTCAATCGGTTAATTAACCAGTTCCACTTGTTTCTGGCTCCTGGCTTCAGGGTCCGAGTACCCCCCTTTGTGCTACGGTTTCCGGGTCGGTTCCCCGTGTCGGTACCGGCGGGCTACAACCCTGGCCCGGTCCACCTCGATTCCACCGAGCCGTCTTCCCGTCTCCTGCTGACAGAGACCACCGTCTGCCTCCTAGCCAAGGCACAGGGCTCCTACCCTGGTACCTGTCAGTCAACTTCAGGCCTGACACACAGGCCTGACTTCCACTCCACACTCCTCTGTCCTTGAACTTCAAGACTGATCTGACTTACTTTCCTGCCCCCAAAAGATTTGGACCCCTGGGTGGGCATGTCCCAACCACCTGGTCACGCCCCCTGTTGTGTCTATCTTTTCCTAAGGGGGTGACTAGGGTTTACTGGTTGGCTGTGTTTCCTAGTGAGGGAAGGTGTTATGCAGGGGCCTATTTGTGACTACCTGGTTTTGCCAGGGTGTCACACATGCGATCCGCCCAATTTTGATACCCAGCCAAGACAAAGCCTCACAGCTGGGGACTGGTATTCTTAGACTGGGGAGACCCACGTTATTGGTAGCCCCCCAGCGTAAACATATCAGCCAGCAGCTGCCCGAAATTGCTGCATCCATTAGATGTGACAGACAGTCCCAGGACTTTACCCGGCTCATCTCGATTGCCCTGGTGCAGTGGCAATTGGGGTAATAAGAAGTTAATGGCAGCCCACAGCAGCCACTAAGTCCTAGTTTAGTGATGTCATGCATCTATGAGACTCCCCCTCATACCTAATCTGTAAGTGAAAGTAAATAAACACGAACACCAAAAAATCCTTTTTTTTTTAAATAAAAGATAATCTCTCCCCCCCAAAAAACTCATTTTCACCACTTTATTAATCCCCACACACACCTCCAGGTCTGACGTAATCCATACGAGGTCCCACCTCTAGGTTCGAGGTTTCAGCACTACTACATCTGACACTTACCATAGAACAAGACTGCTCACTGTGAGCTCCACGCAGCAACTGAAGTGAGTCACGCTATCAGCGGTGATGCACTCAGGTTACCCGTGGCCACAGCTGGAACCCTCCACCTGTGACAGTAAATCACCCGAGTGACTAAAGTGAGCAGCGTGATCAGCGGTGCTGTCACTCAGGTGATTTCCGGTCACAGCTAGAGTCCTTCACCTATGACTGCAAGTTAGGCCAGAGACAGAGCTGGGCACTGAAAATGAACTTCGGTAAAATTCTGACATCACAGCTGCGGGCCCTACACTACTACCTGTGTCGTGGCACTGACATCAGAGGTTCACCTGAGTTCATTCTCATCGCGCGGCTCTGTCTCTGTCTGCTGTCAGTGGGCAGTCATGCTCTATGTTGCTCGCGGTGACAGGACAGATATGTAGCAGAGTTGAATCACCGTGGGACCTTGTGTGGATTACTTCGGACCTGCAGTGGTGTTTAGGGATTAATAAAGTGGTGAAACGGGGTGTTTTTTGTATTTTATTCCAAATAAAGGATTTTGGTAGTGTATGTGTTTATTTACTTTCACTTACAGAGTAGTGATGGGGGTGGGGTCTTATAGATGGCTGCCACCAGTAATTTAGGACTTTAGGACTTAGTGGCTGCTGTGGGCTGCCATTAACTCTTTATTACAATGATTGCCACAGCACCAGGGCAATAAGAAGAGCCGGGTCCAGCAGCAGAATTGGTGCATATTATGGGTGCTCCACTTCTGGGGCAGCTGTGGGCTGCTATTGTTAGGCTGGAAAGGGCCAAATAACAATGGGCTTTCCCACCCTAATAATATTAGCCCTGAGTTGTCTGCTGCACCTTGGCTTGTTTTAAAAAAAAATGGGGGGACCCCATGTCATTTTTTTCTTTAAAAACAAATCAAATAAAAAAAAAGTTTTGGAATCCCCTCTATTTTTCATGACCAGACAAAGTACAGCAGACAGCTGAGGGTTGTACCCTGCAGCTGCTGTTCCTGTGCTGGATAAGAAAAATAAGGGGGACCCCACGTCATTTTTTACAAAAAAAAAATTAAAAAAAAACAGCTGGCCAAGCTAGCTATCCCTCTATCAAGCTATTCTGTTATTTATTTCTATCTATTCTATATGTTCTTTATTATTATCTATTCTTTATGTTCTTTCTATATATTCTATATGTTCCTTCTATCTATTATTTTTATCTATTTCTTCTATCTTTTATTTCTCCTTTAAAAAACGCACTGACAAAATTGCATCAAATGCAATGTGCATGCGTTTTTACCACATTTTTTTGTCAAACGCAATGTTTACAGTTGTCAAGTCTGCCAGAGGGTGCATTTTTTCTGTCAAATCAAGAACGCAGCATGCGGACATACCCTAAAACTAAAACTACATTCAGCCTCTCTGGAGTTTACCAACATTTTTTGCATGTTTACAAAGGAGATGTGACTGGCTTAAAAGAAATAGCCATAGAAAAACTCTGTCTGCCTAAGGCCTGAAACACACATCCGTGAAACACGTGCGTGTTTGGTCCGTTTCCGTGCATACCGGAGACACGGCCAAACGTGCACCAATGTAATGTTATGATAAAAGCTCCACGTGCGTTTTTGATGCATGTCCGTTTGTCCGTGTCCGTGATCCGTACCTGTGTCCGTTTTGCACGGAAGCATGTCCGTTTTCTGCACGGATCACGCACAGACGGACCTAATGTTAATCAATGGATATGTGAAAAAAGCAACAATAAGAGGATAATGTCCTCCAAAAATCAAGTATTACTCACAGCAAGTTGGGCTGCAGTGTGTACATCGCCCTGGCCAAAAACTGATGCTCTAGCAGGATACAGCTAAACCCCCACTAAGTGAAGGCATCACAGGTGCAGGAGAAGCAGATCACACACACACCTTCATGGAATGGAGGGGAGGTGACTGCTAGATGATAAAACTGCACACAAGTGGCTTGCATAGAGCGCTGTTCACATGCAGATGACACAGTCACAAACCCGCAGCCTATTAGGTAACGCCCTTCTATTAGATCAGGCGGGCTGCCAAGCCGTACTCCACTGTATATCATGCACGGACAGACACTCTACAGTGCAAGGCCCAACAGAAAGGGGCCTGGCTGTATCCTGTACAAACAAAAAAATATGAGGTTTTTGTTGGTATTTATGGCCATAAAACGTAAGCCTACACCCTCGTCAAGGGACCTCATGTCTGTAGGTCCCTACACTAAATATAAAAAAAGCAACAATAAGAGGATAATGTCCTCCAAAAATCAAGTATTACTCACAGCAAGTTGGGCTGCAGTGTGTACATCGCCCTGGCCAAAAACTGATGCTCTAGCAGGATACAGCTAAACCCCCACTAAGTGAAGGCATCACAGGTGCAGGAGAAGCAGATCACACACACACCTTCATGGAATGGAGGGGAGGTGACTGCTAGATGATAAAACTGCACACAAGTGGCTTGCATAGAGCGCTGTTCACATGCAGATGACACAGTCACAAACCCGCAGCCTATTAGGTAACGCCCTTCTATTAGATCAGGCGGGCTGCCAAGCCGTACTCCACTGTATATCATGCACGGACAGACACTCTACAGTGCAAGGCCCAACAGAAAGGGGCCTGGCTGTATCCTGTACAAACAAAAAAATATGAGGTTTTTGTTGGTATTTATGGCCATAAAACGTAAGCCTACACCCTCGTCAAGGGACCTCATGTCTGTAGGTCCCTACACTAAATATAAAAAAAGCAACAATAAGAGGATAATGTCCTCCAAAAATCAAGTATTACTCACAGCAAGTTGGGCTGCAGTGTGTACATCGCCCTGGCCAAAAACTGATGCTCTAGCAGGATACAGCTAAACCCCCACTAAGTGAAGGCATCACAGGTGCAGGAGAAGCAGATCACACACACACCTTCATGGAATGGAGGGGAGGTGACTGCTAGATGATAAAACTGCACACAAGTGGCTTGCATAGAGCGCTGTTCACATGCAGATGACACAGTCACAAACCCGCAGCCTATTAGGTAACGCCCTTCTATTAGATCAGGCGGGCTGCCAAGCCGTACTCCACTGTATATCATGCACGGACAGACACTCTACAGTGCAAGGCCCAACAGAAAGGGGCCTGGCTGTATCCTGTACAAACAAAAAAATATGAGGTTTTTGTTGGTATTTATGGCCATAAAACGTAAGCCTACACCCTCGTCAAGGGACCTCATGTCTGTAGGTCCCTACACTAAATATAAAAAAAGCAACAATAAGAGGATAATGTCCTCCAAAAATCAAGTATTACTCACAGCAAGTTGGGCTGCAGTGTGTACATCGCCCTGGCCAAAAACTGATGCTCTAGCAGGATACAGCTAAACCCCCACTAAGTGAAGGCATCACAGGTGCAGGAGAAGCAGATCACACACACACCTTCATGGAATGGAGGGGAGGTGACTGCTAGATGATAAAACTGCACACAAGTGGCTTGCATAGAGCGCTGTTCACATGCAGATGACACAGTCACAAACCCGCAGCCTATTAGGTAACGCCCTTCTATTAGATCAGGCGGGCTGCCAAGCCGTACTCCACTGTATATCATGCACGGACAGACACTCTACAGTGCAAGGCCCAACAGAAAGGGGCCTGGCTGTATCCTGTACAAACAAAAAAATATGAGGTTTTTGTTGGTATTTATGGCCATAAAACGTAAGCCTACACCCTCGTCAAGGGACCTCATGTCTGTAGGTCCCTACACTAAATATAAAAAAAGCAACAATAAGAGGATAATGTCCTCCAAAAATCAAGTATTACTCACAGCAAGTTGGGCTGCAGTGTGTACATCGCCCTGGCCAAAAACTGATGCTCTAGCAGGATACAGCTAAACCCCCACTAAGTGAAGGCATCACAGGTGCAGGAGAAGCAGATCACACACACACCTTCATGGAATGGAGGGGAGGTGACTGCTAGATGATAAAACTGCACACAAGTGGCTTGCATAGAGCGCTGTTCACATGCAGATGACACAGTCACAAACCCGCAGCCTATTAGGTAACGCCCTTCTATTAGATCAGGCGGGCTGCCAAGCCGTACTCCACTGTATATCATGCACGGACAGACACTCTACAGTGCAAGGCCCAACAGAAAGGGGCCTGGCTGTATCCTGTACAAACAAAAAAATATGAGGTTTTTGTTGGTATTTATGGCCATAAAACGTAAGCCTACACCCTCGTCAAGGGACCTCATGTCTGTAGGTCCCTACACTAAATATAAAAAAAGCAACAATAAGAGGATAATGTCCTCCAAAAATCAAGTATTACTCACAGCAAGTTGGGCTGCAGTGTGTACATCGCCCTGGCCAAAAACTGATGCTCTAGCAGGATACAGCTAAACCCCCACTAAGTGAAGGCATCACAGGTGCAGGAGAAGCAGATCACACACACACCTTCATGGAATGGAGGGGAGGTGACTGCTAGATGATAAAACTGCACACAAGTGGCTTGCATAGAGCGCTGTTCACATGCAGATGACACAGTCACAAACCCGCAGCCTATTAGGTAACGCCCTTCTATTAGATCAGGCGGGCTGCCAAGCCGTACTCCACTGTATATCATGCACGGACAGACACTCTACAGTGCAAGGCCCAACAGAAAGGGGCCTGGCTGTATCCTGTACAAACAAAAAAATATGAGGTTTTTGTTGGTATTTATGGCCATAAAACGTAAGCCTACACCCTCGTCAAGGGACCTCATGTCTGTAGGTCCCTACACTAAATATAAAAAAAGCAACAATAAGAGGATAATGTCCTCCAAAAATCAAGTATTACTCACAGCAAGTTGGGCTGCAGTGTGTACATCGCCCTGGCCAAAAACTGATGCTCTAGCAGGATACAGCTAAACCCCCACTAAGTGAAGGCATCACAGGTGCAGGAGAAGCAGATCACACACACACCTTCATGGAATGGAGGGGAGGTGACTGCTAGATGATAAAACTGCACACAAGTGGCTTGCATAGAGCGCTGTTCACATGCAGATGACACAGTCACAAACCCGCAGCCTATTAGGTAACGCCCTTCTATTAGATCAGGCGGGCTGCCAAGCCGTACTCCACTGTATATCATGCACGGACAGACACTCTACAGTGCAAGGCCCAACAGAAAGGGGCCTGGCTGTATCCTGTACAAACAAAAAAATATGAGGTTTTTGTTGGTATTTATGGCCATAAAACGTAAGCCTACACCCTCGTCAAGGGACCTCATGTCTGTAGGTCCCTACACTAAATATAAAAAAAGCAACAATAAGAGGATAATGTCCTCCAAAAATCAAGTATTACTCACAGCAAGTTGGGCTGCAGTGTGTACATCGCCCTGGCCAAAAACTGATGCTCTAGCAGGATACAGCTAAACCCCCACTAAGTGAAGGCATCACAGGTGCAGGAGAAGCAGATCACACACACACCTTCATGGAATGGAGGGGAGGTGACTGCTAGATGATAAAACTGCACACAAGTGGCTTGCATAGAGCGCTGTTCACATGCAGATGACACAGTCACAAACCCGCAGCCTATTAGGTAACGCCCTTCTATTAGATCAGGCGGGCTGCCAAGCCGTACTCCACTGTATATCATGCACGGACAGACACTCTACAGTGCAAGGCCCAACAGAAAGGGGCCTGGCTGTATCCTGTACAAACAAAAAAATATGAGGTTTTTGTTGGTATTTATGGCCATAAAACGTAAGCCTACACCCTCGTCAAGGGACCTCATGTCTGTAGGTCCCTACACTAAATATAAAAAAAGCAACAATAAGAGGATAATGTCCTCCAAAAATCAAGTATTACTCACAGCAAGTTGGGCTGCAGTGTGTACATCGCCCTGGCCAAAAACTGATGCTCTAGCAGGATACAGCTAAACCCCCACTAAGTGAAGGCATCACAGGTGCAGGAGAAGCAGATCACACACACACCTTCATGGAATGGAGGGGAGGTGACTGCTAGATGATAAAACTGCACACAAGTGGCTTGCATAGAGCGCTGTTCACATGCAGATGACACAGTCACAAACCCGCAGCCTATTAGGTAACGCCCTTCTATTAGATCAGGCGGGCTGCCAAGCCGTACTCCACTGTATATCATGCACGGACAGACACTCTACAGTGCAAGGCCCAACAGAAAGGGGCCTGGCTGTATCCTGTACAAACAAAAAAATATGAGGTTTTTGTTGGTATTTATGGCCATAAAACGTAAGCCTACACCCTCGTCAAGGGACCTCATGTCTGTAGGTCCCTACACTAAATATAAAAAAAGCAACAATAAGAGGATAATGTCCTCCAAAAATCAAGTATTACTCACAGCAAGTTGGGCTGCAGTGTGTACATCGCCCTGGCCAAAAACTGATGCTCTAGCAGGATACAGCTAAACCCCCACTAAGTGAAGGCATCACAGGTGCAGGAGAAGCAGATCACACACACACCTTCATGGAATGGAGGGGAGGTGACTGCTAGATGATAAAACTGCACACAAGTGGCTTGCATAGAGCGCTGTTCACATGCAGATGACACAGTCACAAACCCGCAGCCTATTAGGTAACGCCCTTCTATTAGATCAGGCGGGCTGCCAAGCCGTACTCCACTGTATATCATGCACGGACAGACACTCTACAGTGCAAGGCCCAACAGAAAGGGGCCTGGCTGTATCCTGTACAAACAAAAAAATATGAGGTTTTTGTTGGTATTTATGGCCATAAAACGTAAGCCTACACCCTCGTCAAGGGACCTCATGTCTGTAGGTCCCTACACTAAATATAAAAAAAGCAACAATAAGAGGATAATGTCCTCCAAAAATCAAGTATTACTCACAGCAAGTTGGGCTGCAGTGTGTACATCGCCCTGGCCAAAAACTGATGCTCTAGCAGGATACAGCTAAACCCCCACTAAGTGAAGGCATCACAGGTGCAGGAGAAGCAGATCACACACACACCTTCATGGAATGGAGGGGAGGTGACTGCTAGATGATAAAACTGCACACAAGTGGCTTGCATAGAGCGCTGTTCACATGCAGATGACACAGTCACAAACCCGCAGCCTATTAGGTAACGCCCTTCTATTAGATCAGGCGGGCTGCCAAGCCGTACTCCACTGTATATCATGCACGGACAGACACTCTACAGTGCAAGGCCCAACAGAAAGGGGCCTGGCTGTATCCTGTACAAACAAAAAAATATGAGGTTTTTGTTGGTATTTATGGCCATAAAACGTAAGCCTACACCCTCGTCAAGGGACCTCATGTCTGTAGGTCCCTACACTAAATATAAAAAAAGCAACAATAAGAGGATAATGTCCTCCAAAAATCAAGTATTACTCACAGCAAGTTGGGCTGCAGTGTGTACATCGCCCTGGCCAAAAACTGATGCTCTAGCAGGATACAGCTAAACCCCCACTAAGTGAAGGCATCACAGGTGCAGGAGAAGCAGATCACACACACACCTTCATGGAATGGAGGGGAGGTGACTGCTAGATGATAAAACTGCACACAAGTGGCTTGCATAGAGCGCTGTTCACATGCAGATGACACAGTCACAAACCCGCAGCCTATTAGGTAACGCCCTTCTATTAGATCAGGCGGGCTGCCAAGCCGTACTCCACTGTATATCATGCACGGACAGACACTCTACAGTGCAAGGCCCAACAGAAAGGGGCCTGGCTGTATCCTGTACAAACAAAAAAATATGAGGTTTTTGTTGGTATTTATGGCCATAAAACGTAAGCCTACACCCTCGTCAAGGGACCTCATGTCTGTAGGTCCCTACACTAAATATAAAAAAAGCAACAATAAGAGGATAATGTCCTCCAAAAATCAAGTATTACTCACAGCAAGTTGGGCTGCAGTGTGTACATCGCCCTGGCCAAAAACTGATGCTCTAGCAGGATACAGCTAAACCCCCACTAAGTGAAGGCATCACAGGTGCAGGAGAAGCAGATCACACACACACCTTCATGGAATGGAGGGGAGGTGACTGCTAGATGATAAAACTGCACACAAGTGGCTTGCATAGAGCGCTGTTCACATGCAGATGACACAGTCACAAACCCGCAGCCTATTAGGTAACGCCCTTCTATTAGATCAGGCGGGCTGCCAAGCCGTACTCCACTGTATATCATGCACGGACAGACACTCTACAGTGCAAGGCCCAACAGAAAGGGGCCTGGCTGTATCCTGTACAAACAAAAAAATATGAGGTTTTTGTTGGTATTTATGGCCATAAAACGTAAGCCTACACCCTCGTCAAGGGACCTCATGTCTGTAGGTCCCTACACTAAATATAAAAAAAGCAACAATAAGAGGATAATGTCCTCCAAAAATCAAGTATTACTCACAGCAAGTTGGGCTGCAGTGTGTACATCGCCCTGGCCAAAAACTGATGCTCTAGCAGGATACAGCTAAACCCCCACTAAGTGAAGGCATCACAGGTGCAGGAGAAGCAGATCACACACACACCTTCATGGAATGGAGGGGAGGTGACTGCTAGATGATAAAACTGCACACAAGTGGCTTGCATAGAGCGCTGTTCACATGCAGATGACACAGTCACAAACCCGCAGCCTATTAGGTAACGCCCTTCTATTAGATCAGGCGGGCTGCCAAGCCGTACTCCACTGTATATCATGCACGGACAGACACTCTACAGTGCAAGGCCCAACAGAAAGGGGCCTGGCTGTATCCTGTACAAACAAAAAAATATGAGGTTTTTGTTGGTATTTATGGCCATAAAACGTAAGCCTACACCCTCGTCAAGGGACCTCATGTCTGTAGGTCCCTACACTAAATATAAAAAAAGCAACAATAAGAGGATAATGTCCTCCAAAAATCAAGTATTACTCACAGCAAGTTGGGCTGCAGTGTGTACATCGCCCTGGCCAAAAACTGATGCTCTAGCAGGATACAGCTAAACCCCCACTAAGTGAAGGCATCACAGGTGCAGGAGAAGCAGATCACACACACACCTTCATGGAATGGAGGGGAGGTGACTGCTAGATGATAAAACTGCACACAAGTGGCTTGCATAGAGCGCTGTTCACATGCAGATGACACAGTCACAAACCCGCAGCCTATTAGGTAACGCCCTTCTATTAGATCAGGCGGGCTGCCAAGCCGTACTCCACTGTATATCATGCACGGACAGACACTCTACAGTGCAAGGCCCAACAGAAAGGGGCCTGGCTGTATCCTGTACAAACAAAAAAATATGAGGTTTTTGTTGGTATTTATGGCCATAAAACGTAAGCCTACACCCTCGTCAAGGGACCTCATGTCTGTAGGTCCCTACACTAAATATAAAAAAAGCAACAATAAGAGGATAATGTCCTCCAAAAATCAAGTATTACTCACAGCAAGTTGGGCTGCAGTGTGTACATCGCCCTGGCCAAAAACTGATGCTCTAGCAGGATACAGCTAAACCCCCACTAAGTGAAGGCATCACAGGTGCAGGAGAAGCAGATCACACACACACCTTCATGGAATGGAGGGGAGGTGACTGCTAGATGATAAAACTGCACACAAGTGGCTTGCATAGAGCGCTGTTCACATGCAGATGACACAGTCACAAACCCGCAGCCTATTAGGTAACGCCCTTCTATTAGATCAGGCGGGCTGCCAAGCCGTACTCCACTGTATATCATGCACGGACAGACACTCTACAGTGCAAGGCCCAACAGAAAGGGGCCTGGCTGTATCCTGTACAAACAAAAAAATATGAGGTTTTTGTTGGTATTTATGGCCATAAAACGTAAGCCTACACCCTCGTCAAGGGACCTCATGTCTGTAGGTCCCTACACTAAATATAAAAAAAGCAATGCTTTTTTATATTTAGTGTAGGGACCTACAGACATGAGGTCCCTTGACGAGGGTGTAGGCTTACGTTTTATGGCCATAAATACCAACAAAAACCTTATATTTTTTTGTTTGTACAGGATACAGCCAGGCCCCTTTCTGTTGGGCCTTGCACTGTAGAGTGTCTGTCCGTGCATGATATACAGTGGAGTACGGCTTGGCAGCCCGCCTGATCTAATAGAAGGGCGTTACCTAATAGGCTGCGGGTTTGTGACTGTGTCATCTGCATGTGAACAGCGCTCTATGCAAGCCACTTGTGTGCAGTTTTATCATCTAGCAGTCACCTCCCCTCCATTCCATGAAGGTGTGTGTGTGATCTGCTTCTCCTGCACCTGTGATGCCTTCACTTAGTGGGGGTTTAGCTGTATCCTGCTAGAGCATCAGTTTTTGGCCAGGGCGATGTACACACTGCAGCCCAACTTGCTGTGAGTAATACTTGATTTTTGGAGGACATTATCCTCTTATTGTTGCTTTTTTTATATTTAGTGTAGGGACCTACAGACATGAGGTCCCTTGACGAGGGTGTAGGCTTACGTTTTATGGCCATAAATACCAACAAAAACCTCATATTTTTTTGTTTGTACAGGATACAGCCAGGCCCCTTTCTGTTGGGCCTTGCACTGTAGAGTGTCTGTCCGTGCATGATATACAGTGGAGTACGGCTTGGCAGCCCGCCTGATCTAATAGAAGGGCGTTACCTAATAGGCTGCGGGTTTGTGACTGTGTCATCTGCATGTGAACAGCGCTCTATGCAAGCCACTTGTGTGCAGTTTTATCATCTAGCAGTCACCTCCCCTCCATTCCATGAAGGTGTGTGTGTGATCTGCTTCTCCTGCACCTGTGATGCCTTCACTTAGTGGGGGTTTAGCTGTATCCTGCTAGAGCATCAGTTTTTGGCCAGGGCGATGTACACACTGCAGCCCAACTTGCTGTGAGTAATACTTGATTTTTGGAGGACATTATCCTCTTATTGTTGCTTTTTTTATATTTAGTGTAGGGACCTACAGACATGAGGTCCCTTGACGAGGGTGTAGGCTTACGTTTTATGGCCATAAATACCAACAAAAACCTCATATTTTTTTGTTTGTACAGGATACAGCCAGGCCCCTTTCTGTTGGGCCTTGCACTGTAGAGTGTCTGTCCGTGCATGATATACAGTGGAGTACGGCTTGGCAGCCCGCCTGATCTAATAGAAGGGCGTTACCTAATAGGCTGCGGGTTTGTGACTGTGTCATCTGCATGTGAACAGCGCTCTATGCAAGCCACTTGTGTGCAGTTTTATCATCTAGCAGTCACCTCCCCTCCATTCCATGAAGGTGTGTGTGTGATCTGCTTCTCCTGCACCTGTGATGCCTTCACTTAGTGGGGGTTTAGCTGTATCCTGCTAGAGCATCAGTTTTTGGCCAGGGCGATGTACACACTGCAGCCCAACTTGCTGTGAGTAATACTTGATTTTTGGAGGACATTATCCTCTTATTGTTGCTTTTTTTATATTTAGTGTAGGGACCTACAGACATGAGGTCCCTTGACGAGGGTGTAGGCTTACGTTTTATGGCCATAAATACCAACAAAAACCTCATATTTTTTTGTTTGTACAGGATACAGCCAGGCCCCTTTCTGTTGGGCCTTGCACTGTAGAGTGTCTGTCCGTGCATGATATACAGTGGAGTACGGCTTGGCAGCCCGCCTGATCTAATAGAAGGGCGTTACCTAATAGGCTGCGGGTTTGTGACTGTGTCATCTGCATGTGAACAGCGCTCTATGCAAGCCACTTGTGTGCAGTTTTATCATCTAGCAGTCACCTCCCCTCCATTCCATGAAGGTGTGTGTGTGATCTGCTTCTCCTGCACCTGTGATGCCTTCACTTAGTGGGGGTTTAGCTGTATCCTGCTAGAGCATCAGTTTTTGGCCAGGGCGATGTACACACTGCAGCCCAACTTGCTGTGAGTAATACTTGATTTTTGGAGGACATTATCCTCTTATTGTTGCTTTTTTTATATTTAGTGTAGGGACCTACAGACATGAGGTCCCTTGACGAGGGTGTAGGCTTACGTTTTATGGCCATAAATACCAACAAAAACCTCATATTTTTTTGTTTGTACAGGATACAGCCAGGCCCCTTTCTGTTGGGCCTTGCACTGTAGAGTGTCTGTCCGTGCATGATATACAGTGGAGTACGGCTTGGCAGCCCGCCTGATCTAATAGAAGGGCGTTACCTAATAGGCTGCGGGTTTGTGACTGTGTCATCTGCATGTGAACAGCGCTCTATGCAAGCCACTTGTGTGCAGTTTTATCATCTAGCAGTCACCTCCCCTCCATTCCATGAAGGTGTGTGTGTGATCTGCTTCTCCTGCACCTGTGATGCCTTCACTTAGTGGGGGTTTAGCTGTATCCTGCTAGAGCATCAGTTTTTGGCCAGGGCGATGTACACACTGCAGCCCAACTTGCTGTGAGTAATACTTGATTTTTGGAGGACATTATCCTCTTATTGTTGCTTTTTTTATATTTAGTGTAGGGACCTACAGACATGAGGTCCCTTGACGAGGGTGTAGGCTTACGTTTTATGGCCATAAATACCAACAAAAACCTCATATTTTTTTGTTTGTACAGGATACAGCCAGGCCCCTTTCTGTTGGGCCTTGCACTGTAGAGTGTCTGTCCGTGCATGATATACAGTGGAGTACGGCTTGGCAGCCCGCCTGATCTAATAGAAGGGCGTTACCTAATAGGCTGCGGGTTTGTGACTGTGTCATCTGCATGTGAACAGCGCTCTATGCAAGCCACTTGTGTGCAGTTTTATCATCTAGCAGTCACCTCCCCTCCATTCCATGAAGGTGTGTGTGTGATCTGCTTCTCCTGCACCTGTGATGCCTTCACTTAGTGGGGGTTTAGCTGTATCCTGCTAGAGCATCAGTTTTTGGCCAGGGCGATGTACACACTGCAGCCCAACTTGCTGTGAGTAATACTTGATTTTTGGAGGACATTATCCTCTTATTGTTGCTTTTTTTATATTTAGTGTAGGGACCTACAGACATGAGGTCCCTTGACGAGGGTGTAGGCTTACGTTTTATGGCCATAAATACCAACAAAAACCTCATATTTTTTTGTTTGTACAGGATACAGCCAGGCCCCTTTCTGTTGGGCCTTGCACTGTAGAGTGTCTGTCCGTGCATGATATACAGTGGAGTACGGCTTGGCAGCCCGCCTGATCTAATAGAAGGGCGTTACCTAATAGGCTGCGGGTTTGTGACTGTGTCATCTGCATGTGAACAGCGCTCTATGCAAGCCACTTGTGTGCAGTTTTATCATCTAGCAGTCACCTCCCCTCCATTCCATGAAGGTGTGTGTGTGATCTGCTTCTCCTGCACCTGTGATGCCTTCACTTAGTGGGGGTTTAGCTGTATCCTGCTAGAGCATCAGTTTTTGGCCAGGGCGATGTACACACTGCAGCCCAACTTGCTGTGAGTAATACTTGATTTTTGGAGGACATTATCCTCTTATTGTTGCTTTTTTTATATTTAGTGTAGGGACCTACAGACATGAGGTCCCTTGACGAGGGTGTAGGCTTACGTTTTATGGCCATAAATACCAACAAAAACCTCATATTTTTTTGTTTGTACAGGATACAGCCAGGCCCCTTTCTGTTGGGCCTTGCACTGTAGAGTGTCTGTCCGTGCATGATATACAGTGGAGTACGGCTTGGCAGCCCGCCTGATCTAATAGAAGGGCGTTACCTAATAGGCTGCGGGTTTGTGACTGTGTCATCTGCATGTGAACAGCGCTCTATGCAAGCCACTTGTGTGCAGTTTTATCATCTAGCAGTCACCTCCCCTCCATTCCATGAAGGTGTGTGTGTGATCTGCTTCTCCTGCACCTGTGATGCCTTCACTTAGTGGGGGTTTAGCTGTATCCTGCTAGAGCATCAGTTTTTGGCCAGGGCGATGTACACACTGCAGCCCAACTTGCTGTGAGTAATACTTGATTTTTGGAGGACATTATCCTCTTATTGTTGCTTTTTTTATATTTAGTGTAGGGACCTACAGACATGAGGTCCCTTGACGAGGGTGTAGGCTTACGTTTTATGGCCATAAATACCAACAAAAACCTCATATTTTTTTGTTTGTACAGGATACAGCCAGGCCCCTTTCTGTTGGGCCTTGCACTGTAGAGTGTCTGTCCGTGCATGATATACAGTGGAGTACGGCTTGGCAGCCCGCCTGATCTAATAGAAGGGCGTTACCTAATAGGCTGCGGGTTTGTGACTGTGTCATCTGCATGTGAACAGCGCTCTATGCAAGCCACTTGTGTGCAGTTTTATCATCTAGCAGTCACCTCCCCTCCATTCCATGAAGGTGTGTGTGTGATCTGCTTCTCCTGCACCTGTGATGCCTTCACTTAGTGGGGGTTTAGCTGTATCCTGCTAGAGCATCAGTTTTTGGCCAGGGCGATGTACACACTGCAGCCCAACTTGCTG
Source organism: Anomaloglossus baeobatrachus (assembly GCF_048569485.1). Lineage (NCBI taxonomy): Eukaryota > Metazoa > Chordata > Amphibia > Anura > Aromobatidae > Anomaloglossus > Anomaloglossus baeobatrachus. The sequence continues at coordinate 95,658,214 of NC_134359.1, read as the reverse complement.
TGAGTAATCAATGGATATGTGCCCACACGTTTAGAAACACGGATGCGTGTCCGTGTGGTCCGTGTCCGTTAAAACAACTTATATGGACATTAAGGTGAATTAATAGCATTAATAGCATCAGCTGTATGGTATAAATTCTCGTGCAGGTGTCTAGGCCAATTTGCTGGCTCAACACACTTGGAGAAGTTTGCCTGCCACATACTGATGATTTAATCAAGTTTTTTCCCTTAAAATCTTTGGAAATATGGCTCCAAGAGTCGATACCGAGCGCATCATTATAGCAGTCGGTCAACATCCAGAATTGTGGGATACAAGGATCGATGGATACAGGGATCGGGCTACAGTGGAGAGGGCATGGGAGAATGTGGCTCAAGATCTGTATCCGGGCAATGGATGGGAACGATGTTCACCAGGGAGGCGAGCTAGATTTGGTAAATTTTTTTTTTTTTTTTTTAAATGTGAAGTCAAATTGTTGTTATATTATAACTTTTAAGTTTGTTAAAAATAATAATTTATATATAACTAATCTAATCGTAATTGAAATTTGATAATTGTATTATTTGATTTGTTAATGCATGTTTTCCATAATGCAACATTGGATTAGCATTTGCGTCAATTTTTATACTCAAGATCGCTTGTGTATTTGGACTCATGAATAATTTTTCATGTGAGAAATCATCGGTTAGCATGTGTGATATATGCATGACGCTATTGCGTTTAATTATTTTATTTTTAAACACATTACGTATGTTTTAAATTTTACTTTTTAATATTATTTTTTAAAAAAGATTTTATTTTAAATTTTAAAATTTTCCGAAAACATATTATTTTTTTTTTTTAATTAAAAAATATAATTAACTGAATAATAAAACAACTAACATAATTGTTAATAAAAGATTATTTTAATAAAATAAAAAAAAAAAAAATTGACCTGTGTTTTTAACAAAATATAACCATTAATATAAAGTATTATAGACAAGGATAATTTAAAATTAATATATTCCACAGTTGAAACAGTACGACGTCGTTAGAGATCTGCCAGAGATGAATATAGGAGAGAATTTAACCCCCTACCATCCTCATCTATGTCGACCCGCAAAAGACGCTATGTCTACTTTGATAACTTAAATTTCTTACGTCCTATCATGGAGATTACCCAGTAAATTTCTATGTTTTTTATTTTCCATACAAAAGTTTAATTTTTTGATTTTTGTCGTAAAAAATGTAATGTCACCTATTTAGTAAAACAAACTTTAAAAAATAAATAGTTTTGTTTTTTTTTAAATATTACTTTTATCATTTCAGAACAGAAGATAATTTAGATGACTATGAAGATCAAACATCTGTGTGACAATCAGCCTCAGCAACATCTGCCTCAGAGGTGGACCCACCACCACCAACCATACATGAAGGACCACCTCAAGAAAGTCAGCAAAGTGAACATATTTCCAGTGAAACAGGTGGAGATACCACAATACAACCACCTGCAACAACTACTATAACCACACAATCAAATGCCACACCATCAACCATAACAACCACTGTGCCACGTTACACTTCCACATCAATAAGGGGTCATAGACAACGACGGGGGGAAGACATAAGGTCTTTACCAGAATTGATTGATACACGAATCATGAATATCATGAATAACCTTATTCCAGAAAGTGATGGAGAAAGGTTTTGTCGGTCATTGTACCCAAGGGGTACTTCACACACAGCGAGATCGCTACTGAGATCGCTGCTGAGTCACGTTTTTTGTGACCTCATTAGCGATCTCGCTGTGTGTGACACTGAGCAGCGATCTGGCCCCTGCTGTGAGATCGCTGCTCGTTACACACAGCCCTGGTTCGTTTTTTTATTGTTGCTTTCCCGCTGATAAGCACACATCGCTGTGTGTGACAGCGAGATAGCAACAATCCTGAATGTGAAGGGAGCAGGAGCCGGCGTCTGACAGCCTGCGGTAAGCTGTAACCAAGGTAAACATCGGGTAACCAAGGTGGTTACCCGATATTTACCTTCGTTACCAGCCTCCGCAGCTCTCACGCTGCCAGTGCCGGCTCCTGCTCCCTGCACACGCTAAGTTAAGCGGTGTGAGCTGGTAACTAAGGTAAACATTGGGTAACCATACCCGATGTTTACCTTAGTTACCAGTGTCCGCAGCTTCCAGACGCCGGCTCCGTGCAAGCGCAGCGTCACTTGCACGTTGCTGCTGGCTGGGGGCTGGTCACTGGTCGCTGGTGAGATCTGCCTGTTTGACAGCTCACCAGCGACCATGTAGCGATGCAGCAGCGATCCTGACCAGGTCAGATCGCTGGTCGGATCGCTGCTGCATCGCTAAAGTGTGAAGGTACCCCCAAGTCTGTCCAAGGTCCCATTAGAACATCAGGAGAGGGTCAGAGCAGCACTTATAACACTAATAGCTGCATGTCAGACTACACCTTTTCCTAATCATGTCCTTTTAGCTATAGAACAATGGAGAACAAGCTTTCATACATCATTGGATACTGTGGCAACTTCACAATCAACACAAAATCCAAACTTAACCACAACATCCTCAAATACACCACAAATTAACATCCCGAACCTTAGAACAGTGGTAAATCCAAATCAATTAAATTTAAATCTACCAACACCTATGGCAGTAGGGGGAGTCAAACAACAAACCTTGAAAGCCAAATTTCGCAACAATCACTTGGTAATTTTCAACAAAATTGAATTTCCCAACATAATCCACAAGCACAATCTTACATGAACTCATCAACTCTACCATCTACATCAAGTTTCATTCCATTTTCTAATTTACCACAATCAATTTTCCTAGGCCAAACAACCACCCAACCACAAATACATGGGCAACATATACCTTCACAATACACTATTCCAAATCTACAATACAGTATACAATATATGAGTCAAACACAAACAACCACCAGTGTGGCTCAAAGAAGTCATTCTGCTGAGGTTAATATTAGTGTGATGCAAGAATCTGGAAACAGTAATGATGATTTTTTTGATTAGTTTTTTTTTTTCCTTATATTTTTTAGTTTATTTCTTTGATTTTTTTTGCCTTTAAATTTTATTTTTTTTTATTTTTTTGGAACAATTGTGATAACAATTATAAAAAAAAAGAAATTTTGTGTATATATATATATATTTGAAGTTTAATAATCAAATTATTAATGTATGATAAAAATACTTTTTTTATTTCTAAAATATTCCAAATTTTTGTGTAACACATGCTGCTGCTTATCTTCACTTGTCTATAAACTATTCAAATATATTTGTAGTTTTTATTTTAGACTTGAAACATAGACAAAACATAGATCCTAATATTATTAATATTTTCAAGACATTTTATGTAATGTGCTGGTTTATATAATCGTGTTTACGTTCATATTGAATTTAATATATATGTATATGACAAGGATTTTGAAATAACATGTCATGATAACTAAATGTACATAACGGCATATACATCATTTTTTTTTAGAGTTTTCCTGAATTATTAATTATAATATACTTTATAGCAATAAATCTTGTGTTGCATATATAATCAATATTTTAATTTGTTTAAATAAAAATTATTATACTTAATTTCTAAACGATGTTTTTTTTTTTTTCTTTTTTTTTTAAATAAAAAATAAAGAGGTTCATGCTTGGTAATGTGTCAGTCCTTGTTAATTTAAATTTTAAAAATGCTAGTGTTGAAACATAGTTTTTCATATAAAAAAAACAATAATTTGTTGCAGCATCCATAATGCCGAACCATTCCACTATATTGCTTAAAATTTGGTAAACATAATGATGACTTAAAAAATTTTGATCAAAAATAATATTTTTTTCACGTTTACATAGTTAAACATTTATAACAAAACACAAGTTTATAACATATAAACATTATATTTTAACTTTATTTTAATAATAAATCATATTTTTTTTCTTTAATTTCATTCTAAATTTTTTTTAAGAAGACCATACAAATATTTTATTTAAATCATGAATTCAAACTAAAAAATCCCACTTTTTCTAGGCTGATTTAATATTGTCGGTCTGTCTGTCATTCTATGTCTATGTCTCTTACACCCGTCACATGGACTTACCTGCCTAGCTACGTCGCTGTGGCCGGCGAACCGCCTCCTTTTTAAGGGGGCGGTTCGTTCGGTGTCACAGCGACGTCACTAAGCGGCTGCCCAATAGAAAAGGAGGGGCGGAGATGAGCGGGCCGAACATCCCACCCACCTCCTTCCTTCCTCATTGCCGACGGCCGCAGGTAAGGTGATGTTCTTCGTTCCTGCGGTGTCACACATAGCGATGTGTGCTGCCGCAGGAACGACGAACAACCTGCGTCCTGCAACAGCAGCGATAATCGGGATTAGAACGACCGGTCAACGATCAACGATAAGGTGAGTAATTTCGTGAGTATCGTTTAATAGTCATTTGTACGTTTCACATGCAACGACGTCGCTATCGAGGCCGGATGTGCTTCGCGAATTCCGTGACCCCAACGACATCTCGTTAGCGATGTCGTTGCATGTAAAGCCCGCTTTAGGGCTAATAGTTGTCATCCCGCACACACGGTGTCCTCCATCCTCTATGGGGAATTAGGCGTGCCAGACATATAGGTTCCAGTGAACAGACGTTTGGTCAGGAATGTAGAAATATACAGAAAAGACTCAAGGAAAGGGGTTATGTTGATAGATTGATTCTGGATGGTTTGAGGAAAACAGTACTTATTGATAGACAATCTCTGTTCCAAAGGGTTTCCAAAAGTTTTGTGGGAAAAAAACATAATTGAGGTAATAAATCTATGTCCACATTTAGTACCCCCTTCAGTCTTCAATTCACTGTGCTAAAGAAAATCATTCAAAAATATATTCCTGTGTTATTTCAGGATGACGGAATGTGGAACATTTTGAATGATGGTGTGAGATGTGGCAAAAAGAGGAAGATCTGTCAAATCTGAAAGTGACAACAATACAACCTGTTAGAAGGCAAAAGGCCACACAATATAGATAGGAAAGGGGCAGCATGATACACCTTCCTACATGGCACACTCTAGACATATAAGAACAAGGAGAACAAAGCAGAGTGTATTGCAAAATTAACAATTTATTGAAACAGGACTGGCACAGGAGAGGATAAGCGGCAACATCAAAGACATGTGTGTGACAGAATTGTATGAACGATGTTACAACATACAATGTAGTATCAATGGGCCACCATAGGATAATAAATATTAAACGGACATGAGTAACTGTTGGAATGGCAACATAAATTATATATATGTGAGAGATACACACCTACAATTACAGCCAGATGCAATAAAAAACGGAGGAAAAAATGTCATAAGCACAGGTTACGTGCCCCCCATTTAATCATGCATCGGGAATGACCAAGGCCATTAACATGATACCCATGATAAGTTACCATATAGCATTTGCAAAGGATGAAACACATGTGCTCATGGAAGAATCATAAATAAGTGATGTAATAGTACAATTGCGTATAAGTAAGGCCAGAGTCATAGGTTATAAATGCAATGAAACAACACAGCGTCAGCATCACTGAGGTCCCCCTGATGAAATGATCACACTCATAGGATTGTGAAACGTATACGTCGGGGTCTCCAGGGGGACCTCTCTGCTGCCACTCACTGGCTGTGTGTGCCTTATGGGTATGCTTCCATTCTGGGTTTGCGCCCATTGTTTTTTCATTATATGCCTGATTTAGGCTCAATGTGATTGCCACCTGTTTTTGCTATGCAAATGTAAATTTTATGCCTATAATAGCATTTTGCCTGTACTATCATGGAATATATGTGATGCTGACGCTGTGTTGTTTCATTGCATTTATAACCTATGACTCTGGCCTTACTTATACGCAATTGTACTATTACATCACTTATTTATGATTCTTCCATGAGCACATGTGTTTCATCCTTTGCAAATGCTATATGGTAACTTATCATGGGTATCATGTTAATGGCCTTGGTCATTCCCGATACATGATTAAATGGGGGGCACGTAACCTGTGCTTATGACATTTTTTCCTCCGTTTTTTATTGCATCTGGCTGTAATTGTAGGTGTGTATCTCTCACATATATATAATTTATGTTGCCATTCCAACAGTTACTCATGTCCGTTTAATATTTATTATCCTATGGTGGCCCATTGATACTACATTGTATGTTGTAACATCGTTCATACAATTCTGTCACACACATGTCTTTGATGTTGCCGCTTATCCTCTCCTGTGCCAGTCCTGTTTCAATAAATTGTTAATTTTGCAATACACTCTGCTTTGTTCTCCTTGTTCTTAACAATACAACCTGGTTGTCTATGAAACGATTTCATAGGTGTTTTGGGAAGAAGTGCAATGTGTGCAATATGCAATGAAGACAATTAAGATTGATGGCTGACTTAATATTAATTGTTTTATGAACTGTCACAGTACTCATGTTGTGTATTGCATTTAATGCAGCACCTGCTTAGTCAAATACATAATGGGCTGTACCAAGAGGAAGATTAAAAAGAGGATAGCTGAGCATATCTATAACTTAAGCATCAAAAATAGCAATTATTCTGGAGTGAGTGGGCACTTCATTGAACAATATCATAGTTGTTTGCGGTTGGACACATTGCAGTTCTTTGGAATGGAAAAGGTTAATGCTCCCATCAGAGGTGAATGTTGGCAGAAAAGCTGTACATGAGGGAAGCATATTGGATTGTGAAACTTGATACCAAAAGTTTGGACACACCTTCTCATCTCTAGAACAACTATTAATAGGAGATTTTGTGCACAGGCCTTCATGGTAAAAATAGCTGCTAGGAAACCACTGCTAAGGACAGGCAACAAGCAGAAGAGACTTGTTTGGGCTAAAGAACACAAGGAATGGACATTAGACCAGTGGAAGTCCAGTCCAAATTTGAGATCTTTGGATCCAACCACCGTGTCTTTGTAGAAAAGGTGATCGGATGGACTCTACATGCCTGGTCCCACCGTGAAGCATGGAGGAGGTGGTGTGATGGTGTGGGGGTGCTTTGCTGGTGACACTGTTGAGGATTTATTCAAAATTGAAGGCATACTAAACCAGCATGGCTACCACAGCATCTTGCAGCAGCATGCTACTCCATCCGGTTTGCGTTTAGTTGGACCATCATTTATTTTTCAACAGGACAATAACCCCAAACACACCTCCAGGCTGTGTAAGGGCTATCTGACTAAGAAGGAGAGTGATGGGTTGCTAAACCAGATGACCTAGCCTCCACAGTCACCAGACCTGAACCCAATCGAGATGGTTTGGGGTGAGTTGGACCGCAGAGTTAAGGCAAAAGGGCGAACAAGTGCTAAACATCTCTGGGAACTCCTTCAAGACTGTTGGAAGACCATTTCCGGTGACTGCTTCTTGAAGCTCATCAAGAGAATGCCAAGAGTGTGCAAAGCAGTAATCAAAGCAAAAGGTGGCTACTTTGAAGAACCTAGAATATAAGACATATTGTCAGTTGTTTCACACTTTGTTAAGTATTTCATTCCACATGTGTTAATTCATAGTTTTGATGTCTTCAATGTGAATCTACAATTTTTAGAGTCATGAAAATAAAGAAAAGTCTTTGAATGAGAAGGAGTTTTCAAACATTTTGGTCTGTACTGTATATATATATATATATATATATATATATATATATACACACACACACACAATATACAGTATATACACACACACACACACACACACACACACATAAACTACACAGTACCACTTCTGCTATCCTGTATACTAGGTGTAATTCTCAGTATCTGTATTAGGCTATGTTCCCATGTCATGTAATGCAATCCATTTTGGGATCAGCTCGGAAAATGCAAAACCGGATCTGTACACTCCCCATTGACTTTAATGGTGATGGATCCGTTACCGGATGTGGCAAAATGTGTCATCCATTAGGGTCCATCTTTTAGCCATCCATTGTTAAAGTCGGACATAAAGTTCTAATAAATATAGCAACAAGGTTGAAAGTACAAAAATCTCCTAGGAGACACTAATATAAAACATAACATGTGACCATAGTAAAAAGTGAACAGGGTCACTGATAATCGTGATTTATGTTAAAAGAAAAAACAACACACATATGGAGTACGATCCCAGCTTCATACGAGTCAATACCGTCATGTATGGTCTATGCAAAAACATACAGTATCTGACTCAAGCCATTCAAAGGTCGATCCCCCCAACCTGGGGGTCCTAAATGTGCCGCGCGGCACATTTAAACAGAAATTTCATATGGAGGACGTGCATGTCTGCGTCCGGTAATGGGCGGTCAGTGTGATCTAGGAGCAAGATCCAAAGGATTTATTTGTCCGGCAATGAATGTCCACTGGGACTAATTGCCTGTATGAATATGGAAAACTCTGATTAATAAACTTCCCTGAAGATTCAATGAAACGCGTCGGACGTAGGTTGCTTTCTATTGGAGTAAACCGAAGTAATGAGCATATTTGATGCAGGTTTACTATGCTAATGAAGCCCGCCTGGATGTGGTGAGACCTTTCCTTTTTTTACAGTAGGACCCCCCGGTTGGATGAGGGTGGTTTACTGAACTATAAGTGGTAGGTTTGGATCTCATTTTCCATGACCACTCCAAGGTCCATTATATGAGTGGGCTAAATTTATGTTTGGAGTGGAGTGGGTCCTTTGTGACCACTATATGCATGGATTCAATCTGTGTCGTGGTGGCGCTATAGGTGGTTTCATTGCGTAGCGCATGGCTACTTTACTATACCTAGACACTGCTTCTATGCCTATAGCTGCCGCCGTTCTCAAGTTAATGGCAGTGGACTGGATATGGGTGGACACACTGTATGTTGGTGCACAGTTTACCCGTGCCTCTTACCATCTCCTTGTGGTTTATGTTTTTATTACTACGTATCATGGTAGCAATTTTATCCTGTATGTTGATCACAATTGACAACATTACCCACTGGCACGAGACACTTTATTTAGGTTATTGTTATTTACCACATTCTCATATGTCAGCTCCTGCCTTGTCAGGTACAGTTTGCTAAAGTTTTGCACTGAGCAATTATGTAAATTATGTATATTATACAAGCAAACCGCACCTGTATTTTGTGCAATAAGCAGGCACTTTGTTCATTTGCTTATTTTGTTGACGCCCCATTTATTCCAGCCAACTGGTTTGTCAACCTTTTAAAATTATTTTAAATGTTCAATAAAGATATTATTGTTCCTTGACTTTCTTGTTAGTTTTTTTTCTTTTGGTTCTACGTTTGGTCCCGAATAGTCTTATCGGTCCTTAATCCCTACACTCATGTTCACATTTGAATATTGAATTTTTACTGCTGCTATTTATTTTTCTTGGTGTAAGTACAGGGTTTTTCTTTAACTAATAATGTGATATCTAAAGCACTGACTACGCGACCCCAGCAAGGGGTCTGCGGGCCTGCACGCCGCAAGAAGCATCATGGGCCACAGGTGGCCTACTGGCAAAGTCTTTGGGATCATTGCACTATGAGATATGTGGGAGGGTGTGGGAAGGGGGGCGGGGACTTCAAGCACTGTACCCGCCCAGCAGGGCGGCAACATGACGTCGGCTGTGTTGCCCGTTAACAAGGTCCTGCCCCTGTCGATGTGATGTCATAGGAAGCAGCAAAATCAAGGCAGAGAGAGGGCCTGACAGCAGGGCAGGTACAGTTTAGTCTAGACGAACCATTGCTGAAGACACATGTGTACACCCTGTACAGATTATTCCTTTTCACCTGCCTTTATTTGTACTTAATACAAGATTCTAGAAGAAGACGACAGCGTTTCTCCTGGTCTTCCTACAATTCATCGTATCTGGCTGAGTTTAAAGCTATCTGTTGATGCCTGTGGAGTGAGTACAAGCATATACGGTAGTTATCTAAGGGACTGATAATTAGAGCACTTGGGATTCACAGCTTCTAGGAAGATACAGAATAGTAGACAAAAAAAGCAAAATAAGCCAGATAAGGCTACCTTCTCATCAGCATTTTTTAACTGCGGCACAAATGGATTTTTTGCCGCAAAGCCAGATCCTTTACAAATGCATTGTCATTTCAATGCATTTGCAATGGAATCACAGCAGTATGCAGTCACATGCGGTTGTGTGCAGCACACACTGGATCCGGTGCTTTGCGGTATTTTACCTTTTTTCAAAAACGCTACTTGCAGCATTTTTGTCCTTGGGCAAAATACTACATCTCACTGGATCCGATGCATTGCGGCGGTATCTGCAATGTAGTTCAATGGGCGCAGGATCATGCTGTATCGGGCGTCACCGGATCCTGATAGACAGGATCCTGTTTTCTGTACTGAGCATGCCCAGAAAGCAGTCTGGCATGGTCAGTACAGAAATCTCTCTCTCTCTCTCTCTCTCTCTCTCTCAGACAGAAGATTGTGGAGGGGTGAGAGGGAGTAATAAAGATAGAGTTCGTGTGTCTGTGTATTTGTCTGTGTATTTGAGTGTATGTGAGTTAAGTGTGTCTGTGTATTTATTTCTAATAAAGTATTTTTTCCTTTAGTGATGTCTTTTTTTTGGACCTTTATTGGAGATTCTTAATGGCCAGGTCAAACTTGGCCTGACATTAAGAATCTCGGGCTTCTTAACAAAGCTGGCATTAATTAAAAAAGTGCTTCCCTATATTTTTGGTTCCCATCCGGGTAGAAATAGGCAGCTGGGGGTTGAGGTCAGCCCGTACCTACCTGCGGTACCTGGCTAGCATACAAAAATATAGCGAAGCCCATGTAATTTTTTTAGTTTTTGGGCAAAAAACTTAAAAGAAAAAGGTCTTCCCTGGATTTTCCATTGCTAGTGAAGGTAATGTTGCGAGCGGGGAGGATGGTGTCAACGCTGCGCTCTCCCACTGCTCGGGTCCGGCCGCCGCTGCTCTGCGGCTACTGCTGCTCGGTGGCTCGAGCGATAGGCCGGATCCCGGGGACTCGAGCGGCGCTCCTCGCCCGTGAGTGAAAGGGGTGATTTGTTGGTGGGGGGGATTTGATTAATGTCCGTGACGCCACCCACGGTTGTGGTGATTGTGTGGACACCACCGCTGCTCTGTCTGGGGATCCTGGTAGTGGTGTTATGGAGCAGCTAGATGTTGGTTTGCCCCTCCGTGGGTAGGGGTTTGGTGGTCCCGGGGCCCGATGACGGGGGTTAGGGTGGTGGACAGGCGGGTTATAGGGCCTGTGGAGGTGCAGGGACGCAGGGGCAGCGCTGTGCCGCACGGCACGGAGGTACTCACTCAGCCCAAGGATGGTGACACAGTTCACGGTAAACAAACGGCTGGTTGGACAGGTCCCTCGGACGGCTGCGGTGTAGATGTTCCCTGCAAGTTAGCGGTGACTGTCTCTTCCCTGCACCTAGAAACGGTTGATGGTAGCGATGGATTCCCACCGGTAACCCGCTCCCCAGCTTGGATATGAGCCGGAGGAGCCCCTCTCTTGCCCGCAGGCGCTGGCCCTGGGAAACTGGTGCCTTGGCGGTGGCGGTGTCTCCCCTTCACGGTCGGACTGTTGCCTTCAATCGGGACTTTGCTGCTGGGAGACCCGGAGGTCCCCTTCACTGACGGATTTGGCAAATTACGGCGACTCCTAGCCTTGCCGGGATCCGAAAGGCCCCTGCCAATGGTGCTGGCCTCTCTTTGTATACCGCTCCGGTACCACCGGGCCACCACCCGTCCACGGTCCTTTCGGCAACCTCCGATCAGCCACTCCTGCAGACGGTCACCGCCGTCTGCCAACCTTGCTGTCTCAGTCCGGGGCACACACCCGGACCAACTTCAGGCTCTGTTGCTGTCACTTCCCTTCACTTCCACTCCTGTCACTTGCTCCTCTACCACTTCCTTCTACTCTCCAACTCAACTCAAACTCAGCTCAACTGCAACTCTTTACTCCTTCACTTCCCTAGCTTACTGCCTGGTTTTCCCGCCTCCAGCACTGTGAACTCCTCGGTGGGTGGAGACCAACCGCCTGGCTCCACCCCCTGGTGTGGACATCAGCCCCTGGAGGAAGGCAACAAGGATTTGTGTTCTGACCTTGGTGTGCCTGCAGGGAATGTGGGGTGTGTGGTGGTGTCATGACCTGTGACCCCTGGCTTGCCCAGGGCGTCACATTCCCCCTTAGCAAAACGCAGACCGTCCTCGGGCTGCCCATCCAACACCGGTTTTATTTTCCCTTTTTTTTTTTTTTTTCTGAAAAGATAAAACATATACAAATAGAATAACATCATCCCACAACGGGAGGCACTTTTCTTAAACGTTACGGTAACATTTTAACGGTTGCTGCTGCTGCTCTCTCCCACCCAAGTAACCTGGCCCTGATGCTGCCCCTAAGAAACAGGCAGCACCCCTTGACCCCAGTCCTGAACCAAGTTACCCGAGCGGGATCTGTCCTTCCCCTCCAGAGGGTAGCCACCGCTTCCGGTGGTGGCTGGGCCCCAGCCTGCTCCACTGCGGGCCCTCCCTCCAACCTGCCTCTCCGGAGGCGGTACGGTGGCAGTTGCAACAAAAACACATTATTTAAAAGCCACTAACGTTTGTGGTTGCCCTGCAAGTTCACGGGCTTGTCCATTGGAGTTCCTATGCAAAACAACTTTTTCAAACGGTCCCCACGGGGACAACGGTGCCGGCAACGGCCAGTTTTCCAAATCACAGCAGTAGACAATCAGGTGACTTTTCGGTTATCACACATTTTCATTTTTCAAAACTTGCAAAACTTTTAAACTTTTTCACACTGGTGGTCCCAACGGGAACAACTGCAGCGGGCCTCCGCTGACCTCGAGGCGTTACCACCGCAGGGGGTCGTCCCACTCAGGGACCGAGCGGTACATGGGGTTTTCCCTCCATTGACAGTTCAACCCCGTACCCCTGACAGCCGTTAAGAACGGCGGCGGAGGCATCACACTTGGGACCTCTTCCTCCATCAACGGCATCCTCTCCGGACCCCCGGCCGCGGTGCTGATGTCCGTCTCCCACTCAATCAGGGCCGGTTCTGGGGTTTGGGTGGACTGATCGTGACGCGGCACGGCTGCAGTGGCCCCTTGCTCACGGGCCCCCACTACGGCAACCATTCTGCGCATCTCCGCTTTCCAATCCATCAACTGCTGCAAGCTCTGCGCCCTCACCTTCAAGCAGAACCGACCCAACTCCCGCTCCAACCACTCAGCGGTCCCAGCGGGGAGCTCACCCGGGCCGCAGTCCTCAAAAGCTACTCCTCCTCGTCTTTCCCAGAGCTTGGATGCTCCGGTGGCGGGTATTCCCGCGCTCCAATTCGAGGACGCCGCCATTCTTCCATCCGCATCCCCCTTAGCCTTTTTCCGGCTCCTCCTCTATCGGGGCGGGGTTTTGGCCTTCGCGCCTCCACTACTCGAGAAGACGCTCGAGCGGGGACTTTTCGCGTCAAAGATGGCGGCTTCTGAAATTTTCTGGCTGGACACCTCCGGCGGTAACAAGGCGCACCTCTACCAGACGGCAGAGCGGTAAAATCCTGTTCGTGACGCCAAGTTGTCGCGGGCGGGGAGGAGAGTGTCAAAGTTGCGCTCTCCCACTGCTCGGGTCCGGCCGCCGCTGCTCTGCGGCTACTGCTGCTCAGTGGCTCAAGTGATAGGCCGGATCCCGGGGACTCGAGCGGCGCTCCTTTCCCGTGAGTGAAAGGGGTGATTTGTTGGTGGAGGGATTTGATTAATGTCCGTGACGCCACCCACGGTTGTGGTGATTGTGTGGACACCACCGCTGCTCTGTCTGGGGATCCCGGGAGTGGTGGTATGGAGCAGCTAGATGTTGGTTTGCCCCTCCGTAGGTAGGGGTTTGGTGGTCCCAGGGCCCGATGACGGGGGTTAGGGTGGTGGACAGGCGGGTTATGGGGCCTGTGGAGGTGCAGGGACGCAGGGGCAGCGCTGTGCCGCACGGCACGAAGGTACTCACTCAGCCCAAGGATGATGACACAGTTCACGGTAAACAAACGGCTGGTTGGACGCGTCCCTCGGACGGCTGCGGTGTAGATGTTCCCTGCAAGTTAGCGGTGACTGTCTCTTCCCTGCACCTAGAAACGGTTGATGGTAGCGATGGATTCCCACCGGTAACCCGCTCCCCAGCTTGTATATGAGCCGGAGGAGCCCCTCTCTTGCCCTCAGGCGCTGGCCCTGGGAAACTGGTGCCTTGGCGGTGGCGGTGTCTCCCCTTCACGGTCGGACTGTTGCCTTCAATCGGGACTTTGCTGCTGGGAGACCCGGAGGTCCCCTTCACTGATGGATTTGGCAAATTACGGCGACTCCTAGCCTTGCCGGGATCCGAAAGGCCCCTGCCAATGGTTACATAGTTACATAGTTACTTAGGTTGAAAAAAGACCTAGTTCCATCTAGTTCAACCTTCCTCCACCAGTTCTACATTTGGTCACAAAGTCATTTATAACCAACAATGTTGTGTGTACTGAGGAAATCATCCAGCCCTTTTTTAAAAGCTGTTATAGTATCTGCCATTACTACCTCTTGTGGTAGTGCTGGCCTCTCTTTGTATACCGTTACTCTCCAACTCAACTCAAACTCAACTCAACTGCAACTCTTTACTCCTTCACTTCCCTAGCTTACTGCCTGGTTTTCCCGCCTCCAGCACTGTGAACTCCTCGGTGGGTGGAGACCAACAGCCTGGCTCCACCCCCTGGTGTGGACATCAGCCCCTGGAGGAACGCAACAAGGATTTGTGTTCTGACCTTGGTGTGCCTGCAGGGAATGTGGGGTGTGTGGTGGTGTCATGACCTGTGACCCCTGGCTTGCCCAGGGCGTCACAGTAACACCAAGCAGTGGGGGTTAGCAGCCAGTAGCTGTTTGGGTTACCCTTAGCAATAGAAAATGCAGCGGGAGCCCACAAATTTTTTTTTTTTACCCCTAACCCTAGGGTTAGGGTTATGCGTTTGGGTTTTTTTTTTTTTTATTTTTTAATGAATTTAAAAAAAAAAGTAAGACATGGGCTTCGCCCATTGAGCACCCGTGTATTTTACTGCTCACTCATCCCTACTCCTGACCACACAGCCTGCAGAACAAGTAATCAGATCAGCTGACTCCAGTGTCGGCCGATTACTTGTTCTGTGTCCCGCTGCATCCATCGCAGCATGTGCGGGCTGTGAGGTCAGCTGCCAATTTTATATACTTTACTTTCTTGGATTTCAAAACCTAAATATCCGAGCTGACCACTAAAGGTATGTAAAGAATCAGCCTGATAGTGCCAGCATAGCACTGTGTCACGGGGTCCTTCTCCAATATCACAAAATCAACAGAACGAGAGATGGGTGAACAATCCAAAGATCCTTTATTCCATGCAATCCAAAAGGTCCATAAAATAATCCACCACACGGAGGGTAAAATCATCCAGTAATAGGATAAATGTCCTGGGGATTAGTCAAAATCCTCCAGCAGTCCTTTTCCAGGATCAGGGATTCTCAACTGCTCTCTGGGGTGCTGCCTGTAGCCACAGGTTTTCCCCCAGAGGATTAATCTTGTTCCTTCTCTCTTCTCCTTCTCAGCCAGACTGAATAATCCTCCAGGTAAACAGAGAGGTTGGGTGGATTCCAGGCCCCCTCCCCCAGACTTAAGCTGGGTTTACACACTGCAACATCTCAAACGACATCGCTGTAACGTCACCGGTTTTGTGACGCAATAGCGATGTTGTTTGCGATTTGCGATGTTGCAGTGTGTGAAACTTATCAGCGACCCGGCCCCTGCTGTGAAGTTGTAATCGTTACAAATCGTTCAGGACCATTCCTAGGTCCTTTGTTTCCCGCTGTGCAGCATGAAGTTTCAGTGTGTGAAGACTTTGCAGAGACTTTGTTAGCAACTTCCCTTTCAAAAGGCTGCTTATCAACGTCCCCAACAACCAGCTAGGTCGCTCTGCAGGTCCGGATCGCTGTTGAGTTGTTGGCCAGGTTTGCCTGTTTGACAGCTCACCAGCAACTTAGCAGAGACTTAGGGAGGTCGCTGTTACGTCACAAAACCGGTGACGTTAGAGCGATGTCCTTTGCGATGTTG
Organism: Anomaloglossus baeobatrachus; assembly: GCF_048569485.1. Taxonomy (NCBI): domain Eukaryota; kingdom Metazoa; phylum Chordata; class Amphibia; order Anura; family Aromobatidae; genus Anomaloglossus; species Anomaloglossus baeobatrachus. Next base: position 95,642,161 of record NC_134359.1, on the reverse strand, counting down.
CAGTGCGTAAACCCAGCTTTAGGGACAAAAGCTCAGCAGGGGGTGATTATCCTGCAAACAGAACAATGTACACACAAGGCAAGCAAATGGTAACTGAGCTGAGCTAATCAACCTGCCAACAAGACAAGGAATACACAGAATGAATGGTGAAAGGCTCCTAAAATACGAACCTACACAAAATGATATACAACCCACAATATCACACCATCACTCACTGGCTTTTGGTTATGTACAAAAATCCTGGTGGTTGGGTACCTTTAAGGCTATTTTCACACAATTACATTTTTTATGCAAATTAAAAGCTGCTTTTTGCAGTACCAGCAAAAGCTATGAGATTTCAAAAATCTCATGCAGACACTTTTTTTCCAGACTGAATTGCAAAACTTTTATTTTTTAAACTGCAACCTGACTGCGCCGGCCCCAAGGGAGCGGTTCAGCTTCCCCTCGGCTGCCGTGTCCTCCTCAGTCTCACAGGCTCACCTGGTGGTCCCAGTTTCCCTTCAGTCTGCCCACTTCTACGAGTCCATGGTGTCCCGGTACACTCTCTTTCCTTTCCCCTGGAATAGCTCTCAAGCACTCATTCCAGTCAGCCCCTCTGAGGGGAGCCATCCGGCGCGCCCCTTAGCGACCTGTCTCCTTCTGTGTCCCAGACTAATCTGTTTTGTTTTTCTGTCTGCTCCTTCTCCTCACTCCTAGTGCCCCCACCCTCTGGTGACTCACCCTGACCAGGAATTCCCCACTGCCCTGGTAACCACTTCTGCCCTAGTTTCAGTGTGAAAGCACCTGGTTTCCTGATTGTGTAACTTGATATGAACACAGGATGTTGTGTAAAGCTCCAGACACCAGCGGTTAACCCCCTCTTACCTGGATCAGTACAGCACCCTAAATCAGATGCAGTACCCTGTGGCGACTGAGGCCTCAGGGGCGCCACATTAGGAGGGAGTGTCAGATAGAGAGTACAGTGGAAGGACTGAAAGGGTTAGTGAGAAAACCCCGACCCACAGTCTAGGGCAGAGATAGGGAACCTCTGGCCCGTGGACCGTTTGTGGCTCGCAATGACTTTTTCTACGGCCCCTGCACATTCCCAGAACCGCAGTGCTCAGGCAGCAGCTGCGTTTTATCGGCTACCGGCCCCTTAAATCCCACTGCTTGATGCGAGGATGAGCACGCACCCTGCGTACAAACTTATGGTCGCTTGTGCTAGCGTGCTCAGGGCTTACCATGTGGGCAAGGTAAGCACCGCCGGATGCGTTCAGCGCTGCACTGCTGTCAAAGAAAAGGAACAGCAGTTCTACCGTCCTCCCTGCTGTATATGCCTCCCGGACCTGTGGTGTGTGACTCCCCCCCCCTCACCTCCCATACTGTGAGTCCGCAACCCAGTGCGCTGTACCCCCTAGTTCTATGTGTACCCCCAGTGCTGTGTGCCCCTCAGTGCTGTGTGCCCTCAAGTGCTGTGTACCCTCTCAGTGCTGTGTAACCCCCACTGCTGTCTGTGCCCCCTAGTGCTGTCTGTGCACCCCTGGTGATTTTATGCTCCCCCAGTGCTGTCCGCACCACCTAATACTGTCCATGCCACCACCAGTGCTGTTCGTGCCACTGTCAGTGCTGTCCATGTCCCCTAGTCCTGTCCATGTCCCCCTTATGCTATTCGTGCTTCCCAGTGCTCTGTTTCCCGCAGTACTGTGTGCTACCCCCAGTACTGTGTACTCTCCAGTGCTCCGTACTCGCCACTGTTGTCTGTGCCCCCCTCAGTGCAGTCTGTGCCTTCTTGGTGATGTCTATGCTCCCCAAGTCCTGTCTGTGCCCCCTAGTGTTGCCGCCTAGTGCTGTCCGTGCTGCCACTTAGTGCTGTCTGTGCATCCACTTAGTGCTGTTCCTGCCACCACCTAGTGTTGTCTGTGTCACCACCTAGTGCTCTCCGTGCTGCCACCAGTGCTGTCCGTGCTGCCACCAGTTCTATCTGTGCCTCCATCAGTGCTGTCCGTGCCCCCCTAGTGATGTCAGTGCTCCAGCCCCTCCTGTGATGTATATGCCCCTCCTGTGATGTACAGTGCCTTGCAAAAGTATTCAGCCCCTTTGAATTTTTCAACCTTTTCTCACATTTCAGGCTTCCAACATAAAGATAAAAAAATTTAAATTTTATGGTGAAGAATCAACAAGTGGGACACAATTGTGAAGCTGAACGACATTTATTGCTAATTTTAAACTTTTGTTAAAAAGAATAAACTGAAAATTAGGGTGTGCAATATTATTTGGCCCTTTTAAGTTAATACTTTGTAGCGCCACCTTTTGCTGCGATTACAGCTGCAAGTCGCTTGGGGTATGTCTCTATCAGTTTTGCACATTGAGAGACTGAAATTCTTGCCCATTTTTCCTTTGCAAACAGCTCGAGCTGAGTGAGGTTGGATGGAGGGCGTTTGTGAACAGCAATTTTCAGCTCTTTCCACAGATTCTTGATTGGATTCAGGTCTGGACTTTGATTTGGCCATTCTAACACCTGGATATGTTTATTTGTGAACCATTCCATTGTAGATTTTGCTTTATGTTTTGGATCATTGTCTTGTTGAAAGACAAATCTCTGTCTCGATTGGGTTCAGGTCTGGACTGTAACTTGGCCAGTCAAACACCTGGATACATTTATGTGTGAGCCATACCATTGTAGATTTTGCTTTATGTTTGGGATCATTGTCTTGTTGGAAGACAAATCTCCGTCCCAGTCTCAGGTCTTTTGCAGACTCCAACAGGTTTTCTTCAAGAATGGTCCTGCATTTGGCTCCATCCAGCTTCCTATCGATTTTAACCATCTTCCCTGACCCTGCTAAAGAAAAGCAGGCCCAAACCATGATGCTGCCACCACGTTTGACAGTGGGGATGGTGTGTTCAGGGTGATGAGCTGTGTTGCTTTTATGCCAAACATATTGTTTGGCATTGTGCCCAAAAATTTTGATTTTTGTTTCATCTGACCAGAGCACCTTCTTCCACATGTTTGGTGTGTCTCCCAGGTGGCTTGTGGCAAACTTTAAATGACACTTTTTATGGATATCTTTGAGAAATGGCTTTCTTCTTGCCACTCTTCCATAAAGGTCAGATTTGTGCAGTGTACGACTGATTGTTATCCTATGGACAGACTCTCCCACCTCAGCTGTAGATCTCTGCAGTTCATAAAGAGTGCTCATGGGCCTTCTTGGCTGCATCTCTGATCAGTCTTCTCCTTGTTTGAGATGAAAGTTTGCATGAACGGCCGGGTCTTGGTAGATTTGCAGTGGAATGATACTCCTTCCATTTCAATATAATCGCCTGCACAGTGCTTCTTGGGATGTTTAAAGTTGTGGAAATCTTTTTGTAACCAAATCCGGCTTTAAACTTTCCCACAACAGTATCACGGACCAGCCTGTTGTGTTCCTTGGTCTTAATGATACTCTCTGTGCTTTAAACAGAACACTGAGACTATCACAGAGCAGGTGCATTTATACGGAGACTTAATTACACACAGGTGGCTTATATTTATCATCAGTCATTTAGGACAACATTGGATCATTAAGAGATCCTCAATGAACTTCTGGAGTGAGTTTGCTGCACAGAAAGTAAAGGGGCGAATAATATTGCACGCCCCACTTTTCAGTTTATTCTTTTTTACAAAAGTTTAAAATAAGCAATACATTTCATTCAACCTCACAATTGTGTCCCACTTGTTGTTGATTCTTCACCATAATATTAAAATTTTTATGTTTATGTTTGAAGCCTGAAATATGGGAAAAGGTTGAAAAATTCAAGGGGGCCGAATACTTTCGCAAGGTACTGTATATGCACCAGCGTCTGGTGTGATGTATATGCCCCAGCCTCTCCTTTGTTATGCAGGCCTCAGTCTCTCCTGTGATGTACATGCCCCAGCCTCTCCTGTGATGTACATGCCCCAGCCTCCCCTGTAATATGTATACCCCAGCCTCCTTGTGATGTGTATGCCCCCAGCCTCTCCTGTGATGTGTATGCCCCGGCCTCTCCAGTGATGTGTATGGCACAGCATCTCCAATGATGTGTATGCCCCAGCCTGTCCAGAGATGTGTATGCCACAACCTCTTCTGTGATCTGTATACCACAGCCTCTCCAGTGATGTATATGCCCCAGACTCTCCTGTGATGTTTATGCCTCAGCCTGTCCTGTGATGTGTATGCCCCAGCCTCTCCTGTGATGTGTATGCCCAATGTTTCCAGTGATGTGTATGTCCCTGCCTCTCCTGTAATGTGTATGCCCCAGCTTCTCCTGTGATGTGTATGCCCCACCCTCTCCTATGATTTGTATACCCCTGCCTCTCCTGTGATGTATATGCCCTGGCTTCCAGTGTGATGTATATGCCCCCAGCATCTGGTGTGATGTATATGCCCAAGCCTCTCCTGTGTTGTGCATGCCTCAGCCTCTCCTGTGATGTACATACCCCAGCATCTCCTGTGAGGTGTATGCCCCAGCCTTTCCTGTGATGTGTATGCCCCAGCCTCTCCTGTGAGGTGTATGCCCCAACCTCTCCTGTGATGTGTATGTCCTAGCATCCGGTGTGATGTATATGCCCCCAGCATCTGGTGTCATGTATATGCCCCCAGCATCTGGTGTGATGTATATGCCCCAGCCTCTCCTGTGATGGTTATGCCTCAGCCTCTCCTGTGATGGTTATGCCCCAGCCTCTCCTGTGATGGCTATGCCCCAGCCTCTCCTGTAATAGTTATGCCCCAGCCTCTCCTGTGATGCTTATGCCCCAGCCTCTCCTGTGATGGTTATGCCCCAGCCTCTCCTGTGATGGTTATGCCCCAGCCTCTCCTGTGATGTGTATGCCCCAGCCTCTCCTGTGATGTGTATGTCCCAGCCTCTCCTGTGATTTGTATGCACCAGCCTTTTCAGTGATGTGTATGCCCCTGCCTCTCCTGGTGATGTTTATGCTGCAGCCTCTCCTGTGATGTGTATGCCCCAGCCTCTCCTATGATGTGTATGCCCCAGTCTCAACTGTGTTATGTATGCCCAAGACTTTCCAGTGATGTGTATGCCCCTGCCTCTACTGTGATGCAATGTGTATGATCCAGCTTTTCCTGTGATGTGTATGGCCCAGCCTCTCCTATGATGTGTATGCCCCAACAACTCCAAACTGAGACAAACCTGGAAAAGCAGTTGTGAGAACCAACATGATCAATATTATGGAACATCACAGCCGCACCAAAGAGCAGCAGCTATAGCCACTACAATAGGGGTGAGCTAATTATTTGTTTGACCAAATATAGCAGGGTAGTTTTCAAGCTGATAATTTTGTGCGGCCCCCGAAGGTTGGGAGAAAATTCCAAATGGCCCCCGGTAGTAAAAAGGATCCCATACCCTGGTCTAGGGGATAAAGGAGGTAGGATTTCCTGGTTGTAGTTAGTGATAGGGATGGAGTGAAGAATTTAGCAGACTGGGAAGAGCGATGTGGTGAGCAAAAAACAGTTCAGTAGTGTGAATGGGGTCTACCAAAGACAAAGTAAATAATTCAGCAAAGGCAGAAAATAGATTAAAACTTAACCTTTCCTTAAACGGGTAAAATCAAGAGACCCAATTGACGAAAAAATATAAATGCCTGTGAAAACAGGCACAGTGGTGAAATGACGTGTGCAATGTATTACCTATCACAAAAATAGACACATATACCACCAGACGCACTCGTTGCTGTAATGAAGAGGTTAACAAGGCAGCAAGGTGCAATCAGCATACATGTACAAAGTGATTTAGAAAAATTGGAACTGTCTTACCATCACCATTCATTGTCCTGACTGGTTCACTAGCGAGGTAAGTAGCAGGGGGGGGGGCAAATACAAACTGCCTCACAATACCCCAAACTACCAGGCTGTCTGCCACCACTCACATCCCTCCTTCTTAAGGCTACTTTCACACTTGCGTTCAGCGCATTCCGTCACTATGGAGAATAGCGCAGTCCGTTAACGCACTGCGCTATTCTCCATAGACTTATATGGACGACGCACTGTACGCAAGTGTCTGTGTGACGCCCTGGGCAAGCCAGGGGTCACAGGTAACTACACCACCACACCCTACACCCCGGTTAGGTACACCAAAGCTAAACCAGAAATCCTTGTTGCCTTCCTCCAGGGGCTGATGTTCACACCAGGGGGTGGGCCAGGCGGTTGGTCCCGCCCACCGAGGAGTACACAGTCCTGGAGGCGGGAAAAGTAAGCAGTCCAGCTAGGGCAGTGAAAGTGGAAGGAGTGAAGTGAAGTGGCAGTAGAGCAGGCAAAACAGACTGAGAGCGTCCGGGTGTGTGCCCCGGACAGTGACAGCAAGGTTAGCAGACGGCGGTGACCATCTGCAGGAGTGGATGATCGGAGTTGCCGAAAGAACCGTGGACGGGTGGTGGCCCGGCGGTACCGGAGCGGTACACAAAGTGAGGCCAGCACCATTGGCAGGGGCCTTTCGGATCCCGGCAAGGCTTGGAGTCGCCGTAATTTGCCAAATCCGTCAGTGAAGGGAACCTCCGGGTTTCCAAATAACTAAGTCCCGATTGAAGGCAAAAGTCCAACCATATGAGAGAGACACCGCCACCGCCAAGGCACCAGTTTCTCAGGGCCAGTGCCTGCGGGCAAAGAGGGGCTCCTCCGGCCCATATCCAAGCCGGGGAGCGGGTTACCGGTGGGAACCCATCGATACCAACAGAAGTACTAGGTGCAGGGAAAGAGACAGTCACCGTTAACTACCGGGGAAAAGCAACAGCAGCCGTCCGTGGGAACCGTCTTTCCAGCCGTGTGTTTTACCGTGAACTGTGTCAACGTCTCAGGCTGAGTGAGTACCACAGTGCCGTACGGCACAGCGCTGCCCCCGTGTCCCTGAACCTCACCAGGCCCCATAACCCGCCTGCCATCCTGTCCTGCCCCATCACCGGGCCCTGGGACCATCAACCCCCTACCCACGGAGGGGAGGACTAACAACTTAGCTGCTCGAGTCACCGCTCCCGGGATCCTCGTTCAGAGCAGCGGTGGTGTCACTAAAATCACCACAACCGTGGGTGGCATCACGGACAATCACCAAATCCCCCACCACCAAAACAACCACCCCTTTTCACTCACGGGCGGAGGAGCGCCGCTCGAGTCCCCGGGATCCGGCCCATCGCTCGAGCCACCGAGCAGCAGCAGCAGCCGCAGAGCAGCGGCGGCCGGACCCGAGCAGTGGGAGAGCGCAGCGTTGCCATCCTCCTCCCCGCCCGCGACATCTGCGTTGCATCCGCTGAACGACGCTGCGTCATTATTTTGATGCTGCGTCGGGCGGATGGAACGCTGCATGTAGCGTTTTTCTGGCCTTACACGTTTCATCTGTGTGTGAATCATAAGGGGATCCAGAGATCAGGGATAGGGGGAGTTTGAAACCATAAAGCACATAAAACTTTCTTAAAGGGCCAGTACCTCATTACCTGGAAGCTGTTCCTGAGGTTACTCATTACCCTAAAGGTATTTAAGCCTGCATCCCCAGACAGGAGGCACCTGAGCAACAGTACTAATAGTGTGTTGCTAATTCTCAGGTCCCTGTACATCTCTGTGTCTAGTCCTGCCTTGCTCTAGTACCTGTCCGTGTTCCTAACCAATGTCTCGTCCTAGAGCCTGCACTCCATCCGTGTGCCGACACGTCTGAACCACCACCAGAGTGCCGCTATGTCGGAGCCATTGCCACAAGTGCCGTCTACTTTGAACCATCACCAGAGGGCTGCCACGTCTGAACTTACACCACAATACCATCTTTTTGGAGCCTTCACCTCTGTGCCGTCATATCTGGGCACTCCTGTACTGGACATTGTGACCTTACCCATCCTTAGAAACTACCTCTTCCAGTCCCTGGCTGCCGTGCATTAAGGCCTTCTGTTGGAAGCGTCGCACAGTCTCTGTATAGGGGTTCACTGCTGGTCACTTTCTCAGGGCAGCACGGTGCACGGTCCAGTGGGTCCACCCCCCAGACAGTCGACCCCCCTCGGTGGCCACAACAGCCACCACTGTGACCCTTAAATGGTGATAATTCGTCCTTTGTGCCCTCTAGATGGTAAACTTGCCCCATAGAAAATATTAATGCCCTGTGCAAGTGCCCTAGAAAAATGTCCACATTTTGCTCCTAGAAAGTAATAATGCCACATGTGCACCTTTGACGGTCACATTACCCTGAGTGCCCCTATAATAATAATAATAATAATAATAATAATAATAATGGTTCTTAAACGTCCACTTAAAATTAAATAATGTCTGCTGAGTACCCCCAGGTACAGCCCCTACACCTCCCCTATACACAGTATGATGGGCCCATAACTCCCCCAAAACAATAGTCCACACACTGTAAAATGGTCACATCAGTAGCCGACACACTGTTTAATGGTCCCCTCAGTAGGCCCCTTATTGTATTATGACCTTCATAGTAGCCCACACACTGTATGAAATACCCTAAAGTAGCCCCAAGCTGTATAATGATCCCTAAATTAGTCCCCACATTTCATGCCAGCCCCTCACATTAGCTCCCATGCTGTATAATGACCCCCGTATTAGCCCCCACAGTATAAGGGCCCGCTCACCAGTGACGTAGCTAGAGTCTGATGCAAGATTTTGATCTGGCCCCAACCACCCTGCATGTTGGTCAGATGTATGACTCCAAACTCATAATGGAGTAAAAGCCCTTATCCTGGGCCCCTCTCTGATATATATGTCCCCATCCTGTTATATTAGTTTATATGTCTCCCATCCTGGTATCTTCTGTCCTCATCCTGGTACATATGTCTCCCATCTTGCTATATCTGTCTCCATACTGGTATGTATGTTTCCATCCTTGTATATTTGTCCTCTGTCCTGATATTCAGTGCCTACAAGTAGTATTCAACCCCCTGCAGATTTAGCAGGTTTGATAAGATGCAAATAAGTTAGAGCCTGCAAACTTCAAACAAGAGCAGGATTTATTAACAGATGCATAAATCTTACAAACCAACAAGTTATGTTGCTCAGTTAAATTTTAATAAATTTTCAACATAAAAGTGTGGGTCAATTATTATTCAACCCCTAGGTTTAATATTTTGTGGAATAACCCTTGTTTGCAATTACAGCTAATAATCATCTTTTAGAAGACCTGATCAGGCCGGCACAGGTCTCTGGAGTTATCTTGGCCCACTCCTCCATGCAGATCTTCTCCAAGTTATCTAGGTTCTTTGGGTGTCTCATGTGGACTTTAATCTTGAGCTCCTTCCACAAGTTTTCAATTGGGTTAAGGTCAGGAGACTGACTAGGCCACTGCAACACCTTGATTTTTTCCCTCTTGAACCAGGCCTTGGTTTTCTTGGCTGTGTGCTTTGGGTCGTTGTCTTGTTGGAAGATGAAATGACGACCCATCTTAAGATCCTTGATGGAGGAGCGGAGGTTCTTGGCCAAAATCTCCAGGTAGGCCGTGCTATCCATCTTCCCATGGATGTGGACCAGATGGCCAGGCCCCTTGGCTGAGAAACAGCCCCACAGCATGATGCTGCCACCACCATGCTTGACTGTAGGGATGGTATTCTTGGGGTCGTATGCAGTGCCATCCAGTCTCCAAACGTCACGTGTGTGGTTGGCACCAAAGATCTCGATCTTGGTCTCATCAGACCAGAGAACCTTGAACCAGTCTGTCTCAGAGTCCTCCAAGTGATCATGAGCAAACTGTAGACGAGCCTTGACATGACGCTTTGAAAGTAAAGGTACCTTACGGGCTCGTCTGGAACGGAGACCATTGCGGTGGAGTACGTTACTTATGGTATTGACTGAAACCAATGTCCCCACTGCCATGAGATCTTCCCGGAGCTCCTTCCTTGTTGTCCTTGGGTTAGCCTTGACTCTTCGGAAAAGCCTGGCCTCGGCACGGGTGGAAACTTTCAAAGGCTGTCCAGGCTGTGGAAGGCTAACAGTAGTTCGATAAGCCTTCCACTTCCGGATGATGCTCCCAACAGTGGAGACGGGTAGGCCCAACTCCTTGGAAAGGGATTTGTACCCCTTGCCAGCCTTGTGACCCTCCACGATCTTGTCTCTGATGGCCTTGGAATGCTTCTTTGTCTTTCCCATGTTGACCAAGTATGAGTGCTGTTCACAAGTTTGGGGAGGGTCTTAATTAGTCAGAAAAGGCTGGAAAAAGAGCTAATTAATCCAAACATGTGAAGCTCATTGTTCTTTGTGCCTGAAATACTTCTTAATACTTTAGGGGAACCAAACAGAATTCTGGTGGTTTGAGGGGTTGAATAATAAATGACCCTCTGAATAAACTTTTCACAATTTTAAAAAAAAAAAAAAAAAAAAAAAAGAAATAACATTCTTTTTTGCTGCAGTGGATTTCACACTTCCAGGCTGATCTACAGTCCAAATGTCACAATGCCAAGTTAATTCCGAATGTGTAAACCTGCTAAATCTGCAGGGGGTTGAATACTACTTGTAGGCACTGTATAGGTCTCCCATCCTGGCCCCATCCTGCATATGCATTCTCCATCCTGGTATATCTATATTCCATCCTTATATATATATATGTCCCCCATCCTGGTATATATGTCCCCCATCCTGGGCTCTTTCCTGGCATATATGTCCCCCAGCCTGGGCCCCTTCTTGGTATATATGTCCCCCATCCTGAGCCCCTTCCTGGTGTATATATATATCACCCATTCTGAGCCCCTTCCTGGTATATATGTTCCCCATCATGGACCCCTTACTGGTATGTATGTCTTCTATTCTGGGCCACTTCCTGGTCTATATGTCAACAATTCTAGGTACATTCTGGTTTATATGTCCCCCTTCCTGGTATATATGTCTTCCATCATGGGCCACTTACTGGTATACATGTCCCCCATCCTGGGCCCCTTCCTGTCGTATATCTCCCCTATTCTAGGCCCATCTGTCACGCTCCCCGTGTCCCAGCACCACTCCTTACCCACTGATCCACTCCACGTGTCCACCGGTCATGGCTGCCGCTCCCGCTCGTGCTCTCCTGTGTCCTGCTCCTGGTCTTATGAGTCTGACTCTGAGTCCTAGCCACATGGTTCTGTATAGGACCAGGCCGCGCCCACTCTCCTAGTCTTATAGGCCCAGCACACCTGCAGCAGGAAATGACATGAGGCTGTGCTGGGTATATAAGACTGGCCTTTCCATGTGGGCGGGGCCTGATCAACGTGTCTTGTAGCTAGTCTTATGAGCTAGGTGTTCAGGTCCCCTGGTACCGTGTCCTACTGACTTCTTGTCCTTGAACTCTGGTACCTGTGCCTGTTTACATTATTGTCCTAAAGAACTCTGTGACTCTGGTAACCTGCTTATACTTGTCCCTGCCACGTCAGTGCTCCGGCTTCCGTGTGCCCTGCCCTCTGGTGGGGTGCAAGGTCCAGTGGATCCACCTCCTGGGCCCACCAGTCCTCCCGGCCCTGACAGATTGATCAGGCCATGGATCCCGCCGGAGCACAAACATCGGAGCTGGCTGAGCTGCGCCAGGAGCTGGCACAACAGCGTGAAACCCTGAACCGGATGCTGAAATTCATGACGTCCGTGGACCACCGGTTGTATACGCTGCAGACTGCCGTCTCGTCCACACAGCAACCAGTCTCCAGGTCCGAACCAGTTTCTTCCACGGCCTCGCAACTTCGCCTCGCTGCTCCGTCTCGCTATGCAGGGGATCCCAAGTCCTGCCGCGGTTTCCTGAACCAGTGCTCTCTGCACTTCCAGTTGCTCCCACACTTGTTTGCCTCAGACCAGGCCAAGGTGGCGTTCCTGATATCACACCTGGAAGGCGAAGCCCTGGCCTGGATTAACCCCCTGTGGGAAAACGAGGATCCAATGATCACCGACATCCAGGAGTTCCTGCGAGCCTTCAGAGGCACCTTCGACGAACCCGGACGAACTACCGCAGTGACCTCTACGCTCCTCCGGCTACGCCAAGGGACCCAAACAGTCGGCCAATACGCCATCCAGTTCCGCACGCTCGCTTCGGAGCTGGGCTGGAACAATGAGGCCTTGACAGCGGCCTTTTGGGAGGGTCTCTCTGGTCGTATTAAAGACGAACTAGCCGGCCGTGATGTCCCTCACACACTGGACGCTTTGATTTCCCTGGCCACCCGGATTGATCTTCGCTTTCAGGAGCGTACCAAAGAGAGAGTCCGGGAGAAGCGACCACCTTGCCATGCCTTGCCCCCGCAGAGACCTACCGTTCCCTCGTCCCTGCCTTTCCGTGACTTATCGCCAGAACCCATGCAGGTGGACCGTCTGACCCAGGCCAAGCAACGCCGTGCAGAACGGCTCGCCCGGGGCCTGTGCTTCTATTGCGGAGACGGGTCACATATGCTACGTTCTTGCCCGGAGAAACCTGGTAGACCCCAGGTCCAAGGGGAGGTGGGAACCGCCACCCTTGGCACCGGAATCCCCTCCGTTCCAGTTACGCAGACTGTCCAGGTGACGACGGAGAAGATCAGGTTCACAGCAGAGGCCCACATTGATTCTGGGGCAGCGGGTAATTTCATACACCAGTCTGCAGTGAACCGATACCAGGTACCTGTGATCCCGCTTGCCAAGCCCCTCTGGTTCGCCTCCGTGGATGGTAAACCACTATACGAACCTGTCCGGTATACCACTGAACCCGTGAGACTCCAGGTTGGCACTTTGCATACTGAGACCATTGCCTTCTATGTCATCCCAAGAATGGCTCCTGAGCTCCTGCTGGGTCTGCCCTGGCTTCAACTCCATGACCCTGCCATTAGTTGGCGCTCTGGCGCTATTACTCGCTGGGGGCCCTTGTGTCATTACCACTGCCTACAGCCCGTTCCTCGGCCCCTGTCACCTGAACCTGTTATGCCGCAGGAAGAGGAAGAGGTGACGACGCAGTCCAGTGCCGTACCACAACTCCTGTCACTTGTACCTGTGGTGCCACCGGAACCAGAGGAGACGACGCACTCCAGCAACGTTCCACCATCCCTGACAACTGAGATTGTGATGCCACCGGCTACCGAGGAAGAGCCATTGTCCTGTATCCGGTCCGAGGCGCCCGATCCGGTCGTCCAGGACTCCAGTCCTGCTTCTGACTGTCTCCCCCCGCTTCCCGTTGCCCCCGTTGCCACTGCTGGTAGATCGGCTAGGCGTCGTGCGGCCAGGAAGGCGGTACGGGATCAGCGGTCCTTCCCCGCCTTTGTGTTGGATCCTGGTCCGGTGACTCGATCCGGGGTGCCCCTGGGGTTCTGTGCTCGGAGGGGGGGGGCTTAGAGGGGGGGTACTGTCACGCTCCCCGTGTCCCAGCACCACTCCTTACCCACTGATCCACTCCACGTGTCCACCGGTCATGGCTGCCGCTCCCGCTCGTGCTCTCCTGTGTCCTGCTCCTGGTCTTATGAGTCTGACTCTGAGTCCTAGCCACATGGTTCTGTATAGGACCAGGCCGCGCCCACTCTCCTAGTCTTATAGGCCCAGCACACCTGCAGCAGGAAATGACATGAGGCTGTGCTGGGTATATAAGACTGGCCTTTCCATGTGGGCGGGGCCTGATCAACGTGTCTTGTAGCTAGTCTTATGAGCTAGGTGTTCAGGTCCCCTGGTACCGTGTCCTACTGACTTCTTGTCCTTGAACTCTGGTACCTGTGCCTGTTTACATTATTGTCCTAAAGAACTCTGTGACTCTGGTAACCTGCTTATACTTGTCCCTGCCACGTCAGTGCTCCGGCTTCCGTGTGCCCTGCCCTCTGGTGGGGTGCAAGGTCCAGTGGATCCACCTCCTGGGCCCACCAGTCCTCCCGGCCCTGACACCATCCTGGTATAAGTGTCCCCATCCTAGTGTATATGTTTCCTGTTCTGCAATAAAATAAAATAAACAATGATAAACACCCTATACTCACCTAATCCTGGTTCCAGGGTAATGATTGCTCCATTGTGGGCAGATCATAGCGTTGTCATTGCACACATAAAACATCAGAGTCCCGACACTGCAATGACGTCACTGTGCTGGTACACTGATGTCCTGTGTGTGTGCAGTCCCTTGGCCACTGCGTCTCCTCACTTCTTAATCAGGAAATCCACAAATACGTATTTGTATATGTAGATTTCCTCAGGAACAAGTGAGGATACACTTTGAAACACATAGAGAATTAAAACCACCTTTGTTAAACTTCTCAGCTCTTTGGACCTTCATTTATTCACAACAGCACACACTTGGTCCACAACTTTATTTCTGTTCCGGTTATTACGTCTGCCTTAGTGCACGTGGATTCTGCAGCAGCAGTAATACATTTTTTCTACAGGTTTTGAGACACACAACCCTACAAAGTTACCACTGTTGCTACTGTCAAACTTTCTCTCTCTTTAACTTCACGGTTGCATGCAATAACTTCAAAGAGTCTCGCATTGCTCTGACCTCATCTCACCCACAGGCATTCAGTCCGAAGAACAGTTAAGGCCACCGTTGGACAAAGTTCCTTTACTGCTGTTCCTGTGTTGACCCGTTCTCCTGAGTCTATGTTAAACTCTTACTAAGACTGGTACCTTAGGGGTCAGTCACAACCTGGGAACTTCTACAGAGTTTGGACCTTGGACAACCAAAGGGTGACTGTGACACATTAACCATCCTTGATCAGAGTCCTTCCCAAGTGCTCTAAGTCCTGAGGTGACCTGGAGGGTCTGGCCGAATTACAGATGCTGGTCCACTCCTCGCTACACCTCCCACAGATGCAGCTTGCTTTACCTTTCCTTTTATACTTTTCCTGAACTAAGATTAATCAGCCTGTTTTATCTGCTGAGCTCCTCCTCACGTGGGCAGAACCAACAGAGCATTACCAGTTCCTTGCCTAGTAGGATACCAGGGATACCCCTAGATGGCCACACTTGTAATATACACTTAAACATATTATATGCATTATCATCATTTGCAATCTTACTACCCAACATTAATATATTCACATCTTGCATACTTAACTGCAACCAATGTCTCCAGGGCTGAGGCACATGGACCTAGCACCCTCTTACATATGGTTGAAGTCAATAGAGTGCACTTTAAATACCTTATGTCATGCAATTAGTAACGTTTGAAACTCACATGTATTGTCTCTACATCATACTCCTTTTAGATTAGGTGGTAAAAACTTGTTGACACATTCACATTAAATTATCCTGTCGATATTACCTTGATCTCATTTATATGGACCGGCCATCTTATTAGTCATTTTAGCTCTTGGCCACTGCTGTAGGGTTTTACAGATGTGGGCATATGTGGTTGAATTAGAGAGTGTCAGGCACATATCAAAGAAGTAATTGTTGCATATTTGCACAAAAAAAGGATATCAACATGATGTTAAAAAAGTAGTCATTTATGTTTTACTTGGTATTGCTGTTTGAAGGGCAAATACATTGAAATTTGAAAATTACAAATCTGTAGAATATAATTTTTTTATGCAAATGAATGCTAAACATTTCAACTGAAATTTACAAATACTCTATTGCACCATATTTCAAGACAATAAAAACAATCTCAGAATCACTTCGAGAGTCAAATTTGCAAATAGCTTCTTCAGAGAGGAGAGGACAGGAACTCTGGTACTTCCTATTGGATGTAGTAAATCTAAGGGGTACTTTGCACGCTGCGACATCGCTAGCCGATGATAGCGATGCTTAGCGCGATAGTACCTGCCGCAGTCGCACATGCGATATATTGTGATAGCTGCCGTAGCGAACATTATCGCTACGGCAGCTTCACACGCACTTACCTGCCCTGCAACGTCGCTCTGGCCGAAGACCCGCCTCCTTTCTAAGGGGGCGGGTCGTGCGGCGTCACAGTGACGTCACACGGCAGGCGACCAATAGAAGTGGAGGGGCGGATATGAGCGGGACGTAAACATCCCGCCCACCTTCTCCCTTCCGCATAGCCGGTGGAGGCAGGTAAGGAGATGTTCCTCGCTCCTGCGGCTTCACGCACAGCAATGTGTGCTGCCGCAGGAACGAGGAACAACATTGTATCTCCTATTGGTGCGACATTATGGAAATGACCGACGCTACACAGATCACCGATTTTTGACTTGTTTGCGATTGTTTATCGGCGCATCTAGGCTTTACACGTTGTGATGTCGTTACCGGCGCCGGATGTGTGTCACTTTCGATTTGACCCCGACGATATCACAGTAGCGATGTCGCAACGTGCAAAGTACCCCTAAAAGTCAATATCAACCCTTTAAAAGAGCCCTGCCATGAGTTAAGATAAGAAGCTAACCCAGTCACTCCATTTCTATATGTGTTTTTAGTTGTTTGCCCTAATCAGTGCAAAGCAGGAGGTCTGATTAGACTAGGTGACAGACCTCTGAATGGGGAGCCTGAACTTGTGCAGAGTTCCAAGATGGCATAAGGAAACTTATAAGCCATTCAATTCTCCATACCACATGTCTAATGATAGATAAGAAGACAAACCAGAAAGATCATTTGCAAACCCATGTTTCGGGTGTTTGCCCTTCATCAATGCAATGCAGGATTACTAATCTAGCTGAACCATGGGCCTCTGAAGTGGCGATGTTAGAATTTCAAATCTGACATATCAGGAATGACAAAAAGTTTACCTGTAGATTGCAGAATCTAGTAACCAAAGCTTGCAAAGAAACTTTATTCATGTGATACTGTGACATCACATGAGTAAGCGCTTTCTTTAGGTAATTGTGTCTTCTTAATTACATTTAATAAGTCTCAAAATAGAATAATCACTGGCGCTCATATCAAAAAACCTATCAATGCACGATTATCAAAGTTTTTCTAGTGTAATTTAATGTAGTATAAGAATGAAGCTGCTAGTAGGCAGGGGATACCGTGTGAATATCTCCAAAAGGTTCAAGTATATAGTATATAATATGCACTACTGCGCTAAACATTCATTTACACATTACACACTTTATTTACCTGTTATAATGTGATCGAGACACTGAACGACATTTAAAGTGTTAATATTTAGCTTTTGATGGCTTTAGGTGCATATGAGTCCTATTAATGGAATAAAACACTAACTAAATAAATACGGTGATATTAATGAGACATATTGACAATGGCACTAACAGACATTAGCAGACATCCAATACCTGTCTCAGTTAAAATGAGAATTAAGCGATGACTAATGGATTGGTGCTTGTTGTAAATGGATGAAAACCCCCTAATGTGCTGAAATGGAGGGAATGTTATATTTTTTCAAGTTTCACTATTACTAGCATATATAATTAGTGCTCACAGGCTATCAGCTTATAATAATAGTCTAATTATATATATATATATATATATATATATACACAGTGTATATATAAAATAGTCCCTTGTTGTTTACAATATTATCACAACTATATATTTTAGCAAATTAACTCACTGTTTGATGATAGAGTATATTTAACTCCTTATCCTCTGGTTTATACAGTATGTACCAGGCTCCCAGAGTAGTTCAGGTTTGAGCTGCTAGAAGTGCAGCTTACTGTGACTGCACGCTGTTCTCAGCTGTGAGTTCAAAGAGCTGAATTATTATTGAATGTTCTCAGTGAGAGGAACAAAAATAGTCTTGTGATACCTTTTAATGGCTAACTAAAATGAAAAAAAGTGATGTTACAAAGCAAAGAGCTGGACACGCTATGTGATTCCGACCCACCCCAGGCCGTACGGCAGGAATGAGCAGCTGCGTCTGTCTAAGTGCGGGCACCAGCAAACTGTAATGAGCTAAGGGGGCCGATAAGGGGCAATCCTACGCGTTTCGGTAGCATACAAGCTGCCTTCGTCAGGGAAAAGACCTGCCTATCGGTTGTAAATCTCCTATGAAGCTATTGTTTAATTCTGATTTGGGAGTTCATTTGATGTAGTACATGTTTTAAACCACTAGATGTCTCCATGTTAGTATTTTAAATGTTTCATCACTTATAATGCCCTATATATCACCTATTGATAAAAAAAGAGAAAAAAATAGAAGAGAAAGAAGAAGAAATAGAAGATAATTATAAATCCTACTTGGTTTATAAAATATATCAGTTTTTATTAATGAAAAAATATTTAAAAATATTTTAAAAATTCCCTTTGTGAATTTATTAATGTAAGGCTATGTGCGCACGTTGCGTACTGTCACTGCAGAAATTTCTGCAGCGATTTGAACAGCACACGTGCGCTTCAAATCGCTGCAGAAACAAAAGCCGATTTCATGCGCTCTGACTGCAGCCCCTCCCATAGACAGAGCAGGGACTTCATGCAGAGCGCACGAAAGAAGTGACATGTGTGACAATGTGGTCCCCAAGTGTATGTGGGCCACACATCAGGTAGCGGGATTAAAGCACGCCAGAGTAATTGGTCTCTTTAACAGACCATCTGGTTTATTAACAGGTCCATAAACCATATCAGGTCACATAACATAAAGATGCCGTTCGTTGGCTTTCTCCTCAAAGACCAACACATAATATAAAGTCCACACACTTTTGGACTGCCACCCATGTGTCACTGACCCTTGTCAGTATCCAGACCCCAGGTCCAATCCCAGTTACCTTCCTCTTAAGGTGGCTAGTGTCCTTTCCAGGTTCCCCCTGGCTCCAGCCACATGGCTTTACACATGGACCTAAAAGCCCCTTCCTTCAGAAGAAGGTCTCCGGAGGAGTGCAAAACACCCTGCTTCTGCTCTCTCCATCTCCAGCACACACACTGGAAGTCTAGAGGCAGTCTCTCCCTAGACTGCCCTAGACACACTCCTCACCCAGGTTCAGAGACAGGATTGCTTTAACCCCTGGAGCCACACCCACAGGTGGTAAGGAGTGTGTAATCAGCATCACACACCCTTCCATGGCTCTGCATGAATGCAATCCTGTGGAACCACAGGTCCCAGCCAGTTTCACATTGCAGAGCACCCACGCTTCTGCAAAACATACCGGCCTTTTGTAATACAGCCGGTTGATACCTCACACATGTCATTTCTTAGAACGCGCGCTTCTGGCAGCAGCCGAAGCGCTGCGCTCTAATACGCCACGTGCGCACGGCTCCTGCACAATCTCCATAGATTGTGCTGGGGGACACAGGACTCATGCAGTTACGCTGCGGTGCAGATCGCAGCGTAACTGCATGCAATTACGCAACGTGCGCACATAGCCTTAATTAAAAACATCAGTATTTGTCAAAAAAGGTTACTATCAAAATATTAAAAAGTCAGATATAAAGTGGTTTGTGTCACTCAAAACCCAAAAATGTCAAAATCTGTATTAAGACCAGCCGGGGTCATGACATTGACTTTTTCAATGCCACAAAAAATGGTATTTGTTATTGATTTATTATGTTTTTCACAATAGTGTCAGGATAATGGATGTCCTACATATCCTTTGGTAATATTGACCATATGTTCTTTGATGGGAACTTTAAGAGGTCTTTTTGTTCGACCAATATACATTTTATTACAGGGGCATCTGATGAAATAAATAACCCCTTTAGTACTACACTGTATATGTCGCGGGTGGAGGGGACGCGCTCGCCACGCTCGGGTACGGGGCTTTTGCTGCTGCTGCTCGGTGGCTCGAGCGGTGGGCTGGACCTGGGAACTTGAGCAGCGCTCCTCACCCGTGAGTGAAAGGGGATGGTTGGTTTGGGGAGATGGTTCGTGACGCCACCCACGGGACGTGGTTATGATGGCACCACCGCTGCTGGTGACGGGGATCCCGGGAGAGATGGTAAGGAGCAGTGAGGATGTTGTCCCCTCCGTGGGTAGGGGGTTGGTGATCCCGGGGCCCGGTGGTGTAACGGGGAGGCTGGATGGCTGGGGTGCAGGGTTGCAGGGACAGCGCAGCGCGGTGCCGGATGGCACTGGTGTACTCACTCAGACAATCAATGACAGAGTCTCTGGTAAACCAAAACAGCCAGATGGACGGGTCCCCGGATGGCTGATGGTGGCTGTCTTTCCCTGCACCTGTTAGAATGTTCTGACTCCTGTGGTTGCCCACCGGTAATCCGCTCCCCGGCGTATAGGTGCCGTAGGAGCCCGTTTTGCCCGCAGGCGCTGGCCCTTGGATCTCTAGCCTGTGGCGGTGGCTGTATATCCTCTCGGTGTGGACTGTTGCCTTCTGTCGGGTCTTGGTTGTTGGGAAACCCCTGGGGTTCCTGTCACACTCGGATTTGACTTTTGTCGGCGGCTCCAAGCCTGGTCGGGGTCCGATATATAGAATAGAATCTGGCTCACAAATATAAGTTAGGTGCCACCGAGAAAAAAGTCAATAGTGCAAAGAGTCAGCTCGGGCACTCAAAGAATTGAAAAAACGAGAATATTGATGCTTATTAATGCCAATTTTTATTCATGCAAAGGTCTGTGCTATTATTTATGACGTTTCGGCCATACAATTTTGGCCTTTATCAAATAAATGTACTGAAAAAACAAGAGAAAAAGAAAAATACAATATCAAATCTCATAAACATGTACAATCAATTTTACACATAGCGCATAAAACAAAAATATGGCCATTGTTTTTTACATTGAACACTTTGTACAATAAACAAAAAACCGTGATGTACACCTGTGTGAATCCTCAATTGGAGATTACTCGATTAAGAGACCCTAGTATACATAATACATATGTACAAAGACATTATAATGAAAAAATACGTACCACAAGAAACGTATATGAAGTTAGATTGGTGAAATTAGGTTCACATATGCTGACCAATGGTACATTAGTGATCAACCTGAAGTAGAAAACAGACTCATCTTGAGAATATTATATGTACTTCATGTATAGGTGTATGAAGGGGACCGTAAGGAAACGTAAAGACTATGTAAGTTACAAAGAATTTGTTGTAAAATTTACCTTTGCTACTGTCTATATGATATATCACTTGAAGACCCAATGTTCATTAGCAAGCTGTGGTATATGGTCCGCTAAATGGCTTGAGATACAGGAAGAACGGTAAGAATTAGATTACAACCTCCAACCAGTGAAGGAGGGGGAGTTTGGGAAAGGGGGGGAGGGGACGGGGGAGGGGGCCGGGGCTCACTACAGATTCAGTTACCATATTGAGCACAAACAGTAATGTAGTGTTACCTTAATTATCGTCATTAAACATCTCAAAGGGGCTCATGCTCATGTCGCTGCTGTACTATGGGACCAAGTTCCTTCACATATGAAGGATAAAAGACAAACTGAGAAACATGGAAAAGATGAAACATGTACAAAGGATGGGATTTTCATCACTCACCACTATATGTGTCCAGATAAATATAGCTTGTAGTCCTATAAATTTAGTCCATAGTATACAGTATACTGTTAGAGACTCCTTGGGGAATGAAGGCCCAGTGTCTATCGCCTCCCTTTGGGAATCTATAAGTTTTATAGAATTATTCAAATGTCATTAGCTTTTCTAAAAGGAATATTAATAAGTCCTTATTAGTTACCTGAGTATGCCAAATGCAGTGGTGGTTCAATGGGAATTACACTGTCAGTGTTCCTGTAGGCCCCGTATCTACAGCCCCCCTGTGAGGATCTGTAGGATTAACATAGTAAATAACCATATCACAGTGATCATTCCAAGAAAGAAAAGAGGGATAGACCCCCTGTCCATTACCTGAGTACGCAAATGCAGTGGTGATTCCGTGGGGAAGAAAGCTGCGTGGTTACCGGAGGTACCGGCGAGTGTATGGCGGCCGCCATTTAAAGCTAAATCATGTGCACAGGAAATCCTGTAGGTGACACGCAGCGCCGTCCGTGGAACGCACTAGCGCGCAAGCGCAGGAGGCACCCCTCGGATTTGACTTTTGTCGGCGGCTCCAAGCCTGGTCGGGGTCCGATGTCCCTGCCTGTGTGCTTAGCTTCACTCCGCTCCCCGGTTCGGTACCAGCGGGCCAACGCCCGACCCCGGTCCTACAGCTCTGCAGAGTTCCACTAACTCCTGCAGATGGCCACCACCATCTGCCAACCTTGCTGTCAGTGCCTGGGCTCCAACCCAGACACTTGCAGTTCGTGTCCTCTCACTTTCACCTCCAAACTCTATCCACTGCTTTTCCCGCCTCCAGGCCTGTGAACTCCTCGGTGGGTGGGGCCAACCGCCTGCTCCGCCCCACCTGGTGTGGACATCAGACCCTGGAGGGAGGCAACAAGGGTTTTTGGTTGACTGTTGTAACTGTCTAGGGTGGGGGGTGTGTGTTGTTATATATGTGACTACCTGGCTAGTCCAGAGCGTCACATGGTACATGTTACAATTGTATTAAAACAGGAATATCACGACATTTCATTACTACCTTTAACAACTCTAATAATACAGAAACGTTTAATATTAGGCAGCATATATGTAACGCCCCTGCAACTGGGTCCTTACAGGGTATTAAATGTTACCCCATTTTTCCCGGGCAGGAGGAGTGAAGTCCACACACACACGCACATCACACTGGCAGGAAGGAGTTAATAGCTTTTGCAGCATGTAGTTTTGAGCCTATGACTCATCCTGTCTTCTTAATGAGCAGGTGGCTGGACACAGGCAGGTCCCCATGACAACCAAGGGGAGGGGGGCCTGAATAGGAGTGAGTTTAGTGCAGAACACACAGAAAGTTTGTCAGAACGTCAGAGGCTGCAGGGGAGTGCAGACTTACACAGGAGAGCTCCTGTTGAGGAAATGCCACGAGACCAGGGCTGATAACATCTATAGGAAGGGAATGGAGCTGAGGACTGGGGATCCCTGGAGAAAGTTGTACCCGGTGGTGGTTGGTGTGTGCCCGCTACCGGGGAAGAGAGAGACAGAGAGGCGGCAAGTTCCCAAGATGCTCTATGCCACGAGGACGGCACTAACGCACACGGAAGGGAGAGACCCCAAGATCACCTCACCGGATGCCCTTCCTCCTACCTGCCCGGGACCGACCAAAAGCTACAGGCAGCGAGGACCAGCACCCGGGTGCGATGTGGAACGGACTTTTAATAAAGAACAACTGGAACCGCACTCCGTGACTGCTGTGAGTAATGCCGCCGCCCTGTGTCCCCGGTGTCCCTGAGGACTGTTGCCCTGGGTCTCATTAACCCCCCGGGGCTCCCCCGCTCCACCCGTGGGAAGCGATTCCATCCGGCTGCCCGTAACACCTGCCCCGGAGAGAGACTGCGCAGCAGCGGCTGAATACCTGGCCGCAAAC
Source organism: Anomaloglossus baeobatrachus (assembly GCF_048569485.1). Classification (NCBI taxonomy): domain Eukaryota; kingdom Metazoa; phylum Chordata; class Amphibia; order Anura; family Aromobatidae; genus Anomaloglossus; species Anomaloglossus baeobatrachus. The sequence continues at coordinate 95,619,055 of NC_134359.1, read as the reverse complement.
CACGAGTGGCGCTGCAAGCATCCCCCGTCCCGTACCGCTTCCTGGGGGAGAGTGATGGCAAGCTCTCCAGGAACCCCGTTACCCTCCTTCCATCCCCCTTGTAACACTGGACTGACTGTCGGACTTTCCTTTTATTGAAACCCGCCGGGGGTCACGGAAGCCGGGTCGGGCCACTCACAGCCTGACCCCGAATACCACCGGCCCGGTGACCGTGCGAGCCCTGCAAGGGCGTGGGCGTTTCAACTTGTGGATCGGATAGACAGATTGCTGGGTGGGGCTGGGGAAAACCCAGCGGTCATGGTGCACATTGGTACTAATGACAAAGTTAGAGGCAGGTGGAAGGTCCTTAAAAATGATTACAGGGAACTAGGAGAGAAGCTGAAGTCCAGGACCTCCAAGGTGGTGTTTTCAGAAATACTATCGGTGCCATGAGCGTCACTAGAAAGACAGCGGGAGCTTAGGGAGATAAACACGTGGCTTAGAAATTGGTGCAGGAAGGAAGGGTTCGGGTTCATGGAGAACTGGGCTGACTTCTCAGTCGGCTACAGGCTCTACGGTAGGGACGGGCTGCACCTCAATGGGGAAGGTGCAGCTGTGCTGGGGGAGAAAATGGTCAGAAGGATGGAGGAGCTTTTAAACTAGGATCTGGGGGGAGGGAGGGTAGTGGAGCAAAAAAGGGGATAGATAGAGCAGATAGAGACAGTGAGATGGTAGGGGTCAATGAAGGATTAGGGGGGGATGGGACATGCAAGGAACGTAGGGAGGCTAGGAGTAATAAAGGTGTTAATAGGATTAAATGTCTACTGGCAAATGCAAGAAGTCTTGCAAACAAAATGAATGAATTGGAGACTCTTATGTCAACCATGGATTATGATGTGGTGGGCATTACGGAAATCTGGCTGGATGAAAGCCATGACTGGGTGACAAACATACAGGGTTATAGTACATTTAGGAGGGACAGGAAAGACAAAAAAGGTGGTGGGGTGTGTATATTTATCAAATCTAACCTAAAACCTGTGTTGAATGATGACATTGGGGGGAACAGCAACAATGTAGAGTCAGTATGGGTAAATGTACATGGGGAGGATAATAATGGAAAAATGCTAATTGGAGTTTGCTATAAGCCTCCTAACATACTTGAACAAATAGAGGGTGAAATGCTGGAACAAATTGAAAAGGCAGCTAATAATAATAATCGGGTTCTTATTATGGGGGATTTCAACTATCCAGACATTCAGTGGGACATAGAATCTTCTGGTTGTGCTAAAAGCTGTAAATTCTTATCTACCATTCAAGACCATTTCCTCTCTCAGATGGTATATGAACCGACGAGGGGAGATAATTTGCTAGATTTGGTCCTGTCAAATAGACCGGATACAATTTCAGATCTACAGGTCCGGGAGCACTTGGGCACCAGCGATCATAATATGGTAAGCTTCAACGTATTATTCAATAGAACATTTCAAAGGGGAAATGCTAAAACCTGGAATTTTAGGAAAGCTGATTTCAACAAATTAAGGGAAGAGCTTAAATGTGTAGATTGGGACAAAGTCATGGTAACTGGGGATACTGAACATAAATGGGGAAAGTTTAAGGATATATTGCTAGAGTCCTGTAAAAAACTTATACCCTCTGGTAATAAAACGTCCCGGAATAAAAAGAAACCACTATGGATAAATAAGACTGTACAAAGTATAATAAAACAAAAACAAAGGGCGTTTAAAATCTTGAAAGCTGAGAATACAGAAATAGCATTGCCGGAGTATAAAGATATCAATAGGAAATGCAAAAAAGAAATCAAATAAGCAAAACTAGCTACTGAAACAAAAATCGCCAATGACATTAAAATAAATCCCAAAATCTTTTATAAATACATTAATGCCAAAAGGAAAACAAAGGATAGTATTGGCCCCTTAAAATATAATAAAAAGTTAGTTATAGAGGACAAACAAAAGACTGAGATATTAAATAGGCATTTCTCATCTGTGTTCACCAAGGAACTGACTGTATCAGGCATCATTCAACAAGTGAAAAATCAAAGTTCACCACCCGATATAATTAATTTAACACAAGAAGAAGTACGCCTACGTCTGAGTAAATTAAACATTGACAAATCCCCAGGGCCAGATGGCATTCATCCACGAATATTGAGGGAATTGAGCTCCGTAATTGACATACCGCTATATCTCATCTTTTTAGACTCGCTTGTAACAGGGTTGGTGCCTCAGGATTGGAGGATTGCTGATGTGGTACCGATATTTAAGAAAGGTAAGAGGGTAGATCCAGGCAACTACCGTCCAGTAAGCCTGACATCAGTAGTATGCAAAGTTTTTGAGGGCATTTTAAGGGATGACATGCAAAAATATGTTGCAGAAAATAATATAATAACTGACAGACAGCATGGATTCATGAAAGATAAGTCGTGTCTAACCAACCTGTTGGGGTTCTATGAGGGGGTAAGTGCAAACCTGGATATTGGTAATGCAGCTGATGTGATTTATTTGGACTTTGCAAAGGCATTTGATACTGTACCACATAATAGCCTTATACTAAAGCTCCAGAAGCAAGGACTGGGGGAAACTATATGCAACTGGGTAAGGAATTGGCTAAAAGATAGGAAACAAAGAGTAGTCATAAATGGAACATTCTCTAAATGGGCCATAGTCAGCAGTGGGGTGCCGCAGGTATCTGTGCTAGGACCAATTCTTTTTAATCTCTTTATTAATGACCTTGTGGATGGCATTGATAGTAAAGTGTCAGTCTTTGCTGATGACACCAAACTATGTAGGATGTTAAAAACTGACCTTGATAGTATAATATTACAAAAAGATCTAGATAAGATGTCAGAATGGGCAGATACTTGGCAAATGAGATTTAATGTTGATAAATGTAAAGTAATGCACCTAGGACGGAGTAATCCTTTAACTGCGTATACATTAAATGGAAGTAAACTCGGGACTACAGAACAGGAGAAGGACTTGGGTATTCTCATTACAAATAAGCTGAGCAGCAGCACTCAATGTCAAGCAGCAGCTGCAAAAGCAAACAAGATTCTAGGGTGTATAAAAAGAGAGATTAGATCCCGTGATCCCAGCGTATTATTACCCCTCTATAAATCACTTGTAAGGCCACATCTGGAATATGGGGTCCAGTTTTGGACTCCACATTTTAAAAAGGACATTCAGAAGTTAGAGTCAGTTCAAAGGCGGGCAACTAGACTATTACAAGGAATGGAAGGCCTCCCATATGATGACAGGTTGAAAAAGTTAGATATGTTTAGCTTAGAAAAAAGATGTCTCAGAGGAGATCTCATTTATATGTATAAATATATGTGTGGTCAATATAAAGGACTGGCACATGACTTATTTCTTCCAAAGACAATACTAAAGACCAGGGGGCACTCACTGCGATTGGAAGAAAAGCGATTCCGGCAGCTAAATAGGAAAGGGTTCTTTACAGTTAGAGCAGTCAGACTGTGGAATACACTACCACAAGAGGTAGTAATGGCAGATACTATAACAGCTTTCAAAAAAGGGCTGGATGATTTCCTCAGTACACACAACATTGTTGGTTATAAATGACTTAGTGACCAAATGTAGAACTGGTGGAGGAAGGTTGAACTAGATGGACCTAGGTCTTTTTTCAACCTTAGTAACTATGTAACTATGTAACTTGGCGCTGCGAGCAGGGTCCGGGCAAGACCCGGTAACGCCGGGTGACGCGTGCCTTGTGTAAACCATCTGCAAAATTGGATTGTCTAACATGTATTTTGGTGCCCGCGGCTGCAGGTATGCGACAAATGGACTTGGACTGTACAATGGCGTCCATTGAGAATGGGATGGGCACCATGCGTACCAACAAGGACTGGACTTGCCCGCCCTTTGTGGGTGGGGCTGCAGCGGGGCGCAAAAATCCGTGCCCGCCCCTTTGTTTTACATTTGCTAGGAGCCAGGAACCCTGCCTCCCCAGGACCAGGAGAAAATGGGGGACTGAAATGGACTGCCCGGGTGCGGGCTTTGGTGAGTGGTGGCCGGAGGGGTGAGCCCGGCACCGCAGCCCGTACCGAGATTTGGACTACTGAGCTTTTTTTCTAAACCTGGGTACCTGGAGGGCCCTGGAGCGTCGTAAGGAGGCCTGTTCCCGAAAGTTTAAATGTTTTTTTTTATATGCAAATGTTTCTGTTTCCATGATTTTCTTCTCTTCCTTCTACTTTTTCCTCCTGCCTCTTCCTATCCTTTAGTGGGTCCCGGTAGAAGGGACGTGTTAATTTGTTTATCTATGAAAAGTTTTTTTTCTTTTTGTTGCGGCAGTGTTTGTTGTCGCAAACCCGGAGTGTTGCGCTTTTGGTCTGGAGGAGTGTAACGCCCCTGCAACTGGGTCGTTACAGGGTATTAAATGTTACCCCATTTTTCCCGGGTAGAAGGAGTGGAGTCCACACACACACTCACATCACACTGGCAGGAAGGAGTTAATAGCTTTTGCAGCATGAAGTTTTGAGTCCATGACTCATCCTGTCTTCTTAATGAGCAGGTGGCTGGACACAGGCAGGTCCCATGACAACCAAGGGGAGGGGGGCCTGAATAGGAGTGAGTTTAGTGCAGAACACACAGAAAGTTTGTCAGAACGTCAGAGGCTGCAGGGGAGTGCAGACTTACACAGGAGAGCTCCTGTTGTGGAGATGCCACGAGACCAGGGCTGATAACATCTAGAGGAAGGGAATGGAGCTGAGGACTGGGGATCCCTGGAGAAAGTTGTACTCAGTGGTGGTTGGTGTGTGCCCACTACCGGGCAAGAGAGACAGAGAGGCGGCGAGTTCCCAAGATGCTCTATGCCATGGGGACGGCACTAACGCACATGGAAGGGAGAGACCCCCAGATCACCTCACCAGATACCCTTCCTCCTACCTTCCCGGGACCGACCAAGGGCTACAGGCAGCGAGGACCAGCACCCGGGTGCGATGTGGAACGGACATTTAATAAAGAACAACTGGAACCTCACTCCGTGACTGCTGTGAGTAATGCCGCCGCCCTGTGTCCCCGGTGTCCCTGAGGACTGTTGCCCTGGGTCTCATTAACCTCCCGGGGCTCCCCCGCTCCACCCGTGGGGAGTGATTCCATCCGGCTGCCCGTAATACCTGCCCCGGAGAGAGACTGCGCAGCGGCGGCTGAACACCTGGCCGCAAACCACGGGTTGCGCTGCAAGCATCCCCCGTCCCCGTCCCATTTCCTGGGGGAGAACGATGGCAAGCTCTCCAGGAACCCCGTTACCCTCCTTCCATCCCCCTTGTAACAGCGGACTGACTGTCGGAAGCCGGGTCGGGCCACTCACAGCCTGACCCCGAATACCACCGGCCCGGTGACCGTGCGAGCCCTGCAAGCCCCGGCGCGGGCGTTTCATACCACATGATTTGAAACCATTTGATAATTTCTCTGGTCCAAATATAGTATTGATTATACCATTTTTCGATACTGCTACAGGCTGCTGAATTGTGGGCGCGATTAAATTACCCAAAGTTTTTGCCCTTCTAAAAATAAATCGTGGTTTTGCCGGAAGTAAAGGTCCCAGTACTTATCCTGAAATAAAAAATGCCAATATTTTTGAACAATGTTTTTAAAAACTCTATTATTGTCATGAAAAGTAGTTGTGATTGGCAACTGTCTTATTTGTTTATTTAAATCAGTCGAATTCATACTCTTCTTTTTGACCCTTGTAAGATCTTCTCTTGGCATATCTAAAACTTTATTATACTCTTCCGACAAATGTTCTTCTATTTCTTCTTCTTTCTCTTCTATTTTTTTCTCTTTTTTATCAATAGGTGATATATGGGGCATTATAAGTTATAAAACATTTAAAATACTAACATGGAGACATCTAGTGGTTTAAAACATGTACTACATCAAATGAACTCCCAAATCAGAATTAAACAATAGCTTCATAGGATATTTACAACCGATAGGCAGGTCTTTTCCCTGACGAAGGCAGCTTGTATGCTACCAAAATGCGTAGGATTGCCCCCTATCGGCCCCCTTAGCTCATTACAGTTTACTGGTGACATCGCCAGCACTTAGACAGATGCAGCTGCTCCTTCCTGCCGTCTGGCCTGCCTGCGGGTCGGAATCAAACAGTGTGTCCAGCTCTTTGAATTATTGAATGTTCTCAGTGAGAGCAACAAAATTATAATCTTGTGATACCTTTTAATGGCTACCTAAAATAAAATAAAGTGATGTTACAAAGCAAGCTTTCGAGACATCTCAGGTCCCTTCATCAGGCATGGTATGACAAATTATCTGAAGAAACACAAATATATGCACAAACAGAGCAGAGGGATGGCATAATAAAAGACATTTAAATAAACAAACACTGAGCTTAGAAAGTGAATCCTTAATTAGCTTTGATTAGTGGTGCGAGAGTTTTATTGTCCCAATATTCATGTAAGATCAGAGGTCTGGTGAGTCTCTGGAATAGACTCCTCAGATTTTGTAATGGGCCATAAATCCTTCTGACCGGCTGAGTCCTGTGTCCACAGAGTTAAACATTTTGATGAATTTAAACATTTTGATGAATTTGTATTCCCAGACCTTGCGATGGCTCTGTGATCTGAAGTTGCCTTTTAATATGACAACTTTCATATGGTTTATGTTGTGTCCTGAAGCACATAAAAGTTTGGCCACAGGTAAATGGATTTTTTTGTCTGTAATTGTGTGGCGGTGAGATCTCATCCTTTCTCTCAGTCTCTGTCTTGTTTCTCCAACATAGAGGCCCCCATAGTTCCAATGAGCGACGATCAACGAGCACAAAAACGTGAAAAATCGTTGCTCGTTGACACGTCGCTCATTTCCTTAATATCGCTGCTGTGACAGCTACGATGTTGTTTGTCATTCCCGTAGCAGCACACATCTCTGCGTGTGACACCGCAGGAGTAACAAACATCTCCTTACCTGCCTCCACCGGCAATGTGTAAGGAAGGAGGTGGGCGGGATGTTACGTCCCGCTCATCTCCGCCCCTCCACTCCTATTGGACGCCTGCCGTGTGACATCGCTGTGACGCCGCACGAACCGCCCCCTTAGAAAGGAGACAGTTCGCCGGCCAGAGCGACGTCGCAGGACAGGTAAGTCTGTGTGACGGGGACTAACGAGGTTGTGCGCCACGGGCAGCGATTTGCCCATGTCGCACAACCGACGGGGGCAGGTACACTCGCTTGGGATCTTGCTAGCGAGATCGCAGCGTGTAAAGTACCCTTAAGGGTATGTGCACACTACATCTATTTCGGGTGGATTTGCTCCATATGCGCCTGAAAAAGCGGTAAATAAGCTCTAAAAAGCCTGGCTATATGCCCTGCAGTGTAGACATGATGTGCTGATCATGTGTTCGGTCTTTTGAGATTCTTTTAACTGCTTCTGCTTCAGGTTTCCAAAAATGTGAAGCGGTTGAATTAGTGACCCGACCATTCCTCAGGCGACTTCCGCTTGTAAGGCTCTGTGCCCACGTTGCGTATTTGTGTGCAGTTATGCTGCGTTTTGCACTGCAGCGTAACTGCATGCATCCTGCATCCCCAGCATAATCTATGAAGATGGTGCATAATCCATGCGCATGTTGTGTTTTAGAACGCAGCTATTTGCATGCTGCCAAATTGCTGCGTTCTAAAAAGCAACATGTCACTTATTCCGTGCACTTTGGATGCATCTCCCACTCTGTCTATGGTGGGGGCTGCATCCAGAGCGCATGAAATCGGCTTTTTCACTGCATTCATTATGCAGTGTTTCTGCAGCGATTTGAAGCGCACATGTGCTGTTCAAATCGCCGCAAAAATTTCTGCAGGGACACAACGCAATGTGGGCACATAGCATAAGATGCTTACTGGTTTATTTAATACAATTTAATTAAAAAACGGTCCCCAAAAGATGCCAAAAAAGAAGTAAAAAAGTAGCTTTAGGACAAAAGACACCAGTGTGTCCTGAAGCGTCTTTGCCTGAATAACCCATAGCAATTGACGACGTCTAGAAGACATTGTGTGCCCTTACCCTTTAAATAGTAGGCAAGTCCTCCCATACACAGACTAAGGGGCACTTTGCACACTGCGACATCGCAGGTGCGATGTCGGTGGGGTCAAATTGAAAATGACGCACTTCCGGCATCGCATGCGACATCGCAGTGTGTAAAGGCTGGATGATACGATTAACGAGCGCAAAAGCGTCGTAATCGTATCATCGGTGCAGCGTCGGCGTAATCCATGATTACGCTGACGCGACGGTCCGATGTTGTTCCTCGCTCCTGCGGCTGCACACATCGCTGTGTGTGAAGTCGCAGGAGCGAGGAACGTCTCCTACCGGCCTCACTGCGGCTTCCGTAGGATATGCGGAAGGAAGGAGGTGGGCAGGATGTTTACATCCTGCTCATCTCCGCCCCTCCGCTCTGATTGGCCGCCTGCCGTGTGACGTCGCAGTGACGCCGCACGACCCGCCCCCTTAACAAGGAGGTGGGTCGCCGGCCACAGGGACGTCGCACGGCAGGTGAGTGTGTGTGTGAAGCTGGCGTAGCGATAACTTTCGCTACGCCAGCTATCACCACATATCGCTGCTGCGACGGGGGTGGGCACTATCGCACTCGGCATCGCAGCATCGGCCTGCGATGTCGCAGTGTGCAAAGTGCCCCTAAAGGTGTCAGAATCCGCCAATATCAACAGATTCGGCCCATAGTCTAATGTGTATGGCTGCCTCTGACTGATGATGTCTGGGGAGATAAGGATCCGATATGTCATATTTAGGGCTGAGGATCCTTATATTCTCTAAATGATACGCCTCCAGAGATGTCTGGCAGCAGCTTTGTTATAGAGAACACAGGAGTGCTTAGGAAAGTGAGCAATCCTGTAAAAGGGTACGTTCTAGGATACTAGATTTGAACAACTGGCTACGACGATGGTGCAGGCAGCAAGGATTTGGATTCTTGGACCATGGAGTGAATTATCTCTACGATGGACTTCTTGCAAGAGACGGGATACACCTCACAAAACCTGGGAAACACACGTTCGCCAGAAGGCTTGCCACACTCATCAGGAGGGCTTTAAACTAGAAGAAGAGGGGATGGGAGAAAAAACAGCAAACAAGAACATGCAGCAGAAGGACAAACTAATCAAGGATACTAGATGCCGTAAAGAGGACCCAAGACAGGGTACTAAGAAGGAAGCTGAGAAAAGGGGAGCAAAACTTCTTTCCTGCATGCAGACCAATGCAAGAAGCCTGACCAATAAGATGTAGGAACTGGAGCTGGTAATGTATGAGGAGAAATACGACATAGTAGGAATAACTGAGACATGGTTAGGTGACAGTTATGACTGGGCGGCTAACCTGCAAGGATATGAATTGTTTAGGAGGGATCGTAAAAAAAGGAAATGGGGTGGAGTCTGTCTATATATAAAGTCCAGTTTAAAGCCCAGACTAAGAGAAGATATTCAAGAGGGAAATGAAGAGGTGGAGTCTCTATGGGTAGAGATACAAAAAGGGAAAACTAATAAAATCCTCATAGGGGTTTGTTATAAGCCACCAAATATAACAGAAACCACTGAAAATGTATTATTGAAACAAATAGACAAAGCAGCAAATCACAATGAGGTGATTATTATGGGGGACTTCAACTACCCTGATATAGACTGGGAAACTGAAACCTGCGTATCTCAGAAAGGAAACCGGTTTCTGTCAGTAACTAAGGATAATTATCTGTCCCAACTTGTGCCGGGCCCAACTAGAGGGGCAGCCCTTCTCGACTTAATTTTAAGCAACAGGCCAGATAGAATAACAGACGTACAAGTGGATGGGCACCTAGGGAATAGTGACCACAATATAATACAATTCCACTTGTCCTTCAGTAAGGTGCCTTGGAGGGGGGTTACAAAAACGCAGAATTTCAGGAAAGCAAAGTTTGATCAGCTTAGAGAAGACCTTCGCCAAATTGATTGGGACAATGTGCTCAAAAATGGAAGCACAGAAAATAAGTGGGAAATTTTTATATCGGTATTAAACACCCCCTGCGAGCTAGCCATACCATACGGAAATAAAAGGGCTAGGAACAGGAGAAAACCAATGTGGCTAAATAAGGATGTAAAAGGGGCAATGAATAATAAGAAAAAGGCATTTAAAAAGCTAAAACAAGAAGGCAGCGAAGAAGCATTAAAAATATATAGAGAAAAAAATAAAATGTGTAAAAAACAAATACATTTAGCAAAAGTAGAAACTGAGAGACTCATTGCTAAGGAAAGCAAAACAAATCCCAAACTATTCTTTAATTATATAAACAGAAAAAAGATTAAAATTGATGGTGTTGGCCCTTTAAAGAACAATGAGGGTAAAATCATAGAAAGCGATGTGGGAAAAGCAAATGTTTTAAATACTTTTTTCTCAACTGTGTTCACACAGGAAAAGCATATGCCACGGGAAATGCAGAGTGATAATGTAAACGCTCCATTAAGTATGACCTGCCTAACCCAGGAAGAAGTGCAGAACCGACTTAGTAACATTAAAATTGACAAATCACCAGGCCCTGATGGCATTCACCCTCGGGTATTAAGGGAGTTAAGTAATGTGATAGACAGGCCTCTATTCCTTATATTTAAAGACTCTATAGAAACTGGGTCTGTTCCACTGGATTGGCGGCTAGCAAATGTGGTACCAATATTCAAAAAAGGGTGTAAAAGGGAACCTGGAAACTATAGGCCGGTAAGCTTAACATCTGTTGTGCGTAAAATGTTTGAAGGGTTTTTAAGGGATACTATTATGGAATGTCTCAATGTTAATAATTGTTTAACTCCATATCAACATGGATTTATGAAGGATCGCTCCTGTCAATCTAACCTGATCAGCTTCTATGAGGATATAAGCTCTCACATGGACCGAGGAGAATCATTGGATGTCATTTATCTCGACTTCGGTAAAGCATTTGACACTATCCCACATAAAAGACTGCTAAGTAAAATGAGAAAGCTTGGGCTCGGGGAAAATGTGTGTAGATGGGTAGGTAGCTGGCTTAGTGGTAGAAAACAAAGAGTGGTTATTAATGGTGCAAACTCAGATTGGGCCAGGGTTACTAGTGGGGTGTCACAGGGGTCTGTATTGGGCCCTCTACTATTTAATATATTTATTAATGATCTGGTGGATGGTTTACAGAGTAAAATATCAGTATTTGCAGATGATACAAAACTATGTAAGGTAGTTAACACAAAGGAGGACAGTTTGCAACTACAGATGGATTTGAGTAATTTGGAGAATTGGGCTGAAAAATGGCAAATGAGGTTTAACACAGATAAGTGTAAGGTTATGCACATGGGAAGGAGAAACAGATGCTACGATTACTTACTAAATGGGAAACTGCTGGGGAAATAAGACATGGAAAAAGACTTAGGCATCTTAGTCAATAAGAAGCTAAATTGGAGTGCCCAGTGTCAGGCAGCAGCCACCAAAGCAAATAGGGTGATGGGATGCAGTAGAAGAGGTCTGGGGGCACGAGATGAAAACATCATTCTCCCTCTGTACAAATCACTCGTCAGACCACACTTGGAGTATTGTGTGCAATTTTGGGCGCCGGTGCTCAAGAAAGACATAACTAAACTTGAAAGGGTTCAGAGGCGGGCTACTAAAATAATAAATGGAGTGGGTGCATTACAATACACGGAAAGGTTATCAAAATTAGGTCTATTTACTCTAGAAAAGAGAAGACTTAGGGGAGACCTAATAAACATGTACAAATATATCAGAGGGCCATATAGAGATCTCTCCCATGATCTGTTTGTACCAAGGACTATGACAAGAACAATGGGGCATTCTCTTCGATTGGAGGAAAGAAAATTCCTACATCAGCATAGAAGAGGGTTCTTCACGGTAAGAGCATGAGGCTCTGGAACTCTCTTCCTGAGGAAGTGGTGATGGCCAACTCACTGAATGAATTTAAGAGAGGAATGGATGCTTTTCTTGATAGCAAAAGTATAGAAGGTTATAAATAGCATAATCTTACAGGTAGATAGAAGAGCGACCAAGATTATTAGAGGAATGGGTGGGCTACAACACCAAGACAGGTTATTAAACTTGGGGTTATTTAGTTTGGAAAAACAAAGGCTTAGGGGGGATCTAATCACAATGTATAAACATATGAGGGGACAGTACAGAGACCTTTCCAAAGATCTCTTTACACCTAGGCCTGCGACTGGAACACGGGAGCATCCGCTATGTCTTGAGGAAAAAAGGTTTAATCATAATCACAGACAAGGATTCTTTACTGTACGAGCAGTGAGACTATGGAACTCTCTGCAGCATGATGTTGTAATGAGTGATTCACTACTAACATTTAAGCAGAGCCTGGATGCCTTTCTTGAAAAATATAATATTACCAGTTATGTATATTAGATTTTATGACAGGGTGTTGATCCAGGGAACTAGTCTGATTGCCGTATGTGGAGTCAGGAAGGAATTTTTTTCCCCATTGGAGCTTATTTGACACATTGGGTTTTTTTTTGCCTTCCTCTGGATCAACATGTTAGGCTACGGGTTGAACTAGATGGACTTAGAGTCTCCCTTTAACCTTAAAAACTATGAAACTATGAAACACTGGCGTATGACTCGCACAAGTGCAATGGGAGAAAATCTTGTATTGCACTCGGCCCGATGTAAGACAATGCTGCAGCTCACATCTGCGACATTTTCCTCAGCTATACTCGGACTGAGGAAAAAAAACACAGCATGCTGTGATTGTCTGTGAGTCTCGGATCACTCGCACCCATACAAGTCTTTAAGTGCGAGTGAAACATCAGACACCCGAGTGCAGTGCGATATACGCATCAGCTGACAATGTAGGATATGGAAAGATCATTCTCTCCCTCTCCTCCGGAGCTGTGATCCGATCGCAAGACTGCAGCAGATCATGAGCCGAGTGACATTAGCAGATCACATCTGATACTTTCGCATAGGATGCCATATGCCGATATGACCACAGCGTAAGGGAGAGTCTGGCAAGATAGCTGCTGGCCGAATGATCCGACAGCTGTCTATATGTATGGAGGCATTAGTTAAACACTTGTAAACCTGAGAAATGTGGCCTAACTAAGATGGCTGTATTATCAGCTCAGCAAAATGAACATATAATCTTCAAGTAACATGTCTAATAAATTAAAGATTACAACATTTACATTGATAATTCACCACAACCACCATCAGTACGCAAGTACAGTAGCAAGTCTATCATCAGTACATAACTACATCACAAGAACAACCATCAGTACAGAAATACAGCCCCAGAACCACTGTCAGAACATGACTTCATCACTAGAACAATTGTCAACACAGAATGACAGCCTGAGAACAACTGTCAATACATGACACATCAGCAACGTTATGCAGCAATCACTTTCAATGTCAGGTTATCCCCTATCATATAAACTTGTATACCTTAACAATGGTAAGGAGATGATTGAAATTGTTTTTAACAACTATCATCAAACTATGGACCATACAGGTACCACAGTACTGATTAGTTGATAGTAGCCGCACTAGTAAACATTTAAAGAGTAAGGGGTACTTTGCACGCTGCAACATTGCTAGCGATCTCGTTAGCGATGTGAAATGCTAGATCGCAAGTGCGATCTTTAGAGGTCGCACATGTGTAAAATGACCTATGCGCGATCTCGAAAGATCGCACTTGCGATCTAGCATTTCACATCCCTAACGAGATCGCTAGCGATGTCGCAGTGTGCAAAGTCCCCCTAACTTAAAGGTTTGGTCAGAAGGCAAAGTAATTTTTAATTCTAAATCCCTATTTAGTGGCAAAATGTATTTTTTATTAATATACTTGCATTATTAATTTCCTATCCTGCCCCTTGATGAAGCTTCATTTCAGGGAGGGGCAGAGGCTGCGGCAGTGACTGCAGCCTCTGCCCCATGATAATGCTTCTTTCAAGTAACCCAGCATGCACCATACTCTATGATTCTCAAAAGAAGCGTCATCAAAAAGGTCCATTAATTCTTAGACTGGTGCAGTAATGGGTCCTGAGAGCCCCATAGGTGAAGTGCACGGCTCAGGAGACAGGACTCTGACTTTCTACTGAATCCACGCTGCTCTGTCTGCTCTCCTGCACTTTTCTAATAGGTCTTTGGAGCAATTGTGGGGGACTTGAGACAGAATTCCCCTCAGATCTGCTCAAAATTAATTACCCTAAAACATATAAAATAATTTCTAAAACATTAAGGCTATGTCCGCACGTTGCTTTTTACCTGCTTTTTACCTGCTTTTTTGCTGCTTTTTCAACTGCAGCGTTTAATGCCAAAATGGTTGTGTTCTGCTTTTCAAGCAAAGTCTATGGGAATTTGGGTTTCTTGTCCGCACTATGCAGTTCAAACTGCAGCCTTTTTGTGGCAGAACTTTGGTCAAAAACTCAGCTTTGCAGTGCAAAACCCAAATGGCAAAAACAATTGACATGTCAATTGTTTTTGCCATTTGGGTTTTGCAGTGCAAAGCTGAGTTTTTGACCAAAGTTCTGCCACAAAAAGGCAGCATTTTGAACAACATAGTGTGAACAAGAAACCCAAATTCCCATAGACTTTGCTTGAAAAGCAGAACACAACCATTTTGGCATTAAACGCTGCAGTTGAAAAAGCAGCAAAAAAGCAGGTAAAAAGCAGGTAAAAAGCAACGTGCGGACATAGCCTAAGTCTCACTTTAAGGTGCGTTTACACTGCTGCACATTATCGGTCTACCTCAACAAGCTGTCAATCACCTGATGCAGGAGCAAAATATTTGTTTGTATAGTGACATTTTTACGATTAAAAGGAAATCTGTCACCCACAAAATGCCGATCACCCTGCACAAATGTTCATAATAGGGAACGTCGCCCATAGAAAAATCACACCAGGTGTATAGAGCCCATACAGAAATCACACCAGGTGTATACAGCTCATACAGAAATCACACCAGGTGTATACAGCCCATGCAGAAATCACACCAGGTGTATACAACTCATACAGAAATCATACCAGGTGTATACAGCTCATACAGAAATCACACCAGGTGTATACAGCCCATGCAGAAATCACACCAGGTGTATACAGCTCATACAGAAATCACACCAGGTGTATACAGCTCATACAGAAATCATACCAGGTGTTAAACAAGGAGGACAAGGAAGGAAAAAGGCACTGAGATTATGCAAAAAATAATTGTTTATTGAAAAATATTAATCATCATAAATATTTATTCTTGAGTAGAAAAACAGTCACAAGGTTTTTTGCAAGAAAAATAATAAAAAACGAGGCCACAGGGGTGTGGATGGAGGACAAATTTGGATACTATGAGGAACACAATTGTAATAAAACCAAACCACCAACCCTGTAAAACCTGCCGCAAGAGAAAGTCAATAAACTAGTCGTGGATCAAAGAGGTGAAATTACCAACATAATATATTATAAAGGGCCCCCTAAGAAAGTACTATAGTATGCAGCTAAATGACTACAAGGTGGTCATAGGTAACAAGGGAAGGGGCCAAAGGCAAATATGTTTGCAGTTCACCACTGATCACAGAGCGGACCCTAGGGCTATAGGATGTATAAATAGCCGTGGGTCACAGAGGTAAGGCTGCGAAAAAAACCAGTATCCTGACCAAACCACATAAAAAGTGTATATAATCAACACTATTAAAATGTGTGTAGTCGTGGGTCACAGAGGTAAGGCTACAATATGACCAAACCACATGAAGTATATAAAAACAACAACAACACTTAGTGCAATGTATGTAGTCGTGGATCAAGAGGGCAAGGTCAGGAATCACTGGCTAAGCAGCCTACCAAAAAGTCACAAAATAACCCTCCGGTGTTAAAGGGGAAATAACCGTAAGTCACAGAGGTAAGGCTGTTACAGGAAAGGAAGGCTAAAGAGAGGTGGAAGGATGGTATGGCAAGCAGAAACACCGGTGTCGACCACAGCAGCAAAAAGGGGAGTAAACAATGAGTACAGCCCAGATGCATAAGCCTGTATAAGCAGGGAATGCCAAAGGGTAGACAAAAAAGTAAATAATGCTGCTATGGTGGGCAGCGGTGCAACCGCAAACCGGACCATCCAGAGAGGTAAAAGCAAGGACAAGCAAGGAAGTAGTAAGGCAGAAAGTGAGAAACCGTGTCAGAAAGAAGGATGTAGAAGGTGCTTAAGGCATCACTGACACGGAAGTTTAAAGGACCGGAGGGTTACCTGGTAAGTGGCAGGGCGGGGAGGTGGAGAGGAAACTTCAATGTCCGTTTCGCTTAGGCGCTTTTTCAAGAAGGTAATCTGTTTGGAAGCGCTGACAACATATAAGGAGTCAGCGCAGGTGTACTGAATCATGGTAATACCAGGGCTGCTAGTGCGCATGCGCCGGGGGCGGAGGCCAGAGGACGAAGCAAAACAGAAGACCACTGCATCGCAGGGCGCATGCGCGAGAGAGCGGACGTCTCCACAACTCCCGCGCATGCGCCCAGAGTGGGCAGCGTTATGCAAACGCCCTCCAGTGATCAGCCTGCCGGCAGATGCGCGCAGCCGCGCGGTATAAATAATGTAATAAGCAGTATATGAATACCAAGGACGTGAAGGCGCAAGCACAACAAAACAGGGTACATCATGCAATAACAAAATAACAACAGCGACCAAGTGTAGATCCAATCTTTGCAGGCTTTGAAAGAGTCCACCGATGGGGAGGGAGTAGTGATGGAAGAATCGTGAGAAATGTGATGGTCACAAATAAATAAAAGTGGAAGTGCCTATATGGGAATCATATACAAAAAAGGGAGAAAAATTAACATGAGACAAGATTAAAAACAGCATAAAAACAACAACAATTGCGTTCATGTAGGTGGTGCATCATTATAGACAGGGGCACAATAATAGGCAAAAAATAAAGAATTATATCAATACATGATAATCTCACATAAAGTATTGATAGGAAGGCCCCAAGAGGCCAGGAGTACAGTTCGGACGCAATGAGGTGGATAAGGGTAAAAAAGGGAGTTTTGAGGGAAACTATAAAAAGGGGGAATAGCTGACCGTCTCATTGAAGCCATGGGGGACCAGGGTGTTCAGGGAGACAATCCACTTAGACTCCTGTTGTGCGAGAGTCTTACGCAGATTGCCCCCCCGGACACCCCCGTGGACCACGTCAATACCTCGAACCTTTAGGAGCCTAGCATCACATGCATGGTGTCTGCGAAAATGGCGGGGGAGTGTCTTAAGCAAAGAAACGTCCTCCACGGAACCAGCAGCATTGATATCCCTGACGTGCTCCCTGACTCTAACCCGCAATTCACGCGAGGTCAGACCAACATAAATCAGGGAGCATGGACAGGTAGCGTAATACACCACATGCGTAGAAGCCCAGGTAATGCGCTGGTCAATGGAGAACGTTCTTTTCCCCTTAGAACAAGTAAAAGATGCAGTTCTCAAAATGTTAGGACATGCTACACAGTGACCGCATGGAAAACAGCCCCGGAGAGGGGCACCTGAGCCGAAAGGATTAGAGCGGGGAGGGATGTAATGGCTATTGACAAGAAGATCTCCAAGGTTCCTTGCCCGCCTGGCCGTCATGAGGGGCCTCCTGGGTAGAAGATCGGCCAAAACCGGGTCCGTGAAAAGGACCGGCCAATGTCTGCCCAGGATATCCCTCATCGCGTCCCACTGAAAATTAAAAGTACCGATGAATCTAATTTGATGGTCTGTGGTTGGCCGACGTGGTTGGTAATGAAGTAGCTGATCCCTGGGGGTATTTTTTGCACGGAGATAGCCCTTCTTTATACACCTATTGCTATACCCCCTCTCCTTAAACCTGCATCGGAGATCGGACGACTGGGATTCAAAGTTGGAATTAGTGGAGCAAATCCGCTTCATCCTCAGGAACTGTCCGGTCGGGATGGCACGTATGGTGGAAGAGGTGTGGCCAGAGGATGCAAGGAGGAGGGCATTGACGGACGTGTCCTTACGGAAAACGTCCGTCTGAATGCCCCCCTGCCCATCCACTGAAATTCCAATGTCCAAAAAGTCCAAATTGGACCGACTGTATCTATAAGTCAATTTGATGTTTAAGGAATTCCGGTTTAGGCCACACATGAAAGCCTCGAGCTGCTCAGAAGAGCCCTGCCCCAAAATAAAAATGTCATCTATATAATGCAGCCAGCACTGCACATGGGCGCTGGCCTGTGGAAAACCGTCGCCAAACACCAACCTCTCCCAGTGACCCAGGAAGAGTTTGGCGTAGGCCGGCGCACAGGCCGCGCCCATCGCAGTGCCGCGCTGCTGTAGATAAAAAAGATCTTTAAAAACAAAAAAATTATGGGTCAGGACAAAACTGAGCAGCTCGAGTAAAAATTCCACCAGATTGCCATCCAGGCCGGAGGTTGTGAGGTAGAAGCGGACCGCCTCCAGAACGTCTTCATGTCCGATGCAGGTGTAAAGAGATTCCACGTCGGCACAAACCAAAAGCATGTCATCATCCACAAAGATGCCATCAAGACGCCGCAGGACGTCCGTAGTGTCCTTGACATAGGAGGGGAGGCATTCTACTAAAGGCTTAAGGTAAAAATCAATAAATTTACAAATGGGTTCGCACAACCCTCCTATGCCGGACACTATGGGACGCCCCGGGGGGTTGAGGGCATCTTTGTGGATTTTGGGAAGTAAATAAAAAGTGGGAACACGAGGACAGCCAGTGAGCAGGCCCTCGAACATCTTCTCGTCAATAATTCCCCACTCATGAGCTCCTAGTAGAATTTTCCTAAGTTCACGGGAGAAGGAGGTCAGTGGTCTACAGGTAAGGCGTAAATAGGTGGACTTATCACGAAGTTGCCTATGGGCCTCTCTTTCGTATTTGTCCACAGGCCAGATCACGATATTGCCCCCCTTGTCTGCTGCCTTGACAACGACATCATCACAAAGCTGCAGCCGTTTAATTGCCAGTCTCTGGCGGTGGGTAAGATTGTCATGACTACGCTTCACTGAGAGCTGTTTAAAATCATCGGCTACGAGCCTAGTGAAGATGTCGATTGCCGGGCAGAGCGACAAGGGGGGGAACCTCGTAGACCTGGGTTTCAGGAAGTCAGGGGACCTACCAGTAGTGGGATTTTGTTCCTCCAGGAGATCCTGGAGGTCCTGCAGGGCGCTCCTCTCGACCGGGTCCAAGTCGCTCACTACTTGCTTGCGGGAATATAACCTCTGCAGTAGAATTTTTCTAGCAAATAGATTCGTATCCTTCAGGGCTGTGAATAAATTGAAAGAATTCATAGGGCAAAAGTTAAGACCTTTAGACAACACATCCAGTTCTGAATCCGAGAAGACACGTGTAGATAGGTTAATTACCTGTAATTTATGTTTAAACGTGTTAGCCTCAGGCACCGATTTTTGGGGTACATGAGGTTCTTTAAATTTACTACGAGTTGTTATACTGCTAACATGAGACATAAAACGTGTCCTCTCGGATGGACCTGGTGGCAAGTCTTCAGCCGAAGAATCAGAAATGAGCGAGGTGGACCGGGATCTAGGGGAGCGACCTTGTCTCGATGGATTCCTTCCCCTTGAGAAACGGTGACTCGGCGCCTAAGCGAAACGGACGTTGAAGTTTCCTCTCCACCTCCCCGCCCTGCCACTTACCAGGTAACCCTCCGGTCCTTTAAACTTCCGTGTCAGTGATGCCTTAGGCACCTTCTACATCCTTCTTTCTGACACGGTTTCTCACTCACTTTCTGCCTTACTACTTCCTTGCTTGTCCTTGCTTTTACCTCTCTGGATGGTACGGTTTGCGGTTGCACCGCTGCCCACCATAGCAGCATTATTTACTTTTTTGTCTACCCTTTGGCATTCCCTGCTTATACAGGCTTATGCATCTGGGCTGTACTCATTGTTTACTCCCCTTTTTGCTGCTGTGGTCGACACCGGTGTTTCTGCTTGCCATACCATCCTTCCACCTCTCTTTAGCCTTCCTTTCCTGTAACAGCCTTACCTCTGTGACTTACGGTTATTTCCCCTTTAACACCGGAGGGTTATTTTGTGACTTTTTGGTAGGCTGCTTAGCCAGTGATTCCTGACCTTGCCCTTTTGATCCACGACTACATACATTGCACTAAGTGTTGTTGTTGTTTTTATATACTTCATGTGGTTTGGTCATATTGTAGCCTTACCTCTGTGACCCACGACTGCACACATTTTAATAGTGCTGATTATATACACTTTATGTGGTTTGGTCAGGATACTGGTTTTTTTCGCTGCCTTACCTCTGTGAAACACGGCTATTTATACATCCTATAGCCCTAGGGTCCGCTCTGTGATCAGTGGTGAACTGCAAACACATTTACCTTTGGCCCCTTCCCTTGTTACCTATGACCACCTTGTAGTCATTTAGCTCCATACTATAATACTTTCTTAGGGGGCCCTTTATATTATATTATGTTGGTAATTTCACCTCTTTGATCCACGACTAGTTTATTGACTTTCTCTTGCGGCAGGTTTTACAGGGTTGGTGGTTTGGTTTTATTACAATTGTGTTCCTCATAGTATCCAAATTTGTCCTCCATCCACACCCCTGTGGCCTCGTTTTTTATTATTTTTCTTGCAAAAAACCTTGTGACTGCTTTTCTACTCAAGAATAAATATTTATGATGATTAATATTTTTCAATAAACAATTATTTTTTGCATAATCTCAGTGCCTTTTTCCTTCCTTGTCCTCCTTGTTTAACATGTTTCGGTTTGAAGTTGCCCCCCCCCTGTGGGAACCCTTGGAGTGTTTCCCCCAGAGTATTGATTATTTAGCCATGTATTTTTTGTTTACAGAAATCATACCAGGTGTATATAGCTCATAGGCCTGAAACACACATCCGTGAAACACGTGTGTGTTTGTTCCGTTTCCGTGTATACCGGAGACACGGCCAAACGTGCACCAATGTTATTGTATGATAAAAGCTCCACGTGCGTTTTTGATGCATGTCCGTTTGTCCGTGTCCGTGATCCGTACCTGTGTGCGTTTTGCACGGAAGCATGTCCATTTTCTGCACGCAACACGCAGCACGGACCCAATGAAAGTCAATGGGTCTGTGCGCACGTCCGAGTGACACGGACGCATCTCTGTTTGCTCCCTGTACGTTTTGTGCTTTTTTCATGTAATGTCGGTCTTTTTTCTTTTTCTGTTTCGTTCTCTCCCTCAGTCCGTCGGTCGGTCTCTATGTCTGTCGGTCGGTCTCTCTGTCTTATCTGTCCCTCTCGCTGTCTGTCGGTCAGTTCCCCCCCTCTCTCATACTTACCGTTCCCCGATCTCCGGCGTGGCGCTGCACGGCTGTTATAAAAACTCTGGCGGCTTTTACTATTTTGAAAAAGCCGGCCGCCCATTAATCAATCTCGTATTCCCTGCTTTACCCGCCCACCGGCGCCTGTGATTGGTTGCAGTCACACACGCCCACCACGCTGAGTGACCGCTGTGTCCCTGCACCCAATTACAGCAGCCGGTGGGCTGTCACTATGGAGTATAGAAATAAATAAATAAATAATTTAAAAAAACCGGCGTGCGGTCCCCCCCCATTTTAATACCAGCCAGATAAAGCCATACGGCTGAAGGCTGGTATCCTCAGGATGGGGAGCTCCACGTTATGGGGAGCCCCCAGCCTAACAATATCAGTCAGCAGCCGCCCAGAATTGCCGCATACATTAGATGCGACAGTTCTGGGACTGTACCCGGCTCTTCCCGATTTGCCCTGGTGCGTTGGCAAATCGGTGTAATAAGGAGTTATTGGCAGCCCATAGCTGCCAATAAGTCCTAGATTAATCATGTTAGGCGTCTCCCCGAGATACCTTCCATGATTAATCTGTAAGTGACAGTTAAAAAACACACACACACCCGAAAAAATAATTTATTAGAAGTAAAAAACACTAACAAAGTCCCTCATCACCAATTTATTAACCCCGACAAAGCCCTCCATGTCCGGCGTAATCCACGGACCTCCAGCGTCGCATCCAGCTCTACTGCATGCAGGTGACAGGAGCAGCAGAAGACACCGCCGCTCCTGTCAGCTCCACGCAGCAAATGAGGTGAGTATCGCGATCAGCTGCTGTCAGGCAGGTAACTCGCGGCCACCGCTGGATTCAGCGGTGGCCGCGGGTAACCTCAGTGACAGCTCAGCTGATCGCGCTACTCACCTCAGTTGCTGTGTGGAGGTGACAGGAGCGGCAGTGTGAACGCCGTGGAGCGCCGGTGATCGGTGAGTATGAGAGAGGGGGGGACACTTCAGTCACTCGGGGGATTAGCGGTCACCGGTGAATCCTTCACAGGTGACCGCTAATCAGTACCCGGCACACAGAGAGCCGCGGCATGACAATGAAGTCGGGTGAAGTTCACCCGAGTTCATTCTCATCCCGCTACTCTGTCTTCCGACATGTAGTAAGGACATTTTGCATCACACATGTACATTTCACACGGACAACACACACGTCAGTTATTTCACTCACGCACACACGGACATTCCACACGCACATACGGCTAGCATACGGGATACACACGCAGGCCACACATACCATAAAAATGGACCTAAAAAACGGAAAACGGACCCAAAAAATGGCCCGTTTTATACATGCGTGGTTTTCAAGGACGTGTTTTTTAGGCCATACAAAAATCATACCAGGTGTATACAGCTCATACAGAAATCATACCAGTGTATACAGCTCATACAGAAATCATACCAGTGTATACAGCTCAAACGGAAATCACACCAGGTGTATACAGCCCATACAGAAATCACACCAGGTGTATACAGCGCATAAAGAAATCCCACCAGATGTGTACAGTCCATACAGAAATCACACCAGGTGTATACAGCTCATACAGAAATCACACCAGGTGTATACAGCCCATACAGAAATCATACCAGGTGTATACAGCTCATACAGAAATCACACCAGGTGTATACAGCTCATAAAGAAATCATACCAGGTGTGTACAGCTCATACAGAAGTCATACCAGGTGTATACAGCTCATACAGAAGTCATACCAGGTGTATACAGCTCATACATAAATCATACCAGGTGTATACAGCTCATACAGAAATCACACCAGGTGTATACAGCTCATACAGAAATCACACCAGGTGTTTACAGCTCATACAGAAATCACACCAGGTGTATACAGCTCATACATAAATCATACCAGGTGTATACAGCTCATACAGAAATCATACCAGGTGTATACAACTCATACAGAAATCATGCCAGGTGTATACAGCTCATACAGAAATCATACCAGGTGTATACAGCTCAACTTAACATTTGATAAAAGATTCACTTTTGTTGATAGCATAGGCCACACCAAAAGTGCACAATGCCCCCTCACTGCAAAAAAAAAAATTGAAGATTTTTCATTATTAGGTTAACCTGTATCTACCGGGCATGGTTTTTATATGGGCTATGTTCCCTAAAAAAATCTTTGTACGTTTAATTGGCATTTGGGGGGTGACAGACACCTTAAAATATCTTTCTTGGCCGCACATTGTCCTGGGAACACACGCTGCCAAGAACAATGCTATTCTATGTGCTCAGGACGATCATGTTGAAGATCGTACTGTGCAAATGAAAGTGCGGTCACAGGCTGAGCAGCTATTAAACCACTGACGATCTGCTGGATATAGATCAGCAATCGCTTAAAACATGCCTTTATCCAGCCTCAGACCTCGGTACCTCACAGGTCCTGGTGCCATGATGACTTCCCTTCCACAGCTCGTCTCTGTAGACCTCCATCTTCTCTGCTCTTCTGCAGCACATCACGACACAGTGCCCTTAAAAATAACATGTCATTATAAAAATAATCACCCATGCTATTCCCTAAATAAGCCCCCAAAATAAATAACTGTCCCTCACTTTAATCCCTGCACAAAAAAAATGACTCCCAGACTATCTATATTATGGTACATGGCTTCCACACTGCCCCCTTTATATACCCCTCATGAGTTACAACCACTAAACCCTCCTCACTTATGAACTATGCTCTCCAAACTGTCTGCACCACATGCTGCCCCCAATTAGAACTGTCTCCCACACATTACACTTTTACATACTGAGCCATGTTGCCCTTTCTCCATACTGAGCTCACCACACATTGCCCCCTTTTTCACAGTGATTCCACCCCGCAGGCTTCCCCCTGCCCCATACAGATCACACACCATGCTGTGAGCCCACACAGAGCAAACTCCATGCACCCCCTTTATCATACAGAACGCTCCTTATGTTGCTGCCCCCTGCCCCATAGAGTTAACACCCCTTGCTGTGGGCCCACACGGATCCTACCCCATTTTGCCATACAGAACGCTCCCTATGCTTCTGCCCCCTGGCCCACACAGATCACACTCCATGCACCCCCTTTTTCCATACAGAGCGCTCCTTATGCTGCTGTCCCTGCCCCATAGAGATCCCCCTCCATGCACCACATTTTCCTATATAGTGCGCTCCCTATACTGTTGCCCCTGTCCCATAGAGATCCCCCTCCATGTACCCAAATTCCTATACAAAGCGCTCCCTATGCTGCCGCCCCTGTCCCATAGAGATCCCCTTCCATGCACCCCCTTTTCCTATATAGAGCGCTCCTTATGCTGCTGCCCCTGCCCCATAGAGATCCCGCTCCATGCACCCCCTTTTCCTATATGGAGCGCTCCTGTCGCGGGCGGGGAGGAGGGTGTCAGCACACCGCGCTCACCCCTTCTGCTCGGGTCCGGCAGCTGCTCAGTGGTGGCTCGAGCTGTGGGCCGGATCCCGGGGTTTCTCGAGCGACACTCCTCGCCCGTGAGTGAAAGGGGGTTTTGTGGTTGGATGTGGGGATTGTTATAGTTCGTGACGCCACCCACGGTTGTGGTGATTTCACCACCGCTGCTCTATACGAGGCTCCCGGGGATGGTGATGCGGAGCAGCCAGGTGTTGTGTTGCCCCTCCGTGGGTAGGGGTTGGTGATCCCGGGGCCCGGTGATGGGGAAGTAGGTGCGGGGCCTGATGGGCGCAGGGACGCGGGGGCAGCGCTGTGCCTTGCGGCACTGTGGTACTCACTCAGCCTGAGACACAGACACAGTTTGTACGGTAAACCAAACGGCTGGTAGGACGGCCCCACAGACGGCTGCACCTGCACTCCCGGTAGGTGACGGTGATGTCCCTCTTCCTTGCACCTATGTTTGACTTGTGGTAGCGGTGGATTCCCTCCGGTTACCCGCTCCCTGACTGCAATCTGGGCCGGAGGAGCTCTACACTTTGCCCGCAGGCGCTGGCCCTGAGAAACTGGTGCCGTGGCGGTGTCTCTCTGCTTCAGGTTGGGCTGTTGCCTTCAATCGGGACTTGGTTGTTGGGGGATCTACGTCCCCTTCACTGATGGATTCGGCAAATTTGGCGACTCCTAGCCTTGCCGGGGTCCGAGAGGCCCCTGCCCTGGTGCTGACTGTCCTTCGGAACACTGCTCCAGACCACCGGGCACACAGCCAACGGGGTCCTTCCAGGAACTTCCAAACGGTCCCCCTCCAGACAGTCACCGCCGTCGCTGACCTTGCTGATCTGGCCCTTCACCAAACTGGACCCTTCAGGCTTTCCTTCTTTTACCACTTTCTTACTTTCACTTCTTGTTTACTCTCTCTCTCTTAGCTCCTCACTCCTGCTCCTCCCTGAGCTATCTCCTCACTCTTGTCCTGCCTGGGCTCGACTCTGTTGTTTACTCCTTCATGTCCCTCACTGGACTTCCTTACTCAAGCTCGTCCCTGACCTGACTGCCTGGTTTTTCCCGCCTCCAGAGTTGTGAGCTCCTCGGTGGGCGGAGCCAACCGCCTGGCCCACCCCCTGGTGTGCATCATCAGACTCCTGGAGGAAGGCAACAAGGATTTCTGGTTAGCATTGATGTGCCTACCTGGAGTGTGGGGTGTGGTGGTGTTGTGACCTGTGTCCCCTGGCTTGCCCAGGGCGACACACTCCCAATGGTGCTGCCCCTGCCCCATAGAGATCCCCCTCCATGCACCCCCTTTTCCTATATAGAGCGCTCCCTTTGCTGCTGCCCACTGCCCTATAGAGATCTCCTTCCATGCACCCCCTTTCCTATATAAAGCGCTCCCTATGCTGCTGCTGCTGCCCCTGCCCCATAGAGATCCCCCTTCATGCACCCCCTTTCCGATACAAAGCGTTCCCTATGCTGCTGCCCCTTGCCCCATAGAGATCCCCCTCCATGCACCCCCTTTCCTATACAAAGCGCTCCCTATGCTGCTTCCCCTGCCCCATAGAGATCTCCCTCCATGCACCCCCTTTCCTATACAAAGCGCTCCCTATGCTGCTGCCCCTGCCTCATAGAGATCCCCCTTCATGCACCCCCTTTTCCTATATAGAGCGCTCCCTTTGCTGCTGCCCCCTGCCCCATAGAGATCCCCCTCCATGCACCCCCTTTCCTATATAGAGCGCTCCCTATGCTGCTGCTGCCCCTGCCCCATAGAGATCCCCCTTCATGCACCCCCTTTCCGATACAAAGCGTTCCCTATGCTGCTGCCCTTTGCCCCATAGAGATCCCCCTCCATGCACCCCCTTTCCTATACAAAGCGCTCCCTATGCTGCTGTCCCTGCCCCATAGAGATCCCCCTCCATGCACCCCCTTTCCTATACAAAGCGCTCCCTATGCTGCTGCCCCTGCCCCATAGAGATCCCCCTCCATGCACCCCCTTTTCCTATGTGACGCCCTGGCAAAACCAGGGTGTCACGGAGCCTGCAAAATCCAGCAAATTGCAGGCCATTCTCCTCCTTGGTAACCTGATCCCACACCAGTGCAGCAGGACAGACACCCCCCCTCCCCCCAGTGTAAGAGCTAAACAGAGCAGGAGGGGAGGGGCTGGAGCAGAGTGAGTTTGGAGTGTGAAGAAAGCAGACCAGGAGAGATAGCTCCTGGCTGCTATAAGGAAGGGAAGTGTGAGGAAGGGGCCCGAGGTGGCCGGGGCAGGGTAGTGGCCCACCGGCATCCAGGGGTGACCCGGATCACTGCAGGGGGAGTGGGCTCCCAGTTCCCGACTGAGGAAGGAGAAAGAATCGTCTGGCTGCAAAACAAGACCAGGATCCTGCTGTACTGTGTGTGGGACCCCAAACACCCTCCGCACCGAAGGCTGCAGACACCGGCAATTTCTGGTTAATTCCTGACTCTGTGTGAATTTCCTTGCAAAGCGAACTGTGAGTAACAACATCCCCCGGTCCAACCGGGCGCACAGCTCTCAGACGGTCTGCATCTCCTCCCTGCACCACCTCACCGGGGTCCTGGGACACTAACACCCTACCCATGGAGGGAAATCACCACCTTGCTGCCCACCACCATCCCCGGGATCCATTAACCGGCAGTGGCGGTGCTCCGTTACCTCACCGCACACCACGGGTGGCGTCACGGACAATCTCCCTTACCTAATCCCCTTCTTACTGTGGAGCCTGGGATCACAGACCGGGTCACGCCACTGTGATACCCACAGAAGTGACCCCGTGGCCCGGATCTGAGTACCCCTGTCCCCGGGCGACACACCTATATAGAGCGCTCCCTTTGCTGCTGCCCCCTGCCCCATAGAGATCCCCTTCCATGCACCCCCTTTCCTATATAGAGCGCTCCCTATTCTGCTGCTGCTGCCCCTGCCCCATAGAGATCCCCCTCCATGCACCCCCTTTTCCTATATAGAGCGCTCCCTATGCTGCTGCCCCCCTGCCCCATAGAGATCCCCCTCCATGCACCCCCTTTCCTATACAAAGCTCTCCCTATGCTGCTGTCCCTGTCCCATAGAGATCCCCTCCATGCACCTCCTTTTCCTATATATAGAGCGGTCTCTATGGCTACCCCTGCCACCACACAGATTACACCCCGCCGGCAACCGCCACTATCTTCGGCTTTACAGCGCTTACCTCCTGGCTCCGGTGACTTCTCCTCTCCTCCTCAGTGCGGCACTCAGTCTGCAGAGACGCCGGCAGCGGTGAGGTGACTCATCGAGCTGCCCGTGACGTCATCAGAGAGCGTGCCAGGCCAGGGAGTGGATTGCAGAACCTGACCCCGGAAGTGCCGGCGCGCAAGGAGCAGGTAGAGAGGATGATTTGTATTAGCGCCTTAAATTACAAATTAATTACGGGACCACTAACTAACAACCCCCCCCCCCCTTCCCCTGCAAAGACTCCGGTTTTAGTAATGAGTCTGGGAGGGAAATTTAAAAAACAAAAAAAAAAAAATTCGCCCATGGCGCCGCCCCCCGCAACCTGCCGCCGCAGACACCGGACCTCCAGTGCCTAATGGTAAATACAGCCCTGCCTGTGAGCACTAATTATATATGCTAGTAATAGTGAAACTTGAAAAAATATAACATTCCCTCCATTTCAGCACATTAGGGGTGTTCATTCGTTTACAACAAGCACCAGTCCATTAGTCATCGCTTAATTCTCATTTTAATTGAGACAGGTATTGGATGTCTGCTAATGTCTGTTAGTGCCATTGTCAGTATGTCTCATTAATATCACCGTATTTATTTATTTAGTGTTTTTTTCCCATTAACAGGACTCATGCACCTAAAGCCATCAGAAGCTTCACTATAATAAGAAAAAGATTTGGATTTAACAGGTCTCCACGTTAATGCTTGCAGGCAAGGACGCAGTAATGTTTCATGTGCACATTCATTCGGACAGAATCAGTCTCTTCTCCAAGTATCTCTTGGAATCTGTAATAAAAAGATAAATTCAGCAATATCATAAAAATGTGGTAAATGCTTTATAAGGCTTACACTGACGAGCAAAAGGGTAACATGTTTTAAACTTTTGATTTTCAGGCTCCTTATAACACCATCCACTATAGTGTCACGGCCGGGCGGTCGGGCAGACCCAGGAGGTGGATCCACTGGACCGAACTCTCTGAGATGGTGGTAGGGAGTCCGGCAGCTGAAGCACTGATGGGCAGTAGAACAGTCCGTGCAAGTGAAGGCAGCGGAGGAGTCCCAGGGACCACGGAGTCACAGAAGGTGGTCTTGGTGACGTAGCTCAGGTTCGGAGGCCGAGGTGATATCAGGCGGGGTCCGGAACCTCTGGAGCAAGATGACGGGTCCCCGCAGGGATCCGGGATGGTACGGACTGTCAGATGGCAGACGGACAGCGTGCGGGGATCAGGACACGGCAGACTGGATGGCGAAGCAGGCACGGCTCTACAAAGAGAGATAGGTGAGTACGAGCACAGTAACACCAGGAGACCTGACTCCTAGCTCAGGGAACACGAAGATCAGGCCCCGCCCCCTTGGACAATGACCCCTTATATACCCTGTACCTGTGCAACCTCATTTCCTGTTAATGGACGCTGGCCCTTTAAGAAAGGGTCAGTGACCGCGCGCGCGCCCTAATGCGCATGCGCGCCGCCCGGGTGCCAGAAGCCAGGGAAGGAGGCTGCGAGGAGGACGCAGGGGAGCCGGCCAGGTCCAGGGAAGCTGTCGGGCGCCGGGATCGGGGGCCCGGAGCCCTGGGACGGACGGAATCCGGTGACTGGGGAGCGGAGAGCGTGGCAGGTGAGCCGGGGAACGGGGGTGAGGACCCGGGGAGCGTGACATATAGCCTGTGACTGCCTTAATTTTATAGACAATCATCTTGACTATCTCACCCATAAATTTGACTTAGGCGGGCTTTGCACACTACGACATCGCAGGTGCGATGTCGGTGGGGTCAAATTGAAAATCGCATGCGACATCGTAGTGTGTAAAGCCTAGATGATATGATTAACGAGCGCAAAAGCGTCGTAATCGTATCATCGGTGCAGCGTCGGCGTAATCCATGATTACGCTGACGCGACAGTCCGATGTCGTTCCTCGCTCCTGCGGCAGCATACATCGCTGTGTGTGAAGCCGCAGGAGCGAGGAACATCTCCTACCGGCGTCACTGCGGCTTCCGTAGGATATGCGGAAGGAAGGAGATGGGCGGGATGTTTACATCCCACTCATCTCCGCTCCGATTGGCCGCCTGGCGTGTGACATCGCTATGACGCCGCACGACCCGCCCCCTTAACAAGGAGGCGGGTCGCCGGCCAGAGCAACGGTCGCAGGACAGGTGAGTCCAAGTGAAGCTGCCGTAGCGATAATGTTCGTTACGGCAGCTATCACAAGGAAATCGCTGCTGCGACGGGGGCGGGTACTATCGCGCTCGGCATCGCAGCATCGGCCTGCGATGTTGCAGCATGCAAAGTACCCCTTAAGGCCCAGTCACACACAACGAGTTACCAGCGATCCCGAAAACGATGCGACCTGATAGGGATCGCAGGTAAGTCGCTGGGAGGTCGCAGGTGAGATGTCACACAGTCAGATCTTACCAGCGATGCAGGAACGATACAGGTCGCAGTAGCAACCTGTATAACGATCTCAGCAGTCACTGTGACCCTGTCACACAGTGTCAAACACAGCGATGTGTCCTGCCCAGCAGGACATCACCTTTGAAGAAAATGGCCTGGACCATTCGGCAACGACCGGCGACCTCACAGCAGGGGTCTGATCACTATTAGGTGTCACACATAACGAGATCGCGAATGGGATCGCTACTGCGTCACAGAAACCGTGACTCAGCTACGATCTCGCTAGCGATCTCGTTATGTGTGACGGTACCTTTACAGTTATTCAGCATATGATTAGTTATGCAGATTTGTGTCATGTCACTGCATTGGTACTGTTTTGCTCCAAAAAAATGTAAATGTTAATTATTATTACCTTGTTATTATTTTGTAAATCTACCTTTTGGCTGTCAACACTGCGTGAATCCTTCTGGGCATGCTTTCGATCAGATTCACTAGAAATATCAAAAAACTGACCCGCACATCCAACAAATGTGAACAGGTGCTAACTGAAAAAACATAGTAACTATAAATGCAAAGTGTGCAACTGTTTGCATTTATAGTTTCGATCAGATTCAAGCATATCTTCACTAAAATTTGGTCCCAGGTCTCTTCTACATGTTCCCAATGATGGTGCATACTGGTCGTCTCACTTGAGTATATCCTGTATACAGCTTTTTCTTCAACTCTACCTACAAGTGTTTGATTGGGTTGAGGTCTGGGGACGGTGGGAACCAATCCAGCACCTCTACTCCTTTGTCTTCACCAATTTCGACTTCAGATTGTCATCCTGCTGGAACACTATTTTGTCCTTTCCATTGCCATAGTACTCCAGAATACAAAGTATCTCAACTTGTAGGATACTCACATATAGCTCAGCATTGAAACCACCATCAATCCTGGTCAAGTATCCAATGCCTTTAGCTGTGAAACAACCCCATATCATCAGGTTTCCTACACCAAACTTGACAGTTCCTTCAATTTCTCGATCTGTGTCTTTTTTCCTTGTTTCTTCCAGACTCATTTGCACCCATCAAAGCCTATGGACTTTTGTTTCATCGCTCCAAATCATCCATTTTTTTTGCAGACTCAAGCAAATGCTTCTAATAATTATATTGTAGTTCAGGTTTCTTCACTCTTTTTTAGGCCACCATTCCAGACCTGTGTAACGTGTGTCGCACGGTGGTGGCATGGACATCTATGATCTCATTATTAGGAAGCATGCAAGCCGCCTACAATGCCATGCTTGTAGCTCCAGAATTGATAGACCTTGTGATGAGTCGACTTGTTGACTCAAATATTTTGTCTGGACGTCCGTCTCTTGGCTTTTGAATGGATGAACGGACTTCATTTTGTATTCTTCCAACTGTCCTGGCCTCAGATGCTATAGTTTGACAATGTTCTTGGCCGAGACACCGCTATTAATGAGCTGGATGATGCTGTTTCTCTTTTCTTGGGAAATCTTCATGGCTGCTCCTTGATTTGAACCAGTGACCTTTCACTTGGAAATCAACCTAATAACACAGTGAGCTATTAGAGAATGTGAGAACAGGTTGTAATTTGTAGTATACAGGAAGAAAAAGATTTTTCCACCACCAGGAGGAAAACAACAACAATGCAGTGACATGACAAAAATCTGCATAACTAATCATATGCTAAATAGTTGCATGTCAATTTTTTGCATGAGATAGCCAAGATGATTGTCTGTAAAATAAAAGTAGTCTCACACTCAAAGCTGTAGTGGATGGTGAAATATGGAGCCTGAAAGTCAAAAGTTGAAAACATGTTTACCCTTTGGCTCGTCAGTATA
Source organism: Anomaloglossus baeobatrachus (assembly GCF_048569485.1). Taxonomy (NCBI): domain Eukaryota; kingdom Metazoa; phylum Chordata; class Amphibia; order Anura; family Aromobatidae; genus Anomaloglossus; species Anomaloglossus baeobatrachus. Next base: position 95,586,902 of record NC_134359.1, on the reverse strand, counting down.
AGTGTGCTCAGTCAATTTTCCACTGTGATATGCTGTAAATCATTACCAAAAGCATCTTTATAAGTTATTTGGCACCTCATATTGTATAGTTGGATAATTCTGCTTGTGTACATGGGTATAAGTTGGATTTTAAAGGAGAGAATGGTTCTTAAGTACGGATGGAGCCCACAAATTACAAAATTCTCCTCCTTTTCATGACATGCCTAATTTTTTAAAAACATTTTTGTAACTTTCGGCCAGTACATTAAAACTGGCTTTGCACATGCCAATCTTATTGAACAGGCTCACTGAAGTATGATGCGCCTAAGTCTTTAAGGGAAGCATGCCACTTAATTAATTAGGTAAAAATAAAAAAAATTATCCGGAGCATGAGTTGGTACACATGCATGTTATAAGCGCAGGTTCACATTGGCCATGAGACAAGAAAACAAAACAAAATAAGAACAATATGAACATATACCCTGCTTTAACTAAATAAAAGCATAGTGCATATAAATAAACAAAGGGTACATAGTAAACACTATTTTTGATCAAAAAAGCATAAAGCCATTCCATCGCGTCAAGGTGTACCCAAATCGGGATGGTACATACACTCTCTAATATTTAAACCTCACTATGTGTCTGTGACGCCCTGGCCTATCAGGTCATCACAGGGTATTGTGCAATCTCCCCTTCTGCACAGTATCCACCTCCTCCTTGCTTACGGGTGCCTGACCTTTGGTGTTGCCAAGAACAAGCTAATCAAAATCCTAGGAACACTCTGCACCACACCCACCATACACACCAGTGGCTAACCTGAAGGGAATAGGGTCGCCCACTGGGGGGTTGGTTTAGGAGAGGTCAGGAGTGTCAGGAGACAGACAGTTGAGTGGTGACTCTCGAGAGGAGAAGTCAGGAGCTGGGCTCCTTGTAACTACTAGGTGGCAGACGTTGTTCTGGGCTTGGTAGGAGCTGGACCCCGGTCGCAGGGGATCATGACAAGGGGCACGGACTGTCGAGGAGGACAGCCAGCGGCCTTGTGCCATCACCGGGCAGGGGTCAGGGTACGACGGGGTACGTGGACCCTAGGTCAGGAAGTAGCTTCAGGCATCTTGGCAATTTACCCGACAAGGACGGAGTCTTCAAGATCCGTTGTCCACCCGCTCAAAAATCAGGGTACTAGTGCAACGAGGGGGATAGTACTTTCCCGCTACACGGTCCAGAAAATCCCAAGCGTGAACCCCGAGAACAAGCTCACCCAGTTAGCCATACTGGTGAGCGGGACCCGACCAGTTTCATACTCAAGGGACCAACCAGCAGAACTAGGAGCCAAGGTAAAGGTCACAGACTAACAGACAACACCAACGGGCACAGGATCCAGGCGTGCTCCCTCCAAGCGGCAGCGGTGTCAAGAACTTTGGTTTACCACAGTTGTCGGTGTCAGCGTTATTGGACTGAGTGAGTACACAAGTGACCCTTACCATCTCAACGGCACCTCTCTGTCACCCTCATCGAGTTCTGGGGCATCCCCCCTACCCGTGGAGAGTTTAAATACCTTAAATACCTACACGCTCTACTTTAGACTGTCTGTAGACTGACTGCTGTCCACTCCCACCAGGCTGTCTAGTTCCCTGGTCAGGCTCTGCCCTCTAGGTGGCCCTTCCCCTTCTCTGAATAGGCAGTGCCCCCTGGTGTGGAGTGGTAACTAGGATTTTGGTGTGTGTTGCTGTTGCTGGCACTGGTGTTTCAGGTCCCTGGGGGTAGGCCCTGTATCCCCGAGAGGATGCAGTTCCCTGTAGTGCCCTGAGGGTGACAGGGGCGCTACATATTTATTCTATTGTTATAGGACTATTGATCTTTTTTCTGCTGCTATGGGCCTGAATCTACTTGAAATATCAAAGAGCACACAGTTTGGCCCAGCAGCATGCCAATAGGCAGAACTGTCAATTATCAGGAGTGTGCCACTCCCTGGCTACCAGGAACCAAAGTGCCCTTCTGTCAAAAAAACTGAGACAATTACTAGAAATCGATAAAACATATTTAGTATTGATGAGTGGGCACTAAAATGCCTGAGTTCTCGGTACTCGAATTGAGATGGTTGGACACTTGGACGGGATGAGTACTGAGTATAATGAAAGTCAATGGGAAACTCAATCACCAAATCATGGATGCGTCAATTCTGGGGTGCCTGCGAGGTGTTTTTTTGAGGCTGAGAAGGGGTAAATATCCATGGATTTTTCCAGGCTGATAATATCAGCTTGCAGCTGTCTGCTTTACTTTGGTTGGTTATCAAAAATAGGAGGACCCAACAATGTTTTTTTTTAATTATCTATTTATTAGGTTAAATATAGCTAAAAACACCCTTTAGTGCCACAAGAAAGGCACTAAAGGCTGAAAGTGTACAATATACTGCAATAGCAATTAAACACTGGCTATTTGCCTTCTCTAACGTAAGCTCTCCCTCCTAGAACAAGTCTTCTTGAACTGCTTCCAGAGGAGACTGTGCCAATGACATGATGCGACTGGCCAATCACAGTAATGCCACTAGCCAACATGGCTACAGCATTACCGTGTATTGTAGGCAATCCCAGCATGGTGACTGGCTCTCCTACAGCCATGAAACATGTGGGGTGGGGACTCGAGCATGGCACTTCAGCACTCACAATACTTGATAGAGTAACGAATGTACTCAAGCACCCCAATGCTCAATCAAGTATCGAACTGTGGCAAGCACACTGGATCACCTAGTAATAGGCAAAATACAGTATGTAATGCAATAATGTATTTATATTGTACCTGTTACTAATATGCATTATAAACTGCTCTGCTCTTTTCTCATCTTTTTCTTTGAATCGCTGAAACATGTAACTTGAGTGAGTAAATCCAATCATTTCCGGAATAGTTAATTGAACTTTGGCAGGTATACCCGTGATACTATAAGAGAAGAATATGAGCTTGTGATATCATTTATCTAGGAATGTACAAAAAAAATGAATATTTTAATCAAAATGGGAAAATAATAACAGTAGTTAGAACAAAATATGTTTTCGCATTTGGTACCAAAGCACTTTATCCAGTCTAAGGCCGCTTTCATGTGTTTAGTCCTCCATTCAGTGCTCTCGTCGGGGCTTACATCTGAACCTCCCCGCAATACGGGATTCGGATGTATGTGCCCACGGGGCCGTTGACTATAATGGCGCAGATGGAGTCACCGTGTGCTTTGCTGTGAACAATTTTTGGGCGTATATACCTACAGGAAGTGGACACCCAGATGCAGTCTACTATGTCTGGGTGGCCGCCTCCTGTAGGTGTATATGTCTGAAAATGGTGCACGGCACAGCACACGGTGACTGTGTGAAGCCCCACAGGTGTTTTGTCGGTGCATTACCTTCAGGGACTCCACTCGGCTGGATCTGTCTGGTCACAGGTAGGAAACCTTCTTTGTAGTTTGTCGTGACGCCACTCTCAGATTTGCGGTCAGTGGGGGACCGCCACTGCAGGTTAAGGGATGCCTGGGGCTGATGGTGGGTGCAGCCAGTTGTAGTAGCCTCCTGAGAGTGAGGCAAGCCCCAGGGCCCTGTGTAGATGTGTAGAACTACAAGGCGCAGAATGACTCAACACAGGCAGGATGTCTTTCAGGGTTTTTACTCACAGTTGATGGCAGGGTGAGTGACCCGGGCGTAGCTGGGATGAACCAAGTGGGAACCAGGTGTCCTTCAGGCTGACTTGTGAGGGTGACTACTAACTCGCCTTCCTTAGCCCTTGGTGGTTTGGGGTAACCCCGACTTTGAGTCCCTATGGGGGTCACCCAGGGAAGATGCTGCAGCCTCTCTCCCCTTCGTTTGCCGTTTGCTTGTCGCCTGGACCAGGCCACTCCAGCTGCTTGCCTCCTGTGACCTATGGGCCCTAACTGTGGCTACGTGGCTGCGGCTTTTGTGGTGTTGTGGCGTGGGCTTTGAGAGCCCCACACCGGCAGGTTTAGCAAAAGAAAGCTAGATCTATCTCCGCTTCGGGATCTGCCGCCCGTTTGGGCCTGGTACTCTCTAGCAGTCTCCTTACTTCCCACTCCGTTGCTCTCTCTCTAGCTGAAGATGGATTTCGGGTAGCACTCCTAGTTGACCGTTCTCCCCCGTCGGTAGCCACTGCGCGGACGCTGTCAGACTACAGCAGCCCACGGGATCTGCTCCTCACTCGAGCTCCCTGGACTCTGCACTGCCTGGCTCACTGCCCCTCCTCTCCTGTTCTTGCCTACGCCACCTAGCAACCAGACTCTCTTACCACACCCCTTGAGAGGAGATGGAGGCTTTTGGCCCCCTCCACTATTCCAGTGGAGGTGAAGGCTTTTCCCCCTCCTGGGATCCCCAGGGGTCCTCTCATAGGTACATGTGTGAGACCTGATCACTATGCGCCTGTGTACCACACCCCGGTCAGCCTTCTGGATTACCTGTGTTGTACTGTCCCCAGCATGGGTGCAGTACTCAGTGGTGCCTGACCAGGTCAGGGGCGCCACATTCCCCCTTAGTTATCACCAGCACGTCCTCGGGCTGCAAGACAACATTTTAAAATGCATAAAACATTAAAACATGGTAAAACATTTTAAGACCACCAGCTATCATACATCACCACCCTCCACCCACAAGTCCGTTAACCACCCAGACCCTCTCATGTTGGCCGCGCCTTCAGCCACTTCTGGCAGGATGTAGAGGCGGCTTACATGGGCTGGTGGTTTCAGGGTATACCTGGCCTGGTGGATCCGCGCCTTCAGCCACTTCTGGCAGGATGTAGAGGCGGCCCCCACAGTTGGTGCTGACCAGGTACCCTCTTTGTGGTGGAGAGCCAGGCCCCATAAACAGGCATGCTCTCTGGTCGCAGGTGAGCCAAGGCCCTATATACGGACGGGCTCCTCCTGGTTGCAGACGAGCCAAGCCCCTAAACAGGCTGACTCTGGTAGTGGTGCCTCTGGTGTAACTATTTACACTGCGAGAGTTTGTGGCTATAGCCAGTTCATAGCCTTAAGGTTTATGGTTTTCTCACACAAGTTTATGTGGGCACATACTTAAACGTAAACGTTGCAAAACTTCAAACTTTTCAAAACTTTAACTTGCTGCATGCTTTCTTCTTGCTTTATGTGAACTTTGCTCCTGTTTCCTCCTTACCAGGGCTTGGGCCTGTAGGGCTGGGGCATCTGTTACTTCCTGTGCTTTTATCGTCTGTTTCTTGATCCTTTCTTTCCTCTTCTTCAGTGTCTCTGTCTTCATCTTCTGTTGTGACTGCAGGGCTTCTGCAAGGACTTCTAGGACATGGTGCAACATCTAGGGCATACCAGCCTCTTTCTCCCTGATGCATAGTGAACTCCACTGAGTCTCCTATCTTCAAATTTCTTCCAGGGTGTCCTCTGGGCAAATGGGCTCTCACATCCCTTCGATTGACGAAAATCCCTTCCTTCACACCAGGTGATACTATAAAGCCGTATCCTGATTTGAGGCTGAAATCTTCGACAATTCCTCGACGCAGGGGTCCTCTGATCTGGGGTTTGAACCTTCTCAGGAACCGTTTCTCCTCTAGGTCTCTGGCGGTGACTTCGTCTTTCTGCTCAGGAGATTGTGATGTTGGAGGATACTTTGTACTACCGCCTCGGCGCCGTGTCTTGCGGGCTGGATTCTGCGAAGTACAGCTTACAAGCTCCCAGGTGGGGCGGTTGGGCAGGTCTTCTTCAGCAGGAGGTGTCAGGTCTTCCTCGTCCCAGCGGGAATATGGCAGCATCTCCGGCTCTGGGACTAGCACTGCTGCTGGCTCCGGGGGCAACTCCTCAGCTTCTTGCCCTCCTCTCCCCCTTAGTTCTTCGCTGCACTCTGGTCGTGGCAGCGCTGGGGATGAGTGTTCCTCAGCTGGCCCAGGCGGTGGACTCTTCGGCGTGGTTGCCGCAGGGGTTGCCTTAGGGGTGTGCGGAGGGAGCATGTACTGGTCCACCATCTCCTGTGGGAACTTGGCCTCCAGGTCAGCCTTCAGCTGCCAGTATGCGGGGTCCTCACCTACCAGGGATTTCCTAGTAGGGACTTCCTTAGACTGGGGAGCGGTGTCTGCTCTGGCCCTGCAGGCCGGGATAAATGGTGATGTAGTCTTTTCTTGGCGGGCCGCGCAGGGCATCGCTGCGGCGGCCTGGTCTTGGCGGGCCGCGCCTGGCATGGCGGCGGCCTGGTCTGTGCGGGCCGAGCCTGGCGTGGCGGCGGCCTGGATCTGCGTCGCTGTTGCGGCCAGTTCTTGGTGGGCCGGACTGGGCATTGCAGCCGCGGTCTGAATTGGCGTCGCATCCTCAATGGGGTCCGTGCAGGTGGAGCTGGGCGTCGCTGCAGTGATCGGGGCTTGACGGGCCGCACCTGGCGGGGCTGCGGCCTGGTTCAGCATCTCACTTGCGGCTCGGACGAGCGTCGCTGCTGCGGTGGGGTCTTGGCGGACTGGGCTCAGCAGGGTGGCAGCCTGGGTCAGCGTCACACCTGCGGCACGGATGAGTATCGCCGTGGCAGTCGGACCTTTGCGGGCCAGGCGGGGTGTCGCTGCGGCGGCCTGGATTTGGCGGGCCGCACCTAGCGTGGCTGCGGCCTCGCTCAGCGTCGCCGCGCCAGGCGCCTCTTCTGGGACCGCGGTCGTAGCAGCAGGGGTCGGAGCACTTGCGCTGGCCGGGGCAACTCTGGACTCACCCATCGGTGGCACCATCGGGATCTGAGTCGTCGCCGCTCGATCTGGCATGCGTCGCGCGGCTCCCTCCTCGTAGGTCCGAACCGCCGCAGCCATCTCCAGAAGCTCCGTGCGTCCCTCACCGAGCTGTCGCATAATCCTGGCCTCCAGCTGATCGCAGAAGATAGCAAGCTCCCGGCACCACCAGGCAGCAGAGCCTGGTTCTGGGTATCCACGTCTGGACTCCATTTCTTCTCTCTGCAGCAGCAGGCTTGTGGCTCCCTTTCCTTCCCGCCGTCTCCGGACGCTTCCGCTCTCTTCACAAGCGAGGTCAGAACTCTGCAGGGGATCTCTGGGTAGCCACACCTCTTCGTGGGCGGCAACCTCTCCCAGCGCGGGCTGCTGTTGTTTTTCAGCGCGCTTTTCATGGTGGCAATATGGCGGCGCTTCCAATTTTTCAAGCGGACCGCCCAGGCACATGGTCACCTGTCTGAACAGGTCTAGTCCTTATCCTGTTCGTGACGCCAGATGTGAAGCCCCACAGGTGTTGTGTCGGTGCATTACCTTCAGGGACTCCACTCGGCTGGATCTGTCTGGTCACAGGTAGGAAACCTTCTTTGTAGTTTGTCGTGACGCCACTCTCAGATTTGCGGTCAGTAGGGGACCGCCACTGCAGGTTAAGGGATGCCTGGGGCTGATGGTGGGTGCAGCCAGTTGTAGTAGCCTCCTGAGAGTGAGGCAAGCCCCAGGGCCCTGTGTAGATGTGTAGAACTACAAGGCGCAGAATGACTCAACACAGGCAGGATGTCTTTCAGGGTTTTTACTCACAGTTGATGGCAGGGTGAGTGACCCGGGCGTAGCTGGGATGAACCAAGTGGGAACCACGTGTCCTTCAGGCTGACTTGTGAGGGTGACTACTAACTCGCCTTCCTTAGCCCTTGGTGGTTTGGGGTAACCCCGACTTTGAGTCCCTATGGGGGTCACCCAGGGAAGATGCTGCAGCCTCTCTCCCCTTCGTTTGCCGTTTGCTTGTCGCCTGGACCAGGCCACTCCAGCTGCTTGCCTCCTGTGACCTATGGGCCCTAACTGTGGCTACGTGGCTGCGGCTTTTGTGGTGTTGTGGCGTGGGCTTTGAGAGCCCCACACCGGCAGGTTTAGCAAAAGAAAGCTAGATCTATCTCCGCTTCGGGATCTGCCGCCCGTTTGGGCCTGGTACTCTCTAGCAGTCTCCTTACTTCCCACTCCGTTGCTCTCTCTCTAGCTGAAGATGGATTTCGGGTAGCACTCCTAGTTGACCGTTCTCCCCCGTCGGTAGCCACTGCGCGGACGCTGTCAGACTACAGCAGCCCACGGGATCTGCTCCTCACTCGAGCTCCCTGGACTCTGCACTGCCTGGCTCACTGCCCCTCCTCTCCTGTTCTTGCCTACGCCACCTAGCAACCAGACTCTCTTACCACACCCCTTGAGAGGAGATGGAGGCTTTTGGCCCCCTCCACTATTCCAGTGGAGGTGAAGGCTTTTCCCCCTCCTGGGATCCCCAGGGGTCCTCTCATAGGTACATGTGTGAGACCTGATCACTCTGCGCCTGTGTACCACACCCCGGTCAGCCTTCTGGATTACCTGTGTTGTACTGTCCCCAGCATGGGTGCAGTACTCAGTGGTGCCTGACCAGGTCAGGGGCGCCACAACTGCGTCTGCACCATTATAGTCAATTGAATGACCATTCTTATTTCATGTCCATAGATATAAAACAGGTTCACTAAATAAACAAAATTATTTCAAACAACTTTAACATAAATATAATAATTCTGGAATGAAAACATACTAATTCTGAGGGGATCAGCATTTTGGGACTGGTTTTTTACAAACCTTTGTGCATATATAGAAAAATGGACAACAAACAACTACAAACTTACCGTTCCTTGTCTTTTAGTGGAATGGCCTCATATAAATGTTGGTAACGAGAAAGCATGTCATCTGTCGAATTATCAACATGCTGGTACAATGTTTCCCACACCTGTAAATATTGAGGAATCTATTAAACCAGGTTCAGTGCATGTGCAATGCCAGAAAATATCGCATTGCACTTGGAGCAATGTTAGTCAATTGCAGCATGCTGTGTGTATATAACATGAGACTCGCCAATGCAAGTCTAGGGCTGAGAGAAAAAAAAATGGACGACACACGGACTATCTGAATACCGTCCTTTTTTTTATTGGTACAATGCTATTCTGCAGCATAGAACACTGTAATTGGTCTTGTAAATGATTGTAGAATAATAGCTGCTGAGAAAACAAACCCCATGTCATAAAGATGCAAGGGGAGAAATAAAAAAACCGCACACTCGCATAGCACTTGCTTGACAAATGGAATACCCAACAGATTTCACTCATCCTACTCTCCTGGATGAAAACTGGTTCAATTTTACATATGCTCGTGTCACCATAGTCTTAATAAAAAAAACTTATATCACTCTATTCTGGACGTGGACAAAGTGCGGTATGAGGGCCACTGTCATACTTTTACTGGCATCGCAGATCGTCAGAATGCAGATACCAGTGAAAACAATGATGGAACAGGGAGCTGATGGCTCTCTGCTCCATCAGTGAGCTTGTGCATTGTAGGGTGCGCTCACACGAGCGTGTGTGGTGATATAATACTGGGTAATGGGGCTATGTGGGGACATCATTCTGAAAGGAGGGTTGTGTGGGGACATAATACTGTGTAACAGGGCATTGTGGGGACATCATTTTACATGGGGAGGGCTGTGTGAGGACATAACAATGTCTAAGGGGGCTGTATGTGGATATCATTCTATATGTGATATGTGTAGGAACATATGTAATGTTACCGCTGATCAGAGGCGCCAGGTCTCACGCAGCGCAGCGTGACCCAGAGTGACCTTGTGATCCGGAGACTCTGATGAGTGGTACTGTTACTGATGTCACCGCTCATTGGACATGCCAGGCCTCGCGCAGCACAGTGTGACCCGGAATTGCCTGTAAGCAAGCCTATGGAGTGTCAGAACGATGCACTCTCTCTGTCTCTATATTATATATATATATATATATATCTATATCTGTATATATATATATATACATATATACACACACACACACACAGTGTTTTTTTTTCTTATAAATAAAGTGGAGAGCGAGGGTTAATGTCTTGTTTCATTTGTCTGTGTGTTTATTCAGATATCCTTTTTTGGACTATGGCAGAGCTGATATTTTTTTTTTATTTTAATTAAATGGTAAATGAGGGAATGATTCGGGGAGTGTTTACTGAAATAAATTGTTTTTTTTCATGTGTATATGTCTTTTTTTGGCTTGCTGTGGTAGTAATGGGGGTGTCTGATAGATGCCTCTCCATTATTAGCAACAAGGCTTGATGCCAAGTGACCCCATAAACCATTACCCCGTTTCTCATTGCATCAGGGCAAGAGCCAAGGCAAAGCACCAGAATTTGCTCATCTAATGTGATGAACCACTTCTGGGGTGGCTGTGGGCTGGCGTTTTTAGGCTGGGAAGGGCCTAATAAGGATGGACCTTCCCAGCCTGATAATATCAGCCTGCAGCTGTCTGCTTTACTTTTGGTTAATAGCTGTAAAATCTATCTATCTATCTATCTATCTATCTATCTATCTAGCTATCTATGTATCTATCGCTGGGTTCAAGGCCCCTAAAGCAACTAGCAACATGCTGCCATAGATAAAAGAAAGAAACGGAGGCAGCACTTACAGTATACTTGCAGTGAAAAAGAGGACTTTAATAGCCCAGTGGTGATGTTTTGGTTCAAATGAACTGAAATGTAGCACATCTTTAAGACTTAAAAGGCAGGAATTCATTGAATGCATTTCATGCTGGTCTGTGTCACATGGCGGCAGACGGATGTCACACAAATGTCATCCATGTGCCTTCCGTGTTTTTCAATTATCCATTGACTTGTGTGGGTCGATGTATTCATGCTGCCGGTTAAAAATTGACATATCACTGTATGAAAACATGGAGATATGAAGATCATCATAGATTTTAATGAGTATCCATGTGAACGTGTCTCCAGTATGTGTCAAAACGGACGTCACATGTACCATAGACACAGATGTGTGAAGAGGGCCTTACTGTAAGTTACCTCTGACATTACGCTATTCAGATCGTCTGACAAATTCTTGTATTCAAACTCAGCGACTGGTTCAAAAGCGTGGACAGCCAAACATCCGTTTGTCTTCAGTACTCTAATTGTCTCATCAAGAAACTTGTCTAATTTGAACCAGTGAACGGCCACAGCAACATGCACCAGGTCCACCGAAGCATCCTTCACAGGTAACGTCTCAGCTGGAGACACCCTACAGGCAGAGGACAAATGATTGCCAGTGTCATTTATACTATACAGAATAAAACAATCAAGAAAAAAGCAGTGTAGTGGGATTAGAAATACTCGTGAAGAATCATGTATTTATTGGTAAAAGCAACGTTTTGTTTTGTTTTTTTTATGCAGGCTACAACTATTTATTGTAATGATTTCCAAATTAACACACATCTGATTTGATAACCTTTGGAATCTCTTTGATACTCTACTTGCTTCTAGGTTTGTTGTACGATTAAAGGGGAGAACTGTGAATTTTGCACAAGATTGCTTATTGCTGGGTTTGTTTGTGAATCCCTGTTCAGTGACAATCTTGCTTTAGTGGGATTTGTTAAGGGGCTTGATTACACAATTAGGAAGGGGAGGGGTTCTTTTCTCCCTTTTGGAAAGCAACATGTTTTGAAATTGGACTGATTTCTTCATGAAGTTTCATTAAGTGAAGTCTGAGGAAGGAATCAGACCAATTTGGAAACACGTTGCTTTACAAATAAATCCATGATTCTTCACAACTGTTTCCAATCCTATATGTGACAATGCCCACACCACCGCATTTTTCTTTATTGTCTTTACTCTTTTCATGCTATAAAATACTCTTTTTATACCAGCAGAATTAGGAAATCTAGTTCAGTACTCACATATATGACACATTTTTGGCCAGAGACATTTGTTTAGCCACACTTATTTGGGTGTCACTGATGTCTAGTCCCAGGACCTCCTTGAAATGAGGAGCTAGAGGTAAAGTGTAACGTCCGGTCCCACAGCCAACATCCACCGCCATTTCAAGGGGCCGTCCATTTGCCTTTAGAGAAGGGGAGAGTAAATTTAGTAAAGTTGAATGATTATTATCCTGACCTAGGTACATGCACAATCATTTGGTATTTTTGTCCAAGTACATACATTCTGGGATCCGTTAAAGCATTTTAGAGTTATTAACGCATAAAGTGACACAGACCCAAATTGAAAAAAATTGGCCCGGTCATGAAGGGAAAAACAGGCTGCAGGGTGAAGGGGTTAAATGCCACTTAAATTTATCTGTTATTATTTAGCTCCAATGTATTTAAGTAGTGATTATAAGACTAATTTTTTTTCGTGACATATTGTTCTTCCAGATAGTTGTAAATTTAGGACAATTCTTTGCGATTATTTGTGAAAATATCAGAAATTTGGTATTAAGTTTGAAAATGTTTCAATTTACAAACTTTGAATTTTCATGCCCTTGAACCTGAGAGTTATGTGACACAAAATAGTAAATAAATAACATCTCTCAAATGTCTACTTTACATCAGCACAATTTTTGAAAAAATGTGTTTGCTTGTTCGGAAGTTAGAAGGGTTAAAATTTTATCAGCGATTTCTCATTTTTCCAACAAAATTTACCAAACCATTTTTTTAGGGACAACATACCATGGCTTAGGTAAAAGTAAATAGCAAAAAGTGACACTATGCTATATATTGTACCCCTCTATATACTGTACCCCTCAAACTGCTCAAAACCACATCCAACAAGTTTATTAACTTTTTAGGTTCTTTACAGAAACTAAAGCAATGTGCAAGGAAAAATTGTTACTTTAGCCCAAATTTTGCATTTTCACAAGGGTTATCCATAGAAAATACACCATTCAATGTATTGTGCAATTTCTCCTGACCACGCTGATACCGCCTGTCGTGCCCCGGGGCAGCCGAGCTGCTCGGATCCAGTGGTCAGTGGCTTGAGTGATCCCGGACCCGGGTAATTGCGGACGCTAAATAAGGTGGCAGGGACTATTTACAAAGGATTATAATGTTAATGTTCGTGTGATGCCACCTGCGGTAGTTCGGCAAGGGAATAGATGGCGTCGCTGGTGCTTGTGAGGGACTGGGGCTGATGGATTCAGCAGCGAGTGTGTTAATCCCCTCTGCAGGTAGGGTAAACACCAGTGTCCGCTATGTGCTGGATGAGGTGCAGGCTAAAAAGAATGCAAGCAGGCAAAGTCCGAGTGAAACAGGGAGTCTTTACTAAAGTTGAGCGATGTTCAAGATTCGCCAATTTCATGTTCGAGTGATTTTTGGGGGTGCTCAAGATCGAACTCGAACGCGAGCTTTTTGCTAAAAGCTCGATAGCTTATAAAATACGGCCATTTTCCCTGTTGCCGCCATTATCTGCCTTCTGCGTGTGGGTGACAGTCACCGCTCACACTGCTGCCGCCGATCCTGCTGTGTGCGCTATAGACATAGTGCAAGCTACATAGCGCTGTAGGGATTAGGGACTGCTATTTATTTTAGCCCTTTTCAGGGCTGATTTCCATGCGTTCATAGCCATAGCTGCTAGGCAGGCCCGTGCAAATGCTGTGTACAGCTTTAGATAACAGCGTTTGTGTACCTCAGCTCAGGTAATTCCTTGCTCCATTTCATCATTAGGAGGGATAGAAAGTGAGGCTTCCTTTCCTGTCCTGGTACCCACAGAACCCGGGCACTGTACCTACCTGCCCAGTTTTGCCACGCTATTTGCCCCAAGAGCTGACACTTTTTCTGCCTTCATAAAAGTGTCCGGAATACTAAATTAGTTTTCCTTTCCTGTCCACTGACCCACAGAACCCGGGCACTGTACCCACCTGCACACTTTTGCAACTCTATTTTATTTGCCCAAAGAGCTGACACTTTTTCTGCCATCCTAAAAGTGTCTGGAATACTAACTTAGTTTTCTTTCCTGTCCTGGTACCCACAGAACCCGGGCACTGTACCCACCTGCCCAGTATTGCCACACTATTTTATTTGCACAAAGAGCTGTCACTTTTTCTGCCATCCTAAAAGTGTCTGGAATACTAAGTTAGTGTTCCTTTCCTGTCCACTGACCCACAGAACCCGGGCACTATACCCACCTGCACACTTTTGCCATGCTATTTTATTTGCCCAAAGAGCTGACACTTTTTCTGCCTTCCTAAAAGTGTCTGGAATACTAAATTAGTGTTCCTTTCCTGTCCACTGACCCACAGAACCCGGCACTCTACCCACCTGCACACTTTTGCCATGCTATTTTATTTGCCCAAAGAGCTGACACTTTTTTTGCCATCCTAAAAGTGTCTGGAATACTAACTTAGTTTTCCTTTCCTGTCCTGGTACCCACAGAACCCGGGCACTCTACCCACCTGCCCAGTTTTGCCACGCTATTTTATTTACCCAAAGAGCTGACACTTTTTCTGCCATCCTAAAAGTGTCTGGAATACTAAGTTAGTGTTCCCTTCCTGTCCCCTGACCCACAGAACACAGGCACTGTACCCACCTGCCCAGTTTTGCCACGCTATTTTATTTGCCCAAAGAGCTGACACTTTTTCTGCCATCCTAAAAGTGTCTGGAATACTAAGTTAGTGTTCCTTTCCTGTCTACTGACCTACAGAACCCGGGCACTGTACCCACCTGCCCACTTTTGCAACGCTATTTTATTTGCCCAAAGAGCTAACACTTTTTCTGCCATCCTAAAAGTGTCTGGAATACAAAGTTAGTGTTCCTTTGCTACCAAGCAAGGTACACCACATGTGCATTCTACACTCCTCCATTTCTGCTACGCAATTTTAATTTACAAAAGTGCTGACACTTTTAGGGGCATACTACAATTGTCTGGGATACTACCATTGTCTGGGACACTACCTTAGTGTTCCTTTGCTGACAAGCAAGGTACACCACATGTGCATTCTACACTCCTCTCCATTACTGCTACGCAATGATTAACTGCAGATAGTCCAGCCAATCTGTGACGAAGGTGCAGGCGTGGATATAATGTTGCCTTCATCCAATGGTGGTTCTCTCGATGTCTGACAGCTCAACAATACCATCTGTTTCCACTTCCAAAACAACTGACAACCTGCCAATCACACTCCCTGTTGCGGGTAAAGAGGTGGAAGTTAAGCGTAAAAAAACATGTGTGACTGCTGTCCCCACAGTCACAGAGGATGAAGAGCACGCAGATGCACTTGATGGGGCAGGCGGTGGTTGCACAGCCCCGCTAGGCCGCATTGTAGCACAGTGAAATTCCCATTGCGACTTATGCTTCATTTAAAGTCGTGTATAGGGTGGGCTCCCCAGTATGCAGCAAAACCACGCAACAGGAAAAGGACTCTAGGCAGTTGAGTTGATAAATAATTGTTTAACTTTCCCAAAACAAACAATAAGAACCATGCATAAAACTGAAAGAATAGAACAATCTATTCAGTTGCCTACTACCTGGTAATCCCTCAGCGTAGCAGGAGTAATTGTGTGTGTGTGTGTGTGTGCGAACATGACTTACCAGTGGCGCATCACAAGAGCTTACAACTTATCTACCTAAACATAGGCAGAACCCATTACCCCCCCTGAATACCCCTGTTAGCTGAAGCCTCACAGATAAGGCAGATGATAATAGTGTGAATGCAAACCACACAGCTCAGCAACACAGTCATGGAAATCTTGTAAAGCAACAGTCAATGCAAACATGTGTCGCTGTCCCTCTATGATTTAAACTGTAAGTGACAATTTGACAGTGCAGAGGCAGCAAGTCTTATTGTCTATATAGTCGGCCTACCCAGAACAGATATGTGTTTTGCTAATAAAACAAAGTGTTGCGTGCACGCATTACTGTCTGGGCCCAGCCTACTATACCCAGGTACTGTTGTGTCCAGTTGCCATAAATACAGACTTTACGCTCCTCTCACAGTAAACAGTATAGACAGCACCGGAAGAATGTTGGTCTGTGGCACAAGATGCTGCTCACAGGCTTTACGGTCCTCCTCACCAAACTCCAACACGACTCCCCTCACAATTGACCGAAGTGTTTCCGCGGTGGCTCCTTGCAGTAACACACACCTATAGCTTTTCCTTCTGTTCATAGACAGCATCTCCAAGTCCACAGCCGAAGACCATTTTGCTATTGCTATAGTGACCAAACAGACAAAGGCAGATGCAAAAAAACAGCAGCCCCTTGTGTGTAGTCTGCAACAATGCATGCAATGAATGGCAAATAAGCATGTTGCATTGACAGTGGATAAAGCTGAGCAATGCACCCGTCCCTCACGCTATCAATTCATATCCATGTGACACTTCATAGACGAAGTACTCAAAGTTGTGAGTTTTTGCCTTCTACTTAAAGGTTGCTGACAAATCTTACAGATTTCATGACTTGGGTGATCCTTTGCGATGTCAAAAAAGCCCCAGGCTAGGCAAGGCTTATAGCCCATGCGACCTGCAGAGCCACCACGACTTCTGCTCAGAGACAGAGTTGTGGCTGAGGATTCAGTTGTTGACGTGCTTCCAGTACTTTGTCTCTGTCCAGGAAGATGGAACGTAACATCGTCGTCAGTGGCATCCTCCTCCACCTCCTCTGCTGACCTCATCGACTGGGTGACTTTGGTTTGACAGTAAGTGGGGTCTCTAACCTCATCATCACTCTGTGTGTTTTCACTCCCCTTGTCCTGACTCCTCCGAGCCAACCTTTTCCTGCCCTGATCGAATAGTAAAGTTGTCGTTCCAATCAGGTATCTGAGTCTCCTCAGCATGTTCCCCATTGTCTCCACCAGGATGATTTACAGTTTGGGAATGAGGGTGTACATTATGATTAGCACCTTCTTCATCGGGTCCTGGATCCGACTTATAAAGCTTCTGGGCATCAGTGCAAATCATTTCCTTGCCTGGACTCACTGCAGCTTTGGGGCAGACCTCTGATTCCCAGGCTATAGTGTGACTGAATAGCTCTGCAGACTCAGCCATCTCTGTTACCCCATACTCAGCAGGGCTGTTGGAAACTTAAGAGCTGTTAGGAAGCAAGTGCGATTGGGTTGACACCACAGAGGAATGTAGTATTTGGGATATTGAACTTGAGGTGGAGGAGTGGCCTCTTTATGGAGCACTTGAGATCCATTGAAGAAGATGCTCTTTTCGTGCCTCATCTACATTTGTTAGCGATGGTCGTGTCCGTCAAAAAAGGGATCATATCAGATTATCCACGGGAAGAAGTACTCCTGTTATTTTGGCTGGTATTTGTTGTTGTGAATCATTGCCGCTGTAAACGCAAGCAGCCTGCTGCGGTTCCAGTTGCGCTCAGGCATCAGCTGCCATTTTGGGCTGTGCCTCAGGTTGCCCAGCTGGCTGCTTTCTCCTCCACTTCTATGTGTGGAGAGACGGCTAGTGCGCATGCGTGTGCTGATTTACCCCAGCCGCAGCCTAAAGGGTACTTTACACACTGCGACATCGCTAGCGATCTCGTTAGCGATGTGAAATTCTAGATTGTAAGTGCGATCTTTCGAGATCGCACATGTGTAAAATGACCTATGTGCGATCTCGAAAGATCGCACTTGCGATCTAGAATTTCACATCACTAACGAGATCGCTAGCGATGTCACAGTGTGTAAAGTACTCTTAAGTCCAGTGTTTCGCCTAGTGCGTATGCTCAGTCTCACTGTGCCATTCCTGAGACTAAGTCCTCAGTTTGGGCTACAGCGCATGCTCCCACACTTAGTGCGAAAATCCTCTTTGCACAGGTACTTGGACTCCGTGCCGTGTCTAAGTCCTGTATTGTGCCTATACAGCATGCTGAAGCTGATAGTATTTTTCTGAGACTGTTGTTCATGCTACTGAGCATGCTCAGGCATTTAGTGCATCAGAGGCTAGGTCCGGTAATTAACTATTTGGCCCTTCCCCTGATGTGGCAGGCCCATATAAACCACAGGGCATCAGGTGTCCTGATGATGTGGCCAGGCCACTCCGGACTGGCTTGCAGAGGCCTGCCCCTATGACTTGTCACCTCATTATTGTTGGTCAGACGATGACTGGTGAGGTGTTTTGGTCATGGCTGCCATGAGATCATCATTTAAGTTGCGGTTCCGAATAGGCCACTGGTTATGCCACTGATGACGTGTCACTCTGCTTTTGTCTCCAGGAGGTGCATTGTGGTCCACCCTGGGTTGTGACGGATCCAGGTTATAAAAGGGGCTGGAGCCAACAAGGAGGTGTGCAGTCTTCTATTATGGTCAGAAAGAGCACACCTCCATGTGTTGAACCCATTGCGGCTTTAGGCCAGAGGTAGGCAAGGATAGGGCGTCGGTGCAGGCCGCCACCACAGTTGGAAACGCAGAACGGTTAAGACCAGCTCCTGTCCTACCAGTCCTGCTAGTGCAGCCCAGTGGCATTAACTGGGTTGCTGCTCCTGATGTACCTGCTGTTCACAGGTGTGGCCCCTACGCACATGGACAGTGTACTCCATGGCCCCTGTGTTGTTAAAAGGGAGTTCCTGTGTGTGGACCCTGTGACGCCAACAGGGATCCCAGTCTCCAGATCCGAGTGTCGTCTAACTCAGTTCAGGCTACTATTAGTTTCAGAGCCACCCAGCTCTGTATCCTCCACCTAACCTTCGAGTTGCCAACATCTCCTTTTCCATCTCGGAGCACGGTGGACACCGACTGGCGATTGGGATACATACCTTTCTCTTTATTTTCTTCTTTATTTTTTTATATAGCGCTAACATAGTATATACCACCTTATCCAATTCTGCCAGTGCCCCCGTAACAGATGGTGTTTCTTCAGCAAATGTTACTGTTGCTTAACCACCAAACCTATGGACACAAACTTTTTTCCCCTTTCCAACACACCTGTTCCCCTTTCCACCAGCATCTGTCCTTTTTCAACTCATTTTGTATATGACCAAATTTTCAACTCTGCAGGGACACCCTACTCAACGCCGTCTCAGCACAGCAGCCAGCCCTCTGTCCCTCAGATGTGGACAAGTAAAAGACCATTTCCTCCTAGCCATGACAAAGCATTGAGATTCACTCTGTGCAGCACTGGTGTTTAGTGTAAAAGCAGATCTAAGATTGCGTACCACCTTCTGCTGATACTCCTGCATACGTGCGTCCCTTTCTATGGCAGGACTTATTTTGCCAAATTTTGTCTTGTACCGGGGATCTAACAGTGTGGCAACCCACTAGTCAGCATTACTTCAAATTCGGACAATCCAAGGGTCATGTTGTAGGTAGTGCAGCAAGAAGGCTCTCATGTGTCTTGCGCATACAGGAGGACCAAGTACTTGCTATGTTGGTGGCGGAGAGGTGACAATCATGCCTCCTCCCTCTGCACTCTCCCCCCAACCTCGCACAACCGAAATGTGAGCAAGCTCTCCCTCATCTGCTGAGTCTTCCATGCCCATCGCCAGTTCGTCCTCCATTTCTTCATGGGCTCCTGCACCTACCTCAACAGTTTTGCTGATACTATGCGCCCTTGTTAATCCCTCTCCCCCACCGTCCCATGCCTGCCGCCTTGGTGCTGATCGTCTGGACCTTGTAGATCTTGTTATCCCTTCCACATATGACTCCTCCTGTACATCCTCCCCTTCCTCTTGTCCCACCACCTGACTCCGAATACTGTTTAGAGTGTGCTCCAGCATGTAGATGACCGGAATTGTCATGCTGATAATTGCATCGCCAGTGCTAAATATTTTCGTTGACATTTGTAAACTGCGAAGAAGGGTGCATAGGTCCTTGATCTGACACCACTCCAGCAGCGTAATCTGCACCACCTCTGGATCTAGTTAGCCCAGTCTATACGTCATAACGTATTGCAGCAGGGCTCGGCGGTGCTGCCACAGACGCTGCAACATGTGCAGATTCAAATTCCTGCGTGTCGGCACATCGCATTTCAGGCGGTGAAACGCCAGACCGAAAGACTTCAGGAGCGATGCAAGTTGTTGAGCTGCTGGGTGTGAACAGTGGAAGTGAGCACATAGCGAGCGTGCCCGCTGCAGAAAGCCATGTAGGCCGGGATGGTGGTTTAAAAATTGCTGGAGAACCAGGTTCAACACGTGAGCCATACAAGGCACGTGTGTCACATTGCCCTGACGAAGGGCCGGAGGCAAGTTTGCATCATTGTCGCACATGGCTGTTAAGTCACCACCGGAGTCCGCTCCATCAATTTGTACTACGGTCGCCAGGTGACACCGTGTTCGTTCCTTTCGTGCATAGTGCTGATGATGGAAGAGGAGTCGATGCCAGCGGCGCCGGTGGACGCAGGTTCTGCTCACCCACTGGGCTGCGTTACCTTCAGATATGCAGAAGCACTGGCTGACTGTAGGTGGTGGGTGTCTCACAGCTGAAGTACCATCATTCAGCTACAACCAATGGGAAGACACCACACCCTTTTTTAGGACCATCATGTCTGCTGATCACTGCAAGACATTGCTCTGAACCTCTGGTTCCTGTTCCGCCCAGTTCTGTTTTGTGATTTTGTGTGCTTGTTTCCTGACTACGTCTGCTGCCTGCTGTTTATGTACCTCGTTGCCCGATCCGCATTTTACCTCTGCTTGTTTTCTGATTAAGTCCTGGCCGTCCCATTCTGTTCCTGTTCCTCAATTCATGGTTTGACCCTGCCTGACTACCACTCTTTCGGACTGCAGCATTCCACAGGTATTGATCACCTTGGGCCCTGTGTAATTCCAAATCCCTGTATAGGGGTTAAAGGGTTTCAGGATTCTGGGGGTCCTGCTTGGTGATTGACTTCCCTCTAGCCTATCCTTTACAGCCCGTCTGAGTCTGTGGATCCAGGCAGGCGTTACACCATGCCCTTTGCAGAAGGCCATGTAGACCGGGATAGTGGTTTAAAAATTGCTGGACAACCAGGTTCAACACGTGAGCCTTACAAGGCACGTGTGTCACATTGTCACGGCGAAGGGCCGCACCCAGGTTTGCATCATTGTCGCACCCGGCCTTCCCTGGCTGCTGGTTGAGTGGAGACAACCATTGATGAAACTCGGTCTCACTCTCCAGAGCTTACCGTCCACAACTCCTAAGCGGTGTGACTCACATTTCACAGACATTTCAAAGTAAAGAGTCGACCGCCTGATGCCGTTGAGCTCTGCTGCCACCATAGTAAGGAGGTGTGTGGGATTCCTTGTGCACAGTTACAACGCGGGTAGCCTGACCACACAGGGTTTGGGCGGAGGTGGAGGACCCAGAAGAGGTTGAGTAGGCAGAAGCAGTGTAGGAACTTCTACATACAGAGGAAGGATTGACACACAACTAGTGGGGACGGCAAGACTTGTACAGCAGACCCTTCTCCATCTCTCTCCATAGTAATCCATTGCCCAGTCAGCGACATGTAACGCCCCTGTCCATGCTTACTGGGCCAAGTATCTTGGTTAAATGCACCCTGTCACACACAGAGTTTCTCAAAGAAGCAGTGATGTTTTGTGCGACATGCTGGTGTAGCACGGGCACATCTTTGTTGGAGAAGGAGTGGCCACTGGGCATCGGCTCTTGGGGCACTGCGATGGGCATAAGGTCTCGAAAATCCTCGGTTAAAAAGGTTGGAAAGGCAGCATTTCAGTAGCCAACAGTTTGCAGATGCTGAAAGTCAACCTCAAAGCTACGTCATGCCCTTCTAAAAGCATGTAAAACACAGCAAGGGGACTTCAACCACAGTCTCCCTTGTTTGTAAAAATTGGTCCACACACACACCACTTGACTGGCAGCAGTTGTCCCCTATTTTCAATCTTAAAAAGATGCTTTGCATGAAGCACTCTTAAAAACACACCAGCCTTTCGCCTCCCCAGGATGACACAGGGGAAGAAAAGTCCTCTGTGATCCATGACTTGTTCATCTTGGTTCTTTTTTCAAAAGCAAGGGGACTCCAACCACAGTCTCCCTCGTTTCCAAAAATTGGGCCACACACACCACTTCACTGGCATCAGTTGTCCCCCATTTTCAATCTTAAAAAGATGCTTTGCATGAAGCACTCTCAAAAATACACCAGCCTTTCGCCTCCCCTGGATGACACAAGGGAAGAAAAGTCCTCTGTGATCCATGACTTCCTCATCTTGGTTCATTTTTCAAAAAAAAGGGGACTCCAACCACAGTCTTCCTCATTTCCAAAAATTGGGCCACACACACACCACTTCACTGGCATCAGTTGTCCCCCAGTTGCAATCTTAAAAAGATGCTTTCCATGAAGCACTCTCAAAAATACACCAGCCTTTCGCCTCCCCTGGATGACACAGGGGTAGAAAAGTCCTCTGTGATCCATGACTTCCTCATCTTGATGAACGTTAGTCTGTCCACATTGTCAGTGGACAGACGCGTGCGCTTATCTGTCAGCACACACCCAGCAGCACTGAAGACACGTTCCGAGAGAACGCTGGCTGCGGGACACGACAAGATCCCCAAGGCGTAAGTGGTGAGCTCAGGCAATTTATCCACATTGGAAGCCTAGAATGAGCAAGGCTCAAGTTGCACAGTAATGGCATCGATGTTCACTTGCATATACTCATATATCTGTGTCTCCTCCTCTTTTTCCTCATTCAGCTGTTTTGTTTTCACATAAGTATTTGTCCTGGTCACTTTCCCATGTGTTTGTGTTGTCTTGTGAGTTGTTTGTCACCTTTTGGAAACCTTTGAAGGTGTTTTCTACGTGTTTTTATGTGTTTGTGATTGCCTCCCATTGTTTTCTATGGGGTTTGAGAGGTTCGTCAAACGGCTCGCCGAACCGAACTCGAACGTGGCCTCCGTTCGACGAACCGAACCGAACTCGAGCCTCTAGAGGCTGGCTCATCTCTAGTCTTTACTGATGATTTACTCACAGGTTACACTCCCTTCGTGCTGGGGACAGATTCCTGGTTCCCTTTGTCCCGGCTCTGTCCATGTAGCCTGGCTACGGCCCCCTCCGTGCACTTCTCTTGTGGTGTGGCTCCCTCCTGGCTTGAAACACTTGAAAGGCCACTACAGGTTGGTGAGGAGCTCTGGAAGTTTCCTCACGGTGCAGATTCTGGCAGAAGGCTTGAAGCTTTCCTACTTCTCCCCTCGGGTTCTGCAACCGGATGTGTGCACAGCTCTGTCAGAGTCCCTTGCAGACCCCGCAGCCAGCTGCTTCTCTCCTGGGAATCGTGCAATCGATCCTCAGGCCTCACACCCAGACCTGACACCCAGCTGGGTGTCCGCCTCCCTTCTCTCTCTCTCTCTCTTTCTCCGTCTGAACTCCACTCTTCCACTCACCAACCCCTCCCCTCTAGGGACCTAACTACAGGAGGGTTGGATTTGCACCTCCTAGGCAACCTCCACTTCCTGGGCAGGCTTTACACCATAGGACGGCCAACCCTCTGTACCTGTGTCTCTGTTATGCCCTCTAATGGTCCAGGGTGGTGTTGTGTGAGTGTTTTAGGTGTGTATGGGTTTAGCCAGAGCTAGGACTTCAGGAACCAGGTTGCAGATCATAGTAGCATGACCGCAGGGAGGCTACACTCCTATATGGTGAAAAACTAGTGTTTGGGTGCATGGCAGGGCTCAGAAGGGAAGGAGCGCCATTTGAATCTTAGAATGCAAAATTGTCTGGAATAGATAGCGAACATCATGTCGCATGTGGAGAGTCCCTGAGGTGCCTAAATAGTAAATTTCCCCCACAAGTGACCCCATTTTGGAAACTAGACCCCCCTCAAGGAATGTATCTAGATGTTTGGTGAGCACGTTGAACCCCCAGGTGCTTCATTGAATTTTATAACATTGAGCTGTGAAAATGAAAAAAATGCATTTTAACCACAAAAATGTTTCACCCCAATTTTTTTTATTTTCACCAGGGTAACAGGAGATAATGGACTATACAATTTGTTGTGTAATTTTTTCTGAGTATGCAAAGCAAATATCCAATATTTGGTAGAAAACTACTTTGAAGGCACAGTATAAAGTGAAAAAATGAAGGAGCAACATATTTGAGTTTTGATTTAGTTGGAATGGTTTTCGAGTGCCATGTCACATTGTCAGAGCCTCTGAGGTGCCAAAAGAGCAGAAACCTCCATAAGTGGCCCCATTTTACAAACATAATGACACTACAGGTGTGTGACAAAATTTTATACTAATGGGAGTTGAAGAAAAAATAAGTTAATTTTTACCACTAAAATGTTGTTTTAACCCCAGATTTCCAATTTTCGCAAAGGTAAAGGTAAGAAAGGGTCCATAATGTGTTACACAATTTCTCCTGAATGTGGCAATACCCCACATGTGACCGTACAGTACTGTTTGGTTGCACAGCAGAGCTCGGGAAGGAAGGAGCGCCATTTGATTTTTGAAGCACAGATTTTTTTTTACAGTAGTTTGGGTACTCCAATTGCAGAGCCCCTTGTGCCAGAACAGCACAAACCCAATCATTTTGGAAATTTTACCCCTCTGGGAGTTCATGTAGTGACGATTTAGTCTCTGGAAAACACCCATGGAGTCAAACGCAATGAATATTGCAGAATTAAAAATTGCAAATAAGCCCTTCTCGTGACCAGTACATTGTAGTGCCTGTACATTGTGCCGAGCTTGTGCATCTGTAAATCTGCACCTTGTCAATTAATCGGGCTTTCCTCACTACAATAATGCCAAACATGTTGATGTCAATGGTGGTTTAGACACATTGTGGGCTCAGAAGGGAGGGGGACATTTGGATTTTTGGAGTGCAGATTTTGCAGAATTTCTTTTTTGAGGGGTGTGTGGGGGGGGGGGCATAGTGCTTTTCCAAATCATTTTTGCTACCAGTAACATTGAAGCCCCCTATATTTCCATTAACTGTTATCAGATGACGGGCGAATTTCTGCTACATGGGAATATGGTCATAAAAAAATGATTTTTTAATAGAGAAAAAAAAATAAATCATGCAATTTTTTTATGCAATTTTCAATAATTATATCTTCTCACTATATTGTATGATTAAAATTGTTGTTATGGTTGCAGGAATACCATACATGTCTGCTATTGCGGATTTGTGATGTTTATTCATTTATTTATTTATTTGTTTTTAAAAGTGTATTAAAAATGGCATTATTTTTTCTTTTTGTTTTTAGCAAATTTGTAGGAAGAAAAAAGTCTTTCATTTTTATTATACCCTTAGAATACATGACTATAGAAATGCACTGGCATATAGAGACGTAACTCTATGTACCAGTACAATGAAGGTTCAGAGCTATTGCTGCTGCCTCCAATGTTACAGATTTGTGTTCAAATCCCTGGGAGATCAGACTTAAAAAAAAAAGAGAAGAATGAGTTAATTAATGAATGTAAGTACAGAACAAAGAGGTGCTGGCCCTTTCCCTGGAGGAAAAGGAGGATCTACTGATCAGTAACACTCAGTGAGGAGACCAGACATTGCTGACACAGTAAGGGCTCATGCACAGTTAACTGCATAATCTTCTGCAGCGATTTGACAGCACATGTGCGCGTCAAATCGCTGCAGAAGGACTGCATAATGAATGCAGATTTTTTGTTAAAAAAAAGCCGATTTCATGCGGCCTGGCTGCTGCCCCCTCGTAGATAGAGTGGGAGCTGCATCCATAACAGAAATAATTGACATGCTGCTTTTAGGAATGCACGGATTTGGGTCAAAATTTTAGCACCCGAATCGCTGCGTTCTTAAAAGCATTGTGTTCACGTGTCATGCACAATCTTCATAGATTGTGCAGGGGACGCAGGACGCATGCATTTACGCTGCAGTGTAATACGCAGTGTAAATGCATGCTATTACGCGACGTGCGCATAAGCCCCAAGGCTGGTTTCAGACGTCCGTGTTTTAGGTACGTGTGACATCCGTTTTTAAATCGGATGTCACACGTACCCATGTTATTCTACGCTGTACTCACGCGGTCATGTTTTCACACGGACCGTGTGGCTCCGCTATTCCCCGCACCCACACACGCAGACATGTCCGTTTTTTCTCCGACAGCACAGGTGTCACACGGACCACTCACTGATGTGATCCGTGTGACATCAGTGTGACACAGACCGGAGAAAACACGAGTTTTTTAAATAAAAAGATGTTCTATACCTGTATCCAGCGATGCTGTCTTCGGCTCTGCTGCCTCACGCTCTTGACCCCCACTCATTATTTTCATTGATTATTCACTGCAGTGAGCAGCTGGAAGCAAGGGCATCGCAGTAACAGCGCTGGATATGTGACGCCCTGGACCCCAGGGGTCACAGGTCACTACACTCACCACATACACCCCCACACTAGAAAGGTACCACCAGTCAACCACAATGACCTGATTGCCTCCCTCAGAGTCAGACAGGCACACCAGGTGGGCCGAGTCAGGTGGAAAGACACGTCCCCCGAGGAGTCTGCTGGCCTGAGGCAGGAAAACAGTAGACAGTCCAGTTCAGTACAGTGGAGTAGAGAGTAGTGGAGTACAGTTCTGCTTGGGGCCTGGGTTGGAGCCTAGGACCCCAGATCAGTCAGGCAGGCAGACGGCAGTGGCCGCCTGCAGGAGACCGAGAATACGACCGGTGGAACCGTGAGGGACCGGGACAGGGTAGTGGCCCGCCGGAACCGTAGCCAACAGGATACCGGAGCACCAGGCAGGGTACTCAGACCCCGTACTAGGCTATACGCCACCACCATAGTTGAATTAACTGATTGCGGTCTGGACCTCAGGGGTTCATTTCCACCAAAGTCCCGTTTGAAGGCAACAACCCAACCTGTCCGGATAGTAGCCACCGCCAGAGGCCAGAGATCCAAGGGCCAGCGCATACGGGCAAAAGGGGCTCCTACGACACATACACGCCGGGAAGCGGACTACCAGTGCCCAGGCACAGTGGTGACACTACAAACACAGGTGCAGGAGAAAGGTGGACATTGCCAACCCGACTAGGAAGCTGCAGCCGGCTGTGGGCCCCATCCATCCCTCCGTTTGGTTTACCAGTGACTCTGTGTGGTTTACTTGTGAGTACACCAGTGCCATCCGGCACCGCACCGCGCCGCACCACAACCCTGCGCCCTGCACCCCGGCCCTCGCACAACCGGGCCCCGGGACCAACATCCCCTATCCACGTAGGGGTCAACACCTAGCTGCGCCACTACACTGCTCCCGGAGTTCCCGCACCTTCACTGCAGCGGTGGTGTCCACCGTCACCATAACCCGTGGGTGGCGTCACGAACAATCATCCCAAAACCAAACACCCGCATTCCACCGCGCATAGCGCCAAACACCCTTCTAGAGCGACGTGACCCCCGGGTCCGGAGGCGCTTGAGCCACCGACACCCTCGAGCCAGGACCCGGGCGGCTCGGCGGTCGCAGCCGAGGCCGCGGGGCGGTACACATCGACTCTTCTGGCGGCACGAACAGGATAGAACCAGTCTACTTACCGGTAGAAGTGGGCCTTGTGGTTCCAGTCAGCGGCGTCCAGCTGAAAAATCTGACGATCCGCCATCTTGGGCGCGAAAGTTTCCCGCTCGAGTCGCCTTCCCCGAGCAGAAAGTTAAGCCCCACCCCCAAAGAGAAAAGTGCTGTAGAAAAACCAAGGGGGGACGGGAAGAAGATGTCCGTGCCTACCGGAGATGTCGGGGGGCGTCAGCTGCAGAAGCGGCGGCGCCCGAAGATGGGAACGTGGCAGCCCTCGCTCCGGTCGAAAGAGCAGGGGAGGCCACAGGTCCAGCGGTCACCCAGGTAATACTGATCTCCCTGCCGTACGTGCCCGGTGCTACTTGGCTACTCCAGTATGATGGAAAGCCTGAAGCCTTACAGGTGTTCCGGAAAAAGATAAACCCAATTCTTGACCTGAATGCCATGACTGGCAGACAGCGGGCGACGGTGGTACTCGGGCAGCTGACCGGCGTAGCCAAGCAGGAGATGGAGACCTGGACCGACGCGGACCGGGCCTCGGTAGCCACTATCTTTGAAAAACTCCAGACCGCCTTTGAGACCCGGACCGAGGCTGAGTTGCGGATGTAGTTCTACCAATGTCGGCAGCGGCCCGCAGACAGTATCAGAGACTATGCCCTGCGCTTGCAGATGGCCCTCCGGACCCTAAGGCGGGTGGACACCATCAGCGATGCCGACAGCAATAAGATGTTGGTGGAGCAGTTTCTACAGGGACTGGGGTCTGCTGAAGATCGCAAACAGCTGCGGTTATGGACTCTGGAGCACGCCGACTTAGACTTTACAGTACTAAAGGAGTGGGCCATCAAGGCCCTGCAAACATCAACAGGTGGCGCTCCTGACGCGGCCCTTGGCCAGTTGAAACCGCTCCCGTCTCGGTGGCACCCCCTCCCTTGGCTTTACCGGCCCCTGCTACGCCCGTCGGGACAATAGAAGCAC
Source organism: Anomaloglossus baeobatrachus (assembly GCF_048569485.1). NCBI lineage: Eukaryota > Metazoa > Chordata > Amphibia > Anura > Aromobatidae > Anomaloglossus > Anomaloglossus baeobatrachus. The sequence goes on along the minus strand of NC_134359.1, from coordinate 95,558,837 downwards.
TGGCCTCGCAGGTCCAACGTATGAATGAAGATTTTACCTGGATCCTCGCTGCACTCCAGCAACCGATGAGAGTCAAGCCCCAGGAGAAGATTCAGCTCACTGACAGCCCGGAGGACGTCCCGTGGATGCAGCAGACGAAGAACACTGACCTGCGATATGGGCCACCCGTGTGCTACAGGTGCAACAAGCCTGGCCATTACTCTAGGCGATGTCCGTTAAACGAGCAACCCCTGAGGCCAAGGGACAATCCTCAGGAGTAGACCCGCATGGCCTAGCTCACTGGAGAGACCGGTTTGTGGGGGGCCGCCCTATCATCCCCCTGGTGGTGGACGGCATCCCGACTATGGCCCTGCTGGACACTGGATCGCAGGTAACCACTATGCCTTATTCATTGTACCAACGATATTGGGCCGATAGTAAACTCGTCCTTCCCGATGATAGTATGACCGTTATTGCGGCCAATGGGCTCCCTATGACTCAAGTGGGACTCAGGGAAGTGACCCTGACTGTGGGACGGACCCAGCTGAAATGCCAAGGGATGATTGTGGTGCTGAATGAGTCCAGTGACCGTAACCCAAAAGTGGTCCTCGGGACCAATGTGATTGAGCACTGCATGGGAGAGGTGTTGAGCTTGCTGCAGCAGCTGTCTGCTACTGCAGGAGGGGGTCGACAGAGGGCCCTACAGCGTGAGATCCGGGCCCTCCTGCACCAGCAGCAAGTGAGCCTGACGGGTGGAGAAATTGGTGGGTTGCGAGTGATGGATGCAGCTCCCTTGGTGGTTCTGCCAAGAAGCGAAATGATGATTTGGTGTAGGGCAGCATTAGGCCCCCAGGGACGGGATTACCCAGCGTTGGTGGAACCTTCGCCTTCCGAGCACTGGCCCATGGTAATGGTAGCCAGAGGGGTGATTGACGTCAAAAAGGGGAGAGCACCTGTGAGGGTGCTGAATTGTGGGGAGGAGGAAGTTAGGCTCCCCCGCTACGTCACCATAGCTAAGCTGTTTACCCCCGACCCCCAAGCCATCCATGAGACCACCACCGCTACCTCTACCCCCGACATGAGTAGTATCACTCCATCTCCGCCACTACAGGAGTGCCGAGAGCTACATGTCAGCACCGAATCTACCCCGTTACAGCACAAAGATGGGGTATACAGGGTAGTACAGGAGTATGGGCAGGTTTTTAGCAAGCACCCGCTAGATTTTGGGAGGATTAAAGGGGTTCAACATCATATCCCAACAGGCACGCATGCACCTATCAAAGAGAGGTATAGGCCAATACCACCAGCACACTATCAATGCGCCAAAGACATGTTGAGGAACATGAAGGAGGCAGGGGTCATCCGGGATAGTTATAGTCCCTGGGCAGCTCTGTTGGTGCTGTAAAGAAGAAAGACAGTACCATGAGGATGTGTGTGGATTACCGGAAGATCAATCAGATAACGCATAAAGATGCCTACCCTCTCCCTCGCATTGAAGAGTCGCTGGCTGCACTAAAAACTGCTAATTATTTCTCTACCCTTAACCTTACCAGTGGATACTGGCAGGTAGCGGTCGCACCAAAAGACCGCAAGAAGACCGCATTTGCTACCGCCATGGGACTCTGCGAGTTCAACAGTATGACGTTCAGGCTGTGCAATGCCCCGGGGACCTTTCAACGGCTCATGGAGTGCTGCTTGGGGAATCTGAACTTCGAGACTGTCCTATTGTATCTGGACGATGTGATTGTGTATTCCAAGACGTATGAGGCCCACCTGGAGCACCTGGCAGAAGTGTTCGCAGCCCTCTCCAAGTACGGGATGAAGTTGAAGCCGTCAAAGTGCCATCTGCTGAAACCCAAAGTGCAATACCTGGGACATGTGCTGAGCGCCGAAGGTGTAGCCCCGGATCCGGAGAAGGTTGCTGACATCCAGAGCTGGCCATGACCGACCACGGTGAGAAAAGTCAGGCAGTTCCTGGGCCTGGTGGGCTACTACCGCCGTTTCATCAAGGGGTACACGAAGATGGCCGCGCCCATGCAAGACCTCCTCGTGGGACAGACCAAGAGTTGTAGAGCCCCGGGCCCCCTGTTTGGCTGGAATGAGAAACATGAGGAGTCCTTCCACCAGTTGAAGTCAGCCCTGACGGGCGAAGAAATCCTGGCCTACCCGGACTACGGTCTCCCGTTCGTCCTCTAAACTGACGCCAGTAATGTGGGCCTGGGCGCGGTCCTGTCCCAGGTGCAGGATGGGAAGGAAAGGGTGATCGCCTACGCTAGCAGAAAGCTTCGGCCGACGGAACGGAACCCCGAAAATTACAGTTCCTTCAAGCTTGAGTTCTTAGCCCTTGTGTGGGCAATAACTGAAAGGTTCAAGCATTACCTCACAGCGGCGAAGTTTACTGCCTACACGGACAACAATCCATTGACACATCTAGACACGGCCAAGCTGGGTGCCCTGGAGCAGCGGTGGATGGCTCGACTGTCCAACTACGATTTCACTATCATACAGGGCCGGCCACAAAAACACCAATGCAGATGCGCTGTCCCGAATGCCGCACCTACCTGATGACGGGGTGGAGAACGACGACCTTGAAGAAATTGAGCTACCCGCCTTCCATCGGCCCTGAGATGAGAAGCCCTGCGTTAACCAACAGCGGTGAACCTTGACCCGCTGCCCGGTCAGGGGTGGCAGGAAGCCCAGGATCAGGAACCTGCGGTCCAGCTGGTTAAAGCCATGATCGCGCAGGGCTCCTCCCGGATGGATCCCGCGGCCCCTTCAGAAGCCCAACGGTTGTGGAAGGAGAGAAACCGGCTGCACCTGCATCAGTGGAAGCTGTGCCGGGAAATGATCAATCCAAAGACCCATGGGAAGGTTCGCCAAGTGGTGGTCCCCAAGCCAGTGTACCCAGGGTCCTGAAGGCCTACCACGATGGTGCAGGACACTTCGGTTGGAAGAAGCTGGAGATGTTGTTGAGAGAGCGGTTCTACTGGAGTGGGATGCGGAAGTCTGTGGAGGCCTGGTGTCGAGAATGTGGCCCCTGCACCCTGAGAAGGCGGGATGAGGCCAGCCAGAAGGCCCCCCTTCAGCCGAACGTCACCCACCAGCCATTGGAGTTGGTTGCCCTGGACCACGTCAAGCTCATGCCCAGCCAAAGCGGGTACACATACGTCCTGACCATCGTGGACCATTACTCCAGGTTCATGGTGGTTGTCCCAGTTAAAGATCTGACGGGCTATACCGCAGCTAGAGCCTTCCAGGCCTACTTCTGTCGACCGCACGGCTACCCGGAAAGGGTGCTCACTGACCAGGGTTCGGCCTTTGAAGCGGAGGTGTTCCAGGAGTTCTGTCACTTGTATGGGTGTAAGAAGATCTGGACTATGCCATACCATGCCCAGACTAATGGGATGTGTGAGAAAATGAATCACCTGGTCCTGAACCTCCTCAAGACGCTACTGCTGGAGGAAAGGAACCTGTGGCCTGAGAAGTTGCCTGACCTGGTGGATATGTACAATAACATCCCCTGCAGTTCCACCAAGTGCACACCGGCATATCTAATTAGAGCCCGACTGGGGCGGCTGCCCGTAGACCTGGAGATGGACATAGAAGCACCAGAAGCCCTCTCCTCCACTAACCGCTGGGACGCCAAGCGACAGATGCAGTATCGACAGATCCAGGAATATGTGGAAAGGAATCTGCGCCAGAGTCGAGAAAAACATGAGCAGTGCTTTAACAAGCGGGCCCCGGCTGCCCCCTTTGTACCCGGGGATGTGGTACTAAAACGCAAGAGAAGGACGCATAAGCTCGATGATCAGTGGGAGAGGACCCCATATGTCATGCAACCCACTGGATGGGAGAATGAGAAGACTTATTTGATCAGTCGCAACCAGGGGAAGACCACGGCTACCATTTCCAGAGACCACCTGAAGAGATGCCCAGATCCCCTAAGGCTAGTAGATGGGACTCCGGCTTCCGTGCCGAGCGGGGAAAAGAAGAAGGAGGAGATTCATACTGTAATGGGCGACTTTCCAGCGGACTGGCCTATGCAGAATGGCGTGGTGATTGTTCCTGTGATAACGTTCCCACAACCCGTGGAAGAAAGAGAGACGGAGACATCCACCAGCGAGCCAGCCGAACCAGTACCCAGGGATGCACCTATACTACGCCCCCGTAGGTCTCTACCTGCCATACCTGACACAATAAAACTGTAAAGGGGAAAAAAGCGCAATAGGGTCTTACCCGGTATGAGGGTGGACAAACAAGACAAAGAAGCACTCACCTGGTGAGGTTGTGCCAGTCACAACCCCTTATGATAGCCTGTGAGTGCCTGGTTTTTTAGCTGCAGCCCCGGGAGAGGAATTTTGTATCACACAGGTAGAAGAAAAGACCGGGTTTATGCCGCGCTGAAAACCACTGATGCGTGTAAATTAAAAGATTTCCTTTTTATTGGATAGTTCCTACGCGTTTCAGAGACATCCGTCTCCTTCCTCAGGAAAAGAAATCAATGATTTCTTTTCCTGAGGAAGGAGACGGATGTCTCTGAAACGCGTAGGAACTATCCAATAAAAAGGAAATCTTTTAATTTACACGCATCAGTGGTTTTCAGCGCGGCATAAACCCGGTCTTTTCTTCTACCTGTGTGATACAAAATACCTGACACAAGGGAAGAGGGGCCAGTTAGCCCCTCTGTCTCACTACCTCCCACTGATGACACTGGGCCCAGAAGGTCCACACGACCTAACCTAGGTAGGCCCCCGTTTAGGTACAGGGAAACTGCTATTTAGGGGTGCGATGTATTGATTGTGTAAATATCTGAATGAATGAGCATTAATCACCCGAAGCTTTCACCTGATTCAAAAAGCAAAGTCCCCGTTGTGACCTAAAGTGTTTGTGGTAGCCCGTTGGCTGCTGAAGTGCCCGTCCCCGTTGGGACTGATGTTGTCCCCTTTTTCCCCCTAAAGACAAGGCTGAGAACTCGCAAGCCACCCAAAAACGATTGGGTTTGTAAATAGTCCCCAACTGCCCCTTCCCGCAATTGCCAGTCCCCGGAGAGGCTAGTTGGAGGAAGGACCCCAGCAGAGCAGGCTGGGGTCTGGTCACCATCAGGACTGGTGACCATTCTCCGGGTCAGGGGTCCCCTTAGACATGGGGCCTCTGAATGACTGCCGGGTGCGTATCACCGTACCCGTTCCCGCTTGGGTGGCCTGGGCCAGTTCCCGTTTTCCGGACTGGGGAAAAGGGGTGCTGCTTGTTTCTTAGGGGCAGCATCAAGGTTCAGGTAGTTTGGGTGGGAAAGCGGATGGACCCATTCCCGTTAATGTTATTAAAAAATTTTTCCCGTTTGCAACGGTTCAAGTGATGTGCCTCCCGTAAGGGAAGAAATGAAAAAACAAATGCTTTTGAACGTTTTACTTGTTATTTATCTTTCAGAAAAAAAATAAATAAAAACTGGTGTGGACGGGCAGCCCGCGGACGGTCTGCATTAAACCAAGGGGAAATGTGACGCCCTGGACCCCAGGGGTCACAGGTGTAAGATCCTGGTGGTGGAACCTCTGGGCCGTGCACCGGACTCCTCCAGTGGAGCAACCCGGAGCTAACCCCTATACAGGAACTGTCCGGTCACCCCACCAGAGGGCCTTGATGCACGGTAGTCGAAGCACTCGATGTACAGGAACAGTCCGTCCCGGGAAAGAGGAAGGAAGACGTCCCTGAGGTCACAGGGCTCCAGGTGGTAGTCCCGATAACAAGGCTCCGGTTCAGGTGTCGGATGAAGATGACAGGCGGGAACCGGATCCAGCTAGACAAGAGGACGGAGGTCACCACGTGGAGCTGGGGATCGGAGCCGGGTCCAGACTGAAGAAGATGGTGGAGTCACCGACAGGAGTTCCGCAGCAGTCGAGGATAGAACCGGTTGGCGTCACAGGACAGGCTCCGCGAGACAAACGAGGGTTAATACCGGACAAGGCAGAAGGGGACCTGAACTCCTAGCTTACTAAACACATAGAACAGGCCCTGCCCACTTGGAAGAAGAATCCTCTTATACCCTGTAACTGTAAGCCAATATCCTGTTTTAGGACGCTGTCCCTTTAAGAGAGGGTCAATAACCGCGCGCGCGCCCTAATGCGGATGCGCAAGGCCCGAGTGACAGACACCAGGGAAGGCAGTGGCACTGAAGAAGCAGGAGTGCTGGGCAGACTCTCCTGCGATGCAGAGAGGCGCCTGGAGCGAGGACGCATGGAGGACGCCGGCGAGGGAGAGGGAGCAGGTTAGCCATGGAAAGGAGGAGCGGGGACCGTAGTGGTGAGCGGGGGGTGCCGTCGGAAACCGGGGAGCGCCGCACGGGGACCGGAGGGCCCTGCACGGGAACCGGAGGGCACCGCACGGGAACCGGGGAGCACCGCACGGGAACCGGGGAGCACCGCACGGGAACCATGGAGCACCGCACGGGAACCGGGGAGGTCACTACACTCACCACATGCACCCCCACACTAGAAAGGTACCACCAGTCAACCACAAAGACCTGATTGCCTCCCTCAGAGTCAGACAGGCACACCAGGTGGGCGGAGTCAGGCAGAAAGACACGCCCCCCGAGGAGTCTGCTGGCCTGAGGCAGGAAAACAGTAGACAGTCCAGTTAAGTACAGTGGAGTGGAAAGTAGTGGAGTACAGTTCTGCTTGGGGCCTGGGCTGGAGCCTAGGACACCAGATCAGTCAGGCAGGCAGACGGCAGTGGCCGCCTGCAGAAGACCGGGAATACGACCGGTTGAACCGGGACAGGGTAGTGGCCCACCGGAACCGAACCGGGGAGCCAACAGGATACCGGAGAACCAGGCAGGGTACTCAGACCCCGAACTAGGCTATACGCCACCACCATAGTCGAATTAACTGATTGCGGTCTGGACCTCAGGGGTTCATTTCCACCAAAGTCCCGTTTGAAGGCAACAGTCCAACCCGTCCGGATAGTAGCCACCACCAGAGGCCAGAGATCCAAGGGCCAGCGCCTGTGGGCAAAAGGGGCTCCTACGACACATACACGCCAGGGAGCGGACTACCAGTGCCAAGGCACAGTGGTCACACTACAAACACAGGTGCAGGAGAAATGCGGACATTGCCAACCCGACTAGGAAGCTGCAGCCGGCTGCGGGCCCCGTCCATCCCTCCGTTTGGTTTACCAGTGACTGTGTGGTTTAATCGTGAGTACACCAGTGCTATCCGGCACCGCACCGCAACCCTGCGCCCTGCACCCCGGCCCTCGCACAACTGGGCCCTGGGACCAACATCCCCTACCCACGGAGGAGTCAACAACTAGCTGCGCAACTACACCGCTCCCGGGAGTCTCCGCACCTTCACCGCAGCGGTGGTGTCCACCGTCACCACAACCCGTGGTTGGCATCACGAACAATCATCCCAAAACCAAACACCCGCATTCCCCCGCACGTAGCGCTAAACACCCTTGCAGAGCGACGTGACCCCCGGGTCCGGAGGCGCTCGAGCCACCGACACCCACGAACCCGGACCCGAGCGGCTCGGCGGTCCATTGCCAAGGACAGCATTGCTGAGGACAGCATCGCTGGGGACATTGCTAGTGACAGGTGAGTATCCTGCCAGCAGTGTGTGCAGGAACATCTAGGAGGTCATCGGATTTACCAATGAACTCTGATGACCTCCTGAGGACACCCCTGTAACAACTGCGCTACATCGAGTGTCACGACGGGGACTTCCAGGGGTTCATGAGAGTTCACTGGGAACTCCGATGACCCCCTGAATGTCACTGCACAAACTGCTGTATACTCACCTGTCACCGGCGATGTCCCCGGTGGTGCTGTCCTCGATTGTGCTGTCCGGCGTTGTCCCCGCGATGCTCCGGCTTCCAGATCCTCAGGCAGTGAATAATCAATGAAAATAATGAGCGGGGGTCAGGAGAGGAAGGCAACAGAGCAGAAGATAGCATCACTGGATACAGGTAAATATAGAACATCTTTTCATTGCAGAAACACGTGTTTTATCCGGTACATGTCACACGTATGCAAACACAGATGTCACAAGTGTGACACACATGTGACACATGTGTAACACATGTATGACCATACCATGCGTGTCACTTGTACCTGATTAAACACAGACATATGAAACTGGCCTCAGTGAAACTCAGGAGATAGCCTTGACCACCCATGATAGGACTTTACTGCTGGATCTGGGAGGGCTAGGAGCTATAGCTAACAGTTCCTGCTCCTTAAATAATGGAATATTTTTTGGATGGCTGATGAAAAAACTATCAGTTCTTTATTAAGCAAAGAAAAAAGCTCTGAGTATTCATATTCCCTAGACAAATAAAAGAAAATAAAGCTTCTTTGTTTTTGGTATTAGGTTTTGACAAAACTTTATTGACATTCTTGGGTGCAGATTACATGCGTTTTTTATGTGCTTTCTCCATGGAAAAGTACTAAAACTCAAGTGCGTTTTTTACCTGCTGATTTTCTGCATCTATTGCAAGTCTAGGGGAAACTCTGCCCAGAAAACACAGCGTACACGCAAGAAAACTTGACATGCCACAGATTTGAAAAACACTCTGCAGGTAAGTTTACACAGCGTAAGAAAAAAAAGCACAGTGGACAGGAGATATCTAGAAATTCTATCCACTTTGCTTGACCTGTACAATGATGATTTTTTATGCAGCAAAACCAAGCAGCATCAAAAACTCACCAAAAGCTCATTGTGGGAACATTGCCTTTGGCTTCATTTAGACGTACATGTTTCATATACAGTACATATTCTAACTCATTTTTTTCATAGAGAGAACACACCAATTATATTTATGCATTATAAGGATTTTTTTTATATCGCAGACAAGCTGATGCCACTCTAATGTTAAAAATGGACACATGTACCAAAAATGGGTAACACTTTGAAACTTTGAACAAAATCTATCCATTATTCTTGTCAGCATGCCCTTTCATTAAAAATTAATCCACAACTGCAGAATATTATAAATAAACCATGCTGTACTTACTTTCTACCAATGCACTGGCGAGCCTCGTTGATGTTCCCAATGTGTTTCTTTGGCAGCGGAGTTCACTAACTGGCTGCTGTGCAATCATCCTGATATCAGTGCCACAGCCAAAGTCAGACTTTGGGAGCGACGGCGAGACTTGCTGGCAGACCCCGACAGATTAATACAGCATGGTTTATTTACTTATTATGAGTAACCTGCAGTTGGGAATTAACTTCAATTGAAAGGAAAAATCCTTTTTTAGGCCATGTGCGCAGTAGAAAATGACTTTTTCTTAATGAAAAACCAGCCCTCTGAAAGATTCCCGCACCAATGGTAAAAAACTGCACCAAAACCGCAACGAAATCCGCATGCGTTTTTGCCGCAGTTTTTCCGCAAGTTGGTCCCTGCAGGTTTTTACCAATAATTAATGGCAAAAAAAGATGTGACATGCACATTTATTATGCAGCGGAAATTCTGCGGGTAAATCCGCAGGTATAAAAAACCGCAGTGTGCGCATAGCATATTTTTAGACCCATAGGTTTTGCTGGGGAATGACTGCACAAATGTTAGAAACATTTTCTGCAGCAAATCCGCAGTAATATCTTCAGTAAATCCACAGCGTGCTCACATAGCCTAAACTAAGGGATTGAACCAGGTTAATAAAATGAGTGCTTTAATCCACAAATAAAGTAGTACTTTTCACAAGGTTGAATAAGGTAATGCAACTCAACCCTGTTTGCTTCAATAGATCATTGCCACACAGCGTTATCTCATGGGTATGTGTGATACAGTTCCTGGAAGAAAGCAGCCAAGTTTTTCTAATTCTGCTAAACCTTTTTAATAGAGGCACACACTACTAAAAATGAGAATGGAAGAATCCACTAGTCAATGTAGTTATACATTTCCAGAAGGAGTAAAAAAGGAAATGATATAGTGCAGAGTAGTGATGAGCGAGTACTAAAAAGCTCGGGTGCTCGAAGCTCGGGCCGAGCCTCCCAAGATACTCGTGTACTCGGCCCGAGCAACGAGCCCAATGTTATCCTATGGGAGACCCGAGTATTTTTGTGAAATGACCTCCCGGCAGCATGGAGAAACCCTAAAAATGGCACAAAAGTCTCAGAAGAGTGCTCAAATGACATGGCAACAGCATGGGGAAGACCCCTTGAAGCATTTATCACTCAAAAGTCACAGCTGTGAACAATTTTGTCCGCGTTTTACGCCATTTTTACGGACTCATCAGAAAACCTTCCAAAATGACCCCAAAATGATTTTTCATGGCGGAAATGTTAAGGGCACATACCCAATAGTGAGATAGAGCTGGTGTATGTTACTTTTTGAGATCAATACATGAAAGATTTTACGTGAAAACATTGTGTGGCACTCCGATGTCCCTGAGAAGAGACGTACATGAAGGCCTCTTGAGTCTAATGTGCCCATTTTGAGGAAGTGAGTCTTTGTAGTATTTTCCTTTGCCAGGGCAGTCCTAAATTGTGAGGTTCACCAATGCCCCTGCATACAGACGTGCATGAGGGCCTGTAAACCTGAAGTGCCCATTGTAAGGAAGTGGGTGTATTATAGTATAGCCCTTAGGCAGGGCAGCCAAAAATTGGGAGGCTCCACGTTGTCCCTGGATAGAGACGTGCATGAAGGCCTGTAAACCTGAAGTGCCCATTGGAAGGAAGTGGGTGTATTATAGTATAGCCATTAGGCAGGGAAGCCAAACATTGGGAGGCTCCACGTTGTCCCTGGATAGAGACGTGCATGAAGGCCTGTAAACCTGAAGTGCCGATTGGAAGGAAGTGGGTGTATTATAGTATAGCCCTTAGGCAGGGAAGCCAAACATTGGGAGGCTCCACGTTGTCCCTGGATAGAGACGTGCATGAAGGCCTGTAAACCTGAAGTGCCCATTGGAAGGAAGTGGGTGTATTATAGTATAGCCCTTAGGCAGGGCAGCCAAAAATTGGGAGGCTCCACGTTGTCCCTGGATAGAGACGTGCATGAAGGCCTGTAAACCTGAAGTGCCCATTGGAAGGAAGTGGGTGTATTATAGTATAGCCATTAGGCAGGGAAGCCAAACATTGGGAGGCTCCACGTTGTCCCTGGATAGAGACGTGCATGAAGGCCTGTAAACCTGAAGTGCCCATTGGAAGGAAGTGGGTGTATTATAGTATAGCCCTTAGGCAGGGAAGCCAAACATTGGGAGGCTCCACGTTGTCCCTGGATAGAGACGTGCATGAAGGCCTGTAAACCTGAAGTGCCCATTGGAAGGAAGTGGGTGTATTATAGTATAGCCCTTAGGCAGGGCAGCCAAAAATTGGGAGGCTCCACGTTGTCCCTGGATAGAGACGTGCATGAAGGCCTGTAAACCTGAAGTGCCCATTGGAAGGAAGTGGGTGTATTATAGTATAGCCATTAGGCAGGGAAGCCAAACATTGGGAGGCTCCACGTTGTCCCTGGATAGAGACGTGCATGAAGGCCTGTAAACCTGAAGTGCCCATTGGAAGGAAGTGGGTGTATTATAGTATAGCCCTTAGGCAGGGAAGCCAAACATTGGGAGGCTCCACGTTGTCCCTGGATAGAGACGTGCATGAAGGCCTGTAAACCTGAAGTGCCCATTGGAAGGAAGTGGGTGTATTATAGTATAGCCCTTAGGCAGGGCAGCCAAAAATTGGGAGGCTCCACGTTGTCCCTGGATAGAGACGTGCATGAAGGCCTGTAAACCTGAAGTGCCCATTGGAAGGAAGTGGGTGTATTATAGTATAGCCATTAGGCAGGGAAGCCAAACATTGGGAGGCTCCACGTTGTCCCTGGATAGAGACGTGCATGAAGGCCTGTAAACCTGAAGTGCCCATTGGAAGGAAGTGGGTGTATTATAGTATAGCCCTTAGGCAGGGAAGCCAAACATTGGGAGGCTCCACGTTGTCCCTGGATAGAGACGTGCATGAAGGCCTGTAAACCTGAAGTGCCCATTGGAAGGAAGTGGGTGTATTATAGTATAGCCCTTAGGCAGGGCAGCCAAAAATTGGGAGGCTCCACGTTGTCCCTGGATAGAGACGTGCATGAAGGCCTGTAAACCTGAAGTGCCCATTGGAAGGAAGTGGGTGTATTATAGTATAGCCATTAGGCAGGGAAGCCAAACATTGGGAGGCTCCACGTTGTCCCTGGATAGAGACGTGCATGAAGGCCTGTAAACCTGAAGTGCCCATTGGAAGGAAGTGGGTGTATTATAGTATAGCCCTTAGGCAGGGAAGCCAAACATTGGGAGGCTCCACGTTGTCCCTGGATAGAGACGTGCATGAAGGCCTGTAAACCTGAAGTGCCCATTGGAAGGAAGTGGGTGTATTATAGTATAGCCCTTAGGCAGGGCAGCCAAAAATTGGGAGGCTCCACGTTGTCCCTGGATAGAGACGTGCATGAAGGCCTGTAAACCTGAAGTGCCCATTGGAAGGAAGTGGGTGTATTATAGTATAGCCATTAGGCAGGGAAGCCAAACATTGGGAGGCTCCACGTTGTCCCTGGATAGAGACGTGCATGAAGGCCTGTAAACCTGAAGTGCCCATTGGAAGGAAGTGGGTGTATTATAGTATAGCCCTTAGGCAGGGCAGCCAAAAATTGAGAGGCTCCACGTTGTCCCTGGATAGAGACCTGTTAGGTTCTTAGTGCCTCCGTGCTTGCATTTAAAAACCGCACGTGTGTGCCTGTTGGTGGCAGCTTTCCGCTGCATTTGTGTGAGTTTTGCAAAAACTTGGATATAACACACAAGTCTAGTGAATACACATCAGCACAGCATTGCAAAATGCGCAAGGGCGTTGTCAACGAACAAGGAAGTGGACGTGATGGTGGTGCAGGCAGACACCGAGGTTGTGTGCAAGCTCTAATTTCGCCACAACAAAGGGCCACATCTAGTCGCTCGCACGTCCTGTCCCAAATTCTTGGGGACCGCAGCAGTACACCGCTCTTGAACCAAGACCAGTGTCAACAGGTTGTTAGTTGGATAGCGGATAATGCTTCCAGTCAGATTGGCACCACCACAAACACTCTGTCTTCCACACGGTCAAGTGTCAGTAGCCGTGATACTGCACCGCACATTTCAGAACCTGATCCTCCTTCCTACCACCAGGCCGAGTACACGTCCACGGACATTACTGATCCCACACTTGGACACTCGGAATAGCTGTTCGTTCACGTTTCCATTCACAAATTCTGGCCTCTCGCCAGCTCCTGTTGAAGTGGGCCATGACGAGATTGTATGTACAGATGCACAAATATTTGAGCAGCCACGTTCTCACGAAGTTGGCAACGTGTCTCAACAAGGGGTGGACGATGATGAGACACAATTGTCAGGAAGTCAGGAGGAGGAGCAGGGTGCGGAAGAGGAAGACGACGTGGTGGATGATCCAGTAACTGACCCAACCTGGCAGGAGGATATGCAGAGCGAGGACAGCAGTGCACAGGGGGAGGGAGGCGTAGCATCCCAACAGGCAGTAAGAAGCAGAGTGGTGGCCCCAGGCAGACGTCAGGCAACTGTTCCCCGGAAAAACACGACACAAGGTGCCTGTACAAATGTTAGGTCTTCCCGAGTCTGGCTGTAATACTATTGTATGTATTGAGGATTTCGATTGCGTTAGGGCAATGACAACCAGAGACGAGTTCTTGGTGCAAGACATTTATAATATGCAACCAGCAAATATGTACATAAACGGAACAAAAACACAGTAGAACATAAATACAGGAAATACCTTCCAGGGACTGAGCGAAAGGGAATTCCCGGGACCGCGCACCGGACTCCCCCAGGGAGACCACCAACAGCAAACCCCTATACAGGGACTGTCTGGCAATCACCCCAGAAGCCCTAAATGCGCAGCAGCCGGGACACAAAAGGGCAATAGGTAAGTCGAAAAATGTCTGTACGTGATGTGAGTCCAGAGTGGTATTAAACGGAAGGAACCGGGCAGAAGTTCCGACCAAAGACGGCAAACGGAGTCCAGGTACAGCTAGATGATACCAGATGAAGTCCAGAGTCGGTGTCGGTTGTTTTCCAAGAGGATCCGAATAACAATCAGGAACCAAAAGCAGCAGGGCAGGAGCACACAGGAAGCAGTATACTCAGGCACTGGACTAAGCTTTAGGGGCGGCTTTTAAACAGATGGACAGGAAGTAGGGCAACAGAACAGAAAACTCCATGTTAACAAAGGGCAAGCTCTTTCAAAAGAAAACTGGAAAACCCGGAACTCTGACACTGGCAGTTTTTTCAGTTGGCTCCAGATGATTCTAAAAAAGCCATTTGCAACACCTGCCATGCCAGCATCAGCAGGGGTACCAAAACTAGCAGCCTGACCACCACCAGCATGATCAGGCACATGTCAGCCAAGCACCCGACTTTGTGGGAAGTACAACAGAGTCGAGGAGCAGTGCTTGCTGATGTCACTGCTACGTCTTCGCTGGTTGTGCATGCGAGCCAATCCCCTGTCCATGCTGCCTGCGAACAAGCCTCCTCCACTCCTGCACCTGCAGTTGCCTACGCAGAAAGAACACCATCATCAAGCACGTCCTTGTCCCAGCGCAACGTTCAGTTATCCATTCAGCAAACCTTTGAGCGCAGGCGCAAATACACTGCCAACACCCCACATGCCACAGTTCTAAATGCTAACATTTCGCGACTGCTTGCGCTGGAAATGTTGCCTTTTAGGCTGGTTGAGACAGAAGCATTCCGCGAACTGATGGTGGCAGCTGTCCCACGTTACTCGGTCCACAGACGCCACTATTTCTCCCTGTGTGCCGTCCCCGCATTGCATAACTAACCACGTGTCACAAAACATCACACGTGCCCTGAACAACGCTGTTTCAGCCAAAGTCCACCTAACCACAGACACGTGGACAAGTGCATGTGGGCAAGGACGCTACATCTCGTTGACGTCACACTGGGTTAATATTGTGCAAGCTGGGACCCAGTCTGAGCGAGGGACGGAACACGTCCTTCACACACCAAGTTTTGCAGGCCCTACCTCAGTCAGGGTTTCACACACACTTTACAGCTCCGGAATGTCATGCTCCTCAGCCTCCTCCTCCTCCTGCGCATCCTGATCCACTTTACCCTCCACACCAGTCCCAAGCTGGAAGTGTCGCTGGCGGAGGAGGGGACGGTGCGCTCTCCCACTGCTCGGGTCCGGCTGACGCAGCTCTACGGCTGCTGCTGCTCGTTGGCTCGAGCGATGGCCGGATCCCGGGGACTCGAGCGGCGCTACTCGCCCGTGAGTGAAAAGGGGTGGTTTGGGTTTTGGGGATATTGTCCGTGACGCCACCCACGGTTGTGGTGATTGTGTGGACACCACCGCTGCTCTGGACGGGGATCCCGGGAGCCTGTGACAGGGAGCAGCTTTGTTGTTATTTCTCCCCTCCGTGGGTAGGGGGGTTGGTTGTCCCGGGGCCTGGTGATGGGGTAGAGATGGATGACAGGCGGGTTGCGGGGCCTGATGAAGTGCATGGTCGCAGGGGCAGCGCTGTGCCGCACGGCACGGAGGTACTCACTCAGCCCAATGATGATGACACAGTTCAGGGTAAAACAAGTGGCTGGATGGACGGGTCACTCGGACGGCTGCGGTTGTTCCTCCCTGCAGGTTAGTGATGACTGTCTCTCCCTGCACCTAAGTTAAGTGTTGGTAGTGATGGTTTCCCAACGGTAACCCGCTCCCTGACCTGGATATGGGCCGGAGGAGCCCCTTTTGCCCACAGGCGCTGGCCCTGGGAGACGGTTGCCCTTGGCGGTGGCTGTGTCTCCCCTTCACGGTTGTACGGTTGCCTTGCCTTCTATCTGGACTTGGCTGTTTGGAAACCCTGAGGTCCCCTTCAATAACGGATTTGGCAAATTCACGGCGACACCAAGCCTTGCCGGGATCCGAAAGTCCTCTGCCAATGGTGCTGGCTTCTCTTTGTATACCGGTCCGGTACGGCCGGGTCACCACCCGTCCACGGTCCTTACGGCAGACTCCAATCGGCCTCCACTGCAGACGGTCACCACATCCTGCCAACCTTGCTGTCCTGTCCGGGCCACACACCCGGACCAACTTCAGGCTCTTTGCTGTCACTTTTCTCCTCTCTACTACTTTCCTCCTTCCACTTCCTTAGCTTAACTCTCACTGCCTGTGTTTTCCCTCCTCCTCGGTGGGTGGAGACCAACCGCCTGGCTCCACACCCTGGTGTGGACAACAGCCCCTGGGGAAGGCAACAAGGATTTTGTGTTTTGACTATGATATGCCTGCAGGGAGTGTGGGGTGTTTAAGTGTTGTGCTCTGTGGCCCCTGGCTTGTCCAGGGCGACACAGAAGCACTGCAGCACTGCCTCGGCGAAGCGGCAACAGGCAGTGCTGAAGCTAATCTGCATAGGTGACAAACCCCACAATGCAGAAGAGGTGTGGACAGCTCTGAAACAGCAGGCAGATCACTGGCTCACAACTCTGAACCTAAAGCCAGGAAAGGTCGTGTGTGACAATGGCCGGAACCTGGTGGCGGCTTTGAGGCGAGGCCAGCTGACACATGTTCCATGCGTGGCCCATGTGCTCAACCTCGAGGTTCAGCGGTTTCTAAAGTCATACTCAGAGCTGTCTGATCTGCTGGTAAAAGTTCGCCGCCTGTCTGCACATTTTCGAAAGTCACCTACTGCTTCAGCCGGCCTTGCCGGCTTAAGACGCCGTTTGCATCTTCCGGCACACAGACTGGTGTGTGATGTCCCCACGCGTTGGAATTCAACTCTGCACATGTTGGTCAGGATATGTGAGCAGAAGAGGGCAGTTGTTGAGTACCTGCATCACCTAAGCCGTCGGGAAATGGGTCAAACTCCACACATAACACCTGAGGAGTGGAGATGGATGTCCGACCTATGCACCATCCGCCAAAACTTTGAGGACTACAACAAGATGGTGAGCGGCGATGACGACATTATTAGCGTCACCATACCGCTTCTCTGCCTTCTAAAATGGTCTCTGCTCAGAAAACAAACATGATGCATTGCAGGCGGAGCGCGATGAGTTTCAGCAAGAAACAGTAGTGGGTGTGGGTGATGAATGACACAGCCCAGCCTCGTCTCATCACAACGTGCAGTGGAGGACTATGACGAGGAGGAGGATGAAGACATGGAGCAACTCTCTGGCCAAATTGAGGATATGACATGCAGTCATATCCTCGGTTCAGCGTGGCTGGCCAGAGGACAGGGTAGATGATGAGGAGGAGGAGGACAGCATGTTCAGTCATCGTGTTGGTCAGGATACTGAAGTGATGGCTGTTAAGAGTCTGGCACACATGGCTGACTTTATGGTAAGCTGCCTGTCTCGTGACCCTCGCGTTAAGAACATCTTGGCCGACAATCATTACTGGTTGGTAACACTGTTAGACCCACGCTAAAAGGAGAACTTTTTGTCTCTTATTCCCGAGGCGGAGAGGTCAGGCAAAATGCAGCAGTTCCAGAAGGCCATAGTCACGGAAGTAGGCAAAGCATTCCCCTCACAAAACGCTAGCGGCATAGGTCATGAATCAGTGGACAACCGAGGCGTACAGCCGAGAGAGGCACAAGTCCAATCCGCCAGAGGTAGGGGAACAGTCTTTAAGATGTGTGACAGTTTTCTCAGCCCCTCACGTACCACAGCCCCTGAGGTGCGGGGTAGTGCCACAAGAAATCCTAAGTTTGCCCAGATGCTGAAGGAGTACCTTGCAGATCGAACAACTGTACTCCGACATTCCTCTGTGCCTTACAATTATTGGGTATCCAAGCTGGACACGTGGCATGAATTGGCTCTCTACGCCTTGGAAGTCCTGGCCTGCCCTGCTGCTAGCGTTTTGTCAGAGCGTGTTTTTAGTGCCGCAGGTGGAATCATTACAGATAAACGCACCCGCCTGTCAACTGAAAATGCTGACAAGCTGACTCTGATCAAGATGAACAAGGGTTGGATTGGGCCAGACTTCACCACACCACCAGCAAATGAGAGCG
This sequence comes from Anomaloglossus baeobatrachus, assembly GCF_048569485.1. Classification (NCBI taxonomy): domain Eukaryota; kingdom Metazoa; phylum Chordata; class Amphibia; order Anura; family Aromobatidae; genus Anomaloglossus; species Anomaloglossus baeobatrachus. Next base: position 95,540,891 of record NC_134359.1, on the reverse strand, counting down.
GAATTTAAAGTTTGCCATGTACCTCCACTCACCCATGGGTACACACTTCTGGACTTTGGATAATCGCTGGACTGCTCCTCCTTCTCCTCATGCGCCACCATGATGATGACCGTTACAAATTGCAATACTTAGGCCTTTGTTTCAGGTATACCCCCAGTGGTAAATTTTTTCGCCCATTCTTTGCAGAATGGACATTACAACGACAGGAGACCCGCTCCTTTGCAATGGGAACAATGTTTTGAGGCCCTCATGCACGTCTCTACCCAGGGACAACGTGGAGCCTCCCAATTTTTGGCTGCCCTGCCTAAGGGCTATACTACAATAGACCCACTTCCTTCCAATGGGCACTTCAGGTTTACAGGCCCTCATGCACGTCTCTATCCAGGGACAACGTGGAGCCTGACGCTGCCACCGACTGCCACACACGTGCTGTTTTTAAATGCAAGCACGGACGCAATAAGAACCTAACTGGTTTTTAGGAGCGACAATTACTGAGAAGTCTGACACTATCAGACACTGCTGACTGACGTGTATTATACACTAGACTTGTGCGTTATATAATAGTTTGTGCAAAACGCGCACCTGTACGCTGCCACCGACTGCCACACACGTGCTGTTTTTAAATGCAAGCACGGACGCAATAAGAACCTAACTGGTTTTTAGGAGCGACAATTACTGAGAAGTCTGACACTATCAGACACTGCTGACTGACGTGTATTATACACTAGACTTGTGCGTTATATAATAGTTTGTGCAAAACGCGCACCTGTACGCTGCCACCGACTGCCACACACGTGCTGTTTTTAAATGCAAGCACGGACGCAATAAGAACCTAACTGGTTTTTAGGAGCGACAATTACTGAGAAGTCTGACACTATCAGACACTGCTGACTGACGTGTATTATACACTAGACTTGTGCGTTATATAATAGTTTGTGCAAAACGCGCACCTGTACGCTGCCACCGACTGCCACACACGTGCTGTTTTTAAATGCAAGCACGGACGCAATAAGAACCTAACTGGTTTTTAGGAGCGACAATTACTGAGAAGTCTGACACTATCAGACACTGCTGACTGACGTGTATTATACACTAGACTTGTGCGTTATATAATAGTTTGTGCAAAACGCGCACCTGTACGCTGCCACCGACTGCCACACACGTGCTGTTTTTAAATGCAAGCACGGACGCAATAAGAACCTAACTGGTTTTTAGGAGCGACAATTACTGAGAAGTCTGACACTATCAGACACTGCTGACTGACGTGTATTATACACTAGACTTGTGCGTTATATAATAGTTTGTGCAAAACGCGCACCTGTACGCTGCCACCGACTGCCACACACGTGCTGTTTTTAAATGCAAGCACGGACGCAATAAGAACCTAACTGGTTTTTAGGAGCGACAATTACTGAGAAGTCTGACACTATCAGACACTGCTGACTGACGTGTATTATACACTAGACTTGTGCGTTATATAATAGTTTGTGCAAAACGCGCACCTGTACGCTGCCACCGACTGCCACACACGTGCTGTTTTTAAATGCAAGCACGGACGCAATAAGAACCTAACTGGTTTTTAGGAGCGACAATTACTGAGAAGTCTGACACTATCAGACACTGCTGACTGACGTGTATTATACACTAGACTTGTGCGTTATATAATAGTTTGTGCAAAACGCGCACCTGTACGCTGCCACCGACTGCCACACACGTGCTGTTTTTAAATGCAAGCACGGACGCAATAAGAACCTAACTGGTTTTTAGGAGCGACAATTACTGAGAAGTCTGACACTATCAGACACTGCTGACTGACGTGTATTATACACTAGACTTGTGCGTTATATAATAGTTTGTGCAAAACGCGCACCTGTACGCTGCCACCGACTGCCACACACGTGCTGTTTTTAAATGCAAGCACGGACGCAATAAGAACCTAACTGGTTTTTAGGAGCGACAATTACTGAGAAGTCTGACACTATCAGACACTGCTGACTGACGTGTATTATACACTAGACTTGTGCGTTATATAATAGTTTGTGCAAAACGCGCACCTGTACGCTGCCACCGACTGCCACACACGTGCTGTTTTTAAATGCAAGCACGGACGCAATAAGAACCTAACTGGTTTTTAGGAGCGACAATTACTGAGAAGTCTGACACTATCAGACACTGCTGACTGACGTGTATTATACACTAGACTTGTGCGTTATATAATAGTTTGTGCAAAACGCGCACCTGTACGCTGCCACCGACTGCCACACACGTGCTGTTTTTAAATGCAAGCACGGACGCAATAAGAACCTAACTGGTTTTTAGGAGCGACAATTACTGAGAAGTCTGACACTATCTGGACTGTTTTACACTGTGTACACCAGCCCCAGATATGAAGGCTGGTATACGGTCACCACTACCCTGCCTGCCTGCCTGCCTGTATACTGCTACAATAGTCCTGACAAGGACTCTTTTGGTCACTAGCCTGTATTCAGACCTGGCTATACCCTGCCTGTATATAGCAACAATAGTCCTGAGAAGGACTCTGCTACTGTACGCCGACCTGGCTATACCCTGCCTGCCTGTATACAACTAGAATAGTCCTGAGAAGGACTTTTGGTCACACTGTTTGCAGCCCTGCAACTGAAAAAGCTATAAAGGGCCGCAAAGCTTTCCCTGAATCAGCGACCCTCTCCCTGCACTGACTGTCAGAATAGCTGTGAGCAGAGCACAGCGCGCCGGCCTGTATAAAGGCTCGGTGACGCTGTGCAGGCCGGCCAATCACTGCAATTCCACAACTAACAGGGCTGTGGCATTGCAGTGGTCTGCCAGCCAATCCCTGCATGAGGGCTGGCTCTCAAAAGAGCGCCAACATGCAGAAATGAAGACCACGAGTAAAGCACGAGTATCGCGAGATTACTCGGTCCCCGCCGAGCAGCCCGAGTACAGTGATACTCGTGCGAGTACCGAGTAGTGACAAGCATGCTCGCTCATCACTAGTGCAGAGTTCAAAGAAAGGATGCCCTTGAATTATTATTCTAGTATTTAGTAAAACAGACGTCTGATGAACTGAAAAGGATAAATTAGATTGCAATCCTTAATTCAATAGCCTACCTTCTTATTATACTTACTTTTCCTTTCACATAGGATAAAACCATATTGGTAATTTCATTAGAAACTGGAACCATATACTTTTGATATATCAATGAAAATGCCATGTTCTTGTACAAGTGGAACGCCATGATGATATGTGCTTGCTACCGTAGTTCTAGTGAAAAAAAAATTGTCAAATGTATAGTAACATTTTTGCATTGTATATATGGTTCCCTGCCTTCCACGTCACAAGATCTCTATTTGTTTTAATTTTTTTTTTCTTCAGAAAGAACAAAAAGTACAAATGCTGTTTGTGCAAAGAGTACAAAGTGCACAAGATAGCAGAAAATTACCAGGTTCACAGTGTGACTGTTTTACAAGCTATGAGAGATGAGTGGTTGTTCCAATCCAAGAATGATAAAAATAATTAGAACTTGCAATTATTAACTGGGGTATACAATAATATATGTTATAATAAATGTACAAACACCAGTAATAATAATAATAATAATAATAATTTATTTCTATAGTGCCAACATATTCCACAGCAATTTACAATTCGGAGAGGGAAATATAAAAGAAAAAGTGCCTCTCAAAATGTTGCATTACATACAATGATTTTCCATCTAATCTGAGAGTAGAATAATGTAGACACTGATTCCAACCATGTATACTGTCACGCTCCCGGTGTCCCGGCAGCCCTCCTTACCCACTGAGCCGGTTCCTGCATCGCACAACCGCTCCATACCCACTGATCCAATCATACCTGCATCGCACCACCGCTCCGTACCCACTGATCCAGTCGCACCTGCATCGCACCACCGCTCCGTACCCACTGATCCAGCCTCGCCAGCGCACCACCGCTCCTTGCCCACTGATCCAGTTCACATGTCCGCCGGTCACGCCTGCCGCTCCCGCTCATGCTCCCCTGAGTCCTGTTCCTGGTCTCAGGAGTCTGACTCTGAGTCTTAGCCACATGGTTCTGTATAGGACCGGGCCGCGCCCACTCTCCTGGTCTTATAGGCCCAGCACACCTGCAGCAGGAAATGACATGAGGCTGTGCTGGGTATATAAGACTGGCCTTTCCATGTGGGCGGCGCCTGATCAACGTGTCCTGAAGCTTGTCTTTTGAGCTAGGTGCTCAGGTCCCCTTGTGCTGTGCCCTGTTACTGTTTGTCTTTGCTATCGGGTACCTGTGCCTGTTTCCTGTATTGTCCTAAAGAACTCCGTGACCCTGGTGACCTGGTTATACCTGTCCCTGCCACGCCAGTGCCCCGGCTGCTGTGTACCCTGCCCTCCGGTGGGGTGCATGGTCCAGTGGATCCACCTCCTGGGCCCACCAGTCCTCCCGGCCCTGACATATACTGATGAGCAAAAGCAGAGAAAAAAGAAAAATAAACAGCTCACCAAAGGTACTAGTAATGTACATATCACAGTAACGAATGGCCGGACTGCGAAATAGATGCACGGATCTACATGACTGACATCTAGGGAATGCAAACAAAAAAAGGAAGTTCGTGTCCACCACCAATGATAGTAAAACTCTCATTTATTTAAACAATTAAGCATGAAGAGTAAAAATACAGAAACAGCTGACATGTTTCAGACAAGGTCCTTAATCGTAGGTACTGTTAAAGAAACAGGATATATATACCATATGTTTTATTTTATAAGATGCACTGGATTATAAGACACACCCCAAATTTGAAGGCCGAAAATGGGAAAAAATAAATTTACTGTTAAAATGAGGGCCCATCTTATAATCCTAGTGACTCTTATATTAGCTCACCAGGGAGGAGCGGCGGTGGTGGAGTGGCTCGGAGGAGGGGGTGTCGAAGTTCAAGAAGGCCAGTGTGCGGAGGGTCGGCAATACTGCAAGCTTGTGGGGTGTCACAGCGGCGGGCACCATTGATCTCCCGGAGGGCTCGGAGGAGGAGGTATCGCGACCCAAGAGGGCCAGTGTGTGGCAACGGAGGGACTGCGATACTGTGGGCTCATGGCAAGCTCCATTAAACTGCCGGCAGACTGTAGGCTCCGTTGAATTGGCAGCCGTTGACGCAATGGACTTTAAGAAAATGGCTGAGGAGATTGGTCTCAACACCCATTTTATTTAAGTCCATCGCGTCAATCACTGGCGATTTAAAGCAGCCCAAAGATCAATGGCGCCTTTCGCCGCAACATCCCACGAGCCCGCAGTATTGCTGACCCTCCGCTGCCACACACTGACTCTCTTGAGCTGCTCCAGTGCAGTGACACTCCCCTCCGAGCCCTCCATGTCGCTGAACCTGTGCCACCACTGCCACCTCGGTAAGCCATATGCAGTTTGTAAGACACACCTCCATTTTTCCCCCAGTTTTGGGGTAAAAAAGTGTGCATATTACAAACGGGAAAATACGGTATATAGTATATGTGCCCATGCATGGATATAGCAAGCTAACAGCAAGTGTGTGATTTGGACGGTAAGTATTGATGGTCGGACCCAGACTGTAAAAGTCGGATCCACACAATTTCAAACGTACCCGAGGGCTGGGCCCAGGCTCGGAATTCTCATTGAATTCTGGCTAGTGATCTGGATCCGGCACTTGGGTAATACAAAAATAAAGGTAAAATAAACAAAAGAATAATAAAGCAAGTGGCGCTATACTTACCAAGCCTTTGACGTGGCTGTAGCTGCTCCCATGGCCTCTCATTCTTCTTCTGGGGTGACTCATTAGGCGTTATGCATATTCTCTGCTATCATTGTCCATCGGCATCTGTGATTGGTTGCAGTCAGACAATCCCCTATGCTGAGTCACAGCGTTCTGATGCTTTTAATCACAGACCCTGTCTTCGGGTCTATCGTACAGTTAAAATAAATAAATAAAAAAATTGTTGTAGGGTCCCCCCTTATTATAATACCCAACACAGATAAAGCCCATGGTTACAGGCTGCAGCCCCCAGCCGTGCGCTTATCTTGGCCATGTATCAAACTAAGAGGAACCGCAGCCGGCTTTATTTTTTAATTATTTAAATAAATAATTAAAAACAACAGCGTGCAGTCACCCTCAATTTTACCCGATAGCTGGGAGCTGATATTCTGAGGGTGAGGAGACCCATGAGCTACCCCAGCCTAAAAATAGCAGCCTGCAGCCGCCCAGGATTGTTGCATCCAGCAGATGCGACAATCCTGACAATCAGACCCATCAGATGCGACAATCAGACCCATCAGATGCGACAATCTGAGCACTTTACCTGGCTCTTCCCGATTGCCTTGGTGCGGTGGAATTCTGGATAATAAGGGATTAATGGCAGCCCACAGCTGCCACTAAGCCCTAGATTAGTAATGTATTGTGTCTATGAGATACTCCATTACTAATCTTTAAGTGAAAAGAAATAAAGACAAACACAAACAAAAATCCTTTATTTGGAATAAAAGACAAAAACACACTCTTTCACCACTTTATTTAGCCCCAAAACACTCAAGCAGGTCCAATGTAAATAAGGTCCCACAATGATTCAGCACTGCTACATCTGAAATTTCAGTGTGTGATAATGGAATATGTCCGTATGCTGTAACTGCAGGCAGAGACAGAGCCCCAATCAGCTGTGACATCATTCAGGTAACTTCCCAGCCAATGACCACAAAGGATTGAAGATAGGATTAATGTTACTTTATTTTCATGCACAGGTCAACGCGTTTCAGGAGTCTCAGCTCCCTGCATCAGGACAAACAGGCAAAAGATTTTTTTTGATGTTTGACTTTTTTTTTTATGTACTTTTGTCTGTTTGTCCTGATGAAGGGAGCTGAGACTCCTGAAACGTGTTGACCTGTGCTTGAAAATAAAGTAACAATAATCCTATCTTCAATCCTTTTTAGTCATTGGCGCGGTGCTGAAAATCCATCCCTATTACTTTCTGCTATCTGCCAATTCTGGGACTGCAGCCTTGACCTGGAGTGTACATGCTTATATAAGAGTTGTGACTGGCACAACTTCTATAGGTGAGTTTAATTTTGTTAATTAACCCCTTCCTTATTGGGGTAGGACCCTATTGCGCTTTCTTTTTCCACAGTTATTTCTATTATAGGCAAAAGCTCCAGGCAGACCTGATAAAATCTGCACAGTGAAGAATAAAATCTGCACAGTGAAGAGACCATCAAGGACCTCACTGACCTTGAAGTTCGGGACTCAGTAGCAAAGGGAGAATCGGGGACAGGACCAGAGACGTCAACCCCACAGGGTTCACGCTACCGTCATATGGACTGCTGAAGAAGACAACAGGAGGGGATTCCCAGCCGCTTCACACCATGGGGACCCACCAACCAAAGATGGGTGCAGGGGAAAGAAGCCACCAGTTCACTAAACCAGCACTGGGACTAAACGGACCTGCAGTTAAGACCAGCCAGCCTCGGGTGACCAGTTACCAGCTTGCAGTGAGTAAAAAGAACCAGTTACACTAAACTCCCATTGTGGCCTAACTTCTTTCAACACCCATCTGCAACACCTATCCTCTGGGGCCTGGCCCTGCTTGCGGAGGACCTACCATCCAGGCTGCCACTAACTCCAGCCTCAGTAGTGAACGTTGTGCAGCAGTGGCTCCCTACACTTAGCCGCAAAACTGAAGAGGCGTCACATATAAACTTTATTCAACAATCCCCTGTAAATAATATCCGCTTTTCAAAAGGTACCCAGGGCACGGAACTGGGCAATGGCCACCAAAGTGACATTCCCCAGTTATACACTGCCCGGGACTGAGTACCCCATAACCTTGGGCGACACACATCGGGTGTATGCCGCGCTATCACCAGAATAAACCGATGTTGGTTATTTAATCTCTTTATTCTTTTATTCAGGTCGATGCATTTCATAGAACTCTGTCTCCTTTATCAGGACATCAAGGAAAAATCAACAGTCTACTACCGAGGAAAAGCAACCTGTATAGATACATACAGATACGTCAGAGGACCACCCACTATATTTCAAATACTGGCGAGAAAATTGACTGATCAAATAATGGCAACATGATTTAAAGCATAAAGTATTAAAAAGCAACTTTATAAGTCCTGGAAGTATAACAATTCAAATATTGCAACAATATAAAAATTACAAAACAAAAAAACAAAAAGGAAAAAGAGAAAAAAAGAGAATAAATGTAAAAATATTTTGGAAATATTACAGACTGAAGGGAGTCTAGAACATTGGAATCTATTGAGGATCATAGTGATACACTTGAGCCTCTATCCACAGCCCTATATAGAGAATCAGGGCAAAAAATGGGAAGATAATAAAGATTATGGTGTTTTGGGTGTTAAACGGTAGAGGGATCTTGTGGTGAAAAATACAATAATAACAATTGATGATGATGATGATATTACAAAAATAGAAAAATAAAATGAATAAAATAAATAACTTTGAATCGTGTATTATTTATCAAAAGGAAAAAAGAAAATGAAAAATTACGTGTGTGTAGTGAAGGGTTGTGCAAAAATTGGTATGCAGTGTGAATGTCCAGAGACCACGTGCAGAAAATTTCCTTATGGGTAAAGTGTTGAGACGTTTGAGATATTAGTGCAGACATACTGTATTATACAGTGTGTATGTTCGAAGATCGCATATGGCAATCGTACAAATGAAGTTACTGGAAGGAGTTAATGAAATAAAAGAACAAATATGTTTAAAAATGAAAAAATTGCAAAAGGGCCCTAAAAAGACCCAGTTAGAGTCCATAAAGAGAGAGTTCCACCTACGAGTTTAATGTTGTGCACAATTTAGCAGCTAAATACAGATGAAGCCGCTCGGGAACCAATGAAGAAAAACTCCGTGAAGGAGTATAATCAATACACATTTCTTCAGTTTAAAAGACAAAAGGAATGTTAGAATAAAGAATTTTAATTGAATTAAAGAATATTAGTTATTGGTGGCAAGAGTTGATGTGAACCATATATTTGTAATCCTTAGTATAGTGGTTCTAGCTGTGAAAGTTCAAAAAGCCGGCTTTCTCAGAAGGGGGAGCGAGTGCTAAAGCAAAGCATGATTACGCATGCGTTAGGGGTAACAGGAGTTCAGGTCTGTGGGAAAGAACCACACCACGAATGTGTGGGGGTTAAAAGAGTTCAAACTGTGGGAACTAACATCACTGCGTTTGCGCAGGTTAAGGAAAAATCACAAGCTTCAAATGAGAAGTCCTCCCGCATAAGTACAGTGCGAGGGACAGTGCTGGAATGACCACACACAGGACCCCAGAAGGGGTCCCTGAACCATGCACACTATCCCTCAATTATAAAAATGAATCATTAAACACCAATCATATAAAATCATAGTTATATTAATATAGATAATTGATATAAATATAACATAATATGATAATATATCTAATATATAAAGCTGAATGTGTGTATGTATGTGTGTGTGTATGTCCGGGATTGGCATCTGCACCGTCGTAGCTACAGCCACAAAGGTTTGCACACTCACACTTCTGGACCCCGAGAGCGTCATAGGCTATGTTTTGAGGGGAAATTTTAACCCTGCGCTTTACAGTTATACACCAAAAAACCTGCCTCCATTAAAGCGAATGGAGCTGGGAGCCACAGTGCAGCCAGAACTTCAGAAGAATGCGCAGTCACGCCCTTAAATGGATTGTTGGCGTGTCACAATGCAGCCAGGGAAAGAGACAGACACAGACAGGGAAAGAGGCAGACACAAAGAGACAGACTGACAGGGAAAGAGACAGACAGGGAAAGAGAGAGACAGGTTAAGAGACAGACAAAGAGATAGAGACAGACACAGGGAAACAGACAGACAGGGAAAGAGAGGGAAAGAGACAGACAGGGCAAGAGACAGACAAAGACAGGTAAAGAGACAAAGAGACAGACACAGGGAAAGAGACAGATGGAAAGAGGGAAAGAGACAGACAGGGCAAGAGAGGGAAAGAGACAGTCAGGGAAAGAGACAGTCAGGGAAAGAGACAGACAGGGAAAGTGACAGAGATAGATAGACAGGGAAAGAGATTGAGACAGATGGAGAAAGAGACAGATTTCAGTCAGAGACAGACAGGGAAAGAGACAGACAGACAAAGAGATAGAGAGACAGAGAGATATATACAGAGGGGGAGACAGACTTTATAATTACATTTATATCTATTTGTTTTGTCGTTTTTGTGTGCAGAATACATTTTTGTTAATACATTCTACTTTGTTAATAGCAGTTATTAACCCGGGCGAAGCTGAGTAGTACAGCTAGTTATATATAAATGAGTAAATGTAAAACTAAGAAAATCTATTAAATTGAATAAAACTATTAAATTAAATAAAAATCTATTACTAAAATCTATATATATAATTGCCTTAAGGCTACTTTACACACTGCGATATCGGGCGCGATGTCGTCGTATGTGTGGCACGCCCTGTTCGTTAGTGCGATGTGTGTTCATCGCTGTGTGTCCATGTTTTAGTCGTGTGCTTACGGTCACATGTCACAATCTCTTTTATAGTCACCTTCCAAGCTATCTCGTTTCCCGATGTGATGATGAACATTAGCATCGTTGTGTAGCGGTCTCACCGCATGGATTTCCAAGTGTCATGGCGATATGGGCGTTGTTTCCCCACACAAAGTGCATCTTGATGTAGTTGAATTGTAAACTCGCTACACCCCTTCTTGCCTCGACTCATTTGTGTAATCAGCGCTATTGATTTTCATTGGATGTTGGTAGTATAAATGTGCGCAGATGCGTGTTCATTCTTGCAGCTGTTGTCTACCCATTTGCGTTTGTCCTCGCACAAGTGATTTTTGAAAACAACTGTCATCTGGACTTGCGAATCTTTGCAGCAAGGTATGTGTTATAGTATTTTCTCACTATATTTTTTTTTTTAAATTTTTTTTTTTTTTTTTAAATTTTTTAAATCAGTGTTTGTACTGATTTATCTCCAATTAAATGTTTTCCAGCTGTATATGTGTTATAGTATTAACTCTATTGATTTTTTTTTTTTTTGTTTTTTGTTTTTTTTTTAATATGTTAAATCAGTGTTTATACTGATTTATCTCCTATTTAATGTTTTCCAGATGTGTACTAATAAGGAGGAATTCCTACGTGAATTCATAGAGGTGTACCAGACGCAAACACCCTTATGGAAAATAAAATCCCCCGAGTACAGTAATAGGCAACTTAAAAAGGATGCGTACCTTAAAATGATTGTAATATATGACAAATACCATCCTAATCAAAAAGGTACCGAGGATCTCGTGAAAAGAAAAATACAGGCAATACGCACAGTTTATAAGAAAGAACTGAACAAAATAGAGGAATCCAAACGTTCTGGTGCTGGCACTGGTGATGTCTACGTCCCAACGCTCTGGTATTTTGATTTATTGAATTTCACAAGGGACCAGGAGCTTCACAGGCCATCAACCAGTAGCCTCAATATTGGTGGTGATATTCCCCCAGATGCTAACAATGAAGTGACTATATCTGAGGTATAATTTTTATTATTGTCCTAATTTGTCAGAAACAATGTTTTTTTTTTTTTGTCATTATGATGAAATGAATATTTGTATACTTTTCAAGATATATGTAAAAGTATTCAAATGTTGTATTTCAAAAATATATTTTAATGAACATTTTATTTTTTCATGTTTTTTTTGTATTGCAGGAGCCAACAACAAGTCAACAATCATCATCAGAACACCTAATGGAAACTCCTGCTAGCCAATTAACCAATGTGGATTTGGTTGAGGCAGGCCCATCCAATGTGTTATACACACAAAGTTGGCAAAGGAAAAAAAAAACCATCCCTGCAAACACTACTACTGCTGTAACCAAACTGATGGGAGTGGCACAAAACATCCTAGACCAGCACAACAGACCACCCCTTTCTGGTATTGCTATGTTCGTGGATGATGAAATGCGTGAACTTACCCCAGACCAAAAATACATTGCCCAATGTTTAATCCAGGATGTCTTACGTTTGGCAAGAGCTAAAAAACTAACAGACTCATCCTATGTTGCCATTGGCGAGGTTCCTCATCCTGTTGATCCTGTAGATCCTGTTGATCCTGTTGATCCTGTTGATACTGTTGATCCTGTTGATACTGTTGATCCTGTTGATACTGTTGATCCTGTTGATGCCCCTGAAAATCCTCAAGCTGCAGCAGAGCCATCAAGACAACCACTTCGAAAGGGTGGTGTGCGTGGCCGTAGGTCACGCATGAGTTTGGTTAACAAACGCAAAAAGAAGTAGTTTATAATATTTAATATATTTTTTTTTTTTTTATTTTTTTTTTTTTTTATTATTGTATTCCTTCTGTTGCCTGATATTTCGTGCATATTTGTGAAAAATAACAAATGTGTAACTATTCCACAGACAATAAACCTGCCATATGAAATAATGTATTTTTCGATTCTATTACGCACATTTGTTATAAAATTTTTATTAATTTTTATTTTACTTTAGAATCATTTAGGCACTTGTATAATTTTTTATTTTTAAAATATTTTTAAGTTTAAATATTCTTTTAAAAACCTTTCTACATACATGTTAAACATAGAAAAATCCTAAACAAACATCATTTATTTATGACGTTGATTAATATATTTATGGATTAGGGCATCATGCGCCGCAGAGGCTTCTTTTAGTCGGTTTGCAGACACATAAATATCATATAGTGTTACTATTTCTGGGGAAAAACAAAAACAAATGTCAGTATTTGGTATATATTGTAGAGTTTGGTTTTAAAAAAAAATTACAAAAAAAAAAAAATAAAAAACAACAAACATGGACCATTATGTTGTACACTCATGAAACTTACCATTACTGACAACTTGTTCTTCACGTTCATCTCCGGATGATGCGCTCATGTCCCAACCTGAACCTTTCCCACCTAATTTCAACATAAGTTAATGTTGTTAGAGTTTTATCCATCTAGCAAAATATTTACCACTGTACTAACTTTGGCAAACCACATCATTACCATTGTCCTCCATATTCTCTTCTGACATTACATCAGCATCAGCATGTCCTGATGATGGTGAAATAACATCATAATAAAGGGTGTCTGCTTCCTCATTTAAAATGTGTAGGCTATTTTCACGGTTGGAATCCATGCTTGGAGCCAGCTGCTGTACAACATTTTCTTCATTATTGTTAGTGGCCTGGCTTGACTCATTATTCAAGGAATTTACATCTGTTAACATTAAAGAAAAAAAAAAAAAAATTAAACAAAACCAAAAAAAGAAATAATGTGATTTTTTGATATAAAAAATCACAGCAGACCGTTAATGATTTTAAAAACAACAACTGTTATGTTTTTATATTATACATCACATATATATATTATGTATGGATGAAAATATTATCTTACCAGCTATCACTACCAGGTCACTTCGAATTTCTTCTATTTTCTCCTTATCCCTGTACTTTAAATCAGCCCATTTCTTCAGTACCTGCGTTGATGTGCGTCTGATATGAAATTTACGGTACAGGCCCCTGCATATTTTTTTAACAACACTTCTTTTATGTGCCATAGGACGTTGATATGTCTTTGCACATATATAGTCCAGTGCATCCATCCTTTTCACCAAGTATTGGACCTCCCCTTGGCCCCAGACCTTTGCACGTTTGTTGGTTGACATTTTCTCTTTCAGTTTCGCTTTAGATCAGCAGGTACACAGTGTGGCGTGTCACATGGTCCTTTAGACGTTTGGACGTCATGACGTTTCTTTATTGATATGTTAACAAACTGAACATTGTATGTCGCCGTAATGTACATTAATAATACTTATGTGCTCATTTTTGTATGCGCAAATGGGTTTTTTTTATTTTTTCTGTTTATTTTTCTTTTTTTTCTGTTGGTTGTTTAGTTTTTATAAAAAATTTTCTGTGTTTAATATTTAATTTAAGGAAATGTGGCGTATATTGTTTTAATCATAATGTTTTCTGTCATGTAAATAACAAACATATTAATAAATGTTAATTATCATACGAGAGAAATGATTGACAGAATGCTTGTAATGCTTAATTCGTTTTTTATAGTTTTTTGTTAATATTTAAATTAATATGTTTTCCTAAAGAAATATTTTGTTTACAATCATACATTCATTTGTGATGATTATAAATTTTTTCACAATAAAAAAAAAACCAATATTCACAATGTTGTATTAAGTAACATCAAACAATTTACTTTCATAACACAATAAACATTTTTCCACTAAAAATCATAATCTTTACACACTTAAGGCAATTTGTTTTAAAAAAAAAACATTTTCAAAAATATGACTTACATTATTTAAACACAACCATGCAATATCATGTTTAATGAGCACCTAAACTCATTAATTAATTATAAACATGCTGCCATGACACAGCCCCTGGGCCATTAAAAAAATTACAATAATTAGTTCTGTTTTCCATTGCATCCATCATACTACGTGTCAGGGGTGGCTGTGGCAAAAGATTATCCAGTGGGTTAACTTGCTGACGCCATGCCCCAAGCTCAACAACACCATTACTTTGATTTTCCACATCAACAAAGCCAGGTGGAACATATTCAAGACCATCTCTTTTTCTGAGAAAATTATGCAAATAACAGCATGCAAGCACAACATTGTCAATGGATTCAAGTTTTAAGTTGATTGGCATGGAAAAGATACGAAATCTACTGCTTAAGATGCCAAAAGCATTCTCAACAACTCTTCTAGCTCTGCATAGACGATAATTAAAAATGCGTCTTTCTACATTCAAGCCTGTAAGTGGATATGGCCGTAACAAATTACGTTGTAATGGAAAGGCCTCGTCCGCCAAAAAAACAAAATTTAAATTTCCAATGGTATTTTGGTTATTGGGTAATTGGAGTTGATTTTGTTTTAGCCGTAATGCAAACTCCGTATGTTCAAATACCCCACCATCCGAAACTCGCCCATTCATGCCGATATCAATGTACAGAAAATCATAAGTGGCGTTGACAACCGCCATAAGGATAATGCTGTGGTAGCCCTTGTAGTTGTAATAATATGAGCCAGAATTATGTGGCTGCATTATCCTTATGTGTTTGCCGTCAATTGCGCCACCACAATTAGGGAATTGCCATAATAGGTTGAATGTATTTGCAATTTTGTCCCAATCACTAGGACTATTTGGCAAATGCATGTAGTCATGTAAAGCATGTGCTATTGCCAAACATGTCTCTGGAATTAATGAGCTAAGTAGAGAGCGGGACACTGCTGATGAATACTGAAGGTCAGTCAAACTGCGTCCTGTAGCCAAGAATCGAAGAGTCACCCCCAAACGCTCGTCTACAGGTACTGCCTGACGCATTACTGTATTATTGCGCATGATATAAGGGCGGACTTTCTCTAAAAGGTATGAGAACGAGCTGTCCGACATGCGTAAGTAGTTTCGAAAGTCATGTGGGTTATGCTCTTGTAGGTCTCTTACAAGGTGCATGTGTGTATAGCATTGTCTCTCTAGTAGCCATTTGCGTGCCCAAATTCGTCTTTTTCTAGTTCTGCATCGCATGTCATGATCCTCGGCAAGTGCAAGGGCTCCTCCGGCTACAAGCATGGCAGCTATGACGGCATTTTCAGGCTCACTACGCATATTTAGCCTGTATAACAGAGAATAATTTTGTAAATGTTTTGGTTTTTTTTTTTTTTTTTAAATAAGAAACCATTTTTTTTGGGTCTGACAATATAAACATTTAACAAATATGAATCTTATTCTTATTGGTCACAGTCATGTTTGACGTCTTTTAAACTTTAAAGTTTGGATGCCTGCAATCTTGAATAACATACAATAATGGATAATATAATATATCTAACTGTAATGTATTAAATAAACACAAATACAGTCATGATATAGGCTATTTACTAAATTATGATAAACCCTATTTAATACTACAAACATATGTAAATGTTATAATACAAAGGAAGACATAAATTAAAAAAAAAAAACCCACATTTTCAACAATTATTGCGAAAAAAAAAAAAAAAAAAACCAAAATAAAAAAAAGAAAAAGAAAAAAAAAAAACTCACATGCGAAGTTTATCTCACGGACGAATGACGCCAAACTATACGCCGGACACGGAGGCAGCAGGACACGTCCAAAACCAACGAAATGAACCTAGGAAATGAACCCACCAAATGGATAAACGCAAAAAGGATGCTAGCGTATTATATATATTATGCTCCAATCATGGAGCAGATGCGTTAGCAAATAGGAAACAAGTAGGCGTATTGAACATTTAAACCACCATACACGCCCGTATCGATGATGACGCAAGAGGCAACAATTTTTTAAGTCGCTGTAGTAGTGTCACACGTAACGTAAAGTATGTTGAAAGGAACGAGCAACGATAGTTACAAAGAAATAACAACGATTTTTGGGAATTAGGACCCGTGTAGCCGATTAGCGATAAATCACGCTTTTGCGACGATTTTACATCGCTGAACGCTGTTACACAAAGCTATATCGCTAACGATTGCGGAAGTGCGTCACCAAAACCGTGACCCCAACGACAAAACTCCGGCGATATCGCAGTGTGTAAAGCCCGCTTTATTCTGTCTGTCTGTCTGTCTGTCTGTCTGTCTGTCATGCTCCGAAATTGTGTCCTTACGGTGACACAAAGCTGATTGGCCGCTGGGCTCGCCATGGCCCCGCCCCCCCACACGGATTGGCCTCTCGCCCCGGCTTTCTGCAGGCCCCGCCCCCCTCACGCAATGCACGCTCGCTCTGGCCCAACTGACACGGAGCTCCGATTCCCAGGTGAGTACACACACACATCAGATCACACTCACTCTCACACTCACTCTCACACATCACAACATGCTGGGATATCGCTTGCTTCTACACCGGCTCCGTCAGGATCCCGGCAGCGCCAGACATAACCTTGCGATGCTGGGATCTTGACGGAGGCCGTGAAAGCTGGTAACCATTATACACATCGGGTAACTAAGGTCCCTTAGTTACCCGATGTGTATCATAGTTACCAGTGTACACCGGCTCACACTCACTCTCACACACACCTCACACACACATCACATCGCATCCACACATCAAGGTCCTGCAGCTGCGGAACATACACACACATAACAGCACACACACACACACATACACACACAAATCAGATCACACTCACACACACCTCACACATCACATCGCATCCAAATACTCACAACATCCTGGGATATCGCTTGCTTCTCGGCGGCGATACTGTGCTGTTGTGAGCTTCCAGGACCTGCCGGGGGATCACATGGCCAGAAGCATGTGATATCCCCGGATGTTGTGAGTATCAGCGCGTATGTGCAATATCGTCAGTGTGTGTGTCTTTGTGTGTGAGTGTATGCGATCGGGTGTGTGTGAGTGTATGCGATCGGGTGGGTGTGAGTGTATGCGATCGGGTGGGGGTGTGTGGGTGTGTGTGAGTGTATGCGATCGGGTGTGTGTGAGTGTATGCGATCGGGTGTGTGTGAGTGTATGCGATCGGGTGTGTGTGAGTGTATGCGATCAGGTGTGTGTGAGTGTATGCGATCGGGTGGGTGTGTGTGGGTGTGTGTGAGTGTATGCGATCGGATCTGTGAGTGTCGGCAGAGGAGCACGGCGTGCTGGAGGAGGCTGAGAGGACAGAGGCTGATCCTGGGGAAGGCTGGGATGGGGAGGCTGATGCTGGACACGGAGAGGCTGATGCTGGGGACAGAGAAGCTGATGCTGAGGACAGAGAGGCTGATGCTGGGGACAGAGAAGCTGATGCTGGGGACAGAGAGGCTGATGCTGGGGACAGAGAGGCTGATGCTGGGGACAGAGAGGCTGATGCTGGGGATAGAGAGGCTGATGCTGGGGACAGAGAAGCTGATGCTGGGGACAGAGAGGCTGATGCTGGGGACAGAGAGGCTGATGCTGGGGACAGAGAGGCTGATGCTGGGGATAGAGAGGCTGATGCTGGGAGGAGAGAGGCTGATGCTGGGGACAGAGAGGCTGATGCTGGGGACAGAGAGGCTGATGCTGGGGACAGAGGCTGATGCTGGGGACAGAGAGGCTGATGCTGGGGACAGAGAGGCTGATGCTGGGGACAGAGAGGCTGATGCTGGGGACAGAGGCTGATGCTAGGGACAGAGAGGCTGATGCTGGGGACAGAGAGGCTGATGCTGGGGACAGAGAGGCTGATGCTGGCGACAGAGAGGCTGATGATGGGGATAGAGAGGCTGATGCTGGAGACAGAGAGGCTGATGCTGGGGACAGAGAGGCTGATGCTGGGAGGAGAGAGGCTGATGCTGCAGGTAGAGAGGCTGATGCTGGCGCAGCATGGCGGATGGAGCACCTTTGGGAGTGCGCAGCATGGCGGATGGAGCACGTTTGGGAGTGCGCAGCATGGCGGATGGAGCACGTTTGGGAGTGCGCAGCATGGCGGATGGAGCACGTTTGGGAGTGCGCAGCATGGCGGATGGAGCACGTTTGGGAGTGCGCAGCATGGCGGATGGAGCACGTTTGGAAATGCGCAGCATGGCGGATGGAGCACGTTTGGGAGTGCGCAGCATGGGGGATGCAGCACGATGGGGAGTGCGGAGTATGGCGGATGGAGCACGTTTGGGAGTGCGCAGCATGGAGGATGCAGCACGATGGGGAGTGCGGAGTATGGCAGATGGAGCACGTTTGGGAGTGCGCAGCATGGCGGATGGACCACGTTTGGGAGTGCGCAGCATGGCGGATGGAGCACGTTTGGGAGTGCGCAGCATGGGAGATGGAGCACGATGGGGAGTGCGCAGCATGGCGGATGGAGCACGTTTGGGAGTGCGCAGCATGGGGGATGGAGCACGATGGGGAGTGCGCAGCATGGCGGATGGAGCACGTTTGGGAGTGCGCAGGATGGGAGATGGAGCACGATGGGGGGTGCGCAGCATACGGGATGGAGCACGATGGGGAGTGCGCTGCATGGGGGATGGAGCACGATGGGAAGTGCACACCTCCCCCCAACACACACACACACACACGCGCGCACTGCACAACACACCACACCACACACACACACTGGGAACCACAAACAACTGCCCTACACAGACACCCACACACACAGACAACACTGCACACACAAATATACGCACATACCGCACAACACGCACATTGCACAAAACATACCTCCCCCCAAAACACACCACACACACACAAACTGCGCAACACACACACAACGCTACAGACACACAGCACTCCACAAACAACGCAACACACAAACAACACCGCTCTCACCCCCCATCACACCCAGACAACACCCAGAACATGTACAGCGCCCTACACAAACACTTGGTAACTACACACAACAACATCTATATATATATATATATATATATATATATATATAAAACAAAAATCATACATTAACTACACAATACGTAAATTCTAGAATACCCGATGCGTAGAATCGGGCCACCTTCTAGTTATAATAATAAAATTATATTAGTAAAACAGATCTGTCACCTCATTACAGTATAGGCTTCAAAGTATTTAATTTGTATATCCAATATATTTCTTTTTTACTTAATACTTCTAATCTATTAGGAGTATTAGGAGGGATCTGTTTGATAAGCCATATTTTTATTATGGTAGCACTCACATCCGATGATGGGACCTACATCCTCTCCTCTGGTCCATTACGCCTGCAGTGCACCAAGTTTAAAAGGGAATGATGTAGAAAATGAGACGCAACAATTTTAGCTATTTGAAACTCAAAATTACCATCAACCATGGTTGGGGCCAGCAGCAAGGGGGATGGCTCCAAAGGTTCCACATACTTTTTGAGCAGTGCCCTGTGGAACAGATTGTAGATCCTAAGAGCCTGAGGTAACTCCAGACAAAACGCTACTGGGTTAATGACGGCAGTTATTTTATAGGGTCCAATAAACCTAGGCCCCAGCTTCCTGGAAGGAATTTTTAACTCAATATTCCTGGTAGACGACCACACATAGTCTTTCACACTTAGATCCGCAGCAGGCAAGCATTTTTTGTCAGCCATAAGCTTCAAATTACTCTGAACCCCTTGCCATACACAAAAGAGTGATGAGGTAAAACGTTCCTCCTCAGGAACTCCCAGAGCACCCCTACCACTAAGGGAACCAAATTACGGATGAAAATCGTATGCACCAAGAAATGGTGACTTGCCTGTAGATTCATGCTGCCGATTATTTAAAGCAAATTCGGCGAGTGGTAAATAAGATGCCCAATCCTCCTGGTTCTCGGAGACAAAGCACCTAAGGTAAGTTTCCAAATTGTTATTTATGCGCTCGGTCTGCTCATTCGGCTACAGATGGAAGGCAGAAAAGAAAGACAACTGCACCCTCAGTCAAGCACAAAATGCTTTCCAAAATTTGCAATCAAACTGGGTTCCCTGATCTGAGACCACCTCGGGAGAAACCCCGTGAAGCTTCACAATCTCATTGATGAATACCTGAGCCAGAGGCTTGGCATCTGGAAGTACCAGCAACGCGATGAAATGCATCATCTTACTGAACCTACCTACCCACAACCATAAAAACCAAGACATAGGTAGGGCAGTAATGAAATTCATAAATAAATGCGTCCATGGTCTATTCAGGATAGCGACTAGCAGGAGAGATCCCAATGGATGGGTATGCGTTACCTTGGAACGTGCGCAAATGCTAATGCAACCCCAGCCACCAAAAATGACAAGTAAGGAGGTCCAAGGTTGCTTTACTACCTTGATAACCCGCAAGTACAGAATTGTGATGTTCCCGAATTAGTTTAATGTGCAAATTGGGTGGTACAAACAACTTCCCTAAAGGGCAAGAGGCTGGTGCGTCCCCCTAAGCATCCAACACCTCTCCCTACAGGTCTGGGCACAAGACGGAGATGACCACCCCCTTCTGAAAACTGGGTACCCAGTTCACATGATCACTACCACCGGGAAGCTCAGGGATAATGCATCTGCTTTGATGTTTTTAATCCCTGTACGGTAAGTGACAGTAAAATTAAACCAGGTAAAAAAAACAAAGCTGATCTAACCTGCCTGGAAATAAGATGTTTAGTAGACTTGAGATATAACAGGTTTTAATGGTCTGTGATTACCATAATGGGATGAACTGCCCCCTCTAGCCAATGGTGCCATTCCTCAAAAGCTAAATTAATTCCCAAGAGCTCTCTGTTGCTAACATCATAGTTTCTCTTAGCTGAGGACAATTTTTTGGAAAGCAGGCCCAAAGACGCCAGGAGACGGACCTTGTGACAACACAGTCACAATCCCCACCTCAGAGTCATCGACCTTCACGATAAAAAGCTACAAAACATCAGGCTGACTGAGTATATGTGCTGTAAAAAACATCTTTTTTAAAGAAGAAAAAGCATGCTGGGCAGAGTCTGACGAATAAGAAAAACATGTCCCTCTTTTGTCATGTCAGTGAGAGGTTTTACAATTACCAAATAGATCTCAATAGATTTCCGATAAAAATTGGTATATCCTACAAAGTGTTGCAACACTTTTAGGTTTTTCAGATGATCCCAGTCAAGTACAGCATGGGCCTTCTCAGGATCCATCCAAAAACCTGAAGGCGACCATAGGTACCCCAAAAACTGTACATTTTGGACAGCAAAAGAACAGTTCTCCAGTTTGGCATACAGTTTATCTCTTAAAATCTGTAATACCTGTTTTTCATGTATCCCATGTGTCTCCATATCAGGTGAGTAGAGCAAGATATTGTCCAAATAAACCACCACAAACCTGCTCACCAAATGGTGAAAATATAATTCACAAAATGTTGGTAAGCTGCCAGGGCATTAGTGAGACCAAATGGCATGACGAAACTTTCAAAATGTCCCTCAGGTGTATTGAAAACCATTTTCCATTCATCCCCTTCTCTGATTCTAACCAGATTGTAAGCCCCCCTTAAGTCCAACTTCGAGAACCACTTAGTTTCCACAATTTGGTTCAATAAATCCGGAATCAGAGAGAGAGGATAGGAATCTTGGATGGTAATATGATTCAATTCCCAAAAATCCAAACAAGGGTGGAGACCCTTGTTTTTCTTCTTAATGAAAAAGAACCCTGCCACCACGGGCAAAGAGGAAAGTCTGATATGTCCCTTCTCCAGACTCTCAGCAATGTAATCATTCATGGCCTGTCTCTCTGGGCCAGAAACATTATACAGTCTGGACTTGGGAAGTTTTTCTCCAGGAAGCAGGTTAATGGGACAATCATATATATGATGGGAGACAAATCCTGACACCCCCTCTCTGAAAATACATCCTCAAACCCAGACAAAAATGCAGGTAAGGTCTCCGTAGAGACTGTAGAGAGAGAGAAATATTCAAACAATTATCGATATAGTAGTTTTCCCCATTCCACAATTTCCCTGCATTGGCACTCCACTACTGGATTATGTTTCACAAACCAGGGTAGACTCAGAACAATGGGAGTGTGAAGGCCTTCCAGGACATAGCAAAAAGTTAATTCATAATGCAGAAGTTCTACCCTTAGTTTTATACTATGTAATATTTGTATCAGACAACCCTGAGCAAGTCGTGCTGAGTCAATGGCATAGATAGAGATGGGGTTAGTTAACATACTGCAGGTAAGCCCATGAGTTCTTACAAACAGAGCATCCACCATGCTGACTCCAGCTCCACTGTCCACAAACATAGAAATTTTCTCAGTCCTGCTCTTTAACACCACGTCTGCTGTCAGGACAAAGCGAGAATTACATGTGTGGCGCCCTGGACAAGCCAGGGGCCACAGAGAACAACACCAGCACACCTCACACTGCCGGTCAGGCACACCAAGGTCAGACGAAAACCCTTGTTGCCTTCCTCCAGGGGCTGATGTTCACACCAGGGGGTGGGCCAGGCGGTTGGCCCCGCCCACCGAGGAGTTCACAGTCCTGGAGGCAGGAAAACCAGGCAGATGAGTTGAGGAGTGGAGACAGTGCAGTTTGAGAGGAGAAAATGAGAGGAAGGAAAGTGGCAAGTGAGCAGACTGAAGTTGGTCCGGGTGTGTGGCCCGGACGGATCAGCAAGGTTGGCAGACGGTGGTGACCGTCTGCAGGAGTGGCCTATCAGAGCTTACCGTAAAGACCGTGGACGGGCGGTGGCCCGGCGGTACCGGACCAGTACGCAAAGAGAAGCCAGCACCATCTGGCAGGGGCTTACGGACCCCGGCAAGGCTAGGAGTCGCCGTGAATTTGCCAAATTCGTTAGCCAAGGGAACCTCCTGGGTTTCCCAGCAGCCAAGTCCCGACAGAAGGCAACAGTCCAACCGAGAGGGAAACACAGTCACCGCCAAGGCTAAAGTTCCCAGGGCCAGAGCCTGCGGGCAAAAGGGGCTCCTTCAGCTCCCATCCAAGCTGGGGAGCGGGTTACCGGTGGGAACCCATTGGAACCGTTTACAGTACATAGGTGCAGGGAAAGGCAGTCACCATCAACCTGCCGGCAGAAACAACACCGCAGCCGTCTGTGGGACCCGTCCATCCAGCCATGTGTTTTACCGAGAACTGTGTCCTCATCATTGGCTGAGTGAGTACCACCGTGCCGTGCGGCACAGCGCTGCCCCCGTGACCCTGCACCTCACCAGGCCCCGTAACCCGCCTGCCATCCATCCCTACCCTATCACCGGGCCCCGGGACAACCAACCCCCTACCCACGGAGAGGAGAACTAACATCAAAGCTGCTCCCTGTCACCGCTCCCGGGATCCCCGTCCAGGGCAGCGGTGGTGTCACCAATATCACCACAACCGTGGGTGGCGTCACGGACAATAACCAAATCCCCACAATCACATCCCCACCCCTTTTCACTCACGGGCGAGGAACGCCGCTCGAGTCCCCGGGATCCGGCCCACTGCTCGAGCCACCACCGAGCAGCGGCAGCTGCAGCAGCAGCAGCGGCCGGACCCGAGCAGTGGGAGAGCGCAGCGTCCCCTCCTCCGCCCGCGACACATGTGGAAGACAAACACACACCCTGATTGTCCATCTCCACACCAAGGGTAAGCCGAGTTCCAGATGTTCCTTTCTGCTTTGGACCTGAGGAACAGACTCCAACAAAATGACCCTCTCTACCACAAAAAACAAACCATCTTCTTTTGCGGATTTTAGTGGGATTGTGCTTCCCCTATCTGCATGGGCTCCTCCAAACCCATGAGTGATGGTTCACCCCCAGATCACTCCTCTGACAATGGGGTACTGCCCCGAGAAAGGGTCTCTAGGGAGAATGGTACAACCTGTCTATCTCGCATGCGTCAGTGCATATGTATTGCCAAGGACATGACAGCCTCCAAGGACTCAAAAATCATAGAAAAAAAACCTAAAAATCATATTTATTAGTATATCCTTAAAACAGGTGAAACCCATAACATACAGACATATAATCAATGGTATAGGTACCATTGTATTTGAGGTGGGAATTGGCCAAATTGCCCTGTTAATGTCCCTCCCTTGCCGAGGAGGTTGGCACCTAAATTAAGTGAAATGGTGCCCCTGCTCAATGATAGCTCTTCCTCTATCTCCCTGTGCTGCACTAAAAGTGCAGCTAATCTGGGACTGAGTGGGGTGCAAGGGAGGCTCCAAAATCATCACATCCTATTGTCACAGTATATAGTTAGACTAATCCTAGCTCAGACGCTATATGGTCATACTATACTGAACAAATCCAGAGACCTAATACCAAATAGATAGGGATCTCATTCTCTCATGTGCCCCTAACTGCCATGGGGGTTAAGCATCCTAATGAAACGGTATGGTGCCCCCACTCATCATCGGCTATCCTTAACAAAACCTACACTCTGTTTTCTAACTGGAATGTAGGATACATTCCTAGGTAATTGTCAGCAGAATATCATCATTAAGTTATCACCGTAAAGGAATAGCCCGGACTGCTGCCCCAAAGGGGCTCAAGGGAGGGCAGCATGACTAGGAGGGATGCCAGGCCATAGGGTCAGTAAGGGGTTAATGTAGGATGTAGTTTGAGCGGGAAATCAGGGGGTGGAACTAAGGGGCAGTTAGGACTAGGGGTCAGTTGATTGGTCAGGGGGTGGTGCTGTTGGGGGTTGTATATAGGTCAGGTCAAAGGGTGGGAGGGCATTCTTACCTGGACAGTGACTGGAATCGTTGGATCCTGAAGATGGAGAGCTTCCTAGCACATATGCAGAAGATGGCGGAGCAGCATGGCCAGCGATGGATGATGGAGAAGCTGCAGCGGTGGTCCAGCGAAGGAGACGGCGTGGAAGATGGGACCCCCTGCCTCCGAAGCGGCAGCGAAGATCGCAGCCTCCGGAGCGCCTCAGCCCAGAGATGACCCCGAGAAGCCGGCAGCGGAAAAGGAGCCCCAGCGGAGGACCCACGACGGCGGCGGCGGTGGATCTGGAGGTCGGGACATCGCGGGGCCTGGGCCGGAAGTCGGGCCGCAGGCAGCAAGGCAGCGGGGCGGTGAGGGACGTGGCCGGCCCCCCTCCTGTTTCCGGATCTCAGCGCACTTTGGTGACGCGCGCGTCGCGGCCGCGTGACCCGGCGCGGTCACCTGACCCGGCGCGGTCACCAGGCCCGGCATGCTCACGTGGTCCGGCGCGATCACGTGACGCGGCGCGCTCACCGGACCCGGCGCTCCCTGCAAACCCGTCCTGCTCCCTTGGCCCATCCTGCTCCGCTGACCCGGCGCGGTCACGTGGGGCGGCGGCGCGGTCACGTGGGGCGGCAGCGCGGTCACGTGGGGCGGCGCCGCGGTTACGTGGGGCGGCGGCCTGGTCACATGACCGCGACTCATCGGCAGGGGACCCTGCAGCACAGCCCGGAGCATGGAGAGGGGGAAGGGACTCTCCGGTGCACCTGGGGGCGGAGCCTATGCCGGAGCATAGGGCTCCAGTGACAGCAAGGGGGCCAAGTCGGCGGCCCGGATCGGGACGGCGCAGAGACGGGACAGAGGACGGCAGGCAGATGACGGCGGGATCAGTGATTTCACGCGGGGCTGTCGTCGGGCAGGCCTCCGACAGGATTATCGGGGGAGGATCGGCTGACGGAGCGCAGCACCACACCGCAGCGCATGCAGAGATATCTCGGGGCGGACCGGGCTACAGGTCGAGCCTGCCGGACGGCGGGCTCCCTGGTCCAGGGTCCAGTGAGGAGGACAACATTGTGGAGGACGACGTCGCAGAGGATGACATCACTGGCGACAACGGACCGGCCAGAGTGCGTCGCGGAGGACACGTGACGGCTGTTTCGGGCACTTCTCGGAGTCAGCCTGGTAAGACCATGGTTTTCCCTATTTCTAGCAAGACTGGTTTGGCTGTTGTTGGTGAGTCTGGTGGGATGAGTGGCGTGCAGGGTTTGGATGGCGGTGCTGGTGGTATAAGCGTTGTGCCCGGTGACCCTGGTGGGGGGCCTGGTGTGAATCTGGTGCGGGGTGAAGGCAGTGTGGCATCCGAGCTGCTGCGTTTGGTTAGGGGTTTATTTGCCGCGGGGGGGCCCTAGCATGGTATGGCAGGGAGCGGCTGGCGCGCCGGTTCAGGAGGCCGGGGCCACCGCAACCAGTGCGGCGACCAGTGGAAATGTTGTTAGGGAGCCGGTGGTGGTGGCTCCCGCTGCCCCAGCCGCTGCTGTGGTGGATGTAGTGCGTTTAGATGACAAGGCGAGAGGGGAGGTGTATGTTTGCTTTGATGGGCCGTTGGGGGCTCATTTAAAGCAAGAGGTCAGGGAGAAAATATGGAAGGATGAATATGTTGAGATATTCTTGTTGCTCCCTCTGGAGAAGTTTAACCTCGATCAGGTTAAACCGGATGAGAGCAAAAAGGATGAGGAAGAGCGGCGGCGTTATCGCCTTATTCCTCGCACTTTTCAGAACTGGTTACAGGCGTTTGTGATACTGGCCAGTGTTGTGGGGGAGAAAGCCCCGGACAACTGCTCAGCACTTTTTTGTTATCTGGATTCGATATGCGAAGCATACAGGACTTATGGGGGGACTGCTTGGCTGCGATATGACGAGCAGTTTCGCCAGAGGAAAGCGGTCAGACCTAGTTTACGGTGGGACCACAAGGAAATTAGCCTTTGGATGCGGCTGATGGCTGCGCCGAAGTCGGCATCGCAGTCCTTTCCAGGGGGCTCCGGCGGGGGATCATTTGGAGCCTCGCCGGGGCCCAAAAAGGGTGTTTGCTGGCAGTTCAATGAGAAGGACTGCCGTTTTGAGTCCTCCTGTAGATTTAAGCACGAATGTTCGGGCTGTGGCGGCGCTCACAGTTATCTCAAGTGCTTCAGGAAGGGAAAAGGGAAGGCCGCAGAGTCTTCGTCAAAAAGGGAAGACCCCAGTGAGGGTAGATCGGATGGCGCCGTTTCTAAGTAGATACCCGGATCGGGTGACGGCGGAATTGTTGAGTGAAGGTTTTAGTTTTGGTTTCAAGATACCGTCAGTTGTTAAGACGGGAGAGATTCGTTTAAAAAATTTACAGTCGACTCGCCTACATGGTGAGATTGTTGCAGATAAGTTACAGAAGGAGGTGGAATTAGGACGTATGTCGGGGCCTTTTGATGCCCCTCCATTGCCTGACTTGGTGGTGTCCCCGTTGGGGTTGGTCCCAAAAAAGGAACCTAACAAATTTCGGCTGATTCACCATTTGTATATCCTACTGGCAGGTCGGTGAACGACGGTATTGATCCGGAACTGGTTTCGGTATCGTATGTTTGTTTTTATAAGGCGGTGGAATGGCTGAGGAAGCTGGGTCGTGGCTCGCTTTTGGCAAAAACGGATGTGGAGGCCGCCTTCCGTCTGTTACCGGTGAACCCGGACAGTTTTCACCTGTTGGGGTGTTGGTGGGAGGACAAGTTTTATGTGGATTGTTGTTTGCCTATGGGCTGCTCAATTTCATGTTCCTATTTTGAAAAGTTTAGTTGTTTTATGGAATGGGTGATTAAGGAGGAGGCGGGCCTGGATTCAGTGTTGCACTATTTGGACGACTTTTTGTGTATGGGGCCTGCTGGATCTCCGCAGTGTTCCCTTTTGCTTCGGACAGTGGAGCAGGTTGCTCGCCGTTTTGGTGTTCCATTGGCACCTGAGAAGACGGAGGGTCCTGTTACGGTTTTGAAATTTCTCGGAATTGAGTTAGATACCATTGCCATGGAGTGCCGCTTGCCGGAGGACAAGCTGACGGATTTGAGGTGTTGTGTACATAGGGCCCTGGAAGCCAAGAAAATTTGTTTACGGGAATTGCAGTCCCTCTTAGGCAAGTTGAATTTTGCTTGTCGGATTTTGCCGATGGGAAGAGTTTTTTCCCGTCGTTTGGCTCAAGCCACCGCCGGTGTGTTGCACCCTTTGCATTTTGTACGTTTAAAGGTGGAACACAAGGCGGACTTGCGAGTGTGGTCCCGTTTTTTACAATTGTATAATGGCCGTCCATTGTGGTCATTGTGGCTTCGTGAGGTGGTGTCCAATGATGAGTTGGTCCTTTATACGGATGCGGCGGGGTCCAATGGCTTCGGGGCATATTTTGGGGGGAGATGGTGTGTCGGCAGGTGGCCCGAATCTTGGTGGGTTTCCGGTTTGACCAGGAATTTGGCCTTGTTGGAACTTTTTCCCATTGTCGTGGCCATAGAGGTTTGGGGGCAGGATCTGAGAGACAGAAAGGTGCATTTTATGTGTGACAACCTGGGGGTCGTTCAGTGTGTTAACAAGTTGACAGCTGATTCCCCTCCGGTGGTGGATCTCTTGCGGCATTTGGTGTTGAAGTGTCTGGAGCTGAATTTGTGGGTTTGTGCGGTGCATGTGCCGGGTGTTCTGAATTCTGTGCCTGATGCTTTATCTCGCTTCCAGTGGGACCGTTTTCGAATGCTGGCGCCGGTCGCGGAGCAGCAGGAGACCGTGTGGCCCGTCTGGTTGGGTTGTGGGACCTGGTTTGCAGCCGGCCTGGGATTTGATCAAACAATCGGTGGCACCCAGTACGTGGCGCAGCTATACTGCGGCGTGGGATCATTGGCTCGAGTTGGTTGCTGAGGTTGGAGGTGATGTACATGAAGATGACAGGGTTTATTTAGGTTTATTAATGATGGGTAGAGCGAAGGAAGAAGGCCTGTCATGGTCGGCGGTTGCTAGCAGGCTGGCTGGCATGGCTTTCTTTTTTAGGTTACTGGGCTGCAAGGACGTCACTAAGGATTTCATGGTGCGTCAGGCGTTGAAGGGCTACCATAGAGCAAGGGCGTGCCGAGACCTTAGGCGCCCGGTGTCTTTTGAGCTGCTGGGCAATTTGTTGTCAGTTTTGCCCCGTGTGTGCTTTTCAGAGTATGAATGCCGTTTTTTCGGGACCGCTTTCGTTTTGGCCTTTTTTGGTGTGTTTAGGATCAGTGAACTGGTGAGTAGGAATGTGAGGAGTCACGGGGGTTTGTTGTTGGAGGACGTGGCATGTGGTGTGGATGTGGTACAGTGTTGCTTGAGACGATCAAAGACGGATTAGCTGGGCAGAGGTCATGTGGTGGAACTGTGGGGTGTACCTGGCCTAGCGGAGTGCCCCGTCAAACAGGTTTTGTCATTTTTAGAGGTGAGGGGAACCCGCCCTGGGTCCCTTTTGTCTCATCAAGACGGGTCAGCCTTGTCCAGTTACCAGTTTGTCTGCATCTTTCGGAGGTGCCTGCAGTGTTGCGGTCTCAACGAGGCTGAGTTCGCGTCTCATTCCTTTCGGATTGGGGCTGCGACTCAGGCGGCTCGTTGGGGCCTGGGCGCGCAAGTTGTCCGTAAGATTGGACACTGGGAATCGGCTAGGTATAGATCCTACGTGCGGCCAACCTTGTTGTAATGTTGTGTGGGGGGTCGGGGCGGTATTTGCTGGGTCCTCATTACCCCCTTTCTTCCCCATGTCCCCCCCCATGTTGTCACTTTTTGTCTCGTAGGATTACCTTTGTTGGTATGGGTGCTCGGTCACTCGTATGTGTACTGGGGTGCGTTTCGTGCGGGAGTAAGACCGAACGGCCGTCAGCTGGGGGTCCCCAGGGAAAAGGCGATGGATCGGCATCAGGGGTATGCTGTGGAGTGAAGTTTTGCCTACCTGGCGCCACCATGCAGAATTGGATAGACCCCCGGACGTGGTAGTGCTACACGCGGGTGGGAATGACTTGAGTCTTCGGGCGTCCAGAGACCTGAACCAGGACATAAAAAGTGCGACTGCCTGCGGCTCCTGTCATCCCACCCGGGTCTAGTGATCGTGTGGTCTGATATTGTAGCGCGGCGGGCATGGCGGCGCGCCAGGTCGGTGGAGGCTGTTAACAGAGCGCGTAGCAAAGTTAATCGTGAGATTAGGCGTTTTTTTTCTCGGGTCGGGGGTGTCTCGGTTCGGCACCCGGAGTTGGAATCGGCGTCCGCCAACTTGTTGTGGCGGGACGGGGTCCATTTAAATTCGGTGGGGAATGATATCTGGGCCTTAGGGCTTATGGAAGGGGTCGAGAAGGCTTTGGTGTTGTGGGAGGACTCGCGCGCACAAGGGGTCATGCGCACTCGTGGTGGCGGAAAGGAGGGGGTTGTCTGAAGGTGGGGGTTTGCACAGAGGAGAGGACGGAACCCAGTGCCGGAGCGGGTTACCTCTAGCAGTGCAATTGTTTGGTGAAACGGGTCCTTGCTGGGTTGAGTCTCAGCGGGACATGGTGTGGGCAACATCTGGCCAGGGCTCTCGAGTCGGTGTGTTGCGGCTGAGGGTCAGGAGGTGGGCTGATGTTGCAAGGAACAGTTTGGTCAACCTTCAGTTACCCCCCTCTCCTTTTTCGGGTGTTCTTCAATGAAGATGTGTAATGTTATATGGCTTATGTTTTTGTTATTAATAAATGGGGCTGCTGTGGCCTTTATATCCAATGTCAAGCAGTGTTTTGTGTTTATTTTAGATAAGAACCCTGGTGGGTAGGGGGTGTTGGGTGAATGATAAGGCCTTCAGTCAGACATTCCGGAGTCAAGGAATAGCCCGGACTGCTGCCCCAAAGGGGCTCAAGGGAGGGCAGCATGACTAGTAGGGATGCCAGGCCATAGGGTCAGTAAGGGGTTAATGTAGGATGTAGTTTGAGCGGGAAATCTGGGGGTGGAACTAAGGGGCAGTTAGGACTAGGGGTCAGTTGATTGGTCAGGGGGTGGTGCTGTTGGGGGTTGTATATAGGTCAGGTCAAAGGGTGGGAGGGCATTCTTACCTGGACGGTGACTGGAATCGTTCCCGCCCGCCCGCCCTGATGATGGATTCAACATCGACGACGAAGAGGAGGAAGATCGTAATTTGTCGCAGCGGCGGAAAGGAGGGGGGTGTCTGAAGGTGGGGGTTTGCACAGAGGAGAGGACGGAACCCAGTGCCGGAGCGGGTTACCTCTAGCGGTGCAATTGTTTGGTGAAACGGGTCCTTGCTGGGTTGAGTCTCAGCGGGACATGGTGTGGGCAACATCTGGCCAGGGCTCTCGAGTCGGTGTGTTGCGGCTGAGGGTCAGGAGGTGGGATGATGTTGCAAGGAAGAGTTTGGTCAACCTTCAGTTACCCCCCCTCCTTTTTCGGGTGTTCTTCAATGAAGATGTGTAATGTTATATGGCTTATGTTTTTGTTATTAATAAATGGGGCTGCTGTGGACTTTATATCCAATGTCACGCAGTGTTTTGTGTTTATTTTAGATAAGAACCCTGGTGGGTAGGGGGTGTTGGGTGAATGATAAGGCCTTCAGTCAGACATTCCGGAGTCATGCCTTATTGAGTAGTATGAAATCATCAACTCACTAGTATCAATTAGTTCTTATCAGCTGTAGTTCTAAATTGCGTAATAACAGTGCCAGTTTGTAAAAATAGACTTATTTCGCAACGAACTATAGCAGCACAAAGTGATTGGCCCCAAAAGTTCTGAGGAGCCAAAGCACACAATTGATGATAATGATCTCTAAGGCTTGCAAGCAATAAATCAATAACAGCATACAATCAATAGCAGCACCTGTATTACTAAAGTGCCTTAAGCTGGGTTTACACACTGCATCATCGCAAAGGACATCGCTGTAACGTCACCGGTTTGGTGACGCAATAGCGACCTCCCTAAGTCTCTGCTAAGTCTCTGGTGAGCGTTCAAACAGGCAAACCTGGCCAACAACGCAACAGCGATCCGGACCTGCAGAGCGACCTAGCTGGTTGTTGGGGACGTTGATAAGCAGCCTTTTGAAAGGGAAGTTGCTAACAAAGTCGCTCCAAAGTCTTCACACACTGAAACTTCATGCTGCACAGCGGGAAACAAAGGACCTAGGAATGGTCCTGAACGATTTGTAATGATTACAACTTCACAGCAGGGGCCGGGTCGCTGATAGGTTTCACACACTGCAACATCGCAAACAACATCGCTATTGCGTCACAAAACCGGTGACGTTACAGCGATGTTGTTTGAGATCTTGCAGTGTGTAAACCCAGCTTAACATAAGTGCGAAAATGTAAACATACACTGGTGAATAACAAAAAGTCATACTGCTGACCTATGTAGAATGTAAACATAACCTTGATAGCACCTCAGACACGCAGTTGATAGGTGTTAGGTTAGAACCCATAAAGCCAATAGCAACAATAAGAAAAATAACAGCATACAACAAATAATTCTTCCTATAAGGCCCCCTTCACACACACGTGAAAAACAGGTGCGTGTCTTACGTTCCGTTTTTCGTGTCCGTGTTCCGTATTTTATGTCCGTTTCTCCGGTACATTTGACATCCGTGTGATGGCGTATGCTAGCCGTGTGTGCGTGTCATACGTATGTACCGCCCTGAGAGGGGCTCGGCCGCTCCCTTGCCGGGCCGAGCCGCTTGAGGTCCGGGCTCGGGTTGTCGGTGGCTTGAGCGCCTCCGGACTGGGGGCCACGTCGCTCTGTTAAGGAGAGGCAGTGGGGTGGTGGTGTGGGACGAGGTTCGCAGCCGGGGGCCGCGTTGTCATTGGACGGGTCGTGATGCCACCCACGGGTTGTGGTGACGGGATGCACCACAGCTGCGGCGGGAGTGAAGGGGGCTCCCGGGATTGGTGTTGAGGGCGTAGCCTGGATGTTAACCCCTCCATGGGTAGGGGGGGTGTGTCCCGGGGCCCGATGGGATGGGCGACAGTGATGTCGGGGTGCAAGGTGCCATGCTGCGGTGCGATGTCGTGCCCGGATGGCACTGGTGTACTCACTATTAATTCACACTCAGAGTCACTGGTAAACCAAAGTTCGGGTATGGTCGGGTCCCGCAGCTGGCTGCTTGTGTCCCTTGTGAGGCTGATGGTGGCCCCTTTCCCTTGCACCTCTTGTTTTGACTTTTGGCTCCCCTGCCTGGACAGTGGTAGCCCGCTCCCCGACGTTTAGCTGCCGCAGGAGCCCTCGGTTGCCCGAAGGCGCTGGCCCGTCGGGTGTTTGGCCCTTGGCGGTGGCTCTCACCCGGTATCGGTGGGCTGTTGCCTTCTTTCGGGACTTTGGGTGAGGATGAACCCGTAAGTCCAGACTGCAATCAGTTAATTTGCCTACACTCAGTGGCTTCCAAGCTAGGACGGGGTCTGAGTACCCGGTTTCTGG
The DNA here is from genome assembly GCF_048569485.1 of Anomaloglossus baeobatrachus. Classification (NCBI taxonomy): domain Eukaryota; kingdom Metazoa; phylum Chordata; class Amphibia; order Anura; family Aromobatidae; genus Anomaloglossus; species Anomaloglossus baeobatrachus. The sequence continues at coordinate 95,507,348 of NC_134359.1, read as the reverse complement.
TGCTCCGGTAAACGGTTGACTCCCCGATTCAGGTCCGGCGGGCTCCAACCCTGCCTGGTCCCTACAGTTCCGCCGGTCATACACCGGTACTCCTGCAGGCGGCCACCACCGTCTGCCTGCCTGACGTTACAAGGGTCCCAGGCTCCTACCCGGGTCCCTGACAGCTCTGCCCCTCTACACCTCCTGTCACTGTCACTCCACAACTCGAACTCCCAAACTCGACTGTTTGTATTTCCTGCCTCAGGACAGTAGTCTCTTCGGTGGGCGTGTCTTTCCACCTGACTCCACCCACCTGGTGTGCCCTACTTGCCCTGAGGCATAAGGTCTCCCTTTCGGGTGACTGTTGTGTCCTCACAAGGGATGGGGGTGTGTGTGTGCGTGTTGGTACCTGTGACCCCTGGTGTCCAGGGCGTCACACGTACATGCAATGTCCGTGTGTTGTCCGTGTGAAATGTTCCGTGTGTGATGCACAATGATGTAGCTAGTAGCTACATACCTGCTGACAGCAGACAACGACGCGTGATGAGAATGAACTCGGGTGAACTTCACCCAACTTCATTGTCATACCGCGGCTCTGTCTGTGTGTCGCATCCTGATTAGCGGTCACCCGTGAACGACTCACCGGTGACCGATAATCCCCTGAGTGACTGAAGTGAGCTGCGCGATTTGCGCTGCTGTCACTCAGGTTACCCGCGGCTAGCTGGAGTATTCCACCCAAAACCACAACTCACCTGTGACTTCATCGCTGATCGCGCAGCACACTTCAGTCACTCGGGAGACTTGCTGTCACAGTTGGAGGATCCAACGGTGGCCATGAGTGACCTGAGTGACGTCATCGCTGATTGCGCTTCTCTCCTCAGTTGCTGCGTGGAGTTGACAGGAGCGGCGGTGTTCTACTGCTACTCCTGTCACCTTCATGTAGCAGAGCTGAGAGCGTTACAGGACCCCCGTGGATTACGCTGGACCTGGAGGGGTTTTCGGAGCTTAATAAAGTGGTGAGCGAGGGTATTATTTTATTTTGATTATTTCAAATAAAGGATTTTTCGTTGTGTGTGTTTATTTTCTTTAACTTACAGGTTAATCATAGAAGGTATCTCGGGGAGACGCCTGTCATGATTAATCTTAGACTTAGTGGCAGCTATGGGCTGCTGCCATTAAATCTTTATTACCTCGTAATTCGGGATGAGTCGGGTACAGTCCCGGGACTGTCGCATCTAATGGATGCGGCAATTCCGGGCGGCTGCTGGCTGATATTGTTAGGCTGGGGGGCTCCCCATAATGTGGAGCTCCCAATCCTGAGAATACCAGCCTTCAGCCGTGTGGCTTTAATCTGGCTGGTATCAAAATTGGGGGGGATCGCACGCCATTTTTCTTAATTATTTTTTTTTTTTTTAATGCTCGATATTGACATGCCCACCGGCGGCTGTGATTGGTTGCAGTGACAGCTGTCACTCAGCGTGGGGGCGTGTCTCACTGCAACAAATCATAGGCGCCGGTGGGCGGGGAAAGCAGGGAATACGAGATTGAATAATGAGCGGACGGCTTTTTCAAAATAGTAAATGCCGCCGGAGTTTTTTTTAACAGCTGTGCAGCGCTGCGCCGGTGATCAGGGAACGGTCAGTATGAGAGAGGGGGAGACTGACTGACAGACTGAGAGAGGGACAGACAAGAGAGAGAGACCGACCGACGGACTGAGGGAGATTGCTGAAATACACAGAAAAAAAAGATTGACCGACATCGCTTCAAAAAAGCACAATACGTACACGGACCACTACGGAGATGCATCTGTGTCACGTACGTGTGCTCACGGACCCATAGACTTTCATTGGGTGTGTGTGTGCGTGTTCCGTGCAGAAAACGGACATGCATCCGTGTAATATGGACACACATACGTATCATGCACACGGACACATGGACAGTACGGAAAAATGCACGTGTAACTACAAACATTGAATAACATTGGAATACGTGTGTCCGTGTCTCCGGTATATATGGAAACGGACCAAACACGTACCGGAGACACGTGCGTGTGAAGGGGGCCTAATACAAAGGAAGACACTGACCATACTGGAATACAGCAATTATATGACTAGTAACCTTAAATAATTGACCATGAGATATATATATATATATATATATATATGTCGTGGGCGAAGAGGACGCCACTGCGCTGCGCTCGCTAACGCTCGGGTCCGGCGCTGCTGCGATGGCTGCTCGGTGGCTCAAGCGGTGGGCCGGATCCGGGGACTCGAGCGGCGCTCCTCGCCCGTGAGTGAAAGGGGTGGTTGGTTTGGGGAATTTAGTCCGTGACGCCACCCACGGGTCGTGGTGAAGATAGGCACCACCGCTGCTGGTGACGGGGAGCGATGGTAGGGAGCAGCTGGGATGTTGTTTTCTCCCTCCGTGGGTAGGGGCCGGTGGTCCCGTGGCCCGATGATGTGACGGGGAGGCAGGGTTGGTGAGGTGCAGGGTTGGTGAGGTGCAGGGTTGCAGGGACAGCGCGGCGCGGTTCCGGATGGCACGGGTGTACTCACTCAGCAAGAAAGGTACAGAGTCCTCAGTAAACCAAACGGCTGGATGGACGGGTCCCGCAGCCGGCTGCAGTGTCTCTCCCCGGACAGGTGTTGGCGGCTGTCTTTCCCTGCACCTTGATGTTCTCCTTCTGACTACTATGGATTCCCAACGGTAGTCCCGCTCCCCGGTGTATGGGTACCGGAGGAGCCCGTTTGCCCGCAGGCGCTGGCGCTTGGGTCTCTAGCCTTAGGCGGTAGCTGTATACCCTCACGGTGTGGGCGGTTGCCTTCAATCGGGACTTTTGCTGTTATGAAACCCCTCTGGTTCCAGTCACATTCAGATCTGACTATTATCGGCGGCTCCAAGCCTGGTCAGGGTTCGATGGCCCCTGCCTGTGTGTACTGGCTTCACTTCGCTCCCCGGTCGGTACCGGCGGGCCGTCGCCCGTCCCCGGTCCAACGGTTCCGCGTTGCTCCACTCCTCCTGCAGACGGCCACCACCGTCTGCCAACCTTGCTGTCAGTGCCTGGGCCACAAACCCAGACACCCAAGTGTTCACTCCTCTCACGTCAAACTCCAAACTCTATCTCACACTTTTCCCGCCTCCAGGCCTGTGAACTCCTCGGTGGGTGGGGCCAACCGCCTGACTCCGCCCCACCTGGTGTGGACATCAGACCCTGGAGGGAGGCAACAAGGATTTTGTGTTTGGCTGTTGTCCCTGTCTAATGGGGGTGGGGGTGTTTGTGTGTTATCTGTGACCACCTGGCTAGGCCAGGGCGCCACATTCCCCTTTGGTGAAATGCAGACCGTCCGCGGGCTGCTCGTCCATCACCGGTTTTATTTTTCTTTTCAAAAACTGTAAAAATATAAATAAAAGGAAAACATTTTAAACATAAGTATTTTTGTTAGGACACTTGAACGTTGCACATATATACAAAAACATTTTTAATAAGGACGGATGTCTTCCACTCTCCCACCCAAGCAACCTAGCCCTGATGCTGCCCCTAAGAAGTGGGCAGCACCCCTTGACCCCAGTCCAGGTTCTGGCTGCCCGAGCGGGAATGGGTACGGTTACTCGCACCCGGCTGTCACTTAAGGGGACCCCACGTCCTTGGGGGACCCCTGACCCCCGGAGGATGGCCACTGGTCCTGGTGGTGGCCGGGCCCCAGCCTGCTCTGCTGCGGGCCCTTCCTCCAATCTGCCTCTCCGGAGGTGGCTCCGACGGAAAATCACCACTCAACTTATTTACAAGCCCACAAGTTCGTGGGTGGCTGCCAGTTCTCGGCCATGTCCATGAGTAGTCTCTCATGCAGGGGGGGTTAAAAGTACACAGAGTCCCTCCGGAGACAACTTGCCGGCAACGGCCAGAATAATCACATGGACAATCAGATGAAGGTTCACGGTTCATTAAAGTCATTCAATCACACTGCTGAGGGTCCCAACGGGGACAACTGCTTGCAACGGCGAACCACTGCCACTACTGCTCACTTCCGTACTCCTCACCCGGCTCCAGGTTAAGAAGCACGGATTCCAACCCCTCCAGCGCACGGCAGGCGCGACGAGGAAGAGCTGCCCGGTATCCATTATTTCCGCTCTGAGGGATGTAAGTGGCATCCATGTCATACAAGCCGAAGACTCCCTCCTCCTCCGAGACAGACTCCGTGTCCGCCCCCGAGCCACTGTCATCTGACTCCAGGGGGTTAATGGTGGGACTTGGCAGGTCGGTAACGGTTTCCAGCTGAGCCCAGACTCGAGGCTCCTCAGTGGCAAGTGACGCGTCATTGGCCGGTGTATGGAGGTCTGCCCTCGGTTCTTCTACGTTACCCGCTCCAGCGATTGATTGGCTGGCTTCCTCTTGGGCCTCCGGGCCCTGGCGGGGCAACACGGACTCTGCCACCTCCATTGGGGACGGTGATCTGGGTGGGGTGGTATGGGCGGTCAGCACAGGCGATGGGTCGGGCCCTGCTGGGGCTAGGGGTAGACCGAGTCCTTCAGCCGCAGCGTCCAGTCCTCTAGGGACACAAAGGTGTGGGTCTCTCACCAGCTCCTCTAGCATGATCTCTATTTCATGCGCCCGCACGACCGTGGCCAGCTCCTCCATCTCAGCGGTCCAGCGATTTAGAAAGGTCCCGTGCTTGGGCCCGGTTACGGCAGCACAGCAGCATCACTTGGGTATTCAGCCAAGCCGCCGTCCCTGGGGCAGGCTCCGGAGACTCAGGCCTCTCAGGTGGTGCGGACATGTTGCAAGCTGCTTCCAGGAACCGGATATATTTGCAGAGTCCTGGCGTCCCCACTTTATAGCTTCGGCTACATTAGGCAGACACACACCTGCCCCCCCTTGGTTCTCTTCAGCACTTCCGTTTGTTGGGGGCGGGGCTTTGCTTTCGCGCCTTTCCTGCTCGGAGAAGACGCTCGAGCGGGAGATTTTCACACCAAGATGGCGGGCACTTCACAATTTTTGGCCATACGCCGCCGGCGGAGATCACAAGGCGCACTTCTACTGGTGAGTAGAGGGGTTCAATCCTGTTCGTTGTCGCGGGCAGGGAGGACGCCACTGCGCTGCGCCCGCTAACGCTCGGGTCCGGCGCTGCTGCGATGGCTGCTCAGTGGGCCGGATCCGGGGACTCGAGCGGTGCTCCTCGCCCGTGAGTGAAAGGGGTGGTTGGTTTGGGGAATTTAGTCCATGACGCCACCCACGGGTCGTGGTGAAGATATGCACCACCGCTGCTGGTGACGGGGATCCCGGGAGCGATGGTAGGGAGCAGCTGGGATGTTGTTTTCTTCCTCTGTTTGTAGGGGCCGGTGGTCCCGGGGCCCGATGATGTGACGGGGAGGCAGGGTTGGTGAGGTGCAGGGATTCAGGGACAGCGCGGCGCGGGTGCCGGATGGCACGGGTGTACTCACTCAGCAAGAAAGGTACAGAGTCCTCAGTAAACCAAACGGCTGGATGGACGGGTCCCGCAGCCGGCTACAGTGTCTCTCCCCGGACAGGAGATGGCGGCTGTCTTTCCCTGCACCTTGATGTTCTCCTTCTGACTACTATGGATTGGATTCCCAACGGTAGTCCGCTCCCCGGTGTATGGGTACCGGAGGAGCCCGTTTGCCCGCAGGCACTGGCCCTTGGGTCTCTAGCCTTAGGCGGTAGCTGTATACCCTCACGGTGTGGGCGGTTGCCTTCAATCGGGACTTTTGCTGTTGTGAAACCCCTCTGGTTCCAGTCACATTCAGATCTGACTATTATCGGCGGCTCCAAGCCTGGTCGGGGTCCGATGGCCCTGCCTGTGTGTGCTGTCTTCACTTCGCTCCCCGGTCGGTACCAGCGGGCCATGAATAGTACATAACCCCAGCACTCAAATGAAGGCGAGAGAATATTTGTGATGCAAGTGAATTTATTGGCACACTGCAAAAGTGAACCTAACCAGAGCAACACCGACGTTTCGGCGTAGAGCCTTTCTCAAGGTAGTTGCCTGCAAGGTGTGAAAAATAACAAAATAAGTGCATATATGTACATGTGGGACATAGAATATGTACAGGATAAATACAAGAATATTTACAAAAATATACATGTAGGGAAAGAACATACATCAATGGTTACAGCTTGATGGCGCGGGTCCCATAGGACAACCGAAATGTATAAAGAGAGGTTCTTTCACAGTTGCAAAGTGTGCTCTAATAACATAAGGGAGAAAATAATTAGTAAGCATGTTCCAAATAGAGAGGTACCATGGGAGAAAATGGTTTGAGGGGCAACGGTACAAACCAAAGACAATATCCTGGGATAGAGATGGCAGAGTAAGCGTAACAGAGGCAGAATGTGAGAGTAATAGAAATGAGACATAGATAGAAGAAAGAGAGAGAAAAAAAGAGAGAGAAAAAAAGGAGAGAGAGAAAAAAAGAGAGAGAGAAAAAAAGAGAGAGAGAAAAAAAGAGAGAGAGAAAAAAAGAGAGAGAGAAAAAAAAGAGGGAGAGAGAAAAAGAGAAAGAGAGAGAGAAGAGAGAGAGAAAGAGAGAGAGAGAGAAAGAGAAAAAGAGAGAGAGAAAAAGAGAGAGAGAGAGAGAGAGAAAGAGAGAGAAAGAGAGAGAGAAAGAGAGAGAAAGAAGAGAGAGAAAGAAAGAGAGAAAGAAAGAGAGAGAAAGAAAGAGAGAGAGAAAGAGAGAGAGAGAAAGAGAGAGAGAGAGAAAAAAGAGAGAGAGAGAAAGAAAAAGAGAGAGAGAGAGAGAAAAAAAATGAGAGAAAGAGGGAGAGGGAGAAAGAGAAAGAAAAAGAGAGAACGAAAAAGAGGAAGGGAGAAGGCGGAAAGGGAGAAAGAGAAAGAAGGAAAGGAGAAAGAGGGAGAAAGAGAGCGGGAAAAAGGAAAAAGAGGAAGAAAGAAAGAAAGAGAGAAAGAGGGAGAAAGAAAGAAGAAAAGAGGGGAAGGAGAGGGGGAGGGAAAGAGAAAGAGCATAAAAGAGAAAGAGAAAGAGATCCTACCACCAGGGTTTTACGACACTATGATATGGACAGTAAATTTTCTGCAAGGGGCTATCCACCATATGTAAACCCCCCCCCTTCCAATACTACTTCTAATGTGGGACATGACAAAAGGATTCCGTTTGTGAGTACGTACCATCCATTCACTCCCCTTATTAACGGTATTATCCTCAAACATTGGCCTCTCTTACACCAAGCCTATCCCTCTGTCTCTGAGTTTGACTCTCGACCCCCTCATTTGCTATAAACGCCCCCAGAACCTGAAGGACACATTGGTTAGGGCAGACATTGGTCCCTCCAAACCCACGGTGAAACAAACGTTTTTTTCCAGCCAACGTAAGGGCACATTTCCCTGCTTGCACTGTTTACAGTGCTCACACATAACCAAGGGGGAATATTTCACCCACCCACGTACTGGCAAAAAGTTCCCAATTCCGGGGTACTTCACATGTGAGTCCAACTACGTTGTTTATCTCATCAAGTGTCCTTGCGGTCTCGGATATGTGGGTGAGACCACCCAACATATCCGGGACCGCATTAACAAACATAAATCCACCATTCGTTGCAAACAGACCACACTACCGATTCCTGCACACTTCATCACAGCTGGCCATACAATACCGCAACTCAGATTCCAGGTTCTGGAACATATTGATCAACCTCGCCGTGGTGGTAATCGTATCAGAATACTTAGAGAACGTGAAGCCTACTGGATCCACACGTTACAAACTTTGGAGCCCCTAGGGCTCAATAGGGAATATGAGGCCCCCATTTAACCTACTTCTCAACTTTTCCTTGCATTTTTCTAGTTGGCTCACTAGCCCTCTTTATGCCGTTTGACCCATAATAGTAGGATTTTTCCTTTGTGACTTTTTCTTAATGTGTTATGCATCTGACCTATGGCACTCTAATAGGCCTATTGTATTCCAATTCTTATGTATTTCTATATGGACATATTTTGGTCTTCTGTATCCCTTTGTGCCTACTGTATACCTATACTATTTATATATTTTTTTCCCCTTATATATTGTAATACCGGTTTGCCCAACAGGATCTGACCTATTGCACTCTAATATGATTCTTTCGGCTCATATGTACTAATGCTTTTTTCTCCATTTCCTTTCCAGATCTCCCACAATTGATCCCTTGCTCTCCTGCACCTCTCCTTAGTGGCACGCTCTCCTCCACGCCCCGCAGCAGGTAACGTCACCCACCTATAGTTTCTCCATAACGCACGCAGCCCTGCACTATTGCTGCGCCCCCCTCTATTACGCCTTTGCCTGCCCATACACCATGTGACTGCATGTGTCACTAACATGGGCCGCTCTGTGCGTTCCACACGAGCGTTCCACAGCGCGTCACCGGATGTGACGTGTCACCGGTTCTGACGCGCTTCCCTCCATCCTCCACGGCCATTCCTCCTCCTTATAATGGCGCCATACAGCGTCTGGGGCACACGCCGCTGCTGCCACACACCCAGCCCCTGCTGTTGTCCACAGGCCGTTACTGCAGGTAACGCTCCTTCTTGCCTTCCCAGGCTTCAGCTTTGCACCCTGCTATCGACCTCACCAGGCCATGATTTTCTCTTTACAGGCGTTCACCCATCCTCCACAGTGACACTGTCACTCCTCTGTACATGGTATGTAGCTCCCTGCTCCTTATGGCTGCTTGATTCTCCTGCTGTTTTCTTCCTCTACCTCCTTTTTCTCTCTTTCTCTTTTTCTCTTTCTTTCTCTTTCTCTTTCTCTTTTATGCTCTTTCTCTTTCCCTCCCCCCTCTCCTTCCCCTCTTTTCTTCTTTCTTTCTCCCTCTTTCTCTTTCTTTCTTTCTTCCTCTTTTTCCTTTTTCCCGCTCTCTTTCTCCCTCTTTCTCCTTTCCTTCTTTCTCTTTCTCCCTTTCCCCTTCTCCCTTCCTCTTTTTCGTTCTCTCTTTTTCTTTCTCTTTCTCCCTCTCCCTCTTTCTCTCATTTTTTTTCTCTCTCTCTCTCTCTTTTTCTTTCTCTCTCTCTCTTTTTTTCTCTCTCTCTCTTTCTCTCTCTCTCTTTCTCTCTCTCTTTCTTTCTCTCTCTTTCTTTCTCTCTCTTTCTTTCTCTCTCTTTCTTTCTCTCTCTTTCTCTCTCTCTTTCTCTCTCTTTCTCTCTCTCTCTCTCTCTCTTTTTCTCTCTCTCTTTTTCCTCTTTCTCTCTCTCTCTTTCTCTCTCTCTTTCTCTCTCTCTTTCTCTTTTTCTCTCTCCCTCTTTTTTTCTCTCTCTCTTTTTTTCTCTCTCTCTTTTTTTTCTCTCTCTCTTTTTTTCTCTCTCTCCTTTTTTTCTCTCTCTTTTTTTCTCTCTCTTTCTTCTATCTATGTCTCATTTCTATTACTCTCACATTCTGCCTCTGTTACGCTTACTCTGCCATCTCTATCCCAGGATATTGTCTTTGGTTTGTACCGTTGCCCCTCAAACCATTTTCTCCCATGGTACCCTCTCTATTTGGAACATGCTTACTAATTATTTTCTCCCTTATGTTATTAGAGCACACTTTGCAACTGTGAAAGAACCTCTCTTTATACATTTCGGTTGTCCTATGGGACCCGCGCCATCAAGCTGTAACCATTGATGTATGTTCTTTCCCTACATGTATATTTTTGTAAATATTCTTGTATTTATCCTGTACATATTCTATGTCCCACATGTACATATATGCACTTATTTTGTTATTTTTCACACCTTGCAGGCAACTACCTTGAGAAAGGCTCTACGCCGAAACGTCGGTGTTGCTCTGGTTAGGTTCACTTTTGCAGTGTGCCAATAAATTCACTTGCATCACAAATATTCTCTCGCCTTCATTTGAGTGCTGGGGTTATGTACTATTCATGACTCTTTTTTCCCCTAAGCACCTATACTAAGTGGTTGAGCCTGGAATTACCATTGTCTTACGGTACCAGCGGGCCGTCGCCCGACCCCGGTCCTATGGTTCCGCGTTGCTCCACCACTCCTGCAGACGGCCACCACCGTCTGCCAACCTTGCTGTCAGTGCCTGGGCCACAAACCCAGACACCCAAGTGTTCACTCCTCTCACTTCAAACTCCAAACTCTATCTCACACTTTTCCCGCCTCCAGGCCTGTGAACTCCTCGGTGGGTGGGGCCAACCGCCTGACACCGCCCCACCTGGTGTGGACATCAGACCCTGGAGGGAGGCAACAAGGATTTTGTGTTTGGCTGTTGTCCCTGTCTACTGGGGGTGGGGGTGTTTGTGTGTTATCTGTGATGACCTGGCTAGGCCAGGGCGCCACATATATATATATATATATATATATATAAAGGTATTGCTTAGCTGATTTGCTGATGCTTATCAAAATGAAGCTGGATTGCTTCTGCTCTACACGTTTCCCCCCCAATGTCCTTTCTCACGCGGTTCCTCAGGGGCACCCCCAATCTGGTCTATAAAAGTGGTGGCAGCCTCATCCATCTGGTCAAACAAATGACCCAATCGACACCTGGAAGCTTACAACGTGTCTGCTCCATTATATATATGTCGCGGGCGGAGGAGGGGACGCTGCACTCTCCCACTGCTCAAGGCCGGCTGCCGCTGCTGCTGCGACCTGCTGCTGCTCGGTGGCTCGAGCGATGGGCCGGATCCCGGGGACTCGAGCGGCGCTCCTCGCCCGTGAGTGAAAGGGGTTTGGTTTTTGGGATAGTTTATTGTCCGTGACGCCACCCACGGATGTGGTGATAGTATGGACACCACCGCTGCTCTGTATGGGGATCCCGGGAGCGGTGACAGGGAGCAGCAAAGTTGTTAGTTCTCCCCTCCGTGGGTAGGGGGTGGTTGTCCCGGGGCCCAGTGATGAGGTGGGGGATGCTGGACGGCAGAGCCGGTGCAGGGCTTGGTGGGGTGCAGGGACGTGGGGGCAGCGCTGTGCCTCACGGCACTGTGGTACTCACTCAGCCTGAGACGGTGACACAGTTCTCGGTAAAACACACGGCTGGAAAGATGGTTCCCACGGACGGCTGCTGTTGCTTTTCCCCGGTAGTTGACGGTGACGGTCTCTGTCCCTGCACCTAATGAAATGTTGGTAGCGATGGGTTCCCACCGGTAACCCGCTCCCCGGCTTGGATATGTGCCGGAGGAGCCCCTCGTTGCCCGCAGGCGCTGGCCCTGAGAAACTGGTTCCTTGGCAGTGGCGGTGTCTCTCTCTAACGGTTGGACTGTTGCCTTCAATCGGGACTTGGTTGTTGGGAGACCCAGAGGTCCCCTTCACTGACGGATTTGGCAAATTCACGGCGACTCCTAGCCTTGCCGGGATCCGAAAGGCCCATGCCAATGGTGCTGGCTTCTCTTCGTATACCGCTCCGGTACCGCCGGGCCACCACCCGTCCACGGTCCTTTCGGCAACCTCCAAGCAGCCTCTCCTGCAGACAGTCACCGCCGTCTGCTAACCTTGCTGTTCTCAGTCCGGGGCACACACCTGGACCAACTTCAGGCTTTCTCAACTGTCACCTTTACTGTCACTACTCTCACTTGCTCCTCTACCACTTCCTTCCACTTCACTCCTCAAACTCTATCTAATCTAATCTGCCTGGTTTTCCCGCCTCCAGGGCTGTGAACTCCTCGGTGGGCGGAGCCAACCACCTGGCCCACCCCCTGGTGTGGACATCAGCCCCTGGAGGAAGGCAACAAGGATTTTTGTGTAGCTTTGATGTACCTATCCGGGGTGTAGGGTGTGGTGGTGTCATGACCTGTGACCCCTGGCTTGCCCAGAGCGTCACATTCCCCCTTAGCAAAATGCAGACCGTCCGTGGGCTGCCCGTCCAACACCGGTTTTATTTTTCTGAAAAGAGATAAAACATAAACAAGTATAATAACTTCATCCCACAACGGGAGGCACGGTATTTAAACGTTGCAAAACGGTAACTTTTTAAACGGTTGCTGCTGCCGCTCTCTCCCACCCAAGTAACCTGGCCCTGATGCTGCCCCTAAGAAACAGGCAGCACCCCTTGACCCCAGTCCTGAACCAGTTACCCGAGCGGGATCTGTCCTTCCCCTCCAGAGGGTAGCCACCGGTTCCTGTGGTGGCTGGGCCCCAGCCTGCTCCACTGCGGGCCTCCCTCCAACCTGCCTCTCCGGAGGCGGTAGCGGTGGCTGCAACACAACATTTTTATTTACAAGCCACTAACGCTTGTGGTTGCCCTGCAAGTTTTCGGGCCTGTTCATAGAGAGTTCCCTATGCAACTTTTGAAGGGTCCCCACGGGGACAACAATGCCGGCAACGGCCGGTTCCAATCATGGTTGACAATCAGCTGAGGCTTTGGTTGATTACTTTCATTTTATCTCAAAACTTTTCAAAACTTTCAACACACACACAGACTTCCTCCCCCCTTTTAAAGGACGGTTTCCCTGTACCTAAGTGGGGGTCTACCTAGGTTGGGACGGGTGACCTCCGGGGTCCGGTGTAAGTAGGGCTAGGCAGTGGGGCAGAGGGAACAATCAGTTCCTCCTCCCTGCTATCGTGTGGGGCAGGCGGAGGCATAGGGGAGCTGGGTACAGGTTCATCCCTGGGCACTGCCACTGACTCACGGTTGACCGCCTCCATCACTTTTTCATCCACGGGTTGTGGGAACAGTATCACTGGAAGAATCACCGCGGCGTTCTGTGTAGTCCAGTCCGCTGGGAAGTCTCCCATCGCAGTGTGGATCACCTCTTTTGCCTTCTCTGCTGGTGGGGGAACCGGTACTTCAGCCACCGCTCTTAAGGCTGGTGGGCACCTTTTCAGATGGTCCCGGGAAACCGTGGCCAAAGTGCCCCCTTGGTCACGACTGATTTGGTAGGCCTTCCCATCTTCCCATCCTGTGGGCTGTATGACTTACGGGGTTTGTTCCCATTGATCATCCAGCTTGTGGGTTCTCCTCTTCCGCTGCAGTACGACATCTCCGGGCTGAAAAGGGCCAGCAGATGCCTTTTGATTGAAGCGCTGCTCCTGCAGTTCCTGACTCCGACTCAAGTTCATCTCAACATATTCTTGAATCTGCCGGTATTGTGCCCTTCGCCGAGTTTCCCATTCAGCTGTCGAAGGGAGTGCTTCTGGGGCCTCCAATCCCATTTCCAGGTCGACTGGCAGTCGGCCGGGGCGAGCCCTCATCAGATATGCTGGGGTGCACTTCGTTGAGCTGGACGGGATGTTGTTGTACATATCGACCAAGTCGGGTAGCTTCTCTGGCCACAGGTTCCGCTCTTCCAGCGGTAACGTCTTGAGGAGTCCCAGGACCAAGTGGTTCATTTTCTCACACATGCCGTTGGTCTGGGCATGGTAAGGGGTGGTCCGGATCTTCTTGCAGCCGTACAACTGGCAGAACTCATGGAACACCTCTGCTTCAAAAGCCGGGCCTTAGTCAGTAAGCACTTTCTCTGGGTATCCATGTGGCCGGCAGAAATAAGCCTGGAACACTCTAGCGGCAGTACGACCAGTTAGGTCCTTGACTAGGATAACCACCATGAACTTCGAATAGTGGTCTACTATGGTCAACGCGTATGCATACCCACTTTGGCTGGGGGTGAGCTTGACATGGTCCAGGGCGACCAGCTCCAGCGGCTGATGTGTAATGATCGGGCGTAGGGGCGCCTTCTGGCTGGCCTCGTCCTTCCTCCTCAGCGTGCAAGGACCGCACTCTCGGCACCAGGCCTCTACAGACTCCCGGATTCCACTCCAATAGAACCGCTCTCTCAACAGCATCTCCAGCTTCTTCCATCCGAAGTGTCCGGCACCATCATGGTATGCCTGCAAAACAGTGGGCACATCAGCTTGGGGAATAACCAACTGGCGGATTTTCTCATGAGTCTTCGGGTTGATCAGCTCACGGTACAGCTTCCCTTGATGTAGATACAGCCGGTTCCGTTCCTTCCACAAGCGTTGGGCTTCAGCTGGGGCGGCAGGGTCCATCCCAACAGCGCCTCGTTCCACCAGGGTCTTGACTAGGTGGACAGCGGGCGCCTGGTTTTGAGCTTCCTGCCACTCCTGACTGGGCAGTGGATCCAGGTTCACCCGTTGTTGGTGGACATGTACCTTCTCAGTTGGTGGCTGGTGAAATGCAGGCAACTCGATCTCTTCGAGGTCGTCATCCTCGCACACTTCTTCTGACAAGTGGGGCATCCGAGAGAGTGCATCAGCATTAATGTTGACACGACCAGCCCTGTATTTGATTGTGAAGTCATAGTTGGCTAGCCTGGCCACCCACCGCTGCTCCAACGCGCCAAACTTGGCCGTGTCCAGGTGAGTCAACGGATTGTTATCCGTGAAAGCGGTGAATTTTGCTGCGGCCAAGTAGTGGCGGAACCGCTCGGTGATAGCCCATACCAGTGCCAGGAGCTCGAGCTTGAAGGAGCTGTAGTTCTCAGGGTTCCTTTCCGTTGGCCGGAGATTTCGGCTAGCATAAGCAATCACTTTTTCCTTCCCGTCCTGGACCTGGGACAGGACTGCCCCTAAGCCCACATTTCTGGCATCTGTGTAGAGGATGAATGGGCAGCCGTAGTCAGGGTACGCTAGGACCTCCTCTCCGGTCAAGGCCGCTTTCAGCTGGCGGAGGGATTCCTCATGCCTTTCTTCCCACACCAGTGGGGCTCCGATGGGTCTACCACCTTTGGTCTGTCCCACGAGGAGGTCTTGCATGGGGGCAGCCATCATTGTATACCCCTTGATAAAGCGTCGGTAGTACCCCACCAGACCCAGAAACTGCCTTACTTCCCTCACTGTGGTTGGTCTTGGCCAGCCTTGGATGGCAGTGATCTTCTCAGGGTCGGGGGCGACACCTTCTGCACTCACTACATGCCCCAGGTACTGGACTCTGGGTTTCAGCAGGTGACACTTAGAGGGCTTCAACTTCATCCCGTATTTGGCAAGGGACGCGAACACCTCGGCCAGGTGCTCCAGATGGGCTTCATACGTCTGGGAGTACACAATCACATCATCCAAGTATAACAGGACGGTCTCGAAGTTTAGATGTCCCAGACAGCACTTCATCAGCTGTTGGAAGGTTCCAGGGGCGTTGCACAGCCCGAACGGCATACTATTGAATTCACAGAGCCCCATTGGGGTGGTGAAGGCGGTTTTCTCCCGGTCCTCCGGTGCCACTGCCACTTGCCAGTATCCACTGGTGTGGTCAAGGGTAGAGAAGTAATTTGCAGTTCTCAGTGCGGCCAAAGACTCTTCGATACGGGGCAGTGGATAAGCATCTTTATGCGTTATCTGGTTAATCTTCCGGTAGTCCACGCACATCCGCATGGTGCCATCCTTCTTTTTGACCAGCACCAACGGGGCGGCCCAGGGACTACAGCTGTCCCGAATAACCCCTGCCTCTTTCATGTTCCTCAACATATCTTTGGCGCATTGGTAATGCGCAGGGGGAATAGGCCTGTACCTCTCTTTGATAGGGGGGTGCTCACCAGTGGGGATGTGGTGTTGTACCCCTTTGATCTGCCCCAAGTCTAATGGATGTTTGCTGAAGACTTGCTCATACTCCCGCACCACCCTGTACACCCCTTCTTTGTGATGTGTAGGGGTATCGTCAGTGCCCACGTGTAACTGTTGGTGCCACTCATTTAACTCCCCTTGGGGCGGGTGAGTGCTGGTAGTAGGTGGGGAGACTGGGGGAGCTGCCTCGTGGATAGTGTGGGGATCCACGGTGAGCAGCTTGGCAAGGGTGGCATACCGGGGAAGCCTGACTTCTTCCTCCCCACAGTTCAGCACCCTCATGGGCACTCTCCCCTTCTTTACATTTACCACCCCTCAGGCGGCCATTACGGTGGGCCAGTGTTCGGAGGGCATGGGCTCTATCATGGCAGGGTAGTCATGCCCCTGAGGCCCTACCGCCGCTCTACACCAAATCATCATCTCGCTCCTAGGGGGTACAATCAACGGAGCAGCATCCATCACTCTCACTCCACCAATCTCTCCCCCTGTTGAGTTTACATGCTGGCGGTACATCAAGGCTCGGATCTCACGCTGCACAGCTCTCTGTCGGCTCCCCGCCGCCGTGGCGGCCAGCTGCTGCAGTAGGGCCAACACATCACCCATACAGTGCTCCATCACATTGGTTCCTAGCACTATTTTCGGGTTATGGTCACTGGGTTCATTCATGATCACAATCATACCCTGGTGTTGCAGTTCAGCTCGCCCCACTGTCATAGCCACTTGTTTATACCCCACTTGGGTCAATGGGAGTCCATCAGCAGCAATCAGTGTTATACTAGTATCTGGGGGTGCCAGCTCGTCTGTCCCCCAATACCGCTGGTATAATGTGTATGGTATGGTGGTTACCTGTGATCAAGTGTCCAAGAGAGCCATCACCGGTATGCCATCCACAGCCACGGGGATGATGGGCCGGGCCCCGATATACCGGTCCTGCCAGTCTGGGGGGCCACGGGGTTCTACTCCTGAGGATTGGCCCGTGGCCCCAGGGGTTGCTCGTTTAACGGGCACTGTCGGAAGTAATGGCCAGGCTTGCTGCACTTGTAGCAGGTTGGAGGTCTGTTCCGTGAGTTGTTAGCACTTCTCCGCTGCATCCAGGGAACATCCTCAGGGCTGTCGGCGAGCTGTATTTTGGTCGGAGGCTGGGATCTGGTCAAAGGTTGGAGTGCAGCGAGAATCTTGGCGAGGTCTCCGTCCATGCGGCGGACCTGGGCTGCCAGTTCTTCCATTGTGCTTCTGGGAGCTGTAGGCATTGGAGAGGCTGGTGGGGCAGGGGCCACCACGACGGGGGCCGTCTCAATTGGCCACGGGGCTGGCTCCGAGATTTCTGAAGCTGGGGGTTGCAGTGCTTTAATGGCCCGTTCCTTTAACACAGCAAAGTCCACATCAGGGTGTTCCAGGGCCCACAGCCGGAGCTGTTTGCGATCCTCAGAGGACCTCATCCCCTGCACAAATTGCTCTACTAACATCTTGTTGCTGTCCGCCTCATTGATAGTGTCTACCCGCTTTAGGGTGCGAAGGGCGGTTTGCAGACGTAAAGCGTAGTCCCGAATGCTATCCACAGACCGTTGCCGGCACTGGTAAAACTGCATCCTCAGCTCAGCTTCGGTACGGGTCTCAAAGGCAGTCTGTAGCTTCTCAAAGATGGTGGCTACAGAGAACCGGTCCCCCTCGGCCCAGGTCTCCACTTCCTGCTCAGCCGCACCGGTTAGCTGGCACAGCACTACCGCTGCACGTTGCTTATCAGTCACGGGGTACAATTCCAAAAGCGGATTAAGCTTTTTCCGGAAGACCTGTAAAGCATCAGGTTTCCCGTCATACTGCGGTAGCCAGGTAGCTCCGGGCACATAGGGCAAGGAGAACGGCATCACCTGAGCGAGAGCGGGGGCTGCGGCACCTCCCGCCAGCACGGCCGGGACCTGCGGCTGCGACCACCGCTCCTCCAACGGCTCCGTCGGGCGCAGACATCTTGTTTCCGTCCCCCTTAGCCTCTTTCCGGCCCCTCCTCTATCGGGGCGGGGTTTTGGCCTTCGCGCCTCTGCTACTCGAGAAGACGCTCGAGAGGGAACTCTTCGCGCCAAAGATGGCGGCTTCTGAAATTTTCCGGCCGGACACCTCCGGCGGTCACAAGGCGCACCTCTACCCAACAGCAGAGCGGTAAGATCCTGTTCGTGACGCCAAGTTGTCGTGGGCGGAGGAGGGGACGCTGCACTCTCCCACTGCTCGGGTCCGGCTGCTGCTGCTGCTGCGACCTGCTGCTGCTCGGTGGCTCGAGCGATGGCCCGGATCCCGGGGACTCGAGCGGCGCTCCTCGCCCGTGAGTGAAAGGGGTTTGGTTTTTGGGATAGTTTATTGTCCGTGACGCCGCCCACGGTTGTGGTGATTGTATGGACACCACCGCTGCTCTGTATGGGGATCCCGGGAGCGGTGACAGGGAGCAGCAAAGTTGTTAGTTCTCCCCTCCGTGTGTAGGGGGTGGTTGTCCCGGGGCACAGTGATGAGGTGGGGGATGCTGGACGGCAGGGCCGGTGCAGGGCTTGGTGGGGTGCAGGGACGCGGGGGCAGTGCTGTGCCTCACGGCACTGTGGTACTCACTCAGCCTGAGACGGTGACACAGTTCTCGGTAAAACACACGGCTGGAAAGACGGTTCCCACGGATGGCTGCTGTTGCTTTTCCCCGGTAGTTGACGGTGACGGTCTCTGTCCCTGCACCTAATGAAATGTTGGTAGCGATGGGTTCCCACCGGTAACCCGCTCCCCGGCTTGGATATGTGCCGGAGGAGCCCCTCTTTGCCCGCAGGCGCTGGCCCTGAGAAACTGGTGCCTTGGCGGTGGCGGTGTCTCTCTCTAACGGTTGGACTGTTGCCTTCAATCGGGACTTGGTTGTTGGGAGACCCAGAGGTCCCCTTCACTGACGGATTTGGCAAATTCACGGTGACTCCTAGCCTTGCCGGGATCCGAAAGGCCCATGCCAATGGTGCTGGCTTCTCTTCGTATACCGCTCCGGTACCGCCGGGCCACCACCCGTCCACGGTCCTTTCGGCAACCTCCAAGCAGCCTCTCCTGCAGACAGTCACCGCCGTCTGCTAACCTTGCTGTTCTCAGTCCGGGGCACACACCCGGACCAACTTCAGGCTTTCTCAACTGTCACCTTTACTGTCACTACTCTCACTTGCTCCTCTACCACTTCCTTCCACTTCACTCCTCAAACTCTATCTAATCTAATCTGCCTGGTTTTCCCGCCTCCAGGGCTGTGAACTCCTCGGTGGGCGGAGCCAACCGCCTGGCCCACCCCCTGGTGTGGACATCAGCCCCTGGAGGAAGGCAACAAGGATTTTTGTGTAGCTTTGGTGTACCTATCCGGGGTGTAGGGTGTGGTGGTGTCATGACCTGTGACCCCTAGCTTGCCCAGGACGTCACGTATACAATTTTAAATTCCTCCCCAGATCGTCCCCCCCAACAATGGGGTACCGGCCCGAGAGAGGGTCTCCTGGGAGAATGGTTTGACCAGTCTATCTCAGAGGTGTCTGTCCACACATATAGCCAAGACTTAGCAGCATCCAAGGACTCAGGAGTTTTGTAAATCATCAAGGCATCTTTTAATTTTTCTGAAAGGCACTGACAGATTTGGCTTCTCTGAGTCAGGTCATTCCATTTATTGTCAGTTGCCCATCTTTGAAATTCTGAACAAAAAAGGCCGCTTTACATGCTGCGATCTTGCTAGCGAGATCGCTAGCGAGCGTACCCGGCCCCATCGTTTGTGCGTCACGGGCAAATCGCTGAACGTGGAGCACAAATTCGCGCGGACCCGTCACACAAACTTACCTGCCTTCGTCGCTGTAACCGGCAAACCGCCTCCTTTCAAAGGGGGGCGGTTCGTTCGGCGTCACAGCGACGTCACTAAGCGGCTGCCCAATAGAAGCGGAGGGGCAGAGATGAGCGGACGTAACATCCCGCCCACCTCCTTCCTTCCTCATTGCCGGCGGCCGCAGGTAAGGTGAGGTTCCTCGTTCCTGCGGTGTCACACATAGCGATGTGTGCTGCCACAGGAACGAGGAACAACATCGTACCTGCAGCAGCAACGATAATTGGGAATAGGGGGGATGTCACCGATTAGCGATTTTGAACGTTTTTTGCGACGATTCAAAATCGCTCATAGGTGTCACACGCAACGACATCGCTAACGCGGCAGGATGTGCGTCACAAAATACGTGGCCCCAACGACATCGCTTTAGCGATGTCGTAGCATGTAAAGCGGCCTTTAGTCTCTGCTGACTGATCACCCTGCTGGAGGCAATGCAGCCTGGACTCAGCCAAGGAGACTCGGTCAGGATCATCATAGATGAGACGCAAGGCATCAAAAAATTCATCCACTGACCGGAGCCATGTGGCAAAATGAAAGCCCAGGATTGCGGTTCCCCTTGCAACAGTGAGATCACAATCCCCACCCACTGTTCTCATCTATAGAGGAGTAAGGCCAAAGCCTAAAGTACAGTTTACAGGTTTCCTTCAAGACAAAACATTTGCCTCTACTCCCTGCAAACCTGTCTGGGAGAGCAATTTTGCGCTCTGGCTAGACCTGCCTACCCGCAAAATCCCCAACATTAGGAGTTTGCGACCGCTGCTGCTACTGCACAGCTAACTTAAGGTCTGCAAACTCAATAGACATACTCTGCAGCCGCTGGGCCAAGGCAGCAACAGGATCAATGATGAGGGTGGTGGTAATGTCAAGCTAAGTACGGGCAAGTACCAAGCGAGCTGCAAAAGGTAAGGGAAGGTGGAGATGGTGACACGTGACCAAACCTACAGCTGGTCCCTGGGGTCCCTCACCCCCCTAAATAGGTTCCGCACCTATGTGCTAAGCGGGATACGTGACCCTAGGTATCCCTAGTGCTGGACCTTAAATAGGGAACGGGTGAGATGAGCTCTTTGTCAACCCCACTAAATGCTAATGAAAGAAAACATGGGGGAAAAGCATGAATTTCTTATCCACAGATGACATAGTAAGGAATTCAGCAAGCTTCAGCAGCAATACTACAGATGAGAGCAAGCCACCTGCTTGCAACCAGAGTTAGAATGAACTGATTAGTTTCACCAGCACTAGGCCAGGGAAGAAGGGAGTATTTAAGCACCAAGAGAATACTGATGGTCAGCAGCTGGGTGTAAGGCGATCTCCTGCTAGGTCCAAAAAGGGAAGAGATGAAAATCCAGCAGGAAAGCTACCTATTACAATGAATAATGACAACATGAACAATAGAAAGTCAGAGAGAATTTTGCAAACCAAACTCTGAGCAGCTGTCAAGCCCAGAAACTTTAAAGTTGATTTTAAGAGAACCTTTAACATTCCTTGAGTAGCTGCTGAGACATATGGAGGCTGTGATCTGTTACCATACTTCACAGCTTCCAGGTGTCACAACAGCTGGAACTACAAAAAACTTTAAAGGCTCCTTTAAGGCTCCTGGGCCTCACAACTGTTGGACTGTCAGATTGCGAGACACGACGCCACAGCATTCCAACATTCTAGCAGTCAGGTCAGCGGAGGTCACACTGGAGCTCCCCGCTGCTCTCAGTGAAAGTGGAACCCACTGCTCAATTGTGGGACATAGCCGTACGGCAATCTGTCAGCAGGTTCCACTTTCACTGAAAGCAGCTGGGAGCCTCGACTGTGACTGGGTCTCCCAGCCGATATCCTGACTGATGTCACCTCTTCTCACCACCGGGTCAATGTTTCCTGAAGTCTGCAGTGATCACTCATAGTATTGATCCCTGCAGACCCTGGATGTAGCAGAGTCGGGGTGGTCATGGGATCTCGTGTGAATTATGTTGGACCTGCAGGGGTGTTTTGGGAGTTAATGCATTGGTGAAACAGGGTGTGTTTTTTAATTTCAAATAAAAGATTTTTCTCTGTTTGTGTTTTTTTTTTCACTTAGTGTTAGTAATCAGGAGGATCTCATCGATCCCTCCCCATTACTAATCCAGATTTTAATGGCAGCTGTGACTTTTGACAAATCATAGCTGTCATTAGCCCCTTATATTACCCAGATTGTCACTGCACAAGGGCAATCGAGGTGAACCGGGGAAAGTGGCGGGATTGCCGCATCTAATGGATGCAACAATTCTGGGTGTCTTCAGGATGATTTGTTTAGCCTGAAGGGCCCCAATAACGATGTGCCTCCCCAGCCTGAAAATAAAATCCCCCAGCTGTTGACTTATCTTAGCTGGGTATCAAAATTGGGTGAGACCAAACTTTTTTTTTTAATTATTTATTTAAATAATTTAAAGAAAGTCAGATGGGGTTCCTCTAAGGCTATGTGCGCACGTTGTGTTCTCTGCAGTGCGAAAAAGAACGCACCCTCTGGCAGACTGGACACTGAGTTTTTAAAATAAAATGCATCCATAACGCATGCATTTTGGATTCTTTTGGATGCATTTTTGACAGTGCGTTCCCCTGGCAATTCAGCTCTGGAAAAACAAAAGAAAAAACTCCTAAGATTCAATTTTAATATAATCCAATTAAAAGGGAAGGGAATCTTCCAAAACCAAATCAAAAAATCCTTTCAAAATACAATAAGTGTCAATGTTAAAAAAGCCACAAGGGGGGGGGGGAAATCTGACCCTCACAATGCCCTATATTCACCCCTTCCTTGCCGCGGAGGTCGACGCCCTAAGAGCCTGCGCAGTTGGCGCCCCGCTCTACGTCGACTCTCCCTCCTGGCCCTATACTGGCCCTAGGAGCTGTGAGGTGATGGTACTGTGAAGGATTCACACATTCAAATGAACCAATTTTTAAGATCAAATATAGATAACATCAATAACCTATGTCCAATGTAATTAATTGGAAACATATACGGGCACAATGACCCAGAGCCCACTCAATAAACTCCAGTGGTCCCTAATCGAAACCACCCACGGGTTGAATCTTAGGAGTTTTTTCTATTGTTTTTCCATGACTGCACTACTAATTATTGATTTATGAATACCAATTAAGCTCTGCTACATGCTGGCTGACAGCCGACACAGACAGAGTCGCGCGATGAGGATGAACTCGGGTGAACTGCACCCGACTTCATTGTCATGCCGCAGCTCTGTCTGTGTGTGGCGTCCCGATTATCATCTTCACTGCACACATCTCGACATCCCCGCACACATCCCGACATTACCGCCGACATCCCCGCACACAACCCGACATTCCCGCACACATCCTGACATTACCGCTGACATCCCCCGCAAACATGCTGACATCCCCGTACACATGGCGACATTCCCGCACACATCCCGACATTACCGCCGACATTCCCGCACACATCCCGACATCCCCGCACACATCCCGACATTACCGCCGACATCCCCGCACACAACCCGACATTACCGCCGACATCCCCGCACACATCCCGACATCCCCGCACACATCCTGACATTACCGCCGACATCCCCGCACACATCCCAACATCCCCGCACACATCCCGACATTACCGCCGACATCCCCGCACACAACCCGACATTCCCACACACATCCTGACATTACCGCTGACATCCCCGCAAACATGCCGACATCCCTGTACACATCCCGACATTCCCGCACACATCCCGACATTACCGCCGACATTCCCGCGCACACCCGACATCCCCGCACACATCCCGACATTACCGCCGACATCCCTGCACACAACCCGACATTACCGCCGACATCCCCGCACACATCCCGACATCCCCGCACACATCCTGACATTACCGCCGACATCCCGGCACACATCCCAACATCCCCGCACACATCCCGACATTACCGCCGACATCCCCACACACAACCCGACATCCCCGCACACAACCCGACATTACCGCCGACATCCCCCCACACGTCCCGACATTACCGCCGACATCCCCGCACACATCCCGACACTACAGTCCTCATCATCACTGCACACACACCGGCATTACCTCAGTGACGTCCCTGCTGACAGCGCGATTCACTTCAGTTGCTGCGTGGAGCTCACAGGGACGGCGGTGTTCTACTGCCGCTCGTGTCAGCTTCATGTAGCAGAGCTGGATGCGTCGCGGGACCTCTGGATTACGCCGGACCTGTTGGGGTATTTGGGGATTTTAATACAGTGGTGAAAGAGGGTGTTTTTTTGTCTTTTATTACAAGTAAATGATTTTTTCGGGTGTATGTGTTTATTTACTTTCACTTACAGGTTAATTATGGAAGATATCTTGGGAAGATGCCTGTCATGATTAAACTAGGACTTAGTGGCAGCTATGGGCTGCTGCCATTAACCCCTTATTACCCCAATTGCCACCGCACCAGGGCAATTCGGGATGAGCCGGATAAAGTCCCAGGACTGTCGCATGTAATGGATGCAGCAATTCCGGGCGGCTCCTAGCTGATATTGTTCGGCTGGGGGGCTCCTCATAACGTGGTGCTCCCCATCCTGAGAATACCAGCCTTCAGCCATGTGGCTTTATCTTGGCTGGTATCAAAATTGGGGGGGGCCACACGTTTTTTTTTAATTATTTATTTTACGGCACGATATAGACCCGCCCACCTGTGGCTGTGATTGGTTGCAGTGAGACAGCTGTCACTCAACGTGGGGGCGTGTCTGACTGCAACCAATCATATGCGCCGATGGGGAAAGCAGGGAATACGAGATTGAATAATGAGCGGCCAGCATTTTCAAAAGAGGAAAAAGCCGCCGGAGCAGTGTGAATGCCGTGCAGCGCCGCGCCGGTGATCGGGGAACGG
Source organism: Anomaloglossus baeobatrachus (assembly GCF_048569485.1). NCBI lineage: Eukaryota > Metazoa > Chordata > Amphibia > Anura > Aromobatidae > Anomaloglossus > Anomaloglossus baeobatrachus. The sequence goes on along the minus strand of NC_134359.1, from coordinate 95,483,183 downwards.
TGAGTATGAGAGAGGGGGGGGGAGACTGACCGACGGACAGAGAGAGGGACAGACAGACAGAGAAACCGACTGACAGAGAGAGAGAGAGAGACATACAGAGCGACCAACTGACAGAGAAAGAGACCAACCGACAGACAGATGGAGATTCACCGACATCCACAGACAGAGATTGACCGACATTGACAGAGAGAGACTGAAAAGACTTGCGTTTAAAGCATGCGTAACGCAACAAAAATGCAATCCAAGTGCATTTTGGTTGCGTTGTGACCCACATCATTGATTTCAATGGGTGGAGAATGCAGCTACAACGCATAAAAGAAGTGACATACTGCTTTTTTTTCGCAGCGATTTTGGGCATCCAAAACGCTGCGTTTACAAACGCAGCGTGTTCATTGATTTTTCGGCTTTCTCATAGACTTTGCTGGGGAAGCTGAACACATGCAGTTCAAAACGCAGCATTTCCGCGGGAAAAAACGCAACGTGCGCACATAGCCTTATTTGGATACACAGCCAAGATAACATGCACAGACTGGCTGCAGCCTGTAGCCATATGCTTTATCTGTGCTGGGTATCAATATTAGAGATGAGCGAACCGGTCCCCGGTTCGGCTCGAGGCCGGTTCGCCGAACGGGGGTCCCGTTCGAGTTCGGTTCGTCGAACGTTCGACGAACCGAACTAGAACCAATAGGCTATAATGGGAGGCAATCACAAACACATAAAAATGCATTATAAATGTACACAAACAGTTAATAAACATTGCCATAACACTTACCGGTCCTCGCGATCCCTTCTGCACTCTGTCTCCTGCCGCTATTCCATCCGATGATCGCTGAATCCTCCCGGTGACCTGCACTGCAGCAGAGAAGCAGGACCTATCGTGACGTCAAAATAGCCATGTGACCAGTCACGTGGCTATTATCTCATTGGCTACAGACTGGTCACATGACTATGACACGTCATGTAGGACCTGCGAGTGCATCTCTCCGGTACACGGTGCACATATGTGTATCGCCGTGTACCGGCGACATGCTCTAGCACACGGTCGACTCCCCGTTCCGTTAGGGACCGGCTGACACAGCCGGTCATTAACGGAGATCACCGTTGCCATAGCAACGCAGTTAGCGGTGACGTCACCGCTAACCGCGGCTCCGGGAGCACCGTTGCTATGGTAACGCGTCTGTCAGCGTTACCGCTAGCAGCCAGCAGTGATCACTCACGGAGTGAAGGCTGCACGCTGCTTCCCGATTGTAGTGAGCATTGTAGTTAGGATGGAGGTTCCCCCAGCCCCAAGTGATGCCCCTCACTACAATCGTCACTACTACTACACTAGAAAGAAAGAAGACAGAAGAGCAGGATCGTGGAGGGCTGACAGGGGTAATAAAGATGGAGTCTCTAATGTGTCTGTGTATTTATTTCTATTAAAGTATTTTTTCTCTGTGTGGTGTCTTTTTTTAACCCTTTATTGGAGATTCTTAATGGCCGGGTCAAACGTGCCTGACATTAAGAATCTCTGGCTTAATACTGGCTGGTAAAACAAAGCCAGTATTAACTCATGATTACCCAACAAGCCACCCGGCTCCAGGGCTGTTGGAAGAGTTGGATACAGCGCCAGATGATGGCGCTTCTATGAGAGCGCCATTTTCTGGGACGGCTGCGGACTGAAATCCGCAGCAGAGGCGCCCACAAACCTCGGGCTAACCTGTGCTGCGGATTCCAATCCCCAGCTGCCTAGTTGTACCCGGCTGGACACAAAAATAGGGCGAAGCCCACGTCATTTGTTTTTTAATTATTTCATGAAATAAGTGAAATAATTAAAAAAAACGGGCTTCCCTATATTTTTGGTTCCCAGCCGGGTACAAATAGGCAACTGGGGGTTGGAGGCAGCCCGTGGCTGCCAGCTGTACCTGGCTAGCATACAAAAATATGGCGAAGCCCACGTCATTTTTTTGGTGGGCAAAAAACTTCTGCATGCAGTCCTGGATGGAGTATGCTGAGCCTTGTAGTTCTGCAGCTGCTGTCTGCTCTTCTCCATACAGACAGACAGCAGCTGCAGAACTACAAGGCTCAGCATACTCCATCCAGGACTGTATGCAGAAGTTTTTTGCCCCCTGAAAAAATTATGTGGCTTCGCCATATTTTTGTATGCTAGCCAGGTACAGCAGGCAGGTACGGCTGCCCCCAACCCCCAGTTGCCTATTTGTACCCGGCTGGGAACCAAAAATAAAGGGAAGCCCTTTTTTTATTATTTCATGAATTTCATGAAATAATTAGAAAACAAATGACGTAGGCTTTGCCCCATTTTTGTGTCCAGCCAGGTACAACTAGGCAGCTGGGGATTGGAATCCGCAGCACAGGTTGGCCTGAGCTTTCTGGGCCCCACTGCTGCGATTTGCAGTCTGCAGCCGCCTCAGAAAATGGCATTTTCATAGAAGCGCCATCTTCTGGCGCTGTATCCAACTCTTCCAGCACCTGCCTGCTATACCTGGCTAGCATACAAAAATATGGCGAAGCTCACGTCCTTTTTTTGCAGCTTTTTGGCAAAAAAAAAAAAAAATGCTTCCCTGGATTTTCCATTGCCAGTGAAGGTAACACCAAGCAGTGGGGGTTAGCAGCCAGTAGCTGCTTGGATTACCCTTAGCTAGCAATACAAAAAATGCAGTGGGAGCTAACATATATTTTTTTTAATTATTTATTTAAATAACTAAAAATAAAATGGGCTTCCCTGTATTTTGATTGCTGGACATCACAGTGCTGTAAAAATAAATCTTTAAAAAAATGACGTAGCGCTCCGCGGTATTTTTGATTCTCAGCGCAGATAAAGCAGACAGCTATGGGTTGCCACCCCCATCTGCCTGCCGTTACCTTGGTTGGCAATCAAAATACAGGGAAGCCCATTAATTTTTTCTATTTAAAAAATAGTTAAAAAAAAAAAATTACGTTGGGTCCCCCCATTTTTGATAGCCAGCTAGGGTAAAGCAGACGGCTGTAGCCTGAAAACCACAGCTGGCAGCTTTACCGTGGTTGGGGATCCAATGTGGAGGTCCCCTCAGGCTCTTTTTTATAATTATTTTATAAATATTAATAATTACACAATAAAAGTAGGGGACCCCCCAAATTGGATCACCAGCCAAGGTAAAGCGGACAGCTGTGGTCTGGTATTCTCAGGGTGGGAAGGTCCATAGTTATTGGGCCTTCACAGCCTAAAAATAGCAGGCCGCAGGCACCCCAGACGTGGCGCATCCACTAGATGCGCCAATCCTGGCGCTTCACCCCAGCTCATCCCGTGCCCTGGTGCAGTGGCAAACGGGGTAATAAATCGGGTTGATACTAGCTGTAAAGTCACCTGAGATCAAGCCCAGCAGTTTGTGATGTCATGGCGTCTATTAGATACCCAACATCATAAACTGTCAGTACTAACAAAAACAAAAAATCGACAAAAGAAATTTATTTGAAAAAACAGTCCCCAAAACATTTCCTCTTTCACCAATTTATTGTAAGAAAAAAAATAAAGGGGTCCCACGACGACTCTGGACCGTCTAGAATATGGGGGGGGAGACACTCAGGGAACGTATCCCCCATTTTCTAGGAGTGCGGACCCTTCATGTGAGGAGTGTGGGTGCAATGAATCTGCACTCACTCTCCCCGGGTCCACAGCAGCAGAGTCCATGTCGTAATGGTTGCTACCAAAGCTGCAATGCCCTGCTCAATGAGGTAAGGGCATGCCTAATCAGGAGAACTACTGTAGAGGAAGCTCTGCTCACTGGTATATAGGTGCTCAGAGGTAATAATAGATAAAATTAGTGAGTAACCTCGGCACTCTATATCTCCCAGACTAAGTCAGTAAGTCACAACGGATAGTAATGCAAAATCACTCTTTATTGGTCCGTATTAAGAAAATTTTTTTTTCATAAGCATATATGTTTTTGTCCAAAACAAGTTACAAATGACGTTTCGGCCTGAGCCTTCGTCAGATTGGACTTATCTGCATGTAATCATGAAAAATGACAATAATCAGTATCACATAAGAGTGAGAGAACAATAACATAAACTCGAACAATGTAGAGGTACAATTGGGATGCAGCAAAAAATTGCAACACAGCAAGAAATGAAACACATGATACAAATGTCATAATACAGTACAAGGACAATATAGTAATGACAAATATGGGGTCAGAGTAGACTTAGACAGCTCTGGTACGAAAGAGATGTCAATCATAAAGTAACATGTGCAGTAGGTGTAGAGCTACACTATGCATGGCAGAGCTAATGGGTAGACCGACCATAGAAAAAGTAGAGAAAAAGTGGAGAAAAAGTGGAGAATAAGTGGAACATAAGAGGAGAAAAAAAAGTGGAGAAAAAGTGGAGAAAAAAGTGGAGAAAAAGTGGAGAAAAAGTGGAGAAAAAGTGGAGAAAAAGTGGAGAAAAAGTGGAGATTAAGAGGAGAAAAAGTGGAGAAAAAAGTGGAGAAAAAGTGGAGAAAAAGTGGAGCATAAGTGGAGAAAAAGTGGAGAAAAAGTGGAGCATAAGAGGAGAAAAAGTGGAGAAAAAAGTGGAGAAAAAGTGGAGAAAAAGTGAGCATAAGAGGAGAAAAAGTGGAGAAAAAGTGGAGAAAAAGTGGAGCATAAGAGGAGAAAAAGTGGAGAAAAAGTGGAGAAAAAGTGGAGCATAAGAGGAGAAAAAGTGGAGATTAAGAGGAGAAAAAGTGAGAAAAAGTGGAGCATAAGAGGAGAAAAAGTGGAGAAAAAGTGGAGCATAAGAGGAGAAAAAGTGGAGATTAAGAGGAGAAAAAGTGGAGAAAAAGTGGAGAAAAAGTGGAGAAAAAGTGGAGCATAAGAGGAGAAAAAGTGGAGAAAAAAGTGGAGAAAAAGTGGAGAAAAAGTGGAGAAAAAGTGGAGATTAAGAGGAGAAAAAGTGGAGCATAAGAGGAGAAAAAGTGGAGAAAAAAGTGGAGAAAAAGTGGAGAAAGTGAGAAAAAAATGGAGATAAAGTGGAGAAAAAGTGGAGAAAAAGTGGAGAATAAGAGGAGAAAAAGTGGAGAAAAAGTGGAGAAAAAGTGGAGAATAAGAGGAGAAAAAGTGGAGAATAAGTGGAGAAAAAATGGAGAAAAAGTGGAGAAAAAGTGGAGAAAAAGTGGAGCATAAGAGGAGAAAAAGTGGAGAAAAAGTGGAGAAAAAGTGGAGCATAAGAGGAGAAAAAGTGGAGAAAAAAGTGGAGAAAACGTGGAGAAAAAGTGGAGAAAAAGTGGAGCATAAGAGGAGAAAAAGTGGAGATTAAGAGGAGAAAAAGTGGAGAAAAAGTGGAGAAAAAGTGGAGCATAAGAGGAGAAAAAGTGGAGAAAAAAGTGGAGAAAAAGTGGAGAAAAAGTGGAGATTAAGAGGAGAAAAAGTGGAGCATAAGAGGAGAAAAAGTGGAGAAAAAAGTGGAGAAAAAGTGGAGAAAGTGGAGAAAAAAATGGAGAAAAAGTGGAGAAAAAGTGGAGAAAAAGTGGAGAATAAGAGGAGAAAAAGTGGAGAAAAAGTGGAGAAAAAGTGGAGAATAAGAGGAGAAAAAGTGGAGAATAAGTGGAGAAAAAAATGGAGAAAAAGTGGAGAAAAAGTGGAGAAAAAGTGGAGCATAAGAGGAGAAAAAGTGGAGAAAAAGTGGAGAAAAAGTGGAGAAAAAGTGGAGCATAAGAGGAGAAAAAGTGGAGAAAAAAGTGGAGAAAAAGTGGAGAAAAAGTGGAGCATAAGAGGAGAAAAAGTGGAGAAAAAGTGGAGAAAAAGTGGAGCATAAGAGGAGAAAAAGTGGAGAAAAAGTGGAGAAAAAGTGGAGAAAAAGTGGAGCATAAGAGGAGAAAAAGTGGAGAAAAAAGTGGAGAAAAAGTGGAGAAAAAGTGGAGAAAAAGTGGAGAAAAAGTGGAGAAAAAGTGGAGATTAAGAGGAGAAAAAGTGGAGAAAAAGTGGAGCATAAGAGGAGAAAAAGTGGAGAAAAAAGTGGAGAAAACGTGGAGAAAACGTGGAGAAAAAGTGGAGAAAAAGTGGAGAAAAAGTGGAGCATAAGAGGAGAAAAAGTGGAGAAAAAGTGGAGAAAAAAGTGGAGAAAAAGTGGAGTAAAAGTGGAGAAAAAATGGAGAAAAAGTGGAGAAAAAGTGGAGATTAGGAGGAGAAAAAGTGGAGAAAAAGTGGAGAAAAAGTGGAGCATAAGAGGAGAAAAAGTGGAGAAAAAAGTGGAGAAAACGTGGAGAAAACGTGGAGGAAAAAGTGGAGAAAAAGTGGAGAAAAAGTGGAGAAAAAGTGGAGAAAAAGTGGAGCATAAGAGGAGAAAAAGTGGAGAAAAAAGTGGAGAAAACGTGGAGAAAAAGTGGAGCATAAGAGGAGAAAAAGTGGAGATTAAGAGGAGAAAAAGTGGAGAAAAAGTGGAGAAAAAGTGGAGAAAAAGTGGAGAAAAAGTGGAGCATAAGAGGAGAAAAAGTGGAGAAAAAGTGGAGAAAAAAAGTGGAGAAAAAGTGGAGAAAAAGTGGAGAAAAAGTGGAGAAAAAGTGGAGATTAAGAGGAGAAAAAGTGGAGAAAAAGTGGAGAAAAAGTGGAGCATAAGAGGAGAAAAAGTGGAGAAAAAAGTGGAGAAAACGTGGAGAAAACGTGGAGAAAAAGTGGAGAAAAAGTGGAGAAAAAGTGGAGAAAAAGTGGAGCATAAGAGGAGAAAAAGTGGAGAAAAAAGTGGAGAAAACGTGGAGAAAACGTGGAGAAAAAGTGGAGAAAAAGTGGAGAAAAAGTGGAGAAAAAGTGGAGCATAAGAGGAGAAAAAGTGGAGAAAAAAGTGGAGAAAACGTGGAGAAAAAGTGGAGAAAAAGTGGAGAAAAGTGGAGCATAAGAGGAGAAAAAGTGGAGATTAAGAGGAGAAAAAGTGGAGAAAAAGTGGAGAAAAAGTGGAGAAAAAGTGGAGAAAAAGTGGAGAAAAAGTGGAGAAAAAGTGGAGCATAAGAGGAGAAAAAGTGGAGAAAAAAGTGGAGAAAAAGTGGAGAAAAAGTGGAGAAAAAGTGGAGATTAAGAGGAGAAAAAGTGGAGCATAAGAGGAGAAAAAGTGGAGAAAAAAGTGGAGAAAAAGTGGAGAAAGTGGAGAAAAAAATGGAGAAAAAGTGGAGAAAAAGTGGAGAAAAAGTGGAGAATAAGAGGAGAAAAAGTGGAGAAAAAGTGGAGAAAAAGTGGAGAATAAGAGGAGAAAAAGTGGAGAATAAGTGGAGAAAAAAATGGAGAAAAAGTGGAGAAAAAGTGGAGAGAAAGTGGAGAAAAAAATGGAGAAAAAGTGGAACACCCTTTGGTACCTTTCATGTGGCACTAAGGGGTGCTTAGCTTTGTATTTAGCCAAAAAAATGAAAAAAAAAATGACATAGGGTTCCCCCTAGTTTTGTAGCCAGCTAGGGTAAAGCAGACGGCTGCAGCCTGCAGACCACAGCTGGCAACCTCACCTTGGCTGGTAATCCAAAACTGAGGGCACCCCACGCTGTTATTTTAAATTAAATAAATAATTAAAAAAAAAAACCACGTAGGGGTCCCCCAAAATTGGATCACCAGCCAAGGTAAAGCAGACAGCTGGGGCCTGATATTCTCAGACTAGGGAGGTCCATGGTTATTGGAATCTCCCCAGCCTAAAAATAGCAGGCCGCAGCCGCCCCAGAAGTGGCGCATCCATTAGATGCGCCAATCCTGGTGCTTCGCCCCAGCTCATCCCGCGCCCTGGTGCGGTGGCAAACGGGGTAATATTTGGGGTTAATACCAGGTGTGTAATGTCACCTGGCATCAAGCCCTGGGGTTGGTGAGGTCAGGCGTCTATCAGATACCCGACATCACCAACCCAGTCAGTAATAAAAAAAAATACACGACAAACACATTTTTATTTGAAAAAACACTCCCCAAAACATTCCCTCTTTAACCAATTTATTAGATTGAAAAACAAATCCAGGTCTGGTGTAATCCAAGGGGTTGCCATGACGATGCACACTGTCCCAGTCAATGAAGAGCAGGATGTTCCCCATTGGCTGGGAGAGCAGTGCAGTGACCTGAGCTAACATCAATGGGTCAGCCCAGGTCACTGCAGGGCATGAGAAGTGCTGCTGTCAGTGAGGTACATTACCTGCGCTGATCTCCAGCACACTGACAGCCCCTGTCACTGAGGTCAATGACCGGCGCCTTCACATCAAGTATCGCGAGAGGTCCGTGACGTCACCGCCAGTGTCAGTCTCGGGTCGGAAGCGAGAGGTGATGTGACAAGCGGCGGCCATGGAGGACAGTGACAGCGCTGAGGTCGGGATGGCGGGACTTCATCACCGCAGGTAAGCCGAGCGAGCGAGCGAGCGAGCGAGCGGGCGGGCGGGCGGGCGGGGGGGGGGGGTGGATGTGTGTGTGTGTGTGTGTTTGTGTATGTGTATGTATGTGTACATGCCGCGGGCAGGAGGGGGTGGAGCGAGCTGAGCGGGAAAGTGTGGGCTTCCTGCACGTAACTAAGATAAACATCGGGTTACTAACCAAAGCGCTTTGCTTGGATACCCGATGTTTATCTTGGTTACCAGCTTGTGGCAGGCTGCCAGCGATGGCTCCTGCTCACTGTAGCTGTAAAAACCCTGCTTTTTGCTGCTAGAACCGTTCTCGAACGTATCTAGAACTATCGAGCTTTTAGCAAAAAGCTCGAGTTCTAGTTCGATCTCGAACAGCCCAAAAATCACTCGAGCCGCGAACTGGAGAACCACGAACCACGAACCGCGCTCAACTCTAATCAATATACTGGGGACCCTGCAAAATTTAGCTAATTAATTAATTCATTCATTTATTTACACTCCATTAGGGAGTCCAGACAGCTACAATGAGGGCAGCCAATAATAGATGCCAGCACAACAGCAGTCTGACTGCAGCCATTTACAGAAGCCAGCAGAGAGGGTGGGCATGGAGCAAGTGCATTTGTATGAGTTCTAATGAGCAGACATGGAAGAAGTGTGACAGCCAAGGGGAATCTCAGTAAAGGCCGCTTTACATGCTGCGATATCGGTACCGATATCGCTAGCGTGTTTACCCGCCCCCATCGGTTGTACGACACGGGCAAATCGCTGCCCGTGGTGCACAACATCGCCCAGACCCGTCACACATACTTACCTGCCTAGCGACGTCGCTGTGACTAGCGAACCGCTTTATTTCTAAGCGGGCGGTCCGTGCGGCATCACAGCGACGTCACTAAGCGGCCGCCCAATAGAAGCGGAGGGGCAGAGATGAGTGGGACGTAACATCCCGCCTACCTTCTTCCTTCCTCATTGCGGGCAGGACGCAGGTAAGGAGAGGTTCCTCGTTCCTACGATGTCACACATAGCGATGTGTGCTGCTGCAGGAGAGACGAACTACATCGTTACTGCAGCAGCAACGATATTCGAGAATAGACCCCCATGTCACAGATAAGCGATTTTGCACGTTTTTGCGACGATGCAAAATCGCTCATAGGTGTCATACGCAACAACATCGCTAAAGCGACCGGATGTGCGTCACAAATTCTGTGACCCCAACGAGATCGCTTTAGCGATGTCGTAGCGAGTAAAGCGGCCTTTAGTCTTTTTTTTTTTCACTGCGCCTCCCAATCACAGTAATGCCAATAGCAAAGATGGCAGCATTACTTTGATTAAAAGGCAATCCCAGCATGTTTAGTGGCTGAAAGTCAGGCTCTAAACATGCTCAGAGGGGTCTCAAATCTCACGAGGCAAATACCAAAATGCATGGCTAGAAATGGATATTGCGAATAATAGTGCCAAGTACACTGTGTGCAGAATTATTAGGCAAATGAGTATTTTGATCACATGATACTTTTTATACATGTTGTCCTACTCCAAGCTATATAGGCTTGAGAACCAACTACCAATTAAGTAAATCAGGTGATGTGCATCTCTGTAATGAGGAGGGGTGCGGTGTAATGACATCAACACCCGATATAAGGTGTGCTTAATTATTAGGCAACTTCCTTTCCTTTGGCAAAATGGGTCAGAAGAGAGATTTGACAGACTCTGAAAAGTCCAACATTGTGAGATGTCTTGCAGAGGGATGCAGCAGTCTTGAAATTGCCAAACTTTTGAAGTGGGATCACTGAAGAATCAAGCGTTTCATGGCAAATAGCCAACAGGTTCGCAAGAAGTGTGTTGGGCAAAAAAGGCGCAAAATAACTGCCCATGAATTGAGGAAAATCAAGCGTGAAGCTGCCAAGATGCCATTTCCCACCAGTTTGGCCATATTTCAGAGCTGCAACGTTACTGGAGTATCAAAAAGCACAAGGTGTGCCATACTCAGGGACATGGCCAAGGTAAGGAAGGCTGAAAAACGACCATCTTTGAACAAGAAACATTAGATAAAACGTCAAGACTGGGCCAAGAAATATCTTAAGACTGATTTTTCAAAGGTTTTATGGACTATTGAAATGTAAGTAAAGGCCGCTTTACACGCTGCGACATCGCTAGCGATGTTGCTAGCGATCGTACCCGCCCCGTCGTTTGTGCGTCATGGGCAAATCGCTGCCCATGGCGAACAAAATCGCTAGGACGCATCAAACCGACTTACATTCCTAGCGACGTCGCTGTGGGCGGTGAACAACCTCTTTTTTAAGGTGGCGGTTCGTGTGGCGTCACAGCGACGTCAATCAGCGGGCCACCAATAGAAGCGGAGGGGCTGAGAGCAGCCGCATTCACGTCACTCCCACCTCGTTGCTGGAGGACGCAGGAATGCTGTTGTTCGTCGTTCCTGGGGTGTCACACGTACTGATGTGTGCTTCCTCAGGAACGATGAATAACCTGCGTCCAAAATGAGCAACGATATTTGAGAAATGAACGACGTGTCAACAATCAACGATTTTTGCCATTTTTCGGATCGTTAGTGGTTGCTTGTAGGTGTCACACGCAACGACGTCGCTAACGACGCCGGATGTGCGTCACGAATTCCGTGACCCCAACGATATTTAGTTAGCGATGTCGTTGCGTGTAAAGCGGCCTTAACTCTTGATGGGCCAGATGGATGGGCCAGAGGCTGGATCAGTAAAGGGCAGAGAGCTCCACTCTGACTCAGATGCCAGCAAGGTGGAGGTGGGGTACTGGTATGGGCTGGTATCATCAAAGATGAACTTGTGGAACCTTTTCGGGTTGAGGATGGAGTGAAGCTCAACTCCCAGACCTACTGCCAGTTTCTGGAAGACGACTTCTTGAAGCAATGGTACAGGAAGAAGTCAGTATCCTTCAAGAAAAACATGATTTTCATGCAGGACAATGCTCCATCACATGTATCCAACTACTTCACAGCGTGGCTGGCCAGTAAAGGTCTAAAAGATGGAAAAAAAATGACATGGCCCCCTTGTTCACCTGATCTGAACCCCATAGAAAACCTGTGGTACTCATAAAATGTAAGATCTACAGGGAGGGAAAGCAGTACACCTCTCGGAACAGTGTCTGGGAGGCTATGGTGGCTGCTGCATGCAATTTGTATCGTAAACAGATCAAGCAACTGACAGAATCTATGGATGGTAGGCTGTTGAGTGTCATCATAAAGAAAGGTGGCAATATTGGTCACTAATTTTTTGGGGTTTTGTTTTTGCATGTCAGAAATGTTTATTTCTAAATTTTGTGCAGTTATATTGGTTTACCTGGTGAAAATAAACAAGTGAGATGGGAATATATTTGTTTTTTATTATGTTGCCTAATAATTCTGCACAATAATAGTTACCTGCACAAACAGATATCCTCCTAAGATAGCCAAATCTAAAAAAAACCCACTCCAACTTCCAAAAATATTAAGCTTTGATATTTATGAGTCTTTTGGGTTGATTGAGAACATAGTTGTTGATCAATAATAAATAAAAATCCTCAAAAATACAACTTGCCTAATAATTCTGCACACAGTATATATAGCTTATAGAGCCTAGTCCCCTCTCCCCTACATATAGTGTCGCGGGCGGAGGGGACACGCTCGCCACGCTTGGGTTCGGGGCGGGGCTTCTGCTGCCGCTGCTTGGTGGCTCGAGCGGTGGGCCGGACCCGGGGACTCGAGCAGCACTCCTCACCCGTGAGTGAAAAGGGATGGTTTGGTTGGGGAGATTGTTCGTGATGCCACCCACTGGATGTGGTGATGATGGCACTACCGCTGCTGGTAACGGGGATCCTGGGAGAGATGGTAGGGTGCAGCTGAGGTGTTGTCCCCTCCGTGGTGTTATGGTTAATATTTTATATTAAGTTTTGATTATCATTTAATCGATTTATATTTGTTTAATAATTTTGTATTTTTGTATTAGCTTTATAAGTGTTATTCATAAAAGCAATAGCACTGGGTGTAGTCTCTTTAAGGAGGCTTTTGTCTAAAGTTTCTTTGTTACTGAAGGTCCAGAAAACTGGACAGATCTGGTTTTAAGGAATTCAGCAGGGTCCATAATTTACGATTTTGTTATTTCCAACTTTCATTCCATTTTTGGTCATGTACTAAGCCGTCCCCTTATCTTTTGTGGTTTTAATAAACTACTGTTTGGGCATCTGAGTTTCAGACAAAGCCTGGTACACGGACATTAACTGTGTGTTCTTGTGTTTGTCTCCGATGCATCGCTATTAATTGGACCAACATTGGCAGATCTGGAGATCACTTTGCATCTCACCCTAAATTAGCTCTCCCAGGAAAGGGGTTTCCACGACAGAACATGGTGCCTGAAACCCGGGATGGTTACTGGACCTCTCTGTGACCCGACTACAAAGACCTTCCCAGGAACCACTGAACAAAATCCGCGGTGAGTAACCCATTGTGTTACAAATGTTTCAGTGCTTTCTGGAGGTCCGAGACGGGTACGTAGTGATCTAACAAGACCATTCTTATCAAACCTCTGCCAGTGTTTGGATTTTGTGTGTATGATTGAAATAATAGAGATATGCCATCTGTGATCTGTTATATGTATCAATGTGTTTTTAAATGTGCGAATGATTGTTGAAGGAAATTGAATGAAGAGTATATCATCTCAGCAGTTGAAAGATTATATGTTGTCCTGTGTTTTCTATATGACTGTTATGTCTGGAATTATATTTTAAGTTATGAGGATCCTTTAATGTGGGACTGATTGATCTTTGAGTGACGGATGTATTGTAAAAATCTGATAAACCATTGTGCTGGTGTTTATGTTCTCTTGCATTTGCATTTAAGATGGGAATTGGCTTAATAGGAGTTGTAGTTTGTAATCATCCAGTTTATCCAGACAAAGAAACATATAGCCAGAGAGGGAAAACTTATTGTAGATTTTATTTTTGGAGCTGCGCCCTCTACAGGACAAGAAAGGGAACTTGTTTGAGTAGTTGAAATCTGATATGCTCTGGTCTGGATACACGGTCTCTTTTGTGTTTGATGTAATCTGTTTGAGTCAGAGGTAGATGGAGATTTTGTAGGAAATTAGCTTAGTCTCCCATGATATATTATATTGAGAAGTAGAAGTAATCCCAATAACTGTTGGTAGTAGAGTTTATGAATTGTTATTTGTTTGGTTCTGTCTCAGAATTGTACGGGTACAAAGGGCTGGTAACCTGATGCTTCCTAGAAATTCTTCTCTTGTGAGAACAGTGGTTCTGGGAGTAGAAATCCTTCTCTTGCGAGCAAATTGGTGCTGGGAGAAGAGTAGAGTCTTCTGCGGTTAAGACTCTATGGCCCATTTCAGTTCTACGGTTAACTGCGGGCATTGAAGTTGCAGTCAGAGGACTGGCAGCTATAGGAAGTAATTAGCCTCAGAGGTACCACCCATGTCCCTACAAAGGATATAGAAGAAAGACGAAAAGGGAATGAAGCAATGGATTGATGCAACATGTTATTGGAATTTTTTTTGATTTGGGAGACGTTTTTCTGCAAATGTGAAGCCTGTTTGAAAGATAAAAACAAACACTTTAGAATGTGGTAAAGTATCCAAGTGTCTCTCACTGAGTGACCATAAATCAGATTAAACCATTCATGGTGGTGTATATGTAATCTGTGATAGTATAAAGGCAGTAAGAACCACTCCCCTCGAGCTACTCTGCGCAAGAGGTTGAGCTGAAGGCATTCGCTGTAATGTGCAGTCTGGGAAAAGGTAAGAAGAGTAATGTATTTTCTGACTCACAATACGCTTTTGGGGTAGCACACGACTTTGGCGTCATTTGGCGGAGCCGTAATTTCCTGACCTCTGTTGGCAAACCCATAAAGTATACGCAGGCGGTAGAGCAGCTACTCGCAGCACTCACCATTCCCCAAAGGGCAGCCATAGTCAAAGTATCGGCACTCACACGGGAACAAACTCCCCTTGCAGTAGGGAATGCACTGGCCGACAAGCTGGCTAAAGAAGCAGCAAGACTACCTCTGACAGGAATACTGGCCATAACAGACATAGTCCTCTAAGGGAGCTTAGTGACCGAGAGTGCGGGGCGCCACGTTTCAGCAAAGGAGGCTGGCACCGTACCGGCCCCAGTGGCCGTTGATCGTGAACTGTTTCAGGTCTTCCAGACCCAGGCCCCCTCAAACGAACAGAATGCAATGCACTGTACGGTCAGAGTCAGTGGTATGGCAGGTAAACACCCGGATTTGCCTCCCTCGCTGCCTGTTCCCCATGATGGCTGCCCTGGCACATTCCCCGGTGCAAAGGTATGACGTGTGCGGTAGTGCTGCAAAACTGATGTGCCCCAGGGTTCCCGAATATGGCTGCAAAGTATGTCTTGTTTGTGCAAAAACACAGCCCCGGTAGGCCTATTTGAGTTCCGCAGAAATTCAGCACCAAAACCAGATTACTCATTTCAGAGACTGCAGGTGGACTACATACTGCTGCCTAAGGTGGGTACTTATAAATATGTCCTGGTATGTCTGAAGCTTAGACCGTGAAGAAAGATAATACAAAGACCACAATTACCATCAAGAAAGTAATAAGTAAGGTGGTTTGCAGATATGGATTTCCCAAAACTATAGAAAGTAACAGAGGTGCTTACTTCAATGGAGAATTAAATGAAACAGATCATGGCTACTTTGGGATTAGAACATGCTTTCCACATTCCCTTTGACCCACAAAGTAGTGGGAAGGTGGAACGCTTTAACGGTACTCTTAAATTAAAGTGCATGGAGGAAACACACTTGTCCTGGGTAGATTGCTTGCCCACCACATTGCTTTCAGTGAGAACTGCCCGAAGAGGTATAAAGAAGCTGTCCCCATATGAATTAATGTTTGGTAGTATTCCTGAGACAGAATTATATTTCCCACAGCAATTGCAGGCCTCGTATGCTTTTCTCACTGAATATGTCGCTGAGTTGCACAAACATCTGACTGTTACTCATAACTGTGTTCTTTCCTCCATCCCAGACCCCATGTTTATAAGCGGCACACACACACCGGCACCAGGTGACTGGGTCGTGGTCAAGAGACACATAAAGAGACCATTGGAGCCTAGATCCAGGGAACCATTCTAAGTGATGCTAACCACTGCCACTTCTGTCAAGATCCAAGGCAAAGATACAAAGATAACCACTCTACAAAATATAGCATAGACGAGTAGGGGAAAATCTCATAATATAGTTTCATCCTAGTGGATTAAATATTAAACCCCAATCAAAAGGACGTCATAGAATATACTCCAAAATAGACTCAAAAAATCGTGTAAAAAACACGTATAGGAGACTTATTCAAAAATATCACATTTTATTAATATAAATATAACCAAAAAAGGTAAAATCATTGTACATACATAGAAGTATGAGGTAAGTGGATTCTATATTCACCCACCCATCAATGAACCACCCAGGTCAGCCCATCATAGTATAGAGACCATAGATAAACAGCAAGTGCAATAAATGGTAAAGGCACATCATGTGAACAAATAGTCACATCAAACAATCGCCCTATATGGACTTACCCATGGTGTAAAGATAGGAAGCCAAACGGGGGTGGTTCAGAGGTGGACAGGCAAATACCCTTCAACCCGGACGCGCGTGTCGCCAAAGCTTCATCAGCGGGGTGCAGGCGAATGGATAATCACACAGTACGCTCCTCATTTATAACCGTAGCTGCCCTGATTACAGGTGCCGTTCTCCATGTGTGTGGATCGCCGATGATACAGCGCATGCGCGCAGGACGGGGCACCCGGAAGTAGCGTCACCACACGGCAGCACTCATCCCCGACGCGCACGTCAGAGGGAATCCCCTCAGTGACGTCACCAGACATGCGCATCGGGAATATTGAGGCCGCCGCGCGGCGACATCCGGAGGCCGCGTCCCGCGCGCACGCGCAGCAGCAGCATCCACACTCAGGGAATGTTTGGTATAGTAGCCGATAACAGGTATATACAAGGGATCTGACTCATAGAGACCTGACAAGGGGATGAATATTAACAATAAATAGATATCCATTCGCCTGCACCCCGCTGATGAAGCTTTGGCGACACGCGCATCCGGGTTGAAGGGTATTTGCCTGTCCACCTCTGAACCACCCCCGTTTGGCTTCCTATCTTTACACCATGGGTAAGTCCATATAGGGCGATTGTTTGATGTGACTATTTGTTCACATGATGTGCCTTTACCATTTATTGCACTTGCTGTTTATCTATGGTCTCTATACTATGATGGGCTGACCTGGGTGGTTCATTGATGGGTGGGTGAATATAGAATCCACTTACCTCATACTTCTATGTATGTACAATGATTTTACCTTTTTTGGTTATATTTATATTAATAAAATTTGATATTTTTGAATAAGTCTCCTATACGTGTTTTTTACACGATTTTTTGAGTCTATTTTGGAGTATATTCTATGACGTCCTTTTGATTGGGGTTTAATATTTAATCCACTAGGATGAAACTATATTATGAGATTTTCCCCTACTCGTCTATGCTATATTTTGTAGTGATTATTTCTGTGTTTTTCACAGCTTGTGGTGGCAAGGACATGGATTATAAGGCCCGAGACAGTTCGTGGCTTAATTTATTAAATGAGGTTTTCAAGGAGGATTCCCTGGGGAGTGGTGGTGAGAGTCGTAAGGATCTTACACTGCATATTCGTAATCTTAAACAGTTACTTCACCGCAGAACACGAATTTGGTGGAATAAAGGGTTCTTAGAACAATATGTTACCAAGGGATTAATCCCACGGGGCCTGCGCATACAGGTGTTCCCATCATTTCTAATTGATAAGGAATGGTTTAAAGATAAATGGGAGGAAAGTGCCAACCAATGTCCATTAAAATTTATGGAACTGCTAATTAAATTAAATGGTGAAAATCTGAAAGAAATTGAGAAGGAGATTGAGACCCTACAAGATTTCGTTTATAAAGAACTCCCAGCCAGTGAGTTACAAAAATTTAATGCTGAATTGGAAGCTGACTTCATCAAGTGGGAGAACGAATTAAAAACCACTAAAAGCAAAAAGTTCCAAAGGGATCTTTCTGATCTTCAACTAAACCAAGTCTATAGGTGGAATAAAAAGAAATTTCCACTACGTGGTCTAAATAGATCAAGATCCTTCTCTATTTCCTCTGTTACCTCTGGGGAAGAGTCAGAAGTTGATGGTGCCAAGGGTGGGCCTGGTTCGTCATACCGCCAGAAATGGGATAAACCGGGAGTACTTCGAAGTTATAAAGGAAAAAACGGGAATAAACGGAAGGAAATCTCCCCAAATGGCGCCCAGGACACCAAAAGAAAACAGAATAACTTAGAGGTAATTAATTTATCACCTTATAAGCTGTCTGATGCACAATGTCAGGTATTGAAATTGGGCCTGACCTTTGTCCCCAATAATAGATTTGATTATTTCACATCTGTGAAAGATTTACATCTATTTTCACGCAAATTGGTTTTGGGGAAGTTGCATCATAAACGTGACACTCCAGAGGTATCTTTGTCCACTATTGAACAAGAGGCCCTTAGGGATTTGGAGGATTTGCTCAGGGAGCAGGAAACTGGTTCCTTGAGCAGATTTCCTGGGAGGCTTCTTCCAAAATCGACCACATTCCCCCCCTTGTCTTTGTGCCCTCAGGTGGAAATTTTCACGAAATTGGTTCTGGAAGATTTCAGGGCCATTCAAATGTTTCCAAAAAGTGATAATCTGTCTAGAGCCCAGAGAACGGCAATAAGTGAACTGAGGGACATGAAGGACATTGTAATCAAGAGCGCCGACAAGGGCGGGAATGTGGTGGTATGGCCAACTAATAAATACGAACGTGAAGCCTTCCGCCAGTTGAATGATAAGACTACATACCTACAACTGGATAAGAATCCAATTCCAGCCTTCAATGTGGAATTGCAGGAGATACTAGATAGAGCATGTTGCAATGGAGTCATCCCCCAAAAAGTTATGGATGGTTTGATTGTAAAACATCCAAAAACCCCAACGTTTTATCTACTCCCCAAGGTCAACAAGGATGCCACCAATCCCCCTGGACGTCCCATCGTCTCGGGGATTGGTGGCATCTGCGATCCTATCTGTAGGTTCGTGGATCATTATTTAAAACCTCTGGTCCATGATTTACCATCTTACGTCAGAGATACCTCTGACGTACTAACTAAAATGGAGGGACTTCACATCGACGAGGATATGTGGATTGTGACGGCCGATGTGGAGTCCCTTTATATGTGCATTTTGCACAAGGATGGACTGGAGGCTGCTCAACTGTTCCTGGGGAGTAGTGGATGGGGTGGCGCTGTTCGTGGATTGATAGTGGAGCTCCTTGAATTCGCTCTGACGCACAATGTGTTCGTTTTTAAAGACAGATATTACCTCCAGCGACGTGGCACCGCCATGGGGGCAGCATGCGCACCATCTTATGCGAATTTATTTTTGGGCATGTGGGAGCGCCAACTCTTCCATGAGAACAGCATGTTTTGTAAACATGTTGTTCTCTGGTTGAGGTATATAGATGATGTGCTGTTCCTGTGGCAGGGTGCCAGGTCAGAGTTGGAGGACTTTATGAGAGCTATTAATGTCAATAATTTGAACATCAGACTGACACATTGTGCGCATCAGAAGCGGATGGAGTTCTTAGATATATTATTTGAAGTGGATAGTGATGGTGTGTTGCAGACGGATATTCACAGAAAGGACACTTCTGTGAATTCCCTTCTGCACGCATCATCAGCCCACACTCGATCCACGATCAGGGCCGTCCCCACTGGACAGTTTTTGAGGGTCAGGAGAGTGTGTTCCACTGACCAGAGATTTGAGACGCAGGCTGAGGACCTTGGGGAGCGTTTTCTACAGAGGGGGTATAGTAGACGGAACATCAAAAAAAGTTACTTGTGGGCTAGGCATACACGAAGGGAACAGCTCCTTTTCAAACCGACTCCCCCGGAGACTACTGATAATGTACTAAGGTTTATTTCAACCTTTAACTGTAGATGGGGTGAGATGAGAGACTCTTTGTCCAAGCACTGGTCGGTTTTACAAACAGACCCGGTTTTGGCGGGTCTTATCCCAAAGTCGCCCCTTATGACTTCTCGGAGGGGAAGAAACCTTAAGGACATGCTG
The DNA here is from genome assembly GCF_048569485.1 of Anomaloglossus baeobatrachus. Lineage (NCBI taxonomy): Eukaryota > Metazoa > Chordata > Amphibia > Anura > Aromobatidae > Anomaloglossus > Anomaloglossus baeobatrachus. The sequence continues at coordinate 95,463,697 of NC_134359.1, read as the reverse complement.
GTGGAAAGCCACTATGTGGCTAAGCCAGGTAATCTCTTCGGTATCTCTGAGGGACTTTCGAGGAGAGAGGGTGGCTGTTTTCCATGCGGGGATTGCCTGGCCTGTAGGGAGAGAAATATCATTAGGGGTCTCGAGTTTTGCTCTGCTAATGGTAAAAAAACATTCAAAATCTTGAAACGTATCTCCTGTAATAGCACATACGTCATCTATCTGGCAACGTGTCCGTGCCAAAAGTTATACGTTGGACTTACATCACGGCAACTGCGGACAAGAATTAGAGAGCATGTTCGTGACATTTTGAATTCAAAACAGTGTTTAGATTTATCACTTCTTAGAACCCTTCCACGACACTTCCATGTTCACCATAATTGCGACCCCTCAGGGTTAAAGGTCAGAGGGATTGATATTCTACACTGTGGCATTAGGGGGGGCGATCTAAAAAAGCGGCTGGCCCAAATGGAGTGCCGTTGGATTGTTACTCTAGGCACTATGGCCCCTATGGGGCTTAATGAGAAACTAAGTTTCTCCTCCTTTTTATGAGTTTTCAGCCATGGGTTTGCCCCTCCTAAATGCCTCTTAGACATGTTGATTGCATGTGGAAATATTTATGGTTCTGTAACATGGTGGTGTCTCTGTGAGTAAAATCTTTGATGTATCTGATTGAGATATATGGGATTAATCTTTATGCAGTGTTTTTCCAGGACTCTTTTTAATTTGTGTTGTCTTTATGTATTATTTTAACAGTAAACTCCATGTACATTCTCCTCATTGTTACTCTGGATGTTTGATGATGAATAAGGAAAATGACCAACTGACAGGAAGGATGGATGGACCATCTTGACTACATTATAAATTGCCATTCCACCATGGGAACCTTGATGTGAATGAACGTAGCAGCAAACATATGGCATGAACTTCGGATTTATTAAATTGGATATACTTATGTGGCTTGTTATTGATGTTCTATCTATTTTCATGCAATGATGTGTAATTGCTGGCTAATGATGTATGGTACATTCTTATATGGATGGCAATTTATTTATTTATATAGTAGGGAGACATTTGGGCTGTATAATATGATGGCAACTTGATCTGAGCTATTAGGTATATATTGATAGAATATTTTCATATTCAATATTTTCCTGTCATTGTATTTCCCTTTTTTTCCCCTTTGTCTTTCTTTCTATCTCTCTATTTATTGTTAATATTCATCCCCTTGTCAGGTCTCTATGAGTCAGATCCCTTGTATATACCTGTTATCGGCTACTATACCAAACATTCCCTGAGTGTGGATGCTGCTGCTGCGCGTGCGCGCGGGACGCGGCCTCCGGATGTCGCCGCGCGGCGGCCTCAATATTCCCGATGCGCATGTCTGGTGACGTCACTGAGGGGATTCCCTCTGACGTGCGCGTCGGGGATGAGTGCTGCCGTGTGGTGACGCTACTTCCGGGTGCCCCGTCCTGCGCGCATGCGCTGTATCATCGGCGATCCACACACATGGAGAACGGCACCTGTAATCAGGGCAGCTACGGTTATAAATGAGGAGCGTACTGTGTGATTATCCATTCGCCTGCACCCCGCTGATGAGGCGTTGGCGACACGCGCGTCCGGGTTGAAGGGTATTTGCCTGTCCACCTCTGAACCACCCCCGTTTGGCTTCCTATCTTTACACCATGGGTAAGTCCATATAGGGCGATTGTTTGATGTGACTATTTGTTCACATGATGTGCCTTTACCATTTATTGCACTTGCTGTTTATCTATGGTCTCTATACTATGATGGGCTGACCTGGGTGGTTCATTGATGGGTGGGTGAATATAGAATCCACTTACCTCATACTTCTATGTATGTACAATGATTTTACCTTTTTTGGTTATATTTATATTAATAAAATTTGATATTTTTGAATAAGTCTCCTATACGTGTTTTTTACACGATTTTTAAAGATAACCACTCTGCCTTTTGGATTATGCTGATGGTAACTGTACCTCTTGTCCTATCAATGAGGCACTAAAAGAGGACTGTGATAACAAACTGATAAAGCATCACCAAGTTCTGTTCCAAGATATGGACTCTAAAGCACTAAGAACTGTTGGATATGCACTCCGAGCCCAATATCTTCTAATTCTACGCCATATCTTGCAGATCCCCTGATCCTATATGAGGACTATAAGTTACGCCTGTGATGCTCACACTCTTAGGACTGGAAAAACTGTGAGAGTACTTCAATTACTCGTGATTATTTGTAATGATAGTTGTTTCCAGAAAAGTGACCATGGATGTTTTGAGCAATAGTGAACTGTGGTTTACACATTCTGTGTAGACTTGTGAACAACTTTACCAATTTAACTAACATTTTGAGTCTAAAGGTCCAGTCACACTAAGCAACTTACCAGCGATCCCAACAACGATAGGGATCGCTGGTAAGTTGCTAGGAGGTTGCTGGTGAGATGTCACACTGCGACGCTCCAGCGATCCCACCAGCAACCTGACCTGGCAGGGATCGCTGGAGCGTGGCTACACGAGTTGCTGGTGAGCTCACCAGCAACCAGTGACCAGCCCCCAGCGCCGCGTGGAAGATGCTGCGCTTGGTAACTAAGGTAAATATCGGGTAACCAACCCGATATTTACCTTGGTTACCAGCGCACGGAGCTACACGTGCAGAGAACAGGGAGCAGTGCACACTGAGCGCTGGCTCCTTGCTCTCCTAGTTACAGCACACATCGGGTTAATTACCCGATGTGTGCTGCAGCTAAATGTGCACAGAGCAGGGAGCAGTGCACAATGCTTAGCGCTGGCTCCCTGCTCTCCTAGTTACAGCACACATCGGGTTAATTACCCGATGTGTGCTGCAGCTAAATGTGCACAGAGCAGGGAGCAGCGCACAATGCTTAGCGCTGGCTCCCTGCTCTTCTAGCTACAGCACACATCGGGTTAATTAACCCGATGTGTCCTGCAGCTACATGTGCACAGAGCAGGAGCTGGCACTGACAGTGAGAGCGGCGGAGGCTGGTAACAAAGGTAAATATCGGGTAACCAAGGACAGGGCTTCTTGGTTACCCGATGTTTACATTGGTTACCAGCCTCCGCAGAAGCCGGCTCCTGCTGCCTGCACGTTTAGTTGTTGCTGTCTCGCTGTCACACACAGCGATCTGTGCTTCACAGCGGGAGAGCAACAACTAAAAAATGGCCCAGGACATTCAGCAACAACCAACGACCTCACAGCAGGGGCCAGGTTGTTGCTGGATGTCACACACAGCAACATCGCTAGCAACATCGCTGCTACCTCACAAAAGTTGTTCGTTAGCAGCGATGTTGCTAGCGATGTTGCTTAGTGTGACGGGGCCTTAAGACATCCTGAAGGAATGAGGTCTGTCTCAAAAACTGCTGAAATTTGTGTACCAAACTTTCGAAGCAAAGGACGTTTGACTGATATGTGTTGTGTTGGGAGAACCACTGACATAATACACTGCATAATTCCTAAGGATTTATATCTAGTACTAGAAGGTGGCCCGATTCTACGCATCGGGTATTCTAGAATTTACGTATTGTGTAGTTCATGTATGATTTTTGTTATATATATATATATATATATATATATAGATGTTGTTGTGTGTAGTTACCAAGTGTTTGTGTAGGGCGCTGTACATGTTCTGGGTGTTGTCTGGGTGTGGCGGGGGGTGAGAGCGATGTTGTATGTGTGTTGCTTTGTTTGTGGAGCGCTGTGTGTCTGTAGCGTTGTGTGTGTGTTGCGCGGTTTGTGTGTGTGTGGTGTGTTTTGGGGGGAGGTATGTTTTGTGCAATGTGTGTGTTGTGCGGTATGTGCGTATATTTGTGTGTGCAGCGTTGTCTGTGTGTGGGTGTCTGTGTAGGGCAGTTGTTTGTGGTTCCCAGTATGTGTGTGTGGTGTGTTGTGCAGTGCGCGCGTGTGTGTGTGTTGGGGGGAGGTGTGCACTTCCCATCGTGCTCCATCCCCCATGCAACGCACTCACCATCGTGCTCCATTCCCTATGCTGCGCACCCCCCATCGTGCTCCATTTCCCATCCTGCGCACTCGTAAACGTGCTCCATCCGCCATGCAGCGCACTCCCCATCGTGCTCCATCCCCCATGCTGCGCACTCCCAAACGTGCTCCATCCGCCATGCTGCGCACTCCCAAACGTGCTCCATCCGCCATGCTGCGCACTCCCAAACGTGCTCCATCCGCCATACTCCGCACTCCCCATCGTGCTCCATCCGCCATGCAGCGCACTCCCCATCGTGCTCCATCCCCCATGCTGCGCACTCTCAAACGTGCTCCATCCGCCATGCTGCGCACTCCCCATCGTGCTCCATCTCCCATGCTGCGCACTCCCAAACGTGCTCCATCCGCCATGCTGCGCACTCTCAACCGTGCTCCATCCGCCATGCTGCGCACTCCCAAACGTGCTACATCCGCCATACTCCGCACTCCCCATCGTGCTGCATCCCCTATGCTGCGCACTCCCAAACGTGCTCCATCCGCTATGCTGCGCACTCCCAAACGTGCTCCATCCCCTATGCTGCGCACCCCCCATCGTGCTCCATCTCCCATCCTGCGCACTCCCAAACGTGGTCCATCCGCCATGCTGCGCACTCCCAAACGTGCTCCATCCGCCATGCTGCGCACTCCCAAACGTGCTCCATCCGCCATGCTGCGCACTCCCAAACGTGCTCCATCCGCCATGCTGCGCACTCCCAAAGGTGCTCCATCCGCCATGCTGCCCACTCCCAAACGTGCTCCATCCGCCATGCTGCGCACTCCCAAACGTGCTCCATCCGCCATGCTGCGCACTCCCAAACGTGCTCCATCCGCCATGCTGCGCACTCCCAAACATGCTCCATCTGCCATGCTGCGCACTCCGAAACGTGCTCCATCTGCCATGCTGCGCCAGCATCAGCCTCTCTACCCGCAGCATCAGCCTCTCTCCTCCCAGCATCAGCCTCTCTCCCCGCAGCATCAGCCACTCTGTCCCCAGCATCAGCCTCTCTGTCCCCAGCATCAGCCTCTCTGTCCCCAGCATCAGCCTCTCTGTCCCTAGCATCAGCCTCTCTGTCCCCAGCATCAGCCTCTCTGTCCCCAGCATCAGCCTCTCTGTCCCCAGCATCAGCCTCTCTGTCCTCAGCATCAGCCTCTCTGTCCCCAGCATCAGCCTCTCTGTCCCCAGCATCAGCCTCTCTGTCCCCAGCATCAGCCTCTCTGTCCCCAGCATCAGCCTCTCCATCCCAGCCTTCCCCTGGATCAGCCTCTCTCATCCCAGCATCAGCCTCTCTGTCCCCAGCATCAGCCTCTCTGTCCCCAGCATCAGCCTCTCTGTCCCCATCATCAGCCTCTCTGTCCCCAGCATCAGCCTCTCTGTCCCCAGCATCAGCCTCTCCATCCCAGCCTTCCCCAGGATCAGCCTCTCTCATCCCAGCATCAGCCTCTCTGTCCCCAGCATCAGCCTCTCTGTCCCCAGCATCAGCCTCTCTGTCCCCAGCATCAGCCTCCCCATCCCAGCCTTCCCCAGGATCAGCCTCTCTCCTCCCAGCCTCCTCCAGCACGCCATGCTCCTCTGCCGACACTCACAGATACGATCGCATACACTCACACACACCCGATCGCATACACTCACACACACCCGATCGCATACATTCACACACACCCGATCGCATACACTCACACACACCCGATCGCATACACTCACACACACCCGATCGCATACACTCACACACACCCGATCGCATACACTCACACACACCCGATTGCATACACTCACACACACACACACATTGACGATATCGCACATACGCGCTTATACTCACAACATCCGGAGATACCACATGCTTCTGGCCATGTGATCCTCCGGCAGGTCCTGGAAGCTCACAGCACAGTATCGCCGCCGAGAAGCAAGCGATATCCCAGGATGTTGTGAGTATGTGGATGCGATGTGATGTGTGTGTGATGTGTGTGTGTGATGTGTGTGTGTGATGTGTGTGTGAGAGTGAGTGTGATCTGATGTGTGTGTGTGTGTGTATGTGTGTGTGTGTGTGTGTATGTTCCGCCGCTGCAGGACCTTGATGGGTGGATGCGATGTGAGGTGTGTGTGAGGTGTGTGTGAGAGTGAGTGTGATCTGATGTGTGTGTGTGTGTGTTTGCTGTTATGTGTGTGCGTGTGGATCTTCCGCCGCAGCAGGACCTTGATGTGCTGGTAACCATGCTACCATGGTTACCAGCGCATCACGTCCCCCACTCGCACGGGAGCCCACACCAGCATACGGCGGCAAGGCCAGCAATGCGAGGGTAAGTGTCGGCTGGGTTGGCGGCGTACGCTGATGTGGGCTCCCGTTGGGGGAGGGGGTGGGTGGGGTTGTACAGTACTTACCTGGGAGCCGTGACCGTGTCAGTTCGGGGAATGCGCGGGGGGGGCAGAGCTAACGTCCATTGCGTGAGGGGGGCGGGGCGTGGCGTGGCCGAGTTGCCAATGCCTGCAGGGTGCCGGGGCGAGAGGCCAATCTGTGGGGGGGGCGGAGCCTGGGCGAGCGGCTGGCCAATCAGTGTGGGGGCGCAGCCTGGGCGAGCGGCCAATCGGTGGGGGGGCGGGGCCATGGTGAGCCCAGCGGCCAATCAGCTTTGTGTCACCGTAAGGACACAATGTCACCGGAAGGACACAATTTTGAAGCATGACAGACAGACAGACAGACAGACAGACAGAATAAGGCAATTATATATATAGATGTGGTCACCAGGCCTATAAATGACTTCCCCGGGGCGCAGAGGGGATCGACACCTCTACACGCCTTATACCGTTACCTTCATATTTCCTCATGGTGTTCTAGATATAAGTGCTTTATCCAAACATTCCCTATATAACCGAGCTGCAGACAAATGTCTCCGACAATTTGGTTCTCAGGTATCACTGGGTGGCTGATGGGCATTCTACAGATGGGAATGTTGGTACTATTAGTGTATGTAGCTGCTAGAATTGGTATATTTGTTATGACAACACTATGAAAAGAGACATGTAAGATCAAGTATCACAGGCCGTCAGTTACAACATGTGAAAAATACCTCAGTGCTCCCTTAGTAAATATATATGATGACATTTACAAACAAGATATCTATCGGTGAACGGGGTTAGCCCCTCCATGCTGTCATAGCATGGAGATATAGCTGATGGATAAATTGTCTGTAAATAATAAAAAGGGAGGAATTGTTATGGTTAATATTTTATATTAAGTTTTGATTATCATTTAAGCAATTTATATTTGTTTAATAATTTTGTATTTTTGTATTAGCTTTATAAGTGTTATTCATAAAAGCAATAGCACTGGGTGTAGTCTCTTTAAGGAGGCCTTTGTCTAAAGTTTCTTTGTTACTGAAGGTCCAGAAAACTGGACAGATCTGGTTTTAAGGAATTCAGCAGGGTCCATAATTTACGATTTTGTTATTTCCAACTTTCATTCCATTTTTGGTCATGTACTAAGCCGTCCCCTTATCTTTTGTGGTTTTAATAAACTACTGTTTGGGCATCTGAGTTTCAGACAAAGCCTGGTACACGGACATTAACTGTGTGTTCTTGTGTTTGTCTCCGATGCATCGCTATTAATTGGACCAACATTGGCAGATCTGGAGATCACTTTGCATCTCACCCTAAATTAGCTCTCCCAGGAAAGGGGTTTCCACGACAGTGGGTAGGGGGGTTGGTGATCCCGGGGCCCGGAGGTGTGACGGGGAGGCCGGATGGCTGGGGTGGAGGGACTGCGCGGCGCGGTGCCGGACGTCACTGGTGTACTCACTCAGACAATCACTGACAGACTCGTAGGTAAGCCAAAACGGCCGGATGGACGGGTCCCGCAACCGGCTGCCGTGTTGTTGTTGTGCTCTCTCCGGACGGCTGATGGTGGCTGTCTTTCCCTGCACCTTTGAGAATGTTCTTGACTCCTGTGGTTGCTCACCGGTAGTCCGTTCCCCGGCGTATAGATGCCGTAGGAGCCCGCTGGCCCTGGAGGAGGCGCTGGCCCTTGGATCTCTAGCCTGTGACGGTGGCTGTATATCCTCTCTGGGTGGACGGTTGCCTTCAATCGGGACTTGGTTGTTAGGAAACCCCTGGGGTCCCTGTCACATTCGGATTTGACTATTGACGGCGGCTCCAAGCCTGGTCGGGGTCCGATGGCCCTGCCTGTGTGCTTAGCTTCACTCCGTTCCCCGGTCCGGTACCGGTGGACTGACGCCCAACCCCGGTCCTTACGGCTCTGCGGAGTTCCACCAACTCCTGCAGACGGCCACCACCGTCTGCCAACCTTGCTGTCAGTGTCTGGGCTCCAACCCAGACACCTCAAGTGTTCACTCCTCTCCCTTTCACCTCCAAGACTGAACTGACACCTTTCCCGCCTCCAGGCCTGTGAACTCCTCGGTGGGTGGGGCCACCCGCCTGGCTCCACCCCACCTGGTGTGGACATCAGACTCTGGCGGGAGGCAACAAGGGTTTTTGGTTTGGCTGGTGTAACTGCCTAGGGTGGGGGTTTGTGTGTTGGTATGTATGTGACTACCTGGCTAGTCCAGGGCGTCACACTCCCCCTTGGTAAAATGCAGACCGTCCGCGGGCTGCCCGTCCATCACCGGTTTTATTTTTCAAAACTGTAAAAAGATAAATAACATATTAAAACTTCAACATACGTATATTTTCAAGTCTTCCCTTACAGAAGGTGCATTACTTTTAACGTTTCAAACATTTTTATTAAACGGACGGGTTCACGGTCATCTGCTCTCCCACCCAAATAACCTAAACCTTGATGCTGCCCCTAAGAAACGGGCAGCACCCCTTTATCCCAGTCCAGGTCCAGGTTACCCGAGCGGGAACGGGTACGGTGTCTCGCACCCAGCTGTCACTTCAGGGGACCCCACGTCCAGGGGGACCCCTGACCCCCGGAGGATAGACACCGGTCCAGGTGGTGGCTGGGCCCCAGCCTGCTCTGCTGCGGGGCCCTTCCACCAATCTGCCTCTCTGGAGGCGGCACGGATGGAAACCAGCCCGCCAAACTATTTACAGGCCCACAAGTTTGTGGGTGGCCTGCCAGTTCTCGGCCATGTTCATGAGCAGTTTCTCATGTGGGTGGTAAACACAAAGAGTCCCTCCGGGGACAACTTGCCGGCAACGGCCGGGATAATCACTGTCGACAATAAGGTGAAAACTTCGGTTGATTTGTGTTCATTCAAAGTGCTGAGGGTCCCAACGGGGACAATTTGGTTGCAATGGAGGACAGCTGCCACTATTTGAGGTCGCACTCATCCAAGACCTCTTCCAGCTCGATATCCGGACAGCTCGGTGAAGGAGGGGGCAGGGGCCGCATCTGCACACCGCGGCTCTCCCTTTGTTTAACGTCTAGGGCGAACCAGCCCCTCTCCCCGCAGTGTCGGGTGTAGGTTACCAGGTCACCCAGCAACAGATCGCGACCTGGGTGGCCTGTTGGGAGGTGTGAGTTAACGTCGTGGTGAGCCAAAAACACTTCGGCCTCCAGGTCCGGTTTGTAAATAAAGCCGAACCCCCTTTTTGGGTCAAACTTCCGGACTTGGCCTTCATACACCGGGCCCTGCACCCGAAAGGTGGCATTGGGGAGAGCATCCTTCTCCTTAATCACTCGCGCCATCACTTCGGCCCTCTGCTGCTCCCTGGCGGCGATTTCTCGGCCCACCTGGCTTGGCTCCCTGTCCCAGTATCGGTTGCTGGCATACCCCTGCGCTCGGGTCGGGCCCCGCTGGACCGCGCCCACACCGGCCACAACCGGTACTCTCTTGTGGGGGTCCTGCAGTGATGTGGCCTGAACTGCTGCTTTGCAGTGTCGGCCCGGCGCAGCCTCAGCCGAGGCGTGGGACTCAGGGACAGCTGGCCTCGCCGGTTGGGCCTTCGGGCCCGCAGTGGCCGGTTCTTCCACGGCCGGGCGGACTGCCGGGGCCGGGACGGTCTCTGGTGCGGCCACTTCCGGGGCCGACAGCTTCTCGTCGCGGACGGGCACTTCCCATGGGATCTTCCATGGCAGCGGGAGGGATACTGGCCGTTCCCAGACAATGCCCCCAGGCCGGTCCTCTAGGGCGGACGGGCTAGATTTCGCTACCGATGTTGGGGGTAGCGGACCGAGCGGATGGGCAACAGCAACTAGTACGGATGGCGGGGGAGGCAGGAGGGTGAGCGGACGCAGGCCGGGCCCCTCAGCCGCAGCGGCCGGTCCTTCTCGGACACAGGGGCGTGGGTCACTTACCCGCTCCTCCAACACTACCTCCACCTTGCATCTCCGCACGGCCGCTGCCACTTCCTCCATCTCGGCCACCCAGCGCTCCATCAAGAACCGGACCTGGGTTCGGAGGCGGCAGCACATTTGTGCGGTCCAGGCTTCCACCCACGCCGCCGTTCCTGGCGTGGGCTCGGGAATTTCGGCATCACCGGACGGGACGGACAGGCTTGCTGGCAGACTTCCAGGAACCGGATATGTTACAGAGTCCTGGCGTCCCCGCTTTTTATGCCCTCGGCTACATTAGGCAGGCTTTCACCCGCCCCCCCCTTGGTTCTTTCTAGCACTTCCGCTTGTTGAGGGCGGGGCTTCACTTTCACGCCTTCCCTGCTCGGGGAAATCTTCGCACCAAAGATGGCGGCGCTTTAAATTTTTCGGCCGGACGCCGCCGGCGGAGACTGCAAGGCGCACTTCTACTGGTAAGTAGATCGGCTCGATCCTGTTCGTTATGCCAAGTTGTCGCGGGCGGAGGGGACGCGCTCGCCACGCTCGGGTTCGGGCCGGGGCTTCTGCTGCCGCTGCTCGGTGGCTCGAGCGGTGGGCCGGACCCGGGGACTCGAGCAGCACTCCTCACCCATGAGTGAAAAGGGATGGTTTGGTTGGGGAGATTGTTCGTGAGAGATGGTAGGGTGCAGAGATGGTAGGGTGCAGCTGAGATGTTGTCCCCTCCGTGGGTAGGGGGGTTGGTGATCCCGGGGCCCGGTGGTGTGACGAGGAGGCCGGATGGCTGGGGTTCAGGGACTGTGCGGCGCGGTGCCGGACGGCACTGGTGTACTCACTCAGACAATCACTGACAGACTCATAGGTAAGCCAAAACGGCCGGATGGACGGGTCCCGCAGCCGGCTGTAGTGTTGTTGTTGTGCTCTCCCCGGACGGCTGATGGTGGCTGTCTTTCCCTGCACCTTTGAGAATGTTCTTGACTCCTGTGGTTGCCCACCGGTAGTCTGCTCCCCGGCGTATAGATGCCGTAGGAGCCCGTTTTGCCCACAGGCGCTGGCCCTTGGATCTCTAGCCTGTGGCGGTGGCTGTATATCCTCTCTGGGTGGACGGTTGCCTTCAATCGGGACTTGGTTGTTAGGAAACCCCTGGGGTTCCTGTCACATTTGGATTTGACTATTGACGGCGGCTCCAAGCCTGGTCGGGGTCCGATGGCCCTGCCTGTGTGCTTAGCTTCACTCCATTCCCCAGTCCGGTACCGGCGGGATGACGCTTGACCCCAGTCCTTACGGCTCTGCGGAGTTCCACCAACTCCTGCAGACAGTCACCACCGTCTGCCAACTTTGCTGTCAGTGTCTGGGCTCCAACCCAGACACCTCAAGTGTTCACTCCTCTCCCTTTCACCTCCAAGACTGAACTGACACCTTTCCCGCCTCCAGGCCTGTGAACTCCTCGGTGCGTGGGGCTAACCGCCTGGCTCCGCCCCACCTGGTGTGGACATCAGACTCTGGCGGGAGGCAACAAGGGTTTTTGGTTTGGCTGGTGTAACTGCCTAGGGTGGGGGTGTGTGTGTTGGTATGTATGTGACTACCTGGCTAGTCCAGGGTGTCACAATAGCATATATAGCCTAGCCCCCCCTTCAACACATAAAGCATATATAACCTAGTTCCCCCATCTCACAGACTGCATATATAGCTGTGGCGCCCTGGCCTAGCCAGGTCGTCACAGATACCATACATACACCCCACCCCCACTAGACAGGGACACCAGCCAAACACAGAACCCTTGTTGCCTCCCTCCAGTGTCTGATGTCCACACCAGGTGGGGCGGAGCTAAGCAGTTGGCTCCACCCACCGAGGAGTTCACAGGCCTGGAGGCGGGAAAAGTGACAGTTTAGTCCAGGAGGTGGAAGTGAGAGGAGTAAACACTTGGGTGTCTGGGTTTGTGGCCCAGGCACTGACAGCAAGGTTGGCAGATGGTGGTGGCCGTCTGCAGGAGTGGTGGAGCAACGTGGTACCGTAGGACCGGGAACGGGCTACGGCCCGCCGGTACCAACCGGGGAGCGAAGTGAAGCCAGCACACACAGGCAGGGCCATCGGACCCTGACCAGGCTTGGAGCCGCCGACAATAGTCAGATCCGAATGTGACTGGAACCCCAGGGGTTTCACAACAGCAAAAGTCCCGATTGAAGGCAACCGCCCACACCGTGAGGGTATACAGCTACCGCCTAAGGCTAGAGACCCAAGGGCCAGCGCCTGCGGGCAAACGGGCTCCTTCGGTACCCATACACCGGGAAGCGGACTACCGTTGTGAATCCATAGTAGTCAGAAGAAGAACATCAAGGTGCAGGGAAAGACAGCCGCCATCACCTGTCTGGGGAGAGACACTGCAGCCGGCTGCGGGACCCGTCCATCCAGCCGTTTGGTTTACCGAGGACTTTGTACCTTTCTTGCTGAGTGAGTAAACCCGTGCTATCCGGCACTGTGCCGCGCTGTCCCTGCAACCCCGCACCTCACCGACCCTGCCTCCCCATCACATCACCGGGCCTCGGGACCACCGGCCCCTACCCACTGAGGGGGAAAACAACATCCCAGCTGCTCCCTACCATCGCTCCCGGGATCCCCGTCACCAGCAGCGGTGGTACCTATCTTCACCACGACCCGTGGGTGGCGTCATGGACTAAATTCCCCAAAGCAACCACCCCTTTCACTCACGGGCGAGGAGCGGCGCTCGAGTCCCTGGATCCGGCCCACCGCTCGAGCCACTGAACAGCCATCGCAGCAGCGCTGGACCCGAGCGTTAGCGAGAGCGCAGCAGCAATGGCGTCCTGCGACATAGCCACGTCCCCACTCTCCCACATATAGTCTATATTGCCTAGTCCCACCTGTCCCATATATAGCCTATATAGTCTAGTCCCCCTCCCCAGTTATAGCCTATATAGTCTAGTCCCCCTCTCCTACACATAGCATATTTAACCTAGTCCCCCTCTCCCACATATAGCCTATATAGTCTAGTCCCCCCTCCCCACATATAGCCCATATAGCCTACTCCCTCCTCTCTCACATATAGCATATTTATCTTATTTCCCCCTTTCCCACATATAGCCTATATAGCTTAGTCCCCCATTCCCACATATAGCCTGTATAGCCTAGTCCCCCCTCTCTTACATGTAACATATATAGCCTAGTCCACCCTCCCCCACATATAGCTTGTATAGCCAGTCCCTCTTCTCTCACGTGTAGTGTATATAGCCTAGTCCTTTCTTTCATACATATAACATGAATCACCAAGTCTCCCTATCCCTCATATACTTGTCATGTGGTGTTCTACTTTGCCCTTGCTGGTGTGTTATGGTGGCGTCGGACTCTGTTTACACTGCAAAGTCTGACAAGCAACCTAAGGTTTCCTAGTTATTCAGCTTGAAACGGACATCGGCTGTTTTAGCTTCACTGCTCTTCAGTCCAACAGGCGTTAATTACTGTTGGCTTGTGAACTGCTGCTAGGAGCTCAGGCTACTAATGACCATACACAGCCACCTTCACTTTTTATAAGGTACTGGATCCGGTTTCTCATCTCCAAACATAGCTCAGCTTTGCTTCAGCGATACCGGTCCTTTCATGGTGATCCAGAGCCTGGTGATCTGTTGTGTGCTTTCCTGTGTGGTGTGGAAATATCCCGGTTGTTAGTTTATTTCCTCCCTGTGTTTATTTCTTCCTTGGCACTAATTGTCTCTCCCTTTTGTCTTATCGCTGTGTGTATGAGTTTGGTTTTTTCCCCTGTCTGTGCTATTTGCTACTCTGGCCCTGGCCATTTCCTGGGGTGGGGGAGAGGGGGTTTTAGATCAGGGTTCGGACAGGAGTTATGGTTACGCTGGCGGTCCAGAACTTGCTACCATTAAGCGTATCTCTGGGATAAGGGCTAGCGCAGGCTTCATAGTCAGAGGGGATGCTTATAGGTCCTTGCTTCACTTACCCTGTCACTCGCGTGACAATACTGATGTCACGCTTGTGGATGTGGACTCAGTGTGCCACGGGAACGGCTCACCCTGAAGAAGTAGTATTAAGCGACTACCTTATCTTCATGAAAACCTCTGATGGTGAGGTTAGGCTTGTGTTGAAAGGTAGCCACCAGGACCTCTTCAGGGAATCAATCGGTATTGTGGTAGCTAAACCCAGTGGTCAAAGATGTTGGACAGCTGGTACAGACTGGTACGGCAGGCACAGCAGGTACTTTCAGATACAGCAGGTTTCTGGCTGGTACGGCAGATTCTGGCAGGTACAGCAGGTTCCCCCTATATTTCATGTTTGGTAGATGTGGTTCTGTTTTGTGGAGTGGAGTTGACTACCAGCACTTACATTGATGAATGTGCAATGTGATCTAAACCTTTTAAGTGCTGCAGTTCTCTTGTTAGGACAAAGCAATTGAAAGTAAATCTACAAGATTTCTTTCAGTCTCCTTATTGTCATGCTTTTGTAGTGCTTTTACTTTTTGAAATTTTCCAGGCACTGTTTATACTCTGCTGACTGCTGAGACCCTGAACACCAAACAAAAACCTTCCCATGTCCGATTAAACACACAGACACAAATGTAACCAAAAATAAAAAACTTTACTGGAGAGCTTTATCACAAAACACCAACTCTCTCTTTTCTTTTTTGTGGAGGTAGGTCGGTCACAGCTAAATTAACCATAACTATTAGGAACTTTCAAAACGAAGCGTTGTGCTAGGCCGGACTCCCGGCGCACTTCAGCTTACAAAACATACCTGTTTTGGATAAATACCGCTGTGACTTGCATAATTCACAGAACATTAGGGAGGGAGGGTGGGTGGGTCAGCTTCATCCAGTTCTCACAAAGTGAGGAGAGACCGGAAACAGGAAGAGAGAGACTATATAGGGGGAAACTTTGGAACTCTGGGAACAATCCCATAGGGCAACAACCCATAAGGGGAGGATGTGTAAAATCGGACATGGATAGGATGCTTAACCCTGTACTGCCTGGGCACAGCAGTCCGGGTGCATCCAGTTAAATACTGACATGCCCTATAGACTGCTGAGACCCTGAACACCAAACAAAAACCTTCCCATGTCCGATTAAACACACCGACACAGATGTAACCAAAAGAGCTTTATCAAAAAATACCAATATACTCTCATCTTTTCTTTTTTGTGGAGGTAGGTCGATCACAGCTAAATTAACCATAAGTATTAGCAACTTCCAAAACGAAGCATTGTGCCAGGCTGGACTCCCGGCGCACTTCAGCTTACAAAACATACCTGTTTTGGATAAATACCGCCATGGAGGAGCAAAGGCTTTAGACTGTGCTCTGACCCCCACCCATAAATAACAACGCCTGCTCTATGCCGTCTTGCAGACCAGACAAGAATATGTCTAAACCGTTTTCGTTCAAATGAACACCATCTGTAATCATCAGGGACGAATTGTCCCCTTCCAATTGTCTGTGTCTAACAACAATTCCAGCCTTGAAACGCACAAAACGCGATATACGCGAATTGAGCGTACGGCGACAGGGCTCGAGCGCTGCAGCACCTTGGACCCTCCGCCATACAACCCGAGAAACGACCTCGGACCACACGATGGCCAGCTCTGGAAAAAATGCATGAAGCTTATTCAAGTCCGATCGCGTGGTAGTAATGAGCTCTGCCAAACGTCGGGAACCGAGGTCATTTCCCCCGACATGGATGACAAGGACCACTGGTGATATGGCTGACCTAGCGATCCCAACTACTTCCGGGAGAACCTGAGGCCAGATCAGACCCCTAATTCCTCTCCAGTTGACCTTGGAATCACGAAAACCAAGGGCCCGTCCACCAGGTCGATTCTCAGCCTGCTGTCCAGCCCAGAAAATATACGAATGGCCGAGCAGCCAAATCACCGGTTTAGCAGCGCCTAAAAGTAAAAAACTGTTAGTGCGGGAACAGAAACTAGCATCTCAAACAAACCACCTGCAATGGAAATTATTAATGGAGCAGTAATTCCGGTCTGATATAACGCGCAAAACAAGCCGAAAGCCAGTGGCCAATACGGTGAATGACTTCATTGGGCAATCCCGCCCGGTCTGCCTCCGTCGCAGCCCCAATCCTAAAAGAATGAGTACCAAACTCAAACGGAGAAAAACCCAGACATTTGCGAAAAACCGTCAGGAATTGAAATCTCGTCATAGGGGAACCATCCTCATGAACTAGGAAGGAAAGGTCACCATGGCGAACAGACATATAGTTATGAACTAATCTAACGGGGCACACCGGGCCAGATATAGAAAATAAGGGTATCCAGCAACCCTTCCCGAATTGGTCAGTCTTAGATTTACGTATGCGAATACGTAAACCCCCATTACACAAGATAACATCGTCATGCCAAAGGCCACCGTGGGTGCCCTTGGTAGAAGACACCAACTCACCAATGCGTAATGCGCCGAAAAAGGCCAGAAAAAAAGAGGCGGAGAAGAGGGCCGACTCGAAAGGAGAAGGACAAACGGCGTAATTGCTGCCAATAATGCGAGACAGGAGGCTAAAGGAAACTGGCTTCTTGCTCTCCCTGTTAGGCCGCCCTCTGCTCCATCCCTTGACCACCTGCCGCACTATAAAAACTTGGTAACTTCAGCCCATCCACGTAGTTTAAAATGGAAAGCGAGGCCAGACAACCGGTTCCTAGCGACCGCGCCGGACAACCCATTATTGTACATGTGCATCAGGTATTGGCAAGTAACTTCCAGCCTGGAAGACTCGGATGTAGCAATCGGATGGCCCGCGGCGAAAACTAACCATTCATACCGTAAGAACACCATGTCATCGGGGTCACAGAGGATGTCAACAACGGCATCAACTGCAGTCCAGCAGGTCCCACATGCTGGGTGGGCACGAGAGTCCCTCTGCTTGGGCATGAGGGTAAAGGTGCCGGAATTTCTGGAAGTCAAAACAGGAAAGAGAATCAGCTATAATGCTACACGTTCCCGGAATATAGCGAGCTCTAAACCAAATGTTGAGCTCCAAACATTTTAAAACCAAAAATCTCATCAGCTTAATGACAGGCAGGGAAGACGAAGTCAGGTGATTAATCGCGTGAACAACACTCGAGTTATCCGACCAAAATAAGATACGCCTATTTTGAATAGCAGAACCCCAAATTGACACTGCCGTCACAATGGGGGAACAACTCAAGGAGCGTTATATTGGAAATGAAACCGTTGGTGTGCCAGGAAGAAGGCCAACGCTCAGCGCACCATTGGTCCTTGAAGATAACGCCAAAACCCAACAACCCGGATGTTTCGGAAAAAAGTGATAGATCTGTATTGGACACAAAACTGTCTTGGAAACAAGTGCGACCGTTATACCTTGAAAGAAAATCTTTCCACACAGCCAAATCCTCCCGCAAGCGAGAGGTAATCCAGATACGATGATGGGGGAGCCGAACACCTTTTGTAGCCATGGAGAGCCTGCGGGAAAAAATTCTGTTTTCTGGCATGACACGGCAGGCGAATACTAGGAGGCCCAACAACGATTGCATCTGATGTAGAGTCACACTCCGAACAGCACAAAACCCCATTATCATAGATAGCAGCTTCGACACCTTCTCATCTGGAAGCCGGAAAACCATCGCATTTGTATCAATGTCAATACCTAGAAAAGACAGGACTGGGGAAGGACCGATAGTTTTGTCCTTTGACAACGGTACACCAAATCTGCCCATTAGGGTGCAGAACGTATCCAATAAAAATTGACAATGGGAGGAGCCTTGAGGGCCCACAAACAGGAAGTCGTCAAGATAATGAATGACGGATTGAGAACAGGATTTAACTTTGACCACCCACTCCAAAAAGGAACTGAATAACTCAAAATAGGAACATGAGATTGAGCATCCCATAGGAAGGCACATGTCATACTAATAATAACCATCTATGAAGCAACCCAATAAATGGTAACAATCCTGGTGGACCGGCAGAAGGCAAAAAGCCGACTCAATGTCCGACTTGGCCATGAGTGCTCCCGGACCAGCCTTCCTGACTAACGCAATGGCTCTGTCAAAAGAGACATAAGTAACCGACGCATCAGACTCGAGTATACTGTCATTAACGGAAGAACCTCTGGGGTGAGACAGGTTGTGGATCAAACGGAATTTTCCAGGGTCTTTTTTTGGTATGACCCCGAGAGGAGACACTCGTAAGTTGGAAAATGTTGGGGAAACAAAGGGGCCCTTGATTCTGCCTTTAGTTAACTCAGTTTTAAGCTTGTCTAGCAGAACATCATGGAGTTCAGTCGCGGACTTAAGATTTTGGGCAAAAAGAGGGAGTCTGGTAAAGTTGAAGGGGATGAAGAACCCGAAACTGAAGTCAAAGCGCAACTGTGCTGCAGCCTCTTTATTGGGTTAACGACGATTTAGCTGGCAATTATGGGGAAGGGCGAGGGCACTTGACTGCAGCGTGTGAGCCTCCACAATTGGAGCATTCATGTTTATATCTGCAGAGACCGAAGAATCGGCAGTGACCCTCATTGAACAACCAGCATGTGCCGGGTCTGCGCACCGGAGTTGCTAGAGGCCGCGAACGGAAAGGGGGTTTTCGGGGTCATCATGAAACGCAACCAGGAATCCGTAGCTTTTACCCCCCAACCTAAATGGTGTTGAAGTGCTAAACGACGACGAAAATAACGACGACGAAAATCTTCGTCGTAGCGCCACCAAGCCGACCCGCCATGCACTTTGAACGAGTTATAAATTGAATCGGCGTATATAAAAAGTTCGGAACAACATTCATGGTGCTTTTGACCCATAACACAACCCAGAACAAAAAAGGCTTGCAGCCAATTGTTAATTGTTTTGGCGACTCTTGGTTTCCTATCAAAAGGCCGATCGGCAGCCCGTCGCTCTTTGTCAATCGTGAATTGTTCAGTGGATACAAGGGACCAAATGTCAATGTAGTCATTGGCCCATATTTTATGAGTGGTCTCGGTATCGAGGTGAGAGCCCAAAGGAGAAATACCACAAGAAAATGTGTCCTTATGTATATCGGCACGAGGAGGGGGCTGGAGTCTCTTTTCAGGTTGTCGGCCAAGTAATAAAGGGTTAACTAATATTTTATTACCCGGTGTATTGATATGTGCTAGCAGTGTTTGTAATGACATAGCTGTTGTATCAGGCCCTGCCCACGTCCCAGAATAATTGTACTCACCGACCACTGGAGTATCTGTAGGATTAAGCGGCATCTGTGGAGCCACTGCTGAAACGTTCGACTGGTCTACATATTGCTCGGCGTCCCTCTGGTGGCTTGATCTGCATCAAGAGTGCCTACAAGACACTCCAGACTCATCAGACGAATCCGCCGTGGTTGATGGTGAACGCCATCTTGAGGACCGGGAACGATGGCATCTGCGATAGGACCTGGACCGGCACGCAGAATAGCCGGAGTGTCGATCATGATCCCTATTGGAGCGACTATGCCTATATGGGCTTTGGGAATGCGAAGAGGATGAGGAGGCAGCAGAGCGGTTATCGCGCCCACGGCGTCACCGACTGCGGGCCGTGCTTCTAGCACCTGCTGCATAATCAACCAAGGGAGCAGATTGAGTAGGGAGGACAGGGGGTACCATCTGCTCTGTGGGAGGCAAAGCCATCACCGCAGATGCTGCAGGAGGTGAAGCAATGCTACACCTAGGGTAGGGTAGGTATGCTAGGGTGCTACATTTATAGTGGCTGGTGCCACAGTTCCCACCCTGCATACCTCTGAGGCATTGCAGAGTGGGAGGGAAGGGAGAGCAACGGCCGAGGGGGGTAGTGACTGTGCAGCACACTCCTCTGCTGAGGAGGAGGAGCTGGGGCTGTTATGGCCTCCCATAGCAGAGGGATTAGGCCTTACAGGAGCTGGAGGAGGTGCAGCGCGCGTGAGTGATGGGGGAACACCCGACGGCAGGAGAGCAGGGAGCGTTAATGTGGCAGCGCCGCTTTGCCTGTAGGACGGGTAAGGCTTGTGGCCGCTGCCTGCGGTGGAGTCAGGCGGGTGGGTGGAGCTACACGCGAGGCACGTGCACGCGCGCGTCCCGTGCGCGAGGCGCGCACAAGTTCCCCGCGCGTGTGCTGAGACGTCCCTGCAGAGGGACTCAGACGCTCCGGAGGGCGGATTGAACGACCAGGCCGCCTGCCGCCCGGTTGCAGTGTCTGAGCCTCAGGACGGGGAGAACGCTGCTCACTTAGAATGGCAGCAAGCCATGCGTCCCCTTCCCTCCTGATCCTGTCCCTGACAGCGTCACCCAGCATGTCAGACATCTCTCATCAGCTTCATCCGGTTCTCACAAAGTGAGGAGAGACCGGAATCAGGAAGAGAGGGACTTTATATAGGGGAAAACCTTGGAACTCTGGGAACAATCCCATTGGGCAACAACCCATAAGGGGAGGATATGTAAAATCGGACATGGATAGGATGCTTAACCCTGTACTGTCTGGACACAGCAGTCAGGGTGCATCCAGTTAAATACTGACATGCCCTATAGTTTTGGACCACTACGCAATGCTGCTTGATGCAATGAAGTATAAGGCCCTGTGAGCACTGGAAAACGGAATTTTCTTAAGAAAATTCGGCAGGGTCTGAAAGATTACCGCATCCGCGGTAAAAAACCACGGCAAACCGCACCCAAAAACCGCATGCGGTTTGCTGCGGTTTTACCTCGGTATTGTTTGCGGTATTGCCACATGTGGGTTGGTACATGTGCTTTAATGCATTCAATGCAATAGCACATTGAAAAAAAAAAAGTAATTTCCTTCTGAGACAGATAGCAGACAGATAAATAGATAAATAGACAGATAGAAGAATAGAAGACAGATAGAAGAATAGATAGAAGGATAGACAGAGGGATAGATAGATAGATAGAGTCCCTGTGAGCACACGCTGCATTTCTCCCCAGCGGTAATGTGTGTTCACATTACCGGCCGTGGGAAATGCCCTGTAATTACCTCTGCTGTCTCATTGCGAGGCTGCATTCAGTATGTGTCAGTTGCGGCTGAATGCAAGCATCGCAGGACGTGGATTACGCTGGAGCTGTGTGTTTCGGGGGGGTTAATAAAGGGGTGAACCAGGGGCTTTTTTGTGTTTTATTTAAAATAAAGTATTTTTCGGTGTGTGTGTTTTTTCACTTTACTTATGGGTTGATCATGTCAGCTGTCTCATAGACGGTGCCATGATCAAGCTTGTACTTAGTGGCGGCGATCCGCCGCCATTAACTCCTTATATTACCCTGATTACCACCGCATCACGGCAACAGGAAGAGACGGGGACACTCCGGGACTGCCGCATAATGGATGTGACAGTCCCGCGGCAGCTGTGGGCTGATATTCTTGGCTGCGGGAGGGGGGGGGGACATTAACCCTGCCCCTCACCCTCCCCAGCCTGAGAATACCGGACCGCCGCTGTGTGCTTACCTCGGCTGGACGGTAAAAATACGGCGGAGCCCACGTGTTTTTTTTCTATATGTCCGTTTGATTTGTATGTACATTCTATATGTCTGTGTGTGAGTGTGACATGTGTGTGTTCTATGTCTGTGTCTGTGATGTGTGTGTGTTTACTCTCTGCTCTGCTTCCTCTTCCTGCATAATGACATCCCTTCCCTGCAAACCGCAGGTTAGTGATGAACATTACCGCAGGTAAACCGCGAAATACCGGAGGGAATAACGCAGGAAAACGCAATGAACCACACAGAATTTGCTGCCTGCGTTATTCCCTGCAGGATTTCACGATTACATTGCAGTCATTGGAGTGAAATCCCGCAGCGACGTGCGGAAAAGAAGTGACATTCATTTGTTTTTCCTGCGGTAATCCCGCAGCAAAACATGCAGCTGTCATAATCCGCAATGAATCACTGCAGAGATGTTATGAACATAACATGCAGCAAAACCACAGGAAATCCGCAGCAAAAACCGGCAAGTGTGCACAGGGCCTAAAGGTCTCACAGATATTCAAACAGCAGGGCAAGCTGGAAAAAAACTGTTTCTTGTTAGATTGAGCTAATAGATTACACTGCCTCTACGCTGCTGTTTTGTACCGCTATGCAAATCTGCGTGATGGAATGCATTATAAGGTTTCAGAGATATTCACACAGCAAGGTACTCTGGAAAACACTCTGTTTTGTGCTAGATTGAACTAATAGATTACACTGCCTGATGCAGCGCTGTATTTGATTTAGAATTACATACATCTATCTGTCATGGGGTGTGACGGAATCACAAGAAACAGGGGAGTGTAAACTGGCCCTCAGGCAAGGGGAACCTTAGCTGACCCTGATGTCAAAGGTACGTTTGAAGGTGACGATGTGTGGGCTGTGTTCCTTGCCCTAGCTCCTAAATAACCCTGGTCTAGAGTCCCCCCTCCGTCCACCCAAGAGAGGGCTGGGACAGGAGTGTTTAATCCCACACAAATAAACAGACGGGGGGGGGGACACAAAACTCAAAGTTACTGTCATGATCCAGGACTGCTATTTTACGCTCCAGAGTTTCTAAGGCCTGGCCTGGTCATGTCAGGTGTTATCTCCCATCGACCTCATTCAGGTTTCAGGAGACACTATATCTGGGCGCTGCACCAGCATTCCAGTGCTGGTTATAGTTTTGCTCTGCAGCCTGTGACTGGATCTGGTGAGATTTCCTGTTTGATCTGACTCCTTGTTACCATACCCTGACATGTACCTTCCCCCTTTCATCTGTTTGTACCAGTCCCTGACTTCCCACTCCTGTCAGTTGTTTACCCATCTTGGTCCATCCTCCTTCCCATGTTTGTGTCTCCTCACCCTCTAGTCTTGTCTTTTGTTCACTCTGCCCTTTGTGTTTCCCTCTGCATACCTGATCTCCTGGCACCCGACTTTGGTTCTGTTTTCTGACTGATTTTGATCCTCCCTTTGCAGTGACTTAACTTTCCTGGCAAGACCCTGACTGCTTGACTAGTCTATTGTCCCCTGGTGGTTTGCCTGTGAACTGCCTGCTGAAGTTACTCTGCTGTACTTCAGCATCCTTTCTGTTACAATGTTACTTTGACTCTCCTTCAGTACTCTGCTGCAACCTAGTGGGGAATATTCTGTACTACGTCTTACCAGCCCTTTGTACAGTGTGACACAACAATCACTCACAGAGGTATAGACAGTAGGTGATCAGGAGGAAACTAAAGAAAGGGAGGAAATTATCAGACAACAAAAATATTTCCACAACACACCAAACAGCACACAGACCTTCACCATTAATTGGATATCAAAGCACAAGCACTTGGATCGCATAAAGCTATCACCAGCATGAGAGACAAGGCTCCACCATCTTAAAAATGGAGGAGGCAACTGTGATAGATCTCCTGCAACCTGTGACTCAAGCAGTAATCCACAGGCTAGCAGAATTAACTCCTACAAGCCTAATTACTAACAAGAGCACAGCTGGTTGATGCTCGAGCCTTTCTGTGCAACTCAAAAGCAGCATTGTGTGGAGTGTCTGACACCTGTTTGTGAACAATGTCAGATGTAGTCCTGACACTCGGAGAGTTTTATGCCAGACACTGTGTGACACTATCACTGTCTCTCACTCCCACAGCATCCTATCCCTACAATGTATTTGTTTTTTCCTAACTGCACCTATCACTGTACACCACCCCAACAGTGTACTCTCCCTATTCTAGTGAAGGTAAAATGGTGCTGCGGCCCATGATCTAGCCTTTATATAGGCCGAGTGACGAGTGTGCCAGCCAATCACAGCCATGCCAATACTTGGCATGGCTGCTATGGCTCCAGAAGTGTCCACAGGCTAAAGCTTGCTGATTGGCTGCTCTGCAACCATTCAACAAGTTTTATTCAGGTGACATACCTGAACAATCACTGAAAGTACAGTCAAAAGTCTGTGTTCAGGGTTCAGCTCCGGACACAAGGTGTCCAGTAGGAACAATGAAATTTACTTTTCGGGTAGGGATAGTTGCCCCTTTATGAGTGTAGTTAATTCCATCTTTACCATTCTAAATTCTTAATTCTTACCTCTTACTTTTCAAAAATGTTAGCCTTGCAGACCTGTGTTGTTATCACTATTATCATATTGTCACTGAGTTGGATCATAGCAGTGCCAGTACGCAGACACTTACATTTGGATCTTCTAAATGACATTACTATTTCATATGCTACGGTAGTTCAGTTTAAGCCCTCAACGTCATCTGCCGTACATGTCTGGTGCAAGTCTGGAATTGGCATATCTACTTGGCTCACATTCGTAAAAGTCTGATCTACCAAAGAATAAAATAAGTGAACCCAATTGATAAACAGAAAAAAAATTAAAAACAACAAAATTGCATTTATTATGGTCGATTATCTCGCCCCAAAGAAAATAAGACCCCACAAACCTCTATCAACTAAAAAAATGAAAACATTGCAGCCAGGTCTCTGAATATGGTGACACGGTTTAAAAATTATTACAAATGTCAATTTTTTCACAACTAAAATAATATAAAAAAAACTGGACACGTTTCTTATAGCTGTAATCGCATTGAGGAGGAGAATCATATCGCCAGGTCATTTTTACTTCACAATATACACCGTAGAAACAATTCCCAAAACGTTATGGCTCTTGAAAGATGAAGATTGAAAAACAAAAACGCAAAAATTGAAACTGGCCATGTCAGGAAGAGGTTAATATGACAAGACAAATGAATACTCCACTCTGAATATTTGTATTTGCAAGGTTTCCACTTTAATGTTTGCGAGCAAGGACGCAGTAGTATTTCATATGCATGTTCAGGCAGTCAGAATCAGCGTTTTCTCCAAGTATCTCTCGGAATCTGTAAAAATAAGATTTATTCTCAATGATTCATTGCAAAAATATTTTTTTATTATAAGTTATATCGAATGTAATATTGTACAGTTGGATCTGTGGGAGAAGTGCATTAGTGTCCACCACGGCAAATTTCCCAACCCTTCCCATGATATCTCAAACCTTACATGTCTTTTTTAACTTAAGACTAAACCTTTGCTAATAATTTTGTTTGTTTTTTTTTTACTATGTTGAGAATACTGATGAATTTTTATTTCAATTATAGGTCTGGCTTTATATTGTTGTGGACTTCTGAAGTATACCTTAACCCTTTATGGTATATATTGAAATAAAGTACATGAATCTTTAAAACACCACTCCAGCAGGTTTTTATTTAGCACTGGAGTGGCGCTGTGAATGTAAGCCCCCTGCTCCCAGTATTATACTTACTCTCTGGCTGCTTTATCCTTTCTCAGCACCCCTCCTGTCCCGCAGCATCCATAAATTCTGACTGGCAGAAGTTACATCACAAACTCTCAATGCAGGTCTATGAGAGCCAGAATGAGGCTCTCATAGACTTCATAGCCTTATATTGAGTTGTTACCTCCAGCTGCTCTATGAAACACTGGAGCTGCCGCAGGTCACAAATCACAGGAATCCGCCGACCAGAGTGACGCTGTAAAAATATAAAGTCGACGGAGAATGAGTAAAATATGGGGCAGGGGACTTAGATTTAAAGCACCATTCCAGCGCTGAAATAAAAAAAAAGTTGGAGTGGTGCTTTAAAACTGTAACAGCAAAATACAATATTAATATTAAATATCACTGTCTGTCAAAAGTAGATCTCTATAATTTAGCCATTATATAAATCTAGGAAAGTACCGTTTTTTTCGTTTTATAAGATGCCCCAGATTATAAGACGCACCCCAAATTTAGAGATAAAAAAGGTAATGATATTTAGCAAATAGAATCACCAGTTGGTGATTCTGCGGGGACAATGCTCACAACTTAGATCAATGAACAGCACCAGTGAGAAAATAAATATAAAACCTAGCTTTTAATCTTACTCATTAAAATTGTGCGATATATTAAAAAATACACTTTGGATCACCCTGCGGGTAGCCAAAGGCCCGTGTTCCTGTCACGGGCGGGGGGTGCGCCGCTGCTCGACCGCGCTCGTGGCTCGGGTCAGGCTGCTGCAGCTGCTGCTCGGTGGCTCGAGCGATGGGCTGGATCCGGGGACTCGAGCGGCGCTCCTCGCCCGTGAGTGAAAGGGGTTGGTTTGGTTTGGGGATTGAGTTCGTGACGCCACCCACGGTTTGTGGTGATAATGGGACACCACCGCTGTTCTGGACGGGGATCCCGGGAGCGATGACAGGGAGCAGCTGAGATGTTTCTCTCCCCTCCGTGGGTAGGGGGGTTTGGTGGTCCCGGGGCCCGGTGATGTGGACTGGAAGATGGATGGCGGGAGTTAGGGAAGTGCAGGGTCGCGGGGCAGCGCAGTGCCAGACGGCACAGTGGTACTCACTCAGCCAGTAACGTACACGGAGTCTCTGGTCAAACAAACGGCTGGATGGACAGGTCCCACAGACGGCTGCGGTGGTCACTCCCGGTAGGTTGGCGGTGACTGTCTCTCCCTGCACCTTTGGTGTGTTGTCGGCCTCGATGGCTTCCCACCGGTAGCCCGCTCCCCAGCGGCGTGTTCCTGTCACGGGCGGGGGGGTGAGCCGCTGCTCGACCGCGCTCGTGGCTCGGGTCAGGTTGCTGCAGCTGCTGCTCGGTGGCTCGAGCGATGGGCCGGATCCGGGGACTCGAGCGGCGCTCCTTGCCCGTGAGTGAAAGGGGTTGGTTTGGTTTGGGGATTGAGTTCGTGACGCCACCCACGGTTTGTGGTGATAATGGGACACCACCGCTGCTCTGGACGGGGATCCCGGGAGCGATGACAGGGAGCAGCTGAGATGTTTCTCTCCCCTCCGTGGGTAGGGGGGTTTGGTGGTCCCGGGGCCCGGTGATGTGGACTGGAAGATGGATGGCGGGAGTTGGGGAAGTGCAGGGTCGCGGGGCAGCGCAGTGCCAGACGGCACAGTGGTACTCACTCAGCCAGTAACGTACACGGAGTCTCTGGTCAAACAAACGGCTGGATGGACGGGTCCCACAGACGGCTGCGGTGGTCACTCCCGGTAGGTTGGCGGTGACTGTCTCTCTCTGCACCTTTGGTGTGTTGTCGGCCTCGATGGCTTCCCACCGGTAGCCCGCTCCCCAGCGGTGTGGTTGCTAGAGGAGCCCCTCTTTGCCCGCAGGCTCTGAACCTGGGAACTCTAGCTGTGGCGGTAGCTGTATTTCCCTTCACGGTTGAGCGGTTGCCTTCAGTCAGGTCTTTGGCTGCTGAGGAACCCCGAAGGTTCCCATCGCTGACGGATTTGACCGCTTTAACGGCGACTCCAAGCCTGATCCTGGTCTGTAGGCCCTGCCGAGTGGTGCTGGCGTTTCTTCGCTCCCCGATCCGGTACCGGCGGGCCACCGCCCGACCCCGGTCCTTACGGTTGTGCGTCAATCGGCCTCGCCTGCAGACGGTCACCACCGTCTGCCAACCTTGCTGTACGTCCCCGGGCCATGTACCCGGACACGGTCAGTCAGCTCCTCGACTACCACTTTCCTCAACGGTAAAATTGTTCTGAGTCCTTTTCCCCACTCCAGGGCTGTGAACTCCTCGATGGGCGGGGCCAACCGCCTGGCTCCGCCCCACCTGGTGTGGACATCAGCCCCCGGAGGAAGGCAACAAGGATTTGTGTGTGACTGGTGTGCCTAACCGGGGTGTGGGGTGTGTTGTTGTAGTTTCTGTGACGTCCTGGCTTGTCCAGGGCGCCACATTCTCACACAGTGTAAGGGTACCCTTGGACAATTACCGTAAGGGGATAACAAGCATGTGTGTTTAGGGTAATATGGTCAGACTGTCAATATGCACAATAGTATAGGGGATGAAGGACAGTGGTCCTACTATCAACATACAATATATATATAACATTAGATATGTCAGTCCCACAATTACTGGCAGCAGGATATAGCCTTTTACCTCTTTACTGATTAGTAAACACACAAGTAAAGCAAAAATATGGAAGGGTCTCGCCCATTTAGATGATCTTCCAATACTTAGCACAGCATTTTCTTATTGGGGGGGTCACAGCGGGGCTTGAAGTCCGGGCTTGATGTAACTTGCCCTAAACCCCCTTGACTCCCATCCTTACAAGGACGGTCCACATCTGAACCTATGTCCTTGTACACAACCACCCCACATGCCTCCCGACGGGTTTCATCACAGAATAGTGACTCCTCAGGGGACCGAGCAGGAAAGAAAAATGTAGAGGGCCAAAGATGGTGTGGCACCTGCAGGGTCCATACACCAAATGCTGCAAACCGTTAGCCCCATGAGTGGTGACTTATAAATGTATAGTCAGGGCCCACACAGCCAATCCAAACGACCTGTTCCCTGTGCGTACCGAGCCACCAGAAGTCTCCGTACACAACCAGCTGACTTCCTCAGCGTCTTTCTGTCCAACATCTGGTGACTGTTCTCCCCCGCCACCGGCCACTACACGTGCAGGGTGTTGTGAATGTTAGTTATGTTTTGGTTGCTGGGAGACTCCCTCTGGTGGCAAGAAATGGTTTGAACTTGGACCAGGTGTGTTGTGCAATGGGTGTTTCCTTTGATAACTCTCTGCTTATTTAAATCCTGGTCTGATTGCAGGCTGTTGCCGGATGTCAGTTGTTCTTTGTATCTCCAGCCTGCTTCATCCTGCTCTACACCACATCTATCCCAGATAAGAAAATAGGGGGGAAGCCAGCACTGCTTATGAGTGGGATGCAATTATGACGAGATAAAAAGTGTAACATTCACAAATTCATTCCTACTGTATCAATTCAATGAGATTTTTAGCAAATAATTGATCAATGATTTGAGCCCCCCTGCCCCGTCACGGCAAATCTCTATAAGGGGGGTCCCTACACTACAGTATATAATATACATGTGTACCATGTGGTCTCGTGTAATGTGCAGGACCATATAGGAACACCACCTACCAAAATGCATGTTGGTGCCTGTTCACACACAGCCACCGCCCCCTGTTCCTTAGGCATTAGTACTTAAGCACCACCTGCCTGGGGCTGTTCCGCCCTTCATCCATGTCTGCAGGTCTGACACTGTGGGGGCTAGTTCAGACATTGTGCTAGTGGCAGGCACCTGGACTGCCTCTTTACTCGCAGTTGTCAGCCCTTGCAGCATGGGAGCGGTTCTGACACTTCTCAGGTAGGTGGTGTTCCTATATGGTCCTGCACATCACACGAGACCACATGGTACATATGTATATTATATACTGTAGTGTAGGGACCCCCCTTATAGAGATTTGCCGTGACGGGGCAGGGGGGCTCAAATCATTGATCAATCATTTGCTAAAAATCTCATTGAATTGATAAAGTAGGAATGAATTTGTGAATGTTACACTTTTTATCTCATCATAATTGCATCCCACTCATAAGCAGTGCTGGCTTCCCCCCATTTTCTTTCATCTATCCCAGATAAGTTCTTGCTCTTTATTTATTGTCTGGTTCTTTTGCTTATCTGGGTTTGTCATTTGCTGTGGTTGTTTTCAGTTTTATTTGCATGCAGGGATTTTCCCCCTCAGTGATTTGTTGGGGAACTCCCTGAAGTTCTGTGTGGAGTATAGCTCCTTTGAGTCCATGTGTTTGTGACTTGTTGAATTTGTTATGATTCTTGTTTTCTGTTCATTGGTATGACAAGGGCACCTGGTATAGGACGGAGTTTAGATCGTGTGATCTGAGGGCCTTTTTGTACTATCAGGAAGTTGGTATTTTGCAGGGTTTTTCTCTGGCCACCATCAGTCCCTTTCCTGTCCTTTCCTATTTTAGTCAGCGGGGGCCTCACCTTTTGCTAATCCTGTCATCTATATGTGTATTGTGTTTTTCCTATATCACCGCAGTCTTTTAATGTGGGGGGCTTGCTATTCTTGTCTATTTTTTTGAGGCAGATAATTATTCATCTTTTCTACCTTTAGGATAGTTAGTTCTCCGTCTGGGTTCGCGGTGCACAGGATGTTAGTTCACCCCTCGGCTACTTCTAGTTGTGATGGTTAGTAAGGGGATGGCGGCCAGATTAGTTGCCAATGCTCTTGTTACCTTTTGCCAATGATTTGTGGTGGTCTTCCATGGTTACGGCTCAAAACAGCAGGGTCTGACTAGCGTGTCCGCTCTCCTGTGTTTCCACTTTAGACTGGCTACCTCCAGCTCCTTTTCCTGACTGCAGCTGCAACCTAGCTTCCAGCCTCTCTACTGCACTCCTTGATTGGATGTGGAGGCACACCCCCTCCTGGGTCTACCCAGGGGTCCCCTCAATGGTGTGTGAGACCAGGTCACTATGAGTCTGTGCGTACAAACCCTATTCCAGCCTTTTGGATTACCTGTTTGCACTCACCCAGCATGGGTGCAGTACTCAGTGGCTCCTGACCAAGTCAGGGGTGCCACACTAGTACTACTCCTCTTTCGGGATCCAGAGTCCTCCTTCCATTGACAGGGTATGACATGTTGGCCATAGCCAATCAATGGCTGCTGCTTGGCAGCAGTGTTGATATTCCATAGGAGCAAAAGCAGCAGTGTTTTGTCTAGCTTTAACAGAATGACAATGCTCCAGTTGAGCAGCTGATGATCACAGAGGAGTTCTGGTCCGGTAAGTGAGTTTTTTTCCAATTGTTAAAGCACCTTGGGTCCATTGAGCTTAATGCCACTTTACACACAGCGACATCGCTAGCGATGTCGCTGGTGAAAGCACCCGTCCCCATCGGTTGTGCGTCATGGGAAAATCGCTGCCCGTGGCGCACAACATCACTATCACCCGCAACGTCGCTGTGGCCAGCGAACCGCCTCTTTTCTAAGGGGGCGGTTCGTGCGGAGTCACAGCGGAGTCACTAAGCGGCCAGCCAATAGAAGCAGAGGGGTGGAGATGAGCGGCCATAACATCCCGCCCAACTCCTTCCATCCTCATTGGCGGCGGCCGCAGGTACGATGTTGTTCCTCGTTCCTGCGGTGTCACTATACATGTTTGGTATCTACTAACTCAATCTGACCTGGGGAATCATAAGCCAGATCAGTTTTACCATATAGGGAATAAGGTAAATAAAAAAAACAAAAACAAAACAAAAACAATAGCAGAATGACACTTTTTTGCAATTTCACTGCACCTGGATTTTTTTCCCCATTTGCCAGTACTCTACAGTATATGGTAAAAGTAATGGTTTCTTTTGAAAGTATAACTTGTTCCGCAAAAAACAATCCCTCATACAGCTATGTTGACGGAAAAATAAAAAAGTTATATCTCTTAGAAGAAAGGGAAGAAAAAATGAAAATCAAAAATGGAAAATTAGGTTATTTCTAGATCCAGAAAATTACTCCATATGTGTTTCTTCTTCAGGACAGTTAAAATTCTAATTTACCTATGTCAATCTTCCCAAATGAAAACCAAAAGATTATACATCATATAAATAGTAAAAATAAAATATTAAATGCCATGGCACACCTTTTTTCAGTTTGCATTAGCAATTTCTCTGCTCCTTTCACATCTTTTTCTTTGAACCGCTCAAACATATAAATGGCTTGGATGAATCCAATCATTTCTGGAATAGACAGCTGAATTTTGTCACATACATCTGTAATACTAGAAGAGAAGAATAGGTG
This sequence comes from Anomaloglossus baeobatrachus, assembly GCF_048569485.1. Classification (NCBI taxonomy): domain Eukaryota; kingdom Metazoa; phylum Chordata; class Amphibia; order Anura; family Aromobatidae; genus Anomaloglossus; species Anomaloglossus baeobatrachus. Next base: position 95,431,964 of record NC_134359.1, on the reverse strand, counting down.
CTTGAGATATAATTTATGTGGCACAGTGCAGTAAATGGAATATTTTAATCAACATGGTAAAATAATAACAATACACCGTGTGCAGAATTATTAGGCAAGTTGTCTTTTAGAGGATTTTTTTTATTATTGATCAACAACTATGTTCCCAATCAACCCAAAAGACTCATAAATATCAAAGCTTAATATTTCTGGAGGTTGGAGTGTTTTTATTTTAGATTTGTCTATCTTAGGAGGATATCTGTTTGTACAGGTAACTATTACTGTGTAGAATTATTAGGCAACTTAATAAAAACCAAATATATATTCCCATCTCACTTGTTTATTTTCACCAGGTAAACCAATATAACTGCACAAAGTTTAGAAATAAACATTTCTGACATGTAAAAACAAAACCCAAAAAAATTAGTGACCAATATAGCCACCCTTCTTTATGATGAAACTCAACAGCCTACCATCCATACATTCTGTCAGTTGCTTGATCTGTTTACGATCAACATTGCGTGCAGCAGTCTCCACAGCCTCCCAGACACTGTTCCTAGAGGTGTACTGTTTTCCCTCCCTTTAGAGCTCACATTTTATGAGGGACCACATGTTCTCTATGAGGTTCAGATCAGGTGCACAAGGGGGCCATGTCTTTATTTTGTCATCTTTGAAACCTTTACTGGCCAGCCACGCTGTGGAGTAGTTGGATGCATTTGATGGAGCATTGTTCTGCATGAAAATCATGTTTTTCTTCAACAATATCGACTTCTTCCTGTACCACTGTTTGAAGAAGTTGTCTTCCAAAAACTGGCAGAAGGTCTGGGAATTGAGCTTCACTCCATCCTCAACCCGAAAAGGTCCCACAAGTTCATCTTTGATGATACCAGTCCATACCAGTACCAAACATCCACACCTTGCTGGCGTCTAAGTCGGAGTAGAGCTCTCTGCCCTTTACTGATCCAGCCTCTGGCCCATCCATCTGGCTCATCAAGAGTCACTCTCATTCCAGCAGTCCATAAAACCTTTGAAAAATCAGTCTTAAGATATTTCTTGGCCTAGTCTTGACGTTTTTCCTTATGTTTCTTGTTCAAAGGTGGTCGTTTTTCAGCCTTCCTTACCTTAGCTATGTCTCTGAGTGTTGCACACCTTGTGCTTTTTGATACTCCTGTAATGTTGCAGCTCTGAAATATGGCCAAACTGATGGCAAATGGCATCTTGGCAGCTTCATGCTTGATTTTCCTCAATTCATGGGCAGTTATACAAGGAGGTGTTTAAAAAAATGTTCCTGTGCTGAGATAATCTTATATATGTGTCCTTGCTGTGTACTGTGTAATGGCTGTGTCTGACCATACAGGGACATAGTTTGATCATTCTGCATCTCCTGGGTAAACTTTGTACATCAAAGTTCAATCCTAGTTGGATGCAACTATGATGACGCCTGACAAGAAAGTGGTTTTGGGGGCTGAGTTCATGGGAAAGCGCCCCATGGTGTCAGAAACTGGTTAGAGTGCTTTGTTACCAAAACCATATTTTTTTCTTACTACACTGTGTGCAGAATTATTAGGTAAATGAGTATTTTGATCACATGATAATTTGTATACATGTTGTCCTACTCCAAGCTGTGTAGGCCTGAGAGACAACTACCAATTAAGTAAATCAGGTGATGTGCATCTCTGTAATGAGGAGGGGTGCGGTGTAATGACATCAACACCCTATTTAAGGTGTGCTTATTTATTAGGCAACTTCCTTTCCTTTGGTAAATGGGTCAGAAGAGAGATTTGACGGGCTCTGAAAAGTCCAACATTGTGAGATGTCTTGCAGAGGGATGCAGCAGTCTTGAAATTGCCAAACCTTTGAAGCGTGATCACCGAACAATCAAGCGCTTCATGGCAAATAGCCAACAGGGTCGCAAGAAGCATGTTGGGCAAAAACAGGATATGGACAAGAGTACTACTCGAGACGGACTGAGGTCCCCAAGTAGTTTTAGGGATCCAAATCTCAAGGCACTAGGATGAAGGAACCCACCGAGCACTACACCGGACTGACCTCTGAAGGAATCCAGGTTCGACAGGGCCCATCACAGCGGGTGACTGGTACTACCAGGTTGAGTGGCATAAAAAGTGAGTAAAGACACCTGGAACCACAGCAACCGACTCGGACTCTTATTACTGGCGCCGCCACCCCACGCCTCAGCACCAAAGGCCATTGCCATCACTACTCCCCTCATCATCCTCCCCAGGGCCCACTCCCCCTTGTGGGAGTGCTAACATGCTGAGGGGGTGGACTAGTCGGGGGAAATAACGCCCTTGTGACAAGTCACTGTGCTCAGTAGCATCACATAAAGGATCTTTAGAAATACTTTTTCTACAGATCTCTTTATTTTTGTTACTAGATGCTGGGACAGTTAACCAGTAATTAGCAATATGGAAATCAGCATTACAGGGAAACTATAAATACTGGTCTTTTACAACAATGCTTTCATGAATAGAAAAGTGAACAACCAGCAAATAAAAACTTACCGTTCTTTGTCTTTTAATGGAATGGCATCATATATATATTGGTACTGATAAAACATGTCATGTGTTACATTATCAAAATACTGGTACAATACATCCCACACCTACAAAAATGTAAAATAAAAACCTATTAATAAAAACAAGCACTGAAGTTTTTAACATGATTGGTCTGGCCACAAGTTTTTATTCAGCCAAAATTTTGACAAAATAATGAACCTTAAATAAAGGAGGTAATTAAAAGTACAGTACAAGACAACCCCATTCTAATCACATAGTGATTGGTGCAGATGTGAAGCCGCGTTTTCAAGTGCTTTTATAGTACAGAAAAGCTTTGATTCCGCACATAAAAAAGTAACTGCAATTTTTCCATGCATTTTTTTTAAGTTTCACATAGAAGCCTCTAGAGAAAAATAAAGCATCAAAACCGCAGAGTTCATGAAATCACATCCACAATCAGTAGAAAAAAATGCAGCATTTATGCTACATGTGAACACGGACTAAATATGTCCAAGAAAAGTTGATGAGATATTATGAAATCTCCACCCTCGGAGCGTCTAAAGAGGCCGCTGCAGTGTACGCTTAGGGTGTTTTTTTCTCTATAAATATCTTTGTGGAGAATGAAAAGAAACACAAGCAAGAAAAGTGCTGTTGGATTTTTAAATGCCGAATCAAAGCTTTTCTGTAGTGTTAAAATGCATTAAAAACATGGATTCACATCTACACCAAACATTTATGAACTATTGGGGAAAACACATAAAAACGCAGCAAACACGCAATGAGAGAGGATTATTATTGTGCTGTGTGGTGCGGATACCTGCAGAAAAAATGCAGCATTTACGCTACGTGTGAACATGGCCTCAGCGATACATTTTATGGGTTTAATAGAGAAAAATAATCAATTGCGCCATGTTTTTACTCCATTTACTGATCCCCATAAATAATCTGATCACTGTGTTGTGCTGCTCGTTATGATTACAGGGACATCAAATATGTCCATGTTATTTGCTGATTTGTGATGTTTATGATTTTCTAAGAAAAAAAAACAAAAAAACACAATCAATTAAATTATTCTATTTTTTTTTAATTATTTTTAGGAATTCTATTACAATAAAAAAAAGTCTATTTTCCTCTACCTCTAGAAGACAAGAGATAGAAATGCTGGTCTGTACATTGGATCGCTATGTCCAGTGTAATCTGCTGTGTAAGAGTCTAGAATGCAGGTTCAGCTACATAAAATCCTTGGTTTATGATCATAGACCTTGTGGCTCAGCAGCTAAGGGCTACAGGAGCATGTTTTAAAGCTGCTGGTTTGATTCCAAGAGAGGTGTGAAATTAAAAGTTTTTTTTTTTAGATTTTTGTAACTTTTCTCAGTTTTTTATAGTAGTTTTATAGGAACAAAAGAATCCCCCTGCTTCTCTCACCTACATAGAGGTACAGTATCTACCTACCTACATCTCTATGTACAGTGCCTTGCAAAAGTATTCAGCCCCTTTGAATTTTTCAACCTTTTCCCACATTTCAGGTTTGAAACATAAAGATAAAAAGTGTTAACGTTATGGCGAGGAATCAACAAGTGGGACACAATTGTGAAGTTGAACGAAATTTATTGCTTATTTTAAAATTGTATAAAAAATAATAAACTGAAAATTGGGACGTAAAATATTATTCGACCCCTTTAAGTTTAAACTTTGTAGTGCCACCTTTTGCTGCAATTACAGCTGCAAGTCGCTTGGGGTATGTCTCTATCAGTTTTGCACGTCGAGAGACTGAAATTCTTGTCCATTCTTCCTTTGCGAACAGCTCGAGCTGAGTGAGGTTAGATGAAGAGCGTTTGTAAACAGCAGTTTTCAGCTCTTTCCACAGATTCTCGATTGGGTTCAGGTCTGGACTGTGACTTGGCCATTCTAACACCTGGATACATTTATTTGTGAACCATTCCATTGTACATTTTGCTTTATGTTTGGGATCATTGTCTCGTTGGAAGACAAATCTCTGTCCCAGTCTCAGGTCTTGCAGACTCTAACAGGTTTTCTTCAAGAATGGTCCTGTATTTGGCTCCATCCATCTTCCCATCAATTTTAACCATCTTCCCTGTCCCTGCTGAAGAAAAGCAAGCCCAAACCATGATGCTGCCACCATCATGTTTGACAATAGGGATGGTGTGTTCAGGGTGATGAGCTGTGTTGCTTTTAGGCCAAACATATCGTTTGGCTTTGTGGCCGAAAAGGTCGATTTTGGTTTCATCTGACCAGGGCACCTTCTTCCACATGTTTGGTGTGTCTCCCAAGTGGCTTGTGGCAAACTTTAAATGACACTTTTGATGGATATCTTTGAGAAATGGCTTTGTTCTTGTCACTCTTCCATAAAGGCCAGATTTGTGCAGTGTATGACTGATTGTTGTCCTATGGACACACTCTCGCACCTCAGCTGTAGATCTCTGCAGTTCATCCAGAGTGATCATGAGCTTGTTGCCTGCATCTCTGATCAGTCTTCTCCTTGTTTGAGATGAAATTTTTACACAACAGTATCACGGACCTGCCTGTTGCGTTACTTGGTCTTCATGATGCGTTCTGGGCTTTAAACAGAACACTGAGACTATCACAGAGCAGGTGCATTTGTATGGAGACTTGATTACACACAGATGACATATTTGTCATCAGTAATTTAGGACAACATTGGATCATTCAGAGATCCTCAATGAACTTCTGAAGGGAGTTTGCTGCACTGAAAGTAAAGGGGCAGAATAATATTGCACGCCCCAATTTTCAGTTTATTCTTTTTTACAAAAGTTTACAATAAGCAATACATTTCGTTCAACTTCACAATTGTGTCCCACGTGTTGTTGATTCTTCACCATAACATTGAAATTTTATGTTTGAAGCCTGACATGTGGGAAAAGGTCGATAAATTCAAGGGGGGCAAATACTTTCGCAAGGCACTGTAGTTGAATAATTTACCTCTGCTTTCTCTGCCTGAAATACAGATCAAGATTACCAAATCCTTATATGCCATTCAATGAAGGCCATGGCTCAATAGTAGAGCCTCTTCTTATGGAGAAAGAGTTCATGAGTTCTAGCTGTGCCCTGGTAAATCCAGGCAGATGAGAATTTAATTTTGCACTGCTCTTCTTGAGTTAATTTGTTCACTGCACTAAGGGTAGAAGCCGGGACAAGAGTAGTAATCAGCGGACTGTGGGAGAGAGCCCTCAAATTGAGACAGGCCCGTTGAATCTGGGATGTTGGGAGGTATGCTCTAGGAGTGCCACTCTTTACCATTGGTAACACAATTTTTCTGAGACCCCTCTCACCGTCTCTTCCAGTGTGCATCAGACAGCCCCAAGGGGTAATTTTGGGGTCAGCCCTTGCACATAGTGAAACAGCAGCATTGACACACTCAGTCCTACGAGATCCTTCATCTGGCTCTGTACCAGTTCCCATCCTCTGCATAATACGCTCCAAAGATCTCTTGTCTCAGTGGTAAATATCTTCTTATTTGTTCTCGGTGCAATACCCTCCAAGGGACACATTTTTTCATTTGAGAAGCCGTAAATCTCTCTGGTTGGGGATATGGCAGACGTCATCCCCAGGGGTAATTTTGGAGACCACCCTTACATATACTGGAACAGCAGCATTGACACACTCGATCCTATTAAGTTCTTCCCTAAGCTCTATACTAGTTCCCATCACCTGCATAATAAGCTCCACCGATCTCTTTATTTCAGTGGGAGATATCCTTTGATTTGGTCTTTGTACAATACTCTCCAAGGGATACATTCTTTCATTTGAGAAGCTGTACATCTCTGGTTGTGGATGTGGCAGACATTGTACCCAGGGATAATTTTGGGGGCTGCCCTTACACATATGGAACAGCAACTTTGCCACACTTGGTCCTATGAGGTCCCTCACCTGAGCTCTGAACCAGTTCCCGTCACCTGCATAATATGATCCACAGATTTCTTGTCTTGGTGGGAGATATCCTCTCATTTGTTCTCTGTGCAATACCCACCAAGGGACACATTCTTTCATTTGTGTATCTGTCAATCTCACTGGTTGTGCATGTGGCAGACGTCATCCCCATGGGTAAATTTTGGAGACTACCTTTACATATAGCAGCAGCATTGGCACACTTAATCTTATAAGTAGAGATTAGCAGACCTCAGGCTTGAGGCTTGGGCTCGGAAAATTACATAAAAATTCTCGTGGTGAGTATCGTGTTGTGCTTGTATGAGTGATTACATGCATTGTCCGCACTGCTGGAAGTTTTTGTTTGTCACAAATTAGGCTCCATTCAATGTGCCAGTGAGTATGGGATCAACGAGGGCACCCCAGATTTGGACTATGGTATACCTGGATTAGGGATTTGACAGGAAATTAATTGGAAAAGAGGGTGTCTTTTGTGTTTATTTATTTAATTAATTTCTCTTTTTATGTCTTTTCAGGTTCAACTTTGGAGAATATCGGAGGACATCAAAATGGATTACGGTGGACCTTTTGTACTTTTATAAATGTTTTAATAAATTGGTCAACAAGGGAGGGAGTCGTTTTTTTTCTTGTAATAAAAATGTTTTTATTACTTTCAAATAATGGAATTCGTAATGGGGGGTGTCTAGTAAATGCCCACCCATTACTATTACCAGGGCTTGATGCCAGCTGCCAAATCACAACTGCATCAACCCCATTTATTACCCTGTTTGCCACCGCACCATGAATGGGAAGAGCTGGGTCCAGCGCTAGAATTGGAAACGGCTGCAAGCTGCTATTGTTAGGTTAGAAAGAGCCAAATAACCATGGCCCTTCCCACCCTAATAATATCAGCCCCCAGTTGATTTCTGTACCTTGGCTGGTTTTAGAAAAATGGGGGGACCCCACATAATTTAAAAAAAGGACCGTATGTCATTTTTTTATCAAAAACATTTTTTAAAAACAGCTGGCTAGGTTAGCTATCACTCTATCGAGCTATTTAGTTATTTTTTTCTATCTATTGTATCAATTCTATTCTTTCTATTTTTTATCTATCTATCTATCATAGTCATATATCAATTATTCTACCATATTTTGTTTCTCCTTTAAAAAATACACAAAAAATGCGGCAAAACTCTTCTTTCATGTGCTTTTTGGGCCACAAACTGCATTTCTGTGTCCACAGGTAAAAAGATGCCCGCCCCTTCAACTACCCAGGCAGTGATTCCGACACCGTAAGATCCCCAACTGTGACCCCCACAGATCTCAGCACTGCAGTGAGTAACTGTCTCCTCTTTGTTACTATGTTTCATATTCAGTTTGCACCTGTCCACATTAGAAAGATAGGATGTGACATTGGTCTTTTTCTCAGTTTACAGGGTCATGCCTTCTGATTGAGCAGTCCTGGTCTTCAAACTTAGGCGGGCTTTGCATGTTGCGACATCACAAGCCGATGCTGCGATGTCGCACGCGATAGTCCCCGCCCCCGTCGCAGGTACGATATCGTGTGATAGCTGGCGTAGCGAAAATTATCGCTACGCCAGCTTCACATGCACTCACCTGCCCTGCGACTGTCGCTCTGGCCGGCGACCCGCCTCCTTCCTAAGGGGGCGGGTCGTGCGGCGTCATAGTGATGTCACACGGCAGGTGGCCAATAGTGGCGGAGGGGCGGAGATGAGCAGGATGTAAACATCCCGCCCACCTCCTTCCTTCCGCATATCCTACGGAAGCCGCGGTGACGCCGGTAGGAGATGTTCCTCGCTCCTGCGACTTCACACACAGCGATGTGTGCTGCCGCAGGAGCGAGGAACAACATCGGACCGTCGCGTCAGCGTAATTATGGATTACGCTGACGCTGCACCGATGATACGATTACGACGATTTTGCGCTTGTTAATCATATCATCTAGGCTTTACACACTACGATGTCGCATGCGATGCCGGATGTGCGTCACTTTCAATTTGACCCCACCGACATCTCACCTGCGATGTCGTAGTGTGCAAAGCCCGCCTTAGTTGATTTTAATGCTCCATTTGCAGGTTCCTCTTTGCCCATCAATTGTAGTTTTTTTTAACCCAAACAGAAGCATTTTTGATAGGGACCCAACAAATGGGAGGTCGCCTTGCCGCTGGCCTATGGGCTCACATAAAATCTGGCCAATTTTGTGTGCTAAGTATTTCAATTTTTATATGTTTTTTTTCATAGCAGTAATGCATGTCTATTTTCCCATATTCATTGTTCCACATATCTTAGTACTGCAATGAGCAACTGTCTCCTTTTTGTTACTATGTTTCATATTCAGTTTGCACCTGTTTAAATTAGAAAGATAGGATGCACCATCAGTCTTTTTCTTAGATATGTAAAAAAGCATCATGACAGCACCAGTAGAGCATTGCCTTTAGGTTATATAGGTAAAGCTTGGCGATTGGTGCTCTTGAAGAGGCAGTGCCTCCGTTTCCTGTGTGTTATGTACTAGACAGTTCAGGCAGCGCTTCCTCTCTCAACTGCGAACTTGGGCTAACCCATCCCCAAAAAGTGTGGAAAAAAGAAAAAGAGTGGGAGAAGAGTTTTGAGTTAGGTCGCCTGAGAGTGAGAGAGGAGAAGCTGTTTGTGTTTTGCCTGAGAATGATGGCTTCAGAAGAGGTACGGTGCCGGCTGCAAGAGATACGGCGAGCCAGCCATGAGAGAGCTTTGGTCACTGTTGAGTGAGTACCGGACTGAGACACTCCTAGGTTGGCAAATCCGAATAAAACAGTTCCCCCTGCCTTGCAAGGAGAAGTGCGCACCAACGAGCATCACAGCATTGAGCTCCTGGGAGTGGACTTGTTTCCTCTTAACTGTACCTTGAGTATTTACAGGAGGGCGCATTTAACAGGTTGTAGCATAGGCCTCCTTAGCTAGAGCATGGTATCTGTGCATCCTGAGTAGCGGAGGAGAGCTAGGTTGCTAGTGCAGTGCAATTGTAAATAGATTGTGCTTGCCGAGTTTTACTGTTGTGGTGATCCTTGTAATAGCTGGGGCAATATACTGTTGGTGAGCGCCAGCTATAAATTGCAGTGTGTTAAACTTTACGGGTTCCAGATTATCTACCCCTGCTCGCTTATATAAATGCTTATCTCCTGCCTGTTAATAAAGCTTTACCCTTGTTTCTGCAACCTCGTCCTGCGTACCGCAATTGAATCCTGCACTGCAGTTGTCCCTCAGCCATTGCTTCAAGTGGCGCAGCAAGCAGGGTAGAATTACCAAGATAGCGGCAGCAGACAACGGTGGGAATGTTATTGCTAATGCTGAAACTAATGTTAATGGGGGTGTGGTAGACAATGGTAGAACCCCTGCAAGGACCCTTCTGATGGGCACCATACTCAATGTGCTACTGAAATTTGATTGCAATAATATTCCCCTGGCCAACTGCGTGCCCTGGCTGCAGGGGGCCCTGAAGGTCCATAATATCAGCCCAGGCCTAGAAGTGGATATTGCCTTCACTACCCTCTGAAGGAGTTAGTGGGGTTCCTGGAGGAGATATACAGTGAGATCTCTAGTGCGTGATGTCTCCAGGCCACATTCTTCTATAGCCTGCTGCAGGAGGAAGAGGGTATCTCCTAGCATGCCTCAGCGTTGCAAGAAGTTCTAGCAGAGGTGCGAAAAAAAAAGCGAATGGGATAAATGGCATGGGTTGTGCTGACCGGATACTCTGGGAATAGTTTATTCTGGGACTCTACAACATACCGTTATGGTGAGTCCTGTCAGAGTGGGTTTAGGCAGACCTGGCCTCACATGTCTTCAAATTCCATCTGAGGCAGTGGCCCATCGCTAACTCTGATGGGAATCTGAACAGAGAAGGGGTGCTAGTCCAGGTGGTGCAAGACCTGCAGAAGGCCAATGTTAAAGATGTGGAAACCGAGGACACCTGCCAAAGAGTGTCAGAATAGCACCCAAACTCAATAAGAGCCACCATTAAACTCTCAACCCCTGCAGTAGTGCGGCACACTGTGGGCAAGGCGAAAAGGTAGGTCACTTCTCATAATAATGAGCATCTAATTGCAGGACGTCTCATCCTACGTGCCAAATTTTAAGGTGTTCCTGTGGACTATTTGGGGGACACCAGGTCACAATTAATGACCATGCCCAAGGCCTACTTCAATTGACACTTCCAGGTGATGGCCAAGCCAGAAAAGGAGACCCTGATCCAGGTGACTGTTGTCAAGCAACGACCAATCATGGTCACAGGGTTGTCTGGTTGAATGTTTGTGTCTGTAGGAAAAATGTAGGAAGTAAAGGAATCCTGTTAGTCACGCAGCCTGCTAAAGAAGATGTGCCAGGTGCCAGTGATAATGGGCAAGAACATCTTCCGTGAACAGGACCAGACAACAGAGAACAGTAGAGAAGGGTTTCACACCGCGCCAATGACCGACAATTCCTGTAAAACTCTGTTAAGCCAAGGTTCAGATGAGTTGTCCTTCTACAAGCCTTGCTCCTGACCTCCTTGTAGCATAAGTTACCTCCTGGTTTTCATCATCCATTCACTCTAATTTCCTTGTCTCACTTCTCTATGAACACCTGTTCAGGTCTCTAATGGAGAAGTCTTGTAGTATTGGATATCAGTTCAAGAACTATATACCCGGTATCAATCCACCATGGGGTACAGCATGTAGCTCATAGCCAGGTGTCAGGTAGAGACACCTGGCTATGAGCTACATGCTGTACCCCATGGTGGATTGATACCGGGTATATAGTTCTTGAACTGATATCCAATACTACAAGACTTCTCCATTAGAGACCTGAACAGGTGTTCATAGAGAAGTGAGACAAGGAAATTAGAGTGAATGGATGATGAAGACCAGGAGGTCACTTATGCTACAAGGAGGTCAGGAGCAAGGCTTGTAGAAGGACAACTCATCTGAACCTTGCTTAACAGAGTTTTACAGGAATTGTTGGTCATTGGCGCGGTGTGAAACCCTTCTCTACTGTTCTCTGTTGTCTGCCAATTGGGGACTGCTGCCGTGACCTGGAGTTACATGCTTGCATAGGAGTTGTGACTTTCACAACCCCCTTTGGTGAGTAGGATTGCATATTTAAGACCCCCTATATACCGGGGTAAGACCCTATTGCGCTTCTCTTTCCACAGAATTTTTATTCGTGAACAAGACCAGAACATGTTTATAAAGTGAGACCCTGGCTACTGGAAGAAGGCCACCTCACATAAACCTCTTCAGGAGGCCTTCCAACTATTAATCCACGTTGGTAGGACACAGAAGAGTGTCCCAGCCCACCAGTAAGTAGGGGTCATCCAGGTCTCTAGAAAAGGGCCTGTGGTCCTGCCCCCAAAGCAAGAAAGTGTGCTATGCCTGCCAGTCGGGACTTAACATAAACTTGAAGGGATGAAGTGCTTGTTGAGCTAGCAGTCCTGGGAAGAGTTGACCAGGAGGTTATGATAGCTCGCACGCTAGCTATGGTCTAACAAGGATGAGTCCTGGTAAGGGCTATAAATGTGGGTCCCTGAGAAGTCCGCTTGCCTCTGAGGAGAGAAATGGCCAGTGTACCTACATAGAAGTGAGGTGGTGAGGCAGAAGGAAGTAACCTTGTCTCCGGTGGAAGGTTCAGTGTGGAGGTCTCTGGGGGAATAGAAAAGACGCCGTCTCCAGAATGGAGTGGACGAACCATCCTGGAACAAATTAAGTTGAACATGAAATCTCTTGGCCCTTAGCATCTGCGGGCAGCAGTAGAAGATATGCTGTGGAAAAACCAGGCCTCATTCACTCACCAAGCTGAAGACTGGTTGTACCGAGGCCATCACCTACGAAATACCAATGGGGTACACTCGGCAAATCCCTCCCAAGGAAAGGGAAAACAGCAGGAGAAGAATTTGGGCAGGAACAAGAGACCTTGGGTCTCTTGAGAGTGAGCGAGAGAGGAGACACTGCCTGTGTTTTGAGCCAAGATCAATGGTTTGAGAAGAGGTAGAGTGCTAGCTGCAAGAGATACAGCGAGCAGGACCGTGAGAGAGCCTTGGTCACTATCAATCAAGTACCGGACTGAGACACTCCTAGGTCAGAGAGTCCGAATAGTAGAAGAGACATGACCCAGAGGAGACCTTGGGTCTGAGTGAGAAGACGAGTCCCCCTACTCTGCAAGGAGAAGTGCGCACCGACGAGCATAACAATACCAAGCTCCCGGGAGTGGACTTGTTCCCCCTCAACTGTACCATGAGTCTTTACTGCTGTGTGCACTTAATGTGCACACTTAATAGGGCATAGTGTAGACCTCCGTAGCCTGAGCACATTATGTGTGGCCAGAGTAGCAGAGGCTCACTAGGTTGTTAGTGCTGTGCAGTTGAAAATAAATTGTGCTTGCTGAATTTTACTGTTGCAGTCATCCTTGTAATAGTTGTGGCATCATATTGTTGGTGCACGCCAGCTAGAAATTGTAGTGTGTTAAACTATATTGTTGCCAGATTATCTACCCCCGGTCACTTATATATATGCTTACCTCCTGCCTGTCAATAAAGCTTAAGGCGGGCTTTGCACACTACGACATCGCAGGTGCGATGTCTGTGGGGTCATGTCGAAAGTGACGCACTTCCTGCGTCGCTCTCGACATCGTAGTGTGTAAATCCTAGGTGATACGATTAACGAGCGCAAAAACATCGTAATCGTATCATCGGTGTAGCGTCGGCGAATTCCATAATTACGCTGACGCGACGGTCCGATGTTGTTCCTCGCTCCTGCGGCAGCACACATCGCTGTATGTGAAGTCGCAGAAGCGAGGAACATTTGCTACCTGCGTCACCGCGGCTTCCATCGGCTATGCGGAAGGAAGGAAGTGGGCGGGATGTTTACATCCCGCTCATCTTCGCCCCTCCGCTCCTATTGGCAGCCTGCCGTGTGACGTCGCAGTGACGCCGCACGACCCGCTCCCTTAATAAGGAGGCGGTTCGCCGGACAGAGCGACGTCGCACGACAGGTGAGTGCATGTGAAGCTGCCGTAGCGATAACATTTGCAACGTCAGCTATCACAATGATATCACAGCTGCGACGGGGGTGGGGACTATCGCGCTCGGCATCGCAGCATTGGCTTGCGATGTTGCAGCGTGCAAAGTACCCCTTACTGTTACTCCATAAAAGTGTCATAATACTCTGACAGCATTATTGCCAGAAACCAAATGTGAGTCAGAAACTCATCCAGGCATCTTCCTCATGCTGTTCCCATTCAGTTTCAACACTTTTCTATCCATTGTAGAATTTTAACAGCCTTCCCAGAGCTACTTCCAATATCCTCTAGAAAATTATTCAAGTTTCCCATTGACTTGTTTTTGGTTTGTGTTTCGGAACAAATACACGAATAATAGAAATGATTCAGCTCGAGTAATCCAAAGCCGAATATTTTATTATTTGCCCATTTCTAATTACATCCAATATTCATCAGTAAGTTACCTCTGACATTACTTCATTCATCTTGTGTGAAGAATTGTTATATTCAAAGTCAGGAAATGGTTCAAAAGAATGGACAGCCAAGCATCCTCCTGTCTTCAGCACTCGATTTGCCTCATTAACAAACTTGTCTATAGTGAACCAATGAGCTGCTAAACCAGCATGTACCAGATCCACAGAAGCATCCTTCAGAGGTAACTTCTCAGCAGGAGCCACCCTACAGGAAGAGAACAGATTTTTGACAGTGTCACTTATGTCATATCCTCTCATATGAGCAGACAATTATAAATCCAGTTCAGTACTCACATGTATGACACATTTTTTGCCAGAGAAATTTGCTTAGCCACACTTATTTGGGAGTCACTGATGTCTAGTCCCAGGACCTTCTTGAAGTGAGGAGCTAGAGGTAAAGTGTAACGTCCAGTCCCGCAGCCAACATCCACCGCCATTTCAAGGGGCCGTCCATTTGACTTTAGAAAGGGTAGAGTACATTTTGTAACATTAAAATTCTTTGAATATACATTATGTTTAACATAATGAGTGATGTACATGCTAGGTATATACAACAATCCTTTAGTCATTTTATCCATTTACATACAAAGTGCATCTCAATAAATTAGAATATCGTCAAAAAGTTAATTTATTTCAGTAATTCAATACAAAAAGGGAAACGCAAAAAAAGTGATCTATTTCAAGTGTTTATTTCTGTTAATGTTGATGATTATGGCTTACAGCCAATTAAAACCCAAAAGTCATTATCTCAAAAATGTTTAATATTATATAAGACCAACTGAAAAAAAAATATTTTAAATTCATAAATGTTGGCCTACTAAAAAGCCTGTACAGTAAATGCACGCAATACTTGGTCGGGACTCTTTTTGCATGAATTACTGCATCAATGCGGCGTGGCATGGAGGCGATCAGCCTGTGGCACTGCTGAGGTGTTATGGAGGCCCAGGTTGCTTTGATAGCAGCCTTTTTGCTCATCTGCATTGTTGGGTCTGGTGTCTCTCATCTTCCTCATGACAATACCTTATGGAATCTCTATGGGGTTTAGGTCAGGTGAGTTTGCTGGCAAATCAAGCACAGTGATACTTTGGTTATTTAACCAGGTATTGGTACTTTTGGCAATGTGGACAGGTGCCAAGTCCTGCTGGAAAATAAAATTTCCATCTCCAAAAAGCTTGTCGGCAGAGGGAAGCATGAAGTGCTCTAAAATTATCTGGTAGACGGCTGCGCTGACTTTTGTCTTGACAAAACAGAGTGGCACTGGTCTTATACCCACAGATGACATTGCTCCCAAACCATCACTGATTGTGGAAAGTCACACTAGACCTCAAGCAGCTTGGATTGTAGCGTCTCCACTCTTCCTCCAGACTCTGGGACCTTGATTTCAAATGAAATGAAATATTTACTTTCATCTGAAAACAACACCTTGGACCACTGAGCAACAGTCCAGATCATTTTCTCCTTGGCCCAGGTAAGATGCTTCTGGCATTGTGTATTGAACGTGAGTGGCTTGGTACAAGTAATGCGACAGTTGTAGCCCATGTCCTGGATACGTCTGTGTGTGGCGGCTCTTGAAGCACTAACTCCAGCAGCAGTCCACTCCTTGTGAATCTCTCTGAAATTTTTGAATGGCCTTTTTTTAGCAATCCAATCAAGGCTGCAGTTTTCACGATTGTTAGTGCCCCTTTTTCTACCACACTTTTTCCTTCCAGTCAACTTTCCATTAATATGCTTGGATACAGCATTCTGTGAACAGCCAGCTTCATTAGCAATGACCTTTTGTGGCTTACCCTCCTTGTAGGGTGTGTCAATGACTGCCTTCTGGATATCTGTCAAATCAGCAGTCTTCCCCATGATTGTGTAGCCTACTGAACCAGACTAAGGGACCATTTTAAATGCTTAGGAAGCCTTTGCAGGTGTTTGGTGGTATTTATTCTAATTTTCTGAGATACTGACTTTTGGGTTTTCATTGGCTGTAGGCCATATTCAACAACATTAACACAAGTAAACACTTGAAATAGATCACTCTGTAATGACTCTATGTAATATATACATTTACCTTTTTGTATTGAATTACTGAAATAAATTAACTTTTTGATGATAGTCTAATTTAATGAGATGCACTTGTACATTCTGTATTCTCTATATTGGAGCACATTCCTACAGAAATTTTTGATTTTTAATCTAAAATTTGTGTATACTTTGGTAAGTCAGAATTTAGTGATAGTGCAAATATGGTTGGTTTGTTGCATTTATTTCGAGATATTGGCAATTTGTTTTCTTTGCTAATTTGTAAAAATGACAACAGGATGTGCAGTCATTTGGTAACAATAAACTGATAAGTTGTTCTGTTGATGTTAATGGAACATATTAACAGAATACCTGTAACATCTGTTTCTCAGAAGCTAATTCAAAGTTCACAACTAATATGGTTACTCTTCTTGTTATCACTTTTTCATAATGGCCATTGCAACAAAACAGAAAAATGCCAATAACGCTTCAAGCAAATATAACATAATAACCAAATTCTGGCTATTGCTCAAACTTATGAGTGTGTAGCCAATATTAGTTTTTGGGTGGAAACCTCTTTTAATATAACTATCCCCAATGGCAAAGTATCTGCTAAAAATGGAGTCTATCACAGCGCACCAGCTACAGTATGTTAGTGTAGAAATCTAACTGTACATCACAGACCATGCTATAGCAAGCAGATGTCAGCTGTGTTACACAGCTGGGATCTGCCTATAAGAGAAGCAAATGAAGCTATCTCTGATTCCTGCTATTTAATCATTTAAATACCTATTGTGCATTAGTACTGTGCTGGTGGGTTACCATGGAAGGAGAGGGACTGGAGAAGTCCGCATTGTTGGCATGTTGGTATTCCTATGAAGCCCTTTCTTCAAAGGAGACCGGGAGGATGGTTAGTGGTTTGTTCTGTGCTGCCAGTCAAATATGATGCTGCGTGTTATTCCAAAAACGTGGTCTATTACGTCAACGTGTTTTGAACCTGCCTCCTTTCTTCATCAGGAAAAAAGAAAACCACAATACAAGAATACAATATCAATAAGCTAATTGAGGTTTGACATTTGAATTTGAGCTTGAAAAGAGCAGATGACTTGTCAAAGTTCAATAAGTATTATGCTACTAGAGCGAGAGAGAAAAAACAATAAAAAAAAAACATTTATTCAAAATTACTGTTGTGTACAAAGATATGTTAGAAAAAGTTAGAATAAAAAAGGGAGAATAAAAGGAAAAGTAAATTATAGAAAGAAGAATAAATATTACAATTATTTGGCATCCGAACTGGTGATTGATGTGAGTAAATGTAAGGTGACCGGACTACATGATCCTCTTTAAACTGTTACATATCATGTGCTCTTCTGGAGCTCAAATTCAAAACCTTTAAATCTTTGTTAGCTTATTGATATTATACTTTTGTATTGTGGGTTCTTTTTCCTGATGAAGAATCAAGGCAGCTTCGAAACACATTGAATTAATAAACCACGTTTTTTTGGAATGACGCACAGCATCATCTTTGACCAGCAGCACAGAACAAACCACTAACCATTCTTCCTTCCTATTAGCTCTTTGAGCCCGTAGATCTGCAGCAGCGGTCATTAATATACCTTATTTCATCCATCTAGGTGAGCACATATGATCATCTACTTTACCATTTTTTCTCGGAAAAAAACCATTGTGCTGTTTCTTCTTCCTAGCATTGCTTCAAAGGAGAGTGTCATTTTTCCTATATATGGCAAAACTAGTATTGCGAAAGAAAGACTACGAAACGCGCGTTGGGGGCTGTCCCTGATATGTACATTTCTACTAAACGCTGATATACCACCACTGTATGTGCACGTATATTCTGTACTATAGCTAATATATATACCACCTGTTATATACCATTTGGTATGCACACTTCTATTTAATACTGATACCACCACTGGTTTAATAACTAAGCTAGTATATTCATATGAACTCAGTACAATGGCTGATTTATATACTATCTGATTTAACCATTCCATTATACACAGCAATTATTTACTAGTGTCTGTACAGGGCATACTAATTCCCCCATTTTGAGTATATAGTAATTTCATTTTATACATGCACTTTACATTGTATACTTATACTTTATTGTGGATGACTTGTATATACTTTGCAATTATTAATTTTACAGTTCACCTATTGTCTATTTTTACACTAGTACTACATGTCCATACAGCAACCGCATGGCTGAAGTTTTATACAACTTAATCTACTGAATCTAAATATTCTATCTACACACAGTAACTACAGTGCTGGCCAAAAGTATTGACACCAATGCAATTCTGTCAGACAATACTCAGTTTCTTCTTGAAAATGATTGCAATCACGAATTCTTTGGTATTATTATCTTCATTTAATTTGTCTTCAATGAAAAAAAAAAAAATTGTCATAAAGTTAAATTGGATATAATTCCACACCAAACATAAAAGAGGGGGTGGACAAAAGTATTGGCACTATTTGAAAAATCATGTGATGCTTCTCTAATTTGTGTAATTAACAGCACCTATAACTTACCTGTGGCACCTAACAGGTGTTGGCAATAACTAAATCACACTTGCAGCCAGTTGACATGGATTAAAGTTGACTCAACCTCTGTCCTGTGTCCTTGTGTGTACCACATTGAGCATGGAGAAAAGAAAGAAGACCAAAGAACTGTCTGAGAACTTGAGAATCCAAATGGTGAGGAAGTATGAGCAATCTCAAGGCTACAAGTCCATCTCCAAAGACCTGAAAGATCCTGTGTCTACGGTGCGTAGTGTCATCAAGAAGTTTAAAGCCCATGGCACTGTGGCTAACCTCCCTAGATGTGGAAGGAAAAGAAAAATTGACGAGAGATTTCAATGCAAGATTGTGCGGATGGTGGATAAAGAGCCACGACTAACATTCAAACAAGCTCAAGCTGCCCTGCAGTCCGAGGGTAGAACAGTGTCAACCTGTTCTATCTGTCGGCGTCTGAATGAAAAGGGACTGTATGGTAGGATACCCAGGAAGACCCCACTTCTTACCTCGAATACTTAAAAAAGCCAGGCTGGAGTTTGCCAAAACTTACCTGAGAAAGCCTAAAACGTTTTGGAAGAATGTTCTCTGGTCAGATGAGACAAAAGTAGAGCTTTTTGGGAAAAGCCATCACCATAGAGTTTACAGGAAAAAAAAAGAGGCATTCAAAGAAAAGAACACGGTCCTTACAGTCAAACATGGCGGAGGTTCCCTGATGTTTTGGGATTGCTTTGCTGCCTCTGGCACTGGACTGCTTGACCGTGTGCATGGCATTATGAAGTCTGAAGACTACCAACAAATTTTTATATCACAGGGAAAGAAATAAGGATTTTTTCCTTTCCCAAATAGGAGTATACAACGTCACAGTAATTTCAAAATTTTATTATTATCAAAAGAAAATCCACACACAAGAAAAAACCATACAATAAAAAGTGAGTTGCAGTCAAATGAGAAGAGTATATACGGGTTTGAATGGTATTATGTTGCACAATGACATTCAATAAAGTGACATGTGCTGTATATCTAATCATCAAAAAGAACCTGGTTAGTCAGATTATATTGCACCAAGAATGTAATAATAAAGTGACAAGTGCAAGAGCCTATTGTAATAACAATATGGGTCTGTGCAAAATTCCTGCAGATACAATATTATTGCACAACCCTCATAGGCCTTTCATATATGGCACAACAATAAATATAGTCACTGCCAGTATCACATTCATGAATTCCAACCGCTCCTGCATGCACCGCTACGGTACCACCTGCTGAAAGTAGCTGTACCGCGTGGAATTATCTGCTATGTATGCACAAACGCAGATGCGTCCCGTGCAAGGTGGAACCGCAGGGAGTACGATCAAGAGCGGCCAGGAGAATGAATGGGACACTGCAACATTATTGGAACAGACCAGAATCAACAGCAGTTATGGTCCTATAATGTAAATATGTGCTAAATCAAAGTTGCTCAAAAAGGATGATGCCGTAACCACGCACTGCGCAACTTCACATGTGCTCACTAAATGCGCTCACCATAACGGTATAGCGCAATTAAGCGTGAATACATACACAGAATATCGTATCCACCGCATCACAGAAGAGCAACACTATACCTGGGATGATGATATCACCGCGAACACCCGATTCCCCGACACGTGTTTCGCTCCCTGTTGAAGGCGGGAGCGAAACACGTGTCAGGGAATCGGGTGTTCGCGGTGATATCATCATCCCAGGTATAGTGTTGCTCTTCTGTGATGCGGTGGATACGATATTCTGTGTATGTATTCACGCTTAATTGCGCTATAGCGTTATGGTGAGCGCATTTAGTGAGCACATGTGAAGTTGCGCAGTGCGTGGTTACGGCATCATCCTTTTTCAGCAACTGGGATTTAGCATATATTTACGTTATAGGACCATTACTGCTGTTGATTCTGGTCTGTTCCAATAATGTTGCAGTGTCACATTCATTCTCCTGGCCGCTCTTGATCGTATTCCCTGCGGTTCCATCTTGCACAGGACGCATCTGCGTTTGTGCATACATAGCAGATAATTCCACGCGGTACAGCTACTTTCAGCAGGTGGTACCGTAGCGGTGCATGCAGGAGCGGTTAAAATTCATGAATGTGATACTGGCAGTGACTATATTTATTGTTGTGCCATATATGAAAGGCCTATGAGGGTTGTGCAATAATATTGTATCTGCAGGAATTTTGCACAGACCCATATTGTTATTACAATAGGCTCTTGCACTTGTCACTTTATTATTACATTCTTGGTGCGTTATAATCTGACTAACCAGGTTCTTTTTGATGATTAGATATACAGCACAGGTCACTTTATTGAATGTCATTGTGCAACATAATACCATTCAAACCCGTATATACTCTTCTCATTTGACTGCAACTCATTTTTATTATATGGTTTTTTCTTGTGTGTGGATTTTCTTTTGATTATAATAAAATTTTGAAATTACTGTGACGTTGTGTACTCCTATTTGGGAAAGGAAAAAAATCCTTATTTCTTTCCCTGTGATATAATCATTACTCGTGGAGTGTCCGTTGATGGATTTTACCAAATTTGTGGTTCTACCAACAAATTTTGCAGCATAATGTAGGGCCCAGTGTGAGAAAGCTGGGTCTCCCTCAGAGGTCATGGGGCTTCCAGCAGGACAATGACCCAAAACACACTTCAAAAAGCACTAGAAAATAGTTTGAGAGAAAGCACTGGAGACTACTAAAGTGGCCAGGAATGAGTCCAGACCTGAATCCCATAGAACACCTGTGGAGAGATCTCAAAATGGCAGTTTGGAGAAGGCCCCCTTCAAATCTCAGGGACCTAGAGCAGATTGCCAATTAAGAATGGTCTAAAATTCCAGCAGAGCATTGTAAGAAATGCATTGATGGTTACCGGAAGCGGTTGCTCGCAGTTATTTTGGCTAAAGGTTGTGCAACCAAGTATAAGGGGTACTTTGCACACTACGACATCGCAGGTGCGATGTCGGTGGGGTCATGTCGAAAGTGACGCACTTCCTGCGTCGCTATTGACATCGTAGTGTGTAAATCCTAGATGATACGATTAACGAGCGCAAAATCGTCGTAATCGTATCATCGGTGTTACGTCGGCGAATTCCATAATTACGCTGACGCGACGGTCCGATGTTATTCCTCGCTCCTGCGGCAGCACACATCGCTGTGTGTGAAGTCGCAGGAGCGAGGAACATCTCCTACCGGTGTCACCGCGGCTCCCATCGGCTATGCGGAAGGAAGGAGGTGGGCGGGATGTTTACATCCCGCTCATCTCCGCCCCTCCGCTCCTATTGGCCACCTACCGTGTGACGTCGCAGTGATGCCGCATGACCTGCCCCCTTAATAAGGAGGCGGTTCGCCGGCCAGAGCGACGTCGCACGGCAGGTGAGTGCATGTGAAGCTGGCGTAGCGATAATGTTCGCTACAGCAGCTATCACAATGATATCGCAGCTGCGACGGGGGCGGGTCTATCGCGCTCGGCATCACAGCATCGGCTTGCGATGTCGCAGCGTGCAAAGTACCCCTTAGGCTAAGGGTGCCAATACTTTTGTCTGGCCCATTTTTGGAGTTTTGTGTGAAATGATCAATGATTTGATTTTTGTTTCATTCTCTTTTGTGTTTTTTCATTGCAAGCAAAATAAATGAAGATAATAATTCTAAAGAATTTGTGATTGCAATCATTTTCAAGAAGAAACTGAGTATTATCTGACAGAATTGCAGGGGTGCCAATACTTTTGGCCAGCACTGTATGTACCCGTCTCCCTATAGAATATACCTTTTATATATTTGATCTATTGGGGGTGATCTGTATATACTTTTCAACCATTTGTTCTATATGGCAAAAGGGAAATCTATATTCTCTTAGAAATATATCAATTGTCTATTATTGTCATATCATATATACCCTTGGGATTTTTTCACAATACCATGACTTATCCCTTTTATTATTTTTTTTACTTATCCCTTTTAAAAGAAAAACATTTTTTAATTGATTGATATCAATACAATTTATATATTTTTAATATATTGCCAGTGCATTTTGTTTATCGGTGTTATATTTACAGACCACATTGTCTTTTACAGTTAAGATTTTTTTTTTAAAACCACTAAATCATATATTTTAAAAAAAAACCCTTACAGATTTGGGAATCACTCTAATCGCACTAATCATTAGAAACATATTAGCAGGTCATTTTTAAGTCACAATGAATGGTTTAAAAAAAAACCCTGAAAATACTGAAAAGTTCTATTGGATGTGGTAAATCCGCAGGTAAAAAACATACAAATGTTTTTACTGCACTTTTGCAGCAGAAACTCAATAAAAATGTATGTAATCTGCAGATAACTGTATCAATAAACTTTTGTCAAACCTAAATACCAGGAAGTATCAAAAACAAAGCAAAAACGTCAAAAACGTACTAAAAACACATAAAAAAACGCAAGTTACCTAATTTACTTAATAGGTGCAGACATGATGCAGAGAATCTACAATATCAAAAACTCACTAAAAGCTCATAGTGGGAACGTAGTCTTACATTTCTATTTTCATAAACATTCTAATTTAGGAGCATTTTTTCCTCACACATGGCTAAAAGACAGTATTAATGTATTGTTATTTTATGGGGAATACAAGTATGTCATAAAATAGTCTTTCAAAAAGATGTAGTGAAAATTGCGAAGAGAAAAAGTCCATCACAATAAAAATAAATACTAATTCATGCAACCAATCATGGACAAATAGAATGGACTAATCACCAAAAAGGCAAGAAATAACAGCAAAAAATCATGATCAGACATCCATAGGAATATAGTATTTATTAATAAGGAACAGTGAATAATTGTGGAATACAAATAGAGCCAGTGGTGGAAAGAAACAAAAAGCTGTTGACCTGCCAGTCATAAAAATATTATATATATATATATATATATATATTTATATATATATACACTCTCAAAGTTATAAAGAAATATAGTATATAAATACAGATACCTGATTTTACAGTATATAACCAGTAAGGCAGTGCATATATAAGAGGAGACATTAATGATGTATACAACCCTCTTGCTGACAGAGGCAATATATATGTGGAGCACCAAAATTCAAGGTGCGGACTATATAAATATATATATATATACATATATATATATATATATATATAGATGTTGTTGTGTGTAGTTACCAAGTGTTTGTGTAGGGCGCTGTACATATTCTGGGTGTTGTCTGGGTGTGGCGGGGGGTGAGAGCGGTGTTGTATGTGTGTTGCGTTGTTTGTGGAGCGCTGTGTGTCTGTCGCGTTGTGTGTGTGTGTGTTGCGCAGTTTGTGTGGGTGTGGTGTGTTTTGGGGGGAGGTATGTTTTGTGCAATGTGTGTGTGTTGTGCGATAGCGATATGTGCGTATATTTATCTATGCCGCGGTGTTTGTGTGTTGGGTGTTGTGTGTGTGCAGCGTTGTCTGTGTGTGTGGGTGTCTGTGTATGGCGGTGTTTGTGGTTCCCTGTGTGTGTGTGTGTGTGTTGGGGGGAGGTGTGCACCTCCCATCGTGCTCCATCCCCCATGCTGCGCACCCCCCATCATGCCCCATCCCCTATGCTGCGCATTCCCCATCGTGCTCCATCCCCCATGCTGCGCACCCCCCATCGTGCTCCATCCCCCATGCTGCGCACTCCCCATTGTGCTCCATCCTCCATGCTGCGCACTCCCCATCGTGCTCCATCCTCCATGCTGCGCACTCCCCATCATGCTCCATCCCCCATGCTGCGCACCCCCCATCGTGCTACATCCCCCATGCTGCGCACCCCCCCATCGTGCTACATCCCCCATGCTGCGCACTCCCCATCGTGCTACATCCCCCATGCTGCGCACTCCCCATCGTGCTACATCCCCCATGCTGCGCACCCCCCATCAGGCTACATCCCCCATCGTGCTACATCCCCCATCGTGCTACATCCCCCATGCTGCGCACTCCCCATCGTGCTACATCCCCCATACTGCGCACCCGCCATCATGCTACATCCCCCATGCTGCGCACTCCCCATCGTGCTACATCCCCCATGCTGCGCACTCTCCATCGTGCTACATCCCCCATGCTGCGCACTCCCCATCGTGCTACATCCCCCATGCTGCGCACCCCATCGTGCTACATCCCCCATGCTGTGCACCCCCCATCGTGCTACATCTCCCATGCTATAATAGTTCTCCTATTATACTCAGAGAGGAGTATAATAGGAGGACTGTAATAGGAGGAGTAGTCATGGGGGGAGAGGAGTATAATGCCGGCTCCCTGCACATGTGTACCGGGAGCCGGTGTACACTGGTAACTATGATATACATCGGGTAACTAAGGGACCTTAGTTACCCGATGTGTATAATGGTTACCAGCGTTCACGGGCTCCGTCAAGATCCCAGCATTGCAAGGTTATGTCTGGCGCTGCTGGAATCGTGACGGAGCCGGTGTACACTGGTAACTATGATACACATCGGGTAACCAAGGGACCTTAGTTACCCGATGTGTATAATGGTTAACAGCGTTCACGGGCTCCGTGAAGATCCCAGCATCGCAAGGTTATGTCTGGCGCTGCTGGGATCGTGACGGAGCCGGTGTAGAAGCAAGCGATATCCCAGGATGTTGTGAGTGTGTGGATGTGATGTGTGAGGTGTGTGTGAGAGTGAGTGTGATCTGATGTGTGTGTGTGTACTCACCTGGGAGTCGGAGCTCCGTGTCAGTTGGGCCAGAGCGAGCGTGCATTGCGTGAGGGGGGCGGGGCCTGCAGAGAGCCGGGGCGAGAGGCCAATCCGTGTGGGGGGGCGGGGCCATGGCGAGCCCAGCGGCCAATCAGCTTTGTGTCACCGTAAGGACACAATTTTGGAGCATGACAGACAGACAGACAGACAGACAGACAGACAGAATAAGGCAATTATATATATAGATATGCCCTAAATATATAAAGGAGTTACATCAAGACCAGATCATGATGACCAAAGCCCTTATAAATACAGGGGCACCAAAATTCAAGGTGCAGAAAATATATATATATATATATATATATATATATATATATATAAAAATGTATATCTGAATATTGCACATATTCCATAAATATATAAGGAAGTTACATCCTTAGCTGTTCCCGTGCTTTCTCAGGTGATTATAATGCATGGACTATGTCATATTATCTCTGGAGATGTGGTTCCTCTCCTCTTGCATTAGTATATGCACCCCCATACTATCATTGGACTTCCCTGTATGTTTATTTGGGCTTTGGTCTTCATGACCTGGTCTTGATGTAACGTCTTTAAATATTTAGGGCATATGTGCAATATTCAGATATACAGTTAGATATATACTCTGCATCTTGAATTTTGGCACTCCTCATATAATAATAATAATAAAAATAATAATCATCTTTATTTCTTTAGTGCCAACATATTCCACAGCACTTTACTATCCAGAAGGATCATATACAAACAAGTAACAGTTATGGAAAATACAATATTTAGAGGGAAAAAAAGACAACCCTGTTCGTGAGAGCTTACAATCTACAATGAAATATGGGAGGGGGGGGGTGGGCAAGGTACAAGTGCTTATTTACAATGACAATCCAGCCATCTCAAGGAAATGGGGGATATATATATATAGTCTCTGTCAGCATGTGGGTTGTATACATCATTAATGTCTCCTCTTATATATACACTACCTTAATGGTTATATACTGTATAATCAGGTTTCTATATTTATATACTATATTTCCTTCTAGCTTTGAGGTTGTGTATGTATATGGTTATAATATTTTATGATTGGCGGGTCAACAGCTTTTTGTTTCTTTCCACCACTGACTCTATTTGTATTCCACAATTATTCACTGTTCCTTATTAATAAATACTATATTCGTATGGAGGTCTGATCGCAATTTGTTGCTGTTCTTTCTCATAAAATAGACATGCGCAATTAACAAAAAGGTACAAATAGGATGGGAATTCTTACTTTACTCAGTATCTTACCTTCTTATGATACTTACTTTTGCTTTCACATAAGATAAAACTATATTGGTGATTTCACTGGAGACTGGAATCATATACTTTTGATAAGTTAATGAAAATGCTGACTTGTTGAATAAGTGGACGGCCATGATGATATGTGCTTGCGTTTGATGTTGCTCATTCTGATGGGTATATATGGTGAGTGCATTTACACGATGTACCGTGATTCTCTTTCCACCATTTCAAAAGATTTTTATTTGTTTAGTTTTTTGTGGCAAGAGAACACAGTGTAAAAAGTACACAGTCAACAGTACAGACGTACATGAGATAACAGAGAGCGAAGTTCAGCGATTCCCTCTAATTAGAGATGAGCACTGAGCAGCTCCTTTTTTTAAATGGTTTTATTAAAATTTTGACAAAAATATACAACAAACTTTACTTTAACAAAACAACCCAACAATGCTTGATATACTTGAACATCTTGAATTTACATAAACCTTATCATGTTGGTAACTAACATAAAAGGCAATACAATGCATTTAATACATCATGGAGGCCAGTAATAGAAGAAAGGTATATAGTTAACACATCAGGTTCCATATGCTGTATATATAGAACTTTTTAAATCGGAAATATTAATATTAAGAAACTCAGAGATACAGTGGGTACGGAAAGTATTCAGACCCCTTTACATTTTTTACTGTTTGTTTCATTGCAGCCATTTGGTGAATTGAAAAAAGTTCATTTTTTTCTCATTAATGTGCACTCTGCACCCCATCTTGACAGAAAAAACCCCAGAAATGTAGATATTTTTGCAAATTCATTAAACAAGAAAAACTGAAATATCACATGGTCATAAGTATTCAGACCTTTTGCTCAGACACTCATGTTTAAGTCACATGCAGTCCATTTCCTTGTGATGCTCCTTGAGATGATTCTAGTCCTTCATTGGAGTCCAGCTGTGTTTAATTAAACTGATAGGACTTGATTTTGAAAGGCACACACCTGTCTCTATAAGACCTCATAGCTCAGATTGCATGTCAGACCAAATGAGAATCATGAAGTCAAAGGAACTGCACAAGGAGCTCAGAAACAGAATTGTGGGAAGGCACAGATCTGGCCAAGGTTACAAAAGAATTTCTGCAGTACTCAAGGTTTCTAAGAGCACAGTGGACTTCATAATCCTTAAATGGAAGAAGTGTGGGACCACCAGAATGCTTCCTAGATCTGGCCGTCCAATCAAACTATCAAACTGAGCAATCGTGGCAGAAGAGCCTTGGTGAGAGAGGTAAATAAGAACCACAATATCACTGTGGCTGAGTTCCAGAAATGCAGTAGATAGATTAGAGAAAGTTCCACAAAGTCAACTATCACTGCAGCCCTCCAGCAGTTGGGCCTTTATGGCAGAGTGGCCCAACGGAAGCCTCTCCTCAGTGCAAGACATATGAAAGTCCGCATAGAGTTTCCAAAAAGAGATAGAACTTTTTGGGGATAATTCTAAGTGGTATGTGTGGAGAAAACCAGTTACTGCTCATCACCTGCCGAACACAATCCCAACAGTGAGACATGGTGGTGGGAGCATCATGCTATGGGGGTGTTTTTCAGCTGCAGGGACAGGATAACTGGTTGCAATTGAAGGTAAGATGAATGCGGCCAAGTTCAGAGATATCCTGGAAGAAAACCTCTTCTAGAGTGCTCTGGACCTCAGACTTGGCCGAAGGTTCACCTTCCAACAGGACAATGACCTTAAGTACACAGCTAAAATAACAAAGGAGTAGCTTCAGAACAACTGTGGGATCATTCTTGACTGGCCCAGCCAGAGCCCTGACCTAAACCCAATTGAGCATCTCTGGAGAGACCTGAAAATGTCTGTCCACCATCGTTCACCATCCAACCTAATGTAACTGGAGAGGATCTGCAAGGAAGAATGTCAGAGGATCCCCAAATCGTGGTGTGAAAATTTTCTTGCATCATTATCAAGAAGACTCATGGCTGTACTAGCTCAAATGGGTGCTTCTACTCAATACTGAGCAAAGGGTCTGAATACTTATGACCATGTGATATTTCAGTTTTTCTTGTTTAATAAATTTGCAAAAATGTCTACATTTCTGTGTTTTTTTAGTCAAGATGAGAGTGTACATTAATGAGAAAACAAAAAGGAACTTTTTTTGAATTTACCAAATGGCTGCAAGGAAAAAAAGAATGAACAATTTAAAGAGGTCTGAATACTTTCCGTACCCACTGTATTAATCATACACTCACACCATATAAGACACACCTACAGTTGAAACCAGAAGGTTATATACACTATCTAAAAAGACACATCTGCATGTTTTTCTCACTATCTGACATGAAATCATAATAAAGCGTTCCTAGGTTAATTTAGAACCAAAATTATTTATATTTGCCAAATGCCAGAATAATGAGAGAGAGAGAATGTTTTAAAGCCTTTTTATTACTTTCTGCAAAATCAAATGTTTACAAAGATTTCATCAGTATTTGGTACCATTGCCCTTAAACTGTGTGACTTGGGTCAAATGTTTTGAATACCCTTCCACAAGCTTCTCAATAGTTGGTAGGAATTTGGGCCTATTCCTTCAGACAGAACTGTGTAACTGTGCCATGTTTGTAGGCCACCTTGCTTACACCGGCCTTATCAGCTTTGCCCATAAAATTTCCATAGGATTGAGATCAGGACTTTGTGATGGCCACTCCAAAACATTGACTGTGTTATCCTTAAGCAACTTTGTAACCAGTTTGGCAGTAGCTTCAGGTCATTGGCCATTATGAAGACCCATTTCCTCCCAAGCTTTAATTTCCTGACTGATGTCTTGAGATGTTGCTTCAGTATTGTCACATAATTTTTTTCCTCATGATGCCATCCATTTTGTGAAGTGCACCAGTCCCTCCTGTAGCAAAACAACCCCACAACATGATGCTGCCACCCCCATGTTTCACAGTTGGGATTGTGTTCATAGGCATCAAAGCTCCTCCCTTTTTTCTCGAAAACGTAACAATGGTCATTATGGCCAAACATTTACATTTTTGTTTCGTAAGACCACAGGACATGTCTCCAAAAATTAAGGTCTTTGTTTCTGTGTGCATTTGCAAACATTAATCTGACTTTTTTATGTTTCATTTGGAGTATTGTCTTCTTCCTTGCAGAGTGGCCTTTCAGCCCATCTTCATACAATACTGGTTTCACTGTGGATAATGACACAATCTTGACAGCTTCCGACAGCATCTTCACAAGGTCTTTTGCTTTTGTTCTTAGGTTGATATACAAATTTATGACCAAAGCAGGTTAATCTCTGGTACACAGAACCCGTCTCCTTCTTGAATGGTATGATGGCTGAACATTCCCATATTGTTTGTACTTCCGTATAATTGTTTCTACAGATGAGCGAGGAACCTCTAGGTATCTGGAATTTGCACTCAAGGCTGAACCAGATTTGTGCAAGTCCTGAGATCTTGGCTGTTTTCTTTTGACTTTACCATGATGCTACACACAAAGCAGTGTGTTTCAGGTGTGCATAAAATACATTCACAGGTGTGTCTCTAATTAACTTAGATCTTGTCAATAAACCTATCAGAAGTTTCCAAAGACATGATATCATCATACGGGCTGTCCCATATTGTTTAAAGGCATAGTACTCAGTGTATGTAAACTTTTGACTTTGCAGAAAATAATAAAAAATGCCTTAAAACATTCTCTCTCTTTCATTATTCTGAAGAGAGAATCTGAGGAGGGAAAAGGCGCAAGAAATAGGGTCTTACCCGGTATATAGGTTTAAGGCAAAAAGGGGATGAATACACTCACCTGATCAGGTTGTGACAGTCACAACCCCTGTGCAGACTTGTGTGAGTGCTGAAGTGGTTGAAGCTGCGGCCCCGTTGGAAAGAGTTAAAATGTTCGGAGTGAAAAGACGGGTTTATATACCGCGCTAGAAACCACTATTTCATTATTCTGGCATTTCGAAAATATAAATAATTTTGGTTCCTAATTGCCCTAAAAGGGGAAAGGTTTATTCTGTTTTCATGTCAGATAGTGAGAAAAACATGCAGATGTGTCTTTTTAGATAGTGTGTGTAAACTTCTGGTTTCAACTGTACCTCTAGCCTCTCACTCTCTCACTCTCTCAGTCGATTTTCTTACAGTGCCATGTACACTTGAAGGAAGCCAACTTCCCCATATATTTACAAATTTGTATGCACACTTCCTAGTAGAATATACAATTTTATACATTGGGACATATTTGTAGGGAGAATACTGTAGGAAACTCATATTGCTCATGCATGAACAGAAACACTTCCTAACAAAATGGAAGTACAATACTTTAGGGTACGACCACACCGAGTAAATAAATGACTCCATCTCTGCTTAGACCTACAATTCATATCACATGGAGAAACGTCTATGTACTTTAGCCTTTCTGGAGTGTAGTAAGCTGGATTGAATATATCAATCCCTAGTGCTAACAACTGAGGAGAAGTATATGTTTTTCACGTCTTTTCATTTTTACTCTATCAAGACAAGAATATCTCCTACCCTTTAGGCTTTATGCTTACAACTGAATAGAGACTCTAGAAGTGTATCTGCCTTGGTCAAAGGTTTAGATAAGTAAATGGTATATAAAAGTTGTGCAAGTTTTAAGAACCCAATGGAGATATGCTCTGAGCCAAATTGGTAACACATTGCTGTGTTTATAGAAAGTTGGCTTGTCCATATCTCTCAAGGAATTAATGAAAGGATAGGTAGAGTTCAAGGAAAGGGTTAAATGCTGCACTGCTGTTGTAGAAAATCCAAGACCAAAAAGATAGAAATTGTGATATTTATTCATCTACACCTTTCAGCGATTATTCTCCTTCTTCAGGACCAAAAATGACATGTATGTGATTTTTGGTCCTGAAGAAGGAGAATAATGTCTGAAATCTGTAGACAATAAATATGACGATTCCTATCTATTTGATCTTGGATTTTTTTCAATGGCAGCCCGGCGTTTAACCCCTTCATTGATTTACCCCTATCATCTTCCACCGGGTAGCTGCAGAAGCCATTGCTACATGTTTATACAGTGGTTGTCACTTTCACAACTACTATAGGTGACGTGAGCCTTCCTGATCCCTTCATATCCACTACACTACTCGGGTAACACCCTATCTACGCTTTTTGTCTCCCTCAATTTGGAATTCATCAAATGGTAGTGGTTCAGAAGAGCTTGAGAAGATATAGATAGTACATTTTTCTGAACAACTTATCTCAAAAGACCAGGTTTGGTAAAGAATATAGATGAAATAGGTGAGGTTTAACCCACAGTAGCAAAATGGGTGAAATGGCCTAATAGGAAAGTCAGGGTCAATAGCTTACCATCCCTTGCTGTTGCTGTAGATATCGCTCTGAGGAATCCCACCGATGGGTGCTGGTGATCCGCTGGTGCACACAGGGTGAACTATAAAGAAGGCAAAAACCAACACTAGCATGTGGTAAAAACCAAAAAAGTCTTTATTGGAATTCCATTAAAGGAATAAAGAATCCAAAAGTACATGACAATTTTGGATTTATCCCTTTAATGCAACTTCACTAAAGAAAGACTCTTTTGCATTTTACTGCATGGTAGTGCTGGTTTTCACCTCTTTTTATAGCAGTCTAATACCTAATACCACTGCCAGAGACATTACAACATTGCGCTTAGATAAATATAAATTTACCAATTAGAGTAAACTATAAGCACATTCAAAAATACGCCATCCTTAACTGTCCCCAGGATGACACCGGGGTAGGTAGCAAAGGCTTTGCTGAACCATGACTTGTTCATCTTGGCTCCTTTTTAAAAACACTGCAAGCAAGGGTTACTCCAAGCGGAGTCTCCCTTTTTTCCAAAAATTGGGCCACGCAGACACCCACCCCTTCAGTGGCAGCACTTGTGCCCCAGTTGTACACTTCACAGGTAGATTTGGATCAAGCACATTCAAAATACACAAGCATTTACTCTCCCCAGGATGACACAGGGGTAGTAAATTCCTTGTGGATCCATGACTTGTTCATTTTGATGAACGTTAGTCTGTCCACATTGTCACTGGACAGACGCGTGCGCTTATCTGTCAGCACACACCCAGCAGCACTGAAGACACGTTCAGAGACAACGCTGGCAGCTGGACACGACAAGATCTCCAAGGCGTAAGTGGAGAGCTCTGGCCATTTTTCAAGATTTGAAGCCCAAAATGAGCAAGGCTCCATTTGCAAAGTCATGGCATCGATGTTCATTTGGAGATACTCCTGTATAATCCTCTCTAGCCGTTCACTATGTGTCAGACTTGTTGTCTCTGGTGGCCTTGCAAAGGATGGTCTAAAAAAATTATGAAAAGATACAATAAAATTGCTGTTACCAGCACCAGATACGGTGCTGCTGGTTCGGGTAGACTGTTGAAGATGACGAGACCGTCCCATGTTTGTCGAGTTACAACTGGGAGATTCACTCCGTGCACCACGGGTGTTTGGTGGAAAAGCTGAGTTAAGATCGAGTAACAGCTTCTGCTGATACTCCTGCATACGTGCGTCCCTTTCTATGGCTGGAATTATGTCACAAAATTTGGACTTGTACCGGGGATCTAATAATGTGGCAAGCCAGTACTCATCATCACTTCTAATTTTGACAATACGAGGGTCATGTTGGAGGTAGTGCAGCAAGAAGGCGCTCATGATTCTGGCGCAGCCATGCAGGCCAAGAGCACGCTGTGTTTGTGGCATAGAGGTGCTAACCGTTCTTTTTTCCTCTGACATCTCCCCCCAACCTCTTTCAACTGAAATTTGACCAAGGTCTCCCTCATCCGCTGAGTCTTCCATGTCCATGGACAGTTCGTCCTCCATTTCTTCATGTTCTCCTGCACCTTCCTCAACATTTCGCCTGCTACCTTGTGCCCTTGTTGATCCCTGTCCCCCATGGTCCCATGCCTGCCGCCTTGGTGATGATGAACGTCTGGACCTTGGTGATGTTGTTGTCTCTTGTGCATATGAATCCTCCTGTAGTTCCTCCCCTTCCTGTTGTTCCAACCCCTGAGTCCGAATAGTGTTTAGCGTGTGCTCCAGCATGTGAATGACTGGAATTGTCATGCTGATAATAGCATTGTCAGCGCTAAACATATTCGTCGTCATGTCGAAACTGTGCAGAAGGGTGCATAGGTCCTTGATCTGAGACCACTCCATCAGGGTGATCTGCCCCACCTCTGCATCTTGTTGGCCCAGGCTATACGTCATGACGTATTGCACCAGGGTTCGGGGGTGCTGCCACAGTCGCTGTAACATGTGGAGAGTCGAATTCCAGTGTGTCGGCACATCGCATTTCAGGCGATGAACCGGCAGGCCGAAAGACTTCTGGAGCGATGCAAGTCGCTCAGATGCGGCGGTTGAAGGCGGAAGTGAGCAGACAGTTTTCGTGCCCTGTTCAGAAGGCCATCTAGGCTGGGATAGTGTGTTAAAAATTGCTGGACAACAAGGTTGAACATTTGAGCCATACAAGGTACGTGTGTCACCTTGACCAGGCGAAGGGCCGCACCCATGTTTGCAGCATTGGCACACACGGCCTTACTAGGCTGCAGGTTGAGTGGAGACAACCATTTACCAAACTCAGTCTCCAGAGCTGCCCACAACTCAGCCGCTGTGTGACTCTTATTTCCAAGACATTTCAAGATAAAGACCGCCTGATGCCGTTGCGCTCTGCTGCCAGCATAGTAATGAGGGGTGCGTGATTCCTTCTGCACAGTTAGAATGCTGGTGGCCTGACCAGGCAGGCTTGGGGCGGAGGTGGAGGACCCAGACGAGGTTGAGGAGGCAGAAGCAGTGGAGGAACTTGGACAGACAGGGAATTGGCACACAAGTCGTGGGGACGGCAAGACTTGTGCAGCAGACCCTTCACCATCTATCACCATAGTTACCCAGTGCCCAGTCAGCGACATGTAACGTCCCTGTTAATGCTTACTGGTCCAAGTATCGGTGGTGAAATGCACCCGTTCACACACAGAGTTTCTCAAGGAAGCGGTGATGTTATGTGCGATATGCTGGTGTAGCGCAGGCACACCTTTCTTAGAGAAGTAGTGGCGACTGGGCATCTGGTACTGGGGCACAGCGACAGACATAAGGTCTCTAAAATCCTGTGTGTCCACCAGGTGGAAATGCAGCATTTCATTAGCCAAGAGCTTACAGAGGGATAAAGTCAACCTCTTAGCTTTGTCATGGGTCGCAGGAAATGGCCTTTTATTTGTCCACATCTGAGGGACAGAGATCTGGTTGCTGTGTGTAGACGGTGGTGAGTAGGGTGTCCCTGGAAAAATGCAGGTGTAGACATGATGTTGCCTTCATCCAACGTTGGTGCTATCGATGTCTGAGAGAGCTGTACACACGCACTTCTTTCCCCTTCCAAACCAACTGACGACCTACCAAGCAAACTGCCTGTTGCGGTTACAGTGGTGGAAGTTGTGCGTAGAAAACCAGGTGTGACAGCTGTCCCCACAGTCCGAGAAGATGAAGAGCGCGCGGATGCACTGGAAGGGGCAGGCGGTGGATGGTCCGCTCCGCTAGGCCGCATTGCAGCACGGTGAGCTTCCCACTCGGACATATGATATTTATTCATGTGACGATTCATGGAAGAAGTTGTCAAACTGCGGAGGTTTTGGCCTCTACTAACAGATTCCCGACAAATTTTACAGATCACATGATTTGGGCGATCCTTTGCTAGGTCAAAAAAGGACCAGGCTAGGCAAGGCTTAGAGGGCATGCGACCTGCTTAGCCCCCCCGATTAGTGATCAGAGGTGGCTGAGGATGCAGTTGTAGACGTGCTACCAGTACTCCTCCTCTGTCCAGGAAGGTGCAAGGTAACTTTGTCGTCAGTTGCATCCTCCTCCACCGCCTCTGTTGACCTCCTCGGGTGCCTGACTGTGGGTTGACAGTAGGTGGGATCTAGAACTTCCTCATCAAGCGTTGTGTTTGCACTCCCCTCCCCCTCAGACCGAGCTTCTTCCTGCCCTGACTGAATATTTAAGTTGTCATCCCAATCTGGTATCTGCATCTCATCGTCATCAGTATGTTCCTCATTGTCTATAACAACAGGTGTTACAGTTTGTGAATAAGGATCAACATTATGCTCAGAAAGTTGTTCCTCACTGCCTGAATCTGAGTCACAAAGGTTCTGGGCATCACTGCAGACCATTTCCTGGTCTGTACTCACTGTAGCTTGGGAGCAGACCTCTGATTCCCAGGCTAGTGTGACTGAACAGCTCTGCAGACTCAGCCATCTCTGTTACACCATACTGTGCAGGGAGGATGGAGACTTGAGAGCTTGGAGAAAGCAAGTGTGATTGGAATGACAACTCAGAGGACTGGTGTTTTTTGGATGCGGTAGTTGAGGTGGAGGAGAGGGCACTTGTTGGACCACTTGAGATCCATTCAAGCATTTTCTTTTTTTGAGCAACATCTACCTTTGTTCCAGTTCTTCGTGTCCGTAAAAAAGGGAGCACATCGGATTGTCCACGGAAAGTAGTAGACATCTTACTTTTGCTGGTAGATGGCCTATCTTCAGCAGATGTTAATGGAGCTTTGCCACCTTCCCCACGGACACAAACTTTTTTTCCTTTTCCAACACGCCTGTTCCCCTTTCCACCAACATCTGTCATTTTGCCACTCATTTTGATTGAAACAAGATTGTGCACTTAAAATGTGGTAGCAAAAATTGAGAGGTGGTGTAGATTGCAGCAGTGGTCTACTTTATTGACAGCAGAATAAACAACAATAACTATCCCCGACAATGCAATTATGGCCCTTAAACTGGCAGCACAGTTTGCTATTCTAATAGCTTAGTAAAAATGAGTTTGAGGGTGCAATGCAGAGGTGATGGAAATAGCTTGGCACCAGTGGTACACTAATGAAGTCCAACAGCCACTTTTAGGATGCCACTAAGTTTCCTCAGTGTTTGCTATTATAATGGCTTAGTAACAATGAGTTTGAGGGTGCAATGCAGAGGTGCTAGAAATAGCTTGGCACCAGAGGGACACTAATAAAGTCCAACAGCCACTTTTAGGATGCCACTAAGTTTCCTCAGTGTTTGCTATTATAATGGCTTAGTAAAAATGAGTTTGAGGGTGCAATGCAGAGGTGCTAGAAATAGCTTGGCACCAGTGGGACAGCTAGGAATTAGCTCGGCTTTTTGCTGCTAGAACCGTTCGAGAACGGAACTCGAGCTATCGAACTTTTAGCAAAAAGCTCGAATTCTAGTTCGATCTAGAACACCCCCTAAAATCACTCGAACCGCGAACTGGAGAACCACGAACCACGCTCTACTCTAGAGATGTCGTAGCGTGTGTCACGTCCGAACGACTGTTAACGAGCAAAAATACTCACCTTATCGTTGCTCGTTGACACGTCGTTCATTTTCATAATGTCGTTCCTTCTTCTGCGCGCCGATTGTTCGTCGTTCCTGAGGCAGCACACATCGCTACGTTTGACACTCCAGGAATGACGAACACAGCTTACCTGCATCCCGCCAGCAATGAGGAAGGAAGAAGGTGGGCGGGATGTTCCGGCTGCTCATCTCCGGCCCTCCGCTTTTATTGGGCGGCCACTGTGTAACGTCGCTGTGACGCCGAACGTCCCTCCCCCTTCAGGAAGAGGATGTTAGCCACCCACAGCGACATCGTTAGGGAGGTAAGTACGTGTGACAGGGATTAACGACATTGTGCGCCACGGGCAATGAATTGCCCGTGATGCACAAACGACAGGGGCGGGTGCGATCGCTCATGCGATTGCACGATATACCGTAGCATGTAATGTCGCCTTTAGAAATCTCAGTTGGGTTGATGATTTTGCCTCCAGTTTGATCTTCCAGGTATTCTATCCTAGTTCTAGCAATAGACTTTCTGACCGTGCGAGCTAAAAGAGAACTTGCTCTATCCCCTTAAGCATAAAATTTTATTTACCTTACATTTATTCATGTTTTTGTCATAAGTAAACAATAAATTAGTCCTCAAGTCATTCCAAAGGGATTTCAACTCCAAGGACTGATATTGAGTCGTGCAGTTCTTGTTTGTGTGTTCTAGCAGGGAAATTTTATCTAAGATTTCCTTAATCGCTGAATATCTAGTTTGTGGGGATTTCAATAGGTAATTATTTAGTCTCCAGGAAGATGGAAGAGGGGAAAATGTTAATCAGCTATTTCAAGAGTAATTGGGGCATCGTCCGACCATGTAATGTAGCCAATGTTCGTATTCGTACATAAATTTAGGGCAGTTTTATCTTCTAAAAACTAGTCGATTTGAGAATACATATTGTTTCTTGGGGAAAAGTGTGTAGAATCTTTTTTTATTTGTATCCACGAGTGCTCTCCACAGGAGACTGCAGCCACAAGTGTTCTCCTCTACGCAGGACACTGCAGCCGCGAGTGCTCTACGCATGACAACGCAGCTGTCTGTGCCCACAATTAGTGTTTGGGCAATTGTGGACTTTCTATCTGTTCTCCCTGCGCAGAACACTCACGGCTCCGCAGCATAATTTGATATGCCACGGCTCAGGATGCTAGAAAACATGGCATTTTCTGCTGCGGGAAAATATGCTCAGTGGGCACAGGATTTCTGGAAATTCCAACCAGTGTGCTTGTACTGTAGAACACAATATTTTGGACACAGTGAAAACACACTGCATCCAAAACGCTGTGAATACTGATCATGGGCACACAGCCTTAAATGTAAAAAGTTATATAGCAATTTTGGAATTTTGTAGCCTGCTACTGTCATAGCCTATAGAGTAGACAGAAACAAAGCCACAGACATGATGCCCATTGTGGTGTTGCCCCATAGAGTGGTTGTGTGGGAGGCATGTGGAACTATTTGTCCCTGAATTACAGGATAATTACACCCTTGTGCACTCAGGATAAAGAATCACGCAATCACCCTGCTGATTATTTGGTGCATTAAACCTGTTGCCTTTCATGTCAGAAGAACTTACCATAACTGCTATACTCAAGTACAGTTTAGAAAAACAAACCCTATTTTATTGTGGTAGCCAAGGGAAAGAGGGAAGCTCAACTATGCTAGTGGTGGGTTATAATGAGGAGGTCTGATAGCTAAACATATAGCCCCATGATCTTCAATCCTGGGCATGACAACTACAGTAAACATAGCAAATTTTAATGAATTCAAAGTAGCACATTCTTAAATCTTTATAATGTGTGGTACCACAGAAAAAGAAAGCATTAAAACATGAAGGTATTCAAAGATGGAGCAACAAAACGTGAGCATTATTCTTGTCGAGTTGGTCAAATCCATCTGTAAGATAAAAAAATAGAGAGATAGAATAAAAGTCATAATCTATATAAAAACTACCTTAATTAATAAGGGCAAGTACAAAACAAATGGTGGCTTAACCTCTTAATGACGGAGCCAATTTTGACCTTAATGACCAGGCCAAATTTTAGAAATCTGACCAGTGTCTCTTTTTGAAGTAATAACTCTGGAACACGTCAACGCATCCCGGTGATTCTAAGACTGTTTTTTCATGGCATATAGTACTTCATGATAGTAAAATTAAATTTAGGACAATACTTTTTGTGTTTATTTGTGAAAAAAATTAGAAATGTTTACGAAAATTTCACAATTTTCAAATTTTTTACTTTTTATGCCTTTAAACCACAGGGTTAGGTCACATAAAGTAGTTAATAAATAACATATCCCACATGTCTATGTTACATAAGCACAATTATTAAAACATTTTTTTTCCTTTTAGGAAGTTAGAAGGGTTAAAAGTTTAGCAGCAATTTCTCATTTTTATAACGAAATTTACAAAAACAATTTTTTAGGGACCACATCACATTTGCGGTGACTTGAGGGGCCTATGTGACTGAAAATACCCAAAAGTGACAGCATTCTAAAAACTGTACCCCTCAAAGTGCTCAAAACAACATCCAAAGTTTATTAATCCTTCAGGCGCTTCACAGGAATGAATGCAAAGTGAAATGAAAAAAAAAAAAAAAAAGATTACATTTTCCCTAAAAATGTTACATTATCTCCAATTCATTCACTTTTACAAGAAATAGAATGACAAAATGGACCCCAAAAATTGTTTCAGTTTTTTCTGAGTGAACTGATACCCCACATGGTCAGAAACCTCTGTTTGGACACACAGCAGGGCTCGGAAGGGAAGGAGCACCATTAGAATTTTGGAACACCACCAAATCTGCACCTCCTGGTGAAAAAATGCAGTCTAGGTGCAATTTTATAACAGGAGATGCAGATTTGGTGCAGAAACGTCTTTATCAGATTTCTGCACCAACTTTGTATCTCCTGGGAAAAAAAGTCACACCGAAACTGTGTCAAAACCATGTTTTTTGTGCAGTTTTCTGTCAGGTGATTCAGATTTGGTGCTGGAATTTATACACCAAATTCAAATTCCTGCACCAAAAAAAAAAAAAAAAAATCGCATTCATACTGCATAAAACTTGCATTGCATTTTGATACTTTTTTTTCCCTAGAATATGCAGACTGGATGCAGAAATTTGTTGTATAAACTTCAGCACCAAATCAGCAACTCCTGGCAAAATAATGTGCAAAAATGATTTTGACGGATGTTTCAGTGCGTTTTGTTTGGTGCAGACATTTCAGCACCAAATTTGCATCTCCTGGCAGAAAACCGTACCGGAACTGAATCAAAACCATTCTTGTGCGGTTTTCTGCTAGTTGATGCAAATTTTGTGCTGGAATTTATACATCAAATTCCTGCACCAAATCTGCATCTCTTGGCAAAAAACACAGTTATCTGTCAGGGAAAGCGGGTCTGATTGAACTAAGATCACCTGAGGTGAGGTCACTGAGTTTAATCAGGACACATGAGATGAGTTTACCTGGGGGAACCGTGGGAACCTCCAGCTGTAACCGCACATTAACTTACTTCTCACAGCTGCGGCTCAATCAGTCTCTGCCTGAAGCCGCAGCAGGCGGTCATGTTTTCTAATGTGCACGTGCGCTTTGAATTCAGTATGTAGCAGAGCTGGGACCATCATGGGACCTTGTGTGGATTATGTTGGACCTGGGTATTTTGAAGTTAATAAATTAATTGGAGTATAAGGGCAGTTTTTTTAGACTCTGGGAGTGTGACGCTATCAGGGTCACTGTATACCAAGGCCAAAGCCACAAAAAATTGTCCACCAACTGCAATGACTGAGAGTTGATCGGTAGAGCGAAGACCCAGGATTGGGGATCTCAACTCAACAGAGAAACAACAATCCCCACTCTCTGTTCTTCACTCCCTGAAAATATAGTTTACAGGCTTCCCTGAAAACTATGAATCTATCTCTTCCCCCAGAAAACCTATCTGGGAGGTCAGTCTTGGGATCTGGCTGTGTCTGGGCATGAGCAGAGACGAGAAACATGGCAATTTGTTGCAGCTACTGTACCACCTGAGAACGCAGCTCTGTGGTCTCGTATCAGGTGTGCAGGAGCTGCAGCTGTGATAATGCCACACTTGGAGATGATGAAGTCCGAAAGCACAGCATGATACTGGCATTCAGACCTATGGGCATCTGTTGCACTACAAAAAACTGCAAACACAAAGGGAAACACAGGAGACACCTAAACAGTGGGGACCCTAGCTGTATTGAGGGAGGAAGGGACACCTCCTGCGCTCTCCCCAAGCTGTACCTAAGCTCTCTAGCATCCCTATACAAGGTATTTTAACCTGTCACCAAGCCGGATACCTAATCCCTCACTAGCTCTGCAAACATGTGGGCTAGTGAGATGGCTGGCGGGAAACTCTAGTCCCACCATTGCACTAATAAACATGGAAGGAAGGGAAAGACAGGCAGGGGGATAAACAGGACTGCACAAACACCAAAATCCATTGCTGCAGACAGACTCCAAAGTAGGAGTAGGATGGGCACAGGACAGTACCCTAGCAGCTCCTTCCAACCAGGATGGCCAGTAGAGAAAAAATGCTATCAACAGCAAGTATTGCCAGGAAAAAACCCACTACTTATACCTAAGGAGTTGTGGGCTCAAAGCAGCTACAGCTGAGCTGCACTGCTATCAGCTGCTGGCAACAAAACTGACAATAACTCATGAAACACCAAAAGAAAGGAAACCATTTAAATGTAGTCTCAGATGGAAATGAGAGGCTCCAGTTCAAAACCTGCCACTAGTCTCTAAAAAGTAGGGAGATGACCATGGCGCTAACCTCAGGAGACCTCAATGAACTCAGTAACCTCACCTCCGAAGGTACCCTGAGGTTAGGTTAGCTGTGGTCACAAGTGGAGGGCCATGGGAATCTCTAGCCGTGACCGCAACTAACCTGAGTTAAATCACCGTTGATCACTGCAACTCAGTCTCTGCTTGAAGCTCACAGCGAGCGGTCATTGTTTTATGGCCGTGCGTGGTGTCCTCAGAGCTGGAATCATTGTGGGACCTCATGTGGATTACATCGGACCTGTTTTTTTTGGGGGTGAATAAAATGGTAAAAGAGCTTTTTTTTGTGTTGTTTGTGTTTATTTATTATCACTTACAGGTTAGTAATGGAGGGTCTCATAGATGCCTCCCATTACTAATCTAGGGCTTATTGGCAGCTGTGAGCTGCCATTAAGCCCTTATTACACCAATTGCCACTGCACTAGGGCAATCGGGAAGAGCCAGGTAAAGTACAGGGATTGTCGGATCTAATGGATGTGACAACCCTGGGCAGCTGCAGGCGGTTATTTTTAGGCTGGGGCTCAATAAGCATGGGTCTCCCCAGCATGAGAATACTAGCCCCTAGGTGTAATGCTTTATCTTGGCTAGGTATCAAAATTGGGGGGAACCGCACAACATTTTTTAAAATTATTTATTCTAAAAATAGCCGCATGGGGTTCATCTTATTTTTATACACAGCCACGATAAGTGCATGGCTGGGGCTGCAGCCTTTAGTCGTGACTTTATCTGTGCTGGTATCAATACAGGGGGACCCTACACCAATTTGTTTTATTTATTTACTAGCGTTGCCTCTGGATAGTACCTAAGTGTCACTCTGTCTCTCCCATTCGCTCTGTTGTTCTCTCTGTCTCCCTCTCTGTCTGTCTCTCTCCCTGTCTACCTGTCTCTCTATGTTTCTCTGTCTCTCTCTGTCTCTCTGTTTCTCCCTCTGTCTCTTTGTCTCTCTGTCTGTCTCTCTCCATCCGTGTCTGCCTCTCTGTCGGTCTCTCTCTGTCTCTATCTGTCTCTCCCTGTCTGCTTCTCTGTTTGCCTCTCTCCCTCTGTCTCTCTCTGTCTGTCTCTCTGTTTCTTTCTGTCTCTATTTGTCTTTCTTTGCCTCTGTCTGTCTTTCTGTCTCTTTCCATGTCTGAAACTCTCTCTCTGCATCTCTCTGTCTCTCTCCCTGTCTGCCTCTCAATGTCTGTCTCTACGCTCTTTGTCTGTCTCTCTGTTTCTCTCTCTGTCATGCTCTGTCTGTCTCTGTTTCTCTCTATCCATTTCTCACTGTCTCTCTCTGTTTCTCTTTGCTTGTCTCTCTGTCTGTCTCTCTCTCTCTGTCTGTCTTTCTGTCTCTCTGTCTGTCTCTTGGTCTGTCTGTCTCTTTCCCTGACTGTCTCTCTCCCTGTCTGCCTCTCTGTCACTTTTTGTCTGTCTCTCTGTTTCTCTCTATGTCTCTCTCTCTGTCTCTCCACCAAAATCATATTAACTGACACTTAAGCTGTCTCTTTCAGTCTGTTTGTTTTTTTGTCTCTCTTTCAGTCTGTCTCTCAGTTTGTCTCTGTCTCTCAGTCTGTCTCTCAGTCTCGCTACTGAAATTATATTAACTGACACAAAATTTTCTTACACTAAGAATGTCCTTCGTTGCCTATAGCAACCAATCAGAGCATCTATTAATGACCTGTAGCTCCCAGCTCCATTGACTTTATTGTAAGCAGATACTTTGGCGAATAACTAAAACGTGGGGTTAAAATTTTCCCCTCAAAACATAGTCTATGACGTCCACTGAGTCAAATGGGGTGTCTGTGCAACATTTTGTGATTGTAAATGCGATGGTGCTGATTCCTTTAGTGGACATACACACAGACATACATAGATACACTGAGCTTTATATATTAGACTAACTGTAGTACTCGAGCGTTGTCCGGGATAGTAACTATCTCTCT
This sequence comes from Anomaloglossus baeobatrachus, assembly GCF_048569485.1. Classification (NCBI taxonomy): domain Eukaryota; kingdom Metazoa; phylum Chordata; class Amphibia; order Anura; family Aromobatidae; genus Anomaloglossus; species Anomaloglossus baeobatrachus. The sequence continues at coordinate 95,388,389 of NC_134359.1, read as the reverse complement.
TCGAGTTTCTGTCTGTCTCTGTGTGTCTGTCTCTGTCTGTATCAGTTTCTCTGTCTGTCTCTGTAGCAGTCTCTGTCTGTCTCTCTCTCTGTGTCTCCCTCTTTCTCTGTGTCTGCCTGTGTCTGTCTGTCTCTCTCTGTCTGTCTCTGTGCCGGGGCTGTCTCTGTGCCGGGGCTGTCTCTGTGCCGAGGCTGTCTCTGTCTCTATCTCTCTGTCTCTTTATCCGTCTGTCTCGGTCTGTCTGTCTTTTTCTGTCTCTCACTCACACATAAGCTTCTTATACCAACAGTTTATTTTGTTCCTATAGCAACCACTGACAGTTGCTTTTAATAGCCCGTATCTCCCAGCTCCATTCAGATTAATGGAGGCAGGATTTTTGAGAGTAACTGTAAAGCGCGGGGTTAATTTTTCACACCCAAACATAGTCTATGACGTTCCCTGGGTCACATGAAGTGTCTGTGCAAAATTTCATGATTGTAAATGCGACGGTGCGGAATCCTTTAGCGGACATACACACACATACATACACACACTGAGCTTTATATATTAGATTTATTTATCATCAGTATAAGGATACAGACATAATTTTTTATTCCAACCAATCACAGATGATGTCTCAGAGAGTGGGGGCGTGGTCCAATGGCAGAGAATCTGAGACGCTGGTGGGCGGGGAAAGCAGTGAATATGCATTATGGATAATTATTAGTGATGAGTGAGTACGCTTGTCACTACTCCGTACTCGCACGAGTATCACTGTACTCGGGCTACTCGGCGGGTACCGAGTAATCTCGCGATACTCGTGCTATACTCGTGGTCTTCATCCCTGCATGTTGACCCTCTTTTGAGAGCCAGCCCTCATGCAGGGATTGGTTGGCAGACCACTGCAATGCGACAGCCCTGTTAGTTGTGGAATTGCAGTATTTGGCCGGCCCGCACAGCGTGACCGAGCCTTTATACCGGCAGGCGCGCTATGCTCTGCACACAGCCATCCAGACAGTCAGTGCAGGGAGAGTGTTGCTGTTTCAGGGAAAGGTTTGCGGCCCTTTATAGTTATTTCCGTAGCAGGGCTGCAAACAGTGTGACCAGAAGTCCTTCTCAGGACTATTGTAGTTGTATACAGGCAGGCAGGGTATAGCCAGGTCGGAGTGCAGACGCAGAGTGTGCTGTCCTGTGGAACTGGGGCCTAGAGCTGGAGCAGCTTGGCCCAGTGAAACAGGAGGAGCAGAGAGGCACAGAAGAGACTCGGACATCGGAGTCTGTGGCCACCAGGGCCTAAAATACTCCCTGGTAGCCGAATCCGAAGGGCAGGAGAGCTGCAAGCACCTGGCCCATAAACAGCCCGAAGGTACAGCTGCATCATCAGGGCCCGGTGTGGACTCCAGCAGAGAAGCACCAGAGAGGGCCTGTGCAGCCTACCACAGAGGGAAAGGGACGTACCACCGGTCCCAGCAGCAAGAGGGCCATTGCTAAATCCAGAGAGCAGGGTCCTATCACAGTAAGGAAAAGAACAGGAGTAGGCCTCATACTCATCTGGCCAAAACGACATCTCAGTTACTTCCAGGCCGGCCGGAGCCCTCTACCACCTGTAACGGTCTCCCAGGACTAACCATTTGTGAAGTAAAAGAGGAGAAGGTAAAGAGACTGTTGTTTGTGCCTGTTTTTTTCATTGCCTGTCGGCCCTGCACCGTGTTATCCACACAACACCATAGACTCTCACGAGCACCAACAGTGTCCCCGGGGCACCGCTCCACCTGTGGGGAGCAGTACCACCATTGCTGCCATATCATCACCCCGGAGGCCTTACACAGCAGCGGCGGCTTAATAGCCGCATACCACAGGTGGCGTCACGAACACAAACCCCAAGTCACCAGCCATATTTAACTGACACCCACCAGGGCCACGGAGTCGGGCCCCGCCACCACTGACTACCCCCGGACTAGTCCGGCCCGGCATCGGGTGTCCCATAGCCCTGGGGTGGGCGAGTCACGTGCAGCAGAGCATTGCTCCACTCTACCCAGCCCCGCTACTGCTGCCGCCCCTCCCCCCGCCGTTACCATCTCTAATGACACCTCCTCCCTCCCCTCTACCCAGCCCCCGCTCTGCCCGCCGCTGCTGTGTGTGTGTGTGTGTGCGCTTCACTGCATGTGAGTACCTGTGTGTGTACCGGTGATACTGTCTGCAGGGTTGTGTATCTAATTCTATCCTGTGTGATACTGTCTGCTGAGCTGTGTATCTAATCCTCTCCTGTGTGATACTGTCTGCTGAGCCGTGTATCTAATCCTATCCTGTGTGATACTGTCTGCTGAGCCGTGTATCTAATCCTATCCTGTGTGATTCTGTCTGCTCAGCCATGTATCTAATCCTATCCTGTGTGATACTGTCTGCTGAGCCGTGTATCTAATCCTATCCTGTGTGATACTGTCTGCTGAGCTGTGTATCTAATCCTATCCTGTGGGATACTGTCTGCTGAGCCGTGTATCTAATCCTATCCTGTGTGGTACTGTCTGCTGAGCCGTGTATCTAATCCTATCCTGTGTGGTACTGTCTGCTGAGCCGTGTATGTAATCCTATCCTGTGTGATACTGTCTGCTGAGCCGTGTATCTAATCCTCTCCTGTGTGATACTGTCTGCTGAGCCATGTATCTAATCCTATCCTGTGTGATACTGTCTGCTGAGCCGTGTATCTAATCCTATCCTGTGTGATACTGTCTGCTGAGCTGTGTATCTAATCCTATCCTGTGGGATACTGTCTGCTGAGCCGTCTATCTAATCCTATCCTGTGTGGTACTGTCTGCTGAGCCGTGTATGTAATCCTATCCTGTGTGATACTGTCTGCTGAGCCGTGTATCTAATCCTCTCCTGTGTGATACTGTCTGCTGAGCCGTGTATCTAATCCTATCCTGTGTGATACTGTCTGCTGAGCTGTGTATCTAATCATGTCCGGTGTGATACTGTCTGCTGAGCCGTGTATGTAATCCTATCCTGTGTGATACTGTCTGCTGAGCCGTGTATCTAATCCTCTCCTGTGTGATACTGTCTGCTGAGCCGTGTATCTAATCAGACAGCTGCAGAACTACTAGGCTCAGCATGCTCCATCCAGGACTGTATGCTGGAGGGAGAGTCAGGGGGAGCAGACCTACAAGGCTCAGAATACTCCATCCACCAGTGGATGCAGGAGAGCAGACAGCAGCTGCAGAACTACAAGGCTCAGCATCCTCCATAAAATAGTGTATGCAGGAGAGCAGACAGCAGCTGTCGAACTACAAGGCTCAGCATCCTCCTTCCAGGACTGTATGCAGGATTTCTTTGCCCCTCCAAACAAAAAAAATGACGTGGGCTTCGCCATCTATATATATAATTGCCTTATTCTGTCTGTCTGTCTGTCTGTCTGTCTTGCTCCAAAATTGTGTCCTTACAGTGACAACCGTCGGATTGGCTGCTGGGCTCGGCCTGGCCCCGCCCCCCCACGGATTGGCCGCTGGGCTCGGCCTGGCCCCGCCCCCGCATGGATTGGCCGTTTGGCCAGGCCACGCCCCCGCACGCGGTGCCGCTAGGCCACGTCCCCTCATGCAGGGTTGCTAGGCTACGCCCCTCACGCGGTACCGCTAGGCCACGCCCCTCACACTATGCCGCTAGGCCACGCCCCTCACACTATGCCGCTAGGCCACGCCTCTGCACTATGCCGCTAGACCACGCAGTGCCGCTAGGCCACGTCCCCTCATACTATGTCGCTAGGCCATGCCCCCTCACACTGTGTCACTAGGCCACGCCCCCTGACACTATGCAGCTAGGCCACGGCCCTCACACTATGACGCAAGGCCACACCCCCTGACACTATGCCGCTAGGCCACACCCCCGCACTATGCCGCTAGGCCACGCCCCCGCACTATGCCGCTAGGCCACACCCCCTCACACTATGCAGCTAGGCCACGCCCCATCACACTATGCATCTAGGCCACGCCCCCTCACACTATGCCGCTAGGCCACGCCCCCTCACACTGTGCCGCTAGGTTACGCCCCCTGACACTATGCCGCTAGGCCATGCCCCTCACACTATGCAGCTAGGCCACACCCCCTCACACTATGCAGCTAGGCCACGCCCCTCACAATATGCATCTAGGCCACGCCCCCTCACACTGTGCCGCTAGGTTACGCCCCCTGACACTATGCCGCTAGGCCACGCCCCTCACACTATGGTGCTAGGCCACGCCCCCTCAAACTATGCAGCTAGGCCACGCCCCCTCACGATCCTGCTAGGCCACGCCCCCTCACACTATGCATCTAGGCCACGCCCCCTCACACTATGGCGCTAGGCCACGCCCCCTCACACTATGGTGCTAGGCCACGCCCCCTCACACTATGGCGCTAGGCCACGCTCCCTCACACTATGGTGCTAGGCCACGCCCCTCACACTATGGCGCTAGGCCACACCCCTCACACTATGGCGCTAGGCCACGCCCCCTCACAATATGGCGCCAGGCCACACCCCCACACTATGCCGCTAGGCCACGCCCCCACTATGCCGCTAGGCCACGCCCCCCCACGTTAGGAACCTGTACACCTCCCCCCAGGAAAACTCCTCCAATTATACTCCTCCTATTATACTCCTCTCTGAGGGGTTTGCAGCATGGGGGATGGAGCACGATGGGGGGTGAAGCATGGGGGATGCAGCATGATGGGGGGTGCCCAGAATGGGGGGATGAAACACGATGGGCGGTTCGCAGCATGGGAGATGGAGCACGATGGGGGAGTGCAGCATGGGGGATGGAGCACGATGGGGGGTGCCCAGAATGGGAGGTTGAAACACGATGGGGGGTGCACACCATGGGGGATGGAGCACGATGGGGGGTGCAGCATGGGGGGGATTTAGCACGATGGGGGGTGCCCAGAATGGGGGGGATGAAACACGATGGGGGGTGCCCAGAATGGGGGATGAAACATGATGGGGGGGTGCGCAGCATGGGGGATGGAGCACGATAGGGGTGTGCAGCATGGGGGATGGAGCACGAGGGGGGGTGCACACCTCCCCCCAAAACACACACACACCGCCACACGCACCGCACAACACACCACACACACTGGGAACCTCAAACACCCCCCTACACAGACTCCCACACACACAGACACCGCCGCACACACACATATACGCACATACCGTGCAACACACACATTGCACAAAACATACCTCTCCCCAAAACACACACGCACTCCACACCCACACAAACCGCGCAACACACACAGCACCACACACAGATAACACTGCAGCCACACAGCGCTCCACAAACAACGCAACACACGCACAGCGCTCCACACAAACAACACCGCTCTCACACACCCACACCCAGACAACACCCAGAACATTTACAGCCCCTACACAAACACTTGGCAACTACACACAACAACATCTATATATATAACAAAAATCATACATTAACTACACAATAAATTCTAGAATACCCGATGCGTTAGAATCGGGCCACCTTCTAATATTTTTGTTACATAGTAGTTACATAGTTACTAAGGTTAAAAAAAGACCTAGGTCCATCTAGTTCAACCTTCCTCCACCAGTTCTACACCTGGTCACCAAGTCATTTATAACCAACAATGTTGTGTGTACTAAGGAAATCAACCAGCCCTTTTTTGAAAGCTGTTATAGTATCTGCCATTACTACCTCTTGTGGTAGGGCATTCCACAGTCTGACTGCTCTAACTGTAAAGAACCCTTTCCTATTTAGCTGTCGGAATCGCTTTTCTTCCACTCGCAGTGAATGCCCCCTGGTCCTTAGTATTGTCTTCGGAAGAAATAAGTCATGTGCCAGTCCTTTATATTGACCACACATGTATTTTTACATATAAATGAGATCTCCTCTGAGACGTCTTTTTTCTAAGCTAAACATATCTAACTTTTTCAACCTGTCATCATATGGGAGGCCTTCCATTCCTTGTAGTAGTCTAGTTGCCTGCCTTTGAACTGACTCTAACTTCTGAATGTCCTTTTTAAAATGTGGAGCAGATATAGCAACATGTGAAAATAAAACTTAACCTTTAATTGGGTATATTAAAAATACCATAAATATAGTGATCCCAACACCAATAAAAACCAGAAAAAATGTTGAGGCCAATTGGTTCATGTATTCATGGCGTCAACATATTTCAAAGTACAGGGGTACGAATCAAGCGTCACCCCTTACCAACGGCACGGGTTGGGTACCACCGTTTGGGTTAGGTGATGATTTATGTTTAAATTTTACCTTGATGGCATGTCACATATGCATAATTAGCTGGGTAAATAATCGCACTCATTCATGCCTTCGGGCATTGGTACCGATTGAGTCTAGTGACATATTATCCCCATGGTGATCACATACATGTTCGGCAAGCTATATATGTCTACCAATTAATTTAGCTTGCTGGTGGTGCCACTAACAGTTATTGACATACGAGGTTTTCTTCCCGTGCCGTTGGTAAGGGGTGACGCTTGATTCGTACTTTGAAATATGTTGACGCCATGAATACATGAACCAATTGGCCTCAACATTTTTTCTGGTTTTTATTGGTGTTGGGATCACTATATTTATGGTATTTTTAATATACCCAATTAAAGGTTAAGTTTTATTTTCACATGTTGCTATATCTGCATTAACTGTACATGTTGGAATTTTTCTCTGATACCTACTGGTTTAGAATTTGCTATATTTGTTTAAAATGTGGAGCCCAAAACTTAATCCCATATTCCAGATGTGGCCTTACAAGTGATTTATAGAGGGGTGACAATACGTTGGGATCACGGGATCTAATCTCTCTTTTTATACACCCTAGAATCTTGTTTGCTTTTGCAGCTGCTGCTTGACATTGAGTGCTGCTTCTCAGCTTATTTGTAATGAGAATACCCAAGTCCTTCTCCTGTTCTGTAGTCCCGAGTTTACTTCCATTTAATGTATACACAGTTATAGGATTACTCCGTCCAAGGTGCATTACTTTACATTTATCAACATTAAATCTCATTTGCCAAGTATCTGCCCATTCTGACATCTTATCCAGATCTTTTTGTAATATTATACTATCAAGTTCAGTTTTTAATATCCTACATAGTTTGGTGTCATCAGCAAAGACTGACACTTTACTATCAATCCCATCCACAAGGTCATTAATAAAGAGATTAAAAAGAAAGATGCTTTGTATGCTAGCCGGGTACAGCAGGCAGGTACGGGCTGCCCCCAACCCCCAGCTGCCAATTTGTACCTGGCTGGGAACCAAAAATATAGGGAAGCCCTTTTTTTTTTTAATTATTTCATGAATTTCATAAAATAATTAAAAAAAAAAAAAGGACGTGGGCTTCGCCTAATTTTTGTGTCCAGCCGGGTACAACTAGGCAGATGGGGATTTGAATCCACAGTGCAGGATGCCCATGCTTTCTGGGCACCCCCGCTGCGAATTGCAGTCCGCAGCCACCCCAGAAAATGGCGCTTTCATAGAAGCGCCATCTTCTGGAGCTGTATCCAACTCTTCCAGCTGCCCTGGTGACGGTGGCTCACTGGGTAATAATGGGGTTAGGCCTAGCTTTATATTATCAGCTGGCCCTAAGCCCGAGTTTCATGGTGTCACACCAATATTAGACATGGCCACCATGAATTTCTAGTAAAGATAAAAAAAAACACACCACACAGAAAAATATTTTTATTAGAAATACAACACAATTAGTGACTCCATCTTTATTGAAATAAAAAAAACCCCTCCGCAGTAATCCTGGGTCAAGGGTCCCGCTTCGTCCAGTCCGGATCCAATATCATCTGATCGGTTTGCTGGAAGGCAAAGCGATCAGATGATATGTCAGTATCAAGGAAGTGAATCACATGACACAGCAGCTGATTGTATAAAAGCCGTTTGTTATAAAAGCCGTTTGTTATGATCCGGAACATGGAAGATCACCACAAATCATTGGCAAAAAGGGGACAAGAGCCTTGGCAACTAATCTGGCCGCCATACCCTTACTAACCAACACAACTAGAAGTAGCCGAGGGGTGAACTAACATACTGTGCACCGCAAACCCAGCCGGAGAACTAACTATCCTAAAGGTAGGAAAGATGAATAACTCTCTGCCTCAGAAAATAGACAAGAATAGCAAGCCCCCCACATTCAAAGACTGCGGTGATATAGGAAAAACACAATACACAGGTAGATGACAGGATTAGCAAAAGGTGAGGCCCCCGCTGACTAAAATAGGAAAGGACAGGAAAGGGACTGATGGTAGCCAGAGAAAAACCCTGCAAAATACCAACTTCTTGATAGTACAAAAAGGCCCTCAGATCGCTCGATCTGAACTCCGTCCTATACCAGGTGCCCTTGTCATACCAATGAACAGAAAACAAGAATTATAACAAATTCAACAAGCCATAAACACATGGACCCAAAGGAGCTATACTCCACACAGAACTGCAGGGAGTTCCTCAACAATCCACTGAGGGGAAAAATCCCTGGAAGGAAATAAACTGAAACCAACCACAGCAAATGACAAACCCAGATAAGCAAAAGAACCAGGCAATAAATAAAGAACAAGAACTTATCTGGAGTGGATGTGATGTAAAGCAGGATTAAGCAGGCTAGAGATACAAAAAACAACTGACATCCGGCAACAGCCTGCAATCAGACCAGGATTTAAATAAACAGAGAGTTAAGAAAGGAAACACCCACTGCACAACCCACCTGGTCTCTGTCCAAACCCTTCCTGGCCACCAGAGGGAGCCTCCCAGCAGCCAAGACATAACTAACATTCACAACAGTACCCCCCCCTTGAGGAGGGGTCACCGAACCCTCACCCACGCCACCGGGTCGCTCGGGATGAGCATAATGGAAGGCGCGAACCAACCTGTCCGCATGAATGTCAGAAGCCACAACCCAAGAGTTATCCTCCTGCCCATAACCCTTCCATTTCACAAGGTACTGAAGCTGACGCCTACTGCGATGGGAATCCAGAATTTTTTCAATCTCATACTCCAGATCCCCTTGTACCAAAACAGGGTCAGGAGGTGCTGCTGCAGGAACTGCCGGCTCCACATGTTTCTTCAACAAGGACTTATGGAAGACATTGTGAATCTTAAATGACGCAGGCAGAGTCAAACGGAAAGATACAGGATTAATAATCTCCAAAATCTTATAAGGTCCAATAAATCTAGGCTTAAATTTAGGAGACGGAACTCTCATAGGAATATTTTTAGAGGACAACCACACCATGTCCCCTACTTTAAACCGGGGACCAACAGTCCGATGCCGGTTGGCAAACTTTTGGGCAGTTTCTTGGGACTGAAACAATTTATCCACTACCTGCCCCCAAATCTGCTGCATTCTGTCGACCACCGAATCCACCCCCGGACAGTCAGACGCCTCAAGCTGCCCTGAGAGGAACCTAGGGTGATACCCAAAATTGCAGAAAAAGGGGGACACCAACGTGGTAGAGCTAGCTCTATTGTTAAGGGCAAATTCAGCCAAAGGCAAAAACGAAACCCAGTCATCCTGATCCGCAGAAACAAAACACCGTAAATAGGTCTCCAGAGTCTGGTTAGCCCTTTCAGTCTGACCGTTGGTCTGAGGATGAAACGCCGAGGAGAAAGACAGCTGAACACCCAATTTGGAGCAAAAAATCCTCCAAAACCTGGATACAAACTGCACCCCTCTGTCAGAAACAATGTTTTCGGGAATACCATGCAAACGGACAACATGTTGCAAAAACAAAGGCACCAACTCTGATGAAGACGGCAACTTAGATAGGGGAACCAAGTGGACCATCTTGGAGAATCTGTCACAGATCACCCAAATCACAGTCATTTTCTGAGAGACGGGAAGCTCTGAAATAAAATCCATAGAGATGTGCGTCCAAGGTTTCTTAGGTACAGGCAAAGGCAATAATAGCCCACTAGAACGTGAACAACAGGGCTTGGACCTAGAACAAACTCCACACGACTGCACAAAACGACGGACATCTCTCAGGTTTATCCCCCTGAAATTCCGCCAGTGCCAACCGCAGATCAGGCGAAATAGCCGAGAAAACTACACCATCATTCAGGATAGTAGACGGTTCGACAACCTCCAAAGAGTTAGCGCAGAAACTCCTGGAAAGGGCATCGGCCTTAACATTCTTGGTGCCCAGCAAAAAAGAGACCACAAAATTAAACCAGGTAAAAAACAAAGCCCACCTGGCCTGCCGAGGATTCAACCTCTTGGCCGATTCCAGATAGATGAGATTCTTGTGGTCCGTAAGCACCACAACTTGATGCCTAGCCCCCTCCAACCAATGCCTCCACTCTTCAAATGCCCACTTCATAGCCAATAATTCCCGGTTCCCCACATCATAATTCCGTTCAGAAGGAGAAAACTTCCGAGAGAAAAAGGCACAGGGCTTAAGTTTACCCGAAGTAGCGTCTCGTTGAGACAGAACAGCACCTGCTCCGATCTCTGAGGCATCGATCTCAACTTGAAATGGGCGAGACACATCAGGTTGCTGCAGAACTGGGGCAGAAGTGAATCGCCTTTTAAGCTCAGGAAGGCCACAATAGCCTCAGGGGTCCAATGCTCAGCATCAGCTCCCTTCTTTGTCAAATCTGTCAGAGGTTTGACAATGGCAGAAAAATTGGCTATAAATTTACGGTAAAAATTAGCAAACCCCAAAAACCGCTGCAGGGATTTTAGAGAAGTCGGTTGCACCCAGTCGTAAATAGCCTGAACCTTAGCCGGGTCCATTTCGATAGCGGAGGGAGACAGGATGAAGCCCAAAAACGAAATCCTTTGCACCCCAAAGAGGCACTTTGACCCCTTAACGTACAGTGCATTATCCTTAAGTATCTGAAAAACCTCCTGTACTTGCCCCACATGAGAGTCCCAATCATTAGAAAAAATCAAGATGTCATCCAAATACACAATCAAAAATTTACCAATAAGGTCCCGAAAAATATCATTCATGAAGGCCTGGAAGACGGAGGGTGCATTAGTGAGCCCAAAAGGCATCACTAGGTACTCAAAATGCCCCTCAGGAGTATTAAAAGCCGCCTTCCATTCATCACCCTCCTTAATACGGATGAGATTATACGCACACTTGAGATCCAGATTCGTAAACCATTTGGCACTCTGCACTCTAGAAAACAGATCAGACATCAGAGGCAAAGGGTACTGATATTTGACTGTAATTTTATTAAGAAGACGGTAATCAATACAAGGCCTCAACGAACCATCTTTCTTAGCAACAAAGAAGAAGCCAGCACCCAAAGGAGAAGATGAGGGCCGAATGTGCCCCTTCTCCAATGATTCTCTGATGTATGACCGCATGGCATCATGTTCGGGCACAGACAAGTTGAAAATCCGCCCCTTGGGAAATTTACAACCGGGCACCAACTCAATGGCACAGTCACAGTCCCGGTGTGGGGGCAGAGAATCAGATTCCTGGTCATTAAATACATCACGGAAATCAGACAAGAAAGCCGGAACATCAACTGCCTGAGCAGACGTGGACGACACGGAAAGGTCCTGATGCAAACCTTGACAACCCCAACTAACTACTGACAAGGATCTCCAGTCAAGAACCGGATTATGGGTCTGCAACCACGGAAATCCCAGTACCAAGGTATCCTGAAGATTATGCAATACTAAAAATGTACAAGTTTCCTGATGCGCTGGTGCAACTCTCATAGGCACCTGGGTCCAAAATTGGGGTTTATGTTCTGCCAAAGGGTTAGCATCAATGCCCCTTAAAGGAATAGGAGTTTGCAAAGGAACCATGGGAAAACCACAATCCCTAGCAAACCCAAAATCCATCAAATTGAGCGCTGCCCCTGAGTCCACAAAGGCAAATGCAGAAAAGTAAGACAATGAGCAAATCAATGTGACAGACAAAAGAAACTTTGGTTGCAAAGAACTCACAGTAACAGAAGTAGCCAATCTCCTTTCACGTTTTGGGCAGACAGAGATGTTATAAGAAGCGTCTCCACAATAGAAGCACAGTCTATTCTTCCGTCTGAACCCCTGCCGACTAGCATTAGAAAGGACCCTATCACACTCCATAGGCTCCAAAGGCTGTTCCACAGGCACAAAACCAGCAGGTATCTTCCTGCGCTCACGTAAACGCCTATCAAGCTGAATGACCAAGGTCATAGAGGCATCAAGACCAGAAGGGACGGGAAATCCTACCATTACATCCTTCACAGCATCCGCAATACCCTTGCGAAAAAGAGCCGCAAGCGCATCATTCCATTTGGTAAGGACCGCCCACTTACGAAATTTCTGACAAAACGTTTCTGCAGAATCCAAACCCTGAGTTAAGGACAACAAGACCTTTTCTGCTTGGTCCACAATATTGGGTTCGTCATATAATAATCCCAAGGCCTGAAAAAAGGAGTCCACATCATTGAGAATCGGATCATCAGACGCTAAAGAGAAGGCCCAGTCCTGAGGGTCACCACGCAGCAAGGAGATGACAATCTTAACCTGCTGTACGGGATTCCCTGAGGACTTAGGGCGCAGATCAAAAAATAATTTACAATTATTTTTGAAGCTCAAAAATCTCGACCTATCTCCCGAAAAAAATTCAGGAACGGGAATTTTAGGCTCTGCAAAGGGAGTCTGTGCAAGATAAGACTCTATACGACGAACCTTAGCATCAAGATGAGCAACACGCCTACCCAATTCATCCATGCTAGACAAAAGAAATCTTCCACAGAACCCAAAGAAGAAGAGGAAAAACACCAAAAAAAAAAAAAAATTTCTCAGCAGCTTTTTTTTTTCCTTCTTAAGAGTACCCTTTAAATTTGTTTGGCCAGATGTACTGTTATGATCCGGAACCATGGAAGATCACCACAAATCATTGGCAAAAAGGTGACAAGAGCCTTGGCAACTAATCTGGCCGCCATCCCCTTACTAACCAACACAACTAGAAGTAGCCGAGGGGTGAACTAACATCCTGTGCACCGCGAACCCAGCCGGAGAACTAACTATCCTAAAGGTAGGAAAGATGAATAACTCTCTGCCTCAGAAAATAGACAAGAATAGCAAGCCCCCCACATTCAAAGACTGCGGTGATATAGGAAAAACACAATACACAGGTAGATGACAGGATTAGCAAAAGGTGAGGCCCCCGCTGACTAAAATAGGAAAGGACAGGAAAGGGACTGATGGTAGCCAGAGAAAAACCCTGCAAAATACCAACTTCTTGATAGTACAAAAAGGCCCTCAGATCGCTCGATCTGATCTGAACTCTGTCCTATACCAGGTGCCCTTGTCATACCAATGAACAGAAAACAAGGATTATAACAAATTCAACAAGCCATAAACACATGGACCCAAAGGAGCTATACTCCACACAGAACTGCAGGGAGTTCCTCAACAATCCACTGAGGGGAAAAATCCCTGGAAGGAAATAAACTGAAACCAACCACAGCAAATGACAAACCCAGATAAGCAAAAGAACCAGGCAATAAATAAAGAGCAAGAACTTATCTGGAGTGGATGTGATGTAAAGCAGGATTAAGCAGGCTGGAGATACAAAAAAAACAACTGACATCCGGCAACAGCCTGCAATCAGACCAGGACTTAAATAAGCAGAGAGTTAGGAAAGGAAACACCCACTGCACAACCCACCTGGTCTCTGTCCAAACCCTTCCTGGCCACCAGAGGGAGCCTCCCAGCAGCCAAGACATAACTAACATTCACAACAGCCGTTTATACAATCAGCTGATGCATCAGTGCAAAAAAAAAATACTTATGTGCTGATTACCGGCAGATCCTGGAGCGGAGTCTGATCCCGTCCGATCGCTGCATGAGCTGCCGGTAATCAGTGATGAAGTCTCCTGACGGCATCCGCTGATAGGTTGAACCGGCCGGGCGCCGGCATCACCCCGAGACTTACGATCAGCTGACACGTCAGGTGACTGCATCAGGTGATCCATCGCCAGGTCCTGCAGGCATACGTACTCGGGGAGACTGCACACAGCCGGAGCGGCGGTACCGGGAGAGGAGCTGGGAGCGGACATGGCACCGGGAGTCTGCAGACAGGTGAGTATGAAATTTTTTTTTCTACTGTTCACTTTTGATTTCGCAGCTGTCTCCACCTCCCGTCCAGACATGGTGCCGCACGTCAGCAGACATGCACAGGACTGGAGGTGGAAGCGGCGGTGACGGTACCGGGAGATTTCACGCTTCTGTATTTACTGACAGAAGGAATCCTCTTCCTGTACATGTCCCTTTACTATCCACCTCCTGCGTTTGTAGCTGCGTTTTTGGTCTTAGAAACGCAACAAAATGCACCAAAACGCAGCTATAATAACAATTTGCGTTTCCCATTGCGTCTTTCAACATCCCATTGCACTCAATGGATGAAAAACGCGGTGAAAAACGTGGGAATAATTGACATGCTGCGTTTTTGTGGTCACCACAAAAACGCAGCTAAAAAAAAAAGCTGTGTGCAGACAGCAAAAATGAAAACTCATAGACTTTGCTGGGGGACGCAAAGTCATGCAGTTTTCTGGGCAAAAACGCACCCGAAAAACGCGCAAAAACGCCACGAAAAACGCACTGTGTGAACTTACCCCATGTAATCCTATCCTGTGTGATACTCCTGCTGTCCTTGGTGACACTTTAGACATTTCTGGTCACCAACAAAATGGCTCTGCACTATGTCCCTACATGTCATTCTCTGTTATCTGTTGTAAACACTCAGATTAGGAGGGGCGAGGCGTGCCATCATACACTGGAGAGCAGACTCCACCCACTTTTCCTGCAGTTGTAATGTGAGCTTTTTCTACAGTAGGATTTCTGTAGGATTTCAGAAGGTGCTCCCCCTAGTGTTTGGCCCTGTGCGCACTTACCGGATTTTGCCGCGGATTTTCCGCGGATTTGCTGCATGTTTCGCTGCAGAAAATGTTCATAACATCTCTGCAGTGAATCACCAGCAAAACCTATGGGAAAAAAAATCCTGTGCGCACTAGGCGGATTTTGACAGCTGCATGTTTTGCTGCGGGATTCCCGCAGCAAAAACAATTGCATGTCAATTCTTTTCCGCACATCGCTGCGGGATTTCACTCCATTGACTCCAATGTAATCGTGAAATCCCGCAGTGAATAACGCAGGCAGCAAATTCTGTGCAGTTCATTGCATTTTCCTGCGTTATTCCCTGCGGTATTTTGCGGTTTACCTCCAGTAATGTACATCGCTTTCCTGCGGTTTTGCAGGGAAGTGATGTCATTACAGGAAGAGGAAGCAGAGCAGAGAGTGTAAACACACACAGATCACAGACACACACAGACATCACAGACACAGACATCACAGATACAGACATAGACACAGACACATAGAACACACATAGAAATCAAATGGAAATATAGAAAACAAAACACGTGGGCTTCGCTGTATATTTACCGTCCAGCCAAGGTAAGCACACAGCGGCGGCCCAGTATTCTCAGGCTTGGGAGGGTGAGGGGCAGGGTTAATGTCCCCCGCCTCCCTCCCACCTCCCGCAGCTGAGAATATCAGCCACAGCTGCCCCGAGACTGTCGCATGCATTATGCGGCAGTACCGGAGTGTCCCCGGGTCTCTTCCTGCTGCCGTGATGCAGTGGCAGTCAGGGTAATACAAGGAGTTAATGGTGGCGGATCACCACCATTAACTCCAGGCTTGATCATGGCAGCGTCTATGTGACAGCTGACATGATCAACCCGTAAGTAAAGTGAAAAAACACACAGAAGAATCCTTTATTTTAAATAAAACACAAATAAGCCTCGTTCACCCTTTTATTAACCCCTCCCGAAACAAAGCTCCGACGTAATCCACAGCTCCGGCGTCCTGCGATGCTTGCATCCAGCTGTCACTGACACAGACACTGCTGAATGCAGCCTCGCAGCGAGACAGCAGAGGTAACTCCAGGGCATTTCCCATGGCCGGTAATGTGAACTCACTGCCGACCGTGAGAAATGCAGCGTGTGCTCACAGGGACTCTATCTATCTATCTATCTATCTATCTATCATCCTTCTATCTATCCCTCTGTCTGTCTATCTATCTATTCTTCTATCTATTCTTCTGTCTATTTCTCTATCTCAGAATGAAATGACTTTTTTTTCTTTTTTTTTTTTTCAATGTGCTTTATTGCATTGAATGCAATAAAGCACGCGGCAAAACCGCAGCAATACCGCGGTAAAACTGCGGCAAACCGAATGCGGTTTTCGGGTGCGTTTTTTTACCGCGGGTGCGGTAATCTTTGAATACCTGCGGAATGTTCTTGAGAAAATTCCATTTTCCAGTGCGCACAGGGCCTTTAACAGTGGAAAATATCAAACTTTTTAATTTTTTTTTACATTTTGCACAATTAAAAACAAATAATAATATTTAAACAAAACATTTAAACATTATTACTTTAAATTTTTTCAGTTATTGAAATTTTTTTTTTTGACGATACCTTCCCTTTAAGGACTCTCTCTCCAGCTACCGAGTTGTTTTGTGTCAAAGACTATTCTGAAGTGATTTCCTGTATGTTCTGTAACTTCCCCACCTCCCAGGCCGTTGCCCTGGTATCCGGGAATTTCCCAGGCTGGCTGACTTCCTGAGTTGTGTAACTGACTGGCTCACTAATTGGGTGTTTGTGTGAATGTTGTATAAGTGCTAAACACCAGCGATTAACCTCTTCATTACCCGGGATAAGTACTGCACCTTAAGTGAGATGCAGTACCCTGTGGCGACTGAAGCCTCAGAGGCACCACATGTGCTGTAGAGGAAGGACTGTTTTTAAGGTAGGTACAAGATATCACACATGTGAAATTGTAACTGAAGAACTCTGGAAACTGTTCGGTAGAGAGTCATTTCTTAAAGTGAATCGGTGGTCTCCATCTCAGTCTGAACCACTATCCAGACTAGAGATGAGCCACTACCCTAGTGTTCGAGTTCGGTTCGTCGAACGGCGGGTGTGTTCGTCGAACGTTCGTCGAACACTTTCGAACACCATTGAAAACAATGGCAGGCAAACACATACAAACATGCACACACACATATTATGCTCATCTTACCTTCCATTCCATCGCCGGCCTCCTGGGACTTGCAGTTCGCCAGTACAAGATGTGTACGGGTAACCATGTCGACCGATGCCGCAACTTTCGCTGACAGAGCGCTGACGTCAAAGGCAGGAGCCGCTTGCCTCTGATTGGCCAGCGCACTGCCTTTGAGTAGCATCTGACAGAGGAAGTTCCTCCCTTGTCGCAATGGTTAAGCGATACACATCCTGTAGCGGTGAACTACGTGTATCTGGTAACCATCGCGACGAGGGAGGAACTTCTTCTGTTAGACGCTACTCAAAGGCAGCGCGCTGGCCAATCAGAGGCAAGCGTCTCCTGCCTTTGATGTCAGTGCTCTGGCAGCGGAAGTTCCGGCATTAGTCGCGATGGTTGCCCAATACACATCTTGTACCGGCGAACTGCAAGTCCAAGGAGCCCGGCGATAGAATGGAAGGTAAAGTGAGCATAATATGTGTGTGCGTGTATGTTTGTGTGTGTTTGTGTGAGTTTGTGCATGTTTGTGCATGTTTGTGCATGTCTGGAATGGCACAATAGGGGACCAGGATGGGACATTTAACAAGTTGTGGAAGGAATTGTCTGCATTGCAATGAATTCCTATGGGAAATCTTGGTTTGCTGAACGAGTAACTTGGGTAACAAGCACACTCCCAGAACGGATTGTTCTCGTTAACCAAGGTTCCACTGTATTAACATTGAATGACAGTATTACTGTGAAAAGCCAGTTACGCTTTTGGTGATCGAACCGTTATCGAACATAACCTCGAACTGTCAAACTTGAAGCTAATTGTTCGCGTTCGTCGAACGACTCGAACATCGCCTAAAACAGGTCAAATTTGAGATTGGCGAACAGTTCGATTCGAACAACACTCATCTCTAATTCAGACCTGTCCTGACAAATACAATGGCAACTTGTGGCCACCTAAGAGGTACAGCCTACATCCACAAGTCCATTCACCAAGCCAGGATCAAGGTTTTCATCAAAACATGAGAAACTCGAGTCAGTATCAAAAATAATGGCAGATAATGTGCCTAATAAATTTCCCATAGTGAGAGTGGACCGCCCGGACAGCTCCCGGGGTGGTCTACTGTCACTATGGGTAATTATTAGGCACATTATTTGCTATTATTTTTCCAAATTTATATAATCTCTTGTGTGACTGTGAATACATAGGTAAAGGCCCCGTCACACTAAGCAACATCGCTAGCAACATCGCTGCTAATGAACAACTTTTGTGACGTTGCTAGCGATGTTGCTGTGTGTGACATCCAGCAACAACCTGGCCCCTGCTGTGAGGTCGTTGGTTGTTGCTGAATGTCCTGGGCCATTTTTTAGTTGTTGCTGTCCCGCTGTGAAGCACAGATCGCTGTGTGTGACAGCGAGACAGCAACAACTAATGTGCAGGCAGCAGGAGCCGGCTTCTGCGGAGGCTGGTAACCACAGTAAACATCGGGTAACCAAGAAGCCCTGTCCTTGGTTACCCGATATTTACCTTTGTTACCAGCCTCCGCCGCTCTCACTGTCAGTGCCGGCTCCTGCTCTGTGCACATGTAGCTGCAGGACACATCGGGTTAATTAACCCGATGTGTGCTGTAGCTAAGAGAGCAGGGAGCCAGCGCTAAGCATTGTGCGCTGCTCCCTGCTCTGTGCACATGTAGCTGCAGCACACATTGGGTAATTAACCCGATGTGTGCTGTAACTAGGAGAGCAGGGAGCCAGCGCTCAGTGTGCGCTGCTCCCTGCTCTCTGCACGTGTAGCTCCGTGCGCTGGTAACCAAGGTAAATATCAGGTTGGTTACCCGATATTTACCTTAGTTACCAAGCGCAGCATCTTCCACGCGGCGCTGGGGGCTGGTCACTGGTTGCTGGTGAGCTCACCAGCAACTCGTGTAGCGACGCTCCAGCGATCCCTGCCAGGTCAGGTTGCTGGTAGGATCGCTGGAGCGTCGCAGTGTGACATCTCACCAGCAACCTCCTAGCAACTTACCAGCGATCCCTATCGTTGTTGGGATCGCTGGTAAGTTGCTTAGTGTGACTGGACCTTAAGGTGTAACAGTAGATAAAAACGCTGATTGTTTACAGCAGCAACTTTTATTAACTGCTGAAGTATATCTTGGATCTTGGATGCATTGGGGCATTCCCACTGGGTGGCCCCTTATTACATCCCTAACATGTAATAAGGTGTTATATTGTATATATTTTGCATGAATGTAACTATCTGATTATACTACCATTTATTGAGAAAGGGATAACTTTGACTAACTCCTGATATACAGTACAGACCAAAAGTTTGGACACACCTCCTCATTCAAAGAGTTTTCTTTATTTTCATGACTCTAAAAATTGTAGATTCACATTGAAGGCATCAAAACTATGAATTAAAACATGTGAAATGAAATAGTTAAAAAAGTTTGAAACAACTGAAAATATGTCTTATATTCTAGGTTCTTCAAAGTAGCCACCTTTTGCTTTCATTACTGCTTTGCACACTCTTGGCATTCTCTTGATGAGCTTCAAAAGGTAGTCACCGGAAATGGATTTCCAACAGTCTTGATGGAGTTCCCAGAGATACTTAGCACTTGTTGGCCCTTTTCCTTCACTCAGCAGTCCAGCTCACCCCAAACCATCTCGACTGGGTTCAGGTCTGGTGACTGTGGAGGTCAGGTCATCTGGCGTAGCACCCCATCACTCTCCTTCTTAGTCAAATAGCCCTTACACAGCCTGGAGGTGTGTTTGGGGTCATTGTCCTGTTGAAAAATAAATTATGGTCCAACTAAACGCAAACTGGATGGAATAGCATGCTGTTGCAAGATGCTGTGGTAGCCATGCTGGTTCAGTATGCCTTCAATTTTGAATAAATCCCCAACAGTGTCAGCAGCAAAGCACCCCCACACCATCACACCTCCTCCTCCATGCTTCACAGTGGGAACCAAGCATGTAGAGTCCATCCGTTCACCTTTTCTACAAAGACACGGTGGTTGGATCCAAAGATCTCAAATTTGGACTCATCAGATCAAAGCACAGATTTCCACTGGTCTAATATCCATTCCATGTGTTCTTTAACCCAAACAAGTCTCTTCTGCTTGTTGCCTGTCCTTAGCAGTGGTTTCCTAGCAGCTATTTTACCATGAAGGCCTGCTGCACAAAGCCTCCTCTTAATAGTTGTTCTAGAGATGAGAAGGTGTGTCCAAACTTTTAGTCTGTACTGTAGCTGTACTGCCATCTATTGGACACTACAGAGAAAATAAATAAATTATGCTAGATGAAATGATGCTTTTACTGCAGTGTTGACTTGGTTGCTATCCCTCTGTCTCAGAAGACTAAAAGAAATAAAAATCTCTCTGTGAACAATTTTTCTGTGATCGGCCCTTTACCTGTCTTGAATACATAGTAAAGAATTGGGAATTTATTATTGTACTTTTGATCCTTTCAGTGCTATATATAAAACTTGTGATCACCATTTAGGATTTATAATAAATATTCAGTCAATAACAAGTAAAATTATAACCCTGTAGTGGATTTAACGGATTAGCTTTGTTTTGTTTGTGATCTGATTACTGTGATACTAGGCACAATATTTTAGTAAAAAAACTTTTTTGTATGTACCAATGTTAAACAATAAATGTATTTTGATACTGACTTGAGTTTCTCATGTTTTGAATTTGTTGATGGAGTCATAAGGTATCTTTAAGATGAGTTGTTTGAACTTTTGTGTCTTGACCATGGTTTTCATGTACCAGAGCGTCCAAAGTCAATCACTTGACCATGACTACTCTACAGTATTAAAAGTTTGATAACGGTTTGAGGTAGGTAGGAGTTAAAGTGTTGTGAATTCCATCAGAGATGGTGCTGTCCCTGGGAGAGTTTCTGGACTCCCTCTGGTGGCTATTGCTGGTAGTGAGTCTGATTCTGCATCTGTCGCTCAGACAGGTGTAGAAGAGGATTGCTGTTTCAGGTAGCCTATGGAGCCCAGCCTGGGGGCATAAAGGAATGCTGTCTCTGTCTAAACTTTGCTAGTGATAATTGATTTTTCCTCATGGGAAGATGTCCTGAATCCTTGTCCTCCAACCTTTAGTCTTTTTGCCTGCCTCTTTAGGTTTTTGTTTTTCTTTTTGAGCCATTTTTTAGATTCTCCAGGAATGCTTTCAACAGCGGTTTTTCGTTCCTTTGTATTGGTTCTAGTCCCATGTCATCCTGAGTCTACAGCAATGCCTGATAAGTATTTTGCTCTCTTGGACTGGGCTTCATTGGGGCTGAATTTGCACTGAAAGGCTTTTCTGCTTGATTTATGCCTTTTCCTGAACTTGTGTTTGAGAATATTATCTTTTGTTTCTTGCTGGTGAATAAGTGCTTTTTCTGCACCATTTTTGGAGAGCAATTTATTCCCAGCAAGAAAGGGAGTTGGTACTCCCTGTCTGATCAGGATTTGTATTTTTGTATCTCATGTGTTTTTTGTAGTTATGATCTTTTCTATTACATTTGCATTTTCCATTTAAATGTATTTGCACAAGAGTTCCTGATATAGTGGGAGGAAGATCGTGTGATCTTTAAGGGAATATTTTATTATCAGGTACTGGTATTTTTTCAGGGTTTTTGCTGACTGCAACCAGTAATCTATCCTATCATTTTGTATCTTGCCAGCAGGGCCTCACTTTGCTTAACCCTATGCTTTCCATCTGTGTGTTGTTTTTTCTTACATCACTGTCATTACTGTATATGTTGGGGGCTTTTTACTTTCCTTTGGGGCTCTTCCGAGGCAAGTCAGGATTCCTCATTTCATCTTTGAGGTTAGCTAGTTCTCCGGCGGTGACGAGGCATCTAGGTTGGTTAGGAAGGCTCCATCGCTACTTCTAGTTCTATTGTTGTAGTCAGGGAATTGCAGCCAGCTAAGTTTCCAACTACTCTTTGTGCATTGTCATCAACCTTTTAATGGGATTTTTGTAGATCTTTTGGCGGTCTCCTGACCATAACATTAAAGTGTACACCTACATCTTGTAAATTCTGGAGTAAAAGGTTGCAAGAACACGTTATGTGCTATAATGACATTAAATTAATATTACTCATGTTAGCTTTATTCAATATAATAAAGAAATAAAACTCTACTTTGAATAGTTGGGTCCAGCAGGTCTCCACATTATTGTTTACAAGCAAGGACACAGTAGTATTTCATATACATGTTCATGCAAGCAGAATCAGCCTCTTCTCCGAGTATCTCTCGCAGTCTGTAACAAAACGTATTATTTAGCAATAGAAATGCGGCAAATGCCTTCCATAAACTAAACTGTGACATATTTCCAGTCTTAAATTATATTTCTTCATGCATTTTTTGGCATATAGTTTATAATGATTTTCCTGTATGGCGGAGGGGGTGCAGTGTACCAGCAAAATGGAAAAATCCCCCCTTCCTAGATCCCAAATTTTCCATCTTATCGTAACTTAAAATATTTATGCTGTAAGCAGGGCCAGATTAAGGTTGGTGGGGGCCCCTGGGCAGAAAATCTGGTGGGGGCCCCATAACGTTAACATTTTTAGCCATAACAGTAGAGCGCGAACCGTAGCATTTAGATATAAATCCAATGAACATTTATCTTATCCTGTTCTGCCACATTCAGATTTACAGTACTACAATACAGATACAGTCCTGGATCACTCACAGCCGTCACTTATACACACAGTACAATAGAGATACAGCCCAGGATCACTCACAGCCGTCACTTATACACACAGTACAATACAGACACAGTCCAGGATCACTCACAGCCGTCACTTATACACAGAAAGTAGAGTTAGGCTATGTGCGCACGTTGCGTTTGTCTCTGCAGAAATTTCTGCAGCAATTTGAACAGCACATGTGCGCTTCAAATCGCTACAGAAAGAGTCCGTAATGAAAAGCCAATTTCATGCACTCTGAGTGCAGCCCCTCCCATAGACAGAGCAGGAGCTGCATCCAAAGCACATGAAAGAAGTGACATGTCACTTCTTAGAACGCAGCGCTTCAGGCAGCAGCCGAATCGCTGCGCTCTAATACACCACGTGCGCACGGCTCCTGCATAATCTTCATAGATTATGCTGGGGACGCAGGACGCATGCAGTTACACTGCAGTGCAGATCGCAGCGTAACTGCATGCAAATACGCAACGTGCGTACAGAACCTTACTCACATATTTTTTATTGATCCCAATGTTAAGGCAGTCCGGGTCGGCTCCAGGTCTTTGTGGCCTCCGGGTGAAAGAGTCTCAGTGGACCCCATCCACACACAGACACGCATACACATATACAGGCATACGTATATATATATACATATTTGAAGACAAATTCAGAAAAATACATATAAACAGACAAATATATGCACAGTCATATACACTGACATACATGCAGACACAGACGCATTAGGGCTCGTGCGCACGTTGCGTAATTCCATGCATTTACGCTGCGTATAGCACTGCAGTGTAAATGCATGCGTCCTGCGTCCCCAGCACGATCTATGTAGATTGTGCATGATACGTGCGCACGTTGCTTTTATGAACGCAGCGATTTGGGTGCTAAAATGTTGACCCAAATCTGTGAGTTCATAAAATGAGCATGTCAATTATTCCGTGCGCTATGGATGCAGCTCCTGCTCTGTCTATGGTGGGGGAAGCAGCCAGAGCGCAGGAAATTGGCATTTTTTGTAAAGAAAAACTGCATCCATTATGCAGTGTTTCTGCAGTGATTTGACGCGCACATGTGCTGTCACATCGCTGCAGAATATTCAGCAGTTACGTGTGCATGAGGTTTTACAGGTATTAATATGGGGAAATCGCCAGCAGCCTCACTCACCTCTCCCGCTTGTTTCCGTCCAGCTCCTTTAGGACATGTAGCTGTGATTCACGATGGCCATCACTAACAGACATGACTGCACACTGGCAGCACTGCTGTATATACATCACAGGAGGGGCTGGGGGCTACAATATATACATCACAAGAGGGGCAGGGGCATAGACGTTACTGGAGTGGCAAACAGTTCTGGTGGTGTACTCATTACTGGGATGGGTGACATAGCGCTCTGGGGTACCCATATAATTCTGGGGGGCTGCACAGACTGCTTCTTACACACACAGCTCTGACACACACACACACACACACACACAGCTCGGACACACACACACACAGTTCTGACACACACACACACAGCTCTGACACACACACACACACACACACATCTCTGACACACACACACACACACATCTCTGACACACACACACACACATCTCTGACACACACACATCTCTGACACACATACACAGCTCTGACACACACAGCTCTGACACACACAGCTCTGACACACACAGCTCTGACACACGCACACAGCTCTGACACACACACACACACAGCTCTGACACACACACACACACAGCTCTGACACACACACAGCTCTGACACACACACAGCTCTGACACACACAGCTCTGACACACACAGCTCTGACACACACACACAGCTCTGACACACACACACACACACAGCTCTGACACACACACACAGCTCTAACACACACACAGCTCTGACACACACACACACACAGCTCTGACACACACACAGCTCTGACACACACACAGCTCTGACACACACACACACAGCTCTGACACACACACACAGCTCTGACACACACACAGCTCTGACACACACACACAGCTCTGACACACACACACACACATCTCTGACACACACACAGCTCTGACACACACACATCTCTGACACACATACATCTCTGACACACATACATCTCTGACACACATACACACACACAGCTCTGACACACATACACAGCTCTGACACACACAGCTCGGACACACACACACACAGCTCTGACACACACAATGCACCCACCTACCACCCCTACACACACACAATGAACCCCCCTTTACCGCCTACACACACACACACACACACACACAATGCACCCCCCATCACACCCTACACACACACAATGCACCCCCCTTTACCCCTACACACACACACACACACACACAAAATGCACCCCCCATCACCCCCTACACACACACACAATGCACCCCCCCATCACCCCCTATACACACACACACACACACACAATGCATCCCCTATCACCCCCTACACACACACACACACACACACACACACACAATGCACCCCCCATCACCCCCTACACACAATGCACCCATCACCCCCTACAAACACACACACACACACAATGCACCCCCCATCACCCCCTACACACACACACACACACACACACTCAAATACAATGCACCCACCTCACTATTCCTCCCTACACACACACAAATACAATGCACCCCCCATAACTCCCCCCACACAAAACACACATACAATGCACCCACCCATCACCCCCTACACACACACACACACACACACACACACACAATGCACCCACCCATCACCCCCTACACACACACAAAATGCATCTCCCCATCACCCCCTACACACACAATGCATCCCCCCATCACACACACACACACACAATGCACCCCCCATCACCTCTACACACACACAATGCAGCCCCCCATTACCCCTCCCCCCACACACAATACAATGCAACCCTCATCACCCCCTACACACACAAATCACACTGCCCCATCCCTACACACTCCTGCCTCTCCCCCCCCCTCGGAATACAGTACTCCTCCTCTGCCTGTCACAAAGCTGTGTTCCACTTCCTTCACAGATGTTCCCCGTTATGTGTCCTCAGCCCCTCCCCACTCATCATCATTAATTAAACCTGTCTCTTCGGCTCCTTCATGGAGTGCTTACCATCTGATGTCCCGTGTGCCGGCGCCCGCAGCACTGTGATGAAGTCAGCAAGGTGCTGATCTCATCACGTTGCTGCACGTCGGGGGCGGGGCCCAGTCCCGGCGCGCTGTTCAAATGTATTTACGTCTGAAAGACACAAATACATTTGAATAAGAAGAAGGAGGAAGCTGCGAGCACCGGCTCCGCTGCGCTCATCTGCATTATGTGCATGCCGGGCACACAGCACACAGCAGAGCCGGCACAGCACAGCGCTGCCTCCTGATCCTGCTGCAGCTAGTGTGTCGGGCCTGCATGCACACACTGCGGAGGAGCGTGGCTGCACATACAGCGGCCCATTCCACCGTGCCCCTGCTTCTAGGGGGGGGCAGGTGCCCCCCCGCCCCTCGCTGGGGACGCCCATGACGGCCGCAGCACATAGCAGGGAGCTCATTGGCACACCTCTGACCCCGGAAGTGCAAGCGCTGGTACTTCCGGGGTCATTCAGCATCCTGTGTCCGCAGTTTGTTTTTGCGTCTTAAAGACGCAGATACAAATAAATGCCGGTGCACCGCCCCCCCCCCTTCCCCCTCCGAAAACACAGCTGATTTATTAGACTGTCTTTACGGAGGGGGAGAGGGTGTGAAGAAAAAAAAAATGCTGACAAGTATGGTCCTGGTGGTGGGGGCCCCCTTAGAAGCTCTTTTGGTGGGGGCCCCTGGGCTGGAGCCCCGCCTGCCCTGCCTATAATCCGGCCCTGGCTGTAAGACATGTCGGTGGCTCTTGATTATCTGGGAATCCTTTTGCTTTTCTTCTAACATTAGAGACTTAAAATGTGTGAAGGGCAAAATGGATTTAATTCAGTATCAGGAAATTCTGGGAGAAAACACTATTCGTTCAAGGCCATTGTAGCACACAAACCCCAAAATATTAGTAAACTTAAGTCCAATATCCATTAGAAATGAGCCAAGATTTTTCAAGAACACTGCCAGAAGCTGTGGCTCGGTCATAACAGCCACAACATTATCTATTGACATAGGCAAATTTATCCATCCCAAATCAAATTTGGCTCACATTTCGCAGAAAAATAAGATTCAGGAGAATCTAAGTTTTTGTAATTTGGTTCCCATAATGAACCTTCATCTTTTCACAGTTACAAAACCCATAAATCACAGTTCTGCTCTAATCATCTCTTCATATGGGTTTGATCTTCATTTTCAAAGCCTATCTTTGGCACTGACTAGGCTGCAAAGTGTCATTGTATTGTAGGCCAAAGCAGATCATGACATCGTGTGAGGCCTAGTCTATGACTAAACCTTACACGATGTAATAACATGCTTCACACCAAGACATCACGACACTGTGAGACCTAGTCAACGCCAGAAGTGGTAAAGACCAGACTGGGTCTTTGAAGATGAAAGGTGAAGTCCTGTGAAGAGAAAATCAGAGACCAAAATAATGAGGACAAGGTTGAGGAGATATACAAAGGATGTAAGGACAGGGAAAAGGGATTATAATTTGTTTTAATTTTAAAATCTTATTTTTTATGTTTTGGGATTTAGAGAGACGTCTTCAAAATATAATAAGACACATTCAAATTCTATTGAAAAATGTAAGACATTCTATAGATTTATACACCAATTGAGTGAATCTGCTAAGTTGGAATATTAGATTTGCTCATACTTAATGCTCTACTAACTACTAAAGATGCTGGCCATTATGTGGTTCAATAAATAAGACTGCAATAGTAACTAAAAATTTGGATTTTGTGATGAATTTGGAGAAGCCTCTTGTTGCTTTAGTTCTTTTGAGCTATTAAATTGTTCTTGTTTGATTAGCTTATTGCAGAGAGCAGAAGGTTTGTACATTTTGCAAATAAACCTAGCTATATCTATGAAATATTAGAAGCCAAGAAGATGTAATAAAGGCATGCATTTATATTTTACCTTTCTTCAATTTGTTTTAGAAATTTTTCTGCTTGTTTTAAATCTTTTTCTTTGAAATCCTGATACATATAAAATGACTCGATGAATCCAATAACTTCTGGAACAAACATTGGAAATTTCAGCGATATATCGGTGATGCTGTAAGGGAAGAGAAGAGTTGCTTATAATATATTTTATTTGGCAAAGTACACAAAAATCAAATATTTTACCAAGAAAAATATGGCATTTGTTCATCATACAGACACACAAAAAAAGAATAATAAGCAATCAAAATGTCATAAGTAAAAAAAAAGTAAGAAATGAAAACACCAAACCATCCTGCAAAAATAAGCCTTGATATGGCTCGTTATGAAAAATAAATAAAAATGTTACAGCTATCAGAATATAGAGATGCAAAAGCAAATAAAGTTTTGTAAAGTATGGATTTTAGTGTGTAAAATCATTGCAAATCATCATGTATAGCAAATCATAAAAAAGTGATACCTTCTGAAGAATAACTTGGTCTTATCACGGTTACTGCAAGGTGAACCACTCAAAAAATATAAAAAAAAAATATGTGAATTGCTGGTTTTTGGTCATTCTTCATTTGAAAATTAGGAATAAAAAGTAATCAAAAATTATTTCCCCAAAATGTTTGCCAACAAATCTCTAACTTGTCAAGCAAAAAAAAAGCCCTCATACAGCCCTGTTTGCCAAAAAGTAAAAGTTGCAGCTTAGAATATTTCAACAGAAAAGCTATTTATTATATATAAAAAAAATAGTTTTTACTGTGTGATAGAAGCAAAACATAAAAAAATCAATATAACTATAGCATCGCTTTAATCGCACCAACCCGCAGAATAAATCAGTGTTAATCACTAATATCGCATGGTAAACAGCGCAAAAATAAAAATGAAAACACTTCTTGTGCTGCTGTCTATTTCTTCATTCTACCTCTCCGCTGAACACTTATGTTAGGGCTTCCGCGTAAATCCCCAAAAAATGCAATTTAGACAACCCCCCATTGTTATTATTCACTATAATGAGGTAGATGGAAACACTTGGGACACTGCTGGAATAGAGACCAGATGGAGTCCAAAGTGCCTCCATCTGCCACATTAGAGTGAGTGGTTCCAGCTGGGGTATCATCTGACTCACATTTTTAGGCTACTTTCACACATCCGGCTTGAGCTCTGCGGCTCAATCCGGCTGTGCAAGCTATGCAACGGATGCGGTGAAAACACCGCATCCTTTGCATAAGTTTTTCCTTTGCAGCCAGTCCGGTTTTTGCCGCTTGCGGCATGCTACTGAGCATGCGCAGTGGCAAAAACCGCATGCGGCGGACGGATGCGGTTATTGCCGCATTACGCCGCATCCGGCCGCCATAGGCATGCATTGAAAAATGCGCCGCATCGGCCGAATGCGGTGCGATGCGGTTTTTTTTGCCGCACAAAAAACGTGCCAGGCAACGTTCCATCCGGCCGCCGTATCGGCTAAATCTGCCGGATGCGGCAAAAAACGGACGGAACACAAGGCCATGCGGCACAATGCGGCACTAATTAAAGTCTATGCAGGAAAATCGCAACCGGCAGCAAAAAAAAACGGTTGCGATTTTCCTGCAAAGTGCCGTATTGTGCCGCATAGCAAAAACCGGAGGTGTGAAAGCAGCCTTAGGGATTTATATGGAACCCTGATGTAAGTTCTCAGCGCAGAATACAAGAGTGTGATTCCAGACTTACAGTATACTGAAAGTGATCAAAAAATGTTCTGTACTCCAAAATTTTGCCAATGAAACCCAAAACTTACCCCCATAAAACCAGCCCCCACATAGGTCTGTCACCTGTCACTGGAAATATCAGAGGGGGGGGGTCCCCACATTACCGCTAGAACAAATACTCTGGAAAAGTGAAGATTCCCACCCCAAAATAAAATCCAGTGACATCTGCTCTCCAAAATCCAAGTGTCCTCCTAGTTCTGAGGTTTCCTGTGCCTAACCACAGTAAGCGACTTTGCATTCCAATAATCAGATAGCGCTGTTCATTTTCTGAGCCCTGCATGTGCCCAAACATCAATTTTTAACCATTTATGGGGTTTCCCTTTATTTGGGAGAAATTGCATAACAAATTATGGCATCTATTTTCTCCTATTATACATTTTCAAAATTACAAATTTTGGGCTAAAATAATATTTTATCAGAAAAAAAATGCAACTGTCACGCTGCTCTAGTGGAGAAACTGACACAAGGTGCAGTTAGCAGACAATCCACTGGAGGGCGAAAAAGCAGCAGAGTAGTCAGCAGGCTGAGTGAATACCAGGATGTCAAGTGGAAACCAGAGGGAGAAGAAAATTGTAGTCAAGTGCAAGCCGAAGGTCAGAACGAGGAAGTAACGCCAATGTCAGGAGGGAAAAGACACAGACAGGACAGGACAGTTGGGGTCACATGTAGGGGTTTCTGATGTTTTGGTGCTTTAGAGGCTCTGCAAATGGGACATAGTGACCGCAATCTATTTCAAACAAATTTGCTTTGTAAAATTCAAATATTCTGTTCCGAGCCCTTTTTGACTACATGTGGGGTATTGCTGCGCTCATACGAAACTGTGGATAACAAACTGTGGGCAAAAGAGGTTTTTCTGGAGTCAGCTCACCCATCCATTCATAGAACAGTACAGCGGAAAATAGCCATGTCAGCTGGGCAGTAATATAGGAGGAGGAAAAACTACAGCATCCAAATTCCATAAAATCTATGACATGACATATGTCTTATGACATGCAAACTTTGTAATTTGCGATATGTTGGCTGTATATCAGGGCCACTCAAGGTCAGAATCTGGAGACATTTGTCCGATGCGGTAAAAAAAACTCAGACAAATGATCCGCTATAACCAAGCATTTTTCTACAATATATGGTGGAGATACCTGCATCTGTAAAATAAAGGGAATTGAAAAGGTTAAATTACCAGTGCAGGGTTGAGATCTTGGTAGGATTTTGTTTAATCGTGAGTCTTCATGGATTTACCGCTTACAAAGCAGAATACCACAGGGATTAAATAAAATACATGACATTATACTCCATTATGATTGAATATATTATGTGTTAAATTGTTTTCATTTATTCATATGAAATTTAAATGTATATGTACAGTTAGGTCCAGAAATATTTGGACAGTGACACAAGTTTTGTTATTTTAGCTGTTTACAAAAACATGTTCAGAAATACAATTATATATATAATATGGGCTGAAAGTGCACACTCCCAGCTGCAATATGAGAGTTTTCACATCTAAATCGGAGAAAGGGTTTAGGAATCATAGCTCTGTAATGCATAGCCTCCTCTTTTTAAAGGGACCAGAAGTAATTGGACAAGGGACTCTAAGGGCTGCAATTAACTCTGAAGGTGTCTCCCTCGTTAACCTGTAATCAATGAAGTAGTTAAAAGGTCTGGGGTTGATTACAGGCGTGTGGTTTTGCATTTGTAAGCTGTTGCTGTGACCAGACAACATGCGGTCTAAGGAACTCTCAATTGAGGTGAAGCAGAACATCCTGAGGCTGAAAAAAAAGAAAAAATCCATCAGAGAGATAGCAGACATGCTTGGAGTAGCAAAATCAACAGTGGGGTACATTCTGAGAAAAAAGGAATTGACTGGTGAGCTTGGGAACTCAAAAAGACCTGGGCATCCACGGATGACAACAGTGGTGGATGATCGCCGCATACTTTCCTTGGTGAAGAAGAACCCGTTCACAACATCAACTGAAGTCCAGAACACTCTCAGTGAAGTAGGTGTATCTGTCTCTAAGTCAACAGTAAAGAGAAGACTCCATGAAAGTAAATACAAAGGGTTCACTTCTAGATGCAAACCATTCATCAATTCCAAAAATAGACAGGCCAGAGTTAAATTTGCTGAAAAACACCTCATGAAGCCAGTTCAGTTCTGGAAAAGTATTCTATGGACAGATGAGACAAAGATCAACCTGTACCAGAATGATTGGAAGAAAAAAGTTTGGAGAAGAAAGGGAATGGCACATGATCCAAGGCACACCACATCCTCTGTAAAACATGGTGGAGGCAACGTGATGGCATGGGCATGCATGGCTTTCAATGGCACTGGGTCACTTGTGTTTATTGATGACATAACAGCAGACAAGAGCAGCCGGATGAATTCTGAAGTGTACCGGGATATACTTTCAGCCAGATTCAGCCAAATGCCACAAAGTTGATTGGACGGCGCTTCATAGTACAGATGGACAATGACCCCAAGCATACAGCCAAAGCTACCCAGGAGTTCATGAGTGCAAAAAAGTGGAACATTCTGCAATGGCCAAGTCAATCACCAGATCTTAACCCAATTGAGCATGCATTTCACTTGCTCAAATCCAGACTTAAGACGGAAAGACCCACAAACAAGCAAGACCTGAAGGCTGCGGCTGTAAAGGCCTGGCAAAGCATTAAGAAGGAGGAAACCCAGCGTTTGGTGATGTACATGGGTTCCAGACTTAAGGCAGTGATTGCCTCCAAAGGATTCGCAACAAAATATTGAAAATGCAAATATTTTGTTTGGGTTTGGTTTATTTGTCCAATTACTTTTGACCTCCTAAAATGTGGAGTGTTTGTAAAGAAATGTGTACAATTCCTACAATTTCTATCAGATATTTTTGTTCAAACCTTCAAATTAAACGTTACAATCTGCACTTGAATTCTGTTGTAGAGGTTTCATTTCAAATCCAATGTGGTGGCATGCAGAGCTCAACTCGCGAAAATTGTGTCACTGTCCAAATATTTCTGGACCTAACTGTATATGTCTGAATTTATATCTTTGGGATAATTTTAGGACCGTAGGGAAAATTCTGTGATTGGACAGGATATGATGTAAAATGCTGAGGACACATGGTTTTACTTATACAATGAATAAGGACATGTAGATCCCAAATACATTTGTGTGTTAACTTGGATATTCCTTGTTATGCGTTTTTCTGTTTTGATGAAATTAAAGTTTTTTAAGAGAATTTCTAATAAATCTGGATGCCGGAATTTTTTCCCCTCCTATATAACAAACTGTGGGCTTCAATTTTTGTTGTTACCTCTTGTAAAGTGGAAAATGTGGTGCTAAAGCAACATTTTTAGGGAAAAAAACCTGAAAATTTTCAATATGACAACCTAATCTTATTAAATCCTGTGAAGTACCTGTGGATTAAAAAATGTTCACTATACTCCTTAATACTCCTTGGGTCTAGTTTCCAAAATGGGGTTACTTGTGGGGGATTTCTGGTATTTAGGTATCTTAGGGGCCCTGCAAATATGACATGGAGCTTCAAATACTACTGTACATTTTGTAGATCATTCCCTGGACCGAGCAATTAAAAGCTAAAAGCTGGAATCTTTGATGGTTCTCATACTGTATATTCGTAAACTGATGAATGATTCCATACAAGAATGACATTAAGGCTTCGGCCTGGAAGAGTTTTGTCTCTGTTACGAAGAACTACTTGGATAATCACAGAGCAATTATGAAGAAATGGTGCAACATATGGGCACAAGGATGCACTATCAGGTAACTTTGGAATCATCAGTGAGGAACAAGGCGAGAGATTCCCCCAGGATATGAAGGTGGTGGAGGAGAGATATAAAGGCAGATGGGATGTACACATAATGGCAGACTACTGTTGGAGTCTCCAACATGATTGTCCTGATGACACATTAAATTAAGTAAAATATATCTTTGTACCGTGTTAGCCAGTAGAGATAAAAAAATTGTTTAAAAGAACAGAGAGTCCTCAGTGGTTGATACCTTTTAATGGCTAACTGAAAAGATGGTAATAATACCATGCCTGATGAAGAGACCTGAGTAGTCTCGAAAGCTTGCAATTATTACCATCTTTTCAGTTAGCCATTAAAAGGTATCAACCACTGAGGACTCTCTGTTCTTTTAAATAATTTTTTTACATTAAATTAAATCACATAAACAGCTTTTTTAAGCATTGAATTGATATTAGTAACAAATAATAACTAATATTGTATCAAGTAATGAAATCATACAGAACTTTTCCTGTCATTGTTAGATATTTATAATTTTTTTAATGATTTTAGACTGCTTACTTTCTAGTTGTAGCAAAAATAATAATACTCTTGCCAATTTGAATGCTTTTCAACCATATTGCATTAATACATTAACTATTACATATATCAGGAACACAAACATAATATAAAACTGTTCAGACATTGTTGGCACCAAAATAATTGTATACCTGTCACGTTTGTTTCCTTGCAAATAGAGACCAGTGACAGCCTTTGGACTGGAGCCGCTTATCTGGCCCTCTACATTTAAATGAGTGTCTTTTCTCTTGGCACTGAAGTAGTTAAGTGTCAGTTTTTCTGTTGCAGCCTTTCCAAGCAGTTCCTTGCTGTTTGCTTTCAGCTGCACTTACTAAGTAGTTACACCCTTCAGGTTTAAATAGTGGTGTATCCCAGGAATCCCTGCTGAAGATACAAAGTCATTTGGTCTCTAGCCACCTTTGAGGAAGGGTCTGCAGTTGAAGTTTCCTGTGCTCAGTCTATATCCTTTTGGTTGTTTTTCCCCATTTGTCTTAACTTAACTGGTATGTTGTTAGTGCAGTGGTGAAGTCTAGTATACACCATCTGCCCCTCACTAGTCAGAGCTACTGTAGGGTCTTCCGAGGGTCTCAGGTTCCTGTTCGGCGACAGTTGCGGAGACTGTATAGGGACTGGCTAGGAGAGGAAGGACAGCACCCCACCACATTTGCTACACCAGGCAAGCATGACAATACCATAGTCAATGTGATTTGAAACAATTACAAAGAAAATAGCTCTGGAACTGTAACAAAATCTTTTAGTAATTCTAATGCAATCAATATTGCGGGAGACCTGGAAAAATGTGGTGTTTTAAAACATGTGCGCATAAATGAAAAGTAAAATTAAATAAGTAAAAACTTACTGTTCCTTGTCTTTTAGGGGAATGGCCTCATAAACATTTCGGTACTGACAAAACATTGTATTTACCGAATTATCAAGATGTTTGAATAAAATATCCCATGCCTATAAATAAATAAATAAATGATAAAAATGTGGTTATTATTGATATTTGTTAACATGGTTTGGGTTCCCCATGCTCACTAGACAATAGGTTTCTGAGATTACCATTTTTGTGCAAGGGTGCTTCCATTTTGTACTTCCTACTAAAAACTTAACTTTCCGCTGCCCTGACAGCTGCATGTATGCCAGTGATTTCAGTCTTCTGATTTGGTACTGTGAACTAGTATTTATTTGATGAACTCAGTCAAATCAGCCGTTGCACAGGGAGATAACACCTATGTATTGATCTCCAACTTTGTTAACCCAGTGAATCCTCTAAGTTAAAAATTTTCTATTGGGAATTTTGATTGAATCACATTTTTCAGAGGTTTTAACGGAAACTCTAATATAAGTTGTCAGTGTAGAGCACAGGATATTTGAGAGCCAAGCACCTTAAAACAAACAAACAACATTTCAGGGCAGGCAACATGAGTAAAAAACCTTGAAAAATAAAGTCTACAAAGGAGCTGCCATTTTTTAGACAACTCCTTATAAATAGGCCCCCAAATTGAATCACCAGCCAAGGTAAAGCAGACAGCTGTGGTCTGGTATTCTCAGGCTGAGGATGCCCATGGTTATTGTCTTTTCATCATAGAGCTAACAAAAAAGTGGACTAAAACGAGATCAAAAAGTTATTTGTAAAAAAAAAAAAATAAAAAAATTGGAGATCTGGGCACAAGGTATAAGCACTACAATTGTCTGGGCACTACAAGGTCTTTGAAGCACCTAAAGGCTTAATAGACTTCTTGAAAGTGGTTTTGAGCAATTTGAGGGCTACAGTTTTTAGAATGGTGTCACTTTTAGGTATTTCCTGTGACAAAGGAACATCAAAGTCACTTCAAATTCGTTTCATAAATTTTGTTGGAAAAATGAGAAATTGCTGATAAATGTTCAACCCTTCTAACTTTTTAAGAAAAAAATGATGTTTAAGAGACTCGGAGGTGAAGGGGTTAAAGCATATAATTCTGCTCTTCACCTCTCTAAACAAGTCTACTTCACCATTCTCATCACCTCCTTATTAGTGATGATCGAGTATGCTCGCTACTGCTCAATACTCAATTGAGCATTGGGGTGCTCGGGCACGCTCGTTATTCATTCGAGTATCGTGGTTACTCGATTGTCATGCTTGAGTCACCGCCCCGTATGTTTCGTGGTTGTTAAATATGCAGGGATTGCCTGCCATACACAGTAATGCTGTAGCCATGTTGGCTACTGGCATTACTGTGATTGGCCGACCACATTGTGTCACCAGTTTATATATAAGAACTGGAGCCTGACATACTGTCCTCTAGAAGCAGTTTAGAGAGGGTTGATCTACAAGGGAGAGCTTAGATTAGAGTAGGGTTTGTACGCTTGCACCCTTTAGTGCCTTTTATGTGGCACAAATCGGTATTTTTAGCCTTGTTTAACATAATAAATAAATAATTTGAAAAAACTGACTTGGGGTCTCCCCTATTTTTGATAACCAACTAATGCCAGCCGACAGCTGTGGGCTGGCATTAGTAGGCTGGGAAGGCCCACAGTTATTTGTCCCTTCTCAGCCAAAAAATACCAGAAATAGTGTATCACATTAGATGCGTTCATTCTGGCGTTTCACCAGCAGCTATTTCTGATTGCCCTGGTGCGGTGTCAATCAGTAATATGTTTGGGGGTTGATGTCAGCTGTGTAATGTCAGCCCTGGTTCACCATTAAAAAAAACAAAAAAAAAAATCCATGAAGAACCAGAGTAGTTCAAGGAATCTGACATAGTCCACAAATGGGAACCTTAAAGGGGTTATCCGGCTTATTTTGACTTTTTCTTGTTATTACACTATTGGGCTACATTGGGGCAGGTAAGTAGATAATGACTACCTACCTGCCCTGCTGTCAGCCCCTTTCCCCTGACTCAGAGCGGTCATGTGACCGCTCCTACCGTGATTTTGCTGCTTCCTGTGATATCACGACGGCAAGTGCAGGAGCTTGTGCGCCTGCCTAGTCGACGGGCAGCACAGGCGACGTCATGTACCTGCCTTGCTGGGAAGGTACAGTGCGTGTCGTCCCCGCCCCCCTTCCCTGCACCCTCCCACACATTCCATAGTGCAGGGGTCTCGCTGCCTGTACGCTGCATGTGTGGCGCCCCTGACCTGGTCAGGCACCACTGTTTACTGCACCCATGCTGGGACAGTACTTCCAGGTAATTCTGAAGGCCAGAATAGGGTGTGTACGCACAGACACATAGCAACCAGGTCTCCCACACCTTAGAGGAGACCCTTGGGCAGACCCAAGAGGGGGCAGTCCTCCACATCTCATCTAGGGGTGTAGGAGGGGGGCTGGAAGCTAAGGTGGCAGTGGCTGTCAGGAAAGTAGGAGGAGTTAGCCAGTCTGAAGTGGAGAAGCACAGAAAGTGGCTGGAGACAGACGTGCACTGACATGCTAGTCAGACCCTGCACGTGTAGTAGCCGTTAGCGGGGGAGAACGGTTACCAGCAAGTCGGACAGAAAGATGCTGAGGAAGTCAGCTGGTCATGTACGGAGACTCCTGGTGACTAGGCACGCACGGGGAACAGGCCCCTAGAGTAGATGTCCATTTATTTGGTCTGCTAAACCTGTGGGGGGAACCACAAGTCCCACAACAACCAATTTGAGTCCGAGCATCAGCAGCAATGAGGGGGCCCATAAGGAGGATCGAGCCTGGAGCCATCTTCCTTGGTCCACGCTGCCAGCAAACTGGCTAAAAAGGGGAGAAAAGGCAGTAGCGACTTCCCTGGATGAATCCCATGCTACTTCAAGTCAGGGGTTATCCGAAACAAGAAGTGCTAGGAAGGCGAGTTAACGGTTACCCTTAGACCAGCCTGAAGAATACCTGGTTTCTCCTGGTTTATCTCAGCATCGCCCAGGTTACCTCACAAAAACATCTGAAAGTGAGTAAATAAGTTGAAAAACATCTTGGACTGTGACCGAGTTATTCTAGGACCTGTTGTTCTACACACCCGAGCCCCTGGGGCCAGCCTCACTCACGGGAGGCCATACCACCAGACTGCAGACTCCATCAGCCCCAGATGCTCGTTAAACCTGCAGTGGCGGTCACCTATAACCCTGACCGCAAACTGTGAGTGGCGTCACGACCCTCATGTAAATAAAACTGACATACCTGTGGCCAGAAATATCAACAAGTGGAGCCCCTGAGGCATCCCCGAAGGTGGAGTGGTGTCCCTGAGGCGAGCGCTGCAGGTGGGCGACACACATGCAGCACCCATGCTGCTGGAAGCATGCAGGTAAATGGGCCCCTTGCTGAACGCGGCCTGTGCTGGGAGCCCATGCAGTCAGCGCTGTGTATCAGATGCCAGATTCCAGGGCACCCTGCAGAGCCTCTGTATACAGCGATGATCATCCGCCGGCCAATCAGAGGCAGCAGCTGATCACTGGAGAAGCTGCATATAGAGGAGTCCCTGCACAGTGCCTGGAGATCTGACATCTGATATACAGCGCTTGTGATGCCCTGGGCAAGCCAGGGGTCACAGGTCACAACACCACATGCACCCCACATTCCCTGCAGGTACACCTAGGTCAAAACGTAAATCCTTGTTGCCTTCCTGCAGGGGCTGATGTCCACACCAGGGGGTGGGCCAGGTGGTTGGCTCCGCCCACCGAGGAGTTCACAGCCCTGGAGGCGGGAAAACCAGGCAGTTAGTAAGTGAGAGTTCAGTTTAGGAGGTGAAGGAGTAAACAGTGAAGAGTAAGAGGAGAGTTGAAAGTGAGAGTAGTGACAGAGAAAGTGACAGCAAGAAGCCTGAAGTTGGTCCGGGTGTGTGCCCCGGACTGAGACAGCAAGGTTGGCAGACGGCGGTGACCGTCTGCAGGAGAGATTGCTCAGAGGTTGCCGAAAGGACCGTGGACGGGTGGTGACCCGGCTGTACCGGAGCGGTATACAAAGAACAGTCAGCACCAGGGCAGGGGCCTTTCGGATCCCGGCAAGGCTAGGAGTCGCCATAATTTTGCCAAATCCGTCAGTGAAGGGGACCTCTGTCTCCCAACAACCAAGTCCCGATTGAAGGCAACAGTCCGACCGTTAAGGGGAGACACCGCCACCGCCAAGGCACCAGTTTCCCAGGGCCAGCGCCTGCGGGCAAGAGAGGGCTCCTCCGGCTCATATCCAGGTCGGGGAGCGGGTTACCGGTGGGAATCCATCGCTACCAAAAGACTATACATAGGTGCAGGGAAGAGACCGTCACCGCTAACTGCAGGGAACATCAGCACCGTAACCGTCCGAGGGACCCGTCCAACCAGCCGTTTGTTTACCGAGAACTGTGTCGTGTTTACTGGCTGAGTGAGTACCTTCGTGCCGTGCGGCACAGCGCTGCCCCTGCACCTCCACAGGCCCCATACCCGCCTGTCCACCGTCCCAACCCCATCACTGGGCCCCGGGACCAACAAACCCCCTACCCACGGAGGGGCAAATCAACAACTGGCTGCTCCATACCATCACTCCCGGGCTCCCCAGACAGAGCAGCGGTGGTGTCCACTCAATCACCACAACCGTGGGTGGCGTCACGGACAATAAACTATCCCAACAACCAAACCCCTTTCACTCACGGGCAAGGAGCGCCGCTCGAGCCCCCGGGATCCGGCCCATCGCTCGAACCACCGAGCAGCAGCAGGCCGCAGCAGCAGCGGCAGCCGGACCCGAGCAGTGGGAGAGCGCAGCGTCCCCTCCTCCGCCCGCGACACGCTGACTGCACAGATCTCGATTAACAAGGAGGGGACTGTGACCGTAAGAGACAGACAGGACACCGAGGGAACGAGGAGAGGTGAGGAGGATTTGTATTTGTGTTTTTTGTGTGTGTGAAGACTGGCAGACTAAGGGGCAATTCTACAGGACAGAGCATTGCTATAAAAAGAGGAGCAGGAAAGGGGCCATTACTACAGGATGTGCAGAAGGATGGGGCACATTACTATAAGATGGGCACATTAATATAAGATGGGGCACAATACTAAATTATGGGGACATTACTATAGTATGGGGACAGGGATGGGCACATTACTATAGTATGGGGACAGGGATAGGCACATTACTACATTATATGTGCGGTGGATGTGAGGTGATAGTGCTGTAACAGGTGAGAGAAGCAGGATCACTGCTCTGTACTACCAATGAATGGAAATACAAAGCAGTGATATCTCATCAGCACAAGCACCTCACATCCACATCACATATCATGTACTAATATGCCCATCTTTGCTGGGGCGATGAGAGATCAGTGTTGAGAAGAATACTGACAGCCAATGAGTGTGCAGGGGTCGCGGCCAGCTCTGACTGTGAGGTTCGGCACAGGTAGATGCCATGTTTGCTTGAGCTGCATGTAAACAAAGAGCTGCAGAGAATAAAGGGATAATTAAAGAGGAACAAAAGTTAGAAAACCCAAAAAAATAATGTAGGTATGTTTTATATGACAATACAGCACAGATTAGCTTAAAACATTTTTTGGAGTTCATGTCGGACAACTCCTTTAAAAGACAAAAATAGAGCGATAAAGAAATAAAAACAAGAGACAGTCCCTCGTTCACCAATTTATTATTTAAAAAAAAATCCCTGCAGCTCCAATGTAGTTAATTGCTTTCTCACGAGTCACGACATCCACCGATTCTGTAGCACAACCTATATGGAACCTCATTCTGACAATGACGCTTCATAGGTCATTCCTGTGCAAGCTGCGCTCTGCACATTCACCAGATATTGCAGAGCGCAGCCTGACTGGTAGTGACTTACAAAGTATCATTCTCAGGGTACGCTCACATGAGCGTGAAAATCGGACGAGTGCAATGCGAGAAAATCTCGCATTGTACTCTGACCAATGTTAGGCAATGAGTGCGAGCAGTTGGGCAGCTTTTATCGCATCCAGATTCTAGATGCGAGAAAAGCGGCAGCATGCTGTGATTTTCTGCTACAGCCGTATCTCTCGCACCCATTCAAGTGAATGTATGCTAGAGATACATCGGACTGCACTCGGATGTTATCCCAGTGCTGTGCGATATACGCACAGACTGACAATGGAGGAGATGGGAGGATTAACCCCTCCCTCTCCTCCGCAGCTCACGCACTCAGCTTCACAGCTGTGACCTGATCGCAAGATCGGGTTACAGTCACATGACACTCGGCTCACGCTCGCAGCAGAGCCTGAGCCGGGGGGTCATTAGCATATCGCATCTGATGCTCTCGCATTGGATGCCATACGCTCGTGTGAGTCCAGCCTCAGAACAAGGCTTCAGGCTGTTCTACAGAATCCGTGGATATCGTGGGAACACCATGGACATCAGAGCTCCGGGGATTTTTTAAAATAGGTATCTAGTGATTGAGGGACAGTCTCTAATTTTTATTTTTCTACCTCTCTCTTTTTATGTCTTTCAGATTCCCATTTGTGGACTTTGTCATATTCCTTTGACTATTTCAGATCTTCATGTTTTTTTTTTTTTTAATAAATTGTCGTAACATAGACTATACTATTTAAAAAGGCTAAGGGTATAAATGCTACCTACATTATATCTAAACTAAGTCAGTAAGTTACCTCTTTCATTACTCCAGTTAGGTCGTATGACAAATGTTTGTATTCAAGCACAAAAAATGGGAAAAAAGCGTGGGTAGCAAAGCATCCTCCTGTCTTCAGTACTCGGACTGCCTCTTTAACAAACTTGTCTATAGTAAACCAATGAGTGGCTAGACTAGCATGTACCAGATCCACAGAAGCATCCTTCAAGGGCAAATTCTCAGCTGCAGCCACCCTATAGAGGACAGACGATTGTTAGTGTCACTTATGCAATCTAAACCTCTCGTAATAAGAGCATTATTAGGAAATCCAGTTCAGTACTCACATGTATGACACATTGTTTGCCAAGGCCACTTGATTAGCCACACTTATTTGGGAGTCACTGATGTCTAGTCCCAGGACCTTCTTGAAGTGAGGAGCTAAAGGTAAAGTGTAACGTCCAGTCCCACAGCCAACATCCACCGCCATTTCAAGGGGCCGTCCATTTGTCTTTAGAAAAGAGCAGAGTACATTTAGTAAAATTAGAATTCTCTCCAAGTACATTATATTTATTATACTGACAGATGTACATAATAGTGAAAAGAAAAAGATAGTATATATAGTATATATATAGTATAACAGAGAGCAAGGGATTGTATATTCTCACCTGCCTGGGTTGTGACATAGTACACTCCACACTTGTAAGAATGAAGTGCTGCTGCTCCGACCACTGACCCACACCAGTGGGAAGACACGTATTCAAACCAAACAGGAAAAAAAAAGTTGATTCCTGGGTGCTGCCACAGAGTGAAGATAAGGATGTATGTTTTCTGGATCTTTAATCATTAAATGCGTTTCGATCCATAGAACATACACCCTTGTCTTTAATCGCTTTTTTTTTTCCTGTTTGGTTTGAATATAAAAAAGCAACAAGAAAGAGGAATAAATATCATTACTTACAGCAAAGATGGAACTGCAGCTGTACATTACCTAGGCTAAAAACTATTACTCCAGCAGGATACAGCTAAGCCCCCACAAGGTGGAGGCATCACAGGTGCAGGAGGAAAAAAAAATCACACACACTCTTCCAAAATATGGAGGAGACGATTGCTGGAAGGTAAAATGGCTTGCATAGAGCGCTGTTCAAAGTTGCAGATGCACAGTCACAAACCCGTAGCCTATTAGGCGACACCCATATTATTAGATCAGGTGGGCTGCCAACCCGTATTCCATCTGTGCATCATACAGGGACAGGAACTCTAATATGCAAGGCCTAACAAAAAGAGGCCTATCTGTATCCTGTACAAAAAAATATGAGGTTTTTAGTTGGTGTTATGGCCATAAGATGGAAGCCTACAACCCTCGTCATAGGATCCTCATGCTTGTAGGTCCCTACACTATATATAATATAAAAAAATATTATCTAGTCGGGGCTTAGCTGTATCCTGCTGGAGTAGTAGTTTTTGGCCTAGGTAATGTACAGTTCCAAATCCATCTGTTTGGTTTGAAGATGTAAATAATACATACAATTAACTGGTATATTATACAGTACAGACCAAACGTTTGGACACATCTTCTCATTCAAAGAGTTTTCTTTATTTTCATGACTCTAAAAATTGTAGATTCACATTGAAGGCATCAAAACTATGAATTAACACGTGGAATAAAATACTTAACAAAAAAGTGTGAAACAACTGAAAATATGTCTTATATTCTAGGTTCTTCAAAGTAGCCTCCTTTTGCTTTGATTACTGCTTTGCATACTCTTGGCATTCTCTTGATGAGCTTCAAGAGGAAGTCACCGGAAATGGTTTTCACTTCACAGGTGTGCCCTGTCAGATTTAATAAGTGGGATTTCTTGCCTTATAAATGGGGTTGGGACCATCAGTTGGGTTGTGCAGAAGTCTGGTGGATACACAGCTGGCGTACTGAGTAAATGAATAAACTGTTAGAATTTGTATTATGGCAAGAAAAAGGCAGCTAAGTAAAGAAAAATGAGTAGCCATCATTACTTTAAGAAATGAAGGTCAGTCAGTCTGAAAAATTGGGAAAATTTTGAAAGTGTCCCCAAGTGCAGTGGCAAAACCCTTCAAATGCTACAAAGAATCTGGCTCACATGAGGACCGCCCCAGGTAAGGAAGACCAAGAGTCACCTCTGCTGCGGAGGATAAGTTTATCTGAGTCATCAGCCTCAGAAATCGTAGGTTAACAGCAGCTCAGATTAGAGACCAGGTCAATGCCACACAGAGTTCTAGCAGCAGACACATTTCTAGAACAACTGTTAAAAGGAGACTTTGTGCAGCAGGCCTTCATGGTAAAATAGCTGCTAGGAAACCACTGCTAAGGACAGAAAACAAGCAGAAAAGACTTGTTGGGCCAAAGGACACAAGGAATGGACATTAGACCAGTGGAAATCTGTGCTTTGGTCAGATGAGTCCAAATTTGAGATCTTTGGATCCAACCACCGTGTCTTTGTGCGATGCCGAAAAGATGAACGGATGGACTCCACATGCCTAGTTCCCACCATGAAGCATGGAGGAGGAGGTTTAATGGTGTGGGCGTGCTTTGCTGGTGACACTGTTGGGGATTTATTCAAAATTGAAGGCATACTGAACCAGCATGGCTACTACAGCATTTTGCAGCTGTATGCTATTCCATCCGGTTTGCGTTTAATTGGACCATCATTTAGTTTTTAACAGGACAATGACAACAAATACACCTGCAGGCTGTGTAAGGGCTATTTGA
This sequence comes from Anomaloglossus baeobatrachus, assembly GCF_048569485.1. Classification (NCBI taxonomy): domain Eukaryota; kingdom Metazoa; phylum Chordata; class Amphibia; order Anura; family Aromobatidae; genus Anomaloglossus; species Anomaloglossus baeobatrachus. The sequence goes on along the minus strand of NC_134359.1, from coordinate 95,344,332 downwards.
CTAAGAAGGAAAGTGATGGGGTGCTATGCCAGATGACTTGGCCTCCACAGTCACCAGACCTGAACCCAATCAAGATGGTTTGGGGTGAGCTGGACCGCAGAGTGAAGGCAAAAGGGCCAACAAGTGCTAAACACCTCTGGGAACTCCTTCAAGACTGTTTGAAGACTATTTCCGGTGACTACCTCTTGAAGCTCATCAAGAGAATGCCAAGAGTGTGCAAAGTAGTAATGAAAGCAAAAGGTGGCTACTTTGAAGAATCTAGAATATAAGACATATTATCAGTTGTTTCACACTTTTTTGTTAAGTATTTCATTCCACATGTGTTAATTCATAGTCTTGATGCCTTCAATGTGAATCTACAATTTTCAGAGTCATGAAAATAAAGAAAACTCTTTGAATGAGAAGGTGTGACCAAACTTTTGGCCTGTACTGTATTATATATATATATCACACACACACACACACACACACACACACATATACATATACATAGAGTTGTGCTCAAATTTTACATACCCCAGTTGATTTTTGCTTTTTTTCATAAAATATGAATGATAACAGAAAATCTTTTTTCCACTCATGTTTAGTGGTTGGGTGAAGCCATTTATTGTCAATCTACTGTGTTTTTTCTTTATAAATTATGATGACAACCAAAAACATCAAAATGATGCTGATCATATTGATCGTACTGTTCCCCCTATAACATCAATGACAGCTTGAAGTCTTTTCTGGTAGTTGTGGATGAAGCTCTTTATTTTTTTAGATGTTAAAGCTGCCCATTCTTCTTGGCAAAAAGCCTCCAGTTCCTGTAACTTTCTGGGCTTTCTTGCATAAACCATGGGCTTGAGTTCTCCCCAGAGTGGCTCAATGATATTGAGGTCAGGAGACTGAGATGGCCACTCCAGAACCTTCACTTTGTTCTGCTGTAGCCAATGACAGGTCGACTTGGCCTTCTGTTTTTGATTGTTGTCATGTAGGAACGTCCTATTATGTTCCTTGTGCAGCTTCCGGGCTGATGAATGTAAATTTGCCTCCAGGATTTGCTAATAACATGCTGCGTTCATCTTTCCTTCAACTTTCCTGTGCCTTTGTATCTCACACATCACCACATCATCAGAAATTCACCTCCATGCTTTACAGTAGGAATGGTGTTCCTTTCTTCATAGGCCTTGTTGACACCTCTCCAAATGTAACGTTTATGATTTGAGCCAAAAAGTCAGATTTTGTTCACATAACTCCAAATTACCTTGTTTGAGAAATTTGGAGGCTTGTCTCTGTGCTGTTTGGAGTATTGTAGGCGAGATACTTTGTGGCATTTGTGCAGTAATGGCTTTCTTCTGGCAACTCGACCACGCAGCCCATTTTTCTTCAAGTGCCTCCTTATTGTGCGTCTTGAAACAGCGTCAGCAATAGTTTTCAGTGAGCCATGTATTTCAGCTGATGTTATTTGTGGGTTTTTCTTTGCATCCCGAACAATTTTCCTGGCAGTTGTTGACAAAATTTTTGTTGGTCTACCTGATCATGGTTTGTTTTTTACAGAGCCCCTGATTTTCCATTTGTTAATCACAGTTTTAACACTGCTGACTGGCATTATAAATTCCTTGGATATCTTTTTGTATCCCTTTCCTGTTTTATACAGTTCAACTATCTTTTCCCATAGATCCATTGACAATTCTTGCAATTTCCCCATGACTCACAATCCAGAAATGTCAGTGACTGGATGAAAGATGCAAGAGTCTGTCTGAATCCCAGAAACTCACTCAGCTTTTATGCACACACACTGATTACTAGCAAATAAAGGTAACATCCTCACCTGTGACCTATTAGCCATTCAAAACCATTTGTGTCAACTTCTGTGCATGTTATCAGGCCAAAATCACCAGGGTATGTGAATTTTTAATCAGAGTCATTTGGATGTTTTTGATTGAAATTATGATTTAAAAAGAGAAAACACAATAGTTTGACAATAAATGGCTTCACCCAACCACGAACCATGAATGGAAAAAAAGATTTCGTGTTATCATTCATATTCTAAGAAAAAAAACTAAGAAAGCAAAAATTCTGCCAGGATATGTAAACTTTTGAGCACAACTGTACATACATTGTAATATAACCTCTTCACGAGCTATGGTGTACCAGCACATCCTAGGACGTATCTATCTCTTTCATGCGGGCTTGCGCAGCAAGCCGCATGTTTCCCCACACGTCGAATGATCTGATTAGCCGGTGAATCGGAGATCCACACACACGTCAATCTCCAACAAGGAACGCCCCATTTTCCACCACCATCGGCGGCCCCGTGATCACGGGGTGCCGATGGGTTGTCATGGTTGTCACAGGAGATCAGCATTTCTGTTGTTCAGAGCAGTGCTGAGCATTGCTTGGTATAGCAAAAGCGATCAGAGTGTATGAGCTTCAAGCCACCAAATTGCACTGGTAAAACAATAAAAAAATGTAAAAAACATAAAAAAATGAAAAAAATACAAAAAACACAAACGTTCAAATCCCCCGCCTTTTGTCCTATTGAAAATAAAACAATTAAAAAAAATACACATATTGGGTATTTCCGCTTTCAGAAATACCCAATCCATCAATATAAATATAAAATAAATTAATGGATTGGTAAAGGACATAACAAGAAAAAAAATCAAAATGCCAGAAATAAGGTTTTTTTGGTTGCCGCAACTTTGCAATAAAAGGCAAAAAAAAGCAATGAAAACATCCTATCTACTCAAAAACGGTATAGTTAAAGACATCATCTCAGTACGCAAAAAATAAACCCAATACAGCCTCAGATCCTAAAAAATGAGAATGGTACGGGTCTTGAAAAATGGCGACAAAAGCATAAATCTTTTTTTTTACAAATTTCTGAATTTTTGTTTACCACATAAACAAAAATAAAACTATGCACCTCTTCTTAAAGGGCCAGCGTCCCGGGAACAGGATATGGGTGATTTCAGGTACAGGGTATATAAGACTTCCTTTTTCATGTGGACGGTGCCTGTTCAACGTGTTCACGGAGCTAGGTGTTCAGGTCCCTCTGTATTTTGTACCCTGACTAACACTGTCACCTCCGCAGAGTCCGTCTGCCGTCCTGACCTGGTCCAAGGTTGCTGATGTCCCAGGAAGTGTCTCGGTGACTGATTGCTGAGGATCCCGCCATGTCCCGTCAGCCTGAACCCGTCACCTGGATTTCACCTGGATGCTTCAACCTGCACGTCCCGCAGGATCCGGTCCCCGTCTGCAGTTACTACTCGGCACCTGTACTTGGTTCCAGTCATCTGTCCTGCCTACGGTTCCTGTTGGACTATTAGTCATCTCCTGTACAGACTTCTGTAGGACCCGTACTCCGTACTCCCAGTGTTCCGGCTGCCGTGCATTTAGGCCCTCTGGTGGGGTGACCGGACAGTCCCTGTATAGGGGTTAGCTCCAGGTTGCCTCTCTGGGGGAGTCCGGTGCACGGTCCCGTGAATCCACCTCCAGGATGTTACAACATGTTAGTTTTACTATATAGTGCATATGGTAAATAAAAAACTCAAAAACAATTGTGGAATTGCATTTTTTTTGCAATTTCATGGCACTTATAACTTTTTTCTCTATTTCCAGTAAAATAAGTGGCAGAATAATTGGTATAGTTCATAAGTATAAGTCGTCCCGCAAAAAACAAGCCCTCATATGGCTATATTGGCAGAAAAATTAAAAAAGGTATAGCTCTTGGAAGGAAGGGAGAAAAATAAAAATGAAAAATGGAAAATCGCCAGGTGCTGAAGGGGTTAAGCGGAGTCTGAAGTCTTCTAAAGTACGACTTTTCAATTTCTCACTATTTGGACAGTTCTCTAAAGGTACTTGCACTCACAAAATGTTGCTTTAATTACAAATTTTGAAATTTCCTAAGGAGCAATAAGAAAAAATTGACTCCACAGTTTGTTATGCCCTTTATCCTACATCTAATGATACTCTGTATGTATTTTCAGAAATTACTGTTTGGGTATATGGCAGGGTTAAGGAATACTATTTTATTTTATACGCGGTGCTCGTTTGAGCATGTCCGTGTACCGGCGAAATGCTCTGGTACATGGTTGACTCCCCGTTCCTGCATGTGGACGCTCTTTACAGAGTCAGCCACATTCAGGGACTAGCTGTCACAGCCGGTAAATAGCGGCATCGGGAATCACGTGATCGGAGCACCGTTGTTATGGTAACCCGTCTGTAAGCGGTGACGTCACTGCTTACAGCACGCAGCGGCACTGGGAATCACGTGATCGGAGCACCGTTGCTTTGGTAACCCGTCTGTCAGCGGTGATGTCACCGCTTACAGTCGGCAGCCTGTGGTCACTCTCACTGAGTGATTTCTGCACGGAGCAGCAGTGTCCTCCTCCCATGCAGTGCTGTCTGACGTAGCAGAGCTGCATGGGTTGAAGGAGAAAGAAGACAGAAGAGCAGGATCGTGGAGGGAATGCGAGGGAGTAATAAACATGGAGTCTCTAAGTGTGTCTGTGTATTTATTTCTATTAAAGTATTTTTTCTCTGTGTGGTGTCTTTTTTTTTTAATCCTTTATTGGAGATTCTTAATGGCCGGGTCAAACTTGCCTGAGATTAAGAATCTCTGGCTTAATACTAGCTAGTAAAACAAAGCTAGTATTAACTCATTATTACCCAGCGAGTCACTATCACCAGGGCAGCTGGAAGAGTTGGATACAACGCCAGATGATGGCGCTTCTATGAGAGCGCCATTTTCTGGGGCGGCTGCGGACTGCAATTCGCAGCAGAGGGACCCAGAAACCTCGGGCTAAGCTGTGCTGCGGATTCCAATCCCCAGCTGCCTAGTTGTACCTGGCTGGACACAAAAATGGGGCGAAGCCTACGTCGTTTTTTATTTTAATAATTTCATGAAATTCATGAAATAATTAAAAAAAGGGCTTCCCTATATTTTTAGTTCCCAGCCGGGTACAAATAGGCAGCTGGGGGTTGGGGGCAGCCGTACCTGCCTGCAGTACCTTGCTAGCATACAAAAATATGGCGAAGCTCACGTCATTTTTTTGTAGTTTTTTGGCAAAAAAAATAAAAAATGCTTCCCTGGATTTTCCATTGCCAGTGAAGGTAACATCAAGCAATGTGGATTAGCAGCCAGTAGCTGCTTGGATTACCCTTAGCTAGCAATACGAAAAATGCAGCAGGAGCCCATATATATTTTTTTTTAATTATTTATTTAAATAACTAAAAAAAAATGGGCTACCCTGTATTTTGATTGCCTGAGATTACAGTGCTGTAAAAATAAATCATTAAAAAAAATGACGTAGTGCTCCGCGATATTTTTGATTCTCAGCGCAGATAAAGCAGACAGCTACGGGTTGCCACCCCCATCTGCCTGGCGTTACCTTGGCTGGCAATCAAAATACAGGGAAGCCCATTAATTTTTTTTATTTAAAAAAATAGTTTAAAAAAAAAAAAAATGACGTGGGGTCCCCCCATTTTTGATAGCCAGCTAGGGTAAAGCAGACGGCTGTAGCCTGAAAACCACAGCTAGCAGCTTTACCGTGGTTGGTGATCCAATGTGGAGGTCACCCCAGGCTCTTTTTTATAATTATTTTATAAATAATAATAATTACAAAAAAAAGTAGGGTCCCCCCCAAATTGGATCACCAGCCACGGTAAAGCGGACAGCTGTGGTCTGGTATTCTCAGGGGGAAAAGGTCCATAGTTATTGGCCCTTCACAGCCTAAAAATAGCGCCAATCCTGACGCTTTACCCCAGTTCATCCCGTGCCCTGGTGCAGTGGCAAACGGGGTAATAAATGGGGTTTGCATACTGCAAAAAAACTGAAGGAGGGAAAATACATAAATTTACCCAGGATCCATAGCTTCAACCTACATGAGGCGGTCACATGTTCACTCCAGTGCCATTTTCTACTGCTTTTCACAGCGTAGAGCACTCTGGTGATTTTCCTGTGCTTGTACACTTCATATCAGTCTTTTCTGTCATTATAATGGCAGAAAGACACATAATGTCCCACTCTCCTGCATTTTGTAATTTTGCACCCTTTGATGCCTTTCATGTGGCACTAAGGGGTGCTTAGCCTTGTATTTAGCCAAAAAAATAAATAAATTTAAAAAAAAAATGATGTGGGGTTCCCCCTATTTTTGATAGCCAGCTAGGGTAAAGCAGACGGCAGTAGTCTGCAGACCACAGCTGGTAGCGTCACCTTGGCTGGTAATCCAAAACTGAGGGCACCCCATGCTGTTATTTTAAATTAAATAAATAATTTAAAAAAAAAAACACGTTGGGGTCCCCCCAAAGTTGGATCACCAGCCAAAGTAAAGCGGACAGCTGGCGTCTGATATTCTCAGACTAGGGTGGTCCATGGTTATTGTACTCTCCCCAGCCTAAAAATAGCAGGCTGCAGCCGCCCCAGAAGTGGCGCATCCATTAGATGCGCCAATCCTGGTGCTTCCCTTAAGCTCATCTCGTTGCCCTGGTGCAGTGGCAAACGGGGTCATATATGGGGTTAATACCAGATGTGTAATGTCACCTGGCATCAAGCCCTGGGGTTCGTGATGTCAAGCGTTTATCAGATATCCGACATCACCAACCTAGTCAGCAATAAAAAAAAAAATAGAGGACAAACACATTTTTATTTGAAAAAACACTCCCCAAAACATTCCCTCTTTCACCAATTTATTAGAAAGAAAAACAAATCCAGGTCTGGTGTAATCCAAGGGGTTCCCATGATGATCCATACCATAGTCAATGTCCCAGTCAATGAAGAACAGAATGTTGCATATTGGCTCGGAGAGCAATGCAGTGACCTGAGCTAACATCAATAGGTCAGCCCAGGTCACTGCAGGGCATGACAAGTGCTGCTGTCAGAAGGATAGCGAGGTACATTACCTGCGGTGATCGCTGCACTCCTGATAGCAGAGCTGTCACAGCCGCGGACACCGTACAGTGCGGGCATATGCTGACACTGCAGTGACAGCAGCCGCGGACACTGTACAGTGCGGGCATATGCTGACACTGCAGTGACAGCAGCCGCGGGCACTGTACAGTGCGGGCATATGGTGACACTGCAGTGACAGCAACCGCGGGCACCGTACAGTGCGGGCATATGCTGACACTGCAGTGACAGCAGCCGCGGACACTGTGCAGTGTGGGCATATGCTGACACTGCAGTGACAGCAGCTGCGGACACCGTACAGTGCGGGCATATGTTGACACTGCAGTGACAGCAGTCGCGGGCAGCTGCGGACACTGCTGAGCGGGCAGCCGCGGGGCTGGAGCTGGAGTGGGATACAGACTGCAGCGGCATCCAATGGAAGTCACACGCAAGTGCTTCTGTGTGGCTTTCGGGGATTTTTGCACACGTAGCCAGAGTAAACATCGGGTTACTAAGCAAAGCGCTTTGCTTGGATACCCGATATTTACCTTGGTTACCAGCTTTCCGCAGGCTGCCAGTGATGGCTCCCTGCACACTGTAGCTGTAAAAAGCCACGCTTTTGGTGATCGAACCGTTCTCGAACGCAACTCGAACTGTCGAGCTTTTAGCAAAGCGTTCGAGTTCGATGTCGAGCACCCCCCAAAATCACTCGAACATGAAATTGGCGAACCTCGCTCAACTCTACTCATGTACCTGATCTAGGCTTTTATTGCAACAGGATTAAAAGTTATATTTTAGCCTCTTAAAATTGCTATTCTATATATTATTTAAGTGGCCTCCCTCGATATTGAGGACTGCTGTGTGAAAAAAAAATATTGCTTTAGAACTCAATTTTTGCTTTACATTAGAGGTAATAGGAGAAAATGGACCAATCAGTCATGCACTTTGTGACAAATGTGGTGATACCTCATATATGGTCAGAAACTACTATTTGGGGACATGTCGGAGCTCTGAAGTGAAGGTGTGCTATTTCATTTTTGAAGGGCAAATTTGGTTGAAATAGTTTGTATGCTGCGCATAGCTACTGAAGTGTCAAAAGCAGAAACATTCATCTTATATAGTCCATTTTGAAAACTACACCCCTCAAGAAATTCATCTATGGGTTTGGTAAGTATTTGGAACCCATATATGCTTTCACAGAATTTTTTAGCACTGGGTTGTAAAAAAAAAAACCTTGCGATTGTCCACTAAAATGTTGTTATAGCCAAACATTTTCAAATTTTTCAATGTCACAAGGGGTAACAGGATAAAGAGTTCCTACAATTTGTTACTCAAATGCAGTAGAAAAACTAATGGTTGATGGACAGATTTTCCTGAAATGCCGTATTTTTCATTTTATAAGACACACCGGATTATAAGTCGCACCTCAAATTTGGAGACGGAAAATAGGAAAAAATATTTTTTAATTTTAAAAAAGGGTCCATCTTATAATCTTAGGGCATCTTAATCCTAATGTTCATGAGGGGGCAGCAGTAGTGGTGGAGCGGCTCTGGAAGGTCACAGGAAGCAGAGCAATGCTGCGGGCTCGGAAGAGGGGGTGTTGCAGTTCAGGAGGGTTGGCGATACTGTGGGCTCAGTGGTGTCATGATGGCGGGCATCATTGATCTGCCTTGATGTCTCGGCGGCGGGTGTTATTGATCTAACTGCAGAATCCATTGAATCATCCTCGGTTGACGAGATAGACTTCAAGAAAATGGACATGGAGGTGACGCATGCTCAGATAGAACTCTGCGGTGAATTTCTTGAAGTCAATCACGTCAATCTGCGCACGTGGCACCTCAACGGCCATTTTCTTGAAGGCCATTGTGTTAACCGTGGGTGATTCAATGGAGCCCGTAGTCAGCTCAGTTCACCGGCCGTCAAGACACTCCAGTGACCCTCCTGAGTCGCTCCACTGCAGTGACACCCCTGCAGCCCGTCGGCAGATCAATGGTGCCCGCCACCGCGACACCACCAAGCACGTCCTGTTACCCTCCTGAGCCGCTCCACTGCTCCTCTGACCCCTCAGTATCATCAACCCTGCCTCCTATGACCCAACTCCACCACCGCCACCCCAGTAAACCATATCTGGATTTCAAGACACGCCCCCATTTCCCCCCAGTTTTAGGGGGGAAAAAGTGTGTATTACAATCTGGAAAATACGGTAGATTCTAATAGGCATTTACAGAGCCCCAAGGCATCTGAATCCTCAAAAAAATGACCCGATTTTGGAAATATACCTCTAGGGAAATTCATTTATAGTTGTATTTTGATCCCCCAAGTGTTATACAGATATTAGCATGCAACATATGTTACAAAGTGAAAATTGTAAATATGCCCTTGTGATGCACATAATACATATTACACTACAGTGTGAACTTTTCCCACATTTTTTCGCGTTACACCCACAAATTTAAATTTATTTTATTGGAATTTTATGTGATTTAGTAACACAAAGTAACAAGTGTTTGTGAAGTATAATGGAAGTGATACATTTTCCAAATATTTAAAAAATATAAATCTGAAAATTGGGAAGTTCATTGTGACATGCATTTGTATTCAGTCTCATAACCTTAAATAAAATCCTTGAGTGACCAATTGCCTTTATTAGTCAGATAATTAGTAAATGGAGTCCACCTGTGTAATTTATTCTCAGTATAACTACTGTTGGTTTGTGAAGGTCTGAAATATGACATTCCTCTTCAGCTTCATATTTTTAGCAGCAGAGGCCTGAAAATGTTCTTGGAAAATTGTCTAATATTTGGAATTCTTCAAAATTCCCTCCACCTTCACTAAAACCCAGTTGCAGCTGCTGCTTCCACTATGCTTCACTGTGGGTATGTACTGTGTATTTTTCCTGATGAAGAGAATGGAATACGTTGAAACACATAGAAAATAAACCAAAAGAATCATCTTGTGCATCCTGTATTCTTTTGACCAGATATTTCCAGTAGCATAGTTACAAGTCACGTATATTTCCTACAACTCTCTGCTTCATCCCTCGTGTGACCTACAGCAGCTGATATTCTCTAAAGTTCTTGTGTGACACACAACTAAATCTGGTGAATACACATCACTTATCTATACACAATTGTTTTATGGTATCACTCTATTGCGCTTTTCTTGTTCCTTAGTACCTCTCCCCTGTACCCCTGATTATATGAGAGGACAAAATCATTCAAGTTCAAGTCCGCAAGTGAGGCAAAAGTAAATAAAAAAGAAGGGAATTTTGTTTACTTACCGTAAATTCCTTTTCTTCTAGCTCCTATTGGGAGACCCAGACAATTGGGGTGTATAGCTACTGCCTCCGGAGGCCACACAAAGTATTACACTTTAAAAAGTGTAACCTCTCCCCTCTGCCTATACACCCTCCCGTGCATCACGGGCCCATCAGTTTTGGTGCCAAAGCAGGAAGGAGGAACTTATAAATTGGTCTAAGGTAAATTCAATCCGAAGGATGTTCGGAGAACTGAACCATGAACCAAAAGAACAATTCAACATGAACAACATGTGTACACAAAAGAACAACAGCCCGAAGGGAACAGGGGCGGGTGCTGGGTCTCCCAATAGGAGCTAGAAGAAAAGGAATTTACGGTAAGTAAACAAAATTCCCTTCTTCTTTGTCGCTCCATTGGGAGACCCAGACAATTGGGATGTCCAAAAGCAGTCCCTGGGTGGGTAAAAGAATACCTCGATAAAAAGAGCCGAAAAAACGGCCCTCTCTTACAGGTGAGTAACCGCCTCCTGAAGGACTCGCCTACCTAGGCTGGCATCTGCCACAGCATAGGCATGAACCTGATAGTGTTTCGTGAAGGTGTGCAGACTCGACCAGGTAGCTGCCTGACACACCTGCTGAGCCGTAGCCTGGTGACGCAATGCCCAGGACGCCCCCGCGGCTCTGGTAGAATGGGCCTTCAGCTCTAAAGGAATCGGAAGCCCAGAAGAACGGTAGGCTTCAAGAATCGGTTCCTTGATCCACCAAGCCAAGGTTGACTTGGAAGCCTGCGACCCCTTACGCTGGCCAGTGACAAGGACAAAGAGCGCATCAGAACAGCGCGGGGGCGCAGTGTGCGAAAAGAAGAGCCGGAGTGCTCTCCCGAGATCTAACAAGTGCAATCCTTTTCACAATTGTGAACTGGATGAGAGCCAAAAGAAGGTAAGGAGATATCCTGATTGAGAAGAAAAAAGGAGGATACCACCTTAAGTAGGCGTTCCGGGACCGGACGCAGAACCACCTCATCCTGGCGAAACACCAGGAAGGGGGCTTTGCATGACAACGCTGCTAGCTCAGACACTCTCCGAAGTGATGTGCCTGCCACTAGGAAGACCACCTTCTGCGAAAGGCGTGATAGAGATAACTCTGAGAACGCTAAGAGCCAGGACTCAATGGCCACCCAGTCAGGTTGAAGACCGCAGAATTCAGATGGAAAATGGCCCTTGGGACAGCAAGTCTGGTCGGTCCGGGAGTGCCCACGGTCGACCCACCGTGAGGTGCCACAGATCCAGGTATCACAACCTCCTCGGCCAGTCTGGAGCGACGAGGATGGCGCGGCGGCAGTCGGACCCGATCTTGAGTAACACTCTGGGCAGCAGCGCCAGAGGAGGAAATACATAAGGCAGTCGAAATTGCGACCAGTCCTGAACTGATGCGTCCGCCGCCAGCGCTCTGTGCTGGTGGTTGATGTACGCGACCGCCGTGGCGTCGTCCGACTGTATGCGGATCTGCCTGCCCTCCAGCCACCGCTGGAACGACTTTAGGGCTAGCTACACTGCCCTTATCTCCAGAGCATTGATCTGAAGGGAGGACTCTGTCAGAGTCCAGGTTCCCTGAGCCCTGTGGTGGAGGAAGACCGCTGTCCACCCTGACAGACTCTCGTCCGTCGTGACCATAGCCCAGGATGGGAGCAGGAAGGATTTTTCTTTCGACCAAGAAGTGGGAAGAAGCCACCCCTGAAGAGAGGCTTTGTCTGCCAGTGAAAGAGAGACGTTCCTGTCTAGGGACGTCGACCTCCTGTCCCATTTGCGGAGAATGTGCCCTTGGAGTGGACGCAGATGAAACTGCGCAAAGGGAACTGCCTCCGTTGCTGCCACCATCTTCCCTAGGAAGCGCGTGAGGCGCCTTAAGGGGTGAGACTGGGCCCAAAGGAAAAGTGCACCCCTGTCTGCAGCGAACGCTGTTTGTCCAGCGGTAGCTTCACTATCTCTGAGGGAGACTGAAACTCCATCCCGAGGTAAGTCAGTGATTGGGTCGGTGTCAATTTTTACTTTGGGAAATTAATGATCCACCCGAACCTCTGGAGAGTCTCCAGAGCAATGTTCAGGCTGTGTTGACATGCCACCCGGGAGGGTGCCTTGACTTAGGAGATCGTCTAAGTAAAGGATCACCGAGTGTCCCTGAGAGTGTAGGCCCATCGTCACTGATGCCATGACCTTGGCGAAGACCTGTGGGACTGTCGCCAGGCCGAAAGGCAGAGTCACGAGCTGAAAGTGTTCGACCCGGAGGTGAAACACCGGAAGCGTTGATGCTCTGGTGTAATCGGCACATGGAGATAAGCATCCCTGATGTCGATTGATGCTAGGAAGACTCCCTGGGACATCGAAGCGATGACTGAGCGGAGAGATTCCATCCGAGACCGTCTGGTTCTCACGTGTCTATTGAGCAGAATGAGGCCCGGAACGGACCGGAATCATCCGTCCTTTTTTGGTACCCCGAACAAGTTGGAGTAAAGACCGCGACCACGTTCTTGAAGCGGAACGGGGATCACAACTGCATCTGCAGAAACGAGTCGGAGGACGAGAGCTGAGCTCTATCCTGTAACCGTGAGACGGAATGTCTCTCACCCATCGGTTTTTCATCCAATTGCTCGCCAAACAGACGGTCGCCAGAAAATGGCAAACCGGTTAAGAACTTCTTGGAAGCAGAGTCTGCCTTCCATTCGCGTAGCCACATGGTCCTGCGGACTGCCACCGAATTGGCGGATGCTACCGCTGTACGGCTCGCAGAGTCCAGGACGGCGTTCATGGCGTAGGACGAAAAAACCGACGCCTGAGAAGTCAAAGACAGAACCTGCGGGGCAGAGGTACGTGCGACCGCATTAGTCTCAGACAGACAAGCTGATAGCTTGGAGTGCCCACACGACTGCGAAGGCCGGAGCAAAGACGCGCCTATGGCTTCATAGATGGAGTTCATCATGAGCTCTATTTGCCTGTCAGTGGCATCCTTGAGCGATGAACCATCTGCCACTAATACTACGGATCTAGCCGCCAGTCTGGAGACTGGAGGATCCACCTTGGGACACTGAGCCCAACCCTTGACTACGTCAGGGGGGAAGGGTAACTTGTGTCATTAAGGCGCTTAGTAAAGCGCTTGTCCGGAAATGTTCTGTGCTTCTGGACAGCATCTCTGAAGTTAGAGTGATCGAAAAACGCACTCCGTGTACGTTTGGGAAACCTTAACTGGTGTTTCTCCTACTGTGAAGCCGACTCCTCTATAGGTGGAGTTGGGGGAGAAGGACTAGCACCTGGTAGATGGACGTTATAAGGTCATTTACTATGGCGTCCCCTTCAGGTGTATCCAGATTGAGAGCAACGTCAGGATCAGAGCCCTGAGCTGCGACCTCCGCTTCATCCTCCAGAGAGTCCTCATGCTGAGACCCCGAACCGCGTGATGAAGTCGGGGAAGGTTCCCAGCAAGCCCGGTTAGCCTGTCTGAGGCTGCGGTGCGTGTCGGAGTTCTCACCGTGGGATCTGGGAGCCACCCCAGGAGCCCTTTGCTGTATCGACCGAGAGGGGCCTGGGGACGATGAACTCACAGTGCCCTGGCCCTGTGTTACTGGTCTGGACTGCCAAGCTTCTAGTATCTTAGCAAACTATCTGTCCATAGACTGAGCCATGGAATGTGAAGCGACTCAGAGAGCTTCTCAGTCAAAATTGTAAACTCTGTCCCTTCCATCTGTGCAGTGGAAACCGGCGGTACCACCTGAGCCGAGGGTCCCACCAGTGCCGGAGGCTCCGGCTGAGTGAGTGCCACAGGGGCCGAGCATTGTCACAATGAGGGTAGGTGAAACCTGCAGGTAACATAGCCGCACAAAAGGTACAGGTTGCAAAATAAGCCTGTGCCTTGGCCCCCTTGCTTTCTGCGGACGACATGCTGTTGTCTCCTCTTAGAGATATAGCCAAAAGCAAATAATGCTGCCGAATAGGGAAAATGTATACAATATATATATATATATATATATATATATATATACACACACACACTTCGGCACCCAAGGGGGGCCAGCACCTGACAACTGGTGTGGCTTACCAACCGCCCAAGCGGTGGTGTGTCCACCAGATTCCCTGCCTGGGACTCCCAGAGCTGCAGAGCTCATTCTGAAATCCTCCACCGGCAGAAGTGATTATAACAATGGAGCCGTGGAAGTGCCTAATAAAGTGTGGGCATCTGGTGCCCCACAGTGCTCAGAGAGGGGGGAGGAGGATACCAAAGCATGCTCCAGCCCTCACTGCCGACGTCCAGTCGGCTGTCCCGCTCTTACCCCTGACTGGCAGGCCCGGGGGCGGGAGTACATGGTATTAGGCCGCAAAAGCCGGGGACTAAAGTTAAAAGCGCGGCCGGCCAACAGGCGCGGTCGGCGCGGTAGACCCGGCTCACACACCACACAGCAGCCGCTGCGGCGTCTGTAACACAGGCGCTGCATGCACCGTCCCTAAGGGGACACAGAGTACCTCCTGGATGCAGGGCCCTGTCCCTGATGATATCCAGCCTCCTGTCTGTCAGATTCCCCCAGGGGCTGCGGAGGGAGCCCGGTCCCAGTGAACGGCGACCGGTTAGGATCCCACTTCTCCCAGAACTGCGGAGCTCGTTCTGAAATCCCCCACCGGCAGAGGTGATTATATCAATGGCTACCAGCGTTCTAAGGGGAGGATGGAGCCGTGGGCGTGCCTAATAAAGTGCGGGAAACTGGTGCCCCACAGTGCTCAGTGAGGGGGGAGGATGATACCAAAGTATGCTCCAGCCCTCACTGCCGACGTCCAGTCGGCCGTCCCGCCCTTACCCCTGACTGGCAGGCCCGGGGGCGGGAGTATATGGTACTAGGCCGCAAAAGCCGGGGACTAAAGTTAAAAACGCGGCCGGCAAACAGGCGCGGTCAGCGCGGTAGTCCCGGTCTCACCAACCACACAGGAGCCGCTGCGGCGTCTGTAACACAGGCGCTGCATGCACCGTCCCTAAGGGGACACAGAGTACCTTATGGATGCAGGGCCCTGTCCCTGATGATATCCAGGCTCCTGTCCGTCAGATTCCCCCAGGGGCTGCGGATGGAGCTCGGTCCCAGTGAATGGTGACCGGTTAGGATCCCACTTCTCCCAGAGCCTCTAAGGGATGGGGAAGGAAAACGGCATGTGGGCTCCAGCCTCTGTACCCGCAATGGGTACCTCAACCTTAACAGCACCGCCGACCATAGTGGGGTGAGAAGGGAGCATGCCGGGGGCCCTGTGGGGGGCCCTCTTTTCTTCCATCCAATATAATCAGCAGCTGCTGCTGACTAAAATGTGGAGCTTGTGTGCATGTGTGCCTCCTTCAACACAAAGCTAAAAACTGATGGGCCCGTGATGCACGGGAGGGTGTATAGGCAGAGGGGAGGGGTTACACTTTTTAAAGTGTAATACTTTGTGTGGCCTCCGGAGGCAGTAGCTATACACCCCAATTGTCTGGGTCTCCCAATGGAGCGACAAAGAAATGCCTTTTTTCCCTTACAATTTTCTTCATTATGTCATGTATTACATAATGGGAGACCAGACGAACGGTCACAAATTGTTTACCTAAGGGCTTGTGTATACGGCTGTAAAAATTAGACTAGTGATAACCATCGTCTTGAACTTATCATGACCATGTTATCCTAAAGGGTAATGCACAGACATGTACAATTTTTCGTAGTATGCACAATTTGCCTCTGAGAATCAGCTGGCACTAGTCCATTCAACTCCATGGGTCTATGGAAAAAAAAAAAAAAAATGGGACTGCGTTAGGATAACATCCAAGTGCAGTCTGATTTTCATGGATTGATAATATAGAATATAATATAAATACAATTAACAATGTAAAGGAGGTGGAGAAACTTTTTTCTTTCCACCCCTGAAAAATTGGATCACACTTTGAACAAACGCACAATCAGACCGATTTTCTCAGATGAGTGAAAAACGGTAGTATGAACCTAGTCTAAGGGTATGCTTACACATTGTGATTTTTACATGTTTTACTCTCATTATTTCCATGCACTTTTCAAAAAATAAAAAAAGGCAGTCTAAAGGCTGCTTTACACACAACGATATCGCTAGCGACCTCGTTAGCGATGTGACACGCCCAGATCGTTGTTACGATTTGCCAAGATCGCTCATAGGTTGTTCTGTAACAATCACACGTACACATCTCACAAACGACGCTACATTGTTCAGCAATATATTGTTTGACCAAGGCAGTCGTGTGGATGTTGTTCGTCGTTGGCAGGGTGTCAAACGTAGCAATATGTCTGCTGCGTTCCAAATGACGAACAATATTTTGAAACTGAACGACGTGTCAACGATCAATGATTTTCACCCTATTTGCGATCGTTTGGAGTCGCACGTAGGTGTCACGCGCAATGACGTCGCTAACGATGACGGAAGTGCGTCACGAAGACCGTGACCCGGACGACATATAGTCAAATAAATCAGAGCACGTAAAGCGGCCTTAAGAGGAATGTGGTCTAAGGAGAAAACATTTCTCCTTGCGAAGACCTGACAAACCAGTCTGGCTGTCAGTGAGGAGTCTTGTAGCTGCAATGCTCCTCTGGGAAATATAGCATTGCAGCTATAAAGGGAGTGTTACACACAGCGATATCACTAGCAATACTACTGGTGAAAGCACCCGCCCCCGTCGTTTGTGCGTAACGGGCAAATCGCTGCCCATGGCGCACAATATTGTTCGGATCAGTCACACGGGACTTACCTGCCTAGTGACGTCGCTGTTGCCAGCAAACCGCCTCCTTTCTAAGGGGGCGGTTCGTGCGTGGTCACCTCGGCGTCACTAAGCGGCCGCCCAATAGAAGTGGAGGGGCGGAGATGAGCGGGACGTAACATCCCGATCACCTCCTTCCTTCCTCATTGCCGGCGGCCGCAGGTAAGCTGCAGTTCGTCATTCCCAAAGTGTCACACGTAGCGATGTGTGCTGCCTCGGGAACGACGAACAACCAGCTTGCTCAACAATCAATGATTTTTTAAAAAGGAACGACGTGTCAACAATGGACGATTTGGTGAGTATTTTCTATTGTTAACGGTCGTTCGTGCGTGTCACACGCAACGACGTCGCTAACGATGGCGGATGTGTGTCACGGAATCTGTGACCCCGGCGATATATCGTTAGATACGTTGCTGCATGTGACGGGGCCTTAAGACTCCTCACTGGCAGCCAGAATGGTTTGTCAAGTCTCCGAGAGGAGAAAGGTTTTCCCCTAAGACCCCACTATAGCTTCTCACGCTGCCTGATCATATTTCATACTTTGCACTGACGAAGGGCAATCACCCCGAAACACCGTGTCTGCAAATTGAGGTTCTGATCTGGCATAAATCCTAAGTCTTATGAAAGGCTTGTTAAAGGGCCAGTTTTGACTTTTAGGATTGCTATCTCCAATACGTGGCACTGGAGTTTGTCTCCTTCCTCACTGAAGAGACAATTTAAATAGGAAATTGTAAAACATTGCTTCTTTATTCTATTTAGTATGAAGGTTAACACCATTTGTTACGAGGGGGACCCGGGGAAGCGTGCCAAGATGGGAAATGGACTGCTTCCGCCGGTCAAGGTCCACTGTGCGGTGTAAGGGACCGCCGCTATGGTGGGTGAAGAGTGAGCGGGTTGCTGCTAGCGATCGTCTGGAATGTCACAGACGATCTATGTACACCGATCTGCCCTAACCCGTGAGGGTTGTATGGCACAGATCTCACGGCTCGGTGTACCTGTTGCACGGGGAAGCACAGAGGTGCCCACGCACATGTGCCAGTGGAAGTCACGAGAATATGGCACGAGGGTAGCACAGAGGTGCCCACGCACGTGTGCTTTCAATAACCAGGTGAGTCCAATGGAGACTTGAGGAGCTCACCTGGGACAGGAACACGGCCTGTTGACGGGGGTACTGCCGGAGCAGCAAGGCAGGAACACGGCCTGCAAACGAGGTACTGCCGGAGCAGCAAGGGCCAAGCCCACAAGAGACAGTAATGCCTGAGCAGTGGCGTGGCAGCACGCTGCCAGACATCCAAACATAGAAGGACGGTCACGCACCGCCATGATGGCAGGGGGAGCTTTTAAGGAGGTGCAGCTCCACCCGAGGGCGGGCGCGAGGCGGAGATGACGGACTTGACCCAATCAGGGTCCACGACGTCCCAGCCTGGCCAGTCAGGATTCACCACGTTACCAGCCTTGTCATCAAGCCGTGTGACGTCAGTGAGCGAATCAGGACCCACCACGCATTGCACATGCTCACCCTCCTGCCTCTGGGAAATAGAGGCGGGATCCTCGGTCTCACAATGTGCAGAGATAACGGGAATCTCACTGCTTCCCTGAGCAGTAAACCTCTGCACATTGCGCAGCCTCGCAGACCTTTGGGGCCGCTGAGCAGGAGAGTCTGCGGCAGGCCAGGAATGGGAGACCGCTTCACTCCTTGTAACAGGAGAACCATTAGGGGTCACCCTTCTGCTGCCTCTCTGAGAAGGTATCTCCTGCACACTGCGCAGTCTGGCAGACCTTCAGCGCTGCTGAGCAGGAGTGCTCGTGGCAGGCAAGGAATGGGAGACTGCCTCAGTCCTTGCCTCAGGAGAGCCACGAGATGTAACAACCATTAACTTCAATAGCACAGTGACACAAATGTCCAAAAACTCATGGGCATATGTGGCACAGTTCCTAGAGATCCATGGCTAATTTCTTCTAACTCTGAGAAACCAATATAATAGAGATATCATACTTACAAGGTGAATGGTATACCCCACTAGTCAAATAAGACTTTTTTCCCAGGCTGGACATTCAGATTATGTGTATGGATAGCGATGACTGGACTGGCTGCATGTCTCCTGGCCTGAATTTAACAGTCTTATATTTATGGCAATTAGTCTGTTGCGTTTGAGTGTGGTGAGCCCTTGGCCAGTCCACTCATCACCGTCTGTAAGGTGAATGTAGTACCTTTGGCACCAGCCATAGTTAGATATTTCCAGACTGAATAGTAAGGGAATGTTCCCATTCACAGTTCAAAGAAAAGGTGCTCCAGAATTAATGGGGAATGCAAGTCTAGTATAGCAGACATGCCAGGAGAACTGATATTACAAATAAATAGGATTGGAATCTTTGACTCAATAGAACAACTTCTTATTATACTTACTTTTTGTTTCACATAGGATAAAATCATATCGGTGATTTCATTGGAGACTGGAATTATAGACTTTTGATATGCTAATGAAAATGCCATCTTCTTGAACAAGTGGACCGCCATGATGATGTCTTCGTACTTGCTTTGATTTTTCTTAGTTCTGATATAAGATTCTGTTAAATGGAGACATACATTATCATTACAGTGTAGAGGGTGGTGTCTGCCTTTTACCATTTCAAAATACAATTTAGTAATGGTAGATACAGAAAAATATCACATAAGCAGAAAAATTACAACAAATACAAACAAGACAAAAAAATCATGAATAGTGATGAGCGGACTTACAGATAACTGTGACCGGTGGGTCCATATTATCTTTTTTTAAAAACCCAGTTGTGGTCTGGAATCCGATGCCCATATAAGTCTATGGGGATCAGAATCCAGAAATTAAAAATTTGGTAGAAGGGATGGGGAGATAGCAGCATGTGCGCTGCACTTACAGAGGTTCCGGCATGGCGGTACTCTGCTTCCAGGTCATGCATTCACTTCCTGGGCTGCTAATTGCCTTAATTGAATATGCCTTGCTTTCCACGCCCACTGGCGCCTGTGATTGGTTGCAGTCAGACGCACTCCACACGAATGGCAGCATGTCAGCTGACTGCTTCCAATCACAGGCTTTATGCACGTTTATATTGTAGGCCGGGGTCACACTGGCATGTGGCATCCAATGTAAGAGCATTGGATGCGATATGCTAATGAACCTCGGCTCAGGCTCTGCTGAGATCAGATCAGAGCTGCTGAGGAGAGGGCGGATGCTGCAAAGTCTGTTAGGCTGAAACCCCCCTTATCTTGGCTATGTATCAAAATAAGAGGAACCGTATGCAGCTTTTTTAATAAAATTATTCAAATAAATAGTTTAAAAAAAAAAACAGCGTGCCGTCACCGACAATTTTGATACAGCGGGGGGCTGTTATTCTCAGAATGGGGAGGGCCATAGTTAGTGGCCACCCCCAGCCTAACAATAGCAACCTGCAGCTACACAAGATTGTTGCATCTATTTAATGTGACAAGCCTGGCGCTTTACCCGGCTTCCGTCTGCCGACATGCTTTTTGGAGATGGAAATTTCATTTTCCAGAAGGACTTGGTACCTGTCCACACTGCCAAAAGTACCAATACCTGGTTTAATAACCACAGTATCACTGTACTTGATTGGCCAGCAAAATCACCTGACCTAAACCCCATAGAGAATCTATGAGATATTGTCAAGAGGAAGATGAGTGACACCAGACCCAACAATGCAGATGAGCTGAAGGCTGCTGTAAAAGCAACCTGGACTTTCATAACACCTCAGCAGTGCCACAGACTGATCACCTCCATGCCACGCTGCATTGATGGAGTAATTCATGCAAAAGGAACCCTGACCAAGTATTGAGGCATTTACTATACAGACTTTTCAGTACGCCAATATTTCTGAGTTTAAAATTATTTTTTTCAGTTGGTCTTATATAATATTCTAATTTTCTGAGATAACGACTTTTGGGTTTTCATTGGCTGTAAGCTATAATCATCAACATTAACAGAACACTTGAAATAGATCACTCTGTGTGTAATGACTCTATTTAAGATGTGTTTCCCTTATTGAATTGAATTACTGAAATAAATTAACTTTTTTTATTCTAATTTATTTAGATGCACTTGTATGACATGGGCTAATTTTAGGGGCATGGGTAATTTAATTTGCATAAGGAGAATACTCATGCAGCCTAGTGGGAGAGAGTTTTACAAAACAGTGGCAGCCACTCGCCCAGAAAGGTTGTAGCAGAACATTGAAAGAAAGAAGTTACAGTTAATAATTGTGCGATATAATGAATACATGTGAAAATAAATGAAAAAAGAAGAAAGACAGTGAAAAACATACAAGTGCTAAAAAGAAAAAGTATTTTAACCCCTTACCAACATATGATGTACTATTACGTCATGTACCAGCTCCCTGATTTTGATACGGACTTGCAAGCCGAGCCTGTATCTTTTCCTACAGATTATGGCTGTCTTTTACAGCCATCATCTGCCTCTAACAGCTGTAGGGAAGTGGAGGTTTATCTACGAGAGTTAAACTGTTTAATTCTGCTGTTAATCTCTCACAAAAGTATGTAATGCAAGTGCGCATGTCCTTCCTCGTTGGTATTGGCACGCCTGTAATATGACCACAATGTGCTGATGGTTTGCCATGACAGCCGGGGGTCTGATGAAGACCTATCATGGTGTTACTTTTTTGAAAACCAGCTTGCAGCTGATGTTCATAGGGCACCATGATTTTTGCTATATACAGCAATGTTGTGGCATGCCCGTATATCACCCCCATTCACTAATTAAAAATTAGGGACAACAAAAAAAAATACACAGATTTGGTATCGCTGCATTTGTAAAAGTTTGAGCTATCAAAATATTAATTAAATTAATCCAATCTGCAAACAGAGTAACAAAAAAAGTCAGAAATGCGGCTTTTTAGCTGCCACAACACAACAAATATGTAATAAGAGGTGATCAAAACATTGCAACTAATCCAGAATGACATCAATAAAAACATTGACTCGAGGTGCAAACAAGAAGCCCTCAGACAGGTCCATATCCTGTAAATTGAAACTGTTATGGCTCTAAGAAAATTGTGACACCAGCGAAAATGTAATTATTTTTAACAAATTTCAGATTTTTTTTCACCGCTTAAAGGAGTTATCCGACATACACTCCAAAAAAAATTGTAAGCTAATCTGTGCTGTATTGTCATATAAATCACCCCTACATTGTTATTTTTAGTTTTCTAACTTTTGTTCCTCTTGAATTCACCCTTTGCGCACGTTGCTTTTTACCTGCTTTTTTGCTGCTTTTTCTTCTGCGCTGTTTAATGCCAAAATCATACCTCCCAACTTTTCAAGAAAGGAAAGAGGGACAAAGTATGCGGCGCGCTGCGCGCGCCGCGGCAAATTTTGACCACGCCCCTAGCCACACCCCTAGCCACACCCATTTAGCAGTAAGGGTCATTCAGCAGATGCCCCGGACTGTTCATTCAAATTTATAGCAGTCAGAATTTTTTTATATTTCTGTGTCACTATATGACATGTTGCTTATTTGTGCCTATCAATCTGTGTTCACACGTTGCATAAATTCTGTTTCTTTTTGTTTCTGCCTGCACTATACTACACAATAACAATCTTCTCTGTTTTTTCCATTTTTGCTGCATTTTTTCTGCCTTTTCTCCACTATTTAATGTGTTTTTGGTTCACATGTGAGTCTGCGTTTCTAAGTGTTTTTATGTACAGAGAAGCTTTTTCCTGCATTTTTTTAAGCTCCACATAGAAACCTCCAGAGAAACCACCCCCCCCCCCCCCCCGAAAACCGCAGAATTCAGCGGCGTCTTTTCATGGAATCACATCCACTTTACTTGGACAAACACAGCAGAATAAATGTGCAAAGAAACAGCAGAAAAATATGCAGCATTTACACTACATGTGAACACGGACTAATTGTCCAAGCAAAGTGGATGAGACGTCCTGAAATCTCCGCTCCTGGTGCGTGGAAAGACGCCGCTGAACTGTGCGGATTTGGTGTTTCTTTCTTTATAAGCTTCAGTATTCACATCAGCAACAAACATGTATCAAATAAGGGGGACAATGTATAAAAAATACCGCAAACACGCAATAATCATAGAACATTGTTATTGCACTCGTGGCGCGGACACCTGCAGAAAAAATGCAGCATTTACGCTATGTGTGAACACGGCCTCAGTGATCCATTTTTATTACATTTTTTTATGGGTTTTAATAAAGAAAAATAATAAATTGCGCCTTTTTTTCCCGCCATTTACCGATCCCCATAAATAATCTGATCGCTGTGTTGTTCAGGTCATTACGATTACAGGGACACCAACTATGTCCATGTTATTTGCTGATTTGTGATGTTTATTATTTTATAAAAAAAAGTGCAATAAAATTACATTATACTATTTTTTTTTTATTATTTTTAGTAACTTTATTAGAACAAAAAAAATCCTCTTTTCCTCTCCCTCTAGAATACAGGACATAGAGATGCTGCTCTGTACAATGTAGCTGTGTGCTGTGTAATCTTGTGTGTAATCAGAGGCTGCATTGTAGGTTCATTTATGTGAATTCCTCCCTCTGACATCATCAATCCTAGTGGCTCAACAGCTAGAGCAGCTAGGAAAGCCAGGAGGTTGCTGCACACAAGTTTTGAACGCTGCTGGTTTGAATCCAAGGTGGTCAAGATGAAAAAAAAATAAAAAAATTGTATTTGTATTTTTTTCCTCATTTCTTTATAGTAGTTTTATGGGAACAAATGAATCTGACTCTTTCACCAACATTGAGATACAGTATTTATCTATCCCTCTATCTATCTATAATTCTATCTATCTATCTATCTATGATTCTATCTCTCTATCTATGATTCTATCTATGATTCTTTATATAGGTACCGTCACACTAAGCAACTTACCAGCGATCCCAACAACGATAGGGATCGCTGGTAAGTTGCTAGGAGGTTGCTGGTGAGATGTCACACTGCGACGCTCCAGCGATCCCACCAGCAACCTGACCTGGCAGGGATCGCTGGAGCGTGGCTACACGAGTTGCTGGTGAGCTCACCAGCAACCAGTGACAAGCCCCCAGCGCAGCGTGGAAGATGCTGCGCTTGGTAACTAAGGTAAATATCGGGTAACCAACCCGATATTTACCTTGGTTACCACCGCACGGAGCTACACGTGCAGAGAGCAGGGAGCAGCGCACACTGAGCGCTGGCTCCTTGCTCTCCTAGTTACAGCACACATCGGGTTAATTAACCCGATGTGTGCTGCAGCTAAATGTGCACAGAGCAGGGAGCAGCGCACAATGCTTAGCGCTGGCTCCTTGCTCTCCTAGTTACAGCACACATCGGGTTAATTAACCCGATGTGTGCTGCAGCTAAATGTGCACAGAGCAGGGAGCAGCGCACAATGCTTAGCGCTGGCTCCCTGCTCTCCTAGTTACAGCATACATCGGGTTAATCCGATGTGTGCTGCAGCTACATGTGCACAGAGCAGGAGCCGGCACTGACAGTGAGAGTGGAGGAGGCTGGTATCGAAGGTAAATATCAGGTAACCAAGGACAGGGCTTCTTGGTTACCCGATGTTTACATTGGTTACCAGCCTCAGCAGAAGCCGGCTCCTGCTGCCTGCACATTTAGTTGTTGCTGTCTCGCTGTCACACACAGCGATCTGTGCTTCACAGCAGGACAGCAACAACTAAAAAATGGCCCAGGACATTCAGCAACAACCAACGACCTCACAGCAGGGGCCAGGTTGTTGCTGGATGTCACACACAACAACATCGCTAGCAACGTCACAAAAGTTGTTCGTTAGCAGCGATGTTGCTAGCGATGTTGCTTAGTGTGACGGGGCCTTATGATTCTATCTATCTATGACTCTATCTATCTATGATTCTATCCCTCTATCTATGATTCTATATCTATCTGTCGTGTATCTATATATCCCTCTATCATCCATCCCTCTATCATCCATCCATCCCACTATCATCCATCCATCCCTCCCTCTATCCCTCCATTCATCCCTCTATTATCCATCCATCCATCCCTGCCTCTATCCCTCCATTCATCCCTCCCTCTATCCCTCCATTCATCCCTCCATTCATCCCTCTATCATCCATCCCTCCATTCATCCCTCCATTCATCCCTCTATCCCTCCATTCATCCCTCCATTCATCCCTCTACCCCTCCATTCATCCCTCCCTCTATCCCTCCATCCATCCCTCCATTCATCCCTCTATCATCCATCCATCCCTCCCTCTATCCCTCCTTTCATCCCTCTATCCCTCCATTTATCCCTCCTTCTATCCCTCCATTCATCCCTCCATTAATCCCTCTATCATCCATCCCTCCCTCTATCCCTCCATTCATCCCTCAATTCATCCCTCTATCATCCATCCATCCCTGCCTCTATCCCTCCATTCATCCCTCTATCCCTCCATTCATCCCTCCCTCTATCCCTCCATTCATCCCTCCATTCATCCCTCTATCATCCATCCATCCCTCCCTCTATCCCTCCATTCATCCCTCTATCCCTCCATTCATCCCTCCATTCATCCCTCTACCCCTCCATTCATCCCTCCCTCTATCCCTCCATCCATCCTTCCATTCATCCCTCTATCATCCATCCATCCCTCCCTCTATCCCTCCTTTCATCCCTCTATCCCTCCATTTATCCCTCCTTCTATCCCTCCATTCATCCCTCCATTAATCCCTCTATCATCCATCCCTCCCTCTATCCCTCCATTCATCCCTCAATTCATCCCTCTATCATCCATCCATCCCTGCCTCTATCCCTCCATTCATCCCTCTATCCCTCCATTCATCCCTCCTTCTATCCCTCCATTCATCCCTCTATCATCCATCCATCCCTCCCTCTATCCCTCCATTCATCCCTCCATTCATCCCTCTATTATCCATCCATCCATCCCTGCCTCTATCCCTCCATTCATCCCTCTATCCCTCCATTCATCCCTCCCTCTATCCCTCCATTCATCCCTCCATTCATCCCTCTATCATCCATCCATCCCTCCCTCTATCCTTCCATTCATCCCTCCATTCATCCCTCTATCATCCATCCATCCCTCCCTCTATCCCTCCTTTCATCCCTCTATCCCTCCATTCATCCCTCTATCATCCATCCATCCCTCCCTCTATCCCTCCATTCATCCCTCCATTCATCCATCCCACCATCCATCTTTGCAGCTGAATAATCTGCTTCTGGTGTCTCACCTGCAGTATAGAGGTCAAGATAACAAAATCTTGCTATTGCTTTCAATAGAGGCAGTAGCTCAGTGGTTAGAGCTGCTGCCTTTGAAACAAAGAACTCACAGCTCCACGAGTTCGAGTCCCAGCCGC
Organism: Anomaloglossus baeobatrachus; assembly: GCF_048569485.1. Taxonomy (NCBI): domain Eukaryota; kingdom Metazoa; phylum Chordata; class Amphibia; order Anura; family Aromobatidae; genus Anomaloglossus; species Anomaloglossus baeobatrachus. Next base: position 95,318,078 of record NC_134359.1, on the reverse strand, counting down.
CCCGAAAATCCAATGATAATTTAATTTAATTTATTCACTTCACTGAGGGGAGGAGCCGGGACATCAGCTGTGAGCCACGGGAGTGCGGGACAGCCCTGATAAATCGTGCAAGTCCCGCAGAATCCGGGACGGTTGGGGAGGTATGCCAAAATGGATGTGTTCTTCTATTCAAGCAAAGTCTATGGGAATTTGGGTTTCTTGTTCACACTATGTTGTTCAAAATGCTGCCTTTTTGTGGCAGAACTTTGGTCAAAAACTCAGCTTTGCAGTGCAAAACCCAAATGGCAAAAACAATTGACATGTTGCTTCTTTGAAAAGCTGAGTTTTTGACCAAAGTTCTGCCACAAAAAGGCAGCATTTTGAACAACATAGTGTGAACAAGAAACCCAAATTCCCATAGACTTTCCTTGAATAGAAGAACACATCCATTTTGGCATTAAACAGCGCAGAAGAAAAAGCAGCAAAAAAGCAGGTAAAAAGCAGGTAAAAAGCAGGTAAAAAGCAACGTGCGCACATACCCTTATTCTCTGCAGAACCTTGTTTACATTCAGCTCCAGCAAACATGACAATTTCCTGTATTCTTGGTTGCCAAACCTCAGTCAGAGCTGGCACCACCCAGCCTCAGTGTCCAGAAACGCCCCCTGCCCTCCCTCTGCACATTCAATGGCTGTCAGTATTCTGCCCGGCACCTGACCTCTCAGTATGTGACAGAGCAGAGATCCAGCTTCTCTCATCTGTGACACAGCAATCAGCTCACATCCCATCAACAATGGTAACAGAAAGAGTTGTTACATGTTCCTCACCCCTTATAAATAAATGAATACTGTGTAAGGCCCCCTTCACACGTCAGTGATTCTGGGACGTTTGTACTTTTTTTTAAATGTACCAGAATCACTGACATACGCAGACCCATTATAATGAATGGGTCTGCTCACACGTCAGCGATTTGTCACTGCACGTGTCTCCGTGCAGCGTACCCGCGTGTGCGTGATTGCCGCACGGAGACATGTCCATTTGTTTCTGGCATCACTGATGTCTCACGGACCACGCAGTGGTGTGGTCCGTGAAACACGTGCCAGAAAAAAACGTGCTTTTAAAATAAAAAACATTTTAACTCACCCGGCGTCCAGCGATGTCCTCTGCAGCCCGTGCAGCTTGCTGCTTCTGAGCCGGCTCATTATTGTCGCGCATATTCATGATGCGCGACACAGCCGACCCTGAAGCAGCTGCTGCGGGGGTCAGCGCCGGCCGGATGCTGCACCGCGGGAGCGATCAGCACCATGGAGAGCGGGAGCGCGCACAGGTGAGTTAATCTCTATGTGCAATCACGGGCCACGGAGAACGGATCCCGGATTGCACTTAGACAACCCACGTGTGCCGTGAATCACGGCACACGCAGGGACATGTGCGTGTTTTACACGCCAGTGAAAAACGTCACTGTTTTTCACTGACGTGTGAAACGGGCCTAAGGCAGACTATATAGCACCCAATGTTAGTCTATAGTAGATATATACGCCATGTATGTATGGTACATGTGTGTGTGTGCGTGGTTTGTGTCATATAGTTATGTGTATACATATATATATATATATATATATATATATATATATATATGCACATAGATTCTCCAGGCTTATCCCTCTATGTGTCACTATATGAATTGACACATTGGGCTACGAATGTAGAGTGTGCAGATTGCATACGAGTGGTCACATGACCATTCATTTTGACTGTTGACAACTGTGTCTGCTGCATGTGATGTGAGGATTCACATATCTACACTGTGTAGCAGCAAGCAAGAAATAGTGCGATAATAATAATAATCATGATCATCTACAATAAAATATAATTACTGCAGATTTTTGTGAAAAATCTTGACCACTATTTTTTCCTTGGGCTACATGATATTTTGGTCATGCTGTCATACATCACAGCATGGCTATGTCACTACTAGCATGATGCAGGTCTGTGAGGTGGCTTTCATTTCCGCACTGTCTCGTTCACCGTCTGTCTCGTTCACCGTCTGTCTCTGTCTGTCTCTAGCTTTCCGTCTCTTTTCTTTCCCTGTCTGTCTCTCTCTATCCGTCTCCCCACTGACATCTTATTACCTCTTATACTAACACTGCCCTTTGTTACTATAGTAACTAATCACAGCTGAGATTAATAAACTGTAGTTCCAGGCTCCATTCACTTTAATGGAGTCATGTTTTTTGGAGAGTAACTGTAAAGCGCAGGGTTAAATTTTCCTGTGAAACCGTAGTCTACGACGCTCCCTGGGTCACATGGGTCATCTGTGCAAAAAAACATTATTGTAAATGAGATAGTGCGGATTCCTTTAGCGGACTCACACACACACACACACACACACACACACACACTCAGCTTTATATATTAGATTATATAGCTGGGTAACAGTTAGAAGAAGAGGTAGGGGGAAAAGTGTCAGGGAGCCTAGTCCAGACCTGGCACAACCTAGTAAATATGCCTGTTTGGCTGATATTAGGAATGAAGGGCCTGGACTAGGGTCACTACAGCAGGATGTTGCTCCTAGCAACCAGGAAAACAACTGCTGTAGGAAGGAGGGAAATAGGAGTGCAGCAAAGCCCAGACAGATGTTGGTGGTAGGGGACTCTATAATTAGGCGGACAGACAGGGTCATCTGTCGCCGAGACCGTGAATGCCGAACAGTGTGTTGTCTGCCGGGTGCTCGGGTTCGGCATATTGCGGATCGGATAGACAGATTGCTGGGTGGGGCTGGGGAAAACCCAGCGGTCATGGTGCACATTGGTACTAATGACAAAGTTAGAGGCAGGTGGAAGGTCCTTAAAAATGATTACAGGGAACTAGGAGAGTCCAGGACCTCCAAGGTGGTGTTGATAGAGCAGATAGAGACAGTGAGACAGTAGGGGTCAATGAAGGATTAGGGGGGGATGGGACATACAAGGAATGTAGGGAGGCTAGGAGTAATAAAGGTGTTAATAGGATTAAATGTCTACTGGCAAATGCAAGAAGTCTTGCAAACAAAATGAATGAATTGGAGACTCTTATGTCAACCATGGATTATGATGTGGTGGGCATTACAGAAACCTGGCTGGATGAAAGCCATGACTGGGTGACAAATATACAGGGTTATAGTACATTTAGGAAGGACAGGAAAGGCCAAAAAGGTGGTGGGGTGTGTATATTTATTAAATCTAACCTAAAACCTGTGTTGTATGATGACATTGAGGGGAACAGCAACAATGTAGAGTCAGTATGGGTAAATGTACATGGGGAGGGGAATAATGGAAAAATGCTAATTGGAGTTTGCTATAAGCCTCCTAACATACCTCAACAAATTGAGGGTGAAATGCTGGAACAAATTGAAAAGGCAGCTAATAATAATAATCGGGTTCTTATTATGGGGGATTTCAACTATCCAGACATTCAGTGGGACATAGAATCTTCTGGTTGTGCTAAAAGCTGTAAGTTCTTATCTACTATTCAAGACCATTTCCTCTCTCAGATGGTAGGTGAACCGACCAGGGGAGATAATTTGCTAGATCTGGTCCTGTCAAATAGACCGGATACAATTTCAGATCTACAGGTCCGGGAGCACTTGGGCACCAGCGATCATAATATGGTAAGCTTCAACATAATATTCAATAGAACATTTCAAAGGGGGAATGCTAAAACCTGGAATTTTAGGAAAGCTGATTTCAACAAATTAAGGGAAGAGCTTAAATGTGTAGATTGGGACAAAGTCATGGTAACTGGGGATACCGAACATAAATGGGGTAAGTTTAAGGATATACTACTAGAGTCCTGTAAAAAACGTATACCCTCTGGTAATAAAATGTCCAGGAATAAAAAGAAACCACTATGGATAAATAAGACTGTACAAAGTATAATAAAACAAAAACAAAGGGCATTTAAAATCTTAAAGGCTGAGAATACAGAAATAGCATTTCAGAAGTATAAAGATATCAATAGGAAATGTAAAAAAGAAATCAAACAAGCAAAATTAGCTACTGAAACAAAAATCGCCAATGACATTAAAATAAATCCCAAAATCTTTTATAAATACATTAATGCCAAAAGGAAAACAAAGGATAGTATCGGCCCCTTAAAATATAATAAGTTAGTTATAGAGGACAAACAAAAGACTGAGATATTAAATAGGCATTTCTCATCTGTATTCACAAAGGAACTGACTGTACCAGGGATCATTCAACAAGTGAAATATCAAAGTTCACCACCCGATATAATTAATTTAACACAAGATGAAGTACGCATACGTCTGAGTAAATTAAACATTGACAAATCCCCAGGGCCAGATGGCATTCATCCACGAATATTGAGGGAATTGAGCTCCGTAATCGACAGACCGCTGTATCTCATCTTTTTAGACTCACTTGTAACAGGGTTGGTGCCTCAGGATTGGAGGATTGCTGATGTGGTACCGATATTTAAGAAAGGTAAGAGGGTAGATCCAGGTAACTACCGTCCAGTAAGCCTGACATCAGTAGTATGCAAAGTTTTTGAGGGCATTTTAAGGGATGACATGCAAAAATATATTGCAGAAAATAATATGATAACTGACAAACAGCATGGATTCATGAAAGATAAGTCGTGTCTAACCAACCTGTTGGGGTCCTATGAGGGGGTAAGTGCAAACCTGGATATTGGTAATGCAGCTGATGTGATTTATTTGGACTTTGCAAAGGCATTTGATACAGTACCACATAATAGCCTTATACTAAAGCTCCAGAAGCAAGGACTAGGGGACACAATATGCAACTGGGCAAGGAATTGGCTAAAAGATAGGAAACAAAGAGTAGTCATAAATGGTACATTCTCTAAATGGGCTATAGTCAGCAGTGGGGTGCCGCAGGGATCTGTGCTTGGACCGATTCTTTTTAATCACTTTATTAATGACCTTGTGAATGGGATTGATAGTACAGTGTCAGTCTTTGCCGATGACACCAAACTATGTAGGATATTAAAAACTGACCTGGATAGTACAATATTACAAAAAGATCTGGATAAGATGTCAGAATGGGCAGATATTTGGCAAATGAGATTTAATGTTGATAAATGTAAAGTAATGCACCTAGGACGGAGTAATCCTATAACTGCGTATACATTAAATGGAAGTAAACTCGGGACTACAGAACAGGAGAAGGACTTGGGTATTCTCATTACAAATAAGCTGAGCAGCAGCACTCAATGTCAAGCAGCAGCTGCTAAAGCAAACAAGATTTTAGGGTGTATAAAAAGAGAGATTAGATCCCGTGATCCCAACGTATTGTTACCCCTCTATAAATCACTTGTAAGGCCACATCTGGAATACGGGATCCAGTTTTGGGCTCCACATTTTAAAAAGGACATTCAGAAGTTAGAGTCAGTTCAAAGGCGAGCAACTAGACTATTACAAGGAATGGAAGGCCTCCCATATGATGACAGGTTGAAAAAGTTAGATATGTTTAGCTTAGAAAAAAGACGTCTCAGAGGAGATCTCATTTATATGTATAAATACATGTGTGGTCAATATAAAGGACTGGCACATGACTTATTTCTTCCAAAGACAGTACTAAGGACCAGGGGGCACTCACTGCGAGTGGAAGAAAAGCGATTCCGACAGCTAAATAGGAAAGGGTTCTTTACAGTTAGAGCGGTCAGACTGTGGAATACACTACCACAAGAGGTAGTAATGGCCGATACTATAACAGCTTTTAAAAAAGGGCTGGATGATGTCCTCAGTACACAAAACATTGTTGGTTATAAATGACTTAGTGACTAAATGTAGAACTGGTGGAGGAAGGTTGAACTAGATGGACCTAGGTCTTTTTTCAACCTAAGTAACTATGTAACTATGTAACTGTGTGGCATCTGTTGCGTTCTGTATATGGTCCGTGTGTCATCTGCGTACCTTCCTATTTTTTTCATACTGCAAAAAAACGGAAGCAGCTAGATAGATAGAGGGATAGATAGAGACAGATAGCTAGAGGGATAAATAGAGGGATGGATGAATGAATCAAGGGATAGATAGAGGGATAGATAATAGATGAGAAAGACCAATATAATGTCCTACCCCCCCCCCCGCATATTCTAAGCTGGCACCCTTTAGTGCCTTTCATGTTTCATGTGGCACTAAAGGGTGCTTAGCCTTGTATTTAGCCAATAAATAAATAAATAATTAAAAAAAAAACAACGTGAGGTCCCCCCTATCTTTTGTAGCCAGCTAGGGTAAAGCAGGCGGCTGCAGCCTGCAGACCACAGCTGGCAGCTTCACCTTGGCTGGTAATCCAAAACAGAGGGCACCCCACGCTATTTAAAATTAAATAAATAATTTAAAACAAAAAACGTGGGGTCCCCCCCAAATTGCATCACCAGCCAAGGTAAAGCGGACAGCTGTGGTCTGGTATTCTCAGACTAGGGAGGTCCACCGTTATTGGACACTCCCCAGCCTAAAAATAGCAGGCTACAGCTGCCCCAGAAGTGGCGCATCCATTGGATGTGCCAATCCTGGCGCTTTGCCCCAACTCATCCCGTTGCCCTGGTGCGTTGGCAAACGGGGTAATATATGGGGTTGATGCCAGATGTGTAATGTCACCTGGCATCAAGCCCTGGGGTTGGTGAGGTCAGGCGTCTATCAGATACTCGACATCACCAACCCAGTCAGTAAGAAATAAAAAATAGACAACAAAAAAAGTTTTATTTGAAAAAACACTCCCCACATTCCCTCTTTCAACAATTTATTGACAAGAACAATCCAATCCGGGTCCGGCGTAATCCAATAAGGGGGTCGCACGGCGATCCATACCATAGTCAATGAGACTCCCAGTCAATGAAGAACAAAATGTTCCCCATTGGCTGGGAGAGCCGTGCAGTGACCTGAGCTAACATCAATAGGTCAGCCCAGGTCACTGCACGGGATGCCGAGCGCTGCCATCAGGAGGTTAGATGAGATCATTACCTGCAGTAACGATCTCCTGCACTGCCGACGTCAGCGCTGTCACTGACTTCTATGCCCGCTGCGTTCTACGCAGTATCGCGAGAGCCCGTGATGTCACTGCTAGTGACAGTCTCGGGCCGCCCGCGAGACGGGCAGAGAAGGCAGTGACCGCGGTGACGTCAGGAGGCAGGAGATCGTCACAGCAGGTAATTATCTCATCTAATCTAACCTGCAGCTACATGTGCAGAGAGCAAGGAGCCGCGCACACTGAGCGCTGGCTCCTTGCTCTCCTAGCTACAGTACACATCGGGTTAATTAACCCGATATGTACTGCAGCTACATGTCACAGTGCAGAGAGCAGGGAGCCGCGCACACTGCTTAGCGCTGGCTCCCTGCTCTCCTAGCTACAGTACACATCGGGTTAATTAACCCGATGTGTACTGCAGCTACATGTCACAGTGCAGAGAGCAGGGAGCCGCGCACACTGCTTAGCGCTGGCTCCTTGCTCTCCTAGCTACAGTACACATCGGGTTAATTACATGATGTGTACTGCAGCTACATGTGCACAGAGCAGGAGCCGGCGCTGGCAGCGTGAGAGCGGCGAGCGGCGGAGGCTGGTAACTAAGGTAAATATCGGGTAACCACCTTGGTTACCCGATGTTTACCGTGGTTACAGATTACCGCAGGCTGCCAGACGCCGACTCCTGCTCCCTGCTCGCTTCATTTCGTCGCTCTCTCGCTGTCACACACAGCGATCTGTGCGTCACAGCGGGAGAGCGACGATCAAAAAATGAAGCTGGACATTCAGCAACGAGCGGCGACCTCACAGCAGGGGCCAGCTCGTTGCTGGATGTCACACACAGCGACAGCGACGGGACGTCGCTGCAACGTCACAGTCATGGTGACGTAGCAGCGACGTCGTCGTCGCTGTGTGTGACACCACCTTTAGCAGTCAGTGTCCCGCTCCCTGCCAGCCTCGCGGCGTGAGAAGCTGCTGATACTGCGGGCAGACACTGACATTGCAGTGCGGGCAGCTGCGGGGCTGGCAGGGAGCGGGACACAGACTGCATGGGCAGTGATGACAAGCAGCGCTCGTCATCCCCGCGGCTGCACGCACTGCAGGGTGAGAAGCAGCTTATACTGCAGAGGGGGGCAAACACTAACACGCTGCAGTGCGGGCATCCGCGGGGCTGGCGCGGGACACAGACTGTACACACACAGATGACCCATGATGACACAGACAGCGCGCACAGGGGAGGGGGGGGAGACAGTTCCCAGGGCGTCAGGCAGTAAACATGATAAAGCGCTGGGGACACAGCGCTGACAGTGTATCTGACAGCAAGTGTTCCTTGCCATATTGAACTGGACACTGAATCGGCTGGAATTCAGGGCGCACGTAGCTGGGCACAGGAGGCGGGGGAGGGAGACTACGGAGTGTGTGGGAGGTTGTGGGCAGAGTACGGGGTGCAGGGGAATGTGTGGGAGGGTGCAGGGAACGGGGGCGGTTACTCCACGCACTGTACAGCCCAGCAGGGAGGCGACATGCTGTTCCAGATTTGCATGTCAACATGGCCCTGCCCATGTAGACATGAAATGACCGGAAGCAGCAAAATCGCGACAGGAGCGGTCACATGACCACTCTGAGCCAGGGGAGAGGGGCTGACAGCAGGGCAGGTAAGTGGTCTCGATCTACTTACCTGCCCCAATGTAGCCCAATAGTGTAATAATGAGAAAAAGTCAAAAGAAGCCGGATAACCCCTTTAACTAAAATAAAAGCTATACATGTTTAGTATCTGTAGAATTATAATTCCAGGTAATTTTTTTCTGTACGATGAACAATGTAAATAAAAAAAAAAAAAATGAAAATACTGTGGAATTGCTTTTATTTTTGTTGCTTCACTGCCCTTGGAATTGTTTCCTGTTTTGCAGTACATCACTTGATAAAATGGATGATGTCATTCAAAATTACAACTCATCCTGTAAAAAAACAAGCCCCCACACGGCTAAGAAAAAATAAAAAATGTTTTGGCTCTTGGAATAAGGGAGGAAAAAACAAAATTGCAAAAACTGAATATCGTATGGTGGGGAAAAGGTTAATGGAGTGCATTACTAAACTCTGAGTAAGCCATAGGAGAACATATTGATTGCGACACCACACATAATCAAGGAGTGTTCACAGAAAGCAAATTTGCAGCGGACACTCTCTGCAGGGGCAGATTCGTAACAAATTATGCTGCTGAACAAAAATATAAAAGCAACACTTGCTTTGTTCCCATTTTTCATTAGCTGAACTCAAATATCAGAGGCCTTGTTCACACAATGCGTTTTTACCCTCTTTTTTGCGTTTTTGCTGCAGAAATTTCTTGAGAAAATGGTTGTAACCTTTCTGCAGACTTTCCCCAGCAAAACCTATGGAAATAAAATTACTGTGCGCACACTGCGTTTTTTTCTCAAGAAAATTCTTTCTGCAGAATTTCTTGAGAAAAAGAATGTACGTCACTTCTTTTCTGCAGGTACCTGCGCTTTTTGCCCTTTAGAATGTAAGCCCGCAAGGGCAGGGTCCTCTTCCCTCTGTACTAGTCTGTCTATTGTAACTTGTATATGTATTCTGTATGTAACCCCTTCTCATGTACAGCACCATGGAATCAATCTATATTCTATTATCATGGAATTATCTATAAATAAATAATAATAATAATAATAATAATAATAATAATAATAATAATAATAAATAATGCTAAAAAAACGCAGGGACCAACCTGCGGAAAAAACGCACCAAAACCGCATCAAAAATGCACAAAAATGCGGTTTTCGTTGCGTTATCGGTACGTTTTTTTGAACGCAAGTGCGTTAATCTTTCAGACTCTCAAGAAATTTCTTGAGAAAAATACTTTTTCTAGTGTGAACAGAGCCTTACCACGGATTTGCCGCGGATTTGCTCCAGAAAATGATTCTAACATTTATGCAGTCATTCCCCAGCAAAACCTATGGGTATAAAAAATGCTGTACGCACACTGCTTTTTTTATACCTGCAGCTTTACCCGCGGAATTTCCGCTGCGGAATTAATGTAAATGTCACTTCCTTTCTGCAGGTACCTGCGGTTTTTGCCATAGATAATGGTAAAAAAACGCAAGGACCAACTCGCAAAAAAACTGCGGCAAAACCGCAGCAAATCATGGCAAAAACGCAGGTGCGGTTTTACCGCGTTTTTTGCCACAGGTGCGGTATTCTGCCAGAGGGTGTAGAATAAGTCTATTTTCTAGTGTGCACATAGTCTAAAGCGGGCTTTACACACAGCGACATCGCTAGCGATGTCGCTGGTGAAAGCACCCGCTCCCGTTGGTTGTGTGTCACGGGCAAATCGCTGCCCGTGGCGCACAACATCGCTAGGATCCGTCACACGTACTTACCTGCTTAGTGATGTCGCTGTGACCGGCGAACTGCCTCCTTTCTAAGGGGGCGGTTAATTCGGCGTCACAGCGGCATCACTAAGCGGCCACCCAATAGAAGCGGAGGGGCAGAGATGAGCGGGCGGAACATCCCGCCCACCTCCTTCCTTCCTCATTGCGGGTGTCCGCAGGTACGGTGATGTTCCTCTTTCCTGCAGTGTCACACATAGTGATGTGTGCTGCCTCAGGAACGATGAACAACCTGCGTCCTGCAACAGCATCGATAAACGACGTGTCAACGATCAACGATTAGGTGAGTAATTTTGATCGTTAACGGCCCCTCATTAGTGTGGAGTAGGAAACTGGATAGTGGATAGTGGGAGCATTACCTAGTAGAAGACTACATAGGTAAGGATAGTTGACCTCGGGGAGATCAACATCCAACACCGCGGAGACACTATCACATATTTTTCAATGCAGTGACACTAGAACAAGGCCCCCTGGGAAAATATGCAAAACAAGAATGCTACAGAGACACCATCACATGTTTCTCAATGCTGGCAAGAAACTAGCCAGGTCTTTCATCATTGAGAAACATGTGATGGTGTCTCCATGGCATTCTTGTTTTGCATATTTTCCCAGGGGGCATTGTTCTAGTGTCACTGCGTTGAGAAACACGTGATTGTGCCTCTGCGGTGTTGGATGTTGATCTCCCTGAGGTCAACCATCCTTACCTATGTAGTCTTCTACTAGGCAATGCTCCCACTAGCCAGTTTCCTACTCCACACTGATGAGGGGCAAATACCCCGAAACAGCTGTCTGTGGATGGATACCATGTTTTGGTATAGGCGGTTTCCTTGACTGGAGACTGCCCTTCCCGTGGTTGTTCCTTCCCGGTGAAAGATCTGGCTAGCTTCCTGCCAGCGTTGAGAAACATGTGATGGTGTCTCCACGGCATTATTGTTTTGCATATTCTCCCAAGGAGCCTTGTTCTTGTGTCACTGCATTGAGAAACACGTGATGGTGTCTCCGCGGTGTTGGATGTTGATCTCCCCGAGGTCAACCATCCTTTCCTTTATAGTTACTATTTGTCCATCTCTAATAGGTACTTAATATAATCACATATAGCAAACCATTGAAAAGGGGATTAAAATGCCCCAAAGGAACTAATGATGGTCAGGAAACCTTTCTGGGTGGAAATATATTGACACTATAACATAATTTAATATACTGTAGATAACACAGTAATCTAACCCTGCAAAATGAGATCATGAATGCTGAACCCAGGATCATCCCAAATAGAGTTGAAGTAAGGCTATGTTCACACACTGCATCTTTTACTGCATTTTTGGTGCGTTTTTGAGTTCACTAAGATGCACCAAAATGCATGCCTTTCCTTCTCCCAGCAAAGTCTATGAGATTTCAATTTTGCTGTCCACACTGTGCATCTTTTTTTGGTTGCATCTTGGCTGCGTTTTTGAAGATGTAGTATGTCAATTCTTTTTGCGCTTTTTCCAGCGTTTTTGAGTCCTTCCAGTTAATAGATTTGACTTAAAAAGCGCATTGGGCAAAATACGGTAAAAACGCTGCATCTTTGTGGTTAAGAAATGATGCAGTGTGTGAACATAGCCTAAGCATAAAAATATATACAATTTATAAATATACAAATGTGTAATAATCATAATGTCAAATTAGAAATTAGAATGAAAATAACAGTTAAAAAATACAACTAAAGCTTACAGCCAAATTAATATGGAAGCAGTATATACAGTACGTACCGCAGGACTACAAGAGCAAAAACAGCAACTCTAACAAGGGAGAATAACGGCTCCAATTCAGATTGAAAACTGGGAACTACATAGTATAACATACACTGAAGGAGATAAGATATGTAACTGGAGTGTGCCAAAAACAAACATTTCCAAAAGGAAACTAACCTGAATAAAAAAATTAGAATTCGTATAACTTCCCAGAGGACGGAGAGCAGTAACCTCTTCAGAGTGAACAGAACGTGATATGCAGAATTACACGCACTGAAGGCATTAAGATAATTGACTGAGTGTGTCAAAAGAAAGCACTTTTTTTTTTTTTTTTTTTTTTTTTTTAAAAAAGGAACATAAAGGAAAATTATAAATTACCGGAGGACAGAGTGCAGTAAATTCCAAAACCAAAGGCGCTTACAAATAAGAGGCAGCTGAACTCTAAAAAAAAGTGAGTAAACAAAATGCATAATCCAAAGAGAATGATAATTACTCCTAGGTAATATATCAACAGGGAAAATGTCTATGTGAGCGATAAATAAAAAAATTATAATAAGGATTGTGATTATACAGTCCTATATAATCAGACTTATATATCACTTCTTTCTATGTAATTCTATAATCCAATTGCACATGTTTCTTCAGAAATGTCTTTAGTTCCATAACCACCGAGGACTCTCAGTTTTTTAATCAATTTTCTCTCTCTTTTTATTATGAATAGATGAGTGGACCACTGGAAGTTCGGTTTGGTGATTTCAGCCGGACTTTAGATAAAGTTAGGTTTGGGACCTGGACTTGGCCTGAAGTCCCATGGAAGTCACTAAATGGGAAATTTGATTCTCCGCCCACATGCAGCCATTTCCGGGGCAGGATTTTTAATTTTTAATTTTTTTGTGTGCACACTACATCTGATCATGCTGTTGTTACCCACAGCGAGAGCCGATCAAGTACTGCAGGTAACTCATACTAGACTGAGCAATTGAGTGTACCTGAGCACAGTGATGCTCGCTCGAGTGGTTTACATACAGGGGGTATGGAAAGTATTCAGACCCCCTTTAAATTTTCACTCTTTGCTTCATTGCAGTCATTTGATAAATTCAAAAAAGTTCATTTTTGTTCTCATTAATGTACAGTCTGCACCCCATCTTGACAGGAAAAAAATCAGAAATGTAGAAACTTTTGCAAATTTATTAAACAAGAAAAACTGAAATATCACATGATCATAAGTATTCAGACCCTTTGCTCAGACACTCATATTTAAGTCACATGCTGTCCATTTCCTTGTGATCCTCATTGAGATGGTTCTTCTCCTTAATTAGAGTCCAGCTGTGTTTAATTAAACTGATAGGACTTGATTTGGAAAGGCACACACCTGTCTATATAAGACCTCACAGCTCACACTGCATGTCAGACCAAATGAAAATCATGAGGTCAAAGGAACTGCCCAAGGAGCTCAAAGACAGAATTTTGGCTAGGCACAGATCTGGCCATGCTTACAAAAGAATTTCTGCAGTGCTCAAGGTTCCTAAGAGCACAGTGGCCTCCATAATCCTTAAATGGAAGAAGTTTGGGACCACCAGAGATCTTCCTAGACCTGGTCATCCAGCCAAACTGAGCAATCGTGGGAGAAGAGCCTTGGTGAGAGAGGTAAAGAAGAACACCAAGATCACTGTGGCTGAGCTCCAGAGATGCAGTAGGGAGATGGGAGAAAGTTCCACAAAGTCAACTATCACTGCAGCCCTCCACTAGTCAGGCCTTTATGGCAGAGTGGCCCAACAGAAGCCTCTCCTCTGTGCAAGACATATGAAAGCCTGCATAGGGTTTGCAAAAAAAAAAAAAAAAACACACGGACTCCCAGACTATGAGAAATAAGATTCTCTGGTCTGATGAGATGAAGTGTAATGGCCAGAGGTCCTATTAAGATCCAGTGAGTCACAGACCGAGACTGAGGCAGAAATGAACAACAGTATTTTACTGAAATGGGGGTCAAATTACGGTGAAATGTAGAATATAATAAGCTCAAAAACATTACCATTAATAATTTTCACACACTAAGCGCTAGCCGAAAATCAATGCACCGATCTCAGAGATCCCAGTATATGTAAATCACATTTGGGACCCGGAACAAATTTACCTACACGTTAAACTTATCAAACTGGAAAGACGATGTAAATTAGGTGAGGGTGGTCTGATGGAACCTCTGAGATGGCGCACTGAGTATAACTTATCACAGATAATAATACAATACACTAAATTAATGATGACTATACACTTATCACAGGGATACCCGGGTATCTCACAACCTATGGTACCATTAAACTCCAATGTAACTTTACACCGGTATGTTTCCACGTGGGCTGCAGCAGGTCCAGAAAAATAAAAATAAAACTTTGGTGCCAAAAATAAGTACTTATTGCAAAAAAAAAAACCAAAGTTTGGCAGCTATCAGCCAATGCCAGAGTCACCTGTCAAGCACTTTAATTCTGTAGCCTCAGGGTGCAGTCTGGGGATCACTCCTTTCCAGGGCTTGTCAGAATCCTTCCAATGGGGATGACACCGGACGCCGTCTCTCTTATCGCAGTCACTCACGGCCTTACTGGACATCAATCACTTGCTCTGTCAGGGAGGGAAACATCTCCTCAGCTTCTCCTCAAATGCTCTTTCAGTTGGACCCAGGTCTGCACAACTGGATCGCTTATCACACAGTGATGTGGTATTGTCTTCGCAATTTCTGTTTCCCTTCACTCTCCTCAGATGCTGTCACTGGCTCTGTTCACCAACAAGTCTCTTGGTCACCAACCGGGGCTTACAACCAACTTTTTAAGGCCCATATTGCTTCACCTACTACGTTTTCAAAAACCCGTTGCCATGGACACCTAACTCCCTCCTTGCACTTCCTGGATCTCCACAACTACTTCCTGTTTATCGCTCAGACAGACAGGCAGACTCCGCAGGGTCCTAATGCTCGCCCTGTATTGTCATAGTTCACTCTCTTACATGCCACCCCACTAGAGGTTGGCGTCCTCGACATACCTCCCCACTCAAAATCATCCTGTGCGTAGCGCTGAGGGGGTATTCCTGCCGTAGGTCGAGTGGTTCTCCGAAGGTCCTTCCCAACGGATTCTGTCCCCGAAGGGGCAGGAGTCCCTTCAGAAGTGTCATCAGAGGAAAGGCGTGACACTGCCCCCTCTTGAAGTGCGACACCCCGTGACCCATTATTCATGTCAGGTGGCTGACTCAAGCCGTCACCCTCGAAAGGACATTCCACCGGCTCAACACTCTTTCCACACAGGTGCAGATCATTCACAGGGGGCAGATAAACAGGCGCAGAGGAGGGCTCATCATCAAACTCAAAAACATCAGGAGTACCTGACCCTTGGGACACAGCCTCTGGTTCCGTAGAAACGGGAGCCACGTCCTCAAACCAGCACCGTTGTAGCATGTTACGGTGAAGATTACGAGTGAGCCCCCCTGCCCCCACGGGCTCGACCTCATAAACTGGAATCTCAGGGTTCACTCGTCTCTTTATCAGGTATGGGGTCGCCTCCCATCGATCGGCCAGTTTCCCTGTCGGTCGTTTGACCCTCACCAACACTCTATCCTCTGGGGAGAAAGGTTCCGTCTGCACAGGCCTCGTGTCCCTATGAGACACCTGATTGAGTCTATTACCCACCACCTGATGCACCACTCTCAGTCGCTGCTGGTGTTCCCGAACCCATTCAGATGCAGTCCGAGGGGAATCAGAGGAGGGATCTGGCATGTTCAAATCTTCAATATCCCTCCCAGGTCTCCCAAACATCAACATGTGTGGCGAATAGCCCATAGTGCTGTGCAATCGATTGTTGTAGGCCCACATTAGTTCAGGGAGGTACTCAGGCCAGTGGCCCTGCTGCCCTTCCTCTAATGTTCTCATCATCTGTATCAAGGTACGATTGAAACGCTCACAGGCCCCATTTCCTTGGGGATGGTAAGGTGTCGTTCTTGAATGTGCTATGCCATACAGCCGGCGCAGCTCTTCCATTAGTGTCCCCTGGAAACATGCCCCCTGGTCTGAGTGTATCCTTTGCGGACACCCAAACACTTGGAGAAAATGACGACACACAGCCTTAGCCGCCGACTCCGCTGTCTGATCTCTTGTCGGCACTGCCACAGCATATTTAGTGAAGTGGTCTGTCATTACCAAGCAATAGGAGCACCCAGACGTCGAGTATCCTATCACGACATAATCAATCATGAGCAATTCCAAGGGGGCAGACGTTTTAATGGTTTGAGTAGGGGCCCGCTGCTCAGGACTCTTACTGAGCCCACAGACCCGACATTGCCGACATGCCTCCGCTACCATCCCTCCCAAGTCAGGGCAATAGAGGGTTCGCTGTAACCACTGGAGTGTCTTTTCACTACCAAAGTGGGCTCCTTTCTCATGTGCCTCGCGGGCAACCATCGGACCCATCCCTACAGGGATTACCAGTTGGTACCGGTGTTGCAGCTCCGATGGCAGATACACCTTACAATACAAAAGATCCTGTTCCACACACAACTTATCCCACTGTCGAAATAGTTTAATTCCTTCTGCGGATAGTTGGGCCTTGTCCTCTATACTCGGCCAAATCCCATTTTGTACCCAGGTGCGCACTCGCGAGATGTCTGGACACTCGTTTTGATCTTTTGCCCAATCTGATGGCGTTTTTCCCAGGACACACGGCATCCCTGATGCCACCCCACTTGAATGTACCACACTGCGGAAGATAGGTACCTGCCCCAAGTCAGGGGTCTCTGTGTCCTCGAGCTGGTCATCAATGCTTTCTCCCCTAAATCCAAGGGGTACCCTCGACAATGCGTCCGCATTACCGTTTTCTCGCCCCGAGCGAAACTTAATCTGATAATTAAACTTAGCAAGGCGAGCGACCCATCACTGCTCCAACGCTCCCAGTTTCGCATTCTCTAAGTGAGCAAGAGGGTTATTATCGGTCATGACCAACACCTCAGCTCCCGTTAGATACTCAGCAAAGCGCTCCGTCATTGCCCACACCAGGGCTAACAGCTCTAGGCGAAACGAACTATAATTAGCCGGATTGCGCTCAGTGTCCCTTAAAGACCTGCTGCCATAGGCAATGACCCGCTCCCGGCCATCCTGAATTTGGGCCAGTACCGCCCCCAACCCGTGAAGACTACCGTCAGTGTACAACAGGAAAGGGGTATCAAACCTGGCATATGCCAACAAAGGGGCACTCGTTAGGGCGGCTTTCACCTCGTCAAATGCCTTTTGCTGCTGAGGCCCCCATTGGATAGGGCGGTTGCGAGGACCCAGCGCCGTCCCTCTTAAAAGTTCATTCAGGGGACCCACTACTTGTGAAAACCTGGGCACAAATCGTCGATAGTACCCTGCCAATCCCAAGAAAGCCCGCACCTCCCGTAGAGTCTGAGGAGGTGCCCACCCCTGTACCGCTAAGATCTTACTGACTGAGGGTAACACCCCGTCGGGGGTCACCACATGGCCTAGATACTCTATGCGACTCTTGAACAGTTGACATTTCTTTGGTTTTATCTTTAAGCCATGGCGACTGAGACGTTGGAGCACTTGGCGCAACTTCTCAAGATGGTCTTCAAATGACGTTCCGAACACCACGATGTCATCTAGATATATCAATACCGATTCAAAATTCAGGTCGCCTAAACAGTGTTCCATAAGGCGTTGAAAGGTCCCCGGGGCATTACTGAGTCCGAACGGCATCCGGTTGAATTCATAGAGCCCCATTGGCATAACAAATGCTGTCTTTGCCCGATCTTTCTCAGCCATTGGTACCTGCCAATATCCACTCGCCAAGTCCAACGTTGAAAAGTATTTGGCCCGTCCTAATGCAGACAGGGACTCCTCTATCCGAGGCAACGGGTATGTGTCTCGCACAGTGTGCGCGTTTAATTTCCGATAATCCACACAAAATCGGAGGGTCCCATCCTTCTTTCGGACAAGGACAACGGGAGCAGCCCAAGGACTTTGGCTCTCTCCTATTACTTGATTGTCGAGCATACTGGCAACCATGCCCTTCACCTCTTGATAAAGTGTCGGGGGAATCTGATGATAACGTTCTCTAATGGGAGGGGTGTCCCCCGTGGGAATCTCATGCTCAATCGTCGGTGAGCACCCGAAGTCTTCTGCATGTCGCGAGAAGGCCTCTTCATGTTCCCACATGACCCTCTCCAACTGTTCTAGTTGCACGGAAGTCAGTTCCTCCCGATCTACTCCCATCTGATCCATGATCACACGACCATTCCATTCTTTGGTAGGAGATTCAGGCCCTGCTACTTCGACCGCATATGTCCAGGATGACTGTGGGTCTGGCCGCAATTCAAACACCGCTTTGTCAGGCATCTTCCCCTCTGGCACGAACAGTTCAGCTAGGATGGTCCCAGCAGGAATGGTAATAGCCTCCTCCAACACGTTAATGCATCTGACTGGCACCCGTTCATTCTTCACAATCGTCAGAGACCGGGCCACATGCACCTTGGCACAAGAGGACTTCTCTGGGGCTGGCTCAAGTAATACCTCAAGTCCATTCAGCCTCTGCGCCGCCCCCACTGGCAACATCAAGAGTTCCTCCTGTCGGGGCGCCAGTGAAATCGTGGTCCGTGATGGCACTCGGACAAGGCCCACCCGGCCCCCAGGGACTGCACTTTTCAGCAGATCACAGTTCAGCACTAGGCGGTGTAACATTCTCTGTGTCGGTCGGTGACCTGTAGCACGAGTCCAGTAACGGGGTCCCTCACGGGCATACATCTGATGATTTAGATCTCGCAGAATGTTCATTCCCAGTGTCACTTCCATCCCTCTTCTAGGGGGGTGGTCCACCAGCACTACCCCTTTCTGACCCAGCTCTTGACCAAACATTTTCAGTCTCATCCACACGATCCCTTTCACCGTCAGCTGGCCATTGTTAGCGGCAGTAAGTCTTATCATTCGACCATCTTCGGGAACCACTAGTTGACTGAAGTATTTCTCGAAAACTTCTAGAGGCATAATGGTACATTCAGATCCCGTATCAACCAAGCAATTCATCTTCCGTCCTTCAAATTCTGCTTCTAAGACTGGACTCCATGCAAACAAATCTTGCTCATTCCGTTGGGGGCTTTGTGAGGGGGGGGCCACTGCAAATTGCCCTCTCAAGGCAGCGGCTGGGAGTTTAACATCGGCGGAGGAGTCTCGGGGACTGTGGACATCCGGCAGTATCGTGACATGTGTCCCCGGCGCCCGCACCTCCAGCAGGTGACTGCTCCCTGGGGACGGGGGCTTGAGTCATTCAAAGAGGGCGGTCCGGCTGTCAGTGGAATCACCATCCCAGAGGGTGTAGCTGGTGGCCTCTCCAGGGGAGTAGGGGACGACCCAGCTCTGATTTTAGACACTTCCAGCTTTAGCTCCTTCAACTCAGCACGCAGAGCTTGTACAACATCTACCAGTCCTTCCGCTCCTGACAATTGCATTCCGCCTCCCTCCAGCGGTGTACTGTCCACAGCCCCTTGAACTACCAGAATGGACTCTGCCTCCCTTTCCACCGCGGCTTGGTAAATCTGCCAGAAAGATATTTCTGGGGTAGCCCGGGCCACCTCATACAGTTTATCCCGAAGGAGCCTGTTAGCTAACCCTGTGATGAATTGGTCCCGGAGCAAGTGGTCTACCTCCCGGAACGCTCCCAGGGCCCCTGGATCTAGTCGCTGCACTTCATTCAATGTTTCCTGTAGCGTATTAGAGTACTGCATCAGAGACTCACTTTCCTTTTGAGGGCGGTTAAAGAAAAATGATCGAAGCTGGGTCACACGGGCACGGCCTCCAGAACTCCCCTCTAACAGTACCAAAATTTTCTCTAACGTACTTCTCTCAGCCTCAGGTCGTATCATCACCGTCCGCCTAGCGTCGCCTTCTAGTGCGTTCAATGCCAGTTCTGCTCGTAATGCAGGAGTCAGATTACACATCCGCAGAATACTCTGGACCCTCTCTGCCCAATCCTGCAACGCCATATTACGCCCGTCGTATTTCGGCATGTGCTGGAGTAAAGCTCCTACCGGTACATGCCCACCCACATTCGCCGGGGCTGCCAAAAGACCCGCACCCAGCAGCGGGGCTGCTGATGCGGTGGGATCATTTCTTCCTTCGCCGCCTCCGTCCATGACAAACACTGAATCCTGCCGACTACGCCAAAAATGTAATGACCAGAGGTCCTATTAAGATCCAGTGAGTCACAGACCGAGACTGAGGCACAAATGAACAACAGTATTTTACTGAAATGGGGGTCAAATTACGGTGAAATGTAGAATATAATAAGCTCAAAATCCCCTTAAAAACATTACCATTAATAATTTTCACACACTAAGCGCTAGCCGAAAATCAATGCACCGATCTCAGAGATCCCAGTATATGTAAATCACATTTGGGACCCGGAACAAATTTACCTACACGTTAAACTTATCAAACTGGAAAGACGATGTAAATTAGGTGAGGGTGGTCTGATGGAACCTCTGAGATGGCGCACTGAGTATAACTTATCACAGATAATAATACAATACACTAAATTAATGATGACTATACACTTATCACAGGGATACCCGGGTATCTCACAACCTATGGTACCATTAAACTCCAATGTAACTTTACACCGGTATGTTTCCGCGTGGGCTGCAGCAAGTCCAGAAAAATAAAAATAAAACTTTGGCGCCAAAAATAAGTACTTATTGCAAAAAAAAACAACAAAGTTTGGCAGATATCAGCCAATGCCAGAGTCACCTGTCAAGCACTTTAATTCTGTAGCCTCAGGATGCAGTCTGGGGATCACTCCTTTCCAGGGCTTGTCAGAATCCTTCCAATGGGGATGACACCGGACGCCGTCTCTCTTATCGCAGTCACTCACGGCCTTACTGGACATCAATCACTTGCTCTGTCAGGGAGGGAAACATCTCCTCAGCTTCTCCTCAAATGCTCTTTCAGTTGGACCCAGGTCTGCACAACTGGATCGCTTATCACACAGTGATGTGGTATTGTCTTCGCAATTTCTGTTTCCCTTCACTCTCCTCAGATGCTGTCACTGGCTCTGTTCACCAACAAGTCTCTTGGTCACAAACCGGGGCTTACAACCAACTTTTTAAGGCCCATATTGCTTCACCTACTACGTTTTCAAAAACCCGTTGCCATGGACACCCAACTCCCTCCTCGCACTTCCTGGATCTCCACAACTACTTCCTGTTTATCGCTCAGACAGACAGGCAGACTCTTCCTAATGCTCGCCCTGTATTGTCATAGTTCACTCTCTTACAGAAGATAGAACTTTTTGGTGATAATTCTAAGCGGTATGTGTTGAGAAAACCAGGCACTGCTCATCACCTGCCCAACAAAATTCCAACAGTGAAACATGGTGGTGGCAGCATCCTGCTATGGGGGTGTTTTTCAGCTGCAGGGCCAGAACAACTGGTTGCAATTGAAGAAAAATTGAATGCGGCCAAGCACAGAGATATCCTGGAAGAAAACCACTTTCAGAGTGCTCTGGACCTCAGACTTGACCAAAGGTTCACCTTCCAACAAGAGAATAACCCAAAGCACACAGCTAAAATAAAGGAATGGCTTCAGAACAACTCTATGACCATTCTTGACTGGCCAACCAGAGATCTGACCGACATCCAATTGAGCATCTCTGGAGAGACCAGAAAATGGATGTCCACCAGCGTTCACCATCCAACTTGATTGAACTGGAGAGGATCTGCAAGGAAGAATGGCAGAGGATCCCCAAATCCAGGTGTGAAAAACGTGTTGCATCATTCCCAAGAAGACTCATGGCTGCACTAGCCCAAAAGGGTGCTTCTACTCAATACTGAGCAGAGGGTCTGAATACTTATGACCATGTGATATTTCAGTTTTTCTTGTTTAATAAATTTGCAAAACATTCTACATTTCTTGGGGTTTTTTTTTTACAAGATGGGGTGCAGAGTGTACATTAATGGGAAAAAAATGAACTTTTGTGAATTTACCAAATGGCTGTAATGAAACAAAGAGTGAAAAATTTAAAGGAGTCTGAAATCTTTCCGTACCCACTGTACATCCAACATACATTAGATGACACACAGTACATTCCATGATATAAACTACATTTTCTGTGTTGCAGTTGATCAGTTGTTTAATGTTATGAACTGATCTCTGATCATAGTTTGAAAACCAAAAAGGTGATGAAGTGGATTGCAATAGTTTGCTGCTCAGCTCAATTATAAAAAAAAACCAAGGAGAAAATTGTAGAAAAAATACCCTGACTATAAATAAATAAATTGCAAGTGCTTAATAAACAGGGTACTTAGTATATACATTTTTGCAAAAAGGTAAGAAGCTGTCTCACCTCGTCACGGTGTACCCATCTGAGACAGTCCCTAACCTACTAAAGTTAAAAACATATTCTGTACCTGACTAGTGTCATGTCAAAACTTCAATATGGATGGTAAAGTGGTTAGCTGGGTCCCAGATTAAATACACAGCAAAAAGTGAAAAGCAGGTAATTGTTCAGCCTCAGTATCAGGAGGGCTGC
This sequence comes from Anomaloglossus baeobatrachus, assembly GCF_048569485.1. NCBI lineage: Eukaryota > Metazoa > Chordata > Amphibia > Anura > Aromobatidae > Anomaloglossus > Anomaloglossus baeobatrachus. Next base: position 95,295,438 of record NC_134359.1, on the reverse strand, counting down.
ACCCCCAACTTGTATTAAAGCAAGATAACAGACAAAAAAAAAAAAAAAAAAACCAAAAAACTGAGCTGTGACAAATAAGCTCAATTATGTCCAATAGGCTCACCTATTAGTGATGAGCGAGTACTAAAAAGCTCGGGTACTCGAGGCTCGGGCCGAGCATCCCAAGATACTCGTGTACTCGGCCCGAGCACCGAGCCCAATGTTATCCTATGGGAGACCCGAGTATTTTTGTGAAATGACCCCCGGCAGCATGTAGAAACCCTAAAAATGTCACAAAAGTCTCAGAAGAGTGCTCAAATGACATGGCAACAGCATGGGGAAGATCCCTTGAAGCATTTATCACTCAAAAGTCACAGCTGTGAACAATTTTGTTCGCGTTTTACGCCATTTTTACGGACTCACCAGAAAACCTTCAAAAATGACACCAAAATGAATTTTCATGGCGGAAATGTTAAGGGCACATACCCAATAGTGAGATAGAGCTAATGTATGTTACTTTTTGAGATTAATACATGAAAGATTTTACGTAAAACATTGTGTGGCACTCCGATGTCCCTGAAAAGAGACGTACATAAAGGCCTCTGAGTCTAATGTGCCCATTTTGAGGAAGTGAGTCTTTGTAGTATTTTCCTTTGCCAGGGCAGTCCAAAATTGTGAGGTTCACCAATGCCCCTGCATACAGACGTGCATGAGGGCCTGTAAACCTGAAGTGCCCATTGTAAGGAAGTGGGTCTATTGTAGTATAGCCCTTAGGCAGGGCAGCCAAAAATTGGGAGGCTCCACGTTGTCCCTGGATAGAGACGTGCATGATGGCCTGTAAACCTGAAGTGCCCATTGTAAGGAAGTGGGTCTATTGTAGTATAGCCCTTAGGCAGGGCATCCAAAAATTGGGAGGCTCCACGTTGTCCCTGGATAGAGACGTGCATGATGGCCTGTAAACCTGAAGTGCCCATTGTCAGGAAGTGGGTGTATTATAGTATAGCCCTTAGGCAGGGCAGCCAAAAATTGGGAGGCTCCACGTTGTCCCTGGATAGAGACGTGCATGAGGGCCTCAAAACATTGTTCCCATTGCAAAGGAGCGGGTCTCCTGTCGTTGTAATGTCCATTCTGCAAAGAATGGGCGAAAAAATTTACCACTGGGGGTATACCTGAAACAAAGGCCTAACTATTGTAACGGTCATCATGGTGGCGCATGAGGAGAAGGAGGAGCAGTCCAGCGATTATCCAAAGTCCAGAAGTGTGTACCCATGGGTGAGTGGAGGTACATGGCAAATTCCCGTTACAAACTTTAAATTCCGCTCTCATTTGCTGGTGGTGTGGTGAAGTCTGGCCCAATCCAACCCTTGTTCATCTTGATCAGAGTCAGCCTGTCAGCATTTTCAGTTGACAGGCGGGTGCGTTTATCTGTAATGATTCCACCTGCGGCACTAAAAACACGCTCTGACAAAACGCTAGCGGCAGGGCAGGCCAGGACTTCCAAGGCGTAGAGAGCCAATTCATGCCACGTGTCCACCTTGGATACCCAATAATTGTAAGGCACAGAGGAATGTCGGAGTACAGTTGTTCGATCTGAAAAGGTACTCCTTGAGCATCTGGGCAAACTTAGGATTTCTTGTGGCACGACCCCGCACCTCAGGGGCTGTGGTACGTGAGGGGCTGAGAAAACTGTCCCACATCTTAAAGACTGTTCCCCTACCTCTGGTGGATTGGACTTGTGCCTCTCTCGGCTGTACGCCTTGGTTGTCCACTGATTCCTGACCTATGCCGCTAGCGTTTTGTGAGGGGAATGCTTTGCCTACTTCCGTGACTATGGCCTTCCAGAACTGCTGCATTTTGGTTGACCTCTCCGCCTCGGGAATAAGAGACATAAAGTTCTCCTTGTAGCGTGGGTCTAACAGTGTTACCAACCAGTAATGATTGTCGGCCAAGATGTTCTTAACGCGAGGGTCACGAGACAGGCAGCTTACCATAAAGTCAGCCATGTGCGCCAGACTCTTAACAGCCAGGACTTCAGTAGCCTGACCAACACGATGACTGAACATGCTGTCCTCCTCCTCCTCCTCCTCATCTACCCTGTCCTCTGGCCAGCCACGCTGAACCGAGGATATGACTGGTGTGCATGTCATATCCTCAATTTGGCCGGAGAGTTGCTCCATGTCTTCATCCTCCTCCTCGTCATAGTCCTCCACTGCACGTTATGATGAGACGAGGCTGGGCTGTGTGTTATCACCCACACCCACTACTGTTTCTTGCTGAAACTCATCGCGCTCCGCCTGCAATGCATCATGTTTGTTTTTGAGCAGAGACCGTTTTAGAAGGCATAGTAGCGGTATGGTGACGCTAATAATGGCGTCATCACCACTCACCATCTTGGTGGAGTCCTCAAAGTTTTGGAGGATGGTACATAGGTCGGACATCCATCTCCACTCCTCAGGTGTTATGTGTGGAGTTTGACCCATTTCCCGACGGCTTAGGTGATGCAGGTACTCAACAACTGCCCTCTTCTGCTCACATATCCTGACCAACATGTGCAGAGTTGAATTCCAACGCGTGGGGACATCACACACCAGTCTGTGAGCCGGAAGATGCAAACGGCGCTTAAAGCCGGCAAGGCCGGCTGAAGCAGTAGGTGACTTTCGAAAATGTGCAGACAGGCGGCGAACTTTTACCAGCAGATCAGACAGCTCTGGGTATGACTTTAGAAAGCGCTGAACCACGAGGTTGAGCACATGGGCCACGCATGAAACATGTGTCAGCTGGCCTCGCCTCAAAGGCACCACCAGGTTCCGGCCATTGTCACATACGACCTTTCCTGGCTTTAGGTTCAGAGGTGTGAGCCAGTGATCTGCCTGCTGTTTCAGAGCTGTCCACACCTCTTCTGCATTGTGGGGTTTGTCACCTATGCAGATTAGCTTCAGCACAGCCTGTTGCCGCTTCGCCGAGGCAGTGCTGCAGTGCTTCCAGCTTGGGACTGGTGTGGAGGGTAAAGTGGATGAGGATGTGCAGGAGGAGGAGGAGGCTGAAGAGCATGACATTCCGGAGCTGTAGAGTGTGGGTGAAACCCTGACTGAGGTAGGGCCTGCAAACCTTGGTGTGGGAAGGACGTGTTCCGTCCCTCGCTCAGACTGGGTCCCAGCTTCCACAATATTAACCCAGTGTGCCGTCAACGAGATGTAGCGGCCTTGCCCACAAGCACTTGTCCACGTGTCTGTGGTTAGGTGGACTTTGGGTGAAACAGCGTTGTTCAGGGCACGTGTGATGTTTTGTGACACGTGGTTATGCAATGCGGGGACGGCACACCGGGAGAAATAGTGGCGGCTGGGGACCGAGTAACGTGGGACAGCTGCCGCCATCAGGTCGCGGAATGCTTCTGTCTCCACCAGCCTAAAAGGCAACATTTCCAGCGCAAGCAGTCGCGAAATGTTAGCATTTAGAACTGTGGCATGTGGGGCGTTGGCAGTGTATTTGCGCCTGCGTTCAAAGGTTTGCTGAATGGATAACTGAACGCTGCGCTGGGTCAAGGACGTGCTTGATGATGGTGTTATTTCTGCGTAGGCAACTGCAGGTGCAGGACCGGAGGAGGCTTGTTCGCAGGCAGCATGGACAGGGGATTGGCTCGCATGCACAACCAGCGAAGACGTAGCAGTGACATCAGCAAGCACTGCTCCTCGACTCTGTTGTACTTCCCACAAAGTCGGGTGCTTGGCTGACATGTGCCTGATCATGCTGGTGGTGGTCAGGCTGCTAGTTTTGGTACCCCTGCTGATGCTGGCACGGCAGGTGTTGCAAATGGCCTTTTTAGAATCATCTGGAGCCAACTTAAAAAACTGCCAGACTCAGGAAGACCTAACATTTGTACAGGCACCTTGTGTCGTGTTGTTGTTCCGGGGAACGGTTGCCTGACTTCTGCCTGGAGCCACCACCCTGCTTCTTACTGCCTGTTGGGATGCTATGCCTCTCTCCCCCTGTGCACTGCTGTCCTCGCTCTGCATATCCTCCTGCCAGGTTGGGTCAGTTACTGGATCATCCACCACGTCGTCTTCCTCTTCCGCACCCTGCTCCTCCTCCTGACTTCCTGACAATTTTGTCTCATCATCGTCCACCCCTTGTTGAGACACGTTGCCAACTTCGTGAGAACGTGGCTGCTCAAATATTTGGGCATCTGTACATACGATCTCCTCATGACCCACTTCAACATGAGCTGGCGAGAGGCCAGAATGTGCGAATTGAAACGTGAACAGCTCTTCCGAGTGTCCAAGTGTGGGATCATTAATGTCCGAGGACATGTACTCAGCCTTGTGGTAGGAAGGAGGATCAGGTTCTGAAATGTGCGGTGCAGTATCACGGCTACTGACACTTGACCGTGTGGAAGACAGAGTGTTTGTGGTGGTGCCAATCTGACTGGAAGCATTATCCGCTATCCAACTAACAACCTGTTGACACTGGTCTTGGTTCAAGAGCGGTGTACTGCTGCGGTCCCCAAGAATTTGGGACAGGACGTGCGAGCGACTAGATGTAGCCCTTTGTTGTGGCGAAATTAGAGCTTGCCCACGACCTCGGCCTCTGCCTGCACCACCATCACGTCCACTTCCTTGTTCCTTGCCAACGCCCTTGCGCATTTTGCAATGCTGTGCTGACGTGTATTCACTAGACTTGTGCGTTATATCCAAGTTTGTGCAAATCGTGCACCTGTACGCTGCCACTGACAGGCACACACGTGCGGTTTTTAAATGCAAGCACGGACGCACTAAGAACCTAACAGGTTTTTAGGAGCAAAAATTACTGAGAAGTCTGACACTATCAGCCACTGCTGACTGACGTGTATTATACACTACACTTGTGCGTTATATAATAGTTTGTGAAAAACGCACACAAGTGCACCTGTACGCTGCCACCGACAGGCACACACGTGCGGTTTTTAAATGCAAGCACGGACGCACTAAGAACCTAACAGGTATTTAGGAGCAAAAATTACTGAGAAGTCTGACACTATCTGGACTGTTTTAGACTGTGTACACCAGCCCCAGATATGATGAAGGCTGGTATACGGTCACCACTAGGAATGGCTATATACCCTGCCTGCCTGCCTGCCTGTATACTGCTACAATAGTCCTGATAAGGACTCTTCTGGTCACTAGCCTGTATTCCTATGGGGAGATAAGGTATGCACACCAGTGACTATGTAAGGGGAATACATCGAATAGCAGAAACTGCTGTGTGAATACTGACTTGAAAAATCCAATAGCTATATGAAGAGTGAAAATGTGAAAAATGGAATCTGCATTACTGCCATGAACATATGAATCAAGAGAAATTTAGCTACTGAATTGATCAATGCAATAGAGCCCCAACACTACGCCAAAGTATTTCTCTACGTTGGGGTCCCTAGCTTGTGTGTGTCCTCTCATGCAGTTAAAAAACTTACCGTGTTCTTGGCAGTAATGCAGATTCCATTTTTCACATTTTCACTCTTCATATAGCTATTGGATTTTTCAAGTCAGTATTCACACAGCAGTTTCTGCTATTCCATGTATTCCCCTTACATAGTCACTGGTGTGCATACCTTATCTCCCCATAGTGATGTTTTTTTAGGTTTTTTGCACCCAGTTCAGACTTAGAATGGTGTTCCAAACGTTATTCGTTATTGTTAGTAGTTTTTCGTTTGTGAACCCTCCCCACCACACCTATTGCCAATCCATATAATACGCATAAATAGCCTGGGTCTCAGCTTCCCATACACGGTAAGTTTTTTAACTGCATGAGAGGACACACACAAGCTAGGGACCCCAACGTAGAGAAATACTTTGGCGTAGTGTTGGGGCTCTATTGCATTGATCAATTCAGTAGCTAAATTTCTCTTGATTCATATGTTCATGGCAGTAATGCAGATTCCATTTTTCACATTTTCACTCTTCATATAGCTATTGGATTTTTCAAGTCAGTATTCACACAGCAGTTTCTGCTATTCCATGTATTCCCCTTACATAGTCACTGGTGTGCATACCTTATCTCCCCATAGTGATGTTTTTTTAGGTTTTTTGCACCCAGTTCAGACTTAGAATGGTGTTCCAAACGTTATTCGTTATTGTTAGTAGTTTTTCGTTTGTGAACCCTCCCCACCACACCTATTGCCAATCCATATAATACGCATAAATAGCCTGGGTCTCAGCTTCCCATACACGGTAAGTTTTTTAACTGCATGAGAGGACACACACAAGCTAGGGACCCCAACGTAGAGAAATACTTTGGCGTAGTGTTGGGGCTCTATTGCATTGATCAATTCAGTAGCTAAATTTCTCTTGATTCATATGTTCATGGCAGTAATGCAGATTCCATTTTTCACTTTTTCACATTTTCACTCTTCATATAGCTATTGGATTTTTCAAGTCAGTATTCACACAGCAGTTTCTGCTATTCCATGTATTCCCCTTACATAGTCACTGGTGTGCATACCTTATCTCCCCATAGTGATGTTTTTTTAGGTTTTTTGCACCCAGTTCAGACTTAGAATGGTGTTCCAAACGTTATTCGTTATTACTAGCCTGTATTCCGACCTGGCTATACCCTGCCTGTATATAGCAACAATAGTCCTGAGAAGGACTCTGCTACTGTACTCCGACCTGGCTATACCCTGCCTGCCTGTATACAACTAGAATAGTCCTGAGAAGGACTTCTGGTCACACTGTTTGGAGCCCTGCTACGGAAATAACTATAAAGGGCCGCAAACCTTTCCCTGAAGCAGCAACACTCTCCCTGCACTGACTGTCTGGATGGCTGTGAGCAGAGCACAGCGCGCCCGCCAGTATAAAGGCTCGGTCACGCTGTGCGGGCCGGCCAATCACTGCAATTCCACAACTAACAGGGCTGTGGCATTGCAGTGGTCTGCCAGCCAATCCCTGCATGAGGGCTGGCTCTCAAAAGAGCGCCAACATGCAGGGATGAAGACCACGAGTACAGCACGAGTATCGCGAGATTACTCCGTCCCCGCCGAGTAGCCCGAGTACAGTGATACTCGTGCGAGTACCGAGTAGTAACAAGCATGCTCGCTCATCACTATCACCTATCTTACCAACAGGTAAATAGATAAAAAAACAAAAAAATGTATAGGGGCAATCCAGGACTAAAATCCATAATGTTTATTCAATTGGACATCTTAAAAATCCATTAAGATAACATGAAGAAGAGCCATCTTACGCAGTTAGAGCATGTACACACTCTTAATCATAGATAATAAAATCAAGATTATATCACAAATATATACAAATATACAAAGGAAACATCCACCAATCTAAGAATAATTAGCAATCTTGATTAATTTATGTAAGTATGAATAAAGAGTCCTTCACGTACTTTAACCCATCACATCAAAAAAGCTTGATGGATATCAAACAATACCTACAATTTATTATTTATTTTCTTCATAAAAAAAAAGTGTGAATAAATATAATGACACTTCATTCATATATTAAGTTATTTACTCTGCATATCATATAGAAATTTATATCTATAATTAAACATAAAGACTTGCAGCTCTTCCAACAGTGTGAACAGGTGCGTATCTGTTCATAATGTATAACATATATATCAAGACAAACAGTCGCACACTATAATGGCAAAAGATTTAAAATAATAGCAATCTAGAAAAAAAGTTTTTTGAGGCGTTTGGCATATTAGAATGGCCATTTCCATCCCTGCTCAGTAGCCACATCACGGCAACCTCATTATGCAGGGTCCTACTCTATACTAGCTACATGTAAGGGCCCATTAGCCCCAGGAGTGTAAAGCTTTTAATGGGGGGGAGGGGGGGTCACTCTCTGCCCTTACATGTAGGTTTTTTTAAAAAAAACAATAAACACATAGAATCCAAATTGCCATTATGCTTGTCCAAAAAATGTTTGCAATCACCTGCATAATTCCTGTTTTTTTATTTTTTATTTTATTTTAAATATATTATGTATGTGTCCTGCCAGAGCAGAGGAAAACTATAATGACAAACAAAAAAACAATATTTGATAGAGACTCTGCAGACTACCAGCAAAATCAGGTTTATACATGGAGGAAAAATAATACTCCCCGACATAAATACATTTTAAATTTTAAATACATTTTAAAACATGGCAATACACCCGAGGAGCATAATTTAAGTACACAAAGACATGTATTTTTCTCTTCCTCATAAACGGACTTTGATACAAATAGTTCTATCGTAGAGGCTATTTTAATCAATTCTAGAAAAAAGTCATCTCCCTCAATAAACAGGAGAGGAAACGCAGTAGAAAGAAGAGAATTGCCACCCAGGAATGCTTCCAACTTTAAGAAAAAAATCTAAACATGTTGGGTAATAATGCAGTTATTGGTTTTTTGACTCCCATGATTTTGTCTTCCCTGCAAATGACCATGCTTTCAAGGGGTTTGAATTATGTTACCTTCTATGACTTTGACCTGTTTCACACTTTGTTTGATGTAAATAAATTTGTTAGACTCTTAACTGTTAAAAAAACCCATTGTTTTTGGTAAAGATGATTATAATACAGGCGTAAATATGGTAGAACCTTTGGAAGATTTATATCTTATTGATACCTGCCATACATTTAGTGAGCAAAAAGTCCATATTATATTTCAGGTTCTATTTAGAGAAAATAATAATGTAAGTGAGGGAAATGGATCAGACGTGAATGTTCAAACAAAAAAATCCTAATTATTATCCTAAAGAATCGTGGGTAGAAGCTTTGGATGCCTACAAACTATAACCAAAGAATCTCTCGAAGAATGAATTTAGAGCACTATCGGATTTCCCAAAAAATAAAAATCTAGTAATTAAGAAGGCAGATAAAGTGGCATGTGTTGTGGTTTTGGATGCTGACTTTTATAGACTACAGGTGTTAACAATGCTAAATGATGTTCAAACATATAAGAAAGTGTTAAAAAATTCAACAGATGTATGTCGGGAAAAATTAATAAACTTGGTGGTGGAGTGTTGCCGTGTAGGCACATTGAAGGCTCATACATTGAAGTTTATTAATAAAGACAACTGCCCTATAGCAATTTTTCATGGTCTCCCCAAGATGCACAAAGAAAGATTTCCACCCCCTCTGCGCCCTATAATTTCTGCAATTGGATCTCTTGGGGAATGTCTCCAACATTTGATCTATCGCATACCGGTTTATTTAAAGGATGGCACTTCCATTTTGCTGGCCTTTGACAAATTGAACTGGCAAGCAGACTATAAATTTGCCACATGTGACATTATAGATCTGTATTCTTCGATTCCACACAGAGTGGCCCTTCTGGCAATCTCTTATGATCTTGATTGATTGAGTACCTATGGTAGGGTACTTTAGGGGAATTTATATTGCAATCCATCAATTTTTTTGCTTAACAATAAGTTTGATGGAGATTTCTTTTTCCAAGTGAGAGGACTGCCAATGGGTTCTTGTTTCTCAACCACTTTGGCTATACTGGTAGTTACTTAGTGGGAAGAGAAATATAGTTTTGCCCCTGCTAACCTCTTTTCTGACTATTTCATCTGATATGGCCGCTATGTGGATGATATATTACTAATCTGGTCCAGTAACGTAGCGGTCATACCAGATTTTATGAACAACAGTAATGATATTAATTTAAACTTTTCCTGTAATGGTCCGAACGATAAAATGGAGTTTTTGGATTTACTAATGGAGAAGAAGGTAGATGAAAACATCATTGCATGTTCAATCTATAGGAAGCTGTTCAGTGGGAACACTCTCCTTAGAACTGCTAGCTGTCATCCCTCACATACGACATTCTCAATTCCGTATGGAGAAATCATTAGGGCAAAACGTATATGCTCTGATTAACTCATTTTCAATAGAGAATATTTTACTATTGGTAATAGACTTCGTAACAGAGGTTATCATCAAGATATTTTCAACAGGGCACAAGTAAAAGATAGTGGTCTCAATAGACAAAATGTTTTAAAAAAAAATATCTCTCAAAGGCTTCTGCCTGGAGAGCCTGCATGAAGCCTCTGCCTTCACATCACAGGAGAAAGCCTTAGACCTGAGACCCAGACAGGCTCTCACTGACTGGTTGGGGCAGTGGACGTTGAGGAGGCCTTATGCTGGGAAGTGGTCCTTTCTAACCTCACAGCTGTACTGGGAAGCAGGGCCTGTAACTGCCTAGAGTCTAAGCTAACCACACCTGCACATACCTTCTTAGTTGCTGAGGACTCGGCTCTGACAACTCAGTTATCTCTTCTCCTCCGTTATTGTTGAGTGCTGAAGGGAAAACTGAAGGTGGGAGTATCAACAAGTGAGTGACTCTTTACTCCCATAGAGCCATAACTAACAGGTGCATGCACGCATCTCTGCAATAAATCTGATCTTGATTGAATTCCAACGACTCTGTTACAAAACGTGCCGAAACACACAAAACTTGCTGCTAGGAACATTAGTGTTTAATTTTATTTACACGAGCTGAGGTCTCAAATTATTTAACATTGGTAATAGCCCAGCTATAAAATTCTCAGCCTCATTACATCATGATACTGCAAAACATTTAAGTGCAGTTTCCACCTGCTTGTTTCCCTTTTTTGATTGTTGGCTCTGGCTTCATAAAGCCAGGTAGGGAAAATAAACAGGTGGCAAGCTTCACTTAATTCTTTGATAACAGTGCTTGCTTAAAGTGACAGCTGATATATGCTGCCCAACTTATACAGCCACAGTATAATTTCAGCCAAGTATGTTTGACTCAGAAATATACTTTAAAAACTATACTGGAGATTAATATATGGCAGAGACCTGACAATCCTGTTTGAATTACCAAACTCATTCCTTGCAGTGGAGCACCATTAACTGGCAAAAGTGGCTTCACACTGGTCCTTTCACATATACATTTTAGTGCCTGGGAAAGCTACCATGGTGTGACCGTAATGAGCATGGACAGGTACTAAATGAACCCAGGGCATCCATCAGCGACATAAGAAAACTTTCTTGTTTGAGCTGCCATTCTTTGCCCATCAAGTTCATGTAAACTCAGAATGTTGGCACGCAGGAAAAGGTTATATACACAACAGAACAAATTGGACCTTTACTTTGAGAAAGACCAGTATATGAACCAAACCATCCCACCACCCTATCCAGGCTCTTTAATTTCTAATCATTCCAGTTCCTTCAGATAAAGCAACTGTGTCTGCCCATTCTTCTAAATTGAGATCCCCAATTGCTAACTTGGCAGACAAAGCTTCTTGATCCAGATACACACCCCGCAAGAAGTTGAACATTAAAGACAATCATCACCCCACTTTCCTCTAAGCATCCTTATAAAAAAAAGTTGCTACTCTGACCATGTCGTCTCCTCTGGCAAAACAGCCAGATCATCTGCATCAGGTGCCCTCTCTCCTTTCCATACTTCAGAAGAACCATCATTAAGCACGCTCCCCAGGGCCGCCATCAGGGCATTACAACCATTACTTGTGTAGGGGGTCCAGTGAAGAGTAGAGTTGAGCGCGGTTCGCGGTTTGAGGTTCTCCAGTTCTAGGCTCGAGTGATTTTGGGGCCTGTTCTAGATCGAACTAGAACTCGAGCTTTTTGCAAAAGCTCGATTGTTCTAGAAACGTTCGAGAACGGTTCTAGCAGCAAAAAAACAGCTAATTCCTAGCTTGGTTTCCGCTGTAATAGTGTAAGTCACTCTGTGAATCACACTATTATGACATTTCAGTGTATAGTGTGCGTGAACAGCGCCTTCAGATCACTGCTGTTTCTATAATGGCGATCGCCATTTTTTTTTTTTTTTTCCTTGTCTTCCTTCCCTAAGCGCGCGCGTGTAGTGGGGCGGGCCAGCATGTCAGCCAATCCCAGACACACACACAGCTAAGTGGACTTTTAGCCAGAGAAGCAACGGCATGTGTGATAGGATGTCCATGTCACATGTCCCTGCATTATAAAACCGGACATTTTCCTCCAGGACGCCATTATCTCTTCTGCGTCTTTGGTGTCAGACATCACTGTCGCAGCTCCGTCCTTTGTCCTATCGCCGATACAGCTGTATGCGCTCCATACACAGCGCTGGACAGCTTAGGGAGAGCACTTTCTAGCAGTCCTTTTAAGGGCTCAAACCGGCAGGGTCAGAGCCATAGGTGACAGGTCCTGAAAACAGCGACAGCGTCTGTGTAGCCAAGGTCAGGGATTTCCTCCCTGCATTTCCCTATTAGGAGGGAATAGAAAGGCAGGCTTCCATTCCTCTACCCAGAGCCCCACAATCCTGCCACTGTACCCTCCTGTCCTCTGCACACTCCAACTCATTATAACTAAGCCATTATACTAGCAAACACTCAGTGTACCTAGTGGCATCCTAAACGTGGCTATTGGACTTTGCTATAGTCCCACTAGTGCAAAGACATTTGCAGAGCACGGTTGCCTGCATTGCACACTCCAACTCATTATAACTAAGCCATTATACTAGCAAACACTCAGTGTACCTAGTGGCATCCTAAACGTGGCTATTGGACTTTGCTATAGTCCCACTAGTGCAAAGACATTTCCAGAGCACGTCTGCCTGCATTGCACACTCCAACTCATTATAACTAAGCCATTATACTAGCAAACACTCAGTGTACCTAGTGGCATCCTAAACGTGGCTATTGGACTTTGCTATAGTCCCACTAGTGCAAAGACATTTCCAGAGCACGTCTGCCTGCATTGCACACTCCAACTCATTATAACTAAGCCATTATACTAGCAAACACTCAGTGTACCTAGTGGCATCCTAAACGTGGCTATTGGACTTTGTTATAGTCCCACTAGTGCAAAGACATTTGCAGAGCACCTCTGCCTGCATTGCACACTCCAACTCATTATAACTAAGCCATTATACTAGCAAACACTCAGTGTACCTAGTGGCATCCTAAACGTGGCTATTAGACTTTGCTATAGTCACACTAGTGCAAAGACATTTGCAGAGCACCTCTGCCTGCATTGCACACTCCAACTCATTATAACTAAGCCATTATACTAGCAAACACTCAGTGTACCTAGTGGCATCCTAAACGTGGCTATTGGACTTTGCTATAGTCCCACTAGTGCAAAGACATTTCCAGAGCACGTCTGCCTGCATTGCACACTCCAACTCATTATAACTAAGCCATTATACTAGCAAACACTCAGTGTACCTAGTGGCATCCTAAACGTGGCTATTGGACTTTGTTATAGTCCCACTAGTGCAAAGACATTTGCAGAGCACCTCTGCCTGCATTGCACACTCCAACTCATTATAACTAAGCCATTATACTAGCAAACACTCAGTGTACCTAGTCTCATCCTAAACGTGGCTATTGGACTTTGCTATAGTCCCACTAGTGCAAAGACATTTGCAGAGCACCTCTGCCTGCATTGCACACTCCAACTCATTATAACTAAGCCATTATACTAGCAAACACTCAGTGTACCTAGTGGCATCCTAAACGTGGCTATTGGACAGTTGTCTAGTCACACTAGTGCAAAGACATTTGCAGAGCACGTCTGCCTGCATTGCACACTCCAACTCATTATAACTAAACCATTATACTAGCAAACACTCAGAGTACCTAGTGGCATCCTAAACGTGGCTATTGGACTTTGCTATAGTCACACTAGTGCAAAGACATTTGCAGAGTACCTCTGCCTGCATTGCACACTCCAACTCATTATAACTAAGCCATTATACTAGCAAACACTCAGTGTACCTAGTGGCATCCTAAACATGGCTATTGGACTTTGCTATAGTCCCACTAGTGCAAAGACATTTGCAGAGCACGTCTGCCTGCATTGCACACTCCAACTCATTATAACTAAGCCATTATACTAGCAAACACTCAGTGTACCTAGTGGCATCCTAAACGTGGCTATTGGACTTTGCTATAGTCCCACTAGTGCAAAGACATTTGAAGAGCACGTCTGCCTGCATTGCACACTCCAACTCATTATAACTAAGCCATTATACTAGCAAACACTCAGTGTACCTAGTGGCTTCCTAAACGTGGCTATTGGACTTTGCTATAGTCACACTAGTGCAAAGACATTTGCAGAGCACGTCTGCCTGCATTGCACACTCCAACTCATTATAACTAAGCCATTATACTAGCAAACACTCAGTGTACCTAGTGGCATCCTAAACGTGGCTATTGGACTTTGCTATAGTCACACTAGTGCAAAGGCATTTGCAGAGCACCTCTGCCTGCATTGCACACTCCAACTCATTATAACTAAGCCATTATACTAGCAAACACTCAGTGTACCTAGTGGCATCCTAAACGTGGCTATTGGACTCTGCTATAGTCCCACTAGTGCAAAGACATTTGCAGAGCACGTCTGCCTGCATTGCACACTCCAACTCATTATAACTAAGCCATTATAATAGCAAACACTCAGTGTACCTAGTGGCATCCTAAACGTGGCTATTGGACTTTGCTATAGTCCCACTAGTGCAAAGACATTTGCAGAGCACCTCTGCCTGCATTGCACACTCCAACTCATTATAACTAAGCCATTATACTAGCTAACACTCAGTGTACCTAGTGGCATCCTAAACGTGGCTATTGGACTTTGCTATAGTCCCACTAGTGCAAAGACATTTGCAGAGCACCTCTGCCTGCATTGCACACTCCAACTCATTATAACTAAGCCATTATACTAGCAAACACTCAGTGTACCTAGTGGCATCCTAAACATGGCTATTGGACTTTGCTATAGTCCCACTAGTGCAAAGACATTTGCAGAGCACGTCTGCCTGCATTGCACACTCCAACTCATTATAACTAAGCCATTATACTAGCAAACACTCAGTGTACCTAGTGGCATCCTAAACGTGGCTATTGGACTTTGCTATAGTCCCACTAGTGCAAAGACATTTGCAGAGCACGTCTGCCTGCATTGCACACTCCAACTCATTATAACTAAGCCATTATACTAGCAAACACTCAGTGTACCTAGTGGCATCCTAAACGTGGCTATTGGACTTTGCTATAGTCACACTAGTGCAAAGACATTTGCAGAGCACCTCTGCCTGCATTGCACACTCCAACTCATTATAACTAAGCCATTATACTAGCAAACACTCAGTGTACCTAGTGGCATCCTAAACGTGGCTATTGGACTTTGCTATAGTCCCACTAGTGCAAAGACATTTGCAGAGCACGTCTGCCTGCATTGCACACTCCAACTCATTATAACTAAGCCATTATAATAGCAAACACTCAGTGTACCTAGTGGCATCCTAAACATGGCTATTGGACTTTGCTATAGTCCCACTAGTGCAAAGACATTTGCAGAGCACCTCTGCCTGCATTGCACACTCCAACTCATTATAACTAAGCCATTATACTAGCTAACACTCAGTGTACCTAGTGGCATCCTAAACGTGGCTATTGGACTTTGCTATAGTCCCACTAGTGCAAAGACATTTGCAAAGCACGTCTGCCTGCATTGCACACTCCAACTCATTATAACTAAGCCATTATACTAGCAATTTTTGCTGCCAGTTTAAGGGCCGTAGTTGCATTGTCAGGGATATTTATTCTTTATTATTCTGCTGTTAATAAAGCTAGACCACCACTGCAATCTACACCACCTCTCAATTTTTACTACCACATTTTCAGTCCACAATCTTGTCGCAATCAACATGAGTGGCAAAATGACAGATGCTGGTGGAAAGGGGAAGAGGCGTGGTGGAAAAGGCAAAAAAGGTTTTGTCCGTGGGGAAGGTGGCAAAGCTCCATTATCATCTGCTGAAGATAGACCATCTACCAGCAAAAGTAAGATGTCTACTACTTACCGTGGACAATCCGATGTGCTCCCTTTTTTACGGACACGAACAACAGGAACAAAGGTAGATGATGGGCAAAAAAGGAAAATGCTTGAATGGATCTCAAGTGGTCCAACAAGTGCCCTCTCAGCCACTTCAAGTACCGCATCCAAAAAACACCAGTCCTCTGAGTTGTCATCCCAATCACACTTGATTTCTCCCAGCTCTGAAGTCTCCATCAGCCCTGCACAGTATGGTGGAACTGAGATGGTTGAGTCTGCAGAGCTGTTCAGTCACACTATAGCCTGGGAATCAGAGGTCTGCTCCCAAGCTACAGTGAGTACAGAACAGGAAATGGTCTGCAGTGATGCCCAGAACCTTTGTGACTCTGATTCAGGCCGTGAGGACCAAATTTCGGAGCATAATGTTGACCCTTTGTCACAAACTGTAACACCTGTGGTTATAGACAACGAGGAACATACTGATGAAGATGAGACTCAGATACCCGATTGGGATGACAACTTAAATATTCGGTCAGGGCAAGAAGAGGCTCGGTCTGAGGGGGAGGGGAGTGCAAACACAACAATTGATGATGAAGTTCTAGATCCCACCTACTGTCAACCCACAGTCAGGCACTCGAGGAGGTCAACAGAGGTGGTGGAGGAGGATGCAACTGATGACGAAGTTACCTTGCGCCTTCCTGGACAGAGTCGGAGTACTGGTAGCACGTCTACAACTGCATCCTCAGCCACCACTCTGCCTCTGAGCATTATTCGGGGTGGATCAACAGGTCGCATGGCCTCTAAGCCTTGCCTAGCATGGTCCTTTTTTGACATAGAAAAAGATCGCCCAAATTATGTGATCTGTAAAATTTGTCATGGTTCTCTTAGTAGAGGTCAAAACCTCAGCAGTTTGACAACTTCTTCCATGAATCGTCACATAAATAAATATCATATGGCCCGGTGGGAAGCTCACCGTGCTGCAATGCGGCCTAGCTGAGCGAACCATCCACCGCCAGCCCCTTCCAGTGCATCCGCGCGCTCGTCATCTTCTAGGACTGTGGGGACAGCTGTCACACCTGTTTTTCCACCCACAACTTCCACCACTGTAACCGCAACAGGCAGTTTGCTTGGTAGGTCGTCAGTTGTTTTGGAAGGGGAAACAAGTGAGTGTGTACAGCTCTCTCAGACATCGATAGCACCAACTTTGGATGAAGGCAACATCATGTCTCCGCCTGCACTTTCCTCACAAACCTGCATTTTTCCAGGGACACCCTACTCAACACCGTCTACACACAGCAGCCAGATCTCTGTCCCTCAGATGTGGACAAATAAAAGGCAATTTCCTGCGACCCATGACAAAGCTAAGAGGTTGACTCTATCCCTCTGTAAGCTGTTGGCTACAGAAATGCTGCCTTTCCGCCTAGTGGACACACAGGATTTTAGAGACCTTATGTCTGTCGCTGTGCCCCAGTACCAGATGCCCAGTCGCCACTACTTCTCTAAGAAAGGTGTGCCCGCGCTACACCAGCATGTCGCACACAACATCACCGCTTCCTTGAGAAACTCTGTGTGTGAACGGGTGCATTTCACCACCGATACTTGGACCAGTAAGCATGGACAGGGACGTTACATGTCGCTGACTGGGCATTGGGTAACTATGGTGATAGATGGTGAAGGGTCTGCTGCACAAGTCTTGCCGTCCCCACGACTTGTGTGTCAATCCTCTGTCTGTCCAAGTTCCGCCACTGCTTCTGCATCCTCCACCTCATCTGGGTCCTCCACCTCCGCCCCAAGCCTGCCTGGTCAGGCCACCAGCGTTCTCACTGCGCAGAAGGAATCACGCACCCCTCATTACTATGCTGGCAGCAGAGCGCAACGGCATCAGGCGGTCTTTAGCTTGACATGTCTTGGGAATAAGAGTCACACAGCTGAGGAGTTGTGGTCAGCTCTGCGGTCCGAGTTTAATAAATGGTTGTCTCCACTCAACCTGCAGCCTGGTAAGGCCGTGTGTGACAATGCTGCAAACCTGGGTGCGGCCCTTCGCCTGGGCAAGGTGACACACGTACCTTGTATGGCTCACGTGTTGAACCTTGTCGTGCAGCAATTTTTAACACAGTATCCCGGCCTAGATGGCCTTCTGAACAGGGCACGAAAACTGTCTGCTCACTTCCGCCGTTCAAGCGCCGCAGCTGAGCGACTTGCATCGCTCCAGAAGTCTTTCGGCCTGTTGGTTCATCGCCTGAAATGCGATGTGGCGACACGCTGGAATTCAACTCTCCACATGTTATAGCGACTGTGGCAGCACCGCCGTGCCCTGGTGCAATACGTCATGACGTATAGCCTGGGCCAACGAGATGCAGAGGTGGGGCAGATCACCCTGATGGAGTGGTCTCAGATCAAGGACCTATGCACCCTTCTGCACAGTTTCGACATGGCGACGAATATGTTTAGCGCTGACAATGCCATTATCAGCATGACGATTCCAGTCATTTACATGCTGGAACACACGCTAAACACTATTTGGAGTCAGGGGGTGGGATAACAGGAAGGGGATGAACTACAGGAGGATTCATATGCGCAAGACACAACAACATCACCAAGGTCCAGACGTTCATCATCACCAAGGCGCCAGGCATGGGAGCATGCGGGACAGGGATCAACAAGGGCGCATGGTAGCAGGCGAGATGTTGAGGAAGGTGCAGGAGGACATGAAGAAATGGAGGACGAACTGTCCATGGACATGGAAGACTCAGCAGATGAGGGAGACCTTGGTCAAATTTCAGTTGAAAGAGGTTGGGGGGAGATGTCAGAGGAAGAAAGAACGGTTAGCACCTCTATGCCACAAACACAGCGTGGACTTGGTCCGCATGGCTGCGCAAGACACATGAGTGCCTTCTTGTTGCACTACCTCCAACATGACCCTCGTATTGTCAAAATTAGAAGTGATGATGACTACTGGCTTGCCACACTATTAGATCCCCGGTACAAGTCCAAATTTTGTGACATAATTCTAGCCATAGAAAGGGACGCACGTATGCAGGAGTATCAGCAGAAGCTGTTACTCGATCTTAGATCCGCTTTTCCACCAAACAACCGTGCAGGTGCAGGGAGTGAATCTCCCAGTTGTAACTTGACAAACATGGGATGGTCTCGTCATCTTCAACAGTCTACACGTACCAGTAGGACCGTATCTGGTGCTGGTAACAGCAATTTTATGGAATCTTTTCATAATTTTTTTAGACCCTCCTTTGGAAGGCCACCAGAGACAACAAGTCTGACACATAGTCAACGGCTGGAGAGGATGATACAGGAGCATCTCCAAATGAACATCGATGCCATGACTTTGCAAATGGAGCCTTGCTCCTTTTGGGCTTCAAACCTAGAAAAATGGCCAGAGCTCTCAACTTACGCCTTGGAGATTTTGTCGTGTCCAGCTGCCAGCGTTGTCTCTGAACGTGTCTTCAGTGCTGCTGGGTGTGTGCTGACAGATAAGCGCACGCGTCTGTCCAGTGACAATGTGGACAGACTGACGTTGATCAAAATGAACAAGTCATGGATCCAGAAGGAATTTACAACCCCTGTGTCATCCTGGGGAGAGTAAATGCTTGTGGATTTGGAATGTGCTTGATGCAAATCTAGCTGTGAAGTGTACAACTAGGGCACAAGTGCTGCCACTGAATGGGTGGGTGTGTGTGGGGCATAATTTTTGGAAAAAAAGGGAGACTCCGCTTGGAGTAACCCTTGCTTACATTGTTTTTAAAAGAAGCCAAGATGAACAAGTCATGGTTCAGCAAAGACTTTATCTACCTACCCCGGTGTCATGCTGGGGACGGTTAATTATGGCGTATTTTTGAATGTGCTTGATGCAAATCAAAACATCCTGTTTGCAACTAGGGCCCAAGTGCTGCCACTGATGGGGTGGGTGTCTGTGTGGCCCAATTTTTGGAAAAAAGGGAGACTCCGCTTGGAGTAACCCTTGCTTGCTGTGTTTTTAAAAGAAGCCAAGATGAACAGAGCTGGGATCAGGAAAGACTTTGCTACCTTCCCCGGTGTCATCCTGGGGACGGTTAATTATGGCGTATTTTGGAATGTGCTTGATGCAAATCTAGCTGTGAAGTGTACAACTGGGGCACAAGTGCTGCCACTGAATGGGTGGGTGTGTGTGGGGCCCAATTTTTGGAAAAAAGGGAGACTCCGCTTGGAGTCACCTTGCGGTGTTTTACATGACTTTAGAAGGGCGTGCCATGCCTATATCTGTGTCTCCTCCTCTTTTTCCTTGTCCAGCTCTTTTGTTTTTGCATAAGTATATGTCCTTGTCACTTTCCCATGTGTTTGTGTTGTGTTGTGAGTTGTTTGTGACCTTTTGGACACCTTTGAGGGTGTTTTCTAGGTGTTTTTATGTGTTTGTGATTGCCTGCCATTGTTTCCTATGCAGTTCGAGTTCGGTTCGTCGAACGTTCGACGAGCCGAACTCGAACGGGACCTCCGTTCGGCGAACCGACCTCGAGCCGAACCGGGACCGGTTCGCTCATCTCTAGTGAAGAGGTGGGGCTCAGTCAAGCCTGGGGTAATTACTAAGCTTTATTAATCCCCGAGCTGGCCAGGCCCCCCTCTTCACCGGGTCCCCAGACACAGCCGCAGCCGAGGTGCTAGGCAGTGACGCTTCAGCTACTATAAATGGATAATTTGCATGCGAAAGGGTGGAGCATGCAAATTATCCATGTGCTGGACTGGAGACCGGGTCACTGGAGCAGAGGGGGCAGAGGGGCTTGGGGAGGAGAGATGCACGTCAGAGGGCGCACGTGATGAGCAGAAGCCCAAAGGGGGTTCCGAACTCACTGGCAGAACAGGCCCCTCCTCTTTCATTCTTCTACTCACCAGGCCCCAGGTGTGTAGAGGCGGCTGGCGGGCTCAGGGGGGCGCCTTATGCGGGGGTCCACGGTGTCTCCCAGCAGCTGCATGGGAGTTGGACATTCTCTGAGCCACTGTCAAGCTGACCGTGGCTCACAGAATCTGCAACGTTGGAAAGGAGTGGGCAGTGTGAAAGGCATGTACCATAAGAGGGACTGAGTGTTCATCATGTTTTGTGCAGAGAACACAGTGAGGGGAAATTATTTATTCAGGAGCGCAGTGTGGGGTGGATATTTTTTTTCAGGGACATTATAATGACACTCTTATTTTTCAGGCATCGTGTTGAGATGTGCTGGAGAAAAGCGAAGAAGATAGAAGTCTGCAGAGATGAGCTGTGGCCATGAAAAATCGTCATGGCACCTAGAAATGAAAAAGAACTACTCTTCAGAGACAACATCATCTATAAGGTATCTGGATGTAAATGTTTATTTGTGATACTTACTAATTCCAGTACTGTGTTTCCTGTATGGTCTGATAAGAATTGATAACTACAACTCCCAGCATCTTCTTACCATTGTTAAGGACATACTAGAAGTTCTAGGTTCATGCCATAAATAAATATACAGGGCTGATATGACATGACAATTGATGAACTGTACACCGATTCTTGTGATGTATTCCTGTACTGATGAGGGTTTTGATGCTGTTTCTATACTTAAGAGTTATATACAGTCATGGCCAAAAGTTTTGAGAATGACACCAAAATTATATTTTCACATGATCTGTTCCCTCTGTTTTTTAATTGTGTTTGTCTGATGTTTACATCACATACAGAAATATAATTGCAATCATATTATGAGTACCAAAAGGTTATATTGACAGAATGAGTTAATGCAGCAAGTCAATATTTGCAGTGTTGACCCTTCTTCTTCAGGACCTCCTGCAATTCTCCCTGGCATGCTCTCAATCAACTTCTGGACCAAATCCTGACTGATAGCTGTCCATTCTTGCATAAGCAATGCTTGCATTTTGCCAGAATTTGTTGGTTTTTGTTTGTCTACCCGTCTCTTGATGATTGCCCACAAGTTCTCAATGGGATTAAGATCTGGGGCATTTCCAGGCCATGGACCAAAAATCTCTATGTTTTGTTCCATGAGCCATTTAGTGATCACCTTTGCTTTATGGCAAGGTGCTCCATCATGCTGGAAAAGGCATTGTTGGGCGCCAAACTGCTCTTGGACAGTTGGGAGAAGTTGCTCTTGGAGGACATTCTGGTACTATTCTTTATTCATGGCTGTGTTTTTAGGCAAGACTGTGAGTGAGACGATTCCCTTGGCTGAGAAGCAAGCCCACACATGAATCGTTTCAGGATGGTTAACAGTTGGCATGAGACAAGACTGGTGGTAGCGCTCACCTCTTCTTCTCCTAATAAGCTGTTTTCCAGATGTCCCAAACAATCGAAAAGGGGATTCATCTGAGAAAATGACTTTACCCCAGTGCTCAGCAGTCCACTCCCTGTACCTTTTGCAGAATATCAGTCGGTCCCTGATGTTTTTTCTGGAGAGAAGTGGCTTCTTTGCTGCCCTACTTGAAACCGGGCCTTGCTCAAAGAGTCTCCGCCTCACAATGCGTGAAGAAGCACTCACACCAGCCTGCTGCCATTGCTGAGCTAGCTCGGCACTGCTGGTAGTCCGATCGATCCCGCAGCTGAAACAGTTTTAAGATACGGTCCTGGTGTTTGCTGGTCCTTCTTGGGCGCCCTGGAGCCTTTTTGGCAACAATGGAAGCTCTCTCCTTGAAGTTCTCGATGATGCGATAGATTGCTGACTGAGGTGCAATCTTTGTAGCTGCGATACTCTTCCCTGTTAGGCCATTTTTGTGCAGAGTAATGATGGCTGCACGTGTTTCTTTAGAGATAACCATGGTTAACTGAAGAGAAACAATGATACCAAGCACCAGCCTCCTTTAAAAGTGTCCAGTGGTGTCATTCTTACTTAATCATGACTGATTGATTGCCAGCTCTGTCCTCATCAACACCTACACCTGTGTTAATGGAACAATCACTAAAACAATGTTAACTGCTCCTTTTAAGGCAGGAATGCAATGATGTTGAAATGTGTTTTGGGGGTTAAAGTTCATTTTCTTAGCCAATATTGACTTGGCAAGTAATTGCTGTTAAGCTGATCACTCTTTATGACATTCTGGAGTATATGCACATTGCCATTAGAAAAACTTAAGCAGTAGACTTTGTAAAAATTAATATTTGTAGCATTCTCAAAACTTTTGTCCATGACTGTAGATGTATTTATGTACTGCTGGTGGTTCTGATAATGAATTTATCTACTGTTGAGCATTTTGATGCTTTGTTTCTGCACCTGTGGTGGTTCTGGTGATGTATTTCTGTACTGATGGGCATTTTTATGCTTTGTTTCTGTACGTATGGTGGTTCTTGTGATGTATTTCTGTACCTATGGTGGTTTTGGTGATGTATTTTTGTACTGATAAGAGTTTTGATGCTGTGTTTCTGTACTGATGAGGGATTTGATGCTGAGTTTCTGTACTGATGGGGGCTCTAGTGATGTATTTCTGTACCTCTGGTGGCTCTCGGTTGATGTATTCCTGTGCTGTGATAATTCCAGATCCTGTACAAATGTAACAGTTCAGAACTTGTAAGATTCTATTATACAGGGCTATGTTAATAAAGTATTGTGGCATCTGCCAGTTTAAGGGTTACTATGTGTTTTTAATGTTAGGCACATTAAAGGGGTTGTCCCACGTTTGTTATGCATCTGCACTGACTCTATGTGTCACTCTATGTGACTTCAGACTGCAGTTCTCACAGCGCGCACACTTCACGCTGTCAGGATTCTCTGGTGCCGGCAGTGAGAGTGGGAGGTTACAAAACCACAAGTATGCTATTTACATACATGTGGTCACGTGTCGACTAGACATGCGTGGCCTTGATCAATGAAAATGAATTGCATGAGGCCACACATGTCTAGTCACAATGTGGCCATATACAAGTATACAAATTGCATATTTATGCTGACATGACCGTCCAATCTCACCATTGGCATTAGAGAATCCTAAAAGATTGCAGACGTTCATCTCAAACCTGGACAAGCCCTTTAATTATAAAATTAAGCCCTGTAGCATGCCCAATCCTAACAGCGTGTAATATGTTCACTGCCAGTATTTGGCTTTGCTTGCTGGTTCCAGCAGTCATCACATGGCCACTCCACTCATATGTGATTTTCATACTTATGGTTATGTGACAATTACCTTTTCTTCTTACCACTCTCTTTTTCACTGAAAATTAAAAGAATTAGAAAGAGCAGCTCATCATCAGATGACCAAGTATGAAAATCGCATATGAAAGATTGGTCACATGACGACTACTCAGACTGCTTTGGGGGAGGGAGTTGAGTGCAGATATGGAGTTTTTCCCAGAGTGGACAGTGAGAATGTGGAAGGTTTGAAGACTGGAGGCGGAGCTGGGGTGGAGCTGTGCAGAGGCGGGGCTGGGGTGGAGTGTGGGCAGAGTCACAAGCAGCCTGAAAATTTTGCCAGTATGAGGTCCTGAAATTCCTGGTGGTGGCCCTGCCCTCCGCAAAGAAATGCTGCTAGCCTTCAACTCTTCATTGCAAAAATGCTTTATACAATTGCTGGAGCCAGTCAAAGTACAAAATCTTGAGATTAAAGTTAGTCATGTGAAAGGGTGGAAAAAAATGCACTGTCTAACAACCAAAAAGTAAATGCACATAAAAATTCAACAAAGGAGATTGGACAACTTAAAACCAAGCTTGCCGACCTGGAGGATCGATCACGCTGTAATAATATGAAGTGCAGGGGCATACTGGAGGAGATGGCATAGCAAAACCTGAAGCATTATCCCCAAGACCTCAAGAAAACCCTTCTTTCGTAGTGCCCCTCACAAGATATAGCGGATAAGCTTTGGAAGAAAGCGCAAATAGGGTCTTACCAGGCAGGGCAACAGGTAAGTATAGGTAAACACACTGACTTGGTGGGGTTGTGCCAGTCACAACTCCTATATTCACATTTGTTGATATTTTCTTTGATGTCCTGATGAAAGAGACTTGATCTATGAAACGCTGTGACCTATACAAAGATATAAAGACATGAAATAATCAACATGATTCCTACGGTGATAGTGCAGCATACACCCGATTCCTCCTGCCTTAATTTTAAGAATTGCAATTGACAGAGCAAAAAGAGTTCTGTTACGTGTCGTGGGTCTGCTGGTCCGCGTCCTCCTTCGTCTCCCTTTGGTTCTCTGCCACGGTGTTCTACCTGCCTGAGAACTCCATAGCTGCTGAGGCTAAGTCCTGAAATGGGGCTTCTGAGCATGCGCGAGTAGACAAGCTGCTTTCTGCACTAAGTCAGCTTTGGCTCGTTCTGAGCATGCTCACCCCGTGGCAGCCGCTGATTGGTCACGGGTGACATCATCGATGACGCGGGATCAAGTGACTATAATGCACTTGCTGCTGATTGGCCGCAGGTGACGTCATCACTGACGTTCTCGAATCTGATTCGCCGAGAGCCGATTGGGTGCTGGGCGCCTCCATCTTGTTGGGGGTGCTTTATCTATATAGAACACTGCAGCACGCTGCTCGGCGCTCAGTTGTTCTTGGTGCATGCATGAGGTAGCCGCCTCATGTGTGAACTCTCCTACTAGCTAGCCTATGCTTACAGTCACAAGCCAGTGAACACCCGCTAGTTAAGCACTCCTTACTAGAGTTGAGCGCGGTTCGTGGTTCATGGTTCTCCAGTTCGCGGTTCGAGTGATTTTTGGGGGGTGCTCTAGATAGAACTAGAACTCGAGCTTTTTGCTAAAAGTTCGACAGCTCGAGTTACGTTCGAGAACGGTTCTATCAACAAAAAGCCTAGCTAATTACTAGCTGGCTTTTCACTGTAATAGTGTGAGTCACTCTGTGATTCACACTATTATCAAATTTCAGCGTATAGTGTGCGGGGGGGTGACGGGTTTTAGATCTGTTGTGCTGAGAAAATGCTGATCGTCATTTTTTTTTTCTAAGCGCGCGTGTAGTGGGGCGGGCCAGCATGTCAGCCAATCCCAGACACACACTGCTAAGTGGACTTTTTGCCAGACAAGCAAGGGCATGTGTCATAGGCTGTCCATGTCACATGTCCTTGCATTATAAATACGGACATTTTCCCTCAAGACGCCATTTTCTGCCTTCTGCGTCTGGGTGACAGCCACTGCTCACGCAGATCATGTCGCCGGTCCTGCTGTGTACGCTATCCACACAGCGCTCTACTGATTAGGGACAGAAGTTTATTTCAGCCCTTTTCAGGGCTAAATTCATCAGGCTCAGAGCCATAGGTGACAGTCCGGTCCGTGGAAACGCTGTATACAGCTTCAGATAACAGCGTCTGTGTACCTAAGCTCAGGGAAATCCTTGCTGCTTTTCACCATTAGGAGGGATAGAAAGTGAGGCTTCCTTTCCTCTACACTGACCCACAACCCGGCCACTGTACCCTCCTGCACATTTTTGCAAAGCCATTTTAATGTAAAAGAGTGCTGCCAGTTAGAGTCATCCAAAGAGTGGCTGCTGTACTCCATTATTGTGCCACTTGTGCCAAGCAAGTCCCACCACCTCTGCATTCTCCCCTCCTGCACATTTTTGCAAAGCCATTTTAATGTAAAAGAGTGCTGCCAGTTAGAGCCATCCAAAGAGTGGCTGCTGTACTCCATTATTGTGCTACTTGTGCCAAGCAAGTCCCACCTCCTCTGCATTCTCCCCTCCTGCACATTTTTGCAAAGCCATTTCAATTGAAAAGAGTGCTGCCAGTTAGTGGCATCCAAAAAGTGGCTGCTGTACTCCCTAAGTGTCCCACTGGTGCCAAGCAATTTCCAGCACCTCTTCATTCCACCCTCCTGATCATTTTTACTAAGCTATTATAGTAGCAAACACTGCTGAAACTTAGTGGTATCCAAAAAGTGGCTGTTGGACTCCATTGGTGTCCCACTGGTGCCAAACAGTTTACAGCAACTCTGCATTCCACCCTCCTGCTCATTTTTATTAAGCTATTATAATAGCAAACACAGCTGAAACTTAGTGGCATCCAAAAAGTGTCTGCTGTACTCCATGAGTGTCCCACTGGTGCCAAGCAATTTCCAGCACCTCTGCATTCCACCCTCCTGCTCATTTTTACTAAGCTATTATAATAGCAAACACAGCTGAAACTTAGTGGCATCCAAAAAGTGGCTGCTGTACTCCATTAGTGTCCCACTAGTGCCAAGCAAGTTCCAGCACCTCTGCATTCCACCCTCCTGCTCATTTTTACTAAGCTATTATAATAGCAAACACTGCTGAAACTTAGTAGCATCCAAAAAGTGGCTGCTGTACTCCATTAGTGTCCCACTAGTGCCAAGCAAGTTCCAGCACCTCTGCATTCCACCCTCCTGCTCATTTTTATTAAGCTATTATAATAGCAAACACAGCTGAAACTTAGTGGCATCCAAAAAGTGTCTGCTGTACTCCATGAGTGTCCCACTGGTGCCAAGCAATTTCCAACACCTCTGCATTCCACCCTCCTGCTCATTTTTACTAAGCTATTATAATAGCAAACACAGCTGAAACTTAGTGGCATCCAAAAAGTGGCTGCTGTACTCCATTAGTGTCCCACTAGTGCCAAGCAAGTTCCAGCACCTCTGCATTCCACCCTCCTGCTCATTTTTACTAAGCTATTATAATAGCAAACACTGCTGAAACTTAGTGGCATCCAAAAAGTGGCTGCTGTACTCCATTACTGTCCCACTGGTGCCATCCAATTTCCAGCACCTCTGCATTCCACTCTCCTGCTCATTTTTACTAAGCTATTATAATAGCAAACACTGCTGAAACTTAGTGGCATCCAAAAAGTGTCTGCTGTACTCCATTAGTATCCCACTGGTGCCAAGCAATTTCCAGCACCTCTGCATTCCACCCTCCTGCTCATTTTTACTAAGCTATTATAATAGCAAACACTGCTGAAACTTTAAGGGCCATAGTTGCATTGTCAGGGATAGTCAGTGTTGTTTCTTCAGCTGTCAATAAAGCTAGACCACCTCTGCAATCTACACCACCTCTCAATTTTTACTACCACATTTTAAGTGGACAATCTTGTCGCTATCAAAATGAGTGGCAAAATGACAGATGCTGGTGGAAAGGGGAACAGGCATGTTGGAAAAGGAAAAAAAGTTTTTGTCCATGGGGAAGGTGGCAAAGCTACATTAACATCGGCTGAAGATAGGCCATCTTCCAGCAAAAGTAAGATGTCTACTACTTTCCGTGGACAATCCGATGTGCTCCCTTTTTTACAGACCCGAACAACTGTAACAAAGGTAGATGATGCACAACAAAAGCACATACTTGAATGGATCTCAAGTGCTCCAACAAGTGCCCTCTCCTCCACCTCAACTACCGCATCCAAAAAAAACCAGTCCTCTGAGTTGTCATCCCAATCACACTTGCTTTCTCCCAGCTCTCAAGTCTCCATCTGCCCTACACAGTATGGTGGAACAGAGATGGCTGAGTCTGCAGAGCAGTTCAGTCACACTATAGCCTGGGAATCAGAGGTCTGCTCCCAAGCTACAGTGAGTACAGACCAGGAAATGGTGTGCAGTGATGGCCAGAACCTTTGTGACTCAAAGTCAGGCCGTGATGACCAAGTTTCTGAGCATAATGTTGACCCTTATTCACAAACTGTAACACCTGTTGGTAGAGACAATGAGGAACATACTGATGACGATGAGACGCAGATACCAGATTGGGATGACAACTTAAATATTCGGTCAGGGCAGGAAGAGGCTAGGTCTGAGGGTGAGGGGAGTGCAAACACAACGCTTGATGAGGAAGTTCTAGATCCTACCTACTGTCAACCCACAGTCAGGCACTCGAGGAGGTCAACAGAGGCGGTGAAGGAGGATGCAACTGACGATGAAGTTACCTTGCACCTTCCTGGACAGAGGAGGAGTACTGGTAGCACGTCTACAACCTCAGCCACCACTCTGCCTCTGAGCATATGTCCTCTAAGCCTTTCCTAGCCTGGTCCTTTTTTGACCTTGCAAAGGATCGCTCAAATCATGTGATCTGTAAAATTTGTTGTGAATCTGTAAGTAGAGGCCAAAACCTCAGCAGTCTGACAACTTCTTCCATGAATCGTCACATGATTAAATATCATATGTCCCAGTGGGAAGCTCACCATGCTGCAATGCGGCCTAGCAGAGCGGACCATGCACCGCCTGCCCCTTCCAGTGCATCCGCGCGCTCTTCATCTTCTAGGACTGTGGAGACAGCTGTCACACCTGGTCTTCCACGCACAACTTCCACCACTGTAACCGCAACAGGCAGTTTGCTTGGTAGGTCGTCAGTTGGTTTGGAAGGTGAAACAAGTGCATGTGTACAGCTCTCTCAGACATCGATAGCACCAACGTTGGATGAAGGCAACATTATGTCTACACCTGCACTTTCCTCACAAACCTGCATTTTTTCAGGGACACCCTACTCACCACCGTCTACACAGCAGCCAGATCTCTGTCCCTCAGATGTGGACAAATAAAAGGCCATTTCCTGCGACCCATGACAAAGCTAAGAGGTTGACTTTATCCCTCTGTAAGCTCTTGGCTACCGAAATGCTGCCTTTCCGCCTGGTGGACACACAGGATTTTCAAGACCTTATGTCCGTCGCTGTGCCCCAGTACCAGATTCCCAGTCGCCACTACTTTTCTAAGAAATGTGTGCCTGCGCTACACCAGCATGTCGCACACAACATCACTGCTTCCTTGAGAAACTCTGTGTGTGAACGGGTGCATTTCACCACCGATACTTGGACCAGTAAGCATGGACAGGAACATTACATGTCGCTGACTGGGCACTAGGTAACTATGGTGATAGATGGTGAAAGGTCTGCTGCACAAGTCTTGCCGTCCCCACAACTTGTGCGTCAACCCTCTGTCTGTCCAAGTTCCTCCACTGCATCAGCCTCCCCAACCTCGTCTGGGTCCTCCACCTCCGCCCCAAGCCTGCCTGGTCAGGCCACCAGCGTTGTAACTGCGCAGAAGGAATCACGCACCCCTCATTACTATGCTGGCAGCAGAGCGCAACGGCATCAGGTGGTCTTTATCTTGAAATGTCTTGGAAATAAGAGTCACACAGCGGCTGAGTTGTGGCCAGCTCTGGAGACTGAGTTTGGTAAATGGTTGTCTCCACTCAACCTGCAGCCTGGTAAGGCCGTGTGCGACAATGCTGCAAACCTGGGTGTGGCCCTTCGCCTGGGCAAGGTGACACACGTGCCTTGTATGGCTCACGTGTTGAACCTTGTTGTCCAGCAATTTTTAACACACTATCCCGGCCTAGATGGCCTTCTGATCAGGGCACGAAAACTGTCTGCTCACTTCCGCCGTTCAACTGCCGCAGCTGAGCGACTTGCATCGCTCCAGAAGTCTTTCGGCCTGCCGATTCATCGCCTGAAATGCGATGTGCCGACACGCTGGAATTCGACTATCCACATGTTACAGCGACTGTGGCAGCACCGCCGAGCCCTGTAGCAATACATCATGACGTATAGCCTGGGCCAACGAGATGCTGAGGTGGGGCAGATCACCATCATGGAGTGGTCTCAGATTAAGGACCTATGCACCCTTCTGCACAGTTTCGACATGGCGACGAATATGTTTAGCGCTGACAATGCCATTATCAGCATGACCATTCCAGTCATTTACATGCTGGAGCACACGCTAAACACTATTCGGAGTCAGGGGGTGGGACAACAGGAAGGGGAGGAAGTACAGGAGGATTCATATGCGCAAGGGATAACAACATCATCAAGGTCCAGACGTTCATCATCACCATGGCGGCAGGCATGGGACGATGGGGGAGAGGGATTAACAAGGGCGCATGGTAGCAGGCAAAATGTTGAGGAAGGTGCAGGAGAACATGAAGAAATGGAGGACGAACTGTCCGTGGACATGGAAGACTCAGCAGATGAGGGAGACTTTGGTCAAATTTCAGTTGAAATAGGTTTGGGGGGAGATGTCAGAGGAAGAAAGAATGGTTAGCACCTCTGTGCCACAAACACTGCGTGGACTTGGTCCGCATGGCTGCGCAAGACACATGAGCACCTTCTTGCTGCACTACCTCCAACATGACCCTCGTATTGTCAAAATTAGAAGTGATGATGACTACTGGCTTGCCACACTATTAGATCCCCGATACAAGTCCAAATTTTGTGACATAATTCCAGCCATAGAAAGGGACGCACGTATGCAGGAGTATCAGCAGAAGCTGTTAATCGATCTTAGCTCGGCTTTTCCACCAAACAACCGTGCAGGGAGTGAATCTCCCAGTTGTAACTTGACAAACATGGGACGGTCTCGTCATCATCAACAGTCTAACCGTACCAGCAGCACCGTATCTGGTGCTGGTAACAGCAATTTTATTGAATCGTTTCATAATTTTTTTAGACCATCCTTTGCAAGGCCACCAGAGACAACAAGTCTGACACATAGTCAACGGCTGGAGAGGATGATCCAGGAGTATCTCCAAATGAACATCGATGCCATGACTTTGCAAATGAAGCCTTGCTCATTTTGGGCTTCAAATCTTGACAAAATGGCCTGAGCTCTCCACTTACGCCTTTGAGATCTTGTCGTGTCCAGCTGCCAGTGTTGTCTCTGAACGTGTCTTCAGTGCTGCTGGGTGTGTGCTGACAGATAAGCGCACGCGTCTGTCCAGTGACAATGTGGACAGACTAACGTTCATCAAAATGAACAAGTCATGGATCCGCAAGGAATTTACTACACCTGTGTCATCCTGGGGAGAGTAAATGCTTGCGTATTTTTGAATGTGCTTGATGCAAATCTAGCTGTGAAGTGTACAACTGGGGCACAAGTGCTGCCACTGAAAAGGTATCTGTGTGGCCCAATTTTTGGAAAAAAGGGAGACTCCGCTTGGAGTAACCCTTGCTTGCAGTGTTTTTAAAAAAGAGCCAAGATGAACAAGTCATGGTTCAGCAAAGACTTTGCTACCTACCCCGATGTCATCCTGGGGACGGTTAAGGATGGCGTATTTTTGAATGTGCTTGATGCAAATCTAGCTGTGAAGTGTACAACTGGGGCACAAATTCCCGGGAGAGATGGTAGGGTGCAGCTGAGATGTTGTCCCCTCCGTGGGTAGGGGGGTTAGTGATCCCGGGGCCCGGTGATGTAACAGGGAGGCCGGATGGCGGGGGGTACAGGGTGCAGGGGCAGCGCGGTGCCGGATGGCTCTGGTGTACTCACTCAGATAGACAATGACAGAGTCCCTGGTAAACCAAACGGCTGGATGGACGGGTCCAGCAGCCGGCTGCAGTGTTGTTGTTGTGCTCTCCCCGGACGGCTGATGGTGGCTGTCTTTCCCTGCACCTTTTAAAAAGTTCTTGGCTCCTGTGGTTGCCCACCATAGCCCGCTCCCCGGCGTATAGGTGCCGTAGGAGCCCGTGTTGCACGCAGGCATTGGCCCTTGGATCTCTAGCCTGTAGCGGTGGCTGTATATCCTTTCTGGGTGTACGGTTGCCTTCAATCGGGACTTGGTTGTTAGAGAACCCCGGGGGTTCCTGTCGCATTCGGATTTGACTATTGACGGCGGCTCCAAGCCTGGTCGAGGTCCGATGGCCCTGCCTGTGTGCTTAGCTTCACTCCGTTCCCTGGTCCGGTACCGGCGGGCCGTCGCCTGACCCTGGTCCTTACGGCTCAGCGGAGTTCCACTAACTCCTGCAGATGGCCATTACCGTCTGCCAACCTTGCTGTAGGTGCCTGGACTCCAACCCGGGCACGGCAGTCGTTTACTCCTCTCACTTCAAACTCCTAAACTGATCTGTCTCTTTTCCCGCCTCCAGGCCTGTGAACTCCTCGGTGGGTGGGGCCAACTGCTTGGCTCCACCCCACCTAGTGTGGACATCAGGCCCTGGAGGGAGGCAACAAGGGTTTTTGGTTTGGCTGGTGTATCTGCCTAGGGTGGGGGTGTGTGTGTTTTTACCTGTGACCCCTGGCTAGTCCAGGGCATCACATGTACAACTGGGGCACAAGTGCTGACACTGAAGGGATGTCTGTGTGGCCCAATTTTTGGAAAAAAGGGAGAATCCGCTTGGAGTAACCCTTGCTTGCAGTGTTTCTAAAAATGATCCAAGATGAACAGATCTGGGATCAGCAAAGAGTTTGCTAGCTAACCCGTTGTCATCCTGAGGACGGTTAAGGATGGCGTATTTTTGAATATGCTTGATGCAAATCTACCTGTGAAGTGTACAACTGGGGCACAAGTGCTGCCACTGAAGGGGCGTCTGTGTGGCCCAATTTTTGGAAAAAAGGGAGACTCCGCTTGGAGTCACCTTGCGGTGTTTTACATGATTTTAGAAGGGCATGCCATTCCTATATCTGTGTCTCGTCCTCTTTTTCCTCGTAACACTGTTTTGTTTTCGCATGAGAATTTGTTCTTGTCACTTTCCCATGTGTTTGTGTTGTGTTGTGAGTTGTTTGTCACCTTTTGGACACCTTTGAGGGTGTTTTCTATGTGTTTTTATGTGTTTGTGATTGCCTCCCATTGTTTCCTATGGGGTTTGAGCGGTTCGTTGAACCAGTTCGCCGAACCGAACTCGAACGCGACCTCCGTTCGACGAACCAAGCTCGAGCCGAACTGCGACCTGTTCGCTCATCTCTACTCCTTACCTACTAGTGCACCGCTAGTGCCCGCTTCCTCGCACCTTAGTGGAACCGGGCTTAGGCAGGGAACTCATGTGCTCTCAGGTGACTCTCTGTGGCTAGCATAGAGAGCTCCCTCGCTCCCTACAGTGGGGCAAGCACAAGGGGTTTAGGCAGGAATTTATACATTGAGCCTAGACAGTACGGCTAGTACTATTCGCACCTACACCTTAGGTACATACCCTCTATGAGATAATAGAGGTTAGCATCCAGGGATCTCTGTGACCTGTAACGGATTTCCTACCTTCACACTATAGATAATACTTTACCTCTATGAGGCAACAGAGGTGCTAGTTAGTGGACTACGGATGGGGTAATCATCCGTTCACTTATAGTAGTTTATGTGATTGGACATGAACTACAAATCCACCTCTACTTTTATTTAGGCACTCGCCATAAGCCTATTAGCATTCCCTTATTTACATTTACGTTTATGCTAATTCGGTAGTCACTGTGAGTTAACAGGGATACTGCAGGTGGTCCTAGTGCCGCTGTAACGTAACAGCGACAAGTACCGCTTTTGTGGTACAGATTTCCCTATACCTTCTGCCATCACCAGCAGCAGGTTTCCTCTGCACTGTGGGCCCTGATTGCCCTATAGCCTGCGTCCACCTTTTATTAGGCAGTTCCGTAACAAGTTCCTCATCCAAACCATATCCTTGAAATAAAAAGGGAAAAAGATACAGTGTCCAACAATGTAAAAACTCATGCAAAATGTATTCCAAAAAAATAAAAACCATAAGAATATGACATGGTAAAAAATGTGCAGAGACATCTCAAAATAAGGCAAAACTTTTTCGGATGATGGCGTCCTTAATCATCGCATATAAAACAGCACAAACACTGAGCATCATAACTCACATCCTGTTACTCCTCCTCAAACAACAGGCCAATCACAGCAAATCATTAGAAATGATCCACCCCATTAATCATAATGATAGATTAGATTGTACCTACAATTCAGACCATCAGGTATTCTAGTTTGCAGCAAAAAAAATCCACCAGGATTCTTTGTTCAACAGAATCCGTCTCCTATCTCCACCCCTAGGGGGCATGCAAACTCTCTCAATCCCCATCACTTTGCATGTGTCAATATCATTATGAACCAAAGAAAAGGGGCGGGAAGCTGAAAAACACTTCACTTGCAGTTTTTTGTCGCATCGGGTAAATGACGGCAGATTCTGATTATCAGAGGTCCTGAGGTACAGCCAACATACTGTAAATTGCAATCAACAGAAGTGAGTAAATAAATGACAAAAGTAGAACTGCAATTAATATAGTTCTTGATGCTATAGACTCTACCGGTTTTCAGAGAACAAAAGGTATTACTAGAAACTACATGATTGCAACAGCTTCAGACCTGATCTCCACATTGGAAAAAAACTTTTGTACGTAACCATGTTTCAATTTTGGTCTTATCTCGTGGAAACAAACTCGGAGATCACATATCTCCCAAAGAGGGTGCCTTTTTTTAAATAAAATTAATAGGATTAGACAGTAATTGTTTTAATTTTTTATCCTGGAATAGAATAGGTAAATGCATTTTAATAATGTTTTTTAGATAGTGAAACGGAGGGCTAAAAGTTATAATGAATGGCAAATTAATTACAGGGGATTTTAAATTTTTTTGATTTTTTTTTTAACATGAGAGTCCTATCAATTTTAAGAACCGAATCCATCCCTCTTTTTCTCGTCCAAAAGGGGATAACCCCTTTGTTGCAGTCTCTAATCCATTTTTTTAAATCCTCCTGCAAATCCCAATTAACCGATGTATTCTGTTTAATCTGTCCAAACTCTCCTTTGGGTATATTTTTAATGACATGATTGGCATGACAGGATGATGCCAATAGTGTTGTATTCATAGCAATGTCCTTTCTAAAAGGAGAAATATAAACATGCCCATAATTATCAAACATCAAAGTAATATCCAAAAATGCTACTGAATTATTGTGATCATTATGTGTAAATTGCAAATTCATTTGATCCGAATTCATATACTCAATTAAAGAATTTTTCACCTCTCGGGGTCCCTCCCGTATTAGTAGAAGGTCGTCAATAAAACAACCATACCACTTCATATGGGAGGAAAATGGATTGCTATCTTAAAAAATGAACAACTTTTCCCAATATGACATGTAAATATTTTCAATGGAGGGGGAAAAACCCGCCCCCATTGCCGCTCCTCTTTGCTGCAAAAAAAATTAACCATCGAAAGAAAAATAATTGGATTCAAGTAAGAACTCAACTGCCATACATAAAAAATCTTGTACCTCATGTGAAGACTGACTGAATTTTTGGAGATGCGTTTTTAATTCAATAATGGCCTGATCATGAGAGATGGCAGGATATAATCCCACCACATCACAAGTGAGACAAGAATATGACATGGGAAATTTAACAGTGTCCAAAGAGGAAATAACATCTCATATCTTTTTCAAAACTCGGAAAAGAGCTCACTAGTGGTTGTAGATGTAAGTCAACCCACTCAATTTTTCGTTTAAGCTGCCAATACCTGCTACAATCGGCCTTAAAGCTGGTGGAAAACATTCCTTATAAATTTTAGGGAGGGAGTGGAAAACGGGAACAACCGAAAATTCAACAACTAGATCTTCTGATAATTTTTGTGGGCTAGCTCCCATCTTCACCTCCTAATGCAACAACAATTTTAATCTTTCCTTAAATTTACTGGTAGGATTGAAGCTAAGCGGCAAATACACATGTGTGTCACTCAATAAATTTATATTTAATTTGTGATATAAGCCAGAATTTAATGAAACATACAATCAGGTCTGTATTAGATTTAATATCTTTTAATTCCACTGACTGTTCATTAGTGATATTATTTTTCCATCTATTTTTCCTAGTATCTTCTTTAAGAGTGATTAATTTTTGCTCCACCACCTCTTGGAAAATATCCAAGGCTGGAGGACGAGACTGAACTGGAAAGAAAAATTAATTTTTAACCTTATAAAGATGATTTAAATTGATTTCTAAATTGTTTTCACTAGACAACGATCTCAAATGGGGTATAGACAGTTGTTCTTGAAAAGAACCTATATCAGTAGCTGGCAATTGGTAGGACTGAATCTGGCTATCACTTTGGACCTACAAATCAGTATCAAAGAAATGGCATTTAAGTGTAAGCATCCGAGCAAACCTATTAACGTCGAGAATAGTTCTGAAAACATCCAATTTTATTGTTGGGCCAAAGAAGAGTCCTTTAGACAACAATTCTCGTTGTGCATCACTAATGATGTAACTTGAAAGATTGGTCACTTGTAGTTGTGGGGTTTCTTGTTCCTCTGTGATCGTCTGAATTGTCCTGCGGTGTTTGCTCCCACCCATAAAAATAGATCACCTTTTTTTTCAAAATCTATATTAAAACATGGGGGAGCTGATGTACCGCCCCTCGGCCTCGGCTGCAGCCGCTGAGCCGCTCGGATCCATGCTCGCGTTCTACGGGTGGTGGCTCGAGCCTCTCACGGACCCGGGGGTCACGTCGATCTGCAAGGGGGTTGGCGTTACACACGGGGGATGCGGGTATTTGGTTTTGGGATGATTGTTTGTGTTACGGTTGCTGCGAGCACTGGAGACTATGTCCAGATTTCTTGCTACTGCACATGTGCGAGCGCTGGAGACTAAGTCCAGATTTCTTGCTACTGCACATGTGCGAGCGCTGGAGACTAAGTCCAGATTTCTTGCTACTGCACATGTGCGAGCGCTGGAGACTAAGTCCAGATTTCTTGCTACTGCACATGTGCGAGCGCCGGAGACTAAGTCCTATCTTGGAGCCATTGCACATGTGCGGGTGACATCATCGCTGACACGAGGTCACATGTCTCTGACACCTTCTATGCCGATTGGTCGCTGGTCATGTGCTTGTGATGCCTTGCTCGGTGATAGGCCAGCATGACGTCACTCCTGTCGTTCTGGCAGCGGATTGGCTCTGGTGTCCTCCATCTTGGATGAGGCACAGAGTCTATATAAGACCCTGACACACGCCGCATGGCGCTCAGTCCTCTTGGTTCATGCATAAGAGTAGACGCTCTGTGCACGTTCCTCTAGGCATTCCTCTGTCTATGCTAGGTGAGCGCTACCGGCAGGGTAGCGTTCTTATACCTTACAGCTTCGGCTACTGTCCGTATCCTTACCTCTTAGGGGAGCGGACATAGGCAGGTGCCTGAGGCACATGGTCTGGCTGGGCCTTGTGGTTCGACTCATAGGTGGACGTTGCCGCTAGGGTAACGTTCCTTATACTGCGTCTGGCAGTTGTTCGTATCCTCGCACACTAGGGGAGCGAACAGAGGTAGGAGCTTTGTGCGGCTTACGCTGCTGTTCGTCTCTTTTGCACCACTAGAAGAGCGGACCTAGGCAGGTGCCATATCTAGTGGTTCGTGTCCTCGCACACTAGTGGAGCGAACGCAGGTAGGAGCTTTGTGCGGCTTACGCTGCTGTTCGTCTCTTTTGCACCACTAGAAGAGCGGACCTAGGTAGGTGCCATTTCGCACACATTGCCTTTGTCTCTGTGATTATTAACAGAGATCATTCCACACACCCTCCAAGTAAGGGAGGAATTGCTTTACCTACTTATTATATCCTTCTGTGAGTTAACAGAGGTATTGCACTCTGCCATAGTCTGCAGCAGAGTCTTTGCACGGTGGACCCTGACTGTCTGATACTCCTTTAAGTTATTATCAGACAGCCCCTCGTAACATTAGGACTGAGCCAAGGGTCTGGCAGTTATGGCAGAATTTCAGCAGTTACACCGTTACATACAAGTACTTGAGTCACGGCTCAAGAGTATAGAGGATAAACCTCAGACCATGGTGACATCTGCACATGATCCTCGACTTGCTCTGCCAAACAGATATTCTGGCGATGCCAGATCATGTCGGGGTTTCATTAGTCAGTGTCAGATACACCTAGAGGTCAACTCTTCTCGCTTCTCTACGGAGAGGTCCAGAGTAGGCTTTATCATCTCCTTACTTCAGGACAAAGCCTTAGAATGGGCGACTCCCCTATGGGAGCGCTCTGATGTGGTTACTCTGAGACATCAAGACTTTCTTGATGCTCTTAAGGCGGTATTCATGGGTCCGCAGGTTACCCATGATGCGGCCCTGAGACTGTTAGATCTATCTCAGGGTTCGTTATCCACTAGTTCTTATGCCATTGCTTTTAGAACTCTGGTGGCAGAACTAGATTGGCCAGAGAAGGTGTTGATTCCTATCTTCTGGAGAGGGTTGGCAGGCTATGTCAAGGATGCTCTTGCTACTCGTGAGGTCCCTGCTTCTCTGGAGGACTTGATCACAGTAGCAACGAGGATCGATGTACGCCATAAGGAACGTAGACTCGAGGTCTCTTCCTCACGCCCTAAGCATCGGGCTATTCCAGTTGTTGAGGGTCCATTACCATCTTCCTCAGCATCTGAAACATCTCCCACTCCTATGGAGTTAGGTCATACGTCTTCCAGACTACGCAAGTCTGGTCCTCCTATATGTTACGTATGTCGTCAGGCTGGGCACTATGCCAACAAGTGTCCTAGTCGTCAGGGAAACTCCCTGGTCTAGTAACCATTAGAGGGGGGTTACTAGAGACGTCTTCTGCACCCTCTAAGTGTTGTATCCCAGGTCAGCTCTCGTTATCTGAGAATACATGGCCTATTATGGCTTTTGTGGATTCCGGAGCTGACGGGACTTTTGTGTCCTCAGGATTTGTAAAGGGACACAATATTCCCTCTATCATGTTAGAGGCGCCTATTCCTGTCCGTGTTGTTAATGGAACTATGTTGTCTGACTCCATTACATTGAGGACAGTTCCCTTGCGCCTTTCCCTGTCTCAGGGTCACATAGAGGAGATTTATTTTCTTGTTTTGCCTGAGGGTATAGACGACGTCCTTCTGGGTCTCCCATGGCTTCGGACTCATGCTCCTCACATTGACTGGGAGTCTGACAGCATTATTAGTTGGGGTTCGAAATGTCAGTCCCGATGTCTTCCCTTACCACCTAAGGTCATTGCGGTTGCATCTACTGATCTCTCTCCCATACCTACACCCTATCTGGATTTCGCTGACGTGTTCTCCAAACAGAGTGCTGAGGTTCTTCCACCCCATAGGCCGTATGACTGTGCCATAGACCTTATCCCAGGTTCGGTTCCACCTAAAGGCAGGGTTTACCCCCTGTCGATACCTGAGTCGGAGGCCATGTCGACCTATATAAGAGAGAGTTTAGAGAAGGGGTTCATTCGTAAGTCTGTCTCTCCCGCGGGAGCTGGGTTTTTCTTAGTTCGGAAGAAAGAGGGTGATTTGCGTCCCTGCATAGATTACAGGGGTCTCAACGCAATCACAATAAAGAACAAATACCCATTACCTTTAATTTCGGAGCTCTTTGACAGACTGAGAGGAGCTCAAGTTTTTACGAAGTTGGATCTGCGGGGTGCGTATAACTTGGTACGAATTCGAAAGGGTGACGAATGGAAGACCGCTTTTAACACCCGAGACGGTCACTATGAATACCTCGTCATGCCTTTTGGGTTATGTAATGTACCCGCAGTATTTCAGGACTTCGTAAATGATGTGTTCAGGGATTTACTGTTATCCTCAGTAGTGGTGTATCTGGACGACATCCTGATTTTTTCTCCTGATCTGGAGACTCATCGTCAGGATGTCGTTCGTGTCCTTTCCCGTTTAAGGGAGCACTCATTGTTTGCTAAACTCGAGAAATGTGTATTCGAGCAGTCCTCATTGCCTTTTTTGGGTTACATTATCTCACAAGAGGGCCTGGCTATGGATCCTGCGAAGCTCTCTGCTGTCCTGCAATGGTCCGAACCTCATTCCTTGAAGGCGGTGCAACGCTTCTTAGGATTCATAAATTATTACAGGCAGTTCATACCCCATTTTTCTACTTTGGTGGCCCCTTTGGTGGCCTTGACTAAGAAAGGTGCTAATCCCAAAGCCTGGTCTACTGAGACATCTCAGGCTTTTGAGGCAGTAAAAAGACACTTTTCAACTGCACCCGTTCTTCAAAGACCCGATGAGAGTATGCCCTTCCTCTTAGAGGTTGATGCCTCTTCAGTGGGTGCTGGTGCGGTCTTGTATCAAAAGAACGGTGCAGCTAGAAAAAGGCTGTGTTTCTTCTTTGCGAAAACCTTTTCACCGGCAGAGAGAAACTATACCATTGGGGATAGGGAACTGCTCGCCTTGAGATTAGCCTTGGAGGAGTGGCGTCACTTGCTGGAAGGAGCGAAACATCCTTTCAAGGTCTATACTGACCATAAGAATCTGACGTACTTACAAACCGCTCAGCGTCTGAATCCTCGCCAAGCCCGCTGATCCTTGTTTTTCTCCCGCTTTCACTTCTCCATCAACTATCTGTCTGGGAGTAAGAATAACAAGGCAGACGCCCTGTCTCGCTCTATGCTTTCTACCCAGGAAGAGATTGACGAACCTCGTCTTATCCTTCCCCCCAGGGTTTTTCATACGCTCTCCCCTGTGACGTTAGACCAAATCCCACCGGGCAAGACCTTTGTTCCGCCTGATCGACAGAATGATATACTGTCATGGGCCCACACCTCAAAGGTGGGTGGGCATTTTGGTATTAGGCGGACACGAGAGTTACTGGAGAGGTGGTATTGGTGGCCACACTTAGCCAGCCACGTCAAGAGATATGTCGGTTCTTGCTACTCGTGTGC
The DNA here is from genome assembly GCF_048569485.1 of Anomaloglossus baeobatrachus. Lineage (NCBI taxonomy): Eukaryota > Metazoa > Chordata > Amphibia > Anura > Aromobatidae > Anomaloglossus > Anomaloglossus baeobatrachus. The sequence continues at coordinate 95,254,383 of NC_134359.1, read as the reverse complement.
TCGCAACCGTCCATTACGGCAGAGACCGGCTGGGCTCTTGCATCCTTTACCAGTGCCAGATAGACCATGGGAGGTGGTAGGCATGGACTTTGTGGGTGATCTTCCATGTTCACAGGGACATAGATTTGTGTGGGTCATTACGGACCATTTCTCCCGGATGGTTCATCTCGTACCGTTATCGAGAATCCCATCTTCCAGGGTACTAGCCAAACTATTCCTCAAGCATGTCTTTAGGCTTCACGGGATGCCAGATCGTATCATTTGTGATAGAGGCCCGCAATTTACTTCCCGTTTCTGGCGAGATCTTTGTAGCCTTCTGCAAATTGAGTTGAACCTCTCTTCGGCATACCATCCGGAGACCAATGGTTTGGTTGAACGTACCAATCAATCTATGATTATATACCTTCGACACTTTGTTGCTGAGAACCACGATAACTGGTCCTCCCTCCTACCCTGGGCAGAATTTGCCCTTAACAATTCGCTGGCTGAGGCCACTGGGCAGACACCGTTCGTACTCAATAATGGGCAACACCCTAGGGTACCGGTACCATTTCCCGCTGCTGCACCTCCTCCTCTTGTGGCCGACTGGGCAACTAATGCCAGAGAGGTTTGGGATCGGACTCAAGAGTCGATCCAAGGAGCTAAGGACCGTATGAAGACGGTGTCCGATCGGTTTCGTCGCCCGGCTCCTGTCTTTTCTCCAGGGGACTTTGTGTGGCTCTCTGCAAAACACGTGAGACTTAGAGTGAGCTCTGTCAAATTTGCTCCTCGCTTCCTGGGTCCTTATGAGGTTCTTCGACAGGTAAATCCTGTAGTCTACCAATTGAAGTTACCCGTCCATCTTAGGATTCATGACAAATTCCATGTCTCACTGCTAAAGCCGGCTATTTTACCTCACGCTCGTGAAGAGCACTCTTCTGCCTCTGATTCCTCTCGCTCTTGCTATGAGGTACGAGCCATAGTTGGTTCTAAGATGGTTAGAGGGCGCAGGTTCTACTTGATAGATTGGGAGGGTTACGGCCCGGAACATCGCTCTTGGGAGCCTGAGGAGGCTGTCCATGCTCCCGACTTAGTTGCCGATTACCTGCGTCGCCGGGAGGGGGGCCCTTGAGGGGGAGGTACTGTTACGGTTGCTGCGAGCACTGGAGACTATGTCCAGATTTCTTGCTACTGCACATGTGTGAGCGCTGGAGACTAAGTCCAGATTTCTTGCTACTGCACATGTGCGAGCGCTGGAGACTAAGTCCAGATTTCTTGCTACTGCACATGTGCGAGCGCTGGAGACTAAGTCCAGATTTCTTGCTACTGCACATGTGCGAGCGCCGGAGACTAAGGCGGGCTTTGCACACTACGACATCGCAGGCCGATGCTGCGATGTCGAGTGCCATAGTCCCCGCCCCCGTCGCAGCAGCGATATGTGGTGATAGCTGGCGTAGCGAAAGTTATCGCTACGCCAGCTTCACACACACACTCACCTGCCATGCGACGTCCCTGTGGCTGGCGACCCGCCTCCTTGTTAAGGGGGCGGGTCGTGCGGCGTCACTGCGACGTCACACGGTAGGCGGCCAATCAGAGCGGAGGGGCGGAGATGAGCAGGATGTAAACATCCTGCCCACCTCCTTCCTTCCGCATATCCTGCGGAAGCCGCAGTGAGGCCGGTAGGAGATGTTCCTCGCTCCTGCGACTTCACACACAGCGATGTGTGCTGCCGCAGGAGCGAGGAACAACATCGGACCATTGCGTCAGCGTAATTATGGATTACGCCGATGCTGCACCGATGATACGATTACGACGCTTTTGCGCTCGTTAATCGTATCATCCAGGCTTTACACACTGCGATGTCGCATGCGATGCCGGATGTGCGTCACTTTCAATTTGACCCCACCGACATCGCACCTGCGATGTCGCAGTGTGCAAAGTGCCCCTAAGTCCTATCTTGGAGCCATTGCACATGTGCGGGTGACATCATCGCTGACACGAGGTCACATGTCTCTGAAACCTTCTATGCCGATTGGTCGCTGGTCATGTGCTTGTGATGCCTTGCTCGGTGATAGGCCAGCATGACGTCACTCCTGTCGTTCTGGCAGCGGATTGGCTCTGGTGTCCTCCATCTTGGATGAGGCACAGAGTCTATATAAGACCCTGACACACGCCGCATGGCGCTCAGTCCTCTTGGTTCATGCATAAGAGTAGACGCTCTGTGCGCGTTCCTCTAGGCATTCCTCTGTCTATGCTAGGTGAGCGCTACCGGCAGGGTAGCGTTCTTATACCTTACAGCTTCGGCTGCTGTCCGTATCCTTACCTCTTAGGGGAGCGGACATAGGCAGGTGCCTGAGGCACATGGTCTGGCTGGGCCAAGGGTTCAACTCGTAGGTGGACGTTGCCGCTAGGGTAACGTTCCTTATACTGCGTCTGGCAGTTGTTCGTATCCTCGCACACTAGGGGAGCGAACAGAGGTAGGAGCTTTGTGCGGCTTACGCTGCTGTTCATCTCTTTTGCACCACTAGAAGAGCGGACCTAGGCAGGTGCCATATCTAGTGGTTCGTGTCCTCGCACACTAGTGGAGCGAACGCAGGTAGGAGCTTTGTGTGGCTTACGCTGCTGTTCGTCTCTTTTGCACCACTAGAAGAGCGGACCTAGGTAGGTGCCATTTCGCACACATTGCCTTTGTCTCTGTGATTATTAACAGAGATCATTCCACACACCCTCCAAGTAAGGGAGGAATTGCTTTACCTACTTATTATATCCTTCTGTGAGTTAACAGAGGTATTGCACTCTGCCATAGTCTGCAGCAGAGTCTTTGCACGGTGGACCCTGACTGTCTGATACTCCTTTAAGTTATTATCAGACAGCCCCTCGTAACAGTTTGTGACGCCACCCACGAGTTGTGGTGATGGTGGACACCACCGCTGCTGTGAAGGTACGGGAACTCTCGGGAGTGGTGTAGTGGCGCAGCTAGGTGTTGACCCCTCCGTGGGTAGGGGATGTTGGTCCCGGGGCCCCGGTCAAGCTGTGGGCAGGGTTGCAGGTGCAGTGTTGCAGTGCAGCACGGTGCGGTGCCTGATGGCACTGTTGTACTCACGATTAAACCACACAGAGTCACTGGTGAACCAAACGGAGGTATGAACGGGGCCCGCAGCGGGCTGCAGCTTCCTAGTCGGGTTGGCAATGTCCGCCTTTCTCCTGCACCTGTGTTTGTAGTGTGACCACTGTGCCTGGGCACTGGTAGTCCGCTCCCTGGCGTGTATGTGTCGTAGGAGCCCCTGTTGCCCGCAGATGCTGGCCCTTGGATCTCTGGTCTCTGGCGGTGGCTACTATCCTGACGGGTTGGGCTGTTGCCTTCAAACGGGACTTTAGTGGGAATGAACCCCTGAGGTCCAGACCGCAATCAGTTAATTCGACTATGGTGGTGGCATATAGCCTAGTCGGGGTCTGAGTACCCTACCTGGTGCTCCAGTATCCAGTTAGCTCCCTGGTTCAGTTCCGGTGGGCCACTACCCTGTCAAGGTCCCTTACGGTTCCGCAGGTCGTATTCCCGGTCTCCTGCAGGCGGCCACTGCCATCTGCCTGCCTGACTGATCTGGGGTCCTAGGCTCCAGCCCAGGCCCCAAGCAGAACCGTACGACACTACTCTCCACTCCACTGTACTGTACTGTTTACTGTTTTCCTGCCTCAGGACAGCAGACTCCTCGGGGACGTATCTTTCCACCTGACTCCGCCCACCTGGTGTGCCTGTCCAACACTGAGGGAGGCAATCAGTTCTTTGTGGTTAAGTGATGGTAGCTTTCTAGTGTGGGGGTGTATGTGGTGAGTGTTGTGACCTGTGACCCCTGGGGTCCAGGGCGTCACATTCCCCCTTGGTTTAATGTAGACCGTCCGCGGGCTGCCCGTCCACACCGGTTTTTATTTTTCTGAAAGATAAATAACAGGTAAAACATTCAAAAGCATTTTTCATTTCTTCCCTTACGGGAGGCACATCACTTGAACCGTTACAAACGGGAAAACATTTTTTATAACATTACGGGAATGGGTCCATCCGCTTTCCCACCCAAGCAACCTGAACCTTGATGCTGCCCCTAAGAAACAGGCAGCGCCGATTTTCCCCAGTCCGTAAAATGGGAACTGGCCCAGGCCACCCAAGCGGGAACGGGTACGGTGACACGCACCCGGCAGTCCTTCAGAGGCCCCATGTCCAAGGGGACCCCTGACCCGGAGGATGGTCACTGGTCCTGATGGTGTCCGGACCCCAGCCTGCTCTGCTGCGGGTCCTTCCTCCAACCAGCCTCTCCGGGGACTGGCAGTTGCAGGAAGGGGCAGTTGGACACTATTTACAAGCCCAATAGTTTTTGGGTAGCTTGCAAGTTCTCAGCCTTGTCTTTGAGGGAGAAAGGGGGCAACATCAGTCCCAACGGGGACGGGCACTTCAGCAGCCAACGGGCTACCACAAAATAAACAGCCGGGAACCGCTACCTTTCAACACTCTTCTCTTTAAACAGCGATCTCGTGGCGCAGCTGCCGTAGCTGCCGCTCCCAGTATGGAGCATCTTCAACCTGCTTCGGGTCAGCTTGTGTGGGGGACGGGCCCAGCTGGAATCCCTCCGTGCCGGCTACGACCGTCACCTTCGGTAACGAGGGACCCCGCTGTGACGTGGCCTGTTCTGCCGCTTGGCAGCTACATCCCCGACGTGCCTCAGCCGAGGCCGGGTGTCTGGGAGCGGTCATTGGGGCTTGCGGTGCTGGCTTCGAATCGAAGATTGCCTCCGTTACGGCCGGGCGGACTGCCAGGGCCGTCGTCATCTCTGTCGCAGCCAAGTTAGAAGCTGGAATGGGTGCCAGGGCAGTGACGAAGGTAAGGCTCGGGGGCCCCAGGTCTGGGCCCTCTCCCTCAGATGCTGCGGGCTCCGCTACTGGTGACAGGGGTAATGGGTCGGTCGGGGCGGTGGCTGCGGGCATGGGCAGTGAGGGAGGTGGCGTGGTGGATGGCAGCAGGCCGGGCCCCTCAGCCGCAGCGGCCGTTCCCTCGGGGACATAGGGGCGTGGGTCGCTTACCCGCTCCTCGGAGACCACCTCCACTTCATATGCCCGCACGGTTGCAACCAGGCCCTTCATGTCCGACATCCACTCTGCCATCATGGAGTGGACTGTGGCCTGCAGCTCCTGACACATCTTGCTGTTGGGTCCAGGAACGGGTTTCGGCAGAGTCCTGGCGTCCCTGCACTCTGCAGCGCTAGTTACATGCCGCCATTCTTCACCCGCTCCCCCCTTGGTTTTTCTACAGCACTCTTCTCTTTGGGGGCGGGGCTTCACTTTCTTGCCTTCATTGCTTGGGGAAGACGACTCGAGCGGGAAACTTTCGCGCCAAAGATGGCGGATCTTCAGATTTTTCAGCGGGACGCCGCTGACAGGAACCACAAGGCACACTTCTACCGGTAAGTAGACTGGTTCTATCCTGTTCGTGATGCCAGAAGAGTCGATGTGTACCGCCCTGCGGCCTCAGCTGCGGCCGCCGAGCCGCTCAGATCCGTGCTCACGTTCTATGGGTGGTGGCTCGAGCCTCTCACAGACCCGGGGGTCATGTCGCTCTGCAAGGGGGTTGGCGTTACACACGGGGGATGCGGATATTTGGTTTTGGGATGATTGTTCATGACGCCACCCATGGGTTGTGGTGATGGTGGACACCACCGCTGCGGTGAAGGTACGGGAACTCCCGGGAGCGGTGTAGGGGCGCAGCTAGGTGTTGACCCCACCGTGGGTAGGGGGATGTTGGTCCCGGGGCCCCGGTCGGGCTGTGGGCAGGGTTGCAGGGCGCAGTGTTGTGGTGCAGCGCGGTGCCTGATGGCACTGTTGTACTCACGATTAAACCACACAGAGTCACTGGTGAACCAAACGGAGGTATGAACGGGGCCCGCAGCCGGCTGCAGCTTCCTAGTCAGGTTGGCAATGTCCGCCTTTCTCCTGCACCTGTGTTTGTAGTGTGACCACTGTGCCTGGGCACTGGTAGTCCGCTCCCCGGCGTGTATGTGTCGTAGGAGCCCCTGTTGTCCGCAGACGCTGGCCCTTGGATCTCTGGCCTCTGGCAGTGGCTACTATCCGGACAGGTTGGGCTGTTGCCTTCAAACGGGACTTTAGTGGGAATGAACCCTTGAGGTCCAGACCGCAATCAGTTAATTCGACTATGGTGGTGGCATATAGCCTAGTCAGGGTCTGAGTACCCTGCCTGGTGCTCCGGTATCCAGTTAGTTCCCCGGTTCGGTTCCGGCGGGCCACTATCTTGTCCCGGTCCCTTACGGTTCCGCAGGTCGTATTCCCGGTCTCCTGCAGGCGGTCACTGCCGTCTGCCTGCCCGACTGATCTGGGGTCCTAGGCTCCAGCCCAGGCCCCAAGCAGAACCGTACGACACTACTCTCAACTCAACTGTACTGTACTGAACTGTTTAATGTTTTCCTGCCTCAGGACAGCAGACTCCTTTGGGGGCGTGTCTTTCTGACTGACTCCGCCCACCTGGTGTGGCCTGAGGGAGGCAATCAGGTCTTTGTGGTTGACTGATGGTACCTTTCTAGTGTGGGGGTGTATGTGGTGAGTGTTGTGAGTGTGACCCGTGACCCCTGGGGTCCAGGGCGTCACACTAATAGACACACATTAGACGATAATGAGGGTAGAAAAAGAGTCAGCTTTTTTGAAACGGACACTTCATTGGACACTACTGACGAATTTTTCTCTGACAATACCGACTCTTCTATGGAACGTAGGAATGGTTCTGTTCAAAGAGGAGTGAGAAATAAAACCTACTATAAACAGAATTTTACTAACAAACAATTGAGCAGGATTACATGCAAGCAATCTAAATAAAAAAACAGAGCAGAAAGGAGGGGTGAGAGAAAACACCGCAGGACAATTCAGGTGATCACAGTAGTATTTCTAAAGATCCTTCATTATATGCTAATGAGGACAGCCACTAGTTGCAAGGGTGTCAGTTCCCTTGGCTAGTCGACCCCCTTAGCATGCAAGCACGCACCTGTGGGCGTGCTAACATGCTAATGAATGCGCAGAGTTAGAGGCATGGTCGCGCTCACCTCTCTGCTGCCACCACATCTTATGCTGGATTTTGGCTCAAGTATGCAAGATCCCCAGACTTCTGGTCATGCATACTATGAAGCCGGGTGTATGTGTTCCGGCTTCAAACTGGTGTAGTGCGCATGACCAGAAGTGCCGGAGACTCATGCACACAATGGCCCTACACCCAGCGTTTTGAGGCAGTGCAAAGGACACAGGTATGCGCATCATTGCAGATGATTATGTTAAGCAATGGGCAATAAAGAGCATGTTAGGGCGTGGTAACATGCTAAGAGGCCGAATGAGCACAGGAACTGATGCCCTTGTGTCTAGTCCCTGCACTCATTAGCATATCATAGAGGATCTTTAGAAATACTTTTCTAAAGATCTCTTTATCTATACTAGTGTATACAGGGACAGTTAGGCAGGCATTAGCAATATGCACCCAGACTGCACAGACAAAAACAAAGAACCATTGCATCCAAGTAAAGGCCCGTCCTAATGAAATAAAGACAGACACCATTTTGTTGGCAGATATCGGTCAGAGCTTTACTGATATATTATTATTTTACAAACTTTTCCCAACTCATTAAAACTTGTAAAACATATTTTATAAATTTTTTTCAAACTCTTTAGAACTTGTAAAACATAACTTGACTCCAGGTGAGAAGGGACACTCTACCACAGGACCAAGGACTTCCACTCTCTCACCAGAATGCTGTTGACACATGCTGCTGTGACTTCACTGTACAAACATTTAGAAACTGTTACCAAAAAGAAAAACAAGTAAAAAAACAAGCATTAACAATAGGGAGGGAGGGAGGGAGAGCTGCTGCCGGATCCTGGGATACCAGGGGAAGAGGCCGGACACCGGCCCAGACCCCAATATATAGGTAGAAATTACACCCTATAGGTGGGATTGGGAAATCGGGAGGGGCCAGGACGGTGTCCCCTCCCAAACAAAGGAAGAGCAGGGCCTGGACGGGAGAGGGGGATGGACAAAAACAGCATTGAGGTTAACCCCTTGCTGCACAGTCTGGGGCAGTTTCATTATGCACTACACCGCCCACCAGACTGCACAGACAAAAACTCTTTAGAACTTGTAAAACATAACTTGACTCCAGGTGAGAAGGGACACTCTACCACAGGACCAAGGACTTCCGCTCTCTCACCAGAATGCTGTTGACACATGCCAAGGAGGAGACCAGTCTCAAACTGAACTCCGACCCCCACCATTTGGAAAAAAGGCTTGCTCCAGGCCGCCCTGGATCATAGATAAAATTGTGTCCAGACCGATATCTGCCAAGAGCACACCATCTTGAAGCATTAACCTTCGGTTGTCACCTTCCAACTAAAATCATCGGAGCAGACAACTGCCTGCTGATGGCAACCACCTCCAACAAGACCTGAGCCATCTCAGGCCTCGAACCGAACCACTAAGCAGTTCGACAGAGTAGAATCCAAGATTGCGACTGTTACCAGCTCTCTGAACAGCCCAAAACACGTAGAAATGGCCAACAATCCAAAAACCATTTTTTTTTTTTTTATTGCAATGCCGAACCTTTAAAGAAATTAACGAAAGTAAATGTGCTATAAAATTGGTTACTTCCTACAATAAATCGTGCGATGCATATCTGACAAAAAGCAGAGCGCAGTCTACCAATATGCACTGTATATCAGAGTCTGATAAAACCCGCTCTGGCAGCCTCAGTAGCTGCCACAATGAAAAGGAATGAGTCCCAAAGTGATCAGGGGGTGAAAAAACGGCAAGCGGTGAGGCAGCACCGAAAAAAGGAGCGGTAAACTGGAACCTAGTAAGGGGAGAACCATCCTAATAAACTAACTGTGAGGTACCAGTAGACCGACAAACAAAAATTCCGTCAAACGCAAAGGGCAGGTAGGGCCAGGGGAAGGAACAGTCTAATCCCAGAATCTCTGGCCACTTGGTCAGTTTGGGCTCCTGAATGCGGATACGCATGAAGGAACAATAAGTAGTATGGCACACAATTGAAGGCAACAAAACTATTCTTGGACAGTATGACGAGTTCGCTGACTCTGAGGGCCCAGAAAGGCCAAGTTAAAGGTTGTGGACAACAGGGATATCTCCCGTGGGATTGAACAAACCGCCTGCATAGTCAATTAACTGAAGAAGCATCAGGTAAAAAATTGGGATGCTTCTTATCTACGGATTGGTGGGACTTAAACCAGCCATTAAAGGGATTTGCAAATAACAAAAGATTTAGTAACGTAGAACATCCCATCAAAAAATGAAACAAAATGCAAATAAATGCTTCTGGGCTACAGAGGCGAAAGAACCAAAGTTATAAAGGTGCATCAAATATTGGAGGGTAACCTCCGAACAGGTAAAGTTATCAGAACCGAGGGACTAGCTACCAGCATACCTAACCACTGTTTCATGCCTATCCATAAAGTTGCCACTTTGAAGGGGGATCTGAAGTCCTAATCTCTGTCAGGAGTTGGTCCCGACAAGATCTCGCAGCGGTGTGGCAAAGGCAACCCACCAGGCTGGCATTGGGTACCAGCTGAAAAATCCTGCAAACAGAAACGAGACAATCAATATGGAGCATTACTCTGAGAACCCGTAGCCCATGCTCGGATCCAAATGTGTATTGTATGCAGCGTAACATCAAACAAAATATTACAGTTGGCCAGTGACTTGTGCCATAAAGCTGGTGTCACACACAGCGACAACGACAACGACGTCGCTGCTACGTCACCATTTTCTGTGACGTTGCAGCGACGTCCCGTCGCTGTCGCTGTGTGTGACATCCAGCAACGACCTGGCCCCTGCTGTGAGGTCGCCGGTCGTTGCTGAATGTCCAGCTTCATTTTTTGGTCGTCACTCTCCCGCTGTGACACACACATCGCTGTGTGTGACAGCGAGAGAGCGACGAAATGAAGCGAGCAGGAGCCGGCACTGGCAGCTGCGGTAAGCTGTAACCAGCGTAAACATCGGGTAACCAAGGGAAGACCTTTCCCTGGTTACCCGATATTTACCTTCGTTACCAGCCTCCGCTCTTGCTGCCAGTGCCGGCTCCTGCACTGTGACATGTGGCTGCAGTACGCATCGGGTAATTAACCCGATGTATACTGTAGCAAGGAGAGCAAGGAGCCAGCGCTAAGCAGTGCGCGCGGCTCCCTGCTCTCTGCACTGTGACATGTAGCTGCAGCACACATCGGGTTAATTAACCCGATGTGTACTGTACCTAGGAGAGCAAGGAGCCAGCGCTAAGCGCGGCTCCCTGCTCTCTGCACATGTAGCACAGCGACGTTATGATCGCCGCTTCTGCTGTGTTTGACAGCTAAGCAGCGATCATAACAGCGACTTACAAGGTCGCTGTTACGTCACCGAAAATGGTGACGTAACAGCGACGTCGTTGTCGCTGTCGCTTAGTGTGAACCCAGCTTAACTCCACAGCAATGACAATAGGGAACGATTCTGAAAGGGAAAAATTAGCAGTCAAACAAAAAGTTAACAAGGTGAGGGCCAGGTGCCCCGGCACCACTGATTGCCAAAAAACAGCGCTAAAACCATCAGAAAAAAGACGCATTGGTGAGCAAAAATAAAACCTGGTTAGACACCACAGAACACATGTTGTACATACACTCATTAAAGGTGAAAAGGAATTGAGACCAAATCAGTAAGTCAGAATTAATACGTAATCCTGTGGTCAGGGTGAAGCGCCCCTCTGGTGGACATATGAATCCTATGGTCAGGGTGAAGCGCCCCTCTGGTGGACTTATGAATCCTGTGGTCAGGGTGAAGCGCCCCTAGTGGACAATGAGAGGCGGTGAACTGCATTTGGCGCAATGTAACTTTCCTGTAAAGACACAAATACTTATAACTATACTATGCCTGTAATTCTAATTAGCTCGGGCTGTAATTCTGACCTCTCTAATGCTGCCGTTCAGTAATATAACATCACATAAGCAACAAAATTGTCCAACAGAATTACCAATTAGACAAAATGAATGTATTTTCATGGTATGTAGAAAATCCCTTTAAGACTGCCCCGTACAAAAACAAAACCCATGCTCAATTGAAACAGGGTCTGAATCTTTCGTGCCCTACGTTTGGGGGCAAAGGGACAACAAACTCAATATCAACTGAAAAAAATGTCAAAAATTGTTTGCATTCATCGAAGTCACTAGAGCAATTAAAGAAAATCATCAAGTAGTGAGTGACAAATTTTGAGACCGTCTCACACCACCCCCCATTGAAGAAATGAACTGAAGAGTTCAAAATAATGGAATGACATAAAGCATCCCATGGGAAGTACAGAATCGTAATAAAAATTGCCATACATGCAACAACCCAAAATATGGAACAGTACGGATGAACAGGTAACGGACAAAACACAGATTCAATATCAGATTAAGCAAAAGTGCACTGCGTCCGAACTCCCGTATAAGAGAAATTACACTGTAAAAAGACACAGAAATCAAAGCTTACTCAGGAGGGATACCATGATTAACAGACCCACCGTGTGGGTGAGATACAGTAGGTGGTGTATCAATTGAAATGTACCCGGTTCCGTTCCTTTTAGAAACAATAAGGGAGCGATTAGAAAAATTAAATAGAATAAATAAAGTGAAAGAAAAATACAAAACTGATATGACCAGCCACATCCTTATTGGTATATTTGTCAAGCCACTAGGGGCATCTCTGATACCTTTACCGGGGTCGTCTGAGACATTTGTACCATTTTTACCGAGGACCTTGGAAGGAGGGTGAGGGCATCTAACAGCCAAATGGCTCCGCAGCAAGCAGAACACTCGTGTTAGTATTGCATAACCCAAAGAACTGGAAGTGTCAATCATTAAACAACCAACACGCTGCTGGGCGGCGCACGGCCACCATGGCTGGACCTTGTGAAGCTCCCGGCACAGTGGCCGTGGATTGAAAAGTGGTATACTGGCTTCTGTACGGTCATTAACCTAAGCCAGAAATCCATGGCTTGGACATTCAAACCAATGCCAGGGTGTAGGGGCAAGCCGACGCTGAAAATCCTCATAATACCAACTACACCCATAACCACCGTGAGTTTATAGGAACTATAAATTAGGTATTGATAAATGAACATTTCAGGACCACGGTCGGGATGTTTCTGACCCAGGACTGAAAAACCTGTAGCCAATTACTAATCGTTCTCGTGACCCTGGGTTTCTTATCATAAGTACTGGGACAAATATAAACGTGACTTAGTCGACATGATGCTATCACAGGGGGAGTATCCATCAAAACACCACCGCTGACGTGATAGCACAAGACCGCCAGGCATCCTCGAAGTGCTCGATCTCTCAAACAATGAAGATGAAGAATGCCACCTTAAGGAGCTGTAATGCCTTAATCCCCCAAGCCTCCGTGAACACACCGGATGTTGATGTGGATGCCATCTCTGGGGAATTCGCCGTAGATACACCACCGCTAACGTGGGAAGGGGCATACCTCACATCCCCGGGCTGTTCAGTAGCAGACCAATTCCTCTGTGTCCTCGTAGGCTGCACCATAGATGTTCGTGCACACTCATCAGTCTCACCCTAGAGACGCTTGAGCCCTCAAAAGGAATTCGAAAGGCGACTTCTACCAGATGAGTGTGAACGCCGGCTTCTGTGTGTATGGGAGGAGTTCCGTGAAGAATGCCTCAAGCGCCTCCTGCACTGGTCCGGCAAGCAACGCTGATCATGCCGATCCGACCGATGTAAGGCTATGTGCCCACGCTGCGTTCTATCCCTACAGAAATTTCCACAGCGATCCGAACAGCACACGTGCGCCCCAAACCGCCGCAGAAACAGTCCGTACTGAAAAGCCGATTTCATGCACTCCGCACGCAGCCCCCCCCTAGACAGAGCGGGGGCTGCATGCAGAGCCCACAAAAGAAGCGACATGTCACTTCTTAGAACGCAGCGCCCCGGCGGTAGCCGAAGCGCCGCGTTCCAATACGCCTTGTGGGCATGAATTATGCACAATCTAGATAGATTGTGCTGGCGACGCAGGACGCATGCAGCCACGCTGCGGTGCAGAACGCAGCGTAACTGCATGAAAACACGCCACGTGGGCACATAGCCCAACGCAGAGGGGAAGCGGGACCGATCACTGGTAGGACATAAGCAGGACCCCTGTGGTCTGCAAGGATTTAGACATTGTGAAAGTAGCTGTGGATGTGAAGAAGGGGACAGCTTGGGCATCAAGGGTTAATTGAGAATGTGGCAGACCATGACAGGTATGCAGCACAGGAGGAAAGTTAGGGGTGGGGGGGTGGTGTTCACTATTTGGAGGCTCTGAGCCAGTGATGCAGGCTGGTGAGCAGACACACTGCCCAAAACCTGCAGAAGAGGAAGTGGTGTCATTGTCCATGGCAGTATATGAGGGGTTAAAGTAATGCTGCTGTGATACTAATGCACTAGAAGTGCTGGGAGGTGCAGGGGAGATGAAGGGGGCGTGGAGCAAACTGTGCTGTGTGAAAACAACAGGGAGGGGGGCTGAGGGAGCAACAGTTGTGAGATTAGAAAAAACCAAGGAGAAAAATTGTATGAAAAATACCCTGAATATAAATAAATAAATTGCAAGTGTCACACAAGTCAGGTATTGATAATGTTTTTAACTTCAGTAGGTTAGGGACTGTCTCAGATGGGTACACCGTGACGAGGTGAGACAGCTTTTTACCTTTTTGCAAAAATGTATACACTAAGTACCCTGTTATTAACCCCATTACGACCGCGTTACGTTTTAAAACGGCACTAAAAAAGGGTACTTATTCCTTTCTGCCGTTTTAAAACGGCGGTCGGAAAAAAGGGTCTAGCGCCCCCCAGAGTCAGAAAATTTCCGGGGTCTCAGCTGCCGGGGGTAGCTGAGACCCTGGAGATCATGATTCGGGCCGGTTTTTCCGGTCCCCGCTCACCTGATGACCGGTATACACCGTATACCGATCATCAAGTTATAGTAAATGACCGCGCCGGTAAAAAATCATTTATCTCCCATCTGGCATGATCAAACATGCCAGATGGGAGATAAATCTTTTTCCCGGTTCCCTCCGGTCCCCTCGGTATCCCCAAAGTGCCCCCCCCGACCCCCAACCCCCTCCCGAAAATCCAAGATGGCCGCGCGCATCGGAGAGCACAGCAGCGCGCCGGCCGCATTTACAGTGTTCCTATGGTTTCTGTCGTATGTGCCATAACACATACGACAGAAACCTGCTCCCCAGGCCCTGCCGGGATCCCCCCTACCCCCCCCCTGGTGTCCCCCGGTGTCCCCCGGTGTCATACATACCGGAGCGCTGATCCCCCGCGGCCCCCTCCTCCTTCTCTGCAGACGCCGGTCACATGTGCCGAGCAGATGACAGCTTCCTGTGTTCAGAGACGCTGGCTGCTGCTCAGCACTCTGCAGCTGTGACCCAGGGAGGGTGGGTGCAGATTCTTTGCACCCACTCTCCTCAAATGGAGGGTCTGCCCTCCTAGAAAATGGGGGATACGTTCCCTGAACGTGTCCCCCATATTCTAGAAGGTCCAGAGGCGACGTGGGACATCCAAATGGATTATTGTGGATTTTTTTTTTTTCTTTTCAATAAATTGGTCAATCAGGGAATGTTTTGGGGAGTGTTTTTTCAAATAAATTTTTTTTTGTTGTCAATTTTTTTTCTTATTACTGTCAATTAGTTATGTCGGGTGTCTGATAGACGCCGTGACATAACTAATTGCTGGGCTTGATGCCAGGTGACATTACACACCTGGTATCAACCCCATTCATTACCCCGTTAGCCAACGCACCAGGGCGCGGGATGAGCTGGGGCGAAGCGCCAGAATTGGCGCATCTAATGGATGCGCCACTTCTGGGGCGGCTGCGGCCTGCTATTTTTAGGCTGGGAAGAGTCCAATAACCATGGCTCTTCCCATCCTGAAAATACCAGACCCCAGCTGTCAGCTTCACCTTGGCTGGTGATCTAATTTGGGGGGACCCCACGTTTGTTTTTTTTTTTAATTATTTATTTATAAATAATTAAAAAAAAAAAAAACAGCTTGGGGAGCCCTCCAAATTGATCACCAGACAAGATGAAGCTGTCAGCTGTGGTTTGCAGGCTACAGCTGTCTGCTTTACCCTAGCTGGCTATCAAAAATAGGGGGGACCCCACGTCATTTATTTTAATTTTTTTTTTTTTTTTTTGGGCTAAATACAAGGCTAGGCATCCTTTAGTGTCACATGAAAGGCACTAAAGGGCGCCAGCTTAGAATATGCAGGGGGGTGGGACGTTATATATGTTTGACATCTATCCATTCATCCATTGTAGCATTTTACGCTGTGTGCCCACAATCAGGGTTTGCAGCGTTTTGGGCGCAGAGTGTTTTCCCTGCGTCCATAACGCTGCGTTGTGCAGTAGAAGCACAGTGGCAGGATTTTTAGAAATCCCGTGCCCACTGTGTTTCTTTTCTCCGCAGCATAAACCGACCTGTGGCGCAGCTTCCCGAGCCTCAGCATGTCAATTTATGCTGCGGAGATGAGTGTTCTTTGCAGGTAGAATAAAACTAAAGTCCACAGCAGCCTGAACCCAAATCGTGGGCATGGGCAGCTGCGTTCTCCCGTGGACAACACTCACATTTCTGCAGGAGGCTGACACTGTGTACTAGACGCCGTGTCGCTGGATCATGGCCACATAGCCTAAAGGCTACTTTACACGCTGCGATATCGGTCCCGATATCGCTAGTGTGGGTACCCGCCCCCATCTGTTGTGCGACACGGGCAAATCGCTGCCCGTGCCGCACAACATCGCGCAGACGCATCACACATACTTACCTGCCCGGCGACGTCGCTGTGACCGGCGAACCGCCTCCTTTCTAAGGGGGCGGTCCGTGTGGCGTCACAGTGACGTCACTGAGCGGCCGCCCAATAGAAGCGGAGGGGCGGAGATGAGTGGCCGGAACATCCCGCCCACCTTCTTCCTTCCTCATAGCGGCCGGGAGGCAGGTAAGGAGAGGTTCCTCGTTCCTGCGGCGTCACACATAGCGATGTGTGCTGCCGCAGGAGCGACGAACTACATCGTTACTGCTGCAGTAACGATAATCGAGAATGGACCCCCATGTCACCGATGAGCGATTTTGCACGTTTTTGCAACGATGCAAAATCGCTCATCGGTGTCACACGCAGCAACATCGCTAATGTGGCCGGATGTGCGTCACCAATTCCGTGACCCTAACGACTCCGCATTAGCGATGTCGCAGCGTGTAAAGCCCCCTTAACAGTGAGAAATTTGTTGCTACAGCAACATTTTTGTGAAGTACCTGTGGATTCAAAATGCTTACTATACTCCTGAATAAAATCCTTGAGGGGTCCAGTTTCCAAAATGAGGTCACTTGTGGGGGGTTTCTGATGTATAGGTACCCAAGGGGCCCTGCTAATGTGACATGGTGCGCGCAATTTACTTCAACTTTTCCAAAATTCAAATGGTGCTCCTTCCATTCCAAGCCCTCCCATTTATCCAAACAAAGGTTTTTGGCCACATGTGGGGTATCCCTGCGCTCACAAGAAATTAGATAACAACCTGTGGGGTACACGTTTTGTTGTTGCCTCTTGAAAAAGTGAAAAATGTGTCGCTAAATCAACATTTTTGTGAAAAAAATGAAAATTTCAATATGGCAACCTAAGCTTATCAAATTCTGTGAAGTATTCGTGGATTCAAAATGCTCAATATACACCTAGATTAAAGCCTTGAGGGGTCTTATTTCCAGAATGGGGTCACTTGTGGGGGACCTCCACTGCTTAGGCACCTCAGGGGCTCTCCTAATGCAACATGGCGTCCGCTATTGATTCCAGCCAATTTTGCAGTCAAACTGCACTCCTTCTCTTCTGAGCCCTGTAGTGTGCCCAAACAGTTGATTTCCACCACATACAAGATATCAACAAACTCAGGAGAAATTGCGCAATAAATTTCATGGTGATTTATTTCCTGTTACCCTTGTGAAAAAAAAAGCTACCTGGTTGAAGTAACAATTTTGTGGTAAAATTTTATTTTTTTATTTTCATGGCTCAACGTTATAAACTTCTGTAAAGCACCTGGAGGTTCAGGGTACTCACCAAACATCAAGATAAATTCCTTGAGGGGCCTAGTTTCCAATATGGGGTCACTTGTGGTGTTTTTTTGCTGTTTACGTACCTTAGGGGTCCTCCAAATGCGACATGGTGCCTGCAATCTATTTCAGCCAAATTTGCTTTCCAAAATTCAAATATTGCTCCTTCTGTTCCGAGCCCTCCCATTTGTCCAAACAAAGGTTTCTGACCACATGTGGGGTATTGGCGCGTTCATAAGAAAGTGGGTAACAAGTTTTGGGGTTCATTTTGTTGTGTTATTTCTTCTAAAAGTGAATAAATTTGGGGTAGAGCAACATTTTAGGTAAAATTTTATTTTTTGCTTTTTTTCATTCCACTTTGCTTTAGTTCCTGTGAAGCACCTGAAGGGTTAATAAACTTCTTGGATGTGGTTTTGAGTACTTTGAGGGGTGCTGTTTTGAGAATGGTGTCACTTTTAGGTATTTTCTGTCACTTAGGCCTCTCAAAGTCACTTCAAATGTGATGTGGTCCCTAAAAAAATGGTTTTGTGAATTTT
Source organism: Anomaloglossus baeobatrachus (assembly GCF_048569485.1). Lineage (NCBI taxonomy): Eukaryota > Metazoa > Chordata > Amphibia > Anura > Aromobatidae > Anomaloglossus > Anomaloglossus baeobatrachus. The sequence goes on along the minus strand of NC_134359.1, from coordinate 95,236,714 downwards.
GTTGAAAAAATGGGAAATTGCTGATGAACTTTGACCCCTTCTAACTTCCTAACCCCAAAACATTTTGTTTCAGAAATTGCGCTAATGTAAAGTAGACATGTGGGAAATGTTATTTATTAACTGTTTTGTGTGACATAACTCTCTGGGTTAAGGGCATAAAAATTAAAAGTTTGAAAATTGCAAAATTTTCAAAATTTTCATCAAATTTCCGATTTTTTCACAAATAAAAGCAAAAAATATCGTTCTAAATTTATAACTATCATGAAGTACAATATGTCACGAAAAAACAATGTCAGAATCACCGGGATCCGTTGAAGCGTTCCAGAGTTATGACCTCATAAAGTGACACTGGTCAGAATTGCAAAAAATGGCCTGGTCATTAAGGACAAAACTGGCTTCGTCCTTAAGGGGTTAAGCACTTGCAATTTATTTATTTATATTCAGGGTATTTTTCATACAATTTTTCTCCTTGTTTTTTTCTAGTCTTAAGGCTGCAATTCACATGCTTAATGTTGCATGTTTACTGAACATTGTTTCAGCTCAGGTTTTTGTGTTAGTTGTGAGATGTTTATTAATGCCTGCCTACAGTGCTAAAAGCAGGGACAGGAAAAGCAGGGATGCACGTGGAGCAGGGGCCCGACGGAAGCACCTTGGTCCTAGGAGAAGAAACACTTCCCCGGCAGGTGCTGCAGCTCTCTGCAACATAGCCCCTATCTGTGACTGAGGAGAGCTGAGCTCTGCAAATAAATGAGCCAGTCATCCCTAACCTTCATGCCACGCATGGGCCTGCAGCGTCTCAAAGATGTGAAGGTCCATCGGGTTTCTCCTGCTTCCACCAGGCAGAGCTGCTGCCGGATCCTGGGATACCAGGGGAAGAGGCCGGACACCGGCCCAGACCCCAATATATAGGTAGAAATTACACCCTATAGTTGGGATTGGGAAATCGGGGGGGGGCCAGGACGGTGTCCCCTCCCAAACAAAGGAAGAGCAGGGCCTGGACGGGAGAGGGGGCTGGACAAAAACAGCATTGGGGTTAACCCCTTGCTGCACAGTCTGGGGCAGTTTCATTATGCACTACACCGCCCACCAGAACTGCTTGTGGTCCTGGGTGCATATTGGACCTGACAGGTTAACTTTAATAACATCAGAATACAAACGGTTTCTTTTTTCAATATTGGCAATATATTCGGCTATACGCCTTTTTCATTTTCGAATTGTGCAACCAATGTAATTAATGTGACAATATACACATTCCAAACAATAAATAACATGATTAATATCACAATTAATGAAACCCATGATCTTATAGGTTATAACATTGGGAAAGACAAATTCATAGACTTTTGTTTTTATCCATTGTGCTCACATTGCATCTATTACCTGTGTACTTATCAGTTCTAGTCGCCCAGGAAAAGACTGGGTGATAATGAATCTCCTATGGATTTTCCATGTTTAGCTACACATCTACACCCTCCAGATATCATTTTTCGCAACATGTGAATGATCCATTTGATTTCATAAAATTATAGGCTATAAGGGGTTGAGACGGTTTCACAATCATTGGAGATATTATTTTTTGGGTAAAAACTATTCCTTGTTTTGGATTCAATGTCTATGTTTCATGCAGTAACTGTTTATTAAACCTCTTGCTTGTAGCCTTTTTTTTATTGCGTGACACTCCTCAACATATCATAACCTTTATTTGTGCAACAGATTCTTCTGGCATGTGTGAACTTGCTTCAGGAATGACTCTGGTGTGCATACCAGCTGGAAGCCTAAAGCATAGTGTTAGCAGAGACACTTTTTCTGAACAATGAAGTATGCACCACACCCTCACAGGCATCACCTGTGAAAAGGATATTCAAAAGTGAACCCAAATGTTAGTATCTTTATGCAGAGCTTGGAAATTACATTCATTGTCACTGACCTAAGAAACAAAATCAGACACAATGTTAATATCTCCTGACTAGTGATGAGCGAGTACTAAAAAGCTCGGGTGCTCGAAGCTCGGGCCGAGCCTCCCAAGATACTCGTGTACTCGGGCCGAGCAACGAGCCCAATGTTATCCTATGGGAGACCCGAGTATTTTTGTGAAATGACCCCCCGGCAGCATGGAGAAACCCTAAAAATGGCACAAAAGTCTCAGAAGAGTGCTCAAATGACATGGCAACAGCATGGGGAAGACCCCTTGAAGCATTTATCACTCAAAAGTCACAGCTGTGAACAATTTTGTCCGCGTTTCACGCCATTTTTACGGACTCACCAGAAAACCTTCCAAAATGACCCCAAAATGATTTTTCATGGCAGAAATGTTAAGGGCACATACCCAATAGTGAGATAGAGCTGGTGTATGTTACTTTTTGAGATCAATACATGAAAGATTTTACGTAAAACATTGTGTGGCACTCCGATGTCCCTGAGAAGAGACGTACATAAAGGCCTCTGAGTATAATATGCCCATTTTGAGGAAGTGAGTCTTTGTAGTATTTTCCTTTGCCAGGGCAGTCCAAAATTGTGAGGTTCACCAATGCCCCTGCATACAGACGTGCATGATGGCCTGTAAACCTGAAGTGCCCATTGTAAGGAAGTGGGTCTATTGTAGTATAGCCCTTAGGCAGGGCAGCCAAAAATTGGGAGGCTCCACGTTGTCCCTGGATAGAGACGTGCATGATGGCCTGTAAACCTGAAGTGCCCATTGTAAGGAAGTGGGTCTATTGTAGTATAGCCCTTAGGCAGGGCAGCCAAAAATTGGGAGGCTCCACGTTGTCCCTGGATAGAGACGTGCATGATGGCCTGTAAACCTGAAGTGCCCATTGTAAGGAAGTGGGTCTATTGTAGTATAGCCCTTAGGCAGGGCAGCCAAAAATTGGGAGGCTCCACGTTGTCCCTGGATAGAGACGTGCATGATGGCCTGTAAACCTGAAGTGCCCATTGTAAGGAAGTGGGTCTATTGTAGTATAGCACTTAGGCAGGGCAGCCAAAAATTGGGAGGCTCCACGTTGTCCCTGGATAGAGACGTGCATGATGGCCTGTAAACCTGAAGTGCCCATTGTAAGGAAGTGGGTCTATTGTAGTATAGCCCTTAGGCAGGGCAGCCAAAAATTGGGAGGCTCCACGTTGTCCCTGGATAGAGACGTGCATGATGGCCTGTAAACCTGAAGTGCCCATTGTAAGGAAGTGGGTCTATTGTAGTATAGCCCTTAGGCAGGGCAGCCAAAAATTGGGAGGCTCCACGTTGTCCCTGGATAGAGACGTGCATGATGGCCTGTAAACCTGAAGTGCCCATTGTAAGGAAGTGGGTCTATTGTAGTATAGCCCTTAGGCAGGGCAGCCAAAAATTGGGAGGCTCCACGTTGTCCCTGGATAGAGACGTGCATGATGGCCTGTAAACCTGAAGTGCCCATTGTAAGGAAGTGGGTCTATTGTAGTATAGCCCTTAGGCAGGGCAGCCAAAAATTGGGAGGCTCCACGTTGTCCCTGGATAGAGACGTGCATGATGGCCTGTAAACCTGAAGTGCCCATTGTAAGGAAGTGGGTCTATTGTAGTATAGCCCTTAGGCAGGGCAGCCAAAAATTGGGAGGCTCCACGTTGTCCCTGGATAGAGACGTGCATGATGGCCTGTAAACCTGAAGTGCCCATTGTAAGGAAGTGGGTCTATTGTAGTATAGCCCTTAGGCAGGGCAGCCAAAAATTGGGAGGCTCCACGTTGTCCCTGGATAGAGACGTGCATGATGGCCTGTAAACCTGAAGTGCCCATTGTAAGGAAGTGGGTCTATTGTAGTATAGCCCTTAGGCAGGGCAGCCAAAAATTGGGAGGCTCCACGTTGTCCCTGGATAGAGACGTGCATGATGGCCTGTAAACCTGAAGTGCCCATTGTAAGGAAGTGGGTCTATTGTAGTATAGCCCTTAGGCAGGGCAGCCAAAAATTGGGAGGCTCCACGTTGTCCCTGGATAGAGACGTGCATGATGGCCTGTAAACCTGAAGTGCCCATTGTAAGGAAGTGGGTCTATTGTAGTATAGCCCTTAGGCAGGGCAGCCAAAAATTGGGAGGCTCCACGTTGTCCCTGGATAGAGACGTGCATGATGGCCTGTAAACCTGAAGTGCCCATTGTAAGGAAGTGGGTCTATTGTAGTATAGCCCTTAGGCAGGGCAGCCAAAAATTGGGAGGCTCCATGTTGTCCCTGGATAGAGACGTGCATGATGGCCTGTAAACCTGAAGTGCCCATTGTAAGGAAGTAGGTCTATTGTAGTATAGCCCTTAGGCAGGGCAGCCAAAAATTGGGAGGCTCCACGTTGTCCCTGGATAGAGACGTGCATGATGGCCTGTAAACCTGAAGTGCCCATTGTAAGGAAGTGGGTCTATTGTAGTATAGCCCTTAGGCAGGGCAGCCAAAAATTGGGAGGCTCCACGTTGTCCCTGGATAGAGACGTGCATGATGGCCTGTAAACCTGAAGTGCTCATTGTAAGGAAGTGGGTCTATTGTAGTATAGCCCTTAGGCAGGGCAGCCAAAAATTGGGAGGCTCCACGTTGTCCCTGGATAGAGACGTGCATGATGGCCTGTAAACCTGAAGTGCCCATTGTAAGGAAGTGGGTCTATTGTAGTATAGCCCTTAGGCAGGGCAGCCAAAAATTGGGAGGCTCCACGTTGTCCCTGGATAGAGACGTGCATGATGGCCTGTAAACCTGAAGTGCCCATTGTAAGGAAGTGGGTCTATTGTAGTATAGCCCTTAGGCAGGGCAGCCAAAATGCAAGCACGGACGCAATAAGAACCTAACAGGTTTTTAGGAGCGACAATTACTGAGAAGTCTGACACTATCAGCCACTGCTGACTGACGTGTATTATTCACTAGACTTGTGCGTTATATAATAGTTTGTGAAAAATGCACACAAGTGCACCTGTACGCTGCCACCGACAGGCACACACGTGCGGTTTTTAAATGCAAGCACGGACGCAATAAGAACCTAACTGGTTTTTAGGAGCGACAATTACTGAGAAGTCTGACACTATCTGGACTGTTTTAGACTGTATACACCAGCCCCAGATATGATGAAGGCTGGTATACTGTCACCACTAGGAATGGCTATATACCCTGCCTGCCTGCCTGCCTGTATACTGCTACAATAGTCCTGACAAGGACTCTTTTGGTCACTAGCCTGTATTCCAACCTGGCTATACCCTGCCTGTATACAGCAACAATAGTCCTGAGAAGGACTCTGCTACTGTACTCCGACCTGCTATACCATACCTCCCAACCGTCCCGGATTCTGCGGGACTTGCACGATTTATCAGGGCTGTCCCGCACTCCCGCGGCTCACAGCTGATGTCCCGGCTCCTCCCCTCAGTGGAGTGAATAAATTAAAATAAATTATCATCGGCTCTGTATTTTCGGGGCGGCCGGGACTTGAACTCGTGGAACTGTGAGTTCATTGTTTCAAAGGCAGCAGCTTTACCACTAAGCTACTGCCTCTATTGAATGCAATAGGAAGATTTTGTTATCTTGACCTCTATACTGCAGGTGAGACACCAGAAGCAAATTATTCAGCTGCAAAGATGGATGGAGGGATGGATGAATGGAGGGATGAATGGAGGGATAGAGGGAGGCATGAATGGAGGGATAGAGGCAGGGATTGATGGATGATAGAGGGATGAATGGAGGGATGAATGGAAGGATAGAGGGATGGATGGATGATAGAGGGATGAATGGAGGGATGAATGGAGGGATAGAAGGAGGGATGAATGGAGGGATAGAGGGATGAAAGGAGGGAAAGAGGGAGGGATGGATGGATGATAGAGGGATGAATGGAGGGATGAATGGAGGGATAGAGGGAGGGATGAATGGAGGGATAGAGGGAGGGATGAATGGAGGGATAGATGGATGAATGGAGGGATAGAGGCAGGGATGGATGGATGGATAATAGAGGGATGAATGGAGGGATGAATGGAGGGATAGAGGGAGGGATGGATGGATGATAGAGGGATGAATGGAGGGATGAACGGAGGGATAGAGGGAGGGATGAATGGAGGGATGAATGGAGGGATAGAGGGATGAATGGAGGGATAGAGGGATGAATGGAGGGATAGAGGCAGGGATGAATGGAGGGATAGAGGGATGAAAGGAGGGATAGAGGGAGGGATGGATGGATGATAGAGGGATGAATGGAGGGATAGAGGGAGGGATGAATGGAGGGATAGAGGGATGAATGGAGGGATGAATGGAGGGATAGAGGGAGGGATGAATGGAGGGATAGAGGGAGGGATGAATGGAGGGATAGAGGGATGAATGGAGGGATAGAGGCAGGGATGGATGGATAATAGAGGGATGAATGGAGGGATGAATGGAGGGATAGAGGGAGGGATGGATGGATGATAGAGGGATGAATGGAGGGATGAACGGAGGGATAGAGGGAGGGATGAATGGAGGGATGAATGGAGGGATGAATGGAGGGATAGAGGGATGAATGGAGGGATAGAGGGATGGATGGAGGGATAGAGGCAGGGATGGATGGATGGATAATAGAGGGATGAATGGAGGGATAAATGGAGGGATAGAGGGAGGGATGGATGGATGATAGAGGGATGAATGGAGGGATAGAAGGAGGGATGAATGGAGGGATGAATGGAGGGATAAAGGGATGAATGGAGGGATGAATGGAGGGATGAATGGAGGGATGAATGGAGAGATAGAGGGATGAATGGAGGGATAGAGGGAGGGATGGATGATAGAGGGATGAATGGAGGGATGAATGGAGGGATAGAGGGAGGGATGGATGCATGGAAGATAGAGGGATGAATGGAGGGATAGAGGGATGGATGGATAATAGAGGGAGGGATGGATAAATGATAGTGGGATGGATGGATGATAGAGGGATGGATGATAGAGGGATAGATAGATACACAAAAGATAATAGATAGATAGAGATAGAATCATAGATAGATAGAATCATGTAAAGAATCATAGATAGAATCATAGATAGATAGATGGATAGATAGAATCATAGATAGATAGAATCATAGATAGAGAGATAGAATCATAGTTAGATAGAATCATAGATAGATAGAATCATAGATAGATAGAGGGATAGAGATAGATAGATAGATAAATACTGTATCTCAATGTTGGTGAAAGAGTCAGATTCATTTGTTCCCATAAAACTACTATAAAGAAATGAGGAAAAAAATACAAATACAATTTTTTTATTTTTTTTTATCTTCACCACCTTGGATTCAAACCAGCAACGTTCAAAACTTGTGTCCAGCAACCTCCTGGCTTTCCTAGCTGCTCTAGTTGTTGAGCCACTAGGATTGATGATGTCAGAGGGAGGATTTCACATAAATGAACCTACAATGCAGCCTCTTACACAGCAGATTACACAGGACACAGCTACATTGTACAGAGCAGCATCTCTATGTCCTGTATTCTAGAGGGAGAGGAAAAGAGGATTTTTTTTCTTCTAATAAAGTTACTAAAAATAATAAAAAAAAATAGAATAATGTAATTTTATTGCACTTTTTTTATAAAATAATAAACATTACAAATCAGCAAATAACATGGACATATTTGGTGTCCCTGTAATCGTAATGACCTGAACAACACAGCGATCAGATTATTTATGGGGATCGGTAAATGGCGGGAAAAAAAAAGGCGCAATTTATTATTTTTCTTTATTAAAACCCATAAAAAATGTAATAAAAATGGATCACTGAGGCCGTGTTCACACATAGCGTAAATGCTGCATTTTTTCTGCAGGTGTCCGCGCCACGAGTGCAATAACAATGTTCTCTGATTATTGCGTGTTTGCGGTATTTTTTATACATTGTCCCCCTTATTTGATACATGTTTGTTGCTGATGTGAATCCTGAAGCTTATAAAGAAAGAAACACCAAATCCGCACAGTTCAGCGGCGTCTTTCCACGCACCAGGAGCGGAGATTTCAGGACGTCTCATCCACTTTGCTTGGATAATTAGTCCGTGTTCACATGTAGTGTAAATGCTGCATTTTTTTCTGCTGTTTCTTTGCACATTTATTCTGCTGTGTTTGATAGGCACAAATAAGCAACATGTCATATAGTGACACAGAAATATAAAAAAATTCTGACTGCTATAAATATGAATGAACAGTCCGGGACATCTGCTGAATGACCCTTACTGCTAAATGGGTGTGGCTAGGGGTGTGGCTAGGGGCGTGGTCAAAATTCTTTCCTTTCTTGAAAAGTTGGGAGGTATGCTATACCCTGCCTGCCTGTATACAACTACAATAGTCCTGAGAAGGACTTTTGGTCACACTGTTTGCAGCCCTGCTACGGAAATAGCTATAAAGGGCCGCAAACCTTTCCCTGAAGCAGCGACACTCTCCCTGCACTGACTGTCTGGATAGCTGTGAGCAGAGCACAGCGCGCCGGCCGGTATAAAGGCTCGGTCACGCTGTGCAGGCCGGCCAATCACTGCAATTCCACAACTAACAGGGCTGTGGCATTGCAGTGGTCTGCCAGCCAATCCCTGCATGAGGGCTGGCTCTCAAAAGAGCGCCAACATGCAGAAATGAAGACCACGAGTGCAGCACGAGTATCGCGAGATTACTCGGTCCCCGCCGAGTAGACCGAGTACAGTGATACTCGTGCGAGTACCGAGTAGTAACAAGCATGCTCGCTCATCACTACTCCTGACCAAACCAGCACAATATCATCTATATATCGAACTTATATATATATGTATATGAGAACTTTGACCCCATTGAGGCGCCCTCTGAATGAAAAATTCAGAATTAAACATAAAGAAATTATGTTTCTATAAAATGTCCAAACTAATATAAACTGTTTGCATTCTTCAGAATAAGAATTATAGTATTTTAGATGGTGCTGTCATAGCTAGGCAATGTGGGATGACAGAATGTAAATTAATTACATCAAGTGTAATAAAAGAGTATTCGGGTTTCCATAGAAAGTGATAAAAAAAATTTGTAACACAACTGTACCATCTTTTAAAGGGAATCTGTCACCAGGGTTTTCCGCTTAATCTGAGAGCAGCATAATGTAGAGACAGAAACCCTGATTCCAGCGATGTGTCACTTACTGGGCTGCTTAGTGTAGTTTTGATAATATCACTGATTAATCATCAGTAGATTATCATTAGAGGGCTACTTGGCGTGCTGCCAGGTGGTCCAGCATATTCATGAGCTCTGTGTAACTGCTAGATCTGCAGCAGAGAAAACATTGATTTTAGCAAAATGACAGCAAACAACTCAGTAAGTGACATCACTGGAATCAGGATCTCTTTTTTACTCTGATGATGGTATGTAATTGGCTGTACTGACCCTATATAATATGACTACGGGAATGATATTTATGATGTGCAATAATTGTTAATGTGCAATATTCAATGTATATTATCTGATGCGCAATAATATATATAGATATATTCAGTAGACACTTATTTATGTGCACATCTATTTTGATTTACATGGTATTTTATGTGGTCTAGTATAAATGTTTAAATATTTGATATCTCATCATCATTTTGGGGTGATATGCTCATACCACCACTTTTGTATTGTCTGTGATGTTGGTGTTGTTTGAATTATATGTATAACGTCTGCCTGGAACCACAGACTCGGACTGGCTGTCACAAACAGGATAAAAGAAAGCTGCTCACAAAGCAGGGCCCCGAGAACCCCGAAACCCTTTAACCCCTATACAGGGATTTGGAATTACTGCAGGGCCCTCGAGATTGCTACCTGTGGAAGGCTGTAGTCCAGAGGAGAATAGTAGTAAGGCAGGGTTAAACCAGGAGATGCAGAACAGGGACAAGAACAGCAGGCAAATACATAGTCAGGAAACCAGCCAGAGGTCAAATCCAGATCTGGCAGTGAGGCCCAAAAACGGGAGTCAGAATGGTAGTCCGAGAACCATCAGAGGTCAAAACACAGGGATCACTATTCAGAACAGAGCGGAACCAGAAAGCAGAAATACAAAACTACCGTATCTCTGGCAGTGACCAGCAGACAGGAGGGGGGATTAGAAGGGTGTGGTGTCTTCCCATTGGCTGTAGCTGAATGGTGGTAACTTCAGCTGGAAGACACACGCCACATACAGTCATCCAGTGGTACTAGAGGTCCCAGGGAAACCCAGCTTAGTGGATGAGTGGAGCCTGCCCCACCATTGCCGCTGGCATCGACTCCTCTTCCATCACCAGCACAGTCCACAGCAAGAACACGGTGCCGCCTAGTGATCGAAGCAGAAGTATCGATGTCTGTGATTGGTTGCAGTCAGACAGCGCCCCCACCCTGTGTGACAGCATGTCTGACTGCTTGGAATCACACACGTTGTCTGCGTATCTATAGTGGTGTAAAAATAAATAAAATTGGCATAGGGTCTCCCCATATTATGATACCCAGCACAGATAAAGCATATGGCTATAGGCTGCAGCCCCCAGCCATGTGCTTATCTTGGCTGTGTATTAAAATAACAGGAACAGCATGCAGCATTTTTAAAATTGATTTAAATAAATTATTTTTAAAAAAGACATGCGTTCGCCTCCCCCCAATTTTGATTCCCAGCCATGATCAAGTTGATGGCTGAGGGCTGGTATTCTCAAGCTGGGAAGACAAAAGGTTATTGCTTCCCCAATGCCTAAAAATAGCAGCCTGCAGCCGCTCAGGCTGCTATTTACAAATAATTAATGGGGGGGTCTCATAGATGCCTCCCATTACTAATATAGGGCTTAGTAACAGCTGTGAGCTGTCATTAACCCCTTATATTACCTTGATTGCCACCACACCAGGGCAATTGGGATGAGCCAGGTAAAGTGCTGAGATTGTCATATCTAATTCATGCAACAATTCTGGGTGTCTGAAGGCTACTATCTTTAGGCTGGGGGGCCCAATAAACATGGTGTGACGCTTACCACCAGAGAGCGCAGGTACACTAGACTGATGTCAGACATGAAGGTTAGTGAGGCGCAAGCCCACTAGAGGTCACCAGTACCCAAGCGTGGATGGTCCACAGTGTAGTCGATCAAGCCGAGAGTCAGAAGCCGGTAGGGTGCGTTAGTACAGAGGAGCAAGCGGAGCCGAGGTCACGCACAAGCTGGAGGACGGTAAGCCAGGGAGTAGCGTCAGGTACAGATTTCACTATGGTTCCTCACTTTTTTACTTTTGGAATTTACTGATTTTTTGTATCTTACAGCAGCTACATGTGAAGACCATTTATGCCTATAGAGTCTAGACTTACACATTTGAGGTAAGTTCCCTCCCCCCCCCCTTTGCAAGACAATGAATGAATGAATTTATGATTTCTGTATAACGATACTAACATTCGGGTTCCTTTTTGGATATCTTTTCAACAGGTGATGTCTCTGTGGGTGTGGTGGAGTCTCTAATAACACTATCCTTCAGGCTTCCAGTTGTCTTCCACACCACACAATTAGGTCTCTTTCACACGTCAGTGATTCTGGTACAAATGTGACAGTTTTCATACGTAACAGAATCACAGACATATGCAAACCCGTTAAAATCAATGGGTCTGCACAAACATTAGTGATTTCTCACTGACGTGTCTCCATGCGGCATACACGTGTGTCTGTCTGCTCCACACGGAGACATGTCCATTCTTTTCTGGCATCACTGGTGTCCCACGGACCACACTATGGTGTGATCCGTGAAACACGTACTAGAAAAATACAGACATCTAATATATAAAGCTGAATGTGTGTATGTATGTGTGTATGTCCGGGATTGCCATCTGCACCGTCGCAGCTACAGCCACAAAATTTTGCACACTCACACGTCTGGACCCTGAGAGCGTCATAGGCTATGTTGTGAGGCGAAATTTTAACCCCGCGCGTTCCAATTTACCAATCAATTTTGCCTCTATCTACATTATGGGGAAAAAGTGAAACGAAAAGTGTATCCGCACCGTCGCATTTACAATCACGAAAATTTGCACAGACACCTCATGTGACCCAGGGAACATCGTAGACTATGTTTTGACAGGAAAATGTAACCCCGCGCTTTACAGTTACGCTCCAAACAACATGGCTCCATTAAAGTAAATGGAGCCTGAAACTACAGGTTACTAGTCGGAGCTGTGATTGGTTGCTATAGGAGCAAAAGAGATTCATAGTATAAGAAGCTTATATGTGAGGTAATAAGCTGTCGGTGGGGAGATGAATAGAGAGAGACAGACAGAGAGACAGACAGAGACAGACAGAGAGACAGACAGGGAAAGAGACAGAGAGATAGAGACAGACAGGGGAAGAGACAGACAGAGACAGATGGTGAAAGAGACAGACAGACAGACGGTGAAAGAGACAGACAGAGACAGACAGTGAAAGAGACATACAGAGACAGACGGTGAAAGAGACAGACAGAGACAGACCTGGAAAGAGACAGACCTGGAAAGAGACAGACCTGGAAAGAGACAGACGGGGAAAGAGACAGATGGGGAAAGAGACAGATGTGGAAAGAGACAGATGGGGAAGGAGACAGACAGACATGCAGACAGGGACAGAGAAAGGCAGACAGGGAAGGAGGAGACAACCAGAGAGACAGGCAAAGATAGATGGGTAAAGACACAGACCTTGATAGAGACAGACAGGGAAAGAGACAGAGAAATAGAGACAGACAAGGAAAGAGACAGACAGGGAAAGAGACAGACAGGAAAAGACACAGACAAAGAGACGGGGAGACAGACAGGGAAAGAGACAGACCTGGGAAAGAGACAAACCTAGAAAGAGACATATGGGGAAAGAAACAGAGAGATACAGACAGAAAGAGATAGACAGAGACAGGCAGACGGGTAAAGAGAAAGACAGGGAAAGAGACACACGGGGAAAGAGACAGACGGGGAAAGAGACAGATGGGGAAAGAGACAGACGGGGAAAGAGACAGACTTGGAAAGAGACAGACCTGGAAAGAGACAGACCTAGAAAGAGACATATGGGGAAAGAAACAGAGAGATAGAGACAGACAAAAAAAGAGACAGACAGAGACAGGCAGACGGGGAAAAAGACAGACAGGGAAAGAGACAGACAGGGAAAGAGACAGACGGGGAAAGAGACAGACGGGGAAAGAGACAGACGGGGAAAGAGACAGACAGGGAAAGAGACAGACCTGGAAAGAGACAGGCATGGAAAGAGACAGATTGAGCACATTACTTGGCCAATTTAGTTAAATCTGTGTGGAATATCTGTGGTGTTGAAATATATGTTGTGAAATGTTTCTATTAGCTTAGTTTTTGCATTTTAATAATTACATTTCTATCTATTTGTTTTGTGGTTTTTGTGTGCAGAATAAATTTTTGTTAATACATTCTATTTTGTTAACAACAGTTATTAACCCGGGCGAAGCCGGGTAGTACAGCTAGTTTAAAATAAAAAGCATTTTATACTCACCTAAAACAGCGAAGCTGTCTCTGGCCTCAGCTGGCTGCTGCTTCCAAGCCAGCTCGTTATGGTCAGTAGCTACGGAAGTAGCTGCAGCGGGGGCAGAAACACAGCAGAGTCAAAGAGTTCAGCACCACGGACAGCAGGAGCGGGGACAGGTGAGTTTATCGCCATGTTCAACCACAGATGACGGATCACGTATCACGGATTACACATGGAAAACCCACGTATGCCATGAATAATGGCACACGGAGGGACATATGCATTTTTAACACGTAAGTGAAAAACGTCTGTGTTTTTCAATGATGTGTGAAACAGGCCTTAGAACCATTCCTAGAGGTGAGTTCACTCGTGCCAGAAGAATCTGTTCCACAAATTATGGTTATGTTGTGGAGTGTCACACAATAAAAAATAGGCCACGAGCAAGAGGCTATATTAAACAGTTACTGCATGAAACATACAGAGACAATAGATTAAAAACAAGGAATAGTTTTTTGTATAAAAGGGATCTAAGAGATAACATCTGCAATGATTGTGTTACCTTCTCAACCCCCTATGGCCTACAATTTTATGAAATCAAATGAATGATTCTGAAATACTTACCCATTACTAACCAAGATGACAAGTTGTAAAAAATTATATCTGGAGGATGTAGATGTGTAGTTAAACATGGACAATCCACAGGGAATTCATGATTACTTAAGACCGCTTTACACGCAACTACATCACTAACGAGATGTTGTTGGGGTCACAGAATTCGTGACGCACATCCGGCCTCGTTAGCGACATCGTTGTGTGTGAAACGCATGAACGACCGTTAACGATCAAAATTACTTACCGTATTTTTCGGACTATAAGACGCACCGGACTATAAGACGCACCCTGGTTTTAGAGGAGGAAAATAGGAAAATAAAACTTTAAGCAAAAAAATGTGGTCATGACACACTGTTATGGGGCGAGGATCTGCTGCTGACACTGTTATGGGGGTAATGTCCCCAAATTCTCTACTAAGGTACCCCATCCTGGTAATGATCCTCCTGCCTTGAATATGATCCTGCTATAAACCCCCATCCTGCTTATATACCAGCATCCTGCTCATATTCCCCCATCCTATTCATATACCCCCATCCTGTTCATATACCCCCATCCTGTTCATATACCCCCATCTTGTTCATATACCCCCATCCTGTTCATATAGCCCCCATCCATCCTGTTCATATAGCCCCCATCCTGTTCATATACCCCCATCCTGTTCATATACCCCCCATCCTGTTCATATACCCCCCATCCGGTTCATATACCCCCCATCCTGTTCATATACCTCCCATCCTGTTCATATACCCCCCATCCGTCCTGCTCATATACTCCCATCCTGTTCATATACCCCCATCCTGTTCATATACCCCCATCCTGTTCATATACCCCCCATCCATCCTGCTTATATACTCCCATCCTGTTCATATACCCCCATCCTGTTCATATACCCCCATCCTGTTCATATACCCCATCCTGTTCATATAGCCCCCATCCATCCTGTTCATATACTTCCATCCTGTTCATATACCCCCCATCCCTCCTGCTCATATACTCCCATCCTGCTATATGCCCCCATCGTGCTCATATACCATCCTGGAATTTGGCCTGTATCCTATAGCACAGAGAAAAAAAAACAAACGTTTATACTCACCTTTTCCTCACTCCCTCCATACCGATCATCTTCCTCTCTGCGCCGCTGACCTGCGTGTGTGGAGCCGTTCCCCTGCAGCATGCGATGTCTTCCTGTCTGTGCCGATCAGCTGATCAGCACAGATCAGCTGACCGGGACAGACAGGAAGACATCGCGTGCTGCGGGGGAACGGCTCCACACACGGGGACGGGTGAGTGTACTGATTCACTGCACCCCGCGCTGATAATGATGTGCAGGGGGCAGTGAATACAGCCGCACATGATCACTCCAGGCTGTAATTGCCAGGGGTGATCATGTGGACCGGCTCTTTACTATGCGCGCGTCCCCGCTCGTCCTCCCGCCCACCTGTCAGCGCCGGCTTCTGCGCTGAAAAATGGGCGGGAGAATGGGCGTGCATATGTAATGAGCGGGCACACGTGGTCACGGCAGGCTGCTATAGTAGCCTGCTCGTGCCCCCGATGACCCGGTCCACCGCAGCACTCTCATTCCCCGCAGCCACAGTCAGACCATAAGACGCACCCCCAACTTTCCCCCAACATTTGGGGGAAAAAAAGTGCGTCTTATGGTCCGAAAAATACGGTATCTTATCGTTGATCGTTGTCTAGTCGTTCCTTTCCCGATTATCGTTGCTGTTGCAGGATGCAGGTTGTTCGTTGTTCCTGCGGTAGCAGCACACATCGCTACATCACTACGTGTGACACCGCAGGAACGAGGCCGCCCGTCCGCAATGAGGAAGGAAGGAGGTGTGTGGGATGTTCGGGTGCTCATCTCCGCCCCTCTGCTTCTATTGGGCGGCCGCTTAGTGACGCCGCTGTTACGCCAAACGAACCATCTCCTTAGAAAGGAGGCCGTTCGCCAGCAACAGCGACGTAGCTAGGCAGGTAAGTATGTGTGACGGGGACTAACGATATTCTGCACCACGGGAAGCGATTTGCCTGTGATACACAAACGACGGGGGCTGGTGCATTCACCAGCGACATCGCTAGCGATGTCGCTGTGTGTAAAGTGGCCTTTAGAGTGCATAAAGCACTCGAAACATGACAGACAGGACTTTTATCCTCCCCATGTTTCACATTTTATTAAATAACCTAATAAAGAAGATATTTTACTGAATGGTTGTGCTGGACTTCTACCTTTCTTCCATTATGTTGAGCTGCACCAGCTGATCCATGCACCCTCCGGCATACTTACATGTGGATTATGCAAGTGGGTGAGCTCTGTAAGGGGTGGGCAGACCCCTTACAAGGAGGTACAGTTTCCCCAGAATGTTGATGATATTTAATAAAAATGTTTTAATGTTTTATGCACTGTTTTAGGGGTTCCCCTAGTGGCCGGATGGGACGGCTGTCCCCACAGAAACAGGGCAGAGGAAAGGAGGAGCCGGCAGCAGAAAGGGGAGGGAGGAGAGTTGTTAAGGAAAAAAACTAGAACTAGCAGGCAGTTGAGTCCGGGACGGGAGAGAAGAAGAAGAAGGGGCAGAGTGTGGGAGTTGGGTAAATAGGAAAACCGGAGAGAAGAGGAGAAGGCGGAATCTCAAGTGTAAAGCAGTACTGGTGTGGGTTCGGTCTGTGGGTAGCCGTAGTTGGAGCCAGGTGAAGCAGATTAGCCGGGCACATCCCCACTGGAGAAGACGTCTAGGGCAGGTTTTCCCCCCCAGGCAAAGGAAGTGTGAAGTCAACTGCTGTGTTTGTGGCCTTTGAGATGGAAAAGCGTTTAATAAAAATGCCTGCTGATTGAAATGATCCACGTTTACAGAGTCTCTGTGTGACTGATGACGGCGCCTGCAACACCACACTCTGCCCCACCAAGTCATCTTCTGTCCCCAAAGTGACGGCGGCACCAGGGGTAAGCCTAGCAGAAGGGGCCACGACTACAAGCCCCGAGGCGCCCCTGGCACCCCGTTACATGTGGCGTAGTCGGCAGGATCTGGATTGTATGCGAAGGGTCCCGACCCAAGAAGACGGAGATCAAGTGGTGCCTAGGGCACAGGATCTGGATTATTGGAGAAGAGTCCCGATCCCATGGTGGGAAGAAGAAGTGGTGCCTAAGGCGTTGGACCGGGCACAAGATGGCGGCAAGATGGCCGCCGTCTTCATGGACACAGTGGGCGCGAGAAAAATTGGCGCCAAAAGAAGAGCCTGGGGCTGGCCGGTGAAGAAAAAGAAGTACGGAGTACTCCGCCCAAAGAGGGGAGGTGCTGGCCCCAGGATGCTGAGGAAAACTTGTGAAGTGGGCGGTGTTCCAGAAAAAAAGAAGAACCGCCGCGGAGGGGTCGATCTGATGTGGGAGACTGGGGGTGGAGTATACCCAAGAGCGGGAAAAGTGGGCCCGCCTCCACTTCCTCCAGCATCTCCACTGACCCCGCCGCCATTACCAGAGACGCTGACTACAAGCAAGATGGAGACCACAGGAAAGCAGCAAGATGTGGTAGCCGCGCTAGCAGCAACTAACCTGGGCAGAGGACGCCCTAAGCAGACTGCGGCTGCAGCTGCGGAAGTACTTCCTCTCAACCTACCGGCTGTACCCGGAGGACCGGAGCGGCCCACGAAAGTCACCTGGGTTACGACCTGGGACGCCGCGACCGGAGAGACCACGACCGAGGTCCGAGCGACTTACACCGCACAGCTGCCGTCGGGAAATAGACTTCTGGGAACTCCATACCCGTGTCCGGAGATACCCCCGCCAGTCGCGGTGGGATCTTCAACCCCCGCAGCAGTTCCGGCCCCGGAAGAATCACACGCCCGGGAGCTAGAAAAGGACAACTGGGGTTTCTTCTGGGATCCAGTGCAGCCGTCGTCCCAGACTCAGTGGAAGTCTCCATCACCAGAACCCGACCCGGTACAGGAAAGACTACTGGCCGAGACCGTAGCCCGTGAAATGATGGCCGGTCCCCGGAGTGAGGAATTTGAACGCCAGTGTACCATCGGGACTGTGGTGAAGTTTAACCAAAAAGAAGGCTACGGTTTCATCGAGGATGAAGAGACCGGCGATCACTACTTTTACAATCGGGTGAACCTTAACACCGAGGGCCTACCACAGCTCCTCCACACTTTATACCCGGGAGAGAAGGTGCGGTTCATGAGAGAGGTGGGATGCCGAGGCCTCTTTGCAGTCGTAGTGACCCGGATGCCCACTACCCAAGAGGCTGCCCAATGGCAGCAAGAAATCGAGTGGGAGGAATGCCAATACCGGCGGCGTGCACAGCAAAGACCGGTACTGGTGGAGATCTCCCACCCGAGAAACACACTGGCCGTAGCCCCGGAAGTCATGCCCGGACCGAGCGCTGACCCCGAGAAGGGGACCCCGGCGGTGCTGGCTATACAACAGAGCCTGGTGACTCACCCGGTAATCGTCATGGGCAGCCCCCAGCCGACCCGTGCAGCGACCCCGTCACCCCCGTCGGGAGTTGAGGAGACAAGACCGGAGACTGAGACACCGGAGCCGACTGTCAATTATGAGCCCTTCCGGAGGCTGCGCCGGTTGCCTGGACAGTCTTTGTCGGACTACGTGAAGGCTCAACGGGCCGAATGGCAACGTGCCTATCACCAAGAGTGAACTGTCCAGATTGGAAGAAGTAGACCTGTTTATGTTAAAGACCGGCATTGTTCAGAGCCGGAGAAGTTCCGTTGTTTGCAATCGGTTCAAGCTACTAAGCCCGGAAGGAGCCTGATGCTGGACTGAGCCAGGGGCTCCCTCCGCGTTATTGAAGAAGAACGTGTTGTTTTGTGTTCCTGCCGTCTAAGACCAGGAGTGCTGCAAAAGCCTCCAGGCAGAAAAATCTACAAAGACCGGGAGTGCTTGATGAAAGCCTCCGGGCACGTACCCTACTAAGACCGGGAGCTCCCAGGAGGGACTCCGGGCGCCGGACTGGTGCGTCCCTTGCGTGTGCCCTAAGGTGAACATGTTCATAGTTTTATTGCAATGACTTTTTCATATAAATGTGTTTTTAGGTTTATGCCTTGCCGGGAGGCTTAGGCTTAAAGAGGGGAGATATGTAAGGGGTGGGCAGACCCCTTACAAGGAGGTACAGTTTCCCCGGAATGTTGATGATATTTAATAAAAATGTTTTAATGTTTTATGCACTGTTTTAGGGGTTCCCCTAGTGGCCGAGTGGGACGGCTGTCCCCACAGAAACAGGGCAGAGGAAAGGAGGAGCCGGCAGCAGAAAGGGGAGGGAGGAGAGTTGTTAAGGAAAAAAACTAGAACTAGCAGGCAGTTGAGTCCGGGACGGGAGAGAAGAAGAAGAAGGGGCAGAGTGTGGGAGTTGGGTAAATAGGAAAACCGGAGAGAAGAGGAGAAGGCGGAATCTCAAGTGTGAAGCAGTACTGGTGTGGGTCCGGTCTGTGGGTAGCCGTAGTGGGAGCCAGGTGAAGCAGATTAGCCGGGCACATCCCCACTGGAGAAGACGTCTAGGGCAGGTTTTCCCCCCCAGGCAAAGGAAGTGTGAAGTCAACAGCTGTGTTTGTGGCCTTTGAGATGGAAAAGCGTTTAATAAAAATGCCTGCTGATTCAAATGATCCACGTTTACAGAGTCTCTGTGTGACTGATGACGGGGCCTGCAACACCACACTCTGCCCCACCAAGTCATCTTCTGTCCCCAAAGTGACGGCGGCACCAGCGGTAAGCCTAGCAGAAGGGGCCACGACTACAAGCCCCGAGGCGCCCCTGGCACCCCGTTACAAGCTCCATGAACTATCTGTTTTGCATTACCAGGGCCGCCATCAGGGCATTACAACTGTAACTCCTGTAAGGGGCCCCGTGAGCAGAAGCCAGTGGGGGCCCCAGCCGCTGACAGCCCAGGCCCCTCCCCTTTCATAATAGTACAAAATCTTCTTTATTATCAAAAAAAAATTGAAACAAACATATCACACCAGCAAATAGTAGAAAATAGTCAAAAATTCAGTGCAATCCTATATACCAATTACATTGATGAAACCCAACCCATTGAAACCAGCCCTCATCGTATACCAACACATATAAAAGCATCCAGAGGGATTTAAACACCATGGTTACACTGATCCAATGTATATGGAAGGCGGGGTTGAATAGTTAAAGGATCTGCACCATGCTGGCAATATTCACTAGAAAACCGTAATTGTACAAATTAATAATAAGAAGAACCCCTAACGGAGGTTGAGGTGAAGGACCTGTTAGGTCATCTGACTAATCATGTGCCTGAACACATGACCTGTTAACTAGCAGGTCCTGTAGCTGCTGCAGCTTCCATGCAGGTCCCAGTGGCTGCTCTCCTGCTCTGCACCGATCAGGAACTGCAAGATGTGGTAATGTATAGTGTGTAAATGTCCATATAGACTGTCTGTCTCTTTCCCTGTCTGTCTCTTTCATTCCCTGTCTGTCTCTGTCTCTCTTAGTCCCTGTCTGTCTCATTCCCTGTCTGTCTCTGTCTCTCTCATTCCCTATCTGTCTCTCTCATTCCCTGTCTCTCTGTCTCTTTCATTCCCTGTCTCTGTCTCTCTCTCATTCCTTTTCTGTTTCTCTCATTCCTTTTCTGTCTCTCTCTCATTCCCTTTCTGTCTCTGTCTCTCTCATTCCCTGTCAGTCTTTCTCTCTTATTCACTGTCAAATCAAATGAAATCAAATCAAATCAAATAGGATTTATTGGCAGGACCAAAATGCAATTAGTGTTGCCAAAGGAAGATAAAGAAGTGTGACAGGGGAGTGGGTTATGGTTGTGGGGATGGGGTGTTGGGGGCACAATTTGGGGAATGATAGTTCATTTGGAGGTCTTTAGTTCCTCTCAGCTTATGACATGTGGTGACATATTTGGCAGCGATCTCCACCATTCTTCTTTCACCAGTAAGATTCAGAGTTTCTTCTCCTCGTCCATGAATGGAAAGTCCGGGTATGGGTGGAGAGTCTATGGAAGTCGGAGGCCCTCACTGCTGAGTATTTGTTACAGTGCAGCAGGAAATGTGCCTCGTCCTCCAGAGCCCCCTGCTGGCAATGGTGGCACAGTTTGTTCTCCCGTGGCTTGTATGTCTGTCAGTGCCGCCCTGTTTCCACCTCTAGGCTGTGGGCACTCAGTCTCTATAGACTCAGGGTCTGCCTGTCTTTGGGGTGGCGTAACCTTTCCAGATATGGGGTCAGAGCGTAGTCCCTTCGCAGTGACCGCTAGATGGTGAGTTTCTGGGAGTTCTCTAATTCACTCTTCCAATCCTCTATGTATTGCATCTTGCAGCTCTCTGAGATCTCATTTATTTGGGCTGTCTCTCTCTGTCTCTCTCATTCCCTGTATGTCTCTGTCTCTCTCATTCCCTGTCTGTCTCTGTCTCTCTCATTCCCTGTCTCTCTCTGTCTCTCTCATTCCCTTTCTGTCTCTGTCTCTTTCATTCCATGTCTGTCTCTTTCACTACCCGCCTTTCTGTCTCTCTCATTCCGTCTCTCTGTGTCTGTCTTTTTCATTGTCTGTCTGTCTCTCTGTTTCTGTCTCTTTCTATCCATCTCTCCATTGAAATCATATTACCTCACACATAAGCTTCTTATACTAAGAATGTCCTTTGTTGCCTATAACAATCAATCACAGCTCCTGTTAATGACCTGTAGCTTCCAGCTCAATTCACTTTAATGTAAGGCTTTTTTTGGTGAATAACTGTAAAGCGCGAGGTTAAATTTTCCCCTCAAAACATAGTCTATGACATTCCCTGAGTCACATGAGGTGTCTGTGCAAAATATCTTGTTTGTAAATGAGACGGTGCAGATTCCTTTAGCGGACATACATACAGTATATACATACACACACACACACATACACTCAGCTTTATATATTAGATATTAGCTGTAGTTCCCGGGCGTTGCCTGGGATAGTAACTGTCTCTCTCCCAGTCTCTGTATGTGTGTTGCTGTCTGTCTGTCTCTCTGTTTGTCTCTTTCCTTGTCTGTATGTGTCTTTGTCTCTGTCTGTCTGTTTCTATCTCTCTGTATTTGTATCAGTCTATCTGTCTCCATCTCTGTGTCTGTCTGTCTGTCTCTATCTCTGTGTCTGTCTCTACGTGTGTGTCTGTGTTGCGGGCAGGGGGACAGACCGTGGCAGGGAGGCTGCTTGAGACGCTCGGATCCGGGGTCGTTGCGGTGGCTCGAGGGGAGGCCGGACTCGGGCCTGAGCACCTGTCCGTCGCCCGCAAGTGAAAAGGGGGATTATTATATAGGGGAGGTTTTGTCAGTGACGCCACCCGTGGTGTGCGGTGATTGTTGGTGACACCGCCGCTGCCGCTGGAGATGATGCCCGAGACCGATGCAGTGGGGTAGCTGGATGTTTTCCCCTCCACGGGTAGGGAAGGTGTTGTCTCGGGGCCCCAATACAGGTGGGATGGTGCTGCGGAGCGCAATCTGCAGGATTGGACCGGGTAGTGTTGGTGTACTCACGGTTCCTGAAGCAATTCACACAGAGTCCAGATAGTAAACCAAATTGTCAGTGACTGGTGACCTCCGGCGGGTGTGTTCATTCACGCACTCTGGTACAGCAAACAGGGGTCCCTTCCTCCTGCACTTAGCGTTTGTGTCCTTTTTGTTAACTACTCCGCTTGGAACAGGGAAGTCCACTCCCGTTGTGTTTGTCCGTGGGAACTGTGGCGCGAGAACTGACCCGTGGGATCTTAGCAGGCAATTGCAGAGCCCTATCCCCCTCGTTGGTCTTCCGTCTTGCTCTATCTGGGCCTCCTGTGGGACAAGACCTGAAATCTTGTCCCCGGCTGGTCAATTAGTAAGGTGCATAAAGCTGTCCTTGCTCTAGGGTCCAAGTGCCCTGTCGTGCACGGCCTCTGAACCGGATTCCCGCTGTCGATACCGGTGGGCTACAACCCTGCCCCGGTCCACTTAAGGTCTCCCGCGACCGGATCTCCATCGCCTGTGGCCCTATCTGCCTACTCCCACCTAATTAGTTTGTCAGTAGTCCGGTAGTCCAGGAGCTTAAACCCCTGACTACCCTGTCACTTCACACTCCTCTCTTCACTTCTGTCACTTTCTGACTCTCTGTCTTTCTCTCTGACTGGCCCCTACTGTCACACTTCAGAACCCCTAGGTGGGCATCACCATCCGCTTGGCCCCGCCTACTGGTGGGTCCATATTGTGATGGTAGGGTGACTAGGCTTTGCTGGCTGATGTTGTGCAGCAGGATGGGGTTTGTGATGGAGGTCAAGGAGGAGGGAATCCTGCACCTGGAAGAGGGGTGCAGTCATCTGTGACACCCTGATTTTGTCAGGGCGTCACACCTGTCTGTCTGTTTCTTTCCCCATCTGTCTCTTTCCCCATCTGTTTCTTTCCCCGTCTGTCTCTTTGCCCGTCTATCTCTTTGCCTGTCTGTCTCTTTGCCAGTCTGTCTCTTTACAGGGCTGTCTCTTTCCAGGTCTGTCTCTTTGCCCGGCTGTCTCTTTGTCCGGCTGTCTCTTTAGCCGACTGTATCTTTGTCCGGCTGTCTCTTTCCCTGTCTGTCTCTTTCCAGGGCTGTCTCTTTCCAGGGCTGTCTCTTTTCCCATCTGTCTCTGGCCCGGCCCGGCCTTCAAAGCGGAGGTGTTTCAGGAGTTCTGCAACCTGTACGGGTGCAAGAAAATCCGGACCACGGCTTACCATGCCCAAACTAACGGGATGTGTGAGAAGATGAACCATCTGGTCCTTAACCTCCTCAAGAGTGCCCCTGCCCCTGGATGAACGGAACTTGTGGCCTGAGAAGCTGCCCGACTTGGTGGACATGTACAATAACATCCCCTGCAGCTCCACCAAGTGCATACCTGTGTACCTGATGAGAGCCCGGCCGGGAAGGCTGCCAGTGGATCTAGAATTGGACGTCGAGGTGCCTGAAACCCTTCCCTCCACTGCCAATTGGGATGCCAGGCGACAGAAGCAGTACCAGCAGATCCAAGAGTATGTGGAAAGGAATCTGCGCCAGAGCTGGGAGAAGCAGGAGCAGCGCTTCAACAAACGGGCTCAGGCGGCCTTTTTTGGACCCGGAGATGTGGTGCTGAAGCGGAAAAGGAGGACGCACAAGCTCGATGATCAATGGGAGAGGACCCCCTACGTCGTACAGCCTACTGGATGGGAGGATAGGAAGACGTACCTGATCAGTCGTGACCAGGGGAAGACCACGGCCACTGTCTCCAGGGACCACCTGAAGAAGTGTCCAGAGCCCCTGAAGTTGGTAGACGAAGTCCCTACTCCTGCGCCAAGCGTGGAAAAGAAGAAAGAGGTGATCCACACAGTGATGGGTGATTTTCCAGCTGACTGGCCTATGCAGAATGGCGCCGTGATTGTCCCCATTATCATGTTCCCACAACCTGTGGAAGAAATAGAGCCAGAGAGGTCCGTCAGCGAGCTACCAGAACAAGCGGCCAGGGATGCACCTACACCACGCCCCCGCAGGTCTCTGCCAGCCATACCTGACACTCGAGAAGAGGGACCTGTTGTTCCCTCCACATTCACCTGTCCCACATTAGAGTAATCGGGTCAGAAGGTCTACATGCCTAACTCCAGTCAGCCTCTGCTCAGATACAGGGAGACCGCAATCTAGAGGTGTTGTATGTTGATTGTATAAATAGATGTGTGAATGAATGACAATTAACCTAGATTCTCACCTGATTTTGATTTAGAATATTAAAGAGGTAGTGGTTCCTGGCTACCTTTCTGCAAGTCCCCGTTGGGACCCTGTTGACGTTCCCGATGTTTTAAAGTTTCATACAAAAAGGCATGGCTGAGAACTTGCAAGCCAACCGAAAAAATATTGGGTCTTGTAAATAGCCCCAGACCACCCTTTTCACTAAGCCGCAGTCTCCGGAGAGGCTGATTGGAGGAAGCGCCTGCGGCAGAGTAGATCGAGGTCCGGTCACCACGGAAACCGGTGACTACCCTCCAGGTCAGGGGTCCCCTGGATGTCGGGCCTCTGAGAGAGACTGCCGGGTAAGGAACTTATTACCCGGCCCGTAAGGGAAACACCCGGACCCAAACCCGTTTCCTGGACTGAGGAAAAGGGGTGCTAGCCTGGTTTTTAGAGGCAGCATCAGGGTGAAGTTTGCTTGGGTGGGCAAAAATGAAAAGGACCCGTTCCCGTCCCGTTCCCGGTTAATAAAAGTGTTTATTGCAATGTTTAAGTAAACTGCCTCCCGTAAGGGAAGAAAACAAGCTTTCATATAGATGTACATATGTTATTATATTTGTAAATGTTTTTATCTTTTTCAGTTTAAAGCAAAATAAACCGGTGGTGGTCGGACAGCCCGCGGACGGTCTGTGTTTAACTAAGGGGAAGTGTGATGCCCTGGCCGGGCCAGGTAGTCACAAATAGGGCCCCGCATTACACCTTCCCTCACAGGTAACACACAGCCAAACACTTAAACCCTAGTCCCCCCTCAGGGCTTGATGGACACACCAGGGGGCAAAACCAGGCGGTTGGAAGACGCCCACCGAGGAGTTCAGACAGCCTGGGGCGGGAAAGTAGCCAGAGAAGGTTGAGAGTTCAAGTTGGAGAGGAGTGTGGGCTGGAGCTGTGTGGAGCTCCAGCAGAGGCGAAAACCTAAATTGAAAAGGTACCGGGGTAGGAGCCCTGGTGCCTTTGGCTAGGACGCAGACGGTCTCCATCTGCAGGAGCCGGGAAGACAGCTCGGTGGAACCGAGGTGGACCGGGACAGGGTAGTGGCTCGCCAGTACTGACGCAGGAAACTGACTCGGAAACCGGAGCACAAAGGGGGGTACTGAGACCCTGAAGCTAGGTCCAGATGCGACTGGGGGCTAACTAATTAACTGATTGCGGCCAGGACTAGAGGTCCTGTCCCACCCAAAGTCCCGACTGAAGGCAACAGCCCACCGAGGGGGATAAAAGGTCACCGCCACGGCTCAGAGATCCCACGGGCCAGTGTCTGCGGGCAAAGGGCTCCTTAGGCGACCACAAGCCGGGAGCAGACTCCTGAAGTTGCAAGCACAGGCAGTCCACCATCTTACATAGGTGCAGGAGAAAGATAGAGACCACCAGCCGGGTGGGGGAACCCGAACGCAGCCAGCTGTGGGCACCGACCACCATCACCTTGGTTTACCAGAGACCCTCCGGTCGCCCATCTCCCTGCACCGCCAAATCCCTGCCCACGGAGGGGTTAACAACTTGCTGCACAACATCTCCTCCGGGTGCCCGTAACTGCAGCGGTGGTGTCCAATATCACCACACACCGTGGGTGGCATCACGAACTCCGTACGGCCCGGCCCATACATATCCATCCTACACCCAGCATCCCATCACAACCCCTTTGCATTTGAAGTGACTGTGAGGCCCCCGGGTCCGGAGACCCTCGAGCCACCCACAGAAGGGCCGGATCCGAGCGGCTCGGCTGCCGAACACGGGGCGGTACAAGAGCGTCACACTTGTACTGTACAACGCAGCATTTTGGATACAGTGAAAACATGCTGCGTCCAAAATGCTGTGAACAGTGAACCTGGGCACACAGCCTTAAACGTGAAAGGTTATAGAACAATATTGGAACTTTGTGGCATGCTAGTGTCATACCTTATAGAGTAGACAGAAGCAAAACCACAGACATGAGGCCCATTTACTGTCAGACACAAACCCTATTTTATTGTGGTAGCCAAGGGAAAGTGGGAAGCTCAATCACCTTAGTGATGGGTTATAAGAGGAGATCTGATAGTTAAACTTATTAGCCCCAGCATCTGCAATCCTCGCACGACAACTAAACATAGCAAATTTTAATGCAATTCAAAGTAGCACATTCTGAAATTTTTATAAAACAAAGCATTAAACCATGAAGGTATTCAAAGATGGATCATCAAAACGTGAGCATTATTCTTGTTGGGTGGGTCAAATCCATAACTATCTGAAGGTAATCCCAGGGAAATCTGTAGGAAAGAAAGAGATAGAATGAGAGTCATAATTTATTTAAATAAGAACAAGTACAGAACAAATGGTGCCTTAACCCCTTAATGACGGAGCCAAATTTGACCTTAATGATCAGGACAAATTTTAGAAATCTGACCAGTGTCACTTTATAATGTAATAACTCTGGAACGCTTCAACGGATCCCAGTTAAACTAAGATTGTTTTTTCGTGACATATTGTACTTCATGATAGCGTTAGGTTTAGGACAATAACATTTCCCACATGTCTAATTTACATCAGCACAAATATAAAAACATTATTTATTTTTTTAAAAAGTTAGAAGGGTTAAAAGTTCATATACCATATTTACAAAGGATTAAATTGCCTGGTTATATTTATTATTCTCTAAGCACTGCTAAGTTTCCCCCCCCCAAAAAAGCAGACACTTAAGGCCCCGTCACACTAAGCAACATCGCTAGCAACATCGCTGCTAACGAACAACTTTTGTGACGTTGCTAGCGATGTTGCTGTGTGTGACATCCAGCAACAACCTGGCCCCTGCTGTGAGGTTGTTGGTTGTTGCTGAATGTCCTGGGCCATTTTTTAGTTGTTGCTGTCCCGCTGTGAAGCACAGATCGCTGTGTGTGACAGCGAGACAGCAACAACTAAATGTGCAGGCAGCAGGAGCCGGCTTCTGCGGAGGCTGGTATCCAATGTAAACATCGGGTAACCAAGAAGCCCTGTCCCTGGTTACCCGATATTTACCTTTGATACCAGCCTCCGCCGCTCTCACTGCCTGTGCTGCCGGCTCCTGCTCTGTGCACATGTAGCTGCAGCACACATCGGGTTAATTAACCCGATGTGTGCTGTAACTAGGAGAGCAAGGAGCCAGCGCTCAGTGTGCGCTGCTCTGTGCACATTTAGCTGCAGCACACATCGGGTAATTAACCCGATGTGTGCTGTAGGAGAGCAGGGAGCCAGCGCTCAGTGTGCGCTGCTCCCTGCTCTGTGCACATTTAGCTGCAGCACACATCGGGTAATTAACCCGATGTGTGCTGTAGGAGAGCAGGGAGCCAGCGCTCAGTGTGCGCTGCTCCCTGCTCTCTGCACGTGTAGCTCCGTGCGGTGGTAACCAAGGTAAATATCGGGTTGGTTACACTGGCATTTTGCGGGTACTATTTAATGAAGCTGCCAGTTGAGGACCTATAAGGCATTAATTTCTCAAACTAGAGACTCTAATGTACTTGCCTTGTTGCTCAGTTGTGCAGCGGGGCTTCCCACTTCTCTTTCTACTCTGCTTAGAGCCTTTTTGTGCTCTCCTCTGAAGGGAGTAGTACACACCATTGTAGGAAATCTTCAGTTTCTTGGCAATTTCTCGCATGGAATGTCCTTCATTTCTAAGAACAAGAACAGACAGTCGAGTTTCACATGAAAGTTAACTTATGCTGGCCATTTTGAGAGTTTAATAGAATCAACAAATGTGATGCTCCAGATTCTAAACTAGCTCAAAGGAAGATCAGTTTTATAGCTTCTCTAATCAGCTGTGCTAACATACTTGCACAAGGGTTTTCAAGGGATTTCTAAACATTCATTAGCCTTCTAACTAGAGATGAGCGAACCGGTCGCGGTTCGGCTCGAGGTCGGTTCGCCGAACGGAGGTCCCGTTCGAGTTCGGTTCGTCGAACGTTCGACGAACCGAACTCGAACCTATAGGCTATAATGGGAGGCAATCACAAACACATAACAATACATGATAAATGTACACAAACAGTTAATAAACATTGCCATAACACTTACCGGTCCCCGCAATCCCTCCTGCACTCTGTCTCCTGCCGCTATTCTATCCGATGATCGCTGAATCCTCCCGGTGACCAGCACTGCCAGCAGTGATGCAGGACCTATCGTGACGTCAAAATAGCCATGTGACCAGTCACGTGGCTATTATCTCATTGGCTACAGACTGGTCACATGACTATGACACGTCATGTAGGACCTGTGAGTGCATCTCTCCGGTACACGGTGCACATTTGTGTATCGCCGTGTACCGGCGACATGCTTTAGCACACGGTCGACTCCCCGTTCCGTTAGGGACCGGCTGACACAGCCGGTCATTAATGGAGATCACCGTTGCCATAGCAATGCAGTTAGCGGTGACGTCACCGCTAACCGCGGCTCCGGGAGCACCGTTGCTATGGTAACGCGTCTGTCAGCGTTACCGCTGTTACCGCTAGCAGCACTGATCACTCACGGAGTGAAGGCTGCACGCTGCTTCTCGTGCAGCTTTCACGGAGTGAATTCTCCACGGGAAGCAGCGTCTTCCCCTATGCAGCAGTGATGTAGCAGAGCTGCATTTGTTGAACGAGAAAGACAGAAGAGCAGGATCGTGGAGGGCTGACAGGGGGTAATAAAGATGGAGTCTCTAATGTGTCTGTGTATTTATTTCTATTAAAGTATTTTTTCTCTGTGTGGTGTCTTTTTTTTAACCCTTTATTGGAGATTCTTAATGGCCGGGTCAAACGTGCCTGACATTAAGAATCTCTGGCTTAATACTGGCTAGTAAAACAAAGCCAGTATTAACTCATGATTACCCAACAAGCCACCCGGCTCCAGGGCTGTTGGAAGAGTTGGATACAGCGCCAGATGATGGCGCTTCTATGAGAGCGCCATTTTCTGGGACGGCTGCGGACTGAAATTCGCAGCAGAGGCGCCCAGAAACCTCAGGCTAACCTGTGCTGCGGATTCCAATCCCCAGCTGCCTAGTTGTACCTGACTGGACACAAAAATGGGGCGAAGCCCACGTCATTTGTTTTTTAATTATTTCATGAAATAAGTGAAATAATTAAAAAAAAAGGGCTTCCCTATATTTTTGGTTCCCAGCCGGGTACAAATAGGCAACTGGGGGTTGGAGGCAGCCCGTGGCTGCCTGCTGTACCTGGCTAGCATACAAAAATATGGCGAAGCCCACGTCATTTTTTTGGTGGGCAAAAAACTTCTGCATATAGTCCTGGATGGAGTATGCTGAGCCTTGTAGTTCTGCAGCTGCTGTCTGCTCTTCTCCATACAGACAGACAGCAGCTGCAGCTGCAGTGGGCTTCGCCATATTTGTGTATGCTAGCCAGGTACAGCAGGCAGGTACGGCTGCCCCCAACCCCCAGTTGCCTATTTGTACCCGGCTGGGAACCAAAAATAAAGGGAAGCCCTTTTTTTATTATTTCATGAATTTTATGAAATAATTAGAAAACAAATGACGTAGGCTTCGCCCCATTTTTGTGTCCAGCCAGGTACAACTAGGCAGCTGGGGATTGGAATCCGCAGCACAGGTTGGCCTGAGCTTTCTGGGCCCCACTGCTGCGAATTGCAGTCTGCAGCCGCCTCAGAAAATGGCATTTTCATAGAAGCGCCATCTTCTGGCGCTGTATCCAACTCTTCCAGCACCTGCCTGCTATACCTGGCTAGCATACAAAAATATGGCGAAGCTCACGTCCTTTTTTTGTAGTTTTTTGGCAAAAAAAATAAAAAATGCTTCCCTGGATTTTCCATTGCCAGTAAAGGTAACAGCAAGCAGTGGGGGTTAGCAGCCAGTAGCTGCTTGGATTGCCCTTAGCTAGCAATACAAAAAATGCAGCGGGAGCCCATATATATTTTTTTTAATTATTTATTTAAATAACTAAAAACAAAATGGGCTTCCCTGTATTTTGATTGCTGGACATCACAGTGCTGTAAAAATAAATCTTTAAAAAAATGACGTAGCGCTCCGCGGTATTTTTGATTCTCAGCGCAGATAAAGCAGACAGCTATGGGTTGCCACCCCCATCTGCCTGCCGTTACCTTGGTTGGCAATCAAAATACAGGGAAGCCCATTAATTTTTTCTATTTAAAAAATAGTTAAAAAAAAAATGACGTTGGGTCCCCCCATTTTTGATAGCCAGCTAGGGTAAAGCAGACGGCTGTAGCCTGAAAACCACAGCTGGCAGCTTTACCGTGGTTGGGGATCCAATGTGGAGGTCCCCTCAGGCTCTTTTTTATATATATTTTATAAATATTAATAATTACACAATAAAAGTAGGGTCCCCCCCAAATTGGATCACGAGCCAAGGTAAAGCGGACAGCTGTGGTCTGGTATTCTCAGGGTGGGAAGGTCCATAGTTATTGGGCCTTCACAGCCTAAAAATAGCAGGCCGCAGGCACCCCAGACGTGGCGCATCCACTAGATGCGCCAATCCTGGCGCTTCACCCCAGCTCATCCCGTGCCCTGGTGCAGTGGCAAACGGGGTAATAAATCGGGTTGATACTAGCTGTAAGGTCACCTGAGATCAAGCCCAGCAGTTTGTGATGTCATGGCGTCTATTAGATACCCAACATCATAAACTGTCAGTACTAACAAAAAAAAAATTTTTTCATAAGCATATATGTTTTTGTCCAAAACAAGTTACAAATGACGTTTCGGCCTGAGCCTTCGTGAGATTGGACATATCTGCATGTAATCATGAAAAATGACAATAATCAGTATCACATAAGAGTGAGAGAACAATAACATAAAGTCGAACAATGTAGAGGTACAATTGGGATGCAGCAAAAAAATTGCAACACAGCAAGAAATGAAACACATGATACAAATGTCATAATACAGTACAAGGAGTGGAGAAAAAGTGGAGAAAAAGTGGAAAAAAAATGGAGAAAAAGTGGAGAAAAAAATGGAGAAAAAGTGGAGAAAAAGTGGAGAAAAAGTGGAGAAAAAATGGAGAAAAAGTGGAGAAAAAATGGAGAAGAAGTGGAGAAGTGGAGAAGAAGTGGAGAAGAAGTGGAGAAGAACTGTTTGTTCATGCCAGATGGGAGATAAATAATTTTTTACCGGCGCTGTCATTTACTGTAACGCGATCATCGGTGTACGGTGTATACCTGTGATCACGTGAGCGGGGACCGGAAAAACCGTCCTGAATCATGATCTCCA
The DNA here is from genome assembly GCF_048569485.1 of Anomaloglossus baeobatrachus. Classification (NCBI taxonomy): domain Eukaryota; kingdom Metazoa; phylum Chordata; class Amphibia; order Anura; family Aromobatidae; genus Anomaloglossus; species Anomaloglossus baeobatrachus. The sequence continues at coordinate 95,204,866 of NC_134359.1, read as the reverse complement.
GGGTCTCAGCTAGCCCTGAAACCCCGGAGATTTTCTGACGCCGGGGGGCGTTATTCACTTATTTCTGCCTGCTGTTTATAAACGGCAGATCAGAATAAGGCTACATTAACACGACCGATCCATTTTTGCGGTCTGCAAAAAACAGTCCGTTTTTTTTCACGGGTGCATCCGTGTGGCATCCGTTTCCATTCCGTAGACGGTCCGTATGTCATCTGTTTGTCATCCGTGTGCCTTCCGTTTTTTTTGTGTACTGCAAAAAAACTGAAGGAGGGTAAATGCATAAATCCATAGCTTCATCCTACATGAGGCGGTCACATGTTCACTCCAGTGCCATTTTCTACTGCTTTTCACAGCGTAGAGCGCTCTGGTGATTTTCTTGTGCTTGTGCACTTCATATCAGTCTTTTCTGTCATTATAATGGCAGAAAGACATATAATGTCCCGCTCTCCTGCATTTTGTAATTTTGCACCCTTTGGTGCCTTTCATGTGGCACTAAGGGGTGCTTAGCTTTGTATTTAGCCAAAAAAATGAAAAAAAAATGACGTAGGGTTCCCCCTAGTTTTGTAGCCAGCTAGGGTAAAGCAGACGGCTGCAGCCTGCAGACCACAGCTGGCAACCTCACCTTGGCTGGTAATCCAAAACTGAGGGCACCCCACGCTGTTATTTTAAATTAAATAAATAATTAAAACAAAACACGTAGGGGTCCCCCCAAAATTGGATCACCAGCCAAGGTAAAGCAGACAGCTGGGGTCTGATATTCTCAGACTAGGGAGGTCTATGGTTATTGGACTCTCCCCAGCCTAAAAATAGCAGGCCGCAACCGCCTCAGAAGTGGCGCATCCATTAGATGCGCCAATCCTGGTGCTTCGCCCCAGCTCATCCCGCGCCCTGGTGCGGTGGCAAACGGGGTAATATATGGGCTTAATACCAGATGTGTAATGTCACCTGGCATCAAGCCCTGGGGTTGGTGAGGTCAGGCATCTATCAGATACCCGACATCACCAACCCAGTCAGTAATGAAAAAAAATAGTCGACAAACATATTTTTATTTGAAAAAACACTCCCCAAAACATTCCCTCTTTAACCAATTTATTAGAAAGAAAAACAAATCCAGGTCTGGTGTAATCCAAGGGGTTGCCATGACGATCCACACTGTCCCAGTCAATGAAGAGCAGAATGTTCCCCATTGGCTGGGAGAGCAATGCAGTAACCTGAGCTAACATCAATGGGTCAGCCCAGGTCACTGCAGGGCATGACAAGTGCTGCTGTCAGCGAGGTACATTACCTGCGCTGATCTCCAGCACACTGACAGCACCTGTCACTGAGTTCAATGACCGCCGCCTTCACAGCCAAGTATCGCGAGAGGCCCGTGACGTCACTGCTAGTCAGTCTCGGGTCGGAAGCGAGAGAAGGTGATGTGACAAGCGGCGGCCATGGAGGACAGTGACAGCGCTGAGGTCGGGATGGCGGGACTTCATCACCGCAGGTAAGCCGAGCGGGACCATGTGTGCAGAGTGTGTGTGTGTGTGTGTGTGTGTGTGTGTGTGTACGTGTGTACATGCCGCGGGCAGGAGGGGGCGGAACGAGCTGAGCGGGGAAGTGTGGGCTTCCTGCACGTAACTAGGATAAACATCGGGTTACTAACCAAAGCGCTTTGGTTGGATACCCGATGTTTATCTTGGTTACCAGCTTGTGGCAGGCTGCCAGCGATGGCTCCTGCACACTGTAGCTGTAAAAAGCCCTGCTTTTTGCTGCTAGAACCGTTCTCGAACGTATCTAGAACTATCGAATTTTAGCAAAAAAGCTCGAGTTCTAGTTCGATCTAGAACAGCCCCAAAATCACTCGAACCGCGAACTGGAGAACCGCGAACCACGAACCGCGCTCAACTCTACTTCTAACACAGTTAGCAAACACAATGTAACATAAGAACACTGGACTGGTGGTTGTTGGAAATGGGCCTCTATACACCTATGTAGATATTGCATTAAAAACCACTCTGACTCTGAAAATTGTAGATTCACATTGAAGGCATCAAAACTATGAATTAACACATGTGGAATGAAATACTTAACAAAAAAGTGTGAAACAACTGAAAATATGTCTTATATTCTAGGTTCTTCAAAGTAGCCACCTTTTGCTTTGATTACTGCTTTGCACATTCTTGGCATTTTCTTGATGAGCTTCAAGAGGTAGTCACCGGAAATAGTTTTCACTTCACAGGTGTGCCTTGTCAGGTTTAATAAGTGGGATTTCTTGACTTATAAATGGGGTTGGGACCATCAGTTGTGTTGTGCTTAAGTCTGGTGGATACACAGCTGATGGTCCTACTGAATAGACTTTTAGAATTTGTATTATGGCAAGAAAAAAGCAGCTAAGTAAAGAAAAACGAGTGGCCATCATTACTTTAAGAAATGAAGGTCTGTCAGTCCGGAAAATTGGGAAAACTTTGAAAGAGTCCCCAAGTGCAGTGGCAAAATCCATCAAATGCTACAAAGAAACTGGCTCACATGAGGACCGCCCCAGGAAAGAAAGACCAAGAGTCACCTCTGCTGCAGAGGGTAAGTTTATCCGAGTCATCAGCTTCAGAAATCGCAGGTTAACAGCAGCTCAGATTAGAGACCAGGTCAATGCCACACAGAGTTCTAGCAGCAGACACATCTCTCGAACAACTATTAAGAGGAGACTTTGTGCAGCAGGCTTTCATGGTAAAATAGCTGCTAGGAAACTACTGCTAAGGACAGGCAACAAGCAGAAGAGACTTGTTTGGGCTAAAGAACATAAGGAATGGACATGAGACCAGTGGAAATCTGTGCTTTGGTCTGATGAGTCCAAATTTGAGATCTTTGGATCCAACCACCGTGTCTTTGTAGAAAAGGTGAACAGATGGACTCTACATGGCTGGTTCCCACCGTGAAGCATGGAGAAGGAGGTGTGATGGTGTGGGCGTGCTTGGTTGGTGACAATGTTGGGGATTTATTCAAAATTGAAGGCATACTGAACCAGCATGGCTACCACAGCATCTTGCAGCGGCTTGCTATTCCATCCGGTTTGCGTTTAGTTGGACCATCATTTATTTTTCAACAGGACAATGACCCCAATCACACCTCCAGGCTGTGTAAGGGCTATTTGACTATGAAGGAGAGTGATGATGGGGTGCTATGCTAGATTACCTGGCCTCCACAGTCACCAGACCTGAACCAAATCGAGATGGTTTGGGGTGAGCTAGACCGCAGAGTGAAGGCAAAAGGACCAAGAAGTGCTAAGCATCTCTGGGAACTCCTTCAAGACTGTTGGAAGACCATTTCCAGTGACTACCTCTTGAAGCTCATCAAGAGAATGCCAAGAGTGTGCAAAGCAGTAACCAAAACAAAAGGTGGCTACTTTGAAGAACCTAGAATATGACATATTTTCAGTTGTTTCACACTCTGTTAAGTATTTCATTCCACATGTGTTAATTAATAGTTTTGATGCCTTCAATGTGAATCTACAATTTTTAGTGTTATGAAAATTATTATTATTTATTATTATAGCACCATTTATTCCATGGCGCTTTATAAGTGAAAGAGGGTATACGTACAACAATCATTAACAGTACAAAACAGACTGGTATAGGAGGAGAGAGGACGCTGCCCGCGAGGGCTCACAGTCTACAGAGAGTGGGTGATGGTACAATAGGTGAGGACAGAGCTGGTTGCGCAGTGGTGTACTGGACTGAGGGCTATTGTAGGTTGTAGGCTTGTTGGAAGAGGTGGGTCTTGAGGTTCCTCTTGAAGCTTTCCACGGTAGGGGAGAGTCGGATATGCTGAGGTAGAGCGTTCCAGAGTATGGGGGAGGCACGGGAGAAATCTTGGTTGAAACGTGCGGTGTTCCTTGAAAAAGGCAATCCGAAACGGCTGTTGGGCGCGGACCCTGGACCTTTCCCTCCTACTTGAATTGCTGGTATGTACTTTGTGATCACCTTATTTTACCGATCCTGGACATGTTAGTGCCAGGAATCTAGGGGAACCCCCTTATTCCATGCCATGCAACGTTCCACTTAGGAGGGGATTGTTACATTTGGATGACTGAGATTCATATGTTTCTATTACTGTCACGAGACACAATAATCCATAAAACATCAGTCACCTATTACTCATAAGGCCCTGCCGTGGTCCCCACGTGTGCGAGGTCTTCTATTTATCCTCTCTAACCATGTTTGTCACTTTGGAATTGTGTTGCAATTCCTTTTAATCATTTTGTTTCTATGACTATGATTAATAAAGATGTATGGATTATTTGACTCCACTGTGTGGTTTCCACATTTGTTTAAGTATATATAGGAGTACATCCTGGTACTAGGAATCTAATATTATGGGGATATCATGTGTTAAAATACTTCCATTAATATGATTGGATATATGTGTGCATTCCCATCCTCCATGAAAATTGTTTCAATCATTATTTCTGTGTTATTCACAGTTTTGTTTTCTGGACCAATGGATTTCAGGGCACGCGATAATAACTGGCGTTCCCACATCAGTGAGGCATTTAAAGAAGACCTTGCCTGTGGTTTTAATCTTACACATAATTGACAATCAGACGGATATGCAGAGATTAAAACAACTACAACACAGGAGAACCAAATTATGGTGGAATAAAGGTTTCTTAGAACAATATGTGTCCAGAGGTTTGGTTCCACGTGGTCTGCGCATCCAGGTGTTCCCCTCCTTTCCTATTCAGGAGGAGTGGTTCATCAACGCCTGGGAAGGTTGTGCAGATACGTGTTCCAAACAGTTTATGGAACTATTAATCAAGCTAAATGAATTTCAGGTGGGGGAAATGGAGACAGAAATTGAGTCCATCCAAGAGAAACTTAAAAAAGAATTAACAGAGGACCAATTGACTAAATTCAATACGGAAGTAGATGGTGAGTTTGTAAAATGGGAGAATGAAATTAGGACCACTAAGGTCAAAAAGCTCCAAAGGGATATGAATGATCGAGCCAATAAACAGGTGTACAGGTGGAGAAAGGGCCGCCCTAATCAATATAACGTTGGCAAACCAAGATCTGCATCCATATCATCCCGCACCTCAGGGGAGAGCATGGAGATGGAAGAGAAAGACGAGACCCATACCCCCCTGAATAACCACATTAAGAAGAAAACGTATGGTGCTCCCAGACATACTCGTGGGACTACTCAGGGGAAAAGAAAAGGTATTTAACCCACGTTGCCCCAGGAACAACAAAGGACGAAAAAGAACCAACTGGAGGTAATTAATTTGTCTACTCATACGTTGACAGAAGCCCAGGTGCAGGTCCTCCAATTGGGGTTGTCCTTTGTGCCCACCGGCACTTTTGACCTTTTTTCCACAGTGAAGGACCTCCACCTGTTTGCCCGTAAATGGGTCCTACATAAATTACACCACAAAACATCTGCTGGTGGGGAATCACTAACCGAGAGGGAACAGGCAGCCATTGCTACCCTAGAAGAACTAGAAAGAGAAGGGGATGGCGGTGTTTCTACTGTTTTTCCACAGGAAATTCTTCAAAAATCAACAACATTTCCCCCTTTATCTATTTGTCCGCAGATTGATATCTTTGTCAGGTTGGTCACCAAGGAACTGGAAAAAATTCCTAGATTCAGTCCTGGTGACAACCTGACGAGATCACAACGCGGTGCTATCCGAGAACTTAGGGGCATGACTGACGTTGTGATCAAGAATGCAGACAAAGGGGGAAACGTTGTTGTGTGGTCTGTCTGCAAATATGAGCGCGAAGCGTTCAGACAGTTAAACAATAAAGAAACATACACTAGAATCACTGCCAACCCCACCGCAGGGTATAGATTGGAATTGACCTCTTTATTAGAGGAAGCCCTAGTGGAGGGGATTATTTCTCCCAAGATCAGGGATGGTCTCCTGATTAAGAGCCCCAAACTGCCCACTTTTTACCTTCTACCCAAGGTCCATAAGGATGCCGCCAATCCCCCAGGACGTCCCATCGTCTCGGGGATTGGTGGCCTCTATGAACCAATTTGTACCTTTGTGGATTTTTATCTTAAACCTTTAGTGCGGAACCTACCTTTCTATCTAAAGGATACCAACGATTTGTTAAAAAAACTGGACGGAGTCCACATGGAGGCAGACATGTGGTTGGTGACAGCGGACGTAGAGTCCCTGTACACCTGCATCGCACATGAACAAGGCCTGGAAGCATCCAGGTATTTCCTATCCAGTAGTATCTGGGATAGGTCACTTTGCAGCTTCATTTTGGACCTCCTAGAGTTCATCCTCCACCACAATGCGTTTACGTTCAAGGACCGCTTTTTCCTACAGAGGCGTGGTACCGCTATGGGGCGGCATGTGCACCATCTTATGCGGGGTTATTTCTGGGCAAGTGGGAGCAGGATGCCCTGCATGGATCACCCCTTGCCCAGAACATCATCTGCTGGTATAAGTATATAGATGACGTGCTGCTCCTGTGGCAAGGTACACGCTCTCTGCTGGACACCTTTATGGAAGAATTGAATCAGAACGAATATAATGTGAAGTTAACATACAAAGCGGATAAAAGGAGAATTGTTTTCCTAGACGTTGTGGTGGAGGTTGGGGAGGAAGGTTCAATCGAAACTGACCTATATAGGAAAACTACCGCGGTTAACGCACTCCTACATGCGTCCTCTGCCCACCAAAGATCAACCATCAGAGCCATTCCCACTGGCCAATTTCTGAGGGCTAAGAGGATTTGCTCTACCCCTCAGAAATTTGAACGCCAGGCTGAAGAGCTAAAGGTGAGGTTTAGGGACAGGGGATATGGTACCCGGGGAATTAATTCGGGATATCAGAGAGCCAAACAGATTTCCTGGGAACAATTATTGTATGGTACTAATTCTAGGACCTTGGATGGAGGAGGTAATCAGACAAGATGCATCTCGACTTTTAATGGGCAATGGGGACGGATAAGGGGGGCTCTGTCCAAACACTGGTCAGTTTTACATACGGACCCAGTGTTGGCCAAAGATCTACCCACTGCTCCTCTTGTGACTTCTAGGAGGGGCAGGAGCCTACGGGACCTCCTGGTGGACAGCCATTATGTGGCTAGGAATCCAACTGGCCCCTTTGGATTCGGCCCCCCAAGAGTGGGATGTTATACATGCGGGGAATGTATAACTTGCACGTCTGGAAACATTATGAGGGGCAAGGAATTTTCCTCGGCTGATGGTAAACGACGCTTCTGCATTAAAAGATATATATCATGCAGTAGTACGTATGTGATCTATCATGCGACATGCCCCTGCAATCTGGTTTATGTAGGTCTGACCACTAGACAACTGTGGGTTCGCATCCACGAGCATGTCCGAGACATCCTTAATAGAGATGAGCGAACCGGTCCCGGTTCGGCTCGAGGTCGGTTCGCCGAACGGAGGTCCCGTTCGAGTTCGGCTCGTCGAACGTTCGACGAACCGAACTCGAACTGCATAGGAAACAATGGCAGGCAATCACAAACACATAAAAACACCTAGAAAACACCCTCAAAGGTGTCCAAAAGGTGACAAACAACTCACAACACAACACAAACACATGGGAAAGTGACAAGGATATATACTCATGCGAAAACAAAACAGCTGGACAAGGAAAAAGAGGAGGACACACAGATATAGGCATGGCACGCCATTCTAAAATCATGTAAAACACCGCAAGGTGACTCCAAGCGTAGTCTCCCTTTTTTTCCAAAAATTGTGCCCCACACACACCCACCCATTCAGTGGCAGCAGTTGGGCCCCAGTTGTACACTTCACAGCTAGATTTGCATCAAGCACATTCAAAAATACGCCATTCTTATCCGTCCCCAGGATGACACCGGGGTAGGTAGCAAAGTCTTTCCTGATCCCAGCTCTGTTCATCTTGGCTTCTTTTAAAAACACAGCAAGCAAGGGTTACTCCAAGCGGAGTCTCCCTTTTTTCCAAAAATTGGGCCACACAGACACCCACCCCATCAGTGGCAGCACTTGGGCCCTAGTTGCAAACAGGATGTTTTGATTTGCATCAAGCACATTCAAAAATATGCCATTCTTATCCGTCCCCAGGATGACACCGGGGTAGGTAGCAAAGTCTTTCCTGATCCCAGCTCTGTTCATCTTGGCTTCTTTTAAAAACACAGCAAGCAAGGGTTACTCCAAGCGGAGTCTCCCTTTTTTCCAAAAATTGGGCCACACAGACACCCACCCCATCAGTGGCAGCACTTGGGCCCTAGTTGCAAACAGGATGTTTTGATTTGCATCAAGCACATTCAAAAATATGCCATTCTTATCCGTCCCCAGGATGACACCGGGGTAGGTAGCAAAGTCTTTCCTGATCCCAGCTCTGTTCATCTTGGATTCTTTTAAAAACACAGCAAGCAAGGGTTACTCCAAGCGGAGTCTCCCTTTTTTCCAAAAATTGGGCCACACAGACACCCACCCCATCAGTGGCAGCACTTGGGCCCTAGTTGCAAACAGGATGTTTTGATTTGCATCAAGCACATTCAAAAATACGCCATAATTAACCGTCCCCAGGATGACACCGGGGTAGGTAGCAAAGTCTTTCCTGATCCCAGCTCTGTTCATCTTGGCTTCTTTTAAAAACAATGTAAGCAAGGGTTACTCCAAGCGGAGTCTCCCTTTTTTTCCAAAAATTGTGCCCCACACACACCCACCCATTCAGTGGCAGCACTTGTGCCCTAGTTGTACACTTCACAGCTAGATTTGCATCAAGCACATTCAAAAATACGCCATTCTTATCCGTCCCCAGGATGACACCGGGGTAGGTAGCAAAGTCTTTCCTGATCCCAGCTCTGTTCATCTTGGCTTCTTTTAAAAACACAGCAAGCAAGGGTTACTCCAAGCGGAGTCTCCCTTTTTTTTCCAAAAATTGTGCCCCACACACACCCACCCATTCAGTGGCAGCACTTGTGCCCTAGTTGTACACTTCACAGCTAGATTTGCATCAAGCACATTCAAAAATACGCCATTCTTATCCGTCCCCAGGATGACACCGGGGTAGGTAGCAAAGTCTTTCCTGATCCCAGCTCTGTTCATCTTGGCTTCTTTTAAAAACAATGTAAGCAAGGGTTACTCCAAGCGGAGTCTCCCTTTTTTTCCAAAAATTGTGCCCCACACACACCCACCCATTCAGTGGCAGCACTTGTGCCCTAGTTGTACACTTCACAGCTAGATTTGCATCAAGCACATTCAAAAATACGCCATTCTTATCCGTCCCCAGGATGACACCGGGGTAGGTAGCAAAGTCTTTCCTGATCCCAGCTCTGTTCATCTTGGCTTCTTTTAAAAACAATGTAAGCAAGGGTTACTCCAAGCGGAGTCTCCCTTTTTTTCCAAAAATTGTGCCCCACACACACCCACCCATTCAGTGGCAGCACTTGTGCCCTAGTTGTACACTTCACAGCTAGATTTGCATCAAGCACATTCAAAAATACGCCATTCTTATCCGTCCCCAGGATGACACCGGGGTAGGTAGCAAAGTCTTTCCTGATCCCAGCTCTGTTCATCTTGGCTTCTTTTAAAAACAATGTAAGCAAGGGTTACTCCAAGCGGAGTCTCCCTTTTTTTCCAAAAATTGTGCCCCACACACACCCACCCATTCAGTGGCAGCACTTGTGCCCTAGTTGTACACTTCACAGCTAGATTTGCATCAAGCACATTCAAAAATACGCCATTCTTATCCGTCCCCAGGATGACACCGGGGTAGGTAGCAAAGTCTTTCCTGATCCCAGCTCTGTTCATCTTGGCTTCTTTTAAAAACAATGTAAGCAAGGGTTACTCCAAGCGGAGTCTCCCTTTTTTTCCAAAAATTGTGCCCCACACACACCCACCCATTCAGTGGCAGCACTTGTGCCCTAGTTGTACACTTCACAGCTAGATTTGCATCAAGCACATTCAAAAATACGCCATTCTTATCCGTCCCCAGGATGACACCGGGGTAGGTAGCAAAGTCTTTCCTGATCCCAGCTCTGTTCATCTTGGCTTCTTTTAAAAACAATGTAAGCAAGGGTTACTCCAAGCGGAGTCTCCCTTTTTTTCCAAAAATTGTGCCCCACACACACCCACCCATTCAGTGGCAGCACTTGTGCCCTAGTTGTACACTTCACAGCTAGATTTGCATCAAGCACATTCAAAAATACGCCATTCTTATCCGTCCCCAGGATGACACCGGGGTAGGTAGCAAAGTCTTTCCTGATCCCAGCTCTGTTCATCTTGGCTTCTTTTAAAAACAATGTAAGCAAGGGTTACTCCAAGCGGAGTCTCCCTTTTTTTCCAAAAATTGTGCCCCACACACACCCACCCATTCAGTGGCAGCACTTGTGCCCTAGTTGTACACTTCACAGCTAGATTTGCATCAAGCACATTCAAAAATACGCCATTCTTATCCGTCCCCAGGATGACACCGGGGTAGGTAGCAAAGTCTTTCCTGATCCCAGCTCTGTTCATCTTGGCTTCTTTTAAAAACACAGCAAGCAAGGGTTACTCCAAGCGGAGTCTCCCTTTTTTCCAAAAATTGGGCCACACAGACACCCACCCCATCAGTGGCAGCACTTGGGCCCTAGTTGCAAACAGGATGTTTTGATTTGCATCAAGCACATTCAAAAATACGCTATTCTTAACCGTCCCTAGGATGACACCGGGGTAGGTAGATAAAGTCTTTGCTGAACCATGACTTGTTCATCTTGGCTACTTTTAAAAACACATCAAGCAAGGGTTACTCCAAGCGGAGTCTCCCTTTTTTCCAAAAATTGGGCCACACAGACACCCACCCCATCAGTGGCAGCACTTGGGCCCTAGTTGCAAACAGGATGTTTTGATTTGCATCAAGCACATTCAAAATCAACAAGCATTTACTCTCCCCAGGATGACACAGGGGTAGTAAATTCCTTCTGGATCCATGACTTGTTCATTTTGATGAACGTCAGTCTGTCCACATTGTCACTGGACAGACGCGTGCGCTTATCTGTCAGCACACACCCAGCAGCACTGAATACACGTTCAGAGACAACGCTGGCAGCTGGACAAGACAAAATCTCCAAGGCGTAAGTTGCGAGCTCTGGCCATTTTTCTAGTTTTGAAGCCCAAAAGGAGCAAGGCTCCAGTTGCACAGTCATGGCATCGATGTTCATTTGGAGATACTCCTGTATCATCCTCTCCAGCCGTTGAGTATGTGTCAGACTTGTTGTCTCTGGTGGCCTTGCAAAAGAGGGTCTAAAAAAATTATGAAAAGATTCCATAAAATTGTTGTTACCAGCACCAGATACGGTCCTACTGGTACGGGTAGACTGTTGAAGATGACGAGACCGTCCCATGTTTGTCAAGTTACAACTGGGAGATTCCCTCCCTGCACCTGCACGGTTGTTTGGTGGAAAAGCCGAGCTAAGACCGAGTAACAGCTTCTGCTGATACTCCTGCATACGTGCGTCCCTTTCTATGGCTGGAATTATGTCACAAAATTTGGACTTGTACCGGGGATCTAATAGTGTGGCAATCCAGTAGTCATCATCACTTCTAATTTTGACAATACGACTGTCATGTTGGAGGTAGTGCAACAAAAAGGCACTCATGTGTCTTGCGCAGCCATGCGGATTAAGTCCACGCTGTGTTTGTGGCATAGAGGTGCTACCCGTTCTTTCTTCCTCTGACATCTCCCCCCAACCTCTTTCAACTGAAATTTGACCAAGGTCTCCCTCATCCGCTGAGTCTTCCATGTCCATGGACAGTTCGTCCTCCATTTCTTCATGTTCTCCTGCACCTTGCTCAACATTTCGCCTGCTACTATGCGCCCTTGTCGATCCCTGTTCCCCATGGTCCCATGCCTGCTGCGTTGGTGATGATGAACGTCTGGACCTTGGTGATGTTGTTGTCCCTTGCGCATATGAATCCTCCTGTAGTTCCTCCCCTTCATGTTGTCCCACCCCCTGACTCCGAATAGTGTTTAGCGTGTGCTCCAGCATGTAAATGACTGGAATCGTCATGCTGATAATGGCATTGTCAGCGCTAAACATATTCGTCGCCATGTCGAAACTGTGCAGAAGGGTGCATAGGTCCTTGATCTGAGACCACTCCATCAGGGTGATCTGCCCCACCTCTGCATCTCGTTGGCCCAGGCTATACGTCATGATGTATTGCACCAGGGCTCTGCGGTGCTGCCACAGTCGCTGTAACATGTGGAGAGTTGAATTCCAGCGTGTCGCCACATCGCATTTCAGGCGATGAACCGGCAGGCCGAAAGACTTCTGGAGCGATGCAAGTCGCTCTGCTGCGGCGCTTGAACGGCGGAAGTGAGCAGACAGTTTTCGTGCCCTGTTCAGAAGGCCATCTAGGCCGGGATAGTGTGTTAAAAATTGCTGGACGACAAGGTTCAACACGTGAGCCATACAAGGTACGTGTGTCACCTTGCCCAGGCGAAGGGCCGCACCCAGGTTTGCAGCATTGTCGCACACAGCCTTACCAGGCTGCAGGTTGAGTGGAGACAACCATTTATTAAACTCGGACCGCAGAGCTGACCACAACTCCTCAGCTGTGTGACTCTTATTCCCAAGACATGTCAAGCTAAAGACCGCCTGATGCCGTTGCGCTCTGCTGCCAGAATAGTAATGAGGCGTGCGTGATTCCTTCTGCGCAGTGAGAACGCTGGTGGCCTGACCAGGCAGGCTTGGGGCGGAGGTGGAGGACCCAGATGAGGTGGAGGATGCAGAAGCTGTGGCGGAACTTGGACAGACAGAGGATTGACACACAAGTCGTGGGGACGGCAAGACTTGTGCAGCAGACCCTTCACCATCTATCACCATAGTTACCCAGTGCCCAGTCAGCGACATGTAACGTCCCTGTCCATGCTTACTGGTCCAAGTATCGGTGGTGAAATGCACCCGTTCACACACAGAGTTTCTCAAGGAAGCGGTGATGTTGTGTGCGACATGCTGGTGTACCGCGGGCACACCTTTCTTAGAGAAGTAGTGGCGACTAGGCATCTGGTACTGGGGCACAGCGACAGACATAAGGTCTCTAAAATCCTGTGTGTCCACTAGGCGGAAAGGCAGCATTTCTGTAGCCAACAGCTTACAGAGGGATAGAGTCAACCTCTTAGCTTTGTCATGGGTCGGAGGAAGTGGCCTTTTATTTGACCACATCTGAGGGACAGAGATCTGGCTGCTGTGTGTAGACGGTGTTGAGTAGGGTGTCCCTGGAAAAATGCAGGTTTGTGAGGAAAGTGCAGGCGGAGACATGATGTTGCCTTCATCCAACGTTGGTGCTATCGATGTCTGAGAGAGCTGTACACACTCACTTGTTTCCCCTTCCAAACCAACTGACGACCTACCAAGCAAACTGCCTGCTGCGGTTACAGTGGTGGAAGTTGTGGGTGGAAAACCAGGTGTGACAGCTGTCCCCACAGTCCTAGAAGATGAAGATCGCGCGGATGCACTGGAAGGGGCGGGCGGTGGATGGTTCGCTCCGCTAGGCCGCATTGCAGCACAGTGAGCTTCCCACCGGGACCTATGATATTTATTCATGTGACGATTCATGGAAGAAGTTGTCAAACTGCTGAGGTTTTGACCTCTACTAACAGAATCATGACAAATTTTACATATCACATGATTTGGGCGATCTTTTTCTATGTCAAAAAAGGACCAGGCTAGGCAAGGCTTAGAGGCCATGCGACCTGTTGATCCACCCCGAATAATGCTCATAGGCAGAGTGGTGGCTGAGGATGCAGTTGTAGACGTGCTACCAGTGCTCCGACTCTGTCCAGGAAGGCGCAAGGTAACTTCGTCGTCGGTTGCATCCTCCTCCACCGCCTCTGTTGACCTCCTCAAGTGCCTGACTGGGGGTTGACAGTAGGTGGGATCTAGAACTTCATCATCAATTGTTGTGTTTGCACTCCCCTCCCCCTCAGACCGAGCCTCTTCTTGCCCTGACCGAATATTTAAGTTGTCATCCCAATCGGGTATCTGCGTCTCATCTTCATCAGTATGTTCCTCATTGTCTATAACCACAGGTGTTACAGTTTGTGACAAAGGGTCAACATTATGCTCAGAAACTTGGTCCTCACGGCCTGAATCAGAGTCACAAAGGTTCTGGGCATCACTGCAGACCATTTCCTGTTCTGTACTCACTGTAGCTTGGGAGCAGACCTCTGATTCCCAGGCTATAGTGTGACTGAACAGCTCTGCAGACTCAGCCATCTCAGTTCCACCATACTGTGCAGGGCTGATGGAGACTTCAGAGCTGGGAGAAATCAAGTGTGATTGGGATGACAACTCAGAGGACTGGTGTTTTTTGGATGCGGTACTTGAAGTGGCTGAGAGGGCACTTGTTGGACCACTTGAGATCCATTCAAGCATTTTCCTTTTTTGCCCATCATCTACCTTTCTTCCTGTTGTTCGTGTCCGTAAAAAAGGGAGCACATCGGATTGTCCACGGTAAGTAGTAGACATCTTACTTTTGCTGGTAGATGGTCTATCTTCAGCAGATGATAATGGAGCTTTGCCACCTTCCCCACAGACAAAACCTTTTTTGCCTTTTCCACCACGCCTCTTCCCCTTTCCACCAGCATCTGTCATTTTGCCACTCATGTTGATTGCGACAAGATTGTGGACTGAAAATGTGGTAGTAAAAATTGAGAGGTGGTGAAGATTGCAGTGGTGGTCTAGCTTTATTAACAGCAGAATAATAAAGAATAAATATCCCTGACAATGCAACTACGGCCCTTAAACTGGCAGCAAAAAATGCTACTATAATGGCTTAGTTATGAGTTGGAGTGTGCAACGCAGGCAGATGCGCTCTGCAAATGTCTTGGCACTAGTGGGACTATAGCAAAGTCCAATAGCCACGTATAGGATGCCACTAGGTACACTGAGTGTTTGCTAGTATAATGGCTTAGTTATGAGTTGGAGTGTGCAACGCAGGCAGATGCGCTCTGCAAATGTCTTTGCACTAGTGGGACTATAGCAAAGTCCAATAGCCACGTATAGGATGCTACTAGGTACACTGAGTGTTTGCTAGTATAATGGCTTAGTTATGAGTTGGAGTGTGCAACGCAGGCAGATGCGCTCTGCAAATGTCTTGGCACTAGTGGGACTATAGCAAAGTCCAATAGCCACGTATAGGATGCCACTAGGTACACTGAGTGTTTGCTAGTATAATGGCTTAGTTATGAGTTGGAGTGTGCAACGCAGGCAGATGCGCTCTGCAAATGTCTTGGCACTAGTGGGACTATAGCAAAGTCCAATAGCCACGTATAGGATGCCACTAGGTACACTGAGTGTTTGCTAGTATAATGGCTTAGTTATGAGTTGGAGTGTGCAACGCAGGCAGATGCGCTCTGCAAATGTCTTTGCACTAGTGGGACTATAGCAAAGTCCAATAGCCACGTATAGGATGCCACTAGGTACACTGAGTGTTTGCTAGTATAATGGCTTAGTTATGAGTTGGAGTGTGCAACGCAGGCAGATGCGCTCTGCAAATGTCTTGGCACTAGTGGGACTATAGCAAAGTCCAATAGCCACGTATAGGATGCCACTAGGTACACTGAGTGTTTGCTAGTATAATGGCTTAGTTATGAGTTGGAGT
The DNA here is from genome assembly GCF_048569485.1 of Anomaloglossus baeobatrachus. Classification (NCBI taxonomy): domain Eukaryota; kingdom Metazoa; phylum Chordata; class Amphibia; order Anura; family Aromobatidae; genus Anomaloglossus; species Anomaloglossus baeobatrachus. The sequence continues at coordinate 95,189,272 of NC_134359.1, read as the reverse complement.
GTGCAACGCAGGCAGATGCGCTCTGCAAATGTCTTGGCACTAGTGGGACTATAGCAAAGTCCAATAGCCACGTATAGGATGCCACTAGGTACACTGAGTTTTTGCTAGTATAATGGCTTAGTTATGAGTTGGAGTGTGCAACGCAGGCAGATGCGCTCTGCAAATGTCTTGGCACTAGTGGGACTATAGCAAAGTCCAATAGCCACGTATAGGATGCCACTAGGTACACTGAGTGTTTGCTAGTATAATGGCTTAGTTATGACTTGGAGTGTGCAACGCAGGCAGATGCGCTCTGCAAATGTCTTGGCACTAGTGGGACTATAGCAAAGTCCAATAGCCACGTATAGGATGCCACTAGGTACACTGAGTGTTTGCTAGTATAATGGCTTAGTTATGAGTTGGAGTGTGCAACGCAGGCAGATGCGCTCTGCAAATGTCTTGGCACTAGTGGGACTATAGCAAAGTCCAATAGCCACGTATAGGATGCCACTAGGTACACTGAGTGTTTGCTAGTATAATGGCTTAGTTATGAGTTGGAGTGTGCAACGCAGGCAGATGCGCTCTGCAAATGTCTTGGCACTAGTGGGACTATAGCAAAGTCCAATAGCCACGTATAGGATGCCACTAGGTACACTGAGTGTTTGCTAGTATAATGGCTTAGTTATGACTTGGAGTGTGCAACGCAGGCAGATGCGCTCTGCAAATGTCTTGGCACTAGTGGGACTATAGCAAAGTCCAATAGCCACGTATAGGATGCCACTAGGTACACTGAGTGTTTGCTAGTATAATGGCTTAGTTATGAGTTGGAGTGTGCAACGCAGGCAGATGCGCTCTGCAAATGTCTTTGCACTAGTGGGACTATAGCAAAGTCCAATAGCCACGTATAGGATGCCACTAGGTACACTGAGTGTTTGCTAGTATAATGGCTTAGTTATGAGTTGGAGTGTGCAACGCAGGCAGATGCGCTCTGCAAATGTCTTGGCACTAGTGGGACTATAGCAAAGTCCAATAGCCACGTATAGGATGCCACTAGGTACACTGAGTGTTTGCTAGTATAATGGCTTAGTTATGAGTTGGAGTGTGCAACGCAGGAGATGCGCTCTGCAAATGTCTTTGCACTAGTGGGACTATAGCAAAGTCCAATAGCCACGTATAGGATGCCACTAGGTACACTGAGTGTTTGCTAGTATAATGGCTTAGTTATGAGTTGGAGTGTGCAACGCAGGCAGATGCGCTCTGCAAATGTCTTTGCACTAGTGGGACTATAGCAAAGTCCAATAGCCACGTATAGGATGCCACTAGGTACACTGAGTGTTTGCTAGTATAATGGCTTAGTTATGAGTTGGAGTGTGCAACGCAGGCAGATGCGCTCTGCAAATGTCTTGGCACTAGTGGGACTATAGCAAAGTCCAATAGCCACGTATAGGATGCCACTAGGTACACTGAGTGTTTGCTAGTATAATGGCTTAGTTATAATGAGTTGGAGTGTGCAGAGGACAAGAGGGTACAGTGGCAGGATTGTGGTGCTCTGGGTAGAGGAATGGAAGCCTGCCTTTCTATTCCCTCCTAATGGTGAAATGCAGGGAGGAAATCCCTGACCTTGGCTACACAGACGCTGTTGCTGTTTGCAGGACCTGTCACCTATGGCTCTCTGACCCTGCCGGTTTGAGCCCTTAAAAGGACTGCTATAAAGTGCTCTCCCTATGCTGTCTAACGCTGTGTATGCAGCGCATACAGCTTTATCGGCTATAGGACTCAGGAGGACGGAGCTGCGACAGTGATGTCTGACACCAAAGACGCAGAAGGCAGATAATGGCGTCCTGGAAGAAAATGTCCGGTTTTATAATGCAGGGACATGTGACATGGACATCCTATCACACATGCCGTTGCTTCTCTGGCTCAAAGTCCACTTAGCTGTGTGTGTAAAATGCAGGAGAACGAGAGTAAAGTGCAAATATAATTACTTTTTATTGAATACACAACAAGGAATAGGACTTAAAAAGTATACACTACAAGGGTATTTTACTCAGGGATAGGTTGTATACTCTACCCAGAAAATTCATAATAGCCGTCCAATTAACCATAAGTTAGACATATAAACATCTATATAAAGTATGGGCTACGAATTTAGAGGGTAAGAGGATTAGATGTTCCAAAGCAGGAAGGGCTGCCTTAAATTGAAGACTCTGGTTTTCCACCTTGATAAAGCTACCAAATTGCCGCGAAACGCGCGTCGGATGGAGACCTTTGGCTACTCTTAGGGATACTTCTTTACCACCACTGGGACTGCCTCCTTTCATGCCGGTCGCACCGCAACCTCTTGTTGCACTACATTGCACTCAGCACTTTAGGTAAGAGAACTTCCTTGCCCTGCACATTGCGGTTGTTTGTTTTATTAGTGCTTTTGTAGTGGGCTTTCAACATTATTTAACCCTTTGCGGTGCTCCATGCTTGATCACCATGACTTCCTACCATTATATGGTGGGGAACCACGGTTTGATGTAAACTTGTACCTTCAATTTAAGGCAGCCCTTCCTGCTTTGGAACATCTAATCCTCTTACCCTCTAAATTCGTAGCCCATACTTTATATAGATGTTTATATGTCTAACTTATGGTTAATTGGACGGCTATTATGAATTTTCTGGGTAGAGTATACAACCTATCCCTGAGTAAAATACCCTTGTAGTGTATACTTTTTAAGTCCTATTCCTTGTTGTGTATTCAATAAAAAGTAATTATATTTGCACTTTACTCTCGTTCTCCTGCATTTTATTCTTAATATGAGTAGTGCTGGCACTCTCCCTACCTCACCTTGGTAGGCTTAGTGCTTATATTTATGGCTCTCCTTGTGAGATACGTGTTGTTAGCTGTGTGTGTGTCTGGGATTGGCTGACATGCTGGCCCGCCCCACAAGACGCGCGCGCTTAGGGAAGGAAGACAAGAAAAAAAAAAAAAAAAATGGCGATCGCCATTATACAAACAGAAGTGATCTGAAGGTGCTGTTCACGCACACTATACACTGAAATGTCATAATAGTGTGATTCACAGAGTGACTTACACTATTACAGCAGAAACCAAGCTAGGATTTAGCTGTTTTTTTGCTGCTAGAACCGTTCTCGAACATTTCTAGAACTATCGAGCTTTTGCAAAAAGCTCGAGTTCTAGTTCGATCTAGAACATGCTCCAAAATCACTCGAGCCTAGAACTGGAGAACCACGAACCACGAACCGCGCTCAACTCTAATCCTTAAGGCTCCCTCGGTGACAGACCTCACGCTGCTCAGGACTCTCCCCAGGCACTTCAAGGTCCATCACAACTGTGATCCTACCGGACTGAGGGTGATGGGGATCGACCTGGTCAGCAGTGGGATCCGGGGTGGCAATCTGAAATTGGCCCTCTCTAAGTTAGAGAGTCGGTGGATTTTCACCCTTGGGACTCTGTCCCCTGAGGGTCTTAACGAGCAGTTAAGTTTTGCCCCGTTTTTGAACACATGACTTTAGGTAACTTGATTATTACCTAGTGACCTTCCGCCTTTCTTACCCCCTCATAAAAAGTGGGTGTTTTTTTATGATTTTTATTATTCGTCTGTCATTATGCTATTTTTAATTGCATGTTGTCTATATGTTTTTTTATAGAATTCCATCTGAGGATTTGATTGATCCCTTGATTTTTCCTCTACCCTTGAGCTGAGCACCAGTTCCTGAATTATGATTGATGACATCTTTTGATAACAACATGGAGAAATTCTGGTGCCGGAACCGATTTGATTACTCCGCTTTTGCTGTGGAATTTGCCATCAGAATTTTGCTGTTGAGGCTGTGACTAGCGACTGGAACTGTCATCAAATACTGCTGGTCACTTCTCCCACACTAGCCTTCATCCATATTTTTTATTATCAATACGCTATGCAGCCTGGTTATGTGATACCTGCTGTTCACATGTATATAAACTGCTGGAAGCAGATCATGATATCAACCAGCATGTTGATTGGGATAGGTACAGTTAGGTCCAGAAATATTTGGACAGTGACACAAGTTTTGTTATTTTAGCTGTTTACAAAAACATGTTCAGAAATACAATTATATATATAATATGAGCTGAAAGTGCACACTCCCAGCTGCAATATGAGAGTTTTCACATCCAAATCGGAGAAAGGGTTTAGGAATCATAGCTCTGTAATGCATAGCCTCCTCTTTTTCAAGGGACCAAAAGTAATTGGACAAGGGACTCTAAGGGCTGCAATTAACTCTGAAGGCGTCTCCCTCGTTAACCTGTAATCAATGAAGTAGTTAAAAGGTCTGGGGTTGATTACAGGTGTGTGGTTTTGCATTTGGAAGCTGTTGCTGTGACCAGACAACATGCGGTCTAAGGAACTCTCAATTGAGGTGAAGCAGAACATCCTGAGGCTGAAAAAAAAGAAAAAATCCATCAGAGAGATAGCAGACATGCTTGGAGTAGCAAAATCAACAGTCGGGTACATTCTGAGAAAAAAGGAATTGACTGGTGAGCTTGGGAACTCAAAAAGGCCTGGGCGTCCACGGATGACAACAGTGGTGGATGATCGCCGCATACTTTCTTTGGTGAAGAAGAACCCGTTCACAACATCAACTGAAGTCCAGAACACTCTCAGTGAAGTAGGTGTATCTGTCTCTAAGTCAACAGTAAAGAGAAGACTCCATGAAAGTAAATACAAAGGGTTCACATCTAGATGCAAACCATTCATCAATTCCAAAATTAGACAGGCCAGAGTTAAATTTGCTGAAAAACACCTCATGAAGCCAGCTCAGTTCTGGAAAAGTATTCTATGGACAGATGAGACCAAGATCAACCTGTACCAGAATGATGGGAAGAAAAAAATTTGGAGAAGAAAGGGAACGGCACATGATCCAAGGCACACCACATCCTCTGTAAAACATGGTGGAGGCAACGTGATGGCATGGGCATGCATGGCTTTCAATGGCACTGGGTCACTTGTGTTTATTGATGACATAACAGCAGACAAGAGTAGCCAGATGAATTCTGAAGTGTACCGGGATATACTTTCAGCCCAGATTCAGCCAAATGCCGCAAAGTTGATCGGACGGCGCTTCATAGTACAGATGGACAATGACCCCAAGCATACAGCCAAAGCTACCCAGGAGTTCATGAGTGCAAAAAAGTGGAACATTCTGCAATGGCCAAGTCAATCACCAGATCTTAACCCAATTGAGCATGCATTTCACTTGCTCAAATCCAGACTTAAGACGGAAAGACCCACAAACAAGCAAGACCTGAAGGCTGCGGCTGTAAAGGCCTGGCAAAGCATTAAGAAGGAGGAAACCCAGCGTTTGGTGATGTCCATGGGTTCCAGACTTAAGGCAGTGATTGCCTCCAAAGGATTCGCAACAAAATATTGAAAATAAAAATATTTTGTTTGGGTTTGGTTTATTTGTCCAATTACTTTTGACCTCCTAAAATGTGGAGTGTTTGTAAAGAAATGTGTACAATTCCTACAATTTCTATCAGATATTTTTGTTCAAACCTTCAAATTAAACGTTACAATCTGCACTTGAATTCTGTTGTAGAGGTTTCATTTCAAATCCAATGTGGTGACATGCAGAGCCCAACTCGCGAAAATTGTGTGACTGTCCAAATATTTCTGGACCTAACTGTATATATGATGCCGTGATCTGTTTCCGATATTACAAGCAGCAGGGACTCAAAGCAGGATTTCCCATATTATGGCTTGGTTGATTCTAACTTAATTCTAGCATGCTGGTCTGGCTTTTCCACAGTATCATCACCTCGTCCATTACCGCATACGCACGTCCCTCAGCGCAGCTTCCGGGTGCGCTCACCCGGCGACATCATAGGTGGTGCCGCGCATGCGTTAGTGACGTCACGGGCAAATTTCCCCGACGCATGCGCGGCACGTCACCAATCGCCGCCGGCTGTGGTGCACGTCATATCCGGGGTGTGTATGTGGGTGCGGGCGTGAACGCGGCTGGATGTGATGATGACTTAGGACATATACTACTTAAGGGTGAGTGTTATGGGACTTTGATAACGTGCGGTGTCCCGTGAATAAGGCAATCCGAAACGGCTGTTGGGCGCGGACCCTGGACCTTTCCCTCCTACTTGAATTGCTGGTATGTACTTTGTGATCACCTTATTTTACCGATCCTGGACATGTTAGTGCCAGGAATCTAGGGGAACCCCCTTATTCCATGCCATGCAACGTTCCACTTAGGAGGGGTTTGTTACATTTGGATGACTGAGATTCATATGTTTCTATTACTGTCACGAGACACAATAATCCATAAAACATCACTCACCTATTACTCATAAGGCCCTGGTCCCCACGTGTGCGAGGTCTTCTATTTATCCTCTCTAACCATGTTTGTCACTTTGAAATTGTGTTGCAATTCCTTTTAATCATTTTGTTTCTATGACTATGATTAATAAAGATGTATGGATTATTTGACTCCACTGTGTGGTTTCCACATTTGTTTACGGGAGAAATCTTGTACGCGATTGGGGGAAGAGGAGATAAGAGAGGAGTAGAGAAGGAGATCTTGTGAGGATCTGAGGTTGCGTGCAGGTAGGTACCAGGAGACTAGGTCACAGATGTAAGGAGGAGACAGGTTGTGGATGGCTTTGTATGCCATGGTTAATATTTTGAACTGGAGTCGTTGGGCGATGGGAAGCCAATGAAGGGATTGGCAGAGTGGGGGAGAGGTGGATTAAGCGGGCCGCAGAGTTTAGGATAGATTGGAGGGGTGCAAGAGTGTTGGAAGGGAGGCCAGAGAGCAGGAGGTTGCAGTAGTCGAGAATGGAGATGATGAGGGCATGCACTAATGTTTTTGTTGATTCTTGGTTAAGGAAAGCACGGATCCGGGAGATGTTTTTAAGTTGTAGTCTGCATGAGGTGAAGAGGGCTTGGATGTGTGGCTTGAAGGATAGAGCAGAGTCGAGGGTTACTCCAAGGCAACGAGCTTGTGAGACTGGAGAGAGTGAGCAACCATCAAGTTTGATGGAAAGGCTTGTTGGAGGAGATGAGTAAGGAGGAGGAAAGACAATGAACTCTGTTTTGTCCATGTTAAGCTTTAGGAATCGCGCAGAGAAGAAGGATGAAATAGCAGACAGACATTGTGGAATTTTGGTTAGTAGAGAGATAATGTCAGGTCCGGAGACTTAGATCTGTGTGTCATCGACATAGAGATGATTCTGAAAGCCGTGGGACTCTATGAGCTGTCCCAGGCTGAAGGTGTAGATGGAGAACAGCAGGGATCCAAGAACTGAGCCTTGGGGGACACCTACAGATAGGGGGCGAGATGAGGAAGTGGTGTGAGAATGGGAGACGCTGAAAGTTCGGTCGCTTAGGTATGAGGATATCCAAGATAGGGCCAAGTCTGTGATGCACAGAGATGAGAGAATCTGTAGTAGGAGGGAATGGTCTACTGTGTCGAAGGCAAAGTACAGGTCCAGGAGGAGGAGGATAGAGTAGTGTCGCTTGGCTTTGGCGGTTAGTAGATCATTGTTGACTTTGGTTAGGGCAGTTTCAGTAGAGTGATGTGGTTGGAAGCCAGATTGTAGCCAGTCAAAGAGGGAGCAGGAGGAAAGGTATAAGGACAATTCAAGATGGACATGCTGATCCAGGAGTTTTGAGACATAGGGAAGAAGGGATATGGGGCGATAGTTTGACACAGAGGATGGGTCAAGGGAGGGCTTTTTGAGGATGAGTGTAATGGAGGCATGTTTAAAGTATGAGGGGAATACACCACTTGTTAGTGATAGGTTGAAGAGATGGGTTAGGGCTGGGATGAGGACTGCGGTGATGTTATGGATGAGGTGCGATGGGAGCAGGTCAAGTGCACAGGTGGTTAGATGTGATCTTGAGAGTAGAGTGGAAAGATTGTTTTCTGTCATGGTGGAGAAGCTGGATTTGGAGGAAGAGGGCTGAGTAGCTATGATGAGGGGCTGTGGTGATTGTGGGCCAAAGCTTGCTCTGATGTTGTCAATCTTCTGCTTGAAGAAAGAGGCAAAGTCTTCAGCTGAGGTGAGAGGAGAGGGAGGTGGTGCTGGGGGACGGAGGAGAGAATTGAAAGTGTTGAATAGCTGTTTAGGGTTGTGAGAGAGAGAAGATATGAGGGATGAGAAGTAGGTTTGTTTTGCAGCAGTGAGTGTGGACTTGAAGGTGGAGAGGGACTCTTTATATTCAATGAAGTGCTCAGTGGAATGAGACTTCTTCAATCTGCGCTCAGCAATTCTGGAAGCCTGTCTCAGTTGTTTAGTCTGACTCGTGTGCCAGGGTTACCTGTTGATTGTGTGGGTTTTCGTGTGTGTGAAGGGGGCAGCTGATTCGAGAGCTGCAGAGATTGTAGTGTTGTATAAAGTTTCAGTAGCATCTGAATCGTGTAAAAATGCAATGTCTGTGAGAGGGAGAAGGGACTGAGGAAGTGCGTGTAAATCAAGGTGTTTGATATTTCTGCGAGGGTGTGAAAGTTTGTGGAGGGGGGGTTGCGTACTTGGAGAAGGGAGGGAGGAGAATGTGAGTAGGTTGTGGTCAGACAGGGGGAGAGGCGAGTTAGAGAGGTTAGATAGGGAACAGAGGCGAGTGAAGATGAGGTCCAGCGTGTGGCCATCTTTGTGAGTAGCTGCAGAGGACCATTGGGTGAGGCCGAAGGAGGAAGTGAGTGTTAGAAGTTTGGAGACAGATGAGTGGGAAGTGTCAATGGGGATGTTGAAATCACCCATGATGATGGTGGGGATGTCGGTGGAAAGGAAGTGTAGTAGCCATGTGGTGAAATGATCAAAAAAGGCAGTGGCTGGCCCTGGAGGGCGGTAAATGACAGCCAGTAGAAGGTTGGAGGGGGCGTAGATGCGTACAGAGTGCATCTCAAAAGAGGGAAGAGTAACAGAGGGTGGTAGTGGAATTGGTGTAAAGGAGCATTGTTCGGACAGGAGCAAACCAACCCTCTCCACCATGCTTGTTACTGGGGAAGGGGGTGTGAGAGAGTTAGAGACCGCCATAAGAAAGTGCAGCAGAAGAGGCTGTGTAGAGGGGGTGAGCCAGGTTTTTGTGATGGCAAGAATGGAAAGTTTATTAGTGATGAAAAGATCATGAATGTAGGAAAGTTTGTTACAGACAGTGCGAGCGTTCCATAGTGCTCCTGTTAGTGGGACTGGGGGAGCGGGGGCTGGGTGGATGGGTATGAGGTTAGAGAGGTTGCGGAAATTTGTGATAGGTTGTGGATGAGGGTTTGAAGTGACAATAGGGATGTGGTGAGGAGAACCTGGTTTAGGAGAGATATCTCCAGCAATGAAGAGAAGCAGAGAGAGTGTTAGTAGGTGGGAGCAGGAGAGGCCATGAGATGGTCGTGTGTGTCTGGGGACACTGGGTGAAATGTGGAGGAAATATGTGAGGGGAAGGTGAGATGGGTGGGGAGGATGGAGGGAGAGATGAATAGTTCATTACTGGGTTTAGGGATCAGAGGGGGCAGTAGAAAGTGAAGTATTATAGGGGTGACAGAGAGGAAAAACACAAACATTGTTTACAGTGACTATGTTTCCAGTTACCTTCCGGTCACTTCTGGCCTAATTCAATGCATCATACTTATATGGTGCATACTTGTATTGGTGCAGACAAATTCTTGTGCAGGCTATTAGGTGCCCCAATATATACATATACAAGTGCAATCAGCTGTGAAGGGGTGGGGTGCAGCAAGGACCTCTTGATCATTCAATCAAAGAAGCCTGATGCAGCATCACATAGGCATACCTCCCAACCATCCCGGATTCTGCGGGACTTGCACGATTTATCAGGGCTGTCCCGCACTCCCGCGGCTCACAGCTGATGTCCCGGCTCCTCCCCTCAGTGGAGTGAATAAATTAAATTAAATTATCATCGCTCTGGATTTTCGGGGCGGCCGGGACTCGAACTCATGGAGCTGTGAGTTCATTGTTTCAAAGGCAGCAGCTTTACCACTGAGCTACTGCCTCTATTGAAACCAATAGGAAGATTTTGTTATCTTGACCTCTATACTGCAGACACCAGAAGCAGGTTATTCAGCTGCAAAGATGGATGGAGGGATGAATGGAGGGATAGAGGGAGGGATAGAGGGAGGGATGGATGGATGATAGAGGGATGAATGGAGGGATAGAAGGAGGGATAGAGGGATGAATGGAGGGATGAATGGAGGGATAGAGGGAGGGATGGATGCATGGATAATAGAGGGATGAATTGAGGGATAGAGGGATGGATGGATGATAGAGGGATGAATGGAGGGATAGAGGGAGGGATGGATGGATGGATGATAGAGGGAGGGATGGATGGATGATAGAGGGATGAATGGAGGGATGAATGGAGGGATAGAGGGATGGATGGATAATAGAGGGATGAATGGAGGGATGAATGGAGGGATAGAGGGAGGGATGGATGCATGGATGATAGAGGGATGAATGGAGGGATAGAGGGATGGATGATAGAGGGATGAATGGAGGGATGAATGGAGGGATAGAGGGAGGGATGGATGCATGGATGATAGAGGGATGAATGGAGGGATAGAGGGATGGATGGATGGATGATAGAGGGATGAATGGAGGGATAGAGGGAGGGATAGAGGGATGAATGGAGGGATGAATGGAGGGATAGAGGGAGGGATGGATGCATGGATAATAGAGGGATGAATTGAGGGATAGAGGGATGGATGGATGATAGAGGGATGAATGGAGGGATAGAGGGAGGGATGGATGGATGGATGATAGAGGGAGGGATGGATGGATGATAGAGGGATGAATGGAGGGATGAATGGAGGGATAGAGGGATGGATGGATAATAGAGGGATGAATGGAGGGATGAATGGAGGGATAGAGGGAGGGATGGATGCATGGATGATAGAGGGATGAATGGAGGGATAGAGGGATGGATGATAGAGGGATGAATGGAGGGATGAATGGAGGGATAGAGGGAGGGATGGATGCATGGATGATAGAGGGATGAATGGAGGGATAGAGGGATGGATGGATGATAGAGGGATGAATGGAGGGATAGAGGGAGGGATGGATGGATGATAGAGGGATGAATGGAGGGATGAATGGAGGGATAGAGGGAGGGATGGATGCATGGATGATAGAGGGATGAATGGAGGGATAGAGGGATGGATGGATGATAGAGGGATGAATGGAGGGATAGAGGGAAGGATGGATGGATGATAGAGGGATGAATGGAGGGATAGAGGGAGGGATGAATGGAGGGATAGAGGCAGGGATGGATGGATGATAGAGGGATGAATGGAGGGATGAATGAAGGGATAGAGGGATGAAAGGAGGGATAGAGGGAGGGATGGATGGATGGATGATAGAGGGATGGATGGATGGATGATAGAGGGAGGGATGGATGGATGATAGAGGGATGAATGGAGGGATGAATGGAGGGATGAATGGAGGGATAGAGGGATGAAAGGAGGGATGGATGGATGATAGAGGGATGAATGGAGGGATAGAGGGATGGATGATAGAGGGATGAATGGAGGGATGAATGGAGGGATAGAGGGATGGATGGATGGATGATAGAGGGATGAATGGAGGGATAGAGGGAGGGATGGATGGATGATAGAGGGATGAATGGAGGGATAGAGGGAGGGATGGATGCATGGATGATAGAGGGATGAATGGAGGGATAGAGGGATGGATGGATGGATGATAGAGGGATGAATGGAGGGATAGAGGGAGGGATGGATGGATGATAGAGGGATGAATGGAGGGATGAATGGAGGGATAGAGGGAGGGATGGATGCATGGATGATAGAGGGATGAATGGAGGGATAGAGGGATGGATGATAGAGGGATGAATGGAGGGATGAATGGAGGGATAGAGGGAGGGATGGATGGATGGATGATAGAGGGATGAATGGAGGGATAGAGGGATGGATAGATGGATGATAGAGGGATGAATGGAGGGATAGAGGGAGGGATGGATAGAGGGATGAATGGAGGGATGAATGGAGGGATAGAGGGAGGGATGGATGCATGGATGATAGAGGGATGAATGGAGGGATAGAGGGATGGATGGATGGATGGATGATAGAGGGATGAATGGAGGGATAGAGGGAAGGATGGATGGATGATAGAGGGAAGAATGGAGGGATAGAGGGAGGGATGAATGGAGGGATAGAGGCAGGGATGGATGGATGATAGAGGGATGAATGGAGGGATGAATGAAGGGATAGAGAGATGAAAGGAGGGATAGAGGGAGGGATGGATGGATGGATGATAGAGGGATGGATGGATGGATGATAGAGGGAGGGATGGATGGATGATAGAGGGATGAATGGAGGGATGAATGGAGGGATGAATGGAGGGATAGAGGGATGAAAGGAGGGATGGATGGATGATAGAGGGATGAATGGAGGGATGAATGGAGGGATAGAGGGAGGGATGGATGCATGGATGATAGAGGGATGAATGGAGGGATAGAGGGATGGATGATAGAGGGATGAATGGAGGGATGAATGGAGGGATAGAGGGAGGGATGGATGCATGGATGATAGAGGGATGAATGGAGGGATAGAGGGATGGATGGATGGATGATAGAGGGATGAATGGAGGGATAGAGGGAGGGATGCATGGATGATAGAGGGATGAATGGAGGGATGAATGGAGGGATAGAGGGAGGGATGGATGCATGGATGATAGAGGGATGAATGGAGGGATAGAGTGATGGATGGATGGATGATAGAGGGATGAATGGAGGGATAGAGGGAGGGATGGATGGATGATAGAGGGATGAATGGAGGGATGAATGGAGGGATGATAGAGGGATGAATGGAGGGATGAATGGAGGGATAGAGGGAGGGATAGAAGGAGGGATGGATGCATGGATGAATGGAGGGATAGAGGGATGGATGGATGGATGATAGAGGGATGAATGGAGGGATAGAGGGAGGGATGGATGGATGATAGAGGGATGGATGGATGGATGATAGAGGGAGGGATGGATGGATGATAGAGGGATGAATGGAGGGATGAATGGAGGGATGAATGGAGGGATAGAGGGATGAAAGGAGGGATGGATGGATGATAGAGGGATGAATGGAGGGATGAATGGAGGGATAGAGGGAGGGATGGATGCATGGATGATAGAGGGATGAATGGAGGGATAGAGGGATGTATGATAGAGGGATGAATGGAGGGATGAATGGAGGGATAGAGGGATGGATGCATGGATGATAGAGGGATGAAAGGAGGGATAGAGGGAGGGATGGATGGATGATAGAGGGATGGATGGATGATAGAGGGAGGGATGGATGGATGGATGATAGAGGGATGAATGGAGGGATGAATGGAGGGATGAATGGAGGGATAGAGGGATGAAAGGAGGGATGGATGGATGATAGAGGGATGAATGGAGGGATGAATGGAGTGATAGAGGGAGAGATGGATGCATGGATGATAGAGGGATGAATGGAGGGATAGAGGGATGGATGATAGAGGGATGAATGGAGGGATGAATGGAGGGATAGAGGGAGGGATGGATGCATGGATGATAGAGGGATGAATGGAGGGATAGAGGGATGGATGGATAGATGATAGAGGGATGAATGGAGGGATAGAGGGAGGGATGGATGGATGATAGAGGGATGAATGGAGGGATAGAGGGAGGGATGAATGGAGGGATAGAGGGAGGGATGGATGGATGATAGAGGGATGAATGGAGGGATGAATGGAGGGATAGAGGGAGAGATGGATGAATGGAGGGATGAATGGAGGGATAGAGGGAGGGATAGAGGGAGGGATGGATGATAGTGGGATGGATGGATGATAGAGGGATATATAGATACACGACAGATAATAGATAGAGATAGAATCATAGATAGATAGAATCATAGATAGATAGATAGATAGATAGATAGATAGAGAGATAGAATCATAGATAGATAGATAGAGGGATAGATAGATAGAGGGATAGATAGATAGAGAGATAGAATCATAGATAGATAGATAGATAGATAGAGAGATAGAATCATAGATAGATAGAGGGATAGAGATAGATAGATAGATAGATAGATAAATACTGTATCTCAATGTTGGTGAAAGAGTCAGATTCATTTGTTCCCATAAAACTACTATAAAGAAATGAGGAAAAAAATACAAATACAATTTTTTTTTTTTTTTATCTTCACCACCTTGGATTCAAACCAGCAACGTTCAAAACTTGTGTCCTGCAACCTCCTGGCTTTCCTAGCTGCTCTAGCTGTTGAGCCACTAGGATTGATGATGTCAGAGGGGTGATTTCACATAAATAAACCTACAATGCAGCCTCTTACACAGCAGATTACACAGGACACAGCTACATTGTACAGAGCAGCATCTCTATGTCCTGTATTCTAGAGGGAGAGGAAAAGAGGATTTTTTTTTCTTCTAATAAAGTTACTAAAAATAATAAAAAAAATAGAATAATGTAATTTTATTGCACTTTTTTATAAAATAATAAACATCACAAATCAGCAAATAACATGGACATATTTGGTGTCCCTGTAATCGTAATGACCTGAACAACACAGCGATCAGATTATTTATGGGGATCGGTAAATGGCGGGAAAAAAAGGCGCAATTTATTATTTTTCTTTATTAAAACCCATAAAAAATGTAATAAAAATGGATCACTGAGGCCGTGAATAGCGTAAATGCTGCATTTTTTCTGCAGGTGTCCGCGCCACGAGTGCAATAACAATGTTCTCTGATTATTGCGTGTTTGCGGTATTTTTTATACATTGTCCCCCTTATTTGATACATGTTTGTTGCTGATGTGAATCCTGAAGCTTATAAAGAAAGAAACACCAAATCCGCACAGTTCAGCGGCGTCTTTCCACGCACCAGGTGCGGAGATTTCAGGACGTCTCATCCACTTTGCTTGGACAATTAGTCCATATTCACATGTAGTGTAAATGCTGCATTTTTTTCTGCTGCTTCTTTGCACATTTATTCTGCTGTGTTTAATTGTCCAAGTAAAGTGGATGTGATTCCATGAGACGACGACGCTGAATTCTGCGGTTTTCGGGGGGGGTTTGGGGTTTCTCTGGAGGTTTCTATGTGGAGCTTAAAAAAATGCAGGAAAAAGCTTCTCTGTACAATAAAAACACTTAAAAACGCAGATTCACATCTGAACCAAAAACGCATTAAATAATGGAGAAAAGGCAGAAAAAATGCAGCAAAAATGGAAAAAACAGAGAAGATTGTTATTGTGTAGTTTGGTGCAGACAGAAACAAAAAGAAACAGAATTTATGCAACGTGTGAACACGGATTGATAGGCACAAATAAGCAACATGTCATATAGTGACACAGAAATATAAAAAAATTCTGACTGCTATAAATATGAATGAACAGTCCGGGGCATCTGCTGAATGACCCTTACTGCCAAATGGGTGTGGCTAGGGGCGTGGTCAAAATTTACCGCGGCGCGCTGCGCGCGCCGCATACTTTGTCCCTCTTTCCTTTCTTGAAAAGTTGGGAGGTATGACATAGGCAGAGTAAACAAAGTCATAAAAGGAAGGTGGGGAACAGGGGGGGGAAGAGGTCACAGTGAGACGTTGGATCATGCCAGGGAGATATTGAAGCAAAGAGAGAACAGGTCAGATATTTTGGGAAAGTAGAGTGGATGGTTTCACATACAGGTATTAGCACACACAGCAGAGCAAAGGGGAGATCAGTTCAGTTCATGGGAAAGTAGAGTGGATGGTTTAACATACCAGGTATTATCACACACAGCAGAGCAAAGGGGAGATCAGTTCAGTTCATGGGAAAATAAAGAAAACTCTTTGAATGAGAAGGTATATCCAAACTTTTGGTCTGTACTGTATGTCCACTAGATTGTGCCCTATCCTGGTATATATATGTCCACCAGCCTGGGGCCCATGCTGATATATATATGTCCCCCAGCCTGGGCCCTATCCTGATGTGTATGTATATGTCCCTCAGACTGGGTCCTATCCTGGTATATACAGCTCTGGCAAAAATTAAAAGAGCACTGCAACATTTTCAGGTTTTCTGATGTTACTCTTTATAGGTATACTAGCTGTATTATCCGGATGTTGCCCGGGATAGTAACTGTTTTTCTGTCTCTATCCCAGTCTCTGTATGTGTGTCACTGTCTGTCTGTCTCTTTCTTAGTCTGTCTGTGTCTATGTCTCTGTCTGACTATTTCTATCTCTGTCTTTGTATCAGTCTATCTGTCTCTATCTCTGTGTCTCTGTGTCTGTGTCTCTCTGTCTCTGTATCTGTCTGTCTCTATCTCTGTGTCTGTCTCTTTGTCAGTGACTGTCTATCTCTCTCTTTCCCCATCTGTCTCTTTCCAGGTCTGTCTCTTTCTAGTCTGTCTCTTTCTAGGTCTGTCTCTTTCCTGATCTGTCTCTTTCCCCGGCTGTTTCTTTCCACGGCTGTCTCTTTCCCCGGCTGTCTCTTTCCCCGACTTTCTCTTTCCCCAGCTGTCTCTTTCCCCAGCTGTCTCTTTCTTCGTCTGTCTCTTTCCCCATCTGTCTTTGTCTGTCTCTCTGTCTGTCTCTTTCCAGGTCTGTCTCTTTCCAGGTCTGTCTCCTTCCAGGTCTGTCTCTTTCCCCATCTGTCTCTTTCCCCATCTGTCTTAGTCTGTCTCTCTGTCTGTCTCTTTCCAGGTCTGTCTCTTTCCAGGTCTGTCTCCTTCCAGGTCTGTCTCTTTCCCCATCTGTCTCTTTCCCCATCTGTCTCTTTCCAGGTCTGTCTCTTTCTAGGTCTGTCTCTTTCCCCGGCTGTCTCTTTCCCCGGCTGTCTCTTTCTCCGGCTGTCTCTTTCCCTGGCTTTCTCTTTCCCCAGCTGTCTCTTTCCCCAGCTGTCTCTTTCCTCATCTGTCTCTTTCCCCATCTGTCTTTGTCTGTCTCTCTGTCTGTCTCTTTCCAGGTCTGTCTCTTTCCAGGTCTGTCTCCTTCCAGGTCTGTCTCTTTCCCCATCTGTCTCTTTCCCCATCTGTCTTAGTCTGTCTCTCTGTCTGTCTCTTTCCAGGTCTGTCTCTTTCCAGGTCTGTCTCTTTCCAGGTCTGTCTCCTTCCAGGTCTGTCTCTTTCCCCATCTGTCTCTTTCCCCGTCTGTCTCTTTCCCCATCTGTCTCTTTCCCCATCTGTCTCTTTCCAGGTCTGTCTCTTTCTAGGTCTGTCTCTTTCCCCGGCTGTCTCTTTCCCCGGCTGTCTCTTTCTCCGGCTGTCTCTTTCCCTGGCTTTCTCTTTCCCCAGCTGTCTCTTTCCCCAGCTGTCTCTTTCCTCATCTGTCTCTTTCCCCATCTGTCTTTGTCTGTCTCTCTGTCTGTCTCTTTCCAGGTCTGTCTCTTTCCAGGTCTGTCTCTTTCCAGGTCTGTCTCTTTCCAGGTCTGTCTCCTTCCAGGTCTGTCTCTTTCCCCATCTGTCTCTTTCCCCGTCTGTCTCTTTCCCCATCTGTCTCTTTCCCCATCTGTCTCTTTCCAGGTCTGTCTCTTTCTAGGTCTGTCTCTTTCCCGATCTGTCTCTTTCCCCGGCTGTCTCTTTCCCTGGCTGTCTCTTTCCCCGGCTGTCTCTTTCCCCGGCTGTCTTTTTCCCTGGCTTTCTCTTTCCCCAGCTGTCTCTTTCCCCAGCTGTCTCTTTCCTCATCTGTCTCTTTCCCCATCTGTCTTTGTCTGTCTCTCTGTCTGTCTCTTTCCAGGTCTGTCTCTTTCCCGATCTGTCTCTTTCCCCGGCTGTCTCTTTCCCTGGCTGTCTCTTTCCCCGTCTGTCTCTTTCCCCATCTGTCTCTTTCCCCATCTATCTCTGTCTTTCTCTTTCCAGGTCTGTCTCTTTCAAGGTCTGTCTCTTTCCCCACCTGTCTCTGTCTCTTTCCAGGTCTGTCTCTTTCAACTTCTGTCTCTTTCCCCGTCTGTCTCTTTCCCCACCTGTCTCTTTCACCGTCTGTCTCTTTCACCATCTGTCTGTCTCTAGCTCTGTGTCTGTCTCTATGTCAGTGACTGTCTATCTCTCTCTTTCCCCATCTGTCTCTTTCCAGGTCTGTCTCTTTCCCGATCTGTCTCTTTCCCCGGCTGTCTCTTTCCCCGGCTGTCTCTTTCCCCGGCTTTCTCTTTCCCCAGCTGTCTCTTTCCCCAGCTGTCTCTTTCCCCAGCTGTCTCTTTCTTCGTCTGTCTCTTTCACCATCTGTCTTTGTCTGTCTCTCTGTCTGTCTCTTTCCAGGTCTGTCTCTTTCCAGGTCTGTCTCCTTCCAGGTCTGTCTCTTTCCCCATCTGTCTCTTTCCCCATCTGTCTTAGTCTGTCTCTCTGTCTGTCTCTTTCCAGGTCTGTCTCTTTCCAGGTCTGTCTCTTTCCAGGTCTGTCTCCTTCCAGGTCTGTCTCTTTCCCCATCTGTCTCTTTCCCCGTCTGTCTCTTTCCCCATCTGTCTCTTTCCCCATCTGTCTCTTTCCAGGTCTGTCTCTTTCTAGGTCTGTCTCTTTCTCGATCTGTCTCTTTCCCTGGCTGTCTCTTTCCCTGGCTGTCTCTTTCCCTGGCTGTCTCTTTCCCTGGCTGTCTCTTTCCCCGGCTGTCTCTTTCCCTGGCTGTCTCTTTCCCCGGCTGTCTCTTTCCCTGGCTTTCTCTTTCCCCAGCTGTCTATTTCCCCAGCTGTCTCTTTCCCCAGCTGTCTCTTTCCTCATCTGTCTCTTTCCCCATCTGTCTTTGTCTGTCTCTCTGTCTGTCTCTTTCCATGTCTGTCTCTTTCCAGGTCTGTCTCCTTCCAGGTCTGTCTCTTTCCCCATCTGTCTTTGTCTGTCTCTCTGTCTGTCTCTTTCCAGGTCTGTCTCTTTCCAGGTCTGTCTCCTTCCAGGTCTGTCTCTTTCCCCATCTGTCTCTTTCCCCATCTGTCTCTTTCCCCATCTGTCTCTTTCCCCATCTGTCTCTTTCCCCATCTGTCTCTGTCTTTCTCTTTCCAGGTCTGTCTCTTTCAAGGTCTGTCTCTTTCCCCACCTGTCTCTTTCCCCATCTGTCTCTTTCCAGCTCTGTCTCTTTCTAGGTCTGTCTCTTTCCCCGGCTGTCTCTTTCCCCGGCTGTCTCTTTCTCCGGCTGTCTCTTTCCCTGGCTTTCTCTTTCCCCAGCTGTCTCTTTCCCCAGCTGTCTCTTTCCTCATCTGTCTCTTTCCCCATCTGTCTTTGTCTGTCTCTCTGTCTGTCTCTTTCCAGGTCTGTCTCTTTCCAGGTCTGTCTCTTTCCAGGTCTGTCTCTTTCCAGGTCTGTCTCCTTCCAGGTCTGTCTCTTTCCCCATCTGTCTCTTTCCCCGTCTGTCTCTTTCCCCATCTGTCTCTTTCCCCATCTGTCTCTTTCCAGGTCTGTCTCTTTCTAGGTCTGTCTCTTTCCCGATCTGTCTCTTTCCCCGGCTGTCTCTTTCCCTGGCTGTCTCTTTCCCCGGCTGTCTCTTTCCCCGGCTGTCTCTTTCCCTGGCTTTCTCTTTCCCCAGCTGTCTCTTTCCCCAGCTGTCTCTTTCCTCATCTGTCTCTTTCCCCATCTGTCTTTGTCTGTCTCTCTGTCTGTCTCTTTCCAGGTCTGTCTCTTTCCCGATCTGTCTCTTTCCCCGGCTGTCTCTTTCCCTGGCTGTCTCTTTCCCCGTCTGTCTCTTTCCCCATCTGTCTCTTTCCCCATCTATCTCTGTCTTTCTCTTTCCAGGTCTGTCTCTTTCAAGGTCTGTCTCTTTCCCCACCTGTCTCTGTCTCTTTCCAGGTCTGTCTCTTTCAACTTCTGTCTCTTTCCCCGTCTGTCTCTTTCCCCACCTGTCTCTTTCACCGTCTGTCTCTTTCACCATCTGTCTGTCTCTATCTCTGTGTCTGTCTCTATGTCAGTGACTGTCTATCTCTCTCTTTCCCCATCTGTCTCTTTCCAGGTCTGTCTCTTTCCCGATCTGTCTCTTTCCCCGGCTGTCTCTTTCCCTGGCTGTCTCTTTCCCCGGCTTTCTCTTTCCCCAGCTGTCTCTTTCCCCAGCTGTCTCTTTCCCCAGCTGTCTCTTTCTTCGTCTGTCTCTTTCACCATCTGTCTTTGTCTGTCTCTCTGTCTGTCTCTTTCCAGGTCTGTCTCTTTCCAGGTCTGTCTCCTTCCAGGTCTGTCTCTTTCCCCATCTGTCTTTTTCCCCATCTGTCTTAGTCTGTCTCTCTGTCTGTCTCTTTCCAGGTCTGTCTCTTTCCAGGTCTGTCTCTTTCCAGGTCTGTCTCCTTCCAGGTCTGTCTCTTTCCCCATCTGTCTCTTTCCCCGTCTGTCTCTTTCCCCATCTGTCTCTTTCCCCATCTGTCTCTTTCCAGGTCTGTCTCTTTCTAGGTCTGTCTCTTTCTCGATCTGTCTCTTTCCCTGGCTGTCTCTTTCCCTGGCTGTCTCTTTCCCTGGCTGTCTCTTTCCCCAGCTGTCTCTTTCCCTGGCTGTCTCTTTCCCCGGCTGTCTCTTTCCCTGGCTTTCTCTTTCCCCAGCTGTCTATTTCCCCAGCTGTCTCTTTCCCCAGCTGTCTCTTTCCTCATCTGTCTCTTTCCCCATCTGTCTTTGTCTGTCTCTCTGTCTGTCTCTTTCCATGTCTGTCTCTTTCCAGGTCTGTCTCCTTCCAGATCTGTCTCTTTCCCCATCTGTCTTTGTCTGTCTCTCTGTCTGTCTCTTTCCAGGTCTGTCTCTTTCCAGGTCTGTCTCCTTCCAGGTCTGTCTCTTTCCCCATCTGTCTCTTTCCCCATCTGTCTCTTTCCCCATCTGTCTCTTTCCCCATCTGTCTCTTTCCCCATCTGTCTCTGTCTTTCTCTTTCCAGGTCTGTCTCTTTCAAGGTCTGTCTCTTTCCCCACCTGTCTCTGTCTCTTTCCAGGTCTGTCTCTTTCCAGGTCTGTCTCTTTCAAGGTCTGTCTCTTTCCCCATCTGTCTCTTTCCCCACCTGTCTCTTTCACCGTCTGTCTCTTTCACCATCTGTCTGTCTATCTCTCTGTCTCTTTCTCTGTGTGTCTCTGTCTGTTTCTTTCCTTGTCTGCCTCCTACTCTGTCTATGTCTATGTCTGTCTGTCTCTTTCTGTTTCTCTCTATCCATCTCCCCACCGACATCATATTACCTCACACATAAGCTTCTTATACTAACAATGTCTTTTGTTTCTATGGCAACCAATCACAGCTGCTATTAAAACCAGTAGTTCCAGGCTCCATTTACTTTAATGGAGGCATGTTTTTTGGAGAGTAACTGTAAAGCTCAAGGTTAAATTTTCCTGTCAAAACATAGTCTACGATGTTCCCTGTGTCACATAAGGTGTCTGTGCAAAATTTCGTGATTGTAAATGCGATTCCTTTAGCGGACATACACACATACACTCAGCTTTATATATTAGACTAGCTGCAGTACCCGGGCATTGCCCGGGATAGTAACTGTCTCTCTGTCTCTATCCCAGTCTCTCTCTGTGTGTCTCTGTCTGTCTGTCTCTCTGTCTGTGTCTTTCTTTGTCTGTGTCTGTCTCTGTCTGTCTGTTTCTATCTCTCTGTGTGTATTTGTATCAGTCTATCTGTCTCCATCTCTGTGTTTGTCTGTCTCTCTCTCTCTGTCTGTCTCTTTATGTGTGCCTGGCTGTCTCTCTTTCCCCGTCTGTCTCTTTCCTATCTGTCTTTGTCTCTCTCTTTCCCCGTCTGTCTCTTTCCCCGTCTGTCTCTTTCCCCGTCTGTCTCTTTCCCCGTCTGTCTCTTTCCCTGGCTTTCTCTTTCCCCGTCTGTCTCTTTGCCTGTCTGTCTCTTTGCCTGTCTGTCTCTTTCCAGAGCTGTCTCTTTCCAGGGCTGTATCTTTCCAGGGCTGTCTCTTTCCAGGTCTGTCTCTTTGCCCATCTGTCTCTTTCCAGGGCTGTCTCATTCCAGGGCTGTCTCTTTGCCCGTCTGTCTCTTTGCCCATCTATCTCTTTCCAGGGCTGTCTCTTTCCCCATCTGTCTCTTTCCCTGTCTGTCTCTTTCCAGGGCCGTCTCTTTCCAGATCTGTATCTTTGCCCGTCTGTCTCTTTGCCCGTCTGTCTCTTTCCAGGGCTGTCTCTTTGTCGGTCTGTCTCTTTGCACATCTGTCTCTTTGCCCACCTGTCTCTTTGTCTGGCTGTCTCGTTGTCCGGCTGTCTCTTTCCTGGTCTGTCTCTTTCCTGGTCTGTCTCTTTCCCGGTCTGTCTCTTTCCCGGTCTGTCTCTTTCCCGGTCTGTCTCTTTCCCAGTCTGTCTCTTTCCAGGGCCGTCTCTTTCCAGATCTGTATCTTTGCCCGTCTGTCTCTTTGCCCGTCTGTCTCTTTCCAGGGCTGTCTCTTTGTCGGTCTGTCTCTTTGCACATCTGTCTCTTTGCCCGCCTGTCTCTTTGTCTGGCTGTCTCGTTGTCCGGCTGTCTCTTTCCTGGTCTGTCTCTTTCCCGGTCTGTCTCTTTCCCAGTCTGTCTCTTTCCCAGTCTGTCTCTTAACAGACAAGGCTGGAATCCCAGTATGCTGGAGGCTGCATGGATCAGCTGGTGCTATTTTGTCACACTTGATATTAGTTTATATTCTGTCATCCCACATCACCTAGCTATGACAGCACTATCTAAATTATTATAGTTCTCATTCTGAAGAATGCACAGTTTATCCTCATTAGTTTGGACTTGGTCGGAGGAGCGCTTCATTTTCAGTTCCAACAAAACATTCCTTCATCATGTTATATTTGTCGGTCGTCGTTATGTAGATGACCTTTTGCTAGATTGGTCAGGCGATGTTAATATTGTTTGTGATTTTATTTTGTTTCTTACATTTGTGAAAATGAATGTTATTTCCGATTTCTGCATAACAATACTAACATTAATGCGGGAGTCACACAAGACGATATATCGTGCAATATATTGGCGGTGTCACGTCGTATGTGACGCACATCCGGCATCATTATCACGATATATCGTAGCGTGTGACAGCTACGAGCGAAGGTGAACGAGCAAAAATACTCACCTTATCGTTGCTCGTTGACACGTCGCTCATTTTCAAAAAGTCGTTTCTTCTTCTCTGCGCCGGTTGTTCATCGTACCCGGGGCAGCACACATTGCTCCATGTGACACCCCGGGAACGATGAACACACCTTACCTGCGTCCGCCGGTAATGCGAAAGGAAGGAGGTGGGCGGGATGTTTACGTCCCGCTCATCTCCGCCCCTCTGCTTCTATTGGCCGGCCGCTGTGTGACGTCGCTGTGACGCCGAACGTCCCACCCCCTTTAGGAAGTGGATGTTCGTGCATCAAGTGCGTGTGATGGGGGTTTAACGACTTTGTGCGCCACGGGCAACTAATTGCCCATGACGCACAAATGACGGGGGCGGGTGCGATCGCTCGATAGATCGTTTCGTGTGATGCTCGCATTAGGTTCCCTATCTGGATATCCTCTTAACAGGTGATGTCTCTACAGGTGTGTGTGGTGCATACTTCATTGTTAATCCTCAACTGATGAGGTGCTAATTTCGTCACGCAACTGGTAATGTGGGGCTTCCTATACCCCAGTGTTTATAAATCTCTAATTTTTCTAGAAAATGCAAAGATCACTTTTGTTTTAATCGTTTTCTTATTGGCAATTGATTACACATGAGTATACCAAATTTTTGACACCCACAAGTATGGGAAAATATAATAAATTGGTGATTCATACCAGCATTTTCCAATGAATGCCAGCTGAACAAAATTTCCCTGGGGTGTTGCAAACCCCACCTCACCAGTTGAGGGTTAAGGTGTTTCTGAGAACACTGTCCTTCAGGCTTCCAGCTGTCATCCCACACCACACTATTAGAACCATTCCTAGAGACGAGTTCACATGTGCCAGAACAATCTGTTCCACAAATAAAGGTTATGTTGAGGAGTGTCACACACAAAAATGTGCTCCAAGCAAGAGGTTATAATAAACAGTTACTGCATGAAACATACAGAGGCATTGGATACAAGACAAGGAATACTTTTTTGTAAAAAAAAAAAAAAAAATGATCCAAGAGTTAATATCTCCAATGATTTTGTTACCTTCTCAACCCCCTATAGCCTACAATGTTATTAAATCAAACGGATGATTCTGAAATACTTACCTATTATTAACCAAAATGACATGTGAAAAATTGTACCTGTAGGGTGTAGATGTATAGCTAAACATGGACAATCCATAGGAGATTCATTATTGCCCAGGGAAATTAGAACTGATTCCAATTGGTTAATATCGAGAGAGTTCCATAAGTGCTCAGGCAGAACTGCCATTAGGAATTTCAGGGCCGCATACTGGCAAAATTTTGGGGCCCTCTTGAGACGCCACCCAGGCTCCACCCCAGCCCCGCCTCCACCCCTCAAGCCTTCCACAGCCACACCGCTACTCTTGGAAAAAATGTGTGTGTGTGTAATATATATATATTTATATCTATAATTGCCTTATTCTGTCTGTCTGTCTGTCTGTCTTGCTCCAGAATGACGTCATTAGGCTGGAAACACATCTATGCGAGTAAAATCGGTCCGACTGGGCTGAAAAAAACTCGGTTGATTTTAGTTCACGTTGGGTCTGAGTGCAACGCAAGTGCGATGCTTTTTCTGAATAAATTAATGATTTTACTAGCGTGTGTAATGTGTGTGTAATGCGTGTGTAATGCGTATTTTTTACTATGTCATCTGCCATTCAGCTCTGCTACATGGCTGCTGACAGCAGACACAGACCGACAGCAATGTAGCAGAGCTGAATGGCAGATGACAGCAGACAGAGACAGCCGCACGATCAGAATGAACTCGGGTGAACTTCACCCGACTTCATTGTCATGCTGTGGCTCTGTCTGTGCCGTGTCCTGATTAGCGGTCACCTGTAAAGGGCTCACCGGTGACCGCTAATCCCCTGAGTGACTGAAGTTAGCAGCCCTCTCTCATACTCACCGATCCCCGGCGCGGCACTGCACGGCGTTCACACTGCTCCGGCGGCTTTTACTATTTTGAAAAAGCCGGCCGCTCATTAAACAATCTCGTATTCCCTGCTTTCCCCGCCCACAAGCGCCTATGATTGGTTGCAGTGAGACACGCCCCCACGCTGAGTGACAGGTGTCTCACTGCACCCAATCACAGCAGCCGGTGGGCGTGTCTATACTGTGCAGTGAAATAAATAATTAAATAATTAAAAAAAAAACGGCGTGCGGTCCCCCCAATTTTAATACCAGCCAGATAAAGCCATACAGCTGAAGGCTGGTAATCTCAGGATGGGGAGCTCAACGTTATGGGGAGCCCCCCAGACTAACAATATCAGTCAGCAGCCGCCCAGAATTGCCGCATACATTAGATGCGACAGTTCTGGGACTGTACCCGGCTCTTCCCGATTTGCCCTGGTGCGTTAGCAAATCGGGGTAATAAGGAGTTAATGGCAGCCCATAGCTGCCACTAAATCCTAGATTAATCATGTCAGGCGTCTTCACGAGATACCTTCCATGACTAACCTGTAAGTTACAGTAAATAAACACACACACACCTGAAAAAATCATTTATTAGAAATAAAAAACACTAACAAATTCCCTGGTTCACCAAATTTAATAAGCCCCAAAAAAGCTGTCCATGTCCGGCGTAATCCAGGATGGTCCAGCGTCGCTTCCAGCTCTGCTGCATGAAGGTGACCGGAGCTGCAGAAGACACCGCCGCTCCTGACAGCTCCATGCAGCAACTGAGGTGTGTAGCGCGATCAGCTGAGCTGTCACTGAGGTTACCCGGTGGCCGTGGGTAACCTCAGTGACAGCTCAGCTGATCGCGCTACTCACCTCAGTTGCTGCATGGAGCTGTCAGGAAGGGGCGGTGTCTTCTGTAGCTCCAGTCACCTTCATGCAGCAGAGCTGGAAGCAACGCTGGACCATCCTGGACATGGACGGCTTTTTTGGGGCTTATTAAATTGGTGAATCAGGGAATTTGTTAGTGTTTTTTATTTCTAATAAAGGATTTTTTCAGGTGTGTGTGTGTGTGTGTGTGTTTATTTACTGTAACTTACAGGTTAGTCATGGAAGGTATCTCGTGGAGACGCCTGACATGATTAATCTAGGATTTAGTGGCAGCTATGGGCTGCCATTAACTCCTTATTACCCTGATTTGCCAACGCACCAGGGCAAATCGGGAAGAGCCGGGTACAGTCCCAGAACTGTCGCATCTAATGTATGCGGCAATTCTGGGCGGTTGCTGACTGATATTGTTAGGCTGGGAGGCTCCCCATAATGTGGAGCTCCTCATCCTGAGAATACCAGCCTTCAGCCGTATGGCTTTATCTGGCTGGTATTAAAATTGGGGGGACCGCACGCCGTTTTTTTTAATTATTTAATTATTTATTTCACTGCACAGTATAGACACGCCCACTGGCTGCTGTGATTGGGTGCAGTGAGACACCTGTCACTCAGCGTGGGGGCGTGTCTCACTGCAACCAATCATAGGTGCCTGTGGGCGGGGAAAGCAGGGCATACGAGATTATTTAATGAGCGGCCAGCTTTTTCAAAATAGTAAAAGCCGCCGGAGCAGTGTGAATGCCGTGCAGCGCCGCGCCAGGCAACGGTGAGTATGAGAGAGGAGGGGAAAATGACCGACAGACTGTGAGAGAGGGACAGAGATAGTGACGGACTGACAGAGAGAGAATAGAGACCGAGAGGGAGAGACCGACTGACAGAGAATAGTGATTGACAGACATTGTGAGACATCACTCATTTCCAGTGTTTTAGGAAACATGCGAGAAATGTATTTAAAAAATCGGATGTCACTAGGATGGTGTGAGTGCCGTCCCGTGACATCCGATTATTTACACGCTCCCATAGACTTGCATTGGAGAGACTCGCAGTAGAAACTCGCAAAAAAAGCAGCATGCTGCGATTTTTTTCTCAGTCCGATTTGAACTGAGAAAAAAAATCGCAAATGCGAGCTGAATCATTGACTAACATGTGTCCGATTCCAGTGCGAGTTTTTCTCGCATTGCTTTACTGCGAGAAACTCGCAAGTGAGAAGCAGCCCTTACAGTGACAAACGTCGCATTGGCCACGGTGGAGGTGTCTAATAGGTGGAGTAGTCCTGGAGGGGAGGAGTCTAATAGGAGGAAGAGTCATGGGGAGAGAGGAGTGTAATAGGAGGAGTAGTCCTGGGGGGAGAGGAGCATAATAGGAGGAGTAGTCCTAGGTTATGAGGAGTCTAATAGGAGGAGTAGTCCTGGGAGGAGAGGAGTCTAATAGGAGGAGTGGTCCTGGGGGGAGAGGAGTATAATAGGAGGAGTAGTCCTGGGGGGAGAGGAGTCTAATAGGAGGAGTAGTCCTGGAAGGGGGGAGTCTAATAGGAGGAGTAGTCCTGGGGGGAGAGCAGTATAATAGGAGGAGTAGTCCTGGGGGGAGAGGAGTCTAATAGGATGAGTAGTCCTGGGAGGGGGGAGTCTAATAGGAGGAGTTGTCCTGGGGGGAGAGGAGGATAATAGGAGGAGTAGTCCTTTGGGGAGAGGAGGATAATAGGAGGAGTAGTCCTGGGGTGTGAGGAGTAGTCCTGGGGAGAGAGGAGGATAATAGGTGGAGTAGTCCTAGGGGGAGGTGTCTAATAGGAGGAGTAGCCCTGGGGGGAGGTGTCTAATCGGAGGAGTAGTCTGGGGGGAGGTGTATAGGTGCCCAATGTGTGCGGGGGGCGTAGCCGAGCGGGCATGGTGTGTGGGGGGCGTGGCCGAGCGGGTACGGTGAGCAGGGGGCGTGGGCGAGCGGGAACAGTGTGCGGGGGCGTGGCCAAGGATGCACAGTGTGCGGGGGGCGTGGTCGAGCGGGCACAGTATGCGGGGGCGTGTCCAAGCGGGCACAGTATGCAGGGGCATGGGCGAGCGGCCAATGCGTGCAGGATGCGTGGCCGGGCTGCACTTTACTCTCTTTGTCCTCCTGTTCTTCAAATGTTTTGTGCAGTGTGTGGGTGTGGCCACTATTATACTCCTCTCCATCAAGGACTACTCATCCAACACCCACACACTGCACAAGACATTTGAAGAACAGGAGGACAAAGAGAGTAAAGTGCAAAATGAATAATTTATTACAATACAACTGGCACAGGATAAAATCGGCAGCAAACTACACCGGGTGTGTAGATGTCAAGTGTTAAATAGTAGAGCATATAATATAAATAAAAGGGTAAAGCTGACAATCCGGATCCTAATGGCTGCAGATCATAATCATTTTTTGGCAGGGAAGCACTACGTATACAGGACTCATAAACATGATTATGTTAAGATATAACAATTTACAAAGAAGGTAGTGAGAACAATTCCAGGTTAGGTACACAGTGAACAGTGATCACTCAAAAAATGAAAACAACACATGATTGAAGCAGCAAGAAAGACCACAGGTTGTAAAAAGCAAATCCAATCATATGGAAAGAAGCATACCCATAATAAGTACAGAACCAGGTAGAGAGCAACAGAGAGGTCCTCCTGGAAGAAGGGCCCCGACGTACGTTTCACGATCAACAATATATCAGATCATTTCATCAGGGGGACACACAGTTTTCCTCTGTATTATATCCCCTGCACACACTGCTCCTCTGTATAATATCCCCACACACAGCTCCTCTGTATAATTGTCAGAGTTCTGGGATTTCCAGTAGAGTTGAGCGCGGTTCTAGGTTCGTGGTTCTCCAGTTCGCGGCTCGAGTGATTTTGGGGGCTGTTCTAGATCGAACTAGAACTCGAGCTTTTTTGCAAAAGCTCGATAATTCTAGATACGTTCGAGAACGGTTCTAGCTTAAAAAAAAACAGCTAATTCCTAGCTGGCTTTCCGCTGTAATAGTGTAAGTCACTCTGTGACTCACACTATTATGAAATTTCAGTGTATAGTGTGCGGGAACAGCGCCTTCAGATCACTGCTGTATGGATAATGGCGATCGCCATTTTTTTTTTTTTTCCTTGTCTTCCTTCCCTAAGCGGGCGCGTGTAGTGGGGAGGGCCAGCATGTCAGCCAATACCAGACACACACACAGCTAAGTGGACTTTTAGACAGAGAAGCAACGGCATGTGTGATAGGATGTCCATGTCACATGTCCCTGCATTATAAAACCGGACATTTTCCTCCAGCACGCCATTATCTGCCTTCTGCGTCCTTGGTGTCAGACATCACTGGCGCAGCTCCGTCCTGAGTCCTATCGCCGATACTGCTGCAGCTTAGGGAGAGCACTTTCTAAAAGTCCTTTTAAGGGCTCATACCGGCAGGGTCAGAGCCATAGGTGACAGGTCCTGAAAACAGAGTTTAACAGCTACACAAGATGACAGCGTCTGTGTAGCTAAGGTCAGGGATTTCCTCGCTGCATTTCCCCATTAGGAGGGAATAGAAAGGCAGGCTTCCATTCCTCTACCCAGAGCCCCACAACCCTGGCACTGTACCCTCCTGTCCTCTGCACACTCCAACTCATTATAACTAAGCCATTATACTAGCAAACACTGAGTGTACCTAGTGTCATCCTAAACGTGGCTATTGGACTTCTGTATAGTCCCAGTAGTGCACAGATATTTGCAGCACCTCTGCCTGCATTGCACACTCAAACTCATTATAACTAAGCCATTATACTAGCAAACACTGAGCGTACCTAGTGGCATCCTAAACGTGGCTATTGGACTTCTGTATAGTCCCAGTAGTGCACAGATATTTGCAGCACGTCTGCCTGCATTGCACACTCCAACTCATTATAACTAAGCCATTATACTAGCAAACACTGAGTGTACCTAGTGGCATCCTAAACGTGGCTATTGGACTTCTGTATAGTCCCAGTAGTGCACAGATATTTGCAGCACGTCTGCCTGCATTGCACACTCCAACTCATTATAACTAAGCCATTATACTAGCAAACACTGAGTGAACCTAGTGGCATCCTAAACGTGGCTATTGGACTTCTGTATAGTCCCAGTAGTGCACAGATATTTGCAGCACGTCTGCCTGCATTGCACACTCAAACTCATTGTTACTAAGCCATTATACTAGCAATTTATGCTGCCAGTTTAAGGGCCGTAGTTGCATTGTCATGGATATTTATTCTTTATTATTCTGCTGTTAATAAAGCTAGACCACCGCTACAATCTACACCACCTCTCAATTTTTACTACCACATTTTCAGTGCACAATCTTGTTGCAATCAACATGAGTGGCAAAATGACAGATGCTGGTGGAAAGGGGAAGAGGCGTGCTGGAAAAGGAAAAAAAGGGTTTGTCCGTGGGGAAGGTGGCAAAGCTCCATTATCATCTGCTGAAGATAGACCATCTACCAGCAAAAGTAAGATGTCTACTACTTACCGTGGACAATCCGATGTGCTCCCTTTTTTACGGACACGAACAACAGGAACAAAGGTAGATGATGGCCAAAAAAGGAAAATGCTTGAATGGATCTCAAGTGGTCCAACAAGTGCCCTCTCAGCCACTTCAAGTACCGCATCCAAAAAACACCAGTCCTCTGAGTTGTCATCCCAATCAAACTTGCTTTCTCCCAGCTCTGAAGTCTCCATCAGCCCTGCACAGTATGGTGGAACTGAGATGGCTGAGTCTGCAGAGCTGTTCAGTCACACTATAGCCTGGGAATCAGAGGTCTGCTCCCAAGCTACAGTGAGTACAGAACAGGAAATGGTCTGCAGTGATGCCCAGAACCTTTGTGACTCTGATTCAGGCTGTGAGGACCAAGTTTCTGAGCATAATGTTGACCCTTTGTCACAAACTGTAACACCTGTGGTTATAGACAATGAGGAACATACTGATGAAGATGAGACGCAGATACCCGATTGGGATGACAACTTAAATATTCGGTCAGGGCAAGAAGAGGCTCGGTCTGAGGGGGAGGGGAGTGCAAACACAACAATTGATGATGAAGTTCTAGATCCCACCTACTGTCAACCCCCAGTCAGGCACTCGAGGAGGTCAACTGAGGCGGTGGAGGAGGATGCAACCGACGACGAAGTTACCTTGCGCCTTCCTGGACAGAGTCGGAGCACTGGTAGCACGTCTACAACTGCATCCTCAGCCACCACTTTGCCTCTGAGCACTAGTCGGGGGGGCTCAGCAGGTCGCATGCCCTCTAAGGCTTGCCTAGCCTGGTCCTTTTTTGACATAGAAAAAGATCGCCCAAATTATATGATGTGTAAAATCTGTCGTGATTCTGTTAGTAGAGGTCAAAACCTCAGCAGTTTGACAACTTTTTCCATGAATCGTCACATGAATAAATATCATAGGTCCCGGTGGGAAGCTCACTGTGCTGCAATGCGGCCTAGCGGAGCGAACCATCCACGGCCTGCCCCTTCCAGTGCATCCGCGCGCTCTTCATCTTCTAGGACTGTGGGGACAGCTGTCACACCTGGTTTTCCACGCACAACTTCCACCACTGTAACCGCAACAGGCACTTTGCTTGGTAGGTCGTCAGTTGGTTTGGAAGGGGAAACAAGTGAGTGTGTACAGCTCTCTCAGACATCGATAGCACCAACGTTGGATGAAGGCAACATCATGTCTCCGCCTGCACTTTCCTCACAAACCTGCATTTTTCCAGGGACACCCTACTCAACACCGTCTACACACAGCAGCCAGATCTCTGTCCCTCAGATGTGGTCAAATAAAAGGCCATTTCCTGCGACCCATGACAAAGCTAAGAGGTTGACTCTATCCCTCTGTAAGCTCTTGGCTACCGAAATGCTGCCTTTCCGCCTAGTGGACACACAGGATTTTAGAGACCTTATGTCTGTCGCTGTGCCCCAGTACCAGATGCCTAGTCGCCACTACTTCTCTAAGAAAGGTGTGCCCGCGCTACACCAGCATGTCGCACACAACATCACCGCTTCCTTGAGAAACTCTGTGTGTGAACTGGTGCATTTCACCACCGATACTTGGACCAGTAAGCATGGACAGGGACGTTACATGTCGCTGACTGGGCACTGGGTAACTATGGTGATAGATGGTGAAGGGTCTGCTGCACAAGTCTTGCCGTCCCCACGACTTGTGTGTCAATCCTCTGTCTGTCCAAGTTCCGCCACTGCTTCTGCCTCCTCCACCTCATCTGGGTCCTCCACCTCCGCCCCAAGCCTGCCTGGTCAGGCCACCAGCGTTCTCACTGCGCAGAAGGAATCACGCACCACGCATTACTATGCTGGCAGCAGAGCGCAACGGCATCAGGCGGTCTTTAGCTTGACATGTCTTGGGAATAAGAGTCACACAGCTGAGGAGTTGTGGTCAGCTCTGCAGTCAGAGTTTAATAAATGGTTGTCTCCACTCAACCTGCAGCCTGGTAAGGCCGTGTGCGACAATGCTGCAAACCTGGGTGCGGCCCTTCGCCTGGGCAAGGTGACACACGTGCCTTGTATGGCTCACGTGTTGAACCTTGTCGTCCAGCAATTTTTAACACACTATCCCGGCCTAGATGGCCTTCTGACCAGGGCACGAAAACTGTCTGCTCACTTCCGCCGTTCAACCGCCGCAGCTGAGCGACTTGCATCTCTCCAGAAGTCTTTCGGCCTGCCGGTTCATCGCCTGAAATGCGATGTGGCGACACGCTGGAATTCGACTCTCCACATGTTACAGCGACTGTGGCAGCACCACCGAGCCCTGGTGCAATACGTCATGACGTATAGCCTGGGCCAACGAGATGCAGAGGTGGGGCAGATCACCCTGATGGAGTGGTCTCAGATCAAGGACCTATGCACCCTTCTGCACAGTTTCGACATGGCGACGAATATGTTTAGCGCTGACAATGCCATTATCAGCATGACAATTCCAGTCATTTACATGCTGGAGCACACGCTAAACACTATTCGGAGTCAGGGGGTGGGACAACAGGAAGAGGAGGAACTACAGGAGGATTCATATGCGCAAGGGACAACAACATCACCAAGGTCCAGACGTTCATCATCACCAACGCAGCAGGCATGGGACCATGGGGGACAGGGATCAACAAGGGCGCATAGTAGCAGGCGAAATGTTGAGGAAGGTGCAGGAGAACATGAAGAAATGGAGGACGAACTGTCCATGGACATGGAAGACTCAGCAGATGAGGGAGACCTTGGTCAAATTTCTGTTGAAAGAGGTTGGGGGGAAAAGTCAGAGGAAGAAAGAACGGGTAGCACCTATATGCCACAAACACAGCGTGGACTTGGTCCGCATGGCTGCGCAAGACACATGAGTGCCTTCTTGTTGCACTACCTCCAACATGACCCTCGTATTGTCAAAATTAGAAGTGATGATGACTACTGGATTGCCACACTATTAGATCCTCGGTACAAATCCAAATTTTGTGACATAATTCCAGCCATAGAAAGGGACGCACGTATGCAGGAGTATCAGCAGAAGCTGTTACTCGATCTTAGCTCGGCTTTTCCACCAAACAACCGTGCAGGTGCAGGGAGTGAATCTCCCAGTTGTAACTTGACAAACATGGGATGGTCTCGTCATCTTCAACAGTCTACCCGTACCAGCAGCACCGTATCTGGTGCTGGTAACAGCAATTTTATGGAATCTTTTCATAATTTTTTTAGACCCTCCTTTGCAAGGCCACCAGAGACAACAAGTCTGACACATAGTCAACGGCTGGAGAGGATGATACAGGAGTATCTCCAAATGAACATCGATGCCATGACTTTGCAAATGGAGCCTTGCTCCTTTTGGGCTTCAAATCTAGAAAAATGGCCAGAGATCTCCCTTGGAGATTTTGTCGTGTCCAGCTGCCAGCATTGTCTCTGAACGTGTCTTCAGTGCTGCTGGGTGTGTGCTGACAGATAAGCGCACGCGTCTGTCAAGTGACAATGTGGACAGACTAACGTTCATCAAAATGAACAAGTCATGGATCCACAAGGAATTTACCACCCCTGTGTCATCCTGGGGAGAGTAAATGCTTGTGGATTTGGAATGTGCTTGATGCAAATCAAAACATCCTGTTTGCAACTAGGGCACAAGTGCTGCCACTGTTAAGGTGTCTGTGTGGCCCAATTTTTTGAAAAAAGGGAGACTCTGCTTGGAGTAACCCTTGCTTGCTGTGTTTTTTAAAAATGATCCAAGATGAACAGAGCTGGGATAAGGAAAGACTTTGCTACCTACCCCGGTGTCATCCTGGGGACGGTTAAGTATGGCGTATTTTTGAATGTGCTTGATGCAAATCTAGCTGTGAAGTGTACAACTAGGGCACAAGTGCTGCCACTGATGGGGTGTCAGTGTGGCCCAATTTTTGGAAAAAAGGGAGACTCCGCTTGGAGTAACCCTTACTTACATTGTTTTTAAAAATGATCCAAGATGAACAGAGCTGGGATAAGGAAAGACTTTGCTACCTACCCCGGTGTCATCCTGGGAACGGTTAAGTATGGCGTATTTTTGAATGTGCTTGATGCAAATCTAGCTGTGAAGTGTACAACTAGGGCACAACTGCTGCCACTGAAGGGGTGGGTGTGTGTGGTGCCCAATTTTTGGAAAAAAAGGGAGACTCCACTTGGAGTAACCCTTGCTTGCTGTGTTTTTTAAAAATGATCCAAGATGAACAGAGCTGGGATCAGGAAAGACTTTGCTACCTACCCCGGTGTCATCCTGGGGACGGTTAAGTATGGCGTATTTTTGAATGTGCTTGATGCAAATCTAGCTGTGATGTGTACAACTAGGGCACAAGTGCTGCCACTGAATGGGTGTGTGTGAGGGGCACAATTTTTGGAAAAAAAGGGAGACTCCGCTTGGAGTAACCCTTGCTTGCTGTGTTTTTTTAAAATGATCCAAGATGAACAGAGCTGGGATCAGGAAAGACTTTGCTACCTACCCCGGTGTCATCCTGGTGACGGTTAAGAATAGCGTATTTTTGAATGTGCTTGATGCAAATCAAAACATCCTGTTTGCAACTAGGGCACAAGTGCTGCCACTGATAAGGTGTTTGTGTGGCCCAATTTTTTGAAAAAAGGGAGACACCGCTTGGAGTAACCCTTGCTTGCTGTGTTTTTTAAAAATGATCCAAGATGAACAGACCTAGGATCAGCAAAGACTTTGCTACCTACCCCGGTGTCATCCTGGGGACGGTTAAGTATGGCGTATTTTTGAATGTGCTTGATGCAAATCTAGCTGTGAAGTGTACAACTAGGGCACAAGTGCTGCCACTGATGGGTGTCAGTGTGGCCCAATTTTTGGAAAAAAAGGGAGACTCCGCTTGGAGTAACTTTTACTTACATTGTTTTTAAAAATGATCCAAGATGAACAGAGCTGGGATCAGGAAAGACTTTGCTACCTACCCCGGAGTCATCCTGGGGACAGTTAAGTATGGCGTATTTTTGAATGTGCTTGATGCAAATCTAGTTGTGAAGTGTACAACTGGGGCACAAGTGCTGCCACTGAAGGGGTGTCTGTGTGGCCCAATTTTTGGAAAAAAGGGAGACTCCGCTTTGAGTCACCTTGCGGTGTTTTACATGATTTTAGAAGGGCATGCCATGCCTATATCTGTGTCTCGTCCTCTTTTTCCTCGTAACGCTGTTTTGTTTTCACATGAGAATTTGTCCTTGTCACTTTCCCATGTGTTTGTGTTGTGAGTTGTTTGTCACCTTTTGGACACCTTTTGAGGGTGTTTTCTAGGTGTTTTTATGTGTTTGTGATTGCCTGCCATTGTTTCCCATGCAGTTCGAGTTCGGTTCGTCGAACGTTCGACGAACCGAACTCGAACGGGAGCTCCGTTCGGTGAACCGACCTCGAGCCGAACCACGACCGGTTCGCTCATCTCTAATTTCCAGTTTTCTTTTGAAGGATCTTGCCCTTTGTTCATAGTATCATAGTATCATAGTATCATAGTTTTTAAGGTTGAAGGGAGACTCTAAGTCCATCTAGTTCAACCTGTAGCCTAACATGTTGACCCAGAGGAAGGCAAAAAAAAACCCAATGTGGCAAACAAGTTCCAATGGGGAAAAAATGTCCTTCCTGACTCCACATCCGGTAATCAGACTAGTTCCCTGGATCAATACCCTGTCATAAAATCTAATATACATAACTGGTAATATTATATTTTTCAAGAAAGGCGTCCAGGCTCTGCTTAAATGTTAGTAGTGAATCACTCATTACAACATCATGCGGCAGAGAGTTCCATAGTCTCACTGCTCGTACAGTAAAGAATCCTCGTCTGTGATTATGATTAAACCTTCTTTCCTCAAGACGTAGCGGATGCTCCCATGTTCCAGTCGCAGGCCTAGGTGTAAAAAGATCTTTGGAAAGGTCTCTGTACTGTCCCCTCATATATTTATACATTGTGATTAGATCCCCCCTAAGCCTTCGTTTTTCCAGACTAAATAATCCCAAGTTTAATAACCTGTCTTGGTATTGCAGCCCCCCCATTCCTCTAATAATCTTGGTGGCTCTTCTCTGCACCCTCTCCAGTTCAGCTATGTCCTTCTTATATATCGGTGACCAGAATTGTACACAGTATTCTAAGTGCGGTCGCACTAGTGACTTGTACAGAGGTAGAACTATATTTTTTTCATGAACACTTATACCTCTTTTAATACATCCCATTATTTTATTAGCCTTGGCAGCAGCTGCCTGACACTGTCCACTAAAGTGAAGTTTACCATCCACCCATACACCCAAGTCTTTTTCTGTGTCTGTTTTACCCAGTGTTCTACAATTAAGTACATAATCATAAATGTTATTTCCTCTACCCAAGTGCATGATCTTACATTTATCTACATTAAACTTCAATTGCCACTTCTCAGCCCAATCCTCCAATTTACATAAATCTCCCTGTAATATAAAATTATCCTCCTCTGTATTGATTACCCTGCAGAGTTTAGTATCATCTGCAAATATTGAAATTCTACTCCGCATGCTCCCAACAAGGTCATTTATAAATATGTTGAAAAGAAGCGGGCCCAATACTGACCCCTGTGGTACCCCACTATGAACTGAGACCCAGTCCGAGTACGTACCATTAATAACCACCCTTTGTTTCCTATCACTGAGCCAGTTTTTAACCCAGTTACACATATTTTCCCCTATCCCCATTATTCTCATTTTATGTACCAACCTTTTGTGTGGCACCGTATCAAAAGCTTTTGAAAAGTCCATATACACAACATCCACTGCATTTCCCTGGTCCAGGCTTGAACTTACCTCTTCATAGAAGCTGATCAAATTAGTTTGACAGGATCGATCCCTCATAAACCCATGTTGATACTCTGTCATAAAGTTATTTTTCTTGAGATACTCCAGTATAGCATCTCTCAAGAAACCCTCAAGGATTTTACCAACCGTAGAGGTTAAACTTACCGGCCTATAATTTCCCGGCTCAGTTTTTGTCCCCTTTTTGAATATTGGCACCACATTTGCTATGCGCCAGTCCTGCGGTACCGACCCTGTTATTAAGGAATCTGAGAAGATTAAAAATAATGGTCTATCTATCACAGAACTCAATTCCTGTAGTACTCTGGGGTGTATGCCATCCGGGCCCGGAGATTTGTCAACCTTAGTGATTTCGAGGCGGCGGCGTACTTCCTGCTGGGATAAGCAGGTAATATTCAAGGGTTAATTTATGGTATCACTTGTCATGTCATCTGCCATGGCATTTTCTTGTATAAAAACCGTAGAAAAAAAGTCATTCAGCAGGTTGGCTTTACCCTCATCCCCTTCCACCATTTCACCAAGACTATTTTTAAGGGGTCCAACACTATCGCTTTTCAGTTTTTTACTGTTTATGTAGTTAAAGAATATTTTAGGATTATTTTTACTTTCTCTCGATATGAGTCTCTCTGTCTCAAACTTAGCTAACTTAATTTGCTTTTTACATATTTTATTTAATTTTCTATAATTATATAATGCCTCATCACTACCTACCCTCTTTAATTCTTTTAAGGCTTTCTGTTTTTCTTTTATTGCTTCCCTTACAGCTCTATTTAGCCATAGGGGTTTCCTCCTATTTCTAGCATGTTTGTTCCCATAGGGTATATTTTCTGCACAAGCCCTATTCAGGATGCTCATAAAAGTCTCCCATTTGCTTTGTGTACTTTTATTACTTAGTACATCATCCCAGTTTATTGCACTAAGATCATCTCTCAACCGTTTAAAATTTGCTTTCCTGAAGTTTAGTGTCCTTGTAGCCCCTCTACTAGACATCTTACTAAAGAATACATGAAAACTTATTATTTTGTGATCACTATTCCCCAAGTAACCCCCAACTTGTATATTTGATATGCGGTCTGGCCTATTGGTTAGTACAAGGTCTAGTAGTGCTCCCCCTCCTGTGGGGTCCTGTACCATTTGTGAAAGGTAATTATCTTTCATTGTTATCAAAAATCTATTTCCTTTGCTGGAACTGCAAGTTTCTGTTCCCCAATTTATATCAGGATAGTTAAAGTCCCCCATAATAATTACCTCTCCGAGACTCGCTGCTTTATCAATTTGCTTTATGAGGAGATTGTCTACCTCTTCCATAATATTCGGCGTCTTATAACACACCCCTATCAGTATTTTATTATTCATTCCCCCCCCTTATCTCCACCCATAGGGACTCTACATTCTCAGTACCCTCACATATGTTGTCACGCAGGATGGGTTTTAAGGATGATTTTACATATAGACACACACCTCCCCCTCGCTTATTTGTACGGTCATTCCTGAATAGGCTATAACCCTGTAAATTAACAGCCCAGTCATAGCTCTCATCCAGCCATGTCTCTGATATCCCCACTATATCATAATTTTCTTCCAACAATATTAATTCTAATTCCTCCACCTTATTTGTGAGGCTTCGGGCATTAGTGTACATGCACGTTACGTATGACTCTGTACCTGTATTCCTGCTTACTGTATTAACTGTCCTAACCCTTCCCCCCGTACCACCCCCAATTTCATTACTTGTGCCCTGGTCACTATCTGCACTACATTCCCCTTCTATAAAGTGAATACCCTCGCCCCCCATTCCTAGTTTAAACACTCCTCCAACCTTCTAGCCTTCTTGTTACCTTCTTGTTAACATGGAGATTTCTGTTCTGTTGCCCTACTTCCTGTTCATCTGTTTAAAAGCCCGCCCCTAAGCTTAGTATAGTTGCCTGAGTATACTGCTTCCTGTGTACTCCTGCCCTGCTGCTCTCATCTCCTGATTGCTGTTTGGATCCAGTTGAAACACCTGACACCAGCTCTGGACTTCACCTCTCATCCAACTGTGCTCGGACTCTGTCTGCCGTCTCTGGTCAGCACTTCTGCCCGGTCCCTTCCGTTCATATCCACCCTAGGACTCACATCACGTACGGACATTTTTTGGACTATACCTGTTGCCCTTTTGTGTCCCGGCTGCTGTGCTTCTGGGGTGATTGCCGGACAGCCCCTGTATAGGGGTTCGCTCCTGGTGGTCTCCCTGGGGGAGTCCAGTGTGCGGCCCCGGGGATTCCCCTTTGCTCAGAACCCGGCAGATATTTACTGTGTTTATGTTCCACTGTGTATATTCTGTTCTGTGTACATATTGCGGTTACATATTACTGTGTATATTCTGTTCTGTTTACATATTGCGGTTACATATTACTGTGTATATTCTGTTCTGTTTACATATTGCGGTTACATATTATAAAACGTCTTTTGCACCAAGAACTCGTCTCTGGTTGTCATTGCCCTAACGCAATCGAAATCCTCAGTACATACAATAGTATTACAATAATATCCCCACACACGCTATGACTCTGTATAATATCCCTCACACACACAATGCTTCTCTGTATAATATCCTCCCACACACACTGCTCCTCTGTATAATCTCCACATCACACACAGTGCTCCTCCTGTATAATATCCCCACACAATGCTCCTTTGTATAATATCCCCTAAAACACAGTGCTCCTCTGTATAATATCCCCCACACACTGCTCCTATGTATAAAAAAACACAACACACTGCTCCTCTGTATATACCCCCATACACACTGCTCCTCTGTATAATATCTGCCCACACACAGTGCCCCTCTGTATAATATCCACCCCACTCAGTGTTCCTCTGTATATCCCCCACACATAGTGCTCCTTTCTATATCCCCCCAAACACAGTGCTCCTCTATAATATCCTCCCACACACTGTTCTCTCTGTATAATATCCCCCACATACTGCTCCTCTGTATAATATCTTCAACACACACACTGCTCCTCTGTATAATAATAATAATATACTGTACATAGCTCAGAACCCCCCAGCCCCTTATAATATACACAGCTACAGCCCCTTATGTTATCCCTTACATCCAGCCCACCACAGTGCACAGTATAGCAGACCCATGCGACTGTCACCAGCTGTCATCACACATCCATCTTACCAGGCTCTGACTGGCCAGAAGCTCCATGTCTAGAAGGAGAGAAGCCATAGATCACAGCACAGGAGGAGGAGGGGGCAGAGCTGACACTGAGCTCTGCAGGTCCTAGTCTGTAGAGCAGAGAAGATGCCAGGAATCACCTTCTTGCAGATGATCTACGTGCTAGGATGTG
Organism: Anomaloglossus baeobatrachus; assembly: GCF_048569485.1. Lineage (NCBI taxonomy): Eukaryota > Metazoa > Chordata > Amphibia > Anura > Aromobatidae > Anomaloglossus > Anomaloglossus baeobatrachus. The sequence goes on along the minus strand of NC_134359.1, from coordinate 95,148,879 downwards.
ACAATGCACATTGTGCTGCCTAGCCATGTCTGAAGCGGCCAGTCAGGAAAATTTAAAGGTACAGAGCTGCCCGTGGGCCCGGTGAAGAGGGGCGCCCGGCCCGGCCATGGCTTAATAAAGCTAAGTAATTACCTCGGGCCCTGGCCGGGACCCCCTCTTCACCGGGCCCCATACACCAGTCATAGTTGTAATGCCCTGACAGTGGCCCTGCCTGGCTCTGCTCCTAACCAGCCCCTATCTTATACTCCCTCCTCCATGGGGGGGCTGGGACAGCAGTGTTATTTAACCCACATAAATACACAAACAGGGGGAACCAAAACTCTATTATACGGCATGCACACACAGATGTATAAAACAATAAGAGATTTGGAGGAACACAAGAGTGGAAGCAATAAGACATTGGGTAACTCCACAACAACACCAATCATAAAACAACTTCTTCCCCAGCTAGTATGAGACACCACAACTAACAGGTCAAAACAGCAAAAACTCTAGTTGGCATAGATAGAAGATTTCCTCCAGCTTAAATATGAGAGCAGATGTGATTGGCTTCCTTAGGCTACTTTCACACTTCAGTTTTTTCCATCAGCACAATCCGTCTTGTGACTGATGCGATGGATCCGTCGCAGATTGTGTTACAACTGATGCGACGGATCTCTGTAAAAAAACTGATCCATCGCACCAGCTTTGGAGCCTTGCAATGGGATTGTGTACATACTGGCCATGCTCAGAAGAAAATGATGGAATCCAGCACTGGATTCCGTCGTGCGACAGATTACATCGGAATCCTGCACCATAGACAACCCTTATACCTCTTGACGGATTGAGATGGAATCCTGCGCAGTACATCGTTTGACGCTCAGAAAAACGTTACATTGTCAGTTACTTCCGCCCGACGGTCAGTCATTCCACGACTGATCCGTCGCGTGACGTATGCAACTGACTCGCCCACCCCAGGGCTATGGGACACCCGGTGCCGGGCCGGACTAGTCCGGTGGTAGTCAGTGGTGGCTGGGCCCGGCTCCGTGGCCCTGGTGGGTGTCAGTAGAATATGTGGCTTGGTGAATAAAGTTGTGTTCGTGACGCCACCTGTGGTATGCGGCTATTAAGCCGCCGCTGCTGTGTGAGGCCTCCGGGATGATGTTATGGCAGCAATGGTGGTACTGCTCCCCATAGGTGGAGCAATGCCCGGGGCACAGTTGGTGCTTGTGAATGTCTATGCAGCTGAAATAACAGAGACCACTTCAAGGGTGCAGTTCAAGTTCTTTACTCACAATTCTTGTCACAGCGCTGCAGGGACCCTTGGACTGCTTGGACCACTGTCAGGGACCTCCGCCGTTTCTGGGTGATTCTGAGAGTGAAAGCCGGTACCCTTCTCTTAGTGTCTCTTTCTTCTGCTGTCTTCCTTAGTCTTGCCTTTGATAGGATAAACCTGGCTTGGCCTCCACTACAGCCTCCAGGCTGGGGGGTCACCTGTCGGCTGATTACCCCTTTTCTGGAAGTTCTGCTATGGGTTCTGGCCCGGGGAGTCTACAACATTCCCTGGGCCTCGGTTTTTACTGTTTGGAGATGATCTTTGCACTCCTCCAGTCTCTAGGGACCGTCCCCTGTCGCAGCTTGATCCCTCCACCGATGTTCTTGTGGAACAGGCCACCGTAGCTCTAAACTGCCCCGACAGCTATACAGACTACCTGTGGCCCTGAGACTCCTTCTGTCTTCTACGTGGTGTCACCTGGACCTCTGGGTCCCAGGATCTTCACCAGGAGCGTCTCCTTCTGTTTCTCTGCTCCTGTCTGACTTGGAGCTTTCTTTCTTTCTTTCTTCCTTTCCTTTTCTCCTCCTTGCCTGCCTCCAGCAGGCCTCCTCCTCCCTCCTTTCTCTCGTTCTTCTTCTCCAACTACATGCTGGCTCCTCACTCTCTCCCTCCCTGAGGTAGACTTCAACTAACTTGACCTTCCTCTCTGTGTCTGCTCTCAGATGGCTCCTCCCACCTCCCCAGTTGCCCTGTACTACCCTATAGGAGCAGGGATGGGTCTTATGACCCCTCCCAGCATGCAGCATGGGAGGGTTGTCTGCCACTTTCCCTGGTCCCAGTGTGTTCCTAGCAATGGGTGTAGTGTGGATTTACCAGGGGACCGGAGTTCACTCTCTTCCTCTCTCAGAATGGGGCATCACACCGCTGGATGGGGTGCAATGACCTGTGGCGACGGAAGCCTCAGGGGCGTCACACTCCCCCACAGCAAATCCCAGCACGTCCTCAGGCTGAAAAAACAACAAAAAGACATGTGGAAGAACTGCAAAACATTTTTGTTATGAACAAAATAAAACAATAAAACATTTCTTCCCTTTATGGGAGGCATAGGTACTTAAACGTTCCAAACTTCTTATAAAGAAACTATGTGTGCACTTCCAGTTCATTGCACGGTTTGGGCACATCCCCCATCATTCTGGTAGGGGGCACAACGGGTGCAACTATATACATTTCTTGGCTACAACAAGTCCAGTAGCCTGGCAGTTTGTTTCTTTTCAAACAACAACAATGGGGCAAATACTCAACCAGCCACTAAGTCCAGTGGCCTGGTTACACAGGACACATAAGACATCACATTCACCGGGGACCACATTCCAGTTCCGTGGCCCGGTACATATAAACATGGCGGTGACATCTTCGAAAAGCATGAGGGGCAGTACAGCAGGAAAGGGTGTCATCTTCGAAAAGAACATTAGGGCAGAAACACAAGGGACATCTTCAAAAAGAATGAGGGGCAGACAGGGGCTATATACAGTTCAGCTGCTTCTTACTTCCTTACTCTTACTCTTCATTGCTGGGGTCCCTCTTTGGCAGGGCCCTGGGCAGCATGTAGGCAATGGAGATCCTGGTCTGCGTTTCTTGCGTGGCTGTCGCAGGACCTCTGCTCAGTTCTGTGGCCTGGGTCTGCCTTGAGGTAGTGCTGCTGCTAGGGGAGAGGCTGCGTGCTTGCATCGTGCGGCACCACTCTGGTTCTTCTGGGGCCGCTTCTTCCCTCAGGATTCGCACATGCACCGCATACCACCCACGGTTCCCCATCAGCCGTGTGTACTCTACCACATCACCCAGCTTCGCATCTCTCCCTGGGTGGCCTCTGGGCAGGTGCTCCTCGATGTCTCGTCGGGCCACAAACACGTCCTTGCCCAGACCGGGCTCCCTGATGAAGCCCCAGCCGCCACCTTGTCGGAAGTCAACTACTAGGCCCCGTCTCACTGGGCCCTCGGATCCTTTCAGGGCCTTCCTGACCTCTTCCTTGGAGGCAAGATTAGCGGCTTCTCTGGCCCTCTGCTTCTCCTCCCGGAGTTCCCGCTCCCTCTGGTACTCTACCACCAGCCTCCGGCACATCAGCTCGTTGGCCAGGGGAGTCTCCTTGGGGCGCAGCGGCCGCTGCAGTCCCCCGCTTTCAATGGGCGCTGCGTCCCAGTTCACTCCCGGGGATGCCATTCCCAGGAGGTTCACAGGGGGACTCGGCAGGGGACCCGCTAGCTGTTCGGGGTCCACCCCTCCCCAAGCTCCGTCTGTGGGGGTCTCAGGCAGGCCTCCGGTGCCCCACCGGGCGTCAGCGGGGCTGGCGGGGAAGGCCAGGGGGTCGGTGAAGGGGCTAGTCGGTGGCGTGTGGCGGGGCCATGGGTCCGGACGGGTCAGGGGTTCAGGTTGCTCACCCTGCTGCTGCTCCGCGGCATCCATCCACTGACCCAGGCCCTCCGGTACCAGCGGTGTTTCTCTCTGCCGGTCCGCTTCCACTTCCACGCTGCTCAGCCTCCGGGCCAGGACTCGCACCTCCTCCCGGAGCAGATCCAGCTCAGGATCCATTCTTCCGGTCCCTGGTGCACCTTGCTGTAGCTCCTCCGCCATGCTACCGGCCTGGGGAATGCTGACTGGAACACTGCTCGGGTGCTCGACCACGCCACTCGTCTGCACCCTTTCCCTTCTTGGAGGCGGGGCCGGAGGCTGCACTAGCATCTGGCGCCAGACTGGCGCCCAGCCCATCACGACCGGCATCACTCCACTTGCAATAAGGTACATTTTCTTTATCTGCTGGTCTGGCATTTAGACTCTCTCTGCCAGCCGGCCAGCTTATCTAGTCGCCACTTCTTCTTCCTCCGCCTTCCATGACGAGCACTGCTTCGCGCTCTTTTCTTGGACAAGGGGGCGGGGCTTCTCTTCGCGCCCTTTCTTCTTTCACGCCCCCCTTCTTCCCGCGCTCAGTGGCTTCAATGGCGGCAATTTCTCACAGTAAACACAGGCTATTTCACGATTCTTCAGGCGCACAGTACCCGGTGTGACCGGGCACGAAATCCTGTTCGTGACGCCAAAATTTGACTCGCCCACCCCAGGGCTATGGGACACCCGGTGCCGGGCCGGACTAGTCCGGTGGTAGTCAGTGGTGGCTGGGCCCGGCTCCGTGGCCCTGGTGGGTGTCAGTAGAATATGTGGCTTGGTGAATAAAGTTGTGTTCGTGACGCCACCTGTGGTATGCGGCTATTAAGCCGCCGCTGCTGTGTGAGGCCTCCAGGATGATGTTATGGCAGCAATGGTGGTACTGCTCCCCACAGGTGGAGCAATGCCCGGGGCACAGTTGGTGCTTGTGAATGTCTATGCAGCTGAAATAACAGAGACCACTTCAAGGGTGCAGTTCAAGTTCTTTACTCACAATTCTTGTCACAGTGCTGCAGGGACGCTTGGACTGCTTGGACCACTGTCAGGGACCTCCGCCGTTTCTGGGTGATTCTGAGAGTGAAAGCCGGTACCCTTCTCTTAGTGTCTCTTTCTTCTGCTGTCTTCCTTAGCCTTGCCTTTGATAGGATAAACCTGGCTTGGCCTCCACTACAGCCTCCAGGCTGGGGGGTCACCTGTCGGCTGATTACCCCTTTTCTGGAAGTTCTGCTATGGGTTCTGGCCCGGGGAGTCTACAACATTCCCTGGGCCTCGGTTTTTACTGTTTGGAGATGATCTTTGCACTCCTCCAGTCTCTAGGGACCGTCCCCTGTCGCAGCTTGATCCCTCCACCGATGTTCTTGTGGAACAGGCCACCGTAGCTCTAAACTGCCCCGACAGCTATACAGACTACCCGTGGCCCTGCGACTCCTTCTGTCTTCTACGTGGTGTCACCTGGACCTCTGGGTCCCATGATCTTCACCAGGAGCGTCTCCTTCTGTTTCTCTGCTCCTGTCTGACTTGGAGCTTCCTTTCTTTCTTTCTTTCTTTTCTCCTCCTTGCCTGCCTCCAGCAGGCCTCCTACTCCCTCCTTTCTCTCGTTCTTCTTCTCCAACTTCATGCTGGCTCCTCACTCTCTCACTCCCTGAGGTAGACTAACTAAACTTGACCTTCCTCTCTGTGTCTGCTCTCTGATGGCTCCTCCCACCTCCCCAGTTGCCCTGTACTACCCTATAGGAGCAGGGATGGGTCTTAAGACCCCTCCCAGCATGCAGCATGCGAGGGTTGTCTGCCACTTTCCCTGGTCCCAGTGTGTTCCTAGCAATGGGTGTAGTGTGGATTTACCAGGGGACCGGAGTTCACTCTCTTCCTCTCTCAGAATGGGGCATCACACCGCTGGATGGGGTGCAATGACCTGTGGCGACGGAAGCCTCAGGGGCGCCACACAACTCAAGGCCATCAGTCGCAATCTGTTGTTAATACAAGTCTATGGGAAAAAAACAGAATCCTGCTAATTATTTTGCAGGATTCAGTTTTTTTTCAAAGCGATGGATTGTGACTGAGGGAAAATTATGGAAATGTGAAAATAGCCTTACATGTGATCAAGGAACCCAAACAAGCGGGCTAGCAGAGGTTAACGTTGCTAGCATGTCTAAGGCCCCCTTCACATGTCAGTGAAAAACACTGATGTTCTTCACTGACGTGTAAAACACGCACATGTCCCTCCGTGTTCCGTGATTCACGGCACACGTGGGTTGTCCATGTGCAATCCGTGATTGCAAATGGACATTACTCACCTGCCTTCGCTCCTGCTGTCCATGGTGCTAAACTCCTCGGCTCTGCAGCGTCCGCCCACCGCTCTCTGCAACTACTTCCGGGTCGGCTGTTCCTGCTTTCATGAATACTCATGAGGCGGGCAGTAGCGGCAGAGAGCGGAGGCTACACAGCGCGTCGCTGGAAAGGTGAGTTTATTAGTTTATTTATAAAATGTTTATTATTTTATATGTCAGTGTTTTTCTGGTACGTGTTTCACGGATCACACACGGATCACACCATAGTGTGGTCCGTGGGTCATCAGTGATGCCAGAAAAAAACGGACTTGTCTCCGTGCAGAATCACGAACATGCGTGTACGCTGCACGGAGACACGTTCAGTGAAAAAGCACTGATGTGTGAGCAGACCCATTGATTATAATTGGTCTGCGTATGTCAGTGATTTTGGTACGTATAAGAAAAGCACATACGTACATGGGCGGCACAGTGGCTATGGGCGGCACGGTGGCTGAGTGGTTAGCACTGCAGTCTTGCAGTGCTGAGGTCCTAGGTTCAATTCCCACCAAGGACACCATCTGCAAGGAGTTTGTATGTTCTCCCAGTGTTTGCGTGGGTTTCCTCCCACACTCCAAAGACATACAGATAGGGAATTTAGATTGTGAGCCCCAATGGGGACAGTGTTCCCAATGTATGTAAAGCGCTATGGAATTAATAGCGTTATATAAATGAATAAATTATTATTATTATTTATTAAGGGGGCCTAAGAATGAGCAGACAGCAGGTCGATGGCTGGGTCTGCCTGAGTTCATCAGAAACACCAGAAAAACCACGGAGTGTCAGACTCTACAATGTGAGCAGAGCTGGATGCCGGCATGACAGTCAGTGAGTTTTGAGCAAAACTGTATGTGACAATAGTGTGGCGCCCTGGACTAGCCAGGTAGCCACAGATAAAACACACACACACACCCCACCCCCCCAGACAGTTACATTAGTCAGACAGAAACCCTTGTTGCCTCCCTCCAGGGTCTGATGTCCACACCAGGTGGGGCGGAGCCAGGTGGTTGGCCCCACCCACCGAGGAGTTCACAGGCCTGGAGGAGGGAAAAGTGACAGTGGAGTCTAGGAGGTGAAAGTGGAAGGTCACGTACTGCGTGTGCCTGGGTAGGAGCCCAGGCACTGACAGCAAGGTTGGCAGATGGTGGTGGCCGTCTGCAGGAGTTGGTGGAACTCTGCAAAGCTGTAAGGACCAGGGCTGGGCGGTGGCCCACCGGTACCGAACCGGGGAGCGGAGTGAAGCTAAGCACACACAGGCAGGGCCATCGGACCCCGACCAGGCTTGGAGCCGCCGACAATAGTCAAATCCAAATGTGACAGGAACCCCAGGGGTTTCCTAACAACCAAGTCCCGATTGAAGGCAACAGTCTGCATCTTGAGGATATACAGCCACCGCCACCAGCTAGAGATCTAAGGGCCAGCGCCTGCGGGCAAAATGGGCTCCTCCGGCACCTATACGCTGGGGAGCGGACTACTTTTGGGAAGCCAGCAGAGTCAACACAGTACACAAAGGTGCAGGGAAAGACAGCCACCATCACCTGTCCGGGGAGAGACACTGCAGCCGGCTGCGGGACCCATCCATCCAGCCGTTTGGTTTACCGGAGACTTTGTGCATTTGTTGCTGAGTGAGTACACCAGTGCCGTCCGGCACCGCGCCGCGCTGTCCCTGCAACCCTGCACCTCACCAACCCGGCCTCCCCGTTACACAACCGGGCCCCGGGATCACCAACCTTTACCCACGGAGAGGGAAAACAACATCCTAGCTTCTCCCTACGATCGCTCCCGGGATCCCCGTCACCAGCAGCGGTGGTGCCCATCTTCACCACGACCCGTGGGTGGTGTCACGGACTAAATCCCCAAACAAACCACCCCCTTTTCACTCACGGGCGAGGAGCACCGCTCGAGTCCCCGGATCCGGCCCACCGCTCGAGCCACCAAGCAGCAGCAGCGCCGGACTCGAGCGTTAGCAAGCGCAGCGCCCCGCCGCCCGCGACAATAGGACTGTTTATAATCCTACACTGTTGTCCTTGGAAAAAGCTGTCACTTGCCATTTGAGGGTGTTTCAGTTACTTCTCCCTCATATCCTATTCAGGCCTGAAACACACATCCGTTAAAACCACGTCCGTGTAAAACGGGCCGTTTTTAGGGTCCGTTTTCCGTTTTTAGGTCCGTTTTTATGGTATGTGTGGCCTGCGTGTGTATCCCGTATGCTAGCCGTATGTGCATGTGGAATGTCCATGTGTGCGTGAGTGAAATAACTGACGTGTGTGTGTGTTGCCCGTGTGAAATGTTCCGTGTGTGTGTGATGCACAATGTCGTTGATACATGTCGGCTGACAGCAGAGTTGCGCGATGAGAATGAACTCTGGTGAACTTCACCCGACTTCATTGTCATGCCGCGGCTCTGTCTGTGTGCCGCGTACTGATTAGTGGTCACCCGTGAAGGACTCACCGGTGACCACTAATCCCCTGAGTGACTGAATTGAGCAACCCTCTCTCATACTTACCGTTCCCCGATCCCCAGCGCGGCGCTGCATGGCTGTTATAAAAACTCCAGCGGCTTTTCCTCTTTTTAAAAAGCCGGCCGCTCATTAATCAATCTCGTATTTACTGATTTACCCACCCACAGGTGCCTGTGATTGGTTGTAGTCACACATGGCCACCACGCTGAGTGACAGCTGTGTCACTGCACCCAATCACAGCAGCCGGTGGGCGTGTCTATACTGTGCAGTAAAATAAATAAATAAATTTAAAAAAACGGCGTGCGGTCCCTCCCTATTTTAATACCAGCCAGATAAAGCCATACGGCTGCAGGCTGGTATTCTCAGGATGGGGAGCCCCACGTTATGGGGAGCCCCCCCCAGTCTAATAATATCAGCCAGCAGACGCCCAGAATTGCCGCATACATTATATGCGTCAGTTCTGGGACTGTACCCGGCTCTTTCCGATTTGCCCTGGTGCGTTGGCAATCGGGGTAATAAGGAGTTAATGGCAGCCCATAGCTGCCACTAAATCCTAGATTAATCATGTCAGGCGTCTCCCCGAGATACCTTCCATGATTAATCTGTAAGTTACAGTTAAAAAACAAACACACCCGAAAAATCCTTTATTAGAAATAAAAAACACTAACAAAGTCCCTCATTACCAATTTATTAACCCCAACAAAGCCCTCCATGCCCGGCGTAATCCACGAACCTCCAGCGTCGCATCCAGCTCTACTGCATGAAGGTGACAGGAGCAGCAGAATACACCGCCTCTCCTGTCAGCTCCACGCAGCAAATGAGGTGAGTAGCGTGATCAGCTGTTAGTGAGGTTACCCGCGGCCACTGCTGGATCCAGCGGTGGCCGTGAGTTACGTGACTGACAGCAGCTGATCACGCTACTCACCTCATTTGCTGCGTGGAGCTGACAGGAGCGGCGGGAAGAGCCGGGTACAGTCCCAGAACTGTCGCATATAATGTATGCGGCAATTCTGGGCGTCTGCTGGCTGATATTGTTAGGCTGGGGGGCTCCCCATAACGTGGGGCTCCCCATCCTGAGAATACCAGCCTGCAGCGGTATGGCTTTATCTGCCTGGTATTAAAATAGGGGGGGGACCGCACGCCGGTTTTTTAAATTATTTATTTATTTATTTCTCTGCTCCATAGTGACACGCCCACCAGCGGCTGTGATTGGTTGCAGTTAGACAGCTGTCACTCAGCGTGTGGGCGTGTCTCCATGCAACCAATCATATTTGCCGGTGGGCGGGGAAAGCAGGGCATACGAGATTGATTAATGAGCGGCCGGCTTTTTCAAAAGAGGAAAAGCCGCCGGAGTTTAGAGAACAGCCGTGCAGCGCGAGACAGCGAGAGGGACAGATAAGACAGAGAGACCGACCGACAGACATAGAGAGAGACCGACTGACCGACGGACTGAGGGAGAGAACGAAACAGAAAAAGAAAAAAGACCGACATCACATGAAAAAAGCACAAAACGTTCAGGGAGCAAACAGAGATGCGTCTGTATCACTCAGACGTGCGCACAGACCCATTGACTTTCATTGGGTCCGTGCTGCGTGTTGCGTGCTGAAAACGGACATGCTTCCGTGCAAAACGGAGACACAAACGTAGCACGCACACGGACCCACGGACCTTAGTGAAAAACGCACATGTGTCCTCAAACATTAAATAACATTGGTGCACGTTTGGCCGTGTCTCCGGTATATACGGAAATGGACCAAACACGCACGTTTTAAACGGATGTGCGTTGCGGGCCTGAGGCAGGAGAACCTATGCAAATTGGGGTCTGCAGAGAGTGCAAGCCAGGACATCTCAGGTACTGCAACAACACACCCCACACCCCGGCTAGGCACATCTAGGTCAAACACAAATCCTTGTTGCCTCCCTCCAGGGGCTGATGTCCACACCAGGGGGTGGGCCAGGCGGTTGGTCCCGCCCACCGAGGAGTTCACAGTCCTGGAGGCGGGAAAAGGAAGAGAGAAGTCAGATTAGTTTTGAGTTTTGGAGAGTGAAGTGGTAGTAGAGGAGACTGACCGTGTCCGGGTGCGTGGCCCGGGCACATACAGCAAGGTTGGCAGACGGTGGTGACCGTCTGCAGGAGGGGCTAATTGGAGTGAACCGTAAGGACCGGGGACGGGCGGTGGCCCGACGGTACCGGATCAGGGAACAAAGAGAAGCCAGCACCATTCGGCAGGGCTTACGGACCCCGACCAGGCTAGGAGTCGCCGTAAAACCGGTCAAATCCGTTAGCGAAGGGAACCTCCGGGGTTTCCCAGCAGTCAAGACCCGATTAAAGGCAACAGCTCACACTGTGAAGGGAAACACAGTCACCGCCAAGGCTACAGTTCCCAGGGCCAGAGCCTGCGGGCAAAAGGGGCTCCCTCAGCATCCATCCAAGATGGGGAGCGGGTTACCGGTGGGAAGCCATTGGAACCGTGAACACAACACAGGTGCAGGGAAAGGCAGTCACCATCAACCTACCGGGAGAGCTACCGCAGCCGTCTGTGGGACCCGTCCATCCAGCCGTTTGTTTTACCGGAGACTTTGCATTGATCATTGGCTGAGTGAGTACCACCGTGCCGTGCGGCACAGCGCTGCCCCCGTGACCCTGCACCTCACCAGGCCCCGTAGCCCGCCTGCCATCCCTCCCTCACCGGGCCCCGGGACAATCAACCCCCCCTACCCATGGAGGGGAGAAATAACATCCAAGCTGCTCCCTGTCATCGCTCCCGGGATCCCCGTCCAGAGCAGCGGTGGTGTCACAACCTCACCACAACCGTGGGTGGCGTCACGGACAATATCCCTAAACCAAACAACCCCCCCTTTCACTCACGGGCGAGGAGCGCCACTCGAGTCCCCGGATCCGGCCCACCGCTCGAGCCACCGAGCAGCAGCCGGACCCGAGCAGTGGTTGAGCTCAGCGTCCCCTCCTCCGCCCGCGACAACTTGGCGTCACGAACACTATCTTACCGTTCTGCCGTCTGGTAGAGGTGCGCCTTGTGACCGCCGGAGGTGTCCGGCCAAAAAAATTGAGAAGCCGCCATTTTGGGCGCGAAAAATCCCCGCTCAAGCGTCTTCCCAAGTAGTGGAGGCGCGAAAACCGAAACCCCACCCCTGTAGAGGAGGAGCCGGAAAAAGACTAAGGGGGACGGAAACAAGATGTCTGCGCCCGACAGAGCCGCTGGAGGAGCGGCGGTCGCAGGCGCATTGGCACCCGCGGATGGGAATGGGCCCGCCCAGGTCCCGGCCGCACTGGCGGGAGGTGCCGTGGCCCCAGCTCTCGCTCAGGTGATGCCGTTCTCCTTGCCCTACGTGCCCGGAGCTACCTGGCTGCTGCAGTACGATGGGAAACCTGATGTGTTGCAGGTCTTCCGGAAGAAGCTTAGCCCGCTACTAGAACTGTACCCCCTAACTGATAAGCAACGTGCAGCGGTTGTGCTGGGGCAGCTAACCAGCACGGCTGAGCAGGAGGCGGAGACCTGGGCCGAGGGGGACCGGTTCTCTGTAGCCACCATCTTTGAAAAGCTACAGACTGCCTTTGAGACCCGTACCGAAGCCGAGCTGCGGATGCAGTTTTATCAATGCCGACAACGACCTGCGGATAGCATTCGGGACTACGCCTTGCGTCTGCAAACCACCCTCCGCACACTAAAGCGGGTAGATACCATCAACGATGCGGACAGCAACAGAATGCTAGTGGAACAGTTTGTACAGGGGATGAGGTCCTCGGAGGACTGCAAGCAACTCCAGCTGTGGGCCCTAGAACACCCTGATGTGGGCTTTGCCGTGTTAAAGGAATGGGCCATTAAAGGTCTTGGAAGGGAAGGAGTGCAATTTGACTGCACAATTGGCTGGAATCATTAGCGGACGCTATGTTGCATTTGGAAAGGCCCTAAGGTGCCTAAACAGTGGAGGTCCCCAACAAGTGACCCCATTCTGGAAACAAGACACTTCAAGGCTTTTATCTAGGTGTATATTGAGCAGTTTGAATCCAAGAGTACTTCACAGAATTTGATAAGCTTAGGTTGCCATATTGAAAATTTTAATTTTTTTCACAAAAATGTTGCTTTAGCATCAAATTTCTTACTTTTTCAAGAGGCAACAACAAACCGTGGACCCAAGAGGTTGTTATCCAATGTCTTATGAGCACAGGGATACCCCACATGTGGCCAAAAACCTCTGTTTGGATAAATGGGAGGGCTTGGAATGGAAAGAGCACCATTTGAATTCTGGAAAAGTTGAAATAAATTGCGGGCACCATGTCACATTAGCAGGGCCCCTTGGGTACCTATACAGCAGAAATCCCCCACAAGTGACCCCATTTTGGAAACTGGATTTTATTCAGGAGTTTAGTAAGCATTTTGAATCCACAGGTACTTCACAAAAATGTTGCTGTAGCAACAAATTTCTCACTTTTAGGCTATGTGGCCATGATCCAGCGACACGGCGTCTAGTACACAGTGTCAGCCTTCCTGCAGAGATATGAGTGTTGTCCACAGGAGAACGCAGCTACCCATGCCCACGATTTGGGTTCAGGCTGCTGTGGACTTTAGCTCTATGCTACCTGTAGAGAACACTCTTGTCTCCGCAGCATAAACTGACATGCTGAGGCTCGGGAAGCTGCGCCACAGGTCGGTTTATGCTGCAGAGAAAAGAAGCACAGTGGGCATGGGATTTCTAAAAATCCTTCCACTGTGCTTCTACTGCACAACGCAGCGCTATGGATTCAGGGAAAACACTCTGCGCCCAAAACGCTGCAAATCCCGATTGTGGGCGCACAGCCTAAAATGCTACAATGGATGAATGGATAGATGTCAAACAAATATAACGTCCCATTCACCTGCATATTCTAAGCTGGCGCCCTTTAGTGCCTTTCATGTGGCACTAAAGGGTGCCTAGCCTTGTATTTAGCCCCCCCAAAAAATTAATAATTAAAATAAACGATGTGTGGTCCCCCCTATTTTTGATAGCCAGCTATGGTAAAGCACACAGCTGTAGCCTGCAAACCACAGCTGACAGCTTCACCTTGGCTGGTGATCAATTTGGAGGGCTCCCCAGGCGTTTTTTTAAAAAAAAACAAACAAACAAACGTGGGGTCCCCCCCAAATTAGATCACCAGCCAAGGTGAAGCGGACAGCTGGGGTCTGGCATTCCCAGGGTGGGAAGAGCCATGGTTATTGGACTCTTCCCAGCCTAAAAATAGCAGGCCGCAGCCGCCCCAGAAGTGGCGCATCCCGCGCCCTGGTGTTATACTTTTATTACGGGGTAAGATACGGGGTTGATACCAGCTGTAATCTCACCTGACATCAAGCCCTGGGGTTAGTGATGTCACGGCATCTAAACAGATACCCGACATCACTAACCCAGTCAGTAATAGAAAAAAATAAAGACAAAACAAAAATTTATTTGAAAAAACACTCCCCGATACATTTCCTCTTTCACCAATTTATTGAAAATAAACTCATTCCGGTCGCTGTAATCCATTTTGGAGGTCCCTCGATGACTCTGGACCTTCTAGAATATGGGGGGCACGTTCAGGGAACGTATCCCCCATTTTCTGGAAGAGCAAGCTCTCCATGAGCAGTGTGGGTGCAGTAATCTGAGAATACTGCACTCACACTGCCCCGGTCCAACCTAGGACAGGGTGACCTGCAGTAACCTCATTACAGAATTTGAGGGGCACGCTCACAGAACGTACCCCCCATTTTCTAGAACAGCAGGCTCTCCATGTGAGAAGTGTGGCTGCAGATTACTGCACTCACTCTCCCCCGGTCCACAGTACAGCAGCATGTGCAAGCAGCACGGTCAGCGTCCCTGCTTGCAAGGATCCAGCTGACAGCCGCTGTCTGCACATGCGCCGCCAGCTTTCCAGAGGAGGCGGAGTGATCGCAGGGACGGAGCAACAGCCAGGTAACGGAAGACCAGGGGCTGAGGTGGGGTGACGGAGGGACCTGGGGACAACTTTTCTGTCACATGTGACGTGTCACATGCGGCAGAAAGAGCAGGATGAATGCGGCCGCGCGCTACTGTGCGCTGCGCGCCGCCATCTTGCACGCTTTGGAGGAGGGAAGGGGGAGCGCTCTGGAGAACCGGAGGGTGCTCCGGGGTCCAGGGAGCTCCGGTGTACCGGAGGAGGGGTCAGGGGGAGGACATTTCCCTCCGATCTGAAATGTTTCATCATTTCAGATCGGAGGGAAATGAATGCAGAGCCGGCGGCGGCGGCAGTTTTCGGCTCGCGTCGGCGCCATTTTGGATGTCCAGTGGGGGTGGGGGTAGTGGGGGTTGATTTCTCCGGTACCGGGGGGCTTTGGGGGCACTAGAGGATTATATTTCTTTATCATCTGACATGTTTGATCATGTCAGATGAGAAAGAAATCAGTATTATTTGCCATTTTTTTTTTATGTGTACGTCGGTATACGGTGTATCGGGGTCCAAAAAAACCATCCCGATTCATAATCTTGGGGGTCTCCGCTACCCCCGGTAGCTGAAACCCCCGAAATTTTTCATCACTGGGGGGCGCTACAAGCTTTTTCCGGCCTGACGTCTCAAGACGTCGGAACAGAATAAGGAGGGAGGGGGGAGGAGGAAGGAGGGAGCAGATGGGCTGTGACAGCGGTGAAAAACCGCCCACAGCTCAGTGAGTCAGGAAGAATGCAGCCGGCTGCATGGATGTGACGTGTGCGGCACTTGACGGTGACGTCACTGGAGCGGGAACAGCGGTCTGCAATAGCGCCTCTCACAGGCACTATTGCCAACACAAGGTATTTGAGAGAAACATTGTTTCTCAATATAATATCGAACTAGACAACCACCCTTTTAAGAGCAGCAAATTAATTTACAGCCTCAGTAGACTAGGAGGAAAAGTCAGTTACTTTCTTGGTCATGTGCCGCCCCCGTGCCAGCAGCCGACGCTGCTCAGATCTGGACGCGCTGCGTGGCTCGAGGGATCCTCCGGACCCGGGGGTCACGCGGACACGCCAAATGAAAAGGGGGGGAATAGTTGTACGGCCTTGACCATATTTGGTTAGTGATGCCACCCACGGTGTGTGGTGAAGGGGACACCACCGCTGCTGTTGTGGGATACCCGGGGGAGATGTAATGGCAGCCAGATGTTAACCCCTCCGTGGGTATAGATGGTTGCCCCGGGGCCCAGTGTCTCTATACAGGGTATGGCGATGGCAGGGGCTTACGTGCCCGGACATACCAGGGGATGTTTGGTTACTCACAAGTAAATGAATCACACGAGTCTTTTGGTAAACCAAGGTGCTGGTGGCCGGCCTCCGTGGCCGGTCGTACGCTGGTCCCCCACCCGGGCTGGTGGTCGCCATATTTTCCTCTGCACTGGTTGTGGTTGTGTGTTTGGACTTCCCGGTATGGAACACATGAGTCTGCTCCCGGCTTGCTGTGTGCCAGACGAGCTGTGCCCGCTGACGCTGACCCATGGGATCTATGGGCCCTGGCGGTTGCCCTATCCCTATCTGTGGGGGGTTGTCTGCTTTTGGGACTTTGGTTGGGACAGGACCTGTAATCCTGCCCTCAATCGGTTGATTAGCTAGGCCGTGGGTTCCGGTCCTGGCTTCAGGGTCCGAGTACCCCCTCTGTGAACGATTTCCGGTCGGGTCTCCGGTGTCGGTACCGGCGGGCTCCAACCCTGCTCCGGTCCTCCTCAGATCTGCCGGGCCGTCTTCCCGTCTCCTGCTGACAGAGACCACCGTCTGCCACCTAGGCAAGGTACCAGGGCTCCGACCCTGGCACCGTTCAACTTGAACTTCTCCTCTGCTGGAGCTACACCTAGCTCCAGCCCACACTCCTCTCAACTTGAACTACAACTTCATCTGCTTGCTTTCCCGCCCCGGGCTGCCTAGACCCCTAGGTGGGCGACCCCTAACCGCCTGGTACCGCCCACTGGTGTGCCTGTCTTGCCCTGAGGGGGGTGACTAGGGTTTCAGGTCGGCTGTATGTGACCTAGGTGAGGGAAGGTGTTATGCGGGGGCCATGTGTGACTACCTGGTTTTTCAAGGGCGTCACAGTCATATATTGTAGGTGAAAGACTCAACTATGACTGAGAAGTTCTTAATGAACTTTTGATAATAATTTGCAAAACCTAAACATCTCTGCAGTGTTTTAAGGTTAGTGGGTTGTAACCAACCAAGGATTACATGTACCTTAACAAGATCCATCTGAAATCTAGATGTAGAAACAAACGGACCTAAAAAATGTATGTCTTTACACCTTAAAATCCTTTTTTTATTTTTAAGAAAATCATTATTGTATTTGAAACAGTGAATCATAACATGGCCAGAATGACCACAGTACAAACAAAATCAAACTAAAGCTCTGTGCGCACTTGCCGGTTTTTGCCGCGGATTTCCTGCGGTTTTGCTACATGTTTCGCTGCATGTTATGTTCATAACATCTCTGCAGTGATTCATCAGCAAAACCTATGGGAAAAAAAATGATGTGCGCACTATGCGGATTTTGACAGCTGCATGTTTTGCTGTGGGATTCCCGCAGCAAAAACAATTGCATGTCACTTCTTTTCCGCACATCGCTGCGGGATTTCACTCCATTGACTGCCATGTAATTGTGAAATCCCGCAGGGAATAACGCAGGCAGCAAATTCTGTGCGGTTCATTGCATTTTCCTGCGTTATTACCTCCGGTATTTCGCTGTTTACTTGCGGTAATGTACATTGCTGCCTGCGGTTTGCAGGGGAGTGATGTCATTATGACAGGAAGAGGAAGCGGAGCAGAGAGTAAACAGACACAGATCAGACACAGACATAGAACACACACATATCACACTCACACATAGACATATAGAATACACATAGAATACACATAGAAAGCAAACGGACATATAGAAAAAAAAACACGTGTGCTCTGCTGTATTTTTACCGTCCAGCCGAGGTAAGCACACAGCGGCGGCCCGTTATTCTCAGGCTGGGGAGGGAGAGGGGCAGGGTTAATGTCCCCCACCTCCCACAGCCGAGAATATCAGCCCGTAGCTGCCCCGAGACTGTTGCATGCATTATGCGGCAGTACCGGAGTGTCCGGCTCTTCCAGATGCCATGATGCAGTGGCTATCCAAGTTATAATGAGTTAAATGACAGCGGATCGCTGCCATTTAAGTCTAGGCTCGATCATAGCAGCGCCTATGACACAGCTGACATGATCAACCCGTAAGTAAACTGAATAAGCACACACCGAAAAATCCTTTATTTTAAATAAAACACAAAAAAGCCCCTGGGTCATCCCTTTATTAACCCCCCCGAAACAAAGCTCCAACGTAATCCACGTCCTGCAATGCTTGCATCCAGCCACGACTGACACACAGCGCTGAATGCAGCCTCGCAGCGAGACAGCAGAGGTAATTACCGGTCATTTCCCACGGCCGGTAATGTGAACTTACATTACCGCTCGGGAGAAATGCAGCGTGTGCTCACAGGGACTCTATCTAATCTTCTATTTATCTATTTATCTGTCTGCTATCGATCTCAGAAGGAAATTACTTTTTTTTTTTTCTTTTTTTCAATGTACTGTATTGCATTGAATGCATTAAAGCACATGTACCAACCCGCATGGGCAAAACCGCGGCAATACCACAAACAATACCGCGGTAAAACCGCAGCAAACCGCATGCGGTTTTCAGGTGCATTTTACCGCGTTTTTTTTACCGCGGGAGCGGTAATCTTTCAGGCCCTGCGGAATTTCCTTAAGAAAATTCCATTTTCCAGTGCGCACAGGGCCTAATGCTCCAAATTACGTTCCCTAATTGGACTCTCTCCTTGCCCCAATTTGCATAGATTCTCCTGTGGGGCATATCAGTGGGAATGAGCTGGATGCGCCCTGACTGCTGAGCCCGGTCCGAAGGGGTTAATTCCTCTTCCCCATGCCCGAACCGTCCGCCCCCCTGTTTGTGTCCAATCCTGTTGTTTTCCCCTCCTCCTGGTTCCCATATAAAATCCCCCCTATTTCCTGGTTCGGTCTCTCCTCATCCGTGAGACCTGGAAGCTGCTGTGCTGCTGGTACCCCGGACACAGCAGCGTCTGGTGAGAGATGGCCGACGCGCTTGCTGCAGCGATTAGGGACAGGATCGGGAGGGAAGGGGATGCATGGCTTACCTCCATCCTAGCTGAGATGCGTCCCCTCCCTCCTGAGGCTCGGGCGGTTAACTCCAGCGGCAGGCGGTCCGCTCGGCGTACACGCCCGACGGAGCGCCTGAGTCCTTCACTGCTGACGTCACGGGGCATGCGCACTCGTGCGCGCGCCTCGCGACAAGCTCCGCCCACTTCCTCTCAGCTCCCGACCGCGGCTGCCGCACGCCAAGTCTGTCCCTCCTGTAACGCGGACCCGAGGTCAGCAGCAGTTAACCCCTGCCACCCTGAACCACCACTATACCACTGTCCACCAACTATGGGAGGACATCATAGCTGCAGCTCCTCATCCATAGAGGAGACTGCAGATGCTGAACCCACAGTGCCCCCTCCCCCTCCCACCCAGCCTATACAACCACCCCAGACAGCACAAACTGTATTTAACCAACCTGCTGTATGTGCTGGGGCAGTAATAAGCCCTTCAGCACATGTTAATCCGCAGATGCTGATGTTGCCACACATGATGCAGGGATCTGCAGGTGTGCAGTCTGCTGCGCCTGACCATCCCCCACCTGCCCTGCCACTAGTGCACACTTCACAAGCCCCCATGATTGCCACAGAACAAATGAATGCTGAAGCTTGGGACCGTGGTCATAGCCGTCACAGCCGCCGTGAGCGATCAGCAACACATTCATCTGCGTCATCTCACACCCCTGATCGTTACGAGCGCCCGGCTAGGTCGCATGGGCAACATAGCCATTGCCGCCGTTCCAGGTTCTCTCGGAGGAGCCTCCGCTCTCGCTCATCGAGGTGGCGCTCTCCTTCCACTTCAACGCATTCTTCGGACGCCTCTGTTGTGCCTCATGGGCATCATCGCCGACGTCACCCCCACCTGCAGAGGGAGTCGATTCCTCCCACAGTGCGTTCGCAGCCCGTGGAAGTCGTCGATCCACCATTGGAGCCTTATGTCGCCCCTATTCCGGATGCTGGTGAGTACCAATACTCTGGGGCATGGGGGGATGGTGTGGGCATGTCAGCAGCACTTAAAACGCTATTAGCGAATCTACAGCCTGCGCTGGGGGGGGGGGAAATACTAGTTAACCCCTCATTTAACTCCCAAAATTCAAAAAAACAACCTGACCCACCCCCCCCTCCCCCTCCTCGAGCGGATATTCACAGAGACGCTTTCTTTTGTGGTGTTACTCCTTTAGGAACCCACTTGAACGAGGAGACTGTACAAAAAATATGGGCCAATGACTATATCCATATATGGTCTTTGATTTCCACTGATCAACATACAGTTGATAAAGAGCGGCGATCGGTGGATCGTCCTTTTGAAAGGAGGCCCAAGGTAGCTAAGTCCATTAACAACTGGCTGCAAGCATTTTGTGTTATGGGATTTGTGTCGCCCAGGGACAAGGGGTACTCAGATCCGGCCCACGGGGTCACTTCTGTGGGTATCACGGTGGCGTGACCCGGTCTGTGATCCCAGGCTCCACAGTAAGAAGGGGATTAGGTAAGGGAGATTGTCCGTGACGCCACCCATGGTGTGCGGTGAGGTAATGGAGCACCGCCGCTGCCGGTTAATGGATCCCGGGGATGGTGGTGGGCAGTAAGGTGGTGATTTCCCTCCACGGGTAGGGTGTTGGTGTCCCGGGACCCCGGTGAGGTGGTGCAGGGAGGAGATGGAGACGGTCTGAGAGCTGTGCACCCAGTTGGACCGGGGGATGTTGTTACTCACAGTTCGCTTTGTAAGAAAATTCACACAGAGTCAGGAATTAACCAGAAACTGCCGGAGTCCGCAGCCTTCGGTATGGAGGGTGTTAGTGTCCCACACACGGTGCAGCAGCCCCTGTTCTTTCCCTACAGCCAGGTGCCTCTTTCTCCACTCTTTCTCTTTCTCATCAGCCGGGAACGGGGAGTCCACTCCCCTGCAGTGATCCGGGTCACCCTTGGTACCGGCGGGCCGCTACCCTGCCCCGGCTACCTCTGGCCCCTTCCTCACTAACAGCCTGTCCCGGCTCTTTTGGAGCACGCTTCTATAGCAGCCCGGGAGCTACAACTCCGGGCTCCTCTCCTGTCTCTCTCTCCACACACTCTGCTCCAGCCCCTCCCCTCCTGCTCTGTTTTGCTCTCACACTGGGGGAGGTGGTTTGTCCTACTGCACTGGTGTGGGATCAGGTTACCAAGGAGGAATAACTCTTTCTGTGACAACCTGGCTTTGCCAGGGCGTCACACATGCGTCATGGGTCAGAAGCACCCCGAGCGCTGTTCTGAGATGTTTATTTAGCTTGATACCATATACAATTCTTACAAGTCGCAGGGGGGATCTGCCTGGTGGCGTTACGACGAAGATTTTCGTCGTCGTTTAGCCCTCCAACCCCAGTTAGGTTGGGGGGTCAAAGCCACGGACACATGGCTGCGCTTAATGCTGGCCCAGAAGGCTTACCAACCCTTTCAATCAGCGGCCCCTAGCAACATCGCCGGCTCCGGCTCAGTGGCCGTTCGTAGACCCGGCACGTGCTGGTCATTCAATGAAGGCCACTGTCGTTTCTTTGGCCTCTGTAAATTCAAGCATGAGTGCTCTGCCTGCGGCGGAGCCCATGCGGCAGCCAAGTGTGTCCGTCCAGCCTCAAAATTGCCTGCAAAAACATCCAGCACGCCGGATAAGGACGCCAGTGAGCGTCCTCGCGATGGGGCCATGGCTCGACCAGTACCCCAATAAGGAGGCGGCGGCTCAGCTGCGTTTTGGTTTTACCTTTAGTTTTTTCATTCCTTTGAATTTTTGCAGGGACCCCTCATTTGCACAGAACCTAAAATCGGCTTCTGAATTTCACCAGGTGTTACTACAGAAGTTAAAAAGCGAATTGTCGGAAGGCAGAATCCGAGACCCATTTTCTTCCCCCCTTTTTTCAACTTGAGAGTCTCCCCTTTGGGTGCTGTTCCCAAAAAGGAACCGGGCAAGTTTCGCCTGATTCAGCATCTGTCCTACCCCAAAGGCTCATCAGTAAATGACGGCATATCTGAGGCGGATGCCTTAGTAACTTACGTGTCTTTTGATAGAGCAGTTGCGCTAGTTCGCCAGGCTGGAAGGGGCGCGTTGATGGCAAAATCTGACATTGAGTCGGCTTTTCGCCTTCTCCCCGTTCACCCCGACTGTCACCATTTACTGGGATGGTTTGTCGATGGCTCTTATTATTACGACACATGTTTGCCCATGGGCTGTTCGATTTCCTGCTATTATTTTGAACTTTTCAGTTCATTTTTGGAGTGGGTGGTGAGATGGGAGTCTGGCTCCCATTCCATCATTCATTACTTGGATGATTTTCTTTTCATAGGTCCATGTGATTCCTCACACTGCCAAATTTTGCTGGATAATTTTTGTCGGCTCATGGCCAAATTTGGCGTTCCTTTGTCTCAGGAAAAAATGGTTGGTCCTGTTTCCACACTTTCCTTCTTGGGAATTGAAATTGGTTCTGAAGCCATGATTTTTCGCCTCCCACCTGAGAAAGTTTCTACATTGCTCTCATTGCTCAGGGGTTTTTGTTCAGTCCGTAGCGTTACTTTACGCCAAATGCAATCTTTATTGGGCCTGTTGGTTTTTGCATGCCGTGTCATGCCGATGGGACGTATTTTTTCTCGGCGTCTGGCCCTCTCCACTAGGGGTGTTAGGCTTCCACACCATCGGATTCGGATCTCGGCGCCACTGCGCGCTGATTTGATTGTTTGGACTGAGTTTATTTCTCAGTACAATGGTCATACGTGCTTTCAAGAGGATGAGATAACTAATGATGAGCGATCCCTTTTTTCTGATGCCTCTAGGTCTCTTGGTTTTGGGATGATCTTTGCTGACCAGTGGTGCGCTGAATGATGGCCAGATTCATGGCATGCTTTAGGCTGGGTTTCCAACTTAACCTTGCTTGAGCTTTTCCCCATAGTGGTGGCCATCGCTATTTGGGGTCCTGTTCTGCGGAATAAGCGCATTTTGTTTTGGACTGACAATAGGAGTATAGTTCATGCGATTAATCATTTGTCTTCTTCGTGCCCCCCCGGTCATTAAGTTACTCAGGTTGTTAGTACTTAGCTGTTTGAAACTTAACATCTGGTTTCGTGCCCGTCATGTCCCTGGTTTTTGTAATTCCACTGCTGATGCCCTTTCTCTTTTTGATTTACAGAAATTTCGAGAGCTTTGCCCTCGTGCTCAGCTGGACGGCTTGCCCTGCCCTGTCAGTATGTGGAACCTTCTTCTCAGCAACTGATTCCGTTGGTGAGAGCTTCCGTGGCTCCTGCAACGTGGCAAGCTTATGGTAAGGCGTGGTCGGAATGGCTGAATTTTGTCGGGCAATCCCCAGTTGACTGTCCTGAACCGGCCCGTTTGGCGGTTACAGTACGATATTTGATCCATTTGCGTGATGCTGGCTTTTCGGGGTCGGTGGCCTGGAGTCGCTTAACTGGCATCGCCTTCCATTTCAAGCTTCGCAGCTGGTCGGACGTCACAAAATCTTTTATTCTCAGTCGGGCTGTTCGTGGTTGGTGTCGGTTAACCCCCCCCCGTCGGGAACATAGACGGCCTATTTCTTTTGCATTGTTGGCTCGCCTCATCAGAGCCGTTCGTAATTTTTGTTCATCCCCTTTTGAATCCGCCCTTTTTGTGGTTTCCTTTGGATTGGCCTTTTTTGGTGCTTTGCGAATTAGTGAACTTCTGTCCTTGTCAAAGCACCATCCTGGGGGCCTCCGGCACAATGATGTTACAGTTTGCAATGGGGGTTTGCGCATTCGCATCCGTAAATCGAAAACGGATCCGTCCGGTAGGGGCTCATGGATCCCCTTATTCTCTATCTCTGGCCCTGTGTGCCCCATCGTTTTGGTTAACAACTATTTAGCAGTGCGCCGCTCTGGTGTGTCCTTCTTATCCCACGAGGATGGTTCACAACTCACAAAGTTTCAGTTTCTGTCCCTCTTTCGTAAATGTCTTCGTTCGTTTAGGTTAACCTCTACCGAATTTGGTACACACTCCTTTAGGATAGGTGCTGCGACCGAGGCCGCGAGGGCTGGTTTGTCCAATTCTGAGATTCAGCGCATCGGTAGATGGCATTCTTCTTGCTTTGCGCGCTACGTTAGACCTGATTTATTGCTTCACTAATTCTATTTCTCTCCATAGGCGGTGCAAGGCCGGCGGTGTGGCTGTTCGGCCACTCTTATATTTTTTGGGCCGGCCAGAGAGCGGCGTATCATCCGGGCGGAAGGACTCTCGGTTTCCGTGGCCTCGATGTGCATTGGAGAGGCATCAGAGGCCTGATGTGGCCGCAGGTTCTCCCAGAGGTGGTTGGCATCGCTCAAATTGCCTCGTCTCCGGTGATCCTAGTCCTACATGCCGGGGGCAATGATCTTTGTTCCTGCAGGCTTGCGGAGCTCAACACTACTATGAAGTCTGACGTGGACAAATTCCACGGTTTCTTTCCAGAGCTGGTCCTCATTTGGTCGGAGGTAATCCCCCGCGTTGCATGGCAGGGGGCTCGCGATGCGGCAGCGGTTGAGCGGTCACGGCGTACCCTGAACGCGAGAATGTCCCGTTTCATTCACTTTAAGGGTGGTGTAGTCGTCAGACACAGACAGCTGGAGGGGGACAACTCCAGCCTTATGTTACCAGATGGCGTCCATTTGTCGGACATTGGCCTCGACATTTTCCTATCGGGTCTCCAGGATGGCATCGAGCAGGCACTCCTTTTGTTGGGTGGGGGTCGGAGCGCTGTCTAGGGACTTTGCTCCTCCGTGGCGGTCAGTTCTGGAATTGTGGAGATCAAGCGAAGGCTGATTGCACCGGGAGTCCGGCCTGGCATTACGCCTCGTCTTGATAGCAGTATAGATTGTTGGATATTTGCACAAATTAATGGAAAAGCTGTGACCGACCTCAACCCATCAAAAGATGAGAGTTTTATATATTTGCACTTGATTATCTCTCCAATAAAGTTTACTTGTTTTATTACAAAGGTGTGTTTTGTTCGGGCATGGGGGGGGTTGGTTTTGGTGGTGGGGTCTCAGCAGTCTGTGGGGCATATCAGTGGGAATGAGTTGGATGCGCCCTGACTGCTGAGCCCGGTCCGAAGGGGTTAATTCCTCTTCCCCATGCCCGAACCGTCCGCCCCCCTGTTTGTGTCCAATCCCGTTGTTTTCCCCTCCTCCTGGTTCCCATATAAAATCCCCCCTATTTCCTGGTTCGGTCTCTCCTCATCCGTGAGACCTGGAAGCTGCTGTCCCACCCTCCCTCCCCGGTGTTTTTGATGTTACACTGTTTAAGTCACAGCGGTCAGTTCTGGAATTGTGGAGATCAAGCGAAGGCTGATTGCACCGGGAGTCCGGCCTGGCATTACGCCTCGTCTTGATAGCAGTATAGATTGTTGGATATTTGCACAAATTAATGGAAAAGCTGTGACCGACCTCAACCCATCAAAAGATGAGAGTTTTATATATTTGCACTTGATTATCTCTCCAATAAAGTTTACTTGTTTTATTACAAAGGTGTGTTTTGTTTGGGCATGGGGGGGTTGGTTTTGGTGGTGGGGTCTCAGCAGTCTGTGTCTACTGAATGAGAGGAAGAAGTCACTGACACACCTTTTAAAAGTGTCTTCATCATTTAGACATCTGTTCGAGTAAACAGCCAATTACAAAGAAGGGCAGTGAGCCCCATAGGGGTGAGCAGGCCCAATGACGATCGGGAGGGTGCAGGGTAGTAAGGAGTTAAAAGGTTTTGGTTGGGGATGAGGGAGATAGATGGGGGCGTGGGATTGGTGGTTGGTACTGGAGGGGGGATTGGTGGAGAGCAAGGAAGGGGTGGGGGCGTAGTTTGAGGTATAAAGAGAATGTAAAGTGTGTTACCTCCCCTTTCGTCGCTTGAACTTTGTGCCCCAGGACGTTTGTGCTGCAGCCCACTGCGATGGCTGACCTGGCTGCTTTAATGGACTTAGTGCGTGGGGCTGCTGAGGTCCTGGGTGCTGACGTACTACGGGATCAGCTGGCGGCGGTTTGCGGTGCTAGAGCGGTGATTCCTGCTGCTCCTGCGCCCGGGCCTGTTCTACGTGCTCGGCGGTCATGGCCGCCGGTGCGCTACTCCCCCAGTGGAGGGGGGAGAAGGAGATCAAGGAGCCCCTTCGGGGACCCTCCGGCACGAGGGAGCCCCGCGTCTGCTGTGGTGGAGCTGCCGGTTGCCGGGAGGAATCCTCGCGGGTCGGAGGTGGGCGGAGCTTCGGCGAGGCCTACTTCCGGTCCGCGGCCTGCAAGGTCCCGGAGCGGAGTAGCGGCAACCCCCGGTGATGTGCGGGCCGGGGGTGGAGCCCAGCGTATCGGATTGGCGGTGGAGACTCCCTGCAGACGGCAGGGGAGCGACTCAGGACGGATAGTGGAGGTGGAGTGCGGCGGCGGGCAGAGACGAGCGGGAGAAGAGTGCGGCGGCCCGGCGGCCATGGTGCGGTCCCGGATTACGGTCCCCTCCGGCGAGGATCGGGCTGGGGGGGGTTCCCGGCGTTTGTCAGAGGCGGGACGGCAATCCCGCAGTCGGCAGGGAGGGAGCCCAATGAGCAGGGAGGACGCAGCAGCGGCGCAGCAAGGATACCGGAGGCCAGCAGGGATGGACGGCGGTACGGCACCACGTCGTGCCAAGAGACTGAGGTCCAGCAGGAGGCGTCCGGAGGAGCGGGGTGCGGTGACCGTGGGGGTCGACGGCCGCCAGGTGCGGGCTGTCCCCTCGCTGGTCCCCCCTGTGGCCGGCAGCGGCAGTTCGGACTCCGGAGGGGATGAAGAGTCGATGGCAGCGACAGGCCGGACGGAGCGACAGCAGGATGATCGGGGCACGGCTGTGCCAACGTCGGTGCAACGGCAGCCGGGTGAGCGAGTGACAGAAATGTTTAATGCTGTGGGTAGTGCGGGCGGGGGAGGGGGTTCCTCCGCGGGAAGTGTTGCGCAAGGGGCGAGTGCGGTCGGTCAATCTGGTCTACCGGGCCCGGATTTTTGGGGGCAGCTTTTGGGGGTATTGCAGGGGTTGTCGGCGGAACGGGGTAGTCGGATGGGGCCTGGGGCTCCGGTGGGGGCGTGGGTGGCCCCCTCGGAGGTAGTGCAGACAGAGGCGCCGGGGCGTGAGGTTGCGGCGCGGGACACTACCGCGGCGGTAGATGCGGGACAGGCGGCCGGTGGGGTGGCTGCCGTGGGTGCGAGTAAAGAGGCGGAAAAGGAAAAAGAGAAAGAGGATGAGGTTGTGCGGTTGGATGATAGGGCGCGGAGTGAAATTTATGTGTTGTGATAACACGCTCCGGGATCGCCTTTGCTGGGTTCAAAGGGCACGTATTCACCTCAGGCAGACAGCCGAATTCAAGGTGTAACTGACGCTTGGTCAGGTTTATTGCAGTGAAGCATAAACAAAAAGAAAAAAAAACACCAACAAAATAAATCCTTGCCTGTCCGGCACTAACTATACACGGTGTTATCCTAACTACCAACTGGAGGGCTTCTCCCTTCCAGCTAAACCATACAAACATCAGGCACTGCTCCTCACAAGTGTCTCCTACACAGACAGGCTTACTGTGTTCCCAGATGGAGACCCTCCCCCAACTTCCCAGATTCCTTTTACTTCCGTCCTTCACCTCCCATTAATCCATTAGTAGCCAGGTGATCCTGGCCAGGCTAAGTCACATAGGACCGATACCGGGGTGAGATATACCTGCCCTCATCCACTAAACCCACATGAGTCTCACATATCCCCCCCCTCTGCTCAGACCACTGCAGCTGAGCAACAGCACCCACAAAACAGTGCACACGAGACAGGGCATCAGCATTCCCCATCCGCACCCCCGGGCGGTGCTCCACTGTAAAACGGTAGGCCTGAAGTGCAAGGAACCACCGGGTCACTCGGCCATTCCGTTCCTTATTCAAGTGCATCCACTTGAGAGGGGCATGGTCAGTGATCAGCCGGAACTTCCTTCCTATCAAGTAATATTTAAGGGACTCTAGAGCCCACTTAATGGCTAAGCATTCTTTTTCCACTATGGCATAGTTGCGTTCATGCTTATTAAGTTTCCGACTAAGATAAAGGACCGGATGTTCCTCTCCGTCCTTCAGTTGTGACAATACAGCCCCTATACCGGCATCAGAAGCGTCCGTTTGGACCACGAACTCGCTGCGGAAGTCAGGAGTCATTAGCACAGGTTGAGAGCAAAGAGCTAGTTTTAAGTTATGGAAGGCTTCTTCGGCTGCCGTGGTCCATTTGATCATGACAGAGTCTTTCCCTTTGGTAAGGTCCGTCAGGGGAACAGCGGTAGCCGCGAAATTGGGAATGAACCGTCGGTAGTAGCCAGCTATTCCCAAAAACGCTCTCACCTGCTTCTTGTTGACTGGTTGCGGCCATTTCTGAATGGCTTGTATCTTGTCAATCTGGGGTTTAACAATTCCCCTCCCAATTACGTATCCCAAATACCGGGCTTCTTCCAGCCCGATATGACATTTCTTGGGGTTTGCTGTTAGACCCGCCTCCCGCAGGTCCTCAATCACAGCCTCTAGTTTCTGGAGGTGCGTCTCCCAGTCCAGGCTGTAAATGACTATGTCATCCAAATACGCAGAAGCATACTGCCTATGGGGCCTCAGGACTCGGTCCATCAACCTTTGAAAGGTTGCCGGTGCCCCGTGTAGTCCAAACGGCATATACACATACTGGTATAAACCTTCCGGTGTAGAAAACGCGGTTTTCTCTTTAGCGGCCTCTGTTAGCGGGATCTGCCAATAGCCCTTCGTTAAGTCTAGGGTCGTGATATACCGGGCTTTTCCAAGCCGATCTATTAATTCATCGACCCGTGGCATAGGGTATGCATCAAATTTGGAGACCGCATTTAATCTCCTGAAGTCATTGCAGAATCTAATGGAGCCGTCTGGTTTCGGTATTAACACAATCGGACTCGACCAGGCGCTATGCGATTCCTCGATTACACCTAACTCCAACATGGTCTTCACTTCTCGGGAGACAGCTTCCCGCCGAGCCTCCGGTATTCGGTAGGGCTTTACCTGAACTGTTACCCCAGGCTCTGTTATGATGTCATGTTTAATGAGAGTGGTCTGCCCGGGCTTTTCCGAGAAAAACTCGTGATTGTTGATTACAAACTGCTTGACGTCGGTCTTTTGCCGCTCCGACAGAGTCTCCGCCGTCCCGACATCCGGTATGGTCTGCTTGCAGACCGGAAGGGCCAGACCTGCTGACAGAGCTGGACGGTCCTTCCAGGGTTTTATCAGATTCACGTGATAAATCTGTTCAGGCTTCCTTTTACCAGCCTGGTACACTTTGTAGTTTACCTCACCCACCCGTTCCTTAATTTCAAAGGGGCCTTGCCACTTTGCCAGAAATTTGCTTTCTGCCGTGGGGACCAGGATCAACACCCTATCTCCGGGTGCAAAAGTACGGATCTTGGCCCCCCTATCATAAATCCTTTTCTGTGCTCCTTGAGCCTGTATCATATGCTCTTTAACGATGGGCATCACCGCCGCAATACGGTCCTGCATTTGGGTTACATGGTCTATTACGCTTTTGAACGGGGTGACCTGTCCCTCCCAGGTTTCTTTAGCGACATCTAACAGTCCACGGGGACGTCGGGCGTACAGAAGCTCGAAAGGAGAGAACCCGGTGGAAGACTGGGGCACCTCCCGGATGGCAAAAAGCAAATACGGGAGTAAGTAGTCCCAGTTCTTCCCGTCCTTGTCTATCGCCTTACGGAGCATCTGTTTCAAAGTTTTGTTAAACCGTTCGACCAGTCCGTCCGTTTGAGGGTGATACACGGAGGTGCGTAACTGTGCTATTTGTAACAGCCTGCAGAGTTCTTTCATTACTTTAGACATAAAGGGGGTTCCTTGGTCTGTGAGTATTTGTTTTGGGACACCAACCCGACTAAACACATGGACCAGCTCCTTGGCAATGGTCTTGGTGGCCGTGTTACGCAAAGGGATGGCCTCGGGGTAACGAGTGGCATAATCCAAGATGACAAGGATGTGCTGGTGTCCTCGTGCAGACTTGGGGAGGGGTCCAACTAAATCCATCCCAATTCTCTCAAATGGGATCTCGATGATAGGCAGAGGTACTAAGGGGCTACAGAAACGGGGCCTAGGCGCAGAGATTTGGCAGTCAGGACAAGACTCGCAATAGGTGCGAATATCGTGATGCATGCCGGGCCAAACAAAACAGTGTAATATCCTTTCGGTAGTTTTCTGGACCCCCAGGTGTCCCCCCATCATGTGTCCGTGTGCCAGGTCCAGCACTCTCCGCCTGTAGGCTCTCGGCACAACCAATCGTTGTACTGTGTCATCCCCCTTCTTCTCTATCTGATAGAGAAAGTCATTCTCCAGTGCCATGTAGGGGTAAGACAGCCTAGTACCTGCATCCACCTGCACCCCGTTTATCATTTTAACATTTTTTATAGCCTGAGAAAGGGTAGGATCTCTCATTTGCTCACTTTGGAAGTCATCTTTCTGGACTTCCAAATTCAGCCAAGAGGAAGGGGGACAGCCACCCGTGTCCGCCTCTGCCCCGGGTTCATCGGAATCACCCGCCAGAACTGAAAAGGGGAACTGGGGGTTGTTTTCAGCGGATTCCTCCTCTGAACCCTCTTGTGGGGCATCCTCTAGTGGCTCCGGGCCCACACAAGGTGTGGGAGAAGGATCATCCGTGCGGCTACCCTGGGGTACTAATTGGTTCTCCCACAACTGCCAGAAGTGGGGAAAATCCCTGCCCAAAATGATATCATGCAATAGTGCTGGTACTAGTCCCACCTTATGATGCACAGACCCATAGGGCGTAGTAATGCAGGAGACCGTTGTGAGGTACGAGCAGGTGTCTCCATGCACACATGTCACAGAAAATTTATCTGACGGTCCCATCGGGACTGCCACCAGACTGGCCTTTACCAGAGTCACCACACTTCCCGAGTCTAATAGTGCAACAACAGTATTGCCATCAATGGACACTTCACACAGGTGTTTTTTCATATCGCCTTGACATGCAGCAACACACACTACCCGTGCAACCATAGCCCTGCGTTTTTCAAAGTCCGTGACATCACACTGCATCGGTTCTGCAGTTACTGGACAGTTTGCAGCAATGTGGCCCGCCTCCTGGCAGCGGAAACACCTCACGGGCCCCTTGCTAAGACCATAGTTTGGCACCTTAGCCCTCACAGGGCCAGCAGTCCTGTTTTCCTCCTCCACTGCCTTAGGATATTTTCCTCCTCCCCATGACCCTGGAACAGTCTTACCAGATCCTCGTCGAGAAGGGGAAGAGCGAGGATGTGTAGCATCGTCCATAAGTCCTTCTGCCAAGGAATAACGCTCCACTAGATCCACTAGCTGATCCGCTGTCGTGGGGTTTCCATGGCTTACCCACCTCTTCAGAGATGGCGGTAGAGCTCTTAGGTATTTATCAAGAACGATTCTTTGTACCATCTCTGGCGCCGTCAGAACCTCGGGCTGTAGCCATTTCTTGGTCAAGTGAATGAGGTCAAACATCTGTGACCGCGGTGGTTTATCGGGCTGATAAGTCCATTGATGAACTCTCTGTGCTCGCACGGCCGTCGTCACTCCCAGCCGGGCAAGGATCTCGGCTTTTAGTTTATCAAAGTCATGCGCTGCTTCAGGCTCAAGATCAAAGTAGGCTTTTTGTGCCTCACCTGCCAGAAACGGTGCAAGCAAGTCGGCCCATCGCTCCTTTGGCCACTTTTCCCGCTCCGCCGTCCGTTCAAACGTGGTCAGGTAAGCTTCAACATCGTCCTCTGTGGTTAATTTCTGCCAGCACCGACTCACATGAATCACCCTCTGGTCAGCCTCCGCATTACTCTCCGGTACGGTCGCCAGACGCTGCGCCACCTGCTGCAAAAGTTGGCGGTCTTTAACCGTCGATTCCACCAGTTCCTTCAACTGTGCCGACATCAAGCGATTTGCCTCTTGCTGCACAGCTGCGGATTGTACCAGCGCTTTCACCACGTCATCCATTATGATGCGCTGTAACGTGCTGCCCGCGTTCTCCACCACAATGTGATAACACGCTCCGGGATCGCCTTTGCTGGGTTCAAAGGGCACGTATTCACCTCAGGCAGACAGCCGAATTCAAGGTGTAACTGACGCTTGGTCAGGTTTATTGCAGTGAAGCATAAACAAAAAGAAAAAAAAACACCAACAAAATAAATCCTTGCCTGTCCGGCACTAACTATACACGGTGTTATCCTAACTACCAACTGGAGGGCTTCTCCCTTCCAGCTAAACCATACAAACATCAGGCACTGCTCCTCACAAGTGTCTCCTACACAGACAGGCTTACTGTGTTCCCAGATGGAGACCCTCCCCCAACTTCCCAGATTCCTTTTACTTCCGTCCTTCACCTCCCATTAATCCATTAGTAGCCAGGTGATCCTGGCCAGGCTAAGTCACATAGGACCGATACCGGGGTGAGATATACCTGCCCTCATCCACTAAACCCACATGAGTCTCACATAGTGTTTTGAAGGTCAGTTGGGGGTTCATTTAAAAAAGGAAGTGAGGGACAAGATTTGGAAAGGGGAGTATGTGGAAATTTTTTCCCTGCTTCCCCTGGAGAAGTTTAATTTGGATAAGGTGAAGCCCAGTGATACAAAAAAGGAGAAGGAGGATGAGGAAAAACGGAGGTATAGGTTGATCCCGAGGACGTTTACCAATTGGCTGCAGGCCTTTGCGATCTTGGCTAGCGTGATTGGGGAAAAGGAGCCGGAGCATTGTTCCGCTCTATTCGGTTATATGGACGCGATAGGGGAGGCGTATAGAGTATACGGCGGATTAGGGTGGTTAAGATATGACGAACAGTTCCGGCAACGGAAGGCTCTGCGGCCTGGTGTTCAGTGGGGACACAAAGATATTTCTTTGTGGATGCGGCTAATGACGGCTCCGGCTCAGCCCTTTCGAGGTGGTGCCGGGAGCCCGGGTGCGAGCGGCGGGTCCCCGGCTGGACAGAAAAAGGTGGCTTGTTGGCAATATAACGAGGGCCAGTGTAAGTTCGGGGCCTCATGTCGTTTCAAACATGAGTGTTCCGGATGTGGAGGTTCTCACTCCCTGGCAAGGTGCTTTAAGAAAGGAAAAGGAAAGGCGGGGGAGGGGTCTGGAAAAAGGGAGGACGCCAGTGAGGGTAGAGGCGATGCTTCCCTATCTAAATAGGTACCCGGACGTTAGAGCGGCGGAATTGTTGGCACGTGGTTTTACGGAAGGTTTTCGGATTCCGTTTGAATCTGAGGCGCCGGTGTTTCGCCCGGGGAATTTGAGGTCCGCAAAAGAACATACCAGCGGTGGTGAAGGAAAAGCTGCAAAAGGAGGTGGAGTTGGGGAGGATGGCGGGTCCATTCCAGGACCCGCCATTCTCCAATTTAAGGATTTCCCCCCTTGGGGTGGTGCCTAAGAAGGAGCCGAACAAATTTCGGCTCATCCATCATTTATCTTATCCGGAGGGATTGTCGGTGAATGATGGGATATCACCAGAGTTGTCGGCAGTTTCTTATGTATCCTTTGATAAGGCATTGGAGCTGGTAAGGGCTGCCGGGCGGGGGGCCCTAATGGCAAAGGCGGATGTGGAAGCAGCTTTTCGTTTACTTCCGGTGCATCCAGAGAGTCTTCATCTCTTGGGGTGTATGTGGGATGGGGAATACTATGTGGATCGCTGCCTGCCGATGGGCTGTTCCATTTCGTGTGCACATTTTGAGGCATTTAGTACCTTTGTGGAATGGGTAGTCAAGGACGTGGCAGGGGTCCATTCAGTGATTCACTATTTGGATGACTTCTTTTGCGTGGGTCCGGCGGGCTCTTCGGTTTGCTCCTTGTTGTTGTTTACGTTAGAGCGGATTGCGAGGAGCCTGGGTATTCCGTTGGCAAAAGAAAAAGCAGAAGGGCCGGTGACTGCTCTATGTTTTTTAGGTATTGAAATTGATACACTGGCAATGGAATGCCGATTGCCTGAGGGGAAGCTTCTGGATTTGAAGGCGTCGGTGCGTTTTTTGTATCAGGCCAAGAAGGTGCGGTTGCGGGACTTGCAGTCAGTGCTCGGGAAATTGAATTTCGCTTGTCGCATCATGCCGATGGGGCGGATCTTTAATAGGAGGCTGGCAAGTGCAACCGCGGGGGTAAGAGCTCCGAATCACTTTGTCAGAGTGACAAAAGTGATGAAGGGGGATTTGTTGGTTTGGGAGAAGTTTTTGGACCGGTACAACGGTCGGACTCTTTGGATGAGCAAGGCTTTGTCCAATAGCCAGTTGGAGTTGTATACTGATGCGGCTGGAGCGACAGGTTTTGGGGCAATTTTTCAGACGCACTGGTGTGTTGGAAAATGGCCAAAGCTTTGGGTGGAAACAGGTCTGGTGAGGAATTTGGCGCTGCTGGAATTGTTTCCCATAATTGTAGCAGTGGAGTTATGGGGCCCCGATTTTTCCGGAAGAAGGGTTTGCATGCATTGTGACAACATGGCGGTGGTGCATTCCATCAATGCGCTGTCGGCAAAATCCCCGCCGGTTGTGGGGTATTTAAGGCACTTGGTGTTGCGTTGTTTGGAGTTGAACATTTGCGTGGTGGCTTGGCACGTGCTAGGGATTCGAAACGAGGTGGCTGACGCGTTATCACGGTTTCAGTTTTGCAGGTTCAGGAAGCTGGTGCCGGGAGCGGACGCGGATGGAGAACCTTGCCCGGACGGGCTGTGGGACCTGGCATCGGTGTAGCTTTTGAGGGGATTAGGAGATCGGTGTCTGAGGCTACTTGGTGCCGATATCAGGCGGTGTGGAAGGAATGGGCAGAGTTGGAAAGAAGGGACTTCGTGGAGTCGGGTTACAAAGACCGAGTGTTGGGGGTCCTGATGTTAATTAGTGGGGATTTTTCGGCAGGTCGGTCCGTTTCGGTGATGGATGGCAAGCTGGCGGCATTGGCCTTCCTGTTTCAGATGCAAGGGGTCCGGGATGCGACTAAGGATTTTCTGGTGCGGCAGGCAATGAAGGGTTTTCGGAAAGGGGCCCAGTCGCGTGACATGAGGCGGCCGGTGTCATTGCCTTTGTTGGGGCGTTTAGTGGGATGTTTGGGGGAATTGTGTTCGTCTCCTTTTGAGAGGGGGTTGTTTTCGGTAGCTTTTGTATTGGCGTTTTTTGGGGCCTTTCGCATTGGTGAATTGGTCAGCCCGACTAAGCAAGCAATGGGTGGTTTGATGATGGAGGATGTAATGCTGGGGGAGGATAGAGTGGAATGTCGGCTTCGTTTTTCGAAGACGGATCAGAGGGGGCGGGGGCGCTTAGTGGTGTTGTTTGCGTTACCGGGACACCAACTGTGCCCGGTGGTACAGGTTTCGGAGTTTATAAAGGTACGCGGAGGTTACCCGGGCGTTTTCCTGCGGCATGCGGACGGATTGGCCTTGTCGCGTTACCAATTCATTGCGGTGCTGAAGATGGCCTTAGCTCGGGTGGGGGAGGAGCCAAGTGAATACGGGTCTCACTCCTTCCGGATTGGGGCGGCAACGGAAGCCGCCAGGTGGGGTTTGAGTGAGGATTGTATCCGGCGGATTGGGAGGTGGGAGTCTTCCAGGTTTCGCTTGTACATTAGGCCTCATTTGGTCAGATGATGATTCGGGGGTGGGGAATTCCTGTTTTGTGTTTTGATGCTGGTATGTGACAATTTTCTTGGCTGTTGCTGTTTTATTCGTGGTGTTTATATTTTGTAGGGCCATGCCTTGTGTGGATCCTCGGGCACTCCTACGTGTATTGGGGAGCGTTGCGGGCGGATGTGCGTCACGATGGTGGCAGCTTGGAGTGTCGGTGACGGAGGCCCGAGTAAAGTGGCTGGGAATTCGGGGCATGACCTGGGGTAGGGTGCGCCCAGAGGTGGCTTATTATAGCCGTATGGATCGTGACCCGGATGTGTTAATTTTACACGTGGGTGGGAATGATTTGGGAGTAAGGTCGGCAAGGGAATTGAAAAGGGACATAAAGTTGGACCTGTTACATTTGTGGAGGGCGTTCCCGGGCATTGTGATCGTTTGGTCGGACATCATAGCTCGGACGCAGTGGCGTTTTGGTAGGTCGGTGGACCGTATTAATAGGGCTCGGAGTAAGCTGAACCGGGCAATTGGCAGGTTTGTGGCACGGAATGGTGGTTTGGTGGTGCGGCATAGAGAATTGGAGGAGTCCACGGAACAGTACCTAAGGGGAGATGGAGTTCACCTGACCGATGTGGGTCTGGATTTATGGATGTTGGGTTTGAGGGATGGCCTGGAGCAAGCACTTGGGGCGTGGGGGGCCCGGGCCAAGTAAGGTGGTCACTTGGCCGGTCTGTGGCGGGGGATAGGTCCGTCTGAGAGGTTGGGAGTACCGACAGTCGGTTGGTTGGTACGAAGTCGCTCAAGGGGAGTGGCTTCGGAGTGGATGGGAACTTGCAGGCGGAGGTCCTGCAGGTTCTGGGTGGGGGTAATTAACGATGGAACGTTATTACCCCTCACCTTGGGCCGGTTGGTCATGGCCGAGGTGGTCCTCTGGGCCGGTTTGGAGGTTACGGCCGGGGGGTTAAGAATGATGGTTGTTTCCCTCTCGGATGGATCTATCGGTGGTTTTGGTTATAAGGGTATATATGTATAAAGGTTATGTTTAACAATGGGTGGCATGTTGAGCCACGAGTTTGGTATACATATATACGGTTAAATAAAAGCTGTGGCCATTCCTTGCAATAAAGTCGTAGTTATCGTCTTTATTTAAGTAAATAGGGTATGGGGGGTAGAACCTGTTAACCTGCTTATCCCTTATAGATGCGTCAAGAAGGGCAGTGAGCCCCATAGGGGTGAGCAGGCCCAATGACGATCGGGAGGGTGCAGGGTAGTAAGGAGTTAAAAGGTTTTGGTTGGGGATGAGGGAGATAGATGGGGGCGTGGGATTGGTGGTTGGTACTGGAGGGGGGATTGGTGGAGAGCAAGGAAGGGGTGGGGGCGTAGTTTGAGGTATAAAGAGAATGTAAAGTGTGTTACCTCCCCTTTCGTCGCTTGAACTTTGTGCCCACCCGCCCGCCCTTATTATATATAAGAAAAAAAAAAGAACTACAAAGGGGGTGATGGCTTTTTTGAAAAAAAAACAAGAAAAATGTTTGTTTTGTTGTCACAGCGGGGGGATAGGTCCGTCTGAGAGGTTGGGAGTACCGACAGTCGGTTGGTTGGTACGAAGTCGCTCAAGGGGAGTGGCTTCGGAGTGGATGGGAACTTGCAGGCAGAGGTCCTGCAGGTTCTGGGTGGGGGTAATTAACGATGGAACGTTATTACCCCTCACCTTGGGCCGGTTGGTCACGGCCGAGGTGGTCCTCTGGGCCGGTTTGGAGGTTACGGCCGGGGGGTTAAGAATGATGGTTGTTTCCCTCTCGGATGGATCTATCGGTGGTTTTGGTTATAAGGGTATATATGTATAAAGGTTATGTTTAACAATGGGTGGCATGTTGAGCCACGAGTTTGGTATACATATATACGGTTAAATAAAAGCTGTGGCCATTCCTTGCAATAAAGTCGTAGTTATCGTCTTTATTTAAGTAAATAGGGTATGGGGGGTAGAACCTGTTAACCTGCTTATCCCTTATAGATGCGTCAAGCTTCCTCCAGAGACAATGTGGAAGGACTATAATCCATAATGTCTCTTACTGGCTAGAAAGCCACTTGCAAAACTGACTCCAGAGTTCTGGGACATTCCAGGAGGTCTCCACTACCAAACATCTGAACTGAGAGCATAGCCCTCCACTTTATCATTTCCCTGAACCAACCTGTGAATCATCGACTCAGTAACTGCAATTTTATCAGGAGAGAAGAAGAGATATGGCACTCGATGTACATAGGTGCTTGGACAGGGTCCTAATCCTTCATACAATAATCAAGAAATCTGGCACTCAGATAAAAGGTATGCTTGCAAAAGATAATTGCTTTAATTCAGTATAACAGTGTGTGACAATGGTTAACGTTTCGGTCAAAACTTTGACCTTTATCAAAACTCACACTAGAAAGAAAACAAAAAAAATAAATATAGATATACTATATATAGATATAGTACTCAGAGGAAGCCCTATATACAAACAGTATAATCAAAAATCAGATATAATTTTTAAACATGGTAATACAGGCATCTAATTGGTCAAATACATACATATTTGCATATGCAGTACACAAATATACAATATAGGGTGAAGAAACATAAGCATTAATAATGATGTGGTACATAAGTGAAAGTAGGAAGAGATGTTTCAGCAAGGGAATCCCAGTAGGCAATGATATAGATATGCAGACATCTGAGGCATCCCACCAAAGATATGGAGCATAAGTCCCTGGAAGGGAAAAATAGAATTTAACAACAGTAATTTTACCAGCGTTGGTGATACAGTGGATTTGCGGTATGCAGTACAATATGATGTACGACCATGTCACTGGAAAGTAGTGCTGATATGTGAGAGACCCGAAGATCTTTAAATATCCCGTCATGTGACGCCAGATCCAGCCTTGCGACTGGATTAGACGTCCACAGCTGGCAAGTGATTGACAGTGGAGATGTTGTGGGACGTCACACCTGTTTTTGAGCCCAAATGTGACTCCGATGGTAAGAAGTGTACATATTTATATTTTTTTTAGTCCTCTGTAGAAAAAGCCATTCCAAAGGGTAATTTTCACTGCAACAAATGCGCTTTTTGCACACAGCCCCTTACTGACAATCCATTTCATATACAGTAGGTCGGGTAACTCACTTTGTAAAGCACTTTATTACCTGTAAAACAAAGTTCATTTTCTATGCAATTCTCTGCACTTTGTTTTTTTCTACATAGGGAAAATTATCAGAAGTTTGTCAGATTCAGAGAACATTCAAACAAAAAGAACAAGATACTCTGCAACCACGGATTGTGCACACCGATGTATTAAAGGACAATGCTTTATTGTATCCAAAACATAAAAAAGACATGTACAAGACAATTAAAAACATTTAAAAAACACATTCTGTACAGCTGTCCAATGACATATACAAAGAGTAATGCACAATAAATACTCAATTAATGTAGTACTAATATGATACAAGTCCCATGTAACAATAATAATGTAATATAATACAATGACTGGAGATAATGGCCTGGGTCAAGGTATTCCACAATATCACAGATGTAGTCATCAGTTGCCAACCCCACAGACTGTAAAAAGCACAACCATCAAATCATGTAATGATTTCAGTTGTATCTGTGGTGCCCCTGAGGCATCAGGTGCCACAGGGTATTGCATCCAGTAACAGGTGCGGTTCTAACCTCGGATTCCTGGAAGACCAGTGCCAGTAAATACCATTCAAACACACACATCTATGCCCTTTTTCCCCAGACTGGGTAACAGGCTAGTGACGGATCTGATGGATGGCCACCTATTGGTCGGGACTTATCCAATCCACTATTGTAACAAAGGTTACTCACAGCACCTATAAGTTGTGGATATGTTGCTAATAACAGGAGGTGCACACCTGGTCCAAGGGATCCACTTGGAACTTGCAGCAACAACAGAAAAAAGAAAGGACAGCTCCTCCAGTATGATAAGCAAAATTCTTTTCCTTTATTCCATTTGCAACGTTTCAACCTTCCGGTCTTTTTCAAGCATACAAAATAGCAATACAGGCTCCATATAAATATTACATTTATATGTCCTATTAATAAGTGGTGATATCCTGATATTATGTTCCTCTGCGTGTATGTATATCCTCATTATTAGAGTTGAGCGCGGTTCGTGGTTCGTGGTTCTCCAGTTCTAGGCTCGAGTGATTTTGGGGCCTGTTCTAGATCGAACTAGAACTCGAGCTTTTTGCAAAAGCTCGATAGTTCTAGAAACGTTCGAGAACGGTTCTAGCAGCAAAAAACCAGCTAAATCATAGCTTGGTTTCTGCTGTAATAGTGTAAGTCACTCTGTGAATCACACTATTATGACATTTCAGTGTATAGTGTGCGTGAACAGCGCCTTCAGATCACTGCTGTTTCTATAATGGCGATTGCCATTTTTTTTTTTTTCTTGTCTTCCTTCCCTAAGCGCGCGCGTCTTGTGGGGCGGGCCAGCATGTCAGCCAATCACAGACACACACACAGCTAAGTGGACTTTGAGCCAGAGAAGCAATGGCATGTGTGATAGGATGTCCATGTCACATGTCCCTGCATTATAAAACCGGACATTTTCCTCCAGGACGCCATTATCTGCCTTCTGCGTCTTTGGTGTCAGACATCACTGTCGCAGCTCCGTCCTCCTCCTGAGTCCTATAGCCGATACAGCTGTATGCGCTGCATACACAGCGTTAGACAGCTTAGGGAGAGCACTTTCTAGCAGTCCTTTTAAGGGCTCAAACCGGCAGGGTCAGAGAGCCATAGGTGACAGGTCCTGCAAACAGCAACAGCGTCTGTGTAGCCAAGGTCAGGGATTTCCTCCCTGCATTTCACCATTAGGAGGGAATAGAAAGGCAGGCTTCCATTCCTCTACCCAGAGCACCACAATCCTGCCACTGTACCCTCTTGTCCTCTGCACACTCCAACTCATTATAACTAAGCCATTATACTAGCAAACACTCAGTGTACCTAGTGGCATCCTAAACGTGGCTATTGGACTTTGCTATAGTCCCACTAGTGCAAAGACATTTGCAGAGCACGTCTGCCTGCATTGCACACTCCAACTTTTTTAAACTAAGCAATTTTACTAGCAAACACTCAGTGTACCTAGTGGCATCCTATACGTGGCTATTGGACTTTGCTATAGTCCCACTAGTGCAAAGACATTTGCAGAGCACGTCTGCCTGCATTGCACACTCCAACTTTTTTAAACTAAGCCATTATACTAGCAAACACTCAGTGTACCTATTGGCATCCTAAACGTGGCTATTGTACTTTTGTCTATTCACACTATTGTAAACATATTTGCAGCACGTCTGCCTGCATTGCACACTCAAACTTTTTTAAACTCAGCCATTATACTAGCAAACACTCAGTGTACCTATTGGCATCCTAAACGTGGCTATTGTACTTTTGTCTATTCACACTATTGGAACGATATTTGCAGCACGTCTGCCTGCATTGCACACTCAAACTTTTTTAAACTCAGCCATTATACTAGCAAACACT
The DNA here is from genome assembly GCF_048569485.1 of Anomaloglossus baeobatrachus. Classification (NCBI taxonomy): domain Eukaryota; kingdom Metazoa; phylum Chordata; class Amphibia; order Anura; family Aromobatidae; genus Anomaloglossus; species Anomaloglossus baeobatrachus. Next base: position 95,108,118 of record NC_134359.1, on the reverse strand, counting down.
CAGTGTACCTATTGGCATCCTAAACGTGGCTATTGTACTTTTGTCTATTCACACTATTGTAAACATATTTGCAGCACGTCTGCCTGCATTGCACACTCAAACTTTTTTAAACTCAACCATTATACTAGCAAACACTCATTGTACCTATTGGCATCCTAAACGTGGCTATTGTACTTTTGTCTATTCACACTATTGGAACGATATTTGCAGCCCGTCTGCCTGCATTGCACACTCAAACTTTTTTAAACTCAGCCATTATACTAGCAAACACTCATTGTACCTATTGGCATCCTAAACGTGGCTATTGTACTTTTGTCTATTCACACTATTGGAACGATATTTGCAGCCTGTCTGCCTGCATTGCACACTCAAACTTTTTTAAACTCAGCCATTATACTAGCAAACACTCAGTGTACCTATTGGCATCCTAAACGTGGCTATTGTACTTTTGTCTATTCACACTATTGTAAACATATTTGCAGCACGTCTGCCTGCATTGCACACTCAAACTTTTTTAAACTCAGCCATTATACTAGCAAACAGTCAGTGTACCTATTGGCATCCTAAACGTGGCTATTGTACTTTTGTCTATTCACACTATTGGAACGATATTTGCAGCACGTCTGCCTGCATTGCACACTCAAACTTTTTTAAACTCAGCCATTATACTAGCAAACACTCAGTGTACCTATTGGCATCCTAAACGTGGCTATTGTACTTTTGTCTATTCACACTACTGCAAATCTATGTGCAGCACCTCTGCATGACAACCTCCTGCTCTGTTTTTAATAAGCTATAATGATAGCACAAAATACTGCCATTTAGTGGCATCATAGAACTGGCTGTTGTATTCCATTAGTGCCCCACTGGTGACAAGCTATTTCTAGCACCTCTACATCACACCCTCATGCACATTTTGCTACGCTAATATTATAGCAAACTCATGGAATTCATTGCTGCATTTCATAATTCGGAGGGATAGAAAGTCAGGCTTCCTTTAGCTTTTCCTTCTGTTCATAGACAGCATCTCCAAGAGCAATTTCCCCTCCACGTCTAAGTGTGGAGAGGCAGCTAGTGCGCATGCGTGTGCCAATGTACCCCAGCTGCAGCATAATTACAGTGTTTCGCGTAGTGAGTATGCTCAGCCTGACTGTGTTATTCCTGACGCTAAGTCTTCTTTTCGGGATACAGCGCATGCTCCCACACTAAGTGTGAAAAGCCTCTTTGCACAGGTGCTTGCATTCCGTGCCGGGTCTAAGTCCTGTTTTGTGCCTAGACACCATGCTAAAGCTGATAGTCTTTTTTCAGAGACTGTATTTCATGCTACTGAGCATGCTCAGGCACTTCCTGCATCAGAGACTAGGTCCGGTAATGAATTCTTTGGCCCTGGCCCTGATGTGGGGGTCCCATATAGACCACAGGGCATCAGGTGTCCTCCCAAATGGCTTGCAGAGGCCCACACCTATGACTTGTCACCGCATTATTGATGGTCAGACGATGACTGGTGAGGTGTTTGGGTCATGGCAGCCATGAGGTCATCATTGAAGTTGCGTTTCCAAATAGGACGCTAGTTATGCCACTCATGACGTGTCACTCTACTTTTGTCTCCAGGAGGTGCATTGTGGTTCACCCTGGTTTGGGGCGGACCCAGGTTATAAAAGGGGCTGGAGCCAACAAGGAGGTGCGCAGTCTTCTATTATGCTCCGAAAGAGCACACCTCCATGTGTTGAACCCATTGCGGCTTTAGGCCAGAGGTAGGCAGGGATAGGGTGGTGGATGCAGGCCACCACCACAGTTGGTAACGCAGAACGGTTAAGACCAGCTCCTGTCCTACCAGTCCTGCTTGTGCAGCCCAGTGGCATTAACAGGCCTGCTGCTGCTGATGCGCCTGCTGTCCACAGGTGTGGCCCCTACGCACACGGTCAGCGTACTCAATGGCCCCTGTGTTGTTAACAGTGAGTTCCTGGGCTGGGTGGGCATGTGGACCCTGTGACGCTAACAGGGCTCACAGTCTCCAGATCCGAATGGCGTCTAACTCGGTTCAGGCTACTATTAGTTTCATAGCCACACAGCTCTGTATCCTCCACCAAACCTTCCAGTTGCCAACCTCTCCTTTTCCAACTGGGAGCACGGTGGACACTGACTGCTGATGGGGATATATACCTTTCTCTTTCTTTTCTTATTAATTTTCGTTATATAGCGGTCACAGATTATATACCACTTTAGCCAAATCTGCCAGTCCCACTGTAACAGATGGTGTTTCTTCAGCAAATGTTACAGTTGCTTAACCACCAAATCCACGGACCAAAACTTTTTTCCCCTTTCCAACACACCTGTTCCCCTTTCCAACAGCATCTGTCCTTTTTCAACTCATTTTGGGATATGACCAAAAGTGCAACTGTGCAGGGACACCGTACTCAATGCCATCTCAGCACAGCAGCCATCCCTCGGTCCCTCCGATGTGGACAAGTAAAAGACCATTTCCTCCTATCCATGACAAAGCGTTGTGATTCACTCTGTGCAGCACTGGTGTTTAGTGGAAAAGTAGATCTAAGATTGCGTACCACATTCTGCAGATACTCCTGTATACGTGCGTCTATTTCTATGGCAGGAATTAGTTCGCCAAATTTTGTCTTGTACCGGGGATCTAACAGTGTGGCAACCCAGTATTCAGGATTACTTCAAATTCATACAATCCGAGGGTCATGTAGGTAGTGCAGCAAGAAGGCGCTCATGTGTCTTGTGCATCCAGGAGGACCAAGTCCTTGGTGTGTTGGTGGCAGAGAGGTGAGAATCGTGCCTCCTTCCTCTGCCCTCTCCCCACAACCTCGCACAACCGAAATGTGAGCAAGCTCTCACTCATCTGCTGAGTCTTCCATGCCCATCGCCAGTTCGTCCTCCATTTCTTCATGGGCTCCTGCACTTTCATCAACACTTTTTGCTGATACTATGCGCCCTTGTTAATCCCTCTACCTCACCATGACTGCCGCATAGGTGCCGCTGACCATCTGGACCTCGTAGATCTTGTTATCCCTTCCGCATATGACTCCTCCTGTACTTCCTCCCCTTCCTCTTGTCCCAACACCTGACTCCGAATAATAATTACAGTGTGCTCCATCATGTAGATGACCAGAATTGTCACGCTGAGAATGACATTGCCAGTGCTAAACATCTTCGTCGACATTTGTGAACTGTGTAGCAGGGTGCATAGGTCCTTGATCTGACACCACTCCAGCAGCGTGATCTGCACCACCTCTTGATCAAGTTATCCCAGGATATATGTCATACCGTATTTCAGCAGGGCTCTGCGGTGCTGCCACACACGCTGCAACATGTGCAGATTCCAATTCCTGCGTGTCGGAACATCGCATTTCCGGCGTTTAACTGCCAGACCCTAAGACTTCCGGAGTGATGAAAGTTGTTGAGCTGCTGTGTGCGCACGATGGAAGTGAGCACATAGCGAGCGTGCACGCTGCACAAGGCCATGTAGGCCGTGATGGTGTTTTAAAAATTGCTGGAGAATTCGGTTCAACACGTGAGCCATACAAGGCACGTGTGTCACATTGCCCTGAGGATGGCCCGCAGCCAGGTTTGCATCATTGCCGCACACGGCTGTTAAGTCACCAACGGAGTCCGCTCCGTCAATTTGTACTCCGGTCGCCAGGTGACAACGTGTTCCTTTCATGAATAGTGCTGATGATGGGAGAGTAGTCGATGCCAGTGGCGCAGGTGGACGCAGGTTATGCTCACCCACTGGGCTGCATTACCTTGACAGATGCAGAATCTCTGGCTGAATGTAGCTGGTGGGTATCTCACAGATGAAATACCATCATTCAGCTACAACCAATGGGAAGACACCACACCCTTTTTTATGCCCATTCTGTCTGCAGACCACTGCTAGACATAGCTATGAACCTCTGGTTAATTTTACCCCCAGTTCAGTTTTATGATTTTGTGTGCTTGTTACCTGACTACTTTTCCTGCTTGCTGTTTATGTACCTTGTTGGCCGATCCGCATTTCACCTCTGCTTGTTTTCTGATTAAGTCCTGGCCGTCCCATTGTGTTCCTGTTCCTCAATTAATGTTTTGACCCTGCCTGACTACTATTCTCTGGAATAGCGGTGTGACTCACATTTCCCATACATTTCAAAGTAAAACTTTGACCGCCTGATGGCATTGAGCTCTGCTGCCAGCATAGTAAGGAGGTGTGTGGTAGTCCTTGTGCGCAGTTGCAAGACAGGGTGGCCTGACCACACAGGGTTTGCGCCAAGGTGGAGGACCCACACGAGGTTGAAGAGGCAGAAGCAGTGTATTAACTTCTACATACAGAAGAAGGATTGAAACAACTCGTGGGGACGGCAAGACTTGTACAGCAGACCCTTCTCCATCTCTCACCATAGTTTGCCAGTGCCCAGTCAGTGACATGTAATGACCCTGTCTATGCTTACTGGTCCAAGTATCTGTGTTGAAATGCACCCTGTCGCACACAGATTTTCTCAAGGAAGTGGTGATGTTGTGTGCGACATGCTGGTGTAGCGCGGGCATGCTTTTCTTGGAGAAGCAGTGGTGATTGGGCATCTGGTACTGGGGCACAGCGACAGACATAAGGTCTGTAAAATCCTGTGTGTCCACTAGGCGTAAAGGCAGCATTTCGGTAGCCAACAGCTTACAGAGGGATAGAGTCAACCACTTAGCTTTGTCATGGGTCGCAGTAAGTGGCCTTTTATTTGACCACATCTGAGGGACAGAGATCTGGCTGCTGTCTGTAGACGGTGTTGAGTAGGGTGTCCCTGGAAAAATGCAGGTTTGTGAGGAAAGTGCAGGCGGAGACATGATGTTGCCTTCATCTTGCCTTCAGATCTGTTCATCTTGTATCATTTTTAAAAAACACAGCAAGCAAGGGTTACTCCAAGCGGAGTCTCCCTTTTTTCCAAAAATTGGGCACACAGACACCGCATCAGTGGCAGCACTTGTGCCCTAGTTGCAAACAGGATGTTTTGATTTGCATCAAGCACATTCAAAAATACGCCATAATTAACCGTCCCCAGCATGACACCGGGGTAGGTAGATAAAGTCTTTGCTGAACCATGACTTGGTCATCTTGGCTCCTTTTAAAAACAATGTAAGCAAGGGTTACTCAAAGCGGAGCCTCCCTTTTTTCCAAAAATTGTGCCCCACACACACCCACCCATTCAGTGGCAGCAGTTGTGCCATAGTTGTACACTTCACAGCTAGATTTGCATCAAGCACATTCCAAATCCACAAGCATTTACTCTCCCCAGGATGACACAGGGGTTGTAAATTCCTTCTGGATCCATGACTTGTTCATTTTGATGAACGTCAGTCTGTCCACATTGTCACTGGACAGACGCGTGCGCTTATCTGTCAGCACACACCCAGCAGCACTGAAGACACGTTCAGAGACAACGCTGGCAGCTGTACACGACAAAATCTCCAAGGCGTAACTGGATAGCTCTGGCCATTTTTCTAGATTTGAAGCCCAAAATGAGCAAGGCTCTATTTGCAAAGTCATGGCATCGATGTTCATTTGTAGATACTCCTGTATCATCCTCTCCAGCCGTTGACTATGTGTCAGACTTGTTGTCTCTGGTGGCCTTGCAAAGGAGGGTCTAAAAAAATTATGAAAAGATTCCATAAAATTGCTGTTACCAGCACCAGATATGGTCCTACTGGTACGTGTAGACTGTTGAAGATGACGAGACCGTCGCATGTTTGTCAAGTTACAACTGGGAGATTCCCTCCCTGCACCTGCACGGTTGTTTGGTGGAAAAGCGGATCTAAGATCGAGTAACAGCTTCTGCTGATATTCCTGCATAAGTGCGTCCCTTTCTATGGCTGGAATTATGTCACAAAATTTGGACTTGTACCGGGGATCTAATAGTGTGGCAAGCCAGTAGTCATCATCACTTCTAATTTTGACAATACGAGGGTCATGTTGGAGGTAGTGCAACAAGAAGGCACTCATGTGTCTTGCGCAGCCATGCGGACCATGTCCACGCTGTGTTTGTGGCATAGAGGTGCTAACCGTTCTTTCTTCCTCTGACATCTCCCCCCAACCTCTTTCAACTGAAATTTGACCAAGGTCTCCCTCATCCGCTGAGTCTTCCATGTCCATGGACAGTTCGTCCTCCATTTCTTCATGTTCTCCTGCACCTTGCTCAACATTTCGCCTGCTACCATGCGCCCTTGTTGATCCCTGTCCCCCATGGTCCCATGCCTGCCGCGTTGGTGATGATGAACGTCTGGACCTTGGTGATGTTGTTGTGTCTTGCGCATATGAATCCTCCCGTAGTTCCTCCCCTTCCTGTTGTCCCACCCCCTGACTCCGAATAGTGTTTAGCGTGTGCTCCAGCATGTAAATGACTGGAATCATCATGCTGATAATGCCATTGTCAGCGCTAAACATATTCGTCGCCATGTCGAAACTGTGCAGAAGGGTGCCTAGGTCCTTGATCTGAGACCACTCCATCAGGGTGATCTGCCCCACCTCTGCATCTCGTTGGCCCAGGCTATACGTCATGACGTATTGCACCAGGGCTCTGCGGTGCTGCCACAGTCGCTGTAACATGTGGAGAGTTGAATTCCAGCGTGTCGCCACATCGCATTTCAGGCGATGAACCGGCAGGCCGAAAGACTTCTGGAGCGATGCAAGTCGCTCAGCTGCGGCGCTTGAACGGCGGAAGTGAGCAGACAGTTTTCGTGCCCTGTTCAGAAGGCCATCTAGGCCGGGATAGTGTGTTAAAAATGGCTGGACGACAAGGTTCAACACGTGAGCCATACAAGGTACGTGTGTCACCTTGCCCAGGCGAAGGGCCGCACCCAGGTTTGCAGCATTGTCGCACACGGCCTTACCAGGCTGCAGGTTGAGTGGAGACAACCATTTATTAAACTCGGACCGCAGAGCTGACCACAACTCCTCAGCTGTGTGACTCTTATTCCCAAGACATGTGAAGCTAAAGACCGCCTGATGCCGTTGCGCTCTGCTGCCAGCATAGTAATGAGGGGTGCGTGATTCCTTCTGCGCAGTGAGAACGCTGGTGGCCTGACCAGGCAGGCTTGGGGCGGAGGTGGAGGACCCAGATGAGGTGGAGGATGCAGAAGCAGTGGCGGAACTTGGACAGACAGAGGATTGACACACAAGTCGTGGGGACGGCAAGACTTGTGCAGCAGACCCTTCACCATCTATCACCATAGTTACCCAGTGGCCAGTCAGCGACATGTAACGTCCCTGTCCATGCTTACTGGTCCAAGTATCGGTGGTGAAATGCACCCGTTCACACACAGAGTTTCTCAAGGAAGCGGTGATGTTGTGTGTGACATGCTGGTGTAGCGCGGGCACACCTTTCTTAGAGAAGTAGTGGCGACTAGGCATCTGGTACTGGGGCACAGCGACAGACATAAGGTCTCTAAAATCCTGTGTGTCCACTAGGCGGAAAGGCAGCATTTCGGTAGCCAACAGCTTACAGAGGGACAGAGTCAACCTCTTAGCTTTGTCATGGGTCGCAGGAAGTGGCCTTTTATTTGACCACATCTGAGGGACAGAGATCTGGCTGCTGTGTGTAGACGGTGTTGAGTAGGGTGTCCCTGGAAAAATGCAGGTTTGTGAGGAAAGTGCAGGCGGAGACATGATGTTGCCTTCATCCAACGTTGGTGCTATCGATGTTTGAGAGAGCTGTACACAATCACTTGTTTCCCCTTCCAAACCAACTGACGACCTACCAAGCAAACTGCCTGTTGCAGTTACAGTGGTGGAAGTTGTGGGTGGAAAAACAAGTGTGACAGCTGTCCCCACAGTCCTAGAAGATGACGAGCGCGCGGATGCAGTGGAAGGGGCAGGCGGTGGATGGTTGGCTCCACTAGGCCGCATTGCAGCACGGTGAGCTTCCCACCAGGCCATATGATATTTATTCATGTGACGATTCATGGAAGAAGTTGTCAAACTGCTGAGGTTTTGACCTCTAGTAAGATAACCATGCCAAATGTTACAGATCACATAATTTGGTCGATCTTTTTTTATGTCAAAAAAGGACCAGGCTAGGCAAGGCTTAGAGGCCATGCGACCTGTTGATCCACCCCGAATAATGCTCAGAGGCAGAGTGGTGGCTGAGGATGCAGTTGTAGACGTGCTACCAGTGCTCCGACTGTGTCCAGGAAGGCGCAAGGTTACTTCGACGTCGGTTGCATCCTCCTCCACCGCCTCTGTTGACCTCCTCGAGTGTCTGACTGTGGGTTGACAGTAGGTGGGATCTAGAACTTCATCATCAATTGTTGTGTTTGCACTCCCCTCCCCCTCAGACCGAGCCTCTTCTTGCCCTGACCGAATATTTAAGTTGTCATCCCAATCGGGTATCTGCGTCTCATCTTCATCAGTATGTTCCTCATTGTCTATAACCACAGTTGTTGGAAAGGCAGCATTTTGGTAGCCAACAGTTTGCAGATGATGAAAGTCAACCTCCAAGCCATGTCATGCCTTTCTAAAAGCATGTAAAACACAGCGAGGGGACTCCAACCACAGTCTCCCTCGTTTCCACTAACTGGGCCACACACACCCCACTTGACTGGCATCGGTTGAGCCCCCTTTTGAAAAAGAAAAAGATGCTTTGCATGAAGCACTCTCAAAAATACGCGTGCCTTTCCCGTCCCCTGGCTGACCCAGGGGAAGAAAAGTCCTCAGAGCCATGACTTGTTCATCTTGGTTCTTTTAGAAACACAGCGAGGGGACTCCAACCACAGTCTCCCTCGTTGCCACTAACTGGGCCACACACACCCCACTTGACTGGCATCGGTTGAGCCCCCTTTTGAAAAAGAAAAAGATGCTTTGCATGAAGCACTCTCAAAAATACGCGTGCCTTTCCCGTCCCCTGGCTGACCCAGGGGAAGAAAAGTCCTCTGAGAGCCATGACTTGTTCATCTTGGTTCTTTTAGAGACACAGCGAGGGGACTCCAACCACAGTCTCCCTCGTTTCCACTAACTGGGCCACACACACCCCACTTGACTGACATCAGTTGATGCCCCTTTTCAAAATGAAAAAGATGCTTTGCATGAAGCACTCTCAAAAATACGCGTGCCTTTCCCGTCCCCTGGCTGACCCAGGGGAAGAAAAGTCCTCAGAGCCATGACTTGTTCATCTTGGTTCTTTTAGAAACACAGCGAGGGGACTCCAACCACAGTCTCCCTCGTTGCCGCTAACTGGGCCACACACACCCCACTTGACTGGCATCGGTTGAGCCCCCTTTTGAAAAAGAAAAAGATGCTTTGCATGAAGCACTCTCAAAAATACGCGTGCCTTTCCCGTCCCCTGGCTGACCCAGGGGAAGAAAAGTCCTCAGAGCCATGACTTGTTCATCTTGGTTCTTTTAGAAACACAGCGAGGGGACTCCAACCACAGTCTCCCTCGTTGCCACTAACTGGGCCACACACACCCCACTTGACTGGCATCGGTTGAGCCCCCTTTTGAAAAAGAAAAAGATGCTTTGCATGAAGCACTCTCAAAAATACGCGTGCCTTTCCCGTCCCCTGGCTGACCCAGGGGAAGAAAAGTCATCTGAGAGCCATGATTTGTTCATTTTGGTTCTTTTAGAAACACAGCAAGGGGACTCCAACCACAGTCTCCCTCGTTGCCACTAATTGGGCCACACACACCCCACTTGACTGACATCAGTTGATGCCCCTTTTCAAAATGAAAAAGATGCTTTGCATGAAGCACTCTCAAAAATACGCGTGCCTTTCCCGTCCCCTGGCTGACCCAGGGGAAGAAAAGTCCTCAGAGCCATGACTTGTTCATCTTGGTTCTTTTAGAAACACAGCGAGGGGACTCCAACCACAGTCTCCCTTGTTGCCACTAACTGGGCCACACACACCCCACTTGACTGGCATCGGTTGAGCCCCCTTTTGAAAAAGAAAAAGATGCTTTGCATGAAGCACTCTCAAAAATACGCGTGCCTTTCCCGTCCCCTGGCTGACCCAGGGGAAGAAAAGTCCTCTGAGAGCCATGACTTGTTCATCTTGGTTCTTTTAGAGACACAGCGAGGGGACTCCAACCACAGTCTCCCTCGTTGCCACTAACTGGGCCACACACACCCCACTTGACTGGCATTGGTTGAGCCCCCTTTTGAAAAAGAAAAAGATGCTTTGCATGAAGCACTCTCAAAAATACGCGTGCCTTTCCCGTCCCCTGGCTGACCCAGGGGAAGAAAAGTCCTCTGAGAGCCATGTCCACATTGTCAGTGGACAGACATGTGTGCTTATCTGCCAGCAGACCCCCAGCAGCACTGAAGACAGGTTCCGAGAGAACGCTGGCTGCAGGACACGACAAGATCCCCAAGGCGTACGTGGCGAGCTCAGGCAATTTATCAAGATTGGAAGCCTAAAATGAGCAGGGCTCAAGTTGCACAATAATGGAATCGATGTTTCCTTGCATATACTCATATATCTGTGTCTCCTCCTCTTTTTCCTTGTCCAGCTCTTTTGTTTTCACATGAGTATATGTCCTTGTCACTTTCCCATGTGTTGTGAGTTGTTTGTGACCTTTTGGACACCTTTGAGGGTGTTTTCTAGGTGTTTTTCTGTGTTTGTGATTGCCTGCCATTGTTTCCTATTGGCTCGAGTTCGGTTCGTCGAACGTTCGACGAGCCGAACTCGAACGGGACCTCCGTTCGGCGAACCGACCTCGAGCCGAACCGGGACCGGTTCGCTCATCTCTACTCATTATATGGACTTCGCCTATTATAGCGGCACATCCGTTTCCCTTACTGAAGGTGGATCGGGTCCATGGGTTATACATTCAGCCTTTTATGGCTATGTTATAGTAACGACGCCACCGCAGTTTTTTCCAGTCAGTGAACTGTTTTGTTTATATCGCCGCTGGATTTGCGGCAGCTGCGCAGTCATGAGGAGCCGGGACAGGCCATTACTTGGAAGGCGCGTTCATATCCTATAGGACCTATGTAGGATAAACACGTAATGTGAGGATCTGCAAGATTTTCACCGATCAAATTAAGACACTGACTCACATGCACATTGGTGCGCTAAATCGGCGGTAACGGACATGTGATAGATCAAATTGATGGAAAGATCTAAAAGCTATATATAAATAATGTATATGTGATTATAGGTTTATATCTGTATTTCATTAGGGCTGTAACCTTTTTATGATGTTTTTTATGGGTTTTTTTATCTTACATCCAGACACTAGGTTTTTTCTATGAGTGTCCGTATACCACTGTTTGCATTTGAAGGCTGTCTCTTGTGGGGGAAGTCTTTATTGTGATTGGTAACAGCTTTGACCATCTGCCTATTTATATGGAGCCTGTATTGCTATTTTGTATGCTTGAAAAAGACCGGAAGGTTGAAACGTTGCAATTGGAATAAAGGAAAATAATTTTGCTTATCATACTGGAGGAGCTGTCCTTTCTTCTTTCTGTTGTTTATCCAATCCACTAGTCAGAAACCCAGGAGGAAGTGGGGCTAGTGAGTGCAGTTGACGGGAGACGGACATCTTGTAAGACATTTAGTCAGTAAGACATCTAGTCAATGCTCAGACAGAGAGTGTAAAGTGACTTGTTGGGCTAAAGGAGTATGGTCATTTAGGAGAGTACGATGTGAGAACTCACGGGGCCGAGCACTGGCGGGGTGCTGAGCCCTAGCTCAGGAAGATGCTTCAAGCTCAACTGATACATCTGCCCGGTGAGGGGATCATCAAGGTTCCTCACCAATGTTAGTGTCCGGGGCACAGCAGCAAAGAGGGAACCTGGGAACAGGGACAGAGGTCTGACCCAAGAGAGGTTCAAGCTGCTTGCCATATGGGCCAGGACTGTGACAACAGGAGGGGACCCCAAAACGCTTCAGGCCACGGGGACCCACCAGCTGCAGATGGGTGCATGGAAGTAAAACTCACCAGGTCACCACATCGGCACTGGGATCAAGGGAATACCGGATTAGCTGAGGCCCAGATTGGTAGAGACCAGCACCAGCCGGGTTGCAGCTTCACAGAACCAGTGAGTAAAGAACAAGTTAAACCACAGCCTCTGTTTTGTCTGAATTCTTCCTACACCTCTGCATCACCAACTTTCACCATACTACAACCACCATCATTCTCCCCTGGGGCTTAGTCCTACTTGCGGAGGGCCATAACATCCAAGCTGCTCATTTATTGTCCTTTTCATTTTTCCCCTTTCTTTTAAGCGACCCCCAGGGTCACCGATCCGGGCACCGGCCACCAATGATACGTCCCCGTGAAACAAGGCCCGGTACCGAGTACCCCAAGGCTCTGGGGTGCGTCATATCCACATGTCATTTCCTCATTCTTTGCCTGGCATTCTTTCAATTGTGCCTCTTGCAGTGTATGCACAATTATTCTCTATCTTGACCTTTCACTATTGCCTTGGTCCTCCCCCTTTTTTTGCCAGACTTTCTCCATCTATTGAATATATTATTACATGATGTGATGGTTGTGCTTTTTACAGTCTATGTTTTGGATACAATAAAGTATTGTCATTTAATACATCGGTGTGCACAATCCCTGGTTGCACAGTATCTTGTTCTTTTTGTTTGCTTTTTCTATTTTGTATGCGATTGTAGCACCCGTCCTAGTATTTATCATATGTTACGATTTATTTGGTATTGCATTCACAATGTTCTTAAGCTGGGTTCACACTAAGCGACAGCGACAACGACGTCGCTGTTACGTCACCATTTTCGGTGACGTAACAGCGACCTTGTAAGTCGCTGTTATGATCGCTGCTTAGCTGTCAAACACAGCAGAAGCAGCGATCATAACGTCGCTACATGTGCAGAGAGCAGGGAGCCGCGCGCACTGCTTAGCGCTGGCTCCTTGCTCTCCTTGCTACAGTATACATCGGGTTAATTACCCGATGCGTACTGCAGCCACATGTGCACAGAGCAGGAGCCGGCACTGGCAGCAAGAGCGGAGGCTAGTAACGAAGGTAAATATCGGGTAACCAGGGAAAGGTCTTCCCTTGGTTACCCGATGTTTACGCTGGTTACAGCTTACCGCAGCTGCCAGTGCCGGCTCCTGATCGCTTCATTTCGTCGCTCTCTCGCTGTCACACATAGCGATGTGTGTGTCACAGCGGGAGAGTGACGACCAAAAAATGAAGCTGGACATTCAGCAACGACCGGCGACCTCACAGCAGGGGCCAGGTCGTTGCTGGATGTCACACACAGCGACAGCGACGGGACGTCGCTGCAACGTCACAGAAAATGGTCGCTGTGGAGCATGTCATTGTCGCTGTGTGTGACACCATCTTTAGACAAGATTCAGAGAACATTGTCACTCCGTGATTACAGGTAAAGGGTCTCCCAAACTGATTAAACACATCAGAGAGATTCATGTAGCTGATACTAGGGTTAAACCCCTGGAGAGAGGGAGGTGATAGACACAAACAACTGTTACTAAGAGAGACAATATGGATTATTAATACTAACGCATAGGGTCATTTAGGTGTTAATGAGAATTTTTTTTTTTTTTTAAGAACAATGTATTATTGCCTTTCTTTACATCAATCAACAATATCTTTGTTTATTAACAATATCTTTGTTTATTAATGTCCGCACTAAATACTTTGTATTGATTAATTCTACACATGTGATGCTAGGTATGACGTATCAGAAAGGGATTGATTTAAAATTGACTCCAGATTGTCATATCTTATACAGACCCGTGGAAGTGCACAATCGGCGTGAAACGAACGTCGTCTGTCTGCCCTCCTGCACTTTCCTCTTCTCCTGTGACTGTGGTCCCCTATCCAGGGACGTGTTTTAAGAGATATGCAATAAATTTGGACTTTTTACTTTGAAGAGAGTACTGAGATTTACCTTTTTATTTGGAACAACTCGGACATGGCTGCCTAATAGGCCATGGAGCATTCCTTATACCTGCTAAGGAACCAGAGGGAGATGCAGAGTACTAAAACACAGAATAGGAAAGACGTCCAGAGATATAAAAGAACCAAAGATGACAAAACATAAAACATGAATACCCAGTGTCAAAAGAGAAGTACTTACTGCAAGAAAGTATAGCCTTCTACTAACTAACTTTTGGCAGGAGAAAGGAGTACTAGAAATAGATGTGAGAGCAAAGAGGTTAAACCTATCTGCTCTCTACCTAGCAGGCATAAACACTTGGCCGCGCGGCTAGAACTCCAAGCGGGATCCACTTAGGACAATAACCAGCACTGAAGAATAGCAAGGTGAAGGTAAAAATAGTTCCACCCACAATATGATAGAGCAGACTAAATTAATAAATGAAAACATCTAGTGACTGAAAAAGAATGAGCAGATAAGGAAACCGATCATGCAGCACAGGGTCGATGGATCAAATCCCGGGGCATGAAAGAGGAGAAGAGACTTGGAGCCGCATAGACGGGATAGCATTGGTCACACACTGCACTGGGTTGGGCCGGGACTCACAGGACTAGAAAGAATGGGAACAAACCAGTGGGAACTAGAACTTTCCTTGATTACGTGCTGTAGAGCTAGGACTGCTTTTAAGCTAGGTGCCAACTATCTCACATGTGAAGTTGTAACTGAAGACATGTGGAAACTGTTAAGTAAAGAATTGTTGCTTAAAGTGAACTGGTGGTCTCCGTCTCAGTCTGAACCTCTATCTAGTCCTGGCCTGACGCATACAATGATAACCTGTGGCCTCCTAAGAGGTACGGCCTTTTTCCACAAGTCTATGCACCAAGCCAGGACCACGATTGTCATGTTATGTGCCAGGGTGTCCGAAGTCAATCCCTTGACCATGACTACCGCCCTGCGCCGCTCTACACAGTGCTAAAAGTTCTATAACAGACTGGGGTGGGTACTATAAGTTAACGAATACACCTGTGTCTAGTAAATTCTGGACTTACAAGGTTGCATGAACACTTTATGTGCTGTAATGACAGTAAATTGTATTATTTTCCCATTAACTTTGTGCAGTATAATAATAATAAAAAAAGAAAACTCTACTTTGAATAGTTGGGTCCAGCAGGTCTCCACTTTATTGTTTGTAAGCAAGGACACAGTAGTGTTTCATATACATGTTCATGCAAGCAGAATCAGCCTCTTCTCCAAGTATCTCTCGCAGTCTGTAACAAGAAGTGTTATTTAGCAATAAAAATGTGGCAAATGCCTTCTATAAACTAAACTATGACATACTGCAAGTCTTAAATTATATTTCTTCATGCATTTTTCAGCACATAATGTACAATGATTTTCCTGTATGGAGGAGGGGGTGGAGTGGTACCCCGCACAAATAGCAAAATCCCCTTCCCCCCACTTCTTATATCCCAAATTTTCCATATTACATTAACTTAGTGCCAAAATAATTATGCTGTAAAGATTGGCTTTGGCTCATGGTTATCTGGGACTCCTTTGCTTTTCTTCTGACATTGGAAACTTAAAATGTATGGAGGACAATATGGATTTAATAATTTAATATAGTATCAGGAAATTGTGGGGAAAAAAATTCCTTCTATGAAAGAGCTGAAATTTATATTGATATTTGAAACATGACAATATTTTCAATCAGAAAACCAGGTTCATTATTGTTTGATTCAGAAGAGATCTTTCAAGATTCTGGAGTCGACTGACTTGAACCCCAAAGAAAATCAGTGGTGGGATTTCAAAAAGGCAGCTGTAGCACACAAACCCAAGAATATTAGTAAACTAAAAGCTGTTATCCATTAGAAATGAGCTAAGATTTTTCAGGAACACTGCCAGAAGCTGGGGCTTGGTCATAACAGCCAAAAGTTTATCTATTAAATAGGCAAATGTATCTATCAGAAATCAAATTTGGCTCAAATTTCACAGAAAAATTAGATTCAGCAGATCCTAAGTTTTTGTAATTTGGTTCCCATAATGAGAACTCATCTTCTCACAGTTCCAAATCCATAAATCACAGTTTTGGTCTTTCCATCTCTTCATGTGGTTTTGATCTTCATTTTCACAGCCTATCTTTGACACTGACTAAACTGCAAAGTGTCATGGCATTGTAGGCCAAAGCAGATCATGACATTGTATGAAGCTTAGTCGATGACTAAAACTTACAGGATGTAATATCATGCTTCACACCAAGACATCATGACACTGTGAGACCTAGTCGATACCAGTAGTGGTAAAGACCGGTCTGGGGCTTTGAAGATGAAGAGTGAAGTCCTGTGAAGATAAAGTAGGAGACCAAAACAATGAGGACAATGAGATATACAAATATTGTGAGGACAGGGAGAAGGGAGTATAATTTGTTTTAATTTTAAAATCTTATTTTTTTATGTTCTGGGGTCTAGAGAGACGTCTTCAAAATATAATAAGACACATTCAAATTCTATTGAAACATGTAAGTAATATGTAAGTAATTCTATACATTTATACATTCTATACATATACACCAATTGAGTGAATCTGCTAAATTGGAAGATTGTTAAATATGGTCATTCTTATTAGTGCTGTACTAACTACTAAATATACTGGCCATTATGTGGTTCAATAAATAAGACTGCGATAGTAACTAAAAATTAGGATTTTGTGGTGAATTTGGAGAAGCCTCTTGTTGCTTTTGTTCTTTTGAGCTACTAAATTGTTCTTGTTTTATTAGCTTATTGCAAAGAGCAGAAGGTTTGTACATTTTGCAAATAAACCTAGCTATATCTATGCAGTATAAGAGGCCAAGAAGATGTAATAAAGCATGCATTTATATTTCACCTTTCTTCAGTTTGCTTTAGAAATTGTTCTGCTTTTTTTGCATCTTTTTCTTTGAAATCCTGATACATATAAAATATCTCGAGGAATCCAATTACGTCTGGAAGAAACACTGGAGATTTCAGCAATATATCGGTGATGCTGTAAGAGAAGAGTTGCTTATGATATATTTTATCTGGCAAAGTACATAAAAATAAAATATTCTAAAAGACAAAATATGGCATTTGTTCATCATATTGAAGCACACAAAAATCATAACAAGCAATCAAAAAGTCATAACTGAAAAAAAGGAAGAAATGAAAACACCAAACCATCCTTCAAAAACAAGCCTTAATATGGCTCATTAGGAAAATATTAAAAAAGTTCCAGGTCTCAGAATATAAAGATGCAAAAACAAATAAGATTTTGTAAACTATGGTTTTAGTGTATAAAAGTAGCTAATAATACGAAGAATAATTTGGTCTTATCACTTTGACTGCATGATGAACCGCTTAAAAAAATATAAAAAAAAATGTGAATTTGTGTAAAATGTGTAAAATGTGAATATGTGTAAATAACTATACTGATGAGGGGAACCCGCCACCACAAACCCTCAATGTAGGCTCTGGGCGGACAACAGAGCGTTCCTGACCACGCTGCTTTGGCCAGCCAGACGGGTTTTAACTCCTGTGGTCCATGAATTCTGCTAGGGGGCACTGTAACCGGGTGCCAACTATTTACAAGAAGTTGTGATGTTCACCGTTCACATCCTATCAGTCTTTTCAACATTTTCCCTATCATACACAATTGTTTTCCATGAAAAAAAGCTAAATTATTCTTATTTCTAAACAGGTAACTATTTACATAATTTAACTTCTTTACATTTCTATTTACACTGCTTTTACTCTTGATAACGGACAGGGATCTATACTATGTTGTGACCTATGTAGGACTGGTGGTAACCCTTCACTGTCTGGTGTGTTTACTGGCCTGTTCTGGTTTTCTATGTGTATGTGGCAAGTAGGCCTAGGTCTTACTGGTAGGGCGGGCAGTCTCCTACGACTCAGACTCACCACGGGCAGACATATTTGCCGCTAGCAGGGGGTAGGTTCTCTAGTTCCTCTGCTGGTATGACATCTGTTTCTGTAGCTGATTGGTCTTCAGGTTGGTCTTGAGTCTCTGCCGCTTCAGGTAAGACAACTTGAGGAAAGGTCAGAACTATCGGTACTATAATTGCTTGCTTCTCCTGTGTCCATTTCTTGGGAAAATCTCCAAGGATGGTTTAACTGTCTCTATCACTTTTTCGGTGAGCTGGGGAACTTCTTCATCTTCCTCCCTGGTCTTCAATTGGTTAGGGCATGCCTTCAGGTGATCCCTTGAAGCCACTTTTGAAGTCTTTCCTCCATCTTTACTGATGAGCCACACTTTGTGGTTGTCGAAGTTTGAGGGCATAACGGTGTATGGCTCGGCCTCCCATTGGTCGTCCAGTTTGTGTATCCTCCGCTTCCTTTTGAGGACCTGTTCAACCAGTGCTTAAGTGAGTTGCTGGGACCGTCAGGTTATAATTTTTCTCCTTTCTCATCCGTTCCTGGGAAAGACTCTTCTCCACACACTCTTGGACCTTGCGGTACTGTTGCTGCCGCTCAGTATCCCAATCCATATTGGGTTGGACTGCCTCAGGTGCTAAGACTCCAATGTCTAAGTCTACGGATAACTTGCGAGGTCTTGCCTGCATCAAGTAGGCCGGGGTACAGTTGGTGTAGTTCACTGGGATATGGTTATACAAGTCCACAAGATCCGGCAACTTCTCTGGCCACAGGTTTCTCTCTTCAAGGGGCAAAGTTTTTAACAGGTCTATGACCACCTGGTTCATCTTCTCACATAACCCATTGGTTTGAGGAAGGTACGGCGTTGTCCTTATTTTCTTGCAGCCGTACAGGTGACAAAACTCTTGGAACACTTCTGCTTCAAAGGCTAGGCCCTGGTCAGTGAGCACTCTTTCAGGGTAATCATGGGGTCGACAAAAGTATTCTTGGAATGCCTTGGCTGCTGTCTTGGCCATTTGATCCTTCACTGGAACCACTACCAGGAACTGGGAGTAATGGTCAACAATGGTGAGGGCGTAGACATAGCCTGACCAGCTTGGGGCTAGCTTCACATAGTCCAAGCCTACTAGTTCAAGCAGCTGCTTCATGATGATTGGCTGCAGGGGAGCCTTCTGGCTTTCATGATCTTTCCGCCTTAGGTGGCATGGGCCACACTCTCGGCACCCTTTCTCGATCGCCTTTCTCATGCCAACCCAGTAGAATCAGGCATGAAGCAAGACCTCCAGCTTCTTCCACCCGAAGTGTCCTGCTCCATCGTGATATGCTTCTAGGACCATAGGGGCATCCCTCCGTGGGACCACTATTTGCCAGGCCAGTTCGTCGGTTCACAAATTGACGTTTCTTCTACACAGCTTAGCCTTGTAAATGAACAATTTTTTACCCTTCTCTTTCCACAGTTGTTGTGCTGGCTGTGGAGAATCTTGACCAGGGTGTGAGTCAGCTTGTGTCAGCAGCTCTTTGACTAAGCAGACGGCGGGGTCACTGTCTTGCCTTTCCTCCTATTTTTGGTGGGACAACGGGTTGAAGAAGACCTCTTGTACGGTGGAGAGCTTTTCTTTCACTTGATGCAAGCGCTGGGATACACCTTGCTGGTGGAAGGCTGGCAGCTCTCTTTCCTCCAGCTTATCCTAGTCTTCTCCTGCTTCAGGCAAGTGGGGCATCCTGGACAGCGCGTCTGCATTAGCATTCTTCTGGTCTGCCCTGTATTTGATCGTAAATTCATAGTTGGACAGCCAGGCCATCCATCGCTGTTCCAGCGCATCTAGCTTTGCGGTCCCCAGGTGAGTCAATGGATTCTTGTTGGTAAAGATTGAGAAGTTCGCTGAAGCCAGATAATGCTTGAATCGCTCGGAGACAACCCAGACTATGGCGAGAAACTCCAGCTTAAAGGAACTGTAATTCTCGGGATTTCTTTCAGTGGGACGAAGCTTCCTGCTGGCGTAGGCGATCACTTTTTCTCTGCCTCCCTGTACCTGAGACAGTACCGCTCCCTCCCATATTGCTGATGTCTGTGTAGAGTATAAACGGTTCGCCTTAGTCAGGGTAGGCTAGGACTTCCACTCCCGTAAGAGTTATTTTCAACTGGATGTAGGACTCCACTTGTTAGCTATTCCACTCGAACGGAGGACTCTGATTCTTGGTCTTCTTGGTCTGGCACACTAAGAGATCAAGGAGGGGCGCCTCCTGTAATAGCTTACCAGTCTGAGAAATTGCCATACGTCCTTGATTGTGGTGGGTCTTGGCCAGTCCTTGATAGAGTTGAGCGCGGTTCGCGGTTCGTGGTTCTCCAGTTCTAGGCTCGAGTGATTTTGGGGGCTGTTCGAGATCGAACTAGAACTCGAGCTTTTTGCAAAAGCTCGATAGTTCTAGATACGTTCGAGAACGGTTCTAGCAGCAAAAAGCAGGGCTTTTTACAGCTACAGTGTGCAGGAGCCATCGCTGGCAGCCTGCCAGAAGCTGGTAACCAAGATAAACATCGGGTATCCAAGCAAAGCGCTTTGGTTAGTAACCCGATGTTTATCTTAGTTACATGCAGGAAGCCCACACTTCCCCGCTCAGCTCACTCCGCCCCCTCCTGCCCGCGGCATGTACACATACATACATACACACACACACACACACACACACACACACACACATGGTCCCGCTCAGCTTACCTGCGGTGATGAAGTCCCGCCATCCCGACCTCAGCGCTGTCACTGTCCTCCATGGCCGCCGCTTGTCACATCACCTCTCGCTTCCGACCCGAGACTGACTAGCGGTGACGTCACGGACCTCTCGCGATACTTGGTGTGAAGGCGCCGGTCATTGAACTCAGTGACAGGGGCTGTCAGTGTGCTGGAGATCAGCGCAGGTAATGTACCTCGCTGACAGCAGCACTTGTCATCCCCTGCAGTGACCTGGGCTGACCCATTGATGTTAGCTCAGGTCACTGCATTGCTCTCCCAGCCAATGGGGAACATCCTGCTCTTCATTGACTGGGACAGTATGGATCATCATGGCAACCCCTTGGATTACAGCAGACCTGGATTTGTTTTTCATTCTAATAAATTGGTTAAAGAGGGAATGTTTTGGGGAGTGTTTTTACAAATAAAAATGTGTTTGTCGTCTATTTTTTTTTATTACTGACTGGGTTGGTGATGTCGGGTATCTGATAGACGCCTGACCTCACCAACCCCAGGGCTTGATGCCAGGTGACATTACACATCTGGTATTAACCCCATATATTACCCCGTTTGCCACCGCACCAGGGCGCGGGATGAGCTGGGGCGAAGCACCAGGATTGGCACATCTAATGGATGCGCCACTTCTGGGGCGGCTGCGGCCTGCTATTTTTAGGCTGGGGAGAGTCCAATAACCATGGACCTTCCTAGTCTGAGAATATCAGGCCCCAGCTGTCTGCTTTACCTTGGCTGGTGATCCAATTCTGGGGGACCCCTACGTGTTTTTTTTTTTAAATTATTTATTTAATTTAAAATAACAGCGTGGGGTGCCCTCAGTTTTGGATTACCAGCCAAGGTGAGGTTGCCAGCTGTGGTCTGCAGGCTGCAGCCGTCTGCTTTACCCTAGCTGGCTACAAAACTAGGGGGAACCCTACGTCATTTTTTTTTTCATTTTTTTGGCTAAATACAAAGCTAAGCACCCCTTAGTGCCACATGAAAGGCACCAAAGGGTGCTCCACTTTTTCTCCATTTTTTTCTCCACTTTTTCTCCACTTTTTCTCCACTTTTTCTCCACTTTTTTCTCCACTTTTTCTCCACTTTTTCTCCACTTTTTCTCCACTTTTTTCTCCACTTTTTCTCCACTTTTTCTCCACTTTTTTCTCCACTTTTTTCTCCACTTTTTTCTCCACTTTTTCTCCACTTTTTCTCCACTTTTTTCTCCACTTTTTTCTCCACTTTTTTCTCCACTTTTTCTCCACTTTTTCTCCATTTTTTTCTCCATTTTTTCTCCACTTTTTTCTCCACTTTTTTCTCCACTTTTCCTCCACTTTTTTCTCCACTTTTTCTCCACTTTTTCTCCACTTTTTCTCCATTTTTTTCTCCATTTTTTCTCCACTTTTTATCCACTTTTTATCCACTTTTTTCTCCACTTTTTCTCCACTTTTTCTCCACTTTTTCTCCATTTTTTTCTCCATTTTTTCTCCACTTTTTCTCCACTTTTTATCCATTTTTTTCTCCACTTTTTCTCCACTTTTTCTCCACTTTTTCTCCACTTTTTCTCTCCACTTTTTCTCCATTTTTTTCTCCACTTTTTCTCCATTTTTTCTCCACTTTTTCTCCACTTTTTCTCCACTTTTTCTCCACTTTTTCTCCATTTTTTTCTCCACTTTTTCTCCACTTTTTCTCCACTTTTTCTCCACTTTTTTCTCCACTTTTTCTCCACTTTTTCTCCACTTTTTCTCAATTTTTTTCTCAATTTTTTCTCCACTTTTTCTCCACTTTTTATCCATTTTTTTCTCCACTTTTTCTCCATTTTTTTCTCCACTTTTTCTCCATTTTTTTCTCCATTTTTTCTCCACTTTTTCTCCACTTTTTATCCATTTTTTTCTCCACTTTTTCTCCACTTTTTCTCCACTTTTTCTCCACTTTTTCTCCACTTTTTCTCCATTTTTTTCTCCACTTTTTCTCCACTTTTTCTCCGTTCTTTTTCTATGGTCGGTCTACCCATTAGCTCTGCCATGCATACTGTAGCTCTACACCTACTGCACATGTTACTTTATGATTGACATCTCTTTCGTACCAGAGCTATCTAAGCCTACTCTGACCCCATATTTGTCATTACCATATTGTCCTTGTACTGTATTATGACATTTGTATCATGTGTTTCATTTCTTGCTGTGTTGCAATTTTTTTGCTGCATCCCAATTGTACCTCTACATTGTTCGAGTTTATGTTATTGTTCTCTCACTCTTATGTGATACTGATTATTGTCATTTTTCATGATTACATGCAGATAAGTCCAAACTGACGAAGGCTCAGGCCGAAACGTCATTTGTAACTTGTTTTGGACAAAAACATATATGCTTATGAAACATTTTTTTTTTCTTAATACGGACCAATAAAGAGTGATTCTGCATTACTATCCGTTGTGACTTACTGACTTAGTCTGGGAGATTTAGAGTGCCGAGGTTACTCACTAATTTTATCTATTATTACCTCTGAGCACCTATATACCAGTGAGCAGAGCTTCCTCTACAGTAGTTCTCCTGATTAGGCATGCCCTTACCTCATGAGCAGGGCATTGCAGCTTTGGTAGCAACCATTACGACATGGACTCTGCTGCTGTGGACCCGAGAAGAGTGAGTGCAGATTCATTGCACCCACACTCCTCACATGAAGGGTCCGCACTCCTAGAAAATGGGGGATACGTTCCCTGAGTGTCTCCCCCCATATTCTAGACGGTCCAGAGTCGTCGTGGGACCCCTTTATTTTTTTTCTTACAATAAATTGGTGAAAGAGGAAATGTTTTGGGACTGTTTTTTCAAATAAATTTCTTTTGTCGATTTTTTTTTTTGTTAGTACTGACAGTTTATGATGTTGGGTATCTAATAGACGCCATGACATCACAAACTGCTGGGCTTGATCTCAGGTGACTTTACAGCTAGTATCAACCCGATTTATTACCCCGTTTGCCACTGCACCAGGGCACGGGATGAGCTGGGGTGAAGCGCCAGGATTGGCGCATCTAGTGTATGCACCACGTCTGGGGTGCCTGCGGCTTGCTATTTTTAGGCTGTGAAGGCCCAATAACTATGGACCTTCCCACCCTGAGAATACCAGACCACAGCTGTCTGCTTTACCTTGGCTGGTGATCCAATTTGGGGGGACCCTACTTTTATTGTGTAATTATTAATATTTATAAAATAATTATAAAAAAAGAGCCTGAGGGGACCTCCACATTGGATCCCCAACCACGGTAAAGCTGCCAGCTGTGGTTTTCAGGCTACAGCCGTCTGCTTTACCCTAGCTGGCTATCAAAAATGGGGGGACCCAACGTCATTTTTTTTTTTAACTATTTTTTAAATAGAAAAAATTAATGGGCTTCCCTGTATTTTGATTGCCAACCAAGGTAACAGCAGGCAGATGGGGGTGGCAACCCATAGCTGTCTGCTTTATCTGCGCTGAGAATCAAAAATACCGCGGAGCGCTACGTCATTTTTTTAAAGATTTATTTTTACAGCACTGTGATGTCCAGGTAATCACCTAATCATTATCTGTGTATATATATATATATGTGTGTGGTGGGTCCTTTGTCTTACACCTCCCCTGACGAAGCTGCTAGTCAGCGTAACGCGTTGGGCCGTTTCCTGACCCCACTTTTACTCCTTTGTATGATTCATGCATACCTTCTTTGACTGCGCCGGGCCCGGCTGGTAAATGCGCTTATTTTGCGCCCATACTGCTTGTATGCTTAATGGATATGTCTTTGTGATTCTCCTTGCACTTTGTATGGGTGGAGAGCTGTGCACTCTCCTTGTATTCACAATCTTGCCAGCCCAGGCATCTCTGGCACTTTGGCCATAGATCACAGAAACTACTAGTGTGATCTGCGGTCCCTGGCTGCATGAGCTTAGTGAAATTCCCTGGCTGGGACTTGTTGTTCCACGTATTTTACCTGATACTATGCGTTCTCCTTTCATGCAATTATATCCAACTTACCTAGTATTTGGCCACTCTTTGACTGATCATTGTGTCTCACACTGTTATATATAATCCATATTGCTATAGCTATAGTACTAGGGTAGCATTGGAGGGGCCGGATGTGCATACTATTAATATGGACACAGTCCTCAGTCATGGTATAACTGTGTAACTACCAATTTGAGGGCTCTTTTTCACGTTATATACTACCTTAGTATTAATTGTCTCACTAGGTATTTGTCCTCATCTTTTGATCAAGAAGGTGTTTTGCATGTTATATATTGTTGATTGAACTACTATCTGTTTATCCACATGGAAAGCAACTTAATTCAATTGGAGTATCAGTGAGGTCATATGTCATATGTGTATTTTAAAGGTTTTTATGATGTCCTTGTCTTTTCTTTTTGACCCAATAAAAATTTATTATATTTGAATATTGCATGATCCTGATGTGCGCCTCTATTATGTGTACTGTTTTCTCCTTTTTGCTTGCATCATTGTTTTACACATAGGCTGCACTCAACCGTGTTGATTTTGTGCTGTGCATCCCTAATTTCCTATTTACCAGCAATCAAAATACAGGGAAGCCCATTTTATTTTTAGTTATTTAAATAAATAATTAAAAAAAATATATATGGGCTCCCGCTGCATTTTTTGTATTGCTAGCTAAGGGTAATCCAAGCAGCTACTGGCTGCTAACCCCCACTGCTTGGTGTTACCTTCACTGGCAATGGAAAATCCAGGGAAGCATTTTTTTATTTTTTTTGCCAAAAAACTACAAAAAAAGGACGTGATCTTCGCCATATTTTTGTATGCTAGCCAGGTATAGCAGGCAGGTGCTGGAAGAGTTGGATACAGCGCTAGAATATGGCGCTTCTATGAAAATGCCATTTTCTGAGGCGGCTGCAGACTGCAATTCGCAGCAGTGGGGCCCAGAAAGCTCAGGCCAACCTGTGCTGCGGATTCCAATCCCCAGCTGCCTAGTTGTACCTGGCTGGACACAAAAATGGGGCGAAGCCTACGTCATTTGTTTTCTAATTATTTCATGAAATTCATGAAATAATAAAAATAGGGCTTCCCTTTATTTTTGGTTCCCAGCCGGGTACAAATAGGCAACTGGGGATTGGGGGCAGCCGTACCTGCCTGCTGTACCTGGCTAGCATACAAAAATATGGCGAAGCCCACATAATTTTTTCAGGGGGCAAAAAACTTCTGCATACAGTCCTGGATGGAGTATGCTGAGCCTTGTAGTTCTGCAGCTGCTGTCTATCTGTATGGAGAAGAGCAGACAGCAGCTGCAGAACTACAAGGCTCAGCATACTCCATCCAGGACTGTATGCAGAATTTTTTTGCCCACCAAAAAAATGACGTGGGCTTCGCCATATTTTTGTATGCTAGCCAGGTACAGCAGGCAGCCACGGGCTGCCTCCAACCCCCAGTTGCCCATTTGTACCCGGCTGGGAACTAAAAATATAGGGAAGCCCGTTTTTTTTTAATTATTTCACTTATTTCATGAAATATTTAAAAAACAAATGACGTGGGCTTCGCCCCATTTTTGTGTCCAGCCGGGTACAACTAGGCAGCTGGGGATTGGAATCCGCAGCACAGGTTAGCCCGAGGTTTCTGGGCGCCTCTGCTGAGGATTTCAGTCCGCAGCCGTCCCAGAAAATGGCGCTCTCATAGAAGCGCCATCATCTGGCGCTGTATCCAACTCTTCCAACAGCCCTGGAGCCGGGTGGCTTGTTGGGTAATCATGAGTTAATACTGGCTTTGTTTTACTAGCCAGTATTAAGCCAGAGATTCTTAATGTCAGGCACGTTTGACCCGGCCATTAAGAATCTCCAATAAAGGGTTAAAAAAAAACACCACACAGAGAAAAAATACTTTAATAGAAATAAATACACACACACACACATTAGAGACTCCATCTTTATTACCCCCTGTCAGCCCTCCACGATCCTGCTCTTCTGTCTTCTTTCTTTCTAGTGTAGTAGTAGTGACGATTGTAGTGAGGAAGGATGAGGTTCACCAGCTCATCACTTGGGGCTGGGGAACCTCATCCTCACTACAATCCTCACTACAATCGGGAAGCAGCATGCAGCCTTCACTCCGTGAGTGATCAGTGCTGGCTGTCAGCGGTAACAGCGGTAACGCTGACAGACGCGTTACCATAGCAACGGTGCTCTCGGAGCCGCGGTTAGCGGTGACGTCACCGCTAACTGCGTTGCTATTGCAACGGTGATCTCCGTTAATGACTGGCTGTGTCAGCCGGTCCCTAACGGAACGGGGAGTCGACCGTGTGCTAGAGAATGTCGCCGATACACGGCGATACACATATGTGCACCGTGTACCGGAGAGATGCACTCGCAGGTCCTACATGACGCGTCATAGTCATGTGACCAGTCTGTAGCCAATGAGATAATAGCCACGTGACTGGTCACATGGCTATTTTGACGTCACGATAGGTCCTGCATCTCTGCTGGCAGTGCAGGTCACCGGGAGGATTAAGCGATCATCGGATGGAATAGCGGCAGGAGACAGAGTGCAGAAGGGATCGCGGGGACCGGTAAGTGTTATGGCAATGTTTATTAACTGTTTGTGTACATTTATAATGCATTTTTATGTGTTTGTGATTGCCTCCCATTATAGCCTATACGTTCGAGTTTGGTTCGTCGAACGTTCGACGAACCGAACTCGAACGGGACCCCCGTTCGGCGAACCGACCTCGAGCCGAACCGGGACCGGTTCGCTCATCTCTAGTCCTTGATGACTACAAATATTTCAAAAAAACTGACCAGCACATCCAACAAGTGTGAATAGGTGCTAGCTGAAAAAACATAGTCAATATAAGATGCATACAGCTACATACTAAAAAGCCAACAATTTATAAGGGAACTCTGGTACTGCATTACTGCTATATGAAAAAACGTGATTTTTAGTTTATGTATTGGCCAATGCATGTAAGCCTGGACACCAACAGCAAGGTAATCTCAATAATCCGGGTACCTAACTAATAGCCCTCATCACCTCCTGAAGGTTCAGAGCATAGTCCCGTACACTGTCCTGCACCCTTTGTTTGCACCCAAACCACTTCATCTTTATCTCCGCTGCCATGTGGGTATCAAAAGTGTCTTTTAACCTGGCCAGGACTTGTCCCACAGTTCTTTTTTCAGTGTCCAGCTAGGACTTTACCTCCCGCTGAGTCGCACTGGTTAACTGGCCGATTAGGATGCTCACTTTCTGGCCCTCAGCCAGGGGGTATACTTCAAACAAATTACACAATCTTTCCTTGAAGTCGCTCAGGGTGTGCGACTCCCCCGAGTACTGCAGTAACTATGCCGTTCCCGGTATTTATGGCATAGAGAGTGGCATTACAGGGGCAGCGGCAGCCTGATGCCCTTCCGGGTTGGACATGTTCCTCACCTCTAGTGAACCTCAGCCAGGCTCCGTCGGCGGGGCTCCTCTTCGCTCCCTTTCTAGGTTCCGTCCACAATGGCATGCCCCTTTGCTTCGCACGCGCCGCATGGCTAATGGCGGCAACTGCTCGATTCACCAGTACTCAGTATACAGTCTCTAGGCACACAGTACCTGTAGTAACGGGCACAAAATCCTGTTTGTGATGCCAAGTTGACACCCCCCCACCGGGGCCTGTGGTTACTCGTTACCAGGCTGGCTTTGATCTGCTCGGAGAATGTCACGGCAACAGGGCCTGGTTCCATGATCCCGGCGGTGTCGTTTAAGATGATGGTGGTGAGGATTATTTACAGAGGATATGTCGTGACGCCACCTGTGGTATGCAGCAAGATAGGTGCCGCCGCCGCTATTCAGTTCCCTGGGGGTCAGAGGTGATGCAGCAGAGTTGGTATAGCTCTCCACAGGTAGAGCTGGGCCCAAGGGCTTTTGGGAGTAGTAGTCCTCACAAATGATGGAGGGACTTAACGTTAGGGTGCGCGACCGAGGACGCCAGTAATAACAGGACAACAGAGGGGCTGTAGTTTCCTTTACCTTTCATTCAGTGGAAGATGATACAGGCCTGGGAGACTTGATCAGCTTGTAACAGCGTTCCGGTCAGCCTGGAAGAAATTGAGGGGATCCACCTAGCCGGGTGGGTTCTGAGGCCTTCCTTCTTGCGCTGTAATGTGTGGGTCCCTGCGGCTTGAAGCTACGCTGCGGCCCTCTTCCTTGTGTCGGTACTGGTTCTCACTCATATAGCAGGCAGCGCAAACCTTTTACTGGTGCCGCTCCTCCGGTCACGGCTCCTTTCTCTACTATGCTGCTGTGCCCCGGGCACTCTGTGGGCCAAAAGACCTGCAGTCTCCTGCCCTCCGGATTCAGCTCCGGGGACTTCAGTAACCACACAGCCTTGGACTCCGGTGTCCGGTCCTCTGCGCTCGGCCCTGAAGAAGCTATGTCGCAGCTCCCTTCTCAGAGACCGTCTTCTCTCCACTGCTCCTGACTTGTTCTGACTAGTTTCACTTTCATGTGTGTGTGTTACTAACACCTCCCCCAGGCCAGAATGCACAGGAAAGCTCCCCATGAACTGGGTGTTTGAGCTCCCCCTTCTGGTCTGGAGTTAGGAAAGTGTGTACTGCAGATGCTACCTAGCATGGGACCCTGTTGTGAATACATTTTAATTAGATTCTAGTGTGGGGTTATCCTCTTATGGCCAGTGCTGATAATGCAGTTGACTTGCTGAGTGGGAACTGGACAGCTTTGTAGGATTTGCAATCAGGCCATTTGGTTTGGGCCTATATAACTATGTAGCTCCTTTTGTTCCTTGCCAGTGCTCAATTGGATTTCCTGTGTTCTAAGAACTTCCTGAAAACAGCACTGTTCTCTGTGTCTACCAGAACTCCTCTCACATAAGTTGGTCTTGTACCTTTCCTTATGGTTTTTCACTTTCTTGTGATTTTGCCTGTGTGGAGTTCCTGGGGGAATTGGATTATTCCCTGCTAGGAGTATTTGTGTATCTTGCTCCATGTTCTGTTATGTATTGTGTTTTGTAATGCTTGGTACAATATTCAGTCCCCTCTCTATATCAATGTTTTTCTTGGTTCCCAGTAACATCAGAGTACTGATATAGCGGGGGAGAGACTGTTCAGGCTCAGTATTTTTCCATGTCAGGCGTGCTGGTATTTATTAGGGTTTTTACGGCTGCAGTCAGTGCTTTTTCCTATTCTTTCCTATGCAGATAGTTTTGGGCCTCATCTTTGCTGACTCTGTTCTCTAGCTACGTATTGTGTTTTCCTATATCACCATAATCTATACATGTGGGGGGATATCTATATCTTTGGGGACTACTATGAGGCAGATTAGCTTTTCCACATTTCTCTCTGTTAGAGTATTTAGTTCTCCGGCTGTGTCGAGACAACTAGGTCATCGTAGGCTCATCCCACGGCTACTTCTAGTTGTGTGTCAGTGTGCCACCCCCGCAACAGCCGACGGGCTGCTCAGATCCGGATCCACAGTGGCTCGCAGGGTCTCCCGACCTGAGGCAGGGTTGTGCGGCTTCTCGAAATGAAAAAGGGGGAAAGATATTTACAAAGGCGGTGAAAAAATTAAATAATGTTCGTGACGCCACCCACGGATCGTGGTAAAGTGGGATACCACCGCTGCTGCGTTTGGGAGAGAGCGCCCGGGAGCGTTAGGATGGCAGCTTGTGATATTAACCCCTCCGTGGGCAGGGGGAAGGTGTCCCGGGGCTCGGTGATGGCAGGCTGGGGACCCGTCGGGAGTAAAGGGGCACAACGTACTCACACAGTCCAGAGATTCTGACACCGACACCGGGTAAACCAAAGTCCTGAATGCCCTGTAGCCTTTGTTTGAACATGCTGGGTTCGTGCCCTTTTGGCATTGCTGGTTGGTCTGAAGCCTTGGCACTGTGTTTACTCTTTGTGGATCCCTTTTGCCTGAAACTACTCGGGTCCTGCTCACCCGCGTGGCTAGCGGAGTGAACTTGCTCTCAGGGTTCACGCTTGGGATTTTCTGGACGGTTTTGGAAAGTCCTATCCCCCTCGTTGTGCTAGTACCACGATTTTGGAGAGGGTGGAGAACGGCTCGTGAAGACTTCGTCCTCGTCGGGTGAATTACTGGGCTGCATAAAGCTACTTCCCAGCCTAGGGTCTGCGTACCACGTCGTGCCCTGGCCCCTGCCCGGTTGTAGCACAAGGTGGCCGAACTGCCCTCTGTGGCAGTACCGTGCCCCATGTCACTACCCCCTGTGACCGGGGTTCCAGCTCCTTTCAGGCCAGGCCAACGTCTGGCACCTGGGACGGGTACAGGAGCCCAGCTCCGCAGCGTGACCTTTTACTGTCACCGCTGCACTCAAACTGACTACTGACTGACACTTCTGGCCCTCCTTCTACCATCCCTCCATCTGGGTGGCCCTATTCCCCTCAGGCCGCCCAATGGGTGTCTGGTGGGTGTGGTGCAGAGTGTTCCTCAGGATTTGTGTATACCTGTTCTTAGCAACACCAAAGGGACAGGACCCGTAACCAAGGAGGAGTGGGTACCATGCAGAAGGGCAGATTGCACGACACCCTTGTAATGACCTGATAGGCCAGGGCGTCACATTCCCCCTTGGTTAAACGTAGCTTGTCCGCGAGCTACAGGACACCAAGCATTTATTGAACTTGTAAGAAAAAGGTTAACATAAATAACATTTATTGAAAGGTTCATCCCACATTAGGGAGGCCCTTTTACTTGAACGATACTATTCTTTTGAGTTCATCTGCCAACACAAGGACGTCACCGGTTTTGATGGCAGCGGGAACTCAACCTGCCCTTTTGCAGTCCCTTCCTGCGACAGTCCAGTCCCAACATCACGGATCCCAATGACCCACCGCCCAAACAACCTGTTCCCCCTGGAAACCTAAGGTGGATCCTTGACCGGGTTAAGTCCCGGGATGTGTCAGACGACTCTTGTGGGCACAGGAGGTGCAATTATGTACAAGACACAAGTTTGTGTTGGTCATGCCAGTCCTGTGACAGTGATCCATTTTTACTTAACTAATAAAACAACAAAGTCCTTGAAAAATCAACAAAGTCCATGTACCGGGTGTACACTTGTAGCAAATCTAGAGGAAAATCAGGTTACTTTTCCGTTCAATTTAAAACTTTTTCATTAAAGCACTAATTTTCTAGCAGTTTATATATGAAAAATAACAAACTGTGAAAAACAACAAAAGAAAGCACCAATACCTAACAATTCTATGGCATTGTTAACTTTTTTCCCTGAGCAACCTGGCAGCTATTGCCCCTTGCACCGTCCCCCACCGGGGCCCCCTGGCACCATGCACCTCTCAAGGCCCTGATGGCTTCTTCCCTGGAACAAGAGCGGAAAGAAGCTCAACAAGGAAGGCGCAGTCTACTTGCAGGAAACTTGGCTGCCACCTTCCATCAGGGACCCTGTTGTTGGCCCCCGACAGCCTCCTCATTTGAACACTGAGGACGGTCAACAAAAGTGGCAGTCCACGTAACTTTAGGCATACAGGTTCCAGTCCCTTTAATGCTGGGCACCTCCTGGACACATCCTTGCATAGTGCCCCGATAAACCACAGCAACGGCAGTTTGGTACTACTTCAACTTCCATGTTGTCAGCGGAGATCTCCTCATCTGAAGTGGACTCTACTTCCATTTCCATGATCTCTAACGCCATCTGGGCTCATGACAACAACCTCATTCTGCGTCCATTTCCTCCATAACGTGGCACCCATGCTGCTTCTGGGGTACTGGAACTTGAATCTCCTATTATCTCTTCTGGTTCCGAATCCTCGGTAACCGGGTCAATCTGGTCGGAAATCTCGGACTGGTCATCCCGTTCGGGGGCTACAGGATCCGCTGCCGGTGGCGCAGGTAGCGTCCCAGGTTCAGCCAGGGCAGGAGACAGAGGCGGCGGTGGACAAGTGCTTGCCATGAGCAGGGGTGGCCCGGATCCCTCAGCCGCATCAGCCGGATCAGTGAAATCAACAGGAACTGGGTGACCGCTTATCCGCTCCACACGTGGGTCTACATTCTCGCGGGTTCGCACTGCTGCAGCTGCTCGCTGCATCCCCCTCTGTTTAGCCACGCTGGGCGCTGGATCCTCTATTGCGCAGTTACGCTTCTTCGCCATCTTGCCTCTACGATGTCCAGGAACAGTATCGCAGAGTCCTGGCATCCCTGCTTCTCTTCCGCTTTCGCTACATTCAGGCATGCCCCTTGGTTTTCTCCCAGCACTCTTTCGCGCGCTGTGGCCCTCTGGGAACTTCCGGTTCCTGTTTCAGGCTGAAGACGAAGGGCGGAGCTTCGGCTTCGCGCACTTTCTGAGGAAGATGACATTTTTGCCGCGAAAAACAGCGGAAAAATAGCGGACGTCGCAGGAAAAAGGACTTGGACTCCCGGACTTCACTTTTCAAGGTGCACGTCACCTAGGTAAATGGGTCCTGCTCGCATCCATTCATGACGCCAAGATTTTTGAGGGTGTGCCGCCCTCGCGACAGCAGACGGGCTGCTCGGATCCGGATCCACAGTGGCTCGAGGGGGTCTCCGGACCCGAGGCGGGGTCACGCGGCCGCTCGAAATGAAAAAGGGGGAAAGATATTTACAAAAGGGGTGGAAACATTAAATAATGTTTGTGACGTCACCCACGGGTCGTGGTAAAGTGGGATACCACCGCTGCTGCATTTGGGAGAGAGCGCCCGGGAGCGATGGGATGGCAGCTTGTGATATTAACCCCTCCGTGGGCAGGGGGAAGGTGTCCCGGGGCTCGGTGATGGCAGGCTGGGGACCCGTCGGGAGTAAAGGTGCACAATGTACTCACATAGTCCAGAGATTCTAACGCCAACACCGGGTAAACCAAAGTCCTGAATGCCCTGTAGCCTTTGTTTGAAGACGGACGCCTTTTTGGCGTTGCTGGCTGGTCTGAAGCCTTGTCCCTTTGCACTGTGTTTACTCTTTGTGGATCCCTTTTGCCTGAAACTACTCGGGTCCCACTCACCCGCGTGGCTAGCGGAGTCAGCTTGCTCTCAGGGTTCCCGCTTGGGATTTTCTAGATGGTTTTGGGAAGTCCTATCCCCCTCGTTGCGCTAGTACCCTGATTTTGGAGCGGGTGGAGAACGGCTTGTGAAGACTTCGTCATCATCGGGTGAATTACTGGGCTGCATAAAGCTACTTCCTAGCCTAGGGTCCGCGTACCCTGTCGTGCCATGGCCCCGGCCCAGTTGTAGCACAAGGCCGCCGAACTGCCATCCGTGGCAGTACCGTGCCCCCTGTCACTACCCCCTGCGACCGGGGTTCCAGCCCCTTCCAGGCCAGGCCAACGTCTGGCACCTGGGACGGGTACAGGAGCCCAGCTCCGCAGCGTGACCTTTTACTGTCACCGCTGTACTCAAACTGACTACTGACTGACACTTCTGGTCCTCCTTCTACCATCCCTCCATCTGGGTGGCCCTATTCCCCTCAGACTGCCCCATGGGTGTCTGGTAAGTGTGGTGCAGAGTGTTCCTCAGGATTTGTGTATACCTGTTCTTAGCAACACCAAAGGGACAGGACTCATAACCAAGGAGGATCGGGTACCATGCAGAGGGTAGATTGCACGGCACCCTTGTGACAACCTGATGGCCAGGGCTTCACATCAGTATTAGGTCTGCAGTCCGTTAAGGTTCCAGCCACTCTGCTCATTTTTTGGGTTTCCGAGTTATTGCTCTTTTTCTGACTCTCCTCGGTCACTGGATCACAATAGGACCCAACCCCTTGCTTCCAGGCATAGCATCACCCGCTGTGAGGAAGGCTACGCTACTGTGGCAACCGGACAACTGGGGTGCCACATTACGAAGAACTACTTGGATAATCACAGAGCAATTATGAAGAAATGGTGCAAGATTTGAGCATAAAGATGCACTATCTCCATTACCATTTAAATAGATTTCCAGATAATTTTGGAGATTTCAGCGAGGAACATGACGAGAGATTCCACCAGGATATGAAGGTGGTGGAGGAGAGATATCAAGACAGATGGGACATACACATGATAGCACAGCAGACTACTGCTAGAGTCTCCAACATGATTGTACTGATGACATACATTAAATTAGTAACAAATAATAACGAACTAATATTGTATTAACTAATCATATCATACATAACGTTTCCTGTCACTGTTAGATATTTATGTTTTTTTTTAAATTATTTTAGACTGTTTATTTACTAGTTGTAGGAAAAATAAAAACAAAAAAGTGAGCCGGAGTATGAGATGGTATACATGGTACTTGTGAGACCATGTTCACACTGGCCATGAGACAAAGAAAAACCAAGGAAAAAATTGTGAAAAAATACCCTGCTGTAACTAAATAAAAGCATAGTGCATATAAACATAGGGTACTTAGTAAACACTGTTTTTGATCAAAAAAAGCATAAAGCTATCCCACCAACGCCAAGGTGTACCCAGTTGGGATAGTACCTACACTCTCTAATATTAAAACCTTACCATGGGTCTAAAATAGGCCTCAATGTGGCTAAGGGCTGAGAGCGACCGGGTCCCAACAGGACACACACAGTCAGGGGGATTCACAGAATGAAATGTCCAGCTAAGTTAGGACCCTGCTTCACCAATTCGGTGCTCTGGAGAAAATTAATTAATTATAGGAAAGAACTCCGGCACTCATAATTACCCCAATTAGAGACTTAAACGAATGTAATGTTCACACTGATTTTTTTATTCAAAAAGAAAAAAGTCCATAAATAAACGTTTTCGACCTAATTCGGTCTTCTTCAGAAAGGACTTATCTATATCCAAGATACAAACAAGAAAAAATGACAGTTATCATATACAGAGAATTATCATATGATAAAAGAATAGTGAAATACCCTTATAACCATTTGGTGAAGGAGAATAGTACTGTGAAAAAACGTGAAAATTTGTGCAAAAAGACATTGAAAACCAAAGGGATAAGTGTCCGGATAGACCAATATAGATGATTACCCTATGTACCGATGGAGATGCAGAATAAAATACGCTCTTCCTTTATGAGATCCTCCTATATGGATCCACCGTATCAAAAACAGACCTGGTATTGCAGAAAAAAACCTTGTATATACAAAGAATATTTCATAGCAAAAGGATTATGAAAAACATTTTTAACTAAATGAGTATAAAACATCATATCCCTAGTGTGGGTAAAATTTACCTGTTATGTTTAGAAAAAAATTTTTTTTTTTTTTTCTTTGAATGAGGGTTCTAGTAATTATTATTTCACCCGGCCGCCTTAATAGCCTCACGGGGGAATGACTATACCACGTGTTTAGGTCAATCCGTTCTTCTATTAAAAACAAACAGAATGATAATACGGAAATGTACAAAGACTATTGTCGAATTAACGATATAACCTACCGCCACGGTATCATCAAAGATATAAAAATCAATTGTTTATGGGACCATTCAATGATACATATTCAGAAAGCCGTCCTGTAATTATCCAAAATTGGATGTCTATAAGGGGACACATATGAAAAAGACACCATTACAAGGAAAATTATCAATGTCCCTAAATGTAGGACACCTCAAAGTCATTTCCTACCTGAAATAAGGTCGAATTAGACAATACCAGATAAAGAGAGGAAGTCCCTCACGATTATATTGCTGCATATAAAAGAAGCGAGAAAATACGATTCAGCGTCTAAGGAACTCTAATCAACTAACTGCATCTCCAGAGGTACTTACCAAAGTAAACATATATGTGTAGGGAACACGCTCCGTGGACTTCTCTGAAAGCGTATGGCTGCGAGGGGGGTTTTTAACAACCGGCCAATCACATAAGAACCGCCCTAATTAAAGGTAGGAAATACATCATTGAAGTGACGTCTCCGTCATCCAATGATCTGACCGGGGATAGTGCATATAAACATAGGGTACTTAGTAAACACTGTTTTTGATCAAAAAAAGCATAAAGCTATCCCACAGTCACACACACAGTCAGGGGGATTCTCAGCGAGCTGGACATTTCATTTCATTCTGTGAATCCCCCTGACTGTGTGTGTCCTGTTGGGACCGGGTTGCTCTCAGCCCTTAGCCACATTGAGGCCTATTTTAGACCCATGGTAAGGTTTTAATATTAGAGAGTGTAGGTACTATCCCAACTGGGTACACCTTGGCGTTGGTGGGATAGCTTTATGCTTTTTTTGATCAAAAACAGTGTTTACTAAGTACCCTATGTTTATATGCACTATGCTTTTATTTAGTTACAGCAGGGTATTTTTTCACAATTTTTTCCTTGGTTTTTCTTTGTCTCATGGCCAGTGTGAACATGGTCTCACAAGTACCATGTATACCATCTCATACTCCGGCTCACTTTTTTGTTTTTATGTAGTTTTTTTGTATTCAGTACAAACAGGGAGTGGCCCCCTTCTCAGCGAGCTGGACATTTCATTCTGTGAATCCCCCTGACTGTGTGTGTCCTGTTGGGACCCGGTCGCTCTCAGCCCTTAGCCACATTGAGGCCTATTTTAGACCCATGGTAAGATTTTAATATTAGAGAGTGTAGGTACTATCCCAACTGGGTACACCTTGGCATTGGTGGGATAGCTTTATGCTTTTTTTGATCAAAAACAGTGTTTACTAAGTACCCTATGTTTATATGCACTATGCTTTTATTTAGTTACAGCAGGGTATTTTTTCACAATTTTTTCCTTGGTTTTTCTTTGTAGGAAAAATAATAATATTCTTGCCATTATGAATGCTTTTCAACAGCATTGCATTAATACATCAATTAACTATTATTAAATACAGTATCTCACAAACTAGAGCCAATCCGTCAAAAACAAAGTCATATTCTTAATCAGCATCATAAACATGATATAAATCCGTTCAGACATTGTTGGCACCAAAATCACTGAATACTTTAAAGGAAACCAATCATCAGGATTTTCGTATATATCCTAAAGCCAGTGCTATACTAGCACTATCAGGCAGATTCTATACATAAGTGTAGTGGTCAGCTCGGATGTATAGCTTTTCAAACACAAGAAGTAAAGTTTATAAAATCGACAGCTTCTTGAATGATAGCAGCTGAGGATCAGATAATATCTGGGTTGTATTCATAGTTATCTCCTCCGCCTGCTAGAATTAGCATAAGTATTAAACAAACAATTCACTTTTTCCCTTGCAGGACCTGTGTGAGGTCATACTCAGAAGGCCCTCAGCCAACAGAAAAATGTTGCTTTGTGGTATCAGCTTTGTTGGGTGAGGCCCCGCCCCTTCTGGTCACATGGGTATGATCTCACCACATGTCCTGCTAGGTCGATTGTATAATACTTATGAAATTTCTAACAGGGGGAGGGGGTAACTATGAGTATCCCCCAGATATTATCTGATCCTCAGCTGCTGTCACTCAAGACGCTGCCGATTTTATAAACTTTACTTTCTTGGATTTCAAAACCTAAACATCCGACCTGGCCACTAAAAGTATAAAGAGAATCAGCCTGACAGTGCCAGTATAGTGTAGCAACCCTGATACCCTCAGGGCACTACAAGGAACTGCATCCACTAGGGGATGCAGAACCTACCCCCTGGGACCTGGAGTACCAGTGCCAATTCCACCAAAACACAATCTAAATCCTAGTTCTCCTCTCAACACTGGGCATAGAGGGTTAACCACGTAAGGGGATGGTCGCCATGGGAAAGAGTCCCTGGGTATAGCCAGCCTGGTGGGAGGGGTCAGTCAGTCAGAGAGGAGTCGAGTAGCACACAGGAGAGGTGTGCAGACGTGCCTGAGCTGGGTCCGTGTAACGGTGACCCCGGGGGCACAGGAGAGAGGTCCCCAGGACGGGTACCGAGATACCGCTGGGACCGGAGCACGCACGAGGCACAGGGCCCTAGGTCAAGCGCAAGTTTTAGACTGTTTGGCAAATACCTGCCCGGTGAGGACACCTTCACGAACTTCACCAAACCAAATAATCCGGGGGCATCAGCAGTAAACTAGGATCGGGGTTCGGACACTTACCTCCCCGCAGGGTCGGCACTGCCCGCCGTACGGAGGAGACTGTACACCACAAAGGACAGTTGTGGTCCCCAAATGCTCCACGCTACGGGGACTCAACCTACAGAGAGTGCCGGGGACAGAGCAACCTGAGTCACTACATTGGCACTGGTCCTCCGGGGACCTGAACCAGCAACCCCTGGGTCCACAGTGAGTAGAGACTTTTAAAGACAACCTGTTGTGGTCTCGATTATTGCCCCGCTACATCTCCCAGGCACAGCCCTACCTGCGGAGCTGCCACTACTACCACCAGCCCTGGGAGTACCCACATTGAGCAGCGGCGGTTCTCAATATTAACCGCAACCCGCAGGTGGCATCACATGAAAAAAACTCTTATCTCCCCTGTAAATACCCCTCATTAACAAAAGAAGCTTAGAGCACGAGATCGGGCAATGGCCATCAGAGTGACCCCGCCTGGGACCGAGTACCCCCTTCTCTGGGCGCTACAATAGAACTGGCTTTAGGTTATATACAAAAATCCTGGTGATTGGTTCCCTTTAATCAATGTAATTTGAAACAATTGCAAAGACAATAGTTCGGGAACTGTAACAAAATCTTTTACTGATTCTAATGCAATCAACATTTCTGGAGAGCTGGAAAAAATGTGGTCTTTGCGCATGAATGGAAAATTAAAATTAGATAAGTAAAAACTTACTGTTCCTTGTCTTTTAGGGGAATGGCCTCATAAACATTTTGGTACTGACAAAACATTTCATTTACTGAATTATTAAGATGTTTGGCAAAAATATCCCATACCTAAAAAAAAAAAAAAGATAAATCTGTGGTTGTTAGAGATATTTGTTAACATGTTTTGGGTTCCTCATGTTCACTAGGCAATATGTTTCTGAG
This sequence comes from Anomaloglossus baeobatrachus, assembly GCF_048569485.1. Lineage (NCBI taxonomy): Eukaryota > Metazoa > Chordata > Amphibia > Anura > Aromobatidae > Anomaloglossus > Anomaloglossus baeobatrachus. Next base: position 95,068,805 of record NC_134359.1, on the reverse strand, counting down.
ATTACCATTTTTGTGCAAAGATGCTTCCATTTTGTAATTCCTGTTAAAACTTAACTTTCCTCTGGCTATGTTTTCCTGGTTGCTGCTTGCCCTGTGCCCTGACAGCTATATGTGTTACTGTCGCGGGCGGGGAGGGCGCTACGCTCACTCACTGCTCGGGTCTGGCGCTGCTGCTGCTTGCTTGCTGCTTGGTGGCTCGAGTGGTGGGCCGGATCCCGGGGACTCGAGTGGCGCTCCTCGCCCGTGAGTGAAAAGGGGGATGGTTTTGGGGATTTATGGTGCTGGCTTCTCTTCGTTCCCCGATCCGGTACCGGCGGGCCACCGCCCCTCCCCGGTCCTTACGGTTCACGTCAATTAGCCCCTCCTGCAGACCGTCACCACCGTCTGCCAACCTTGCTGTATGTGCCTGGGCCACGTACCGGTCAGTCTGCTCCTTTACCACTTCACTCTCCCAACTCCAAACTACACTGCAAACTACACTCAACTTCCTTTTCCCACCTCCAGGACTGTGAACGCCTCGGTGGGCGGGGCCAACCGCCTGGCTCCACCCCCTGGTGTGGACATCAGCCCCTGGAGGGAGGCAACAAGGATTTTTGTCTGACTTCGATGTGCCTAGCCGGGGTGTGGGGTGTGTTGTTGCAGTTCCTGTGACGACCTGGCTTCTCCAGGGCACCACATTCCCCCTTAGTAAACTGCAGACCGTCCGCGGGCTGCCCGTCCATCACCGATTTTATTTTTGTTAACTGCAAAGATAGAAAATGGTAAAAACATGTAAAACATAAGCATTTTTTTCCAATCTTCCCACAACGGGAGGTACATTCTTAAACGTTGCTAACGGTATATATTTATTAACGGTCACGGCTTCCGCTCTCCCCCGCCCAAATAACCTGGCCCTGATGCTGCCCCTAAGAAGTGGGCAGCACCCCTTGACCCCAGTCCAGAACCAGGCTGCCCGAGCGGTTACGGTCCCTTTCAGGGGACCCACGTCCATGGGAAATCCCTGAACCCCCGGAGGATCGCCACCGGTTCCGGTGGTGGCCGGGCCCCAGCCTACTCCACTGCGGGCGCTTCCTCCAATCTGCCTCTCCGGAGGCGGTCACGGATTAAGCCAACAATTTTTTACATCCCACAAGTTTGTGGTTGCCCTGCCAGTTCTCGGGTGTGTCCGTAGCAGTTTCTACGCATCGTTGGCAGAAAGTCCCTACGGGGACTAGTTGCCGGCAATGGCCGTTTCAATCACGGTTTTCAATCAGATGACTTTTTCGGTTGATTCATTCTTATCATTTAAAACTTTAACTCAGTACTGGTGGTCCCAACGGGGAACAACTTACGGCGGAGAACCGCTGACTTTGGGGAGGCTACCACCGCAGGGGGTCGGCCCACTCGGGGATTGGACGGTACATTGGGTTCTCCCTCCATAGGCAGTGTAGTCCAGAACCACTGACGGCCGTTGGGAATGGTGGCGGGGGCAGCGTGCTCGGGACCCCCTCTTCCATCAGAGGCACTCTCTCTGGACCGCCGGCTGCGGTGCTGGCCCCCGGCTCCCACGCAATCAGGGCTGGTTCGGGAGCTTGGGTGGACTGATCGCGACGCGGCACGGCTGCAGCGGCCCCTTGCTCGCGGGCCCCCACTATGGCAACCATTCTGCGCATCTCCGCCTTCCACTCCAACAGCTGCTTCAGGCTCTGTGCCCTCACCTTCAAGCAGAACCGGCCCAGCTCCCGCTCCAGCCACGCAGCGGTCCCGGCGGGGAGCTCACCCGGGCCGCAGTCTTCAAAGGCTACTTCTCCCCGGTTTCCCCAGAGCTTAGACGCTCCGGTGGCGGGTACTCCCGCGCTCCAATTCGAGGACGCCGCCATCTCTCCATCCGCGTCCCCCTTAGTCTTTTTCCGGCTCCTCCTCTACAGGGGCGGGGTTTCGGCTTTCGCGCCTCCGCTGCTCGGGAAGACGCTCGAGCGGGGACTTTTTACGCCAAAAATGGCGGCTTCTCAAAATTTTCGGCCGGACACCTCCGGCGGTCACAAGGCGCACCTCTACCAGACGGCAGAGCAGTAAGATCCTGTTTGTGACGCCAAGTTGTCGCGGGCGGGAAGGGCGCTATGCTCACCCACTGCTCGGGTCCGGCGCTGCTGCTGCTTGCTTGCTGCTCGGTGGTTCGAGCGGTGGGCCGGATCCCGGGGACTCGAGTGGCGCTCCTCGCCCGTGAGTGAAAAGGGGGATGGTTTTGGGGATTTATTGTCCGTGACGCCACCCACGGTTGTGGTGAGGTTGTGACACCACCGCTGCTCTGGACGGGGATCCCGGGAGCGATGACGGGGAGCAGCTTGGATGTTGTTTCTCCCCTCCGTGGGTAGGGAGGTTTGGTTGTCCCAGGGCGCGGTGAGGGAGAGATGACAGGTGGGTTACGGGACCTGGGGAGGTGCAGGGTCGCGGGGGCAGCGCGGTGCCGCACGGCACAGTGGTACTCACTCAGCCAATGATGAATGCAAAGTCTCCGGTAAAACAAACCGCTGGATGGATGGGTCCCACAGACGGCCACGGTGTTTTTCCTCCCGGTAGGTTGGCGGTGACTGCCTTTCCCTGCACCTGTGTTATGTTCTCGGTTCTGATGGCTTCCCACCGGTAACCAGCTCCCCAGCTTGGAAGGATGCTGAGGGAGCCCCTTTTTGCCCGCAGGCTCTGGCCCTGGGAACTGTAGCCTTGGCGGTGACTGTATTTCCCTTCACGGTTTGAGCGGTTGCCTTCAATCGGGTCTTGAGTGCTGGGAAACCCCGGAGGTTCCCTTCGCTGATGGATTTGACCGGTTTTACGGCGACTCCTAGCCTGGTCGGGGTCCGTAGGCCCTGCCAAATGGTGCTGGCTTCTCTTCGTTCCCCGATCCGGTACCGGCGGGCCACCGTCCGTCCCCGGTCCTTACGGTTCACGTCAATCAGCCCCTCCTGCAGACGGTCACCACCGTCTGCCAACCTTGCTGTATGTGCCCGGGCCACGTACCCGGACACGGTCAGTCTGCTCCTTTACCACTTCACTCTCCCAACTCCAAACTACACTGCAAACTACACTCAACTTCCTTTTCCTACCTCCAGGACTGTGAACTCCTCGGTGGGCGGGGCCAACCACCTGGCCCCACCCCCTGGTGTGGACATCAGCCCCTGGAGGGAGGCAACAAGGATTTTTGTCTGACTTCAGTGTGCCTAGCCGGGGTGTGGGGTGTGTTATTGCAGTTCCTGTGACGACCTGGCTTGTCCAGGGCGCCACATTACAATGTTTTCAGTCTTCTGATTTGGTACTGTCAACTGCTATTTATTTGCTGTACTCCGTCAAATCAGCCATTGCACAGGGAGACAACACCGCTGTACTGATCTTTATCTTTGGCAACCCAATGGATCTTCTAAGTTAAAAAAACAGAGAAAGAGTCAACAGTTCAGAGCACACAACAGGCGTATATAAATCTGCTTCAGAAGCACGAGCTGGGCACAATGTATGAGCACTACAATTTACTGGACACTAAAAGGCCTTTGAAGTACCTAAAGGGTTAATAATAGGGATGAGCGAATATACTCGCCACTATTCGGTATCCGGCAGATAATGGGGTACTCGAGGTATTCGGTATCCGACGGCTAATATGGTATTCGCTCCGATATTTTAATTTTCATTTCTGGACTTCCTGGCGCCTTTTTCCAGCCAATGAACACATCTGACGTTGCTTGCCCCCACAGTAACGCTGTCGCGGGCGGGGAGGGCGCTGCGCTCACCACGCTCGGGTCCGGCGCTGCTGCTGCTGCTCGGTGGCTCGAGCGGTGGGCCGGATCCGGGGACTCGAGCGGCGCTCCTCGCCCGTGAGTGAAAGGTGGGTAGTTTGGGTTTGGGGATTTGGTCCGTGACGCCACCCATGGTTTGTAGTGAGGTTGGGGGCACCACCGCTGCTTTTGACGGGGATCCCGGGAGCGATGGCAGGGAGCAGCTGGGATGTTTCTCTCCCCTCCGTGGGTAGGGGGTTGGTGGTCCCGGGGCCCGGTGAGGTGACGGGGAGACAGGGTTGGCAAGATGCAGGGTCGCTCTTACTGCGCCGCGTGGTGCCGGTCGGCACAGTAGTACTCACTCAGCCACAAATGGATGCAAAGTCTCCGGTAAAACAAACGGTTGGATGGACGGGTCCCGCAGCCGGCTGCTGTGGTTTCTCCCGGACGGTTGGTGGTGGCTGCCTTTCCCTGCACCTTTTGTGTATCTTCGGTCCCGATGGCTTCCCACCGGTAACCCACTCCCCAGCTTGTATATGGGCCAGAGGAGCCCTTTTGCCCGCAGGCTCTGGCCCTGGGAATTCTAGCTGTGGCGGTAGCTGTATTTCCCTTTTGCTGTTTGCACAGTTGCCTTCAGTCAGGTCTTGGCTGTTTGGAAACCCCTGGGGTTCCGGTCACTAACGGATTTGACCTGTTTAATGGCGACTCCAAGCCTGGTCGGGGTCCGCAGGCCCTGCCGGTTTGTGCTGGCTTCACTTCGCTCCCCGGTTCAGTACCAGCGGGCCATCGCCCGACCCCGGTCCTACGGTTCCGCATCGATCTGCCTCTCCTGCAGACGGCCACCACCGTCTACCAACCTTGCTCTTGGTGCCCGGGCCACGTACCCGGACATGGTCAGACTGCTCCTCACTACCACTTTACTCCTCTCCTTTCACTCTCCCTAACTGCACTACTCTCTGACTTCCTTTTCCCGCCTCCAGGACTGTGAACTCCTCGGTGGGTGGGGCCAACCGCCTGGCTCCACCCCACCTGGTGTGGACATCAGCCCCTGCAGGGAGGCAACAAGGATTTGGTGTCTGGCTGATGTGCCTATCTCGGGGTGAGGGGTGTTGTGTTGTAGTACCTGTGATGACCTGGCTAGGCCAGGGCGCCACAACGCCGCAGCCATCTTTGTTGTGGTGTTACTGTAATTGGCTTGGCCGCACTGCGTCATAGGGGCTATATAAGGCTGCTGGCATTTTGTGAACGCACATTCATTCCTGAGCTGCCAGTGTAGATAGACTGTACTGTGTGCAGGACAGCGTTTCTCCAGCCAACTAATACTAGTCCTTCTAAGGGCTGAAGATATTTAGCATTAGCTGCTAGCGACTGTGTAAATCATAGAAACAGGTATAGGGACAGAGCAGTGCGTTCTATGAGATAGTGTTCCTGCTGCGCAATCCAAAATAGTCCTTGTAAGGGCTGAAGACAGTGTTCACTATCTGCTAGTGTGGCGCCCCTGACCTGGTCAGGCACCACTGAGTACTGCACCCATGCTGGGGACAGTACAATACAGGTAATCCAGAAGGCTGACAGGGGTGTGGAACACAGGCGCATAGTGATCAGGTCTCACACATGTACCCATGAGAGGACCCCTGGGGATCCCAGGAGGGGGCAAAGCCTATACCTCCACTGGAATAGTGGCAGGGGGTTAAAAGCCTCCATCTCCTCTCAAGGGGTGTGGTGGAGAGTCTGGTTGCTAGGTGGCGTAGGCAAGAACAGGAGAGGAGGAGCAGTGAGTCAGTTAGAGGGAGAACTCCAGAGGGCTCAGTGAGGAGGAGCAGACCTGTGGGGCTGATGCTGTCTAACAGCGCCCGCGCAGTGACTACAGACGGGGGAGAACGGTCAACTAGAAGTGCTGCCTGAAAGCCAGCTTCAGCTAGCGAGTGCAACGGAGTGGGAAGTAAGGAGACTTCTAGAGAGCACCAGGCCCAACCGGGCGGCAGATCCCGAAGCGAGGATAGATTCACCTTTCCCTGCTAAACCTGCCGGTGTGGGGCTCTTACAGCCCACACCACAACAACCAAAAGCCGCAGCCACGTAACCGCAAGTAGGGCCCATAGGTCACAGGAGGCAAGAGGCTGGAGTGGCCTGGCCCGGGGAACAAGCACACGGCAAAACAAGAAGGGGAGAGAGGCTTGGAGCATCTTCCCTGGGTGACCCCCATAGGGACTCAAAGTCGGGGTCACCCCAAACCACCAAGGGCTAAGGAAGGCGAGTTTGTAGTCACCCTCATACAGTCAGCCGGAAGGATACCTGGTTCCCACCTGGTTCATCCCAGCTACGCCCGGGTTACTCACCCTGCCACCTGAAGTGAGTAAAAACCCTGAAAGACACTCTGCCTGTGTGTGGTCATTCTGCGACTTGTGGTACTACAGCTTTACAAAGGGCCCTGGGGCTTGCCTCACTCTCAGGAGGCTACTACACCCGACTGCACCCACCATCGGCCCCAGGTGCCTCCTAATCTGCAGTGGCGGTCCCCTCTGACCGCAAATCTGAGAGTGGCGTCACGATCAAAACCGAAGATTCCCTACCTGTGACCAGCACCAGCTACGTGGAGTCCCTGAAGGTAACGCACCGACACCGACACAACACCTGCGGGGCTTCACATCTGGCGTCACGAACAGGATAAGGACTAGACCTGTTCAGACAGGTGACCATGTGCCTGGGCGGTCCGCTTGAAAAATTGGAAGCGCCGCCATATTGCCACCATGAAAAGCGCGCTGAAAAACAACAGCAGCCCGCGCTGGGAGAAGTTACCGCCCACGAAGAGGTGTGGCTACCCAGAGATCCCCTGCAGAGTTCTGACCTTGCCAGCTATGAGAGTGGAAGCGTCGAGAGACGGCGGGAAGGAAAGGAAGCCACAAGCCTGCTGCTGGGAGAGGAGCTACTGAAAGAGGCAGAGCAGAAACTGGACAGCTTGTTACAGGAGGCAGCGAAGAGTCCACTGCTGGGAGACCGTGCAGAAGACGGCGCAGAAGAAATGGCGTCTGACCGCAGGAACCCAGAACCAGGCTCCGCTGCCTGGTGGTACCGAGAGCTGGCCCAGTTTTGCAACCGGCTGGAGACCCGGGTCGTGGAGCAGATTCGGGAGGAACGGATGGAACTGCAGGAGATGACCGCGGCGGTTCGGGCCTATGAAGGGAGAGCTGCGCGCCGGGTGTCAGGCGGGACGGCGACGACGCAGACCCCAGTGCTACCAACAACGGGTGAGTCGAATGATGCCCCGGCCCGCGCAAGTGCCCCGACCCCTGCTGCCACGTCCGCGGTCCCTGAAGAGGCGTCCGGTGCGGCGACGCTGAAGCAGGCCGCAGCCACGCCAGGTGCGGCCCTCCAAGCCCCAGCGGCTGCAGCGATGCCCTGCTCGGCCCACCAAGACCCAGTCCCTGCAGCGATGCCCTGCCCGGCCCGCCAGGACCAGGCCGCCGCCATCCTGGGCGCGGCCCGCCAAGACCAGGCCGCCGCCATACAGGGCGCGGCCCGCCAAGCCCAGACTGCTGCAGCGACGTCCAGCCCAGCCTGCACAGAGCCCCCTGCAACAGCGACACTGAACCAGGCCGCCGCCATCCCGGGCGCGGCCCGCCAAGACCAGGCCGCCGCCATCCCGGGCGCGGCCCGCCAAGACCAGGCCGCCGCCATACAGGGCGCGGCCCGCCAAGACCAGGCCGCCGCCCTACAGGGCGCGGCCCGCCAAGACCAGGCCGCCGCCATGCCAGGCGCGGCCCGCCAAGAGAAGGCTACCTCAGCATTTACCCCGGCCTGTAAGGCCAGAGCAGACACCGCTCCCCGGTCCACAGAGGTTCCTGATAGGCAGCCCACGGTGGGTGAAGACCCTGCATATTGGCAGATGAAGGCTGACCTGGAGGCCAAATTTCCACAATGGTTGGTGAGCCAATACATCCCCCCTCCGCATACCCCAAAGAGTCTCCTGCTAACTCCTGCAGCAGCTACACCAAGGAGTCCCTCACCTGGGCCGGCCGAAGAGCAGCCATCCCCGGCACTGCCACAGCTGGAGTGCCAGGAAGAACTAAGGGGGAGAGGAGGCCAGGAAGCAGAAGGGTTGACTCCGACTCCAGTGCCACCAGTAGCAGTTGTGTGTTCAGAGCCGGAAATGCTGCCATACTCCCGCTGGGACGAGGAGGACCTGACCCCCTCTGCAGAAGAAGAGCTGCCTAAGAGCTTCACCTGGGAGCCCACAGGCATGGATCCAGCCCGCAAGACACGGCGCAGAAGAACACAGTTTGCTCCAGCACCACAGTCTCCTGAACAGAGAGCAGTCACCGCCAGAGACCTAAAGGAGAAGCGTTTGTTGAGAGAGTCCAAAGCCCAGGCTAGAGGACCCCTGTGTTATGGCGTAGTGGAAGATTTCAACTTGAAAAGTGGTTATGGCTTCATTGTGGCACCAGGAATAAAAGAAGGGATATTTGTAAACCGCAGAGATGTGAACGCTCATCTGCCAAGAGGACACCCTTGCAGAAATCTAAAGATGGGAGATTCCGTTCAGTTCACCCTGCATCAAGGCGAAAGAGGATTGTATGCTCTGGGCGTAACGCTATGTCCCAACAAACCTTACAGCCATCCCCTGCAACAAGAAAGACAAGAAAGACAAGAAAGACAAGAAAGACAAGAAAGACAAGAAAGACAAGACAGAGATAAAGAAACAGATACAGAGAAGGAATCAGATGCAGACCAAGAAAGGAAAGACACAGAACCTATAGATGAGGCAACCACAGATGAAGACAGAGACAAAGAGCAAGAAAGTCACAGGTGCCAGTGCCCTACGTGCCCTCGCCCTAGTGAAAAAGAGGAGTAAAGTAAAGTACAGAAAAGAAGTACAGAAGTTAAAGTTTTGAAAGTTTTGTTTGCAACGTTAACGTTAAAGAAATGCGCCCACAAAAACTATTGTGAGAAATAAACTTTAGGCTATGAACTTGCTATAGCCACAAACTCTCGCAGTGTAAATAGTTACACCAGTGGCACCACCACCAGGGCCAGCCTGTTTAGGGGCTTGGCTCGTCTGCAACCAGGGGGGCCCGTCCGTAGAAAAGGGCCTTGGCTCACCTGCGACCAGAGAGCACGCCTGTTTATGGGGCCTTGGCTCACCACCACAAAGAGGGTACCTGGTCAGCACCAACTGTGGAGGCCGCCTCTGCATCCTGCCAGAAGAGGCTGACGGCGCGGATCCACCAGGCCAGGTATACCCTGAAACCACCAGCCCATGTAAGCCGCCTCTACATCCTGCCAGAAGTGGCTGAAGTCGCGGCCAACGGGAGAGGAAGATTGGAGGAAAGGTCTGGGGAAACGGATGGCCCAGACCTGGTTACCAACAGGACCGGTGACCTGCCTCCTGAGAGGGTTTTGGGTGGGTTAACGGACTTGTGGGTGGAGGGTGGTGATGTCTGATACCTGGTGCTTTTAAATGTTTTACATGTTTTAGTGTTTTATGCATTTTAAAAATGTTGTCTTGCAGCCCGAGGACGTGCTGGTGATAACTAAGGGGGAATGTGGCACCCCTGACCTGGTCAGGCACCACTGAGTACTGCACCCATGCTGGGGACAGTACAATACAGGTAATCCAGAAGGCTGACAGGGGTGTGGAACACAGGCGCATAGTGATCAGGTCTCACACATGTACCCATGAGAGGACCCCTGGGGATCCCAGGAGGGGGCAAAGCCTATACCTCCACTGGAATAGTGGCAGGGGGTTAAAAGCCTCCATCTCCTCTCAAGGGGTGTGGTGGAGAGTCTGGTTGCTAGGTGGCGTAGGCAAGAACAGGAGAGGAGGAGCAGTGAGTCAGTTAGAGGGAAAACTCCAGAGGGCTCAGTGAGGAGGAGCAGACCTGTGGGGCTGATGCTGTCTAACAGCGCCCGCGCAGTGACTACAGACGGGGGAGAACGGTCAACTAGAAGTGCTGCCTGAAAGCCAGCTTCAGCTAGCGAGTGCAACGGAGTGGGAAGTAAGGAGACTTCTAGAGAGCACCAGGCCCAACCGGGCGGCAGATCCCGAAGCGAGGATAGATTCACCTTTCCCTGCTAAACCTGCCGGTGTGGGGCTCTTACAGCCCACACCACAACAACCAAAAGCCGCAGCCACGTAACCGCAAGTAGGGCCCATAGGTCACAGGAGGCAAGAGGCTGGAGTGGCCTGGCCCGGGGAACAAGCACACGGCAAAACAAGAAGGGGAGAGAGGCTTGGAGCATCTTCCCTGGGTGACCCCCATAGGGACTCAAAGTCGGGGTCACCCCAAACCACCAAGGGCTAAGGAAGGCGAGTTTGTAGTCACCCTCATACAGTCAGCCGGAAGGATACCTGGTTCCCACCTGGTTCATCCCAGCTACGCCCGGGTTACTCACCCTGCCACCTGAAGTGAGTAAAAACCCTGAAAGACACTCTGCCTGTGTGTGGTCATTCTGCGACTTGTGGTACTACAGCTTTACAAAGGGCCCTGGGGCTTGCCTCACTCTCAGGAGGCTACTACACCCGACTGCACCCACCATCGGCCCCAGGTGCCTCCTAATCTGCAGTGGCGGTCCCCTCTGACCGCAAATCTGAGAGTGGCGTCACGATCAAAACCGAAGATTCCCTACCTGTGACCAGCACCAGCTACGTGGAGTCCCTGAAGGTAACGCACCGACACCGACACAACACCTGCGGGGCTTCACACTAGCAGCTGTGTAAATCATAGAACAGGTATAGGGACAGTGTTAGTGCATTGCTTAGTTAGGTGACAGCCGTTCCTGTTTTAAACCAGACAAAAAAAAATCCTCTTATTAATGGTTTATACGGTCTATTACTGCAGTGTGTGATATAGGAAGAGCTTATTTACAGGCAGAGAGAGATTTAAAGCTGTCCTGACATCTGCTACTAATAATCAACAATCTCAGCACTGCTACATCCCTTGTGTCGGTTATACTAGCAAAAGATATTACAACTTGCAAAAAAAGGTCCCAAAATTGTAAAAACAATTCAGGTGTAGTGTAGTGCCTGTCAGCCACCATCTCAATTCACAGTCTGAGTGTTACTAAATTTTTATTAATACTCGGTGTCAGTGGCACTACTTGTGCCTGAAGCAAAATACCTTCATAGCACCAAACTAGCATCCTGATGGTGAGGTCTTGCTATCTTACAGAACCTACATAGTGTCCTGCTCTTAGTAAAACACAGTCTGAGTGCCAAAAACCAATACTAACATAAAAGCGTTGTTAAACCCTGTTTTCTTTTGGGGCTGAAAGACATTCACGACATCTTTGTCGACTCCTCCAAGTGGTACTTTGTCCAATAAAGGTACCTTGCGGTTTTTAGACTTACAGAAACAGCTATTGTGGGAAACTATTAACACAAGTTTAACAACCCGGCATCAGTGTTGTTCCACTGCCTGTACAAATGGTCACGTTACAGTATTCACCTTCAAATAATTAAACCAAAAAAATGGGAAAAAGATGGGGTAAGGGCCATGGACGAGGTGGTAGTGACAGTGGTGGTCGCCCAAGCAGTGTGATCGAGGCAAAGAAAAAGGTTCCTGCTTTATCTACCTCTGCCTTCCTATCCCAATTTTCTTGTCCACGTGGGAAAGCACTCTTGTGCCCTGAACAGTGCGAACAGGTAACGAGTTGGTTAGCAGAAAATGCCTCCAGTTACTTGTCGAGTAGCAAATCCAAAGGGTCCACACATACAGACTTGAGTAGCCCAGAGGCTGGCCCATCGAATCCTCAGCCTGGTCCTCCTTCCTCACAACATCAGTATTCTAAGGAAATATATGACACCAAAGCAGGTTACTCTGAGGAACTGTTTACGGGACCCTTTGATCTTTCTTGTCTCTCACGGCGCAACACCACTAACGCAGGTGAGGCCGTGGTGTGCAGTGATGCACAGATCTTTGAGCACCCAAGGCCAGAAGAAAGCCATGTTGTTGGCCGTGACATGCTGGGCAATCAGATGGAAGTGTTGGAGGATGATGACACACAGTTGCCCTCAGGTCAGCCTCAGACCTCCATTCCCGAAGATGTTGACCTTCAGGAATTTGAAGACGACCTGGTCGATGATGAGGTGACTGATCCAACATGGACAGGTGGCATGGATGAGAGAGCAGTAGTGCAGAGGAGCATGTGCCCATAGTCTGCAAAAAGGCTGTAAGACAAAGGGTTTTGACCACTGCCAGAAGTCAATCAACTGTGTACATGACACCACCACCTGTGGCATCTCAGAGTCCAAGAGTCCGTGCACCACCTGTGCCATCTCAGAGTCCAAGGGTCCGTGCACCACCTCAGCCATCTCAGAGTCCAAGGGTCCGTGGTGCGATCGCGTGGGAGTTTTTTTCCAAGAGTCCTTTGGACCAAACGGTTGTCATTTGTGAAATCTGTCTGACCAAGCTTAGCAGAGGAAGAAATACTTCCAGCTTGGGCACCACCAGCATGAGAAACCATATGTTTGCCAAGCACACCACTAGGTGGTTGATAGCTCTAGCTGAAAAATACGATTACCAGACTCAAAACTCTGCCACTTCCCCTGGGCTGCCTGCTTCCCAAACTGGTGTGCAAGAAGGTGGCGATGATGCCTCCTTCTCCCAACCTGATGGTCCGTTCCGTTCAGTTGTCCAAACTCAACCATCAATGACTACATCCGCTTCGGTGTCCCAGCGCTCCGTTCAGTTGTCCATACCACAGACCTCCAAAAAGAAGTGAAAATACCCCATTACGCACCCAAGGGCAGATACCATAACTGCACACATTGCACGATTGATAGCCCTTGTAATGTTGCCATATCAGCTTGTGGGAACAGAGGCTTTCCACGACCTTTTGGCGGTGTTAGAACATTAGTACTCTGTGCCTAGCCGCCACTATTTTTCTCGTTGTGCCTTCCCCGCGCTCCACAATCACGTGTCTGTAAACATCAAACGGGCTCTCACCAACGCCATAACAGGGAAGGTCCACTTAACCACAGACACGTGGACAAGCGGAAGTGGATAGGGACGCTACATTTCACTGACGGCACACTGGGTGAACCTAGTGGCGGCTAGTACAGAGTCTGAGCCAGCAACATTCCATATAGTTTCCACACCCAGAATAGCGGTGCCCACTTCAATCACACTTTCAGTAGCCTCCTACACAGCAACAACTCCCTCCTCTTCCTACTCTTCATCTGGCTCCTGTGCATCCTCCTCAACATTCGCCGGTGTCCAACCGTCAACATCATTCCCCAGCTGGGATCCCTGCAGCACTGCCTCAGCTAAGCGGCAACACGCTCTACTGAAGCTCATCTGTATCGGTGACAAATCAAACACGGCACCTGAGCTTTTGAAAGCAATAACTGAGCAGACAGATGAGTAGCTTGAGCCATCGGACCTCCATCCAGGGATGGTAGTGTGCGATAATGGTCGTAATCTGGTGGTGGCTTTAAAGCTTGGAAAGATTGTACACATTCCTTGTATGGCCGACGTTGTAAATTTAGTAGTTCAGCACTTTCTGAAGAAATACCCTGAGATACCAGAACTACTTATCAAGGTACAACGTATTAGCGCCCATTTCCGCAAGTCATCTCCCTCTTTTGCTGGCCTGGCAGTGCTGCAGCAGCGCTTACACTTGCCTCGTCACAGACTAATATGTGACCTCCCTACGGGATGGAATTCAACCTATCATTTGTTGGCCAGGATCCATGAGCAGCAGAGAGCAGTATCCCAATTCCAGCTGGAACATGCCCGTCAGACGCAGCTGCCAGATATAAGTACTGTCGAGTGGGTGGGGATTGCATACATTTATCAGGTCTTGGAGAATTTTGATTACTGTACTAACATTGTGAGCAGTGATGATGCTGTTATCAGCATTACCTTTCCACTGATTTGTTTATTGAAACACTGTCTGGATGGTCTGACTGACCAAAGTGTTAATGTACCCGAGTTGTCTGTGGATTGGATGGCCTGAGGAGGAGCAGGAGGAGGAGAGAGAGAGATTGAGGAGGAGAGGAGGTTTAGAGAGACAGAATGTATTCTTAGCAGTGACACGCAAAGGTTTTCAGTTCGGATTCTGCGACACATGGCACAGTTCATGTCACACTGCCTTTCTCATGACTGTCGGCTAGTCCACATTTTGGAAGACAACAAATACTGGTTATGAACCTTCCTTGACCCACACTACAAAGACAAATTCGCTTCACTACTTGTGGAGGCAAATAAGGATTGTACTGCGGAAACATTCAAGAGGGCTGTAGTGGAGCAGTTGATGAAACGATTTCCCTCAGATCTTGCTAGCGTCAGAGGTAGCGTGTCATCTCATGCAACAGGATTACAAGAAAGGGCTACGCATAGTAGGAGCAACACAGGTGGGGGACTAATATGCCAAAACTGGTCCATTTTCCACAAACCGTCAACTGCGAATCAGATAACGGTTGGGGGAAGTATGACAAGGAGGGGACAGTTAAGTAAGATGGTGAGGGACTATGTAAGTAACCATATCAGCGTGCTTTCAGAGTCTACTGTTCCCTTTAACTATTGGGTTTTCAAGCTCAACACTTGGCCAGACCTCGCGTTATACGCTTTGGAAGTGCTAGCTTGCCCTGCTGCGAGTTTGTTGTCTGAGCGTGTTTTCAGCTCAGCGGGGTCAATAGTAGCAGATAGTAGCACACGACTATCCACGAAAAGTGCAGACAGTTTGACGATGATCAAAATAAACCATAGATGGATTGCCCCAGAGTATCTCAGGCCGCCTGTTAACAAGACCCAATAATAAGTGTAGCCTCAAAATTTGTATTTCTTAAGTTCAAATAAGTTCCATTGTCTCTCATTCAAGACTATTTTGTCTTCTATAATCTAATGACACCGCATGACTAATCTAACTTGTAATGCTGCTGCGATGTAATTGTTTGGCCCAAACACCCAGGGCAATATTTTTTAAGCCTTTGTACATTATGCACTGGCACAAGCACTGTCGAGGCTACACTGTCTAGAACAATTGGTCAGGCAGTCTCTATTTGTGTTCTTTATTGATGCTGTGCTCCGCGGTGTGTTACACATTGCCCCCTGCAAAATCAGAATTTTTTTAGCTCCTTGGCATGTTGTTGCATATCCTACCAATTTTTTTAAAAAAGCTGTTGCTAGCTGTTGGGAGTACCTTGTGATGCTGTGCTCCATGGTGTCTGAACCATTATTCCCTGGGGGAACTGAATTTATTAAACTTCTTGGCATGTTATGTTATACTATGTTGCAAATCCTACAAATTTTTAAAAATAAGCTGTTGGGAGCTGTTGGGAGTACCTTGTGATTCAGTGCTCCATGGTGTCTGAACCATTATCCCCTGGGGAAACTGAATGTATTAAGCTCCTTGGCATGTTATCATATACATAACCTAAAAAACGTTCCAGAAACGGAAAGGTCCACAAGCAATGAAACCTAGAAGATGTAACCCCAGTAAGAATGAAAAAGTTATGAGAAGAAAGGGGGTACAGAGAAAAAAGACCACAAGAAAAAATGTCAATGTTGAATACAAAATGAGTTTATTAAATACAGGGTGATACAAAGTGCACAGTGGTAGCAGGAAAAGATGGAAAAAACCTGCACAGAAAACAGCCCATAACGATACCTGGACAAGCCACAAAATGGCAGTAACACCTGCTAGCAAGCTATAATATGAATGTGAGCTAAAGGTTCAAAAATACAATAGCCCAAGGACCGCCATAGAGGGAAAAATAAACAGAAAATAATGACGAGATCTGTATGATCTCATAAGTAATCCCTCAATGGAAGGCAGTGTGTACATGCTAAGGTATATTACCTTGTGTCATGTCAAAGCAGGGAGAGTCAGGCAGACCAGGCGTGGGGCGGGCCTTGGCATGTTATGCCCAGTTGCTTATACTAACAATTTTTAAAAAAAATGCTGGTGGGAGTACCTACTGATGCAGTGCTCCATGGTGTCTGAACCATTATCTCCTGGGGAAACTGAATGTATTAAACTCCTTGGCATCATGTTATGCTCTGTTGCAAATCCTACCAATTTTTTAAAAAAGCTGTTGGGAGTACCTTATGATGCTTTGCTACATGGTGTCTGAACCATAACACCCTAGGGGAACTGATTGTATTAAACTCCTTGGCATGTTATGTCCTGTTGCATACCCTACCAATTTTTTTTAAAAAAGCTGTTGGGAGTACCTTCTGAGGCTGTACTACATGGTCTTTGAACCATTTCCCCAAGGGGAAAGTGAATTTTTTTTAAATCCTCAGTGTTAGCTAGTGGAATAAAGCATGAGTTCCAGAGTGGAACAACTGCCACTTCCACGGTGCTGCATGCTTCACAAACTGCGGTCTAGGAAGCAGACGATGATGCCTCCTGCTCCCAAACTGCTTTTGGTCAGATGCAATCATCATCAACGACATCAACTTCGATGTCCCAGCGTGGCGTTCATTTGTCCATAAAACATACATTTCTGAATCATTTGAATAGAATTTGAATAGAGGGCCACTGGAACCGTTGGTGTTGGTGTTGATAGAGGAGGAGGAGGAGGGCAAAGCCAACATCCAAATGGCCACATTGGCAATAGCACTGTAAAATGTTATGGGACACGTATCCAACTTTCACACAAATGATATAGGGGACGCAGAAAACTACAAATGACTGCCATCTCTCCCCAATGTATGTTACAGGGCCCACCTGAGAGCCCTAAGAAGTCTGAGATTTGAGGACAGCCAATGGTCCTTAGAGGGCCACTGGAGCTGGTGGTGCTGGTGGAGAAGGAGGAGGGCAAGTTCAACATCCCAACAGGCACATTATAGCTGACCTTTTAAAGTGCTTTCAAATATGTCCCAAAAAGGAGGTGTGAGACAGACACCAATATAATGTATAGGTTACAGCCCTTTCTAATCAAAAAAGGAAAAATGTAAAAAACAAAATGTGTGAACATATGCTAAAGTGTTTTTTTTTGGGAGGTCGGGGCTTGATTTGACATTTTATTACAGTGATTAGGCACTAGAAACTGTTTCTTAGCAATTTCCTCTCTTTTACTTTGGTTTGAGAGCTGTTCTGGCGACTACATAAACGCCGCGTGCTGCTCTGACCACGTTATTCAAAGGCACCAGAAATGCAGTGAGGCACTTTCTACAGGCTGTGCCCATACTGTTTCAGCCTTTTCCCATCCATTTCAGCCTTTTCCACAGGTCACCGACAGATCCGATGTAAAATTATTCTGATTTCCCATAGACTTACATTGGGGGTCGAATATTCGCGATGGTGCTTGATTATTTATAGCTCAATATCGATGCAATAAGTGGAGATTGAACCCTTTGCATTTTGGTTTTCAAAAATGGAAGAGTGGCCTGAGCTCACCAGTCACGCTTTTGAAGTTTTGGCCTGCGTTCTCTCAGAACATGTCTTCAGGGCTGCTGGTAGTGTATTGACAGATAAGAACAACTGGCTGTCACCTAAAAGGGTAGACTGCCTAACGTTCATAAAAATAAACAAGTCATAGATGTCCAGTGATGGTGTAGTGCAAGGCTTCTGTGAGCAAGAGGCCTACACCTGTCTGTCATCTTGCTGGCTCTGGTGACAAAACAAATGCTGTTTCAGGCCTTATTCTGGTGCCAGTCCCACGCAACCATGTTGCTTTGCTGGCCTATCGGTATTGGGTGCAAATTGTGGTCACTTTTTCTGTTGCCCCACCTTAATTTTTGGAAATGTCGAGACCCCAAGTAGGGTCTCCAAGTTTGCTGTGGTCTGTCTTGGCAAGCTTTTGTGAGCAAGACATTGAAGTTTTGGCCTGCGTTCTCTCAGAACATGTCTTCAGGGCTGCTGGTAGTGTATTGACAGATAAGAACAACTGGCTGTCACCTAAAAGGGTAGACTGCCTAACGTTCATAAAAATAAACAAGTCATAGATGTCCAGTGATGGTGTAGTGCAAGGCTTCTGTGAGCAAGAGGCCTACACCTGTCTGTCATCTTGCTGGCTCTGGTGACAAAACAAATGCTGTTTCAGGCCTTATTCTGGTGCCAGTCCCACGCAACCATGTTGCTTTGCTGGCCTATCGGTATTGGGTGCAAATTGTGGTCACTTTTTCTGTTGCCCCACCTTAATTTTTGGAAATGTCGAGACCCCAAGTAGGGTCTCCAAGTTTGCTGTGGTCTGTCTTGGCAAGCTTTTGTGAGCAAGACATCTACGCTTGTCTGTCATCTTCCTTGCTGTTTCTGGCCTTGTTCTGGGGCCAGTCCCACGCAGCCATAATGCTTTGTTGGCCTATGGTTTTTGCATGTGTGGCCATGTCATTTTCTACTACTATGTTACAATGCATGGTGAATCCTCTCTGTATTTTTGTTTTTCTTGGACCAGCACTCTTCCCATTTGGCACAGGTGTTTTTAATTAGAGGGAGACTGCAAGAAGAATATGCCTTTTCTTTGCTTTTGTGACGCCCTGGACTAGTCAGGTCGTCACAGGTAGTCCCATGCATACACACACCCCCCCCCTTAGCAAGGTGACAGCAGCCAAACTACAAAACCCTTGTCACCACCCTCCGGGTTTGATGTTCACACCAGGGGGGCGGAGCCAGACGGTTGGCTCCACCCACTGAGGAGTTCACAGTCCCGGAGGCGGGAAAGACAGTAGATGAATTTGAGTCAAGTTCAAGGGCTGACCTGTGCTCAGGCCTGCCAAAAGTCTACACCAGGTGTCTGGGTTGGAGCCCAGTCACCTCTGGCAAGAAGGCAGATGGTGGTGGCCGCCTGCAGGAGCTGGGATTACAGCCGGTGGAACCGTAGTGACCGGGGACGGGCGGTGGCCCGCCGGTACCGAAACGGGGGAAACGATTGGAAACTAGAGCACCAGGAGGGGTACTCAAACCCAGTACGAGGCCCAGAAACAACTAGGCTAAGTCAACTCAACTGATTGAGGACTGGACTTTAGGACCTTTCCCACATAAGACCCGACTGAAGACAACAGCCCAACCATTAGGGTAAAGCCACCGCCAAGGCATAGAGACCCAAGGGGCCAGCGTCTGCGGGCAAACAGGGCTCTCCCGACACATAATAAGCCGGGGAGCGGACTACCGTTGCTCAGGCATAGGAGTCGTGATTCTACACAAGCCAGGTGCAGGAGAAAGGCGGAAACCACCAACCTGTTAAGGGGAAAACTGCAGCTGGCTGCGGGCACCGTTCACCATCTTGTTTGGTTTACCAGAGACTCCAGCGTGTTTTCTCATAGTGAGTACAACAGTGCCTTCGGGCCGCGCAGTGTGCCACACCACACCGACACCCCAGCACGCATCCATCCCCTCGCCTCAGCACCTCCCTCGGGCCCCCGGGACCACCATCCCCCTACCCACGGAGGGGGTCAACACCAAGCTGCATAACACCATCCCCGGGAGCTTAGTCAATGGCAGAAGTGGTGTCTATCCATTCACCACAACCCGTGGGTGGCGTCACGAACCTAAATCCCCTACAAACAACCGCGGCACCGGCCGTGGACCTCCCCACCGAAGTCCCTACGTGTAGCGCCAACCCCCTTTCAGAGCGATGTGACCCCCGGGTCCGTGAAGAGCTCGAGCCACCCACCAACGAGCACGGATCCGAGCCCCGGGGCGGTACACTTTCAGTTCACATACTGAGAGCTGGTGAAAAGTGAGTTATTCAGCTCCTTTCACAAGGTGCTCTGTAGTGGCCATTGGGGCGGTGTGGCCTGGAATCTTAGGAACTCAGCCTTGCAGTATGGGCGCTGTGAGGCACCAGGTCAGATGCCCTGCTGGTGCATTGTCGCTGTAGCCGTGTTTAGCAGACGGCGCTGTACCTTTAATACATAGATTAGGGACCCACTCAGAGGTCTGTCGTGAAGTGGCAGTGGGCTTCATACAGTCTGATCAGAATGTTAAACCAAGAGCCTCATGTTCAAGTATTTAAATTTTGTCTAGCGGCTTTAGATCAATTTATGATTTTCGGATGTACGGCCATGTCTTTTTCTACTACTATGTTGCACTGAATAGCAAGTTAGCCAGCCCCTGTGGGTGTGCTAACATGCTAAAAGGGCTGAATGAGCGCAGGAACTAACACTCTTGCGACTAGTCCCTGCGCTCATTAGCATATCATTGACAATATTTAGAAATACTTTCTAAACTTCTGATGGCTGGACCAGACACTACAAG
The DNA here is from genome assembly GCF_048569485.1 of Anomaloglossus baeobatrachus. Classification (NCBI taxonomy): domain Eukaryota; kingdom Metazoa; phylum Chordata; class Amphibia; order Anura; family Aromobatidae; genus Anomaloglossus; species Anomaloglossus baeobatrachus. The sequence continues at coordinate 95,048,919 of NC_134359.1, read as the reverse complement.
CACATTTTACCTTTTGTGTCCGCCTATTTCCCCATAGACTCTAAGCTTGCAAGCAGGGCCCTCATTCCTATTGTAGTTGCTGCGCTATTTGTTACTTGTTTTGTTTTTGTCTGTACAAGCCCCCGCTTAATTGTAAAGTGCTGTGGAATATGTTGACGCTGTAAAAATTAACTTTATTATTATTAAACCTGCTGTCCCGGCTGCTGCATCATACCATATTGGCCAAGCCTGCTTCATCAGAGGCTGACAGTGTCCATACCCCTGGGGTCAGCTGTCGCAGCCCAGAGTCTCCCTGAGTGGCACCTGGTTTCTACCTGCAGCGCAAATCCATCTTCACCATCAGAGGCTCTGGTGAAAGCCTTATCAGAGCCATAGTCATGCCTCTCAGGTATTCTGTGTGCTGTGGCCCAGTTGGTCCACTATCCACTTGCACCTGCGAAGATACACACTGGCCTTCCTTGCTGATTATATTTCCTGGTGAATAGATGGTTGGAGTTTCAGCTCTTCAGCTAGGGCTTTTTCCTGCATGTTAAAACACAGTTGTTTTCCCCTCAGAGTATCTTTCAGTAATTCACCTCTCATCACCCCTTCCGTTTCTTTTAGTTTGGGTGAATGGGAGATTTCTCATATTCCATTTGTTTCTGGGTTCTTCTATTTTGTTCTTTCTGTCCTGTGTTATATGTGAACATGTTCTTAGGGCTGTGCATCATCCACTAGTTCTAGGTTTTTTATTTTTATGTTTTTCCTTCTATCCCTTTTTTGTGTTGCACATTGACTAGAGTTAGGGCGGCTTTGCACGTTGCGACATCGCACGTGCTATGTCGGTGGGGTCAAATCGAAAGTGACGCACATCCGGCGTCACTTTCAACATCATACTGTGTAAATGCTAGATGATACGATGAACGAGTGCAAAAACGTCGTTATCGTATCATCGTTGCATTCACCGACATTTCCATAATGCCGATGCCGCGACAGGTACGATGTTGTTCCTCATTCCTGCGGCAGCACACATCGCTGTGTGTAAAGCCGCAGGAGTGAGGAACATCTCCTTACCTGCCACCGGCGGCTATGCGGAAGGACGGAGGTGGGCGGGATGTTTACATCCTGCTCATCTCCGCCGCTATTGGCCGCCTGCCGTGTGACGCCGCACGACCCGCCCCCCTTAGGAAGGAGGCGGGTTGCCGGCCAGAGCGACGGTCGCAGGATAGGTGAGTGCATGTGAAGCTGGCATAGCAATAATTTTCGCTACGCCAGCTATCACACGATATCGTACCTGCGACGGGGGCGGGGGCTATCGCATGCGACATCACAGCATCGGCTTGCGATGTCGCAATTTGCAAAGCCAGCCTTAGGCTATGGGCGCACTTTGCGTTTTTACCTGCGTTTCCGCAGCGTTTTGAACTGCAGCGTTTTCATGCCCAAAGGCATGCGTTTTGATTTTCAAGCAAAGTCTATGGGAAATGGGGATTTCTTGTGTGTACTTTGCAGTTAAAAAACGCTGCGTTTAATTTGCATAAATTTGGGCAAAAACTCAGCGTTCAAAGAAGCAACATGTCAATTGTTTTTGCCATTTGGGCTGCGTTTTGCTAACATTGAAGTCAATGAGAAGTTGCAAAACGCAATCAACATCAAAATTCTAGCAACATAGAAAACATGCGTTTTTGACAATTTAATTGCATGCGTTTTTGACATTAAGGGGATGATATGTCCCTTTACACACACACAAAGTCCGACAGTTAAAAGTAAGAAAAACATTATTTTAACGTTATTTTAGACATAAATCTTAAAAAATATTGATCATTTTAATAAAATCAGCTATTTTGTTTATGATTTAAATCATGACATTTGTTATCATTTTTTCTCCCATTTTTACATAGTGCCTGAATGTTAAAACTTTATTTAGCAGTGTATTTGTCATCAAAATGCATCTGACTTTAAGCAATGAAAAAGCATGTAAAACGCGGTAAAAACGCGGCCAAAACGCGATAAAAACGCAAGCGTATTTATAGGTTTTTTTGTGGTCAAAAGCAACTTTGGCAAAAACTATTTCTGCCACAGGATGCTTTTAGAACTGCAACTACCTCGACGCAAAGTGCGCACATAGCCTTAGGTTGCAGTTAAGGACACTCTGCTTCAGTTGACATTGAGTGGGATCGCCGTTGCATAGTCCAAAGAATGCTTTACACGCTGCGACATCGCTAACGATATATTGTCGGGGTCATGTCGTTTGTGACTCACATCCGGCGCCGTTAGCGACATCGCAGCGTGTGATACCAAGGAGCGACGATCAACGATCGCAAAAGCGTCAAAAAACGTTGATCATTGACACGTCGCTCCTTTTCATAATATCGTTGGTGGTGCATGCTGCTGGTTGTTCGTCATGTATGACACCGCAGGAACGACGAACATCTCCTTACCTGCATCCACCGGCAATGAGGAAGGAAGGAGGTGGGCGGCATGTTCCGGCCGCTCATCTCCGCCGCTCCTCTGCTATTGGGCGGCCACTTAGCGATGCCGCGGTGACGTCGCTATGACGCTGAATGCACCTCCTCTTGAAGGAGGGATTGTTTGGCGGTCACAGCGACGTCGCTGATAAGGTATGTGCCTGTGACGCTGCCGTAGCGATAATGTTCGCTACAGCAGCGATCACCAAATGTCGCACGAACAACGGGGGCGGGTGCTATAGCTAGCAATGTTGCAGCGTGTAAAGCACCCTTTAGGGTGCCAACCTTCACAGTAAGGCAGGGACAAATCAAAATCAGATTAGGGATTATCCTAGTCTAAACATGGACCTGTTGGGCATAGGTGTTGTATTTCTCCTGTTTTATATCTATCTGGTGTGAGTGTTTGAGCACAGTCGTAACATAGACTATACTAATTAAAAGGATACGGATATAAATGCTACATTATATCTAAACTTAGGGGTACTTCGCACACTACGACATCGCAGCTGCGATGTCGGTGGGTCAAATCGAAAGTGACGCACATCCGGCATCGCTGTCGACATCGGAGTGTGTAAATCGTTTTTGATACTATTAACGAGCGCAAAAGCGTCGAAATCGTATCATCGGTGTAGTGTCGGTCATTTCCATAATGTCGCGGCAGCGACAGGTACGATGTTGTTCCTCGTTCCTGCGGCAGCACACATCGCTGTGTGAGAAGCCGCAGGAGTGAGGAACATCTCCTTACCTGCGTCCCGCGGCTCACGCCGGCTATGCGTAAGGATGGAGGTGGGCGGGATGTTTACGTCTCGCTCATCTCCGCCCCTCTGCTTCTATTGGCCGCCTGCCGTGTGACGTCGTTGTGACGCCGCACGACTCGCCCCCTTAGGAAGGAGGCGGTTCGCCGGCCAGAGCGACGTCGCAGGGCAGGTAAGAACATGTGAAGCTGCCGTAGCGATAATGTTCGCTACGGCAGCTATCACAAGATATCGCAGCTGCGACGGGGGTGGGGACTATTGCGCTCGGCATCGCTACCATCGGCTTGTCGTAGTTTGCAAAGTACCCCTTAGTCAGTAAGTTACCTCTTTCATTACTCCATTTAGGTCGTGTGATAAATGTTTGTATTCAAGCTCAAAGATTGGTACAAAAGCGTGGGTAGCAAAGCATCCTCCCATCTTCAGTACTCGAACTGCCTCTTTGACAAACGTGTCTATTGTGAACCAATGAGTGGCTAGACCAGCATGTACCAGATCCACAGAAGCATCCTTCAAGGGTAAATTCTCAGCCGCAGCCACCCTATAGAGGACAGACGATTGGCAGTGTCACTTATACAATCTATACCTCTCGTAATAAGAGCAGTATTAGGAAATCTAGTTCAGTACTCACATGTATGACACATTGTTTGCCAAGGCCACATGTTTAGCCACACTTATTTGGGATTCACTGATGTCTAGTCCTAGGACCTTCTTGAAGTGAGGAGCTAAAGGTAAAGTATAACGTCCAGTCCCACAGCCAACATCCACCGCCATTTCCAGGGGCCGTCCATTTGTCTTTAGAAAAGAGCAGAGTACATGTATTACATTATATTTATTAAACAGACAGATGTAAATAATGTGAAAAGTCAAAGAAAAAAGACGCTCCAAGTAAGTTACCCCCAATATATGACAGGGAGCAAGGGATTGTATATGTGTGGCGCCCCTGACCAAGTCAGGCACCACTGAGTATTGCACCCATGCTGGGCGCAGTACTTCCAGGTAATTCCAAAGGCTGAGTAGGGTGTGTACGCACAGACACACAGCGACCAGGTCTCACACACATCATAGAGGGAACCCCTGGGCAGGCCGCAGCGGCCGATCCTTTCAGAATACAGGGGCGTGGGTCGCTTACCCGCTCCTCCAAATCTTCCTCCACCTCGCGTCTCCGTATAGCCGCCACTACGTCCGCCATGTCGGCCTCCCACTCCTCCAGGAGGAGCTGCATTCGGACCTGCAGGCGGCTGCTCAGCTGGACGGTCCGGGCTTCCACCCACGCTGCGGTACCAGGCGCGGGCGCGGTGTTACCGGACGGATGGTGCATACTGGCAGCGGTGTCTTCCAGGAACCAAATATGGCCGCAGAGTCCTGGCGTCCCTGCTTTTATAGCCGCGGTCTACACGCCATCCGCCCCCCTTGGTCTTTTGTCAGCACCTCGTCTTTAGGGGTGGAGATTCGGCTTTCGCGCCTCCACTGCTGGAGAAAACGCTTGAGCGGGGAAATCTTCGCGCCCAAGATGGCGGATTCTGAAATTTTTCGTCCGGACACCTCCGGCAGGACACAAGGCGCACTTCCACCAGCAGGTAGAACAGTAAAATCCCGTTTGTGACGCCAAGTTGTCGCGGGCGGGGAGGGCGCTGCGCTCACCACGCTCGGGTCCGGCGCTGCTGCTGCTCGGTGGCTCGAGCGGTGGGCCGGATCCGATGACTCGAGCGGCACTCCTCGCCCGTGAGTGAAAGGGGTTGGTTGTTTGGGGTTTGGGGAGTCGGTCCGTGACACCACCCACGGTTTGTGGTGAGGTTGGGGCACCACCGCTGCTCTGGACAGGGATCCCGGGAGCAATGACAGGGAGCAGCCGAGATGTTTCTTTCCCCTCCGTGGGTAGGGGGATTTGGTGATCCCGGGGCCCGGTGAGGTGACGGGGGAGGCAGGGTTGGCGAGGTGCAGGGTCGTGGGGGCAGCGCGGTGCCAGATGGCACGGTGGTACTCACTCAGCCAATAACGTATACGGAGTCTCCGGTAAAACAAACGGCTGGATGGACGGGGCCCGCAGCCAGCTGCTGTGGTCACTCCCGGACGGTTGGTGGTGGCTGCCTTTCCCTGCACCTGTTGTGTATCTTCGGTCCTGATGGCTTCCCACCAGTAACCCGCTCCCCAGCTTGGATATGGGCTGGAGGAGCCCCTTTTGCCCGCAGGCTCTGGCCCTGGGAATTCTAGCCTTGGCGGTGACTGTATTTCCCTTCTCGGTTTGGACGGTTGCCTTCTGTCGGGTTTTTGCTGCTAGGAAACCCCAGAGGTTCCAGTCGCTAACGGATTTGACTGGTTTAACGGCGACTCTAAGCCTGGTCGAGGTCCATAGGCCCTGCCGGATTGTGCTGGCTTCTCTTCGCTCCCCGGTTCGGTACCGGCGCACCACCACCCGACCCTGGTCCTATGGTTCCGCGTCGATCGGCCTCTCCTACAGACGGCCACCACCGTCTGCCAACCTTGCTGTATGTGCCTGGGCCACGTACCCGGACACGGTCAGATCACTCCTCAACTGCCACTTTACTCCTTCCACTTCACTCTCCCTAACTCATCTCTACTCTCCCTTCCTTTCCCGCCTCCAGGACTGTGAACTCCTCAGTGGGTGGGGCCAACCGCCTGGCTCCACCCCACCTGGTGTGGATCCCAGCCCCTGGAGGGAGGCAACAAGGATTTGTGTGTGACTGATGTGCCTATCTCGGGGTGTGGGGTGTGTTGTTGCAGTACCTGTGACGACCTGGCTTGTCCAGGGCACCACACATACAGCGGCAAGCCCAAGCTACGTCCCTACAGCTTCCACCAGGTCCCCAGAGTTACTGCCACTAGGGGATGCTAAAAATTTAGATGTAGATGCTGAAGATTCTGATGGAGCTCAATATGAAGCATTAAAGATAGCTCAAGATGAAGCATTAAAGACAGCTCAAGATGAAGCATTAAAGACACCTCAAGATGAAGGAATTCAGAGCACTGAGAGTGTCAGCCCTAGTTTTGGGAGAAGAAACTCCATTTAAGTGTCTTAAAGAGAAGAAGAAAAGTTAACCTGTTTGAAGTTACAGCAATGTTGAAAAGGTTTAAGAAGATGCGCCCACAAAAACTGTTGTGAGAACTGTTCTAATAATCCACCTGTTTTAAGCACCAGTTTTGTGCACGTTGAAAACAAGGACCATAGGCTATGAGCTGGCTATAGCCACAAACTCCCACAGTGTATATAGTTAACCCAGAGGTACCAACCAGAGCACGCCTGTTTATGGGGCCTGGCTCGCCACTGACAAGGGAGCACGCCTGTTTATGGGGCCTGGCTCTCCACCACGCGGAAGCAGGTACGCCTGTTTATGGGGCCTACCTTTAACCACCATTTCCAGGAGAGGAAGATTGGAGGAAAGGTCTGGGATAGAGCTGGCCCAGACCTGATTGCCAAAAGGACCGGTGACCTGCTTTCTAGAGGTTTTTGGGTGGGTACAGGACTTGTGGGTGGTGGGTGGTGAAGAATGGTACCTGGTATTTTTTAAATATTTTATGATGTTTTTATGTAAAAAGTTTTGCATTGAAAAGTTTGTATTAAAGAAAAATGTTATTGTCTTGCAGCCCGAGGACGTGCTGATGATAACTAAGAGGGAATGTGGCGCCCCTGACCAAGTCAGGCAACACTAAGTATTGCACCCACGCTGGGGGCAGTATTTCCAGGTAATCCCAAAGGCTGAGTAGGGTGTGTATGCATAGACACACAGTGACCAGGTCTCACACACATCATAGAGGGGACCCCTGGGCAGACCCAGGAGAGAGCGTGGCCTCCACATCTCAGCTAGTGGTGCGGTGGAGAAGCTGGAAGTTAGTTGTTTCAGAGGCAGTCAGAAAGAGGAGCTGGAGGAAGCCAGTCTGAAGTGGAGATGCAGGAGAGCGGACACACTAGTCAGACCCTGCAAGTGTAGTGGCTGCTTGCGGGGGAGTTCGGTTGCCACACAGTCAGCCTGAAAGGCACCTCAGGAAGAAGTGGGGTGATTGAGTACGGGGACTCCTGGTAGACCAGGCACACACGGGGACAGGTCCCTAGAGCCAGACATCCATTTAGTGGTCTGCTAAAACCTGCCGGTGAGGGCACTTCAGGTGTCTCACCAACCAACACAGAGTCCGCAGCATCAGCAGCAACGAGGGGGCCCATAAGTGACATAGGGCAAGAAGCCATCTTAACTTGGTCCACGCTGCCAGCAAACGGGCCAGAAAGGGGAGAAAAGGCAGATGCGACTTCCCTGGATGAATCCCATATACTTCAAGTCGGGGGTTATCCGAAACAAGAAGTGCTAGGAAGGTGAGCTTACAGTCATCCCTATACCAGCCTGAAGAATACCTGGTTCCACTGGTCTATCACAGTATCGCCCGGGTTGCCTCACAACTAACGAACTGAACTTGAATAAAAACCCTGAAAGACATCTTGGACTGTGTGTGAATTCTTCTGCGACCTGTGGTTCCACGCACCTACACCCGAGCCCCTGGGGCCAGCCTCACTCTCGGGAGGCCATACCACCAGACTGCAGACACCATCAGCCCCAGACGCTCGTTAAACTGCAGTGGCGGTCACTACTCTGACCGCAAACCAAGAGTGGCATCACGAATCCCTTGTACATAAACCCCCACATACTTGTTGCCAGAGGTGGGTCCCTAATGAAAAGTCCCCGCGATGTCCCAGAGTTGAAGACTGCAGCACTGTGGTGGGCGACTCATATGCTCACCTGCCTGGGTGTGACCCAGTATAACTCTGCACTTGTAAGAATGAATGGCTGCTGCTCCTGTGGCGCCCCTGACCTGGTCAGGCACCACTGAGTACTGCACCCATGCTGGGGACAGTACAATACAGGTAATCCAGAAGGCTGACCGAGGTGTGACTACACAGGCGCATAGTGATCAGGTCTCACACATGTACCTATGAGAGGACCCCTGGGGATCCCAGGAGGGGGAAAAGCCTTCACCTTCACTGGAATAGTGGAGGGGGCCAAAAGCCTCCATCTCCTCTCAAGGGGTGTGGTAAGAGAGCCTGGTTGCTAGGTGGCGTAGGCAAGAACAGGAGAGGAGGAGCAGTGAGCCGGTTCAGTGCAGAGTCCAGGGAGCTCCGAGGAGAGCAGATCCCTGGGGCTGTTGCAGTCTGACAGCGCCCGCGCAGTGGCTACCGACGGGGGAGAACGGTCACCTAGGAGTGCTACCCGAAACCCATCTCCAGCTAGAGAGAGAGCACAGAGTGGGAAGTAAGGAGACTGCTAGGGAGCACCAGGCCCAACGGGCGGCAGATCCCGGAGCGGGGATAGATCCACCTTTCCCTGCTAAACCTGCCGGTGTGGGGCCCTCAAAGCCCACACCACAACACCTAAAAGCCGCAGCCACGTAGCCACAGTTAGGGCCCATAGTTCACAGGAGGCAAGCAGCTGGAGTGATCTGGCCCAGGCAACAAGCAAACGGCAAACGAAGGGGAGTGAGGCTTCAGCAACTTCCCTGGGTGACCCCCATAGGGACTAAAAGTCGGGGTTACCCCAAACCGCCAAGGGCTAAGGAAGGCGAGTTGGTAGTCACCATCAGAAGTCAGCCCGAAGGATACTTGGTTCCCGCCTGGTTCATCCCAGCTACGCCCGGGTTACTCACCCTGCCACCTGAAGTGAGTAAAACCCCTGAAAGACATTCTGCCTGTGTGGAGTGATTCTGCGCCTTGTGGTACTACGCACCTACACAGGGCCCTGGGGCTTGCCTCACTCTCAGGAGGCTATTCCAACTAACTGCACTCACCATCAGCCCCAGGTGTCCCTCAACCTGCAGTGGCGGTCCCCACTGACCGCAATACTGAGAGTGGCGTCACGACAAAAAGAAGATCTCCTACCTGTGACGAGATCCAGCCGAGTGGAGTCCCTGAAGGTAATGCACCGACACTGCACATGCGGGGCTTCACATCCCTCCAACCGCTGACATACACCGGTTGGAAGACACAAATTCAAACCAAACAGGCAAAACAAAAGGTGATTCCTGGGCGCTGCCACAGAGTGAAGACAAGGATGTATGTTTTCTGGGTCTTTAATCATACAATGCGCTTCGATCCAGAGAACATGCACTCTTGTCTTCAATCTGTGGCAGCTCCCGGAAATCATCGCTTTTTTTCCCGTTTGGTTTGAAGATGTAAATAATAAATACAATCATTTGGTATTTGGTATATATAATACATTAATTTAACCCCTTCAAGAGCTATGGCATACCGGGAGGTCACAGGACGTATGTGTCCCTTTCATGCGGGCTCCGCGCAAGCCGCTTGTTTCCCCACACATGTTGAATGATCTGATCAGGCAACATGTGCAGCTAACAGGCGGAGATGCATCGGAGATCCACACACACATGTTAACCAATTAAATCCTGCTGTCAATCTCTGACAGTGGGATTTAACGTGCGACAGCAGTGAACGCTCCATTCTCAGCCATCATCAGTGGCCCCATGATGTGATCATGGGGTGCAGATGAGTTGTCATGACAGCTGGAGATCATCTGATGACTCCTGTCATGACGTAGTTCTTGTGAACGCAGGCTGAGCGCCGGAGTTCACAGGAGATCAGCATTTTTGCTGTTCAGACGAGTGCTGAAGCATTGCATTGTATAGCAGAAGGGATAAGAGTGGATGAGCTTCAAATCACCTAAGGGAACTAGTAAAACAATAAAAAATATTTAAAAATTTTTATTAAAAAAAATGCAAAAGTTCAAATCACCCCATTGAAAGTAAAATAATTTAAAAAAATACACATATTTGGTGTCGTCACCTTCAAAAATGCCCAATCTATCAATATATAAAATAAATTAATGGATCAGTAAAGGACGTAACAAAAAAAAAAATCAAAATGCCAGAATCAAGTTTTTTTGCTCTCCACAACTTTGCAGTAAAATACAATAAGGGGCGATGAAAACATCTACCCAAAAATGGTATAATTAAAGACTTCAGCACAGTTTTGAAAAAATAAACCCTCAACACAGCCCCAGATCCCGAAAAATGAGAACGCTATGGCAAACGAAAGCAGAATTCTTTTTTTTTTTTTTTTTTACAAATTTCTGATTTTTTTTACTACTTACGGTAAATAAAAATAAAACTATACATGTTTGGTATTTACAAACTTGTACTGACCTAGGGAATCAGACTGCCAGTTCAGTTTTAGATGTGCATTACAATCGTGACTCCTGTATGGGGCCTGGTGAGCAGAAGGCAAGAGTGGGGCCCAACTGCTGACAGTCCGGTCCCCTCCCCTTTCATTCCTTTGCTCACCAGGCCCATGGGGGCAGAGCTGCTATAAGGGCAATGAAAGCTGCCCTCTCTCTTTCTGCACTGCACTCATTTATGTGATCAGAGCAGAGCAGGACAGGAAACTTATCGTACCAGAAAGGAGGCTGAGAAGGTGAAGAACCTTCCAGGTTATCTGACTAATTATGTGTCTGATCACATGACCAGAAAGGTGAATTGGAAAGTCCTGTAGCTGTTCAACTGCTGCAGTCTCCATACAGGTCCCAGGGGCCCCTCTCCTGCTCTGCACTGATCAGGAACTGCTAGATGAGGTAATGTATAGTGTGTGTAAATAAATGTTCCTGTTGTAGGGTTGTGTGTATATAATATGCATGTAGTCTGCGTGTAGCAGAGCTGTGTTTGGCTATGGGTGCATATAGTAGAGCTGTATATGTCTATAGTTGCATGTAGCAGAGCTGTGTGTGTCTATACAACATGTAGCAGAGCTGTTTATGTCTATAGAGCATGTAGCAGAGTTTTGTGTGTCTACACAGGATGTAGTAGAGCTGTGTGTGTCTATAGGTGTATGTTGTGTGCATGTAGCAGAGCTGTGTGTGCTTATAGGAGAATGTAGTAGAGCTGTGTGTGTCTATGGGTGCATGTAGTGTGCATGTAGCAGTGCTATGTTAGTCTATAGGTGCATGTATTGTCCATGTAGCAGACCTGTTTGTGTCTATGGGTGCATGTAGTAGAGCTGTGTGTGTCTATAGGAGCATGTAGTGGAGCTGTGTTTGTCTTTAAGTGCATGTAGTGGAGCTGTGTTTGTCTATAAGGGCATGTAATGTGCATGTAGCAGAGCTGTGTGTGTCTAAGGGAGCATGTAGTGTGCATGAAGCAGAGCTGTGTGTCTATAGGAGCATGTATTGTGCATGTAGTAGAGCTGTTTGTGTCTATGGGTGCATATAGTGTGCATGTAATAGAGCTATGTGTGTCTATAGGATCACGTAGTGGAGCTGTGTTTGTCTAGAAGTGTATGTAGTAGAGCTGTGTTTGTGCATATAGTGTTCATGTAGCAGAGATATGTGTGTCTATGGGAGCGTGTAGTGTGCATGTAGCAGAGCTGTGTATGTCTATAGGAGCATGTATTGTGCATGTAGAAGAGCTTTGTGTGTCTATGTGTGCATGTAGTAGCTGTGTGTGTGTTTACAGGTGAATGTAGTAGAGCTGTGTGTGTCTATTGGTGCATGTTGTAGAGCTGTGTGCATATAGTATAGCTGTGCTTGTGTATATGTGCATGTAGTAGAGCTGTGTTTGTGCATGTGTGCATGTAGTAGAGCTGTGTGTCTATATTTGCATGTAACTGAGCCATCTATGTCTATGGGCATGTAGCAGAACCGTGTATGTCTATGGCCATTGAGCAGAGTTGTGTGTATGATATATACACTGCAGAAAGACACTAACCTTTATTAAGATTTATTACCTTCCTATTCTAGCTTAGTACATTTAAATTTAGTAATAATGACCCCTCCCCTTTACACCGCCAGGGAAGTTTTAATAGGCAAATTTTTTTTCTATTTTCTGCTGTATAAACCTGGGGTGTGTTTTATGGTAAAGAGCGTCTTATAGTCCAAAAAATATGGTACTTAGCTTTATTAAGTCCCAGGGACCCATTCATATCCTCAGCTACTTAAAAGTATGGCCGCTGAAGAGGGGGCCGGCCGTGTGTGACATCATCAGTGACGTCTGATGGCCCGCCCTTTGTTCCTCTCTGTTCATTATTGTGAAATATATACTGTGCATGAACTAAAGAGGCTGCTATGCGCTGTATAAACAGGACCGTACTGGAAGATAAAGGATGTCACCGTGAGGAGAGGATCCTCCAATCTCTGCTAAGCACCAGGACTCCATTTGAACCTTGTGTCTTCAGTGTTGAAGCCACTCACTGCTCGTGAGTATATTCAGTGTGTGTCTGTCTTTCGGCTCACACACAGCATCATACTGTATATACAGGTGTATGCTCTAGCCTGCATAATGTCTGTGTATACTATATGTTTATGGGCAAGAGGTTACCTTTGTTACTCGTCACCGGGCCAGTGATGTTGGGTCAGGGAGATGTCACAGGGTGGCCCTTTTGCCTGGTTTCGTGGCCCCGAGGTGTACTGTGACGCCCTGGCCTATCAGGTCGTCACAAGGGTGCCGTGCAATCTGCCCTTCTGCATGGTACCCGCTCCTCCTTGGTTACGGGTCACTTTAGTGTTGCTACCAACAGGTTTACACAAATCCTGAGGAACACTCTGCACCACACCCACCAAACACCCATTGAGTAGCCTGAGGGGAATAGGGCCACCCAGATGGAGGGCTGGTAGAAGGAGGGCAGAAGTGTCAGTGCAGTAGAGTTGGAGAGTGGAGGTGGAAGGAGAGACAGCGGTGACAGTCCAGGTCACGCTGTGGAGCTGGGCACGTGTACCCGTCCCAGGTACCAGACGTTGGCCTGGCCAGAAGGAGCTGGAAGCCCGGTCGCAGGGGGTAGTGGCAGGGAGCATGGTGCTGCTAAAGAGAGCAGGACGGCTGCCTTGTGCTACAACCGGGCAGGGACCAGGGCAAGACGGGGTACGCGGATCCTAGGCTGGGAAGTAGCGTCACGCAGCCCAGTAATTCACCCGACGGGAACGGAATCTTCAGAAACCGTTCCCCAGCCGCTCCAGAATCAGGGTATTAGCGCAACGAGGGAGATAGGACTTCCCACAACTGTCCAGAAAATCCCAAGCGTGACCCCTGAGAGCAAGCTCACCCTGCTAGCCATGCAGGTAAGCGGGACCCGAAACGCTCCAAGTGTAAGGGATCCACATGTAGGACACACAGTGCCAGGGGATAAGGCTTCAGGCCAACAGGCAACACCAAGAGGACACGGATCCAGCGTGCCCGTTCAAGGACCACAGAGTGCTCAAGAGTTTGGTTTACCTGGTGTCACCATCAGGGACTTTGGACTGTATGAGTACACGTTACCCCCTTCCACCCGACGGGTTCCCCACGCCATTCATCACCGGACCCTGGGACACCACTCCCCTACCCACGGAGGGGTTAACAACTTAAGCTGCCACGCACCAGCGTCCCCGGGTTTCCCAAAACCGGCAGCAGTGGTCCCTCACATTACCACACACCGTGGGTGGCGTCATGAACATTATCCCAAAACCACACACAGTTCCCCCTTTTATTTCCGAGGGTGCCGTGTGACGCCGCCTCGGATCCAGAAACCCCTCAAGCCACTGCGGATCCGGGTCCGAGCAGCCCGTCGGCTTTCGCGGGGGCGGCACAGTACAATAAAGAAGGGAGTGGTGATGGTGATGGAGAAGGTTTGATTTTGTGACGTCATCTGCGGAATGCGGCCAGGGAATTAGCCGCCGCTGCTGTCGCTGTCCTCCGGGGTAGTAGCAGCTATGATATTTCTGCTCCCCACGGGTGGAGCGGGCCCCAGGGTGGATGATTAGGGGAGAAATAATGGCTGTTGACACCGAAGCACGGGGCGCCGTCGCCAGGAATGACAGGCGACACAGTCTCTGCGGATCCAGGTGTTTTACTCACCATTCCTTAGGTAACCCAGTTTCTGCTTCCGAAGCACTGGCCACCGCTGTGATGGGCCCCAGCCGATTATGAGCAATTCGAGGTCACCGGAAGTGCTCCCTCTGTGAGTCCTTTCTGGTCGTGGTCCCTTCAATCTCGGTGTATGTGGAATATGGAACAGACTGCAGGTGTTCCCTTCTCTCTCCGCAGACCCTGGAATCCCGTGTAGCTGTTGAGAACCTGGGCTGAGCTGGATACTCCAAGCCTCGGGTCCTATGGTGCTCGCAGAAGTATGAGGTAAAAGAAGATTGGACCAAGGTCCCAGGTGTGTGTTTCACCCCAAGCTGTGCCCGGGGCTAACTGGCTATGTGTGAAGATGCTCCTTCCCTTTTCCCCAAGTGTTGCTCGCCCCCCAGGTGGTTGTCCTAGTGACCGGGAAAATGCCATGTCTGATGATGACCACCCCCCTGCCTACCCTAAGCCAACTCCTGGTAGGAAAGCACCTAACTGTGGTTAGTGTGTGAATGTGAGAAACACCAGCAATTAACCTCTCCGTACCCGGGATGAGTACTACATCTTAAGGGAGATGTAGTACCCTGTGACGACTGAAGCCTCAGGGGCGCCACATTCCCCCAAAGCAAATGGCCACACTCCTGGGCTGTAACCAAACAAAGTTAATACACCGCAATTTTTAGTATGCAATAACAAGTTAACAATTTTCCCTTAATGGGAGGCAGCATCAAACATTTCAACGATGTACCGGTTAGCAAGAAAAATCAAGTACATCAAGAAAAACAAACATCAATATTGCATGAAAAACAGTTATTATTGCTTGGCTGGTGGTGGTGCCAGAGGCTGGTCTCAGCCCCCTGGCTCTAGGCACTCAAAGGACAACCGTGGGTAAAGTGTCAAATCTTGTTGCAGCGTCGGCAGATCGGCTGCCTATCAGCATCATAACGATCAGGAACCTGGGGCAGCAGGTTCATCCTGCGTCGCCTCCAGTGGAGGTCATCAGCACTGGAAGCCAGATCAATGGTTGCAGGTTGCTGAGTTCCTTGCTTACGATTCTGTTTGGCGCTTGTCAGTTTGATAACTCGAAAAACGGCGCATGCAGCTTTTCCTGTGCTGTCAAAATGACGACTAGTGGCTAATGTTTGATTGGTTTGCAGAATTGGAGATTTTCCAAGAGTGGTGGTGGGGCTGGGGAAAGTTTGAGGTGTAGACGCAGAGCTGGGGCAGAGGCGGAGTCTAAGGGGGTCCAGAAAATTTTGGCAGTATGGAGCCCTGAAATTCCTGGTGGCGGCGTTGGAAGTAAGCATTTGGACCTCATTCATGCTTTCACAATTTTTTTTAGCACCAGGTTGTAAAAAAGAAAAATTATGTTTTTCCACGAAAGTGTGGTTTTATCCAAACATTTTAAAATTCTTCAGTGTCACAAGGGGTAACAGGAGAAAAAGTTACTACAATTTCTTACGCAAATGCAGTAAAAAACGAATGCTTGGTGGACAGATTTTCCTGAAATAGCTGCCATTTGTAGGTGCTATTTACAGAGCTCCCAAGGCATCTGAAACCTTAAAAAATGCCCCCATTTTGGAAATACACTTCTTGAGAAATTCACATATAGTCGTATTTTGATCCATCCATTGATATTAATGTGACGCCCTGGTGCCGCCAGGTGTCGCACACACATTAGGCCTCTGCATAACACCTTCACTCACAGGGTTACACTGTTTCTGTTTGAAGTTGAGTTGAGCTGAGTTGGAGGAGAGAGGAGGAAGTCAAGTTCAAGTGAAGCCAGAGAGGAAAGGTATCGGGGTTGGAGCCACGGCGTACTGGCTAGGTGGCAGACGGTGGTCCGTGTCTGTCAGGAGACGGGAAGACGGCTGCCTGAGATCCGAGGTGGACCGGGACAGGGTAGGAGCCTGCCGGTACCGACACCGGAGAACCGACCTCCAAACCGTGCACAGAGGGGGCACCTAGACCCTGAAGCAGAGATCGGAACCACCGACTTTGTTAATTAACCAGTTGAGGACAGGATTACAGGTCCTGTCCCACCCAAAGTCCCAAAAAGCAGACCGGCAGCCCAACGAGAGGGATAGGGCATCCACCAGGGCCCCTTTAGATCCCACGGGTCAGCGTCTGCGGGCAAGGCTCCCACCCATAGTTCTGGGATCGGACTCCCGTGTTCTATAATGAGAAGTCCAAAGAGAACTAAAACTAGTGCAGAGGAAAGTGACACAGACCATCACCCTGGGTGAGGGACCAGAATACACCCGGCCGCGGCGGCCGGCCACCAGCACCTTGGTTTACCATTGGACTCGTGTGATTCATTTGACTGTGAGTACAACAGCATCCACCGGTCTGACTGGGCGCGCCGGCAACTGCAATCACCATCCTCAGCACAGAGACACTGAGCCCCGAGGCATCCATCCCTACCCACGGAGGGGTTAATATCCAGCTGCTATCTCATCGCCCCCGGGTGCTCCCTAACAGCAGCGGTGGTGCTACATCTCACCAGACACCGTTGGTGTCGTCACCAAGTGATTACAACAATCCCCGTATATATGCGTCCTCCTTTATTTGAAGTGTCCGCGCGACCCCCGGGGCCGGACAATCCCTCGAGTCACGCTACAGATCCGGATCCGAGCAGCCCCAACTGCTGGCGTGGGGACGGCACACCTCAAAACCTGGCGTCATGAACAGGATTGTAACCCATCCACCTACCTGGTGGAAGTGCGCCTTGTTCTGGACTGTCAACGGTGCTCCGCTGTAAAAAGTTTGAAAAGCCGCCATTTTGCCGCCATTTTTGGGCACGAAAAATGACAACCCAGCATCTTCTTCCCCGAGAAAGGGCGCAAAGAGGAAGCCCCACCCCCTGGGAATGTGGGCGGACGCTGGTGGATTCCGAAACCGGAAGAGGAAAAGAAACCAGTGAGACGCGCAAGAGACTGCTCCCAAACAACCAGGGGAGAGGGCGGAAACTGCGGCATGTGACCCGAGAAGATAAGAGGCAGGGACACCAAGACTCTGCCATCTACCATTCCTGGACACCACCAAGAGAGGATGTCTCACCTGTCCGGCAACCCGACCAAGAAGGAGCCTGCTCCCGGGACTGATGATTGGGTGGAAGCCCAGACTGCATGGATGTGCCTAAAAATCTAGACCCAGGCCAACTACCTGCTGGCCAGATGGATGGCCCAGATGGGAAACTTGGCTGCAGCCATTCGGGCACGCAAAGAGGAGATGGCCTTGGAGGAGCGGGTAAGCAACCCACACCCCTATGTTCAACCGGAACTGGCCCAACCGGCTGAGGAGCTCGGTTTTCCCCCATCCGCCACGTCGCCTCCCTCGCCACCCATACCTGCAGCTAGTGCCCCAATCGGTCCGCTGCCCTAAGCCACAGCAGCGGAACCCGTAGCATCTAGCTGCGAGGACCCGGCAACGGGGACCTCGGGCCATGAGCACGCCACCGCTCCAGCACTCGTACCAGCCCCATGCCGGACCAAAGCCCGGAAGACATCCCCTCCGGCCCCGAGCCTGGCCACGCCTAAGATGACAACACCGGCCCCGGCAGCCCGCCAAGCCACGTCAGCTGCAGCAACGAACAGGCTGCCGACCCATACCCGGTCACGGCTGTGGGACAGCCGGGATATACCTGCAGGGGAGAGCAGGCTAATGTGGAGCGGAGCCCTCAACCTAGAATGGAGCCGGTCGTAGCTGGCACTGAGGCTGTCCACGTGAGCTGAACTCCCTAGCAGGGGGAGGAGTCTGAAGACCGCGCTCCGAACTGGGAGCGGTAACAGAGGCAGCTCAAGAAGGAGATAGCTGCCCGGAAGAAAAGAATGGCAGAGGTGTTGTCCCGGACACATCAAGAGAATGACCACCTCCGGCAAGCAACCTTCCGGGTACAGGCTCCGATTTTACCGTGGGCAGGTCCGCCATTTTAATCCCCAAAAGGGGTGGGGGTTCATATACGAGCTGGGCATGAATGCAGAAATCTTTGTGTCCTGGAGGGATGTAGCCCCTCACCTGCCCACTGGTCACCCGGATTGAGACCTGGAGCCCGGAGATATGGTCTCGTACACCCGGCACTGTGGAGAGAGGGGGTGGTTCACCCTGGATGTGAAAAAGTGGGTGAAGATTGATGGGCAGCTGTGCCTCCACCCCCATGCACCATCTTCATCTACAGAAAGAGAGTAAGGTAGCAGTTTTCCGGCTACTACAGTTGTTGTTCATCCCGTTAAAAAAATTCCACAGTTTTAATTATGAACCAAGGCTGAGAACTGGCAGGCCAACCCAAAAACATTTGGCCCTTGTAAATAAACCTAATCCACTTCCTTGCCATGCATCAGCACGGCCTCTGGAGAGGCTGATTGGAGGAAGGACCTGCGGTAGAGTAGGCCGAGGCCCAGTCACTACTGAAACCGGTGACTAACCTCCAGGTCAGGGGTCCCCAGACCAAGGGACCCGTGACAAGGACTGCCGGGTAAGGAACTTTTTACCCGGCCCGTGTGGGCGTCACCCGGAACTGTTTTTAGACTTGGGAAAGGGGTGCCCACCAGTTTTAGAGGTGGCACCAGGTTACAGGTTTGCTTGGGTGGCGGGTGCAGTGGGAAAGTGGTCAGTTTTGCAACGTTTAAGAAGTGTGCCTCCCATAAAGGGAAGAAATGTTTTAATGTTTTATACCTTGTTTTACTTGTTACCCCTTTTCTTTCCGGTTGCACTTGCAGAAAAAAAAACGTTGGTGGTCGGACAGCCGCGGACGGTCTGTATTAAACCAAGGGGGAATGTGACACCCTAGCGCCGCCAGGTGTCGCACACACATTAGGCCCCCGCATAACACCTTCCCTCACAGGGTTACACCGAGCCAACAAAACCCTAGTCACCCCCCCAGGGTAAAAAAGGCTCACCAGTGGGCAGGACCAGGCAGAAAGTAAACGCCCACCTAGGGGTCTAGAGAACCTGGGGCGGGAAAAGTGCAGTTGTTTCTGTTTGAAGTTGAGTTGAGCTGAGTTGGAGGAGAGAGGAGGAAGTCAAGTTCAAGTGAAGCCAGAGAGGAAAGGCATCGGGGTTGGAGCCACGGCGTGCTGGCTAGGTGGCAGATGGTGGTCCGTGTCTGTCAGGAGAGACGGGAAGACAGCTGCCTGAGATCTGAGGTGGACTGGGACAGGGTAGGAGCCCGCCGGTACCGACACCGGAGAACCGACCCGGAAAAAGCACACAGAGGGGGTAGCTGGACCCTGAAGCAGAGATCGGAACCACCGACTTTGTTAATTAACCAGTTGAGGACAGGATTACAGGTCCTGTCCCACCCAAAGTCCCAAAAAGCAGACCGGCAGCCCAACGAGAGGGATAGGGCATCCGCCAGGGCCTCTTTAGATCCCACGGGCCAGCGTCTGCGGGCAAGGCTCCCACCCATAGTTCTGGGAGTGGACTCCCGTGTTCTATACCGAGAAGTCCAAGGAGAACTAAAACTAGTGCAGAGGAAAGTGACACAGACCATCACCCTGGGTGAGGGACCAGAATACACCCGGCCGCGGCGGCCGGCCACTAGCACCTTGGTTTACCATTGGACTCGTGATTCATTTGACTGTGAGAACAACAGCATCCCCCATTCTGACTGTGTGCGCCGGCCCCTGCAATTACCGTCCTCAGCACAGAGACACTGGGCCCCAGGGCATCCATCTCTACCCACGGAGGGGTTAATATCCAGCTGCTATTGTGGCGCCCCAGGATCTGGTTGCCACAACAGCATTGCCCCCTCAAAAGGGTTAATACTGAGTCTGGAGGTAATTGGGGAAATCATTGGCCAGTTAGTACCAACATCCAACGCAGTTTCTCCCTCAGGCCAGCAGAGGGAGCTCTGAACCTGGAGTTCCCGGGAGCATTCCTCAAGCCTGACCTGAGGGAGGAGTTAGAAGGCAGTCTGTGAGGGAAGTTGGAGAGTGAAGACGCAGACTAGTGCTGTCCTGTGGACTGGGGCCTGGAGCTGGAATAGCTTGATCCAGTGAAGCAGGATTGGCAGAGAGGCACAGAAGAGAATTAGACATCGGAGTCTGTGGTTGCTATGGTGTAAAACCCTTCCCTGGCAGCCGAATCCGAAGGGCAGGAGGACTGCAGGTCTCCTGGCCCCCAAAGCAACCTGGAGGTACAGCTGCATCACCAAGGCCCGGTGTGGACTCCAGCAGAGACGCATCAGAGAGGGCCCGCGCAGCCTACCACACAGGGAGAGGGACGTACCACCGGTCCCAGCAGCAAGAGGGCCATTGCTAATTCAGAGTGCAGGGTCCTATGAGAGCAAAGGAAGAACAAGGAGTAGGCCTCATACTCAGCTGGCCACATAGATCACCCCAGTTACTTTCAGGCCGGCCGGAGCCCTCTACCACCTGTAACGGTCTCCCAGGACTAACCATTTGCACAGTAAAAGAGGAGAAGGTAAAGAGACTGTTGTTTGTGTCCGGTCCTTTCACCGCCCTGTCGGCCCTGCACTACATCGCAACTACATCGACACTTACAAGCACCAACTGTTGCCCCGGGAAACCGCTCCACCTGTGGGGAGCAGTAACACCATTGCTGCCGTTCCATCACCCCGGAGGCCTCATACAGCAGCGGCGGCTTAATAGCCGCAAACCACAGGTGGCGTCACGAAAATTACAAACTTTAAACACCCCCAACACTGAAGCCTTATTAATTGACTCCCGCCAGGGTCACGGAGTCGGGCCCTGCCACCACTGACGATCCCCCGGACTAGTCCGGCCCGGCACCGGGTGTCCCATAGCCCTGGGGTGGGCGAGTCAACTTTGGCGTCACAAACAGGATATCGTGCCCGGTCCCACCGGGTACTGTGCGCCTGAAAAGACTGTGTGTTTTACTGTTGGAAAACTGCCGCCACCATTACCGCTTGCAAAGCGCGGGAAGAGGGGGGGCGTGCCCGAAAAAAGAGCGCGAAGAGAGCGCGCCATCAGAGCGGAGGTTCGTTAACCCCGCGCGACTCTGAAGAGATTTTGAAAAGAGAGCGGAGCCTGGTAAGGTCCACTAAGGGGGAGGAAAGATGTCCGACGCCGAGGAAGGGCAGGTGGGTGCCATAGCCCAAGACGTCGCGGCACCGGCCGATGCACTCCCAGTCGTCGTCGCCCCGGCCCCTGCTGCAGCGCCTGTAATGCCACTCACAATGCCATACCTCCCAGGAGCAGACTGGCTACCGCAGTACTCCGGGAAGTCACATACCCTGAGCGACTTCAGAGAAAGACTGCACAGCTTGTTTAAAGTGTACCCTCTGACTGAGAGCCAGAAAGTGGGCATAATAATAGGACAGTTAGCTGGCGCAGCCCAGTGTGAAGTAAAGTCCTGGCCTGACACTGATAAAGGGACAGTCACCCAGATACTGGCCAAGTTAAAGAGTACTTTTGACACCTGCACTGCAGCAGAAATAAAAATGAAATTCTTTGGGTGCAAACAACGGGCCACAGACAGCATACGGGACTTTGCCTTAAACCTGCATGAGGCCCTGAGAGCAATTAAACAGGTGTACCCAGAGAGCATACGTGAGGAAGACAAACTCCTAAGGCTAGTTTCACACTTGCGTTCAGCGCATTCCGTCACTATGGAGAATAGCGCAGTCCGTTAACGGACTGCGCTATTCTCCATAGTGTTGTATGGACGACGCACTGTAACGCAAGTGTCTTTGTTGCATCCGCTGGACGACGCAGCGTAGTTATTTTGACGCTGCGTCGGGCGGATGGAATGCTGCATGTAGCGTTTTTCTGCGCTTGGCGGAGTGTCAAAAAAATGCAACCTGCAGGAATCCGTTAGGCGTCCGTTGTTTTTATAATGGACGCCTATGGTGGCGGATTCCGTTAGAATGCGTCATTTGACGGATTCCGTTAACGCAGCTGTCTTTACACAACTGCGCATGTTCAGATGTGTAAAGTCAAGGAAAAAAAACAATGGATTGCGTTATTTTGTATGATCTGTAGCATGCGTTGTGCCACTATATGCAACGCATCCGTTGCATGCGTCACACAACGCAATGCTACGGATCCCGTCCAATGCAAGTGTGAAACTAGCCTAACTGAGCAGTTCATAGAAGGGCTCCTGTCAGATGCTCACAGGACACAGCTGCGTATCATGGTCCTGCAGAACCCTGCTCTGGACTTTGCAAAGTTTAAGGACCAGGCCATACGGATACTGAGGGAATCTACATCAAATGACCCAGTACCCCTCCGGCCACTTGCTATCACGTACCCGGAGGTAGTGCCTGCAACCCGAGCCACTGCAGGGGCTGAGGCGCAGTCCCTGGATAAAGATCCTGCTGCTGAGTTCAGACAACAGGTCCAGGAACTGACCAAGACTGTGGCTGCCCTTGCAAAGACCGTGCAGTCTCTACAAGTGACCCCATCGCCTGCAAGAATCGAGTTGGCCTCCAGCCCAGATGACGTCCCATGGAGTGCGACAGAGGAGGATTCTGCCGACCCGAGGAAAAGACACAGACCGGTATGATTCTGCTGGACAACCGATCTGCCGCCGCTGCAGCCAGGCAGGCCACTTAGCAAGGCACTGTCCTTTAAACGGGCCGGGCCAGGAGCCAACCCCCAGGTGTAAGAAAGCCCGGCTCAACTCCCTGTCGCAGCAAGTATGTGGGAGGACGACCGGTCCTTGCTATTGTGCTGGATGGGATCCCTTTGACTGCCCTCCTGGATACGGGGTCCCAGGTAACAACCATCCCTTACCAACCATAAACTGTACAAAAGATATTGGGCTGATTCAGACATTGACCATGGCCCAGATGATGATTTAACCATTGTGGCCAGTAATGGTAATCCCTTGCCTCAAATTGGGTATAAGGAAGTAACCATTAAAGTGGGGCGGGTAGAATTGCCATGTCAGGGGATGATAATTGTAGATATTGATCGCAAGGAATCTAACCAACTTCTAACCATTGGTACAAATGTAATGGAAAATTGTCTTGCCGAAGTGATAATTTTGTTGCAGCAGGCGGCTGAAACTGCCAGCTCCGGGCAGCAGCGTGACCCTACAGAGGGAGATCAGAGCCCTGATGAGGAGGCAGCAGGTAGAGCTGGCCGGAGGAGAAATTGGCAGTGTGAGGGTAAGTGACCCCTTTCCCATTGCAATACCCCCAAAAATTGAGATGTTGATATGGTGTCGGGCAGCAATAGGCCTCAAGGGTCAAGATTACCAGGCCCTGGTGGAACCTGTGTATTCAGACAGTAGGCCTGGAGTCCTGATAGCCAGAGGGGTAGCAGACGTCCGCAAGGGAAGAGTGCCCGTCCACGTCCTGAATTGTGTGGAGGAGGAGGCCAAATTGCCCCGGTACGCCACTGTAGCAAAACTGTGCCAAATAACGTAAGAGAAAAGAAGTATACCAAGCACGGGATCACCACAAGGTCAATTTATATAAGGAATTCACTTTATTGTACAAAAAACCACACGTCCACACCAGGAGTGTAGCACACACAGAAGAAAAATTGTACACTGTCAGTAACAATACCATCAAAGCAGTGGAACCCTTGATCCCGTCCGACCAGGCGGGAGACAATGGCTCCAAGGGACAGCTGGAGGACTGGTGCCAAAAATTGCATGTGGGCACCGACTCCACCCCCTCACACCAAAAGCATGGGGTTTACCGGGTGGTACAGGAATACGAGCGGGTCTTCAGCAAACACCCCCTAGATTTTGGGCAGGTAAAAGGGGTTAAACATCAAATCCCCACTGGTGACCATCATCCCATTAAAGAGAGATACCGCCCTGTACCCCCAACACAGTATCAGTGTGCCAAAGAAATGTTACGGGAAATGAAGGAGGCTGGGGTTATCAGAGATAGTTGTAGCCCCTGGGCAGCTCCCCTAGTGCTTGTAAAGAAAAAAGATGGCACAATGAGAATGTGTGTTGACTACAGGCAAATTAACCGCATTACACATAAAGATGTGTCGCGGGCGGAGGAGGGGACGCTTCACTCTCCCACTGCTCGGGTCCGGCTGCTGGTGCTGCTGCTCGGTGGTGGCTCGAGCGGTGGGCCGGATCCCAGGGACTCGAGCGGCGCTTCTCGCCCGTGAGTGAAAAGGGGGGTTTGATTGTGGGGATTTGATATTGTCCGTGACGCCACCCACGGTTGTGGTGAGGTTGGTGACACCACCGCTGCTCTGGACGGGGATCCCGGGAGCGATGGCAGGGAGCAGCCTGGATGTTAGTTCTCCCCTCCGTGGGTAGGGTTTGGTTGTCTCGGGGCCCGGTGATGGGGTAGGGATGGATGGCAGGCGGGTTACGGGGCCTGGTGAGGTGCAGGGTCGCGAGGGCAGCGCTGTGCCGCACGGCACGGTGGTACTCACTTAGCCAATGATAAACACAGAGTCTCCGGTAAAACAAACGGCTGGATGGACGGGTTCCACAGACGGCTGCGGTGTTTCTCCTCCCGGCAGGTTGATGGTGACTGCTTTTCCCTGCACCTATGTAGTGTAGACGGTTCCAATGCGTTCGCACTGGTAACCCGCTGCTCCAGTGCTCCAGCTTGAAGGTTGCTGAAGGAGCCCCTTTTGCCCGCAGGCTCTGGCCCTGGGAACTTAGCCTTGGCGGTGACTGTGTTTCCCTCTAACGGTTGGACTGTTGCCTTCTGTTGGGACTTGGCTGCTGGGAAACCCAGGAGGTTCCCTTTGCTAACGGATTTGACAAATTGCACGTCGACTCCTAGCCTTGTCAGGGTCCGTAAGCCCCTGCCGGATGGTGCTGGCTTCTCTTTGCGTACTGGTCCGGTACCGCCGGGCCACCGCCCGTCCACGGTCCTTACGGCTCACTCCAATCGGCCTCTCCTGCAGACGGTCACCACCGTCTGGTCTGCCAACCTTGCTGTTCCGTCTGGGCCACACACCCGGACCACTTTCTGTCTGCTCCTCTACCACTTCACTCCTTCCACTTCAAACTCTAAAACTGAACTCCTTCCTTTTCCCGCCTCCAGGACTGTGCACTCCTCGGTGGGCGGGACCAACCGCCTGGCCCACCCCCTGGTGTGAGCATCAGCCCCTGGAGGGAGGCAACAAGGATTTTGTCTGACTTTGGTGTGCCTGACCGGGAGTGTGGGGTGTGTTGGTGTAGTGCTTGTGACGTCCTGGCTTGCCCAGGGCGCCACAGATGCTAATCCACTACCCAGAATAGAAGAGTCATTAGCAGCTTTAAAATCAGCTAACTATTTCTCCACCTTGGATCTCACCAGTGGGTATTGGCAGGTTCCCATGGCAGAGGCAGACAAGGAGAAGACTGCATTCACGACACCAATGGGTCTCTGCGAGTTCAATTGTATGCCGTTCGGGCTCTGCAACGCCCCAGGAACATTTCAGAGATTGATGGAGTGCTGCTTGGGCCATTACAACTTTGAAACCGTGCTATTGTACCTGGATGACGTCATAGTCTACTCCAAGACCTATGAAGACCACCTGAGGCACTTAGCAGAAGTGTTTGAGTCCTTGTCAGAGTATGGCCTGAAGATAAAGCCGTCCAAATGTCACCTCTTGAAGCCAAAGGTACAGTACCTGGGTCATGTGGTCAGCGCAGAAGGTGTGGCACCTGATCCAGAGAAAGTCACAGTAATCAAGGACTGGCCAAGACCCACCACGGTAAAGGAGGTGCGGCAGTTCCTTGGGCTGGTGGGCTACTACCGAAGGTTCATTGATGGATTCACACAGATAGCAGCGCCTCTTCAAGATCTCCTGGTGGGCCAGCCAAAGAAGGCTAAGAAGCAAAGCCCTCCATTTGAATGGAACAGCCAAATAGAAGCATCCTTTGTCCGACTGAAAAGGGCTCTCACTGGAGAAGAAATTCTGGCCTACCCTGACTACAGCCAGTCGTTCGTACTGTACACAGACGCCAGCAACGTGGGATTAGGAGCATTTCTGTCCCAGGTGCAGGGAGGCAGAGAGAAGGTGATAGCTTACGCCAGTAGGAAGCTTCGGCCCACAGAAAGGAATCCAGAAAACTACAGTTCCTTCAAGCTGGAGTTCCTCGCTATTGTCTGGGCAGTGACTGACCGCTTCAAGCACTATCTGGCGTTGGCCAAGTTTACCATCTTCACGGACAACAATCCGTTGACTCACCTGGCAACAGCTAAGTTAGGTGCACTAGAACAGCGATGGATGGCTCGACTGTCCAACTTTGACTTTACCATCAAGTACCAGGCTGGCAAGAAGAATAACAATGCAGATGCGCTGTCCAGAATGCCTCACTTACTCGAGTCTGGAGAAGACCTGGATGAACTGGAAGAGATAGAGTTACCAGCTTTCCATGGACAAGGTGTCTCCCAGTGTGAGCATGCTGTAAGAAGAAAGCGCTCGAGTCAGCAAGAGGTTTCAATCAACCCATTACTCCACCATAAATGGGAAGAAACCCAGGACAGTGACCCGGCCGTCCGATTAGTTAAAGAAAAGCTGGCACAAGCCGAAACCAATCTTGGTCCCGATGCTCCACAAGAATCCCAATAGCTGTGGAAGGAGAGGGGAAAACTGTTTCTCTTCAAAGGAAAGCTATGTAAGAGATATGTCAACTGGCGAATGAATGAACTTGTCTGGCAGATAGTGGTCCCACAGACGAATGCTCCAATGGTCCTAGCAGCTTATCATGATAGAGCAGGACACTTCGGTTGGAAGAAGTTGGAGATCCTACTCCGCGATCGGTTCTACTGGGTGCACATGAGAAAGGCAGTCGATAAGTGGTGCCGAGACTGTGGTCCGTGTAACCTAAGGTGGAAGGATGATACCAGCCAGAGGTCTCCCCTACAGCCAATTGTCACAAAGCAGCCCCTAGAGTTGGTGGCCCTGGATCACGTGAAGTTAACACCAAGCCAGTCAGGCTATGTTTACGCCCTCACCATTGTGGACCATTACTCTCGTTTCCTGGTAGTAGTGCCTGTGAAAGACCAGACAGCCAGAACAGCAGCTCGAGCATTTCAAGCATACTATTGTCGACCTCACGGTTATCCTGAAAGGGTACTGACTGATCAAGGCCCTGCATTCGAGGCAGAAGTGTTCCATGAGTTCTGTAACCTGTACGGCTGTAAGAAAATAAGAACAACACCGTACCACCCCCAAACCAATGGATTATGCGAGAAGATGAACCATGTGGTTATTGATATGCTGAAGACTCTACCTCTGGAAGAAAGAAATCAATGGCCAGAGAAGTTACCAGATCTAGTGGACTTGTACAATAATATCCCAGTAAACTCGACCAACTGCAGCCCTGCTTACCTGATGCGAGCAAGACCTGGCAAGTTACCTGTAGACTTTGATATACACATATACACGATGGGGAGCGGGTTACCGGTAGGAATCCACCGGGACCAAACAAACACACAGGTGCAGGGAAAGGCAGCCACCACCAACCGTCCGGGAGAAACCACAGCAGCCGGCTGCAGGACCCGTCCATCCAGCCGTTTGTTTTACCAGAGACTTTGCATATCTTTGTGGCTGAGTGAGTACAACCGTGCCATCCGGCACCGCGCTTCGCAGTCCAAGCGACCCTGCACCTTCCCGACTCTGCCTACCCGTCACCTCACTGGGCCCCGGGACAACCAACCCCTACCCACAGAGGGGGAAAACAACATCCCAGCTGCTCCCTGCCATCGCTCCCGGGATCCCCGTCACCAGCAGCGGTGGTGCCCCAACCTCACCACAAACCATGGGTGGCGTCACGGACCAAATCCAAAAACCAAACTACCCCCTTTTCCCTCACGGGCGAGGAGCACCGCTTGAGTCCCCAGATCCGGCCCACCACTCGAGCCACCGAACAGCCATCGCAGCAGCGCCGGACCCGAGCGTTAGGGAGCACGCAGCGGCGGCGCCCTCCCCGCCCGCGACAACTTGGCATCACGAACAGGATCTTACCGTTCTACCGGTTGGTAGAGGTGCGCCTTGTGTCCCGCCGGCGGTGTCCGGCCGAAAAATTTCAGAATCCGCCATCTTGGGCACGAAGATTTTCCCGCTCGAGCGTCTTCTCGAGCAATGGAGGCGCGAAAGCCGAAGCCCCGACCCTGAAGAGGAGGTGATGAGAAAAGACCAAGGGGGGCGGAAACAAGATGTCTGTGCCCGACAAAGCCACTGGAGGAGCGGCGGTCGCAGCCGCAGTGGCGCCTGTGAATGGGAATGGGCCAGGCCATGCTCCGTCCGCACGAGCAGGGGAGGCCGCGGCCCCCGCCATTGCTCAGGTGATGCCGTTCTCCTTGCCCTATGTGCCCGGAGGTACCCTGCTGCTGCAGTACGACGGGAAACCTGACGCTTTACAGGTCTTCCGGAAAAAGCTTAACCCGGTCCTAGAACTGTATCCCCTGACCGAAAAGCAACGTGCAGCGGTAGTGCTGGGGCAACTAACCGGCACGGCTGAGCAGGAGATGGAGACCTGGATCGAGGGGGACCGGGCCTTCGTGGCCACTATCTTTGAAAAGCTACAGATTGCTTTCGAGACCCGCACCGAAGCCGAGCTGCGGATGCAGTTTTATCAATGTCGACAGCGGCCTGCAGATAGTAATAGAGACTATGCCTTGCGCCTGCAAACTTATCTCCGTACGCTGAAGCGGGTGGATACCATTAATGATGTGGACAGCAAAAAAATGCTAGTTGAGCAGTTCGTGCAGGGGATGGGATCCCTGGAGGACTGCAAGCAGCTCCGGCTGTGGGCCCTAGAGCACCCTAATGTGGACTTTGCCGTGCTGAAAGAACGGGCCATCAAAGATCTGCAGCCCCCAACGTCCGACGTCCCTGAGGCGCCCCCATGGCCAGCTGAGATGGCTCCCATCGTGGTAGCCCCTTCTCTCCCAGCTCCCTCGGCACCTGCAGCCCCTGGCGGAATGATGGAGGAGCTGGCTGCCCAGGTCCGTCGCATGGATGGAGACCTCGCCAAGATCCTCGCCGCACTCCAGCCTTCGGCGAGACCCAAGCCCCCAGGGAGGATGCAGCTCGCCGACAGCCCGGAGGACGTCCCCTGGATGCAGCGGAGAAGGGCCAATGACTCACGGTATGGACCTCCAATTTGTTACAGGTGCAGCAAGCCCGGCCACTACTCCCGACGGTGTCTGTTAAACGAGCAACCCCTGGGGCCAAGGGCCAATCCTCAGGAGTAGAACCCAGTGGCCCCCCAGACTGGCGGGACTGGTACATCGGAGCCCGGCCCATCATCCCTCTGGCAGTGGACGGAATCCCGCTGATGGCACTCCTGGACACTGGATCCCAGGTAACCACGATACCCTACACACTGTATCAGCGGTATTGGGGGAATGATGAACTTGCCCCTCCAGACGGTAGTATGACACTGGTCGCAGCCGATGGACTTCCCTTGACCCAAGTGGGGTACAAAAAAGTGGCCATGACCGTAGGACGGGCTGAACTGCCGCACCAGGGAATGATTATGATAATGAATGAACCCAGCGACCATAACCCGAAGGTAGTGCTAGGGACTAGTGATGAGCGAGCATGCTTGTAACTACTCGGTACTCGCACGAGTATCGCTGTACTCGGGCTGCTCGGCGGGGACCGAGTAATCTCGCGATACTCGTGCTGTACTCGTGGTCTTCATTTCTGCATGTTGGCGCTCTTTTGAGAGCCAGCCCTCATGCAGGGATTGGCTGGCAGACCACTGCAATGCCACAGCCCTGTTAGTTGTGGAATTGCAGTGATTGGCCGGCCTGCACAGCGTGACCGAGCCTTTATACCGGCCGGCGCGCTGTGCTCTGCTCACAGCTATCCAGACAGTCAGTGCAGGGAGAGTGTCGCTGATTCAGGGAAAGCTTTGCGGCCTTTTATAGCTTTTTCAGTTGCAGGGCTGCAAACAGTGTGACCAAAAGTCCTTCTCAGGACTATTCTAGTTGTATACAGGCAGGCAGGGTATAGCCAGGTCGGAGTACAGTAGCAGAGTCCTTCTCAGGACTATTGTTGCTATATACAGGCAGGGTATAGCCAGGTCTGAATACAGGCTAGTGACCAGAAGAGTCCTTGTCAGGACTATTGTACCAGTATACAGGCAGGCAGGCAGGCAGGGTAGTGGTGACCGTATACCAGCCTTCATCATATCTGGGGCTGGTGTACACAGTGTAAAACAGTCTAGATAGTGTCTGACTTGTCTGTAATTGTCGCTCCCCAAAAAAACCTGTTAGGTTCTTATTGCGTCCGTGCTTGGTTTTTAAAACCGCACGTGTGTGCCTGTTGGTGGCAGCGTACAGGTGCACTTGTGTGCAATTTCCACAAACTTTGATATAACGCACAAGTAGTGAATATACACGTCAGCAGTGCACAGCATTGCAAAATGCGCAAGGGCATTGGCAAGGAACAAGGAAGTGGACGTGATGGTGGTGCAGGCAGAGGCCGAGGTCGTGGGCAAGCTCTAATTTCGCCACAACAAAGGGCCACATCTAGTCGCTCGCACGTCCTGTCCCAAATTCTTGGGGACCGCAGCAGTACACCGCTCTTGAACCAAGACCAGTGTCAACAGGTTGTTAGTTGGATAGCAGATAATGCTTCCAGTCAGATTGGCACCACCACAAACACTCTGTCTTCCACACGGTCAAGTGTCAGTAGCCGTGATACTGCACCGCACATTTCTGAACCTGATCCTCCTTCCTACCACCAGGCTGAGTACACGTCCTCCTCGGACATTAATGATCCCACACTTGGACACTCGGAAGAGCTGTTCACGTTTCCATTCACACATTCTGGCCTCTCGCCAGCTCATATTGAAGTGGGTCATGAGGAGATCGTCTGTACAGATGGCCAAATATTTGAGCAGCCATGTTCTCACGAAGTTGGCAACGTGTCTCAACAAGTGGTGGACGATGATGAGACACAATTGTCAGGAAGTCAGGAGGAGGAGCAGGGTGCGGAAGAGGAAGACGACGTGGTGGATGATCCAGTAACTGACCCAACCTGGCAGGAGGATATGCAGAGCGAGGACAGCAGTGCACAGGGGGAGGGAGGCGTAGCATCACAACAGGCAGTAAGAAGCAGGGTGGTGGCCCCAGGCAGAAGTCAGGCAACCGTTCCCCGGAACAACACGACGACACAAGGTGCCTGTACAAATGTTAGGTCTTCCCGAGTCTGGCAGTTTTTTAAGTTGGATCCAGATGATTCAAAAAAGGCCATTTGCAACACCTGCCGTGCCAGCATCAGCAGGGGTACCAAAACTAGCAGCCTGACCACCACCAGCATGATAAGGCACATGTCAGCCAAGCACCCGACTTTGTGGGAAGTACAACAGAGTCGAGGAGCAGTGCTTGCTGATGTCACTGCTACGTCTTCGCTGGTTGTGCATGCGAGCCAATCCCCTGTCCATGCTGCCTGTGAACAAGCCTCCTCCACTCCTGCACCTGCAGTTGCCTACGCAGAAAGAACACCATCATCAAGCACGTCCTTGTCCCAGCGCAGCGTTCAGTTATCCATTCAGCAAACCTTTGAACGCAGGCGCAAATACACTGCCAACACCCCACATGCCACAGTTCTAAATGCTAACATTTCGCGACTGCTTGCGCTGGAAATGTTGCCTTTTAGGCTGGTGGAGACAGAAGCATTCCGTGACCTGATGGCGGCAGCTGTCCCACGTTACTCGGTCCCCAGCCACCACTATTTCTCCCGGTGTGCCGTCCCCGCGTTGCATAACCACGTGTCACAAAACATCACACGTGCCCTGAACAACGCTGTTTCACCCAAGGTCCACCTAACCACAGACACGTGGACAAGTGCTTGTGGGCAAGGCCGCTACATCTCGTTGACGGCACACTGGGTTAATATTGTGGAAGCTGGGACCCAGTCTGAGCGAGGGACGGAACACGTCCTTCCCACACCAAGGTTTGCAGGCCCTACCTCAGTCAGTGTTTCACCCACACTCTACAGCTCCGGAATGTCATGCTCTTCAGCCTCCTCCTCCTCCTGCGCATCCTCATCCACTGTACCCTCCACACCAGTCACAAGCTGGAAGCACTGC
Organism: Anomaloglossus baeobatrachus; assembly: GCF_048569485.1. Taxonomy (NCBI): domain Eukaryota; kingdom Metazoa; phylum Chordata; class Amphibia; order Anura; family Aromobatidae; genus Anomaloglossus; species Anomaloglossus baeobatrachus. Next base: position 95,016,944 of record NC_134359.1, on the reverse strand, counting down.
AGCACTGCCTCGGCGAAGCGGCAACAGGCTGTGCTGAACCTAATCTGCATAGGTGACAAACCCCACAATGCATAAGAGCTGTGGACAGCTCTGAAACAGCAGGCAGATCACTGGCTCACACCTCTGAACCTAAAGCCAGGAAAGGTCGTGTGTGACAATGGCCGGAACCTGGTGGCGGCTTTGAGGCGAGGCCAGCTGACACATGTTCCATGCGTGGCCCATGTGCTCAACCTCGTGGTTCAGCGGTTTCTAAAGTCATACCCAGAGCTGTCTGATCTGCTGGTAAAAGTTCGCCGCCTGTCTGCACATTTTCGAAAGTCACCTACTGCTTCAGCCGGCCTTGCCGGCTTTCAGCGCAGTTTGCATCTTCCGGCTCACAGACTGGTGTGTGATGTCCCCACGCGTTGGAATTCAACTCTGCACATGTTGGTCAGGATATGTGAGCAGAAGAGGGCTGTTGTTGAGTACCTGCATCACCTAAGCCGTCGGGAAATGGGTCAAACTCCACACATAACACCTGAGGAGTGGAGATGGATATCAGACCTATGTACCATCCTCCAAAACTTTGAGGACTCCACCAAGATGGTGAGTGGTGATGACGCCATTATTAGCGTCACCATACCGCTACTCTGCCTTCTAAAACGGTCTCTGCTGAAAAACAAACATGATGCATTGCAGGCGGAGCGCGATGAGTTGCAGCAAGAAACAGTAGTGGGTGTGGGTGATAATACACAGCCCAGCCTCGTCTCATCACAACGTGCAGTGGAGGACTATGACGAGGAGGAGGATGAAGACATGGAACAACTCTCCGGCCAAATTGAGGATATGACATGCACACCAGTCATATCCTCGGTTCAGCGTGGCTGGCCAGAGGACAGGGTAGATGAGGAGGAGGAGGAGGAGGAGGAGGACAGAATGTTCAGTCATCTTGTTGGTCAGGCTACTGAAGTCCTGGCTGTTAAGAGTCTGGCGCACATGGCTGACTTTATGGTAAGCTGCCTGTCTCGTGACCCTCGCGTTAAGAACATCTTGGCCGACAATCATTACTGGTTGGTAACACTGTTAGACCCACGCTACAAGGAGAACTTTTTGTCTCTTATTCCCGTGGAGGAGAGGTCAACCAAAATGCAGCAGTTCCGGAAGGCCATAGTCACGGAAGTAGGCAAAGCATTCCCCTCACAAAACGCTAGCGGCATAGGTCAGGAATCAGTGGACAACCGAGGCGTACAGCCGAGAGAGGCACAAGTCCAATCCGCCAGAGGTAGGGGAACAGTCTTTAAGATGTGGGACAGTTTTCTCAGCCCCTCACGTACCACAGCCCCTGAGGTGCGGGGTAGTGCCACAAGAAATCCTAAGTTTGCCCAGATGCTGAAGGAGTACCTTGCAGATCGAACAATTGTACTCCGACATTCCTCTGTGCCTTACAATTATTGGGTATCCAAGCTGGACACGTGGCATGAATTGGCTCTCTACGCCTTGGAAGTCCTGGCCTGCCCTGCTGCTAGCGTTTTGTCAGAGCGTGTTTTTAGTGCCGCAGGTGGAATCATTACAGATAAACGCACCCGCCTGTCAACTGAAAATGCTGACAGGCTGACTCTGATCAAGATGAACAAGGGTTGGATTGGGCCAGACTTCACCACACCACCAGCAAATGAGAGCGGAATTTAAAGTTTGCCATGTACCTCCACTCACCCATGGGTACACACTTCTGGACTTTGGATAATCGCTGGACTGCTCCTCCTTCTCCTCATGCGCCACCATGATGATGACCGTTACAAATTGCAATACTTAGGCCTTTGTTTCAGGTATACCCCCAGTGGTAAATTTTTTCGCCCATTCTTTGCAGAATGGACATTACAACGACAGGAGACCCGCTCCTTTGCAATGGGAACAATGTTTTGAGGCCCTCATGCACGTCTCTACCCAGGGACAACGTGGAGCCTCCCAATTTTTGGCTGCCCTGCCTAAGGGCTATACTATAATACACCCACTTCCTGACAATGGACACTTAATGTTTTGAGGCCCTCATGCACGTCTCTACCCAGGGACAACGTGGAGCCTCCCAATTTTTGGCTGCCCTGCCTAAGGGCTATACTACAATAGACCCACTTCCTTACAATGGGCACTTCAGGTTTACAGGCCATCATGCACGTCTCTATCCAGGGACAACGTGGAGCCTCCCAATTTTTGGCTGCCCTGGCAAAGGGCTATACTAAAATAGACCCACTTCCTTACAATGGGCACTTCAGGTTTACAGGCCATCATGCACGTCTCTATCCAGGGACAATGTGGAGCCTCCCAATTTTTGGCTGCCCTGCCTAAGGGCTATACTACAATAGACCCACTTCCTTACAATGGGCACTTCAGGTTTACAGGCCATCATGCACGTCTCTATCCAGGGACAATGTGGAGCCTCCCAATTTTTGGCTGCCCTGCCTAAGGGCTATACTACAATAGACCCACTTCCTTACAATGGGCACTTCAGGTTTACAGGCCATCATGCACGTCTCTATCCAGGGACAATGTGGAGCCTCCCAATTTTTGGCTGCCCTGCCTAAGGGCTATACTACAATAGACCCACTTCCTTACAATGGGCACTTCAGGTTTACAGGCCATCATGCACGTCTCTATCCAGGGACAACGTGGAGCCTCCCAATTTTTGGCTGCCCTGGCAAAGGGCTATACTAAAATAGACCCACTTCCTTACAATGGGCACTTCAGGTTTACAGGCCATCATGCACGTCTCTATCCAGGGACAATGTGGAGCCTCCCAATTTTTGGCTGCCCTGCCTAAGGGCTATACTACAATAGACCCACTTCCTTACAATGGGCACTTCAGGTTTACAGGCCATCATGCACGTCTCTATCCAGGGACAATGTGGAGCCTCCCAATTTTTGGCTGCCCTGCCTAAGGGCTATACTATAATACACCCACTTCCTGACAATGGACACTTAATGTTTTGAGGCCCTCATGCACGTCTCTACCCAGGGACAACGTGGAGCCTCCCAATTTTTGGCTGCCCTGCCTAAGGGCTATACTACAATAGACCCACTTCCTTACAATGGGCACTTCAGGTTTACAGGCCCTCATGCACGTCTGTATGCAGGGGCATTGGTGAACCTCACAATTTTGGACTGCCCTGGCAAAGGAAAATACTACAAAGACTCACTTCCTCAAAATGGGCACATTAGACTCAAGAGGCCTTCATGTACGTCTCTTCTCAGGGACATCGGAGTGCCACACAATGTTTTCACGTAAAATCTTTCATGTATTAATCTCAAAAAGTAACATACACCAGCTCTATCTCACTATTGGGTATGTGCCCTTAACATTTCCGCCATGAAAAATCATTTTGGGGTCATTTTGGAAGGTTTTCTGGTGAGTCCGTAAAAATGGCGTAAAACGCGGACAAAATTGTTCACAGCTGTGACTTTTCAGTGATAAATGCTTCAAGGGGTCTTCCCCATGCTGTTGCCATGTCATTTGAGCACTCTTCTGAGACTTTTGTGACATTTTTAGGGTTTCTCCATGCTGCCGGGGGGTCATTTCACAAAAATACTCGGGTCTCCCATAGGATAACATTGGGCTCGTTGCTCGGCCCGAGTACACGAGTATCTTGGGAGGCTCGGCCCGAGCTTCGAGCACCCGAGCTTTTTAGTACTCGCTCATCACTACTAGGGACTAATGTGATGGAGCACTGCATGAGTGAGGTGTTGACCCTACTGCAGCAGCTGGCCGCCACAGCAGCGGGAGGCCGACAGAGGGCTGTGCAGCGTGAGATACGGGCCTTGATGTATCGGCAGCAAGTGAATTCAACAGGAGGGGAGGTTGGGGGAGTGAGAGTGATGGATGCGGCCCCTTTGATTGTGCCTCCCAGGAGTGAGATGATGATTTGGTGCAGGGCAGCAGTAGGTCCCCAGGGATGAGATTACCCAGCCATGGTAGATCCCATGCCCTCCGAACATTGGCCCACAGTAATGGCCGCCAGAGGGGTGGTAGACGTCAAGAATGGGAGACTGCCCATAAGGGTGTTAAACTGCGGGGAGGAGGAGGTTAGGCTTCCCCGATATGCTACCCTCGCCAAGCTGCTTACTCTAGACCCCCACACCATAAAGGAGGCCGTTCCCCCGACCTCACCGCCTCCTGCCAGTCACCACCCATCCCCGGAGCGGTTAGATGAGTGGTGTCAAGAGTTACATGTAGGCACTGATAATACCCCCACACATCACAAAGAAGGGGTATACAGGGTGGTACAGGAGTACGAGCAGGTTTTCAGAAAACATTCACTAAATTTTGGGCGGATCAAAGGGGTCCAACACCACATCCCCACCAGCGAGCATCCCCCCATTAAAGAGAGATATAGACCTATCCCCCCTGCACACTACCAATGCGCCAAAGACATGTTGAGGAACATGAAGGAGGAGGGGGTTATTCGGGGTAGCTGCAGTCCCTGGGCCGCCCCGCTGGTGCTGGTAAAGAAGAAGGATGGCACCATGAGGATGTGTGTGGATTACCGGAAGATTAACCAGATAGCGCATAAAGATGCCTATCCTCTGCCCCGTATTGAAGAGTCCCTGGCCGCACTGAGAACCGTTAACTACTTCTCTACCCTTGACCTCACAAGTGGGTATTGGCAGGTGGCCGTGGCGCCCGAAGACCGGGAGAAGACTGCCTTCGCTACACCCATGGGACTCTGTGAGTTCAACAGCATGCCGTTCGGGCTGTGCAACGCCCCTGGAACCTTCCAACGGCTGATGGAATGCTGTCTGGGACATCTGAATTTTGAGACCGTCTTGCTGTACCTGGATGATGTAATTGTATACTCACAGACGTATGAAGCCCACCTGGAGCACCTGGCTGAGGTGTTCGCGTCCCTTGCCAAGTACGGGATGAAATTGAAGCCCTCCAAGTGCCATCTATTGAAGCCCAGGGTGCAGTACCTCGGACATGTGGTGGGCGCGGAAGGCGTCGCCCCCGATCCCGAAAAGATCACTGCCATTCAGGACTGGCCGAGGCCGACCACGGTGAGACAGGTGAGACAGTTCCTGGGACTGGTGGGCTACTACCGCCGCTTCATTGGGATACACGAAGATGGCCGCCCCCATGCAAGACCTCCTCGTGGGAGAGACAAAGGGTGGCAGGTCCCCTGGAATCCCGGTGGCGTGGGAAGAAAAGCATGAAGAGTCCCTCCGCCAGCTGAAGACGGCTTTGACCGTGGAAGAAATCCTGGCGTACCCCGACTACAGTCTCCCATTCATCCTCTACACCGATGCCAGTAATGTAGGCTTGGGAGCAGTCTTATCCCAGGTCCAGGACGGAAGAGAGAAGGTGATCGCTTATGCTAGCCGGAAACTCCGACCTACGGAAAGGAACCCTGAGAACTACAGCTCTTTCAAGCTTGAGCTCTTAGCACTGGTGTGGGCCATCACCAAGCGATTCCGCCATTACCTAGCGGCAGCCAAGTTCACCGCTTATACGGACAATAACCCACTAATTCATCTGGATACAGCTAAGCTGGGTGCATTGGAGCAGCGGTGGGTGGCCAGGTTAGCTAACTATGACTTCACCATCAAGTACCGAGCCGCCCGTAAAAATGCTAATGCCGATGCACTCTCCCGGATGCCCCACCTGTCGGGAGAGGGGCCGGATGATAATGACCTCGAAGAAATCGAGTTGCCTGCGTTTCACCGGCCGCCAGCTGAGAAGTTGCATGTTCATCAACAACAAGTGAACTTAGATCCGCTGCCCAGCCAAGGGTGGCAAGAAGCCCAGGACCAGGCACCTGCTGTCCGCTTGGTCAAGACCCTGGTGGAACAGGGCTCTGCCGGAATAGACCCTGCTGCCCCCCGTCGAGGCCCAACGACTGTGGAGGGAACGAGCCCGCCTATTCCTGCACCAGAGGAAGCTGTATTGGGAATTGATCAACCCGAAGACCCACAAGAACGTTCACCAGCTGGTGATTCCCCAGGCTAACGTGCCCACTGTCCTGCAGGCATACCATGACGGTGCCGGGCACTTTGGGTGGAAGAAGCTGGAGATGTTGCTGAGGGAGCAATTCTATTGGAGTGGGATGCGGGAGTCTGTGGAGGCCTTGTGCCAAGAATGTGGTCCCTGTGCACTGAGAAGAAGGGACGAGGCCAGCCAGAAGGCCCCTTTACGTCCAATCATTACGCATCAGCCGCTGGAGCTGGTCGCCCTCGACCACGTGAAGCTCACCCCTAGCCGAAGTGGGTATACTTACGCTCTGACCATTGTAGACCACTATTCAAGATTCATGGTGGTTGTCCCAGTCAAGGACCTGACCGGCCATACCGCCGCTAGAGCATTCCAGGCCTATTTCTGTCGATTGCACAGGTACCCGGAGAGGGTGCTTACCAACCGGGGCCCGGCTTTTGAAGCGGAGGTGTTTCAAGAATTCTGCCAGTTGTACAGCTGCAAGAAAATTAGGACCACGCCTTACCATGCCCAGACCAATGGCATGGGTGAAAAGATGAACCACCTGGTCCTGGGTCTCCTCAAGACATTACCGCTAGAAGAGCGGAATCTGTGCCAGAAAAGCTACCTGACCTGGTCGATATGTACAACAACGTCCCTTCCAGCTCTACCAAATGTACACCGGCGTACCTGATGAGAGCTCGGCCCGGTCGGCTGCCAGTGGACCTAGAAATGGGTTTGGAAGCCCCAGAAGCCCTCCTTTCGACTGCTGGATGGGACACTCGGCGAAGGGCGCAGTACCAACAGGTCCAAGAATACGTAGAAAAGAACTTGTGCCGGAGTCGGGGACAGCAGGAGCAGTGCTTTAACAGGAAGGCTCCTGCAGGTCCCTTTCAGCCTGGGGATGTAGTACTGAAGCGAAAGAGAAGAACCCATAAGCTGGATGATCAATGGGAGAAGACCCCGTATGTTATACAACCCACTGAATGGGAGAATGGGAAGGCCTATCAGATCAGTCATGACCAGGGGGAGACTTTGGCCATGGTTTCCAGGGACCACCTGAAGAGGTGCCCACCACTGTTGAGGGTGGCAACTGAAGCTCCGGTCCCCAGACCGGCTGGGGAGAAAGAAAAGGGGGTAATCCACACCATGATGGGCGATTTCCCGGCAGATTGGCCTACGCAGAACGGCACAGTGATTCTTTCAGTGATACTGTTCCCACAACCCGTGAAGGAAAAAGAGATGGAAGTAGCCGGCAATGAGCCAGTGCCCAGGGATGCACCTGTACCCAGCTCCCCTATGTCTCCGCCTGCCCCACACGATAGACGGGAAGAGGAACCAGTTGTTTCCTCTGCCCCACTGCCTGTCACCACTGACATTGGGCCCGGAAGGTCAACGCGCCCCAACCTAGGTCGACCCCCGCTTAGGTACAGGGAAACTACCATTAAGGGGTGTGATACGTTGAGTGTGTAAATAAGTAAGTGAATGACTGTGAATCAACCGAGTAATTCATCTGATTGTCCGTCCTAAAAGAACCGTCCCCGTTGGGACTGGAGTTGTTGTCCCCTGATTAACCGTTGATTACCCCCCCCCCCACCGTGCATAAGAAACTGCTTATGGACATGCCTGAGAACTAGCAGGGCACCCACGAACTGGTGGGATTGTAAATATGTTGGGGTATGCTTTCCGTTGCCGCCTCCGGAGAGGCTGATTTCGAGGATGGGCCTGGAGGAAAGAGATGGCCCAGGCCCGCCACTACCGCAACTGGTGGCGATCTTCCGGGGGTCAGGGGTCCCCCATGGACGTTGGGTCCCCTGAAGTGACCGTCGGGTGCGAGACACCGTACCCATTCCCGCTCGGGCAGCCTGGATCGGAAGCCATCCGTTGTTAATAAAAATGTAAATATGATTGTTTGCAATGTTCAAGTGTCCTTACAAGTATTCATATGTTGAAAAGTTTAAATGTTATTTATCTTTTACAGTTAAACAAGAAAAATAAAACCGGTGATGGACGGGCAGCCCGCGGACGGTCTGCATTTAACCAAGGGGGAATGTGGTGCCCTGGACTAGCCAGGTCGTCACAGGTACTACAACGTGCACCCCCACCCTGAGACAGGCACATCAGCCAGAGACAAAAACATTGTTGCCTCCTTCCAGGGGCTGATGTCCACACCAGGTGGGGTGGAGCCAGGCGGTTGATCCCACCCACTGAGGAGTTCACAGTCCTGGAGGCAGGAAAAGGAAGGCAGTTAGAGTTTAGGAGTGAAAGTGAGGAGAGTGAAGTGGTACAGGAGGAGCAAGCTGACCGTGTCCGGGTGTGTGGCCCGGGCACCAAGAGCAAGGTTGGCAGACGGTGGTGGCCGTCTGCAGGAGAGGCAGATCAACGCGGAACCATAGGACCGGGGACGGACGGTGGCCCACCAGTACCGAACCGGGGAGCGAAGTGAAGCCAGCACACACAGGCAGGGCCTACGGACCCCGACCAGGCTTGGAGTCGCCATTAGAGGTCAAATCCGTCAGTGACTGGAACCCCAGGGATTTCCTAACAGCCAAGACATGATTGAAGGCAACCGTACAACTAGCAAAAGGAAATACAGCTACCGCCACAGCTAGAGTTCCAAGAGCCAGAGCCTGCGGGCAAAAGCGCTCCTCCGGCACATACACTGGGGAGCGGGTTCTTTTTCAAAAAAATCCAGCACCGAATCCAGGAAATGTATTAAAAATTAATGACGTTTATTGAAACATATTAAAAAGTCCAAATAGGGTCCAGAGCAAAGAAACGTTTCGAACTGTATAGTTCTTAGTCTGTCTGGGGAGCGGGTTACCGGTGGGAATCCACCGGGACCGAACAAACACACAGGTGCAGGGAAAGGCAGCCACCACCAACCATCCGGGAGAAACTACAGCAGCCGGCTGCGGGACCCGTCCATCCAGCCGTTTGTTTTACCAGAGACTTTGCATATCTTTGTGGCTGAGTGAGTACAACCGTGCCATCCGGCACCGCGCTTCGCAGTCCAAGCGACCCTGCACCTTCCTGACCCTGCCTACCCGTCACCTCACCGGGCACCGGGACAACCAACCCCTACCCACGGAGGGGGAAAACAACATCCCAGCTGCTCCCTGCCATCGCTCCCGGGATCCCTGTCACCACAGCGGTGGTGCCCCAACCTCACCACAAACCGTGGGTGGCGTCACGGACCAAATCCCCAATCCAAACTACCCCCTTTTCACTCACGGGCGAGGAGCGCTGCTCGAGTCCCCGGATCCGGCCCATCGCTCGAGCCATCGAGCAGCCATCGCATCAGCCCCGAGCGTTAGTGAGCGCGCAGCGGCGGCGGCGCCTTCCCCACCCGCAACACCTGCTGTACCTGGCTAGCATACAAAAATATGGCGAAGCCCACGTCTTTTTTTTGGTAGGCAAAAAACTCCTGCATACAGTCCTGGATGGAGTATGCTGAGCCTTGTAGTTCTGCAGCTGCTGTCTGCTCTCCTGCATACACTAGTGAATGGAGCATGCTGACTCTTGTAGCTCTGCATCTGCTGTCTGCTCTCCTCCAAACAGACAGCAGCTGCAGAACTACAAAGCTCAGCATACTCCATCCAGGACTGTATGCAGGAGTTTTTTGCCCCCAAAAAATTACGTGGGCTTCGCCATGTTTTTGTATACTAGCCATGTACAGCAGGCAGCTCCGGGCTGTCCCCAACCCCTAGCTGCCTATTTGTACCCGGCTGGAAACCAAAAATATAGGGAAGCCCTTTTTTTCAATTATTTCATGAATTTCATGAAATAATTTAAAAGAAAAATGATGTGGGCTTCGCCTAATTTTTGTGTCCAGCCAGGTACAACTAGGCAGCTGGGGATTGGAATCTGGGCCCCTCTGCTGCGACTTGCAGTCCGCAGCCTCCCCAGAAAATGGCGCTTTCATAGAAGCGCCATCTTCTGGCGCTGTATCCAACTTTTCCAGCTGCCCTGGTGACGGGTGGCTCACTGGGTAATAATGGGGTTAGGGCTAGCTGTATATTATCAACTGGCCCTAAGCCCGAAATTCATGGTGTCACACCAATATTAGACATGGCCACCATGAATTTCTAGTACAGATAAAAAAAAAACAACACACAGAAAAATAGTTTTATTAGAAATAAAACACAACACAATTAGTGACTCCTTTATTGAAATAAAGAACCCCCCTCCTCAGTAATCCTGAAAGGTCAAGGTTCCCGTGCTGTCCAATCCAGATCCAATATCATCGGATCGGTTTGCTGGAAGGCAAAGCGATCAGATGATGTGTCAGGTTAAAAGGGCCTGAATCACATGACAAAGCAGCTGATTGTATAAACAGCTTTTATACAATCAGCTGATGCATCAGTGCAAAAAAAACCCCAAAAACTACACACTTCTGTGCAGACTCCTGTCCGACAGCATCAGCTGATAGTTATGGGTATTAGCGCAACGAGGGAGATAGGACTTCCCACAACTGTCCAGAAAATCCCAAGCGTGACCCCTGAGAGCAAGCTCACCCTGCTAGCCACGCAGGTAAGCGGGACCCGAAACGCTCCAAGTGTAAGGGATCCACACGTCGGACACACAGTGCCAAGGGATAAGGCTTCAGGCCAACAGGCAACACCAAGAGGACACGGATCCAGCGTGCCCGTTCAAGGACCATAGAGTGTTCAAGAGTTTGGTTTACCTGGTGTCACCATCAGTGACTTTGGACTGTATGAGTACACGTTACCCCCTTCCACCCGACGGGTTCCCCACGCCATTCATCACCGGACCCTGGGACACCACTCCCCTACCCACGGAGGGGTTAACAACTTAAGCTGCCTAGCACCAGCATCCCCGGGCTTCCCAAAACCGGCAGCGGTGGTCCCTCACATTACCACACACCGTGGGTGGCGTCACGAACATTATCCCAAAACCACAAACAGTTCCCCCTTTTATTTCCGAGGGTGCCGTGTGATGCCGCCTCGGATCCAGAAACCCCTCAAGCCACTGCGGATCCGGGTCCGAGCAGCCCGTCGGCTTTCGCGGGGGCGGTACAGTACAATAAAGAAGGGAGTGGTGATGGAGGATGTTTGATTTTGTGACATCATCTGCGGAATGCGGCCAGGGAATTAGCCGCCGCTGCTGTCGCTGTCCTCCGGGGTTGTAGCAGCTATGATATTTCTGCTCCCCACAGGTGGAGCGGGCCCCAGGGTGGATGATTAGGGGAGAAATAATGGCTGTTGACACCGAAGCACGGGGCGCCGGTGCCGGGAATGACAGGCGCACAGTCTCTGCGGATCCAGGTGTTTTACTCACCGTTCCTTAGGTAACCCAGTTGCCGCTTCCGAAGCACTGGCCACCGCTGTGATGGGCCCCAGCCGATTACGAGCAATTCGAGGTCACCGGAAGTGCTCTCTCTGTGAGTCCTTTCTGGTCGTGGTCCCTTCAATCCCGGTGTATGTGGAATATGGAACAGACTGCAGGTGTTCCCTTCTCTCTCCGCAGACCCTGGAATCCCATGTAGCTGTTGAGAACCCAGGCTGAGCTGAATACTCCAAGCCTCGGGTCCTATGGTGCTCCCAGAAGTATGAGGTAAAAGAAGATTGGACCAAGGTCCCAGGTGTGTGTTTCACCCCAAGCTGTGCCCGGGGCTAACTGGCTATGTGTGAAGATGCTCCTTCCCTTTTCCACAAGTGTTGCCCGCCCCCCAGGTGGTTTTCCTAGTGACCGGGAAAATGCCATGTCTGATGATGACCACCCCCCAGCCTACCCTAAGCCAACTCCTGGTAGGAAAGCACCTAACTGTGGTTAGTGTGAGAATGTGAGAAACACCAGCAATTAACCTCTCCGTACCCGGGATGAGTACTACATCTTAAGGGAGATGCAGTACTCTGTGGCGACTGAAGCCTCAGGGGCGCCATATTCCCCCAAAGCAAATCGCCACACTCCTGGGCTGTAACCAAACAAAGTTAGTACACCGCAATTTTTAGTATGCAATAACAAGTGAACAATTTTCCCTTAATGGGAGGCAGCATCAAACATTTCAACCATGTACCGGTTAGCAAGAAAAATCAAGTACATCAAGAAAAACAAACATCAATATTGCATGAAAAACAGTTATTATTGCTTGGCTGGTGGTGGTGCCAGAGGGCTGGTCTCAGCCCCCTGGCTCTAGGCACTCAAAGGAAAACCGCAGGTAAAGTGTCAAATCTTGTTGCAGCGTCGGCAGATCGGCTGCCTATCAGCATCATAACGATCAGGAACCTGGGGCAGCGGGTTCATCCTGCGTCGCCTCCAGTGGAGGTCATCAGCACTGGAAGCCAGATCAATGGTTGCAGGTTGCTGAGTTCCTTGCTTAGGATTCTGTTTGGGGCTCGTCAGTTTGATAACTGGAAAAATGGCGCATGCAGCTTTTTCTGTGCTGTCAAAATGACGACTAGTGGCTAATGTTTGATTGGTTTGCAGAATTGGAGATTTTCCAAGAGTGGTGATGGTATTGGGGAAAGTTTGAGGTGTAGACACAGAGCTGGGAAGAGGCGGAGTCTAAGGGGGTCCAGAAAGTTTTGGCAGTATGGAGCCCTGAAATTCCTGGTGGCGGCCTTGGTAGTAAGCATTTGGACCTCATTCATGCTTTCACAATTTTTTTTAGCACCGGGTTGTAAAAAGAAAAATTGTTTTTCCACGAAAGTGTGGTTTTATCCAATTATTTTAAAATTCTTCAGTGTCACAAGGGGTAACAGGAGAAAACGTTACTACAATTTCTTACGCAAATGCAGTAAAAAACTAATGCTTGGTGGACAGATTTTCCTGAAATAGCTGCCATTTGTAGGTGCCATTTACGGAGCTCCCAAGGCATCTGAAACCTTAAAAAATGCCCCCATTTTGGAAATACACTTCTTGGGAAATTCACATATAGTCGCATTTTGATCCCCCCAAGTGTTATACAGATATTAATGTGACGCCCTGGTGCCACCAGGTGTCGCACACACATTAGGCCTCCGCATAACACCTTCCCTGACAGGGTTACACTGTTTCTGTTTGAAGTTGAGTTGAGCTGAGTTGGAGGAGAGAGGAGGAAGTCAAGTTCAAGTGAAGCCAGAGAGGAAAGGCATCGGGGTTGGAGCCACGGCATACTGGCTAGGTGGCAGACGGTGGTCCGTGTCTGTCAGGAGACGGGAAGACGGCTGCCTGAGATCCGAGGTGGACCGGGACAGGGTAGGAGCCCGCCGGTACCGACACCGGAGAACCGACCTGGAAACCGTGCACAGAGGGGGTATCTAGACCCTGAAGCAGAGATCGGAACCACCGACTTTGTTAATTAACCAGTTGAGGACAGGATTACAGGTCATCACCCTGGGTGAGGGACCAGAATACACCCGGCCGCGGCGGCCGGCCACCAACACCTTGGTTTACCATTGGACTCGTGTGATTCATTTGACTGTGAGTACAACAGCATCCCCCGGTCTGACTGGGCGCGCCGGCCCCTGCAATAACCGTCCTCAGTACACAGACACTGGGCCCCGGGGCATCCATTTCTACCCACGGAGGGGTTAATATGCAGCTCCTATCCCATCGCCCCCGGGTGCTCCCTAACAGCAGCGGTGGTGCTACATCTCACCCCGCACCGTGGGTGGCGTCACCAAGTGATTACAACAATCCCCGTATATATACATCCCCTTTTATTTGAAGTGTCCGTGTACCGCCCCGTTCTTGGCAGCTGAGCTGCTCGGACCCGGACCTTCAGTCGGTGGCTCGAGGGTCTTTAATCAGTTAATTAGCTAGCCCCCAGTAGCTTCTGAACCTAACTTCAGGGTCTGAGTGCCCCCCTTTGTGCTCCGGTTTCCGAGTCGGTTCCCCGGGTCGGTACAGCAGGGCTACAACCCTGTCCTGGTCCACCTCGGTTCCACCGAGCCGTCTTCCCGTCTCCTGCAGACGGAGACCACCGTCTGCCTCCTAGCCAAAGGTACCAGGGCTCCTACCCTGGCACCTGCTCAAATTGGTTTCTCTCCTCGGCTGGAGCTGCACACAGCTCCAGCCCACACACCTCTCCAACTTGAACTCTCAACTGTTGTGTTTACTTTCCCACCTCAGGATGTCTGAGACTCCTAAGTGGGCATCTTCCAACCGCCTGGTTCCACCCCCTGGCGTGTCCATCAATCCCTGAGGGGGTGACTAGGGTTTTTGTGTTTGGCTGTGTGTTACCTATGAGGGACAGGTGTAATGCGGGGCCCTATTTGTGACTACCTGGCTGGCCAGGGTGTCACACTCCCCCTTAGTTACCCACAGACTGTCCGCGGGCTGTCCGACCACCACCAGTTTATTTTGCTTTAAACTGAAAAAGATAAAAGATTTTAGAACATGTACAAGTATACTAACATATTTACATCAAGAAGGCTTTGTATTCATCCCTTAACGGGAGGCATTTTGCTTAAATGTTGCATAATAAAACATTTTTATTAACCGGGAACGGGACGGGACCGGGTCCTTTTTACTTTTGCCCACCCAAGCAAACCTAACCCTGATGCTGCCTCTAAAAACCAGGTCAGCACCCCTTTTCCCCAGCCCAGGAAATGGATTCGGGTCCGGGTGTTGCCCACACGGGCCGGGTAATAAGTTCCTTACCCGGCAGTGTCTCTCAGAGTTCCCACGTCCAGGGGACCCCTGACCTGGAGGGTCGTCACCGGTCTCCGTGGTGACAGGACCTTGGCCTACAATTTCCCGCAGGCCCTTCCTCCAACCAGCCTCTCCAGAGACTGCATGATGGTAAAAAGGGTGGTCTGGGGCTATTTTACAAGGCCCAAAAGTTTTTGGGATGGCCTGCAAGTTCTCGGCCTTGTCTTTTTGTATAAAACTGGGTAAAACTCGAACAAACGGGAAGTCAACAGGGTCCCAACGGGGACAGAAGAAAGGTAGCCGGGAACCGCTACCTACTACTCCTCATCTTCAAACAGCAATCTTGTGGCGCAGCTGCCGTTGTTGCCGCTCCCATGATGGAGCGTCGGCTGCTTGCTCCGTGTCAGCCTGTGCGAGGGACGGACCCAGCCGCAGTCCCTCCATGCAGGCTACGACCGGCAACTTCGGTAATGAGGGACCCCGCTGTGACGTGGCCTGCTCTGCCGCTTGGCAGCTACATCCCCGTCATGCCAAGGCTGGGTGTCTGGAAGCGGTCAACGTGACTTGCGGTGCAGGCTTCTGGTTGAGGAGCGCCTCCACTTTGGCCGTACGGACGGCCGTCGTCATCTCCGTCGCGGCCATGCTCGGGGCCTGGTGAGACGTCATCAGCGGGGCGGCCGGGATGGAAGCCAAGACCGGTGCCAGGGTGGTGACAAAGGTAAGGCCCAGGGGCTCCAGATCTGGGCCCTCTCCACACAGACGCTGCGGGCTCCGCTACCGATGACAGGGGTAACGGGTCGGTCGGGGCGTTGATCGCAGGCATGGGCAGTGAGGGAGGTGGCGTGGTGGATGGCAGCAGGTCGGGTCCCTCAGCATGGAAGGTCGGTTCCTGGGGAACATAGGGGCGTGGGTCACTGCTTACCTGCTCCTCTGAGACCACCTCCACTTCACATACCCGAACGGTTGCGACCAGGCCCTTCATCTCCGACGTCCACTCTGCCAACACGGAGTGGACCTTGGCCTGGAACTTCTGGCACATCTTGCCCCTGAGTCCAGGAACGTGTGTCTGCAGAGTCCTGGCGTCCCTGCACTTATCAGCCGTGGTTACATCAGCTCTTCCAGCTTCTCCCCCTTGGTCTTTTCTCGGCACTCTTCTAGCCGGCCGGTAAGTTTCGTTTTGCGACTTCCAGGCTCAGTTTGCGGCCGTGTTCCCAGGGGGCGGGGCTTCAACTTTCACGCTCTTTTTGCTGGGAAGAAGACTCTGGCGGGAATCTTCACGCCAAAAGATGGCGGCAAGATGGCGGATTATGAAAATCTTGCAACGGATCACCGCTGACTTCAATACAAGGCGCACTTCCACAAGGTAAATGGATGGGTAAGTATCCTGTTCGTGATGCCAGAAATTGAGGTGTACCGCCCCGTGCTCAGAAGCCGAGCCGCTCGGATCCGGATCTTCAGTGGGTGGCTCGAGGGTCTCCGGACCCAGGGGTCTCGCGGTCACTTCAACTAAAAGGAGTTGTGGTTTGGGGACGTAGGTGTACGGCCGAAGCCGTGTTATGTTCGTGACGCCACCCACAGGATGTGGTGAAGGTGGACACCCCCGCTGCAGTTACGGGGCACTCGGGGGAGATGTTCGGCAGCAAGTTGTTAACCCCTCCATGGGCAGGGATGGTGGCCCCAGGACCCGTTGGGTTTGGTTGGCGGTGCAGGGAGATAGGTGACCGGAGGGTGCTGATGTATTCACTATTAGTAAACACACGAGTCTCTGGTAAACCAAGGTGATGGTGGTCGGTGCCCACAGCCGGCTGCAGTCTGGTCCCCCACCCGGCTGGAGGTCTCTGTCTTTCTCCCGCACCTGTGTGTGATGGTGGACTGCCTATGCTTGCAACTTCAGGAGTCCACTCCTTGCTTGTGGTCACCTAAGGAGCCCGTTGCCCGCAGACGCTGACCCGTGGGATCTCTGAGCCGTGGCGGTGGCTTTCTATCCCCCTCGTTAGGCTGTTGTCTTCAGTCGGGACTTTGGGTGGGACAGGACCTCTAGTCCTGGCCTCAATCAGTTAATTAGCTAGCCCCCAGTAGCTTCTGGATGTAGCTTCAGGGTCTGAGTACCCCCTTTGTGCTCCGGTTTCCGAGTCGGTTCCCCGAGTCGGTACCGGCGGGCTACAACCCTGTCCCGGTCCACCTAGTTTCCACCGAGCCGTCTTTCCGGCTCCTGCAGACGGAGACCGCTGTCTGCCTCCTAGCTAAAGGTACCAGGGCTCCTACCCTGGCACCTGTTCAATTTGGTTTCTCTCCTCTGCTGGAGCTGCACACAGCTCCAGCCCACACACCTCTCCAACTTGAACTCTTAACTGTTGTGTTTACTTTCCCGCCTCAGGCTGTCTGGGACTCCTAGGTGGGCGTCTTCCAACCACCTGGTTTCGCCCCCTTGTGTGTCCATCAATCCCTGAGGGGGTGACTAGGGTTTTTGTGTTTGGCTGTGTGTTACCTATGAGGGACAGGTGTAATGCGGGGCCCTATTTGTGACTACCTGGCTGGCCAGGGTGTCACATCCGCGCGACACCCGGGTCCGGAGACTCCCTCGAGCCACACTGTGGATCCGGATCCGAGCAGCCCCGACTGCTGGCGTGGGGGCGGCACATTAGTATGAAGCAGATGTTGCAAAGTAAAAATTATAAATATGCCCTTGTTATACACATTATATACATTATATTACACTTTTCCACATTTTTTCACGTTACATCCACAATTTTAAATTATTTTATCAGGGATTTTATGTGATTTACCAACACATAGTATAAAGTAGAAGTAAGTAGAGACAGCCGGGCACTACAGCCACAGGTGAGTACTCATGGATTGTGGATAACCATATTTGTGGATACAAATAGACAGCTGGGGGTTGGGGGCAGCCGTACCTGCCTGCTGTACCTGGCTAGCATACAAAAATATGGCGAAGCCCACGTCTTTTTTTGGTGGGCAAAAAACTCCTGCATACAGTCCTGGATGGAAATTGGTTAAAGGATTTCACCAGCACAAAACTCCAGGCATTTTGTTCTTTAAAATAAAACTTCCTTTATTTTCTTATCATTAAAAAGTCCATGCTATGGTGGTCAAGCCCATGTCAGAGAGGACGCGTTTCGAACATCCAGTTCTTATTCAGTCTCTAAACCATCTAGTCACAGAACTGTTTAAAAAGGGCTGAACCCAAACATGTGATCAAATGCAAGGAGAGAGCAAGACAATTACAAAAACATTAACCCCTTGAGTTATATCACTCCATATAATGCTTATAACACTTATATATATACACAGTATTTTTTTAGCCAGATTAATATGCAAACATCAATTCATTTCTTTTATTTAAACCTTTCGGAAATCTTGTGCCCATTAAAAACATCCATTTTATTTCTCTCTGAAAGAGGATATCTTTCAAATTTCCACCCCTTCTAGGTAGTTGAATTTTTTCAATGGCATTGACTTTCATGCCTGTTAAATTACCTGCATGTGCGTCGCGAAAATGTTGAGACGCTCCTGATAATTTTCTGGTGGTGGCATTATTAACATCATAAATGTGTTCAGATATCCTCTTTCTGAGAGAACGACAAGTGCTGCCTATATATTGTAACTGGCAAATAGTACACGATATTAAATAAACCACATGGTCTGAACTGCAGTTTATGAGTGACATTATTTTATACGTTTTTTTATCTGTAAATGAAGAGAATTCCTTCACATTTGACATATAACCGCATAGTCCACACGATCTGTGGCCACATTTGAAAGAGCCTGTGCTGGGTAACCAATTGCCAGTGTTTTTTTCTTTTTTAGTGGAACCGCACCTATTCATATGATCACTAGGTGATAACATGGATCCCAATGTGATGTTCCTTTTTGAAACAAATTTAACTCCATTTTTTAAGATTTTGTGTAATGTGTCATCTGTAGATAAAATGGGTAAATATTTTTTAATAATTTTGATTACATCATAATAATTTTTACTGTATGTTGTTGAAAAAACAACTGACAATTCTTTCTGGGGATTATCTCTGGGTTTTATTCATGTCCAAATATTGTGACCTACTCACTTTGATTGCCTTGGTTTTGGCTTTCTGGAGATTTGTCATTTTATACCCTCTTGCCAAAAACCTTTTTTCAATAGTGCTGCATTCTACCTCAAAACCATTTTGGGTGTTGCAACATCTCCTAGCACGGACATATTCACCTGTAGGGATGTTATTTATAACATGCTTTGGATGGCAGCTTCCCGCATGTAGTAGTGAGTTGCCTGATATGGGTTTTCTATAAAGACTGCAATTAATTTCTCCATTATCACCCTTCCCATGGAATTGTATATCCAAAAAATTAATTTTTGATACATCATGAAAAAAAGTGAAAAAAAGATTATGGGCATTATTATTAATGTATGATATGAAATCCTCAATTTTTTTGTTTGGATTTTGCCATACAATAAGTACATCATCTATAAATCTCAGATATAATGCTATATCCGAGAAAAAAGGATTGCACTGATTAAAAATATATTGTTCTTCCCACCAAAACATAAATATGCCTGCTAGAGAGGGGGAAAACCGTGCGCCCATTGAACATCCCTGTAACTGAATATATCCTTTATTTAAAAAGGTAAAATAGTTGTTTTTGAGTAAAAACTCAGTTACGTCAATCAAATAGTCCTGTAATTCAAGTGAGTAGTCAGAATATTTTTTGAGCAAATCTTTCAACGCTAAAATGGCAAGAGAATGTGGAATGGATGTATACAGTGATTGCACATCACAAATTAACCAACTAAAATTATCCTGCCATTTCATCTGAGAAATAATATTCAACACATGTTTGCTATCCAGGACATAGCCAGGAGACATTTTAGGAAGAAATTGAAGGTGGTTATCCAACCACTCTGCTAGATGTTCAGTATAAGAATCTATACCTGAGACAATCGGTCTCATTTTTGGGGGAAATTGGTTTTTATGTGACTTGGGTAAGGCATGCAATAATGGTATTAAACAATAAGATGGATTAAGATAATCTCTCAATTTTTCATCAATTAAACCCAAATGTAAGCCTTCTTCTAGAATTTTTTCCAAGGATTTTTTTATATCTGCAGAGGGGTCATGATCGACTCTCCTGTAGGTATCACAATCCTGTAACATAGTCAATACCTCCCTTTCATAAAGTCCAGTATCCAAAACTACGACTGCCCCCCCCTTGTCAGAATTTTTTATTATGATGTTAGAGTTTTTTTGCAAGGAAATAATCGCATCCTTCTCAGTCTTAGACAAATTTTGAACCATAGGTTCTTGTAAATGAGAAAGAGCAGTTAACTCCTTTTCTACTATGTTCTGGAAATCAGTCATCTGATCACACCTCGAAGGTATGGGATAAAAACTGGGATTAGGAACATTAAAGTGGGAAACCGCACAATGTGGATTGGGTCCGGCACCACTATCACTTGACAAATCATGCAAATCTTGTAAAGCCATTTGTTCTTTAAATGACATAGGACAGAAAAAAATGTCAGCTGATGCATTTGAAACATTAGGAACATTAACCTCATTTTCATCGTGAAAGAAGTGTTTTTTTACTGTTAATTTTCGGATAAACTTATTAACATCTAGTATTGTTTTAAAAAGATCAAACCTCTTGTTGGGAACAAAATTTAAACCCCTTTTCAAAACACTAATTTCACTGCTGTTTAAAATGCATGCTGACATATTTATAACAGAAAAATTATTATTATCAATATTCATTTCCTTTTCCCCCTCGTGTAATGATTGTGTTGGTACACATGACTTTCTATGTTTGCGGCCGCTCCTCCTTGTTTTTTTTCGATTTTTTTGAAAAAACGGCTGGTTTTTCAAGTTTTTTGACACACTTGAAGAAGTGGATGGGGTGTCAAAATTATTATCGGACGTGTCAGTATTATAGTCTGTAGAGTCCACATCAGTCGTTTCAAAGTCCGTAGAAGAAAAATTGACACGGGTAGAATTGTTGCGTCTTTTATGATTTTTCAATATGGATCTGGGACCAGCTTGGAAAAATCTCCTGGAATTATGCCAATTGTAGATTTTATTATCCTCATAGTCCCTTAAATCACGAACAAACTTTTTTTCTTTGAATGCAGTGATTGTATCCTCAAGGGCAATGATTTTAGTGTTGATCTGGTCTTTCGTGGTCTTATAAGCATCCAGACCTGAATATTGTGCAAGGGAAACTTCAATTTCTTTAATCTTATTCTCCAACACACAGGGCCGTATTTGCCACTAGGCACCCGTGGTCCCGTGCCTAGGGCGGCACGTTGCGGGGGGCGGCACTTTCTGGCAGCAAAAAAAAAAAAAAAAAAAAAATTTATAATTTTTTTTTTTTTTTTTTTTTTTTACATCCCCGCCCCCCGTCCCTCCCTCCGTTACACTCGGCTGTGTTCCGGGGGGGGGGGGAGGCGCACTTCTGCTGTCTATTTCAATACATGGCGGGCGCCAGGCATAGTGAGCTGACTAACCCCGGAAGTTCCATGGCCTGCACTTCCGGGGTCAGAGGCGCGCAGGCGCGACATTCAGCTGACTGCCCCGTGCTGCAGCGTCCAATGCTGCAGATGACACACGCCGTGGAGGAGGACGCGTCTGCAGCTGGAGCCAGCCAGAAGAGGAGCCAGCCAGAGCAGGGCGGCGGGCACCGGAGCAGGTAAGGCAGAGGCAGAGCCTAGAATGTATGGGCTCCTTACAGGTTAGTTGATGATCGTTGCAAATTGCGATGCCTCTTTTTGTCCACTGTAATCATGCAAGGGGAGGCTGAGGCTGGGAAGAGAGGGAGGCTGGGAAGAGAGAGAGGCTGGGGTGAGGCTGGGAAGAGAGAGAGGCTGGGGGGAGGCTGGGAAAAGAGAGAGAGAGGCTGAGGCTGGGAAGAGAGAGAGGCTGGGAAGAGAGAGGCTGAGGGGAGGCTGGGAAGAGAGAGAGAGGCTGAGGCTGGGAAGAGAGAGAGACTGAGACTGGGGGGAGGCTGGGAAGAGAGAGAGGCTGAGGCTGGGGGAGGCTGGGAAGAGAGAGAGGCTGGGAAGAGAAAGAGGCTGAGGCTGGGGGGAGTCTGGGAAGAGAGAGAGAGGCTGAGGCTGGGAAGACAGAGAGGCTTAGGCTGGGGGGAGGCTGGGAAGAGAGGCTGAGGCTGGGGGGAGAGAGGCTGAGGCTGGGGGGGAGGCTGGGGGGAGAGAGAGGCTAAGGCTGGGGGGAGAGAGGCTGGGGGGAGAGAGAGGCTGAGGCTGGGGGGAGAGAGAGGCTGAAGCTGGGGGGGGAGGCTGGGAGAAGAGATGCTGATTCTGGGGGAGTCTGGGAGGGGGAGGCTGATGCTGAGGGAGGCTGATGCTGAGGGAGGCTGGGAGGGGGAGGGGGAGGCTTGGAGGAGGGAAGCTGATGCTGAGGGAGACTTGGAGGAGGGAGGGAGGAGGGAGGCTGATGCTGGGGGAGGCTGGGAGGAGGGAGGCTGATGCTGGGGGAGGCTGGGAGGAGGGAGGCTAATGCTGGGGGAGGTTGGGAGGAGGGAGGCTGAGGCTAGGGGAGGCTGGGAGGAGGGAGGCTGATGCTGGGGGAGGTTGGGAGGAGGGAGGCTGAGGCTAGGGGAGGCTGGGAGGAGGGAGGCTGAAGCTGGGGAAGGCTGAGGCTGGGGGAGGCTGAGGCTGGGAGGAGGGAGGCTGGGAGGAGGGAGGCTGGGAGGAGGGAGGCTGGGAGGGGGAAGGTGAGGCTTGGAGGAGGGAGGCTGATGCTGGGGGAGGCTGGGAGGAGGGAGGCTGATGCTGGGAGGAGGGAGGCTGATGCTGGGAGCAGGGAGGCTGATGCTGGGGGAGGCTGGGAGGAGAGAGGCTGATTCTGGGGGAGTCTGGGAGGGGGAGGCTGATGCTGAGGGAGGCTGATGCTGAGGGAGGCTGGGAGGGGGAGGGGGAGGCTTGGAGGAGGGAAGCTGATGCTGAGGGAGACTTGGAGGAGGGAGGGAGGAGGGAGGCTGATGCTGGGGGAGGCTGGGAGGAGGGAGGCTGAGGCTGGGGGAGGCTGATGCTGGGGGAGGCTCGGAGGAGGGAGGCTGAGGCTGGGGGAGGCTGATGCTGGGGGAGGCTGGGAGGAGAGAGGCTGATGCTGGGGGAGGCTGGGAGGGGGAAGGTGAGGCTTGGAGGAGGGAGGCTGATGCTGGGGGAGGCTGGGAGGAGGAAGGCTGATGCTGGGGGAGGCTGGGAGGAGGGAGGCTGATGTTGGGGGAGGCTGGGAGGAGGGAGGCTGATGCTGGGGGAGGCTGGGAGGAGGGAGGCTGATGCTGGGGGAGGCTGGGAGGAGGGAGGCTGATGCTGGGGGAGGCTGGGAGGAGGGAGGCTGATGCTTGGGGAGGTTGGGAGGAGGGAGGCTGAGGCTGGGGGAGGCTGGGAGGAGGGAGGCTGAGGCTGGGGGAGGCTGGGAGGAGGGAGGCTGGGAGGAGAGAGGCTGATGCTGGGAGGGGGAAGGTGAGGCTTGGAGGAGGGAGGCTGATGCTGGGGGAGGCTGGGAGGAGGAAGGCTGATGCTGGGGGAGGCTGGGAGGAGGAAGGCTGATGCTGGGGCAGGCTGGGAGGAGGAAGGCTGATGCTGGGGGAGGCTGGGAGGAGGAAGGCTGATGCTGGGGGAGGCTGGGAGGAGGGAGGCTGATCCTGGGGGAGGCTGGGAGGAGGGAGGCTGATGCTTGGGGAGGAGGGAGGCTGAGGCTAGGGGAGGCTGGGAGGAGGGAGGCTGAAGCTGGGGAAGGCTGGGAGGAG
Source organism: Anomaloglossus baeobatrachus (assembly GCF_048569485.1). Taxonomy (NCBI): domain Eukaryota; kingdom Metazoa; phylum Chordata; class Amphibia; order Anura; family Aromobatidae; genus Anomaloglossus; species Anomaloglossus baeobatrachus. The sequence continues at coordinate 94,993,630 of NC_134359.1, read as the reverse complement.
GGAGGCTGAGGCTGGGGGAGGCTGGGAGGAGGGAGGCTGGGGGAGGCTGGGAGGAGGGAGGCTGATGCTGGGAGCAGGGAGGCTGAGGCTGGGGGAGGCTGGGAGGAGAGAGGCTGATGCTGGAGGAGGCTGATGCTGGGGGAGGCTGGGAGGAGAGAGGCTGATGCTGGAGGAGGCTGATGCTGGGGGAGGCTGGGAGGAGAGAGGCTGATGCTGGAGGAGGCTGATGCTGGGGGAGGCTGGGAGGAGAGAGGCTGATGCTGGAGGAGGCTGATGCTGGGGGAGGCTGGGAGGAGAGAGGCTGATGCTGGAGGAGGCTCATGCTGGGGGAGGCTGGGAGGAGAGAGGCTGATGCTGGGGGAAACTGGGAGGAGAGAGGCTGATGCTGGAGGAGGCTCATGCTGGGGGAGGCTGGGAGGAGAGAGGCTGATGCTGCGGGAGGCTGGGGGGAGAGAGGCTGAAGCTGGGGGAGGCTGGGGGGAGAGAGGCTGATGCTGGGGGAGGCTGGGGAGAGAGAGGCTGATGCTGGGGGAGAGGCTGCTGGTGAAGGCGGGAGAGAGCGGCTGCTGCTGGGGGAATGGGAGAGAGGGGCCAATGCTAGAGACAGAAGACAAGGGTTGAGGGATAGTGCAATGACAATATCGATGGGCGGGAGTGTAAGGGCTCAGAATAAGAGGGGGCCAGCATTGGGAGCTCATTATGGAGAAGGAGCAGCATGTCTGGGCTCAGTATGGAGTGGAACAATGTAGGGGAGTCAATATCAAGAGTGGGGTAGTGTGTGTGGGGGGGGGTCTCAGCATAAGCGTTAGTGTGGTGGTCTTAGGATGAATGGGGCAGCATGGAGGTGACATTATGGAAAAGAGGAAGGCAGCATTAGGAGCTCATGGAGAGGGGCAGCATGCATGGGACACTGAGGAGGGGGCAGCATGCATGGGACATTGTGAGGAGGGGGCAGCATGCATGGGACACTGTCAGGAGGGGGCAGCATGCATGGGACACTGTGAGGAGGGGGCAGCATGCATGGGACACTGTGAGGAGGGGGCAGCATGCATGGGACACTGTGAGGAGGGGGCAGCATGCATGGGACACTGTGAGGAGGGGGCAGCATGCATGGGACACTGTGAGGAGGGGGCAGCATGCATGGGACACTGTGAGGAGGGGGCAGCATGCATGGGACATTGTGAGGAGGGGGCAGTATGATGTGAGGACAATGTGCAGATCATATTTCATAATCGAGGAAGGTGTGGTGGATATAATTTATAAGGGAGGGCAGTGTGTAGTATATTAGGGGCAGTGTGACAGTCACAGTATATAAGTGGGGACGGTGGGAATATTTTATACTCATGCTATGTTTTGATGTGCCTGTGGTGATTCCCATTGGGGGGGGGGGTTAGTGCCCTTCGTTTCTCATTGATACTTTTTCAAGTGTTTTACAGAGTAGATCTGCCTTAAACAGATGTCGTGTGCGAAAACTCAGTTTTACGTTGTCAATAAGGGGCGCGACCACTTAAAGTGCCTAGGGCAGCACGAAGGCAAAATACAGCCCTGCCAACACACCTATTTTATTTCGTTCTTGTTCTATAATTAAAATGGTTTTGAGGTAGAATGCAGCACTATTGAAAAAAGGTTTTTGGCAAGAGGGTATAAAATGACAAATCTCCAGAAAGCCAAAACCAAGGCAATCAAAGTGAGTAGGTCACAATATTTGGACATGAATAAAACCAGAGATAATCCCCAGAAAGAATTGTCAGTTGTTTTTTCAACAACATACAGTAAAAATTATTATGATGTAATCAAAATTATTAAAAAATATTTACCCATTTTATCTACAGATGATACATTACACAAAATCTTAAAAAATGGAGTTAAATTTGTTTCAAAAAGGAACATCACATTGGGATCCATGTTATCACCTAGTGATCATATGAATAGGTGCGGTTCCACTAAAAAAGAAAAAAACACTGGCAATTGGTTACCCAGCACAGGCTCTTTCAAATGTGGCCACAGATCGTGTGGACTATGCGGTTATATGTCAAATGTGAAGGAATTTTCTTCATTTACAGATAAAAAAACGTATAAAATAATGTCACTCATAAACTGCAGTTCAGACCATGTGGTTTATTTAATATCGTGTACTATTTGCCAGTTACAATATATAGGCAGCACTTGTCGTTCTCTCAGAAAGAGGATATCTGAACACATTTATGATGTTAATAATGCCACCACCAGAAAATTATCAGGAGCGTCTCAACATTTTCGCGACGCACATGCAGGTAATTTAACAGGCATGAAAGTCAATGCCATTGAAAAAATTCAACTACCTAGAAGGGGTGGAAATTTGAAAGATATCCTCTTTCAGAGAGAAATAAAATGGATGTTTTTAATGGGCACAAGATTTCCGAAAGGTTTAAATAAAAGAAATGAATTGATGTTTGCATATTAATCTGGCTAAAAAAATACTTTGTATATATATAAGTGTTATAAGCATTATATGGAGTGATATAACTCAAGGGGTTAATGTTTTTGTAATTGTCTTGCTCTCTCCTTGCATTTGATCACATGTTTGGGTTCAGCCCTTTTTAAACAGTTCTGTGACTAGATGGTTTAGAGACTGAATAAGAACTGGATGTTCGAAACGCGTCCTCTCTGACATGGGCTTGACCACCATAGCATGGACTTTTTAATGATAAGAAAATAAAGGAAGTTTTATTTTAAAGAACAAAATGCCTGGAGTTTTGTGCTGGTGAAATCCTTTAACCAATTTCAATGCACATGGACTGGCTCTCCAAACCTCTTCTCCGTGCACAGCCCAGGATCACTGGCTTCCATCACACAGGTGAGCTGGGCAAAAAACCTCTTTCTACCTAGTCCTGGATGGAGTATGCTGAGCCTTGTAGTTCTGCAGCTGCTGTCTGCTCTCCTGCATACACTAGTGAATGGAGCATGCTGACCCTTGTAGCTCTGCAGCTGCTGTCTGCTCTCCTCCAGACAGACAGCAGCTCCAGAACTACAAGGCTCAGCATACTCCATCCAGGACTGTATGCAGGAGTTTTTTGCCCCCAAAAAATTATGTGAGCTTCGCCATGTTTTTGTATGCTAGCCATGTACAGCAGGCAGCTACGGGCTGCCCCCAACCCCCAGTTGCCTATTTGTACCCGGCTGGGAACCAGAAATATAGGGAAGCCCTTTTTTCTTAATTATTTCATGAATTTCATGAAATAATGTAAAAGAAAAATGACGTGGGCTTCGCCCAATTTTTGTGTCCAGCCAGGTACAACTAGGCAGCTGGGGATTGGAGTCTGGGCCCCTCTGCTGCGACTTGCAGTCCACAGCCGCCCCAGAAAATGGCGCTTTCATAGAAGCGCCATCTTCTGGCGCTGTATCCAACTTTTCCAGCTGCCCTGGTGACGGGTGGCTCACTGGGTAATATTGGGGTTAGGGCTAGCTGTATATTATCAACTGGCCCTAAGCCCGAAATTCATGGTGTCACACCAATATTAGACATGGCCACCATGAATTTCTAGTACAGATAAAAAAAAACAACACACAGAAAAATATTTTTATTAGAAATAAAACACAACACAATTAGTGACTCCATCTTTATTGAAATAAAGAACCCCCCTCCTCAGTAATCCTGAAAGGTCAAGGTTCCCGTGCTGTCCAATCCAGATCCAATATCATCGGATCGGTTTGCTGGAAGGCAAAGCGATCAGATGATGTGTCAGGTTAAAAGGGCCTGAATCACATGACACAGCAGCTGATTGTATAAACAGCTTTTATACAATCAGCTGATGCATCAGTGCAAAAAAAACCCCCAAAAACTACACACTTCTGTGCAGACTCCTGTCCGACAGCATCAGCTGATAGTTTAGCAGGCCAGGCGGTAAAAATTCGGCCTCACCTATTGACTAGGTGACCGCATCAGCTGATCATTGCCAGGTCTGAGAGAGAGAGAGAAGAAGAGAGAGAGAGAGAAGAGAGAGAGAGAAGAGAGAGAGAGAGAGAAGAGAGAGAGAGAGAAGAGAGAGAGAAGAGAGAGAGAGGAGAGAGAGAGAGAGAGGAGAGAGAGAGAGGAGAGAGAGGAGAGAGAGGAGAGGGAGGAGAGAGAGGAGAGAGAGGAGAGAGAGGAAAGAGAGGAGAGAGAGAAGAGAGAGAAGAGAGAGGAGAGAGAGGAGAGAGGGGAGAGAGGGGAGAGAGGGGAGAGAGAAGGGAGAGAGAAGGGAGAGAGGGGAGAGAGGGGAGAGAGAAGGGAGAGAGGGGAGAGAGAAAGAGAAAAAAAGAGAGAGGAGAGAGAGGAGAGAAAGAGAGAGAGGGGAGAGAGAGGAGAGAGAGAAGAGAAAGAGAGAAGAGAGAGAGGAGAGAGAGAAAAAGAGAGAGGAGAGAGGGAGACAGAGAGAAAAAGAGAGAGAGAAGAGAGAGAGGAGAGAGCAATGCAGCCTCATTCCGTGACCTGCTCCGATTTTAGAGGTGTGTCCAGCGGCTCACAGCTGATGTCCGGCTCCTCCCCTCAGTGCATAATTAAATTAAATTATAATTATAAATAAATAATAATTATATTATAATATAGTATGTTTTCTCTGCCCTCCCTGAAACACTTTCTTCCCTCTCCTTGTCTGTAGTATATTTTCTCTGCCCTCCCTGAAACACTTTTTTCCCTCTCCTTGTCGATAGTATGTTTTCTCTGCCCTCTCTGAAAGACTTTCTTCCCTCTCCTTGTCTGTAGTATGCTTTCTCAGCCCTCCCTGAAACACTTTCTTCCCTCTCCTTGTCTGTAGTATGCTTTCTCAGCCCTCCCTGAAACACTTTCTTCCCTCTCCTTGTCTGTAATATGCTTTCTCAGCCCTCCCTGAAACACTTTCTTCCCTCTCCTTGGGAGAGAGAGAGAGAGAAAGAGAGAGGGAAAGAGAGAAGAGAAAGAGAGAAAAGAGAGAGGAGAGAGCAAAGCAGCCTTATTCCGTGAACTGCTCCGATTTTAGAGGTGTGTCCCGCGGCTCACAGCTGATGTCCGGCTCCTCCCCTCAGTGAAAATTAAATTATAATTCTAAATATATAATTATAATTTAAAATTAAAAATTAAAAAATAAAGAGAAAAAAAAAATCTTTATCGGGTCCGGGATTAGAACTCCTGAAGTTATGCTTCTTAAGCTGGCGTCTCACTTGCGATTATCTCGCACGAGTGCAATGTGAGAAATTCTCGTATTGCACTCGGACACATGTTAATCAATGAGGCAGCTCCCATCTGCTATTTTTTCTCAGTCCAAATCGGACTGAGAAAAAAAAATCGCAGCATGCTGCGTTTTGGTGAGTTTCTCGCACGAGTCTCTCCAATGCAACTCTATGGGAGCGGGTAAATAAACGGATGTCACACGGACCGGCGCACACACCATCCTAGTGACAAGCGTTTTTCTAAATACATTTATCGCATGTTTCAGAAAACACTGGAAATGAGCGAGGTCTCACAATGTTGGTCAATCTCTATCTCTGTCAGTCGGTCTCTCCCTCTCGGTCTCTATTCTCTCTCTGTCGGTCGGTCGGTCGGTCTCTCTCTCTGTCTCTATCTCTCTCTCTGTCCATGTCGGTCTATCCCTCTCCCCCCCTCTCTCATACTCACCGATCCCCGATCACCGGCGCGGCGCTGCACGGCGTTCACACTGCTTTGGCGGCTTCTCCTCTTTTGAAAAAGCCGGCCACTCATTAATCCATCTCGTATTCCCTGCTTTCCCCGCCCACCGGCGCCTATGATTGCAGTCAGACACGCCCCCACGATGAGTGACAGCTGTCTCACTGCAACCAATCACAGCTGCCGGTGTGCGGGTCTATATCATGAAGTTAAATAAATAAATAAATAAATAATTAAAAAAAACGGCGTGCGGTTCCCCCCAATTTTTATACCAGCCAGGGTAAAGCCAAACGGCTGAAGGCTGATGTTCTCAGTATGGGGAGCTCCACGTTTTGGGGAGCTCCCCAGCCTAACAATATCAGCCAGCAGCCGCCCGGAATGGCCGCATCCATTAGATGCGACAGTCCCGGGACTGTACCCGGCTCATCCCGAATTGCCCTGGTGCACTAGCAATTGGGGTAATAAGGAGTTAATGGCAGTAGCCTATAGCTGCCACAAAGTCCAAGATTAATCATGGCAGATGTCTCCCCAAGATATCTTCCATGATTAACCTGTTAGTTAAAGAAAATAAACACACATCCAAAAAATCCTTTATTTGTAATAAAAGACAAAAAACAGCCAACCTCTTTCACCATTTTAATAAAGTCCCCAAATACCCCTCCAGGTCCGACGTAATCCACAGTGGTCCCATGACGCTTTCAGCTCTGCTACATCGGAAGCTGACAGAGAGCGGCCACAGACCACGACCGCTTTCTGTGAGCTCCCCGCAGCAACTGAAGTGAGTCACGCTATCAGCGATGATGTCACTCAGGTTACCCGTGGCCACAGATCTCAGCGGGAGGACTGCAGCTGTGGTCGCAGGTAACCTCAGTGATGGCACCTCTGATAACGCGGCTCACTGCGGTCACTCAGGGGATTTGCGGTCACCGGTGAGACCTTCACCGGTGACCGAAAATCGGGCCATGTCACACAGACAGAGCCGCCGGATGACAATGACGTCGGCTGAAGTTCATCCGACTTCATTCTGTTTGCGCGGCTCTGTCTGTGTCTGCTGTCATTCAGCTCTGCTACATGGCTCTGTCTGTGGCCGCTGTCAGCGGCCATATAGCAAAAACGTAGTAAAAGCGGATCCCATACGCATCAAAGACGCATTGCTCACAGAATGCAATCATGAGAAAAATCTCAGGATCGCATTGCAGTTGCATTGCACACTGATCTTAACGTGAACTAAAATCATCCGACTTTTTATCATGCAACTCGGACCGATTTTACACGCATAAACGTGTTTCCAGCCTTAGGCGAGCGCTCTATCCACTAGTCTACTGCCTCTAACGATAAAACATTGGCAGATTTTGTAATCTTGACTTCTGCATTGCTGAAGTCTCTGCTGACAGCGTCATTTACTTCATTGCTATGTGGAGCTGATACAGTGCGATCGTGTTCTACGGTGTTGCTGCAGCTTCATGTAGTCTAGCTGACAGTGTCGTGGGGATTACGTCGGACCTGGAGGGGTATTTGGTGATTAATAAAGGTGTAAATGAGGTGTTTATTGTCTTTTATTCCAAATAAAGGATTTTTCGCTGTGTGTGTTTCTTTACTTTCACTTTATAAATAAATAATAATTATAATTTAAAATTAAAAATAAAAAAAAATAAAAAAATTATCAGGACTGGGATTAGAACTCTGGAAGTTATGCTTCTTAGGCGAGCACACTATCCACTAGTCTACTGCCTCTAATGATAAAGATAGGCAGATTTGGTAATCTTGACGTCTGCATTGCTGAAGTCTCTATTGACAGCGTGATTTACTTCATTGCTATGTGGAGCTGATACAGTGCGATCGTGTTCTACGGTGTTGCTGCAGCTTCATGTAGTCGAGCTGACAGTGTCGTGTGGATTACGTCGTACCTGGAGGGGTATTTGGTGATTAATAAAGAGGTAAATGAGAAGTTTTTTTTGTCTTTTATTCCAAATAAAGGATTTTTCCGTGTGTGTGTTTATTTACTTTCACTTTCAGATTGATCATAGAAGGTGTCTCAGGGAGACGCATTGCATGATTAGCCCCGTTATTACCTCGATTGCCACTGCACCAGGGCAATTCGGGATGAGCTTGGTGGAGTCCCCCAGGACTGTCGCATCTAATGGATGCGGCGATTCTGGGCGACTGTCTGCTGATATTGTTAGGGTGGAGGGCTCACAATAACGTGGTGCTCTCCATCCTGACAATACCAGCCTCCAGCCGTGTGGCTTTATCCTGGCTGGTATCAAATATGGGGGGAACCGCATTTTTTTTTTTTTAATTTATTTATTTATTTTACTGCACGATATAGACCCACCCACCAGCGGCTGTGATTGGTTGCAGTGAGACAGCTGTCACTCAGCTTGGGGACGTGTATGACTGCAACCAATCATGGGCGCTGGTGGGCAGGGAAAGCTCGGAATAACTAATAGACTATGAAGCGGCAGCCATTTTCTAAAGAGGAAAAGACACCGAAGATTTGTGACAGATGTGGAGTGAAATGCCTGTGATTGGTGAGTAGGAAAGAGAGAGGGATTGTGCTGGGGACGCAGGACGCATGCAGACAACAACCTGTGCACATAGCCTTACTGTGAAAAGCCACGTTTATGTTGATCGAACCGTTCTCGAGCCTAACTCGAACTGTCGAGCTTTTAGTAAAAAGCTCGAGCTCGAGTTCGATCTCGAGCACCCCCCAAGATCACTCGAACATGAAATTGGCGAACCTCGACACCGCTCAACTCTAGTGGTAATCCCTTGGCCAGTCCAGTCATCACAGTCTGTACCATGAATGTAGTACCTGTAAAACCAGCCATAGTTAGATATTTCGAGAATGAATAGTAAGGCTATGTGCCCACTAGAAAATGCAATTTTCTTAAGAAAAAAACGGATCATCTGAAAGAATCCTGCACCCGTAGTAAAAACCGCACCCATGTTTTTTTGCCACGGATTTACCGCAGATTTACAGTGGATTTTCCCTAAGTTGGTCCCTGCGGTTTTTAGGCTATGTGCCCACGGGGAAAGTGTCCTGCGGATATATCCGCAGGAGCTACCAGAAATCCGCAGCACAACTTTGTCTGTTTACATGCTGCGGTTTATTTGCGGAATGTCCTGCAGATATGCTGCGGTCATTCTGCATTGAGGATACAGTACCATGGCTTCGGAACTGCATCCTCAATGCAGAACAAGTGCTGGAGTGATCAGGAGTTCATACTTACCTCCATCACACAGCACTTCACTTTCCGGCCGTGTCTGTCAGTGTCTGCACTTTGCAGGAGAAGGTGGGCGGGCCTGAACTAGCTCTGGCTGTCACATAACCGAAGCTTGTGCAGGCCCGGCCCACCACCTCCTGTTGCCTGCTCCTTGCTCCACTGCACTCCTCTGCACTGGAGGAAGTGACTCCGGTGTTTGCTATCAAGGCAGGTAAGCATGGGACCCTGTGGAAAAATTCGCAGGAATAATTGACATGCTGCAGATTTTTCCGCAGGGAAATCCGCATTATTTCCGCTGTGGAAAAAGACGCAGCATGGGTACAGCACTCCCCAAATGCCATAGAAATGGCTGTGGACTCACTGTACTGCGCATTTTTAAAAAATTGGCAGAATTTCCACGAAAAAAGAGAATTTTCCTCAGCGTGAGCACATAGCCTTCCCATTATCTATGGCAAAAACCGCAGGTACCTGCGGAATAGAAGTGACATGCTCATTAATTCCGCAGAGGAAAATCTTTGGGTATAAAAAAATACAGTGTGCGCACAACATTTTTTAAAACCCATAGGATTTGCTGGGGAATGACTGCAACAATGTTAGACACATTTTCTGCAGCAATTCCACTGCAAAATCCGTGGTAAATCCGCAGCGTGCGCACAGGGCCTAAGGCTATGTGTGCACTAGAAAGCGCATTTTTCTTGAGAAAAAAACGGACCCTCTAAAAGAATCCCGCACCCGTGGTAAAAACCGTGGTAAAACTGCACCCGCAGTTTGCCGCAGATTTACTGCGGATTTTCCGCAAATTGGTCCCCGCGGTTTTTACCATTATCTATGGCAAAAACCGCAGGTACCTGCGGAAAAGAAGTGACATGCTATTTAATTCCGCCACGGAAATCCGCGGGTAAATCTGAGGGTATGAAAAAACACAGTGGGTGCACAGCATTTTTTCAAACCCATAGGATTTGCTGTGGAATTTTAGACACATTTTCTGCAGCAATTCCGTGGCAAATCCGCTGCAAAATCCGCGGTAAATCTGCAGCGTGTGCACAGGGCCTAAGAGAAGAAAAGGTGCTCTAGAATTAATAGGGAATGCAAGTCTAGTATAGCAGACATGCCAGGAGAACTGATATTACAGATAAATAGGATTGGAATCTTTGACTCAATAGCCCAAATTCTGATTATACTTACTTTTTGTTTCACATAGGATAAAACAATATCAGTGATTTCATTGGAGACTGGAATTATAGACTTTTGATATGTTAATGAAAATGCCATCTTCTTGTATATTTGGCCCGCCATGATGATCTGTTCGTTCTTGCTTTGATTTTTTTTAGTTCTGATATAAGAATCTGTCAAATGGAAACATACATTATCATTGCAGTGTAGAGGGTGGTGTTTGCCTTTTTACCATTTCAAAATATAATTTATTTATGGTAGAAACAAAAAAAATCAGAAAAGTAGAAAAATTACAAAAAATACAATCAAGACAAGAATTCATGAGATAACAGATTTCAATTCCTCAGTTTCTCTTTTTATAACTTTAATAGTTACAGTGGAGGAAATAAGTATTTGATCCCTTGCTGATTTTGTAAGTTTACCCACTGACAAAGACATGAACAGTCTATAATTTTAAGGGTAGGTTAATTTTAACAGTGAGAGATCAAATATCAAAAATAAAATCCAGAAAATCACATTGTAATAATTAAATACTCTTATTTGCATTTTGCAGAGAGAAATAAGTATTTGATCCCTCTGGCTAACAAGACTTTATACTTGGTGGCAAAACCCTTGCTGGCAGCACAGCTGTCAGACTTTTTTGTAGTTGATGATGAGGTTTGTTCACGTCAGGAGGAAGTTTGGTCCACTCCTGTTTGAAGATCATCTCTAATCATTAAGATTTTGAGGCAGTTGCTTGGCAACTTGTATATGTTTTCTATGGGATTAAGGTCTGGGGCCTGGCTAGGCCACTCCATGACCTCAATGTGCTTCTTTTTGAGCCACTCCTTTGTTGCCTTGGCTGTATGTTTTGGGTCATTGTCGAGCTGGAAGACTGAGCCATGACCCATTTTTAATGTCCTGGTGGAGGGAAGGAGGTTGCCACTGAGGATTTATAGGTACATGGCTCCAGCCAACACCTACGGTGTAATGTGTTACCAATGGTTTAATTGGTGACAGTGGTCTCAGCTGCCTTGAGATCATTAACAAGTTCCGTCCGTGTAGTTTTAGGCTGATTACTCACCTTTCTCATGATCTTGGATACCCCACAAGGTGGGATTTTGCATGGAGCCCCAGATCAATGTCGATTGACACTTATTTTGTATTTCTTTCAATTTCTTACTATTGCACCAACAGTTGTCTTCTTCTCACCCAGCATCTTACTTATTGTTTTGTAGCCCATTCCAGCCTTGTGCAGGTCTATAATCTTGTCCCTGACATCCTTAGAAAGCTCTTTGTTCTTGTCCATGTTGTAGAGGTTAGGGTCTGACTGATTAATTGAGTCTGTGGTCAGGAGTCTTTTATACAGGTGAAAATTTAAGACAGTTGTCTTTAATGCAGGTAACAAGTTGATTAGGAGCGTCTAAGTGTCTGTAGGAGCCAGAACTCTTAATGGTTGGTAGGGGATCAAATACTTATTTCTCTCTGCAAAATCCAAATAAATTTATATACTTTATACAATGGGATTTTCTAGATTTTATTTTTGATATTCTATTTTTCACTCTTAAAATTAACCTACCCTTAAAATTATAGACTAATCATGTCTTTGTCAGTGGGCAAACTTACAAGATCAGCAAGGGATCAAATAATTATGTCCCCTACTGTAGGTGCTGTATAAGGGGTACTATGTTGATCACGGGGATGTAGCAGGAGTCAAAAGGGTTAATGTAAGTCATGGGCTAGTTTTAGGGTCATGGGTAGTTTAATTGGCAAAAGGAGAATACCCTTGCAGCCCCGTGGTAGGGGGTCTTACAAAACAGTGACAGCCACTCTGTCCAGAACAGAAGGGGTGTAGCAGAATATTGAAAGAAAGAATTTACAGTTAATAATTGTGCCATACAATTAATGAATTAATGTGAAAATAAATGGAAAAAAAAGTGAAAATCATATGAGGGCTAAAAGGAAAGAGTGTTTTAACTCCTTACCCACATCTAACGTACTATTACATTATGTACCAGCTCCCTGACTTTGATGCGGGCTTGCAATCCAAGCCTGCATCGTTCCCTGCAGATGATAGCTGTTTTATCTGTCGCTAACACGCACGGGGGATTTGGAGATCCACCAACGGAGGTTAATTTGACAAACGCCACTGTTAAACTCTGAGGGAAGTATTTAAAGGGAACCTGTCAGGTGCAATATTCACCCTGAACCATGAGCAGTTCTAGGTGCACATTGCTTATCCCTACCTAACAGTCCCTGTATCTAGTAGCATAGATAAAGAGATATTTAGATAAAGTATTTCTAAAGATCTTTTATCATATGCTAATGATGACAGAGAACGGTTGCAAGGCCGTTACTTCCCTTGGCTAGTCGGCTTTCTTAGCATGTAAGCACGCACCCTGTGGGAGTGCTAACATGCTAATGAAGGCATAGCATCAGAGGCATGGTTGATCTCACCGCACTCTGCTGCCATCACCTCCGATGCTGGATTTTGTCTCAGTGCGCATGATCAGAAGTCCCGGACTTCCAGATATGCATCCTATGAAGCCGGGTGTATGTGTGCCCACAGGGGCGTGCTTACATGCTAAGAGGGCTGACTAGCCAAGGGATCTAAAGCCCTTGTGACTAGTCCCTGGCCTCATCAACAGCAATTACTTGCAAAGTCAATATTGGCTAAGAAAATGAACTTTAACCCCCAAAACACATTTCAACAGCATTGCATTCCTGCCTTAAAAGGAGCAGCTAACATTGTTTTAGTGATTGTTCCATTAACACAGGTGTGGGTGTTGATGAGGATAGGGCTGGCGATCAATCAGTCATGATTAAGTAAGAATGACACCACTGGACACTTTAAAAGGAGGCTGGTGCTTGGTATCATTGTTTCTCTTCAGTTAACCATGGTTATCTCTAAAGAAACACGTGCAGCCATCATTGCTCTGCACAAAAATGGCCTAACAGGGAAGAGTATCGCAGCTACAAAGATTGCACCTCAGTCAACAATCTATCGCATCATCAAGAACTTCAAGGAGAGAGCTTCCCTTGTTGCCAAAAAGGCTCCAGGGCGCCCAAGAAGGACCAGCAAATGCCAGGACCGTATCTTAAAACTGTTTCAGCTGCGGGATCAGACTACCAGCAGTGCCGAGCTAGCTCAGCAATGGCAGCAGGCTGGTGTGAGTGCTTCTACACGCACTGTGAGGCAGATACTCTTTGAGCAAGGCCTGGTTTCAAGGAGTGCAGCAAAGAAGCCACTTCTCTCCAGAAAAAACATCAGGGACCGACTGATATTCTTCAAAAGGTACAGGGAGTGGACTGCTGAGGACTGGGGTAAAGTCATTTTCTCAGATGAATCCCTTTTAGATTGTTTGGGACATCTGGAACACAGCTTATTAGGAGAAGAAGAGGTGAGCGATACCACCAGTCTTGTCTCATGCCAACTGTTAAGCATCCTGAAACGATTCATGTGTGGGCTTGCTTCTCAGCCAAGGGAATCGGCTCACTCACAGTCTTGCCTAAAAACACAGCCATGAATAAAGAATGGTACCAGAATATCCTCCAAGAGCAACTTCTCCCAACTGTCCAAGAGCAGTTTGGCGCCCAACAATGCCTTTTCCAGCATGATGGAGCACCTTGTCATAAAGCAAAGGTGATCACTAAATGGCTCATGGAACAAAACATAGAGATTTTGGGTCCATGGCCTGGAAACTCCCCAGATCTTAATCCCATTGAGAACTTGTGGGCAATCATCAAGAGACGGGTGGACAAACAAAAACCAACAAATTCTGGCAAAATGCAAGCATTGCTTATGCAAGAATGGACAGCTATCAGTCAGGATTTGGTCCAGAAGTTGATTGAGAGCATGCCAGGGACAATTGCAGAGGTCCTGAAGAAGAACGGTCAACACTGCAAATATTGACTTGCTGCATTAACTCATTCTAACTGTCAAAATAACCTTTTGGTACTCATAATATGATTGCAATTATATTTCTGTATGTGATGTAAACATCAGACAAACACAATTAAAAACCAGAGGGCAACAGATAATGTGAAAATATAATTTTGGTGTCATTCTGAAAACCTTTGGCCATGACTGTAGATACAGGGACGGTTAGGCAGGGATTAGCAATATGCACCCAGAACTGCTCGTGGTTCGGGGTGCATATTGCACCTGACAGGTTCAACTGAATGCGCACCAGCAACTGTGCACGTCATTCCACATGTGTATTTTCCTGCCAAGAGGTGCAGATTTGGTGCAGAAATTTCTGCAACTAAATCTGCATTGTGTGCACATACACTAAGGGGACAAACAAATACAGTGAGAAGTAAATAAATAAAGTTTTAAAAAATATATAAAAGTTCAAATCAGCCCATTCCTGTATTAAAAATTAAGAAGTAAAAAAATAAACATATTTGGTATCGCTGCATTTGTAAGTTTGATCCATCAAAATATAAAATAAATTAATCCAATCAGTAAACAGCGTAACAAAAAAAAGGCCAAAAATGTTTTTAATAAGCTTCCACAACACAACATTTTTTAACAGGAGGCGCTCAAAACATCGTAACTACCATAAAATGATTTCAATAAAAACATTGACTCGATATGCAAAAAGAAGACAGGTACATATGCTGAAAATTTAAAACGTTATGGCTCTTAGAAAATTGTGACACAAGCGAAAAGTTATTTACCGTAATTATTTTTTTTTTACAAATTGCTGACTTTTTTCACCAGTTAAATAAAATAAAAACTATGCATGTTTGGTATCTGTAGAATCGTGCTGACCTGTACAATCATATTTCCAGGATTTTTTTACTGTAAAATTAACACTGTAAATAAAAAAAAAAACAACTGCGGAATTGCTTTTGTTTTTGCTACTTTGCCGGACTTCCCACTTTGCAGTACATCACTTGATGAAATAAAGGGGGCCATTCAAAAGTACAACTCATCCTGTAAAAAACAAGCCCTCACACGGCTAAGGAAAAATTAAAAAAAGTTATGGCTCTTGGAATAAGAGGAGGAAAAACCGTAATCACAAAAATGGAAAATCGGTGCGGAAGAGGTTAATGGATTACATTGCTAAACTGTGATAAAAAAATATGAATTGCGACACCACCCACATAGTCAGGGTATGTTCACGGAATGCAAATTTGCAGCGATCACTCTCTCCAGTTGCAGATTTGCATCAACTTGTGCTGCTAATTTCCCTTTAGGCAAATAATATTTTAATACATCTGCTCCTAGGTTTTGGTACATGCCACCTCCTGTGGTGATGTTTTGTCCTATAGACAGTTATAAATACTGTTCTTTGTTTTGCTTTTTTAATTTTTCATGTTTTTTACTCTTCACATGCAGATTTTGCTGTGGAACCACAGCGGATCTGCAACAAACTTAGCAGCATTGTAATTTATTGCAGATTTAAGCCTCCTCATTTATTGCAATTGGAAGTCGAAAATGGCATGCTGAGAAAAATCTCATCTACAATGAACAAAAAATATAAAAGCAACACTTGTTTTTGCTTTCAATTTTCATTAGCTGAACTCAAAGATCTAAGACTATTTTTATGTGCACATATGATGCCCTGGACTTGCCAGCTAGTCACAGGTAGGCCCTTGCATTACACCCGTCCCCTTAAAAAAGATAACAGCAGCCAACCTAAAAACCCTGTGTCACCCCTCTCAGGTCTTGACGTTCACACCCGGGGGTGGAACCAGGCGATTGGCTACGCCCACCGAGGAGTTCAGATAGCCTGAGGCGGGAAAAACACAAACAGATCAGTTTTGGAGGTGGAGAGCAGTAGCAAAGTGTAAACGTCTGTCAGGGATCTGGGTCGTAGCCCGGATACCCTGTGGCCAGGAGGCAGACGGTGGTTGCCGCCTGCAGGCTTCGGGAAGATGGCTGGTGGAACCGTAAGGGACCGGGACAGGGTAGTGGCCCGCCGGTACCGAACCGGGGAACCAACCGGAAACCGGAGCACCAGGAGGGGTACTCAGACCCAGAACGAGGTCCAGAAGCCACTGGACCATGTCGAATTTACTGATTGAGGTCTGGACCTTAGGTCCTTTCCCGTCCCAAGACCCGAAAGATGGCAATAGCGGGGGATAGAAAGCCACCACACAGGCAGAGAGATCCCACGGGCCAGCGCCTGCGGGCAAAATGGGCTCTCCCGACACATACACGCCGGGGAACGGACTCCCGTCGCTGAAGTGTAGGCAGTCAGAATCTACAAAAGAGGTGCAGGAGAAAGGCAGGGACCACCAACCTGGTGGGGGACCAGACGCAGCCGGCTGCGGGCACCGACCACCATCCTTTTTGGTTTACCAGAGACTCCGGTGTATCTGTCATAGTGAGTACAACAGTGCCATCCGGCCGTGCACCGCCCTGCACCGCCCAGCCACCACATCACTTCTCAAACGGGTCCCGGGGCCACCATTCCTGCCCACGGAGGGGTTAACATCTTGCTGCATTACCATCTCCCCAAGGTGCACTGTAATTGCAGCGGTGGTGTCTACACCTTCACCACGTCCCGTGGGTGGCGTCACGAACTCAAAACACGATTCCAGCCGTACACCTACCTAACCACCACCCCCATTGAGATTGCCAGCAACCCCTTGCAGAGCGACGTGACCCCCGGGTCCGGAGGTGCTCGAGCCACCCACTGAACGAACCCGGATCCGAGCGGCTTGGCTGCGGCTGAGCGCGGGGCGGTACACACAAAATGCCTTTTTCTTTCATATATTGTTTGCAAATGTGTCTAATCTGTTTTACTGAGCACTTCTCCTTTGCCGAGATAAGGCACCAGTGTGGAATATCAAGATACTGATTAGTCAGCATGATTATAGCACAGGTGTGCCTAAGGGGTACTTCTCACATAGCGAGATCACTAGCGAGATCGCTTCTGAGTCACGGTTTTTGTGACGCACCAGTGACCTCATTAGTGATCTCGCTGTGTGTGACACTGAGCAGCGACCTGGCCCCTGCTGTGAAATCGCTGCTCGTTACACACAGTGCTGGTTCATTTTTTGCTCGTTGCTCTCCCGCTATGAAGCACACATTGCTGTGTTTGACAGCAAGAGAGCAAAGATCTGAATGTGCAGGGAGCAAGGAGCCGGCATCTGGAAGCTGCGGACGCTGGTAACCAAGGTACACATCGGGTAACTAAGAGAAGTGCTTAGCTTGGTTACCCAATATTTACCTTGGTCACTAGCGTCCGCCGCTCTCAGGCTGTCAGTGCCGGCTCCTTGCACACATAGCAAGAGTACACATTGGGTAACTAAGCGAAGCGCTTTGCTTAGTAATCCGATGTGTATCCTGGCTACGAGTGCAGGGAGCCAGCGCTAAGCGGTGTGCGCTGGTAACCAGGGTAAATATTGGGTAACCAAGCAAAGCATTTTGCTTAGTTACCCAATATTTACCTTGGTTACCAAGCGCAGCATCGTTTCCACGAGTCGCTGCTGGCTGGTGGCTGGTCACTGGTCGCTGGTGAGATCTCCCTGATTGACAGCTTACCAGTGACCATGTAGCGATGCACCAGCGATCCTGACCAGGTCAGATTTCTGGTGGGATCGCTGGAGCGTCGCTTAAGTGTGACGGTACCCTTATTAGGCTGGCCACAATAAAAGATCACTCGAAAATATGCAGTTTTGGGGTGGTCTGGGTGCGGTTAGAACACCAGTATATTTTTGTATACTGTATATATTCCTTTCCCACTGCCTTTGCCCCACTCTCACTTGCCTATGAATGCTCCAATGAGGAGGTGTACCTGACATTGTTGTGTCATCCATCAATATATTATTCTATAAGCATATAGTATAGTCTGCGTTTGGTATCCACTTAATCTATAAAATATTTACTTAAGTGTATTGTAATTTTGCTACTTTACTGTTTGAGGCCTAAAACACACTTTCGCTTAAAAACCGTACGTGTCTCACGTTCCGTTTTTCGGGTCCGTGTTCCGTTTTTTATGGGCGTTTCTTCGGTACGTATGACATCCGTGTGATGGCGTATGCTTGCCGTGTGTGCGTGTGGAATGGCTGTGTATGCGTACATGTAATGTCCGTGTGAAATGATCCGTATATGAAGATCAATGTCGTTGATACATGTCGGCTGACAGCAGACAGAGTTACGCGATGAGAATGAACTCGGGTGAACTTCACCCGACTTCATTGTCATACCGCGGCTCTGTCTGGGTGTCGAGTACTGATTAGCGGTCACACGTGAAGGACTCACCGGTGACCGCTAATCCCCTGAGTGACTGAAGTGAGCAGCGCAATTTGCGATGCCATCACTCAGGCTACCCGCGGCCAGCTGGAGTCCTCCCCCCGAGACCGCAACTCACCTGTGACTTCATCGCTGTCACTTGGGCGACTTGCTTTCACAGTTGGAGGATCCAGCGGTGGCCGCAAGTTACCTGAGTGACATCATCGCTGATCGGGCTACTCATCTCAGTTGCTGCGTGGAGCTGACAGGTGCGGTGGTGTTCTTCTGCAGCTCCTGTCACCTTCATATAGCAGAGCTGGAAGCGACGCGGGACCTCCGTGGATTACGCCGGACATGGATGGGTTTTTGAGGCTTAATAAAGTGGTGAACGAGGGTATTTGTTAGTGTTTTTTATTGCAAATAAAGGATTTTTTGTTGTGTGTGTTTATTAATTTTAAATTACAGGTTAATCATTGGGGGTGTCTCATAGACGCCTGTAATGATTAATTTAGGACTTAGTGGCAGCTATGGGTTGCTGCCATTAACTCCTTATTACCCCGATTGCCAACGCACCAGGGCAAATCGGGAAGAGCTGGGTAGAGTTCCAGAACTATCGCATCTAATGGATGCGGCAATTCTGGGTGGCTGCTGGCTGATATTTTTAGGCTGCGGGGCTCCCCATAACGCGGAGCTCCCCATCCTGAGAATACCAGCCTTCAGCCGTATGGCTTTACCTAGGCTGGTATCAAAGTTGGGGGGACCGCACGTCGTTTTTTTTTATTTAATTAATTATTTATTTTACTGCACAATATATACCCGCCCACCGGCGGCTGTGATTGGTTGCAGTGAGACAGCTGTTACTCAGCATGTGGGCGTGTCTAACTGCAACCAATCATAGGCGCCTGTGGGCGGGGGAAGCAGGGAATAGTAGATTGATTAATGAGCGGCCGACATTTTCAAATTAATTGAAGCCGCGTACCTTTGGAACAGCTGTTCTTCACCGCACTGATGATCGGGGATCGGTGAGTATGCGACAGGGGAAGATACAGACCGAGCGCCAAAGGGATGATGACTGAGAACAGCAGAAAAAAAGGTAAGCAGACTGACATTTAACAAAAAAAAAACCCCGACATCGTTCGTTTAAAAACGCACACGGACGGTACGTGCTGAACACGGACATGCTACGTGTGCCGTCCGTGCAGGCATGGACCCATTGACTTTAGCGGGTCCGTGCCTGCGTGTTTACGGCCAAAAACGGACATGTTGACCGTGTGGAAAAACGCACGCACGTACTAACCACACGGACACACGTTCCGTGTGATTTTACGTGTGTGTGCCATCTACCATAGGGTAACATTGGTCAACGTGTCTCCGTTTCTCCGGTACGTGCAAAAACGTACCAAACACGTACCGGAGGCACGGATGTGTGTTGCAGGCCTGAGATGCATCCCTTTATATGTGTGTAGCATATGCTGTATATATATATATATATATATATATATATATATATATATATATATATATATATATACAGTTAGGTCCAGAAATATTTGGACAGTGACACAAGTTTTGTTATTTTAGCTGTTTACAAAAACATGTTCAGAAATACAATTATATATATAATATGGGCTGAAAGTGCACACTCCCAGCTGCAATATGAGAGTTTTCACATCCAAATCGGAGAAAGGGTTTAGGAATCATAGCTTTGTAATGCATAGCCTCCTCTTTTTAAAGGGACCAAAAGTAATTGGACAAGGGACTCTAAGGGCTGCAATTAACTCTGAAGGCGTCTCCCTCGTTAACCTGTAATCAATGAAGTAGTTAAAAGGTCTGGGGTTGATTACAGGTGTGTGGTTTTGCATTTGGAAGCTGTTGATGTGACCAGACAACATGCGGTCTAAGGAACTCTCAATTGAGGTGAAGCAGAACATCATGAGGCTGAAAACAAAGAAAAAATCCATCAGAGAGATAGCAGACATGCTTGGAGTAGCAAAATCAACAGTCGGGTACATTCTGAGAAAAAAGGAATTGACTGGTGAGCTTGGGAACTCAAAAAGGCCTGGGCATCCACGGATGACAACAGTGGTGGATGATCGCCGCATACTTTCTTTGGTGAAGAAGAACCCGTTCACAACATCAACTGAAGTCCAGAACACTCTCAGTGAAGTAGGTGTATCTGTCTCTAAGTCAACAGTAAAGAGAAGACTCCATGAAAGTAAATACAAAGGGTTCACATCTAGATGCAAACCATTCATCAATTCCAAAAATAGCCAGGCCAGAGTTAAATTTGCTGAAAAACACCTCATGAAGCCAGCTCAGTTCTGGAAAAATATTCTATGGACAGATGAGACCAAGATCAACCTGTACCAGAATGATGGGAAGAAAAAAGTTTGGAGAAGAAAGGGAACGGCACATGATCCAAGGCACACCACATCCTCTGTAAAACATGGTGGAGGCAACGTGATGGCATGGGCATGCATGGCTTTCAATGGCACTGGGTCACTTGTGTTTATTGATGACATAACAGCAGATAAGAGTAGCCGGATGAATTCTGAAGTGTACCGGGATATACTTTCAGCCCAGATTCAGCCAAATGCCGCAAAGTTGATCGGACGGCGCTTCATAGTACAGATGGACAATGACCCCAAGCATACAACCAAAGCTACCCAGGAGTTCATGAGTGCAAAAAAGTGGAACATTCTGCAATGGCCAAGTCAATCACCAGATCTTAACCCAATTGAGCATGCATTTCACTTGCTCAAATCCAGACTTAAGACGGAAAGACCCACAAACAAGCAAGACCTGAAGGCTGCGGCTGTAAAGGCCTGGCAAAGCATTAAGAAGGAGGAAACCCAGCGTTTGGTGATGTCCATGGGTTCCAGACTTAAGGCAGTGATTGCCTCCAAAGGATTCGCAACAAAATATTGAAAATAAAAATATTTTGTTTGGGTTTGGTTTATTTGTCCAATTACTTTTGACCTCCTAAAATGTGGAGTGTTTGTAAAGAAATGTGTACAATTCCTACAATTTCTATCAGATATTTTTGTTCAAACCTTCAAATTAAACGTTACAATCTGCACTTGAATTCTGTTGTAGAGGTTTCATTTCAAATCCAATGTGGTAGCATGCAGAGCCCAACTCGCAAAAATTGTGTCACTGTCCAAATATTTCTGGACCTAACTGTATATATATATAGATATATATATATATATCTATATATATATACATGTACTAGCTGTAGTACCAGGCGTCTCCCACACTGACTGTCTGTCTCCCTCTCTGTCTATCTGTCTCCCTCTCTGTCTCTGTCTGCCTCTCTCGCTATGTTTCTGTGTGTTTCTGTGTGTCTCTGAGTGTCTCTGTGTGTGTCTCTGTCTATCTTTGTGCCTCTGCGTCTGTCTCTGCTTCTGTGTGTCTCTGATTTTGTGTGTCTGTTTGTCTCTGTGTGTCTCTGTCTATGTTTGTCTCTGTGTCTGTTTTTGTGTGTCCGTGTGTCTCTATGTGTGTCTCTGTCTCTGTGTTGTCTGTCTCTCTCTGTGTCTGTCTGTCTATGTGTCTGTGTCTTTGTGTGTATCTGTGTCTCTGTCTATGTGTCTGTGTGTGTCTCTGTCTTTGTCTCTGTTTCACTCTGTCTCTGTGTGTCTCTGTCTCTGTTTGTCTTATGCATGTTTCTGTGTGTCTGTCTCTGTGTGTGTGTCTGTGTGTCTGTGTGTGTGCATCTCTGTGTGTGAGTCTCTGTATCAGTCTTTGTGTGTCTCTGTGTCTGTATGTGTCTCTGTGTGTCTTTGTCCCTGTATCAGTCTGTGTGTGTCTCTGTCTCCGTGTGTCTCAGTCTCTGTGTGTTTCTGTCTGTGTGTTTCTGTCTGTGTGTCTCTGTCTCTGTGTGTCTGTGTGTGTCTCTGTCTATGTGTTTCTCTGTGTTTTTGTCTGTGTGTGTCAGTCTGTGTGTATCTCTGTGTGTCTGTGTGTCTGTGTCTCTGTGTCTGCCTCTGTGTGTCTCTGTCTCTGTGTGTGTATGTCTCTTTGTGTGTGTGTCTCTGTTTCTATCAATATCATATTACCTCACATATAAGCTTCTTATACTAAAAATTTTCTTCGTTGCCTATAACAACCAATCACAGCTTCTATTACTGACTTGTAGCTCACAGCTCCATTGACTTTAATGTAAGCAGGTTTTTTTGGTGAATAACTCTGTAAAGCGCAAGGTTACATTTCCCCCTCAAAACATAGTCTATGACGTTCCCTGAGTCAAATGAAGTGTCTGTGCAAAATGTTGTGATTGTAAATGTGATGGTGCGGATTCCTTTAGCGAGGACACACACAAACACACATACCCTCAGCTTTATATATTACTAGCTGTAGTACCCGGGTGTTGCCCGGGATAGTAACTATCTCTCTTCGAGTTCCTGTCTATCTCTGTCTGTCTCTCTCTGTGTGTCTGTCTCTGTCTGTATCAGTTTCTCTGTCTGTCTCTGTATCAGTCTCTCTGTCTATCTGTCTCTATCTCTGTGTCTCTATCTCTGTGTCTCTCTCTTTCTTTGTATAAGGATAAGGCTGCACATCAAACTTAGATAATGGTATAATGCCTCTCTCTTTCTCTGTGTCTGTCTGTCTCTTTCCCCGTCTGTCTCTTTCCCAGTCTGTCTCTTTCCCAGTCTGTCTCTTTCCAGGTCTGTCTCTTTCCAGGTCTGTCTCTTTCCAGGTCTGTCTCTTTGCCCGTCTGTCTCTTTGCCCGTCTATCTCTTTGCCCGTCTGTCTCTTTCCAGGGCTGTCTCTTCCCAGGGCTGTCTCTTCCCAGGGCTGTCTCTTTACAGGTCTGTCTCTTTACAGGTCTGTCTCTTTCCCTGTCTGTCTCTTTCCCCGTCTGTCTCTTTCCCCGTCTGTCTCTTTCCCAGTCTGTCTCTTTCCCAGTCTGTCTCTTTCCCCATATGTCTCTTTCCAGGTCTGTCTCTTTCCAGGTCTGTCTCTTTGCCCGTCTGTCTCTTTGCCCGTCTGTCTCTTTGCCCGTCTATCTCTTTGCCCGTCTATCTCTTTGCCCGTCTGTCTCTTCCCAGGGCTGTCTCTTTCCAGGGCTGTCTCTTTACAGGTCTGTCTCTTTACAGGTCTGTCTCTTTCCCTGTCTGTCTCTTTCCCCTTCTGTCTCTTTCCCCGGTCTGTCTCTTTCCCAGTCTGTCTCTTTCCCAGTCTGTCTCTTTGCCCGGCTGTCTCTTTGCCCGGCTGTCTCTTTCCAGGGCTGTCTCTTTCCAGGGCTGTCTCTTTCCCCGTCTGTCTCTTTCCAGGTCTGTCTCTTTGCCTGTCTGTCTCTTTGCCTGGCTGTCTCTTTCCAGGGCTGTCTCTTTCCAGGGCTGTCTCTTTCACCATTTGTCTCTTTGCCCGTCTGTCTCTTAGCCTGTATGTCTCTTTCCAGGGCTGTCTCTTTACAGGTCTGTTTCTTTACAGGTCTGTCTCTTTCCCTGTCTGTCTCTTTCCCCATCTGTCTCTTTTCCAGTCTGTCTCTTTCCCGGTCTGTCTCTTTCCCAGTCTGTCTCTTTGCTCGGATTTCTCTTTGCCCGGCTGTCTCTTTGCCCGGCTGTCTCTTTTCAGGGTTGTCTCTTTCCAGGGCTGTCTCTTTCCAGGGCTGTCTCTTTCCAGGTTTGTCTCTTTCCAGGTCTGTCTCTTTGCCCATCTGTCTCTTTGCCCGTCTGTCTCTTTGCCTGGCTGTTTCTTTCCAGGGCTGTCTCTTTCCAGGGCTGTCTCTTTCCAGGGCTGTCTCTTTCCAGGGCTGTCTCTTTCACCGCTTGTCTCTTTGCCAGGCTGTCTCTTTGCCCGGCTGTCTCTTTGCCCGGCTGTTTCTTTCCAGGGCTGTCTCTTTCCAGGGCTGTCTCTTTCCCCATCTGTCTCTTTCCCCTTCTGTCTCTTTGCCCGGATGTCTCTTTGCCCAGCTGTCTCTTTCCTGGGCTGTCTCTTTCCAGGGCTGTCTCTTTGCCCGTCTGTCTCTTTGCCCGTCTGTCTCTTTGCCTGGCTGTCTCTTTCCAGGGCTGTCTCTTTCACCATTTGTCTCTTTGCCCGTCTGTCTCTTTGCCTGTATGTCTCTTTCCAGGACTGTCTCTTTACAGGTCTGTCTCTTTACAGGTCTGTCTCTTTCCTCGTCTGTCTCTTTCCCCTTCTGTCTCTTTCCCAGTCTGTCTCTTTCCCGGTCTGTCTCTTTCCCAGTCTGTCTCTTTGCCCGGCTTTCTCTTTACCCGGCTTTCTCTTTGCCCGGCTGTCTCTTTGCCCGGCTGTCTCTTTCCAGGATTGTCTCTTTCCAGGGCTGTCTCTTTCCAGGGCTGTCTCTTTTCCCGTCTGTCTCTTCCAGGGCTGTCTCTTTGCCTGTCTGTCTCTTTGCCCAGCTGTCTCTTTCCAGGGCTGTCTCTTTCCAGGGCTGTCTCTTTCACCATTTGTCTCTTTGCCCGTCTGTCTCTTAGCCTGTATGTCTCTTTCCAGGGCTGTCTCTTTACAGGTCTGTCTCTTTCCCTGTCTGTCTCTTTCCCCATCTGTCTCTTTTCCAGTCTGTCTCTTTGCCCGGCTGTCTCTTTGCCCGGCTGTCTCTTTGCCCGGCTGTCTCTTTTCAGGGTTGTCTCTTTCCAGGGCTGTCTCTTTCCAGGGTTGTCTCTTTCCAGGGCTGTCTCTTTTCCCATCTGTCCCTTTGCCCGTCTGTCTCTTTGCCTGGCTGTTTCTTTCCAGGGCTGTCTCTTTCCAGGGCTGTCTCTTTCCAGGGCTGTCTCTTTCACCGCTTGTCTCTTTCACCGCTTGTCTCTTTGCCCGGCTGTCTCTTTGCCCGGCTATCTCTTTGCCCGGCTGTTTCTTTCCAGGGCTGTCTCTTTCCAGGGCTGTCTCTTTCCAGGGCTGTCTCTTTCACCATTTGTCTCTTTGCCTGGCTGTCTCTTTGCCCGGCTGTCTCTTTGCCCGGCTGTTTCTTTCCAGGGCTGTCTCTTTCCAGGGCTGTCTCTTTCCCCATCTGTCTCTTTCCCCTTCTGTCTCTTTGCCCGGCTGTCTCTTTGCCCGGTTGTCTCTTTCCAGGGCTGTCTCTTTGCCCGTCTGTCTCTTTGCCCGTCTGTCTCTTTGCCCGGCTGTCTCTTTCCAGGGCTGTCTCTTTCACCATTTGTCTCTTTGCCCGTCTGTCTCTTTGCCTGTATGTCTCTTTCCAGGGCTGTCTCTTTGCAGGTCTGTCTCTTTACAGGTCTGTCTCTTTCCTCGTCTGTCTCTTTCCCCTTCTGTCTCTTTCCCAGTCTGTCTCTTTCCCGGTCTGTCTCTTTCCCAGTCTGTCTCTTTGCCCGGCTTTCTCTTTACCCGGCTGTCTCTTTGCCCGGCTGTCTCTTTGCCCGGCTGTCTCTTTCCAGGATTGTCTCTTTCCAGGGCTGTCTCTTTCCAGGGCTGTCTCTTTTCCCGTCTGTCTCTTCCAGGGCTGTCTCTTTCCAGGTCTGTCTCTTTCCAGGTCTGTCTCTTTGCCCATCTGTCTCTTTGCCCATCTGTCTCTTTGCCTGGCTGTCTCTTTGCCCGGATGTTTCTTTCCAGGGCTGTCTCTTTCCAGGGCTGTCTCTTTCACCGCTTGTCTCTTTGCCCGGCTGTCTCTTTGCCCGTCTGTCTCTTTGCCCGTCTGTCTCTTTCCAAGGCTACCTCTTTCCAAAGCTGTCTCTTTGCCCGGGCTGTCTCTTTGCCCAGCTATCTCTTTCCCCGTCTGTCTCTTTGCCCATCTGTCTCTTTGCCCGTCTGTCTCTTTGCCCGTCTGTCTCTTTGCCCGTCTGTCTCTTTTCCCATCTGTCTCTTTGCCCGTCTGTCTCTTTGCCCGTCTGTCTCTTTGCCCGTCTGTCTCTGTCTCTATCTCTCTGTCTCTTTCCCTGTCTGTCTCTGTCTGTGTCTCTGTCTGTCTGTCTTTTTCTGTCTCTCACTCACAAATAAGTTTCTTATACTAACAGTTTATTTTGTTCCTATAGCAATCACTGACAGTTGCTATTAATAGCCCGTATCTCCCAGATCCATTCAGATTAATGGAGGCAGGATTTTTGAGAGTAACTTTAAAGCGTAGGGTTAATTTTTCCTGTCAAAACATAGTCTATGACGTTCTCTAGGTCACATGGGACGTCTGTGCAAAATTTCCTGATTGTAAATGCGACGGTGTGGATTCCTTTAGCGGATATACACATACATCCACACATACATCCACACATACATCCACACATACATCCACACATACATCCACACATACATCCACACATACATCCACACATACATCCACACATACATCCACACATACATCCACACATACATACACACATACATCCACACATACATCCACACATACATCCACACATACATCCACACATACATACACACATACATCCACACATACATCCACACATACATACACACATACATCCACACATACATCCACACATACATCCACACATACATACACACATACATCCACACATACATCCACACATACATACACAGAGCTTTATATATCTAATATATAAAGTTGAATGTCTGTATGTGTGTATGTCCGGGATTGGCATCTGCAGATACAGCCACAAAATTTTGCACACTCACACGTCTGGACCCCGAAAGCGTCATAGGCTTTGTTGTGAGGTGAAATTTTAACCCTGCGCGTTGCAATTTACCAATCAATTTTGCCCCTATCTACATAATAGGGAAAAAGTGAAACGAAAAGTGTATCCGCACTGTTGCATTTACAATCACGAAATTTTGCACAGACACCTCATGTGACCCAGGGAACGTCGTAGACTATGTTTGGACAGGAAAATTTAACCCCGCGCTTTACAGTTACTCTCCAAAAAACATGCCTCCATTAAAGTAAATGGATCCTGGAACTACAGGTTATTAGTAGGAACTGTGATTGGTTGCTATAGGAACAAAAGACATTCATAGTATAAGAAGCTTATATGTGAGGTAATAAGTTATCGGTGGGGAGACGAATAGAGAGAGACAGACAGAGAAAGAGATAGACAGGAAAGAGACAGAGAGATAGAGACAGACAGGGACAGAGACAGACCTGGAAAGAAACAGACCTGGAAAGAAACAGACCTGGAAATAGACAAACCTGGAAAGAGACAGATGGGGAAAGAGACAGACAGACATGCAGACAGGGACAGAGAAAGGCAGACAGGGAAGGAGGAGACAGCCAGAGAGACAGACAAAGATAGATGGGGAAAGACACAGACCTTGATATAGACAGACGGGGAAAGAGACAGAGAAATAGAGACAGACAAGGAAAGAGACAGACAGAGACAAGCAGACAGGGAAAGACAGGAAAAAACACAGACAAAGAGACGGGGAGACAGACGGGGAAAGAGACAGACCTGGGAAAGAGACAGATGGGGAAAGAAATAGAGAGATAGAGACATACAAAGAGAGACACAGACAGAGACAGGCAGACGGGGAAAGAGACAGATGGGGAAAGAGACAGACGGGGAAAGAGACAGACCTGGGAAAAAGACAGATGGGGAAAGAAATAGAGAGATAGAGACATACAAAGAAAGACACAGACAGAGACAGGCAGACGGGGAAAGAGACAGACGGGGAAAGAGACAGACGGGGAAAGAGACAGACGGGGAAAGAGGCAGACGGGGAAAGAGGCAGACGGGGAAAGAGGCAGACGGGGAAAGAGGCAGACGGGGAAAGAGGCAGACGGGGAAAGAGGCAGACGGGGAAAGAGGCAGACGGGGGAAAAGACAGGCCTGGAAAGAGGCAGACCTGGAAAGAAGCAGACCTGGAAAGAGGCAAACCTGGAAAGAGATACCTGAAAAGAGACAGACCTGGAAAGAGACAGACGGAGCACATTACTTGGCCAATTTAGTTAAATCTGTGTGGAATATCTGTGGTGTTGAAATATATGTTGTAAAATGCTTCTATTAGCTTCGTTTTTGCATTTTAATAATTACATTTCTATCTATTTGTTTTGTGGTTTTTGTGTGCACAATACATTTTTGCTAATACATTCTATTTTGTTAACAGAATTTATTAACCCGGGCGAAGCCGGGCAGTACAGCTAGTTAGATATATATACATATAGTATTCACAGTATATATATATATATATATATATATATATATATATATATATATATATACGCACACAGACACACACACACACACACACACACACAGGCGAGCAAAAGGGTAACAGAGTTTTGAATTTCTGACTCAATATCTCACCATCCACTACAGCTTCGAATGTGAAACTACTTTAATTTTACAGACAATCATCTTTTCTATCTCATACATTAATTTGACTTGTAACTATTTAGCATATGATTTGTTATGCAGATTCTTGTCATGTCACTGCACTGTTACTATTTTGCTCCTAAATATTTAAATGTTAACTATTTTGTTATTATTTTGTAAGTCCACCTTTTGCTTTCAACACTGCCAAATCCTTCTG
The DNA here is from genome assembly GCF_048569485.1 of Anomaloglossus baeobatrachus. Taxonomy (NCBI): domain Eukaryota; kingdom Metazoa; phylum Chordata; class Amphibia; order Anura; family Aromobatidae; genus Anomaloglossus; species Anomaloglossus baeobatrachus. Next base: position 94,965,021 of record NC_134359.1, on the reverse strand, counting down.
GGCACGCTCTCGATCAGATTCAAACATGTCTAGACCGAAATGTGATCCCAAGTCTCTTCTATATGTTCCCAATGTTGGTACTTAGGGGTGCTTCACACACAGCGAGATCGCTGCTGAGTCACGGTTTTTGTGACCTCATTAGCGATCTCGCTGTGTGTGACACTGAGCAGCGATCTGGCCCCTGCTGTGAGATCGCTGCTCGTTACACACAGCCCTGGTTCGTTTTTTTATTGTTGCTCTCCCGCTGATAAGCACACATGCTGTGTGTGACAGCGAGAGAGCAACAATCCTGAATGTGCAGGGAGCAGGAGCCGGCGTCTGACAGCCTGCGGTAAGCTGTAACCAAGGTAAACATCGGGTAACCAAGGTGGTTACCCGATATTTACCTTCGTTACCAGCTTCCGCAGCTCTCACGCTGCCAGTGCCGGCTCCTGCTCCCTGCACACACTAAGCTAAGCGGTGTGCGCTGGTAACTAATGTAAACATCGGGTAACCATACCCGATGTTTACATTAGTTACCAGTGTCCGCAGCTTCCAGACGCCGGCTCCGTGCAAGTGCAGCGTCGCTTGCACGTTGCTTCTGGCTGGGGGCTGGTCACTGGTCGCTGGTGAGATCTGCCTGTTTGACAGCTCACCAACGACCATGTAGCGACGCAGCAGCGATCCTGACCAGGTCAGATCACTGGTCGGATCGCTGCTGCTTTGCTAAAGTGTGAAGGTACCCTTAAAGGTAAGGTGTCGCGGATTTATATAATCCAAACAATGATTACTTGTAAGATAACATGCAGTTATAATGTTATCTTGCTTTAAATAAAGATGTCTTTCAGTTTTTATAATCCTGGAAAGCTGGCAATGGTTGCTGCCATTTTACATTCCAAGTTCTAGCACGACAGTGCAGGCTCGATTTACAGCACCTCATGGCCATAGGCGATAGTGGTTGGATTCCGACCCCATTAGTTCTATTACAACTGTCCTGCTGTGAAATGGTAACGCTTGTGTGGGCTGCTCAATTCACAGCGTGTGTGTGTTCAGCCGCTATTTTTCTATAGCCCACACTTTGGGCTGGGCTGCATTTTTCCCCTACTGCCAAGATCTGAAAGAGCAAGCAGTACCATCCTAACAGATCCTAGAACAGCGCCGTTACCGACAGCAGCGGTGGATTTCCGTCTCCAATGACACCCCCTCCCCCCACTCTACCCAGCCCAGCTCTCCCCCCAACGCCGGCATGCATGCAGCAGAGCTGTGTGTGTGTTTGTTTGTGTGCGTGTGCATGCAGAGCATGTGAGTACCGGCACCCCTCCCCCCGCTGCCGCTGCTACCGTCTCCAATGACACTCCCCCGCTCCCCTCTGCTCTCCTTGCTGCATCCGTTGCGGGCGTGCATGCAACGCAGTGCGTGAGTACCGGCGCCCCTCCCCCGTCACTGTGTATCTAATCCTCTCCTATGTGATACTGTATGCTGAGTTGCTGTATCTAAACCTATCCTGTGTGATACTGTCTGCTGAGCTGTGTATCTAATCCTGTCGTGTATGGTACTGTCTGCTGAGCTGTGTATCCAATCCTCTCCTGTGTGATACTGTCTGCTGAGCTGTGTTTCTAATCCTATCCTGTGTGATACTGTCTGCTGAGTTGCTGTATCTAATCCTATCCTGTGTGATATTGTCTGCTGAACCATGCATCTAATCATGTCCTATGAGATACTGTCTGCTGAGCCTTGTATCTAATCATGTCCTATGTGATACTGTCTGCTAAGTCGTGTATCTAATCCTGTTCTATGTGATACTGTCTGCTGAGCTGTGAATCCAATCCTATCCTGTGTGATACTGTCTGCTGAGCCGTGTATCTTATCCTCTCCTGTGTGATACTGCCTGCTGAGCTGTATCTAATTGTTGTGCCCCGGGGCAGCCGAGCTGCTCGGATTCAAGCGGTCCGTGGCTCGAGGGGTCCCGGGGCACCGTCGAACAGTTTTAAATGAAAAATAAAAATAAAATAAAAAAGTCCGACTACGACACTCGCGGTTTGCGGCCAGGGATGGTAGGGCCGCCGCTGCAGGTTCCCGCTGGGGATGATGGATGGGGGCAGCGTGGATGGTGGAGCCCTCTGCGAGCAGGGCTTTTCCCCAAGGGTAGGTGATGGGTTAATATGGATGTGCGCTGCAATGAAGCAGTCCAGACAAAGAGGGCAGTTTAATGGTTTTTTACTCACTGTATTTACGCCCTGGGGACGTAAGGAATCCCAGGTGCGCCCGTGTCTCTGATGGCTGTGCCTGCCGACCTGATGCCACTCTCCACCTTTGCACTCTGGTGTATGTGGGTCCCATACCTCCCAACTTTTAAAGAAGGAAAAGAGCGACAAAGTTTGCGGCGCGCATATTAGGCCACGCCCCCTAACCACACCCATTTCACAGTCACGCCCATATACACTCCCCATCCACACCCATTCAGCATGGACACGCAGGCAGCCGGCGGGCCTCCAGCATGGACACGCAGGCAGCCGGCGGGCCTCCAGCATGGACACGCAGGCAGCCGGCGGGCCTCCAGCATGGACACGCAGGCAGCCGGCGGGCCTCCAGCATGGACACGCAGGCAGCCGGCGGGCCTCCAGCATGGACATGCAGGCAGCCGGCGGGCCTCCAGCATGGACACGCAGGCAGCCGGCGGGCCTCCAGCATGGAAACGCAGGCAGCCGGCGGGCCTCCAGCATGGACATGCAGGCAGCCGGCGGGCCTCCAGCATGGACACGCAGGCAGACAGGCGACGGGCCGCCGCACAGAGAGGCGGCCAGCCGCCCGCACAGAGAGGCGGCGGGCCGCTCGCACAGAGAGGCGGCCGTCCACCGTAGAGACAGGCGGCCGTCCACCCGCACAGAGAGGCGGCGGGCCGCCCGCACAATGAGGTGGCGGGCCGCTCGCACAGACAGGCGGCGGGGGGTGCCCGCACAGACAGGCGGCGGGCCGCCGCACAGAGAGGCGGCGGGCCGCCCGCACAGAGAAGTGGCCGTCCACCGCAGAGACAGGCGGCCGTCCACCCGCACAGAGAGGCGGCCGGCCGCCCGCACAATGAGGCGGCGGGCCGCCCGCACAGAGAGGCTCCGGCCGGGAGGGGAGGGGAGGGGAATCAGCGCTGGGGAGATTCTACATACCTTAGCAGCAGCACAGAGCAGACAGAGACTAGTTTCGGGCAGCGCGCTCCTCTCTGTTATGCCACGTCACGTGTTAGGATGGTAGGAGGGAAAAGCAGGGAGGCGGGGAGAGAGTGGGTGGGCGGAGCCTGGGAGACGGCCGTCCCGCCCGTGGCAACGGGACAAACAATGCAAAGCGTGATAGTCCCGCTGTATCCGGGACGGTTGGGAGGTATGCACTCACTCTGCTCTGTCCTCCTGCACTCACTCTGCTCTGTCCTCCTGCACTCACTCTGCTCTGTCCTCCTGCACTCACTCTGCTCTGTCCTCCTGCACTCACTCTGCTCTGTCCTCCTGCACTCACTATGCTCTGTCCTCCTGCACTGACTCTGCACTGTCCTCTTGCACTCACTCTGCACTGTCCTCCTGCACTCACTCTGCACTGTCCTCCTGCACTCACTCTGCACTGACTCTGCTCTGTCCTCCTGCACTCACTCTGAACTATCCTCCTGCACTGACTCTGCTCTGTCCTCCTGCACTGACTCTGCTCTGTCCTCCTGCACTGACTCTGCTCTGTCCTCCTGCACTGACTCTGCACTATCCTCCTGCACTCACATTGCTCTCTCCCTGCTGCTGCTCTTACCTCAGTTGCAGAACAAACGAAGCAGCCGCTGTGGAGAGTCGGTCACATGTGAGGATCCTGGGCAGAAGAGGCAGGCAAAGGGGGCGTGGCCAGCATAGAGCGAGCAGCAGGAGGGGACAAGGAAGACATCCCGAGGAGTGTATGTGTCCAGCATTCAGAGGGGGTGTGAACAATAGCAAGCGGCGTGCCCACCAGCATAGATGCCATGGAAGGCATCCAGAGAGTGTGGCCTGCATCCGGAGGGGGCGTGGTCGGCAGAGTGCGGGGGCGTGGCAGCTGCCTCTCACTACAATGCGGGATTATGGAGCTCCCGGGCGTGAGAACGGGACTAGACTATAAAATCGGGGCTGTCCCGCTGTATCTGGGACGGTTGGGAGGTATGGGGTCCTCCCTGACGTGGAGCACTTGGAGGTCCTCCTCACGTAACGCCCCTGTAAACGGGTCGTTACAGGGTATTAAATGTTACCCCATTTTTCCTGGGCAGGAGGAAGAAGGGTCCCCACAACACACACTAACATCACACTGGCAGGAAGGAGTTAACAGCATTTGCAGCATGAAGTTTGTTCTGATTCCATGACTCATCCTGTCTCATTAATGAGCAGGTGGCTGGACACAGGCAGGTCCCCATGACAACCAAGGGGAGGGGGGCCTGAAGGAGTGAGTTTAGTGCAGAGCACACAGAAGTTATGGGCAGAACGTCAGAGGCTGCAACGGAGAGCAGACGTCCAGAGAACTTCTCCTGTTGAGGAGATGCCACGAGACCAGGGCTGATAACACCTAGAGGAGGGGAATGGAGCTGAGGACTGGGGTTCCCTGGAGAAAGTTGTACCCGGTGGCGGTTGGTGTTGTACGCTACCGGGGATGAGAGAGACAGAGAGGCGGCGAGTTCCCAAGATGCTCTATGCCACGGGGACGGCACTAACGCACCGAAAGGGAGAGACCCCCAGAACACCTCACCGGACACCCCTTCCTCCTACCTGCCCGGGACCGACCAAAGGCTACAGGCGGCGAGGACCAGCACCCGGGTGCGATGTGAAACGGACTTTAAATAAAGAACAACTGGAACCGCACACCGTGACTGCTGTGAGTAATGCCGCCGCCCTGTGCCCCTGGTGTCCCTGAGGACTGTTGCCCTGGGTCTCATTAACCTCCTGGGGCTCCCCCGCTCCACCCGTGGGGAGCGATTCCATCCGGCTGCCCGTTACACCTGCCCCGGAGAGAGATCGCGCAGCGGCGGCTTAACACCTGGCCGCAAACCACGGGTGGCGCTGCAAGCACCCCCCGTCCCCGTCCCGTTTCCTGGGGAAGAGCGATGGCAAGCCCCCCTCCAGGGACCCCGTTACCCTCCTTTCATCCCCCTTGTAACACCGGACTGACGGTCGGACTTTCCTTTTATTGAAACCCGCCGGGGGTCATGGAAGCCGGGTCGGGCCACTCACAGCCTGACCCCGAATACCACCGGCCCGGTGACCGTGCGAGCCCTGCAAGCCCCGGCGTGGGCGTTTCACTCATGTCTAGGTCCTGCTGCAGGCAGCATGGACTATTTAAGGGAATATTTCCCGGTCCCCTCTTTGTTGTGTACCACCACGGGGCTCGGCCGCAGCCAAGCCGCTCGGATCCGGGCTCGTCGGTGGGTGCCTCGAGTGCCTCCGGACCCGGGGGTCTTGTCACTCTGAAGGGAGGCTGGCGCTATGTGAGGGGTTTTGGTGGGGAGGTTCACGGCCGGAGCCGTGGTTTTGGGTTTAAGTTTGTGACGCCACCCACGGGTTGTGGTGAGTGTGGACACCACCGCTGCCATTGACTAGGCTCCCGGGAACGGAATTGCACAGCCAGGTGTTGACCCCTCCGTGGGTAGGGGGATGATGGTCCCAGGGCCCGGTTGTTGGGATTAGGATGTGGGGGTGCGGGCGTGTTGGCGCGATGCGAGGCGGTGCGCGGCCCGAGGGCACTGTTGTACTCACTATGACAGATACACCGGAGTCTCTGGTAAACCAAAAAGATGGTGGTCGGTGCCCGCAGCCGGCTGTGTCTGGTCCCCCACCCGGTTGGGTGGTCCCCGCCTTTCTCCTGCACCTCTTTTGTAGATATTGACTGCCTGCGTTTCCGCGATGGGAGTCCGCTCCCCGGCTTTGTATGTGTCGGGAGAGCCCATTTGCCTGCAGACGCTGGCCCGTGGGATCTCTCTGCCTGAGCGGTGGCTTTCTATCCCCCTCGTTGGGCTGTTGTCTTCAGTCAGGACTTGGTTGGGAAAGAATCTAAGGTCCAGAACCCAATCAGTGAATTTGACTCGGTCTAGTGGCTTCTGGGCCTCGTTCTGGGTCTGAGTACCCCTCCTGGTGCTCCGGTTTCCAGTTGGTTCCCCAGTTCGGTACCGGCGGGCCACCACCCTGTCCCGGTCCCTTACAGTTCCACCAGCCGTCTTCCCGGCTCCTGCAGGCGGCAACCACCGTCTGCCTCCTGGCCACAGGGTATCCAGGCTACGACCCAGATCCCTGACAGACGTTTTTCCTTCTAGACTACTCTCCTCTCCTCCCTAACTTCATCTGCTTGCTTTTCCCGCCTCAGGCTATCTGAACTCCTCGGTGGGCATGGCTAACCACCTGGCTCCGCCCCCTGGTGTGAACGTCAAAGCCTGAGAGGGGTGACTCAGGGTTTTTAGGTTGGCTGCTGTTACCTTTTTAGGGGACTGGTGTTTGTGCAAGGGCCTGTCTGTGACTACCTGGCTAGTCCAGGGTGTCACAGCTGCTGATGCCTTGGACGTTAGTGGTGGCAGATGAGTCCTGAAAACCCACCCGCCTGGCAGAGTTAACAGATGGCTTGAAGTCGTGGTCTGTTCTTGGATCTGCAACCCGTGGCCTGCAGAGTACTGTGAGCCCTGGATGTCCACCCCACAGGATCCCTCTGTCCTTGGAGCTTGCTCTCTCGCTCTGCAGCTACTTTCCTCCCCTAAATGGTTGATTTTTCTCCTCAGGTCTTTGCAGTGTCTTTACTACCACTCCGCCGACTTACTTACTCTTCACTTTCCTTTCTGTTTCCTTCCACTTTCTTTGTGTCTCAAGAGTCTCTGGTCTGTCTTGACATCTTTCTTACTACTCCTCTCCTCACATGCTACTACTTCCTTCCTCCTAAACTCCATTGTCTGGTCTCTTCCTCCCAGTTGGCTGCCTGTTATCTAACAGTGCCCAGTGTTACCTAACAGTGTTATCTAACTGTCATCTGGCTAGATGAGGCTCCCAGCCAGGTACAGCAAGTGTAAATGTCCTGGTGTGCTAGTGTGTGTGTAGTGACTGGCACAGTCATGTAGGACCCTACCTGTTACCTTGTTTTTGTGACACCTGGTTACCGCAGGGGCGTCACATAATCCTGAACAGTTAGTGATATTATCCACCTCTGAAATTACTGGGCAGTGGGTGCCTATTTAAAAGGACATATACTTCAGATGTGGTCGTGTGAAGTGGAAGGTCCAGCAGAAAAATGAAGAAGCCACTAGACAGCTGAACTATAAAAGGAAAGCGCAGAGTTTGGAGGAATATATCGTCCAAATACCCTGTGCTCTGATGGGGAGAGTCATCGGAAAAACTGGACGAGTCATGCAAGACATGGTAGTGGTGAGATTGAGAATCCCTGATGATAATGAGAACAAGATACCCCAGGAAGCTGGTATGGTTCCGTTCGTCGGTGTCGGGACTGTAAAGAGTCTTGGAAACTTGCGAAGTCTTTTTGAATAACGGGTGAACTATATGTGTGACATGGAGCAGTTGAGGCAAGAAAAACTGAAAATTGAGGAGCAGCTTCGCCAACTGTGTGGAGGACATCAGCAGTCTTCCACCCGTTGTTCAGCAGACAGAAGAAGAAAGTGGAGTGATGTTCCGGCAGTTGGGACACGCGATAAAAGAAATCGCCGACAGAGTACCAACCTATGATATCCTGTTTGTAGTGGACACTATGAGCTTAGAGAAACTACTGTCAGTGTGTAGCTTAGAGTTCCCGACAATAGCCCTGGGGGTACATGAGACAATTTAGGTTCGGATAAGACCGTAGGTTTGACTGGGAAAGAGTCTCTCTATTGCGGTGACCCTTGGAGGGGTCAGTGAAAGAACAGTCCGTGAATGAGATGTCCCTTGACCCTTGACAAGACTGGGTTTGGTGACCGTGCCGGACGATTTCTCAGGAACTGATGCTCTTAGGCGACTGAGACGGCCCTCTTGACTGGTGGGGCACTGCAGCATGGATGCCCTGTCTCGGGGTGCCAGGACGTTGGCAGGTGTTCTCCCCTATGGGTTTGAACAGAGGAGAAGGGTATGTGAGGCATCAACCGGCTGCATTGTAAATGGCCGGTATGTTTTGCCGAAGCGTTGGTGCTCTGCAATGTAAAGTTGGCTGGGACCTGTTGTTCCACGGATTGCATTATATGTAGCAGGGTAGGGGGTTACCGACTTTGTGCGACATGGGCAGCGATTTGCCCGTGACGCAAAAAGGACGGGGGCGGGTACGATCGATTGTGAAATTGCACAATCGGTCATACCGTGTAAAGCCCCCTTTTCACTTCCCTAACTGATCTCTACTCTCTCTTCCTTTTCCCGCCTCCAGGACTGTGAACTCCTCAGTGGGTGGGGCCAACCGCCTGGCTCCACCCCACCTGGTGTGGACATCAGCCCCTGGAGGGAGGCAACAAGCATTTTGTGTCTGGCTGATGGGCCTGTCTCGGGGTGGGGGGTGTCGTGTTGTAGTTCCTGTGACGACCTGGCTAGTCCAGGGCGCCACATTCCCCCTTGGTTAAATGCAGACCATCCGCGGGCTGCCCGTCCATCACTGGTTTTATTTTTTTTAACTGCAAAAGATATAAAACATGTGAAAACATTCAACAAAAGCATATTTATAAATCTTCCCTTAACGGGAGGCACGGTACTTTAATGTTACAAACACATTTTTATTAATAACGGTCGGCTTCCGCTCTCCCACGCAAACAACCTAGCCCTGATGCTGCCCCTAAGAAGTGGGCAGCACCCCTTGACCCCAGTCCAGATCCAGGATGCCCGAGCGGGAATGGGTACGGTGTCTCACACCCGACTGTCACTTCAGGGGACCCCACGTCCATGGGGTACCCCTGACCCCCCGGAGGATCGCCACCGGTTGCAGTAGTGGCGGGCCTGGGCCATCTCTTTCCTCCAGGCCCATCCTCCAAATCAGCCTCTCCGGAGGCGGCAACGGAAACATGCCCAACATATTTACATTTCCACCAGTTTGTGGGTGCCCTGCAAGTTCTCAGGCATGTCCATGAAGAGTTCCTCATGCCACGGTACAAAGGGTCCCTACGGCAACTACTTGTCGGCAACGGCCGGATCAATCACAATGCCAATCAGGTAAAAACTTCGGTTGATTCATTCATTTAACAGGGTAACGGTACTGGTGGTCCCAACGGGGACAACGGTGCAACAAAGGGACCACTGCCACATCCTTTCTCCAAGCAGCACTCTCAGGGCACAGCTGCCATGGCCGCCACTCCTGGTCAGCAGGTGTGGGGGACGGGCACAGCCAGAGTCCCTCCGTGCCGGCTACGACCGGCACCTCCAGTAGTGAGGGGCCCCGCTGTGACGTGGCCTGCTTTGCCGCTTGACAGCTACGTCCCCGCGGTGCCTCATCCGAGGCCGGGTGTCTGGAAGCGGTCAGCGTGGCTTGCGGTGCTGGCGTCGGGTCGAGGATCGCCTCTGTTGCGGCCGGGCGGACTGCCGGAGCCGTCGTCATCTCCATCGGGGCCAGGATGGAAGTCGGGACGGGTGCCAGGGCGGTGGTAAAGGTAAGGCTCGGAGGCCGCAGGTCTGGACCCTCTGCCACAGACGCTACGGGCTCCGCTACCAGTGACAGTGGTAACGGGTCGGTCGGGGCGGTGGCCGCGGGCATGAGTAGTAACGGAGGTGGCGTAGTGGATGGCAGCAGGCCGGGCTCCTCAGACGCAGCGGCAGTTCCCTCGGGGACATAGGGGCGTGGGTCGCTTACCGGCTCCTCGGAAACCACCTCCACTTCGCATGCCCGCACGATTGCAGCCAGGCCCTTCTTTTCCGACATCCACTCCGCCATCATGGAGCTCCTGGCACATCTTGCTGCTGGGTCCAGGAACGTGTTCCGGCAGAGTCCTGGCATCCCTGCACTTCTGCAGCGCTAATTACATGCGGCCGCTAAGCACTGCTGCTCCTGCGGCCAGCGCTCCTCCGCCAGACACGGACATCTTCTCTCCGTTAGGTGCAGACATCTTGTTTCCGCCCCCCTTGGTCTTTTCTCAGCACCTCCTCTTCAGGGGCGGGGCTTCGGCTTTCGCGCCTCCACTGCTCGAGAAGACGCTCGAGCGGGAAAATCTTCGCGCCCAATATGGCGGATTCTGAATTTTTTTCGGCCGGACACCGCCGGCGGGACACAAGGCGCACCTCTACCAGCCGGTAGAACGGTAAGATCCTGTTCGTGACGCCAAGTTGTCGCGGGCTTGGAGGGCGCCGCCGCTGCGCTCGCTAACGCTCGGGTCCGGCGCTGCTGCTGCTGCTGCTGCTCGGTGGCTCGAGCGGTGGGCCGGATCCGGGGACTCGAGCAGCGCTCCTCGCCTGTGAGTGAAAGGGGGTAGTTTGGTTTGGGGATTTGGTCCGTGATGCCACCCACAGGTTGTGGTGACGTTGGGCACCACCGCTGCTATTGATGGGGATCCCGGGAGCGATGGCAGGGAGCAGCTGGGATGTTTCTCTCCTCTCCGTGGGTAGGGGGTTGGTGGTCCCGGGGCCCGGTGAGGTGACGGGGGGCAGGGTTGGCAAGATGCAGGGTCGCTTGGACTGCGCAGCGCGGTGCCGGATGGCACGGTAGTACTCACTCAGCCACAAATGGATGCAAAGTCTCTGGTAAACCAAACGGCTGGATGGACGGGTCCCGCAGCCGGCTGCTGTGGTTTCTCCCGGACGGTTGGTGGTGGCTGCCTTTCCCTGCACCTTTGTGTATGTTCGGTCCCGATGGCTTCCCACCGGTAACCCGCTCCCCAGCGTGTATATGTGCTGGAGGAGCCCTTTTGCCCGCAGGCTCTGGCCCTTGGAACTCTAGCTGTGGCGGTAGCTGTATTTCCTTTTTCTGGTCGGACGGTTGCCTTCAATCGGGTCTTGGCTGTTAGGAAACCCCTGGGGTTCCGGTCACTAATGGATTTGACTTATTTAACGGCGACTCCAAGCGTGGTCGGGGTCCGCAGGCCCTGTCGGTTTGTGCTGGCTTCACTTCGCTCCCCGGTTCGGTACCGGCGGGCCACCGCCCGACCCTGGTCCTACGGTTCCGCGTTGATCTGCCTCTCCTGCAGACAGCCACCACCGTCTGCCAACCTTGCTCTTGGTGCCCGGGCCACACACCCGGACATGGTCAGTTTGCTCCTCGACTACTACTTCACTCCTTCCCTTTCACTTCCCTAACTGATCTCTACTCTCTCTTCCTTTTCCCGCCTCCAGGACTGTGAACTCCTCAGTGGGTGGGGCCAACCGCCTGGCTCCACCCCAACTGGTGTGGACATCAGCCCCTGGAGGGAGGCAACAAGGATTTTGTGTCTGGCTGATGTGCCTGTCTCGGGGTGGGGGGTGTCGTGTTGTAGTTCCTGTGACAGAAAGGGGTATGCTGGGCTCACTACTATATACCTGGTGCTCAGGAGAAAAAGGTCTGTATATACAAAGAGAATCCCGGCACACAGTATGGAAAAAGGAAAATAGTCAATGATTCTTGTTGTATGTTGTAGTTTTATTCAAGAAAAAGTTCTCACAGCAGGTTGTAATAAAGTCTTTTCATGATAACAGGAAATTGCATTAAAGTCCGACGTTTCGGCTCTTAATTAAGCCTTCATCAGGGACCAAAAGATACTGGATATGAACAGACAAAATCACAAAAGACATAATTACAATAATATCATGTTCTGAATAAAAACATAGCAACAGAGTTCTATCAAGTAATGTGATACACAAACGTGAAAATAGTGTACGTGAGACTAAGTGAGTCAGATGAACATCCGATGGTAGGGAGGGGAGGGAAAAAGGGAAGGGGAAGAAGAAGAAATGAACATAAGACAAAGAAGGAACAAGAGAGAGGGGAAGGGGGATAGAGAGAAGGAAGCGACGGAGGAGAAAGAAGGGAAAATGAAACATACCCGTACTGATGTTATCATAAAAGAGTCCTATTAACAACACTAGAGATTGAAGCGCTGATGGAAGAGAAAGAGGAAATTGTAATAACCCAGATGTGATCAAAAAATTTTTTTGTTTTTTTGTTAACCTATGAAACAGGACAATGGCCACTGGACTTACATTCAGAAAAATATGGACCTTCCAAAAAATGGAGAACTTCGGTTATCGAGTGTAGGTCAATATAAGATGCGGCTACTGGATAAAAAAGAGGGGGGGGGGGAGATAGGAAAAGAGAAAAGATTTTAACAGAGGGCATTATACGTTAAGGTTGGTAAAAACGGGAAATAAGAATTAAGGGACACGTACCCATGGAAACCACCTTATCATATGAGTAGGTGACGGCCCCTATATCATCGAGGAATAGAGTGTACTCTTGGTACGTATGTGTAGTTGCTATAATAGAATAAAGGGCAGAGAGATAAAGATGAAAGTAATTGTACTGTAAGGAAACCATATGAGACAGAATGTAACAAACTGCAGACATACCGCTGTAAGTGGAGGCATTATCTCAGGGTAGACGTAGGAGGACGCTTATTATGATCAAGCAATGGGTAAAATGCCCAATGGAGGAGGAAGGAGGCTACCGGTCTCTCTTGTTCCTTCTTTGTCTTATGTTCATTTCTTCTTCTTCCCCTTCCCTTTTTCCCTCCCCTCCCTACCATCGGATGTTCATCTGACTCACTTAGTCTCACGTACACTATTTTCACGTTTGTGTATCACATTACTTGATAGAACTCTGTTGCTATGTTTTTATTCAGAACATGATATTATTGTAATTATGTCTTTTGTGATTTTGTCTGTTCATATCCAGTATCTTTTGGTCCCTGATGAAGGCTTAATTAAGAGCCGAAACGTCGGACTTTAATGCAATTTCCTGTTATCATGAAAAGACTTTATTACAACCTGCTGTGAGAACTTTTTCTTGAATAAAACTACAACATACAACAAGAATCATTGACTATTTTCCTTTTTCCATACTGTGTGCCGGGATTCTCTTTGTAGTTCCTGTGACGACCTGGCTAGTCCAGGGCGCCACACATGTGAAGCTGCCGTAGCGATAATGTTCGCTACGGCAGCTATCACAAGAGATCGCAGCTGCGACGGGGGCGGGGACTATTGCGCTCGGCTTGCGAAGTCGTAGTGTGCAAAGTACCCCTTAGACAAATTTGTGAACAATATTTGAGAGAGAAAGGCCTTTTGTGTACAAAGAAAAAGTCTTAGATCTTTGAGCTTGGGTCATGAAAAATGGGAGCAAAAACAAGTGTTGCATTTGTATTTTCTTTCAGTATATTTACTTTAAAAAATGTGTGAAGTTTTTAATACTTATTTCACCCAGCTGGATCTGTATGTTTATTGGATACCTAATAATCCTGAATGTAAGGCAGCTAGTAATTATATAATTGATATTGTGACGCCCTGGCAAAACCAGGTAGTCACAAAAGTGTACATCGTCCTTGTTACCATCAGAAACCCACACATAGGCATAAAACACAGCCATTAAACCCTAGCCACCCCTCATGATAATAAGGGCACACCAGTGGGCGGGATCAGGCGGATGAGAACGCCCACCTAGGAGTCCTGAGGTGTCAGGGGCGGGAAAACAGGAGTTGAGCTTTGACAGCTGAAGTGTGGAGAGCTGACAGCAGTGTAGTCAGGGGTCATAGCCCTTGGACTACCCGGCTAGGTGGCAGCGAGTGAACAGGGCCACAGGCAACGGAGATCCGGTTGTGGGAGACCTAAAGTGGACCGGTGCAGGGATGTAGACCGCCGGTGCTGACACCGGGAATCCGGTCTGGAGGCCGTGCACAGTCGGGGGTGCCTGGACCCTAGGGCGAGGAAGGTTGCAAGCCCCTCTCCAATTAACTAGCCGGGGACAAGGTTCCAGACTTTCTCCCATTAACTGCCCAGATAGAGCGAAGCGGAAGCCCAACGCGGGGGATAGGGTGTCCGTCAGAACCCACTGAAATCTGAAGAGTCAGCTTTCGCGGGCCACAGCTCCCAACACACCCAGAACCGGGAGTGGACTTCTCCGTTCCATGCGAAGTCGTCCAGAAGGAAAGACAAACACAAGGTGCAAGAGGAAAGGATACCTGTTCATTAACCTGGGTGCGGGATCCGAATGCACCTGTATTGCCTGCCTGGATCAACAGACTCAGATGGGATGTAATGGACAGGCTAGAGGGAAGCCACTCACCAAGCGGTACCCCCAGAACCCTGAAACCCTTTAACCCCTATACAGGGATTTGGAATTACACAGGGCCCTGGAGATCACTACCTGTGGAAGGCTACAGTCTGATGAGAGTAGTCGTCAGGCAGGGTCAAACCAGGAATAGCAGAACAGGAACACGCAGAAGTCAGCACACAGGAATCACTAAACAGGATAAGGCGGACCAGGAGCCAGGAAATCAGAACTATCTCTGGCATAGGTCAGCAGACAAAAGGGGAACTAAGACGGGTGTGGTGTCTTCCCATTGGCTGAAGCTGAACGCTGGCAAGTTCAGCTGGAAGACACACGCCACCCACAGTCAGCCAGTGGTACTGCAGATCCCAAGATAACCGATCCCAGTGGATGATCGGAGCCTGCGCCCACCGGTGCCGCTGGCATCGACTCCTCTCCCATCACCAGCACCATCCACGGCAGGAACATGGCATCGCTTGGCGATCGGAGCAGAAGTCGCTGGAGCGGACTCCGGTGGTGACGTAACAGCACCCTCCTAAGGCAGCCGGCTACTGGCAATTTGGTTTACTACTGGACTTGTGTGAAATTACTGAACTGTGAGTACACCATTGTCCCCTGGTCCAGCCCGGTGCGCCACCTCCAGCAGCCATCACTCCCGTGTTCAATCCACGGCCCCTGGGACTACACCTCCCCTACCCGTGGAGGGGATCCCATCTTGCTGCCCTGCTCTATCAGTCCCGGGTGCCTCATCACCAGGCAGCAGCGGTGCCACCATCCCTCACCGCAACCCACGGGGGGCGTCACAGACACAACAACTCCCCTGTAAATACCCCCTTTCTGATGGTTGTGAGGACGGGCGACCGTGAGAGCCCAAGTCCGGTCACAACTCGAGCCGCAGCAGCGAACCCGGATCCGAGCAGGCTACCCCGAGAGAAGTGGCAGCGGCCCCCGCCTGCAACAATATTGTCTTTGTTATAAAAATTTACAAATGTTTTAATTTGAGAAAACCATATAAGTTTCGGGGTTTTTTTGTTTTTTTTAAAAAGATTACTTAAAGAGAACCTGTCATCAGGACTTTATATCCCCCACTAATAGCATGTATATAAAGGCATTTTAGTGCTGATTAAATCTTCATCTCTCTTGAAATTTTCCCTCCAGAGAGGAAGGAGACAAACTCTAGCGCCACCTATTGGAAGTAGCAATCCTAAAAGTCAAAAGTGTTTTTTTTTTTAAACAAGCCTTTTCATAAGACTTAGGATTTATATTAGATCAGAATCCCAATTTGCAGACACGGTGTTTCGGGGCGATTGCCCCTCATCAGTGCATAGTGTGGGTATCTGATCTGGCTTATGAGAAGCTATGTGGGGACCACGGGGAAGACTATTCTCCTTATGGAGACCTGACAAACCACTCTGGCTGCCAGTAAGGGGACTTACAGCTGCAATGCCCCTCTGGGAATTTATTCAAATTGTCCCTCCAGAGAGGAAGGAGACAAACTCTAGCGCCACCTATTGGAAGTAGCAATCCTTAAAGTCAAAAGTGGCTTTTTAAACAAGCCTTTTCATAAGACTTAGGATTTATACCAGATCAGGATCCCAATTATAAAAACATAAAGAAATACATTTCATTGTTTTAGAGAAATCAATAGTTAAAATAATTTGATAATGAGTTGCGTGGAGAGCAGGAGAGGCAGGAGAGCTGTAAGTGCAGTTCCCACCCTACTGCACTTGCAAATCATTAGCATACAATATCAATTATGAGTTTCTCCAAAACAGCACAATGGATTTCTACAGGAAAGTTAAGAATTTAATGCAAGTGTCTTTATATGAACCCTATGTTCAGTTGCATACATTTTTTCTTTCAAGCTTCAAGGAAAGAAGGCGTTAATGCCAAGCTGCCGAAGAAATTGCAGATGGCAAAGTGGAAACGTCATGTTTTAGTAAGTCAACACATTTCATATATCTATGTCTCCTTCATCAGGACAAGAAATCACATTATTATTACATAGGTAATGTGATTTCTTGTCCTGATGAAGGAAACAGAAATCTTTGAAACGCGTTGGTAATGTGATTTCTTGTCCTGATGAAGGAGACACAGATCTTTGAAACATGTTGGTAATGTGATTTTTTTTTTTGTCCTGATGAAGGAGACATAGATCTCTGAAATGTGAAAAATGTGTGTTTTTGATAAGGACTGATAAGTTCTCCTGTTGTTGAAAAATTTGAATAAGAGTCGTATCTTAGTCATATTTGAAATGTACTTTTGGAACTGTTTTGTGGTGTGATCTCTGAAACGTGTTGGTAATGTGATTTCTTGTCATGATGAAGGAGATATAAATCTCTGAAACTCATTTGTAATGTGATTTGCTGTCCTGATGAAGGAGACATAGATCTCTGAAACACGTTGCCTTAATAAAACATCACTTTTTACATTGCCATCTTCAATTTCTTCGGCAGTGCGGCATTAACCCCTTCTTTCCCTGAAGTTTGATTGCCGCTTCATGTGGGGCTGCATATAGAAGTTACACTGCACACTCAATTAGCAAATAAATAATGAATTTATTGAGAATCAAAAAAGCCAAGCAAAGGAATTGAACTCATAGAGGCAGATATGTAATCTCTGACGTTTCGGCCAAAGGCCTTATTCACAGAGTTTGCTGCCCAGAATGGTTCACTGTTCCAGAGAAGGTAGTTTTGAATGAATGAATGGACGTTAAATGCCAGTGGCATGAAATCTGAGCTCATGTGTAGGCCGGCACTCCCGTGCCTTGGCTGTATGTGAAGGCCCATTTGGGGCTGCGGCAGCTGTTTTTAGATGTTCATTTCAGTGGTTGTGGCTTCTCATTACCCAACAAGGTGTGCCTTATTGCACTCATATCTCCTGGTTTACCAGGATAAGACCCTACTGCGCTTCTTTTCTTCTAGTGTGATTGATACATTTTTGTCAAGCGGCATTTAATTCATTTGTGATTTTTGGATGTGCGGTCCATGTCTTTTTCTACAGCTATGGCACATGAAAGTGTCTTTATATACCTGCTATTTAAAGGTAGAACATCCTGATGACGGGTTCTCATTAAGTTCTTTTTCCTTTTGAGGGTTGCCAGGAGGTTATTTAATTGGTGCTTATGCCAATAATGTTTTTAATTGATGTGCTTTGTGAAATGAGTAAAACTGCACAATTATTCAAATGTATTATGTCATATCACTGGACTTTTTATGATCTTTTCCTTCAAGTGTATGATCAACTTTAAACACTTAGGCTATGTGCGCACTAGAGATGTGAAGTTTCTCGAGAAAATCTTCTCGAGAAACTTCTGGGAGTGAAAGATTTGCTGACCTCCGGAAAAAATCCACGGCAAAACCGCATGCGGATTTGCCGCGGATTAGCCGCGGATTAGCCGCGGATTTACCGCGGATTTGCCGCGATTTTCCCGCGGGTGGTTCCCTGCGGATTTTTGCAGTCTGTACTGCAGAAATCCGCGGGGTACCTGCGGATTTAATGGACATGTTCATTTTCTCAAGAAAGTTTCTCGAGAAACTTTTCTCAAGAAATTTTCTTGAGAAAAATCCGCACCAGTGCGCACAGCTTTTTTTTTTTCTCATAGAATTTCATGGGAAATGTCTGCACAAAGATTGCAGACATTTCTCAAGAAATTTCCGCGGCAAATCCGCGGGTAAATCCGCGGGTATTTTGCTCTAGTGCGCACATAGCCTAAGTTGTCTTTCTGAGCTACATTTAGACCTAGTCTTTGATTTTTATTTACTTACAGTACAAAATAAACCTCACCTATTGTACCATCACCCATTCCCTGTACAGTCATGGCCAAAAGTTTTGAGAATGACACCAAAATTTTCACATGATCTGTTGCCCTCTGGTTTTTAATTGTGTTTGTCTGATGTTTACATCACATACAGAAATATAATTGCAATCATATTATGAGTACCAAAAGGTTATATTGACAGTTAGAATGAGTTAATGCAGCAAGTCAATATTTGCAGTGTTGACCCTTCTTCTTCAGGACCTCTGCAATTCTCCCTGGCATGCTCTCAATCAACTTCTGGATCAAATCCTGACTGATAGCTGTCCATTCTTGCATAAGCAATGCTTGCATTTTGCCAGAATTTGTTGGTTTTTGTTTGTCCACCCGTCTCCTGATGATTGCCCACAAGTTCTCAATGGGATTAAGATCTGGGGAGTTTCCAGGCCATGGACCCAAAATCTCTATGTTTTGTTCCATGAGCCATTTAGTGATCACCTTTGCTTTATGGCAAGGTGCTCCATCATGCTGGAAAAGGCATTCTTGGGTGCCAAACTGCTCTTGGACAGTTGGGAGAAGTTGCTCTTGGAGGACATTCTGGTACCATTCTTTATTCATGGCTGTGTTTTTAGACAAGACTGTGAGTGGTGCGATTCCCTTGGCTGAGAAGCAACCCCACACATGAATCGTTTCAGGATGCTTAACAGTTGGCATGAGACAAGACTAGTGGTATCGCTCACCTCTTCTTCTCCTAATAAGCTGTTTTCCAGATGTCCCAAACAATCGAAAAGGGGATTCATCTGAGAAAATGACTTTACCCCAGTCCTCAGCAGTCCACTCCCTGTACCTTTTGCAGAATATCAGTCGGTCCCTGATGTTTTTTCTGGAGAGAAGTGGCTTCTTTGCTGCCCTCCTTGAAACCAGGCCTTGCTCAAAGAGTCTCCGCCTCACAGTGCGTGCAGAAGCACTCACACCAGCCTGCTGCCATTGCTGAGCTAGCTCGGCACTGCTGGTAGTCCGATCCCGCAGCTGAAACAGTTTTAAGATACGGTCCTGGCGTTTGCTGGTCCTTCTTGGGTGCCCTGGAGCCTTTTTGGCAACAATGGAAGCTCTCTCCTTGAAGTTCTTGATGATGCAATAGATTGTTGACTGAGGTGCAATCTTTGTAGCTGCAATACGTTTCCCTGTTAGGCCATTTTTGTGCAGAGCAATGATGGCTGCACGTGTTTGACTCGCCCACCCCAGGGCTATGGGACACCCGGTGCCGGGCCGGACTAGTCCGGGGGTCGTCAGTGGTGGCGGGGCCCGACTCCGTGGCCCTGGTGGGTGTCAGTTTAAATATGGGTGGTGACTTGGGGTGAATAAAGTTTGTGTTTCGTGACGCCACCTGTGGTTTGCAGCTAATAAGCCGCCGTTGCTGTGTGAAGCCTCCGGGGTGATGATATGGCAACAATGGTGGTACTGCTCCCCACAGGTGGAGCGGTGCCCCGGGGACACTGTTGGTGCTCGTGAGAGTCTATGGTGTTGTGTGGAAAACACGGTGCAGGGCTGACAGGCATGAAAGAAACAGGCACAAACAACAGTCTCTTTACCTTCTCCTCTTTTACTCCCCAAACGGTCAGTCCTGGGAGACCGTTACAGGTGGTAGAGGGCTCCGGCCGGCCTGGAAGTAACTGAGCTGTCGTTTTGGCCAGATGAGTATGAGGCCTACTCCTGTTCTTTTCTTTACTGTGATAGGACCCTGCTCTCTGAACTTAGCAATGGCCCTATTGCTGCTGGGACCGGTGGTACGTCCCTTTCCCTCTGTGGTAGGCTGCACAGGCCCTCTCTGGTGTTTCTCTGCTGGAGTCCACACCGGGCCCTGATGATGCAGCTGTACCTTCGGGCTGTTTATGGGCCAGGTGCTTGCAGCTCTCCTGCCCTTCAGATTCGGCTACCAGGGAGTATTTTAGGCCCTGGTGGCCACAGACTCCGATGTCCGAGTCTCTTCTGTGCCTCTCTGCTCCCCCTGCTTCACTGGGCCAAGCTGCTCCAGCTATAGGCCCCAGTTCCACAGGACAGCACTACTCTGCGTCTGCTTGCTCTGACTTCTCTCTACAGACTGAACACTAACTCCTCCCTCAGGCCAGACTTAAGGAATGCTCCCTGGAACTCCAGGTTCAGAGCTCCCCCTGCTGGTCTGAGGGAGAACTGCGTTGGATGTTAAACTTACTGGCCAATAGACCTCCCAATTACCTTCATGCTCAGCATCAACCCTTTGGAGGGGCAATGCTGTTGTGGTGACCAGGTCCTGGGGCGCCACACTCCCCCTTGGTTAAACTCAGTACTCCCGGACTGAAGACAATAAAACAAGACATGTTACAACCTTAAACAACTATAAGAGTCCAGTGTGGCTCCCTACCGGGTGTCCATTACACTGCTCCATGGGGGACCCGCCGCGATAAAACCCCCAACGTAGGCTCTGGGCGTGCGTCAGAGCATTGCTGACCCCACTCTATGCACGCCGGACGGGTTTTTCTTCAGGGGTGTTTGAGCACACTGGTGCTAACTATGAACAATTAAAGTGTTGGCCACTCATAGTCCAGTGACCCAATTGTCCATTTACTTAGTCATATAAAAAAAAAAACATTTTATACACAACATTACAGACATTTCACATAACTATTTACATTCTAATAAGTACTCTTTCTTTTTACTCTCTATACCTTGGAGGGGGCTGTCCCCGAGTGCTGCGTTGGGACCTGCGTAGCTCTGGTGTTACTACAGGTAGGCCTAACCCTGATAGGTATGCGTGATGATTGCCTACGTGGTCTGATAGTCGCCAAGGGTATGACAGGTTCACCACTGACAGGGGGTTGATTCTCCTGTTCCACTGCTGGCGTGTCATCTTGTGTTGGGGCGGACAGTTCCTTAGGTGGATCTGGAATCTCTTCTGTCTCTGGCTCGACCAACTGCAGGAACGTCAAGACTGGTACCACTATGGCATTATTTATTCGGGTCCAAGTTTTGGGGAATTTGCCAAGGATTGTTTGTATCATCTCTTCCTCTTTTTCTTGAATTTCTTCCACTTCTTTTTGGATTTTGCACCGCTCAGGACACGCTTTCAGGCAGTCTCTGGAAACTGTTTGATAGGTCTTGCCCTCATCCTTGCTTATGAGGCATACCTTACTATTGTCAAAGTTGGAGGGAATAATGGTGTAGGGTTCATTCTCCCACTGATCATCTAATTTATGCGCCCTCCGCTTTTTCTTAAGGACCTGTTCTCCAGGTGCTAAGGGATTTGCTGGGGCCGTTTGATTGTAGTTCCGTTCTTGTCTCGTTCTTGCTTGGGACAGGCTCTTTTCTACGCATTCCTGAACTCTGCGGTACTGCTGTTGTCGCTCTGTATCCCAATCTTCTATCTCTTGAACTGCTTCAGGTGACACTGTTCCCATCTCCAAGTCTACAGGTAACTTGCCAGGTCTTGCTCGCATCAGGTAAGCAGGGCTGCAGTTGGTCGAATTTACTGGGATATGGTTATACAGGTCTACCAGATCTGGTAACTTTTCTGGCCATTGGTTTCTTTCTTCCAGCGGTAGAGTCTTGAGCATATCAATAACCACATGGTTCATCTTCTCGCACAATCCATTGGTTTGGGGGTGGTACGGTGATGTTCTGATTTTCTTACAACCGTACATGTTACAGAACTCTTGGAACACTTCTGCCTCGAATGCAGGACCTTGATCAGTCAGTACCCTTTCAGGGTAACCGTGAGGTCGACAAAAGTATGCCTGAAATGCTCTAGCTGCTGTTCTGGCTGTCTGGTCCTTCACAGGCACTACTACCAGGAAATGAGAGTAATGGTCCACAATGGTGAGGGCGTACACATAGCCTGACCGGCTTGGTGTTAACTTCACGTGGTCCAGGGCCACCAACTCCAGGGGCTGCTTCGTGACAATTGGCTGTAGAGGAGACCTCTGGCTAGCATCATCTTTCCGCCTCAGGTTACACGGACCACAGTCTCGGCATCACTTCTCGACTGTCTTTCTCATGTTCACCCAGTAGAACCGATCGCGGAGTAGGGTCTCCAACTTCTTCCACTCGAAGTGTCCTGCGTTATCATGGTAAGCTGCTAGGACCATTGGAGCATCCCTCTGTGGGACCACTATCTGTCAGACGAGTTCATTCGTTTGCCAGTTGACATATCTCTTGCAGAGCTTGCCTTGGTAGGTGAACAGTCGTCCCCTCTCCTTCCACAGCTGCTGGGCTTCTTCTGGAGCATCTGGGCCAAGATGGGTCTTAGCTTGTGCTAGCTTTTCTTTGACCAATCGCACGGCCGGGTCACCGTTCTGTGTCTCTTCCCAATTATGGTGGAGTAATGGGTTGACCGAGACCTCGTGCTGGCTCGAGCGCTTCTCTCCTACAGCATGCTCACACTGGGAAACACCTTGGTGATGGAAAGCCGGTAACTCTATCTCTTCGAGTTCATCCAGGTCTTCTCCAGACTCGGGTAAGTGAGGCATTCTGGACAACGCATCAGCATTGTTATTCTTCTTGCCAGCCCGGTACTTGATGGTAAAGTCAAAGTTAGACAGCCGGGCCATCCATCGCTGCTCCAACGCACCTAGCTTGGCTGTTGCCAGATGTGTCAACGGATTGTTGTCCGTGAAGATGGTGAGCTTGGCCGACGCCAGATAGTGCTTGAAGCGTTCAGTCACTGCCCACACAATGGCGAGGAACTCCAGCTTGAAGGAACTGTAGTTTTCTGGATTCCTTTCTGTGGGACGAAGCTTCCTGCTGGCGTAAGCTATCACCTTCTCTCTGCCTCCCTGCACCTGGGACAGAACTGCTCCCAGGCCCACGTTGCTGGCGTCTGTGTACAGTACAAACGGCTGGCTGTAGTCAGGGTAGGCCAGAATTTCTTCTCCCGTGAGAGCCCCTTTCAGCCGGACAAAAAACGTTTCTATTTGGCTGTTCCATTCAAATGGAGGGCTTTGCTTCTTAGCCTTCTTTGGCTGACCCACCAGGAGATCTTGAAGAGTCGCTGCTATCTTGGTGAAACCATCAATGAACCTTCGGTAGTAGCCCACCAGCCCAAGGAACTGCCGCACCTCCTTTACCGTGGTGGGTCTCGGCCAGTCCTTGATTACTGTGACTTTCTCTGGATCAGGTGCCACATCTTCTGCGCTGACCACATGACCCAAGTACTGTACCTTTGGCTTCAAGAGGTGACATTTGGACGGCTTTATCTTCAGGCCATACTCCAACAGGGACTCGAACACTTCTGCTAAGTGCCTCAGGTGGTCTTCATAAGTCTTGGAGTAGACTATGACGTCATCCAGGTACAACAGCACGGTTTCAAAGTTGTGATGGCCCAAGCAGCACTCCATCAACCTTTGGAATGTCCCTGGGGCATTGCAGAGCCCGAATGGCATACAGTTGAACTCGCAGAGGCCCATTGGTGTCGTGAATGCAGTCTTCTCCTTGTCCGCCTCTGCCACGGGAACCTGCCAATACCCACTGGTGAGATCCAAGGTGGAGAAATAGTTAGCTGACTTTAAGGCTGTTAGTGACTCCTCTATTCTGGGTAGTGGATAAGCATCTTTATGTGTAATGCGGTTAATTTGTCTGTAATCTACGCACATTCTCATTGTACCATCTTTTTTCTTTACGAGTACTAGTGGAGCTTCCCAGGGGCTACAACTATCTCTGATAACCCCAGCCTCCTTCATTTCCCGTAACATTTCTTTGGCACGCTGATACTGTGCTGGGGGTACAGGGCGGTATCTCTCTTTAATGGGATGATGATCACCCGTGGGGATTTGATGTTTAACCCCTTTTACCTGCCCAAAATATAGGGGGTGTTTGCTGAAGACCCGCTCGTACTCCTGTACCACCCGGTAAACCCCATGCTTTTGGTGTGAGGGGGTGGAGTCGGTGCCCACATGTAATTTTTGGCACCAGTCTTCCAGCTGTCCCTTGGAGCCATTGTCTTCCGCCTGGTCGGACGGGATCAAGGGTTCCACTGCTTTGATGGTATTGTTACTGACAGTGTACAGTTTTGCTACAGTGGCGTACCGGGGCAATTTGGCTTCCTCCTCCCCACAATTCAGGACACGGACGGGCACTCTTCCCTTGCGGACGTCTGCTACCCCTCTGGCTATCAGGACTCCAGGCCTGCTGTCTGAATACACCGGTTCTACCAAGGCCTGGTAATCTTGACCCTTGAGACCTATTGCTGCCCGACACCATATCAACATTTCACTTCTTGGGGGTATTGCAATGGGGAGGGGGTCACTTACCCTCACACTGCCAATTTCTCCTCCGGCCAGCTCTACCTGCTGCCTCCTCATCAGGACTCTGATCTCCCTTTGTAGGGCACGCTGCTGCCCGGAGCTGGCACCTTCAGACGCCTGCTGCAACAAAATTATCACTTCGGCAATACAATTTTCTATCACATTTGTACCAATGGTTAGCAGTGGGTTAGATTCCTTGCGATCAAGACCAACAATTATCATCCCCTGACATGGCAATTCTACCCGCCCCACTTTAATGGTTACTTCCTTGTACCCAATTTGAGGCAAGGGCTGACCATTACTAGCCACAATTGTTAAATCATCATCTGGGCCATGGTCAATGTCTGAATCAGCCCAATATCTTTTGTACAGTTTATAAGGGATGGTTGTTACCTGGGACCCCGTATCCAGGAGGGCATTCAAAGGGATCCCATCCAGCACAATAGGAAGGACCGGGCGTCCTCCCACATACTTGCTGCGACTGGGGTTTGAGCCGGGCTTTCTTACACCTGGGGGTTGGCTCCTGGCCCCAGGCTCGGCTCATTTAAAGGACAGTGTCTTGCAATATGGCCCGTAGTTTGCACCCAAAGAATCTCATCTTTATCTCTGCTGCGGTGCGGGTGTCAAAAGTACTCTTTAACTTGACCAGTATCTGGGTTGCTGTCCCTTTATCTGTATCAGGCCAGGACTTCACTTCACGCTGGGCCGCGCCGGCTAGCTGCCCCATTAATATGCCCACCTTCTGGCTCTCAGTCAGTGGATACACTCTAAACAAGCTGTGCAGCCTTTCTCTGAAGTCGCTCAGGGTATGTGCCTCCCCGGAGTACTGCGGCAGCCATTCTGCTCCCGGGATGTACGGCATTGTGATCGGCATTACCGGCGCTACAGCGGGGGCTGGGGCGACGGCGACTGGGATTACATCGGCCGGTGCTGCTGCGTCTTGAGCTACCACAGCCACCTGCTCTCCCTCTGTGTCGGACATCTTCCTCCCCCTTAGTGAACCTTACCAGGCTCCGTTCACTTTTCAAATTCCCTTCTGGGTCACGCGGGGTTAACGGCGCTCTTCTCTGATGGCGCGCTCCCTTCGCGCTCTTTGTCAGGCACGCCCCCCTTCTTCCTGCGCTCAGCGAGGCTAATGGCGGCAGCAGTTTGAAAACAGTAACACAGTCTTTTAAGCACAGTTTCTGCAGGCGCACAGTACCCGGTGGGACCGGGCATGAAATCCTGTTCGTGACGCCAAAATTGACTCGCCCACCCCAGGGCTATGGGACACCCGGTGCCGGGCCGGACTAGTCCGGGGGTTGTCAGTGGTGGCGGGGCCCGACTCCGTGGCCCTGGTGGGTGTCAGTTTAAATATGGCTGGTGACTTGGGGTGAATAAAGTTTGTGTTTCATGACGCCACCTGTGGTTTGTGGCTAATAAGCCGCCGCTGCTGTGTGAAGCCTCCGGGGTGATGATATGGCAGCAATGGTGGTACTGCTCCCCACAGGTGGAGCGGTGCCCCGGGGACACTGTTGGTGCTCGTGAGAGTCTATGGTGTTGTGTGGAAAACACGGTGCAGGGCCGACAGGCATGAAAGAAACAGGCACAAACAACAGTCTCTTTACCTTCTCCTCTTTTACTCCACAAACGGTTAGTCCTAGGAGACCGTTACAGGTGGTAGAGGGCTCCGGCCGGCCTTGAAGTAACTGAGCTGTCGTTTTGGCCAGATGAGTATGAGGCTTACTCCTGTTCTTTTCTTTACTGTGATAGGACCCTGCTCTCTGAACTTAGCAATGGCCCTCTTGCTGCTGGGACCGGTGGTACGTCCCTTTCCCTCTGTGGTAGGCTGCACAGGCCCTCTCTGGTGCTTCTCTGCTGGAGTCCACAAGGTGCTTGCAGCTCTCCTGCCCTTCGGATTCGGCTACCAGGGAGTATTTTAGGCCCTGTTGGCCACAGACTCCGATGTCCGAGTCTCTTCTGTGCCTCTCTGCTCCCCCTACTTCACTGGGCCAAGCTGCTTCAGCTATAGGCCCCAGTTCCACAGGACAGCACTACTCTGCGTCTGCTTGCTCTGACTTCTCTCTACAGACTGAACACTAACTCCTCCCTCAGGCCAGACTTAAGGAATGCTCCCTGGAACTCCAGGTTCAGAGCTCCCCCTGCTGGTCTGAGGGAGAACTGCGTTGGATGTTAAACTTACTGGCCAATAGACCTCCCAATTACCTCCAGGCTCAGCATCAACCCTTTGGAGGGGCAATGCTGTTGTGGCGACCAGGTCCTGGGGCGCCACATGTTTCTTTAGAGATACCCATGGTTAACTGAAGAGAAACAATGATACCAAGCACCAGCCTCCTTTTAAAGTGTCCAGTGGTGTCATTCTTACTTAATCATGACTGATTGATCGCCAGCCCTGTCCTCATCAACACCCACACCTGTGTTAATGGAACAATCACTAAAACAATGTTAGCTGCTCCTTTTAAGGCAGGAATGCAATAATGTTGAAATGTGTTTTGGGGGTTAAAGTTCATTTTCTTAGCCAATATTGACTTTGCAAGTAATTGCTGTTAAGCGGATCACTCTTTATGACATTCTGGAGTATATGCAAATTGCCATTAGAAAAACTTAAGCAGTAGACTTTGTAAAAATTAATATTTGTAGCATTTTCAAAACTTTTGGCCATGACTGTAGACTGTGAGCCCTCGCGGGCAGGGTCCTCTCTCCTCCTGTACCAGTCTGTTTTGTACTGTTAATGATTGTTGTACTAATTTTTATATATACCTTTTTTCACTTGTAAAGCGCCATGGAATTAATGGCGCTATAATAACAAATAATAATGATAATAATATAGCGGTTTGATCACTTCTGAATAGCTCTACAATTAGCAAGTTTAACACAACACTTGCCCTAATAATTAATCAGTCAAGAATAATCAGCCGCCTAGGACCTAGGTTCGCAGTCAGGATGCACCAGCTGCAATATATGAGGAGTGGATGTACCACCACAGTTCTCCCCCTGCTCTCTCCCTCTCCCCACCTGTGTTGGTTCAGCTGCACAGGCAGCAGTTTTCCAGACAATCATTGAGTATCAAGTGATTTCAGCATGACCAGCTGAGGGAGGATTCTCCGGTCATGATGTCTGTGTAACCAAACCCCCTTATCCTCTAAAATTAAACACACGGACTGCATGCGACTTGGTTCAAATGGCCACAGCAGCCTTTTTATTGCCTATTGTTTTACAGACTAGTACCTTAGGGACGCCGTCCAACGGGCGACCCAAAACAACCACATAATGGTAACAATAGACAATAACATTTACAATACCCCCCGGGGTAGGCCCAGTCCACTACTACTACTCCCCCTGTCCCCGGCCGCAACACACCGACCCAGAGACGAGGTGCCAATCACCCACGGATTGACCCCCACACTTTGGCAGAACCCCGTGCCTGCCACATCCCGGAAACCGAGAGCCACCATACCAAGACAATGACTCCCGGTCCAGCCACCAATCACTTCCAAACCTCTGGACCAGACCTACCCCCACCGCTACTGTGACAAAAGGTATCCCAACTACCCAAAAACATCTCCCACATGACAACACAAAGGGAGGGTGGGCGGGGATCGTTCGGCGTCCGGAAACAGAAGAGGAGGTAACTCCTTCCTCTCCCAGCTAACCCTTTCCCTGCTCCTCCTCTTCCTCCCCGGCTAAAACCATCCCCCAAAGCCATATTAGGCATATACCACTGTCCCTATTAACCCATCACTCCCTACCTCCCCCTTGGTCATGTCGCCCCTCCCCCCAAGTGGGTCCGTGGCTTTCTTGACCAGCTGAGGGAGGATTCTCCGGTCATGATGTCTGTGTAACCAAACCCCCTTATCCTCTAAAATTAAACACACGGACTGCATGCGACTTGGTTCAAATGGCCACAGCAGCCTTTTTATTGCCTATTGTTTTACAGACTAGTACCTTAGGGACGCCGTCCAACGGGCGACCCAAAACAACCACATAATGGTAACAATAGACAATAACATTTACAATACCCCCCGGGGTAGGCCCAGTCCACTACTACTACTCCCCCTGTCCCCGGCCGCAACACACCGACCCAGAGACGAGGTGCCAATCACCCACGGATTGACCCCCACACTTTGGCAGAACCCCGTGCCTGCCACATCCCGGAAACCGAGAGCCACCATACCAAGACAATGACTCCCGGTCCAGCCACCAATCACTTCCAAACCTCTGGACCAGACCTACCCCCACCGCCACAGGACAGACCACGTGACACCTTACGTGGCCTGGACCCGCCACACACCAAAAGCACGCTCCACACCATCCTGCAGACCCAACGCCCATAAATCCAGACCGACCTCGTTGAGGTGCACACCATCACCCCTCCGAAATCGCCAATCAGCCGGCTCCAAATCCCTGTGCCGTACCACAATCCCACCATTCCTGGTCACAAACCTAGCCACTACCCTATTCACCTGGGCCCTGGCCTTATTAACCTTCTCCACCGACCGAGCCCCTCTCCATGCCAACCTGGTCACTATGTCAGACCATACGACCAGCAAACCAGGATACCGCTTCCACAACTGCAGTAAATCAATCTTTATGTCTCGGATCAAATCCCGCGACGCCCTGGCACCAAGATCATTACCCCCCACATGCAATACCAGCACATCCGGGGGCCGCTCAACTTTACAATGGAAACGAAATTCCGGGACCACCCTGCCCCACTCCATGCCCCGAACTCCGATCCATCGAACAGTCGCCTGCGCACGATCCAAACCCAGCTGTCGACCATTCGGGCGGACCTCCGCCCGACGGGCACCCCAAAATACGAAGGAGTGCCCCAAGATCCAGATCAGGCACTTCCCTATAACAAATAAAACAAAACGAAAATATCAAAACCAATAACAGCACAACCACCAACACATCAAAAAACACCCCTTTCCTCAAACCTTCCGCACGTAACCAAAGTCCCATGATGCTACAACAACTGCGGTCTCACATACCGCCGAAAACAAGAAGATTCCCATCTACCAATACGCTTTACCACCTCATCTCCAAGCCCCCAACGGGCTGCCTCCGTTGCTGCACCAATTCGGAATGAATGCGACCCGAATTCCTCCGGGCGCTCCCCCGCGTTACGTAGACTTAGCCGCCGCACCGCCACAAACTGAAACCTCGACAAAAACGACCCATTCAAATGCCGCAACAACGGGCCAGGTAAGCCTCCCCTCACGGCCAAAAATCTCTCGACTAAACGCACAGGGCACAATTCCTCTCCTGGAACCGCATATAACACCACCAATCTACCACGGCCCAGCTGATCCATTTTTGACCGGCGAATCCGGCACTCCACCTGACTACTGCTCACTTGCACGTCCTCAAACATCAAACCACCACCCGTCACCCTGGACGGGCTCACCAGCTCGCCTATCCGGAACGCCCCATAAAAAGCGAGACCGAAAGCCGTTGTAAATAGAACCGTCTCGTACACAGACTCACAAATGCCGCTCAGGCCACCCACCATCCGTCTCAACAAACCAAACGATACAGGGCGCCTCTTGTCCCTCTCCCGTACGCCACGGCGAAAGCCCCGCAAAGCCTGACGAACCCGAAAATCCTGTGAAACATCACGCTCCCCTCTCATTTTTAACCAAAATGCCACTGCCGACACCCGATGTGCCACAGCCGATGCCGATCGCCCGGCTGAAAAATCCGTACTCACCAATGACAACAAAGCCACCAAGTAATCCACGCTTTCCCCACCAAACATCAGACGCAACAACTCCTCCCATTCAGCCCACACCTTAGCATACCGGCACCAAGTCACCTCGGTCACCGAGTTCCGAATCAAGTCTGAGATCACCGCCTCACCAGATGCCACAAATCCTCGGGGCACTCCACTCCAACTTCGTCCGCCCACGGCAACAGCGCCCGAAACCTGCTGAACTGAAAACGAGACAAAGCATCAGCCACCTCGTTGTCAACACCCGGAACGTGCCTTGCCACTACCTGCACATTCAACTGCAGACATCTCAACACTAAATGCCGCAAATACACCACCACCGGCTCCGACTTAGCAGACAAGTTGTTAATCGCGTGTACCACCGCCTGGTTATCACAATGAAAACACACTTTCCTTCCGGCAAAGTGCGACCCCCATAGCTCCACTGCCACTACAATGGGGAATAGCTCTAACAGAGCCAAATTCCTAACCAAGCCGCTCTCCCGCCACGCCTGTGGCCACTGCCCGACACACCAATGACCTCTGAAGACAGCCCCAAACCCGGCCGACCCCGCCGCATCCGTAAACAGCTGCAACGCCCCGTTAGACGCCACCCTCTCCATCACCAGCGTCCGGCCGTTGAAATGCTGCAAAAATTGATCCCATACTTCCAAATCGTCCCTGATCGCCTTTGTGATCCGCACAAAATGCGCCGGCAACCGTACCCCGGCCGTCGCCGTCGCCAAACGCCTCGCAAACACTCTCCCCATTGGCACAATTCTGCAAGCAAAATTCAATTTTCCAAGCAAAGACTGCACCGCCTTAAGCCGCACCTTCTTCGCCGCTTTTACCCCTGACACTGCGGACCTCAAATCACGGACCTTCTCCGCCGGCAACCTGCATTCCATAGCAATGGTGTCAATTTCAATTCCCAGAAAACACATCACCGGCGCCGGGCCTTCCGTCTTATCCGGCGCCAAAGGAATCCCGAAACTGGCCGCAACTTTCTGCAACGCAAACAGCAAACCCGCACAAACCATCGAACCCGCCGGCCCGACACACAGGAAATCATCCAAGTAATGAATGATGGACGTAAGCCCGGACACGTCCCGAACCACCCACTCAACAAACGAACTAAATGCCTCAAAGTACGAACACGAAATGGAACAGCCCATTGGCAAACAACTATCAACATAATAACTGCCATCCCACCAGCAACCCAACAAATGCTGACTATCTGGATGAACCGGTAACAACCGAAACGCTGCTTCCACATCCGCCTTTGCCATCAATGCACCCCGCCCCGCCGCCCTAACCAGGTCCAACGCCTTATCGAACGACACATAATATACCGCCGACAACTCCGGCGCAATGCCATCATTCACCGATAACCCTTCCGGGTAAGACAAATGATGAATCAGCCGAAATTTATTCCGCTCCTTCTTTGGTACCACCCCCAACGGTGACACCACCAAATTCCCGCACGGCGGGGCGACATAAGGGCCGCCCATCCTGCCCAAAGCCACCTCCCTTTCCAGCTTCTCATCCACCACTTCCGGGTGATCCCGAGCGGAACGCAAATTACAATACGGCGGAACCGATGCATTAACAACCGACGGAATATGAAAACCATCCGAAAAACCAGAACTTAACAACGCCGCCGCCTCCTTGTCCGGATACCTATTTAAAAACGGAACCATCACTTCTACCTTCACCGGCGTCGTCCCTCTTACCAGCCCCATCACCAGCCTTTCCTTTTCCTTTTTTAAAACATTTGGACAAGCTATGTCCCCCCCCACATCCGGAGCATTCATGCTTAAAACGGCACGCCGCTCCAAACCTGCACTGCCCTTCATTGTACTGCCAACACAAACCTTTCTTGAAACTTGCCGGGGACCCGGCCCCCCCCGAACCCCCGGCGCCCCCCCGAAAGGGCTGAGCCGGTGCCGACATCAATCGCATCCATAAGGAAATATCCTTATGGTCCCAACGCATATCTGGCCGCAATGCCTTCCGCTGCCTAAATTGCTCGTCGTAGCGCAGCCACGCCAGTCCGCCATAAACTCGATAAGCCTCCCCTATCGCATCCATGTAGCCGAACAAAGCCGAACAATGCTCCGGCTCCTTCTCCCCGACCACGCTCGCCAAAATCGCAAATGCCTGTAGCCAGTTGGCAAAAGTCCGAGGAATAAGCCTATAACGGCGCTTTTCCTCCTCGTCCTTCTCCTTTTTGGAATCACTCGGCTTAACCCTATCCAAATTAAATTTCTCCAGGGGAAGCAAAGAAAATATCTCCACATATTCCCCCTTCCAAATTTTTTCCCGCACCTCCTTCTTTAAATGGGCCCCCAGCGGGCCCTCAAAACAAACATAAACTTCGCTTTTAGCCCTATCATCTAAGCGCACCACCTCATCCTCCTTCTCCTTTTCCTTCTCCTTTTCCTTCTCCTTTTCCTTCTCCTTTCCCCCCCCCGTCTCACTCCCCCCTTCGCCCCCCCCCTCTACTCGCACCCGCTCCGTCACCCCCCGTCGCCGCCGAGGCCCCTAAACCGGCTGCACCCACCCACGCCGCCACCGGCGCCTGGGCCCCCTCCCCCCCCGCTCCCGAAGCCGCCGCCAGCCCCTGCAACAGCCCCAACAATTGACTCCACACTGCGAAACCAGCGGGCGCTGCCGTAGCCGCAGCCGCCCCCCCCCCGAAGCCCCCCGCCAGCGCAGCCCCTGCCGCCTCCGCGGCCGTCTCACCCGACCGCCGCTCGGCGTCTCCCGAGACCGCCGCCTCGCTGTCCTCCGTCTGTCGTCCATCCGACTCCTCCGAACCGAAAGCCTCTTCCCCCTCCTCGCCGCTGGCCTCATCTTCCATCCGACATCCGGGGGGCGCCGCCGCAGCACCCCCCCCACCACGGCCGCCAGACAGGGCCGCCGCGTGGGCAGAGTCATCCCCGCTCCATCTCTTGCCCCGGGGTGACAACCCAGGAGACCGTCCTGTCCCCCGCGCCGGCACCCCGGGCCTCGACCTCTTGCGCCCGCCCCCCTGCCGACTGCAAGGGGCCTCTGGGCGCGGACGACCAGACGCCCGGCTCCGGATCTCAGCCGTCGTCGCCTCTGGCCCTCCTGGGCTATTGCAGGCCTCCATCCGCCGAGTCCTCCCGCTCCCACGGGAGACTGCCACATCCGGGGGCTGCACAGCGGTACTGAGTGACCCGGCGGTTGCCGCAGGGCTCCCGCCGTCACTCCTTCTCTCAGCCGCACCGGGGTCAGGCACCGCAGACCCCCCCCCCGGCGCCGGACCTACCGCCACGTGCAGCCCCGCGGTCCCCCCGCCGACTGCAGGGGGATCTGCTGGCCTCTCTCCTGCGCCGAGCGCGCTCCCGGCCTGGAGCCGCTGCAGTCTCAGTAACTCCAGCCCGGAGGCCGGGACCGGAAGCAGGCCCCGTGCTGGCCACTCCCACCTCCCGACCGCCGCGGCTGGAACGAAGATTCCTCCCGCCGGCCTCTGCAGCAGCCAGACGCTGCTGCTGCGCTGCACTCTGCGGAGGGTCCCTGGAGGGGCTCTTACATCTCCTCCTCGCCCCCCCCCGCGCCCGGGGAATACCTGCGGGGGGGGCCGCGACTGGCGCCCGCCGCTGCTGGGGGGACGAGGGGCAAGCGCCGACGGGTTAACCCCGGCAGCCCTGATGTGGGTCTGCACTGCCAGGGGCCCGTGCGCTGCGACCGCTGCCTGAATCAGACGCTGGAGCTCCTGAAGATCTGCCATGGAGGTGCACGTGCAGATCGTTCGGCGTCCGGAAACAGAAGAGGAGGTAACTCCTTCCTCTCCCAGCTAACCCTTTCCCTGCTCCTCCTCTTCCTCCCCGGCTAAAACCATCCCCCAAAGCCATATTAGGCATATACCACTGTCCCTATTAACCCATCACTCCCTACCTCCCCCTTGGTCATGTCGCCCCTCCCCCCAAGTGGGTCCGTGGCTTTCTCAACCTTCGATTACAGAAAATGAAGGATCCACAAAATGCAGAAAATTCTGCTTTGCAGAAACAAGGATCAAATCTGAAGACAAAAGGTATCAGTAGGAATCTATCCTATCTATCTATCTATCTATCTATCTATCTATCTATCTATCTATCCTGTGTGATGCTATATTTTATGCCTATGTAGCATCTTATACAGTGATTGTTCTGGCTTATTGTATATGTATATTAGTGTAAGAAAGCATGTGTCTAGTTGTGTATGTGTGTATATATACAATGTCATTTTCATAAAATATTGTGCCTAGAATTCTTTCATACTATTAGAATACTCTACAATATTAGGCTAAATCAGCAGAGAATAATCTATTTTGATTTTGCTTTGGTTATTCTCATTAAAGCTGGTTCTGCAAATATCCTTGCCAATGAATGTCACGTCAGAATGGATTATTATCAATGTCATTGTATCGTGATGTGGTGAAGTGCGATATCTTTGTTGGAATGATTTTAATTCTAGACTACTACTAGAAGGAAACAGTGAATTATTCTTTTTAAAATCCTTAGTTGATGATGTATGTGCTGTGGTGATAGCATATGTGTGTTACAAGCATTATTAATACAATATAAACACTGTATAAATTGCATCCTTGTGAAATTAAGTCAATCTGTGGCTGTATAAGTGAATAAAATGCATTTAATGTATCAATGAGGTGGATGACCCCTATAAATGTCACATTACTGGATTTGTTCTCTACATGGCATGGTTTTTCAGTAGGTATATATATCTATAAATAGATATATATATATATATATATATATTCTATATCTTTATGTAAATAATACACAAAAAAATTAAAATAATTGAAGACAAATAGTGCAAGTGTTAAATGCCATGTATCGGTGACGTCAGATCTGTATTATCGAAGGGGTCAGGATAGACGTATGTAATGACGTAGGCGGTAAATATAGACCTGATGTCTAGAGGAAGCACAAAAAAGGAAAAGAAAAGGAGGCTAGAGCAGCGTATGACTCGATAGTGCATAATAAATTGCTCATTTTACTATGTGAAGGTGATAGCTGGTAACAGCAGACACAGCTGTGTCAGCAGATGATACTCTACTGGGAGGTGAGGGTGTGAAGCTGCAGGGTGCTGTGACTAGATCTGATAGGGAAGGAAATTATGCAGCTAGGAAATAAGTGATTTGTAGATTTATACATTTCTAGAGAAACGCTTGAGGTGCACATGAAGATTCTGATTTCTTACAGCATCCCAACCTATGATCCACACATTAAAAGAAAACAAAACTATATATAAATAAAGTATTCAATGCCGGAATTTTCACTTTACTATCACGTCTGCAGGGCTACTGCAAAATGTGTGAAATTCTGCAGTATTTCTGTTGATTTTTATTCGGCTGATTCTGCAGTGTGTAGCTGTGCCAAGCAGTCTGCTCTCCAATTAGGCAGAGCAATGCTATACATCACATGGTCCTGCGATGCTGGAACACCCAGCATGATAGCTGCGGCTATATTGTCCCCATGGTAACTGTATTTCTACAATGCATAGGATCCTAGATGATAAAATGCAGTGTATAAATAAAATATCAGGCAAAACACAGTTGTAATTTATTGAAAGATTTTTAAAGTAGATTTGTCACCATATTTCACAATAAAAACTTCATGTATTACCAGTGGCATTACTAGAGTTTGATGGGCTCCGGTGCAAAGTTTGGATCTGGCCCCCCACCAACCATACACCGACATTCAGGGTACGTGATAGTGACGCTGACACTCGGGGTACGGGATAGTGCAGCTGACACTGGGCTCTTTCCCACAGCACCCAGGTTTTCCATGATCTGAATCCCCTTTTCTATCACCTCCCAGCTTTCCTATGTTCTGATATCTTGTCGTTAGCACCCACCTTCCCCATGCTCTACTTTAATCTTTCCCTTAGCACCCAGTTTTCCCATATCAGAGCGTAGGAAAGTTGGGTGCTGAGGGAAATATGTCTAGCAGAACATGGGAAAGCTGGGTACTGAGGGAAAGACCTCAACACTTTCCCATCCCATGCTTGTATCTTTGTCCCCCCTTGTATATAGCTTTCCAAATACATTTCATATAGTATAATGGGTGCCACATAACCCTTCATATATTAGAATGCACCCCCATAGTCCCTCATGTATTATAATTCACCCCATAGTCCTCGATATATTACACTGCACCCATAGTCCTCATTGTATTATAATTCACCCCACTGTTCTCCATATATTATAATGCAGCCCCTATAGTCCTCCATATTTTATAATGCTCCCCATAGTCTTTCATATTGTATTATGCAGCCCACATACCATTTAATGCATATCCATAGTCCTCCATATATTATAATGCAGCTCCATTGTCCTGAATGTTTTATAATGCATTGCATAGTCCTTCATATTGTAGTATTTGGCCCCTATGCCATTTAATGCACTCCATAGGCCTCCATATATTATAATGCAGCCCCATTATCTACCATGTATCATGATACATCCCCAAAGCATGTATAAGGTGTTTTTCATATGGTATTATACAGCCCCCATACCATTCAATGCACCCCCATAGTCCTCTGGCCATGGTGTACTCACGGATTTAAAAAAAAAAAACAACAAATCCGCCAGGGTCAGATGCAGACACTAAGGGGTACTTTGCACGCTGCGACATCGCTAGCCGATGACAGCGATGCCGAGCTCAATAGTACCCGCCCCCGTCGCACATGCGATATCTTGTGATAGCTGTCGTAGCGAACATTATTGCTACGGCAGCTTCACACGCACTTACCTGCCCTGCGACGTCGCTCTGGCCGGCGACCCGCCTCCTTCCTGAGGGGGCGGGTCGTGCGGCGTCACACGGCAGGCGGCCAATAGAAGCGGAGGGGCGGAGATGAGCGGGACATAAACATCCCGCCCACCTCCTTCCTTCCGCATAGCTGGTGGAGGCAGGTAAGGAGAAGTTCCTCGCTCCTGCGGCTTCATACACATCGATGTGTGCTGCCGTAGGAATGAGGAACAACATTGTACCTGTCGCTGCAGCGAAATTATGAAAATGACCGACACTACACAGCTCACCGATTTTACAACGCTTTTGCAATTGTTTATCGGTGCATCTAGGCTTTACACATTGCAACGTCGTTACTGGTGCCGGATGTGCGTCACTTTCGATTTGACCCCGATGACATCGCAGTAGCGATGTCGCAACGTGCAAAGTACCCCTTAGGCTATGTGTGTCGCCAGGGGTTAAGGGGATACCCAGAACCGGGCCAAGGGGTCGCTTCTGGAAAGGGGATCACGGTGTCGTGACCCGGTCTGTGCTCCCTGGTTCCACAATAAAAAGGGGGGTTGTGTTCGTGACGCCACCCGTGGAATGTGATCAGAGATGACCACCGCTGCTGCAGAACCTCCGGGGTGATGGAAGGCAGCTTGAGATGGGACGGCTCCCCACGGGTAGAGCCTTTTCCCCGGGGCAGTATGTTAGTCTATGGGGGGAGTGCAGGACACGAGCACAATAAACAGGCAGACTCACGGTTTTGCAGTTTCTTTGTCTTTTACTGGTGATGGTATTCAGCAAAGTACTGTCCACGGAGTCTGTGAGGGGTTCAGGGTTTCTCCCGCCCAGCCGGGCCGTTTTGGCTTCCTTGCCTGCACTGTGTGTCTGTGGCCCTGCTGCGGTATGAACTATGCAGCTGGCTCTGCTCTGTTCTGCTCCTAGGTACCGACCTGACAGGCAACTCGAGTCCTTCCTAGTATGTTCCTGAACTCTGCGTTTGTTGCTTGTGTCTGTGGTACAGGTGAAAGATCTGGAATCTTCACTTCTCTGGTGGTAACTGTGCAGTATGTAACCTGCAGTCTCGGATCCAGCATCCGTTCTGTGTGCTCCACTGGGATGAACTCAGCAATGCTCTGTCTCCCAGGAATGTTCCTCTGTGTACTGTCTCCTTTCCTCAGACCCTCAGCTAGGCCTGGAATTGGTCAGTGGATCCTGAGGTGAGCTAAAGCCAGCTTCCAACCTGCAGAGATCCTGTCTCCTCAGTGCTCTGCACTGAACTTCCAAACTGAAACTACTACTGACCATTTCCTCCCCCCAGCAGAATGTACAGGGAAGCATCTTGGTCTCCCCCTTCTGGCCAGGAGGTCTTGGTGTTGTGTGTGGGGAGTTAACCCTTTGTGTTGTTACTGTGGCAACCCTGGGGTGCCACATTCCCCCTTAGTGAAGAACAGTACTCCGGGACTGTGAAACAAACAAACAAGTTATCACAACAATTATATATATACAGAGTCTCAAAAGGAAAAAATACAAAAACCTTAAAGCTCAAAAAGAGTCCAAAATGTTCAAAAATATATAAGTGTTCATACAGTATAGTCTCTGTAGGTACTGGGCTTTTGGTCTTAACGTTGCAATTAAATAAACATTTCAATAACCAAACACTTCTTAAAGGTGTCTCTACTCTGGTCATAAGTGCAGTAGGCCTCACGGCCCTCGGGCCACCAACAATGTGATCAAGTTGTAACTCTCCGTGCTGCCACCTTACACCACTCTTCTCTCACCTTTTCTGTACACTAAACTGTTACGGTTTTTCCCATAAACATTATAACATATGTACATTTTATATGCAATTCCACATTAGTCCTTATATCTTGCTGGTATCTGACCCTGAGTACTACGCTGTGACCTGCGTACTGCTGGTGTACTGGGTGTACTTAGCATAATAGTGTGGGTGGAAGTGTACCTATTTGGTGTTTCTGGTACTTGTGAGGATGGTGGACTGACTGTAGGACTGGCAAGCTCACTGGGACCAGGAATCTGTTCTTCCTCTACGGTTTCAACTTCCAGTTCTTCATGTCTTGGGACTTCTTGTGGTATGGATTCTGATGTTGGTTCCGCCACTTGAGGGAAGGCGATCATTGGGACTACTACTGCTCCATAGTAATTTGGCCATGTTTTTGGGAAATCTCCTAAGACTGTATGGAACACATCTTCTTCCTCCTTGACAGGTTGTACCTGTATGGGTAAGGTGACTTCTGGTGTCTTCAGGGTTTCAGGACACGGTTTGAGTTGATCTCTTGACACGACAGCTGATGTCCTTCCTTCATCCTTACTGATGAGACACACTTTGGGATTATCCATACTGGATGGTAAGACTGTATATGGGGTGGTTTCCCACTGATTATCCAATTTGTTTGTGCGCCGTTTCCTCTTGAGAACTTGGTCACCAGGTTGCAATGGGGTTGCTAGAGCATGCTGGTTGAAGTTTCTCTCTTGTCTTCCCCTAGCTTGTTGGAGACTTTTCTCTACGCACTCTTGTACTTGGCGATACTGTTGCTGACGTAGGGTATCCCAATTGGATTCTTGAATTTCTGCATCTGGCTTCAGAATTCCCATATCTAAATCAATTGGCAGTTTACCGGGCCTTGCACGCATAAGGTAAGCGGGGGTGCAGTTTGTAGAACTCACCGGGACATGATTGTACAAGTCCACCAAGTCTGGCAATTTCTCTGGCCATTGATTTCTTTCTGACTCTGGTAAGGTCTTCAACAGGTCAATCACAATATGGTTCATCTTCTCACATAAGCCATTTGTTTGGGGATGGTATGCTGTTGTGCGGATCTTTTTACAGCCATACATGTTGCAGAATTCTTGGAAGATCTGTGATTCGAAAGCTGGACCTTGATCTGCAAGGACTTGTTCTGGGTAACCATGGGGTCTGCAAAAGTACGTCTGGAATGCTTTAGCTGCTGTTCTAGCTGTAAGGTCTTTCACGGGTACCACCACTAAGAAGCGTGAGTAATGGTCCACGATGGTTAAGGCATAGACATAGCCGGACCGGCTTGGTGACAACTTGACGTGGTCTAATGCGACTAGCTCGAGTGGTTGCTTGGTTACTATGGACTGGAGTGGAGCTCTCTGGTTCTGTTGATCCTTTCTTCTGAGGTTGCATGGTCCGCATTTTCTACACCAATCTTCAATTGATTTTCTCATGCCAACCCAGTAGAATCTTTCTCTTAAGAGCACTTCCAACTTTTTCCAACCAAAATGACCAGCACCGTCGTGGTAAGCTTCCAGAACCATCTTGACGTCTCTCTTAGGCACGATGATCTGCCAGACCAACTCATGTGTTTTTGGATTGGTGTGCCTTCTACAGAGCTTCCCTTGGTACAGGAACAATTTACCTCTCTCCTTCCAGAGATGTTGTGTCTCAGCTGGGGCATTCTGATTAGGGTATGCACCTTGTTGTGTAAGCAGTTCTTTCACTAGCTTCACAGCTGGATCGCTGTCTTGTGTGTCAGCCCATCCGTGGTGTGCTAATGGGTTGAGAGTTGCCTGCTGTTGTTTTTGGTAGACACTTGGTTGATACTGTCCCACCTTAGGACGGTGAAAGGCCGGCAGCTTAATTTCTTCCAGTCCCTCCGGTTCCTCTTCCACGTTCCCCGAGTGTGGCATCCGGGATAAGGCATCTGCATTCCCATTCTTGTGGCCTGCCCTGTACTTGATGACAAAGTTGTAGTTTGACAGTCGGGCTATCCATCGCTGTTCCAGCGCACCTAGTTTTGCAGAGTCCAGGTGGGTCAACGGATTGTTGTCAGTAAAGATGGTAAATTCTGCAGCTGCCAGGTAGTGTTTGAAACGCTCTGTTACAGCCCAAACTACTGCCAGTAGTTCTAACTTGAAGGAGCTGTAATTCTCTGGGTTTCTTTCTGTAGGCCGGAGCTTCCTGCTTGCAAAAGCAATAACTTTCTCCTTGCCTTCCTGCTTTTGAGACAATACGGCTCCCAGTCCTACGTTGCTGGCATCCGTGTACAAAATGAAGGGTTGATGGTAATCTGGATATGCCAGGATCTCTTCTCCTGTCAGCGCCCACTTCAACTTCTTAAAGGACTCTTCTCTCTCATCACTCCACTGGAAAGGAGGATTTCGGGCTGCAGACTTCTTTGACTGTCCTACCAGGATGTCTTGTAGGGGAGCTGCTAGCTTCGTGAACCCTTTTATAAATCTTCTATAGTAGCCTACCAGTCCCAGGAATTGCCTCACCTCTTTCACGCTGGTGGGTCTCGGCCAATCTCTGATCACGGTAACTTTTTCAGGATCTGGTGCTACCCCTTCTGAGCTCACGACATGTCCCAGGTACTGTACCCTTGGCTTTAGAAGGTGACACTTGGATGGCTTGATTTTCATGCCGTATCCGGATAAGGCTTCAAACACTTCTGCCAGGTCTTGTAAATGCTGTTCATAGGTCTTGGAGTAGACTATGACATCATCCAGGTACAGGAGGACAGTTTCAAAGTTCTTATGTCCTAGGCAGCATTCCATCAGTCGCTGGAAGGTTCCAGGTGCGTTGCAGAGTCCAAACGGCATACAATTGAACTCACAGAGGCCCATCGGCGTGGTGAATGCTGTCTTCTCCTTATCAGCCTCTGCCACAGGAACTTGCCAATACCCACTAGTCAGATCTAGGGTGGAAAAGTAAGTAGCGGATTTTAATGCAGCCAATGACTCTTCTATCCTAGGTAATGGGTATGCATCCTTGTGTGTAATGCGGTTGATCCCTCTGTAGTCTACGCACATCCTCATGGTCCCATCTTTCTTTTTAACTAGCACTAGTGGGGCTGCCCAGGGGCTACAACTGTCTCTTATTACCCCTGCTTCTTTCATTTCTTTGAGCATGTCTTTGGCGCATTGGTAGTGAGCTGGTGGTACTGGTCTATACCTCTCCTTTATTGGTGGATGGTTACCTGTGGGTATAGTGTGCTCTACCCCTTTGATCTGCCCAAAGTCTAATGGGTGTTTGCTGAATATTTGTTCATATTCTTTCACTACCCTGTATACTCCATGCTTTTGATGAGAGGGTGTAGAATCGGTGCCTACATGTAGCTTTTGGCACCAATCCTCCAGCTTTCCCTCTGAGCCATTGTCTTCCGCCTGACTTGACGGCTTCAAGGGCTCCACGGTGGTGATGGCGTTGTTATCAACCGTATATAGCTTAGCCATGGTAGCATACTTTGGTAGGGTGACCTCATCTTCCCCACAATTTAGAAGGCGTATTGGCACTCTTCCCCGATGTACCTCAACTATTCCTCTGGCCGTCAGTACAGTGGGCCTACTGTCTGAGTACACGGGTTCTACCAGGGCCTGATAGTCTCGCCCTCTGATGCCTATTGCGGCTCTACACCAGACCAGCATTTCTGTTTTGGGAGGAATTACAATAGGTATTGGGTCACTTACCCTTGCACTGCCAATTTCACCTCCTGACATTTCTACCTGCTGCTTCAGCATCAAGGCTTTAATTTCCTTCTGCAGGAGTCTCTGTTGCCCAGGTTTGGCAGTCTCGACGATCTGCTGCAAGACAGTAATTACCTCTGCAAAACAATTTTCAATTACATTCATTCCTAGCAGCATAGTTGGTTCACGTTCTCGTCGGTCAACATCAACAATGATAATACCCTGATTCTGCAATTCTACTCTCCCAATCTTAATGGTCATTTCTCTGAAACCAACCTGTGGTACTAATTCACCATTGCTAGCCCATATATTCAATGCAACATTAGATGGACCACTGCTAACGTCTGAATCAGCCCAGTACCTCTTATAAAGGACATGCGGAATTGATGATATTTGGGAACCAGTGTCCAGCAAGGCGTTGAGCGGAATGCCATCCAGCACGATGGGGATGACTGGACGTCCCCCCACATACTTGTCGTGCCAGGGTGAAGGACCTTGAGAGTTCATTCCTGAGGAGCGGCCCGCCTCCCCAGGGCATCCCCATTTAAAGCACATTCACGGGCAAAGTGACCTGGCTCATTGCAATGGCGGCAAATGGGCTGTCCATCCGGCTGGTAGCGGTCGCTGGGTCGTCCTCTCGTCGCTTGGTATCTCCTAGGCCTCATCCACGGGACATCCTCCTTGCTGGTCGCCAGCTCAATCTTGGGTGCAGACTTGGATCCACGCAGCTCCTGGACGATTCTAGCCATGGAAGCAACGGTGTCTGTAAGGGCTTCAAGCTTTTGATGTAGAGCCTCATTAGTGATCGGCTCCAGGTGGTTAGCAACAGCCGCTGACATGGCCGATGTCACCGGCACTACTGGCTGCTGGGGTGCCACTGTAAGGTGTTGAACAGAGTCTATATCCTGCGGCTCCTCCACCTGCTGGAGGCGGATGGCTCTATCCTTTAGCTGGGCAAATGTTAGTCCTGGATCCTGGATCACCATCATGCTCAGTTGTCCCCGGTGGGAAGGGGATGAGAGTCCATCCAGGAATTGGTCTATCAGCAGCTTATCTGCTCCAGGGGCTAAGGCAGGTTCTGCTAATTTAAGTGCTCTGAGCGCCTCCTGCAAGTTTAAGGCAAAGTCTCTTGCGCTCTCTCTAGGTTTTTGCTTGCATCCAAAGAACCTCATTTTAGCCCGGCTGCCAGCAGTGGATTCAAAAGCTGCTTTTAGTCCCGCTATTATATGCTCTACAGTGTCCTTTGCATCGTCCGGCCAGGATGTAGCCTCCCGCTGGGCATTGCCAGTTAACTGTCCCATAAGCATACCAACACGCTGAGCTTCTGTCAGGGGGTACATGCTGTAGTAGATTTTTAGCTTTCCGATAAAGTCATTAAGTGTGTTGGGCTCACCTGAGTACTGCGGCAGCCACACTGCACCCGGGGTGTACGGCATCAGGAACGGCATGATAGGTGCTGCTGCACCGCCGGGTACAACAGCATCTCCCTGCTGCGACATCTTTGCGCCCCCTTAGTTAATTTCACCAGTCTTCTTGACAGCAAGCCTGGGACACTTTTCTGCGTTTTCGTTCGGGTCGCAGCACCGAGCGCACCTCCTCTGCAAGCGGTGGGCGGAGTCTTAGTTTAGGCGCGATGTTTTCCCGCGCGTAGCAGGTAATGGCGTGATTAAAGATGGCGCCTGGAAAATTTTACCAATGATGTTTTTGGATTTTTCCAGGTATCTTTGCAAAGTTTAAAGTCCGTTCTTTGTTGCAACAATTCACAGTGCAAGTCTTTTATGCGATGCAATAAGTCTTTACAGGCGCACGTCACCCGGGTTGCAGCCGGGTCCAGTCCGCATCCTGTTCGTGACGCCAAAGTTGTGTCGCCAGGGGTTAAGGGGATAACCAGAACCGGGCCAAGGGGTCGCTTCTGGAAAGGGGATCACGGTGTCGTGACCCGGTCTGTGCTCCCTGGTTCCACAATAAAAAGGGGGGTTGTGTTCGTGACGCCACCCGTGGAATGTGATCAGAGATGACCACCGCTGCTGCAGAACCTCCGGGGTGATGGAAGGCAGCTTGAGATGGGACGGCTCCCCACGGGTAGAGCCTTTTCCCCGGGGCAGTATGTTAGTCTATGGGGGGAGTGCAGGACACGAGCACAATAAACAGGCAGACTCACGGTTTTGCAGTTTCTTTGTCTTTTACTGGTGATGGTATTCAGCAAAGTACTGTCCACGGAGTCTGTGAGGGGTTCAGGGTTTCTCCCGCCCAGCCGGGCCGTTTTGGCTTCCTTGCCTGCACTGTGTGTCTGTGGCCCTGCTGCGGTATGAACTATGCAGCTGGCTCTGCTCTGTTCTGCTCCTAGGTACCGACCTGACAGGCAACTCGAGTCCTTCCTAGTATGTTCCTGAACTCTGCGTTTGTTGCTTGTGTCTGTGGTACAGGTGAAAGATCTGGAATCTTCACTTTTCTGGTGGTAACTGTGCAGTATGTAACCTGCAGTCTCGGATCCAGCATCCGTTCTGTGTGCTCCACTGGGATGAACTCAGCAATGCTCTGTCTCCCAGGAATGTTCCTCTGTGTACTGTCTCCTTTCCTCAGACCCTCAGCTAGGCCTGGAATTGGTCAGTGGATCCTGAGGTGAGCTAAAGCCAG
The DNA here is from genome assembly GCF_048569485.1 of Anomaloglossus baeobatrachus. Classification (NCBI taxonomy): domain Eukaryota; kingdom Metazoa; phylum Chordata; class Amphibia; order Anura; family Aromobatidae; genus Anomaloglossus; species Anomaloglossus baeobatrachus. Next base: position 94,920,291 of record NC_134359.1, on the reverse strand, counting down.
CTTCCAACCTGCAGAGATCCTGTCTCCTCAGTGCTCTGCACTGAACTTCCAAACTGAAACTACTACTGACCATTTCCTCCCCCCAGCAGAATGTACAGGGAAGCATCTTGGTCTCCCCCTTCTGGCCAGGAGGTCTTGGTGTTGTGTGTGGGGAGTTAACCCTTTGTGTTGTTACTGTGGCAACCCTGGGGTGCCACATATGTGTCCACGGTAGAATGTTGCTGCGGATTTTTCTGCATGAAAATCCGCGACTTTTGCGGCAAATCCGCACCTTTTTTTTGCCGCGGATTTGCCGCGGATTTACCGCGAATTTGCTGCGGATTTTGATGCAGATTTTTTTTTTTTTCCCCCATTCTATACCCAAAATCCGCACCAAAATCCGCAACAATAATTGACATGCTGCAGATTTTTCCGGATCAAAATCCACGGCAAATCCGCCACGGAAAAATCTGCAGCATGGACACAGCATTTCCAAAATGCCATTGAAATGGCTTGGAAGTGCCGCTGCTGCAGATTTTCGGACAATCCGCGGTAAATCCGCGGCAAATCCGCGGCAAAATCCGCGCAAAATCCGCAGCGTGGGCACATAGCCTAAGAGTAAAGGGCCCCTGTGCAAGAGTTGACCGTGCCCTCCCTCCCGAAACCATCCCACACCTCCTCCTGCCTCTTGGGGGTCTTCCATTTTATCATTTTAAGATTCATTGGGCTCATCATCTTGCCCTGGGAAAAAATATTAAAATCAGAGCTACTCATTCTCACCTGGTCCAGTGGTGTGTCTATGCGGCTCCATCCATGTTTACAGGATGCAGTAATAATGTCACATGTGACCACTTTAATCACTGGGCTTCGTAATTGATGCCATAAACTTTGGCGTGATGGCAGAGCTCAGTGATTGGCTCCAGCAGTCACATGTTTTAGTCATTATGAGGGTAAGACTTCAGCACTCAGAAATGAAAACGAGAGAAAATAATGCTTTTCCAAAAGGTGCTTTTTATTTTGTATGATCAAAAAAGAAAAAATTGCAGGACATGTTGTTCAGACGTTTCAGCACATTGCCTTTTTCATAATGAACATGTCAGTTGTAATTGAGAGGATAATGCTAAACGTTGTTGATAGGCGGCTGCAAGTTAATTAACAAGTGTGATCGACGTGCGCCTAATGTACCGACTTGTAGTCAAGAGGAAATGATAGAGCTCACTGCAAAACTTAGTAAAATTGCAGGCCTTAGGCCCGTTTCACACATCAGTGAAAAACACAGACGTTCTTCACTGACGTGTAAAACATGCACATGTCCCTCCGTGTGCCGTGATTCACGGCACACGTGGGTTGTCTAAGTGCAATCCGGGCTCCGTTCTCCGTGGTCCATGATTGCACTTAGAGATTAACTCACCTGTGTCCGCTCCCGCTCTCCTTGGTGCTGAACACTCCCGTGGTGCAGCATCCGGCCGGCGCTGACCCCCGCAGCAGCTGCTTCTGGGTCGGCTGTGTCGTGCATCATGAATATGCGCGACAGTAATCAGCCGGCTCAGAAGCAGCAGGCAGAACAGGCTGCAGAGAGCGCGGCTGAAGCCGGGTGAGTAAAAATGATTTTTATTTTATATGCACGTTTTTTTCTGGCACGTGTCTCACGGATCACACCACTGCATCAGTGATGCCAGAAAAAAATGGACATGTCTCCGTGCGGCAATCACGGACACGTGGGTACGCCGCACGGAGACACGTTCAGTGAAAAATCACTGATGTGTGAGCAGACCCATTGATTATAATAGGTCTGCATATGTCAGTGATTCTGGTACGTAGGAAAAAAAAGCACAAACCAGAATCACTGACGTGTGAAACAGGCCTTAGGGTATGTGCGCACGTTGCTTTTTACCTGCTTTTTACCTGCTTTTTTGCTGCTTTTTCTTCTGCGCTGTTTAATGCCAAAATGAATGTGTTATTCTATTCAAGCAAAGTCTATGGGAATTTGGGTTTCTTGTTCACACTATGTTGTTCAAAATACTGCCTTTTTGAGGCAGAACTTTGGTCAAAAACTCAGCTTTGCAGTGCAAAACCCAAATGGCAAAAACAATTGACATGTTGCTTCTTTGAAAAGCTGAGTTTTTGACCAAAGTTCTGCCACAAAAAGGCAGCATTTTGAACAACATAGTGTGAACAAGAAACCCAAATTCCCATAGACTTTGCTTGAATAGAAGAACACATCCATTTTGGCATTAAACAGCGCAGAAGAAAAAGCAGCAAAAAAAAGCAGGTAAAAAGCAGGTAAAAAGCAACGTGCGCACATACCCTTATAGGTATGAACAGACCTCCTGGGAGAGATTGTGATCACGTGATAAGGAATAATCTTATTCATTTTTCTATCATGCAGATAGCCAAGAGGTTTTATGTAAAAAGCAAACAGGAACCAGGATCTTCTCCTGAGGAGATGTTCACATTTCTCCTCAGGAGCAGATCCTGTTTTTTTTTTGCTTTTTACATAAAGCCTCTTGGCTATCTGCCTTATTCCCCAGACACTGCCTTTCTGAATAGGTACAAGCTTTACAAGGGACCACGTATTTTGCTGGTATTCACTATTTACCACTACCTAATACTCCACCCATATAAGTGAAATCCAGCTATTATCTCAGTTTACCTTTTTCGCAGAACGAGTTGGTTCCCTGCATACACCATTTGTGTAAAAATTAATAAGGTATTCCTTATCACGGGATCACAATCTCTCCCAGGAGGTCTGCTCATACCTACAGAACGCCTGCAATTTTACTAAGTTTTGCAGTGAGCGCCATCATTTCCTCTTAACTACAAGTCGGTACATTAGGCGCACGTCGATCACACTTGTTAATTCACTTACAGCCGCCTAAACTATCAACAACGTTTAGTATTATCCTCCCAATTACAACTGACATGTTCATCGTGAAAAAGGCAATGTGCCAAAACGTCTGAACATGTCCTGCAATTTTTTCTTTTTTGATCATACAAAATAAAAAGAACCTTCAGAGAAGCATCATCTTCTCTCGTTTTCACTTCTGAGTGTCGAGGTCTTACCCTCATATTGTTTATCCTGTCTTTTTGACTTCTGAGCACCAACTTATTTTGTAAAGTGAGCCAGACTTACCCTTTCGAACATGTTCTAGTCATGACATCACTGCTGCAAACATAGACCAGAGCAGTAGCAAGGAGGAATTGCTGGTTCTGAGGAGGATATGTCGCGGGCGGGGAGGAGGGTGTCAGCACACTACGCTCACTCCTTCTGCTCGGGTCCGGCGGCTGCTGCTCAGTGGTGGCTCGAGCTGTGGGCCGGATCCCGGGGGTTTCTCGAGCGGCACTCCTCGCCCGTGAGTGAAAGGGGTTTGTTGGGTGTGGGGATAGTTTATTGTCCGTGACGCCACCCACGGTTGTGGTGATTTCACCACCGCTGCTCAATACGGGGATCCCGGGGATGGTGATGCGGAGCAGCCAGGTGTTGTGTTGCCCCTCCGTGGGTAGGGGTTGGTGATCCCGGGGCCCGGTGATGGCTTGGGGGGTGCAGGGCCTGGTGGGCGCAGGGACGCGGGGGCAGCGCTGTGCCTTGCGGCACTGTGGTACTCACTCAGCCTGAGACGTTGACACAGTTTTTACGGTAAACCAAACGGCTGGTAAGGCGGTCCCACGGATGGCTGCACTTGCTCTCCCAGTAGGTGACGGTGATGTCCATCTTCCTAGCACCATTGTGTACTTGTTGGTTGCGATGGGTCCCCACCGGTAACCCGCTCCCCGGCTTCAAGCTGGACCGGAGGAGCTCTACTCTTTGCCCGCAGGCGCTGGCCCTGAGAAACTGGTGCCTTGGCGGTGGCGGTGTCTCTCCTACTCTTGTTGGGCTGTTGCCTTCAATCGGGACTTGGTTGTTGGGGGATCTACGTCCCCTTCACTGACGGATTTGGCAAATACTGGCGACTCCTAGCCTTGCCGGGGTCCGAGAGGCCCCTGCCCTGGTGCTGACTGTCCTTCGGAACACTGCTCCAGACCGCCGGGCACACAGCCTCCGGGGTCCTTCCAGGAACTTCCAAACGGTCCCCCTCCAGACAGTCACCACCGTTGCTGACCTTGCTGACCTGTCCTGCACACAGCTGGACTACTTCAGGCTTTTGCACACTCTTTCTGTTCTGTCACCACTCTTGCTTTCCTCCTTTACTACTTTTCTTCCTTCGCTTTCACTTAGCTGTTTACTCTTTCATGTCCCTCACTGGACTCCTCACACAAGCCCTGCCTGGGCTACTCTGCCTGGTACTTCCCGCCTCTAGAGCTGTGAACTCCTCGGTGGGCGGAGCCAACCGCCTGGCCCACCCCCTGGTGTGTATCATCAGCCTCTAGAGGAAGGCAACAAGGATTTTTGGTTCGCTTTGGTGTTCCTAACTGGAATGTAGGGTGGTGGTGTGTGACCTGTGTCCCCTGGCTTGCCCAGGGGGACACAGATAAATACATACACACACACACACACACACACACATATTTACTGTATACATGTGGCGCCTTGGACAAGCCAGGACGTCACAAGCACTACACCAACACACCCCACACCCCCGGTCAGGCACACCAAAGTCAGACAAAAACCATTGTTGCCTCCCTCCAGGGGCTGATGTCCACACCAGGGGGCGGGCCAGGTGGTTGGTCCCGCCCATCGAGGAGTTCACAGTCCTGGAGGCGGGAAAAGTAGAGAGTTGAGAAGCAGATGAGTTGGAGAGGAGTTGGAGTGAGGAAGTAAAGTGGCAGTTGAGCAGTCTGAAGTTGGTCCGGGTGTGTGGCCTGGACAGTACAGCAAGGTTGGCGGACGGTGGTGACCGTCTGCAGGAGAGGCCTATTGGAGCCAGCCGTAAGGACAGTGGACGGGCGGTGGCCCGGCGATACCGGACCGGTACGTAAAGAGAAGCCAGCACCAACCGGCAGGGCTTACGGACCCCGACAAGGCTTGGAGTCGCCGTTGAAATTGTCAAATCCGTTAGCGAAGGGAACCCCCAGGGTTTCCCAGCAGCCAAGTCCCGACAGAAGGCAACAGTCCAATCGAGAGAGGGAAACACAGTCACCGCCAAGGCTAAAGTTCCCAGGGCCAGAGCCTGCGGGCAAAAGAGGCTCCTTCAGCAACCTTCAAGCTGGGGAGCGGGTTACCGGTGGGAAGCCATTGGAACCGTTTACACTACACAGGTGCAGGGAAAGGCAGTCACCATCAACCTGCCGGTAGGAGAAACACCGCAGCCGTCTGTGGGACCCGTCCATCCAGCCGTTTGTTTTACCGGAGACTTTGTGTACAACATTGGCTAAGTGAGTACCACTGTGCCGTGCCGCACAGCGCTGCCCCCGCGACCCTGCACCTCGCCAGGCCCCGTAACCCGCCTGCCATCTATCCCTAACCCCTCACCGGGCCCTGCGACAACCAATCCCCCTACCCATGGAGGGGAGAACCAACATCCAAGCTGCTCCCTGTCATCGCTCCCGGGATCCCCGTCCAGAGCAGTGGTGGTGTCACAACCTCACCACAACCGTGGGTGGCGTCATGGACAATATCCCTAAATCACCCCAAACCACCCCCTTTCACTCACGGGCGAGGAGCGCCGCTCGAGTCCCCGGGATCCGGCCCACCGCTCGAGCCACCACCGAGCAGCAGCGGCAGCAGCAGTAGCCGGACCCGAGCAGTGGGAGAGCGCAGCGTCCCCTCCTCCGGCCGCGACAACTTGGCATCACGAACAGGATCTTACCGCTCTGCCGTCTGGTAGAGGTGCGCCTTGTGACCGCCGGAGGTGTCCGGCCGAAAAATTTGTGAAGCCGCCATCTTGGGCGCGAAAAATTCCCGCTCGAGCGTCTCCTTGAGCAGTGGAGGCGCGAAGGCGGAAACCCCGCCCCCGTAGAAGAGGAGCCGGAAAAAGACGAAGGGGTACTGATGGCGTCTGGCCGCATGTAGCCCGCGGCTATACAAGCAGGGACGCCGGGACCCCACGATCTGCTGACCCCTGCAAAGAATGTCCACTCCACCCAGCTATGCGGAGGCTACTGAGCCGGTGCCTGGAACAGCGGCATGGCTGAGGGCCCGAACGGCAGGGATCTGCCGACACTACCGGAATCAGATATGTAGGCTGATGGAGCAGTGGACCGCGGAGGTGGAGGAGGTAGCTGCAGTCGCCCGGGTGTATGGAATGGAGGCCATGATGGAGGAGCTGGTGAGCGACCCACGCCCCTGTGTCCCCAAGGGACCGGCCGTTGCGGCTGAGAGACCCGGTCTACCCCTGGCCCCCATTCCGCCTCCGTCCTCCTTGCCCGTGCACCGCACTGCGCCTGGGCCGCCTGGCGTACACCCCTTCGTAGCAATGGCCGAGAGAGTGGCGGGCCTGGAGACTGCGGCAGCTGGCGGCAACCCGCCTGGCGCAGGGACGGACGATAGTGACTCCGGGCCTGATACCGAGCCCGTTTCGGAAGAGGACGAAGGGGTCGTCGCCCTGCATGACATGGAGGCCACTTACATCCCCGGAGCGGAAATAACGGGTATCGGGCGGCCCTTCCTCGCCGCGCCTGCTATGCGCTGAAGGGGCTGGTGCCCGTGTTCTTCCACCCAGAGCCAGGTGGGGGGGACGAAAATGCACCATGAGGGCAGCGGAGTCCCGTTGCAAGTTATCCCCGTTGGGACCACCAGCTTTGTATGTTGAAAGTACCGTTTTGCAAGTTTAATGAATGATAAGAAAGAGTAAAACGAAGTTCACCTGATTGATAACCCTGATTTAAACCGGTCGTTGCCGGCAACTGTTGTCCCCGTGGGGACTGTTTAAAAGTTATGCGTAGAAACTGCTACGGACAAGCCCAAGAACTGGCAGGGCAACCACGAACTTGTGGTGTGTAAATAAAATATGTTTGTGGCTTTACCTTTGCCGCCTCCGGAGAGGCTGATTTGGAGGATGGGCCTGGAGGAAAGGGATGGCCCAGGCCCGCCGCTACCGCAGCCAGTGGCGATCCTCCGGGGGTTTCAGGGGTTCCCCATGGACGTGGATCCCCTGAAAAGGACAGAACCCGCTCGGGCAACTTGTGCTGGACTGGGGTCAAGGGGTGCTGCCCATTTGCTTAGGGGCAGCATCAGGGCCAGGTTGCTTGGGTGGGAGAGAGCGGAAGCCGATACCGTTAGTAACATTTAAGAATGTGCCTCCCGATGTGGGAAGATTGCAAAATGTTTTTATATGTTTTACCGTTTATCTTTTTCAGTTGTGAAAATAAAACCGGTGATGGACAGGCAGCCCGCGGACGGTCTGCATTTTACTAAGGGGGAATGTGGCGCCCTGGACAAGCCAGGACATCACAAGCACTACACCAACACACCCCACACCCCCGGTCAGGCACACCAAAGTCAGACAAAAACCATTGTTGCCTCCCTCCAGGGGCTGATGTCCACACCAGGGGGCGGGCCAGGCGGTTGGTCCCACCCACCGAGGAGTTCACAGTCCTGGAGGCGGGAAAAGTAGAGAGTTTAGAAGCAGATGAGTTGGAGAGGAGTTGGAGTGAGGAAGTAAAGTGGCAGTTGAGCAGTCTGAAGTTGGTCCGGGTGTGTGGCCCGGACAGTACAGCAAGGTTGGCAGACGGTGGTGACCGTCTGCAGGAGAGGCCTATTGGAGCCAGCCGTAAGGACCGTGGACGGGCGGTGGCCCGGCGGTACCGGACCGGTACGCAAAGAGAAGCCAGCACCAACCGGCAGGGCTTACGGACCCCGACAAGGCTTGGAGTCGTCGTTGAAATTGTCAAATCCGTTAGCGAAGGGAAGAAGGGAACCCCCGGGGTTTCCCAGCAGCCAAGTCCCGACAGAAGGCAACAGTCCAACTGAGAGAGGGAAACACAGTCACCGCCAAGGCTACAGTTCCCAGGGCCAGAGCCTGCGGGCAAAAGGGGCTCCTTCAGCAACCTTCAAGCTGGGGAGCGGGTTACTGGTGGGAACCCATTGGAACCGTTTACACTACACAGGTGCAGGGAAAGGCAGTCACCATCAACCTGCCGGGAGGAGAAACACCGCAGCCGTCTGTGGGACCCGTCCATCCAGCCGTTTGTTTTACCGGAGACTTTGTGTACATCATTGGCTGAGTGAGTACCACCATGCCGTGCGGCACAGTGCTGCCCCCGCGACCCTGCACCTTGCCAGGCCCCGTAACCCGCCTGCCATCCATCCCTACCCCTCACCGGGCCCTGGGACAACCAATCCCCCTACCCACGGAGAGGAGAACCAACATCCAAGCTGCTCCCTGTCATCGCTCCCGGGATCCCCGTCCAGAGCAGCGGTGGTGTCACAACTAGAGTTGAGCGCGGTTCGTGGTTCGTGGTTCTCCAGTTCTAGGCTCGAGTGATTTTGGGGCATGTTCTAGATCGAACTAGAACTCGAGCTTTTTGCAAAAGCTCGATAGTTCTAGAAACGTTCGAGAACGGTTCTAGCAGCCAAAAAACAGCTAAATCTTAGCTTGGTTTCTGCTGTAATAGTGTAAGTCACTCTGTGAATCAAACTATTATCACATTTCAGTGTATAGTGTGCGTGAACAGCGCCTTCAGATCACTGCTGTTTCTATAATGGCGATCGCCATTTTTTTTTTTTTTTTTCTTGTCTTCCTTCCCTAAGCGCGCGCGTCTTGTGGGGCTGGCCAGCATGTCAGCCAATCACAGACACACACACACCTAAGTGGACTTTGAGGCAGAGAAGCAACGGCATGTGTGATAGGATCTGCATGTCACATGTCCCTGCATTATAAAACCGGACATTTTCTTCACGATCGCCATTATCTGCCTTCTGCGTCTTTGGTGTCAGACATCACTGTCGCAGTTCCGTCCTTTGTCCTATCGCCGATACAGTTGTATGCGCTGCATACACAGCGTTAGACAGCTTAGGGAGAGCACATTCTAGCAGTCCTTTTAAGGGCTCGTACCGGCAGGGTCAGAGAGCCATAGGTGACAGGTCCTGCAAACAGCAACAGCGTCTGTGTAGCCCAGGTCAGGGATTTCCTCCCTGCATTTCACCATTAGGAGGGAATAGAAAGGCAGGCTTCCATTCCTCTACCCAGAGCACCACAATCCTGCCACTGTACCCTCTTGTCCTCTGCACACTCCAACTCATTCTAACTAAGCCATTATACTAGCAAACACTCAGTGTACCTAGTGGCATCCTATCTGTGGCTATTGGACTTTGCTATAGTCCCACTAGTGCAAAGACATTTGCAGAGCACATCTGCCTGCATTGCACACTACAAGTTTTTTAAACTAAGCAATTTTACTAGCAAACACTCAGTGTACCTAGTGGCATCCTATACGTGGCTATTGGACTTTGCTGTAGTCCCACTAGTGCAAAGACATTAGCAGAGCACATCTGCCTGCATTGCACACTCCAAGTTTTTTAAACTCAGCCATTATACTAGCAAACACTCTGTACCTAGTGGCATCCTATACGTGGCTATTGGACTTTGCTATAGTCCCACTAGGGCCAAGACATTTGCAGAGCGCATCTGCCTGCGTTGCACACTCCAACAAATTATAACGAAGCCATTATACTAGCAAACACTCAGTGTACCTAGTGGCATCCTATACGTGGCTATTGGACTTTGCTATAGTCCCACTAGTGCCAAGACATTTGCAGAGCACATCTGCCTGCATTGCACACTCCAAGTTTTTTAAACTAAGCAATTTTACTAGCAAACACTCAGTGTACCTAGTGGCATCCTATACGTGGCTATTGGACTTTGCTATAGTCCCACTAGTGCAAAGACATTAGCAGAGCACATCTGCCTGCATTGCACACTCCAAGTTTTTTAAACTCAGCCATTATACTAGCAAACACACAGTGTACCTAGTGGCATCCTATACGTGGCTATTGGACTTTGCTATAGTCCCACTAGTGCCAAGACATTTGCAGAGCGCATCTGCCTGCGTTGCACACTCCAACTAATTATAACGAAGCCATTATACTAGCAAACACTCAGTGTACCTAGTGGCATCCTATACGTGGCTATTGGACTTTGCTATAGTCCCACTAGTGCCAAGACATTTGCAGAGCGCATCTGCCTGCGTTGCACACTCCAACTAATTATAACGAAGCCATTATACTAGCACACACTCAGTGTACCTAGTGGCATCCTATACGTGGCTATTGGACTTTGCTATAGTCCCACTAGTGCCAAGACATTTGCAGAGCGCATCTGCCTGCGTTGCACACTACAACAAATTATAACGAAGCCATTATACTAGCAAACACTCAGTGTACCTAGTGGCATCCTATACGTGGCTATTGGACTTTGCTATAGTCCCACTAGTGCCAAGACATTTGCAGAGCGCATCTGCCTGCGTTGCACACTCCAACTAATTATAACGAAGCCATTATACTAGCAAACACTCAGTGTACCTAGTGGCATCCTATACGTGGCTATTGGACTTTGCTATAGTCCCACTAGTGCCAAGACATTTGCAGAGCGCATCTGCCTGCGTTGCACACTCCAACTAATTATAACGAAGCCATTATACTAGCAAACACTCAGTGTACCTAGTGGCATCCTATACGTGGCTATTGGACTTTGCTATAGTCCCACTAGTGCCAAGACATTTGCAGAGCGCATCTGCCTGCGTTGCACACTCCAACTAATTATAACGAAGCCATTATACTAGCACACACTCAGTGTACCTAGTGGCATCCTATACGTGGCTATTGGACTTTGCTATAGTCCCACTAGTGCCAAGACATTTGCAGAGCGCATCTGCCTGCGTTGCACACTACAACAAATTATAACGAAGCCATTATACTAGCAAACACTCAGTGTACCTAGTGGCATCCTATACGTGGCTATTGGACTTTGCTATAGTCCCACTAGTGCCAAGACATTTGCAGAGCGCATCTGCCTGCGTTGCACACTCCAACTAATTATAACGAAGCCATTATACTAGCACACACTCAGTGTACCTAGTGGCATCCTATACGTGGCTATTGGACTTTGCTATAGTCCCACTAGGGCCAAGACATTTGCAGAGCACATCTGCCTGCATTGCACACTCCAAGTTTTTTAAACTAAGCAATTTTACTAGCAAACACTCAGTGTACCTAGTGGCATCCTATACGTGGCTATTGGACTTTGCTATAGTCCCACTAGTGCAAAGACATTAGCAGAGCACATCTGCCTGCATTGCACACTCCAAGTTTTTTAAACTCAGCCATTATACTAGCAAACACACAGTGTACCTAGTGGCATCCTATACGTGGCTATTGGACTTTGCTATAGTCCCACTAGTGCCAAGACATTTGCAGAGCGCATCTGCCTGCGTTGCACACTCCAACTAATTATAACGAAGCCATTATACTAGCAAACACTCAGTGTACCTAGTGGCATCCTATACGTGGCTATTGGACTTTGCTATAGTCCCACTAGTGCCAAGACATTTGCAGAGCGCATCTGCCTGCGTTGCACACTCCAACTAATTATAACGAAGCCATTATACTAGCACACACTCAGTGTACCTAGTGGCATCCTATACGTGGCTATTGGACTTTGCTATAGTCCCTCTAGTGCCAAGACATTTGCAGAGCGCATCTGCCTGCGTTGCACACTCCAACTAATTATAACGAAGCCATTATACTAGCACACACTCAGTGTACCTAGTGGCATCCTATACGTGGCTATTGGACTTTGCTATAGTCCCTCTAGTGCCAAGACATTTGCAGAGCGCATCTGCCTGCGTTGCACACTCCAACTAATTATAACGAAGCCATTATACTAGCAAACACTCAGTGTACCTAGTGGCATCCTATACGTGGCTATTGGACTTTGCTATAGTCCCACTAGTGCAAAGACATTAGCAGAGCACATCTGCCTGCATTGCACACTCCAAGTTTTTTAAACTCAGCCATTATACTAGCAAACACACAGTGTACCTAGTGGCATCCTATACGTGGCTATTGGACTTTGCTATAGTCCCACTAGTGCCAAGACATTTGCAGAGCGCATCTGCCTGCGTTGCACACTCCAACTAATTATAACAAAGCCATTATACTAGCAAACACTCAGTGTACCTAGTGGCATCCTATACGTGGCTATTGGACTTTGCTATAGTCCCACTAGTGCCAAGACATTTGCAGAGCACATCTGCCTGCGTTGCACACTCCAACTAATTATAACGAAGCCATTATACTAGCAAACACTCAGTGTACCTAGTGGCATCCTATACGTGGCTATTGGACTTTGCTATAGTCCCACTAGTGCCAAGACATTTGCAGCACGTCTGCCTGCGTTGCACACTCCAACGAATTATAACTAAGTTACATTGTCAGGGATATTTATTCTTTATTATTCTGCTGTTAATAAAGCTAGACCACCACTGCAATCTTCACCACCTCTCAATTTTTACTACCACATTTTCAGTCCACAATCTTGTCGCAATCAACATGAGTGGCAAAATGACAGATGCTGGTGGAAAGGGGAAGAGGCGTGGTGGAAAAGGCAAAAAATGTTTTGTCAGTGGGGAAGGTGGCAAAGCTCCATTATCATCTGCTGAAGATAGACCATCTACTAGCAAAAGTAAGATGTCTACTACTTATTGTGGACAATCCGATGTGCTCCCTTTTTTACGGACACGAACAAGAGGAACAAAGGTAGATGATGGGCAAAAAAGGAAAATGCTTGAATGGATCTCAAGTGGTCCAACAAGTGCCCTCTCAGCCACTTCAAGTACCGCATCCAAAAAACACCATTCCTCTGAGTTGTCATCCCAATCACACTTGATTTCTCCCAGCTCTGAAGTCTCCATCAGCCCTGCACAGTATGGTGGAACTGAGATGGCTGAGTCTGCAGAGCTGTTCAGTCACACTATAGCCTGGGAATCAGAGGTCTGCTCCCAAGCTACAGTGAGTACAGAACAGGAAATGGTCTGCAGTGATGCCCAGAACCTTTGTGACTCAGATTCAGGCCGTGAGGACCAAGTTTCTGAGCATAATGTTGACCCTTTGTCACAAACTGTAACACCTGTGGTTATAGACAATGAGGAACATACTGATGAAGATGAGACGCAGATACCCGATTGGGATGACAACTTAAATATTCGGTCAGGGCAAGAAGAGGCTCGGTCTGAGGGTGAGGGGAGTGCAAACACAACAATTGATGATGACGTTCTAGATCCCACCTACTGTCAACCCCCAGTCAGGCACTCGAGGAGGTCAACAGAGGCGGTGGAGGAGGATGCAACCGACGACGAAGTTACCTTGCGCCTTCCTGGACAGAGTCGGAGCACTGGTAGCACGTCTACAACTGCATCCTCAGCCACCACTCTGCCTATGAGCATTATTCGGGGTGGATCAACAGGTCGCATGGCCTCTAAGCCTTGCCTAGCCTGGGCCTTTTTTCACATCGAAAAAGATCGCCCAACTCATGTGATATGTAACATTTGTCATGATTCTGTTAGTAGAGGTCAAAACCTCAGCAGTTTGACAACTTCTTCCATGAATCGTCACATGAATAAATATCATAAGTCCCGGTGGGAAGCTCACCGTGCTGCAATGCCGGCTAGCGGAGCGAACCATCCACCGCCCGCCCCTTCCAGTGCATCCGCGCGCTCTTCATCTTCTAGGACTGTGGGGACAGCTGTCACACCTGTTTTTCCACGCAAAACTTCCACCACTGTAACCGCAACAGGCAGTTTGCTTGTAAGGTCGTCAGTTGGTTTGGAAGGGGAAACAAGTGAGTGTGTACAGCTCTCTCAGACATCGATAGCACCAACGTTGGATGAAGGCAACATCATGTCTCCGCCTGCACTTTCCTCACAAACCTGCATTTTTCCAGGGACACCCTACTCAACACCGTCTACACACAGCAGCCAGATCTCTGTCCCTCAGATGTGGTCAAATAAAAGGCCACTTCCTCCGACCCATGATGTCACGCTCCCCGGGTCCTCGGCTCCCCTCCCCGGGTCCTCAGCTCCGCTCCCCGGCTCACCTGCCACGCTCCCCTCGTCCCAGCCTCCGGTGCCCGTCCTCCATAGGTCCTCTGGTCGCCGATCCCGGCGTCCGACATCTTCCCAGGCCCTGGCCGGCTCTCCTGCGTCCTCCTCGCAGCCTCCTTCCCTGGCTTCTGGCACCCGGGCCGCGCGCATGCGCATTAGGGCACGCGCGCGGTCACTGACCCTTTCTTAAAGGGCCAGCGTCCAGTAACAGGAAATGAGGTTAGTCAGGTTCAGGGTATAAAGGGGGTTCTTGTCCAAGGGGGCGGGGCCTGATCTTCGTGTTCCCTGAGCTAGGAGTCAGGTCTCCTGGTGTTTATGTGCCTGTACTCACCTATCTCTCTTTGTAGAGCCGTACCTGCCTCGCCATCCAGTCTGCCGTATCCCGAACCCCGCACGCTGTCCGTCTGCCATCCGACAGCACCTGCCATCTCGGATCCCTGCGGTGACCCGTCATCTTGCTCCAGAGGTTCCGGACTCCGCCTGATATCATCTCGGCCTCCGAACCTGAGCTACGTCACCAAGACTACCTTCTGTGACTCCGTGGTCCCAGGGACTCCTCCGCTGTCTTCACTTGCACGGACTATCCTGCTGCCCTTCAGTGCTTCAGCTGCCGGACTCCCTACCTCCATCTTAGAGTTCGGTCCAGTGGATCCACCTCCTGGGTCTGCCCGACCGCCCGGCCGTGACAGTAAGATCAGGCCATGGATCCCGCTGCTGCACTAATGGCCCTGCAAGAGGAACTCCAACGCCAGCGTGAAGTCCAGACCCGCATGCTGCAATTCATGACCTCCGTGGACACCCGCCTGTACACATTACAAGCATCAATGACGCCTGCGGCACCCAGGTCCCCCGCCAGGCAAGCCATGGCTCCCGTACCAGTGGCAGCCTCTTCAGATGCTTCCCGACTCCGTTTGGCGTCACCTCCTCGGTATGCTGGAGATCCCAAGACCTGCAGGGGCTTCATAAACCAATGTTCCCTTCACTTCACGCAGCTGCCACATCTGTTCGCCTCCGACCAAGCCAAGGTCGCCTTTATAATGTCCCACCTAGAGGGCGAGGCGCTGGCGTGGATGAACCCCTTGTGGGAGAAGGAGGACCCCATGACCAAGGATCTTCAACAGTTCCTACAGGCCTTCCGCAGTACCTTTGACGAGCCAGGACGCGCCTCTGCCTCTGCTTCATCACTCCTCCGCCTACGTCAAGGGACACTGACGGTGGGTCAATACGCCATCCGTTTCCGCACTTTGGCTTCAGAACTCGGGTGGAATAATGAGGCCCTAACAGCCGCCTTCTGGGAAGGACTCTCGAGTCGCATCAAGGATGAGTTGGCGGGTCGGGACGTGCCCTCCACCCTAGATGCACTGATCGCCCTAGCAACTCGTGTGGACATACGTTTTCAGGAGCGCTCCAAAGAGCTATCTCGGGAGAGACGCCCGGTACGGCATTCTCCTCCTCCGCAGAAGTCCTCCGTTCCTCAGTCATCAACAGCTGGGATTCCCGTCCACGAGCCCATGCAGATCGACCGAGTGCGGCAGTCTGAACGACGTCGAGCAGAGCGGCTCGCCCAGGGCCTCTGCTTTTACTGTGGTGAGGACACCCACCTGCTACGCTCCTGTCCAGAGAGGCCGGGAAACTCCAAAGCCTAGGGTTGGTAGGAGAGGCCACCCTAGGTGCTGGGACCCTCTCTGACCCAGTTACATGGACAGTGCAAGTGACCACGGGAGAGACGCGGTTCACGGCTGATGCCTACCTCGATTCCGGGGCAGCAGGCAATTTCATCCAGCAGGCCACGGTGGACAAGTACCGGGTGCCTGTCATGCCACTCGACAAACCCCTAGTGATTGCCTCGGTGGATGGGAGGCCTCTCTCTGATACCATCTCCTTGATCACCAGGCCTGTCGAACTACGCATCGGTGCTCTTCACACCGAGAACATCGCTCTCTACGTTCTCCCACACATGTCCCACCAGATCCTGTTGGGACTCCCATGGTTGCGGACACATGAACCATCGGTTAGCTGGGGTACTGGCGAAGTCACCCGTTGGGGCTCTTCGTGTCATGAGAGGTGCCTAAAGTCCATACCACCCCTCCGACGACCTCCGGTTCCTGAGACCCTAACGGGGCTGCCTTCGGCCTATTGGTCCTTTGCCGATGTCTTTGACAAAAAGGAATCCGAGGTACTGCCGCCACATCGTCCATACGATTGTGCCATTGACCTGCTTCCAGGGACAACCCCACCTAGAGGACGGATATATCCTTTATCTCCAGCCGAAACCAGGGCCATGTCAGATTACATCTCAGAGAGCCTAGCAAGAGGGTTCATTCGGAGATCCTCCTCTCCTGCTGGAGCAGGTTTCTTCTTTGTCAAGAAGAAAGAGGGAGACTTACGCCCATGCATAGACTACCGGGGTCTCAACCAAATCACCGTGAAAAACAAATACCCCCTGCCGCTCATTCCCGAATTATTTGACCGGCTTAGAGGAGCTCGTGTGTTCACCAAGCTGGATCTTCGGGGTGCTTACAATCTGGTACGCATCCGCTCTGGTGACGAATGGAAAACCGCGTTTAATACGCGCGATGGACATTATGAGTACTGCGTGATGCCCTTCGGTCTGTGTAACGCTCCTGCCGTCTTCCAAGAACTGGTGAACGACGTGTTTCGGGACCTTCTCTACATCTGTGTGGTTGTTTATCTAGATGACATCCTTGTCTTCTCTCCGGACCTCCAAACCCACAGAGAAAACGTACAGCTGGTCTTACAAAGACTGAGAGAGAATCGCCTGTACGCAAAGTATGAGAAGTGTGTCTTTGAGCAGTCTTCCCTCCCCTTTCTGGGGTACATCATCTCTGATACTGGACTGCAGATGGACCCCAAGAAGGTCTCCGCCATCATCAACTGGCCTCCGCCTTCTGGACTGAAGGCAATCCAACGCTTCCTGGGATTCGCCAACTACTACCGCCAGTTTATCCCGCACTTCTCTGCCTTGACCGCTCCTCTCTCCGCTTTGACCAAAAAGGAGGCTAATCCTAAGGACTGGTCACCTGCGGCAGACGCCGCATTTTGTTCTTTGAAGCGAGCATTCGCCTCCGCTCCTGTACTCCACCGACCGGAGTTAAACCGCCAGTTCACCTTGGAGGTGGATGCCTCCTCCTCAGGAGCCGGAGCAGTGCTCATGCAAAAATCCTCCTCCGGGAAGATGGTGACCTGCGGTTTCTTCTCTAAGAGCTTCTCAGCACCCGAACGTAATTACACCATCGGTGACCGAGAACTACTGGCGGTCAAACTGGCTCTGGAGGAGTGGCGCTACCTTCTGGAAGGAGCAGTGTACCCCGTGATTATCTACACGGACCACAAAAACCTGGAATACCTGCGGTCCGCTCAGCGACTGAACCCACGGCAAGCCAGGTGGTCCTTATTCTTTGCCAGGTTTGACTTCCAGCTCCACTTCCGACCAGCGGACAAGAATGTACGCGCTGATGCCTTGTCTAGGTCTCTCATGCCCATGGAACAGGAGGAAGAGACTATCCAGCCTATCATCTCTCCTAGCAAGATTGTTCCGGTGGCTCCTGTCACTCTGGCCCAGATACCACCTGGGAAGACCTATGTCTCGGAGACCGACAGGCTAACAGTCTTACACTGGGGTCATACCTCAAAAACAGCCGGCCATGCAGGCCAGAAGAGAACATGGGGTGCGATTGTACGCCATTACTGGTGGCCATCTCTTCGTACGGACGTCGCCGCCTTTGTCTCTGCCTGCTCCTCTTGTGCCAGAAACAAGACGCCCAAACACCTCCCACATGGCCGCCTTCTGCCTCTGCCGATACCTTCGATTCCGTGGCAACACATAGCAATGGACTTTATTACGGACTTGCCATTGTCATCCGGGCACACAGTCATATGGGTCGTGGTGGACCGGTTCTCAAAAATGGCCCATTTCGTTCCTATGGCTGGACTGCCCTCTGCTCAGGAACTCGCGGACGCTTTTATACAACACATCTTCCGCTTGCATGGCTTTCCATTACACATCGTATCAGACAGAGGAACTCAGTTCACCTCCCGCTTCTGGAGGGCTCTCTGTAACCATCTGGGAGTGACTCTGGACTTTTCATCTGCATACCATCCTCAGTCTAATGGCCAAGTAGAGAGGGTCAATCAAATCTTGACCTCATTTCTACGTCACTATGTTAACGCCCATCACGACGACTGGTCCGCTCTTCTACCTTGGGCTGAATTCTCCCACAACCACCACATCAGTGAGTCGTCCTCCAGCTCTCCCTTCCATGTTGTTTACGGACTTCAGCCTTCCATCCCATTGCCTGTATCCCCCTCTTCGGATGTCCCTGCTGCAGATACAGTAGCCCGTGACTTTGCCACCATTTGGGACTCTGTCAAGGTGTCTCTAGGACGTGCTTCCCTGCGGATGAAGAGACACGCAGACAAGAAACGCCTGGATCCTCCGTGTTTCTCTCCTGGAGACCTCGTCTGGCTTTCTTCCCAGTACGTCCGCCTGAAGATACCTTCATACAAGCTGGGTCCTCGCTACATTGGGCCGTTTAAAGTCCTCACCAGGATCAATGAGGTCTCCTACAAGCTGCAGCTCCCGGCCACGATGAGGATACCCAACTCGTTCCACGTCTCCCTGCTCAAGCCGGTGGTCCTTGGTCCCTTCTCCGCTGCTGCCAGTCCAGCTCCTCCACCTATTGCCGATGATGACATCTATGCGGTAAGGGATATCGTGGCCATGAAGACCGTACGAGGTCGGCAGTTCTTCCTGGTGGACTGGGCAGGGTATGGTCCTGAGGATAGGTCCTGGGAGCCCAGGGAGAACGTAGGCACTCCTCTTATCCGTGCCTTCATGTCCCGGTTGCGGGGAGGGGGGCGTGGGGGGGGGGGGTACTGTCACGCTCCCCGGGTCCTCGGCTCCCCTCCCCGGGTCCTCAGCTCCGCTCCCCGGCTCACCTGCCACGCTCCCCTCGTCCCAGCCTCCGGTGCCCGTCCTCCATAGGTCCTCTGGTCGCCGATCCCGGCGTCCGACATCTTCCCAGGCCCTGGCCGGCTCTCCTGCGTCCTCCTCGCAGCCTCCTTCCCTGGCTTCTGGCACCCGGGCCGCGCGCATGCGCATTAGGGCACGCGCGCGGTCACTGACCCTTTCTTAAAGGGCCAGCGTCCAGTAACAGGAAATGAGGTTAGTCAGGTTCAGGGTATAAAGGGGGTTCTTGTCCAAGGGGGCGGGGCCTGATCTTCGTGTTCCCTGAGCTAGGAGTCAGGTCTCCTGGTGTTTATGTGCCTGTACTCACCTATCTCTCTTTGTAGAGCCGTACCTGCCTCGCCATCCAGTCTGCCGTATCCCGAACCCCGCACGCTGTCCGTCTGCCATCCGACAGCACCTGCCATCTCGGATCCCTGCGGTGACCCGTCATCTTGCTCCAGAGGTTCCGGACTCCGCCTGATATCATCTCGGCCTCCGAACCTGAGCTACGTCACCAAGACTACCTTCTGTGACTCCGTGGTCCCAGGGACTCCTCCGCTGTCTTCACTTGCACGGACTATCCTGCTGCCCTTCAGTGCTTCAGCTGCCGGACTCCCTACCTCCATCTTAGAGTTCGGTCCAGTGGATCCACCTCCTGGGTCTGCCCGACCGCCCGGCCGTGACACATGACAAAGCTAAGAGGTTGACTCTATCCCTCTGTAAGCTGTTGGCTACCGAAATGCTGCCTTTCCGCCTAGTGGACACACAGGATTTTAGAGACCTTATGTCTGTCGCTGTGCCCCAGTACCAGATGCCTAGTCGCCACTACTTCTCTAAGAAAGGTGTGCCCGCGCTACACCAGCATGTCGCACACAACATCACCGCTTCCTTGAGAAACTCTGTGTGTGAACGGGTGCATTTCACCACCGATACTTGGACCAGTAAGCATGGACAGGGACGTTACATGTCGCTGACTGGGCACTGGGTAACTATGGTGATAGATGGTGAAGGGTCTGCTGCACAAGTCTTGCCGTCCCCACGACTTGTGTGTCAATCCTCTGTCTGTCCAAGTTCCGCCACAGCTTCTGCATCCTCCACCTCATCTGGGTCCTCCACCTCCGCCCCAAGCCTGCCTGGTCAGGCCACCAGCGTTCTCACTGCGCAGAAGGAATCACGCACGCCTCATTACTATGCTGGCAGCCGAGCGCAACGGCATCAGGCGGTCTTTAGCTTGACATGTCTTGGTAATAAGAGTCACACAGCTGAGGAGTTGTGGTCAGCTCTGCGGTCCGAGTTTAATAAATGGTTGTCTCCACTCAACCTGCAGCCTGGTAAGGCCGTGTGCGACAATGCTGCAAACCTGGGTGCGGCCCTTCGCCTGGGCAAGGTGACACACGTACCTTGTATGGCTCACGTGTTGAACCTTGTCGTGCAGCAATTTTTAACACACTATCCCGGCCTAGATGGCCTTCTGAACAGGGCACGAAAACTGTCTGCTCACTTCCGGCGTTCAAGCGCCGCAGCTGAGCGACTTGCATCGCTCCAGAAGTCTTTCGGCCTGCCGGTTCATCGCCTGAAATGCGATGTGGCGACACGCTGGAATTCAACTCTACACATGTTACAGCGACTGTGGCAGCACCGCAGAGCCCTGGTGCAATACGTCATGACGTATAGCCTGGGCCAACGAGATGCAGAGGTGGGGCAGATCACCCTGATGGAGTGGTCTCAGATCAAGGACCTATGCACCCTTCTGCACAGTTTCGACATGGCGACGAATATGTTTAGCTCTGACAATGCCATTATCAGCATGACGATTCCAGTCATTTACATGCTGGAGCACACGCTAAACACTATTCGGAGTCAGGGGGTGGGACAACATGAAGGGGAGGAACTACAGGAGGATTCATATGTGCAAGGGACAACAACATCACCAAGATCCAGACGTTCATCATCACCAACGCAGCAGGCATGGGACCATGGGGAACAGGGATCGACAAGGGCGCATAGTAGCAGGCGAAATGTTGAGCAAGGTGCAGGAGAACATGAAGAAATGGAGGACGAACTGTCCATGGACATGGAAGACTCAGCGGATGAGGGAGACCTTGGTCAAATTTCAGTTGAAAGAGGTTGGGGGGAGATGTCAGAGGAAGAAAGAACGGTTAGCACCTCTATGCCACAAACACAGCGTGGACTTGGTCCGCATGGCTGCGCAAGACACATGAGTGCCTTCTTGTTGCACTACCTCCAACATGACAGTCGTATTGTCAAAATTAGAAGTGATGATGACTACTGGATTGCCACACTATTAGATCCCCGGTACAAGTCCAAATTTTGTGACATAATTCCAGCCATAGAAAGGGACGCACGTATGCAGGAGTATCAGCAGAAGCTGTTACTCGATCTTAGCTCGGCTTTTCCACCAAACAACCGTGCAGGTGCAGGGAGGGAATCTCCCAGTTGTAACTTGACAAACATGGGACGGTCTCGTCATCTTCACCAGTCTACCCGTACCAGTAGGACCGTATCTGGTGCCGGTAACAGCAATTTTATGGAATCTTTTCATAATTTTTTTAGACCCTCTTTTGCAAGGCCACCAGAGACAACAAGTCTGACACATACTCAACGGCTGGAGAGGATGATACAGGAGTATCTCCAAATGAACATCGATGCCATGACTGTGCAACTGGAGCCTTGCTCCTTTTGGGCTTCAAACATAGAAAAATGGCCAGAGCTCTCCAGTTACGCCTTGGAGATTTTGTCGTGTCCAGCTGCCAGCGTTGTCTCTGAACGTGTATTCAGTGCTGCTGGGTGTGTGCTGACAGATAAGCGCACGCGTCTGTCCAGTGACAATGTGGACAGACTGACGTTCATCAAAATGAACAAGTCATGGATCCAGAAGGAATTTACTACCCCTGTGTCATCCTGGGGAGAGTAAATGCTTGTGGATTTGGAATGTGCTTGATGCAAATCAAAACATCCTGTTTGCAACTAGGGCCCAAGTGCTGCCACTGATGGGGTGGGTGTCTGTGTGGCCCAATTTTTGGAAAAAAGGGAGACTCCGCTTGGAGTAACCCTTGCTTGCTGTGTTTTTAAAAGAAGCCAAGATGAACAGAGCTGGGATCAGGAAAGACTTTGCTACCTACCCCGGTGTCATCCTGGGGACGGATAAGAATGGCGTATTTTTGAATGTGCTTGATGCTAATCAAAACATCCTGTTTGCAACTAGGGCCCAAGTGCTGCCACTGATGGGGTGGGTGTCTGTGTGGCCCAATTTTTGGAAAAAAGGGAGACTCCGCTTGGAGTAACCCTTGCTTGCTGTGTTTTTAAAAGAAGCCAAGATGAACAGAGCTGGGATCAGGAAAGACTTTGCTACCTACCCCGGTGTCATCCTGGGGACGGCTAAGAATGGCGTATTTTTGAATGTGCTTGATGCAAATCTAGCTGTGAAGTGAACAACTGGGGCACAACTGCTGCCACTGAAGGGGTGGGTGTGTGTGGGCCCAATTTTTGGAAAAAAGGGAGACTCCGCTTGGAGTAACCCTTGCTTGCTGTGTTTTTAAAAGAAGCCAAGATGAACAGAGCTGGGATCAGGAAAGACTTTGCTACCTACCCCGGTGTCATCCTGGGGACGGATAAGAATGGCGTATTTTTGAATGTGCTTGATGCAAATCAAAACATCCTGTTTGCAACTAGGGCCCAAGTGCTGCCACTGATGGGGTGGGTGTCTGTGTGGCCCAATTTTTGGAAAAAAAGGGAGACTCCGCTTGGAGTAACCCTTGCTTACATTGTTTTTAAAAGAAGCCAAGATGAACAAGTCATGGATCAGCAAAGACTTTATCTACGTACCCCGGTGTCATCCTGGGGACGGATAAGAATGGCGTATTTTTGAATGTGCTTGATGCAAATCAAAACATCCTGTTTGCAACTAGGGCCCAAGTGCTGCCACTGATGGGGTGGGTGTCTGTGTGGCCCAATTTTTGGAAAAAAGGGAGACTCCGCTTGGAGTAACCCTTGCTTGCTGTGTTTTTAAAAGAAGCCAAGATGAACAGAGCTGGGATCAGGAAAGACTTTGCTACCTACCCCGGTGTCATCCTGGGGACGGATAAGAATGGCGTATTTTTGAATGTGCTTGATGCAAATGTAGCTGTGAAGTGTACAACTGGGGCACAAGTGCTGCCACTGAAGGGGTGGGTGTGTGTGTGGCCCAATTTTTGGAAAAAAGGGAGACTCCGCTTGGAGTCACCTTGCGGTGTTTTACATGATTTTAGAAGGGCGTGCCATGCCTATATCTGTGTGTCCTCCTCTTTTTCCTTGTCCAGCTGTTTTGTTTTCGCATGAGTATATGTCCTTGTCACTTTCCAATGTGTTTGAGTTGTTTGTCACCTTTAGGACACCTTTGAGGGTGTTTTCTAGGTGTTTTTCTGTGTTTGTGATTGCCTGCCATTGTTTCCTATGCAGTTCGAGTTCGGTTCGTCGAACGTTCGACGAACCGAACTCGAACGGGAGGTCCGTTCGGCGAACCAACCTCGAGCCGAACCGCGACCGGTTCGCTCATCTCTAGTCACAACCTCACCACAACCTCACCACAACCGTGGGTGGCGTCACGGACAATATCCCTAAATCACCCCAAACCCCCCCCTTTCACTCACGAGCGAGGAGCGCCGCTCGAGTCCCCGGGATCCGGCCCACTGCTCGAGCCACCACCGAGCAGCAGCGGCAGCAGCAGTAGCCGGACCCTTGCAGTGGGAGAGCACAGCGTCCCCTCCTCCGCCCGCGACATATACATATAGACATAAACACACACAGTCACATACACACATACTGTTTATGCACAGAGGTACATATACTATATAAGCACACATATACTATATATACACACAAGCACATATACTGTACACACAGACACATACACACATACTACAGTACCTTGCAAAAGTATTCAGCCCCCTTTAATTTTTTGCAACCATTTCCCACATTTCAGGCTTCAAACATAAAGATAAAAATGTTAATGTTATGTTGAAGAATCAACAACAAGTGGGACACAATTGTGAAGTTGAACGAAATTTATTGCTTATTTTAAACTTTTTAAAAAAAATAAATAACTTAAAATTGGGCGTGCAATATTATTCATCCCCTTTAAGTTAATACTTTGTAGTGCCACCTTTTGCTGCGATTACAGCTGCAGTCGCTTGGGATATGTCTCTATCAGTTTTGCACAACGAGAGACTGAAATTCTAGCCCATTCTTCCTTTGCAAATAGCTCGAGCTCAGTGTGATTGGATGTAGAGCGTTTGTGAACGGAGGAGGGGACGCTGCGCTCTCCCACTGCTCGGGTCCGGCTGCTGCGGCTGCTGCTGCTCGGTGGTGGCTCGAGCGGTGGGCCGGATCCCGGGGACTCGAGCGGCGTTCCTCGCCCGTGAGTGAAAAGGGGTTTTGATTGTGGGGATTTGATATTGTCCATGACGCCACCCACGGTTGTGGTGAAGTTGTGACACCACCACTGCTCTGGACGGGGATCGCGGGAGCGGTGACAGGGAGCAGCTTTGATGTTAGTTCTCCCCTCCGTAGGTAGGGGGTTGGTTGTCCCGGGGCCCGGTGATGGGGTAGGGATGAATGGCAGGC
This sequence comes from Anomaloglossus baeobatrachus, assembly GCF_048569485.1. NCBI lineage: Eukaryota > Metazoa > Chordata > Amphibia > Anura > Aromobatidae > Anomaloglossus > Anomaloglossus baeobatrachus. The sequence continues at coordinate 94,895,744 of NC_134359.1, read as the reverse complement.
GGGTTACAGGGCCTGGTGAGGTGCAGGGCCGCGGGGGCAGCGCTGTGCCGTACGGCACGGTGGTACTCACTCAGGCAATGATGAGGACACAGTTCTCGGTAAAACACACGGCTGGATGGACGGGTCCCACAGACGCCTGCGGTGTTGTCTCTCCTGGCAGGTTGATGGTGACTGCCTTTCCCTGCACCTATGTACTGTAAACGGTTCCAATGGGTTCCCACCGGTAACCCGCTCCCCAGCTTGGATATGGGCTGGAGGAGCCCCTTTTGCCCGCAGGCTCTGGCCCTGGGAACTTTAGCCTTGGTGGTGACTGGGTTTCCCTCTCTCGGTTGGACGGTTGCCTTCTGTCGGGACTTGGCTGCTGGGAAACCCAGGAGGTGCTCTTCGCTGACGGATTTGGCAAATTCACGGCGACTCCTAGCCTTGCCGGGGTCCGTAAGCCCCTGCCAGATGGTGCTGACTTCTCTTTGTGTACCGGCCCGGTACCGCCAGGCAACCGCTCGTCCACGGTCCTTACGGTAAACTCCGATAGGCCACTCCTGCAGACGGTCACCACCGTCTGCCAACCTTGCTGATCCGTCCGGGCTACACACCCGGACCAACTTCAGGCTGCTTAACTGCCACTTCACTTCCTTCCACTTTCACTTCCAACTCTAATCTCTCTCCACTCCTCAACTCATCTGCCTGCTTTTCCCGCCTCCAGGACTGTGAACTCCACGGTGGGCGGGGCCAACTGCCTGGCCCACCCCCCTGGTGTGATCATCAGCCCCTGGAGGAAGGCAACAAGGGTTTTGTGTCTGACTTCAGTGTGCCTGACCGGGAGTGTGGGGTGTGTTGGTGTTGTTCTCTGTGGCCCCTGGCTTGTCCAGGGCGCCACAGATACCTTTGAGAAATGGCTTTCTCCTTGCCACTCTTCCATAAAGGCCAGATTTGTGCAGTGTACAACTGATTGTTGTCTTATGGACAGACTCTCCCACCTCAGCTGTAGATCTCTGCAGTTCATACAGAGTGATCATGGGCCTCTTGGCTGCATCTCTGATCAGTCTTCTCCTTGTTTGACAGGAAAGTTTGGATGGACGGCCGGGTCTTTGTAGATTTGCAGAGGTATGATACTCCTTCCATTACAATATGATCGCTTGCACAATGCTCCTTGGAATGTTTAAAGTTTTGGAAATCTTTTTGTAACCAAGTCCGGCTGTAAACTTCTCCGCCTCCTTCTCTCATTCAGAGATCCTCAATGAACTTCTAGAGTGAGTTTGCTGCACTGAAAGTAAAGGGGACAAATAATATTGCACACCCCAATTTTCAGTTTATTATTTTTTAAAAAAGTTTAAAATAAGCAATACATTTTGTTCAACTTCATAATTGTGTCCCACTTGCTGTTGATTCTTCACCATAACATTAAAATTTTTCTCTTTATGTTTGAAGCCTGGAATGTGGGAAAAGGTTGAAAAATTCAAGGGAGCCGAATACTTTCGCAAGGCACTGTATTTATGCACAGAGATACATATACTGTATGCACACATGCACATACTACATATACAAACACAGGCACATATACACACAAGCACATATACTGTATATAAAAACATACAGGTACATACACACATACTATTTATGCACAGAGCTACATATACTGTATGCACATACACACATCATACTGTATATACATTAACATACACACATACAGTATATGTAGACAGACACATGCACAATTATATACAGTACAAGCAACATATGTATGTATGCAAAAGCAAACAGACAGATCCAATAAGTATATACTCACCTCTTTGTTTCTTCATAAGTTGCTGATGACCTGTAGAGTTTTTCCTGTTCTTCCTCTCTTGCTGTGGATGTGGAACTGTGCAGCCTCCATCGTCCTGCTGCCCCTCAGCTCTGACCTCCACTCATGCAGAAATCAGCTCCACACACAGAACTCTAGGAATCAGCTACTCCTCTTTGGTTGCGGCCTCCATCTACTCCTGAGCCGTGAGTCTTGGCTTCTTCTCCCCTCACTCTTAGCCGGGGAGGGGCGGGTTGTCCTGCAGAGCACTGAGCAGAGCTGCACGGGAACATAGGAATGGCCTCTTACTGGTTTTGGGGCTCATCGGCGCTAAGCAGATTCCTGGTGAGCGAGTCGGACAGTGGAAATATATAATACTTATTACAGTGCATGGCCCTCCTTTAGTTACGGGGTCCTTCCTCCCATCTGTGTCCCGGTACAACAATTGCACAGGCTATATGTAAACCACTGAAGTCATCACCTCTCCTCATTCCCCTGCTGCTCCTTTCAGTATCTTCCCCTCCTGCGCTCTGTTGTTTCAACTCAGCAGCGCGCAGTGATGATGTCACAATTCTCTGTTAGCACAGGGGGAAAATGAAGAAGAATGGAGCTCCTCCATTCTTCATCATTGCTGTGTACTGTTACGGGGTCCTTCTCTGAAATCACACAATCAACAGAGCGAGAGATGGATGAACCATCCAAAGAATATTCATTCCATACAATCCAGAATGTCCATCAAATAATCCAACACACAGAGGGTAAAACTAGTCCAGAAACACAAATATAGTCCAGTTAGCGATAAATGTCCCAGGAGGTTAATCATAATCCTCCAGCAGTCCTTTTCCAGGGAAACCGGGGTGTCTCGGTCTCTCTGGGGTGTCAGCCTCTCCTCAAAGGATCAATCTTACTCCTTCTCTCTTCTTCTTCTCAGCCAGACTGAATCACTAATCCCTCAGGTAAGCAGAGAGTTTAGGTGGATTCCAGGCCCCCTCCCCTACACCTAGGGACAGAAGCACTTCAAGGAGATCCAGGCAACTACCGTCTAGTAAGCCTGACATCAGTAGTATGCAAAGTTTTTGAGGGCATTTTAAGGGATGACATGCAAAAATATATTAATAGCAAAAAATTGGCCATAATAGAATACCAACTTATGGGACCACTCAGTGGTGTCCCATAAGGACATGCCTACTCCAAGGAACATGAATAACTGGAGAAAAAAGGGAGATGAGGCAACAACCGTGTGTGAAAAAATCCATATTTATTCATAACAATCACATATATAAATAATTACAATGTGTATCAATAGGGAAAGGTCAGACAATACAGCAGGAATAAATAGGGGGAGGTAAAAAAGTGTGTGTGTGGGGGCGTCTCTTGCCAAACAGAACCAGCCACAATAGGAAAAAATGAGGGACTGCAATGCCACCAATTTACAATGGGGTTAGCCCATGAAGGAGATTTATTGGAGAGATGGCAGGGTAAATACCAAATGGAAAAACCATTGGAATGTGTCCTATATTAGATCAGAACTATTATGGACACCAGCGGGTGGGCACCCAGGTATGTATAAATCCTAACAAGGCCTCAAATAAGCCGCAGTATGACTGGAAATGGTGGGCTGTGCAGAGCCAAGGGCAAGGAGGGAACCAATTCCCAAAATCAATGTAAATCTGGTGAGTCCAGACCCAAAGCACCACACAGCCCAGAAGGTACAACAATAAGAGGAAAGTTCCGACCATAAAAAACTGCGGTGAGAGGTAATGCCAGGAGGAGTTGTAGAGGTACATACACCAGGATTGTGCACCAACCGGAATAAGCATATATATAGTTCCCCACTAGGAGTTACTATAGCTGCAGAAGGGGTTAAAGTAACGCCGCCGGGGCTGCAACAGGTAATGAGACAATTGAGTCATATAGAAGGATTTAGCATGCAATAAGTTACAGCCTGGAACACCGTGCGGTCATGGGGGAACCGCATATAAGGGCATATAAGGGCAAAAGCAGAGTATTAATACCTGGTGGCTGGTTCGGAGGGCAAGGGACAAACTCTTGGCAGCTGTTTCGCAGCGTTGGCTTTATCAAAGGAGGTGTGGATGTATCGGGTATGCAAGACTTTATTGGGACTGAACCAGGTGATTGTACTTAATGGCGGTTGTTAACTGCGCATGCGCCGGCGCCGGAGTACGGGAAGTGGAAGGGATCAAGAGCCAACGCTGTATATGGCGCACGCGCGGGACCACGGGACGCGTCACAATAAATAATTAACACAATTAAAAAAGTGCATAAAAGCATACACAATTTAAAAGCCCCACAAAATTACCCCCGAAGGAGTATATCCAGGGCGGAAATTTCTGCGACAAAACCCGACTAAAGCACAGGGAGAATACAGGAGGAGAAGACCAGGGGAATTGTCATTCCATAAACGGAGGAGGCTATATTAAGGAATATAAACCCAAACAAAAAGGGAGAAAATTGCCAGGGGGTGAAATTGCAGTTACAAGAAGGGGGCATAGCTGACCACCTCATTTAAACTGAAGGGCACAAGAGTGTTCAGGGAGACAATCCACTTGGACTCCCGCTGAGCAAGAATCCTGCGTAGATTGCCCCCCCGAACACCCCCGTGAATCACGTCGATGCCCCTAACTTGCAAAGATTTAGGGCTGCAATTATGGGCAGCCCTAAAATGACGGGGCAAGGTTTTCAGAAAGGTGACATCTTCCACTGAGGCGGCAGCAAGAATATCTCTCACGTGCTCCCTGACCCTAACGCGGAGCTCACGTGAAGTGAGCCCCACATAGATCAGGGAGCACGAGCATGTGGCATAGTAAACCACATGTGTGGTATTGCAAGAGATGTAGTTATTGATGGAAAAAACCTTTTTGCCGTCAGAAGAAGTGAAGGATGGCACCCTGATAATATTAGCACATGCGGCACAATGGCCGCAAGGAAAACAGCCCCGAAGGGGGCCCCTAGAACCGAAGGGGTTCTGTCTGGGAGGAATGTAGTGGCTCTTGACGAGAAGATCCCCCAGGTTCTTTACCCGTCTAGCCGTCATGAGGGGTCTCCTGGGAAGCACTGCAGCCAATGTGGGCACGGTAAAAAGTACTGACCAGTGCCTCTCCAGGATTCCCCTCATCGTGTCCAACTCTGATTAAAAGTCCCAATAAAATGGATCTGGTTGTCCATGGTTGGCCGACAATATTTATATTGGAGAAGATGTTCCCTGGGGGTATGCTTTGCACGTAGATAGCCTTTTTCAATGCATCTGTTGCTATACCCCCTCGCTCTAAACCTGCATCGGAGATCGGACGACTGGGTTTCAAAGGTGGAAGAAGTATAGCAGATCCGCTTCATCCTCAAGAACTGTCCGGTCGGGATGGCGCGTATGGTTGACATAGTATGACCTGAGGATGCGTGTAGGAGGACATTGACCGCCGTGTCCTTGCGGAAAACGTCAGTCTGAATGCCCCCCGCCGCATCCACGTAAATGTTAACATCAAGGAAGTCCAAGCTGGTATTACTGGATCTGTAAGTCAACTTTATGTTAAGAGAGTTAGAATTAAGCTCATCCATAAATTGATCAAGCTGCCCGACTGCCCTGCCAGATGACAAAAATATCATCAATGTAGCGGAGCCAGCACTGCACATGGGAGCCCCCCACCGCACCAGCATCGCCAAGCACCAACCTCTCCCAGTGTCCCAGGAAGAGGTTGGCATAGGCAGGTGAACAGGAAGCACCCATTGCAGTGCCGCGCCGCTGTAAATAAAATAAATCCTTAAAAACAAAAAAATTATGGGTCAGGGGAAAGTCGAGAAGCTCCATCACCAATGACACCATGGCGCCATCGAGACCGGAGGTTGAGAGGTAGAAGCGGATCGCCTCCAAGCCGTCAGTATGTCCGATGCAGGTATAGAGTGACTCCACGTCGGCACAAACCATGAGCATATCCGAATCCATAAAGATGCCATCAAGACGCCTCAGGACGTCCGTGGTGTCCTTGACATAGGAGGGTAGGTTTTCAACTAAGGGTTTTAAATAAAAATCAATAAATCTACAAATAGGTTCACACAACCCTCCTATGCCGGACACAATCGGACGACCTGGGGGATTGAGGGCATCTTTATGGATCTTGGGTAAAAGATAGATTGTGGGGACACGTGGACAACTAGTGAGCAACCCCTGGAGCATCTTCTCGTCAATAATACCCACATGGTGAGCCTGAGTGAGAATCCTCTTCAATTCAAGTGAAAAGGAGGTCAAAGGATTATGAGTGAGGCGTGAATATGTTGTTTTATCCCTAAGTTGCCTTAGTGCCTCTTTCTCATATTTGTCTATCAGCCAGACCACTATGTTCCCCCCCTTGTCTGCCGCCTTAATCACGACATCATTATAGCTCTGTAATAGGGAGACTGCCGACCTCTGACGGTAGGTTAAGTTGTCAAATTTCCGTCTCGTCGGTACTTTCTTGAGGTCGTCAGTCACCAATCTAAGAAAAATGTCAATGGCCGGGCAGAGAGACAAGGGGGGGAAACACGTGGATCTAGGCCGTAAAAAATCAGGTGTCCTACCTGGAGTGGAATTCTGTTCCTCCAAGAGGTCTTGTAGATCTTGAAGGGCACCCCTCTCGGTCTCGTCCAAATCGCCCATTTGTTGTCTCCGTGAATATAATTTTTTCAGAAGCAACTTCCGGGCAAATAAATTCATATCCTTCAAAGCTAGAAAAAGATTGAAGGAATTAGTTGGACAGAAATTCAAACCCCTGGAGAGGACATCGAGTTCATCACATGACAAGACTCGAGAAGATAAATTAATTACCTGAAGTTTGCCTTTATTGTTGGCCCCTCCAGGTAACTTGGGAGTAACTTCAGGTATCCTCTGACGGCTTCGGGTGGTAACCCCGATAGAGCCCATGTGGCTGCGTGTCTTGTCAGATGGACCCGAAGGCACCTCATCCAGGAATGATTCCGAAAAGAGGGAAGTTGAACGAGAACGAGAGGAGGGTCCCTGTCTAGAGGGTTTTCTGCCACAGGAAAACCGGTGGCTCCACCTATAGACAGATCCTGAGGAATAGTCATTAGCATCACGCTGAAATTTTTTTGATTTCATATCTCAGACCTCCTTTTCCCATTTCTGGGCATCAGCAGACACTTCTGAGTTGAATTTATTAAAGATGTCCGCTGTACATAGACTCTGGATAGTCCTTTCAAGGCCTTCCAGCTCGCTTTCAATGAGGTCAAGTGCAGTGCTGTTGTGCCTGGAAAGGAGATCCATACATTTAAGAGAACAAAACTGTAAGTTTTCTTCCCACTCCTTTTTGAAAATATCCTCCACTATGGGAAAGGAGGGAAAAACTTGAACCCGAAGACCACGTGGCACCCAGGCATTCTCCACATACTTGGCCAGGAACACACGGTTCCACCATAAACGAATTCTCCTCCTGTACAACTCCCTGTACCTCTGCATGGAGGACTGCAAGGATTGATTCTCTGTATTAGTCGGGTCACTGGAAACACTGGAATATGTATTCCCACATTCTTGAAAAACCTTATCCAATTGTGTACGCCACGCCTGGTCACGTGAGCGGAAATTCATAGTGGCCAGATGGAGGGCTGTGAAAAACACAGAAAAGCAAATTAATAGCAAAAAATTGGCCATAATAGAATACCAACTTATGGGACCACTCAGTGGTGTCCCATAAGGACATGCCTACTCCAAGGAACATGAATAACTGGAGAAAAAAGGGAGATGAGGCAACAACCATGTGTGAAAAAATCCATATTTATTCATAACAATCACATATATAAATAATTACAATATGTATCAATAGGGAAAGGTCAGACAATACAGCAGGAATTAATAGTGGGAGTTAAAAAAGCGTGTGTGTGGGGGCGTCTCTTGCCAAACAGAACCAGCCACAATAGGAAAAAATGAGGGACTAAAATGCCACCAATTTACAATGGGGTTAGCCCATGAAGGAGATTTATTGGAGAGATGGCAGGGTAAATACCAAATGGAAAAACCATAGGAATGTGTCCTATATGAGATCAGAACTATTATGGACACCAGCGGGTGGGCACCCAGGTATGTATAAATCCTAACAAGGCCTCAAATAAGCCGCAGTATGACTGGAAATGGTGGGCTGTGCAGAGCCAAGGGCAAGGAGGGAACCAATTCCCAAAATCAATGTAAATCTGGTGAGTCCAGACCCAAAGCACCACACAGCCCAGAAGGTACAACAATAAGAGGAAAGTTCCGACCATAAAAAACTGCGGTGAGAGGTAATGCCAGGAGGAGTTGTAGGGGTACATACACCAGGATTGTGCACCAACCAGAATAAGCATATATATAGTTCCCCACTAGGAGTTACTATAGCTGCAGAAGGGGTTAAAGTAACGCCGCCGGGGCTGCAACAGACAATGAGACAATTGAGTCATATAGAAGGATTTAGCATGCAATAAGTCACAGCCTGGAGCACCGTGCGGTCATGGGGGAACCGCATATAAGGGCATATAAGGGCAAAAGCAGAGTAATCATACCTGGTGGCTGGTTCGGAGGGCAAGGGACAAACTCCTGACAGCTGTTTCGCAGCGTTGGCTTTATCAAAGGAGGTGTGGATGTATCGGGTATGCAAGACTTTATTGGGACTGAACCAGGTGATTGTACTTAATGGCGGTTGTTAACTGCGCATGCGCCGGCGCCGGAGTACGGGAAGTGGAAGGGATCAAGAGCCAACGCTGTATACGGCGCACGCGTGGGACCACGGGACGCGTCACCATGGTACCCGCGCGCGCGCACAAACAGGTTCGATCCCTCCCACTGACCGCAGTCAGCGCGCCGGAGGATGCGCACAACCACAAGGTAGATGGAAACATGCAATACTTGTAAACATGCAGAAATCAAAAGGGAAATTAAAAAAAGTAGCATGATAACAAGGCAGCAGAAAGCATTTTTTGCGATTTCCACAAGGAATCAATAGAGGAATGGTCCATATACCAAGGGCTGAAACAAAAAACCTGGGAAACATAAGGAAAGACAATAAATAATTAACAAAATTAAAAAAGTGTATAAAAGCATACACAATTTAAAAGCCCCACAAAATTACCCCCAAAGGAGTATATCCAGGGCGGAAATTTCCACGACAAAAACCCGACTAAAGCACAGGGAGAATACAGGAGGAGAAGACCAGGGGAATTGTCATTCCATAAACGGAGGAGGCTATATTAAGGAATATTATTGCTGCCGCCTCAGTGGAAGATGTCACCCTTTTGAAAACCTTGACCCGTCATTTTAGGGCTGCCCATAATTGCAGCCCTAAATCTTTGCAAGTTAGGGGCATCGACGTGATTCACGGGGGTGTTCGGGGGGGCAATCTATGCAGGATTCTCGCTCAGCGGGAGTCCAAGTGGATTGTCTCCCTGAACACTCTTGTGCCCTTCGGTTTAAACGAGGTGGTCAGCTATGCCCCCTTCTTGTAACTGCAATTTCACCCCCTGGCAATTTTCTCCCTTCTTGTTTGGGTTTATATTCCTTAATATAGCCTCCTCCGTTTATGGAATGACAATTCCCCTGGTCTTCTCCTCCTGTATTCTCCCTGTGCTTTAGTCGGGTTTTTGTCATGGAAATTTCCGCCCTGGATATACTCCTTCGGGGGGTAATTTTGTGGGGCTTTTAAATTGTGTATGCTTTTATGCACTTTTTTAATTGTGTTAATTATTTATTGTGACACGTCCCGTGGTCCCGCGCGTGCGCCATATACAGCGTTGGCTCTTGATCCCTTCCACTTCCCGTACTCCGGCGCATGCGCAGTTAACAACCGCCATTAAGTATCATTAACAACCGCCTCTGGCCGAACCATCCAGCGATCAGCTATTGTGACAAATGCCCCATAGTCACAAAATCCAATGACTCTCTGTCCATCCAGCACAACCTCCTGGAAGTGTTTACTTTGACGGTGAGAGGAACTTGGGGCTGTGGCTCACCCCCCATAAACCCCTAGTGGTTGACCACAAGTGTCTGAGTCATTAGGCGAGTCATTAGGCAAGTCAATTTGAAGGGGTGTGAACCCCTCCTCCCCCTTCTATTTAACTGTAGATAATGAACAGGTCGACTTGGTGCAAGGTCATTCCTCAATCGACTAGCAGGGCAAGTGTTTTTCAAATGCCCAGGCTGCTCACATCGATAACATCTCCTCTGCGTCACACTCCTTCCAATATGCATTCTGTAGAAGGCAGTAGGAGAACCTAGTGACAATGGCCAGAGGCCATACACTCCAACAGGGCCATCTATGGTGCAGGGGTCAGTGGTACACTCTGGTGGAGGTGGTTGTACCTCTTCCTCAGGCGGGATGGAATGCACAAATTGCACCGGATGAGATGGAGGTGCATGGGGGTCCCTCCGAGTCCTTGCGGGACAACTGGATTGCAGGTGCCCAGGTTGCCCGCATCCATAACATCTCCTCTCTGTGATTCCCACAGGGCGTGGTCGGAACTGTTGGAGCCCAGAATTGTGAGACGTGGATGTCATCAGCCTGCAGCTGGGGGGAGAGGCAGATATAACTGGAGAGGGCTGAGGCGCAGGAGGATCACACTGTGGCTTACTGTCCAAAAACTTCCTCCAATGTGGTCGGATAGTAAGGGCCTCATCAGCCAGGGCTGCAGCTCTAACCAAGGTGCACGGCGTACGTGACCCATTCCCGTATTTCTGAGGGACACTTGTAAAGAAATTGTTCTATAAGAAATACCTGTTTAACGTCTTCCACAGTGAATGCATTTTCCGCTTCCAGCCACCTCCAACATTCCTGGGACATCTTAGGCTATGTGCACACGCTGCGTTTTTTTGACGCTGCGTTTTTGTGCGTTTTTGGCCGCTAAAAACGCACAAAAACGCACCTGCGTCGAAAAAACGCGGCAAAAAACGCACGCGTTTTGCCGCGATTTGGTGCGTTTTTTTGCTGCGTTTTTTATCAGTGAACAAAAAAAAAAAGGTCTGATGTAGTGATGAGCGAGTACTAAAAAGCTCGGGTGCTCGAGGCTCGGGCCGAGCATCCCAAGATACTCGTGTACTCGGCCCGAGCAACGAGCCCAATGTTATCCTATGGGAGACCCGAGTATTTTTGTGAAATGACCCCCCGGCAGCATGTAGAAACCCTAAAAATGTCACAAAAGTCTCAGAAGAGTGCTCAAATGACATGGCAACAGCATGGGGAAGACCCCTTGAAGCATTTATCACTCAAAAGTCACAGCTGTGAACAATTTTGTCCGCGTTTTATGCCATTTTTACGGGCTCACCAGAAAACCTTGCAAAATGGCCCCAAAATGAATTTTCATGGCGGAAATGTTAAGGGCACATACACAATAGTGAGATAGAGCTGGTGTATGTTACTTTTTGAGATTAATACATGAAAGATTTTACATAAACATTGTGTGGCACTCCGATGTCCAAAACGCACGTTTTGTGCTTTTTACTAGCGATGTCGGTCATTTTTTTTTTCATTCTATCTCCCGTCGGTCGGTCTCGCTCTGTCGGTCTCTCTCTGTCTTGTCTGTCCCCCTCTCACAGTCTGTCGGTCATTCTCCCCCCTCTCTCTTACTCACCGTTCGCCGATCACTGCTGCGGCACTGCACGGCATTCACACTGCTCCTGCGGCTTTTCTTCTTTTGAAAAAGCCGGCCGCTCATTAATCAATCTCGTATTCTCTGCTTTCCTGCTTTTCGGCGCCTATGATTGGTTGCAGTGAGACACGCCCCCACTCTGAGTGACAGGTGTCACACTGCACCCAATCACAGCAGCCGGTGTGTGTGTATACTGTGCAGTGAAATAAATAATTAAATAATTAAAAAAAACGGCGTGCGGTCCCCCCCAATTTTAATACCAGCCAGATAAAGCCATACGGCTGAAGGCTGGTATTCTCAGGATGGGGAGCGCCACGTTATGGGGAGCCCCCCACCCTAACAATATCAGTCAGCAGCCGCCCAGAATTGCCGCATACATTATATGCGACAGTTCTGGGGCTGTACCCGGCTCTTCCCGATTTACCCTGGTGCGTTGGCAAATCGGGGTAATAAGGAGTTATTGGCAGCCCATAGCTGCCAATAAGTCCTAGATTAATCATGTCAGGCGTCTATGAGACACCCTCCATGATTAATCTGTAAATTACAGTTAAAAAACACACACACACGAAAAATCCTTTATTAGAAATAAAAAACAATAACAAAGTCCCTCATTACCAATTTATTAACCCCGACAAACCCTCCATGTCCGGTGTAATCCACGGTCCTCCAGCGTCGCGTCCAGCTCTGCTGCATGCAGGTGACAGGAGCTGCAGAATACACCGCCGCTCCGGTCACCTCCACGCAGCTAATGAGGTGAGTATAGCGATCAGCTGAGCTGTCACTGAGGTTACCTGGATGCAGCGGTGGCCGCGGGTAACCTCAGTGACAGCTCAGCTGATCGCGCTACTCACCGCCGCTCCGGTCAGCTCCATGCACCAACTGAGGAGAGTATAGCGATCAGCTGAGCTGTCACTGAGGTTAATCGCGGCCACCGCTGGATCCAGCGGTGGCCGGGAGTTACCTGACTGACAGCAGCTGATCGCGCTTCTCACCTCAGTTGCTGTGTGAAGCTGACCGGAGCGGCGGTGAGTAGCGCGATCAGCTGCTGTCACTGAGGTTACCCACGGCCACCGCTGGATCCAGGTAACCTCAGTGACAGCTCAGCTGATCGCTATACTCACCTCATTAGCTGCGTGGAGGTGACCGGAGCGGCGGTGTATTCTGCAGCTCCTGTCACTTGCATGCAGCAGAGCTGGACGCGACGCTGGAGGACCGTGGATTACACCGGACATGGAGGGTTTTGTTGTGGGTAATAAATTGGTGATGAGGGACTTTGTTATTGTTTTTTATTTCTAATAAAGGATTTTTCGGGTGTGTGTGTGTTTATTTACTGTAATTTACAGATTAATCATGGAGGGTGTCTCATAGACGCCTGACATGATTAATCTAGGACTTATTGGCAGCTATGGGCTGCCAATAACTCCTTATTACCCCGATTTGCCAACGCACCAGGGTAAATCGGGAAGAGCCGGGTACAGTCCCAGAACTGTCGCATATAATGTATGCGGCAATTCTGGGCGGCTGCTGACTGTTATTGTTAGGGTGGGGGGCTCCCCATAACGTGGAGCTCCCCATCCTGAGAATACCAGCCTTCAGCCGTATGGCTTTATCTGGCTGGTATTAAAATTGGGGGGACCGCACGCCGGTTTTTTTAATTATTTATTTATTTATTTTACTGCACAGTATAGACACGCCCACCGGCTGCTGTGATTGGGTGCAGTGTGACACCTGTCACTCAGCGTGGGGGCGTGTCTCACTGCAACCAATCATAGGCGCCTGTGGGCGTGGAAAGCAGGGAATATGAGATGGCTGTGTACAGAGCACAGCGCGCCGGCCGGTATAAAGGCTCGGTCACGCTGTGCAGGCCGGCCAATCACTGCAATTCCACAACTAACAGGGCTGTGGCATTGCAGTGGTCTGCCAGCCAATCCCTGCATGAGGGCTGGCTCTCAAAAGAGCGCCAACATGCAGAAATGAAGACCACGAGTAAAGCACGAGTATCGCGAAATTACTCGGTACCCGCCGAGTAGCCCGAGTACAGTGATACTCGTGCGAGTACCGAGTAGTAACAAGCATACTCGCTCATCACTAGTCTGATGTCATTTCCTGCTTCAATGTGTTCTTCATTCTCCACTAGTGTATGCAGAAGAGCAGACAGCTGCAGAACTACAAGGCTCAGCATCCTCCATCCAATAGTGTATGCAGGAGAGCAGACAGCAGCTGTCGAACTACAAGGCTCAGCATCCTCCATCCAATAGTGTATGCAGGAGAGCAGACAGCAGCTGTCGAACTACAAGGCTCAGCATCCTCCTTCCAGGACTGTATGCAGGATTTCTTTGCCCCCCCAAAAAAAAAATGACGTGGGCTTCGCCATATTTTTGTATGCTAGCCGGGTACAGCAGGCAGGTACGGGCTGCCCCCAACCCCCAGCTGCCTATTTGTACCCGGCTGGGAACCAAAAATATAGGGAAGCCCTTTTTTTTAAATTATTTCATGAATTTCATGAAATAATTTAAAAAAACAATGACGTGGGCTTCGCCCAATTTTTGAGTCCAGCCGGGTACAACTAGGCAGCTGGGGATTGGAATCCACAGTGCAGGGTGCCCATGCTTTCTGGGCACCCCCGCTGTGAATTGCAGTCCCGCAGCCACCCCAGAAAATGGCGCTTTCATAGAAGCGCCATCTTCTGGCGCTGTATCCAACTCTTCCGGCTGCCCTGGTGACGGGTGGCTCGCCGGGTAATAATGGGGTTAGGGCTAGCTGTATATTATCAGCTGGCCCTAAGCCCGAAATTCATGGTGTCACGCCAATATTAGACATGGCCACCATGAATTTCTAGTAAAGATAAAAAAAAACACAACACACAGAAAAATATTTTTATTAGAAATAAAACACAACACAATTAGTGACTCCATCTTTATTGAAATAAACCCCCCTCCGCAGTAATCCTGGGTCAGGGTCCCACGCCGTCCAATCCGGATCCAATATCATCTGATCGGTTTGCTGGAAGGCAAAGCGATCAGATGATGTGTCAGGATCAAGGCCTGAATCCCATCACACATCAGCTGATTGTATAAAAGCCGATTATACAATCAGCTGATGCATCGGTGCAAAAAAAAAAAAATAATACTCACTTATGTCCTGATTACCGGCAGCTCCTGGAGCGATGGGACGGGAGTCTGATCCTGTCCGATCGCTGCAGCAGCTGTCGGTAATCAGGGATGAAGTCTCCTGACGCATCCGCTGATACCGGCCGGGTGCCCGCGTCACCGCGATACTTACGATCACCTGATGCGTCAGGTGACTGCATCAGGTGATCCATCGCAGGTCCTGCATCCATCGGAGCTTTCCCGGCCGTCTGCACACAGCCGGAGCGGGGGTGGCGATACCGTGAGAGGATCTGGGAGCGGGCATGGCACCGGGAGGCTGCAGACAGGTGAGTATAACTTTTTTTTTTTTATTCTACTGTTAACTTTTGTTTTCGCAGCCGCTTCCACCTCCTGCCTGTACATGGCGCCGCACGGCAGCTGACATGCACAGGACGGGAGGTGGACGCGGCGGTGACGGTACCGAGAGGATTCATGCTTCTGTATATACTGACAGAAGGAATCCTCTTCCTGTACACGTCACTTTACTACCCACCTCCTGCGCTTATAGCTGCGTTTTTGGTCTTAGAAACGCACCAAAACGCAGCTATTTGCGTTTCTCATTGCGTCTTTCAACATCCCATTGAACTCAATGGATGAAAAGCGCAGTGAAAAACGCGGGAATAATTGACATGCTGCGTTTTTGTGGTCACCACAAAAACGCAGCTGAAAAAAAACGCTGTGTGGGGACAGCAAAAATGAAAACTCATAGACTTTGCTGGGGAAGCAAAGTCATGCAGTTTTGAGGCCAAAAACGCACCCGAAAAACGCGCAAAAACGCCGAGAAAAACGCACCGTGTGCACATAGCCTTATGGGCATATATCCTAAACAATCCCCCTGTGGTGCATGGGAGGTCTCGGAACTGTGCTCTATGTGAGTCTGGGGTGATGGCATTATAATCCAGGATAGTCCACTTTACAATGTTGTAATCCCGATTCTGCTGTGAGTTGATGGTGTGATAAGCCTCTGCCAGGCTGTTCAGGAGTCCCACTAATGCATCCAGCCAGAGTGGGGCACCTCCATCACAGCACACTGCTGCTCAAAGTCCTTGAAAATCCTTCCACATCTCCAGAGGCCTCATCAAATGGCTTGAAGTCTGCTCTGCTAATCCATACAGGCTCCTGGATCACTGGGTTTACACTCCAACTCATATTACTCCCTCTGCCGGACTCCATTGCTTCTTGTCTCCTCTGTGCTCGGCGAGCAGCCTCCTCCTTATTCTCCTGAGATACACCTCTCTGCAGGATCGGTGCCGAGACAGTAACCCTGTGGGCCCGGTCGCGATGACGACTTATGCGACCGCGGTAGTTACGCCCCTGTGTATTACTCAACAGATCTCTTAGACCTGATAGAGATGCTGTGTTTACTTTTTAATTCATGCCAGACTGGCTGTATAATCCTTTATGAGGATTTGTTTCAATTTCCATTTTCCATCTACCCTGACTGATAGCTCTTTAATGCACATCTTCCTTGCCGCTGAGATTTCCTCCTGCTCAGTAAAAGCTGCAGCTGTCTGTAAGTTTGAGTTGGTGGATTTTACAATGGCTGTGTAATACTTTTATGGGGATTTGATTCAATTTCCATCCATCTACCCTGACTGACAGCTCTTTAATTACTCTCTTCCTTGCTGCTGAGATCTCCCCCTGCTCAGTATAAAGCTGCAGCTGTCAGTCAGTTTGGGTAGATGGAGATAGAATACACTGGGACTCATGAACACTCTCTCTTTACCTGGACACCTAAAATGTTAAATCTTAAGTAGGACTTTTTATCTAGGTCAAAAGTAATTTTTTTTTTGTTTTTTAATTCTCATTGGTCTAAAGTATTCAATTTTCTTAAAATTCATCATATTTTTACTTAGTGAAACATTTTATGCTTTTTACCAAGTGGGCATGGCTCAAAGTGTATTATTGCTGAGCAGCCTAAATACATGCCCCCAGAAAATCCTGTTACCCATACCCTAGTAAAGACCGTAAAAGTTAGTACTAAATAAAAGGGCCCCTATCTCTGGAACTGTATGATAGAGTTAAAAAAAAAGAAGAAGCAATCGAGGCATACTCATAGTAGGAGTAAAATAAAAGCAAAAATTGGCCATCTTTGCCCTGGTGTTGAAACCGTTTTAATATGAAAATCATACAGCCATTGTAACAAATATTTTAAAAGTAAACATACCAGCCTCATCAGACAAAATAAGTCTGAATTATGAAATCTGGTAACAGATCTATCTTAAAGAGTAACTAAACTTATAAAGGATTTTTAATATGTTGTATGCCGCATAAAGCTCCAATCCAGAGGGGGTTTTTTTGGGTTTTTTTTATTTCACCGTTGTAGTGGCGTTTTAAGGCCGGTGTCACACTTGCGACTGCCTCGCGCGAGTCTCTCATTCAATCACCCGGCACAGACTCGCACTCTCCTGACAGGAGCGGGTTGGTTGCATGTATGTCTATGCAGCTGAGACGCTCGTGTCCGGAGAGTGTGAGTCCGTGCCGGGTGATTCAATGAGAGACTCGCGCGAGTTACACGCGAGGCACTCGCAAATGTGAGAGACAGAGGCAGAGGGGGGAGGGCACCACCTGAGGGGATAATTTTTACCAAATAACAATAGATGGGTTCACCTCAGCACACTTAATACATTACATGCCAAAGGGAGAAAAGGAAGTGTGCATTTAGGAGGGATACACCAAGTTAATATAAAAAAGGTACTTTATTACAAAAATAGAACACAGGATCACACACTTAAAATCATTTAAAAAATCATAAAGCCTAGAAGCTTTATGTCAAGAGATGTCCCAACCTCTGTTAAGGTTGGACTATCCTCTGTTGCCAGAAGAGGGGAGCCATGCAATATTCAACCAAGATAGTACAGTACCCAGGGTAACAAAATATGTATAGCTATAACACAGCGATATACATTAACAGTGGGTTGTATTGGTGCAACCTAACAAGTACAATACAGAGAGTGACACAGTATATGTAACAATAACACAGTAATATGCTATAGCAGTCGGTTATATTATTGTAGATAATGCCAATCCTCTACAAGGGTACCATATGCAGAGATGTATCTATGGAACACAGAAGTAGCATCACCATATGCAATTGAAATGAATTATAGTTTGCATATAAGATATCGCACAGAGGTAGGCTACTACATAGGGGTAATCTAACAATAGATAATGTTAGTACAAATAATATAAACTGTCCAAGAAGGTATATGGTGCAAGGGTGCATATGCAGATAAAACACCACAATATACAATAGCAATAGACCATATTGGTAAAGTTTACATAAGAAATAATTAGCCTCTATGAAGGCAAAGTACCCCAAAAAAATATTTGAAGCCTATCACCAAAGGATGCCTAAGGGAAGTCCCCAGCACAACACACAACCAACCGGAAAGATGTTATAATAAACCCTGGATGCCAAGCATGGCGACCCAAAAATCAAGCATCAGAGGATACACTTCCCCACGCGTATCGTCACCACCTAGGGTGACTTCATCAGGGGTGGGTTCCCTGTGCCCTAAGAGACCAGGTTTAAATACCTGTGGGTCCTGGATGTAAGCCATAATGGCGTTTGCACTCGCAAATGTGATTCTGGCCTAAATCTAGGTCCCCTGCCCCCGAAGTTATATACACCCACTATCATCTTCATATGTTTGCTCCCGTGGTCCCCACAAAGCTTCTCATGAGCCAGATCAGACACACCATACTATGCACTGACGAGGGGCAAGAACCCCAAAACACCGTGTCTGCAAATTGGGATTCTGATCTGGCATATATATCCTAAGTTATATGCAAAGGATTGTTAAAAAGCCACATTTGACTTTTAGGATCGCTACTTCCAATAGGTGGCGCTGCGCTAGAGTTTTTCTCCATTCCTGGAGAGATAATTTGAATATTTCCCAGAGGGGCGTGGCAGTTATAAGTCCCTTACTGGCAGCCAGACTGGCTTGCAAAGTCTCCTTAAGGAGAATAGTGTTCTCCCGTAGTCCCCACAAAGCTTCTCATGAGCCAGATCAGACACCCCATACTTTGCACTGGCGAGGGGCAAGCACCCCGAAACACTGTGTCTGCAAATTGGGATTCTGATTTGGCATATATATCCTAAGTTATATGCAAAGGATTGTTAAAAACCCACATTTGACTTTTAGGATCGCTACTTCCAATAGGTGGCGCTGCGCTAGAGTTTGTCTCCATTCCTGGAGATAATTTTCATATGTTTGCAGCATTGCACCGGTCGGTCTCCTGTGATTTGTAAGCTGCCAGCAGCTCCAATGTTTCATGGGTCGCAGGAAGACCAATACAAGTCTATGAGAGCCTCGTTCGTGCTCTTATAAACTTGTATTGAAAGTTTGTGATGGAACATCTGACTTCTGGGCCAGTCAGAAGCTATGGGCACAAGATGTTGCCACGGAACTGGAGCGGCACCAAAAAAGGATCAAAATGTTAAAGGATAAGTGTAAAGGGCACTTTACACGCAGCGACATCGCTAGCAATGTCGTTCGTGAAAGCACCCACCCCCGTCGTTTGTGCATCAAGGGGAAATCGCTGCCCGTGGCGCACAATATCGCTAGTACCGGTCACACATACTTCCCTTCCTAACGACGTCGCTGTGGCCGGCAAACAGCCTCTTTTCTAAGGGGGCGGTTCGTTCGGCGTCACAGCGACGTCACACGGCAGGTGTCCAATTGAAGCAGAGGGGAGGAGAGCAGCCGCATGAAAGACACGCCCACCTCATTGCCGGAGGACGCAGGTACGGTGTTGTTCGTCGTTTCTGGGGTATCACGCGTAGCGATGTGTGCTGCCTCAGGAACGACGAACAACCTGCGTCCAAAAGCAGCAATGATATTTTGGAAATGGATGACGTGTCAATAATCAACGATTTGGTAAGTATTTTGCATCTTTAGTGGTCGCTCATACGTGTCACACGCAACGACGTCGCTAACGAGGCCGGATGTGCGTCACGAATTTCGTGACCCCAACGACATCTCGTTAGTGAAGTAGTTGCGTGTAACGGGCCTTTTAGACTAGAAATAAGGCACTAAGGTTTAATGCACCACTCCAGCGGTGGGAAAAAAAAATACACTGGTGTGGTGCTTTCATTCTGTGCAGATCAGTGGCAATCTGGTTTTGATACCCCCATAGATTGCTAAAAAGACTTTGTAAAAGTGGGTAGCTCAGGAGGCAAGAGCACACAGCTCCTGCTCCACACACAAAGCAAAGTATAGATTCAGTAGAAAGTAATAGGCTTTCTTCTGAATCTGAACTCCATTCTGTGCAGTTCTCAGCCTGGAACTGGCCACTCCAGCTTTCTGCGAAAGATGCCTGTATGCTGCTGTGAACAATAAAAGGCAAAAAAAAATGTTGTGGGCTCCCACCTATTTTTGATAACCAGCACTGGTAAAACAGACAACAGCAGGCTGCAGCCCCGAGCTTTCTGCTTTACCTTGGCTTGTTATCAAAACTAGAATGAACCCCATATTGTTTTTTTATTTATTAAAATAATTAATAAAAAAAAATTGCGTGGGGTCCCCCTTATTTTTCATAACCAGCAAATGAAAAGCAGACAGCTTGGGGCTGGAATTATCAGGGTGGGAAGGTCTATGGGTATTTGGCCTTTCCCAGCCTTAAAAATAGCAGCCCGCAGCCTCCCCAGAAGCAGCGCACCATTAAATGTGCAAATTCTAGCACTTAGCCCCACTCTTCATGATTGTCCTGGTGTGGTGGCAATCACGGTACTACTTTTGGGGTTGAGGTCAGCTGTGAATTGGCAGCTGGCATCAAGCCTAGGGGTTAATGAATAGGCGTCTATCAGACACCCCTGTTACTAAACTGATAAGTGTGGAGTTTAAAAACACACACTGGGGAAAAAAAAACAGATTATTTGAACAAAAACTCCCCCACACTCCATTGTTCACAATTTATTAATTAAAAATAAATCCTCGAAGTTATGATGTAACCCAATGGTCTAATATCCGACAACGCGCATCAATTCCTATGGAGCTTTGTTCTGAGAATGTTCTCAGAATGAGGCTCCGTAGGTCACTGCCAGTCAGCGGCAGGTATGAAATTTCTCACATGTCTCGTGTGAAATTCCGTGACTGCATCTGACTGTGTGAGACCTATGGAGCCTTGTTCTGAGAATGAAGTGCCATAGGAATAGATGGGCTTTGGGGTTCATTATACCATTGGATTACGTTCGAACATCGAGGATTTTTTCAAAATTAATAAAATGATGAACGAGGGGACTGTGGGGGAATACATTTTTTTTACAGTGTGTGTGTGTGTGTGTTTTCATCTTTACACTAGATTTACAAAGGTTAGTAATGGGATGGAAGTGGCTAATAGAGACCTCTCTATTCCTAACCCTGGGCTTTATTCACAGCTGACATTAACCACAAAAGTATTATCCCGATTGCCACCTCATCAGGGCAGTCAGAAGAGTTCGGTAAAGTGCCCGAATTGGCTCTTCTAATGGATGCGCCACTTCTGAGGTGGCTGCGGGCTGCGCGCTCTTGCCTAAGATTGGACAGCTGAACTTGCACTCGCTGTGTTTCGGCACTCTGCTACAAGGAATCATGACAAGTATGCATTGAATATGTATAACAATGCCATTATGGCTATTCCTTTAGTTTTAACATGCAAAATTGTGATGACAGGTTATTTTTTCTTTTAAAGGTATGTCAACAATAAATATTTCTACTGCAAAAACTGAGTTTTCTAAATGTGAATCATTAGTTAAAAGCTATATTTATATAAAACAAAAGTTTGTCACCATGACAATTTTCCTTTTTACTGCTTTTTTTGTTTTGAATGCTCGAGGCAACATCTTTTATCAAACATTTTTCTATGAATTTCTCTTTAGAAAAAGAAATGTAAAAAATGTGTAAATAAAACAGTGCTTGTCAAAAACCTGAATGAAATGTATAGTATTTTTACTAAGGTTAAAAAAAAAGCTAGAAGGATGTTTTCCTGCCTTATTAAATTGATGTCCTATCTAGAGATGAGCAAACCTGTTCAGTTCAGATTTGGTACGAGCCTTGGCCGGTTCGTTCAGGCTTGGTTTTCTGAACACTTTGCTCAAAAGTCGGCAATATTAAGTAAGTATTTGTTTGCAGAAAACCTACTCATGGCCCCATCACAGCCATGTCAAGTATTGGCATGGCTGTGATTGCCAGGCAAATAATTGTTAAAAAAAAAGGAAGCAAAAGGGTTAAAGGGCGACATACCTACCAAGTCTCCCTGTGGCTGTAACTGCTCCTGCAGCTGTACTTCCAAGGCTGCTGATTATCCCTCATACATATTAACTGCTTTACCCTCCCACCAGCATCTCTGACTGGCTGCAGTCAGACCCCACTCCCAGACAGTGTCTGATTGGTTGCAATCACAGAACCAGTCTGCGCATCTATATTGTGGTATAAAATAAATAAAATACACAAAATTGGCATAAAGTCCCCCCATTCTATTGATACCAGCACAGAAAAAGCATATGGCTACAGGCTGCCACTAAGCCTTAGATTACTAATGAGAGGCATCTATGAGACACCCCCCATTACTAGTCTGTAAGTGAAGCTATACACAAACACTGAAAAAATCCTTTATTTTAAGCAAAATACAAAAAACACCCTCTTTCATCACATTATTAACCCCCAAAAGACCCAGGTCTGACGTAATCCACACAAGGTGTGCGAGCGGCCCTAGAACATGTCTGCACTCTGTGGCCTTCAGGCAGAAACTGAGCCACAGCAATGAGTCATGTCATGTAATTTGCAGTCACAGCTGTAAGTTCCCACTGTCCTCCATCTGTGACCGCAGGTAACCTGAAATCAGGGGACCTCAATGAACTCAATGACCTCACCTCATAGATCTGTATCTCCTGGCAGAAAACTGTGGTTTTTTTTGCCAATAGATCTAGATTTAGTGTTGAAATTTTTACACCATATTCCTGCATCCATTCTACAACTTCTGGCAGAAAAAACTTTATTTATTTGTTTATTTACTTTCACTTACATATTAGTAATGGGGGTCTCATAGATGTCTCCCATTACTAATCTAGGGCTTAGTGGCAGCTGTGAGTGTCGATTAACCCATTATTACAATGATTGCCACCGTACCAAGGCAATCGGGAAGTGCTTGGTAAAAAGTGCTGGGTTTGTCACAATGGATGCTACAATCCTGGATAGCTGCAGGCTGCTAGTTTTAGGTTGAGGGGCCCAATACGCGTGGGTCTCCCCGGCCTGGGAATACCAGTCTCCATTCTTTGGGCTTTATCTTGGCTGGGTATCAAAATTGGGGGGACAGCATGCTGTTTTTTAAATTATTTATTTAAATAATTTAATAAAAAAGCCGCATGCAGTTCCTCTTATTTTGATACACAGCCAAGATAAGCGCATGGCTGGAGGCTGCAGCCTGTAGCCATGGGCTTTAACTGTGCTGGTATCAATAAGGGACCCTTCGCCAATTTTATTTATTTTATACCACGATTGACACGCAGACAGGATCTGTGATTCCAACCAATTACAGACACTGTCTGGGGCGGGGTCTGACTGCAGCCAACCAAAGATTCTGGTGGGCGAGGAAAGTAGTGAATATATATGAGGAATAATCAGTGGTCCCAAAAGTACAGCCCCGGTCGCAGTTACAGCCACGCCAGAGACTCAGTAAGTATGTCCTGCTTTATTTTCTTTCTTTCTTTAACAGCCCCCTACACCATTTTACAACACATACCTTTGACCTCCTATTAAATCAAATGGGTTCTGTATATTCGACAAACTGTTCAGTGAACACCAGGAAGCTCCGTAAAGATCGGTCCACCAAACTTTAAAGGGTTCGCTCATTTCTAGTCCTATCTATAGTATAGGCTAGCAATATTAGATTGGGGATCCAACTACTAGCACCTGAGCCAATCAGCTGTTTAACTGAGACCATAGAGCTCAGACAGAGAAATGGCCTTTATCACAGGGAGGGGTTGTGCTGTGTATTGTATTCAGCATTACCCAATTGAAGTGAACATTTTGTTGTTTGCAAAATCACATTTGTTATTCCGGATAGCGAAAATATGATCTAAAGGAGGAGATAGCAGTCCCTCTTTTATGTCTGTAGTATAGAGTGATCTGAATAAGATTGTGGCTCTCCTCCCTCCCCCCTCACCTATTTTTAAAGGTGGTGTCCAAGTTTGTGATGGAAGTCTGCAATCACGCTATATGACTCCAAACTTCTGAATCCTCACAGAGTGCACACACCATGCGCTGTCAGGATTCCCTGATGACAGCGACAAGAGCGTGTGGTCATGTGACCTCAAGTATGTGATAGGCATACTTCCAGCCATATTCCAACTAGACGTACATGGCATTGCTCAATTTAATTGTATTGAGCAAGGCTGCACACATTTAGTCAGATTGCTTGAAGTATGCATATTCCATGGCTACCTGCTCTTGTTGCTGACAGTGGAGAATCCTGACAGTGTGTGGTCGGCAGTGGCACACGGTGAAGATTCAGAAGTCTGCAGTGATATAGAGTGATTGGCGACTTTGATCATAAACCTAGACAACCATTTTAATGGCCACATGGTTTAGAATGGCTATTAACAGCAAGCAACAGCTTTGACATTTTTGCGAGCGCTATATATGACCTCAACCTAAGCAATTATAAACAGAAGTCACTAAACAGATGTGTTTAGTTTATTAGCATAAAATATTTATGTTTTCAGTGGATTATGCCTGTTTAAAGATATGATCCATCCTTATCCTGCAGGCAGTGTGTAAAGGTGGCTCCCATTTTAGGATTGTGCGGTGCTGCAACAAGCCCACCAGGTCCAGGTTGCATTTAAAGCAGCTGTCAGCCTTGACCTGACTACCCCAGGGTACAGCCTGCCATGCATCCATGCATCCTTGTGGCTGCTATGCCACAACTCCTTCATGTATTTTACTCACTTGCATCGGCAGTGAGCACACAGCTTTCATATCACAGAATACTTTAAGTAACCAAGAGAGGAGTCCCAAAATACTAAGTTATATAGCACAATTGCTCTATAGAAAGGGAGTACTATCATTTAACACTAGAAGTCCCAGAGAGGGGTCATTTAACATTTCTACCATTGAAACCCTAAGGAGCTCGAAATTCCTGGGACTTCTAGTGTTAAGGACCGCTCATCAAGACGCCAAACTTCACATTGATAAACCTTTGGCACTTGAACATCACTTTACAAAGGAGAAAAAAAAATTCTCCATGGCTTAGTTTATTTTCCAAGACCATCCTGTACTTTTTACTCTGTCTCAACCCCAAAAGTCCACTAATGGTGATGAGCGTGTGTAATCGTTACTATTTGCTACTCGCACAAATAGTACGGTATTCGGGGTACTCGTTATATTGCGAGATTTTGTGTATTCACCTCGCTATAGTCGTATGTCCAGCCCAGCTGGTTTGACACCTGATTTTCAGCCACTAAACATGCTGGGCTTCTTAACCAATAACAATAATGCCGCAGCCATCTTGGTTGTGGCATTACTGTGATTGGCTGGCTGTGCAGTGTCATATGGTCTATAAAAGCCACAAATGTTCTTTTGTGTGATCCAAACACCTCAAACTTCGATTCATCTGTCCATGACACTTTTTTCCAATCTTCCTCTGTCCAATGTCTGTGTTCTTGTGCCCATTATAATCTTTTCCTTTTATTAGCTAGTCTCAGATATAGCTTTTTCTTTGCCATTCTGCTGTGAAAGCCAGCATCCCGAAATCACCTCTTCACTGTAGACGTTGACACTGGGGTTTTGCAGGTACTGTCCAGTTAAGCACCTGTGAGCTGTCGATTTCTCAAACTAGAAACTCTAATGTACTTGTCTTGTTGCTCAGTTGTGCAGTGGGGCATCCCATTTCTCTTCTCTTTCTACTCTGGTTAGAGCCTGTTTGTGCTCTCCTCTGAAGGGAGTAGAACACACCGTTGTAGGAAATCTTCAGTTTCTTGACAATTTCTACCATGGAATATCCTTCATCTCTAAGAACAAGTATAGACTGTCGAGTTTCACATGAAAGTTCTCTTTTTCTGGCCATTTTGAGAGTTTAATGCAACCAACAAATGTAATTCTCCAGATTCTCAACTAGCTCAAAGGAAGGTCAGTTTTATAGCTTCTCTAATCAGCAAAACTGTTTTCAGCTGTGCTAACCTACTTGCACAAGAGTTTTCAATGGATTTCTGAACATTCATTAGCCTTCTAACACAGTTAGCAAACACAATGTACCGTTAGAACACTAAAGTGGTGGTTGTTGGAAATGGGCCTCTATACACCTATATAAATATTGCATTCAAAACCAGACATTTGTAGCTAGAATAGTCATTTACCACATTAACAATGTATAGAGTGTATTTCTGATTAATTTAATGTTAGCTTCATTGAAAAAAATGTGCTTTTCTTTCAAAAATAAGGAAATATCTAAGTGAGGTGTCAAGAAGCCTAAAGGCCCTCTGAAAACTTGAATTGAGAGCCGCAGAATGACATGGAGGAGGAGGAGGGTAAAGCCCAATGGGCATATTGTAAACTGCTATGGAATATGTCGTGGGCGGGGAGGGGACACTGCGCTCACCACGCTCGGGTCCGGCACTGCTACTGCTTCGCTTGCTGCTCGGTGGCTCGAGTGGTGGGCCGGATCCGGGGACTCGAGCGGCGCTCCTCGCCCGTGAGTGAAAAGGGGAATGGTTTTGGGGATTTATTGTCCGTGACGCCACCCACGGTTGTGGTGAGGTTGTGACACCACCGCTGCTCTGGACGGGAATCCCGGGAGCGATGACGGGGAGCAGCTTGGATGTTGTTTTTCCCCTCCGTGGGTAGCGGGGTTAGTTGTCTTGGGGCCCGGTGAGGGAGAGATGACAGGTGGGTTACGGGACCTGGGGAGGTGCAGGGTCGCGGGGGCAGCGCGGTGCCGCACGGCACAGTGGTACTCACTCAGCCAATGATGAATGCAAAGTCTCCGGTAAAACAAACGGCTGGATGGACGGGTCCCACAGACGGCTACGGTGTTTTTCCTCCCGGTAGGTTGGCGGTGACTGCCTTTCCCTGCACCTGTGTTATGTTCTCGGTTCTGATGGCTTCCCACCGGTAACCCGCTCCCCAGCTTGGATGGATGCTGAGGGAGCCCCTTTTGCCCGCAGGCTCTGGCCCTGGGAACTGTAGCCTTGGCGGTGACTGTATTTCCCTTCACGGTTTGAGCAGTTGCCTTCAATCGGGTCTTGACTGCTGGGAAACCCCGGAGGTTCCCTTCGCTGACGGATTTGACCGGTTTTACGGCGACTCCAAGCCTGGTCGGGGTCCGTAGGCCCTGCCGAATGGTGCTGGCTTCTCTTCATTCCCCGATCCGGTACAGGCGGGCCACCGCCCGTCCCCGGTCCTTACGGTTCATGTCAATCAGCCCCTTCTGCAGACGGTCACCACCGTCTGCCAACCTTGCTGTATGTGCCCGGGCCACGTACCCGGACACAGTCAGTCTGCTTCACTACCACTTCACTCCTTCACTCTCAAACTGAACTGAACTAACTTCCTTTTCCTACCTCCAGGACTGTGAACTCCTCTGTGGGTAGGGCCAACCGCCTGGCTCCACCCCCTGGTGTGGACATCAGCCCCTAGAGGGAAGCAACAAGGATTTTTGTCTGACTTTGATGTGCCTAGCCGGGGTGTGGGGTGTGTTGTTGCAGTTCCTGTGACAACCTGGCTTGTCCAGGGCGCCACATTCCCCCTTAGTAAAATGCAGACCGTCCGCGGGCTGCCCGTCCATCACCGGTTTTATTTTTGTTAACTGTAGAAAAAGGGGTATAAAACATACAAACATTAAAACACAAGCATTTTTATCAATCTTCCCATACGGGAGGCACATTCTTAAACGTTGCTAACCTTATATGTTTATTAAACAAAAAACAGAGAATTTTCAGCTCACCCCTCTTCACTAGTGAAATACAAAAAAACAGAGAATTTTCAGCTCACCCCTCTTCACTAATCCACCCCTTCATAGAAGAACTATTTTATCTTCTGGAGACGCTGGAAATTTTCCTATTGCCTTTATGTTTATTAAACAGTACGGCTTCCACTCTTCTCCCACCCAAACAACCTGGCCCTGATGCTGCCCCTAAGAAGTGGGCAGCACCCCTTGACCCCAGTCCAGAACCAAGTTGCCTGAGCGGGTACGGTCCCCTTTCAGGGGACCCGCGTAAATCAGGACCCCTGAACCCCCCCAGAGAATCGCCACCAGTTCCGGTGGTGGCCGGGCCCCAGCCTACTCCACTGCAGGCCCTTCCTCCAATCTGCCTCTCCGGAGGCGGTAACGGAAAGCAGGCTCCAAACTATTTACAACCCCACCAGTTCGTGAGTGCCCTGCTAGTTCTCAGGCATGTCCATGAAGAGTTCCTCATGCCAACGGTAATAAAGGGTCCCTACGGGGACAACTTGCCGGCAACAGCCGGTTCAATCACGTTTCCAATCAGATAACTTCTCCGGTTGATTCATTCTTATCATTTAAACTTTAAATCTATACACTCAACACCCAAAGCCCCCCTTAAAGAGTAGTTTCCCTGTACCTAAGTGGGGGTCTACCTAGGTTGGGATGTGTGGACCTTTGGGGACCAGTGTCAGTGGTGGCAGGCAGTGGGGCAGAGGGAACAACTAGTTCCTCCTCCCCGCTATTGTGTGGGGAAGGCGGAGGCGTAGGGGAGCTGGGTACAGGTACATCCCTGGGCACTGGCTCATGGTCGATCACTTCCATCACTTCCCCATCCACGGGTTGTGGGAACAGTATCACTGGAAGAATCACCACGCCGTTCTGCGTAGGCCAGTCTGCCGGGAAATCACCCATCACGGTATGGATTACATCTTTTTCTTTCTCCTCCGCCGGCCTGGGAACTGGAGCTTCAGCTGCTACCCTCAATGGTGGTGGGCATCTCTTTAGATGGTCTCGGGAAACCGTGGCCAAAGTCTTCCCTTGTCACGGCTGATCTGATAGGCCTTCCCATTCTCCCATCCGGTGGGCTGTACTACATACGGGGTCTTCTCCCAATGATCATCCAGCTTGTGGGTCCTTTTTTTTCGCTTCAGCACTACATCCCCAGGCTGGAAGGGACCGGCAGGCGCCTTCTTGTTGAAGCACTGCTCCTGCTGTCCCCGACTCCGGCACAAGTTCTTTTCAACATATTCCTGGACCTGTCGGTACTGTGCTCTCCGCCGAGTGTCCCATCCAGCAGTCGAAGGGAGTACTTCTGGGGCTTCCAACCCCATTTCTAAATCCACTGGTAGCCGGCCGGGGCTAGCCCTCATCAGGTATGCTGGGGTGCATTTCGTAGAGCTGGAAGGGATGTTGTTATACATATCGACCAGGTCAGGTAGCTTTTTCGGCCACAGGTTCCGCTCTTCCAGCGGTAACGTCTTGAGGAGGCCCAGGACCAAGTGGTTCATCTTTTCACACATGCCATTGGTTTGGGCATGGTAAGGCGTGGTCCGGATTTTCTTGCAGCCGTCCAACTGGCAGAATTCTTGGAATACCTCCGCTTCAAAGGCCGGACCCTGATCGGTAAGCACCCTCTCGGGGTACCCATGCGGTCGACAGAAATAAGCCTGGAACGCTCTAGCGGCGGTACGGCCGGTTAGGTCCTTAACTGGGACAACCACCATGAACCTTGAATATTGGTCTACAATGGTCAGAGCGTAGGTATACCCACTTCGGCTGGGGGTGAGCTTCACATGGTCGAGGGCAACCAGCTCCAGCGGTTGATGCGTAATGATCGGGTGTAGGGGTGCCTTCTGGCTGGCCTCGTCCTTCCTTCTCAATGCGTAGGGACCGCATTCTCGGCACCAGGCCTCCACAGATTCTCGCATCCCACTCCAATAGCACCGCTCCCTCAACAGCATCTCCAGCTTCTTCCACCCAAAGTGTCCAGCCCTATCATGGTATGCTTGCAGGACGGTGGGCACGTTAGCCTGGGGAATCACTAGCTGGCGGACCTTCTCGTGGGTCTTCGGGTTAATCAGCTCACGATACAACTTCCCCTGGTGCAGGTACAGCCGGGTTCGTTCTCGCCACAAACGTTGGGCTTCAGCAGGGGCGGCAGGGTCTATCCCGGCAGAACCCTGTTCCACCAGGGTCTTGACTAAGCGGACAGCAGGTGCCTGGTCCTGAGCTTCTTGCCACTCCTGACTGGGCAGTGGGTCTAGGTTCACCCGTTGTTGATGGATGCACCTTCTCAGTTAGCGGCCGGTGGAACGCAGGCAACTCGATCTCTTCGAGGTTGTCATCCTCCGGCCCCTCTTCCGACAAGTGGGGCATCCGGGAGAGTGCATCGGCATTAACTTTGGTACGGCCGGCCCGGTACTTGATGGTGAAATCGTAGTTGGCTAACCTGGCCACCCACCGCTGTTCCAACGCGCCCAGCTTGGCTGTATCTAGATGGGTTAGCGGGTTATTGTCCGTGTAAGCGGTGAACTTGGCTGCTGCCAGATAATGGCGGAACCGCTCGAGGATAGCCCACACCAGTGCTAAGAGCTCAAGCTTGAAAGAGCTGTAGTTCTCGGGATTCCTTTCAGTCGGTTGGAGTTTTCAGCTAGCATAAGCAATCACCTTCTCCCTTCCGTCTTGGACCTGGGATAGAACAGCCCCCAAGCCCACATTGCTGGCATCGGTGTAAAGGATGAATGGGCGGCTGTAGTCGGGGTACGCTAGGATTTCCTCCACGGTCAGGGCCGCTCTCAGCTGGCGGAAGGATTCTTCATGCTTTTCTTCCCACACCAACGGGACTCCTAGGGATCTACCACCCTTGGTCTGTCCCACGAGGAGGTCTTGCATGGGGGCAGCCATTTTCGTGTACCCCTTAATGAAGCGACGGTAATATCCCACCAGGCTGAGGAACTGCCTCACTTCCCTCACTGTGGTCGGTCTCGGCCAGTCTTGGATGGCAGTGATTTTCTAGGGGTCGGGGGCGACACCTTCCGCACCCACCACATGTCCAAGGTACTGAACTTTGAGGGTTTCAACTTCATCCCATACTTGGCAAGGGACGCGAACACCTCGGCTAGGTGCTCCAGGTGGGCTTCATACGTCTGCGAGTACACAATCACATCATCCAAGTACAGCAAGACGGTCTCGAAATTTAGGTGCCCCAGACAGCATTCCATCAGCCGTTGAAAGGTTCCGGGGGCATTGCACAGCCCGAACGGCATGCTGTTAAACTCACAGAGTCCCATGGGAGTGGCGAAGGCAGTCTTCTCTCGGTCTTCAGGCGCCACGGCCACCTGCCAGTACCCACTGGTGAGGTCAAGGGTAGAGAAGTAGTTAGCGGTTCTCAGCGCGGCCAGGGACTCTTCAATACGGGGCAGAGGGTAAGCATCCTTGTGCGTTATCTGGTTAATCTTCCGGTAATCCTCACACATCCGCATGGTGCCATCCTTCTTCTTAACCAGCACCAACGGGGCAGCCCAGAGACTACAGCTGTCCCTAATAACCCCCGCCTCCTTCATGTTCCTCAACATGTCTTTGGCGCATTGGTAGTGTGCAGGGGGAATAGGCCTGTACCTCTCTTTAATAGGGGGGTGTTCACCGGTGGGGATGTGGTGTTGGACCCCTTTAATCTGCCCAAAATCTAGAGGATGTTTGCTAAAAACTCGCTCATACTCCTGTACCACCCGGTATACCCCTTCCTTATGATGTGTAGGGGTATCATCAGTGCCTACGTGTAGCTCCCGACACCACTCATCTAACTTCCCCAGGGATGGGTGAGAACTGGCAGTAGGCGGTGAAATCGGGGGAACGGCCTCGTGGATGGTGGGGGGATCTAGAGTGAGCAACTTGTGAAGGGTAGCGTACCGGGGAAGCTTAACCTCTTCCTCCCCACAGTTCAGCACCCTTACGGGCACTCTCCCTTTCTTGACGTCTACCACCCCTCGGGCGGCCATTACTGTGGGCCAGTGTTCAGAGGGCATGGGCTCTATCATGGCGGGGTAGTCCCGCCCTTGGGGCCCTACCGCTGCCCTACACCAAATCATCATCTCGCTCTTGGGAGGCACAATCAAAGGGGCCGCATCCATCACTCTCACTCCCCCAATATCTCCTCCTGTCGAGTTCACATGCTGGCGATACATCAGGGCCCGGATCTCACGCTGCACAGCTCTCTGTCGGCTCCCCGCCCTGTGGCAGCCAGCTGCTGCAGTAGGGTCAGCACCTCACTCATACAGTGCTCCATCACATTAGTCCCTAGCACTACTTTCGGGTTATGATCGCTGGGTTCATTCATTATCACAATCAACCCTTGGTGTTGCAGTTCAGCTCGTCCCACAGTCATGGCCACTTGTTTGTACCCCACTTGGGTCAATGGGAGTCCATCAGCGGCAATCAGTGTCATGCTGCCATCTGGGGGGGCAAGTTCGTCCTTCCCCCAATACCGTTGATACAGTGTGTATGGTATTGTTGTTACCTGAGATCCAGTGTCCAGGAGAGCCATCAGCGGGATGCCGTCCACTGCCAGGGGGATGATGGGCCGGGCTCCGATGTACTGATCCCGCCAGTCTGGGGGGCCACTGGGTTCTACTCTTGAGGATTGGCCCGTGGCCCCAGGGGTTGCTCGTTTAACGGACACCGTCGGGAGTAGTGGCCGGGCTTGCTGCACCTGTAACAAATCGGAGGTTAATACCGTGAGTCATTGGCCCTTCTCCGCTGCATCCAGGGGACATCCTCGGGGCTGTCTGCGAGCTGCATCTTCCCCGGGGGCTGGGATCTGGTCGGAGGCTGGAGTGCGGCGAGGATCTTGGCGAGGTCCCCATCCATGCGGCGGACCTGGGCAGCCAGTTCCTCCATCATTCCGCTTGGGGCTGCAGGTACCGGAGGCGTTGGGAGGGCAGGGGCCACCACGACGGGAGCCGTCTCAACTGGCCATGGGGCTGTCTCAGGGACTTCCGATGCTGGGGGCTGCAGAGCTTTAATGGCCCGTTCCTTTAACACAGCAAAGTCCACATCAGGGTGTTCTAGGGCCCACACCTGGAGTTGTTTGCGGTCCTCCGAGGACCTCATCCCCTGCACAAACTGTTCAACTAACATTTTGTTGATGTCCGCATCGTTAATGGTGTCTACCCGCTTCAGTGTGCAGAGGGCGGTTTGTAGGCGCAAGGCATAGTCCCGAATACTATCCGCGGGCCATTGCCGGCATTGATAAAACTGCATCCGCAGCTCGGCTTTGGTACGGGTCTCAAAGGCAGTCTGCAGCTTCTCAAAGATGGTGGCTACAGAGGACCGGTCCCCCTCAGCCCAGGTCTCCGCCTCCTGCTCAGCCGCGCCGGTTAGCTGCCCCAGCACTACCACTGCACGTTGCTTATCAGTCAGGGGGTACAGTTCTAGTAGCGGACTAAGCTTCTTCCGGAAGACCTGCAACGTGTCAGGTTTCCCATCGCCAGGTAGCTCCGGGCACATAGGGCAAGGAGAACGTCATCACCTGAGCGAGAGCTAGGGCCGCGGCGCCCCCCGCCAGTGCGGCCAGGACCTGGGCGGGCCCATTCCCATCCAAGAGTGCCACTGCGGCTGCGACCGCCGCTCCTCCAGCGGCTCCGTCGGGCGCAGACATCATGTTTCCGTCCCCCTTAGTCTTTTTCCGGCTCCTCCTCTACAGGGGCGGGGTTTCGACTTTCGCGCCTCCGCTGCTCGGGAAGACACTCGAGCGGGGACTTTTCGCGCCCAAAATGGCGACGTCTCAAAATTTTCGGCCGGACACCTCCAGCGGTCACAAGGCGCACCTCTACCAGACAGCAGAGCGGTAAGATCCTGTTTGTGACGCCAAGTTGTCGCGGGCGGGGAGGGGACGCTGTGCTCACCACGCTCGGGTCCGGCACTGCTACTGCTTCGCTTGCTGCTCGGTGGCTCGAGTGGTGGGCCGGATCCGAGGACTCGAGCGGCGCTCCTCTCCCGTGAGTGAAAAGGGGAATGGTTTTGGGGATTTATTGTCCGTGACGCCACCCACGGTTGTGGTGAGGTTGTGACACCACCGCTGCTCTGGACGGGAATCCCGGGAGCGATGACGGGGAGCAGCTTGGATGTTGTTTTTCCCCTCCGTGGGTAGGGGGGTTGGTTGTCCCGGGGCCCGGTGAGGGAGAGATGACAGGTGGGTTACGGGACCTGTGGAGGTGCAGGGTCGCGGGGGCAGCGCGGTGCCGCACGGCACAGTGGTACTCACTCAGCCAATGATGAATGCAAAGTCTCCGGTAAAACAAACGGCTGGATGGACGGGTCCCACAGATGGCTGCGGTGTTTTTCCTCCCGGTAGGTTGGCGGTGACTGCCTTTCCCTGCACCTGTGTTATGTTCTCGGTTCTGATGGCTTCCCACCGGTAACCTGCTCCCCAGCTTGGATGGATGCTGAGGGAGTCCCTTTTGCCCGCAGGCTCTGGCCCTGGGAACTGTAGCCTTGGCGGTGACTGTATTTCCCTTCACGGTTTGAGCAGTTGCCTTCAATCGGGTCTTGACTGCTGGGAAACCCCGGAGGTTCCCTTCGCTGACGGATTTGACCGGTTTTATGGCGACTCCAAGACTGGTCGGGGTCCGTAGGCCCTGCCGAATGGTGCTGGCTTCTCTTCGTTCCCCGATCCGGTACCGGCGGGCCACCGACTGTCCCCGGTCCTTATGGTTCACGTCAATCAGCCCCTCCTGCAGACGGTCACCGCCGTCTGCCAACCTTGCTGTATGTGCCCAGGCCACGTACCCTGACACGGTCAGTCTGCTCCACTACCACTTCACTCATTCACTCTCAAACTGAACTGAACTAACTTCCTTTTCCTGCCTCCAGGACTGTGAACTCCTCGGTGGGTGGGGCCAACCACCTGGCTCCACCCCCTGGTGTGGACATCAGCCCCTGGAGGGAGGCAACAAGAATTTTTGTCTGACTTTGATGTGCCTAGCCGGGGTGTGGGGTGTGTTGTTGCAGTTCCTGTGATGACCTGGCTTGTCCAGGGCGCCACAGAATATATATACCATTATCTGAGTCTCAATGAGGGATCGACTGCCCAAATGTAAAAGTAAGAGCAGTCCCTCCCAAACGTATGTTACTGGGCTACCTCAGGGCCCTCACCAAACTCAGGTTTCCTGACACCTGCAAGCCCTCTGAAAACTTGAAATGAGAGCTGCAGAATGACATGGAGGAGGAGGAAGAGGAGGAGGGTAAAGCCCAGCTCTACAATAGGCGCACTGTTTAACTGCTATGCAATATGTATTCCATTATCTGAGTCTCAATAAGGGAGGGACCTCCCAAATGTATAAGTAACAGCAGTCCCTCCAAAACATATGTTACAAGATCATTAGAGGCCCCTCAGGTCAAAGATCAACATACCAACTGGCACATTCTAGCTGGCTTGTAAAGTGCTGAGGAATAGCTAACTAGAAATTATGTATGACAGGGGGACCTACAAAATGTATGTCAAGGCGCTCCCAATTGTAAAAGTAAAAATAAAAAAAAGCCAAAACACTACTTGTGAACAAATTCTAAAAGGGATATTTTTTTTCTCCAGATTATGTAGTCTTAGATATTATTATTATTATTATTTGTTATTATAGCGCCATCACTTCCATGGCGCTTTACATGTGAAAGGGGTGTACATAATAGGGACAAGTACAATAATCATAAACAATACAAGACACAGACAGGTACAGGAGGAGAGAGGTCCCTGCCCGCGAGGGCTCACAGTCTGCAAGGGATAGATGAGGATACAGTAGTTTAGGGTAGAGTTGATTGTGCGGCGCTGTATCAGACTGAGGGTTACGGCAGGTTGTAGGTTTGTCGGAAGAGGTGGGTCTCCAGGTTCCTTTTGAAGCTTGTCAAGGTAATCGAGAGTCTGATGGTTGAGGCAGAGCATTCCAGAGTATGGGGGAGGCACGGGAGAAATCTTGGATGCGATGGTAGGAAGAGGAGATGAGAGGGGAGTAGAGAAGTAGATCTTGTGAGGATCGAAGGTTACGTGCAGATAAGTACCGGGAGACTAGGTCAGAGATGTAGGGAGGAGACAGGTTGTGGATGGCTTTGTAGGTCATGGTTAGTGTTTTGAACTGGAGTCGTTGGGCAATGGGAAGCCAGTGAAGAGATTGGCAGAGAGGAGAAGTCAGGGAGTAGCGGGGGGACAGGTGGATGAGCTGGGCAGCATAGTTTAGAATAGATTGTAGGAGTGTCAGGCTGTTAGAAGGGAGGCCACAGAGCAGGAGGTTGCAATAATCCAGGCGGGAGATAATAAGGGCATGTACTAGGGTTTTTGCAGCTTCTTGGGAAAGGAATGTATATACATATTCAAGTAATTATGCAGGAAAAACTGTTTCTTAACCTTTTTGGCCTGTAAAATGCAATTTGGGTTAGGTTTGGTAGGTGCTCTTGTGCATCTATAAAAGTGGCATAATACTGTGACATCCTCATTCCCAAACACCATATGTGAGTCAGAAAAGCATGCAGGCATATGCTCCAGGCTCTCCCCATTCAGTTTAATCACTTACTTATCCATTTCAGCCTTTTTCTCAGGCCTCCAGACCTCTTTGTTGGGTCCAACAAAAAATTACTTACATTTCCCTTTGACTTGTATTGTACTCGCTATTCGGAATGAATTACAAAGTACTCGTTACGAGTGTAGTCATTACGAATATTCTGGTACTCGCTCATCTCTATCCAGTAACACTATTGTACATGCCCAAACCCTTCCTGTGGCCTCCCCTATGATAGTGTCATCTAGTGGTAATGGCTAATAGTACTGTATTATTACAGTGGAAACTTTAAGCACTGAACTACATGCCAAAGGTAACAAAGGAAAAAAGCAATGGAAAAAAAAAATCTCACAATAATAAGCGGTACTAAGGCTCTCTTACATATGGGCTTAGCGTTTTCTTCTACTAATATAAAGATAAAGTACTCAATCGCCAGACTGTAACATTTCTGTCTCTTAATTTTGCTCAAGCAGCAATTAATGTTTGAACACAAAGTTATCATTTGTGATTAATGAGTTGACATTAAGTATTTCCCTTTTTTTTTCTAGGTTTCAGTCTTAACGAAGCACTACTGGTGCCCAAGCAAATTATCAATAAAGCTCTGTGCGTCAATGCCCCAAATGGTGAGTGATTATCTGTAAACTACAATTATACTGTTAAGGCCGCTTTACACGCTACGACATCGCTAAAGTGATGTCGTTGGGGTCACGTATTTTGTGACGCACATCCGGCCGCATTAGCGATGTCGTTGCGTGTGACACCTATGAGCGATTTTGAATCGTCGCAAAAACGTTCAAAATCGCTCATCGGTGACATGCCCCCCTATTCCCAATTATCGTTGCTGCTGCAGTTACGATGTTGTTCGTCGTTCCTGCGGTCGCCGGCAATGAAGGAAGGAAGGAGGTGGGCGGGATGTTACGTCCCACTCATCTCCGCCCCTTTGCTTCTATTGGGCGGCCGCTTAGTGACGTCGCTGTGACGCCGCACTAACCGGCCCCTTAGAAAGGAGGCGGTTCGCCGGTCATAGTGACGTCGCTAGGCAGGTAAGTAGTGTGACGGGTCTGAGCGATGTTGTGTGCCACGGGCAGTGATTTGCCCATGTCGCACAACCGATGGGGACGGGTACGCTCGCTAGCGATATCGGTAACAATATCGCAGCGTATAAAGCGGCCTTAAGGCTATAAATTATTTGTACACTTCTGTAAAGTCTATAAGGGTAGAGAAAATGCAAAAGAAACATCCAATTTCACGAGTAGTTGCTTTATTTGTATTCCGTTAATCGATACCTGTCGTTTAAAGGGAACCTGTCACTAGTTTTTTGCCCTATAAACTGCGGCCACAACAAGTGGGCTGTTATATAGAGCATTCTATATACAGCATGTATATAAGACCCCAGGCTTTTATATATAGCATTTTAGAATGCTATATATAAGAGTCCACTGGTGGTGACCGCAGCTTATAGGGCAAAAAACTGGTGACAGGTTCCCTTTAAGATAATTTTTCAGATTAAGCATTCATGTGTATGTAGATTAGAATAATACCTTTTCTGTTCATTACATGACTTATATCCTACATATTCAATATTTTTCATCTCTGTTGGCTCTTTATTTAATTTTTTAGTTCTCTCTGATATACTGGGTGGGAACAGGTTTCTATGATGTCTTCCACACACAGGACTCACAAACCTTAGCGGTTTCATTTTTTTTTCTTCTCTATTTTACGACTTTTTTGTCTATTTTTTTTGTATTTTTCATTAGTGCCTTATTCATTTTTTCATTAATTTGTATTTTTTTTCAAAGTCTATTTTATTTAGCTGTTTTTATTTTCCTTATGTTTGTTAATGTGTTCATGGTTTGGAGTTTGTAGATTTTTTTCAACTGATTCATCATTTGGGACCTTTTTAAGAAAAACAAAGTCTTTGTGTAAATGTACTCCTCCAAGAGTGATTTTACTGATGAAATATTTATTTATTTATATAACGTCATTAATTCCACAGCACTTTACATGCATTGGCAACAATGTCCCCATGGGGTATCACAATCTAAATTCCCTATCAGTATGTCTTGGGGGTGTGGGAGGAACCCGGAGGAAACCCACACAAACACGGGGAGAATATACAAACTGCTTGCAGATGTTGTCCTTGGTGGGATTGTATGTCTTCATGATATGACTAAAATTTTTGTGCAAGTCCTGTGACATTTTAACAGAACATGCAACATTTGGCACTATAGTGTTACAAAAAAAGTTAAAGATAATATAATAAAAATAATAAACAGCATTTTTGGTTTTCCACAGAAATCATAAACCAAGTGCATCATTTTGAAAAAGGGGCTCATGAGCAAATTTTTCTAAGGCCTAAAACACACTTCCGCAAAAAAAATGTACGTGTCTTACGTTCTGTTTTTCGGGTCCGTGTTCCGTTTTTTTGGGTCGTTTCTCCGGTACGTATGGCATCCGTGTGATGGTGTATGCGAGCCGTGTGTACGTGTAAAATGTCCATGTTTGTGTGTAAAATGCCCGTGTATGTGTACGTGGAATGTCCGTGTGGAATGTCCGTTTGTGTGTTGCACAATGTCGTTGATACATGTCGGCTGACAGCAGACAGAGTTGCGCGATGAGAATGAACTCGGGTGAACTTCACCCGACTTCATTGTCATGCCGCGGCTCTGTCTGTGTGCCGCGTACTGACTAGCGGTCACCTGTGAAGGATTCAGCGGTGACCGCTAATCCCCTGAGTGACTGAAGTTAGTAGCCCTCTCTCATTCTTACCGCTCCCCGATCACCAGCGCTGCGAGGAACAGCTGTGCAGATAATACACGGCAACAATTACTTTGAATATGCCGGCCGCTCATTAATCAATCTCGTATTCCCTGCTTTCCCCACCCACCGGCACCTATGATTGGTTGCATTCACACACGCCCCCCACGCTGAGTGACAGCTGTCTCACTGCACCCAATCACAGCAGCCGGTGGGCGTGTCTATACTGTGCAGTAAAATAAATAAATAAATAATTAAAAAAAACGGCGTGCGGTCCCCCCCCATTTTAATACCAGCCAGATAAAGCCATACGGCTGAAGGCTGGTATTCTCAGGATGGGGAGCTCCACATTATGGGGAGCCCCCCAGCCTAACAATATCAGTCAGCAGCCGCCCAGAATTGCCGCATACATTATATGCGACAGTTCTGGGACTGTACCCGGCTCTTCCCGATTTGCCCTGGTGCGTTGGCAAATCGGGGTAATAAGGAGTTATTGGCAGCCCATAGCTGCCAATAAGTCCTAGATTAATCATGTCAGGCGTCTCCCCGAGATTTCTTCCATGATTAATCTGTAAATTACAGTAAATAAAAACACACACCCGAAAAAATCCTTTATTAGAAATAAAAAACACAAACATATACCCTGGTTCACCACTTTAATAAGCCCGAAAAAGCCCTCCATGTCCGGCGTACTCCAGGATGGTCCAGCGTCGCATCCAGCTCGGCTGCATGAAGGTGACCGGAGCTGCAGCAGACACCGCCGCTCCTGTCACCTCAATACAGCTAATGAAGGCAATAGTGCGATCAGCTGAGCTGTCACTGAGGTTACTCGCGGCCAACGCTGAATACAGCTGATCGTGCTATTGCCTTCATTAGCTGCGTGGAGGTGACAGGAGCGACGGTGTTTGCTGCAGCTCCGGTCACCTCCATGCAGCAGAGCTGGGCTTTTTCGGGCTTATTAAAGTGGTGAACCAGGGTATATGTTTGTGTTTTTTATTTCTAATAAAGGATTTTTTCGTGTCTGTGTGTGTTTATTTACTGTAATTTACAGATTAATCATGGAAGGAATCTCGGGGAGACGCCTGACATGATTAATCTAGGATTTAGTGGCAGCTATGGGCTGCCAATAACTCCTTATTACCCCGATTTGCCAACGCACCAGGGCAAATCGGGAAGAGCCGGGTACAGTCCCAGAACTGTCGCATATGATGTATGCGGCAATTCTGGGTGGCTGCTGACTGTTATTGTTAGGCTGGGGGGCTCCCCATAACGTGGAGCTCCCCATCCTGAGAATACCAGCCTTCAGCCGTATGGCTTTATCTGGCTGGTATTAAAATGGGGGGGAGACTGCACGCCGTTTTTTTTAATTATTTATTTATTTATTTTACTGCACAGTAAAGACATGCCCACCGGCTGCTGTGATTGGGTGCAGTGAGACAGCTGTCACTCAGCGTGGGGGGCGTGTCTGACTGCAACCAATCATAGGCGCCGGTGGGTGGGGAAAGCAGGGAATACGAGATTGATTAATGAGCGGCTGGCATATTCAAAGTAATTGTTTCCGCGCATTCTATGCACAGCTGTTCCTCGCCGCGCTGGTGATCGGGGAGCAGTATGAGTCGGGGGAACAAAAAAACCGAGCGCCAATGTAAGTATGACTGAGAACAGCAGGAAAAAAGGTAAGTATACTGAATTTAATTAAAAAAAAAATAAAAATAAGATCACTAGTGTAAAAACGCACGCACGAAACGTGCTGAACACGGACATACTCCGTGTGCGGTACGTGCAGGCACGGACCCATAGACTAAAGCGTCTCCGTGCCTGCGTGCTGCCAGCCAAAAATGGACATGTTGTCCGTGTAGAAAATCGCACACACGTACTTACCTCACGGACACACATTCCGTGTGATTTTACGTGTGTGTGCCATCTACCATTGATTAACATGGGTCTCCGTGTGTACGTGTCTCCGGTACGTGCAAATACGTACCGCACACGTACAAATTACACGGTGTGTCTAATAGGATTCCAACTATGATTTGAAACCTAATTTTAATTTATTTTTTATATTCTTTTTTTTTCTTTTTTGACAATATCAGGGGAAAATTTAAAGAAAAAAAAGGAAGTACATGTCTGTTTTTCACATTACAATAAAAATCAATGGAGAGGCTAAAAAAATAAATGACTGAAAGACACCTGGTATTTTTCTTTTCATTTTGTATGCATTTTTGACACAAAAATGTAAGCCTCTTCTTCACTGTCTAAAGAATGTAAAAAAAAATCCCAAAAATTCCCCCCAAAACAATTAAAACACTGTTAAGAAAACCCCACCTTAAAAACT
The DNA here is from genome assembly GCF_048569485.1 of Anomaloglossus baeobatrachus. Classification (NCBI taxonomy): domain Eukaryota; kingdom Metazoa; phylum Chordata; class Amphibia; order Anura; family Aromobatidae; genus Anomaloglossus; species Anomaloglossus baeobatrachus. Next base: position 94,854,644 of record NC_134359.1, on the reverse strand, counting down.
GCCCTCAAAACATTTATAGAAAATGTCAGCAAAACATTAAACAAAAAAAACCCCACTTCAGGACACGTTAAAGGGAACCTGAAATGCCAATAACAGGAGAATCATTGAGAGTGCTGTAAACAGAGAAGTTTGATCAGATCTTGTTTGTTGAGTTGTTACATAGGAAGGGGGAGAGGGGTAATGGAGAGGAAGGAATCCATATAGAGGTGAGAGGGTACACCTTCTGGGCTATGTGGAGGCATTGTACTTCAGTATTGTCCTTGTTATTATTGTATGTGGAAAGTGATTCTTTATTATCTGCACAATTATGAGCTATGTTATCAGTATTTTCTTCATAAATTCTACCTGATGGCAACGTGGAATGGTAGTAGCAACTCTAGGTTTGAGTTGGTTAGAAAAGGGTTTATCTTAACCTTATAATGTGAAATTATCTCTGCAGTATCCCTGTCTGTTCTCATATGGGTTTTTTAGTTTTCATAGGTATTTGTAATGTGGCACCCCTGCGGCTCCAGTCGCCACAGGGTACTGCACCTCATTTAAGGTAAGGAGGGGGTTAATCACCGGTGTTCCACATACACTTTTCATACAGATTAGGATCCTTCTCACTGGGGAGCTGAACTAGAGTAGGCAGGGGGTTGGCCATCATAAAGCTTGGGACTTTCCGTTCACTAGGACAACCACCTGTGGGTGGGTTCCACTTGGGGTAGAGGTAAGAGCAACTCACACACACCCAGCAGTCAAGTCAGGACTTCAGTTCTGGCGACACGACACCACTTCTCCTTTTTCTTCTAAATTAGGTTGTCACAGGAGACTGGATCCATCTTCCAGATGCAGGATTCCCTACTCCTTGGCCTCCAACACAACCACACACAGGTACAAACACCAGCCACGAAAGCCTAGTCACCCCCCCAGGACAATAGGGACACACCAGTGGGCGAGACCAGGCAGATGGTGACGCCCACCTAGGGGTTCAGAGGTGTTCGGGGAGGGAACAAGACAGTTAGTGAGTTGCAGAGGAAGTGAGAGGAGTGAAGAGGTAGTCGGGGGTTGTAGCTCCCGAACTACCAGACTACCTGAGCTGACTAGGTGGCAGACAGCAGAGCAGGGCCACAGGCGATGGAGATCCGGTCACGGGAGATCTTAAGTGGACCGGGGCAGGGTTGTAGCCCGCCGGTGCTGACAGTGGTAATCTGGACCGGAGGCCGTGCACAGTCGGGGTACCTGGACCCTAGGGCGAGGACAGCTTCAAGCACCTTTCCAATTAACCAGCAGGGGACAAGATTCCAAGTCTTGTTCCACTAGCAGCCAAGATAGAGCGAGACAGAAGCCCAACGCGGGGGATCTGCAAGTGCCTGCAAAAATCCCAAGGGTCAGATCTCGTGGGTGACAGCTCCCACAGCAAAGACACCGTGAGGGGACTTTTCCTGTTTCATGCGGACTAGTCAACACATGAGACACCAAACCAGAAGTGCAGGAGGAAGGGCCCCTGTTCTGTTCAATGGTGTGCGGTACCCAAGCACACCCCTCCGGAGCCTACCGGTATCCGGCACTTGGTTTACTATCTGGACTCTGTGTGACTTTATTTAAACAGTGAGTACACCAGTATCATCCGGTCCAGCCCTGCAAACTGCGCCCCAGCACACCACCTGCACCTGGGCCCCGGGACTACACCTCCCCTACCCGTGGAGGGGATACCATCCAGCTGCCCTGCTCCATCAGCCCCGGGCATCCCATACAAAGGCAGCGGCGGTGTTAACAACAATCACCTCAACCCATGGGTGGCGTCACTAACAAACTCTCCCCTGTAAATAACCCCTTTATTCAGTTGTGGGCAACGGGCTGCTGCGCAAGCCCCGGATCCGGCTGCCACTCGAGCCACAGCCACAATCCCGGATCCGAGCGTCTCGAGTAGCCCCCCCTGCCCACAACATTCTCATGGGGCCTGAGGCTTGTGTCGCGGGCGGAGGAGGGGACGCTGCACTCACCCACTGCTCGGGTCCGGCTGCTGCCGCTGCTCGGTGGTGGCTCGAGCAGTGGGCCAGATCTCGGTGACACGAGCGGCGTTCCTCGCCCGTGAGTGAAAGGGGGGGTGGTTTTGTTTAGGGATATTGTCTGTGACGCCACCCACGGTTGTGGTGAGGTTGTGACACCACCGCTGCTCTGGACGGGGATCCCGGGAGCGATGACAGGGAGCAGCTTGGATGTTGGTTCTCCCCTCCTTGGGTAGGGGGGTTGGTTGTCCCGGGGCCCGGTGAGGGGTAGGAATGGGTGGCAGGCGGGTTACGGGGCCTAGTGAGGTGCAGGGTCGTGGGGGCAGCGCTGTGCCGCACGGCACGGTGGTACTCACTCAGCCAATGATGAACGCAAAGTCTCCGGTAAAACAAACGGCTGGATGGACGGGTCCCACAGATGGCTGCAGTAGCTCTCCCAGTAGGTTGATGGTGACTGCCTTTCCCTGCACCTGTGTTGTGTTTACGGTTCCAATGGCTTCCCACCGGTAACCCGCTCCCCAGCTTGGATGGATGCTGAAGGAGCCCCTTTTGCTCGCAGGCTCTGGCCCTGGGAACTGTAGCCTTGGCAGTGACTGTGTTTTCCTTCACGGTGTGAGCTGTTGCCTTCAATCAGGTCTTGACTGCTGGGAAACCCCGGAGGTTCCCTTCGCTAACGGATTTGACCAGTTTTACGGCGACTCAGCCTGGTCGGGGTCCGTAAGCCCTGCCGGATGGTGCTGGCTTCTCTTTGCTCTCCGATCCGGTACCGTCGGGCCACCGCCCATCCACGGTCCTTACAGTTCGCTCCAATCAGCCTCTCCTGCAGACGGTCACCACCGTCTGCCAACCTTGCTGTACCGTCCGGGCCACACACCCGGACGCCGTCAGACTGCTCCTCTACCACTTCACTCCTTACTTCTCAAACTTCAAACTCTATCTGCCTGACTCCTTTTCCCGCCTCCAGGACCGTGAACTCCTTGGTGGGCGGGACCAACCGCCTGGCCCACCCCCTGGTGTGGACATCAGCCCCTGGAGGAAGGCAACAAGGATTTTTGTGTTTGACTTCGGTGTGCCTAACCGGGGTGTGGGGTGTGTTGGTGTAGTTCTGTGACGACCTGGCTTGTCCAGGGCGCCACACTTGGAACGGGAAGCTCAGCCCAGGTTCCCCCTCTCCTGAAGGGACACCTCTTGGATAGGACACTTTTCAAACACTCGTGGCTTCCTCCAACTTATCCGAGGACGACGGGGCCCAGCATGGCAATGACCGATACCTCCCGGGCAATACAAGGACAGTGAGTAAAGACACCTGGAACCGCTGCAGCCGACTCGGACTCTTTTTACTGGCACTTTGGCGCCAACGGCCACTGCCACTACGACTCCCCTCATCATCCTCCCCGGGGCCCGCTCCACCTATGGGGAGCAAAAACCATCTTTACGGCTACTACCATGTATCCCAGAGGAGAGCGACAGCAGCAGCGGCTAATTCCTGGCTACGTACGGCAGGTGGAGTCACAACATCATCCCCATCTATCCCTCCTTTCCATGGACACCTCGGGGTCACGAAACCGGACAGGGCACCCGTGACATCCCCCCACCAGGCAACGAGTATCCCTGCCCAGGCCCCGTGGGGTGCTCCAGTAACATCTGTCAAAGGCCACAAACTCAAAAAGGCTATTTGGTGCAAGCCACTCTGTATGGGTACGGTTCCACTTGCGTATGACTTGTGCAAATTTCACATTGGCATCACCTGGCACAGCGCACACTCTCTTGTCAGGAGGGTGTCGGCTGCATGTATTTCCATGCAGCTGAGATGCTCTTGCCGGAGAGCATCAGGCCGTGCCGGGTGATACCGATGCGAGACTCGCACAAGTCATACGCAAGTGGAACTCCAGCCTATAGCAGATATTAGAGGAGCCCCGGTCGTCAACCCTTGTTCAGGGAAATGGTTTTACATCGGTGTCTACTGGATTGCTTCCATGTAAGGGAAAGAGAATAGTCTAGTAGCCAGGTCAAAACCAGGAAAGTATCAAATCACCAGGCAGGAGAACCGTCAATAACTAAGCTAAGGACAGAAACTTATATACTAGCCAGGAGTTGAAAACAGAATAAGCCAGAGGATCACAAGGCTATATCTGGGAGTTTTCTGCGATATGCTGGGAGCTTTAGTTGGGTGTGGTGCTTTCCTGTAGTCTGAAGTAAAGAGCTGATTACTCCAGCTGGACAGCACGCACACCCTCATACTGCCACGCTGGACAGTACTACAGGTCCCAGCCACCCTTATCTTAGTGGCTGGACAGTGAATGTGCCGCCTAGAACTTCTGGTTCTCCTTCATCACCCATAGGATGAATACTGTGGCACCTGGTGACAGAAGCAGATGTCGCAGGAGCAGGTGCCGGAGAAGATGTGACATTAATCTTTTATTGCATTCATTCAAGCCACCCTTTTTTTGTATAACCTTCTTAGTATTATATCTGATATTAAAATAATTCCATTTATTGATAACTTATGTATATTGTTTGGATTTGTGTTCTTTTTCTTTTCAAAATTCAGATGTTATCTTGAGCAGTAGTCTAGTCTATCCCAACACGGCTTGGACAATGTCTTTTCAATAAGCGCTTGCTCTTAGCGGAGTTCCCATGTAGTAATGTTGCTATTAGAGATGAGCGGACCTGTTGAAGGTCGGTTCAGCGGTAGTAGCTGGACTTTTGAAAAAGTTTGGTTTGGGTCCCGGACTTGACCTGAACTCCAATGGAAGTCACTAATTGGGCAGTTCAGGTCTCTGCCCACATGCAGCCAGCCATAAACAAATCACTCCTAGAGGCAAGTGGGCAGAGTTTTTCCATTTTGTTTTTTGGTACACTCTACATCTGATCATGCTGTTGTTACCCCAGTGCAAACACTGCTAGTGGCTTGCCCCGGGCTGAGCATGGAGCGAACCTGAGCACAGCGATGTTCAAGCAAGTGATTTGCATATGTAAAGCACCTGATCTTCAAACTCGAACTCTGTTTTTTTTTTGTAAAGTCCTATGTTCGGTACAAACACCGAACTTCAGGTTCGCTCATCTCTAGTTGCTACTAATTTTCAGAATTCCAAATAAGAAGCAGTGTTATGATATCATTGATTTCAAGTGCTAGTAATTAACAATCAGACCTTATCTTTTATATCACTATTTTCATCAAGAAATATAGTTCCATATAAAATTCAAAATATTTGCATATACTTCATTTCTAAACTTCTAGGTAAATTTCATCCTTGGACCTTTTGGAGCTATATTCTTCTTTTTATATACAGTTCAATAAAAATAGTATCAATTTGATGATACATTTCACCTCTGATTTTATTGTCAGTTTCATTAAACAATATTGTCAGGGGTTTTGTCTGATCATCTTAAGTTTTCTGCTTTGCTCTGTTGCTGGCTCCTCCTTACTACAGAACTGAGCTAGCAACACAAAGCACACTGGACATTGCACAATGACACAGTTCAAGGACAGATCAGAAACTAGTCCAGCCCCTGAAATGAGCATCACTGATAATGCTTCATTTCTGGGAGGGGGAACAAGCCAGCTTTATTCAGAGCTGACATCAACCTCAAACTACCATTTGCCATGATTGCCACCGCACCAGCGTATTGGGGAACAGCTGGGAAAGCGCTAGAATTGGCGTATCTAATAGATGTGCCACTTCTGAGGAGGCTGTTTGGTGCTATTTTCAGGCTGGGAGTGGGAAAATGGGCCAGTTATAAAAATGTCATGACAGGGCAGAATTATAGCCAGCACAAAAGAAGGGGAAAAATGTAGGGAGCGGAGGTATGAGTGACCCCTAAACACTCTCCTTAGACTGAACCCTGCACTCAATATCGTCTCTAGATGGGTCCTTCCCGCCCATGTGCGATCCCTTGCATAAGCTCAGGCTGACCCTGGGCTACCCTTTGCTAGTGAGCTGCGCAGCAAGACACTAGTCTTATTATTATGACAAGACAACACTTGGAGAAGGGCAAACAAATGGGAATAAAACAACAAATGGAACCCCACAGCTTCCACAAAGAAAACGTCTCCTGGAAGGTCAGCATAGAAGAAATAGAACTGGCATATGGGAGAGTAAGGCTAAGTTCACACAGGGCATCTTTTGCTGCGTTTTTGGTGCATTTTTTGAGGTCTCAAAGATGCACCAAAATGCATGCATTTCCTTCTCCCAGCAAAGTCTATGAGATTTCTATTTTGCTGTCCACACTGGGGATCTTTTATTGGCTGCATCTTGGCTACATTTTTTAAGATGCAGCCAAGGTGCAGCATGTCAAGTCTTTTTACGTTTCTACTGCGTTTTTGAACCCTCCAGTCAATAGATTTCCCTTAAAAAACGCATTGGGAAAAACGCGGTTAATACACGTCAAACGCATGCAAGGTGAGTTTTTAGAAAATGAGATGCACTCTCAAGATGCACATAACAAAAGATGCCCTGTGTAAACATAGCCTAAAGAGTGGGTTTAAATAATGAAATGGAGTGGCAACAAGGTGCAGAAGCTGAGATTAGAGCTATATGGAATCTCAGCAGGATCAGAAAGGCACTCTTAATCCCTTCAACACTAAATAAAAATAAATCCACTAAACTAATGTTAATGAGGACCTATGATTTGCTAATCGCCACAAGATGCTTTTTTTTTTGGCCACAGGGTACATTTTTGTGGTTACTACAAAACTGCAGAGTGCGGACATACCCTATTTATGCATGCGAAACGTGCTTTGGACTGGGTTATCCTGGCCATTTCTGGTGGGGTACATCCCTTATGGATAAGCTAATGACTGATAGATATGCTCGGGTACCACTTTCTCCCCCTAAAATGGTAGAACCTTGAAATATCTGTACCCGAGGTATATCTAACCCTATGTTTATAGTACATTATCAGTTATATTTAATTCTGCATTCCCTTGGGACCTCTTACTTTTATTGTTACCGCTAGTGAATGTGTGTATTTTGCTTAACTACACCTCATTTCTGTCTTATGTGTCATATTTTCTATTTTACAAAAAACACAGTTTGCACTTTGATAATGCTAACGTATGGAAGCCATACTGTGGTATATATGCTAAATATCTCATTTTTCTTAGATTTTCCTTAGCAGTAATGCAGATCCATGTTCACACATTCATGGTTTCCATACTTTCGCATTATCAGAGTGCAAACTGTCTTTTTTTGTATGTTATGTCATGTTCAGTTATGCACCTGTTCACATCTCAGTTTGGTGAGTGCCGTCAGTCTTTTTGTCTATATCATATTTTATATTCACATGTTTTTCTATGAATTTTATATCTAATAAATAACCCTTTTAGCGATAGATTCCTTGTGTGTTCTCCTGTTATATATAGCGTACATTGCACTGGAGGAAACTTTCAATAATGCTATTCATTAGCTTATTAAACAAAAAACAGTAACAGATAATGAAATATAAAAATAAAAGGTAAGTACTTACAGTTCCAGACCTCCTTCTTTCAACTCCTGCCTTCAAGTTCTGTTTTTTAGCTACCACCTTGATCATAAAACACGTACTTCAGCCAACCCAGTAAGCAAAGCAAGCCCATTGGGCAGAACAGGGATGCAGAAGACTATGAAAACAAGCCTACGGGGATCTATAAAATATGAGCAGGCAGTTATAAACATCAAGTAAATGACAGATAAAAAATAGTCAAGAGCCATCATAAAAGCCCAGAAGCTGTATTGTTGAGGCTGTGTGTGACACATGTCAAATAGGAAACATGATCACATAGTCACTACTAAAGAAGAATCACTGCACGCAATGCTGCTAGTTTTAAGGTGGCTTTACATGCTACGAGATTGCTTAAGTGATCTCGTTGGGGTCACGGAGATTGTGACGCACATCCGGCCGCTTTAGCGATGTCATTGTGTGTGACACCTATGAGCGATTTTGAATCGTCGCAAAAACGTTCAAAATCGCTCATCGGTGATATGCCACCCTATTCCCAATTATCGTTGCTGCTGCAGTAACGATGTTGTTTGTCGTTCCTGCGGCAGCACACATCGCTATGTGTGACGCCGCTGGAATGACAAACATCTTCTTACCTGCGTCCACCGGAAAGGAGGAAGGAAGGAGGTGGGCGACATGTTCCGGCCGCTCATCTCCTCCCCTCCTTTACTATTGGGCGGCGGTCCAGTGACGCTGCTGTGACGTTGCTGTGACGCTGAACGAACCGCACCCTTAGAAAGGAGGCGGTTCGCCGGTCACAGTGTTGTCGCTGCACAGGTATGTGCGTGTGACGCTGCTGTAGCGATAATGTTAGCTACGGCAGCGATCACCACATATCGTTACAACGACAGGGGCGGGTGCTATCGCGCTCGACATCGCTAGCAATTGCTAGCGATGTCGTAGCATGTAAAGCGGCCCTTAGAACACAATCAGTGGGAGCAAAAGAAAGTTATTCACTGAAGATGCCGCACAACACAATCCAAATTAATAACTGAACATATCTTTATCAAAAAGGAAATATAAAATTAAATAAATTCAATTTTGAATAAATCCCCAACAGTGTCACCAGCAAAGTACCCCCACACCATCACACCTCCTCCTCCATGCTTCACGGTGGAAACCAGGCATGTAGAGTCCATCCGTTCACCTTTTCTGCGTCGCACAAAGACACGGTGTTTGGATCCAAAGATCTCAAATTTGGACTCATCAGACCAAAGCACAGATTTCCACTGGTCTATTGTCCATTTCTTGTGTTGTTTAGCCCAAACAAGTCTCTTCTGCTTGTTGCCTGTCCCCTTAGCAGTGGTTTCCTAGCAGATATTTTACCATGAAGACCTGCTGCACAAAGTCTCCTCTTAACAGTTGTTCTAGAGATGTGTCTCCTGCTAGAACTTTGTGTGGCATTGACCTGGTCTCTAATCTGAGCTGCTGTTAACCTGCGATTTCTGAGGCTGGTGACTCGGATAAACTTATCCTCCGCAGCAGAGGTGACTCTTGGTCTTCCTTTCCTGGGGCGGTCCTCATGTGAGCCAGTTTCTTTGTAGCGTTTGATAGTTTTTGCCACTGCACCTGGGGACATTTTCAAAGTTTTCCCAATTTTTTGGACTGACTGACCTTCATTTCTTAAAGTAATTATGGCCACAGGTTTCTCTTTACTTAGCTGCTTTTTTTCTTGCCATAATACAAATTCTAACTGTCTATTCAGTAGGTCTATCAGCTGCAGTCTTGCCAGACTTCTGCACAACGCAACTGATGGTCCCAACCCCATTTATAAGGCAAGAAATCCCACTTATTAAACCTGACAGGGCACACCTGTGAAGTGAAAACCATTTCCGGTGACTACCTCTTGAAGCTCATCAAGAGAATTCCAAGAGTGTGCAAAGCTGGGCGGCACGGTGGCTCAGTGGTTAGCACTGCAGTCTTGCAGCGCTGGGGTCCTGGGTTCAAATCCCACCAAGGACACTATCTGCAAGGAGTTTGTATGTTCTCCCCGTGTTTGCGTGGGTTTCCTCCGGGTACTCCGGTTTCCTCTCACACTCCAAAGACATGCAGATAGGGACTCTAGATTGTGAGCCCCAATGGGGACAGTATTGCCAATGTATGTAAAGCGCTGTGGAATTAATAGTGCTATATAAATGAATAAAATTATTATTATTATAAAGCAGTAATCAAAGCAAAAGGTGGCTACTTTGAAGAACCTAGAATATAAGACATATTTTCAGTTGTTTCACACTTTTTTGTTAAGTATTTCATTCCACATGTGTTAATTCATAGTTTTGATGCCTTCAGTGTGAATCTACAATTTTCAGAGTCATGAAAATAAAGAAAACTCTTTGAATGAGAAGGTGTGTCCAAACTTTTGGTCTGTACTGTATGTAAATCAATTTTTGGAGCAAATGACAAGTCTTCTTTGCAAATAAAAATACATGAGGAATATAAGAAAAAAAAATCTGAAACCTCACCTGATAAAGACTGCTCTAATCCAGCATGTATACAGGATCATCTAAAGCACAAGATGAACCACTATACAACCCTAATGTCACGATTCCTATGTATTCTGCAATATTCTGTTATGCCCTCCTGTAGAGCCGGTATATGTTGCTTACGGTGCAGATCGTTTTGCAGGATGAATGCTCTGCTGGTTGTTCGCAACACTGGGTTCCACGCTGGTTCCGGGGGGTGCTCACGCAGATGCTTCTCGTTCCTGGTGATTGCTTCATTAGGGAGAATGTCAACTCAGGATGCCACCATTCGTACTTCCTGTTTTCAGTTGTGCTGTTGGCTCCCATGGTGCTGAGTGTTCAGATCTTGGTCTCTCAACTCCGGGCTGTTGTTGACACTTCTCTGCCTGTCCTCCTTTGTTTATGTTGTGTTTTCTCGTCTTCTGACCATGGACTTCCTCTTGACCACGTCCCTGACTGCTCACTGTATTTTGTTTGTACTCTCCTGGAACCCTGACCTTTGGCTTGTATCCTGACCTCGTCTCTGTCTGCCCCCCGTGTACTGAAGTGTCCTCCTGGTTTATGATCTCGGCCTATTATGACCTGGTAACCGTAGATGATCACAAAAAATGCCATTAATCAGGAAAGAGCAACAAACCACAAGAGTAGTTGAAAATGAAGCTGATCGCAATCCCCTAGCTATTGGACAACACTAGAAGTAGCAGTAGGATGTTCCTAACACACCTAGACACCTTGTCACTGCCAGAGAAACTTGCTACACCTCAAAGATAAAAATGAGGAATCCTTGCCTCGGAACAGTCCCCAAAGGAATAGCAAGCCCCCAACATGTAATGACGGTGATGTAAGAAAACACAATACACAGATAGAAAATATAGATTTAGCAAAGGTGAGGCCCTACTTGATAGATACAACAGGACAGGAAAGATAAGTGATTGCGGCCAGCAAAACACCCTGCAAAAAATACCAAAATCCTGATAGAAAAAAAGATCTAAGACCATACGGTATTTCCCCATCTTTATCAAGCACTCTTGTGCCAGACACTTTAAACAAAACTGCAGATATAATGGGAAGGAACAAAATCATAGAACAAATAATATTCAAAAATGCAAATAATCAGAATCAGAACAGCGAGAAACTCCCTTTCTTGCTGAAGGAACTTCCCTCTCAAAAATAGCAGAGAGCCAGATCCTCACATATAAGAAAACAAACACAGATCAAAATGGAAACAAAAACACAAACACCCATAGGTGCAAAACCAGCAATATGGCAAAGAAAACCAGCAGACTTATCTGGAGTGAATTCTGGCACAGAATAAATGGTGGAAACTGAAGGACAAACTCCAAGCCATCTTCAGAGGCAGAAGGAACATTTATCACCTGCAGTAGCTAGCAGAAACTGCTCTGCTATATACACCAGGCTGAACTGCTATAGGACTTCCTGGATTCCCAATTAATACCAACACCTGTTTGAGTCACAGATTCAGACTCAGCTTCATTACCATTCCTGGCCACCAGAGGGAGCTCCACACCAGCACCCACTCGGATGATATTCACAAAATCGGCCTGTCTGACTAGCTCTCTATTTACTGCATGCAAGTAGTGTCTAGCGCCACCTAGTGACAGTCATCACACTTATTCTCTATGATAAATGTAGCAAGAGTTAGCAAAAATATATAATTATATGTCAAATGCAAATAGCGATGTACTATATATAGAGGATATACGAGGGGCTGCTGATAAGTCTTTGGCTTTATCTAGAAAGAAATAATATAGGATTATGAAACTTTACATTTATTCCACATACTCTCCACTGATGTCAGCACACTTCTTATATTACAAAAACAGGAGAACAAAGAGTAAGGTGCAAATAAATAATTTATTGAGGAACAGCTGGCATATTAAAGATCGGCAGCAATCCAAGCCGGTTAGGTAAATGGTAATTGTAAAAGTACGAAGTACACAATACAAATTAATATAAAAGAGAGAAACTAGCAGTCTGGGTCTTCAAATAAGTCATATTAAAAAATTAGGCAAGAGCACCCCAATTACAAGGGTCAATGACTGTCAATGTCAATGCAAAACCATATCTGTATTAAAAATGCAGAGATTATCCACAAGGTGGTGCTCAAAAAATGCCAGTAAAAGACAAGTTGTTAGGGACACCAGTAAAGGCAGAAAGCCCAAACAGTTAAAGAGATATACCCATAGTAGTTTACAAAATAGGCTTCAATAGCAGCTAAGAGGACCCCCTGGAGAGAGAGCCCCGACGCATACGTTTCACAATCAAAGAAGTAAGATCATTTCATCAGGGGGCGGTGGAGCGTCCATCAGCCGATGCCAAAAAGATGTCAGTTCCATTTAAGTGCCAGCAAAAGGAAAAATAAGTGTATCTAAAAGTTAAAATAAACAAAAATAAAATTAAAAACAAGGCACAAAAACCAGGGGGATACAAGAAAAAGGCGATAATCGTAAGAAGGGCGCAAAACTCAGATGCTCATTAAGCCCCCTTGGGTATAATGTTCCCAAAGTATAAATCCAGCGTGTTTCACGCTGGGCAAGTATTTTGCGTACATTCCCACCCCTCGCCCCCCCCCATGTACGACATCAATGCCCCTGATTTTCAGGGATGTTGGGTCACAGTCATGGAAGGCATGAAAATGGCGAGGAAGAGTTTTTAAGGTGGAGATGTCAACCACTGTCCGGGCGGCAGCAATGTCCCTCACATGCTCCCTCACACGTCTGCGCAGTTCCCTACTAGTGAGGCCCACATATATCATGCGGCACCCGCACGTGGCATAATATACCACATTGCTGGTACCGAATGATACATAATGGCGAATATCAAAACTGCGCAGACCGTCAGCAGAGGTGAAGGAGGAGATGCGAAGGACATTGCTGCAGGCCAGACAGTGGCTGCAAGGGAAGCAGCCCCTAAGGGGAGTACCAAGGTCCTGAAGGTGGTGGGTCGGTTTGGAACATAATGGCTCCGTACAAGCATGTCACGTAAATTACGTGACCTGCGGGGCGTCATCAAGGGGCTTTTGGGTAAAAGGTCACGCAAAGTAGAATCAGAGAGGAGAACATCCCAGTGCCTGCTCAAGATGGATCGCATATTGGACCACTCGTGGTTGTAGGTGGAAATAAAAAGAATCTGACCAGGATCCGAGGGACTGCTGGATTTAGCCCCATTACCGTATAATAGAGTAGATCGAAGGGTATGCTTCGCCCGTAAATAAGCCTGCTTAATGCTCCTGTTACTGTAGCCCCGCTTCTGAAACCGAGTTTTCAAATCTGCCATCTGCTCCTCAAACAAAAGGTCAGCTGAGCAAATACGTTTCATACGTAAAAATTGACCGTGGGGATGGCCCGAATAGTAGACTGGTCATGGGACGACGAGGCATGAAGGAGGGAGTTGACCGAGGTCGTCTTACGGAAAACGTTGGTTTGAATCGTCCTTCCCTCACCAATTCTGATATCAATATCAAAAAATCCAAACACCTACCATCATGCCTATGGGTCAACTTGATACCGAATGGATTCATGCCCAGCCGTTCCATGAACTCGTTGCAAAAGGGGCTTATCCCACGGGGCTTGCGGGTTCAGGTTTGTCCATCCTTTCAGGTGGATAATGAATCCATCAGAACACGATGGGAGGAGCTTTCCAGTGCCTGCTCAAAAGGATTTTTAAATCTTCTTAGTGAGCTTGACACAACCTCAATTTCAGAAATGGAGATAGAGATGGAAAAACTGCTTACCACCATTAAAGAGAATATGTCAAGTGAAGCCCTGGCCAAGTTCACTGCCCAGAACGAAGCTGATCTGCTATGCTGGGAAAAGATATTAACGGCTCTGTCGGCGTCACTATCGCCTGCGCGCATGCGCGGTTTCCGGGTGACGCGTCCCCGTTTTCCGCGCATGCGCGCTACCAATTAGGGATGTTGACGGCTGACAGCGTCAGGAACCAGCCGCAATTGGTCCAGTCGCGCTGACGTTGTGGGGGTGGAGCAGCTGGAGCGACCGAGCGCCATGTATAAATACCCATGGCTGTTTCATAGCGTTCCACCTCCCCCTGATGAAATGATCTTACTTCTTTGAAACGTATGCATCGGGGCTTTCTCTCCAGGGGGTCCTCTTCGCTGCTATTCAAGCCTATATTGTAAACTACTATGGGTATGTCTCTTTAACTGTTTGGGCTTTCTGCCTTTACTGGTGTCCCTAACAACTTGTCTTTTACTGGCATTTTTTGAGCACCACCTTGTGGATAATCTCTGCATTTTTAATACAGCTATGGTTTTGCATTGACAGTGTCATTTTGTCACTTTAGAGTCTTCATATTTCTCTTTACCAGCATCTTTGTGAATTACATACTGGTGATACCTCTGATATTATTATGTCTGTATATATGTAGTATTTCTCTGTTACCTCAGAGTGTACATTTTATTACTGCAACCTACTTAGTGCTGGTTTATATGACTCTTTGTGCACACTAATTATTTGTTAAACCCCTGTATCTATGACCCTTGTATTTGGGGTGCTCTTGCCTAATTTTTTAATATGACTTATTTGAAGACCCAGACTGCTAGTTTCTCTCTTTTATATTAATTTGTATTGTGTACTTCGTACTTTTACAATTACCATTTACTTAACCGGCTTGGATTGCTGCCGATCTTTAATATGCCAGCTGTTCCTCAATAAATTATTTATTTGCACCTTACTTTTTGTTCTCCTGTTTTTGTAATGCTTTGAGTGTGCAATACAGGTGCCATGTTTTGGTTTCCCTGTCTTTTTACCCTTTGGTCAATTTCTGTATTAACACTTCTTATATTGGTATTTCAAGTTCTGTAAGCCTAGCAAAAAGAAGGATTTCAGTTGTGCCTCAAACCAGGCATCCGTAGGAGCCATGGCATCAGAAATGGTGTGAAATTTGGTACCCTTGATGTGTTTCTTCAGGTTTGGAAACATGATGGAGGGAGCTAGATCTGGTGAATAAGGTGGGTGGTCAACTAGCTGGAAGCCCAGCTCTGCCAGTTTTGCCGTAGTTGCTTGTGCAGTGTGAGCGGAGGCGTTGTCTTGCAGGAACAAGATTCCTTTAAAAAGCTTGACGCGCCTTTTGGCATTCACAGCTGCCTTCAATTAGTCCAAAAGTTCAATGTAATACCTTGCATTGATGGTGGAACCCTTTTGAAGGTAGTCCACTAGCAGCACGCCCTACAGACACTTTTACCTTAGTGGCTGATTTTTGCACCCTGAACTTCTTTGGAACGAGGAAAACCACTGTGACTCCACTCTTTTGACTGCTCCTTGTTTTCAGGGTCATACAAGTAAATCCAGGTCTCATCCATAGTAACCAGTCAATCCAGGAAGTTCTTATCAGTCCGGAAACGCTGATCAATGGACCGGGAGGTTTTCACTCGCATGCTTCTCTGATCTGTTGTCAAACATTTGGCGACCCACTTTACAGATAGCTTCCTAATGTCCAAATGTTCATGGATAATGACACAAACGCGTTCACGGGAAATCTCCATGATGTTTGCTATTGCTTTAGCTGAAATTCGTTGATTCTCCAATATGAGGTTGTGCACAGCATCGACGATCTCCAGAACAACCACCACTCTCGGTTGTCCAGGACTTTCCTCATCATTGGTGCTGAAGTGGCCCATTTTAAATTTGGCAATCCAGCTTTTAACTGTGGAATATGAAGGGCATTGATCCCCCAATGTCTGACATATCACCATGAATATCCTTCAGAGACTTTCCTTGTAGAAACAAGAATTGTATCACTCCTCTGCTCTCAGTTGCTGTGAATATTGCATTAGACTCCGCCATTTTGTTTTCCAATGTGCGTAGATCATTGTTGCCATAAACAACAAACACAAAATTTTGAAAACATATATTAGACATGAAGCGCCCCTGAACACCTCAGGGTGTTACAAGGTTCTGCGTCTCCACAAGGATGCAGGGCTACCCCCTTAGGGACCCAGAACCCCAGTGCCAGTAACACCAAGAACCCAGGTAATCTCAGTTACCCCAACAAATCCCCTATATAATGGTACCCAGCTAGGGTGGGCCCAATGGATAGCCGCCTAGAGGTGGAGCCACTCCAGTCCACTAGTTGGCCAGGTGGGAGGGGCAGACTGTGGAGAGTAGTCAGTAGTAGTCAGAACTGCAGTGACAGGCAGACAAGTGATATCCTGACTTGGGTTCACGGTGACCTGGTACCCAGGAAAGGTAGTTACCGGTGGAGTAGGGTGGAATACTTCCAGAACTACGCACCGATGGGGTACAGGACCCTAGGACAGGAAAGAGCTTCAAGCCGACCTCTTAACACCTGCACAGCAAAGGGAACCATCAAGGACCTTGCTGACCCTAAAGAATCTGAAGACTCAGTAGCAAAGGGAGAACCGGGGACAGGACCAGAGACTCCAACCCCACAGGGTTCACGCTCACGTCAGGCAGACAGAGGGGGACAAACTACAGACTGGGGACCCCCAGTGTTCCATACCACGGGGACCCACTTACCAGAGACAGGTGCAAGGGAAGAAGGAACCAAAGAACCGGACTGGGACTGGGACGAAGGGGACCTGGAGGCGAAACCAGCCAGCCTTGTGCAACCAGTTAACATCCAAAGAGTGAGCAAACCAGTTGCACTGAATACCTGTCTGGACTCCTTCTTCCAACACTTACTGCACCATACACCTGCTGGGGTAATACCTTACTTGTGGAGGGCCCAAGTCATCAGAGCTGCAAATTCCATGAGCCCCAGCAAATCTTGCAACGGCGGCTCCCTATACTTAGCCGTAAAACTGCAAGTGGGGTCACAAATAACTTTGTTCACAAATCCATTGTAAATATTCCCCATTACAAAAAGGAACTAGGGCATGGAATCGGGTAACGGCCACCATCCTGACATTCCCCATAGAGACACTGCCCGGAACCGAGTACCCCCTATCCCTGGGTGCTACTGTCGCGGTCGGCGGGGCGCTGCGCTCACTAACCCTCGGGTCCGGCACTGCCGCTGCTGCTCGGTGGCTCGAGCGGTGGGCCGGATCCGGGGACTCGAGCAGCGCTCCTCGCCCGTGAGTGAAAAGGGGGTGGTTTGTTTGGGGATTTAGTCCGTGACGCCACCCACGGGTTGTGGTGAAGATGGGCACCACCAATGCTGGTAACAGGGATCCCGGGAGCGATGGTAGGGAGCAGCTGGGATGTTGTTATCCCCCTTCGTGGGTAGGGGTTGGTGGTCCCGGGGCCCGGTGGTGAGACGGGGAGGCAGGGTTGGTGAGGAGCAGAGTTGCAGGGACAGCGCGGCGCGGTGCCGGATGGCACTGGAGTACTCACTCAGCAACAAATGCACAAAGTCTACGGTAAATCAAACGGCTGGATGGACGGGTCCCGCAGCCGGCTGCAGTGTCTCTCCCTGGACAGGTGATGGTGGCTGTCTTTCCCTGCACCTTTGTGTACTGTGTTGACTCCGATGGCTTCTGTAATGCTGCCACCAGGGGGAGCCAGAGCTCTGTAGCAGAAGACACTACAGAGAGCAATGAGAAACAGGAAGTGAATTCACAGCGTTCTCATACACTACCTCAAAGCACAGCTGAGAAGCAGAGCTGCAGGGCATGCGAGGAATAGTCAGGCAGGCTGGGTCAAACACCGTACGGGCAGAAGCAGGACCGGAGGAATGAGCAAAAGCGGAGTCAAAGACAGGCCAAGGTCAGTACCGGAGGAAGCAACTGAATGGGGGAATAGCAGAGGGGACAGAGGACAGGAGGGACGACCAGGGGACGGAACACAGACAAGGGCACGGGGGCACAGGAACAGACAGATCAGGAAATCACTCACAGGACCAGCAATCACAGGCAAAGCAGCGCTAAGCTTATAGCCGGCACAGGTTCACTAGAAATGCCAGCTTTTAAGGCATCCAGGGTCTGGAAGTGAGGATCAGAGATGGCTCCGCCCCCTAGCCATGTGGACGGGAGGCGAACCATGACAGCTTCCCAATGTTAGTCCGCTCCCCAGCATATAGGTGTCGGAGGAGCTCGTTTTGCCCGTAGGCGCTGGCCCTTGGATCTCTAGCCTGTGGCGGTGGCTGTATATCCTCACGGTGCGGACGGTTGCCTTCTGACGGGACTTGGTTAGTTAGGAAACCCCTGGGGTTCCTGTCACTCTCGGATTTGACTATTGGCGGCAGCTCCAAGCCTGGTCGGGGTCCGATGGCCCTGCCTGTGTGCTTAGCTTCACTCCGTTTCACGGTCCGGTACCGGCGGGCCGACGCCCGACCCCGGTCCTTACGGCTCTGCGGAGTTCTACCAACACCTGCAAACGGCCACCACCATTTGCCAACCTTGCTGTCAGTGCCTGGGCTCCTACCCAGGCACACGCAGTTCGTGAACTCTCACTTTCACCTCCAAAACTGATCTACTGCTTTTCCCGCCTCCAGGCCTGTGAACTCCTCGGTGTGTGGAGCCAACCACCTGGTGTGGACATCAGACCCTGGAGGGAGGCAACAAAGGTTTTTGTTTGACTAATGTAACTGTCTGGGGGGGTGGGGGTGTGTGTGTGTTCTCTCTGTGGCTACCTGGCTAGTCCAGGGCGCCACACTACAACCATTTTTCCTGGCGTCCCCGAACAGGATCTAACTTGACCCAGTCAAACCGAGTGACGTGTGCCTTAAAAACTGTATTATATGGACTGAATTTTGTTTGAAAACTGCTGCCATTTTTGCTGTTAAAAATAACTGCGCCACAGCAGACCAAAAGGCGCAAAACGAAACCCCGTCCACGACTCCTGTAAATGCGAGCGGAAGGGGGCAGTAACCTGACCCAGAAGTTCCCGAGGTGCTTCGGTCCCACGACGTGGTGATGAAAAACCAGCGGGGCTGCTGCAGAATGCCTACAGGACTGTGACAAGCAACATGTCTGCACCAGGGGATCGTGCCAGTGTCCCAGCTCAACCAGGGACCTGGACCGCGGAGAGGCTAGAGGAGGAGGTCTAGCGGCTGTGCTGGACTCTGCAAGCGGAGCATTTGCAGCGAGTCGAGAAGTGGAAGGCAGAGATGATGGAGGTGGTGGCCGCCATGCAGGCTCAAGAAAGTGGAGCGCCGCTTGACCAGGCTGCACCAATCCAGCTACCGGGATCCATCCTCTACCAGGCCGTGTTACCGCCAGAGAGACCAGAAGCAGTTGCATCACCTTCTCCGCTGCAGAAGGGCACAGTGGTACCAGCTTACCCTGCCAGACTAGAAGCGGTCACATCACCTTCGTCCTCTGATTCAGTGACAGCCCAGGCGATGACGTCATCAGGAGCCACGGAGGAGGCTGCTGCCAGTGTTGACGACTGTCCCCATCTACTGTACCCAGTCGCTGTCGGGGACCCGGCAGTGAGCTACCCTGAACCAGGTAGTGCAAAGTCAGCAGTTTTCACCTGGGAGCGGGCGCAGGCGGAGGCCAGAGACCTCCAGGAGAAGCAGCGCCTGCGGCTCGCCACCTACCGTGCCCGGGGCCTGATGTACCAAGGTGTTGTTGAACGGTTCAGCATCAAGAGGGGATGGGGGTTCATTGCAGAGCATGGTCTGAAGGAGGGAGTGTTCATCTCCCGCTGGGATGGGAGACCCCATCTCCCCAGAGGACACCCTGATTTGGACTTGCATGTTGTGACAATGTGGCGAACACCCAGCACTATGGAGAGCGGGACTGGTATGCCCTTGACATAGAGGTTATTGCTGAAAAGCCAGCCCCTGCTCCCACTCTAGCATCCACTGCAGCACCAGTCCCTCAGCTGCCACCAAGAGGCAGTGCAGGTGCATGGGCCCAGTGCAAACAGACTCTAAGTGCTTATCCCAGGAGGCCAAGTATACTTGATAGCCCCTACCCAGCACCATGGTAGCCCTGACCTGAAAGCCCTGACCTGAAAACCTATCAGTTTGTTGTTATTGTTTATGATTTAGATCTGAAAGTTACCAGTTGATATGTTTTGATAAAAATGGACCCTGGCTGCAGGACTGGCAGCAGCCAACACAAACTTGTGTATTGTAAATAATTGCACCAGTTGTGCCCCACCAGGGTACACCCATCCAGCGAACATTGCTGTGAGCACCACCACCAGGAGAGGCCAGGTGCAGGAAAGGTCTGCGGCAGGAGCAGCCAAAACCTGGTCACCAGTGCAATCAGTGACCTGCCTCCTGACAGGGTTCTGGGACTGGAATGGTGGGTGCGGGAAGGGGTACCCAGGTTGTAACGTTTAAGGTGATGAACCTCCCCTGCATGGGATGGACCTGTTTATAATTTTACCTGTTGAAAATAAAAAAAAAAAAGTGTAACCAGTTTTATCTTGCAGCCCAAAGACGTGCTGGAATTAACCAAGGGGGAATGTAGTGCCCCTGAACAAATAAGGGTGCTACAAGGTTCTAAATCTCCACAAGGAAGCACTTTTTTGACTATCAGCTGCTGCCACCACCAGTGGGATCTTATATAGAGCATGTTAGAATGCTCTATATAAGAGCCCAGGCCGCTGTGTAGAACATAAAAAAAACACTTTATAATACTCACCTAAAGCGATCACTGCGGTGCATGTAGCTCAGATGGGCAACTTCGTTCTCCGGTGCCGGCTCCTCCTCTTTCGTCCAACTTCATCCTCTATCTGAAGCCTGTGTGCATGACGTGTCTACGTCATACACACTCGCTGGTCCCGCGCATGCGCACTACAATACTTTGATTTGCCCTGCTCAGGGCAGATCAAAGTGCACCTGCTCAGGACCTGAATGCTGGCGAGTGTGTATGATGTTGGATGCGTCATGCACCGCGGCTTCAGAAGATGGAGGATGAAGATGGTCGAAAGCAGCAGAGTCGGCACCGAAGGTTGAAGATGTTTATCAGTGACCGATTTAGGTGAATATTATAAAGTGTTTTTTTTACGTTCTACACAGCAGTCTGGGCTCTTATATACATCATGTTAGAATACTGTATATAAGATCCCACTGGTGCTGGTTGCAGCTTATAGGGCAAAAAAGTGGAGACAGGTAGAGGTGAGCCACCCCCCTAGAGTTTGAGATCGGTTCAGTTCGTCGAACGGAGGACAAGTTCGTCGAACGTTCGACAAATGTTCGACGAACCAATTCGAACCCCATTGAAAACAATGGCAGGCAAACACAACCACATAAACACACATTATACATGTACACATACAGTTAATAAACATTGCCATAACACTTACAGGTCCCCGCGACGCGTCCTGCACTCTGTCTCCCGCCGCTTTTCCTTCCTATAATCGCTGTGTCCTCCCGGTAACCAGCACTGATGATAGGACCTATCGTGATGTCAAAATAGCATGTGACCAGTCACGTGTCTATTATCTCATTGGCTACAGACTGGTCACATGGCTAGATGTCATGCTAGGTCCTGTCAATGCATCTCTCTGGTACGCGGTGCTCTTTCCAGCATCTCCGTGTACTGGCGAAATGCTCTGGCACATGGTCGGCTTCCCCGTTTCTGCATGTGGGCGCTCTTTACAGAGTCAGCCCACATGCAAGGACTGGCTGCCACAGCTGGTCAATTGCGGCACCGGGAATCACGTGATCGGAGCACCGTTGCTATAGTAACCGCCTGTCAGATTACTTTAGTAACGTTGGCAGCGGTGATGTCACATATTACAGCCCGCAGTCTCTACTCACTCTCACTGAGTGATTAGACTGCACGGGGAACAGCAGCGTCTTCATCCCATGCAGTGCTGTCTGATGTAGCAGAGCTGCATGGGTTGAAGGAGAAAGAAGACAGAAGACCAGGATCATGGAGGAATGAGAGGGAGTAATAAACATGGAGTCTCTAAGTGTGTCTGTGTATTTATTTCTATTAAAGTATTTTTTCTCTGTGTGGTGTCTTTTTTTTAACCCTTTTTTGGAGATTCTTAATGGCCGGGTCAAACTTGCCTGACATTAAGAATCTCTGGCTTAATACTAGCTAGTAAAACAAAGCTAGTATTAACCCATTATTACCCTGCAAGCCACCCGGCTTCAGGGCTGCTGAAAGAGTTGGATACAGCGCCAGATGATGGCGCTTTTATGAAACCACCATTTTCTGGGGCGGCTGCGGAATGCAATTCGCAGCAGAGGGGCCCAGAAAGCTCAGTCACACCTGTGCTGTGGATTCTAATCCACAGCTGCCTAGTTGTACCTGGCTGGACACAAAAATGGGGCGAAGCCCATGTCGATTTTGTTTTTAAATTATTTCATGAAATTCATGAAATAATTAAAAAAAGGGCTTCCCTATTTTTTTAGTTCCCAGCCAGGTACAAATAAACAGCTGGGGGTTGGGGGCAGCTGTACCTGCCTGCTGTACCTGGCTAGCATACAAAAATATGGTGAAGCCCACAATTTTTTTTGGGGGGGACAAAAAACTCCTGCATACAGTCCTGGATGGAGTATGCTGAGCCTTGTAGTTCGCAGCTGCTGTCTGCTCTCCTCCATACAGACAGACAGCAGACAACAGCTGCACAACTACAAGGCTCATACTCCATCCAGGACTGTATGCAGGAGTTTTTTGCCCCCCCCAAAAAAAATTACGTGGGCTTTGCCATATTTTTGTATTCTAGCCAGGTACAGCAGGCAGCTACGGGCTGCCCCCAACCCCCAGCTGCCTATTTGTACCCGGCTGGGAACCAAAAATATAGGGAAGCCCTTTTTTTTTTAATCATTTCATGAATTTCATGAAATAATAATAAAAAAAAAAATGACGTGGGCTTCGCCCAATTTTTGTGTCCAGCCAGGTACAACTAGGCAGCTGGGGATTGGAATCTGCAGTGCAGGGTGCCCAAGCTTTCTGGGTACCCCTGCTATGAATTGCAGTCCACAGCCACCCCAGAAAATGGCACTTTCATAGAATCGCCGTCTTCTGGTGCTGTATCCAACTCTTCCAGCTGCCCTGGTGACAGATGGCTCGCTGGGTAATAATGGGGTTAGGGCTAGCTGTATATTATCAACTGGCCCTAAGCCCGAAATTCATGGTGTCACGCCAATATTAGACATGGCCACCATGAACTTCTAGTGCAGATAAAAAAAAAAAAAACACAACACAGAAAAATATTTTAATTAGAAACTAGCTGTACTACCCGGCTTCACACGGGTTAATAACTGTTATTAACAAAATAGAATGTATTAACAAAAATTTATTCTGCACACAAAAACCACAAAACAAATAGATAGAAAGGCAAAAACTAAGCTAATAGAAGCATTTCACAACATATATTTCAACACTACAGATATTCCACAGAGATTTAACTAAATTGGCCAAGTAATGTGCTCCGTCTGTCTCTTTCCAGGTCTGTCTCTTTCCAGGTCTGTCTCTGTCTGTCTCTTTTTTTCTGTCTCTATCTCTCTGTTTCTTTCCCCATCTGTCTCTTTCTAGGTCTGTCTCTTTCCCAGGTCTGTCTCTTTCCCAGTCTGTCTCCCCGTCTCTTTGTCTGTGTCTTTTCCTATCTGTCTCTTTCCCTGTCTGCCTGTCTCTGTCTGTCTCTTTCCTTGTCTGTCTCTATTTCTCTGTCTCTTTCCCCGTCTGTCTCTATCAAGGTCTGTGTCTTTCCCCATCTATCTTTGTCTATCTCTCTGCCTGATCCTCCTTCCCTGTCTGCCTGTCTTTGTCCCTGTCTGCATGTCTGTGTCTCTTTCCCCATCTGTCTCTTTCCCCATCTGTCTCTTTCCAGGTCTCTTTCCAGGTCTGTCTCTGTTTGTCTCTTTCCAGGTCTGTCTCTTTCCAGGTCTGTCTATTTCTCCGCCTGTCTCTTTCACCATTTGTCTCTGTCTGTCTCTTTCCCTGTCTGTCTCTGTCTGTCTCTCTGTCTGTCTCTTTCCCTGTCTGTCTCTATCCGTCTCCCCACCGACATCTTATTACCTCACTTATAAGCTTATTATACTATGAATGTCTTTTGTTCCTATAGCAACCAATCACAACTCCTACTGATAACCTGTAGTTCCAGGTTCCATTTACTTTCATAGAGGCATGTTTTTTGGAGAATAACTGTAAAGCGCTGGGTTAAATTTTCCTGTCAAAACAGTCTACGACGTTCCCTGGGCCACATGAGGTGTCTGTGCAAAATTTCGTGATTGTAAATGCGACGGTGCGGATACACTTTTCGTTTCACTTTTTTCCCCATTATGTAGATAGGGGCAAAATTGATTGGTAAATTGGAACACGTGGGGTTAAAATTTTGCCTCACAACATAGCCTATGAAGTTCTCGGGGTTCAGACGTGTAAGTGTGCAAAATTTTGTGCTGTAGCTGCGACGGTGCAGATGCCAATCCCGTACATACATACATACACATATTCAGCTTATTATATTAGATAAAACACAACACAATTAGTGACTCCATCTTTATTGAAATAAAGAACACCCCTCTGCAGTAATCCTGGGTCAAGGGTCCCGCGCCGTCCAATCTGGATCCAATATCATCTGATCGGTTTGCTTGAAGGCAAAGCGATCAGATGATGTGTCAGGTTCAAGGGCCTGAATCACATAACACAGCAGCTGAGCCGTTTAGACAATCAGCTGATGCATCAGTGCACAAAAAAAACAAAAAAAAAACTACACACTTCTGTACAGACTCCTGTCCGACAGCAGCAGCTGATAGTTTAGCCAGCCAGGCGGTAAAAAGCCGGCCTCACCGCTCGACTTTTAGTGTTAGCTGATGCCCTCAGGTGACCGCATCAGCTGATCATCACCAGGTCTGAGAGAGAGACAAAGAGAGAGACAAAGAAAGAGAAAAGAGAGCAATGCAGCCTCATTCTGTGAACTGCTCCAATTTTAGAGGTGTGTTCCGCGGCTCACAGCTGATGTCCGGCTCCTCCCCTAAGTGCATAATTAAATTATATTATAATTCTAAATAAATAATAATTATAATTTAAAATTAAATTATATTTTTTACCAGGGCGACCAGGACTTGAATTCATGAACTAATGCGTCTTAGGTGGGAGCTCTACCCATTGAGCCACTGCCTCTAATGAGGAACATAGGAAGATTTGGTTATCCTGACCTCTACATTGCAGAGTGAAGTCTCTGGTGACAGCGCGGCTCACTTCAAGTGCTGTGTGGAGAGGACACAGAGCGCTCCCTGTCATCTTCATGTAGCAGAGCTGACAGTGTCGTGTGGATTACTTTGGACCTGGATTGTTGTTTGGGGATTAAAAAAGAGGTAAGTGAGGGGTTTTTTTTGTCTTTTATTCCAAATAAAGGATTTTTCGCTGTGTGTTTTTCTTTACTTTCACTTACAGGTTAATCATGGAAGGTGTCTTGGGGAGACGCTTGTCATGATTAACCCCGTTATTACCTCGATTGCCACCACACCAGGGCAATTTGGGATGAGCTGAGTAGAGTCCCGGGACTGCCGCATCTAATGGATGCGGCAATTCTGGGCGGCTGCTGAGTGATATTGTTAGGGTGGTGGGCTCCCCATAACATGGCGCTCCCCATCCTGACAATACCAGCCTCCAGCCATGTGGCTTTATCCTGGCTGGTATCAAAATTAGAGGGAACCGCATTTTTTTTTTTTATTAATTATTTATTTATTTTACTGCGCGATATAGACTTGCCCACCAGCAGCTGTGATTGGTTGCAGTGAGACAGCTGTCACTCATCGTGGGGGTGTGTCTGACTGCAACCAATCATGGGCGCCAGTATGCGGGGAAGTCACGGAATACCTGATTGAATAATGAAGCGGCAGCCATTTTCAAAAGAGCAAAAGCCGCCGGACATTTGTGACAGACGTGCAGCGAGGCGCCCGTGATCGGTGAGAAGTAAAGAGAGAGGAATTGTGCAGGGGACGCCGAACGCATGCAGATACGCAACGTGCGTACATATGTAAGGGCCCAGGGACAGAGGACCTCAAATGTTCTATATGTCACAGTTGCTGTTCTGGCACAAGGGTGCAGGGGCCATGTTCCCTGGGTGGTCTACAAGGCCCTGATGTTCCCTGCTATCCACCCCCACACAGTATCCACAGCTGATGGACAGTCCACAGACACGGTCTTGGGGATAACAGTTGCTTTAATACAGCAGGAACAAAGGAAAACAACACGGAATATACAGTATGTTTCACGGTCTTTTGTGGGTAGGCCACAGCAAATACAGCTTGGTGTTGAATGCTGAAGTGAAATTAGGGTTCTGTAGCTTTAAGAGCACAATTTGCTTCAGATGTAATACTGGTATGCCTTTAGAAGCAGGTTCAGAGTCTCTTGAGCTTAGAGGGTAGATATAATAAGATTTTACAGACCTGGAGTCCTGGGGTTAATTTCACTGCTAGTTCAGACATGTGCAGTACATGTAAGCAAATGTAGATAGTTGCCCAGCGCGCTACGGGGACCGGATGGCTGGTGCGTGGACAATGGCATGAAAGCCACTAATATTGCAGTGGGGTGGGAGACCCTCAAACTTTCCAAATCTGCGTACCGTAGGGTCTTGTATACAATTAGCATGCCCTACTGTCTGAAGAGATGCACAATGTATATCTGTCCAGTGAGGATTCAGGATAGGAAGCCTTCAGCATATTGGCTGTAAAAGTCAGTAAATGGTGAAATTCTAGGCCTCGGACCTAGCAGCAGTCTTGTGGTGAAGAGAAACTCCACATAATGTCTTCCCTCAGAGGAGACTCAGCCAGAACCAGCTCATTCCAGTTTTTTCCAGACAGAGGCTGGAGAATAGCTCCACCTATTGAGCCATGTGACCAAGAACTGGCCAATAGGAAAACACCCAATGCACACTTCAGATTCTTACAGTTTTCACCAGTAGATGGTGCTAGAACACAGGAAATGAAAAATGCTTTACATATAACATAATATTACATATAAGTAAATGTACTTAAAGAAACAGACACAATCTGGACCGGGCCACTACATACTCCCCCTCTGAAGGTGAGCCGTCCTCGGCGATTGTGCGAATGGAGGACTGCTGAGAAAGGAAGGAAATATATAATTAAGGCACAGTAACAATAAGGCAAGAATATGCAGCCAGACGGAAGAACAATAGGCAATGAACAAATGCAAAACATGAATGCGGTAGTGCCAATATGAGATAGTCTCTTTCCGCAATATACTATTGTCCATATGAAAGGCTCTGGAAAGGCACTTTAGTAGCAACAAACCGTCCATACGTCCATGGCTGTATACAGAAAATTGTGCAAATAATAAACAAGGTGCTTGGTATTACCCAGGTGCAGAGGCTTAAACATTACTAAACTGACTATTCAGCTAAAAAAATAAACACAAGATTATATACTCATGGAAAAGGATATGACCTTTTAGTCTCTGTAGCGGGCTGGAAGTGTTCCTTTTGTACTTCGCTCTGAACGCCTCAACACTTGATCTTCCTCTTGAGCAGGAAAGATATTGTTTGCTGGATCAGGTAAAGTTGGCAGAGGAGCAGCAACTGGAGCAGGAACCGAGACGGGGATATATTGATAGCATGGAAGGATAAATTGAGTGTTGTAGAGGGACTCTTCCACAGTAGGTTGTCTGGCTGGTGTTTCCATTGCAGGAATTAATGTGTAGACCGGCATGACTTGTGTAGGAGGTGATGACATCACTAGTAGATCCTCTTTGGTGCATAGCTTCATGCGGTTCCTGTGCACCATCTGTGGGGCCATTCCGGGTTTCTTCACTTCATAGACATCTGACTCAGGATATGGGATAGCTGTAACTGTGTATGGCTCTGTTTCCCAGAGTGAATCAAGTTTTCCTGTACGGTGGTACTTCTTTAGCCATACCTTGTCTCCAACTTGAAGGGGGGAAGCATTAGCTCTTTGATTGTAGCTCTCTTCTTGTTGACAGTGAGCTTCACCCATGCGGTAATCAACAATCTGTTGGGCTTTGTGTATTCTTCGCTGTTGCTCTGAGACCCAATCAGTTTTTGGCAGGGGATTGATCACGTCAGAGACTTGGATTCCAAGAGAACGATCTTTTGGAAGCTGACCTTGTCTTCCAAACATCAGATAATATGGCGAGTAGCCTGTAGAACAGTGGACAATATTGTTGTAGATTTCCACTAACTCGTCAAGCAATTGAGGCCATTCAGCTTGTTTGGTAACAGATGCTGTTCGCAGCATATTGATGAAGGTCTGGTTGACTTTCTCGCAGAGGCCATTCCCTTGGGGATGATAGGCAGTTGTTCTCAGCTTTTTGCATTCATGGAATTGGCAGAGTTCTTGAAATAATTGTGACTCAAAGGCAGATCCACGATCTGTGAGGACTGCTTCAGGGCAACCGTAATGTCTCACATATTCATGGTAGAAGGTGATAGCTGTAGTCCGAGCTGTAAGGTCTTTTACTGGCACAACAGCAACCCACTTATTATAGTGATCCACCATGGTTAAGGCATACGTGTAGCCTGAACGAGTTGGTGCTAGCTTCACATGATCAAGAGCGACTAGCTCGTTTGGTTTCTGAGAATGGATTGGATGAAGAGGAGCTCTGGCATCTTTCTTACCGACTTTGGTGAGGTTGCAGGCTGGACATTCACTACACCAATTTTCTATGTCTGACCGCATCCTAATCCAATAGAAGCGTTGGCGTATGGTGGCTTCAGTTTTGTGCACGCCAAAGTGCCCAGACTGGTCGTGGTAGGCATCAAGAACAATTCTGGCATCTCGGCGTGGGATTAGAATCTGATGTAGCCTTTCACCTGAAACCGGGTCTAGGGTATTGCGCAGGATCAAGCCCTTTTGAATGAAGAGTTTTTTGCGCTGTCTCCAGAGACGATTAAGCTCAACATCAGGACATCTTCTGCGTCATCTGACAGGTATTCTCCCAGTAGTCAGGTAATCATAGATCTCACCTAGGACACGAGACTCATTTTGAAGAGTTTGCCATCTCGATGGATCTTGGAATAGGACAGGTTTCTGTTGAGGAACTTCATCAGTTTGTGTAGCAGCAACAGCATTCTGTGTAGCAAACCTTTGATAGAAGGGAGGCATCTCAACATCTTCCCACAGATCTTCCTCAGGAGGCTCTTCTCCTTCAGGCAAATGGGATAACCCATCGGCATTGATGTTGATCTTGCCACTGCGATACTTAATATCAAAGCAAAAGTTCGCCAATCTTGAAGCCCATCTCTGTTCAAGAGCACCTAGCCGTGCAGTATTAAGATGAGAGAGAGGATTATTGTCCATGTAAACTGTGAAGGGTGTAGCAGCGAGGTAATCTTTGAACTTCTCGGTGACTGCCCACACAAGAGCTAGCAGCTCTAACTTGAACGAACTGTAATTGCTATCGTTTTTCTCTGCACCTCTCAAGCTTCGACTGGCATATGCAATGACTCTCTCTTTGTCATCCTGGACTTGTGATAGTACCGCCTTGGTACTCCGAGGCCTTGGTAGCTGGCATCCGTGTAGACACGGAAAGGATGGCGGTAGTCAGGGTACGCCAGAATTGGAGGTGAAGTCAATAGACTTTTCAACATCTGAAAGGCAGTTTCTTGTCGCTCAGACCAATTAATTGGAAGTCTTCTGTCGTAGTTTTCTCTAGGGCAACCCCGTAGCAGCTCTGTAAGGGGTTCTGCTATTTGCGCAAAATGAGCTATGAAGCGACGGTAGTAGCCCGCAAAACCTAGAAAACTTCTGACTTCTTTCACGGTTCTTGGGGTGTCCCAGTTGTTCACAGCTGAGATCTTTTCAGGATCAGGCTGGATTCCTTCGGCACTTACAACATGACCAAGGTAGTTGACCTTCGGCTTGAGCAGATGGCACTTTGACGGTTTTAGTTTCAGACCATGTTCAGTGAGTACCTGGAATACTTCTGCAAGGTGGCATAGATGGTCTTCATAAGTGCGAGAGTATACGACAACATCATCAAGATATAACAGAACGCTCTGGAAGTTGAGGTGACCAAGACATCTTTCCATGAGTCGCTGAAATGTAGCAGGGGCGCTGCATAACCCAAACGGCATACCGTTAAACTCAAAGCGTCCCATTGGGGTAGTGAAAGCTGTCTTCTCTCTATCCTCAGGAGCCATGGGTACTTGCCAGTAACCGCTGGTTAAGTCGAGAGTGGAGAAGTATGCAGCTGAGCCAAGAGCGGTGATGGATTCTTCAATCCGTGGAAGAGGATAGGCATCTTTGTGTGTAACGTTATTCAACTTTCGGTAGTCGACACAAAATCTGATGTTACCATCCTTCTTCTTCACCAGGACGATGGGTGCAGCCCACGGGCTTTGACTTTCTCGGATGACTTCAGAATCTTTCATCTCCTTTAACAGCTTCTTTACTTGTTGATAGTTAGCAGGAGGTACTGGATGGTGTCTTTCCTTGATTGGAGGATGATCACCTGTGTTGATCTTGTGCTGGATCAGAGTAGTCTTGCTGAAGTCAAGAGGGTGCTTGCTAAAAGCTTGGCTGTGTCGCTTAGCAAGTTTAGTTACGCTATTGATGTATTCAATAGGAGTGTTAGCATCTCCAACATTAAGTTAATTCCACCAGAAGGTAGTGGGTGTATTAGAGCCTTTGGGAGTGGCTTTTAACGACTTTTGATGAGCCAGTGTCTCTTCATCTAAGATGTCTTCTGGATCAAGGTTATACAGTTGAGCAACTGAATTAAACTTGTATAGCTCGATGGGCGCATCACTTAGGTTGATTAGCCGTACTGGTACTCTACCGTTTGAGACGGTGACAATACTACAGGACGCGCAGCACGCACAATCACCATCGCACACGGAGGCCAGCCCCACCGGAGTTACCCTTATCTCCTTGACACATTATCCCTAGCAGGATTTGATCCAGCCTCCTGCAGCAACTGATCTGCTACTGCTACCAGTAAAAACAATTGACTTTACCTAGTGTCCCTTTACTGGAAGTTTCACTATAGACTTATTATTGCTAATGGTAACAGCAGTACATTTTAAGGTGGCCGTGTCAGTGTAAATCTAACCTGTGGTTTACGGATCTGGATCCATAGCAACAATCAGGCTTTTAGCCTCAATACATCCACAAAGTTATATTGCAGATATACTACTGCCACCAGTATAAGCACCCTAACCTAACTGGCATTCTTGCGGACTAGCAGTTCTTTACTGATATATCCATTGCCATAGGCAATAGCAGTACTTATTATGTGGTTTGTACATTTATTATCCAATCCGGAAGTAACGGACCCAGAGCCTTAGTAACCAATAGGCCTATAGCCTGATTACATCCATGCAGGACACTCTAGTCTACTGAATCACCCCACAGGACTTTTCCAAGGTCTATACCTCCCAGCAGGACTAGATTTCATGCTGGATCATATTTGTTTATGACGACTGGTGATTCTTCTTCTTTTTTTTTCCCCTTCACTACGGATCTTTGCTTGACATGGTCAGATTGTCCGACCTGATGAAGGCCTAGGGCCGAAACGTCCTGGCGGATTTTCTACTCATGTACAGCACAACATTTTTTCCAATAAAGAAAAAACAGATTAAAACTACTTGAATTTTGTATCTTCCTTATTCTGGGAAACAGCACAGTGTGCCGGAACTCTCTTCTTTTTGAACATTATATTTATTTTTTCCAGAGCACCTGCCTAAGGTGATGCTAGGTCTTATCTCTATTTGGATTGAGCAACTGAATTAAACTTGTATAGCTCGATGGGCGCATCACTTAGGTTGATTAGCCATACTGGTACTCTACCGTTTGAGACGGTGACAATACTTCTGGCAGCTTTTACCAGGGGCTGTCCTTCAATCTGGATGGAGTCAAGAAGAGCTACATAGTCCTCGTTGTCAATTCCTGGTCGAACTCGACACCAGACTAGAGTCTCGCTGTTGGCTGACAGGGTAACTGGTCGTGCGTCAGTGATACGCACACGACAGATCTCACCTTTACTGTTGGCAAATTTCTGTTGTGCGCAGAGCACTTTGATAGTCCGCTGAACAGCTTGCCTGTAAGGGGGAGAAGCAGAAGGGAGAGAAGCATGCAAGGCAGCGAGCAATTCAGTAAACACATGGCGAATGACATTCATGCCTAACACTACTGCTGTTGTATCTCCCTCAGCCTCAGTAACAATTACACCTTGACCTGGTAACTTGCGATCACCAATTTGGATTGTGGGTTCCCAGTAGCCTAGCTGGGAAATAGGTTGACCATTACTTGCAATTAAGTCTAACTTTGCTTTACCCACTGGATTCAGGAGATCAAAGTCCCAAATCTTTTCAAAGGCTTGTCGCTCAATTGTGGTGACTTGTGAACCAGTGTCCACTAAAGCTTCTAGAGGTACACCATCGATCCATATGGTTATATACGGGCATTTGGAGATGAACCGGGAAATCCATTGTGATTGTCCCTTTGGGCCCTTGGATTCACCTCCCGAGGGGCGGCTCTTGGCCTCGGGGGTGGCCCGTTTAACTTATAACATTGATACTTGTAGTGTCCAAGACGCTCACAATAAGTACAGTACACACAATCACCAGATGGAGGCCTTCAAGGAGGGGGCCTATCAGGACTCGGCCTACTAGAACGTGGCTCTAGGGAAAATCTCCGGTTTACAGATGATTCACATGATGCAGGGGGTTGGCCTTTTAGCTCCTTTAAGGCTTGGCATACAGATTCAAGGACTTGGACAAGTGCATCTGTGCTAGGAGGTGCATGACTGAGAGTAGGGGCTTGCACAGACTGTGTGGCCTGCATAGGGGAAACAGGTGAATGATGAGATACAGTAGAAATTCCAGCAGCAAGGTCTGAGGAACGAGGCACAAGAGCATAGCTGGTACAAGGTGAGTCAGTACCCACTACTCGCAGGGCTAAAGCTTTAAAGTCTAAGAAAGTCATGTTTGGATTTTGTGCTGCTAGCATGTGGAGTTGACTTTATACTAGCCTGGAGTCCAAACCTTCTATTAATCTGTCAGTGATTATGTTTTCTGCAGCAGCAGGATCTACAGTGTCTATTTGCTGTAAAGCCCTGTAGGCAGACTGAAGGGCTAGTGCGTAGTCCCTAAGAGTCTCACCTGTTCCCTGACATCGGTTGTAAAATTTGAGACGAACCTCGGTGGGTGATTGGCGTTCAAATTCTTTTCTCAGGCGGGTGAGGATCTGTTCTACATTGGTTTTCTCGGTAGATGGCCAGGAACGGACTTCCTCAGCAGCTGGTCCATCAAGCTGTCCCAGGAGAAGTTGTACCTGCTGATGGGGAGAAAGTGAGAAAAACTCAAGAGAATACATAATCTTTTCTTTGAACCCAGCAAGTGTATGAGGATCTCCTCTCTAGCTTGGGAGACTAGAGGTTCCAATGAAGAATGGCATGCTGGTAGCCATGACAGGGGCTGGAACTGGGTTGGCGGCATTAGCCCGTTCCACTGGAGCACTAGCTGATGATGATGATGATACAGAGTTAACAGACTCGGCCTGGTCATTATGAAGAGGTTCAGACATTTTGGTGATGAGGCAAGTACTGTCTCTTTCAGAATAATGATGACACTGTAGCTTTAAGGGATGCACTATTATATACCAACACAGTCATTGAGATGGAAGGCTCCCCCTCTTGAATATAGCACTGCTGTGAATGAGGATTTGCACTTATTTGAGTAACTTGGAAGGCAGGAGAGTAGAAGAGCTAGTGCATGTGCTGTTAACCCCAGCATAAAACAGAAAACAGTCTTTGGCAGTATTCACAGGCAAGATAGAGGTTAATGAGCAATGCTGAGACTTGTAGTGCAGTAAGAGAAGATAGGCACAGAGGAATGATCCTGTTCGTGACGCCAAATTCGACCTTTGTAAGGGCCCAGGGACAGAGGAGCTCAAATGTTCTATATGTCACAGTTGCTGTTCTGGCACAAAGGTGCAGGGGCCATGTTCCCTGGGTGGTCTACAAGGCCCTGATGTTCCCTGCTATCCACCCCCACACAATATCCACAGCTGATGGACAGTCCACAGACACGGTCTTGGGGATAACAGTTGCTTTAATACAGCAGGAACAAAGGAAAACAACACGGAATATACAGTATGTTTCACGGTCTTTTGTGGGTAGGCCACAGCAAATACAGCTTGGTGTTGAATGCTGAAGTGTAATTAGGGTTCTGTAGCTTTAAGAGCACAATTTGCTTCAGATGTAATACTGGTATGCCTTTAGAAGCAGGTTCAGAGTCTCTTGAGCTTAGAGGGTAGATATAATAAGATTTTACAGACCTGGAGTCCTGGGGTTATTTTCACTGCTAGTTCAGACATGTGCAGTACATGTAAGCAATTGTAGATAGTTGCCCAGCGCGCTACAGGGACCGGATGGCTGGTGCGTGGACAATGGCATGAAAGCCACTAATATTGCAGTGGGGTGGGAGACCCTCAAACTTTCTCAATCTGCGTGCCGTAGGGTCTTGTATACAATTAGTATGCCCTTCTGTCTGAAGAGATGCACAATGTATATCTGTCCAGTGAGGATTCAGGATAGGAAGCCTTCACTATATTGGCTGTAAAAGTCAGTAAATGGTGAAATTCTAGGCCTCGGGCCTAGCAGGAGTCTTGTGGTGAAGAGAAACTCCACATAATGTCTCCCCTCAGGGGAGACTCAGCCAGAACCAGCTCATTCCAGTTCTTTCCAGACAGAGGCTGGAGAATAGCTCCACCTATTGAGCCAAGTGACCAAGAACTGGCCAATAGGAAAACACCCAAAGCACACTTCAGATTCTTACAGTTTTCACCAGTAGATGGTGCTAGAACACAGCAAATGAAAAATGCTTTACATATAACATAATATTACATATAAGTAAATGTACTTAAAGAAACAGACACAATCTGGACCGGGCCACTACACATACTTACTGTGAAAAGCCACGCTTTTGGTGATCGAACCATTCTCGAACGTAACTCGAACTGCCAAACATTTAGCAAATCGTTCGAATTCGTCGAACGACTCAAACACCCCCAAAATCACTCGAACATTTAATTGGCGAACCGTTCAACTCTAACATCGCTCAACTATAGTGACAGGTTCCCTTTAATCCTATGTTCAGATGTTGCATTTCTTAAGCTTTTTTTTGGCAGTGTTTATAATGCGTTTGATGCAAATTAAAAGCTGAGTTTTACAGGCTCAGCAAAATCTATGAGATTTCATAAAGCTAATGCATGTTTATTTTGCCTGACTTAAATGAAAAACTGCTCTGTTTTTTAATGAATGCTAAGTGTGAATATACAACTCAGGAACACTGGTAATGTGGAACTATGACTCCGCTGCTGAAGATTAGAGTTGAGCGCGGTTCGTGGTTCTCCAGTTCGCGGTTCGAGTGATTTTGGGGGGTGTTCTAGATCGAACTAGAACTCGAGCTTTTTGCTAAAAGTTCGTTAGCGCGAGTTATGTTCGAGAACGGTTCTATCAGCAAAAAGCCAAGCTACTTACTAGCTGGCTTTTTGCTGTAATAGTGTAAGTCACTCTGTGATTCACACTATTATGAAATTGCAGCGTAAAGTGTGCGGGGACTGTGCATTCAGATCACTGCTACTGGGATAATGGCGATCGCCATTTTTTTCTTTTCTTCCTTCCCTAAGCGCGCGTGTAGTGGGGCGGGCCAGTATGTCAGCCAATCCCAGACACACACACAACTAAGTGGCCTTTTTGCCAGACAAGCAAGGGTATGTGTCATAGGCTGTCCATGTCACATGTCCTTGCATTATAAATACGGCCATTTTTCCATCTGGACGCCATTATCTGCCTTCTGCGTCTGGGTGACAGTCACCGCTGACGCAGCTGCTGCCGCCGATCCTGCTCTGTACGCTCTACACACAGCGCTCTACAGATTAGGGATAGAAGTTTAATTCAGCCCTTTTCAGGGCTCATTTCATCCGGCTCAGAGCCATAGGTGACAGTCAGGTCCGTGGAAACAGTTTTTAACAGCTACAGATAACAGCGTCTGTGTAGCTAAGTTCAGGGACTTCCTTGCTGCATTTTACCATTAGGAGGGATAGAAAGTGAGGCTTCCTTTCCTCTACACTGACCCACAACCCGGCCACTGTACCCTCCTGCCCTTTTTAGCAAAACCATTTTAATTGCAGAGTGCTGCCAGTTAGTGCCATCCAAAGAGTGGCTGTTGTCCTCTATTATTGTGGCACTTGTGCCAAGCAAGTCCCACCACCTCTGCATTTTCCCCTCCTGCACATTTTTGCAAAGCCATTTTAATTGAAAAGAGTGCTGCCAGTTAGTGGCATCCAAAAAGTGGCTGTTGGACTTCAT
Organism: Anomaloglossus baeobatrachus; assembly: GCF_048569485.1. Lineage (NCBI taxonomy): Eukaryota > Metazoa > Chordata > Amphibia > Anura > Aromobatidae > Anomaloglossus > Anomaloglossus baeobatrachus. Next base: position 94,818,558 of record NC_134359.1, on the reverse strand, counting down.
TAGTGTCCCACTGGTGCCAAGCTATTTCCAGCACCTCTGCATTGCACCCTCAAGCTCATTTTTACTAAGCCATTATAATAGCAAACACTGAGAAAACCTAGTGGCATCCTAAAAGTGGCTGTTGGACTTCCATTATTGTCCCACTGGTGCAAAAGCTATTTGCAGCACCTCTGCATTCCACCCTCAAGCTCATTTTTACTAAGCCATTATAATTGCAAACACTGAGAAAACTTAGTGGCATCCTAAAAGTGGCTGTTGGACCTCATTAGTGTCCCACTGGGGCCAAGCTATTTCCATCACCTCTGCATTGCACCCTCAAGCTCATTTTTACTAAGCTATTATAATTGCAAACTGTGCTGCCAGTTTAAGGGCCATAGTTGCATTGTCAGGGATAGTCTGTGTTGTTCCTTCTGCTGTCAATAAAGCTAGACCACCTCTGCAATCTACACCACCTCTCAATTTTTACTACCATATTTTAAGTGGACAATCTTGTCGCAATCAAAATGAGTGGCAAAATGACAGATGCTGGTGGGAAGGGGAACAGGCGTGTTGGAAAAGGAAAAAAAGTTTGTGTCCGTGGGGAAGGTGGCAAAGCTCCATTAACATCTGCTGAAGATAGACCATCTTCCAGCAAAAGTAAGATGTCTACTACTTTCCGTGGACAATCTGATGTGCTCCCTTTTTTACGGACACGAACAACTGGAACAAAGGTAGATGATGCCCAAAAAAAGAAAATGCTTGAATAAATCTAAAGTGGTCCAACAAGTGCCCTCTCCTCCACCTCAACTACCGCATCCAAAAAAACAAACAAACAGTCCTCTGAGTTGTCATCCCAATCACACTTGCTTTCTCCCAGCTCTCAAGTCTCCATCCGCCCTGCACAGTATGGTGGAACAGAGATGGCTGAGTCTGCAGAGCTGTTCAGTCACACTATAGCCTGGGAATCAGAGGTCTGCTCCCAAGCTACAGTGAGTACAGACCAGGAAATGGTCTGCAGTGATGCCCAGAACCTTTGTGACTCAGATTCAGGCCATGATGACCAAGTTTCTGAGCATAATGTTGACCCTTATCCACAAACTGTAACACCTGTTGTTATAGACAATGAGGGACATACTGATGACGATGAGACGCAGATACCAGATGGGGATGACAACTTAAATATTCGGTCAGCGCAGGAAGAGGCTCGGTCTGAGGGTGAGGGGAGTGCAAACAACGCCTGATGAGGAAGTTCTAGATCCCACCGACTGTCAACCCACAGTCAGGCACTCGAGGAGGTCAACAGAGGTGGTGGAGGAGGATGCAACTGACGACGAAGTTGCCTTGCTGGACAGAGGAGGAGTACTGGTAGCACGTCTACAACTACATCCTCAGCCACCACTCTGCCTCTGAGCACTAGTCGGGGTGGCTCAGCAGGTCGCATGTCCTCTAAGCCTTGCCTAGCCTGGTCCTTTTTTGACCTTGCAAAGGATCGCCCAAATCATGTGATCTGTAAAATTTGTCGGGAATCTGTTAGTAGAGGCAAAAACCTCAGCAGTTTGACAATTTCTTCCATGAATCATCACATGACTAAATATCATATGTCCCAGTGGGAAGCTCACCGTGCTGCAATGCGGCCTAGCGAAGTAGACCATCCACCGCCTGCCCCTTCCAGTGCATCCGCGCGATCGTCATCTTCTAGGACTGTTGGGACAGCTGTCACACCTTGTTTTCCACGCACAACTTCCACCACTGTAACCGCAACAGGCAGTTTGCTTGGTAGGTCGTCAGTTGGTTTGGAAAGGGAAACAAGTGCGTGTGTACAGCTCTCTCTGACATCAATAGCACCAGCGTTAGATGAAGGCAACATCATGTCTACGCCTGCACTTTCCTCACAAACCTGCATTTTTCCAGGGACACCTTACTCACTACCGTCTACACACAGCAGCCAGATCTCTGTCCCTCAGATGTGGACAAATAAAAGGCCATTTCCTGCGACCCATGACAAAGCTAAGAGGTTGACTTTATCCCTCTGTAAGCTCTTGGCTACTGAAATGCTGCCTTTCCGCCTGGTGGACACACAGGATTTTAGAGACCTTATGTCTGTCGCTGTGCCCCAGTACCAGATGCCCAGTTGCCACTACTTCTCTAAGAAAGGTGTGCCTGCGCTACACCAGCATATCGCACACAACATCACCTCTTCCTTGAGAAACTCTGTGTGTGAACGGGTGCATTTCACCACCGATACTTGGACCAGTAAGCATGGACAGGGACGTTACATGTCGCTGACTGGGCACTGGGTAACTATGGTGATAGATGGTGAAGGGTCTGCTGCACAAGTCTTGCCGTCCCCACGACTTGTGTGTCAATCCTCTGTCTGTCCAAGTTCCTCCACTGCTTCTGCCTCCTCAACCTTGTCTGGGTCCTCCACCTCTGCCCCAAGCCTGCCTGGTCAGGCCACCAGCGTTGTAACTGCGCAGAAGGAATCACGCACCCCTCATTACTATGCTGACAGCAGAGCGCAACGGCATCAGACGGTCTTTATCTTGAAATGTCTTGGAAATAAGAGTCACACAGCGGCTGAGTTGTGGGCAGCTCTGGAGACTGAGTTTGGTAAATGGTTGTCTCCACTCAACCTGCAGCTTTGTAAGGCCATGTGCGACAATGCTGCAAACCTGGGTGCGGCCCTTCGCCTGGGCAAAGTGACACGTGCCTTGTATGGCTCACGTGCTGAACCTTGTTGTCCAGCAATTTTTAAACACACTATCCCGGCCTAGATGGCCTTCTGAACAGGGCATGAAAACTGTCTGCTCACTTCCGCCGTTCAATTACCGCAGCTGAGCGACTTACATCGCTCCAGAAGTCTTTCGGCCTGCCGGTTCATCGCCTGAAATTCGATGTGCTGACACGCTGGAATTCGACTCTCCACATGTTACAGCGACTGTGGCATCACCTCCGAGCCCTGGTGCAATACGTCATGACGTATAGCCTGGGTCAACGAGATGCAGAGGTGGGGCAGATCACCCTGATGGAGTGGTCTCAGATCAAGGACCTATGCACCCTTCTGCACAGTTTCGACATGGCGACGAATATGTTTAGCGCTGACAATGCCATTATCAGCATGACAATTCCAGTCATTTACATGCTGGAGCACACGCTAAACACTATTCAGAGTCATGGGGTGGGACAACAGGAAGGGGAGGAACTACAGGAGGATTCATATGCGCAAGGGACAACAACATCACCAAGGTCCAGTCGTTCATCATCACCAAGGCGGCAGGCATGGGACCATGGGGGACAGGGATCAACAAGAGCGCATGGTAGCAGGCAAAGTGTTGAGGAAGGTGCAGGAGAACATGAAGAAATGGAGGACGAATGGTCCATGGACATGGAATACTCAGCGGATGAGGGAGACCTTGGTCAAATTTCAGTTGAAAGAGGTTGGGGGGAGATGTAAGAGGAAGAAAGAACGGTTAGCACCTCTATGCCACAAACACAGCGTGGACTTGGTCCGCATGGCTGCGCAAGACACATGAGCGCCTTCTTGCTGCACTACCTCCAACATGACACTCGTATTGTCAAAATTAGAAGTGATGATGAGTACTGGCTTGCCACACTATTAGATCCCCGGTACAAGTCCAAATTTTGTGACATAATTCCAGCCATAGAAAGGGACGCACGTATGCAGGAGTATCAGCAAAAGCTGTTACTCGATCTTAGCTCGGCTTTTCCACCAAACAACCGTGCAGGTGCACGGAGTGAATCTCCCAGTTGTAACTTCACAAACATGGGACGGTCTCGTCATCTTCAACAGTCTACCCGTACCAGTAACACCATATCTGGTGCTGGTAACAGCAATTTTATTGAATCTTTTCATAATTTTTTTAGACCATCCTTTGCAAGGCCACCAGAGACAACAAGTCTGACACATAGTCAATGGCTGGAGAGGATGATACAGGAGTATCTCCAAATGAACATCGATGCCATGACTTTGCAAATGGAGCCTTGCTCATTTTGGGCTTCGAATCTTGAAAAATGGCCAGAGCTCTCCACTTACGCCTTAGAGATCTTGTTGTGTCCAGCTGCCAGCATTGTCTCTGAACATGTCTTCAGTGCTGCAGTTTGTGTGCTGACAGATAAGCGCACGCGTCTGTCCAGTGACAATGTGGACAGACTGACGTTCACCAAAATGAACAAGTCATGGATCCACAAGGAATTTACTACCCCTGTGTCATCCTGGGGAGAGTAAGGCTATGTGTCCACGGAAGAATGTACCTGTGGATTTTTCTGCATGAAAATCCGCGACTTTCCCGGCAAATCCGCACCTTTTCAAAGGTGCGGATTTGCCGCGGATTTACCGCGGAATTGCCGAGGATTTTTTTTTTTCCCAATTCTATAGCCAAAATCCGGATCAAAATCCGCAACAATAATTGACATGCTGCAGATTTTTCCGGATCAAAATCCGCGGCAAATCCGCCGCGGAAAAATCCGCAGCATGGACACTGAAATGGCTTGGAAGTGCCACTGCTGCAGATTTTCGGAAAATCCGCGGCTTTTCCGCGAGAAATCTGCGGCAAAATCCGCGCATTTTCCGCAGCGTGGGCACATAGCCTAAATGCTTGTGTATTTTGAATGTGCTTGATGCAAATCTACCTGTGAAGTGTACAACTGGGGCACAAGAGCTGCCACTGAAGGGGTGTCTGTGTGGCCCACTTTTTGGAAAAAAGGGAGACTCCGCTTGGAGTAACCCTTGCTTGCAGTGTTTCTAAAAATGATCCAAGATGAACAGATTGGGGATCAGCAAAGACTTTGCTACCCACCCCGGTGTCATCCTGGGGATGGTTAAGGATGGCGTATTTTTTTGGAAAAAAGAGAGACTCCGCTTTGAGTCACCTTGCGGTGTTTTACATCATTTTAGAAGGGCATGCCATGCCTATATCTGTGTCTCCTCCTCTTTTTCCTTGTAACGCTCTTTTGTTTTCATATGAGAATTTGTTCTTGTCACTTTCCCATGTGTTTGTGTTGTGTTGTGAGTTGTTTGTCATCCTTTGGACACCTTTGAGGGTGTTTTTATGTGTTTGTGATTGCCTCCCATTGTTTTCTATGGGTTCGAGTGGTTCGCCGAACCGAACTCGAACTAGACCTCCGTTCGATGAACCAAGCTCGAGCCGAACCGCGACCGGTTTGCTCATCTCTACTGAAGATACAGCATACATCCAGGAGAGGTATAATGCAAGGTTGTTTAATTCTACGCATTTCAAAGTTTTACCACACGTCTTCATCAGGAAATTCACCAGTATGACAGACAACAGCAGTAGTGCAGTCTATAAATAGCTGCTGGGTATTCAAAAAAAAGCACGAAGGGAAACACATGGCAATGAGTCATAACAGTAAGTCAGAATTCAAAAAGGAGGCGCTAGAAATGTGCATAGTCTGGTGCAAAGAAATATACATTTTTATCTTCAATTTTTTAGATCATAAACAAAGAACAAAGTATGAAGAAAAAAAATACGAAAACGAAGAATAAAAAGAAAAAAAAAAATTAATTCTTGTCTGAAAACACCAAGGTGGACTAGAACCCATCGATGCACAATAAAGCTTAATTGAAATGACTGGACCTTACAGCTTGTGCTATGGATGAAACTGATCAAAAGGGGCCAATTGGCACTATACTATAACTGAAAACTAAAAAATGAATAAAAACTTTTGTTTTCTGAAAATCTAGTGACTATGATGAGATAGAAAAAAATCATAGTGATAAAAGAATAAAAAAAAGAACATGTGGACATAGTGGAGTAAAAATATATAAGGCTACTTTCACATTGTGTTTTTCCCTACATTCAGTGGACCCATCGGGGCATCCTTCCAAACCGCCTCTACCCCACCCTGGAAAACGTGTTTCGGACACAAGCGGCGCCAACAAGGCCATTGACTATAATGGAGCAGACTCCATTAGCGTGTCCTCTGTTTTGAACCATTTTTGCACATATACGTTTTCTGCAGGTGGACACCCGAACGTAGTTGACTACTTTGAAAGCTTACCACATGTTTCCGTGCGGCGCACACGCGTGTCCGTGTGTTCTGCGCAGAGACAAGTCCATTTTTTTCTGGTACTACTGATGTCACACGTAACACACTATGGTGTGATCTGTGAAACATGTACCAGAAAAATACGAACATTTAAAATAAAAAGCTTTTTAAACTCACCCATCTCACTTCCAGGCCGGCTAATTATGCTCATGCATTTGCACTGCACCACCAACCCAGAAGTAGCTGCAGGGGGGAGACAACAGTGGCCGGACACAGCATCGCGGGAGACTTCAGCACCTTGGACAGCAGTGCCAGGGACAGGTGATCATAAGTGCCTGATCTCACGGATAGCACACGGAGATCACGTGTGCCAAAATCACGGCACACTGAGGGACATATGCACCTTTATCACGTCAGTGAAAAAGGTGTGCATTTTTCACTGACATTTAAAGGGGGCCTAAGGAGACCTGCAGCTAGCCAGTGCATGCCTAGCAGTCTGAGCTCAGAGCATGATACGCAGACGCCTTAATTTGGCCTCAGTAGAAAGTTTTAGAAAAGATCTTCAAAATAGGTTGTGGATGGTGGTATTTGTAAAATACACTTAATTTACTAAATGTGTGCTTTAGGGGATTTTTTTGGAGAGGGATTGAAAGGTCTAAGGCGGGCTTTACACGTTGCGACATCGGTAACGATATCGTCGAAGTCACGTCATTAGTGACGCACATCCGGCGCTGTTAGCGACATCGCAGCGTGTAAACCCTAGGAGCGACGATCACCGATCGCAAAAACTTAAAAAAATCGTTGATCGGTGACACGTCGCTCCTTTTCATAATATCGTTACTGCTGCTGGTACGATGTTGTTTGTCGTTCCTGCAGCACCACACATCGCTGTGTGTGACACCGCAGGAACGACAAACATCTCCTTACCTGCCTCCACTGACAATGCGGAAGGAAGGAGGTGGGCGGGATGTTATGTCACGCTCATCTCCGCCCCTCCGTTTTTATTGGCCGGCCCCTTAGTGACGTCGCTGTGATGCCGAACGCACCTCCCCCCTTGAAGGAGATATTGTTCGGCGGTCACAGCGATGTCGCCGACCAGGTATGTGCGTGTGAAGCTGCCGTAGCAATAATGTTCGCTACGGCAGCAATCACCACATATCGCGTGTGCGACGGGGGTGGGTGCCATCGCTCTCGACATCGCTCGCAATTGCTAGCAATGTCGCAGCGTGTAAAGCCTGCCTTAGGCTGTGTGCCCGCAATGGACACGAGAGCTCTTTGAAGGGAAGGTGTCGCGGTTTTACAATACAAAATACAAAATTAAAATCACCGCTTATTTAGTTTTTATTTAATTCTAATTTTACTGGAGGCACAGGGGGCCATGCTGGATTTGCTGTGTGTGTAACGACAGTAATGCGGGCTTTACACGTTACGATCTATTGTGCGATTGCACGAACAATCGCACCCGCCCCCGTCGTTTGTGCGTCACGAGCAAATCGCTGCCTGTGTCGCACAAAGTCGTTAAACCGCCGTCACACATACTTACCTGCCGGACGACCTCGCTGTGGGTGGCGAACATCCTCTTCCTGAAGGGGGAGGGACGTTCGGCGTCACAGTGACGTCACACAGCTGCCAGCCAATAGAAGCGGAGGGGTGGAAATGAGTGGGACGTTAACATCCCGCCCACCTCCTTCCTTCCGCATAGCCGGCGGGTGCCGCGGGATGCAGGTAAGCTGTGTTCGTCGTTCCCGGGGTGTCACACGGAGCGATGTGTGCTGCCCCGGGTACACTGAACAACCAGCGCCATGTTAAATAAACAATTTTTTAAAACTCAGCGACGAGTACACGACTCACAATTTGTGAGCGATTCTGCATCGCTCGGAGGTGTCACATGAGACGACGTCGTGAACGATGCCGGATGTGTGTCACAAAAACCTCGTCTCGTGTAAAGCCCGCATAAGTCATTCCTTTAAGGCAGCCCCTGTGCATAGAGAACAATGGTCGGGATCCGACCCCATTCAGTAACGTTACAGTAGGCATCTGTGACCTGATTGTGCCCCTGGGCTGTCCAGATCACAGCAGAGGGAGGAGATCAGCGCCATCATTGTGGAGCTCACAGCTATGCTGTTGCTCCACTTTACACCTGTCAACCGCCGGGATGTGTGAGTACAGGCTGCCTACCCTCCCCTCCCTCCACCGTTACCGTCTCCAATGACACCCCCTCCCTCCGCTCTACCCAACCCCCGCTACTGCTGCCGCCCATCCCCCCTCCCCCTGCCGTTACTGTCTCCAATGACACTCCCTCCTTCCACTCTACCCAGCCCCCGCTCTGCCTGCTGCCGCCTCTGTGTGTGTGTTTTTGTGTGCCTCTGCATGTGAGTACCGCCGCTGCTACCGTCCGTCCAAAAACACCCCCCCTGCCTCCTGCCACCTGTCGGCCTGTGCGTGAACCGGTGATACTGTATGTAGGGCTGTGTATCTAATCCTATCCTGTGATACTGTCTGCTGAGCTGTGTATCTAATCCTATCCTGTGTGATACTGCTGCTGAGCCGTGTATCTAATCCTATCCTGTGTGATACTGTCTGCTGAGCCGTGTATCTAATCCTCTCCTGTGTGATACTGTCTGCTGAGCCATGTATCTAATCCTATCCTGTGTGATAGTGTCTGCAGGGCTGTGTATCTAATCCTATCCTGTGTGATACTGTCTGCAGGGCTGTGTATCTAATCCTGTCCTGTGTGATACTGCCTGCTGAGCCGTGTATCTAATCCTCTCCTGTATGATACTGTCTGCTGAACCGTGTATCTAATCCTCTCCTGTGTGATACTGTCTGCTGAGCTGTGTATCTAATCCTCTCCTGTGTGATACTGTCTGCTGAACCGTGTATCTAATCCTATTCTGTGTGATACTGTCTGCTGAGCTGTGTATTTAATCCTATCCTGTGTGATACTGTCTGCTGAGCTGTGTATCTAATCCTATCCTGTGTGATACTGTATGCAGGGCTGTGTATCTAATCCTATCCTGTGTGATACTGTCTGCTGAACCTTGTATCTAGTCCTATCCTGTGTATCTAATCCTATCCTGTGTGATACTGTCTGCTGAGCTGTGTATCTAATCCTATTCTGTGTGATACTCCTGCTGTCTTTGTTGACACTTTAGACATTTGTGGTCACCAACAAAATGGCTCCGCCCTGTGTCCCTACATTTTATCTTCCCTTACCCTTTGTAAAGACCCAGATTGGGAGGGGGAGGTGCGATATAACACACAGGAGAGCAGATTCTGCCCACTTTACTGCAGCTGTAATCCAGGCTTTTTTTTACAGTGGGATTTCTGTAGGATTTCAGCAGCTGCTCCCCCATAGTGTTTAACAGTGGAAAATATCAAACTTTTTAATTTTTTTTTTATATTTTGCTCAATTAAAAACAAGTAATATTTAAACAAAACATTAACACATTAATACTTCACATTTTTTCAGTTATTGAAATTTTTTTTTTTGACGACACCTTCCCTTTAAATCCCATCCATTCTACTGGAACGCTCAGATGTTAAGGTTTTTGAGTCAAAAACATCATCAAAAACTCATCGTGGGAACACAGCCTTATAGTTCCAGTAAAGTGGATGGGATTTATAGAAATCTCATGCTCACTGTGCTTTTTATATTACTCAGCATAATCTTTCCTGCAGTGCGTGTTTCAAATCTGAATGTGGCTTGTGACCCTCTATTGGAGATTAATATGTCTCTCCTCTCAAGTTAAGAAAGGTGTGGAACCACTGCTTTACAAGGGTGGTTCACCAATATTTTTTATTTTCTAGATCGATATTATGTTGAGAAATAAGGTTTCTCTCAAATACCTTATGTTGGCAATAGTGCCTGTGAGAGGCGCTATTGCGGACTGCTGTTCCCCATGCCTGACCCCCAGGCTCCGTGACCTCGGGGATCCAGTGATGTCACATCAAGTCCCGGATCACGTGACATCACCTCGGCCGGCCGCAGTCTTCCTGACTCACTGAGGTGTGGGCGGAGTTTCACCGCTTGTCACAGCCTGGTGTGTCTCCTGCTTGCAGCGTTCTGCCGTGAGGGAGGAGGGAGCAGACGGGCTGTGACGAGCAGTGAAACAGCGTCCACAGCTCATCACTCATGGACACTGCAGCCAGCCGCAGTGTAATAGGAACTTGACGTGACATCACCGGATCTCCGAGGTTACGGAGCCCGGGGGTTAGGCATGGGGAACAGCGATTTGCAATAGCGCCTCTCACAGGCACCATTGCCAACATAAGGTATTTGAGAGAAACTTTGTTTCTCAACATAATATCGATCTAGAAAATAAAAAATATGGGTAAAGCACTCCTTTAAGGTATGTAAACACAGTGGTCCCCAATTCATTATTGATGGGTTTTTTTGTCATTTTTCTTTTATTGTCTTGATCCATTTATTGAGGTTCAGTGTGCCAAATTCATTAAAATGGCTCTAGCAGTTAATGAATTGGTGTACATTAACAAAAAAGGCCTTCTTTCTTGGAAACATTCAATTTTGCCCACAAAGCAGTAAACAAAAAAAAAAAAAAAAACAGGCCAGGATATATAAAATAGACTGTCAAAAAAGGCACAAGTAGAATAATGAATTGCAAACAAATGGTTGCAAACAAAAAAGGCGCACGAGAAAACAAAAAACAAACAAAAAACAGATACACAGGCCATCATCAGGGCCGACGTCTATTAAACACCAGCGCACCAGTTTAGTTTTTGAAGAAGAATGGTTAAGGAGTAGTGATTAGCGAGTACTAAAAAGCTCGGGTGCTCGAGGCTCGGGCCGAGCATCCCAAGATACTCGTGTACTCGGCCCGAGCACCGAGCCCAATGTTATCCTATGGGAGACTCGAGTATTTTTATGAAATGACCCCCCGGCAGCATGTAGAAACCCTAAAAATGTCACAAAAGTCTCAGAAGAGTGCTCAAATGACATGGTAACAGCATGGGGAAGACCCCTTGAAGCATTTATCACTCAAAAGTCACAGCTGTGAACAATTTTGTCTGTGTTTTATGCCATTTTTACGGACTCACCAGAAAACCTTCAAAAATGACACCAAAATGAATTTTCATGGTGGAAATGTTAAGGGCACATACCCAATAGTGAGATAGAGCTGGTGTATGTTACTTTTGGAGATTACATGAAAGATTTTATGTGAAAACATTGTGTGGCACTCCGATGTCCCTGAGAAGAGACGTACATGAAAGCCTCTTGAGTCTAATGTGCCCATTTTGAGGAAGTGAGTCTTTGTAGTATTTTCCTTTGCCAGGGAAGTCCAAAATTGTGAGGTTCACCAATGCCCCTGCATACAGACGTGCATGATGGCCTGTAAACCTGAAGTGCCCATTGTAAGGAAGTGGGTCTATTGTAGTATAGCCCTTTGGCAGGGCAGCCAAAAATTGGGAGGCTCCACATTGTCCCTGGATAGAGACGCGCATGAGGGCCTGTAAACCTGAAGTGCCCATTGTAAGGAAGTGGGTCTATTGTAGTATAGCCCTTTGCAGGGCAACCAAAAATTGGGAGGCTCCACATTGTCCCTGGATAGAGACGTGCATGAGGGCCAGTAAACCTGAAGTGCCCATTGTAAGGAAGTGGTTCTATTGTAGCATAGCCCTTAGGCAGGGCAGCCAAAAATTGGGAGGCTCCTCGTTGTCCCTGGATAGAGATGTGACGCCCTGGCCAAGCCAGGGGTCACAGGTCATTACACCACCACACCCTACACCCCAGTTAGGCACATCAGCTAACCCTAAAATCCTTGTTGCCTTCCTCCAGGGGCTGATGTTCACACCAGGGGGTGGGCCAGGCGGTTGGCTCCGCCCACCGAGGAGTTCACAGCTCTGGAGGCAGGAAGAACCAGGCAGATGAGTTTAGAAGGAGTGAGGAGTTGAAGTCTAGCTGAGGGCTAGAGTGGAGTCCATCTAGGGACGGAAAGGAGTAAACAAGTAGTCAAGTGAAGGAAGTGAAAGTAGAAGGAAGTGAAGTGGTAGAGGAGCTGAGAAGTGAAGCTGAAGTAAAGTGAAAAGTGACAGAAGTAAAGCCTGAAGTGTGTCCGGCTGTGTGCCAGGACAGTGTCAGCAAGGTCATCAGACGGCGGTGATTGTCCGCAGGGGTGACTGCTCGGAGGTCACTGGAAGGACCGCGGGCGGGTGGTGACCCGGCGGTTTGGAGCAGTGTACAAGGAACAGTCAGCACCAGGGCAGGGGCCTCTCGGACCCCGGCAAGGCTAAGAGTCGCCATAATTTGCCAAATCCGTCAGTGAAGGGGACGACCGTCTCCAAACAGCCAAGTCCCGATTGAAGGCAACCGTCCAACCAGTAACGGAGAGACACCGCCACCGCCAGGGCACCAGTTTCTCAGGGCCAGCGCCTGCGGGCAAAGAGTAGGGCTCCTCCGGCCCATAACCAAGTCGGGGAGCGGGTTACCGGTGGGAACCCATCGCAACCACAATCATCATAGGTGCAGGACAAAGGGACCATCACCGTCACCTTCTGGGGAAAGCAAGTGCAGCCGTCCGTGGGAACCGTCTTCCCAGCCGTGTGGTTTACCGAGAACTATGTCACCGTCTCAGGCTGAGTGAGTACCACAGTGCCGCAAGGCACAGCGCTGCCCCCGCGTCCCTGCGCCCACCAGGCCCTGCATCTCCCACCTCATCACTGGGCCCCGGGATCACCAACACAACAACTCGCTGCTTCACACCATCACTCCCGGGATCCCCCTACAGAGCAGCGGTGGTGTTAACAAATCAACACAACCGTGGGTGGCGTCACGGACAATAGACTATATCCCAAAACCCAATCCCCTTTCACTCACGGGCAAGGAGCGCCGCTCGAGAACCCCCGGGATCCGGCCCACAGCTCGAGCCACCACTGAGCAGCAGCAGCTGGACCCGAGCAGAGGGGTGAGCGCAGTGCTGACACCCTCCTCCCCGCCCGCGACAATTTGGCGTCACGAACAGGATCTTACCGCTCTGCCGTCTGGTAGAGGTGCGCCTTGTTACCGCCGGAGGTGTCCGGCAGAAAAATTTCAGAAGCCGCCATCTTTGGCGCGAAAAGTCCCCGCTCGAGCGTCTTCTCGAGTAGCAGAGGCGCGAAGGCCAAAACCCCGCCCCGATAGAGGAGTGGCTGAAGGGAAGCTAAGGGGGACGCGATGGCGGCTGGCTGCATGTAACAGCAGCTATAAAAGCAGGGACGCCAGGACTCTGCAGACATCTTGTTCCTGGGAAAAGCCACCAGCAACATGTGGATGCCATCCCACGACACCGTAGGCCCCGCGCCTGGAACCGCGGCGTGGGTGGAGATCCGGACCGCGCAGCTCTACCAACGGCTGCAGGTCAAGATGCAGCTCCTCATGGAGGAGTGGGAGACCGACATGGCGGACGTTATAGCAGCCGTGCGGAGACGCGAGGAGGAAGCGGAGGAAGGGAGGGTGAGTGACCCACGCCCCGATGCCCTGGAAGGGCCGGTCATCGCGGCTGCGGGACCCGGTCCAAGCCCTCTCTCCCCGCTGCCTCCCTCGCCACCCGTCCCGGAGGCCGTGACCCCGCCATTAGGCCTGCTACCACCGCAACCGGTAGCAATACCCAGCGTCCCCGCCCAGGCGGGCCGACCTGTAGCCGGAGCCCGTAGTCGACCGGAGGTGTTGCCATGGAAGGCCCCAGAGACTGAACCGGAGGCATCCCCTGAAAAGTCCCCCGAGCCGGAGCTGATGACCCGCTCCGAGCCGAAGGCCCAGCAGCGGAAAGCCCCTGTGCCCATCCCCCACACCTCGGCAGAGGTGGCGCCGGGTTGTAGCTGTAAGGCAGCGCCCAAGGCCAAGACACCGCGGGACCTGCCGCCCAGATTCCTGACAGTGGGCAACGTCCAGAATGTCCCGCGGGGCCCAAACCGTGCGCCGGAGCTTGCAGCAGTGCCATATTGGGATAGGGAGCCGGTACCGCTGGGCCTGGAGATCGGTGAACGGGAGAGGAAGAAGGCCGAGCTGGTGGCCCGAGCGATAAGGGAGAAGGAGAATCTCCGCCAGGCCACGTTCCGTGACCGGGGCCCACTGTACGTGGGGAAGGTGAGGCGGTTTGATGTCCGTCGGGGCTATGGGTTTATATTTGAACCGGGCCTGGAGGCCGAAGTGTTTGTAGCCCGGCGGGATGTGATTGCCCACCTGCCTGAAGAGCATCCCGGCCGCAACCTAATGCCGGGCGACATCGTGCAGTACACCCGGCACTGTGGGGAGAGGGGGTGGTTCGCGCTGGACGCTAAGCTAAGGGGCAGCCAGGAGTCCCGGGTGAGCGCCGCGCCCCCTCCCTCGGATGAAGCCGATGCCGACTACCAAGAGTAAGGGCAGCGGAGCACCGTTGTCCAGTCCCCGTTGGGATCACCACTGAGTTTAGTTTGCAAGTTGAAAAGATGATGATAAGTGAAATGAAACCGAACAGTTACCAGATTGTCTGACCGTGATTGAGAGAACCGGCCGTTGCCGGCACCGTTGTCCCCGTGGGGACCGTTTAAAAAGTTTGCATGAGGAACTGCTCATGGACAAGCCCGTGAACTTGCAGGGCAACCTCAAACGTTAAGTGGCTTGTAAATAAGTTGTTTGGCGTTACCGTTTCCGCATTACCGCCTCCGGAGAGGCAGGTTGGAGGGAGGGCCCGCAGTGGAGCAGGCTGGGGCCCAGCCACCATAGGAACCGGTGGCTACCCTCTGGAGGGGAAGGACAGATCCCGCTCGGGTAACTTGTGCTGGACTTGGGGTCAAGGGGTGCTGCCTGGGTTTTAGGGGCAGCATCAGGGCCAGGTTGCTTGGGTGGGAGAGAGCGGAAACCGTAACCGTGAACCGTTTGCAACGTTTAAGTAAAGTGCCTCCCGTTATGGGAAGAAGTAATAAAAATGTAAATATGTTACTGTTTTTTACAATGTTATATATTTTTCAAAAATAAATAAATAAATAAAACCAGTGTTGGACGGGCAGCCCGCGGACGGTCTGCATTTTGCTAAAAGGGAATGTGACGCCCTGGGCAAGCCAGGGGTCACAGGTCATTACACCACCACACCCTACACCCCAGTTAGGCACATCAGTTAACCCTAAAATCCTTGTTGCCTTCCTCCAGGGGCTGATGTTCACACCAGGGGGTGGGCCAGGCGGTTGGCTCCGCCCACCGAGGAGTTCACAGCTCTGGAGGCGGGAAGAACCAGGCAGATGAGTTTAGAAGGAGTGAGGAGTTGAAGTCTAGCTGAGGGCTAGAGTGGAGTCCAGCTAGGGACGGAAAGGAGTAAACAAGTAGTCAAGTGAAGGAAGTGAAAGTAGAAGGAAGTGAAGTGGTAGAGGAGCTGAGAAGTGAAGCTGAAGTAAAGTGAAAAGTGACAGAAGTAAAGCCTGAAGTTGGTCCGGCTGTGTGCCAGGACAGTGTCAGCAAGGTCAGCAGATGGCGGTGATTGTCCGCAGGGGTGACTGCTCGGAGGTCACTGGAAGGACAAGGAACAGTCAGCACCAGGGCAGGGGCCTCTCGGACCTCGGCAAGGCTAGGAGTCGCCATAATTTGCCAAATCCGTCAGTGAAGGGGACGATCGTCTCCAAACAGCCAAGTCCCGATTGAAGGCAACCGTCCAACCAGTAACGGAGAGACACCGCCACCGCCAGGGCACCAGTTTCTCAGGGCCAGCGCCTGCGGGCAAAGAGTAGGGCTCCTCCGGCCCATAACCAAGCCGGGGAGCGGGTTACCGGTGGGAACCCATCGCAACCACAATCATCATAGGTGCAGGACAAAGGGACCATCACCGTCACCTTCTGGGGAAAGCAAGTGCAGCCGTCCATGGGAACCGTCTTCCCAGCCGTGTGGTTTACCGAGAACTGTGTCCCCGTCTCAGGCTGAGTGAGTACCACAGCGCTGCCCCCGCGTCCCTGCGCCCACCAGGCCCTGCATCTCCCACCTCATCACTGGGCCCCGGGATCACCAACCCCTACCCACGGAGGGGCAACACAACAACTCGCTGCTTCACACCATGACTCCCGGGATCCCCCTACAGAGCAGCGGTGGTGTTAACAAATCACCACAACCGTGGGTGGCGTCACGGACAATAGACTATATCCCAAAACCCAATCCCCTTTCACTCACGGGCGAGGAGCGCCGCTCGAGAACCCCCGGGATCCGGCCCACAGCTCGAGCCACCACTGAGCAGCAGCAGCTAGACCCGAGCAGAGGGGTGAGCGCAGTGCTGACACCCTCCTCCCCGCCCGCGACAGAGACCTGTTAGGTTCTTAGTGCGTCCGTGCTTGCATTTAAAAACCGCACGTGTGTGCCTGTTGGTGGCAGCGTTCAGGTGCACTTGTGTGTGTTTTGCACAAACTTGGATATAACGCACAAGTCTGGTGAATACACATCAGCACAGCATTGCAAAATGCGCAAGGGCGTTGGCAACGAACAAGGAAGTGGACGTGATGGTGGTGCAGGCAGAGACCGAGGTCATGTGCAAGCTCTAATTTTGCCACAACAAAGGACCACATCTACTCGCTCGCACATCCTGTCCCAAATTCTTGGGGACCGCAGCAGTACACCGCTCTTGAACCAAGACAGTCAACAGGTTGTTAGTTGGATAGCGGATAATGCTTCCAGTCAGATTGGCACCACCACAAACACTCTGTCTTCCACACGGTCAAGAGTCAGTAGCCGTGATACTGCACCGCACATTTCAGAACCTGATCCTCCTTCCTACCACCAGGCCGAGTACACGTCCACGGACATTACTGATCCCACACTTGGACACTCGGAAGAGCTGTTCACGTTTCCATTCACACATTCTGGCCTCTCGCCAGCTCCTGTTGAAGTGGGTCATGACGAGATTGTATGTACAGATGCCCAAATATTTGAGCAGCCACGTTCTCACGAAGTTGGCAACGTGTCTCAACAAGGGGTGGACGATGATGAGTCACAATTGTCAGGAAGTCAGGAGGAGGAGCTGGGTGCGGAAGAGGAAGACGACGTGGTGGATGATCCAGTAACTGACCCAACCTGGCAGGAGGATATGCAGAGCGAGGACAGCAGTGCACAGGGGGAGGGAGGCGTAGCATCCCAACAGGCATCAAGAAGCAGGGTGGTGGCCCCAGGCAGAAGTCAGGCAACCGTTCCCCGGAACAACAACACGACACAAGGTGCCTGTACAAATGTTAGGTCTTCCCGAGTCTGGCAGTTTTTTAAGTTGGCTCCAGATGATTCTAAAAAGGCCATTTGCAACACCTGCCATGCCAGCATCAGCAGGGGTACCAAAACTAGCAGCCTGACCACCACCAGCATGATCAGGCACATGTCAGCCAAGCACCCGACTTTGTGGGATGTACAACAGAGTCGAGGAGCAGTGCTTGCTGATGTCACTGCTACGTCTTCGCTTGTTGTGCATGCGAGCCAATCTCCTGTCCATGCTGCCCGCGAACAAGCCTCCTCCGGCCCTGCACCTGCAGTTGCCCACGCAGAAATAACACCATCATCAAGCACGTCCTTGTCCCAGCGCAGCGTTCAATTATCCATCCAGCAAACCTTTGAACGCAGGCGCAAATACACTGCCAACGCCCCACATGCCACACTTCTAAATGCTAACATTTCGCGACTGCTTGCGCTGGAAATGTTGCCTTTTAGGCTGGTGGAGACAGAAGCATTCCGCGACCTGATTGCGGCAGCTGTCCCACGTTACTCAGTCCCCAGCCGCCACTATTTCTCCCGGTGTGCCGTCCCCGCATTGCATACCACGTGTCACAAAACATCACACGTGCCCTGAACAATGCTGTTTCAGCCAAAGTCCTCCTAACCACAGACACGTGGACAAGTGCTTGTGGGCAAAGCCGCTACATCTCGTTGACGGCACACTGGGTTAATATTGTGGAAGCTGGGACTCAGTCTGAGCGAGGGACGGAACACGTCCTTCCCACACCAAGGTTTGTAGGCCCTACCTCAGTCAGGGTTTCAGCCACACTCTACAGCTCCGGAATGTCGTGCTCCTCAGCCTCCTCCTCCTCCTGCGCATCCTCATCCACTTTACCCTCCACACCAGTCCCAAGCTGGAAGCACTGCAGCACTGCCTCGGCGAAGCGGCAACAGGCTGTGCTGAAGCTAATCTGCATAGGTGACAAACCCCACAATGCAGAAGAGGTGTGGACAGCTCTGAAACAGCAGGCAGATCACTGGCTCACACCTCTGAACCTAAAGCCAGGAAAGGTCGTGTGTGACAATGGCCGGAACCTGGTGGCGGCTTTGAGGCGAGGCCAGCTGACACATGGTCCATGCGTGGCCCATGTGCTCAACCTCGTGGTTCAGCGGTTTCTAAAGTCATACCCAGAGCTGTCTGATCTGCTGGTAAAAGTTCGCCACCTGTCTGCACATTTTCGAAAATCACCTACTGCTTCAGCCGGCCTTGCCGACTTTCAGCGCCATTTCCATCTTCCGGCTCATAGACTGGTGTGTGATGTCCCCACGCGTTAGAATTCAACTCTGCACATGTTGGTCAGGATATGTGAGCAGAAGAGGGCAGTTGTTGAGTACCTGCATCACCTACCTTAGGAGTGGAGATGGATGTCCGACCTATGTACCATCCGCCAAAACTTTGAGGACTCCACCAAGATGGTGAGTAGCGATGACGACATTATTAGCGTCACCATACCGCTTCTCTGCCTTCTAAAATGGTCTCTGCTCAAAAACAAACATGATGCATTGCAGGCGGAGCGCGATGAGTTGGAGCAAGAAACAGTAGTGGGTGTGGGTGATAACACACAGCCCAGCCTCGTCTCATCACAACGTGCAGTGGAGGACTATGACGAGGAGGAGGATGAAGACATGGAGCAACTCTCCGGCCAAATTGAGGATATGACATGTAGTCATATCCTCGGTTCAGCGTGGCTAGCCAGAGGACAGGGTAGATGATGATGAGGAGGAGGAGGAGGAGGACAGCATGTTCAGTCATCGTGTTGGTCAGGATACTGAAGTGATGGCTGTTAAGAGTCTGGCGCACATGGCTGACTTTATGGTAAGCTGCCTGTCTCGTGACCCTCGCATTAAGAACATCTTGGCCGACAATCATTACTGGTTGGTAACACTGTTAGACCCACACTAAAAGGAGAACTTTATGTCTCTTATTCCCGAGGCGGAGAGGTCAAGCAAAATGCAGCAGTTCCAGAAGGCCATAGTCACGGAAGTAGGCAAAGCATTCCCCTCACAAAACGCTAGCGGCATAGGTCAGGAATCATTGGACAACCAAGGCATACAGCCGAGAGGGGCACAAGTCCAATCCGCCAGAGGTAGGGGAACAGTCTTTAAGATGTGGGACAGTTTTCTCAGCCCCTCATATACCACAGCCCCTGAGGTGCGGGGTAGTGCCACAAGAAATCCTAAGTTTGCCCAGATGCTCAAGGAGTACCTTGCAGATCGAACAACTGCACTCCGACATTCCTCTGTGCCTTACAATTAATGAGTATCCAAGCTGGACACGTGGCGTGAATTGGCTCTCTACGCCTTAGAAGTCCTGGCTTGCCCTGCCGCTAGCGTTTTGTCAGAGCGTGTTTTTAGTGACGCAGGTGGAATCATTACAGATAAACGCACCCGCCTGTTAACTGAAAATGCTGACAGGCTGACTCTGATCAAGATGAACAAGGGTTGGATTGGGCCAGACTTCACCACACCACCAGCAAATGAGAGCGGAATTTAAAGTTTGTAACGGGAATTTGCCATGTACCTCCACTAACCCATGGTAACACACTTCTGGACTTTGGCTAATCGCTGGACTGCTCCTCCTTCTCCTCATGCGCCACCATGATGACCGTTACAATAGTTAGGCCGTTGTTTCAGGTATACCCCCAGTGGTAAATTTTTTCGCCCATTCTTTCAGAATGGGCATTACAACGACAGGAGACCCGCTCCTTTGCAATGGGAACAATGTTTTGAGGCCCTCATGCACATCTCTATCCAGGGACAATGTGGAGCCTCCCAATTTTTGGCTGCCCTGCCTAAGGGCTATACTACAATAGACCCACTTTCTTACAATGGGCACTTCAGGTTTACAGGCCCTCATGCACGTCTCTATCCAGGGACAATGTGGAGCCTCCAAATTTTTGGCTGCCCTGCCTAAGGGCTATACTCCAATAGACCCACTTCCTTAAAATGGGCACTTCAGGTTTACAGGCAATCATGCACATCTCTATCCAGGGACAATGTGGAGCCTGACGCTGCCACCGACTGCCACACACGTGCGGTTTTTAAATGCAAGCACGGACGCAATAAGAACCTAACAGGTTTTTAGGAGCGACAATTACTGAGAAGTTTGACACTATCAGACACTGCTGACTGACGTGTATTATTCACTAGACTTGTGCGTTATATACTAGTTTGTGCAAAACGTGCACCTGTACCCTGCCACCGACTGCCACACACGTGCTGTTTTTAAATGCACGCATGGACGCACTAAGAACGAACCTAAAGAGCTTTTTAGGAGCGACAATTACTGAGAAGTCTGACACTATCAGGACTGTTTTAGACTGTGTACACCAGCCCCAGATATGATGAAGGCTGGTAGACTGTGAGCCCTCGCGGGCAGGGTCCTCTCTCCTCCTGTACCAGTCTGTTATGTACTGTTAATGATTGTTGTACGTATACCCTTTCACTTGTAAAGCGCCATGGAAAAAATGGCGCTATAATAATAAATAATAATAATAATAATAGTATACGGTCACCACTAGGAATGGCTATATACCCTGCCTGCCTGCCCTGCCTGTATACAGCAACAATAGTCCTGAGAAGGACTCTGCTCCTGTACTCCGACCTGGCTATACCCTGCCTGCCTGTATACAGCTACAATAGTCCTGAGAAGGACTTCTGGTCACATTGTTTGCAACCCTGCTACGGAAATAACTATAAAGGGCCGCAAACCTTTCCCTGAAGCAGCAACACTCTCCCTGCACTGACTGTCTGGATGGCTGTGTGCAGAGCACAGCGCGCCCGCCGGTATAAAGGCTCGGTCACGCTGTGCAGGCCGGCCAATCACTGCAATTCCACAACTAACAGGGCTGTGGCATTGCAGTGGTCTGCCAGCCAATCCCTGCATGAGAGCTGGCTCTCAAAAGAGCGCCAACATGCAGGGATGAAGACCACGAGTACAGCACGAGTATCGCGAGATTACTCGGTCCCCGCCGAGTAGCCCGAGTACAGTGATACTCGTGCGAATACCGAGTAGTGACAAGCATGCTCGCTCATCACTATTAAGGAGAAAAAACAATAAAAATCAGGCAGCGTTTTTCCTAAAAAAAAATTTCAACATCTCTCCGGCTGTTTTTTTTTAACTGTATGTACCATATATAGAAACCAGTGAGCGGTTGGAAGCGGAAGCTCCCTGAAAAACGGTCAGGTTGCTTTTAGCTTAGGTCACAGCTTTCAAAGCCTTAAGTTGTTACTAAAAGACCAAATACCGGAGACATGGACATACGCAGACCCATTAAAATCAGTGTTTTTACAAGGACCGGAGACAAGCCCAGTGATGTGATACGTACCAAAGAAAACATGTGTCTTTGAAATAAAATGATTTTTTTTTACTCACTTATCTCCAGCGCTGCTCTCTTCAGCGCTGCTGTCACTTGCTTGACGGCCCGCTCATTGCATATTCACTGCACCGCGAACCTGGAAGCAGCAGCACCAGAAATAGCAAAGCCATGGACAGCAGCACCAGGGACAGGTGAGTAAAAAGTTCCTGCTCTCCGTGTGCGATCACGGATAGCACACAGAGAACACACTTGTGAAAGAGGCCTAAAGGGAATCTGTCAGTCTTTTGAGCTATTAATATTATCATACAGATTGTATACAGCTGAAATTAATCATACCTGTATTCCTCCTGGATGATGGTGTGTTCAGTGAAAATCATCTTTTAGACCCGCAACACACATCCGTTTTTTTTGTACGTGTGCGGTACGTATTTGCACGTACCGGAGACACGTACACACGGAAACCCATGTTATTCAATGGTAGATGGCACACACACGTAAAATCACACGGAATGTGTGTCCGTGTGATAAGTACGTTTGTGCGCTTTTTTGCACGGACGACATGTCCGTTTTTGGCCGGCAGCACGCAGGCACGGACCCACTAAAGTATATGGGTCCGTGCCTGCCCAGACCGCAGACGGAGTATGTCCGTGTTCAGCATGTTTCGTGCGTGTACGTTTTTACACTAGCGATCTTATTTTTATTTTTTTTTTAAATTAAATTCAGTATACTTACCTTTTTTTCTGCTGTTCTCAGTCATACTTACATTGGCGCTCGGATTTTTTCTTCCCCCAGCTCATACCGCTCCCCGATCACCAGCGCGGCGAGGAACAGCTGTGCAGAGAATACGCGGCAACAATTACTTTGAATATGCCGGCCGCTCATTAATCAATCTCATATTCCCTGCTTTCCCCACCCACAGACGCCTGTGATTGGTTGCAGTCAGACACACCCCCCACGCTGAGTGACAGCTGTCTCACTGCACCCAATCACAGCAGCCGGTGGGCGTGTCTATACTGTGCAGTAAAATAAATAAATAAATAAATAATTTTAAAAAACGGCGTGCGGTCCCCCCCAATTTTAATACCAGCCAGATAAAGCCATACGGCTGAAGGCTGGTATTCTCAGTATGGGGAGCCCCACGTTATGGGGAGCCCCACAGCCTAACAATATCAGTCAGCAGCCGCCCAGAATTGCCGCATACATTATATGCGACAGTTCTGGGACTGTACCCGGCTCTTCCCGATTTGCCCTGGTGCGTTGGCAAATCGGGGTAATAAGGAGTTATTGGCAGCCCATAGCTGCCACTAAATCCTAGATTAATCATGTCAGGCGTCTCCCCGAGATACCTTCCATGATTAATCTGTAAATTACAGTAAATAAACACACACATCCGAACAATCCTTTATTAGAAAAAAAAACACTAACAAATTGCCTTGTTCAGCAATTTTATAAGCCCGAAAAAGCCCTCCATGTCCGGCGTAATCCAGGATGGTCCAGCGTCGCTTCCATCTCTGTTGCATGATGGTGACCGGAGCTGCAGAAGACACCGCCGCTCCTGTCAGCTCCTTATTACCACTGCACCAGGGCAATTCGGGATGAGCCGGGTAGAGTCCCGGGACTGTCGCATATAATGGATGCAGCAATTCCGGGCGGCTGCTGGCTGACATTTTTAGGCTGGGGGGCTCCCCATAACGTTGAGCTCCCCATCCTGAGAATACCAGCCTTCAGCCATGTGGCTTTACCCTGGCTGGTAGAAAAATTGGGGGGGACCGCACGTCGTTTTTTTATAATTATTTATTTATTTTACTGCAAAATATAGCCCCGCCCACCGGCGGCTGTGATTGGTTGCAGTGAGTGTCACTGACTCATTCACTCACTCTCACCCACTCATTGATCACCTGCGCGGCGCTGCACGGCTGTGACCCTCTTCTGGCGGCTTTTCCTGTTTTAATAATGCCGACCGCCCATTATTCAATCTCGTATTCCTTGCTTTCCCTGCCCACCGGCGCCTATGATTGGTTGCAGTCAGACACGCCACCATGCTGAGTGACAGCTGTCTCACTGCAACCAATCACAGCCGCCGGTGGGCAGAGCTATATCTTGCAGTAAAATAAATAAATAAATAATTATAAAAAAACGACGTGCGTTCCCCCCCAATTTTTATACCAGCCAGGGTAAAGCCACATGGCTGAAGGCTGGTATTCTCAGGATGGGGAGCTTCACGTTATGGGGAGCCCCCCCAACCTAAAAATGTCAGCCAGCAGCCGCCCGTCCATTATATGCGACAGTCCCGGGACTCTACCCGTCTCATCCCGATTTGCCCTGGTGCAGTGGCAATCAAGGTAATAAGGGGTTAATCATGGCAGGCATCTATGAGACACCCCCAATGATTAACCTGTAAGTGAAAGTAAATAAACACACACACTCGAAAAAATACTTTATTTGGAATAAAAGACAAAAAAAACAACCTCTTTCACCATTTTAATAAAAATCCCAATCCGGTAGACGGATCCAGTTAAAAAACGTTCAGGTCACTTGCGGTGGCATGCGTTGTTCTTCAAAAAAAAAAGGATCCAGTGACATGCAGTTTGCGTTCTTTTGCCTTAGGCTATGTGTCCACGTTGCTTTTCCCTACTTGCAGTTCTAAATGCACGTTTTGTCCTTAATTGAATTAGCTAAAGTTGCTTTTTGCAGAACTTTAGCGCTGAAAACGCATGCGTATTTGCCGAGTATTTGATGCGTTTTTAGCGCTTTTTGAAAGCTTTTTCAAATGCTATTTGACACATGCGTTTTGAACATCAAGACACTGATAAATAAAGTTACAACAGTCAAACCAAATGAAAAAAAGAGGAAAAAAAAGGGGCACATAAATATTTGTATGAAAAAAAAAGAAAATAGCAAGATTTAATAGAATTATAGCGGTTATTTAATAAAAAACGGAAATATAGCAATAAAATGATAATTTTCTTTACATAAATTGTCGGACTATGTGTGTGTGTAAAGGGACATATGAAATCATTATTTTGATGTGCAAAAAGCATGCGTTTTAGTAGTCCAAAACGCATGTTTTCTGCACCTAAAAAGCAGGTAAAACGCTGGAATTTTGATGTTTCTTGGTTACTCCCTGCTTCTCATTGACTTCTATGTTATCTAAACGCACCTCAAATGGCAAAAACAATTGACATGTTGCTTTTTAAAACGCATGGTTTTTGTCAAAAAATATGCAAATTTGACGCAGCGTTTTCAAAAGCATGGTGTGCACAGGAAAACCCTATTTCCCATAGACTTTGCTGGGAAATCAAAACGCAGCCATTTGGGCACTAAAAAGGTGCAGTTGAAAACGCTGCAGAAAAGCATAAAAAAACGCACCGTGGGCACATAGCCTTAGGGTAAGAACGCACTTTGCTTTTTACCTGCTTTTTCAACTGCAGCGTTTAATGCCAAAATGGATGTGTTCTGCTTTTCAAGCAAAGTCTATGGGAATTTGGTTTTCTAAACCACACTATGCAGTTCAAACTGCAGCCTTTTTATGGCAGAAATTTGGGCAAAAACTCAGCTTTGCAGTTCAAAACTCAAATGGCAAAAACAATTGACATGTCAGTTGTTTTTGCCATTTGCGTTTAGAACTGCAAAGCAGAGCTTTTGCCCAAATTTCTGCCACAAAAAGGCTGCAGTTTGAACTGCATAGTGTGGTTTAGAAAACCAAATTCCCATAGACTTTGCTTGAAAAGCAGAACACATCCATTTTGGCATTAAACGCTGCAGGTAAAAAGCAAAGTGGGGTCTTAGCCTAACACCTGACAAACCTGTTTAATTGCCTGTCTGAAGGCAGTTTGTTACAAAATCATATGATAGGAATTGAGCTGCCTTTACATTCTGCACTGCAAGGCTGAACGGAGCCAGGGCAGAGCTATGGGCGTAGTGACCCATGACTCACCTTTGCAGGGCAGCAAGGGGTTAATGTTTTTCTGTAGAAAGAGCGGGCTTTTGCGGGGTCAAGAGTTTAGGGGGGGTGGATCTATAGGGCCAGGGGAGGGGACAGGGTGGGGGCTGTATATATGTCCAGGGAGAAAGGGGGGGGGCACTACTTCGGCGCGAGGTACCATTAGAGAAGGTCCCCGTGTCACCTCACCTTGTCTCCCCCTGATCTGATGGCATCGGTTGCAGGACTCCTGGAGCAGCTTCGGGCTGCTGCCGGCGGCGCAGATGGAGCGGCGATCAGGACAGCGTTGAGGGAGATCCTGGGAGGTCCGGATGCGGTGTCTGAAGCTGACCCCCCACCGCTCCGGAGTGGGCGCAGGGCGAGGGCACCGGAGAGGTTCTCGCCTGATGCTGCTCCTGGTCCTCAGCGGCGCCGTAGGAGCCCCTCCGGGGACCCTCCTCACCAGAAGAATCCACCTGCAGCAGCTAGCAGGAGCAGGCGAGGGAGGAATCCTGCTCGGCGTTCAGGACCTGCGGCGGTGGGCGGTCCCTCCAGGGGTCATGTGACCGGCTCAGCTGCCTCTACTGCTTCAGGCTACGACAAAATGGCGGCGGTCCTCCCTGGCGATGCTCCTGTCGGGGGGACTGCTAGACAGCATGGAGATGGAGTTTCTGCGGGGCCTCCGGGGCCGGGAGTGTGGAGTACGACCCTGCAAGGAGCGTCACCTGCCGAGCCCAGGATGGATGCAGCTTCCAGGATGACAGCGCGCACTGGGTTCGAGGATACTGCCAGGAGTGGGGCATTGCAGCTGCAGAGATCATCGCCAGAGAGGAGGTCGCGGTCCAGGTTTCGGTCCCCTTCGACGCGGAGGAGCGGGTCGCCATCAGGGAGGTCAGCGACGGGGAGAAATTCGCCCGCACGGCAGGGGCCTGCGCCATCCCGATCGAGGTCGCGATCCAGGAGGAGGTCGCCTTCACGGTCGGCATCTGAGGGGAGTCATCCTGCATCTCATTATCCGGTTCGCTCCCGGGTCATCCGACCAAGGTCGAGCGCGGCGGGTTCCCAGGTCCCCCCTGGTCGAGCTGCCGAAGACGTTTCCGTGCTGGTCCATTCTGGAGGAGATCGTCGTCTGGAGTCAGGATTTTCGGCTGGTGGGTCTCATGTACCGACGCAGCTTGGTGAGTACTCCTCTATGTTGTGTGCGTCCTCACCTAGTTTAGTTTCCCCGGGAGTGAGCAGGGGCCAGGCGCAGGGCGTCATAGGGGGTCTGGGGGTCGCGGGGCCGAGCGCGGCGGGGTTTGATGTCGGTAGTCTGACCAATGTTTTGAAGGGTGTGCGTGATTTGTTGGCGCAGTTGGATAGGACGAGTCAGGGGGCGTCCGGGTCTCCTGTCCCAGCGTGGGTGCCGGATTCTGGGGCGGCAGCATCGGCTGTGGTTGTGGTACCGACGGGAAGCGAGGTGGTTGCTGGGGATAGTGTGGCGGATCCCGGGCAAAAGGAGAAGGAGAAGGATAAGGAGGGAGATAGGATTATTTTGGATGATAGGGCCAGAGGGGAGGTGTACGTTTGCTTTGAGGGCCCCCTGGGGGCGCATTTAAAGAAGGAAGTGAAGGAGAAGATTTGGAAGGATGAATACGTGGAAATTTTTTCCCTCCTTCCTTTGGAGAAGTTTAATTTGGATAAGAAAAAGAAGGATGATAGCAAGAAGGAGGAGGAAGAAAAGCGGAGGTGGCGGCTGATCCCTCAAACGTTTGTTAACTGGTTGCAGGCTTTTGCGATCCTAGCTAGCGTCATTGGCGAAAAGGCGCCGGATAATTGTTCTGGGCTATTCTGCTACATGGATGCTATAGCGGAAGCTCATAGGATTTATGGTGGGCAGACGTGGTTGCGGTACGATGAACAATTTAGGCAGCGGAAAGCCGTGCGACCCAGTATCCGTTGGGATCAGAAGGATATTGGTTTATGGTTAAAAGTCATGGCTCCGGCTCGTTATGGTCAGCCCTTTCACGGGGGGGCCGGGTCGGCCGGCCACACTACTGCTGGGGGTGCGGGGACCCAGGCAGGGGGTGTTGGAGCAAAGGCAGGTGTGTGCTGGCAGTTTAACGACAGCCAGTGCAAGTTTGGAAACTCCTGCAAGTTTAAGCATCAGTGCTCAGGTTGTGGAGGGTCCTCCCATGGAGCAGCTCGTTGCTTTAAGAAGGGTAGGCCCAAGGCAGGGGGAGATTTGGGAAAAGGGGGTGAGCCCGGTGAGGCTTCACGAGATGGCCCCTTATCTAAATAGATACCCCAAGCGGGATAAGGCGGTATTGTTGGAGGATGGTTTTCGTGTTGGTTTCAGGATCCCCCCCCCTCCTCATGTTGTTCCGTTTCAGTTAAAGAATTTGTTGTCGGCGCGGCGACACCCAGAGGTTGTGGCTAAAAAGCTTTTTGGGGAGGTTGCTTGTGGGCGGATGGCGGGTCCGTTTGCATCCCCCCCCATCCCCAATTTGGTAGTATCTCCGTTAGGGGTCGTCCCAAAGAAGGAGCCGAACAAATTTCGGCTCATTCAGCATTTGTCGTTCCCCAAGGGTTTGTCGGTGAATGATGGTATTGACCCAGACCTCTGTACGGTGGTTTATACCTCGTTTGACGCAGCCGTCAGCTGGGTTCGGAAATGTGGTCGGGGAGCATTGTTAGCGAAGACTGACATCGAGTCGGCATTCCGCTTGCTGCCGGTGCATCCTGAGAGTATGCGACTGTTGGGTTGTTTTTGGGACGGTTCCTATTTTGTTGATCGTTGCTTACCAATGGGGTGTTCCATTTCTTGCGCTTATTTTGAAGCGTTTAGTTCCTTTTTAGAATGGGCAGTGTGTGATGTGGCGCAGCTCTCGTCGGCGATCCATTATCTTGACGATTTTTTGTTTATCGGCCCCGCTGAGTCGGCAGTGTGTCAGACGTTGTTGGGGACTATGGAGTGGTTGTCTGGCCGGTTCGGGGTCCCCTTGGCTCAGGATAAGACGGAAGGCCCGTGTACTTGTCTGAATTTTTTGGGTATCACTATTGATACTGTGTTGATGGAGTGCAGGCTGCCTGAAGAAAAGATCTCAGCTTTGCGGGCAGAGGTGGGATCGGCTGCGCGTCTTAGAAAAATCCAGTTGAGGGACCTCCAGTCTTTGTTGGGCAAGCTTAATTTTGCTTGCCGCATCATGCCCATGGGCCGCGTTTTCTCAAGAAGGTTGGCGTCGGCGACCGCTGGAGTGCGCTCCCCAAGGCATTACATAAGGTTGACTCGGGACCTTAGGGAGGATTTGGCGGTATGGGGCAGTTTTTTAGAGAAGTACAATGGCCGGTCGCTAATGATTGCGGAAGTCTTAGATGATTTTGATTGTGAGCTCTTCACCGATGCCGCGGGGGGTAAGGGCTTTGGAGCTTACTTCGGCGGCAGATGGTGCGTGGGAGAGTGGCCCGCGGCTTGGCATGAAGCAGGGTTTACACGGAATTTGACTTTGTTGGAGTTTTTTCCAATTGTGGTGGCGTTGTCCGTTTGGGGAGAGCATTTCAGCAACAGAAAAATTCGTTTTCACTGTGACAATATGTCAGTAGTCATGGCAATTAATAACCTGTCGGGCGCGTCTCCTCCGGTTGTCCGCTTGTTGCGGTACTTTGTGTTGCGGTGCCTTTGTCTTAATGCGTGGGTTGTGGCAGTGCATGTGCCGGGGGTTGAGAACGCCATTGCTGATTCCCTTTCTCGCTTGCAGTGGGATCGTTTTTGGAGCCTGGCACCGGAAGCGGAGTCCGCTGGCAGCATCTGGCCGGCGGAGCTTTTGGAATTGGTGTTCGAGAGGCGAGTTCGTTGATCAGAGCATCATTGGCCCCTGGCACGTGGGCTGCATATGAAGCAGCTTGGATGGAATGGACAAATTGGAGGCAGGAATTTGGGGCGGGGGAGTCTGCCGAGGATTCTGTAGGCGCTTTGCTTTGTTGGATGTGCCGGATGGCTTCCGGTAAGTGGTCTTTTTCCAGGGTTAATCGGTTTATGGCAGGGGTTGCGTTTGGTTGTAAATTGCGGGGGATGGTTGACATAACAAAGAATTTTTTGGTTCGACAAGCTGTGAGGGGCTTGAGGAAGGGGCTTCATAGACTGGACAGTCGGAGGCCGGTGTCATTCCAGCTGCTGGAAGAGCTGGGTGTGCAGCTGGAGCGAGTGTGTGTTTCCTATTTTGAATTGGTTTTGTTTCGGTTGGCGTTTTCCTGGGCTTTCTTCGGAGCTACGAGGATAGGCGAATTGGTGTCCCCAGCGTCGTCCCGTGGGGGGGGCGTTTTGGGAGAAGACACAGTTGATTTGGGAGACTCTGTGGAATTTTGGATCCGGCGGTCTAAGACGGATCAACTTGGTCGGGGAAGAAGGGTCACTTTATGGGCATTGGCGGGGGCCTTGATGTGCCCTGTCTCTTGTTTTAAACAGTACTTAGAATTGGGGCCTGGCCGTATGGGCCCGTTGTTGAAGCATCAGGACGGATCGTTTTTGTCCAGGTACCAGTTTGTGGCAGTCTTTCGGAGATGCCTGGAGAGGTTGGGGTTGGAGGCGGACAAGTTTTCAGCCCACTCTTTTCGCATTGGGGCGGCGACGGAGGCAGATAGGTGGGGGCTTCCAGCGGAGACAGTGAAGAGGATAGGCAGGTGGGAGTCGAGGAGGTTCAGGCTGTACGTCCGCCCCCATTTGTTGTAAAAGTCGTGGCTAGTCTGGTGTAGTGGTGTATTTATATATAAAAAAAAAAAAAAAAAAAAATAATTTGTAATGTTGTTCTCAAGTTAATGGCAGTTCCTGGAGTGTGTCTGACTTGTGGTTGTTGTACCCTCCCCCCCCCCCCCCTCTTTTCTGGTTTTGTTTCCTTTTATAGGTGGTGCGCCCCTGGTCTGGATTTTCGGCCATTCATTTGTTTATTGGGGGGCACTGAGAGCTGATGTGCGGCGCAATGGTCGGCAGTTGGGTTGGTCCAGAGACGAGGTAATCGTACGTTGGATCGGGGTGAGGGGCATGCGCTGGCGGCAGGTGTTGGTTGATTTTCACCGGTTCGCTCGATTGGATCGCACCCCGGATGTGCTGGTGTTGCACATTGGGGGAAACGATTTAGGGGCCCGCCCCTGTCGGGAGTTGATTCGGGTTATACGGTATGACCTGCTCCGCCTTTGGTCAGTTTGTCCTAAGCTGAGGGTGGTTTGGTCGGACATTGTTCCCAGAAAGGTTTGGCGGGGGGCTCGGTCCCTGGAGGGGATCGACAAGACCAGAATAAAGGTCAACAGGGTGGTTGGGAATTTTGTGGCCAGGAATGGAGGAGTTGTGGTTCGGCACAGGGACTTGGAGTCGGGGGAGGGGAATTTTTGGCGATCAGATGGTGTGCACCTGACTGCCGTGGGTATTGATTTGTGGGCCTTGGGCATTCAGGAAGGTGTGGAGCGGGCACTCATTTTGGTGGGGTGACTCGCATTATGAGGTGTCAGGTAATGCTCGTGGTGGCGGTGGCGAGGGGGGTTCTTGGAGTCGGTGGAAATTCGGGGTGGGGGGTGGTACATCGGATAGATGGGGGACCACCCCCCTTTGTTTATTCTGGTATGGTAATTGCCTGGCGGACTTGGGGGGGCTCTCCAGGGGTGGGGTCCCCTGAGAGTCGGTTAGGGACACTGTTTTCCGGCAAAGGTGGTGCCCCCGAGCTTGTAGGCGCGGCTGGGGGCAAAATATGCCGGATGGTTTGGTAACAATATTTGGTGTCCGCCAGGTTTTTGGGGCTCCAAGAACCGCCCTTGCATTGGCAAAATGGTTATTTATTATCTGTTATAATGTTTGTTAATAAACCGGGCCGATTTGGCCAATTTATCCAAAGAAGGGTGTTGTGTTTTTATTAGCGGTTGGGAAAAAGGGGGGTTTGGGGTGGGGGATTCTGCTGACAATATGAAGAAAGCCTCTGCAGTAGGGCAGTCAAGGCTGAACGGAGCCAGGGCAGAGCTATGGGCGTAGTGACCCATGACTCACCTTTGCAGGGCAGCAAGGGGTTAATGTTTTTCTGTAGAAAGAGCGGGCTTTTGCGGGGTCAAGAGTTTAGGGGGGGTGGATCTATAGGGCCAGGGGAGGGGACAGGGTGGGGGCTGTATATATGTCCAGGGAGAAAGGGGGGGGCACTACTTCGGCGCGAGGTACCATTAGAGAAGGTCCCGCCCTATACATATATGTTTAATCTTTGTCGGAGAAGACGGTGGAGTCGAGGTTCATTTAATTTTATATTGGGGTTCGAGTCATTTCGGCGAGCGGTGGCGAGGGGGGTTCTTGGAGTCGGTGGAAATTCGGGGTGGGGGGTGGTACATCGGATAGATGGGGGACCACCCCCCTTTGTTTATTCTGGTATGGTAATTGCCTGGCGGACTTGGGGGGGCTCTCCAGGGGTGGGGTCCCCTGAGAGTCGGTTAGGGACACTGTTTTCCGGCAAAGGTGGTGCCCCCGAGCTTGTAGGCGCGGCTGGGGGCAAAATATGCCGGATGGTTTGGTAACAATATTTGGTGTCCGCCAGGTTTTTGGGGCTCCAAGAACCGCCCTTGCATTGGCAAAATGGTTATCTATTATCTGTTATAATGTTTGTTAATAAACCGGGCCGATTTGGCCAATTTATCCAAAGAAGGGTGTTGTGTTTTTATTAGCGGTTGGGAAAAAGGGGGGTTTGGGGTGGGGGATTCTGCTGACAATATGAAGAAAGCCTCTGCAGTAGGGCAGTCATGATCCTCCGAGGGAATGTTAAATCTTTGCAGAGCAGAATGAATAATGTGCATTCCTGCTTTTTTTTTTGCAGAGTTTCTCAGCTTCTTAAGTGTGTAATTTGTGTCAGCAGATAAACCTGAATGGTCAGTGTATTGTAATGGTGAAGCAAGGACAGGTGAACACTATATCTGACTGCATGTCTCTTCTTATTTCACACCAGAACCCATGGGTATGAAGGATTGGCTGTGTGCATTTTGTTGCCTTAGACTTGGATGCATTGATTACCCTAAACATGAGAAGCAGCCTCTGGTAAAGTAAGTACATTTTATTTATTTTTGTCTTATAGTAGACTTAATAATATATTACAGGAATAATAGAATAAACATGCCAGGAACAGTTGTGATTTAATTTACTCATTTCTGAGCCATGTGCTACGCATGCAGTGCTGGAAAAGCCATTGGAATAACGTTTTAATTTTTTTTTTTTTTTTATCCATTTTCCTTTTGAATAAATTTTAACTTGAGCTGAAATAACCATATGAGAGCTATCCTCTTTTATGGGACACACACACACACACACACACACTCCATTTTCTCTTTGGAGTTTTATGTTTGCTATATGGTAAAAATAAACAAATTTTAGTATTTTCTTGTTTCACTTTTGGACAAAACTTTACATGATGACATGTGGCTTCATTGGTGCCATTAGAGAGTCTGATGGGTGACCCTCCTTCCTGTCACATCACTTGTATATATAGCTTTTAATTTTTACATGTTTTTTCATAGCAGTAATGCATGTCTATATTCCCATATTTATTGTTCCACATACTGTATTTTAGTACTACAGTCTACACCTGTCTCCTTTTTTGTTACTATGTTTCATGTTGCGTTAGCACATTCTACCTTTCTAATGTGAAGAAGTGCAATCAGTCTTTTTCTTAGATTATAGGGTCATGCCTTCTAATTGAGCACTGCTGCTCTTCAGCCTCAGGCGATTTTTTTTTTTTTTTTTTTTTAATTCAGTTGCCGGTTCCTGCCTGTCCATAAATTGTTATATTGTAATATATAATATATAATTTTTTTTTTTTAAAACCTAGAGAGGTATTACTGTGATAGATACCCAACAAAAGAGGTCACCTTGCTGTTGGGCTCATGTACAACTGGCCAATTTTGTGTATTATCTCAATTTGTATATGTTCGCTATGCACATGTACGATGTGTCATCAGTCTTTTTCTTTAAACCATCACTGTGACACATTAGTATAGTGGGAGAGCACTAAAAAGCAAAATCCGTATGAAAGACTCAACTATCATTGCACAATTAAGGCTGGTTTCATACCGGCGTTTTTTTGCCATCGGCAAAAAAAAACACAAAACGCATCTTACTGGATCCGTTGTCGGCTCAATGCAATGTCAATGGACTTGCGGCAACATGCGTTTGCGTGCGGTAGTGTCAGGATCCGGTGAGTTGCAGTTTTTTACCTTTTATCAAAAACACAACTTGTTGCGTTTTTCACCCTCCGTTCAAAAACTGCAACTCACTGGATCCTGTACATTGCGTCAGTAGCTGCAATGTATTGCAATGGGCGCCTGATCTGGTTTTAACAGTTGCGGTTCTATGCTGCAGGAAGGATCCTGTTTGCTGTACAGAACATGGCCTGAATAACAAACTCACTCACACTCACACTCTCGTCCATTGCTGCATCCACGCTGTCATAGCAGATTCAGCTCACTCCCGATCATGACTTTAATGCCCTCCCAGCCCCATTCAGCTCATTCCCAACCAAATGACTCAAACTGCAAGTCACAGGATCCAGTAACACTTGCATTTGCATGCGTTCAACTCAAATTCAACAGGATCCAGTCACATGCAGTTTGTGGTTTGTTGTTTTTTTTTTTTTTTTTTTTTTTTTTTTGTTTTTTGCCTCAAGGCAAAAAAATGCTGATTTGAAACCAGCCTAAGGCCCTGTGCACACTGGAAAACGGAATTTTCTTAAGAAAATTCCGCAGGGTCTGAAAGATTACCGGACCCGCAGTAAAAAACCGTGGCAAACCGCACCCGAAAACCGAATGCGGTTTTACTGCGGTATTGTTCGCGGTATTGCCGCGTGCGGGTTGGTACATGTGCTTTAATGCAATAAAGCACATTGAAATAGATAGAGATTGAGATAGCAGACAGATAAATAGATCGAGTTCCTGTGAGCACAAGCTGCATTTCTCCCGAACGGTAGTGTGTTCACATTACCGGACGTGGGAAATGCCCTGCTGTCTCGTTGCGAGGCTGGATTCAGTACAGTGTCAGACGCGGCTGGATGCAAGCATCGCAGGACGTGGATTATGCCGGAGCTGTGTCTTTGGGAGGGGTTAATAAAGGGGTGAACCAGGGGCTTTTTTTTGTGTTTTATTTAAAATAAAGGATGTGTGTGTGTGTGTGTGTGTGTGTGTGTGTGTGTGTGTGTGTGTGTGTGTGTGTGTGTGTGTGTGTGTGTGTGTGTGTTTTCACTTTACTTACGCATTGATTATGTCAGCTGTCTCATAGACTCTGCCATGATCAAGCCTGGACTTGGTGGCGGTGATCCGCCGCCATTAACTCCTTTATATTACCCTGATTGCCACCGCATCACAGCGACAGGAAGAGCCGGGGACACTCCGGGACTGCCGCATAATGGATGCGACAGTCCTGGGGCAGCTGCGGGCTGATATTCTCAGCTGCGGGAGGGGGGGGGGGGCATTAACCCTGCCCCTCGCCATCCCCAGCCTGAGAATACCGGGCCGCCGCTGTGTGCTTACCTCGGCTGGAAGGTAAAAATACGGCGGAGCCCCTGTGTGTGGTTTCCCCTCCCCCCCTCCCCCCCTATATGTCCGTTTGCTTTCTATGTGTATTCTATATATGTGTGTGTGTTTACTCTCTGCTCCGCTTCCTCTTCCTGTCATAATGACATCACTTCCCTGCAAACCGCAGGGCAGCGATGAACATTACCGCAGGTAAACCGCGAAATACCGGAGGGAATAACGCAGGAAAACGCAATGAACCGCACACAATTTGCTGCCTGCGTTACTCCCTGCGGGATTTCCCTATTACATTGCAGTCAATGGAGTGCAATGCCGTAGCGACGTTCGGAAAAGAAGTGACATGCAATTGTTTTTGCTGCGCGAATCCCACAGCAAAACATGCAGCTGTCAAAATTCGCATAGTACGCACAGCATTTTTTTTTTTTTTTTACCCTCCCATAGGTTTTGCTGGTGAATCACTGCAGAGATGTCATGAACATAACATGCAGCAAAACCACAGGAAATCCGGGGCAAAAACCGGCAAGTGCGCACAGGGCCTTAGGCTTCTTTCACACTACGTCATGAACGTTTTTTGTTTTTTTTTTTGCTGTAAAAGCGGATCCTGCTTTTACAGCATGCAAACGCATATGTTATTTTGCAGGATCCTGTCACTTTGTTTATGGGCGGGCATTGGAGTCACGTGATCGGGAGTCGGTGGAACTGAACGTGATAGACAGGGAGCCGGCTTCTGACAGCTGCAGAGGCTCGTAACCAAGGTAAACATCGGGTAACTTGCTTGGATACCCGATATTTACCTTGGTTACGAGCAGCTGCTAGGAGCAGGGCTGCCTGCTCCCTTCACACGTAAACATCGTGTAACTATGAGAAGCGCTTTGCTTGGTTACCCGATATTTATCTTGGTTACGAGTGTCCGCAGCTCTCAAGCGGGGGAGAGAGACAGAGAGGGAGGGGGAGAGAGGGACTGATCACCCGAGGCTGGTTTCTGTGCATGCTCAGACGAGCAAGCAGGATCCTGTCTATCAGCATGCCAGCATTCACATGCGTTTGCGTGCAGTATAGTCAGGATCCAGCAATTTGCAGTATTTGGACGCAGCTCAAAAACGCTACAAGTAGCATTTTTGAAAAATGTTAAACTGCAAGTCGCTGGATCCTCACTATAACGCACGCAAACGCATGTGAACGCATGTTGACGCGAGTCCATTGGAAATGCCTTGAAATAAAAACGCACTTGCACTGGATCCGTTTTTTGCGTTAAAACGTTCATGACGCATGTTAAAAATACGTAGTGTGAAAGGCTAACACAGCTATACTGCAGCTGCAATCTGACCAAAGTTGTAGCAGCTTTCAGCTGTATTATTAAAAATTGATTACAAATTGATCACTTATTATTAATGGCAAGAAATTTACAATCTCAGAGGGATTGTTTGTGGGACACTGCAATGACTGCATATAAGGGCCCGTTTTGGTCAGTATTTTACATCAGTATTTCTAAGACAAAACCAGAAGTGGTGCACATGTTTCTATTAGGGCTGCTTCTCACTTGCGAGTTTCTCGCAGTAGAGCAATGCGAGAAAAACTTGCATTGGAATCGGACACATGTTAGTCAATGATTCAGCTCGCATTTGCTATATATATATATATATATATATATATATATATATATATATATATATATATATATATATATATTATAATATATAATTTCTCAGTCCAAATCGGACCGAGAAAAAAGTCGCAACATGCTGCTTTTTTGCGAGTTTCTACTGCGAGTCTCTCCAATGCAAGTCTATGGGAGCATGTAAATAATCGGATGTCACGGGACGGCACTCACACCATCCTAGTGACATCCGATTTTCTAAATACATTTCTCGCATGTTTCCTAAAACACTGGAAACGAGTGATGTCTCACAATGTCTGTCAATCACTATTCTCTGTCAGTCGGTCTCTATTCTCTCTCGGTCGGCCTGTCAGTCGGTCACTATCTCTGTCCCTCTCTCACAGGCTGTCGGTCTTTTTCCCCTTCTCTCCCATACTCACCGATCCCCGGCGCGGCGCTGCACGGCATTCACACTGCTGCGGCTTTTACTATTTTGAAAAAGCCGGCCGCTCATTAAACAATCTCGTATTCTCTGCTTTACCCGCCCACAGGCGCCCATGATTGGTTGCAGTGAGACACGCCCCCACGCTGATTGGATGCAGTGATACAGCTGTCAATCACAGCAGCCAGTGGGCGGGTCTATACTGTGCAGTGAAATAAATAAATAATTTAAAAAATCGGCGTGCGGTCCCCCCCCAATTTTAATACCAGCCAGATAAAGCCATACGGCTGAGGGCTGGTATTCTCAGGATGGGGAGCTCCACGTTATGGGGAGCCCCCCAGCCTAACAATATCAGTCAGCAGCCGCCCAGAATTGCCGCATACATTAGATGCGACAGTTCTGGGACTGTACCCGGCTCTTCCCGATTTGCCCTGGTGCGTTGGCAAATCTGGGTAATAAGGAGTTATTGGCAGCCCATAGCTGCCACTAAATTCTAGATTAATCATGTCAGCGAAACATGCAGCAAATCTGCGGTAAAATCCGCCAAGTGCACACAGGGCCTAAAAATCTCATTCTTGCAGTCACGTGATGACTACTGGATAGATTCTGCATCACTTGCTAAAAATGGCCTCAAAGAATGACAACCCACACTAATATTTTCTCATGTTATAGGGAGTATTTATTAGCTTTAAGCCAGTTTTTGTCTGGTAAAAAGCTGCAAAATATTGCAGACAACCAATTTTGCAGCTTTTTCCTGTTCTTCACTGCCAACTGTATTTTGAAAATTGAATTTGATGCTTGTAAAGTGTGCCGCCCCCGCGACAGCCGACGGGTTGCTCGAACCCGGATCCGAGGCGGGGTTGCGCGACTACCTGGAATAAAAAGGGGGGCATGTTTCGGGTGGTGAATGGGGTAATGTTCGTGACGCCACCCACAGTGTGGTAACGTGAGGGACCACCGCTGCCGTTTGGGGGTAGCCTGGTGACGATGGTATGGCAGCTCAAGATGTTAACCCCTCCGTGGGTAGGGGGAGTGGTGTCCCGGGGCTCGGTGATGGATGGAGTGGGGAACCAGTCGGGGGTGAAGGGATATCGGGTACTCACACAGTCCAAAGTCACTGACGCTGACACCAGGTAAACCAAACTCTTGAATGCTCAGTCTCTGTTGGTCGAGCATGCTGGGTCCGTGCCCCTTACGTGTTGCTGTTTGGTCTGAAGCCTTGTCCTTTGGCACTGTCTGTCTCTCTCGTGTGGATCCCTTTCACTTAAAATTACTCGGGTCCCGCTCACCTGTGTGGCTAGCAGGGCGAGCTTGCTCTCAGGGTTCACGCTTGGGATTTTCTGTACGGTTGTGGGAAGTCCTATCCCCCTCGTTGCGCTAGTACACCGATTTTGGAGAAGGTGGGGAACGGTTCCTGAAGACTCCGTTCCCGTCGGGTGAATTACTGGGCTGCGTAAAGCTTCTTCCCAGCCTAGGGTCCGTGTACCCCGTTGTGCCCTGGCCCCTGCCTGGTTGTAGCACAAGGCCGCCGCCTGCTCTCTGTAGCAGCACCGTATCCCTGTCACTACCCCCTGAGATCGGGGTTCTAGCTGCTACGGGCCAGACCAATGTCTGGCACCTGGGACGGGTACAGGAGCCCAGCCCTGTCCTGTCACCGCTGTCTCACTGCTCAACTACTACTTGACTGACATCTCTGCCCTCCCTCTTCCATCTCTCCATCTGGGTGGCCCTATTCCCCTCAGGCTGCCCAATGGGTGTTTGGGTGTGGTGCAGAGTGTTCCTCAGGATTTACCTATGTATACCTGTTGGTAGCTACACCAAATTGACAGGACCCGTAACCAAGGAAGAGCGGGCACCATGCAGAAGGGCAGACTGCACGGCACCCTTGTGACGACCTGATAGGCCAGGGCGTCACATTCCCGCTTGGTTAAACGTAGCTCGTCCGCGAGCTACAGAACACCAAGCCTTTTTTTTTTTTTTTTTTTTAAGGAAGGAGTAAACGTTAACAAACATTTTATTCTAACAGGTTCATCCCACATTAGGGAGGCATTTTCTTAAACCGTTACTAACTTTAGAGTTCGTCTGCCACAGGGGACGCCACCGGTTTTAGTGCAGCGGGGACCCAACCTTCCACGTTGTGGACCCTCCCTGCGACAGTCCAGTCCCAACGTCCTGGATCCCAATAACCCCCTCACCCAAACAACCTGGTTCCCCTGGAAACCTAGATGGGTCCTTGGGGCCGGGTCAAGGTCCCAGGGTATACCAGACGACTCTTGTAGGCACAACAGGTGCATTTTTTTTTTTTTTTTTTTGCAAGACTTGCAAGTTTGTGTTGGTCACGCCAGTCCTGTGACCGTGGTCCATTTTTTAATTATTTATAAAACACGGAAGTCTTTGTTAAAAAATACATCAAGAGTCCCTGTACCGTAGTACAACTGCTGTCAATCTAGGCGAAAATTAGGTTACTTTCCCATGCAATTAGCTTTTCATTAATTCTCTCATTTTCTATATGAAAAATATCAAACTGTGGAAAATAACAAACGGAAAACACAGATATCTAACAGTTCTGCAGTATCACATTTTTACTATGTCAACATTCTTCTCTGTACCTCCGTGGAGGCTGACCAAAGTTAACACGGGTGGACCTTCTTAACTCTGGACTCTCATCCCCGTCTGATGACACAGCTATCTATCTCCCCTACAACTTCCTCATTTCCTGTACTGGGTGTTGCAGGTAAGA
The DNA here is from genome assembly GCF_048569485.1 of Anomaloglossus baeobatrachus. Taxonomy (NCBI): domain Eukaryota; kingdom Metazoa; phylum Chordata; class Amphibia; order Anura; family Aromobatidae; genus Anomaloglossus; species Anomaloglossus baeobatrachus. The sequence continues at coordinate 94,778,804 of NC_134359.1, read as the reverse complement.
CCCTACGTGAGCGCGGCAAGGGAATAGGTGTTACCCTAGGTGTTGGAGTGGGTGCAGTGTCAGTAAGCCCTTCCTGTTCTGTTTCTTCCACGGGTTGTGGGAATGTTAACACAGGAACTGTTACTGCTCAATTCTCCATAGGCCAGTCTTCCGGAAAATCACCTAGGATGGTTCGAATCACCTTCGTCCTTCTTTCCACCACTTGAGGTTGGGGTGGAGGCTCTTCTGTTAGCTTGAGCGGTTCTGGGCACTTCTTTAGATGATTCCTGGACACCGTGGCCGTAGTCCTTCCGTGGTCCTTGCTGATCAAGCAGGTTTTGCGATTATCAACGTTGGACGGCTGTACAGGCTGCTTTACACGTGTTGATTTATCGTGCGTTCGCATTTGAGATCGCACCTGCCCCCATAGTTTGTGAGGCACGGGTAATTTCTTGCCCGTGTTGCACAAAGTCGTAACCCCACCGTCACACATACTTAGCTTCCAAACGACCTTGCTGTGGGCGGCAAACATCCACTTCCTGAAGGGGGGAGGGACGTTCGGCGTCACAGCGACGTCACACAGCGGCCGGCCAATAGAAGCGGAGGGGCAGAGATGAGCGGGACATAAACATCCCGCCCACATCCTTCCTTCCGCATTGCCGGCAGGACGCAGGTAAGCTGTGTTCATCGTTCCCGGGGTGTCACACGGAGTGACGTGTGCTGCCTCGGGAACAATGAACAACTGGACATTCGGTGTTTGTGGTTTTTTTTTTTTTTTTTTTTTTTTTTTTTTTTTTTTGAAAATGAGCGACGTGTCAACGAGCAACGATGAAGTGAGTATTTTTGCTCATTCACACTCGCTCGTAGCTGTCACACGCTATGATATGTTAAACAATGCCGGATGTGCGTCACTTACGACGTGACCCCGACGACATATCGTTTGATATATCGTAGCGTGTAAAGCCTGCTTACCACATACGGCTCCTTCTCCCATTGGTCATACAACTTGTGCTGCTTCCGTTTTCTTTTTAGCACTACTTTGCCTGGAGCAAAGGGAGCTGCTCTGGCTTGCTTATTGAAGTTCCTTTCTTGCCGCTCCCGGGAGGGATTCAAATTCTCCAACACACTGCTGGATTTGCTTGTACTGGGCTTGGCGACGGGTGTCCCAATCTTCCCCAGGTGCGTATACCTCTGGTAGTTCAACCCCCATTTCCAAATCTATTTGGGAGTCTTCCGGGCCTAGCCCTCATCAGGTACGCCGGGGTGCAATTCGTGCATCCGACTGGAATATTGTTGTACATATCCACCAAGTCCGGTAGCTTCTCAGGCCACAGATTCCGCTCTTCCAAGGGAAGGGTCTTCAGCAGGGTAATCACCAGATGATTCATCTTCTTGCACATTCAATTTGTTCGAGCATGGTAAGGGGTAGTGCGAATCTTCTTGCACCCATATAGACTATAAAACTCCTGGAAGATTTTGGCTTCAAACGCGGGGCCTTGATCCGTCAAGACTCGTTTAGGATACCCATGCGGTCTGCAGAAATGAGCCTGGAACGCCTTGGCTGCGGTGCTGGCCGTCAAGTCCTTGACAGGTACTACCACCAGGAACAGTGAATAGTGGTCGACCATGGTAAGTGCATACGTGTATCCATTGCGACTGGGAGTTAGCTTAACGTGGTCCAGAGCCACAATCTCCAAGGTCTGCCGGGTGATGATCGGTTGAAGTGATGCTCGCTGACTGGTGCCATCTTGCCTCCTTAAGGCGCAGGGGCTGCAATTCCTGCACTAGGCCTTGATGGAATCTCTCACCCAATCCAATAAAAGCAACTCCTTAGTATCATCTCCAGCTGCTTCCATCCAAAGTGCCCAGTCCCGTCATGGTAGGCCTCCAGCACTACTGGGACATGCGATTTGGGAACCACTATCTGTCTGATCCTCTCGTGAGTCTTGGGATTGGTCAGATTCCGACACAGCTTGCCCTGGTGTAAGTAGAGCCGGCTTCGATCTTGCCACAATTTTCTGGCTTCCTCTGGGGCATTCAGTCCCAAAAAGGCATCAGCTTTGGACAGCAGCAACTTGACTAGCTTGATTGCAGGATCTTGGTCCTGAACTTCTTGCCAGCCTTGGTGAGGCAGAGGGTCGCAAGTTATCTCCTGCTGGTGGACACTAATTCGGGGTCGCTCCTCCGCAGAAGGTTGATGGAAGGCGGGTAGTTCGACCTCTTCCAGGTCGTCTTCATCCTCTTCTTCATTCAGCAGGTGGGGAATTCTGGACAGCGCATCTGCATTGGTGTTCTTGTGGCCAGCCCTATATTTGATAATGAAATCATAGTTAGCCAATCGTGCCACCCATCGCTGCTCCAGGGCTCCCAGCTTTGCCGTATCCAGGTGGGTCAGTGGGTTATTGTCCGTGTACACAGTAAATTTGGCAGCAGCAAGGTAGTGCTTAAACCTGTCCATCACAGCCCATACGAGTGCCAAGAATTCCAGCTTGAAGGAGCTATAGTTCTCTGGGTTTCTTTCCGTTGGCCTCAACTTCCGGCTGGCATAGGCAATCACCTTTTCTTTGCCCTTCTGTACTTTGGATAGAACAGCACCCAGTCCCACATTACTGGCATCTGTGTACAACACTAACGGGAGACCATAATCTGGGTAAGCCAGGATCTAGTCTCCAGTTAGGACAGACTTCATTTGTTCAAAAGACTTCTGTTCCGAGCCCCATGGGAGTGGCAGCTTTGAGGGTCGCCCATGCGTGGTCTGACCCACCAAAAGATCTTGCAAGGGGGCATCTGGGTATAGGCCTTGATGAACTGCCGCACTTCCTTGACAGTGGTGGGCCATGGCCAGCTCTGGATAGCGGTGATCTTTTCAGGGTCTGGCGCCACGCCTTCGGCACTTACCACATGCCCCAGGTACTGGACCTTGGGTTTGAGTAGATGGCATTTGGACGGCTTGAGCTTCATCCCATATTTGGATAGGGCATCAAACACTTCGGCCAGATGTTCCAAATGGGCCTCATACGTCTTGGAATAGACTATGACGTCGTTCAGATACAGCAGGACTGTTTCGAAGTTACAGTGACCCAGGCAGCATGCCTTCTGGACATCGACTACCCCTCTGGCCGTGAATACTGTGGGCCAATGCTCTGAGGGCTGTGGCTCCACTACTGCCTGGTAATCTTGTCGCTGGCAGCCTACAGCTTCCCTGCACCAATTTAACATTTCACTTCTTGGGGGTACCACTAGAGGGGCTGCATCCATTACTCGTACGCCACCTATCTCCCCTCCAGAGATATTTACCTGTTGCCGTTGCAGGAGAGCTCGGATCTCATGTTGCAGGACCTTCTGTCGCCCTGCTCCTGCAATTTCTGACAGCTGTTGAAGCAAAAGCAACACTTCACTCATGCAATTATCTATCACATTTGTTCCTAAAATGATTTTCGGGTTCCGATCACTAGGCTCGTTCTGGACTACAATAAGGCCCTGGCGGACCAACTCTACACGGCCTACCTTAATGGTTACCTCCATGAACCCGATCTGAGTCACGGGCAACCCATTGACTGCATAGATTGTCAGGCCATCGTCCGGTGGGGTCAAGTCGTCCAACCAGAACTTCTTGTACAGTACATAAGGGATAGTGGTTACCTGAGAGCCGGTATCAAGAAGTGCAGAGGTCGGGATTCCATCCAGGGTGATGGAGATGATGGGCCGCCCCCCCAACATATCGCTCCCTCCAATCAGCTGAGCCTTGGCAATTTATTCCTGGGGATTAGCCCTTGGCCCCAGGGGTTGCTCGTTTACAGGACAGCTCTTGGCGTAGTGGCCAGTCTTGCTGCACTTGTAACAGACAGGTCACTGGTCTCGGGCCCGGACATGGTTGGTAGGGGCGGTGCAGGCAGGGCTAATACTGGTGTCCTTGCCTGCAGCGGGGATGCCTCCACTTGCCGCGCTGGGAGGGGGGAGTCAGGCGCCTCTGGAGGCTGCAGTGCCTTAATTGCCCGCCCTTTCAGCGTAGCAAAGTCCATAGTGGGATGTTCTAAGGCCCACAGCTGCAGCTATTTGCGGTCCTCCACGGACTCAAGGCCTTGTAGGAATTGCTCCACCAACATTGTTTTCCTCTGGCTCACTGATGTTATTAGTCAGCCTTGGGGTCCGCAGCACTGCCTTTAGCTTTAGGGCATAGTCTCTGATGCTATCTTGGGGCCGCTGCTTACAGCTGTAGAACCTCATCTGCAGCTCGGCCTCCGTACGGGTCTCAAACTCCGCTCCCAGCCTTTGGAAAATGGCGGCTACGGAGGTCCGATCCGCCTCTGTCCAGATCTCCACTTCCAGCTCCGCCGCGCCGGTTAGCTGCCAGAGTCCCACTGACTCCCACTGCCGTCCATTCAGGGCATACAAGTCAAGTACGTTAAAAATCTTCCTCCTGGATCCCTGCAGCGCGTCTGGCCGGCTGTCATATTGAGGAAGCCAGGCAGCGCCCCACATATAGGGTATAGTTATGGGCACAATGGCATCAGGTGCCGCCGCTCTTGCAGCCGGAGTGGCGTCCGGCGCACCGGCATTGCCCTGGTCGGGTGGAGGCAGCACCGCCACACTTCCGTCATCTGGAGCCGACGTCTTCGCGCGCCCCCTTTGTTTTGTCTCGGCACTCTTTTTTGCGCGCTGTGGCCCTCTGGGAACTTCCGGTTCCTGTTTCAGGCTGAAGATTAAGGGCTTTGCCCCCTTCTTTTTAAAAAAAAAAAAAAAAAAAAATGGCGTTTTTGGTGCGAAAACAGCGGGAAAATGGCAGACGTCGCAGAAAACGGGATTTTGGATTGCAATTTTTACTTCTCAAGGTGCACGTCACCCAGGTTGGTGAGTCCTGTTCGTGACGCCAAGTTTTCCTAAGGCATGCCGCACCTGCGACAGCTGACGGGCTGCTCGGACCCAGATCTACAGTGGCTCGAGGGGTCTCCGGATCCGAGGCGGGGTCGCGTGGCTACCCAGAATAAAAAAAGGGGGATGTTTCTGTGGTGCATGGGACAATGTTCGTGACGCCACTCACGGTGTGTGGTAACGTGAGGGACCACCGCTGCCGTTTTGGGGGGGGGGGAGCCCGGTGACTATAGTATGGCAGCTCAAGATGTTAACCCCTCTGTGGCTAGGGGGAGTGGTGTCCCGGGGCTCAGTGATGGGTGGAGTGGGGAACCCGTCGAGGGTAGAGGGATATCGGGTACTCACACAGTCCAAAGTCACTAACGCTGACACCAGGTAAACCAAACTCTTGAATGCTCAGTCTATGTTGGTCAAGCATGCTGGGTCCATGCCCCTTTTGGTGTTGCTGGTTGGTCTGAAGCCTTGTACCTTGGCACTGTCTCTCTCGTGTGGATCCCTTTCACTTAGAATTACTCGAGTCCACTCGCCTGCGTGGCTAGCAGGGTGAGCTTGTTCTCAGGGTTCATGCTTGGGATTTTCTGTACGGTTGTGGGAAGTCCTATCCCTCTCGTTGCGCTAGTACCCCAATTTTGGAGTGGGTGGGGAACGGTTCCTGAAGACTCCGTTCCTGTCGGATGAATTACTGGGCTACGTGAAGCTTCTTCCCAGCCTAGGGTCCACGTACCCCCGTCGTGCCCTGGCCCCTGCCAGGTTGTAGCACAAGGCAGCCGGCTTGCTCTCTGTAGCAGCACTGTACCCCTGTCGCTACCCCCTGCGACTGGGGTTCCAGCTGCTACAGGCCAGGTCAACGTCTGGGACGGGTACAGGAGCCCAGCTGTCCTGTCCTGTCACCGCTGTCTCACTGCTCAACTACTACTCGACTGACGTCTCTGACCTCCCTCTTCCATCGCTCCATCTCGGTGGCCCTATTCCCCTCAGGCTGCCCAATGGGTGTTTGGGTGTGGTGCAGAGTGTTCCTCAGGATTTATGTACACCTGTTGGTAGCTACACCAAATTGACAGGACCCATAACTAAGGAGGAGCGGGTACCATGCAGAAGAGCAGATTGCATGACACCCTTGTGACGACCTGATAGGCCAGGACGTCACAAAAGCAATACCATTTGTATATACAACAACTCAGTCTCCTTTTGAAGCCGGAATGCAGCCAGGGTTTTAAGAGTGTTCCCTATTGATAAGAATGGAGGTCTTCAACAGATCTCCGGCTGTCATAGCAACCTATCAACCACCCACAATAATGTCACGGGTGGGCCGATAGGCTCATAAAATGGTGGGGCCCCAGCTAGTGTTATGTTAATACCACTATCAAAACATTTTCAAATGCTTTTATTGCAGTTATGAACAGTTACAGTAGGTAAAAATACAATTCTGAACCAGAGCTGTGTATAGCAATATGGATTACATAGACTATCTGGGGGAAAAGAGGAGGGGTTCATGATTTCCAATTTGTGGGACATGAGAATATTAGCCCCCCCCCCTTTTTTATTTTATTTATTTATTTTTTTTTTTGTCATCCCATAGCAAGAACCGAGGAAATAGTTGGCCAAAAAAAAAATTGGCATGCGTGCTGTGTAAGTCCCCATTACCACCTTGGGCTCAAAAGGAATTTATATAGAAACTGTATTCAAAAGACTGTTAGTGAGGAGACCCTGGACTTTGCCTCTAGTCTCAGAGCTATTATCAGGGCAGAGTTGAAAGCATCCTTTTCAGGCCTAAGCCACACGGCATGAAAATCGGAATGAGTGGAATGCAAAAAAACATTGCGTTCCACTCGGACCAATGTTAGCTCATGTGTCAGCGCACATGAGCGATTATCTTCTCGGCCCCAATCGGACCGAGAAAACAATCGCAGCATGCTGCGACTGTAATGCGAGACTTTTTCTCGCACCCATTCAAGTCTATAGGTCGAGAAAAAGATTGCACTGTACGCGCGGTACACCGGTGTACCGCAAGTGCAGTGCGAGAATGACAATAGCCTCCCTCTCCTACTCTGTGCCGGCCTGCCCCTCCTCCTCAGTCAGCCAAACTGAGATCCGATTGCATGATCGGCCTCAGTCGCAATGACACTCGCCTCCTGCTGTACTGCCAGCGTGAGCCGAGTGTCATGCGAGGATCGCATTAGTCCCCGTGTGGCCCCGGCCTAAAAGTCAGTCCCAGTCAAAGTCCAGGAGAACGAGGAGAGCCGAGACTAAGGGGAACAATCTGGTTCAGATACAGACTCAGGTTCTACTTCCTCTTCATCTTCCTCTTTGTCTTCATCAGAGGGAGATCCAGGAGGAAAACCTTGCTTCTCCAATTCAGAAGTTAATCGTTTAGTCAAGGCAGTTAGGTCAACAATTGGGCTGGTCCAGTGATGGCGAACCTGTGGCACTCCAGCTGTTGCAAAACTACAATTCCCATCATGCCTGGCCATTCAAAGCAAAAGCTTTGGCTGTGAAGACATGATGGGAATTGTAGTTTTGCAACAGCTGGAGTGCCACAGGTTCGCCATCACTGCGCCTAAGGGAACCCGAATCCCTGGAGGACATCATGTTTGGAGGTCTGGAGCAGAAGAGGCACTCCTTCTCAATTAATGATAGTCAGGAGGGTGGTAGAAAAGCAATGGAAAAAGCCAGTTAGGAGAACCACCTTGTTATCCTTCTTTCAATAGAACATACCCCTTCAAGGAGACAGCCGCCTCACTTTGGGACAGAAGACCCAAGATTGATGTAGCAGTTGCTAAAGCAGCAAAAAAATCTTCCCTTCCTTTTGAAGATATGGGATGCCTGAAAGACCATCTGGATAAAAAAGCTGATGGCTACCTAAAGGGCTCCTGGGAGAACAGCCCCCTCCCTTCCCAAAGGGGTCATTAGTAAAAGCATGACTCAGCAGGTTGGAAGAGACATGAGGTGCTATAGCTGATCCACAAGTGAGTTCTGGTAGACGTCCCCAAGGAAGGGGAGGGCATGGAATTCTACTCCCCACTCTTCCTTATTACAAAACCAGACAGTACTTACAGGATGATTATGACTTTAAAGGGGCTGAACAAACGCCTGGTTCACTGGCATTTAAAGGTGGAATCCATGACATCAGCAATAAGGTTGCTTTTCCAGGCTGCTGCATGGGGGTGCTATACCTAAAGGATGCATATGATCATATCCCAATTTACACGTCTCATCAGAGGTACCTGAGGAAAGCCCTCCTAGCAGTGGGTAATAGGGCACTTTTAATTAAGGGCTCTGCCTTTTCGGACTGGACATGGCCCCAAGGGTATTTTCCAAGGTGATGGCAGAGACAATGGCCTATCTACGTGAGAAGGACATTCTCATTATTCCTTACCTACATGACTTTTTGATAGTAGGAAATTCAGAAGAGCATTGCAGTGACCAGATCCAGACAACCAATGCCTGACAGACCTGGGGTGCGTGTTGAACTTAACGAAGTCAAGGTTGCAACCAGTGAGAGAACAGTCCTTTTAGGGCTGATTCTGGATTCTTAAACACAATTGTGTCATCTGCCTGTGGAAAAAGTCCTCAACATCAAGGTTTTAGTGTCCTCCATAATAAAGAATCCGGTAATGTCCTTCAGGAGAGCCATGTCTCTATTGGGTTCCCTAACGTCCTGTATCCCAGCAGTTTCATGTGCTCAGATTCACCCCCATCCCCCTACAGTGGGAGGTACTAGGGGCACAAAAGTAGTTAGGAGGTTGTCTAGAAGGAAGATTGGGCCAATTGGATTGAGATCTGGATTATTTGCAGGCCATGTCATTGACCTTGTGTCTTCTTTTAAGGAATGTTTTCACAGTTTTGCTCTATGGCAGGATGCATTATCATCTTGATAATTTATTTCATCATCCAGAAACATCCTTTCAATTGATGGGATAAGAAAAGTGTCCAAAATTTCAATGTAAACTTGAGCATTTATTGAAGATGTAATTACAGCCAGCTGCCCAGTGCCTTTACCTGACATGCAGCCCCATATGATCAATAACTGTGGAAATTTACATGTTCTCCTCAGGCAGTCTTCTTTTTATTGTTTAGCTTTTCTGTATGTAAATGTAAATCCCATTTCCTTTAGGCGGTTTCTTACAGTTCGGTCACAGACATTGATTCCTCATTTGTTTTGTTGTGCATTTCCTGTTTTGGAGACACCATTGCTTTAACCCCTTAACGACCGCCGATACGCCTTTTTAACGGCGACAAATTAGGGTACTTCTTCCGATAAGCCGCTTTTTAATGGCGGTCGAAAAAAGGGGTGTAGCGCCCCCCAGAGTCGGAAAATTTCCGGGGTCTCAGCTGCCGGAGGTAGCTGAGACCCTGGAGATCATCATTCGGGCCATTTTTTTTCCCGGTCCCCGCTCACGTGATGACCGGTATACACCGTATACCGATGATCACTTTACAGTAAATGGCAGCGCCAGTAAAAAATTATTTATCTCCCACCTGGCATAAACAAACATGTCAGAAGGGAGATAAATCTCCTCCCCGGTCCCCCCCGGTGTCGCAAAAGTGTCCCACCCCCCCCCCCCCCCGAACCCCACCCCACCCCCTCCTGAAAATCCAAGATGGCCGCGCGCACACCGGAGCGTCGAACGCATTTACCCTTTTCCTTTTGGTTTCTGTCGCATGTGCTATGACAAATACGACAGAAAACTGCTCCCCAGGCCCCTGCCAGGTCACCCCCTATCCCCCCGGTGTTTCCCGGTGTCCCCCCGTACCTTTTCCAGCCTTCATCCACTGCGATCCCCCCTCCTTCACAGCAGACACTGGTCACACATGCAGAGCAGCTGACAGCTCCGCTTCCTGCTTTCAGAGACGCTGACTGCTGCTGCTCGGCACACTGCAGCTGTGACCTGGGGAGGGTGGGTGCAAATTCTTTGCACCCACTCTCCACAAATGGAGGGTCTACATTCCCCTGGGCGTCCCCCCTCCATATTCTAGAAGGTCCCAGAGCAGTCCTGGGACTTCCAAAATGGATTACAGGGACCCGATTTTTCCCAACAAATTGGTGAAAGAGGGAATATTTTGGGGAGTTTTTTTTTTTTTCTTTTTTTTTTTTTTTTATTACTTTCAATTAGTTATGTCTGGCATCAAATGGACGCCGTGATATCACTAATTGCTGGGCTTGATGCCAGGTGACATTACACATCTGGTATCCCATTTATTACCCTGTTTGCCACCGCACCAGGGCAACGGGATGAGTTGGGGAAAAGCGCCAGGATTGGCACATCTAATGGATGCGCCACTTCTGGGGCGGCGGTGGCCTGCTGTTTTTAGGCTGGGAAGAGTCCAATAACCTTGGCTCTTCCCACCCTGAGAATGCCAGACCCCAGCTGTCAGCTTCACCTTGGCTGGTGATCTAATTTGGGGGGACCCAATTTTTTTTTTTTTTTTTTTGTAATTTATTTATAAATGATTAAAAAAAAAAACTTGGGAAGCCCTCCAAATTGATCACCAGACAACATGAAGCTATCAGCTGTGGTTTGCTGGCTACAGCTGTCTGCTGTACCCTAGCTGGCTATCAAAAATAGGGGGGGACCCCACGTCATTTATTTTAATTATTTTTTTTTTTCTTTTTTGGGCTAAATACAAGGCTAGGGCATACTTTAGTGCCACATGAAAGTCACTAAAGGGTGCCAGCTTAGCATATGCAGGGGGTGGGACGTTATATATGTTTGACATCTATCCATTCATCCATTGTAGCATTTTAGGCTATGTGCCCACAATCAGGGTTTGCAGCGTTTTGGGCACAGTGTTTTCACTGCATCCATAGCGCTGCGTTGTGCAGTAGAAGCACAGAGGAAGGATTTTTAAAATCTCATGCCCACTGTGCTTCATTTCTCCACAGCATACACCGACCTGTGGCGCAGCTTCCCGAGCTTCAACATGTCCATTTATGCTGCGGAGATGAGTGTTCTCTGCAGGTAGAATAGAACTAAAGACCACAGCAGCCTGAACCCAAATCCTGGGCCTGGGCATGGGCAGCTGTGTTCTCCCGTGGATAACACTCACATCTCTGCAGGAAGGCTGGCACTGTGTACTAGACACCATGTCGCTGGATCATGGCCACATAGCCTAACAGTGAGAATATTGTTGCTACAGCAACATTTTTGTGAAGTACCTGTGGATTCAAAATGCTTACTATACTCCTGAATAAAATCCTTGAGGGGTCCAGTTTCCAAAATGGGGTCACTTGTGGGGGTTTCTGATGTATAGGTACCCAAGAGGCCCTGCTAATGTGACATGGTGCGTGCAATTTATTTCAACTTTTCCAAAAATTCAAATGGTGCTCCTTCCATTCCAAGCCCTCCCATTTATCGAAACAGAGGTTTTTGGCCACATGTGGGGTATCCCTGCACTCACAAGAAATTGGATAACAACCTGTGGGGTCCACATTTTGTTGTTGCCTCTTGAAAAAGTGAGAAATGCGATGCTAAAGAAACATTTTTGTGAAAAAAATGAACATTTTCAATATGGCAACCTAAGCTTATCAAATTCTGTGAAGTATTCGTGGATTCAAAATGCTCACTATACACCTAGATAAAAGCCTTGAGGTGTCTATTTTCCAGAATGGGGTCACTTGTCTACTGTCTAGGCACCTTAGGGGCTTTCCAAATGCGACATGGTGTCCACTAATTATTCCTGCCAAATGTTCAGTCAAATGGCACTTTTTCCCTTCCGAGCCCTGCTGTGCACCCAAACAGTTGATTTCCACCACATATAAGATATCAGCATACTCAGGACAAATTGCACAATAAATTTTCTTTTTTTGTTTTTTTTTTTTTTTGTTTGCTTTTTTTAACAATAGTAAAAAAAAAAAAAAAAATGTGGTTGAATTTTGTGGTAAAAATGTGTTGTGTGTGTGTGTGTGTGTGTGTGTGTTTTTTTTTTTTTTTTTTTTTTTTTTTTTTTTTTTTTTTTTTTTTTTTTTTGTTATTTTTATTTTCACAGCATTATAAACTTCTGTGAAGCACCTGGGGGTTCAGTGTATTCGCCAAACATCTAGATAAATTCCTTGAGGGGTCTATTTTCCAGGATGGGGTCACTTGTGGGGGACCTCCACTGTTTAGGCACCTCAGGGGCTCTCCTAATGCAACATGGTTGCAGTCAAATTGCACTCCTTCCCTTCCAAGACCTGCCGTGTGCCCAAACAGTTGATTTCCACCACATATAAGATATCACCAAACTCAGGAGAAATTGCACAATACATTTCATGGTGATTTTTTTTTTTTCTGTTACCCTTGTGGAAAAAAAAGCTACTTGGTTGAAGTAACAATTTTGTGGTAAAAGATAGATTTTTGTGTACTCACCGTAAAATCTCTTTCTCTGAGTCTTCATTGGGGGACACAGGACCATGGGTTATGCTGCTGTCACTAGGAGGCTGACACTAAGTAAACAGAAAAAGTTAGCTCCTCCCCAGCAGTATAACCCCTGAGCCAGAGGCGGACTCAATCAGTTTAGTGCACAAGCAGTAGGAGGAGAACCAAACAATCTTGAATAAGACAAGGAAAAAACTATAATCAAATAGACGTGCGACCAATGGCCTGGAATATGGCCACTGAGGCAACAGACCGGCAAAATGTAACCCAAAAAACACAAGCAGGGTGGGTGCTGTGTCCCCCAATGAAGACTCAGAGAAAGAGATTTTACGGTGAGTACACAAAAATCTATCTTTCTCCATCGTTTCATTGGGGGACACAGGACCATGGGATGTCCAAAAGCAGTCCCTGGGTGGGAAGAGAACCATCACCGGAGATCGGTAGGAAACCGCTTCATCCTGTCGGGCTTGACCCAGACCTACAATTACCTACCTTGATACAGGTGTGCTACTGCCGCCCGCAAAGATAACGGCAAGACTGGCCACTGCCAAAGCTTGGGTGTGACCTGATAGGAACTAGTAAAGGTCTGCCTACTAGACCAGGTGGAGGCCCGGCAGACCTCGGTCCGTCAACGTCTGTAGTCCAATCATCCAAGAGACTCTCCTTGGACGGTAGAAAAAACGGCGGAGGTCCGTCTTCCTTGCGATAGGCTTCCCCTATGACGGAAGGATCCGTATGGAAATCTTAGCCCTGGGCGCCGGCATGCGCCTCCTGGGACCGGATGAAAAGATGAACTGTCCTGAAAAGATGAACTGACTGTCGGAGTAGACCGAAAAATGCGGTCCTGAGGGCACAACCTACTGAGGGCTCGTACCCGTTCAGGAACGAAACTAGGCTCTTTTCAGGCTGAGAGAAGGTACTAGAACCGAACCCGAAACCCCAAACTCCTTACTGGAAGGAAGGCGGGCTGCCTTAGACCGAAGGGAGGGTAGTGGCCGGAGCACCCCCCTTGCCCTACTGGAGGACCTGGAAAAAAAGGGGGGAAACAAAGGCAACAAGAGAGAGCTGTTCGCCCTGATGCCCCTTGAAAGAAGGAGACGGCCACGAGGAGCCCACCTATCCGAACAGGTGGGAGTAAGAACCCCTCGGAAAAGCTCAAACCGAGAGCCGTGAGGTGAACCCATCGCTAGATTAAGGTCCCACGTTACTAGTGGACGGCGATGCCGCCGAGCCAGATGTACGCTTCTCTGCGTGAAACACCTTGGTCGTGGGACGAGAAGTGATAAGCCTCTGAACTGAAATGACCGCGTCGACACCATGCCCCTAGAGGGACGCGCTAGAAAGCCGCATCCAGATCTGACTGTCAGCATGGCAGTAGTGCAGGAAAGGAGTGAGAGAGAGAGGAAAGAAGATGTGCTCTTTAAACCCCGGAGGAATTCCACACGTGTGGTAATACCTTTTCGAGGGAACCGGCTCCCCGGTCTCCAACATTGTCTGCATCCTTCTTGCCAACCGGCCTGTGCGAGCAAGAACCCGGGATCCGCTCTTAAGGTCGGGAAACTTAGGGCTTCTAAGTCCTGGTGGCAGAGAGGGCTCAACACGGAAGAACTGGACGGTCTGGAAAGCGCCACAGGGCCTCTGCGAGTGGAATGAGTGACTTCTGTGAACTATGCTTGCCTGGGCCCCTCCATAGCCACACTCTGCCTTGGTCCCTCTTGAGAAGCTCGAGACCATGGGAAGCCGTAGGCGGATGCCCAAGAAAATGAATCAATGAACCGGCCTCACAGCCGGGCGAGGGCGTCGTCACCTAGCGCAGAAAAGGGGGCACCCTAGACGCGCCGTTGACTAGAAAGCCGGATCGGGGGGCCAATAGGACCACGACTGGAGGTCTTCCTTCGTCGTAGATCTGGCTGGAAACTTCCCTGTCGAGGAGCCAATCTGCCTAGGCGAGGCCCCTCCTGCTGAGAAAAAACGGCCGTCCAAACGTCCACGGTAGGGATGAGAACTGCCGAGATTAGAGAGCGCGAGATCCGGCCCAGAGCAAGATCTTCATGACCTCTTCCTTTTTCATGACACTTCCTGCGCCTCCCTGGTGGATGATGCACGCCACCGCTGTGGCATGGACCGACTGGAACCTGATCGGAACAACCTCGCCCCAGTGAAGAAAACGTAACCGGTCTAACCGAATGGATCTGAAAACCTGGAATGCTGAAGGGGAGACCACACATAAGGGGTGTTCCTCGGGATCGTGCTGTGGAAAGGTGGACAAGCCCACCCTAGCATAGGAGACTGGAAATGGCTGATGCTATTCTCCAGAGGAGACGGAGAGGGGATCTTCCCAGGGACCGGACACGAAAGCTGGTCCACTAGGAAGGGAAGGCGGATCCCCGGGGCAGACAGAAGCTACTTATCTCCGTTCCCCAGTGGGGACCTCTGGAAGGGCAAGGATGAACACCGGTAAGTGTACCGCCGCTATCACCTCCCCCAGCCGCTGCGGACCTGCCTACCGAACCCGACTTGGTGCGGGGAAGGAAAACTACTCCTGCGTGAAGAGTAACTTCCGTTTGGCGGTCTCGAAAAACATGCCTCAGGGGATGATCTACCGGGCCGGGGTCTGAAAGGACTCCAACCGGTGGAGCAGCTGCCCTAGTAGCGAGAAATGACGATGAGAGATAGAGGCGCCCTGACGGTTGCGGCTCGAACGGACCGGAGCCGAGCGGTGAAGGCGACGATCCTGAGCGTCTGGGCCGATGCTGGGAAGAGATGTGCTCTTCCTTGACGTAGCCTAGGGAGAGATGTACACTTCCCTCACGCAGTCTAGGGGATCTACTGGACTAACCTATGTCCGAAGGGACGTTCACCTGAAGGCGGAAAGAAGGTCAGCGACTCTTTAGATGTCGCCTCCGCGATCCAGCTCCTGAGGCAGAGGCCTCGACGGGTGGACACACTGCTGCTATAGGCTCAGGCCGTGAAGCTGGTAAAGAGCCAGGGCTATGATGAGAAGGTACTTACCGAAGATGTCAACCAGTTCTTATCGGCAGAGATGGAATGTAGTCCTCTGCGTAGGGAGTCCGTGGAGTCCCTGAGAGACGTCACCTTAAGCCAAGAGGCAACCTGGCGGTTCGATCGCAGGGGGGCATGCCCCTTCTCTCCGGAGCCCCTTGGAGACTGAATAAAGACAATAACAAGACTTACCGCTGGTAACGTCTAGTCTGGATGATGTCTGTGAAGGAGCAGTAGCTCTGCGAACTATTGGATGTCCACTGAAAACATCATGGGTCCTCTAGAAAAGTCTTAAAGGAGACCTGTGTGCTCAGAGAGGAGAAGAGAACTATCCGTGGCCTTATGGTCCGACTCACCGTTTCTTCCAGGTTAATCGTCCTGCGCCGAACCTCGGCGCTTGCTCGTAATCCAGCAGAGGTGGTACGTCTGGGTCATCACCAGAGAGGTCGGAAGGCTTCTGGACGAGCGGGAGCTTTGGACCTGGGAATGAAGGAAAAACCAGGAGGAGGCGCCGAAGGCGAGACCTGGCGGGTACGCTTCGAGCAGCGGGTGAGGTCCCTGGTACGGGACTCACCTCCCCCGGTGCGTGCACGTAGAGAAGGACTGTCCGTACCTTTTTAAGGCTTGACTCACCATCCTTACCCGGCTATTAGTCATGCGCCAAACATCCAGGTACTCCTGCTCGAAGTCCAGCCGAGGTGGAAACGCCTGGGCCATCCCCGAGAGGTCGAAAGGCTACCAGAGGAGAGGCAATCTGGACCTGGGGAGTAAGGTGAATCCTGGGGGCGCAGAAGACGAGACCTGGCGGGTCCGCCTTGGGCAGAGGAAAAGGTCCCTAGTACGGGGCTCAACTCCCCGGGGGGAATGCGCCAGTCTTGCGGATGGTTACGGCAGAGCGACGGCCCCGGGGACGCAGCGCATGCGCACCCACCCGAGGGACGTCAGCACGGGGATGCGGGGTCTGAGAGAGGGCGCCAACCCGTCTGCAGGATACCGGTGTGTGTGTGTGTGTGTGTGTGTGTGTGTGTGTGTGCAGTGCCAGGGCCCGCGGAAGCTGGAAGCACTAATGTGACAACGTTCGGGGTAATTCACAACTGAGAGAACAGCCCTAAACCAACTGTGCCTCTTATGTAAACCAAGACCCCGAATACGTGCTCGTAAGAGTTAATATACATATATATATATATATATATATATATGTCTACATTTACATATTGAAATAAACTGAGCCCATGACAAAAGAAACAGAAACAACCACTATCGTTCAAAGAACATGGCTAATGTTGGCTACTTTTCCCCCAAATGAGGGCTGCTGTAGCCTCAGCAATCCGCAGACTAGGGAAAACTGCTATAATCAGTCTCTTTCTTTTTTTTTTTTTTTTTTTTTTTTTTTTTTTTTTTTTTAAATGGATGCTGAGGAGGCTGGAGGCGGGCCGAGGAGAGCGGGAAAAAACCTCCACCGCCCCCCCTGTGATGCCTGGGGCTGGGAGGAGGGTGGAGACCGAGCGGCCGGCGGCCAATCGCGGTGCGGCAGGAGGCGGGCCTAGGACGCCGGGGACAGGGCCGAAGCCGGGGCCTAAATTTTGGAGGCTGCCGGAGGATGGAAGGTACCGGCCGGCTGTCCTGCCAGTGAACGGTGGCTGTGGCGCCGCTGCGAGGACCGGATGTCGGCAGTGCGTGCGCTCCGTCGCCCGTTGCGGCCCGGGGCGTCCGGTGATTAGGCCCAGGCCGGAGCCTAAATAGAAGCAGCCGGCGCAGGGTAATGCAGAGACCGGCGGTTCTACGTATGGGGGCGGCGGCGCGGCCGCGACGTCCGTGCACCGGCCGTCTGCCTATGTGGATTCCAGCGCTGGATGAGGACGTGGCCGGGGCGCCCGGTGAGTAGGCCCGGACCGGGGCCTATATTTTGTAACCCCCTGGGGGAATGTAGGGGGTGTCCTACCTGGTCGGCGGCGTAGTCTCTGCCAGTGTGCAGGGGAGCTCTGCACCTGTGTTCCTGTGCTCCGCACACCGGAGGACTGGCTGCGGACCGCAGAAGAAGCAGGCAGGCAGGCAGGGAGGTAGACGCCGGTGGGGGCAGAGAGCCCCCTGTAGTGAAGCAGCGCTGCGGGCCCCATCATCATCTAGACACGCTGCGAGGTCCAGTCCCTGCTGTATGTCCCTTGCACCCTTTGGGGTGATACCGCAGGGTGAATAGGAGGTGCCCAGGAAGGGTTAGCCCCGCGTGCCAACCCGGGAGTGGTACCGTGGAATTGGACGGGGGAGCGGGCCCGACGACTCAAGCTTCTGCGACCCAGGGGAGTGGTACCCACACGGGCTGCGAGAGCTGAGGTAGGGAAACGATACCTGCAGAAAGAGAGAATTCCAACAGATGAGAGCGACGAGCGTCGCCGAGAGAAAAATGAAAAAATATACGCAAAAAATCAAGTGGCTGAAGAGGGCCCAGTCGGCCCACATCAGCCTCCTACGACACTAAGCAAAAAACTGATTGAGTCCGCCTCTGGCTCAGGGGTTATACTGCTGGGGAGGAGCTAACTTTTTCTGTTTACTTAGTGTCAGCCTCCTAGTGACAGCAGCATAACCCATGGTCCTGTGTCCCCCCAATGAAACGATGGAGAAATTTTTTTTTTTTTTTTTATTTTCATGGCTCAACGTTATAAACTTCTTCTATGAAGCACCTGGGGGTTCAGGGTACTCGCCAAACATCTAGATAAATTCCTTGAGAGGCCTAGTTTCCAATATGGGGTCACTTATGGTGGTTTTGTGCTGTTTACGTACCTTAGGGGTTTTCCAAATGCGACATGGTGCCCACAATCTTTTTCAGACAAATTTTCCTTTCCAAATTTCAAATATTGCTCCTTTTCGTTCCAAGCCCTCCCATTTGTCCAAACGAAGGTTTCAGACCACATGTGAGGTATCACCGCGCTCATACAAAAGTGGGTAACAAACATTTGTGTAAAATTTTTGGAATTGCCTCTTGAAAAAGTGAGAAAATTGATGCTAAAGCAACATTTTTGAGGAAAAAAATGACAATGTAACGTTATCAAAATCTGTGAAGTACCTGTGGGTCCAAAATGCTCACTATACCCCTCGATAGAAGCCTTAAGGGGTCTAGTTTCCAAAATGGGGTCACTTGAGGGGGGTTCCTGCTGTTTAGGTACCTTAGGGGATCTGTAAATGCAACATGGTGCCCGCAATCTGTTTCAGCCAACTTTTGCTTTCCAAAATTAAAATATTGCTCCTTTCGTTCCAAGCCCTCCCATTTACCCAAACAAAGGTTTCTGACCACATGTGGGGTATCTGCGCGCTCATAAGAAAGTGGGTAACAAAGTGTGAGGTCCAATTTTTTTTTTTTTTGTTACCTCTTGAAAAAGTAAGAAAAGTAGTGCTAAAGCAACATTTTTAGGTAAAATGTTATTTTTTTTAATTTTTTTTTTCATTCCACATTACTTTAGTTCCTGTGAAGCACCTGAAGGGTTAATAAACTTCTTGGATGTGGTTTCGAGTACCTTGAGGGGTGCAGTTTTTAGAATGGTGTCACTTTTGGGTATTTTCTTTCACCCAGGCCTCTGTCACTTCAAATGGGATGTAGTCCCTTAAAAAAAAAAAAAAAAAAAAAAAAAAGGTTTTGTGAATTTTGTTGACAAAATGGGAAATTGCTGATGAACTTTGAACCCTTCTAACTTCCTAACCACAAATTTTGTTTAAAAAATTGCACTGATCTAAAGTAGACATGTGGGAAATGTTAATTAAAAGTTTGAAAATTTGCAAAATGTTTTTTTTTTTTTCAAATTTTAATTTTTATTTTTCACAAAATAAAAAAAATATCATCTTAAATTTACCTCTAACACGAAGCCCAATATGTCACGAAAAAACAATCTCAGAATCACCAGGATCCATTGAAGCGTTCCAGAGTTATAACCTTATAAAGTGACACTGGTCAAAATTACAAAACTGGCTTCGTCCTTAAGGGGTTAAGTTTCCTGTTTTTACGCTTTGATGTCTCCCTTGGTCTACCAGTATGTTTGCCTTTTAAAAACCTTCCCATGTTGTTTTATATTTGGTCTAGATTTTAGAAACCGCTGACTGTGAACAACAAACATTTTTTTTTGCAATATTGCTTGATGATTTACCCTCTTTTAAGAGTTTGATAACACTGGGGAACGCAATTTTTTAGGAGTTAGGTCAGACAACTGTTCTTAATTAATTTTTGGATGCTGAATCCAGAAATGATCTCAGTTTTTCTCTATCATGTCAAGTTTTTGAACTATAGGATTTTTGTCTTCTCAAAAATATGTAAACTACTGTACCTAAAAGTGTTGGTTTTTTGTTTTGTTTTTTTTTTTTTTTAAATAGTACAAATATGAACAAAAAATGAAATATAAGAAATAGGCATGACAAATGGTGTTAAACATATCATGTTTATATGACTATATGAGTCGAATTGTACTCAAATAACAAGTCTTATTATAGAAATCAGTGCAATTGTGCTTCTATGGCAGGTAAGTTGAGGAGGAAAAACTTGACGTGATAGAAAAAAACGGACTACATTTTTGGAATCAGCATGCCAATTTTAGTATAAATCAGCTCAAAAACCTAACTCAACAGAAATTTTTTTTCAAATTGTTCCCCAGTGTAATCCTCTCCTTCTTTGAATTTACATCTCTCGTGTTGGATTCATGTCAGACCACTTGGTGCAACAGCTCTCCAAGGTGTAACCACTCCTTTTTAGATGCAGACTAACGAGCAGATCTTATTTGATGCAGGTGTTAGTTTTGGGAATGAAAATTGAGTGATTCCATAATGTTTTCCTCATTGATTCCATGATTTTTTTCCCCCTTGTTTGGTCTTGAAAAGTAACCGTTACTGGCTAGCACATTGTTTTCATGATTTTTTTTTTTTTACTTTTTTTTTTTTTTTGTTTTTTTTTTTGTTTCTTTAAAGCCACAAAGTTGCCATTTGAAATTACTTTAGTTTTGTGCCATGTCTGTGATCTGCTTTTATTTATTATTATTATTATTATTATTATTATTATTATTATTATTATTATTATTAAAAGTAAACCACTGAATGAACATCCTCAGAGCCAGGTAATTCCATAATTTTTGCCAGGGGTTGTATATCCACACTTGATATTGTGGGCCTCCTTTTATTTAGAGTATTTCTAGATTCCAATAGGAGAAGGCCAATTTAATGTTACTATAACTAATGGGAAATTGTGATGGATATACTATAGTATCAGAATCTATAATATAATAAAACTCTTTGTTCCATTAGTAATAATAACCACATCCAGAATTATTCTGTGAACAATGATGATGAGAGAAACCTGTGGAGCTCGCCTCATGACCTGTCGCACACAGAGGCGGTGGACGATCGGATGCTGCACTCCTGGATTCAGACCAGATGCCAACTAGAAAAAGACTCTGAGGTGGGTGAAGAGATGTAGCTGTGCATGAATTCCTAAATTTGGTCTCCATGCATGAGCAATGAAGTTAGATTGAGTGCCATCTGGTAGATTAAAGGGATTCTCCAAGAATGTAATAAAATGGCCCTTGTCACATTTAAATGGCAGCCAGCTCTAGTCTGTCAGGACCTGCTCCAGTTTTGAAGACCTGCCCCAGCTCCCGAGACCTGTGCCTTACCTGTCAGAGGAGCTGTGTTGTTAGCATAGGTACTGGAGGCAGCTGCTGGTGAAGTGTGTGACATGAGAAGAAATAAATCTTATTCTTGGTTTATAGAAAAATCCTTTGTACTCTCTTTTCTCCAGTTTTAGTCCTCTGTGCTCATTCTAATGAGATGATATTTTTCTTCTCTTGTCACACATTTCTCCTGCAGCTTCCTCCAATATGTATGATACAGCTCTTCAGTCTGTTGACACAGGTCTTGGGAGCAGTATTGCTTCCAACTGCAGCCTCATTGTGTGCCGCCCCCGTGCCAGCAACCGAGCTGCTCGGATCCAGGTTCTTAGTGGCTCTGGCTCGAAGGTCGTACCGCCACTCAAATGAAGGGGAGTATTTACAAGGAATTTTAGAGCGTTTGTGACGCCACCCGTGGTATGGGGTAATTAGTACCACCACTGCAGTTGGGAGTAACCGGGGATGATTGAATGGGGCAACCAGGTGTTAGAACCCTCCACGGGTAGGAGGAATACCCCGGGACTCGGTGTTTGGAGGGGAATGCCGTTGGGTGCCAAGGGGAAGGGTCACTTTGGTACTCTCAGTCCATTAAGCAGACACGACAACTGGTAAAACAAGTAGCTGGACACCGCTGCCGCTGAGGGGAGCTAGTTCGGGTCCCGTCCCCAATGGTGCTGCCTGGTGATCCGTGATCTGCCTCCTGGCACTAAGTTTACTTTTTTGGTGGTCCCGGTAGTGTGAAACTGGCTGGGTCCCGCTCCCCACTATGGCTAAGTGTGGGAACTTGCTCTCAGGGCTCACGCTTGGGATTTTCTGGACCGTTTTGGATTGGAAAGTCCTATCCCCTCGTTCTAGTGCCCCGATATTTTTTTGGAGTGGTTGGAGAACGAATCTTGAAGACTCCGTTCTCCGCGGGTAAATTATCGGGTTGTCTAAAGCTATTCACCGACCTAGGGTCCACGTACCCCCGTCGTACCTCGGTCACAGCCCGGTGATGGTGCAAGGCCGGCTGTCCTCCTCGACAGATCCGTGCCCCTTGCCACGATTCCCTGCGACCGGGGGTCCGACTTCTCTAGGCCCAGACTACCGCCTGCCACCTAGATTGTTTCCTCTCACTTTCACTACCAGATTCTCTACTACCTGACACTCCCCACCTTCCCTCCCCAACCCCCCCATATGGGCGACTCTATTCCACTCAAGCTGTCCACTGGTGTGTTTGGTGGGTGTAGTGCAGGGTGTATCTAGGATTTGATTAGCTATTGTAGGCAACACCATATGGTTAGGGACCCAAAACCAAGAAGGAGGTATATACTGCACGGGAGGGCAGACTGTGCAATACCCTGTGACGACCTGTTAGTCCAGGGTCGCCACAATTGTATATGACAAGGATGGGCTGCCAGTTGAAATATGTGGCCAGAGACAATTTATTAAATTTTTGGAGAACCTTATGATCCTGATCTTGTAGGGTGGATTGAAATGCCAAATATACAGGTTCTACAGAGAGAGGTAAATTGTGATGAGCACAATGCCGCACCCAGAGAGCTGCAGAAAAATTATCAAGTATACATATGACTTCGCCTTTATCTATATATATTATTATTTTTTTTTTTTTTTTTTGTTAGTCATGATTCATGTTAAGCGGCTGGAGCACCAAAGGCAGGGTCACATTTCTTATAAAGCCAACTTAGGCCATGGGAAGAAATAAAAACTAGTGATAAGTGAATACTAAATGTTCTGTTTATTTGTACCGAAGACCTGGCACTGTTCAGTATTCGTCATGAATAATTAAACTAATGGAAATCAAAGGGAACCAAAGATATATATTTTTATTTTTTTTAAGATTTCCCAGAAAAATGCTTGGCTTCCCCATTGATTTGCAAGAAGTTCATTATGCATGACGAATACTGGAATAGTACAAGGTATTCGGTACGAATAACCCGAATATTTGGTATTCTCTCTTCACTAATTAACAAACAAATATTTCCAAATTTTTCAGTATAATTTTGAAAAGGCCAATAAAATGCTGGTTTTGAAATTGAAATCCATATAAATTAAGCATTATATTTGCATTACTACAGCTTGCATTGTCTTAAACTGGCACAGGGGGCAGTGCTGCAGTCACTTACTACAGTTTCTTGCATGGCTACTAGCTGGACACGTCCTGAATCCTTGGTGATAGATGCTGTGGGAGACGGGAATGCAGCACCAGCTTTCTGCCTCGGACTGTGACAGATGATGTTGTAAGGGGGGTGTGAATATCAGTGAGGGACACCAGACCATGGGGTGCAGAATTATGTGATTTTTGACCCAGGCCTAAGGGCATAGGAATGTGTTAATCTGGCCCCGCTTCCAGATAGCTATTTTTGCCTGTCAATCTTGGTTTTTTTTAGCATTGTAGCAAGTTTGTCTTATTCCGATATTCTTACTGGAACTATTGTTGACCCGTTATTCAGTAGGTAGTAAGGAATTAAGTCTTTTGTAAGATAGACTGCGCTCTAGAATATGAATCTTATGAATATTGCTGATTTGAAAGCTAAAGAATTTAAAAATATGCAGATATTTTTTTATTTTTCTTACTTCCGAACAGGAGAGAAAACTAGGTGCTGTGCTCCCGCTATATTGATAGCCAGCAGTTCAATGATGCCACTGTTTGTGAGCTTTAGGGTAAGCACAGATGGCGAGTAATACAGAGCAAATGGAATGCGATTAAAAAAATCGCATTCAACTTGGACCAATATTACTCTGTGGGGCAGCTCCTATGAGCGATTATTATAGAAAACAATCGAAGCATGCTGTGGGTGACTCACCCCAGGGCCTTTGGGTACTCGGTCCCAGGACTTGTATCACGAGGACGTATCACGGGTGGCCGGTGCCCGATTCCGTGACCCTGGGGGTCGCTTAAAAAGGGGGGGAAAATGCAGGGGAAAATTTAAGTGTTTTTCGTGACGCCACTTGCGGTATGCGGCTACGTGAGGGAAGCAGCCGCTGCAAAGTCTCTATCTACTGGGGCTGGTCGTATTAGGCAGCTTGGATGTTATGGCTCTCCGCAAGTAGAGCTAGGCTCCAGGGGAGGATGATGGTGGTTGTAGTATGGTGATGCAGAGGTGCAGGAAGAATTCAGACAACATAGTCGCTGCAGTTTTAACTTGTTCTTTACTCACTGGTTCCATGAAGCTGCAGTCCGCCTGGTGCTGGTCTCTACCAATCTAGGCCACTGGTAATCTGGTATTCCTTTGATCCCGGTGTGGTGACCTGGTGAGCTTTACTTCCATGCATCCGTCTGTAGTTGGTGGGTCCCTGTGGCCTGAAGCGTTTGTTTTGGGGTCACCTCCTGTTGTCGCAGTCCTGGCCCATATGGCAGGCAGCTTGAATCTGTCTTGGGTCAGACCTCTGTCCCCGTTCCCGGGTTCCCTCTTTGCTGCTGTGCCCCGGACACTAACGTTGGTGAGGAACCGTGATGATTCCCTAACAGGGCAGATTTCAGGTGAGCTTGAAGAGTCTTCCTGAACTAAGGGTCTGCACCCCACTGGTGCTCGGTCCAGTGAGTACTCGCACTGTACTCTCCCTGGCTACTGTACTCCTTTAGCCCAATCAGTCACTTTACACTCTGTCAGAGCATTGACCTTTGAACTGACAGTCTGATTGTCTTACTGACTCTCTTCTGTCTGTCAAGATGTTTATCTCTTGTTCACTGCACTGACTAGCCCCTCCTCCTCCCCCCAGGTGTCTGATTAGCAGAGTCCCGCCCAATAGGTGGCCATACATCAGATCCGTCTCTAGCCTGTTACCCAGTCTGGGGAAAAAGCGCATGGATGTGTGTGTTTGGTATTTACCGGCACTGGTCTTCCAGGAATCCCAGGGTTAGCACCGCACCTGTTGCCTCATGCAATACCCTGTGGCACCTGACACTCAGGGGCGCCACACGGGTGCAATGCGATTCTGTTTCTCCCGCAGCCATTCAAGTCTATGGGGACAGAGAAACATTGCATTGCATTGCTCTCGGGGTACACCGGTGTAACGCGAGAGTAGTGCGATTCTCGCATCAGCCGGCAACGGAGGAGATAGGGAGATAAATCCCTCCCTCCCGCAGCATCGGCTCTCTCCCCTCTCTGAAGTGGTGGTCTGATCGGACCACAGACGCATGATACTTGGCTCCCGCTGTGCTGCGAGCGTGTGCCGAGTGTCATGTGAGCACTCGCAGTAATCCCTCGCCTCGGAGTTTTCCCTCTGGCGCATCAGAGGAGTGCAGTGGCAACTTCAGAGTTGTACCTACAAGCTCTTTTCAAAAAAATATATATATTTTTTTATCACTTAGAAGTTGCTGTCAGTGCTGTATTTTCCACTAGAGATGAGCAAAATTTACTCATCCTCCGAGAATTAGAAGGGAAATTCAATTTGCATGAGCATTATTTAATGTGAATTGAATGTTCCATTGTATTTTTTTTAAATTGCTGCGGCGCTCATTTGTCCCACTGCAGTCCACCATCCAGTCTTCAGTCCATCCGCAGCTGAGTGTGCCTCCGATGTTATGGCGCTTGTTGTAAAGTGTGAAGATGGTAAAAGAGGAAGGAGCTGGATAGAACAGGGGACTGAATGGTGGGCTATGGCAGCAGGACAGATGAGCAGTGAGGTGAGAATGTGTGTGCTTTACTTCTTTAAAAGGAACCCTTCATGGGCCTCTATAATTCAGCAAAATGTTGGCTGGCTGTCATTTTCCTGAATTCATGTGAAGGAAATTTAAAAAAAAAAAAAAAACAGTAAAGAGTATATTTTTTATATATAATGTATATTTATATACTAAAATGAAAAATGTATTTTAAAGTGCATTTGACACTTGGGAATTTGGTTAAGATAGCGAGTGTAAATCTATGCTAGTGTATCTGTGCGCATGTGTCGCCCAGGGTTATGGGGTACTCTGTCCCGGGCAGTGTATAACTGGGGAATGTGACTGTGGTGGCCGTTGCCCGGTCCCATTCCCTGGGTGATTTTTGAAAATGGGAATACGATATTTACAGGGGGTTGTTGAATAAAGTTTATACGTGACGCTACTTGTGGTTTTGCGGCTATAGGGATGGAGCTGCTGCTGCATAATGTTCACTACTGAGGCTGGTGTTAGTGGCAGCCTGGATGTTAGACCCTCCGCAAGGGCCAGGCCCCAGAGGATAGGTGAGGTAGACCGGTGTTGAAAGAAGGTAGGCCACAATGGGAGTTTGGTGTAACTGGTTCTTTTTACTCACTGCAAGCTGATAACTGGTCACCCGAGGCTGGCTGGTCTTAACCGCAGGTCCCCTTAGTCCCAGTGCCGGTTTAGTGACCTGGTGGCTTCTTTCCCCTGCACCTGTCTTTTGGTTGGTGGGTCCCTGTGGTGTAGAGCGACTGGGGGTTCCCTCCTGGTTGTCTGGCCCTGCCCCCGGTTCTCCCTTTGCTACTGAGTCCCGAACTTCTAGGTTAGTGAGGTCCTTGATGGTCCCCTAACTGTGCAGATTTTATCAGGTCTGCCTGGAGCTTTTGCCTGACCTAGGATTCTGTAACCCGTTGGTGCGTAGTTCCGGGAGTACTCCACCGGCAACTAACCGCCTTGGCCCTCGCGTCACTGTTCACTCCTGTCAGTCTGTCTGCTCACTTTCAGTCTCCTACAGCCTACCACCATTACTGTGTCTCTTCTCCACTGTCTGACTCTCCACTTTCTGCCCCTCGCACCTAGTTGTCTAGTGGACTGGAGTGGCTCCACCTCTAGGCAGCCATCCATTGGTTTGACCATAGCCTTGTACCATTCTATGGGGGATAATTGGGGAAAACAGGGATTACCTGGAGTGTTTGTGTGATGCCCCTGGACTATTCAGGTCATCACAGGGTACTGCACAAACTGCCCTCCCCATGCAGCATTCAACCCCCATGGTTCTGGGTCTCTATCCTGCAGAGTTACCTCAATCAGCATTCACAAATCCTAGATACACTTTGCACCACACCTGTCAGGCACACCAGTGGGCTGCTTAAGCAGGAATAGGGCCGCCCACCTAGGGGCCAGGCAGGGAGGTGGGAGGTGTCGAGAGTTCTGTGGTAGCCCTCAAACTTTCAGGAGCTCTGAGGAAGCTGGGAGTTGGAGCTCCCAGGGGAGAAGTAAACTAGGTCGCAGACGGTGGTCTGGACCTAGAGGAGTCGAACCCCCCGGTCGCAGGGGATTGAGGCTAGGTGCCTGGAACCTGTCGAGGAGGACGGCCAGCAGCCTGGTCCTATCATCTGTCTGGGACCGAAGACACGACTAGGTACACGGACCCTAGGTCGGGGAGAATCTTCAGGCAACCCGGCAATTAACCTGCGGAGGACAGGGCCTTTATGGACTGTTCCCACGAAGCTCAGAGATCGGGGGTACTAGAGCAACTAGGGGGATAGGGCTTTCCTAGCAAGCAACCCACTAAAATCAAAAAAGCGTGAGCTCCTGAGAGCAGGCTCCCTTACGTAGCCATAGTGGGGAGCGGGGCCCGGATAGCTCCAAGCTACCGGGCCACAACGGACACTTCCAAACTTTTGTGCCAGGAGGCAGGTTACGGACCACCAGCAATACTGCAGGGGACGGGACCCGGACGAGCTCCCCTCGAGAGGCAACGGCATTCAGAGACTTGGTTTATCCTGTTGTCAGTGTCTGCTTCATTGCTGAGTGAGTACCCGACTGGCCCCTGCACTGCGTCCCATAATCACCATCCAGAATCCGGGGACCCTGTCCCTACCCGTGGAGGGCAAAGTCACCTAGCTGCCCCACTCAATCACCTTGGGTACTCCCAACGGCAGTGGCGGTACTCCCAATTACAGTACACCACGGGTGGCGTCATGAACTATACCAAATTCCCCTGTAATACCCCCTTTTCACTGTAGCGTTTGGCCCCCGGGTCCAGAGACCCTCGAGCCACGAATGAACACAACCCCTGGATCCAAGAGGTTCGATCCGCTGCTGGGGTGGCACATTTGTGTGTTACCAGCACTAGTTTTCTGGGTCCCTAGGGGGTAGGCCCTGCATCTTGGTTGATTAGGCCTTTTGATTTCATAGTAGTTTATGGGGTTTATAAATGCCTATCCATCTATACATACGATTGAGACCATTAAAGGGGCAAGGGGCATTCGCATCTCCAAGAAGATCATATCCTAATATGTAGTAGGTGTAGTAGTAATAATAATTAATAATAATGGCAAATACCTCCAATTAGACATGTAGTGTAGTTTTTCTGATTCACTATGTCTCTTACAAAATGTTCAGGGTATTACAGGACCTTAGGTGCTATTATTTATTATTATTAATAATCTTACACCTACTACATATGGGATAGGACATTGGAGATGGGGATACGTGTGGTATTTGTTGCATGGATATAAAAGCTTCACATGGTTTCTTGTTGTGGCATTCTTATCTTTATGGCATTTTGAAGGATGATTCTGGGATTGTACTTTATGAATCTGTTTATATTTTTAATACTAATTGCACTATATTGGGTATTTATTGACAATAATGAACAGCCAAAAAAATTATTCCCTCCAAGATTCTGAGAATATTTTCCTTTTTAAGGCTATTTTAGAAAATGCCCTACACAGTAATTACAAGATATAGTTCCCACATGGTAGTTTCTGTAACTCCTTTGTATCTGGATCTTCTTATAACCGGTACGGTGTAGAGTACTAATCCAAGCTCCGCTGTTCTCAGTCTGATTCGGCTTTGAGCTGGTGGAATTTGTATTAAACATAATCTGGCCTTAGTGCATCACCTGGAGCAGAGGTTATTAGGCAGTGATTGTGTGACATGTTGGGTGCTGTAAAATCAAACAAACAAGAAGAGAATTAGTTTAAAGGGAAGGTGTCGAAAAAAACCAAATTTCAATAACTGAAAAAATGTAAAGTATTAATGTTTTGTTTTAAATATTTTTGTTTTTTAATTGAGCAAAATATAAAAACAAAAATTTAAAGTTTGATATTTTCCACTGTTAAACACTAGGGGGAGCAGCTTCTGAAGTCCTACAGAAATCCCACTGTAGAAAAAGCCTGGATTACAGCTGCAGTAAAGTGGGCAGAATCTGCTCTCTGGTGTGTGATATCACACCTCCCCCTCCCAACCTGAGTGTTTCCAAAGGATAAGGGAAGATGAAATATAGGGACACGGGGCGGAGCCATTTAGTTGGTTACCAGAAATGTCTAAAGTGTCACCAAGGACAACTGGAGTATCACACAGGATAGGATTAGATACACGGCTCTGCAGACAGTATCACCGGTACACACACACACACCGACAGGTGGCAGGCGGAAGGGGGGTGGGTTAAGCGGGAAGTGTTTTTGGAGACTGTAGCAGCGGTGGTACTCGCATGCAGAGGCACACAAACACACACGCAGCGGCGATGGTATCAGTAGCGGGGGCTGGGCAGAGTGGAGGGACGGGGTTTCATTGGAGACGGTAACTGCGGGGGGAGGGTAGGTGGCCTGTACTCACACATCCCGGCGGTTGACAGGGGTAAAGTGGAGCAAACTGCATACACTGTGAGCTCCACAATGATGGCGACTATCTCCACCCTCTGCTGTGATGTGGACAGCCCAGGGGACGCATCCAGGTCACAGCAGACGCCTACTCTAACGTTACTAAATGGGGTCGGATCTCGACCACTGTTCTCTATGCGCAGGGGCTGCCATAAAGGAGTGAGCAACTGTCATAAAACACACACACACACACAGCAAATCCAGCAAAATTAGAATTAAATAAGAACTAAATAAGCAGTGATTTTCATTTTGTATTAAAAATACTTGATTTCATAATCACTATTTTTAATACAAAAATGAAAAACCGCGACACCTTCTCTTTTTAAAGTTTCATTGTTCTGGAGTGGAGGGAGAAACAAACAAGCTCTTCTTCTGTCTTGAGCAGTGAAACCCAGCATCTTAATAAAATCCGACTAGTATGCCATTGGCCCAAAGGCGCAATCCAATAATTTAGCGGTTACTTGTTGTTATAAAGGAGAAAATGGCACTTCTTAAATGTAGTGTTGGCACTTGACATTGGATATTGTCAAGTCATTAAGCAGAGTACCTCTAACGCATCCCTGCCATACCCCGAACAAAAAGACCAGACTGATTATAGATTCAGTTGTCCACCGCAACATAAACGTGGGTGAACCAGTGGTTTAGTGGTTAGCACTTCTGCGCGCATGTTGCTTCTTTTTTTCTTTCCAGATTTGGTACAGAAAATAATCTGCAAAGTGTTGATTATTGGTGCGGGGTTTTTTTTTTTTTCTTCTGTTTTTTGGGGGTTTTTTTGCCTTAAGGTGCAGATTTGATGCAGAAAATTTCTGCTCCAAATCTGAAATGTATACATATAGCCTAATACATTTTTCCTCATTTGGATAGGTTGGCGTCAGTAATTCAGACTGACGACACACTGCATTTAATTTAAATTGTTTTCAGTAATGGTACATTTAAACCAAATAATATAAAAACCATATAAGTAAAATGCATGAGTAATTAGAAGAAATGATTAATATAGTGATCTAAATATAAACGTATAACTCTCAAAAAAAAAAAATAACAAAAAAACATTTTGGCATTTTTATAGGAAAATAGTGTGGTTACCTATCAATACAAGGTGCATATGCCACCAGCATTTATCTCAAGTGAAATGGAAGCCTAGTAGAGGGGAAAAAATAGAGAATATTTTGTAAGGCCCCCTTCACATGTCCATGAAAAACGTTCGTATTTTTCACGGCTGTGTTGAAGGTGCGTATGGCCATCCATGTGCCGTGATTTGGCACACTAGTGTTCACCAAGTTCTATCCGTGATGGCACACTGAGAGCAGAAGCTTTTTACTCACCTGTCTTTGGTGCTGTTGCTTTCAGGTCCGCGGTGCAGTTAATATTCCGGATTATAATGGGCTAGCCTGGAAACAAGTGACAGCAGCACCGAAGACAGCAGCGCTGGAGATGAGAGTATAGAGGTCTAGTATCATAGTTTTAAGGTTGAAGGGAGACTCTAAGTCCATCTAGTTCAACCCGTAGCCTAACCTGTTGATCCAGAGGAAGGCAAAAAAACCCCAATGTGGCAAACAAGTTCCAATGGGGAAAAAATATCCTTCCTGACTCCACATCCAGCAATCAGACTAGTTCCCTGGATCAATACCCTGTCATAAAATCTAATATACATAACTGGTAATATTAAATTTTTCAAGAAAGGCGTCCAGGCTCTGCTTAAATGTTAGTAGTGAATCACTCATTACAACATCATGCGGCAGAGAGTTCCATAGTCTCACTGCTCATACAGTAAAGAATCCTTGTCTGTGATTATGATTAAACCTTCTTTCCTCAAGACGTAGCGGATGCCCCCGTGTTCCAGTCGCAGGCCTAGGTGTAAAAAGATCTTTGGAAAGGTCTCTGTACTGTCCCCTAATATGTTTATACATTGTGATTAGATCCCCCCTAAGCCTTCGTTTTTCCAAACTAAATAACCCCAAGTTTAATAACCTGTCTTGGTATTGCAGCCCACCCATTCCTCTAATAATCTTGGTGGCTCTTCTCTGCACCCTCTCCAGTTCAGCTATGTCCTTCTTATATATCGGTGACCAGAATTGTACACAGTATTCTAAGTGTGGTCGCACTAGTGACTTGTACAGAGGTAGAACTATATTTTTTTCATGAACACTTATACCTCTTTTAATACATCCCATTATTTTATTAGTCCTGGCAGCAGTTGCCTGACACTGTCCACTAAAGTGAAGTTTACCATCCACCCATACACCCAAGTCTTTTTCTGTGTCTGTTTTACCCAGTGTTCTACAATTAAGTACATAATCATAAATGTTATTTCCTCTACCCAAGTGCATGACCTTACATTTATCTACATTAAACTTCAATTGCCACTTCTCAGCCCAATCCTCCAATTTACATAAATCTCCCTGTAATATAAAATTATCCTCCTCTGTATTGATTACCCTGCAGAGTTTAGTATCTGCAAATATTGAAATTCTACTCCGCATGCCCCCAACAAGGTCATTTATAAATATGTTGAAAAGAAGCGGGCCCAATACTGACCCCTGTGGTACCCCACTATGAACTGAGACCCAGTCCGAGTACGTACCATTAATAACCACCCTTTGTTTCCTATCACTGAGCCAGTTTTTAACCCAGTTACACATATTTTCCCCTATCCCCATTATTCTCATTTTATGTACCAACCTTTTGTGTGGCACCGTATCAAAAGCTTTTGAAAAGTCCATATACACAACATCCACTGCATTTCCCTGGTCCAGGCTTGAACTTACCTCTTCATAGAAGCTGATCAAATTAGTTTGACAGGATCGATCCCTCATAAACCCATGTTGATACTCTGTCATAAAGTTATTTTTCTTGAGATACTCCAGTATAGCATCTCTCAAGAAACCCTCAAGGATTTTACCAACCGTAGAGGTTAAACTTACCGGCCTATAATTTCCCGCCTCAGTTTTTGTCCCCTTTTTGAATATTGGCACCACATTTGCTATGCGCCAGTCCTGCGGTACCGACCCTGTTATTAAGGAATCTGAGAAGATTAAAAATAATGGTCTATCTATCACAGAACTCAATTCCTGTAGTACTCTGGGGTGTATGCCATCCGGGCCCGGAGATTTGTCAACCTTAGTGATTTCGAGGCGGCGGCGTACTTCCTGCTGGGTTAAGCAGGTAATATTCAAGGGTGAATTTATGGTATCACTGGTCATGTCATCTGCCATGGCATTTTCTTGTATAAAAACCGTAGAAAAAAAGTCATTCAGCAGGTTGGCTTTACCCTCATCCCCTTCCACCATTTCACCAAGACTATTTTTAAGGGGGCCAACACTATCGCTTTTCAGTTTTTTACTGTTTATGTAGTTAAAGAATATTTTAGGATTATTTTTACTTTCTCGCAATGAGTCTCTCTGTCTCAAACTTAGCTAATTTAATTTGCTTTTTACATATTTTATTTGTAAAATAAAATGCCTTCCTCCAGGGGCTGATGTCCACACCAGGGGGTGGGCCAGGCGGTTGGCCCCGCCCACCGAGGAGTTCACAGTCCTGGAGGCGGGAAAAGTAAGGCAGAGTTTGGAGGTGAAAGTGAGAGGAAGGAAAGTGGCAGTTAAGCAGCCTGAAGTTGGTCCGGGTGTGTGGCCCGGACAGATCAGCAAGGTTGGCAGACGGTGGTGACCGTCTGCAGGAGTGGCTTATTGGAGCTAGCCGTAAGGCTAGAAAATTATTTTATTTCAAAGGAGTGTATTCTCCAGTACATGTCACACAGATCACATCACTGTGTGGTCCGTGTGACATCAGTGATACCAGAAAAAAACTGACTTCTCTCCGTGCGGAACGCACACGCGCACACACACACACACACAGTCAGTGCTCCATACGGACAGACAGTCCTTGTAAAAACATTGATTTTAATGGGTCTGCATGTGTCCGTGTCTCCGGACGTCATATTTACCAGAATCCCTGACGTGTGAAGGAGGCCTAACACTGATTAGAATTTCTACTGAAGCTCAGAGTCTCAACTACTATGGAAAGCATTGCTCATTTAAATGTAAAAGGTGAAAGTAAGTGTTGCGCCCCGGGGCAGCTGAGCTACTCGGATCCGGGCGGTCCGTGGCTCGAGGGGTCCCGGACCCGAGGGCACCGTCTAACACTTTTAAATGAAAAATAAAAGTCCGACTACGCCACTTGCGGTTTGCGGCCAGAGATGATAGGGGCACCGCTGCAGGTTCCCACTGGGGATGATTGATGGGGGCAGCATGGATGGTGGAGCCCTCCGCGAGCAGGGCTTTTTCCTCAGGGGTAGGTGAAGGGTTAACGTGGAGGCACGAGGCAATGAAGCAGTCCAGGCAAGGAGAGCAGTTTGATGGTGTTTATGTGGTGCCCTGGGCAAGCCACAACGTCACAAGCACAATGCCTACATACCCCTCACTCCCGGTCAGGCACACCGAAGTCAGACAAATAGCCTTGTTGCCTTCCTCCAGGGGCTGATGTCCACACCAGGGGGTGGGCCAGGCGGTTGGCCCCGCCCACCGAGGAGTTCACAGTCCTGGAGGCGGGACAAGTAAGGCAGAGTTTGGAGGTGAAAGTGAGAGGAAGGAAAGTGGCAGTTAAGCAGCCTGAAGTTGGTCCGGGTGTGTGGCCCGGACAGATCAGCAAGGTTGGCAGACGGTGGTGACCATCTGCAGGAGTGGCCTATTGGAGCTAGCCGTAAGGACCGTGGACGGGCAGTGGCCCGGCGGTACCGGACCGGTACGGCAGTGGCCCGGCGGTACCGGACCGGTACGCAAAGAGAAGCCAGCACCACCCGGCAGGGGCTTACGGACCCCGGCAAGGCTAGTAGTCGCCGTAAATTTGCAGAATCCGTTAGCGAAGGGAACCTCCTGGGTTTCCCAGCAGCCAAGTCCCGTCAGAAGGCAACCGTCCAACCGAGAGAGGGAAACACAGTCACTGCCAAGGCTAAAGTTCCCAGGGCCAGAGCCTGCGGGCAAAAGGGGCTCCTTCAGCACCCATCCAAGCTGGGGAGCGGGTTACCGGTGGGAACCCATTGGAACCGTACACGTTACACAGGTGCAGGGAAAGGCAGTCGCCATCAACCTGCCGGGAGGAGAAACACCGCAGCCGTCTGTGGGACCCGTCCATCCAGCCGTGTGTTTTACCGAGAACTGTGTCCTCATCATTGGCTGAGTGAGTACCACCGTGCCGTGCGGCACAGCGCTGCCCCCGCGACCCTGCACCTCGCTAGGCCCCGTAACCCGCCTGCTATCCATCCCTACCCCATCACCGGGCCCCGGGACAACCAACCCCCCTACCCACGGAAGGGAGAACTAACAACCAGGCTGCTCCCAGTCATCGCTCCCGGGATCCCCGTCCACAACAGTGGGTGGCGTCACGGACAATAACCAAATCCCCACAATCCAATCCCCACCCTTTTCACTCACGGGCGAGGAGCGCCGCTCGAGCCACCACCGAGCAGCAGCAGCGGCCGGACCAGAGCAGTGGGAGAGCGCAGCGTTCCCTCCTCCGCCCGTGACATTTAATCACTGGTTCGACGCCCTGAGAGGTACTGGATCCAGGTGCGCCCGTGTCCTGATGGCTGTGCCTGCCAACCTGGTGCCACTCTCCACCTGTGCACTACGGTGTCTGTGGGTCCTCCCTGGCGTCGAGCACTTGGTCTCCCTGGTGTCTGGGTCCTGCCGCAGGCAGCTTGGACTATTTAAGAGAATATGTCCTGGTCTTTCTTTGCTGCTGATGCCTCGGACGTTAAAGGGTGGCAGATAAGTCTTGGAATCCCACCCGCCTGGCAGAGTTAACAAAGGGCTTGAAGTACATGTCTGTTCTGGGGATCTGCAACCCTGCGTGCAAAGTACAGTGAGCTTTGGATGTCCACCCCACAGGGTCCCTCTGTCCTTGGGGCTTGCTCTCTCACTCCACAGCTACTTTCCTCCTCTGAGTGGCTGTTCTTACAACTCAGGTCTTTGCAGTCTTTTCACTACCACTCAGTTGACTTTCTTACTCCTCACTTTCCTTTGTGTCTCAATAGTTTCTGGTCTGTCTTGACACCCTTCCTCTTTCACTGTCTACTCCAGACTGACTGCTCACTAACACTTTCAGGTCACTGTCTCCTCTCCCAGATCTGGTCTCTTTCTCCCAGTTGACTGCCTGTTATCTCACAGTGCCCAACCCTGTCATCTGGCTAGGTGAGGCTCCCAGCTGGGTACAGCGAGTGTATGTGACACCCTGGCAAAACCAGGTAGTCACACATTAGGCCCCCGCATAACACCTTCCCTCACAGGGTTACATACAGCCGACCTGAAACCCTAGTCACTGCCCTCAGGGAAAGACAGGCACACCAGTGGGTGGGACCAGGCGGTTGGGGAACGCCCACCTAGGGGTCAAGACAGCAAGGGGCGGGAAAACAAGGAGTTAAAGTAGATAAGATCTAGAGTTCAACTTGAGGAGTGGAGGCTGGGGCTACGTGTAGCTCCAGCAGAGGAGAAGCTTGAGTGGTATGGTGCCAGGGTTGGAGCCCTAGTACCTTGGCTAGGTGGCAGACGGTGGTCTCCGTCAGCAGGAGATGGGAAGATGGCTCGGCAGGTCAGAGGTGGACCGGGACAGGGTTGGAGCCCGCCGTTACCGACACCGGAGACCCGACCGGAAACCGTGCACAGAGGGGGTACTCGGACCCTGAAGCCAAGACCGGAACCAACAGCCTAGCTAATCAACCGATTTGAGGGCAGGATTATAGGTCCTGTCCCAACCCAAGTCCCAAAAGCAGACAACCACCCACAGAGAGGGATAGGGCAACCGCCAGGGCCCATAGATCACACGGGTGAGCGTCAGCGGGCACGGCTCCTCTGGTACACAAAAAGCCGGGAGCGGACTCTCATGTTCCATACCGGGAAGTCCATACAAACCACAGAACTAGTGCAGAGGAAAAGACGGCGACCACCAGCTCGGGTGGGGGACCAGAGTACAACCGGCTGCGGCGGCCGGCCACCAGCACCTTGGTTTACCAAAAGACTCGTGTGATTCATTTAATTGTGAGTAACCAAACATCCACTGGTACGTCCGGGCACACAAGTCCCTGCCATCGCCATATCCTGCACAGATATACTGGGTTCCGGGGGCAACCATCCCTACCCACGGAGGGGTTAAATTCCAGCTGCCACTACATCTTCCCCGGGTGTCCCACAACAGCAGCGGGGGTGTCCCACAACAGCAGCGGTGGTGTCCCACTTCATCACACACCGTGGGTGGCGTCACAAACCCATCATTTGGCGTGTCCGCGTGCCCCCCGGGTCCGGAGGATCCCTCGAGATACACAGCGGGTCTGGATCTGAGCAGCCCGGTGTGTGTGTGTGTGTGTGTGTGTGTGTGTGTGTGTGTGTGTGGTGGCTGGCACAGTTATGTTGAACTTGGGCTGTTACCCTAATTACCTTATGTTTGTGACACCTGGTTACCGCAGGGGCGTCACATAAGTATCTCTCTGTGAGTAATTTTTTTCGACATACTAAACTTTGATCTATAGTCTCATTAGGACAGTCAAGATACAAATGTTGATGGCTGATTAAATAAAAAAAAATATCGGAAAAAAAATATAATACGAAACGTAAACTGGCAATCTGTTTCCTATAGGCTGTTAATGGGCAGCCTAAAAAAAAGTAAATGTAAAAAATACAGTTGCAATTTTAAGTGAAGAATCAGTGCACTTATCCAAAGCAGTACAAAAACACAGCTTTAAATCTGAGCCAAAAAAGCATATAAAAAGGGTAAAGAAAAAAAAAAAAAATCATGAAATTTAGGTGCAGACACCTGCAAAAAGAAAACAAAAAAAATCCAGATGTTTAAAGCAGCATTTTTGCCCATGGGAACATACCTTTCATGAGCTACTCCTTTTTTCTGAATGAAACATATTCAGCTTAAAAACCTGTTATGGCCTCCAACACACATCTGTTAAAAACGTGCACGTGCCGCGAGACACGTATTTTCCCTGCGCGTTGCGTGTGGTAAGTACGTGTCTCGGGTATGTGCGGTCCACGTGTGTTCTCCGTGTGCTATCCGCGATAGCACACGGAGAACCGGTAATTTGCATACTCACGCGGTCCGCGCTGCTGTCCAGGGTTCTGATCTTCAGCTCCAGCCCCATACACTCCCCACTGACGCTGCTTCCGGCCAAGCGGAGGGGCGGAGAATAGCGCCCGTGACCGCACGCCCACCTCCTTTTACACGCTCATAACGAGCAGCGGCCGGCAGGAACATTTTGCAGCGGAAGAATCTGCGGGGCTGGTGGAGGTGTGTGTGTGTGTGTGTAATTAATGACACGTGTTCTCCTGCACGTGTCATACGGAACCGCATCCACACTACATCCGTGTGGTACGGGTGCAGGCCGTGTGACACCCGTGCTGCCGGAGAATAAGTGGACATGTCAGAGTGAGAAAATCACGGATGCACATAAGTATGGAACGGACACACATTCCGTTCCAAAATACTTACGTGTGTCCAAACAATAATGAAAGCATAGGTCCACGTGTCTCCGTGCCGCCGGTATGTGAAAAAACTGCCAAACACGTACCGGCGGCACGGATGTGTGTCGTAGGCCTATAATAGGAACTCAGGAGAAAACTCACTCACAAAATACTATTGGATCTTACTACTTACTATGAGCAAATATTTCAACAATTGGCAGACCTATTGCGTCCAGTATACTGTTGGAGCAGTATTTACAGTGGATAAAAAACGTGTTTGATTTGCCAGCTGCTGGCTATCGGTGTGTCAATATTGGATTACTAAATCGTAACCCATCTTTAATTTAAAGGTTTGCTGCCACCAGATTCCAACTATGTATCACATAATTTACTGGGTGCAGCTGTTGTGACAGCGTTTTTAGATGTAGCAGAGACTAGAAAGCTAACCCACACCTTGGCTTCCTGTATACATTTTCTATTGACAGTGAGCTGCATATTCGAGAAGGCGGTGTGGTTGGACCAGGGCTCACATGCCATGTAGTCCAGAAAAGGATAATCTCCTCCTGATGATCAAACCTTCATTGTACAAAAACAGCAGCACACAGCCTAATAAGTGATACATCCCTGAATTCAGTGTTTTAACCCCTACATTGTTATCCATAGATTACATTTGTTAAAGGGAATCTGTCAGTGGGTGGTTTTTGCTATTTTAAAGTTCTACCTTGTGAAAAATGTTGACATTTCAAAATACAGGGTTGTGTATTGAACGTGTCTCCTCTTTGGACAGCTGACTAAAAATAAATGTATTCACTTTATCTCTATTTAGGAATGGCAAAAACTCAACTATGAAATTTATACACTAAGGCAAGCAAGAAGAGAAGTAAGAACAAGGTGGAGACGGATCCTAGAAGACTTGGGTATGTTGGAAAAATATTGCAAAACAAACAAAAATCCTCCAGACAGATTCCTTGGCATAAAACTCAATTTTGTTTCGCTGACCAAATAGTTCACCTTCACATTTGAACTGTGCTGGTGACTTTTGTGCATCAATAGTAATATTTGTCTATTGGTGAACTTCCAGCATAGCTGTTTTGATGATATGGAAACCATTGTCCAAAAAGGACTTATTGTTTAGATTGGGTTTTTATGTTATTTGTATTTTTTTCCATAGCACAATCTTTATTAGAATCATTAAAATTAGTTATCTTACAATTTTCAAACTGGGGCTTTTCTAGACTCCTCCTTCCTGTCCTTTCACGAAGAGTTTATATCAAGGCTCCTTATCACAGGCAGGATTACAACGATAGGTAACGCCTACACACAGCCGATTACACCGGATCCACTCTTCAAAATAGGCAATGCCACAGCTGACCCTGCTCTCCATGTTACAATGACCTTTTCACATGTTCATTAGACTCTGACGGAGTCTCTGCGCCACAGTGCCTTTCAGCTGAATTGTGCGTCTTTTTGGAGGCACATCCAGGTGAAGTAAGCACTGGGGTCGGCAGGCCTCCTCCACCCCCGGGCCCGGTTGCAACCTTTGCAACTGTGATCGTTACACCCCTGGTAACAAACCAGGCACTACTCTAAAATGCCTCTATTCTTTTATTAATTTTACTGATCCACACTAGTTATAAATAAGTCAATAAGAGTTGGTAGTGACCACTAAGCAATTTACAGAGCTGTGGTGTTCTTTCTCCCTACACAGTTGACATCTAGTCACCGCTGGACCTGGTAACAGCTGACTGATGGAGATGCCAGGTGTAGGATCAATTTGCTGTGAAAAGAGTTTTATTCTGAGCATACCAAAGCATAATCAATAGGGAAATAAGGAGCTTTTACAACAAACAAAAAAATAGATCACGTCGTAGGTATTTTCTGACACCTTAAGTGATTCCCTGATCTGCCCATAGGTGTTGGTACAAGCCGTGGGACACCCACTAATCAGAAAGTTATCACCTATCCTGTGACAACTTGTTTTCAGTACAGAGCCCCTTTAGCCCCAAAACTGGTCATCGTAGCAGAGTCTGCATTAGCACCCATACAAATCAGTCCATTCTCTGACCACAGTGCACAGACTGCTAGACCAGAGCATGATGGCTTCATATATTACTATGAGGCTATGACACTTGGATGAGGAGAGTTGCGGCCAGTCCGTCCATTGTCTGTGTGCAGTCCTGATATATATGCCCCCATTCTGTGCCCCTTCCTGGTTATATATATCCTCATTCTTGGCCCGTTCCAAATATAAAATTATATATATATATATATATAAGTAAAATATATCTTTGTACCGTGTTAGCCAGTAGAGATAAAAAAATTGTTTAAAAGAACAGAGAGTCCTCAGTGGTTGATACCTTTTAATGGCTAACTGAAAAGATGGTAATAATTGCAAGCTTTCGAGACTACTCAGGTCTCTTCATCAGGCATGGTTATACCATGCCTGATGAAGAGACCTGAGTAGTCTCGAAAGCTTGCAATTATTACCATCTTTTCAGTTAGCCATTAAAAGGTATCAACCACTGAGGACTCTCTGTTCTTTTAAACAATTTTTTTATATATATATATGTAATATATGTTGAGGTAATAGAGATCCCGGTGCACCACTTGTTCCACGTGTTACCGTGCTGCCACAATCGGTCTCCAAAGGATATGGACGAGATCCGGGTGCAGGCTCAAAGACGTATCACAAATAATCCAAGGAAGAAAGAGTCGCACTCCGCAAGGATCTCAAAGTTGTTCCATCTTTAATTCATGAAGACATAACGATACAAGCGGTAGGGGAGGTGAGGTGTGCCAAACAACGCCGGACGACGGCGTGCCGTTTCGTTAAGTTAGCTTCCACGGGTCCAGTGCAAATTGCTATGCAGTACCGCCCTCTTATACCAGATGGTGCGGAAACTGCATCAGCAAGTGATTAAAAGCAATATATGCAAATATACAATTAGGTGCTGCAACGAACAAATGGATATTCTGGGATATACAAATTCTCTTTTTAAAGAAGTATAAACATGAACATCTCCTCTTTTTGGGAGTACATCACATACAAATATTCATGAATAGTACATTATTAGTACATCATTAAAAAATGTACCATTATAGAATAGCAAACTTGCCGAAACAGTTACAAGGGAGGGATCCTGTCCAAAATTTTTTAGGACTTTTTTGACAGTCCATACACTTAGATCCTGCGGGATCCGGGTGTACAGACTCTCAATGTCAAGAGACGCTAATTGGAACCCGTGCTGCCATTGGAAATCATCCAGCATCTCCACGAAATCACCTGTATCCCTAACATAAGAGGGAATCATTTTAGCTAGTGGTTTTAAAAGCCATTCGAGATACTGTGATAGGGGTTCAGTTACAGACCCTCTGCCCGAGATTATTGGGCGGCCATGGGGGGAGGCTAGGTCCTTATGTTATGGACAAGATTATCATTATTATGAGTATATAGGAGTTACATGGAGATATCCATAAAGAACAAGATTTAAGATGTTGTTTGAACTGTACCCCACATATCTCTTGGCATAAGACTCAGACAGACAGTCTGGGCTATTCTTGTGACCAGTGAATCATGCTGACATTGCTTAATATAAATGAGGAACCAAGCACATTACAGTAAATTGTATATCACAGAATAAGCTGTATCTAGTTTATCCAATAGGAGACGTGTTGCGTATTCTTGGCACCTAGCCAATAAGGTTATATATATTTGTAACACTTCCGGAAATAAATCAGTCTTACTTTCTATTCATATCTGAGCACGTCTCTGGTGTGAAAGAGTGGTATGCATGCTATCATGAGTGACTCATAATTTGGTCTGCAGACAGTTTAAGAGGGATGCATGATTAGATTGCATCAACCTAAATTACGGCCTTATCACTTATGCACTTTAGGTAGATAATAACAATGAGCTTTTTTTG
The DNA here is from genome assembly GCF_048569485.1 of Anomaloglossus baeobatrachus. NCBI lineage: Eukaryota > Metazoa > Chordata > Amphibia > Anura > Aromobatidae > Anomaloglossus > Anomaloglossus baeobatrachus. The sequence goes on along the minus strand of NC_134359.1, from coordinate 94,737,063 downwards.
GGTGAACAGGTAGAAGTTTTTCTGGGGTATTTTTTGTTAGAATATTATTATTCACCCATTTAAATAAAAAGCTTCTTAATTGTTTTATATATACCCATGTCGGGTCATTAGGTAATTTTTTTATATACATTGGTATTATTCAATTGTCTTTCAGACTCCTTTTGGTATGCTTGTTTTGTCAATAGGACCACGGCGCCCCCCTTGTCAGCCCTTCTGATTATTATATCCCGGTTCTTCTGCAGAGATTTTAGGGCTTTTATTTCTTGTTGGGTTAAGTTATTAACGGGTGACGAATATGTAAAAGCCTCTAAATCCCTAATTACCAGTTCCTGGAATAGGTCCACGCTATTGCCTGGAGCTAATGGAGGAAAAAATGTTGATTTTTTTTTTTTTTTTTTTTTTTTTTTTTTTTTTTTTTTTTTTAAACCTTTTTTTTTAAAGGGATTAGATACAACGCAATCAGGATTAGAAATCGCAAGGTCTGCAGAGGTAAAAGTAGGATTTTCCAGACTAAGTCGTAAGCGTGTATCTTTTTCCAAAGAAGGTGCGTTCTCCTGGCCTCCAAAGAAGCTAAGAGGACCCACCCGACATTGTTGCTATCTCAAAGCCGGCGAGTACTTTACTTTTTTTCTGGGTACTATAGTTTTTTTTTTTTTAGGTGCAGTTTTCTGCAGCCTTTATACAAGTCTATCCGAAAATCTGTTAAATTAAACCTCTCGGGTAAACAAAAGTTCAGACCCTTGCTAAGCACAGAATACATATCGGGTGTAAGAGAGAAAGATGTCAAATTAATCATAGTATCAGCATTTTTTTCAGAAAAAATGGATTGAGTCAACAATACGCCGGTCTCATTAGATGACACATAATTTTTTTTTTATTGTGTCCTCCAGGACACTTGCTTCCGCTTCCCGGGGTTGGGAATTCCTTCTCCGTCTCAGTCTGCCACCCCTCCTGATCCGCCTTCCAAAGGGGCGGCAGACGAAGGAGCCTGAAGAGCGGTAACTGGTAAAGATTTTTTGTGCCTGACCATGAACTCCTCACCCCCACTGGAGTCAGAATCCATGGTCCATGCACTTTTTTTCTTTTTACTCATATTCTTGTTAGGATTTTTATAATAAGATCTCCTAAAGTTACCAGCTGAAGACCGGATTTTATTCCAAGAAAACACTTGTTGATTATCATAGTCCATCTTATCTCTGATATATTTCTCTCTTTTCCTTTCTTTTGTTTGTGCTTGCAATGGTAACAGTCTTTTATCCAGTTTGGTCAAAAAAACTTTCCAAGCATCCTCTGTAATGCGATTTTCCAATTCCTTTCTTAGATTTAAAAGTTCAAAAGTGATTTTTGTGTGTTCCTCCTCGTTTTTTGCCAATACTATCTGCAAGAATTTCATAGAACACTCTTGTTGTACATTGTCCCATTCCTTTTTAAAGTTGACATCATCCTGATAAAAGGAGATCTGCTTGACAATTCTTAAGCCTCGTGGCACGCGTTGGCTATCCTGATAGGACCTCAGTGACTGTACAGTCCAGAATAAATTAACTTCTTTCTCCGCAAGGGATATAATACGCGATTCAAGGCTTCTATTGCCCATAACCTCCAGGTTCTCTTTATCGTTACAGCAGCTAAAAAACGTTGAGGCATCTTCCCTCCCCGCAAATATACCACTATCGGTTACATCCATAGACGTTTCTGTCATGTCAATATTATTCAGATTTTTGAAGACACACTTGTAGACCTTAAAGCGGTGATATGTGGAAAACAATAGTAGGTAAGTGTGCACTTACGGTAAAGCACCAGTCCTTAGGAATGTTGAGGTAATAGAGATCCCGGTGCACCACTTGTTCCACGTGTTACCGTGCTGCCACAATCAGTCTCCAAAGGATATGGATGAGATCCGGGTGCAGGCTCAAAGACGTGTCACAAATAATCCAAGGAAGAAAGTGAGTCGCACTCCAAGGATCTCAAAGTTGTTCCATCTTTAATTCATGAAGACATAAGGATACAAGCGGTAGGGGAGGTGAGGTGTGCCAAACAACGCCGGACGACGGCGTGCCGTTTCGCTAATAGTTAGCTTCCACGGGTCCAGTGCAAATTGCTATGCAGTACCGCCCTCTTATACCAGATGGTGCGGAAACTGCGTCAGCAAGTGATTAAAAGCAATATATGCAAATATACAATTAGGTGCTGCAACGAACAAATGGATATTCTGGGATACTGTATTAGCAAAGTGAATGAATTAATTACGCCTAAAAATTAACTTTTAATAATATCAAAATAAGTAAAAAGGTCAGAAAAGGACCTGGTTTAAAAGGACAAACAATAGAGAAAAATAGCCAGAACCATTAATCCTGATCCAAACGGACCAACTGGCTAACACATAAAACACCCTATGGTTTGAGGATGTGAGTATTGTGTCAATAAACAATGCTGCATGTAAGTCGCATTAATAGCAGCAGTAGCAATAACGAGAGGAAAAAGGAACGGTCTTACCCCATCTGCCGTATACCCATTTCCTGGTTACTGTAAACACCTGATGCTGGATGGTTTTGGTTTACCAAAAAGCAGGATTTATACTCACATCCTCAAACCATAGGGTGTTTTATGTGTTAGCCAGTTGGTCCGTTTGGATCAGGATTAATGGTTCTGGCTATTTTTCTCTATTGTTTGTCCTTTTAAACCAGGTCCTTTTCTGACCTTTTTACTTATTTTGATATTATTAAAAGTTAATTTTTAGGCGTAATTAATTCATTCACTTTGCTAATACAGCTTTCACTCTAGTGAATCAATACCCAGTAGCTATATTCCATATTCTGGGATATACAAATTCTCTTTTTAAAGAAGTATAAACATGAACATCTCCTCTTTTTGGGAGTACATCACATACAAATATTCATGAATAGTACATTATTAGTACATCATTAAAAAATGTACCATTTATAGAATAGCAAACTTGCCGAAACACACTGCGTGTCGGCCAAATATTATTCAGAGAAAAAGGTTTTTTGAAAAACATACCAATCGGCAGAGGAAAAGACAGGGTAAGAAAAAGCAGGAGAGACAAAAGGACAGGAAGAAGAAAGGAAGGGAATAGTATCAATCAGAGGAAAACGGACAGATCGTTCCTGTCGTTCAGACCAAGCGGTCCCATTGCGTTTAAATCTAAGATTAATCTAGATTCTTTTTGTAGCAGTGAGCGGTGTGTATCACCGCCTCTGCTGTTAGGATTTACTTTTATTAATCCTGCAAAAGACAACGGGCGGGGATTACTATTGTGGCACTCCTGCATATGTTTTATAAGGCGTGCTGAACCTACCCCCGATGTTATGGACTTGGAGTGTTCTCTAAAACGGACATATAGGGGTCGGATCGTTTTTCCAATATAATAAAAATTGCAAGGGCAAAATATCACGTACACTATACATGTGAATTATTATATATAATTTTATATTTGGAACGGGCCAAGAATGAGGACATGTATACCAGGAAGGGGACATATCTATAAAAGGAGGGGCCCAGAATGAGGACAAACACACATATGTCCTCATTCTGGGCCCCTCCCTGTATAGATATGTCCCCTTCCTGGTATATGTCTCCATTCTGTCTCTAGGTTAAGAAAAAAACACAGCAAAACATTGTACTCTCTCCCCGGCTCCCATGTCCCGCTGCATCTGTCGCGGGCGGAGGAGGGGACGCTGCGCTCTCCCACTGCTCGGGTCCGGCTGCCGCTGCTGCTGCTCGGTGGCTCGAGCGATGAGCCAGATCCCGGGGACTCGAGCGGCGCTCCTCGCCCGTGAGTGAAAAGGGGTGGTTTGCTTTGGGGATACTGTCCGTGACGCCACCCACGGTTGTGGTGATTGTATGGACACCACCGCTGCTCTGGACGGGGATCCCAGGGGCGGTGACAGGGAGCAGCTGAGTTGTTGGTTCTCCCCTCCGTGGGTAGGGGGGTTGGTTGTCCCGGGGCCCAGCGATGGGGTAAGGATGGGTGATTGCAGGCGGGTTGCGGGGCCTGGCGAGGTGCAGGGTCGCGGGGGCAGCACTGTGCCGCACGGCCCGGTGGTACTCACTCAGCCTGAGACGATGACACAGTTCTCGGTAAAACACACGGCTGGAAAGACGGGTCCCACGGACGGCTGCTGATGCTTTTCCCCGGTAGGTTAACGGTGACTGTCCTTTCCCTGCACCTAAGTACTGCTGCTGGTTCCAATGGGTTCCCACCGATAACCCGCTCCCCGGCTTGGATATGGGCCGGAGGAGCCCCCTTTTTGCCCGCAGGCGCTGGCCCTGAGGAACTGATGCCTTGGCGGTGGCGGTGTCCCTCTCACTCGGTCTGACTGTTGCCTTCAATTGGGACTTGGTTGTTTGGAAACCCAGGAGGTCCCCTTCACTGACGGATTTGGCAAATTCACGGCGACTCCAAGCCTTGCCGGGGTCCGAAAGTCCCCTGCCAATGGTGCTGGCTTCTCCTTGTGTACCGGTCTGGTACTGCCGGGCCACCGCCCGTCCACGGTCCTTACGGCAACTCCGATAGGCCACTCCTGCAGACGGTCACCGCCGTCTGCTAACCTTCCTGTCTCTGTCCGGGGCACACACCCGGACGCTGTCAGTTAGTTGCTCTCCCACAGTTACAGCAATTAACAGATGGCAACTCTCTCAGTGCAAAAAAAATTCTTTTAAAATTTAAAAATTAACTTTTAATATTTCCACTAAAATGGTCAAAGACCAAAGACAAACAACACTAATAGATAGGTTTTAACCCCTCCTGCCTCTTAGGGGATATATATAAACCAAAGTGAGTTTCAACCTCAATACTAGATTAGACCCATCTCACCAAATCATGGGTACCTTTAAAGTCCACTAGTAATGATCAGAAGAAGTTAGATTCATCTCACCAAATTAATACAGGTGCCGCTCATCACAAAAATTGGGGTCCAAATTATTCCATAATGGAGCCCTTAGGAAATTGGATTTGTCTCACCAAATTTATAAAGGTGCCACTCTTCATGAGGATATTGGGGTCCAATTCATTCCAAATGGAACCCTTAAGAATGTTTTCTCCCGACGCGTTTCATTCAAAATTCACTCTTCAGGGGAGTCAGAAATCCATCTCAGGTCTCATTCAATATGTACCTGTGAGCTGCACAATATGCCAAAATATACAGAATGACAAAAAAATATATATATATAACGGCAAACCTGCAAGCCCTGTTTAAATTCATAAAAGGCACTCACCAGTCAGCCTAGACCCATCAAGGAGTCATAGATGCGGCGGACCCACTCTTAGTCCCAAGATTTAAAAAAAAAAAAATTTTTTTTGCACTGAGAGTTGCCATCTGTTAATTGCTGTAACTGTTGAATATTGAAATTTACCCATTGGCTATTTACATTCTAATTGATGAATATGGCAGGTTTTTTGAGCACAAGTTTTGATACGGGCTCTTGGGCTAATGAGGCGAGGGACGTATTTTCAGAGAAAACATTTATTCAAAAAAAGTACACCCCTACTTTGAATGGGGCTTTTCGAGAATTAACTAAAATTTATAAAAATAGGACATCCTCCTGGTGGGAGGTGCAGTCCTTAGAGGTTTACTTGCGTGATAGGATAGTACCGAGGCATTTGAGAATCTCCCTACAGCCTGGCTATCGGTATAGAAGTCAGGAATTAGCTGCTAAATGGGAGAAGGAAGCAACTGAGAGTTCCCTTCGACTCATGACGTTGCTCCTGGAGGAAGAAAAAAAGAACCTTGCAGACCTAGAAAAATCGCTTAAAGAGCAGATAGACATGACCAATACTTTCTCGAAAGAACCAGACTTTCAGGGGAAAGAAAAAACTCTGCAAAACACGATTGAAAAATATCAGTACCATCTGAAAGATAAAAAACACAAATTTTATAATAGGGATATGCAAGATTTCAGAGAGAATAAGATCTACAACTTTGTCCCCCCACGTTTTGTGAGACCTAGCGAAACTGAGTGCTCCACAACGGACACAGATGTATCTGATTCTGAGGGGAGAAATATAGGAGCAAGAGGTAGGAAGAAGAAGAACTTTGGGAATGGTAGAGGCAGGTTTAACCAACCCTATCAGAGTAATCATTTTTTAGAACCAAGGGAACACTTCCTCAGAAATCGAATGAACAGGGGGGGCTTTCAAAATCCTCAGGATACCAACAAGTAGTGAACCTCTCAAGTAGGGCTCTGTCTATGACAGAGATGAGTGTATTAAGCAAGGGTCTCTCTTTTGTGCCCACAACGGATTATAATGATTTTGAAAGTGTCAAGGATCTCAATCTCTTCATCAGAAAATTAAAATGGAAGAAATTCTTCATTAGAGACAATAAGAAAATATGTATGGATATGGGGATCCCAGATGACATCCTTGAAGATGTCAGATTTCTATATAATCTGGATGTTATGGGGCCTGACCTAACTGGTCAAGGTCCCTTCACAGATCTCAGGTTGAAGAGCACGAAGATGCCACCAATCCAAAGTGACCTCAGTGCTATTGATGTTTTTTGTAATCTTGTGTCTCATGAACTGGAGAATTTGAAACCCAAGCATCGGACGAAATTTAATCTAACTAGGGAGGAGATGGAGAGCCTTGACACTTTGGGGAGAGCTACAGATATTATTATCAAGCAATCGGATAAGGGGGGGAATACTGTTGTGATGGATCGTGACAAATACTTAACTATGTGTTTATAATATACTTGGAGACCAGAATGGCTATGCAAAATTGAGGTCTAATCCATCACAGCAGTATTCGAGGGAGCTAAAATCCATCCTCCTTGCCGCATTGGATAAAAATTTGATAGGTAAATCTGAATTTGATTTTCTCTTCCCTAAACATCCGACTATGGCAACTTTTTATAGTCTACCTAAGTTGCATAAGGGTGTTGATCCTTTGAAGGGCAGGCCCATAATTTCTGGTGTGAACAATCTAACACAGAATTTGGGGGTCTATTTGGATGACATTTTGAAACCATTTGTATTAGGTTTGGGTTCCTATATAGCTGATACGACTGATTTGTTGAAAAAACTGGAGGGACTTTCTTTTGATGAAGAGACAATTTTGGTTGGAATTGATGTTGAATCCTTGTATTCATCCATACGCCATGATCTGGGTCTGACAGCAACAAAATATTTTTTGAAAGGCAGGGGGATACAGTGTGAGGAACACACTAACTTTGTCTTGGATATCCTCAATTTCTGCTTGACACACAATATCTTCTCTTTTGATGGCCACACCTTCCACCAGCTCAGGGGTACAGCGATGGGGAGTCCATGTGCCCCGTCGTACGCTAACCTGCTCCTGGGCTGGTGGGAGGAAACGGTCGTCTTCAGAGAGGATCGTGAATCTGCCAATGAGAACATTGGAATCTGGTACAGATTCATAGATATTTTTTTAGTGTGGAAAGGCAGTGAAAATGAATTGAAGTTGTTCATGAACGATCTGAACACGAATAACCTGGGTCTGTTTTTTACATTTGAAATGGACAGGTCTAAATTATCCTTTCTGGATCTATTGATTGAAAAAGACGAGAGGGGTAATTTGATAACAAGTACCTACCGGAAGCCCACCTCAACAAATTCACTCTTGAGGTGGGAGAGTAGTCATCCACTCAGTCTTAAAAAAAGGCATCCCAAAGGGACAGTTCGCAAGAATTCGGAGGAACTGTTCTAATGAGAGGCACTTTATGGATCAGTCAGGCGATCTGGAAAGGAGATTTTTAGAAAGAGGATATCCAATGAAAGTAATAAAAGAGGCGGCTGCTGACATCGTGAAGGTCAGAAGAACAGACCTTCTTTATCCCCCTAAGAACATGGCAAAGGATGATGGGAAGGACACGATTAGATTCATAACGACTTTTGATAACGGGGCGTATGAGGTGAGGAAAATCCTTGAGAAATATTGGCCCATTTTGAAGATGGATGGCGATGTTGGGAGCTTGCTTACCGATAGGCCTTCCATTACATATAAACGAGCAAGGTCACTTAAAGATCGACTAGTCCATAGTTATCTCAATCCGAAAAATCCTTTCGTCAGTTTTTCAACCCTGAAGGGCTGCTACAAATGTAGCGGTTGTATAGCCTGCAATTCGATTCTTGTTGGCAAAAGGTTTACAAGTCAGGTGACGAAGAAGGAATATGATATTCGATCCTTCATCAACTGTAAGACACAGGGGGTAATTTATAAGGCGACCTGTGTCTGTGGAATGGAATATGTGGGCAAGACCCGCAGGGAGTTCAGACGGCGGATAGGTGAACACCTCAGGGATATCAGACTGAACAACGATACACCACTGGCAAGACATATAAATCGCATGCATAATGGGGACCTCACTGTTATTGTATTTCAGGGTATTGATCACGTTAAGCCACTACCTAGAGGAGGAAATTGGGACAGGAGGTTGTTGCAACAAGAGTCCAGATGGATTTATTGGTTAAAGACTCTACACCCTAATGGACTAAATGAGGAAATTTCCTTTGCACCCTTTATCTAGTGGTGGTGCAGGGTCAGTGGTAGAGAGGAGGGACACACGTCGGCCGAGTGGGGGCGCCCACACACCGTTCTATCTTGAGGCGCCAACCCCCACATGATAGGTGGGGTCAGAATTTACAGCTAGTTTATTTAGGGCAAGGGCAGTCCCTTTCATTCCACTTTTCTTCCATTCCTTCTTTACCCTCCTTTTCATCTTTTTCATCTTTCTAGATCATAGTCAGTTTTTGGGATAGTCCCCCATATTTTGTCATCACATATGGGATCTCTTTAATGATAAAATATATATATATATATATATATATATATATATATATATATATATATATATATATATATATATATATATATATATATATATATATATATATATATATATATATATATATATATATATATATATATATATATATATATATATATAAAAAATGTTTCTCTTGGAGATGTCTTTTGCCTTATTGGGATTCTTTGAGTTTTAATATTGATTTTGGATAATAATGACACTGCCATATATATGGGTGACACACTTCTGATGTTTGTTTAAGAGGTGTGTCATAATAATTTGGTGACATGGCTATAATTTGTAATACAATATGCAGTCACCTTAAAATTGTTTGTGGCAATCGTTGGTTGAACCGTCTTTTACAGCGGTGTGAACATTCCATGCTACAAACAATCTAACAATAATAATACTGTATGCTATTGTAGCTACTTTTTATGAAATCTCCTCCTGTTTAGTGTGATGGTCACATCCGTTTATTGGAAGAATGACCACACTGTGCTGTTCGCCCTAATGAATTAAATGAAAGTGCTGTCTTTTGTTTTGAGACTGATGTAATCCTATACTCAGCCTGTGTGACGTGGTATTCACGTGACCGGGCAGTGAGGGGACGGCACTTGGTTGCCTTAGTTATTGTAAACAACATGACGCGGCATCCGGCCGTTGTCATGTGACTAAATGGGCGGAAACAGCGTCACATGGCCGGATGAGGGGGAACATTTAAAACTGGGCATTATGCGGCGGCTCCTTGAGAGAGCGAGAGTTACGGCCGCTCCTGCCACGTGGTAAGTTCCCCGTCTACCTGTATCTGTATGTGGGATCTTTGAGGACCGCTGAATTGCTGATTTTTGTTGTTGTTGTGCGTTTTTCGGCGTGTCATTTAGGTATCTGGTCCATGTATCTTGGGACTAAGAGTGGGTCCGCCGCATCTATGACTCCTTGATGGGTCTAGGCTGACTGGTGAGTGCCTTTTATGAATTTAAACAGGGCTTGCAGGTTTGCCGTTATATATATATATTTTTTTGTCATTCTGTATATTTTGGCATATTGTGCAGCTCACAGGTACATATTGAATGAGACCTGAGATGGATTTCTGACTCCCCTGAAGAGTGAATTTTGAATGAAACGCGTCGGGAGAAAACATTCTTAAGGGTTCCATTTGGAATGAATTGGACCCCAATATCCTCATGAAGAGTGGCACCTTTATAAATTTGGTGAGACAAATCCAATTTCCTAAGGGCTCCATTATGGAATAATTTGGACCCCAATTTTTGTGATGAGCGGCACCTGTATTAATTTGGTGAGATGAATCTAACTTCTTCTGATCATTACTAGTGGACTTTAAAGGTACCCATGATTTGGTGAGATGGGTCTAATCTAGTATTGAGGTTGAAACTCACTTTGGTTTATATATATCCCCTAAGAGGCAGGAGGGGTTAAAACCTATCTATTAGTGTTGTTTGTCTTTGGTCTTTGACCATTTTAGTGGAAATATTAAAAGTTAATTTTTAAATTTTAAAAGAATTTTTTTTGCACTGAGAGAGTTGCCATCTGTTAATTGCTGTAACTGTTGAATATTGAAATTTACCCATTGGCTATTTACATTCTAGTTGCTCTCCCACCACTTTTCTGTCCAAAACTCATCTGCTCACTTTTCCCGCCTCCAGGACTGTGAACTCCTCGGTGGGTGGGACCAACCACCTGGCCCACCCCCTGGTGTGAACATCAGCCCCTGGAGGAAGGCAACAAGGATTTTTGGGTCTAGCTTAGATGTGCCTATCCAGGGTGTAGGGTGTGGTGGTGTAATTACCTGTGACCCCTGGCTTGTCCAGGGCGTCACACATCCTCCTCTGTTGCCATAACATCATTGGCATGCATCGCCCTCAGTCTCGGGGACGCAGATGTCTCTTCGGTTGGCAGCCTGAAATGCAGTGCAATAACACGATGGGTCCCTGTGCTGCAATGCATTATAGCTGAATGCGCACCCTCAGACACACATCCAGCTGAAGTAGGCGCTGGTCAGAAGGCGCCACCACCCCTGGGCCTGGTGGCAGCTGCAACCACGATCGGTCTGCCCCTACCTTTCCCAGATTAAACTTGAGTATAGTTTGGCCCAGACCAGAGTACACCCCAGGGATATAACTGTCCTAGGCCAATTATATACTGGGGAGTAAAATAGCCTAGACCATCCTATACCCCCTCCAGGCCAGAATTTACCCAAGTTCCATGTTAGATGGGTATATTCTGGCCTGGAGGGAGTATAGGCTTGTCTAGGCTATTTTACTCCCCGGTATATAATTGGTGTAGGACAGTTATATCCCTGGGGTGTACTCTGGTATGGGCCCAGGCTACTGTATAACTCAGGGGATAAACTCTATACCTGTGGGTGGGTATAAAATAGTACAGTGCTTACATTGACCTGACAGTAGATGCTGTTGTCCCTTTAGTGCATACTTTAATGTTATCCGTGTTTTTACCTTTTTAAATGTTTATATTGTACAAGGACTTGCTAGTCTAAAGGTCCCAATACATGGGACGACTACTGGGCGATTTGTTGTCCCTTGAATTGAGTGATAAGTGACTTATCGCTAACGAGGAATCACTGTGAAAAAAAATTGCATACTCTGCCACTTTTTTATAAGTTGAAGTTTTCAAGACATTACGACTGTTTTATTATATTATGAACAGTCAAGTTTTTCTAGATGAATTAATAAGTCTGTCTTTAGATTTATAAGATTTAAGTCCGTTAACTGAGAAAGCTAACTTAGCCTGCTGAATCCCCAGTAAAATGTTACAAAAATTAAGTAATTCTTGTGTATATCATTCAATTCTATTGATGGGGGTATAATATGGCCTGAGGAGTATAATCTAGTTTGTCAATTTAATCCCATTATAGTCTGGCCTGTAGGTATACTCTGGCCAGTTACACGGGGCCTCACACATAACTTGTAGATTTCATCATATATGTTGCAATACAGGGTAATATTGTGGTACCATGTTAGCCAGAAAAATCAATTGAAATACTATGTCCAAAGAATGACAAAAGTATATTAGGAGTGATGACTTTTATAGGCTAACCAGAAAAATTATATTGGCGAGCTTTCAGAGCACAAAGGCTCCTTCAGGCAAATTTACAATTGAATTACTGAGATCAAATCACAACATTTTAAATGAATATTACAACAGGACATGGGAAAGATGATGCCCCCTAAAGATAAGCCAAGGAAATCAAATTAAGTTTTTTCTTAGAAATGCAGATGAGTTGGGAGTGGTCTGTTCAGATCACTTCTGAGGTTATTAAACCTCTAGCATACTTCCACTACATTGATGATCTGATAATAATCTGGACAGGCTCAAAAGATGATCTGATCACCTTCCACAACAACTTCAACAAATTCCACCCAACAATCAAACTCACCCTCAACTTCTCAAAGTCCCAAATAAATTTTCTGGATACAACCATATACATCAAAGACAATACCATACAAACGTCAGTTTATCCGAAACCTACAGGACGTCTCGCATATCTGCGATGGAACAGCTTTCATCCAAGACACACAAAAAAAATCCATCATCTACAGTCAGGCTATGAGGTACATCCGGATCTGCTCCGACAGTGAGAACAGAAAACTACATCTGCTATCCCTGAGAAATACATTCCTACAACAAGGATACCATCCACTAGTAATAGATGAACAGATCCACAGAGCTACAAGGATCCCAAGAAGCAGCCTCCTGGATTACAGAGAGAGGATAACAATAGGGTACCGCTTGTGGTCCCATATAATCCCCACATGGGCATCCTAAGGAAAATTGGTGCTGTTGATCTTCAACCCATATTCCACAGGGACCATAGACTGAAAGTAATATTCCCAGAATTGCCACTTCTCTCCTACAAACAGCCCCCTAACTTAAGGCATCTCCTTGTTAGAAGTGTCCTCATCACCATCAGAGACTGGCACATTCCCCTGTAATGGTAAGAAATGCAAGACCTGTACCCACATTTTACCAACCAATACGATCCACATAGCCAACACAAATCAGAACTACAAGATCATGGACCCCTTTTCATGTACATATTCAATGTGGTATACATGATACAGTGCACAAGATACCCTGGAGGAACATATATTGGGGAAACTAAGCAAGAACTACAAACAAGGATGAATCTACACAGGCACACAATAATAAATGAACTGGACACGCCTGTGGGAAAACATTTCTCTAGACAGGGACACAGTATAACAGATTTAAAAGTACTAATACTGAAAGGTCATTTTAAAGATGACCAAGAGAGAAACATTTGGGTATTCAAACTGATAAGGATGTTTGGATCTTTAACAAAAGGACTCAATTTAACACCTGGTTTTATGACTCACTACATGGACACACTTCACACCTCTACCAGAAGAACCTCAGAAGTGATCTGAACAGACCACTTTCAACTCATCTGCATTTCTAAGAAAAAACTTAATTTGATTTCCTTGGCTTATCTTTAGGAGGCATCATCTTTCCCATGTCCTGTTGTAACATTCATTTAAATGTTGTGATTTGGTCTCAGTAATTCATTTGTAATTTGCCTGAAGGAGCCTTTGTGCTCTGAAAGCTTGCTAATATATTTTTTGTGGTTAGCCTATAAAGGTATCACTCCTAATATACTTTTGTCATTCTTGGGACATAGTATTTAAAGTCATATATGTTCAAACTGCGCATTGCTTCCACCTAGTGGTAGAAATGGCTCGGAGGAGATGCGTGCACACATGGACGCAGACAAGCAATACTCCTAATAGAGTTGAATGCAATTTGTGTATCAGCAGTTCCTGCACAAAATCTCGGTTTTTTTTTGTTTTTTTTTTTCTTCAGGTTTCCAGAAAGAGGCTGAATCCCTTTTGTCTGTTACAAAGCAAAGTACTATCAGTAACCCTAAAAACATGAAGAAGGCAATGGAGCTTCTCCTGCGACTTGCGGATGATACAACCATCTTTCCAGCTGGGTGGGATCTGCCAGAGAGATACCTCTATATAATGGTAAGATCCTGCTACCAATGGTGAGCCATGAGGCTGGAAATAACAGCAGTACATTCTAACTCTTATTCCATACACAGGACCGACTGATCTGTCTTGATGCAGTGGAGGATTTCCTTAACATCGCTCACAGGAGATATCCTAAAACGCATGAGGAAACGGGATCTAAGAGGATAAAGTGATCTTCCATTTGTATGGCCTTCTTCCCAAGCTCAGAACAGGAGAGGCTTTTCTGTGTTTTGGCTGCAAGTGCTGATCTGAATCAAAGAAAACTTTTTTTCAGTTTGCATCCTGCATAGAAATAAGTCTTTCCATACTAAAGGAATCAAAATCCTCTTTTGTCAACCCAGGATTTTCTGTCTGTTCCGCAGATATAACATCATTACTATTTAGTACTAACTGAAATTCCTATACTTGTTGCCCCCACTGCTGCATTGCTGGCATACTTGCCACTAACCTCTAAGAAGCTTCCATAGGCTTGACACTTGGTAGTCTTAAGAACTTATTGTTGTTTGAAAATAAATATTCCAAATCTTTAAAAAAAAAAAAAAAAAAAAAAAATGTTTCATTGATACGAGGCCAGAAACATTGACTATACATAAAAGTGGATTGTTACCTTCTAATTGTTCTTCCTCCTGTTATCAGAAGATCACACAGGTACAAGTTTCCGAAATGGGAATTGCAACTAGGAAACCATTTTAATAGGAAATCCCCCGATCTCTCTGGATTATATTTTATAGTCCTTATTGTGTGCCATATATTCTCACCTTTTATAGTCCAGTGGTCTAAAAATATCAACAGACCAAAAACCTGTAATGTTTACCATATGGTTATAGACAAGGGTGTAACCATAATTGGTGCAACCAGGCCTGGAGGGTAAAGGGGTCCCATGTTTATTGAGAAAACTGCACATCTGGAATAACTAGCATTTGTTGCCTCTCGCACCCTTCTTACGTGCAGTGGGCATGCTCGTGAAGTTGCCATGTTTAAGTTCAGATGTTGGGGGGTCTCCCCTGTAGACACAATCATTCTCTTGCTCTTTAACAAGTGCACAAACTGAAGTTCTAGTGGTGAGTACTTTTGACTGATTAGCCTCATGCACTGTGCTACGGTGTTCCGGTGTGTAGCACTGTGCATGCATGCGACTGTTTTACAGTTTTATACGGCATGCTGGCTAGTCGTTGTCGCTTGCTGACTGTATGCTCCACCAGTGGGCATTTTGGGGGTACTAAAGTAAAGTATGAAAAATAGAACTGATTGTATGCTGCATAAAGGGAATGGGGTGTACTATAATAAAGTATGCCAGCCGGGTACTGGATAACTATGTGCTGTGCGGAGCGATCCAGTGAAAAATTATGATGGAGCCCATAGGACTTGAGTTACACTACTAGTTATAGATGTTGAATTTCATGAAGAAACCTTGAATCACTGCCAAAAAGTAAAGTGGCCTCTATTAATATTGTTCTACATAGCTAAAAATCAAAGACATCAGAATGAGAATGGTTGACGATATGTCTGCCATTTTTAGCTAATCATTGTAGAAACTTGCAATCTAATGTAAATCATTTTAATTGTTATATGATGTTGTTAATGACTACATTTTAGGTGCACATCTCTGCTTCAGACCTGACAAAGTCTTGAGGTGGACTCATCTGCTGCAAAACTCTAGTTTAATCATTCTGAAATAAGGCCCTTGAAAGAAATAGTTATAATCATTATGTTCTCGCAAAACTGCCCTAATTATAACACCTGTATTTATAACATAATATTGTAAAGGTTCTACTTGTGCATTGCAGATATTTTATATTTCTTCTTACACAGTTGTCTATTAATTAAGTCTAATAACTAAAAGTGTGACTATTATCTTACTGATATTTCTTTGTTTCCTAAGGTCAGCAAAAAAGGTGCCAAATCTGTAATAAAACTGGTGTTTACAGGAAACAATCGTGATTGTGTTCTTTTGTTTTTCTGTAGGTCTGTTTTGCTTTGAATAAAAGATCTGCATGATATGGAAAGTAATGTAATTTAGTGTTACATCTGCATACAAATGTATAATTATTCCAGTTGATACTAAAGGTGGTGTCACACATAGCGACGCAACAGCGATCATGACCAGCGATCTGACCTTATCAGGATCGCTGCTGCATCGTTACATGGTCGCTGGTGAGCTGACAAACAAGCAGATCTCACCAGTGACCAGCCCCCAGCGACGCGTGGAAGCGTAACTAAGGTAAATATCGGGTAACCAAGGAAAGCACTTCTCTTGGTTACCCAATATTTACCTTAGTTACTAGCGTCCGCCGCTCTCACGCTGCCAGTGGCGGCTCCCTGTTCCCTGCACTCCTAGCCAGAGTACACATCGGGTTAGTTACCCGATGTGTACTCCAGCTACATATGCAGGGAGCCGGGAGCCGGCACTGCCAGCGCGTGAGAGCGGGACGCTAGTAACTAAGGTAAATATCGGGTAACAAAAGAAAGGGCTTCTTGGTTACCCGTTGTTTACCGTGGTTACAGCTTACCGCAGGCTGCCAGACGCCGGCTCCCTGCTCGCTTCAGTTCGTCGCTGTCACACACAGCGATGTGGCACCCTGGACAAGCCAGGTCGTCACAGGTACTGCAACAACACACCCCGCACCCAGAGATAGGCACATCAGTCAAACACAAATCCTTGTTACCTCCCTCCAGGGGTTGATGTCCACACCAGGTGGGGTGGAGCCAGGCGGTTGGCCCCACCCACTGAGGAGGTCACAGTCCTGGAGGCGGGAAAGGAAGGGAGATCAGTTAGGGAGAGTGAAGGAGTAGCAGTTGAGGAGCAAACTGACCGTGTCCGGGTACGTGGCCCGGGCACCAAGAGCAAGGTTGTTAGACAGTGGTGGCCGTCTGCAAGAGAGGCCGATCGACGAGGAACCGTAGGACCGGGGTCGGGCGGTGACCCGCTGGTACCGAACCGGGAAGCGAAAAGAAGCCAGCACAAACCGGCAGGGCCTACGGACCCCGACCAGGCTTGGAGTCGCCGTTAAACCGGTCAAATCTGTTAGCGACCGGAACCTCTGGGGTTTCCTAGCAGCAAGGACCCGATTGAAGGCAACCGTCCAAACCGAGAAAGG